>NC_064645.1:64915950-67415950 GCF_023864345.2 Schistocerca serialis cubense
AGCAGTTTTCCCTAGGCAAGACCCAGCGTAAAAATACAAATAATCTTTACACAACAAACCAATTATACATCGACATAAATGCATATATATATATATATATATATATATATATATATATATATATATATACAAAGTAAAACAATTACAATATGTAAAGACACAGAAATGTCATATATTCAGGTAACAAAAATAAGGAAAACAAATTATAGTACAATAGATGGAAATAGGAGGATATGCATTTCCGGCGTTACAGGATCTCCATAAGCAGCGAACTGCAAGGCGAGATAGAATTCCAAAGCCACTCTCCACCGACGCAAGTGCTCCTAACGGGAAAACGAGGTATCGAAGCCACTAAAACTGGACTGTCGACCAGCAGAAGAAAGTCATGGTGGGATGAGTGTTGTTTCACACTGTTTCCAACTTACGGGCAAGGATACTCCCAAAGAGTATATCACAGTAGGTATTCGATGATGACTTGGACAGCCATATCGTGGTACTTCATTCTTCTTACCCTGCTCAGTCGCATCACTGCCAAGGATTATGTGACCATTTTGGCTGATTAGGTCCATCCCACGGTACAATCTTTGTTCTCGAAAGACGATGGTCTCTTGCAAGACGAAAAGTCCACTATTCACAGGGCTCGCATCGTCCAGGACTGGTTTTGTGAGCACGAGGATGAAGTTTTGCATCTCCCCTGGCTGCCACAGTGACCACATCTCAGTATTATTGAGTGTCCGTTCTCTACTTTGGAGAGAAGATGCGTAATCGAAACCGATCTCCATGATCGTTAGCTAAACTTGCTACTATTTTGTAGGAAGAATGCAATAAGATTGTGTCCAAAACCATACACGACCTGTATTTATCTGTTCCGAGGCGAATGGAAGCTGATTTGATAGGCAATAGGTTTCCCACAGCGTGTAAGGCGTGGTAACGTGTTGTCCTTCTGGTGTTTCCATATTTGTCCATCCAATGTGTCACTCAGAACAGAAATGTCTAGTATCTTCCCACGTAGCTACTTCATAGACAAACACAGGAAACACTCCATTACATCCACACTCATTTTTTCCATGAAATAACTGCAGTAGTTTAAATTAACACTCGAAATATTAACGTTTGTTGTGCAAAATAGTACCTACTCGGTCTCCTACAGAGCTCGTAAGCGTTTTTAATTTACTCTGTGTTCAGAAGTTTTTCTTCATTCGACAAGTTTCTTGGTGTGGCCGTGAAAGACACCATCCACCCTTGCAAGGAAATTTTCGTATACAAGAACCAAAAACTGAAAATAAAACCAGTTTTGAATGATCATGTGGAGGTGAGAAAGAACTCAGTATTCACAATAAGAGATAAAATAGTAGAGTAACATACACTATGTGATGAAAAGCATCCGGACACCTCGCTGAAAATGACTTACAAGTTCGTGGCGCCCTCCATCGGTAATGCTGGAATTCAATATGGTGTTGGCCCACCCTTAGCTTTGATGACAGCTTCCACTCTCACAGGCATACGTTCAATCAGGTACTGGAAGATTTCTTGGCGAATTCAGCCCATTCTTCACGGGGTGCTGCACTGAGGAGAGGTATCAATGTCGGTCGGCGAGACCTGGCACCAAGTCGGCGTTCGGAAACATCCCAAAGGTGTTCTATAGGATTCAGGTCAGGACTCTGCGCAGGCCGGTCCATTACAGGGATGTTATTGTTGTGTAACCACTCCGCCACTTGCCGTGCATTATGGACAGCTGCTCGATCCTGTCGAAAGATCCAGTCGCCATCCCCGAATTGCTCTTCAACAGTGGGGAGAAAATAGGTGCTTAAGATACCAATGTAGGCCTGTGCTGTGTCAGAGCAACGCAAAACAATAAGGGGTGCAAGCCCCTTACATGAAAAACACGACCACACCATAACACCACCGCCTCCGAGTTTTACTGTTGGCGCTACACACTCCTGCACATGACGTTCACCGGCCATTCGCCATACCCACACACTGCCATGGGGTCGCCACATTGTGTACCGCGATACGTCACTCCACACAACATTTTGCCACTGCTCAATCGTCCAATGTTTACGCTTCTTACACCAACCGAAGCGTCGTTTGGCATTTACCGGCGTGATGTGTGGCTTATGGGCAGCCGCTCGACCATGAAACCCAGGTTTTCTCACCTCCCGCCTGGCTCTCATAGTACTGTAGTGTATCTTGATGCAGTTTGGAATTCCTGTGCGAAGGTCTGGATATCAAAAACGTTCAAATGTGTGTGAAATCTTATGGGACTTAACTGCTAAGGTCACGTTCGAAGTCCGTAAGTCCCGCGGAGCGCCCTATTCTGCTCCCTCGCCATGTCTAATGACTACTGAGGTCACTGACACAGAGTACCTGGCAGTAGGTGGCAGCACAATGCACCTAATATGAAAAAACGTATGTTTCTGGGGTATCCGTATACTTTTGATAACATAGAGTAGCAGCAGATGATGTCACACAACCTCTTTCCTCTCCCTGGTTTCCACTCTCTTCCAGATAACTTATAAACGAAAAATCGTCCGAACGCCAGGACCATTTCGCCCACTCCGTGACAGCTATTAGATGGGCATATTAAACCATCTCTTATCACTTTCTGAATATTTCCTCTTTTCTTTAAGAGTTTTCAGACTAACAATTACTTCTTTTTGTTCTCTCTCTCTCTCTCTCTCTCTCTCTCTCTCTCTCTCTCTCTCTCTCCCTCAGCCGGCCGGAGTGGCCGAGCGGTTCTAGGCGCTGCTGTCTGAAACTGCGCGACCGCTGCGGTCGCAGGTTCGAGTCCCGCCTCGGGCACGGATGTGTGTGATGTCCTTAGGTTAGTTAGGTTTAAGTAGTTCTAAGTTCTAGGCGACTGATGACCTCAGAAGTTAAGTCCCATAGTGCTGAGAGCCATTTGAACCATCTCTCTCTCTCTCTCTCTCTCTCTCTGTGTGTGTGTGTGTGTGTGTGTGTGTGTGTGTGTGTGTGTGCGTATGTGCGTGCGTGTGTGTGTGTGTGTGTGTGTGTGTGTGTGTATGTGTGTGTGTGTGTGTGTGTGTGTGTGTGTGTGTGTGTTTGTGTGTGTGTGTGTGTCTATGCAAGTGTTCGAGAATTTTTTATGATTCTATATACTATGGTTCTATATACTGCATATCCTCCCCCTATGAACCATGGACCTTACCGCTGGTGGGGCGGCTTGCGTGCCTCAACGATACAGATAGCAGTACCGTAGGTGCAACCACAACGGAGAGGTATCTGTTGAGAGGCCAGACAAACGTGTGGTTCCTGAAGAGGGGCAGCAGTTTTTTCAGTAGATGATTGACTGATCTGGCCCTGTAACACTAACCAAAACGCCCTTGCTGTTTTGGTACTGCGAACGGCTGAAAGCAAGGGGAAACTACAGCCGTAATCCTTCACGAGGGCATACAGCTTTACTGTTTGATTAACTGATGATGGCGTCCTCTTGGGTAAAATATTCCGGAGGTAAAATAGTCCCTCATTAGGACCTCCGGGCGGGGACTACTCAAGAGGACGTCGTTATCAGGAGAAACAAAACTGGCGTTCTACGGATCGGAGCGTGGAATGTCAGATCCATTAATCGGACAGGTAGGTTAGAAAATTTAAAAAGGGAAATGGATAGGTTAAAGTTAGATATAGTGGGAATCAGTGAAGTTCGGTGGCACGAGGAACAAGACTTTTGGTCAGGTGAATACAGGGTTATAAATACAAAATCAAATAGGGGTAATGCAGGAGTAGGTTTAATAATGAATAGGAAAATAGGAATGCGGGTAAGCTACTACAAACAATATAGCGAACGCATTGTTGTGGCCAAGATAGACACGAAGACCTCTCCTACTACAGTAGTACAAGTTTATATGGCCTACTAGCTCTGCAGATGGTGAAGAAATTGATGAAATGTATGATGACATAAAAGAAATTATTCAGGTAGTGAAGGGAGATGAAAATTTAATAGTCATGGGTTATTGGAAATCGACAGTAGGAAAAGGAAGAGAAGGAAACGTAGTAGGTGAATATTGATTGGGGCTAAGAAATGAAAGAGGAAGCCGCCTAGTAGAATTTTGCACAGAGCATAACTTAATCATATCTAACATTTGGTTCAAGAATCATGAAATAAGGTTGCATACATGGAAGAACCCCGGAGATACTAAAAGGTTTCAGATAGATTATATAATGGTAAGGTAGAGATTTAGGAACTAGATTTTAAATTGTAAGACATTTCCTGGGGCGGATGTCGACTCTGACCACAATCTATTGCTTATGAACTGTAGATTAAAACTGAAGAAACAACAAAAAGGTGGGAATTTAAGGAGATGGGACCTGGATAAACTGAAAGAACCATAGGTTGTAGAGAGTTTCAGGGAGAGCATAAGGGAACAATTGACAGGAATGGGGGGAAATAAATACAGTAGAAGAAGAATGGGTAGCTTTGAGGAATGAAATAGTGAAGGCAGCAGAGGATCAAGTAAGTAAAAAGACGAGGGCAAGTAGAAATCCTTAGGTAACAGAAGAGATACTGAATTTAATTGATGAAAGGAGAAAATACAAAAATGCAGCAAGTGAAGCAGGCAAAAAGTAATACAAACGTCTCAAAAATGAGATCGACAGGTAGTGCAAAATGGCTAAGCAGGGATGGCTAGACGACAAATGTAAGGATGTAGAGGCTTATCTCATGAGGTTAAGTTAGATACTGCCTACAGGAAAATTAAAGAGACCTTTGGTGATAAGAGAACCACTTTTATGAACATCAAGAGCTCAGATGGAAACCCAGTTCTAAGCAAAGAAGGGAAAGCAGAAAGTTGGAAGGAGTGTATAGAGTGTCTATACAAGGACGATGTACTTGAGGGCAATATTATGGAAATGGAAGAGGAGGTAGATGAAGATGAAATGGGAGATATGACACTGCGTGAAGAGTTTCACACAGCACTGAAAGACCTAAGTCGAAACAAGGCCCTGGGAGTAGACAACATTCCATTAGAACTACTGACAGCCTTGGGAGAGCCAGTCCTGACAAAACTCTACCATCTGGTGAGCAAGACGTATGAGACTGGCGAAATTCCCTCAGACTTCAAGAAGAATATAATAATTCCAATCCCAAAGAAAGCGGGTCTTGGCAGATGCGAAAATTACCGAACTATCAGTTTAGTAAGTCACAGCTGCAAAATACTAACGCGAATTCTTTACAGACGAATGGAAAAACTGGTAGAAGCCGACCTCGAGGAAGATCAGTTTGGATTCCGTAGAAATGTTGGAACACGTGAGGCAATACTGACCCTACGACTTATCTTAGAAGAAAGATTAAGGAAAGGTTAACCTACATTTCTAGCATTTGTAAACTTAGAGAAAACATTTGACAATGTTGACTGGAATGCTCTCTTTCAAATTCTAAAGGTGGCAGGGGTAAAATACAGGGAGCGAAAGGCTATTTACAATTTGTACAGAAACCAGATGGCAGTTATAAGAGTCGAGGGACATGAAAGGGAAGCAGTGGTTGGGAAGGGAGTGAGACATGTTTGTAGCCTCTCCCCGTTACTGCTCAACCTGTATATTGAGCAAGCAGTAAAGGAAACAAAAGAAAAGTTCGGAGTAGGTATTAAAATCCATGGAGAAAAAATAAAAACTTTGAGGTTCGCCGATGACGTTGTAATTCTGTCAGAGACAGCAAAGGACTTGGAGGAGCAGTTCAACGGAATAGTCCGTGTCTTGAAAGGAGAGTATAAGATGAACATCAACAACAGCAAAACGAGGACAATGCAATGTAGTCGAATTAAATCGGATGATGCTGCGGGAATTAGATTAGGAAATGAGACACTTAAAGTAGTAAAGGAGTTTTGCTATTTGGGGAGCAAAATAACTGATGATGTTCGAAGTAGAGAGGATATAAAATGTAGACTATCAATGGCAAGGAAAGCGTTTGTGAAGAAGAGAAATTTGTTAACATCCAGTATCGATTTATGTGTCAGGAAGTCGTTTCTGAAAGTATTTGTATGGAGTGTAGCCATGTATGGAAGTGAAACATGGACGATAAATAGTTTAGACAAGAAGAGAATAGAAGCTTTGGAAATGTGGTGTTATAGAAGAATGCTGAAGATTAGATGGGTAGATCACATAGCTAATGAGGAGGTATTGAATAGAATTGGGGAGAACAGGAGTTTGTGGTTCAACTTGACTAGAAGAAGGGATCACTTGGTCGGACGTGTTCCGAGGCATCAAGGGATCACCAATTTAGTACTGGATGGCAGCGTGAAGGGTAAAAATCGTAGAGGGAGACCAAGAGATGAATAAACTAAGCAGATTCAGAAGAATGTAGGCTGCAGTAGGTACTGGGAGATGAAGAGGCTTGCACAGGATAGAGTAGCATGGAGAGCTGCATCAAACCAGTCTCAGGACTGAAGACCACAACAACAGCAACGTATTACATTTGTTAATATTACATTAACTCGTTTGGGAGGATATGACTGTGACTTGGTTGTTAGGTTGGCAATACTTATGTGAACAAAAGAGAAAAGAGACAGAAAATGACCAAATATTAATGTGAAAGAAATTGCTCACTGATCTAGTAGAAAAAAATCTTCAGAGTGGTGTTCCACAGCATTGCAAAATGTAAAAGCTACAAACCAAAGATATCGTGAAGTGAAAATGTTGGTTGGTTGATTTGGGGGAGGGGACTACGTAGATCCGTCATCGTCCCCTCGGATTAGGGAAGAATGTCGGCTACGCTATTTCAAACGAACCATCCCAGCATTTACCTGAAGCAATTGAGAGAAATCACGTGAAAGGTAAACAGTACGCCGAGACGCGGGCTTGAACTGTCGTTCTCTGAAATGCGAGTCCACTGTCCTATCCACTGCGCCACCTCGCTCTGTGGCGAATACGTGTGTATGTTTTGTAACTGAAGTGAAAGTGCGACTTTTAAAATGTTACCAGATGAGTGAAATCGCAGATTTAGGATGGAAAAATCAGTAACTGTAAGTTTTAATAACTTAAGTTAAAAATTATGGCTTGAGCTGTTTCTTAATCAATACGTACACCATATAAAAAGAACTGTATTATTCCAGGTTAAATCCAGTGAAGATGTCTGAATGCGGAAGGCGAAATGCGGCTTGGAGTAGAAACGAATATAGACTGCAGCAACAAAAAGGGCGTTTCAAATTAAAACGGATATTTTCGTTGGTTTTTATGTGGCTGTTTTTTCATCAGAATGTAAATTACGTGTGACCATCAGATTAATACAGGAATGGATATTAGGCAAAGGGGTTCTCGTGGTTTCTTTGTACATGCTGTGCAGGTATTTTGTGAGTAATTCTGCCTCTTCGGAAGATACGCCAGCAGCCCCGCGGCTGGATTCCCGGAACAGGCGCGGCCCCCGAGGGATCCTTGTTAGGAGAAAGGCGCTATAGGTGATGGGAAGCGAGGTGTAAGGGGGGTGGGAGCCGCGGCTCAACTGCCGGCAAGTTGTGGCGTGGTAGGAACTCTTATCAGGAGCGCTGCGCAACTTGGTGCGGTCTAGAGGATGGCTAGGGTGGGGTGAGAGTGTGGCAGGTGGGAGGCAGGAGGCGGTGGGGGTGTGGGGTGTTCTGTGAGGAAGGTTCCTGCAGCCGAAAGCGCAATCAACGCACGTCCCATTCTGTGTATCCCAAGTTTCGGCACACGGAGCCAGCTGCGTCATCCTACGGGTGATACCTGATTTATGCGAGCATCGTTATAAACCGCAAATGACTCAGTGCTATTCGTGACGACGGCCCTCTACCACATTACAGATAGTGCTGGAGTCATTAGCGACTGTGTGAGATGGTGTTTGGTAACTATACAACCACCTAATATGCAGCTTAAGGAATATATTGACGAACTGTGGTGAAATGGATCCCTATTGAATGTGAAATGATGATAAAGAATTTGTTTATAAAATTAGACCATGTGCTGCTGAACTGAAGTTTGATATGAGATAGAGTCTGACTGTACATCCTTAATTTGGTGAATTGCTATAGGTTTGCTTTCTCCAAAGAAGAACAGAAAATTCTTTTCAATATCGACTTTCAGAACCTGTCCCAAAGTTCAGTTATTGATCTGTCTCTATGTTGCCAAGACAATTAACGATGCTGTTTAAAGATGCACTCAACAAAATCGCCAAATCATTGCTTTCTGAGGTATCAGTTTCACTTTAACTAATATTTGATAAAATTAGTGCACCACAGGACTCCTTACCAGGTAATCACACAGCGTATTTTCCATTACAATACAGTTTAAAGCTTTTCCATATACCTGAGACAGAAAAATACTGTTTTGTAATTTGTTTCAATGCATTGTGTCTGTTCTTTCAGACTTGTCTGAGGGAACAGACACCATGCAGAATCGGCAGCTTTGATTCATATAATGTAAACTGAAGGTGGAATGAGGGAGAAAGGAAACGAATGGAAACGAACTATTGACGCCAGCTGCATCGAGAGTTCATATGAAATCAGCACCGATGAGTGAAAATGTGACCAGACTGGGAGTCGAACCTGAGATCTCCTACTTATTAGGCAGTTGTGTCAACCATTGTGTCACCCAGACGAGCGTTGATCACAACTGCGTGAATTATCTTCAGCCAATCCACATTCTCACCTAGCTCCATCTAAAGACAGACTCCATGCTCGTTACTTTGAAATTCTCACAGGAAGTCGAACTGTGCACCCGCACTCGAGGTGTTGGATTCATTGGCCATCGACGAGTCTGAAAGAATAGACACCATACAGTCATATAGGTAATTTGCCTCAATGGGCAATGAATCCTGAACATTCAGTGTGGATGCACAGTTATGTTTGACCTCCTGTGGTACTCTCAAAGTAGCGACGATGAAGGCCATGGACAGGGACTGCAGACAGGTGGCGCTCATGGGAATGTGGGTCGGCCGGAAGGTGTGCGGAGGTAGTTCGCGCATTTGCAGGCAACACTGTGTCCGAATGTTACAGTGATCAACACAACTGCTTAGTAAGCAAGAGATCCCGGGTTCAAATCCCAGTCTGTGACGCATTTTGCTGATTCCACAAAAAGGCCCGATGCAGCTGACATCAACAGGTCCTTTCCTTTTCATTCCTTCCCTCCCTCCTCATCTTCAGTTTATATAAGCTTATGTAAATAGTCATCACCGAAGAACTATTAAACCAAAGATATGCTTCTGATTCTGCGATTCAATTGCAAATTCCGAATGCCCTTGTACAACGGCTATATAATTTACGAGGAACATATGAATACTTGTATCGAGCTGAGACTCAAATATGGGTTTCCGGTACTACGCGAACGGTTGCGTTAGCCGCCTCGACCGTCCAAACAAGCCTTCAGGACCGACTCAAACTTCCACATGTTCCAAGGCCCACGTCCTATAGTGCTCGCAACAAATCGTGTACCGAGCTGGGACTCAAACATGGGTTTCCGGTACAACGCGAACGGTTGCGTTAGCCGCCTCGACCGTCCAAGCAAGCCTTCAGGACCGACTCAAACTTCCACATGTTCCAAGGCCCACGTCCCGTAGTGCTCGCATACAAAACGTGTGATTTGCACACAGGGAGAGATATTGTTTTGCTCGGCATATTGCATTGCTTTGGCAATAAATATAGTAGGACGGTGATGTATTTTACAGTGTCTGTATAGTTCGAGTCAAAGCTCCTTCTTACATCCTTGAAGTCCGAAGGAACATTCCATCGAAATTTATGGACACCGTAAAACACAGACTCCGCCCTGCTGTATATACAACTGACATTTCGCACTCCTCAGAATTAAATAGCTTCTTCATGTTTGCCTAAGTACTTAATTAAAATTCCACAGTAAGCACAAGTGAAATAGCTTTTGCCTAAGATATATGAGGTAATACACGTCATTCATTGAATATCAGTTCTATTTGATAAACTCTTCAAATGGATTAATTTAATTCACAAATCGTATATGGTGGTAGGCCATGGAATTAACAGTCGTAACTTATTCCATAAAGATGAATTGAATAAAATTCATTTGAAAGGTTTCCACGTCGGCTGATGTTGAAAAGTATTCATGTTATTACTACTCCCACTTTTCGCTTTACAGGCCACTTACATGTGTTACACATGAAACGTATTCGCAGTTACGAATATGGACTACCATCTGTTGTATAATGGAATGACGACAGTTAAAATTTTTTGCCAGACCGGGACTCGAATCCGTGTTCCCGGTTATCGCTAACGGTCGCCTTATCATTTGGAAATGCGAGCACGACACGCAACCAGACCCAAACCGCCATAGGTACTCAGCCATACGTCTATAGCCTGCACTCGTACATCCATTACGTATATTCCCGTACAGGACGACATTTTACTTGAAAGTCGCTTGTCCGGTTGCGGTGGATAAATACGAAATTGCAGTCCCTGTGTTACTCCGAATTACGACGCAGAGTTCCTTGGGACATGTATGCATGAAAAGAATTTTGGGTTCGTAGTTAGGAATGACACAAGCTCTAAAATATCGTATGGAAGTTTCAGTCTGGCAGTGAGCCGTGCTCGGACAGCCAAATGATGAGACCAACGTTAGCGATAAGCCGGAAATCCGGGTTCGAGTCCCGGTCTGGCTCAAATTTACGTTGCGTCATACCTGCATGACGGCTGCGGTGGCCCTAGTTCCTGTTTCTTCAGACATGCGTGTATGTTTGAAAGATCTTTGCATTGTAATTCGGAGTAACACAGACGCTGCAGTACCGTGTTTACGTGAGATACAGGAAGTATGTCTCTGGTTTCCTAGGATTGTCACCAACAACTTTAATCTTGCTACATTTAAGAGCTCATTGAAGCCACATGGGTACAGACTCATTTATTTTACGATGATTCATCGTCCTGAGAACCAACGACATTGTAGGCATATAAGAAGATGTACCTCTATCTCTGATGTGGACTTCACGTATCTGAAATGTCCGATAATCAATAATTTCTCGATTTTAAGTCTCCAGCCCTCTAAAGTGTCTACTTTAGGACCACATACTACAGCGACAGTAAACCAACCATTGTTATGTCCATTAGCGTCTGTGTTCGTAAGCGTGAAATTCAATACGCATCCGTAAAAGACCAAAGGGGCATACAAAATCACTTGGGCATCTACTTCATTCTTCGTACTAACAGAAATATTATCAGTAGCTTTATATACTGTAAAGCGGGAACCCATTCTGCTTCCATAATAATAAGGCATCACTAGCCTGTGTCAATGTTGCTGCAAGTGCGGCTCCTCGACGACTGACGCCATCTTAACACTATGCCGTCCGGCGACACCACAGTACTGTCGTGCCCGAAATAGCGGTCAACGGCCGGCGACACCACAGTGGTGTCGTGAGCACAGTATCGCGCAGTGGCCGGCGATAGCACTTTAGTATCTTCTGCATTCTGTTGGTGTTTTGCTTAGGTAACAATAAGTTACACACGTCAACAAGTGTTTTGTTTTTATAAGTACTTGTGCCCTTCCATCATGGCGGACGAAAGAGACAATAGGATTATTTACAATGAATGCGCGGACGTCTTGTCTGACGTTCCGGACGACTTGGCCGATTGGGAAGAAGACATTGGATATAAAAAAATGAAAATGAAGCAGAATCGTAGGAAGATAGTGAAATACGTCCAAGAAGAATTCGGCGAACTCTACGGCTGCCAACTGATTCGGCTAAATCAGGCGAAGAAGACAGTGCACAGTGGTCAGACTTTGATTTACCGAGGACCAGTAACAAATTTGAACGATCCCCGGGTATAAACATATTTCCCAAAGATACGCAGAGCGTCGAGGATATCGTAGAATTATATATTGGGACCGCTCTATTTGAATATATTAACAATGAAACCAACAAGTACTACAGTTAAAATTGCAATAGAAGGAAATTGGATTTAATAAATGCCAAATTTGTCGGCGTTACGGGACCCGAACTTAGAAACTGGTTTGGGCTTGCTATCCTTATGGGAATTGTAAAAAAAGCAGGGATCGATGATTATTGGTCAACTCACCGATATTTCGCAAAACGATGTCCCGCAACCGATTCAGACAAGTATTATCATTTTTACATTTTTCTGACAACAACAATAAACCGGATAATGGCGACCGGCTTGACAAAGTGCAATTCGTAACTGATTATTTTTCCAAAAAGTTTAAAGAAACGTTTAATCTAAGTCAAAACATTTCAATTGATGAAGTAATGATACCGCGGCGTGGACGGTTAAATTTTAAAGTTTACAATACGTCGAAAATCACGAAATACGTCATACTCATTCGGATGCTGTGTGATTTGACTACGGGATACATTTCTTCATTCCAGATATATTCCGGCGCTGGACAGCCTATAACTAAAAGACTGATGGAACTATTGACACCTTCTGATGGAAAATGAAATCACCTCTGCATGGATAATTATTATAACAGTGTAGAACTTGCAGAGAAGCTACTTGAGAAGAAAATTCGAGTTTGTGGAATGATACGGCAAAATAGATGATTTCCGGAAAATTTAAGCGCGCAAAGGTCAATGTGTTTGAAGCCTCTCATCAACGGAAAGGTGACAAGCGACCGGCGACAAGCCAAGCAATTCGAACTAGCGCTGCCGGCGCCAAGCGAATAAATTTGTACCAGACGAGCGGACGGCATTGTGTTAAGAGAAACGTCACTTGCATAGCACTTCCTTATCTTACCGCAGCGCGGCTTACGCAACCTCAGGAAGTGAATTTTAGCCCGGAAGAAAAAATGGTTCAAATGGCTCTGAGCACTATGGGACTTAACATCTACGGTTATCAGTCCCCTAGAACTTAGAACTACTTAAACCTAACTAACCTAAGGACATCACACAACACCCAGTCATCACGAGGCAGCCCGGAAGAGCTCAAGTAATAACTAGGAGCTCTGCCTCACTCACAGGTGTCAACATACTGTAAAATTATCAGTTTATAAAACGACGGACGTAAGCGATTTGGGAGGGGGAGAGGGGGGGGGGGGGGGAATACGCAACGTCCAAGCGTCAAAATCAAAACTTGAATGCTTAGTGACTGCAGTAATGGTCATCTTCACAACTGATCCCACTTTATAGATCACTGTAAGTGCTCGCTTTCGTTGTTGAAGACCAACTGTCACTTCTGTCCGTAACGGAAACAGATAGAGCAAAGATATAGCAATTCGAATCCGTGTGTCCACAAGTCGATGAATCTGTCAGAGACTCAAAATGTCCATTATTAAAAACATATACACTGAAACGCCAAAGAAACTGGTACAGGCATGTGTTTCCAAATACAGAGATATGTAATCATGCAGAATACGGCGCTGCGATAGCCAACTCTTACATAAGACAAAAAATGTCTGGCGCAGTTGTTAGATCGGTTACTACTGCTACAATGGCAGGTTCTCAAGTATTAAGTGACTTTGAACGTGGTGTTATAGGCGACGCACGAGCGATAGGACACAGCATCTCTGAGGTAGCGATGAAGTGGGGACTTTCCCCTGCAACCATTTCATGAGTGTACCGTGAATATTAGGAATCCGGTAAAACATCAGATCTCCGACATCGCTGTTGCCAGAAAAATATCCCGCATGAACGGGACCAACGACGACTGAAGAGAATCCTTCAACGTGACAGAAGTGCAACCCTTCCGCAAATTGCTTCAGATTTCAATGCTGGGACATCAACAAGTATCAGCGTGCGAATCATTCAAAGAAACATAATCGATATTGAGATTTCGGACCCGAAGGCCCACTCGTGTACCCTTGATGACTGCGCAAAACTTTACGCCTCGCCTGGCGCCTGGGCCCGTTAAATCTGACACTGGACTGTTGATGCCTGGAAACATGTTGCCTTGTCGGAGAAGTCTCGTTTCAGATTGTATTGAGTGGATGGAGATGTACAAGTATGGAGACAACCTCACCGATCCATGGACCCTGCATTTCAGCAGGGGACTGTTCAAGCTGGTGGAGACTTTGTAATAGTGTGGAACGTATGCAGTTGGAATGTTATGGGACACCTGATGCGTCCAGATATGACTCTAACACGTGACACATACGTAAGCATCCTGTCTGATCACCTGCATCCATTCACGTCCATTGTGCATTCCGACAGACTTAGGAAATTCCAGCAGGACAATACGACACTCCACACGTCCAGAATTGCTACAGAGTGGCTCCAGGAACACTCTTCCAAGTTTAAACACTCCCTCTGGCCACCAAACTCCCCAGACAGGAATATTATTGAGCATATCTGGGATGCCTTGCAACGTGCTGTTCAGAAGATATCTCCACCTACCAGCACCCATTCTCTCCGGCACTACTTCACGCATTAGTCGAGTCCTTGCGGCACGATATTAGGCACGTGTACCACTTACTTTGGCTCTTCAGTGTACTACAAGGTCGAACTGTTAAACACAAATCCGGAAAAAACAGCGTGACAGAGCATCAAATGCTTCTGCAGTTTGGGGTTAAATACAGGAAAGGGAGCGAGGAAATCTTTATTTAGCCAATCGACCCTGTCTCAGACAAACGGCGAAGGATTTTTGCAAACAGCAAATGCTGTGGTTGTTTTCGGCTGGTATAGGTCTCCAGCTACAACCTTGCTACCCGCCGCCGGTTGCCTTTCATAAGTAAACACTAAATCATCAAGCTCTCGATTCGAATACGGAACCACTGTGTACAATGCTTATCACATCCACTACAATGTGTGTCAGCAAGAGAAGTGAATCTGACACAGCATTACCAATTACTATGGCAAGAGAGGACACAAGGGCATGACACGTGAGGAACAGTACCACCGCCTAGGAGGAAACCATGCATACTGTAACTATGGTCATAATCTAGCATCATGCACCATAGTTCGCCTTACGTAAAAAGAGCTACTATCAACTAAAAAAAATGGCAAATGATGCATCAGCTTTCTTAACAAATTTCGGGTGTGGTACCTTCACATGAAGATGATGTTAAAAAGAAATTTGATTCTACAGTGGCGAAATAAATGTTGATTGAATTGCTTCATTATTACACTGGAGTTGATATAGCAGCAGATCTCATCAAATCTGCTTGAGAATAGTAGCACGAAGAAGTGTTCCGACTCATACAGACTATATAAGAAACCAGAGAGCTCCCAACAGACTTTAAAAAATGTACCACAGTGCCAGTATCCAAGAAAGGATCTACAAACGGAAGTGAACAATATAGTACCCTCAGTTTGGTAACACACGCCTCGAATATCACGGCCTCTAACATTCTAAGGCGCATAGAAGTGAGGACAGACACGCTGCGAAACTTAACTGTTATGACCATCGGCTGTTTATTTTTATGCTCAGTGCCACCGGTTTCGGTCAGTATATCGTTACCAAGCCGAAACAAAGAGTAACCAGCTTGTCATTAGGACACTGACGTTAACAACTACTATGTAGGATATTGAATGATTGTCCTGCGTGTGTGCCAACGGCCTTGCCGCAGTGATAACACCGGTTACCGTCAGATCGCCGAATTTAAGCGCTGTCGGGCTGGGCTACCACTTGGATGGGTGACTATCCGGTCTGCCGACCGCTGTTGGAAAGCGGCGTACGTTCTGTACTTGTGAGGTAAATTGTGGAGCTACTAGATTGAGAAGTAGCGGCTCCGGTCTCGTAAACTGACATAGCGCTGGGAGAGTGGTGTGCTGACCACATGTCCCTTGACATCCGCAGCCAGTGACGCCTGTGGGCTGAGGATGACACGGTGGCCGGTCGGTACCGTTCGGGCGGAGTTAAGTTTTAGTCTTATGTGCGTGTCCTACCTAACTGTGTCTTTTGGAGATTATTTATTGTAACAGAAGCTATGTTTTTCTACCTACACCGAAGATTTCTCTTCAAAGGTTGTAGTGAAAATTTGGTTACGCTTTGCTTCGGGTTGATAATGGTCTACTGATCGAAACTGCTAGCATTGAGCGTAAAAATAAATAGCTGATGGTCATCTTCAATGAAGTTTATTTATCAGCTGTAAATCCCCACCTCATCACAAATCTAAATAGATGCAATGATCACGGACGACCAGTTTGGATTTAGAAGAGGCGCAGACACACGAGAAGAAATCTCGGCTTGCGATTAAGTTTTGAGAAAACATTAAAGAAAGGACAAGACACACTCAGGTATATTGTCTTCATCGACTTAGAAGTATTTGACAGTGGTAGACCAGTTAGAGCATTTTAAGGTGCAGAGAGAGATTGGCATAAAGGATAAGGACAAAAGAGTAATCCAGACAGAGCTTTCAGAAGAGATGCCTGTGACGAGGTGTGGAGTACATCAAGAAGAAGCTACTATTAAGCAGGGTGTACAACAGGGCTGCTCATTCTCTACTCTCTTGATCAACGAAGACATTAAGAGGGCAATAGATGAAGCCAGGGAGAAACATTTATCTGTAGGAGGAATTAAAATTCATGATAAGACAATAAACATGTTGATATTTGCTGGTGATATTACAGTGTTAACTGAAGATACAGAACATTTAAAAGCGATGCTGGCCCAGACGAAAAACACCCTCAGCACTTCCTATAAGATGAAAATTAGTAAAGGTGAAACAGATATCTTAGTCGTGAGCAGACAGAATACCGTAGCTGAATGCTTGCTTAACAATGTAATTTTCTACCCAGGGACGGAGTAAAATTACCTCACACGGAAGGTAAAGGAAGGATACTGCCAGCCGAGTCTATAGGGCAGAAGCTGCTTTTAACAGGAGGAGAAAGCTTTTCACATCCACCTCATAAAGACGTTTATATGACGTGTGCTGCTATATGGAAGTCAAACAAGGACTCTCAGAGAAGCAGAAATACGTAAAATAACTGCCATCGAGACGTGGTACTATCACCGAATGCCCAAGTTTTCCTGGGTAGACGAGATACGAAACGAAGAGGTGTCCCACAGAGTGGAGGAAGAGAAACCTTGTCTCTGAAGGAAATAGAATACAAAAGGGACATACGGGTCGGCCAAAAACTGTATGTTGTACCTGGCAACGTAATAATCTCGCTTAACACTCAGTATAGCCTCCACTATTCGTCAGATATCTGTGACGTACGTGGAACATGTAATAACAAACAAAATAACTGTACTTTACATTATACAAAAATACTATTCTAATAAAATTATTAGCATCGTTTATGCCATACGATCAAAAGTACATAGTCACCTATTAGTAAAAGTTGAAATGAGGTACGTCGGCAGTTTATCTTCATAACACCTTGAGCTCTACTCGGGATATTTCAAACGCGATACATGAATGTCTGTGGAGGAATGACAATCCATTCTTCCTCAGGAGCCGAAACCTGGGAAGGTACTCATACTGAACGCTGGGGTCTGGAACGAAATCGACGGTGCTACTGATCCCAAAGCCGTTACATTGGGTCCGGTTCGGGACACTCCATTTTCAGAATGTTACTGTCCACAAGGCATTACCTCATCAATGCTCCTTAATGTCATACTGGTACCGTAATCTCTGATCTGTTCCTCTGCTGTACACAGTAAACAGTGCTGTCAAATACATTCATATCCTTCCACAAATAGTGTTTATTTAACTGCCGTAAGGGATGACCAGACCCTAACCACGAAAAAAAAAATCCCCATAACGTAACATCACCCCCTCCATTCTCCAATGTTCATACTGCACTTGGTGGGAGCGCGTTCTCCAGGAATTCGCCAAACCCAAGCCATTCCATGTGACTGCCACATGGTATAGAGCAATTCGTCGCTCGTGAACACATCAAAGCTCACTGTAAGGTCCCGGTTGTGAAGGTATAGTTCTTGAAGCCACTGAATGAAGTGTACAGCGTTCCTGATGTGCTGCGGAGATTTACCAATGTAAGGACTTAATACTGTCTTTAGATGCTTGAACACCTGGTACGTAGATGAACCTACGTTGCTTACAACAGACGGTAGAGGAATGCCCTTTTTGTGAATTTTTGGTAAACTGTAGAGCAGCAGCCCGTGGTCGAAGCTTTCTGATGACTTCCTTGGGCAGGGGCTGGTGTAGCAGCTCGACTGTCTTGCTTTTTCACTCTGTTGGCTGGGTCTCCTTTTAATTTCCTGTAAGCTGATTCCTAGAGTAAATTGCACATTTTGTGGTTCTGATGCGCAGAATAAGTTGTACAGTGGCATTTCCTTTGTCCCCAGGAACGATATTTCAGCATTATGCCGTAGTTCTCGAATGGAAGCTCTTTCCACTTTCGGGATGTCTTCGGCGAAATTACTGTGTTGCGTGTGCGGAATGTTTATCGGCTTACCTCTTTCGCATCGTCTTTGGGGACGGGGTAAATTACTTCCTCGATGCTGCTGATGAAATCTTCAACAGCTATAGTAGTCGGTACTACTGCGAAATTAAGTTCCTGGTCCAGGACTAATTTCGCCACTCGTCGATTTCTTTCCCCTCATGATAGATTATCGTTTGTTGTTGCTGTTCTTGTGCATGTTTTTATCTTTCTCCCTCACGCTGTAAAATGGGAATTTGTTTACTTAAATCACTTTATCATGATTGGTCCTCATGAGCCCAAAAGTCAGTGTCAATCTACACGATGTGATCGAAAGTATCCGGACGGCATTTAATATGGTGTTGACCCACCCTTAGCCTCAATGACAGCTTCCACTCTAGTAGGCATACCTTCAATCAGGTGCTGGAAATTTTCTTGGGGAATGGCAGCATATTCTTCACGGAGTGCAGCACTGAGGAAAGGTATCAATGTCGGTCGTTGAGGCCTGGCTCGAAGACGGCGTTCCAAAACATCCCAAAGGTGTCCTATAGGTTTCAGGTCAGGAATCTGTTGAGGCCAATCCATTACAGGAATTTATTGTTGTGTAGCCAGTCACCCACAGGGCGTGCGTTATAAACAGATGCTCGATCGTGCTGAAAGATGCAAACGCCACCCGCATATTGCTCTTCAACAGTAGGAAACAAGAAGGTACTTAAAACATCATAGCAGGCCTGTGCCACGCAAAACAATAGCGGCTACAAGCCCCCTCCACGAGAAACACGACCACACCGTAAAATCACCGCCTTCGAATTTTACTGTTGGCGTTACACATGCTTGCAGATGACGTTCACCAGGCATTCGCCATACCCACATCCTGCCATCGCATTGCCATATTGTGCCGCATGATTCGTCACCCCACACAACGTTTTTCCACTGCTCAATCGTCCAATTTTTACGCTCTTTACGCCAAGCGAGGCGTCGTTTTGCATTTACCGTCGGAATGTATGGCTTATGAACAGCCGCCCCACCATAATATCCAAGTTTTCTTACCTCCTGCCTAACTTTCCTAGTACTTACAGTGTATCTTCATAAAGTTTGGAATTTCTGCGTGATAGTCTGGATAGATGTCTGCCGATTACACATTGCGACCCACTTCAACTGTCGGCGGTCTCTCGTCAGTCAACAGACGAGGTCGGCCTGTACGCTTTTGTGCTGTACGTGTCCCTTCACGTTTCCACTTCACATCGGAAACAGTGGACCTAGGGATGTTTAGGGAGTGTGGAAATCTCGCGTACAGACGTATGACACAAGTGATTTCCAATAACCTGACCACGTTCGGAGTCCGTGAGTTCCGCTGCGCGCCCCATTCTGCTCTCTCACAATGTCTAATGACTATTGTGGTAACTGATATGGAGAACCTGGCAGTAGTTGGCAGCACAATGCACCTAATATGAAAAACGTATGTTTCGGAGGGTTGTCTGGATACTTTTGATCACATAATGTATTACCAAAAATTTGGCTAGAGCAAACAGTCCATCTCTAAGTGGAGTTCGAGCAGGGGGGACTCCTAGTCGCGTGGTAAGTTCCACATTATTTCCCTTACAAGAGCCGGATGTGCTCTTATGATCCGGTGGTACTTACATGATGAGCTATCATCACGAGTGCTGATATTATGCCGTTGTCACGGCACCTCATCAAGTAGGCGAGAGAGGTTAGGAAAATATCTTTTCCGTCAAGAAGCTTATCTAGCTATCAGTGTTAGGGCTGTTCTCATTAGAATCGACAGCAGACCAACACCGACCACTATAGTCCAGCTATATTTGCCGAGTTGGCAAGCCGAAGATGAAAAGAGAGAGAGAGAAAACATGTTCAGATGTGTGTGAAATCTTATGGGACTTAACTGCTAAGGTCATCAGTCCCTAAGCTTACACACTACTTAACCTAAATTATCCTAAGGACAAACACACACACCCAAGCCCAGGGGAAGACTCGAACCTCCGGCGGGAACAGCCGCACAGTCCATGACTGCAGCGCCCCCGACCGCTCGGCTGGTCCCGCGCGGCAGAGAGAGAGAAAGTATATGAGGATATTGGACGGGTGATTAAGTACATAAAGAGAGATAATAATCTAGTATCAAGGGGGACTGGATTGCAGTTGTAGAGAAACGAGTAGAGAAAGGTGTTAGGGGAGAATATGGGCTTGGTAGTAGAAACGAGAGAGGAGAAAGGCTAATAGAGTTCTTCAGTAAATATTTTAGTAACAACGAGTACTCTGGAGGAGGTATACTTGTAAACGGCCGGGAGATACGGGGAGACTTCAGTTAAATTACGCCTACATCATGGTTAGCAGAGAATCAGAAATCAGATACTGGATTCTAAGGCGTACGCAGGAGAAGATATAGATTCCGAGCACAATTAGTAATGATCAAGAGTGGGCAGGCATAGGTGAGGGATTCGTGACGGGCCGCATCCAACCAGTATAAAGCGGACGTCACTCTGGGACACATTGTGTACAGGAAAGTCACCCACACTGATCTTAGTACGCCTTAGATAAGTTCGTACCGACTAAGGTCCAAAGCGAGGGGAAAGATCCACCGTGGTATAACAATCATGTACGAAAGGTACTACGGAAACAAAGAAAGCTTCATCATAGGTTTAAGAGTAGTCGAATCATAGCTGATAAGGAAAAGCTGAACGAAGCGAAAAAGAGCGCAAAGAGAGCAATGAGAGAAGCATTCAACGAATTCGAACATAAAACATTGGCAAACAATCTAAACAAGAACCCTAAAAAGTTTTGGTCATATGTAAATCGGTAAGCGGATCTAAATCCCCTATTCAGTCACTCGTTGACCACGATGGAACCGAAACAGAGGACGACCGAAGAAAGGCAGAAATACTGAATTCAGTGTTCCGAAACTGTTTCACTGCGAAAATCGTAACACGGTCCCTGACTTCAGCCGTCGCACGGACGCCAAAATGGAAAATATTGAAATAAACGATATCGGAATTGAAAAACAACTGCTATCACTTAGTAGCGGAAAAGCATCCGGACCAGACGAGATACCCTTAAGATTCTACAGTGATTATGCTAAAGAACATGCCCCCTTTCTATCAGCAATTTATCGTAGATCGCTGGAAGAACGTAAAGTACCTAGCGACTGGAAGAAAGCGCAGGTCGTTCCCATTTTCAAGAAGGGTCATAAATCAGATGCGAATAATTATAGGCCTATTTCGCTTACGTCAATCTGTTGTAGAATAATGGAACATGTTTTGTGTTCTCGTATTATGACGTTCTTAGATAATACAAATCTCCTTCATCATAACCAACATGGATTCCGCAAACAGAGATCATGTGAAACTCAGCTCGCCCTATTTGCCCAAGAAATTCACAGTGCCGTAGACACTGGCGAGCAGATTGATGCCGTATTCCTGGACTTCAGGAAGGCATTTGATACGGTTCCGCACTTACGTTTAGTGAAAAAAATACGAGCTTACGGAATATCGGACCAGGTTTGTGATTGGATTCAGGATTTCCTAGAAGAAAGAACACAACATGTCATTCTTAACGGTTCAAAATCTGCAGATGTAGAGGTAATTTCGGGAGTACCGCAGGGAAGCGTGATAGGACCTTTATTGTTTACAATATACATAAATGACTTAGTTGACAACATCGGTAGCTACGTGAGGCTATTTGCAGATGACACGGTTGTCTACAAGAAAGTAGCAACATCAGAAGACTCGTACGTACTCCAGGAGGACCTGCAGAGGATTAATGCATGGTGCGACAGCTGGCAGCTTTCCCTAAACGTAGATAAATGTAATATAATGCGCATACATAGGGGCAGAAATCCATTCCAGTACGATTATGCCATAGGTGGTAAATCATTGGAAGCGGTAACGACCGTAAAATACTTAGGAGTTACTATCCGGAGCGATCTGAAGTGGAATGATCACATAAAACAAATAGTGGGAAAAGCAGGCGCCAGGTTGAGATTCATAGGAAGAATTCTAAGAAAATGTGACTCATCGACGAAAGAAGTAGCTTACAAAACGCTTGTTCGTCCGATTCTTGAGTATTGCTCATCAGTATGGGACCCTTACCAGGTTGGATTAATAGAAGAGATAGACATGATCCAGCGAAAAGCAGCGCGATTCGTCATGGGGACATTTAGTCAGCGCGAGAGCGTTACGGAGATGCTGAACAAGCTCCAGTGGCGGACACTTCAAGAAAGGCGTTACGCAATACGGAGAGGTTTATTATCGAAATTACGAGAGTGCACATTCCGGGAAGAGATGGGCAACATATTACTACAGCCCACATATATCTCGCGTAATGATCACAACGAAAAGATCCGAGAAATTAGAGCAAATACGGAGACTTACAAGCAGTCGTTCTTCCCACGCACAATTCGTGAATGGAACAGGGAAGGGGGGATCAGATAGTGGTACAATAAGTACCCTCCGCCACACACCGTAAGGTGGCTCGCGGAGTATAGATGTAGATGTAGATGTAGATGTAGATCTGATCTTCCACGCCTCGAACTACCATCATCCTTCACAGCGGAGGACGTTCTCTACATACATTTTGGCCTGTGCAATGTCGGACGAAGGAAGCCTACCAATGGAGCTAACCACATTAACGACGTAACAAGCGAACGGATACGGATAGAGACAAGTCCGATGTGCTTTCAGACAGAAGGTACAGGTCCGGAAAATACAACCAGGTAAGGAGGTTAAGACAACGGCGTATCTACTATACACTGGCAAAATATCGAACGAAATCGGCAGAGCCTTGGCTCATCATAATAGTAAGTGTGTTTCCCGTCCGCCTCCGGAAACGCGTCGCTATGGTATGATGAGTAGTGACTAGGGTCCATCCCATGCTGTGTGCTACTGGATAGCGCAGAAACGGGTGAGCAGTGGTAAACGAACAAACGAAACGGGTATCATCTGAAGATGGCGGCCAGGTGCGTTGTTGAAATAGAGTGTTGCGGAAATAAATGCACACAGCTGGACCCCAGAGATACACACATAGATATGGGTAAGAGCTAACAACGTACACCCGAGGACATGTGGAATGTTTAAGAATATTATTTTGTTGTTAAGAGTATTTGACTGTTTCTGCTGTTGCTCGGCTTGAAACGTCCCCTTTGAACAATTAGACATGACTGTCCTTAAACTGACACACAATATTTTTAGGCGCAACGCAATCTGACTTTCAAAAATCCCTACAAAAGAATGGCCCTGACTAACATTAATCTACACGTTTCACAAATCACTTACCTCACAAAAATCTTCGTTACTCGAACTACTGCAATACAGCGAGCGCCACTACTGCCAGCTAAATAAAAGATTCAAACTACTGAAGGCACTAACTGTTGACAGGCATAGTTAGCAAATGAAAGATTTTAATAGAGAACAAACAATGTATTTACCTTAATAGTGTTGAAAAATCATAATATACATAGCAGTTCATGACATCCAGTCTTACAAATTTCAAAACACCGCCATTTCTCTCCCCACATCCACCACTGCTGGTGGCTCACCTCCAACTGCGTAACGCTACACGCTCTTCACATCCAGCTGCCCATCACTACAATGGCAGACAACAATGCAAACTAGCCACAGACTGCACACAGCACAGCCAGTGATTTTCATACAGAGCGCTATGTAACGTTGCCAATAAGAAAACATAAACAGCCTACCTACATAGCCCCATGCTCCCCACAAAAAACTTTACAAATTGTTTTGGGCAGTGGCCAATAATGATTTGATAAAATTTTTCATAATTACAATAACAAAGATATCAAATGCATACACTTATTGATACAATGTTGGTCAAAAGCTAAAATTTTCTCACAGTCCATCATAAAGACAGTCCTGATCATTCATCACAGGAAAATTGCAGTGTTTTTCTCAAAGTCTGAGCAGTAAAGAAAATGCACACGGAAGTAGTGGATTTCCATGCAGTCTTGAAGAAGTAGTGTTGTCCTTCCAATGGAAAGACAGTGCTGACTCTCGACATGCAGACAAGTAATGGGTCATAACAGAGCAAACCCACAGCAGAGTCATTCGAAGTTTTGAAGAATATTGGTGGGCATGTCATCACAGAGTAGACCCACTGTAGTCCTGGTAGAGATTACGGTATTGGTGGGCCACCAGAGGTCCAGACCCACTGTAGTCCTGGTAGAGATTGTGGTATTGGTGGGCCACCAGAGGTGCAGACCCACTGTAGTCCTGGTAGAGATTGTGCTATTGGTGGGCCACCAGAGGTGCAGACCCACTGTAGTCCTGGTAGAGATTGTGGTATTGGTGGGCCACCAGAGGTGCAGACCCACTGTAGTCCTGGTAGAGATGGCCAGCAGCCATCTGTTGTGACTGTGCAGGTGCACAATCACCATTGAAGAGTCTTGCAGAAAATATAGCAAGTCCATAACCACCACTTGTGCACTCACAAAGTTTTTGGAATTGTCCTTAGAACCAGCAATGCTGTTATCCAGTCCCTTGCTGAATTATTAACACACGTGCAAACACTAACAGTCCCTACTTCTCACATATTGTCCATGTACTATGACCAACAGAAACGTGTGCAGTGAAAAGGAACTTACAAGTTAATAATATGATGAACTGGTGTCAATTACAATTTTATAACATAAGAATACAATAACAAAGGTACAAAATACATCATTAAAGAACATAACACTACAGATAACATTTGTAGTAAAACAGGCTTTACAAAAGAATAGAAATAAACATGTACATCAGTGTTACAGGAATTATGACATAAGTAAATATATAAAATAATGTGAATAGTTTTCTAAACATTAATTTCACACTTTAGCATAGAAACAGAACAGAATTAATAATGTCTAAACATCTTTACAAAGTGAATAACATATTATTAATGTAAATTATATTTGGGGATAACAGTATTCCTCATCATAGTGAATGTACCTTAGTACTAGAAAAATTTTACGACATAAATCGTATTAGCTAAACACATAAAGACAGGAAAAACACAAATACACAAGAGTACACAAACACATAGCAGAATAATACAAAAGGAATGACAGGGTTCATTTTCAGTGTAACATTTTCTTACCTAAACCTGTGATCCCTAAACCCTACTTTTTTGTTCATAGCCTGTTTCAAAATACTTTTTTGGACAAACAATTTTCTTATAGCTTCTCAATGCATTTCTTCCAATTCATCATAACTCATTCTCTTATATAGTCTACCTCCTCTTAAGCTAACTTAATTCTACTGAGATCAGATGCTAAACTAAGGGACGAGGCAATGCAGCAGCACAAAACAATTAACACAAACAGCAATGATAAAAAAATGGAAATTTGCAAAGCAAGCTACAGTAAATCTAAATTACCAAGCAATGCAACATTACAACTAATATGAGCCAATGTGCAGCAACAAGAAAAATAAATCAGTAGTAAAACTAGCTTAACAGAGTAATACAAAGTGAAATTTAGTAGCACTATGCCTGGCAAACAGCAGCAGCAAATGCAATAACTTATATCTAAACATGACAAAGCTCAAGCAGAAAAGATATTACACTAAAGACGACAGTGCAGAAAAGGGAAATGTATATTCACATCTTATTATCTATGTCATTAAAGTGGTGCACCACAAGAAGCTATTCTACCAAAAAAATTGCCAAGTAGTTGAAAAGAAAATTATGTATTCAGTAACTGTTATTAATCTCTTCTTATTGTTCTTTCCTTTCCAAGTGCTCCTTTTTCGAAGATCGTGGATCATAAAATTATTATTTAATAGATCTGTTGACAGAAAGTGTTCACATTAGCAAATGCATTTAAATTTATTTTATAAAACCAATGCTGCAACACAGCTGGAAACCAGATATCAAATGAAATAAGCAACTATGAAAAGTAAAGCATAAAAATATCATTCAATAGTCATGTGGCATTTCATAAGTTAGTAGAAGTTCTCTCAACTCTCGTAGAAAGACGCTTGTCATAATGAGGTGTGCAGATGTAAATATCTTTCCAAGTAATGAGCATGTCGTATTTGCGATGCTTTCTACAAAGGAATGTCAATAGCGAGGATAATGGCCTCTTTTTTTCTCCACCTAATGGCTTCCTTTTGTCAGATGACTAGCTCTCAGCTGGGCGCCCAAAACGCATTATGTCAGGGTCACTTACCTTTCTTACCGAAATATTTAAGACAGCAGTTTCCGCTTCAGTGGCAGTCTCATATAAAAAAAATTTCACAGGTTGAGAATTTGCGTTACAAATGTGTAGAAACAAAATCCTATAAATATAAGTGTCCAAAAAATTTTCGTCGGCATTGTGATACATTACGCATATACACACATTTCATAACTCTTAAAGTACGATTCTTGGTTTCCAACATCCTTTTTCAGAAACCAGAGTCGCTAACCACTACTCATTATTCCTTACCTTATTACACATATACATATTCGTCGACACTTCTTGAGTATTTCATCATAATAAATACATATTATAATAAACATTCCTCAACAGCATAATACACATTGTCATCATAATAATAACATCGTAACACCTCAGTCAAATCTCAAAAACGTTGTAGCTTTCTGCAATAATTTCAAAACCTAAAAAAAAAAGTCTCTGCTCATTTCAGTAGTGTCATCTACCTCAAACGTACTTTAAAGTCATGATTCCTTACCAAATACATCATTCAAAGATCTCATAGTATCACAATGGTTCCGAAAAAATATGAACAGTTCACACAGTAAAGACAAAATACAGTTTCATAGCTGTGAAGTTATCCAACTGCGTAATTGTGTAAACATGTGTCACTGATGTAGTAAAAAAAATGTTTAACTCTCAGTTAAAAGATCAGATAGCTGTGTAATTTGTGTGTTAGAGAAATATGGTACCGATGTGTAAAGTTGTATAAGCCAATACCATATTAGCTAGTTCTCCTTGTGCTTGCCAAACACATGGTACACAAAGTAAGTGTGTACCCCCCTGAGGATTAATGTAATTATACCCTCAGGTGTTACAGATTACAGCAATGGAATGAAATTTATCACGGAAAACCTTTGTATCATTGTACTTCAAATATCTTTAAAAATAAATGTTTTAAGTACAAAATTAATCATTCAAATACGTGTACTGTAGCGCTAAACTGTGCGTCTTGTTGTAAGATAATCTCTGTGGAAGTGTCGTAGTTATCGTCCTCCGAAAGCTAAGTTCCGCAAAAGTCAATGTACTTACCCCACGATAAACAAAATTGAAATGCTTTGCATATAGATATCTTAGTTATTACGCTTATTGCCATGATGAAGAAAGTACTGTGCTGTAACGTATTGTTGTGCTACGGAAAAGGCTGTCTCATTGTAGCTATACGACAAAAGTTACTACTAAAACATGTTTTACTTTCCAGAATAATTCAGAAGAACTGTGCAGATATGAAACAGAAACACCGCAAAAGCAACATTGTAAATTGTCACTCATTAGTATCGTCGTGATACAATAGTGTAGCTGTCACATAAACTAACCACTGTGTCATCTGGTATCTCACAGAAAGTACTTTAAATCCAGAATGTATTTTCAAGTAAACCAAAATGTTGCATTAAAATCTCATTAGCAGTACCAGTATATGTTCTAAGTATGTAAGCCTTATAGTCGTTACGTAATCGTGCAACTAACAAGCAAGAATGTACACACACAATAACATTGTGACGTTTGTTCACTATAACAATGCATTCGTAATTTCTCTTTAAATAAGTTCTCTTGGTTCTTGATTGGATATTTAAATTCAAACATTGTTGCATGGTAACAGTTTCTTAGTCTGACAATGCATACTAGAAATGTGAAGTGAAAAGTTCTATGGCAATGACAAAGTTAAAAAGTAGATTATCTTTCAATAAACGGTTTTACATGTGAAATGTGGTGTAAACCTTTTCTCTTCCTAGTGCGCAGAGTTTCAACTTCAACGCAATTATAATGTGGTATACGTCGGATTCTGTAAGGTCTATTGTAAACTAGAAAGAATTTGTGACTCAAGTTTTTCTTCTTATGTGACAATGAATGAGCTTTAATGAGAACTTTCTGACCAATATATAATTTCTTTGTATTTGCTTTACCGTGTAGTTTTCTCCTTTTGTCTGCTGCAGATTTTATATTTTTAAGAGCCAAATCAATTATCTCTTTATGTCGAGGTTTACGTGTATTCGGGAAAGGTACAAGCTCTCTGATTCTGTTCGGTGGTTCTTCATTCTTCAGTACAAGAGTTGGTGGTAAAGCAGTGGAATCATGAGGCATTTCATTCAGCACATTTTGAAATAAGTGTAAATATCTGTCTCAATGCTGATGCTTTCTGTGACAATAAAGTCTGCAAAGCTTATTGATTTCTTTCATAATCCGTTCAGACGGGTTACAATGTGGTGAGTACAATGAAATAAAAACAGGTTTGATTTTATGATTCCGAAGCATGCGTGACCAAACAGCAGATCTGAATTGCGGTCCGTTATCTGAAATGACTTTACTAACGTGTCCAACTTCACGTAAGAAATTTTTAACGAAGGCGTTGGATACAGACCGTCCAGTGACTTTACGTAACGGTGTGAAAGAAACAAATTTTGAAGTAAGTTCAACAGCGACTAGAACGTACGAAAATCCATTAGATGTTCTGACAAGCGGTCCCAAGAGATCAACAGCAGCAAATTCTTTTAATTTAGAAGGAATAATAGGAAACAACGGAGCACGATGTGAGATAGTAGACGGTTTCGCCTTTTGACAAAGTTTACAAATAGACAAGACTCTTCGAATTCTCTTTCCCATATTGTTAAAATAATAAGTCGTTCGAAGAATATGATAACATTTTCGTGGACCAAAATGTGCGTAGCTGAAATGAATGTACCAAATGAGCTTATTAACAAATTCGTCTGGAATGCAAAGTACCTATAGCTTGTCCTCAACAGTAAAGCGTTTGAAGAGTATGTTGTTTCTAACCAGGTAATAATGCCGAATCTGAGTGTGTGTCTTTTCATGCCATTTACTTTTGATGTCTTTCCAAATCGGATCTTTATCTTGTTCAGAGCAATGTCCTTTAAAGATGTGGAGATGAAGTTTTCAAAGGCGACTTTCTGAATGTAAAGAATACTGAAATTTTTCTCGAGGTTGCCTTCTGTGCTACTTTTCTCAAGCCCAGCCGGTGCACGTGACAGTGCGTCCGCAACAATGTTTTCCTTGCCGGGAATGTAGACTATTGTGAAGTGGAATTCTTGCGAAAATAATGCCCAACGTTTTAACCTGTCATGATTTAATTTTGAAGACATAAGAAATTGTAATGCACGATGATCACTGTATACTTTTACGTGCTTACCTGTGAGAAAGAAACGGAATTTGTTAAATGCCCAAACGATAGCTAAAGCTTCTAATTCAGTAACGGAATAATTTTTTTCAGATTTTGTTAGCACTCGGCTAGCAAAAGCAATGGTTTTCTGAACGGTAGGGTCATTTTCTATGGCTTCTTGAAATAAATGGGCACCAAGACCGACTTTAGAGGAATCCGTACTAAGGCAGAAATCTAGTGACAGATCTGGATGAGCTAGTATTGGCGCGTTAAGTAGCGATTCTTTCAAAGAATTGAATTCCAACTGTGCTTGTTCGTCCCAGTTCCAAATAGTATTTTTTCCAGTGAGAGAACAAAGTTTTGGTGTAACAAGAATTTGCATATTCAGAAAACGACGGTAAAAATTTACGAGACCTAGAAAACTGCGAACTTGTTTTTTTGTGGATGTAACTGGAATGGCTCTGATTGCTTCTATCTTTTCAGGATCTGGCTGAATGCCTTCAGAAGAAATAATATGTCCCAAAAACTTCACCTTTGCCCTACCGAACTCAGATTTTTCCAAGTTAACTGTAATTCCAGTTTCTGCAAAAATATGTAACACGCTGTTGAGGATGCGATTATATTGTTCCATTGAGGCTTCTGCTATCAGAATATCGTCCACATATAAGGTGATGTGACGTTTGAAGAACTCAGGTAATATGGAATTTAGCCCTCGAATGAATGCTGCTGAAGAAATGTTCAAACCAAAAGGAAGTTTTCGAAACTGATAACAGACGCCGAAACAAAGGAAAGCTGTGTATTTTCTACATTCTGGATGAAGTTCGATGTGATAAAAGCTGGATCTGAGATGAATGGAAGACAACACTTTTACGCCATTAAAATTTTGAAGAAGTTCTTCCATTGTTTGCGGCCGGTCTGTTTCAGAAATGATGATAGTATTGATTTGTCTCGAATCTAAGACAAGTCTGATCGATCCATTTTTCTTCTCAACAACATGTAATGGATTGTTGTATGAGCTTACTGCAGGCTCAATAATGCCTTCGTCAAGCATAGATTGTATTTCTGTTCTAACACGGTCCCTATAATGTGCTGGAATTACGTATGGTCTAACACAAAATTTAGTATGCTCACGAACACGAAATTGGTATTGAAATCCCTTGATTGTTCCTGTTTTGTGACTAAAAACTGTGGAATGTGCTTGTAAAATCTCAAAAAGGTTCTGCCTATCAATGTCATTACAGTTCTCAATTGCTTGAATTTTATTCTGAATTAACTCATCAGTATCAAATACGCCGTCGATATCATCCCTGTCAGTATTTGCAGAGTGATTGTTAGTGCCAAGTTTCGTCAAAAATTCCGAACTGTTGTCTAGCAGAAGGTAAAGCCGATTAATTTCCTCGTCATGGTTTGAGAGCCAATCTTCAAATTTCAAACCAATTGACTTACCTTCTTTCTCTAAACTTATTTCAGCATCGTGAAAGTTTAAGATTGCTTTGTATTCATTCAAAAAGTCTACTCTCAATACAATTTCCGTCGACAATAATGGAACAATAAGAAAGTTCATAGAGAAGCTGTGGCTTTGACAAAAGAATTCTAAGTTGGTTTGTTGGCGTACATCTACAATTTTTCCAAAGATTGCACCTTGTAATTTAATCTTACGTAACGGAAGTGTGGGACAATCGTTCGATTTGTTGCATTTGCTAAAGGCTTTTTCACTAATTACTGAAATGGGACTGCCAGAGTCAAGTACTGCCGTAAATTTTACGTCATTTACTGTAATGTGAATCACAGGATATGCAATGTTGTTATGTTTTACGTCGTGCTCCTGGAGTAAGATGTCCCTAATGTCTTCCATTTTTACGTAATTACTAGCTATGGCAGCTGCATCGTCAGTTTAATAAGTACGTTTTGTGGCTGCCAGCGGTATGAGTCATTTCCTATTGTGTCTTTGTTGGCGCGCGTCGTTCTTGGGATTTGGAGACCTAACTTCTACAAATTCACCTTGTCGAGAGGGCCCTGCTCTGTTTGAATCCCGCCAGTTCTGATGCAATTCAGGTCTGTCGTTACGATCATATCGTCTGTCGTCATGTCGGTAGATTCCATAGCTTCTTTCTTGTCGATCACGTGGTGGAGAAATTCTCCCTGAATCGTAACTGCACGCTGGACCGTTGCGTTTAAAGTTATTGTGTCGCCCTTGATAATAATTATTTTGGTTCCCAAATGGTCTGTTTCCCTGATTGTCTCTGTGATAGACACTACCGCAGAGAGGTGATCTTTCCCTGTAATTATTACTACTCTGCCAACGGTTGTCATACGGGTGGTATCTGTTTTAGTCACGATTTGTGTTGTGAGAATAACCTTGTCGTGTCCAGTTATTATTTCTTTCATCGCGGAATTGCGACGGATGTGACCTGTAATTGTTGTGTTACTGTTTTCGCGTTCCGCGATTGTCAGTGTCAATTTCTAATTCTTGTAAGAGTCCCTGAAAAGCTTCAATGTCGTCTTTGCAACGTCCTGCCAAAATAATATGTCGTAAATGTTCAGGTAATTTGATTAAGCAAATGCGGATGAGTTCTGAGGGACTGTATGGGTTTGACAGGTACAGATTCTTGTGCAACATGTCTTCAAAATATTTCACAAGACTGGAAAATTTAGATTGTTCGAAATGTTTCATCATTATGATGCTATGTTTTACTCGGTCTTGTGTAGCTTCAGACCAATATGCTGAGAGGAAGGCATGGTAAAATTCTCCTTCACTGTGACAATCGTGAATGACCGATCGCATTCTTACAGCTGGTTCATTCTCTAAATAGCCACGCATAAATTCTAATCTGTGCTCTAATGACCAGTTGGGAGGAAAACAATGAGAGAATTGATGGAGCCACGCTTGTGGATGAATGTCGTTGCCAGAATTCTTAAATGTTTTAAATTTACGTGTAGTAATGAACAGCTTATAGTCAAAATCATAATGTCGGCGAGTCGCATATCGGTCATTGTTACGTCGTTTCGGCGGTTCCATTTCAAAATTCGGTGCACCTTGCCAATTTCTTTCATAATTTCCGAAATGCGCTGTGTTATTTTGGGGCTGTTCCGTATTTCTATGTCCCTCTTCCCGTATTGGGGCGCGAGTGTCCTCTGAAATACGTAATTCTTGTATTACCTGTGTCAGCTGATCTTTTACTTCCCGGATTTCTCTTTGGTGTTGCGTATTAATTTGATTCTGATTTTGTTTGAATTTTCTAATTTGTTCGCACTCTTCTGTGTCATTAAAGACTACCGGTTTTGTGCCATTCAGATTATCATCTACCTTCGTAGATAAATTATTTAGCTGATCCGAAAGTTCAACTACTTTCTCTGATAATGAACTAATTTCCTGCTTGTGTCTTTCTGAACCAATTTTCAGAGTATCTACTGTGTCCTTTAAATTTTCCTGAGTTTTTGCAAGTTGCGTAACCGAATCGGTAGATGCAACTGAGTCAATTTTAGCTTGCAAGGCCTCATGATTTTCATGAACAACAGTTTGCAGTTCTTTTATGGCTGCTTCTTGATTCTGTAATGCATTTTCATGACGCGAAAAAATAGGTTGGAAATGCTCACAAATTTGTGTTTTTACGTCATTACAGACTTTTTGACATTTCGATTCGATTTTATGTAACTCAGTAGTTAAATCTTCACGTGTTTGTTCAAGCGTGGTGTGAAGATTTTGTTCTATTGCGTCTAACTGTTGCTGTGTTTGTCTCTGGTGTTGTTCCATTGTGTCTAACTTTTGAAGATTTTGTCCCATTTGTTTCTGATTTTGTTCAAGCGTTGTGTCTAACTTTTGTAGCCTTTGTCCCATTTGTTGCATTAACTGTAATTACAATGCACTGGTGTCTGAAACATGTTCCTCAGTGCTTTTCGGCAGTGAAGTTGCACCGGCAACATTCACATTTTGACAAGCAGAAAATGTGTCTTGACTTATTTGAGAAATGGTGAGGACCCAAGACCTGAATCTACAGTATTTGCAAGATTGTGTCCTGTCATTTCGGATTCCTGAGGCGAACTGTTGCTGACCGATCGATCAATAATGCTTCCCTGTCTACAACATTATTTGCCGCCCGCTCAATTTCTCTATGCACAATTACCAAATTACTACTTTGAACATTAGTTAATTCATTACTCGGTGGCGCTAACACACTGCTTTCATCTTCACTGTCATTTCTCAGTTTACTTTGGAGCCTAGTATTACGTTTTTCACAAGCCATTATTGTCACAATATTTCACATGACAACACAGAAAAGCACAATTTGTAGAGCAAAATAAGAAAACACATTAACATAGCACTGAAAATAATATCTAGTTAATTGCAAGCGCAGCTGCGAAATACTTGGTGCAAATCTACATGCATGCCACAACAACAATGAAAGACTGCAACTACAAAGGAGATTCTCTCTACAATTACGCGCTAGCAATAAACAATAGCTACACTAATTACACAAACTACAAGAAAAAAAAAATCAGAAGATTCCAGTGAGGTATCCTCGGCTAAGGGTCGACATATGAAACGTCCCCTTTGAACAATTAGACATGACTGTCCTTAAACTGACACACAATATTTTTAGGCGCAACGCAATCTGACTTTCAAAAATCCCTACAAAAGAATGGCCCTGACTAACATTAACCTATACGTTTCACAAATCACTTACCTCACAAAAATCTTCGTTACTCGAACTACTGCAATACAGCGAGCGCCACTACTGCCAGCTAAATAAAAGATTCAAACTACTGAAGGCCCTAACTACTGACAGGCATAGTTAGCAAATGAAAGATATTAATAGAGAACAAACAATGTATTTACCTTAATAGTGTTGAAAAACCATAATATACATAGCAGTTCATGACATCCAGTCTTACAAATTTCAAAACACCGCCATTTCTCTCCCCACATCCACCACTGCTGGCGGCTCTCCTCCAACTGCGCAACGCTACGCGCTCTTCACATCCAGCTCCCCAACACTACAATGGCAGACAACAATGCAAACTAGCCACAGACTACACACAGCACAGCCAGTGATTTTCATACAGAGCGCTACGTAACGTTGCCAATAAGAAAACATAAACAGCCTACCTACAGGCTTACAGTTCTGGGGAGAGGCAGTGACAGATCGTTGAATGCGCTCGCTGTGTCCTGAATATCAGACACTGGGAGGTGGTGTGTTGGTTTTTGCCGACCTAAGATTGGTTTTTGTCAAATACAGACAGTTAAGATGTGGAAACAACAATGCGGCTTTTAACCTGAATCTCGATTGTGCCTTGCACCAAGTGCACACATGGATGGAACGACATACAGGTTCTGGCGTAGAACAAATATTTACACGATTTTGATAAGCGATATAGTCCATTGGGACGTGTAAACAATGTTTTGACACTTTTTATGAGGCTCAGCAGCTACTTTAACCAAGTAGGTGCAAAGATCAGACCACAGTCAGGCTTTGGCATTAACTGTAAGTTAGGCCTGTAATGCGAATAAGTGAGCGATACAGTTACTTCATCGAGAGGTAAGAGGAAAAAAAAGTTTCAGCCATTTTCATTTGCAGCTTCCTTAAGTTCTTTGTAGAGGGTTATCCAAGTTGTATACTTTATTTTCTCAGTTCTCGAAATGCGTTTTCTTACTGTATACCCTAAAAGTACAGGGTGGCCCAGGGTAATGTACGAGGGTGTTCAGTAAGCAATGTAAAATTTTCTTTCTCGGCCAGATTTGGTTGAAAAAATGCAGAATTTGTTATGGGACATGGTGAAATATCCCCGCTTCAGCACCTATACTTTCACGAAATTTCGATAAGTCGCGTTGCTATACGCAGCCTTCAAAATGGCGTCTGTAACGCAGATGCGTTACTAACTAGTCAGGTTTCTTGGCGGAAAACCAGAGCATCGCAGACATTCATAGGCGCTCGTACAATACCTACGGAAGCCCGTAAGTGAACAAAACCACGGTAAGTCGTTGGGCGAGGCGTCTGTTATCACCGCAAAAAGGTGAGCAATCCCGTCCGATTTACCGCGTGCCGGCCGGCCACACACAGCTGTGACTCCTGCAATGTTGGAACGTGCGGACACTCTCATTAGAGGTGATCGACGAATCACAGTTAAACACCTCGCAGCACAGCTGGACATCTCCGTTGGCAGCGCAAACACACTCGTCCACAGTTAGGGTACTAAAAGCTGTGCGCCCACTGTTTCCTCGCCGCCCAGCAGAAGGACACAAAGGGCAACGAAGGGCCATCTGTGCGGTATTGCTTGTGCTGTACGAGGCTGATCGTCACAATGTTTTGTCGAACTTCGTCACAGGAGATGAAATACGGGTTCATCACTTCCGACCGGTAACAGAACAGCAACTCGTGCAGTGCGCCACACTATCTCTCCTCCGAAGAAAAAGTTCAAAGCTGCACCTTCAGCCGGCAAAGTCATGGCGACGGCTTTCTAGGACTCTGTTGTTTGATGTCATCCCTCATGGTGCAGCGACCAACTCAGAAGTGTATTGTGTTATCCTCAGGAAATTGAAGACACGACTTCAGCATGTTCGTCGTCACAAAAATGCAAACGAGCTTCTCCTTATACACGACACGCAAGGCCTCACACGGTTCTCTGCGCCCGAGAGCAGCTCGCAGAACTTCATTGGTCTGTTCTTGTTCACCCACTCCACAGCCCTGATGTCGCACCTTCCGACCATCTGTTTAGCGCAAGCGGCAAGTCGACCAGTAGAGTGGAAACATGCGGACATTCAGGCCCTCCGAGTAAGGTGGCGGGAGGGTGTCGCATTGACCGGAGATAACTGGAAAAATAGTCCACCCCGATAGCTGATTGGTCAGCGTGACGGACAGCCGTCCTAACGGGCACGAGTTCGATTCCCCGATAGGTCGGGTATTTTCTCCGCTCAGGGGCTGGGTGTTGTCTTCATCATCATTTCATCCCCATCCGGCGCGCAGGTCGCCAATGTGGCGTCCAATTTAATAAGACCTGCACTGTAAGAGGCCTCTCGGCCAATGACGCCACACGCTCATTCCCATTGGAAAAATAAGGTTTTGTAGCCAAAGAGTAGGGAATAATATACTGTACTCGAATCCTGAATAAAACCAACCAGCTTTCACGGATAAAATATATTGCATTGTTTATTGTACGCCAGTCGTACATTTTTATTATTATGAGATTTAACTTATATTCGCAACAATATACCTCACAGATAACTGTTTTACATACATTTCCAATGCTGAGAAGTCAAGCAAGTTTATTTTATCAAAGTAAATCACACACTTGGCTTCCACCATTACCGATGCATTGCTGAAGGCATTCGCAAAAGGCTCCTCATTACGTTCTCGGACATATCCGAGTAATATCGGATGTTCTGCATGACAAACCCATTCAGAAGAAAGTCTGTGTGAAAGTTTGCCCCATCAGACATTCTCAAAAACTCGTCATCCTGGTCAATTCTGCGCAGTGATGTTGTGCAGAAATTTCTCCTATTAACTTCATGTCCCGTCAGTAACTGTTGAGCCCCTTGCATATTAAAAGGAAAGAATGGAATTTCAAATCATGTTTCGAATCCTCTGCAAAGAGCTGCGAGGGGTTTGTAATGATGCCGACGGACAGATCGCTGTGGGCTTCGTTACAAAAGTTCAGGAACTAGTCGGATATTACTCGTCGTTCGAACTGTTATTTCGGATCTCTTAGGCTTCACATGGTGACGCCAATGTTTCATCACCCGGATACAGTCCTTTTGTATGGAACGCGGAAATTACGGTATCTCCCATGGTGCACTGCGCGTTGGGCAGCCGCAACCCTCCGGAGACGGCAGACCTACTTCACTGACTCAATATGTATCTGTACTGGGCTACGTTCCATAATGAAATGCATAACATGCTATGTAGGTCTGATAAGAAGCGGTAGATTACACAAGAACATCTACATGTTGGTAGGATGGCTAACTAAAAATATACTATTTTCCCCGTACCACGCTATCCATATATAAATGTTGTTTTAGGAGCAGTGGTCATCATTCAGGGAAGTGACATGGACGGATCTTGAGCTTAACAGCTATGAACATTTCCTCATCCTCGATAGTGTGAAACAAATCTAGGTCTTTGCTTTCCATATTTTGGCTGAAGGCAATACGGCCAGAAAAAAGAAATAAAGTTGTTTAGTGGCCATAGGGTTTAAAATACTTACATTAAGAGCTATCAGCACTTGTTCATCTTCACTACTATGCAACACATTTCTTCTACTGCACAAGTGCCCGTAGCTCTTAACTTATACGTATTAGAGCCCACGTTTACTGGATTTTGCTTCGAATGACGGTTTCTGTCATAGTGCTGAATGGTGACCATTCTTCCTGGGAAAGCCCGTATGTATGGACTTTTCCAACCACGTCTCTGTCACCACATTATTATTCTTTCCAACAGCATAAATTTTTATTTCCTTCATGTTTGAATTTGAATAAAAGTATTCTGGTTGCGTGCCGCCTAGGTCGTGACAAAGTTAACAACGTTCCTATTGCTACTGCAGTCAGCCTAAATCAAACAGAAGACGATTGCCTCCAACTTCTGCCGATACATCAGTAATTTTGCCACGTGAGATTCGGTGGTTCTTATGTGATTGACTTGAAGTATTACTCCCGTCTAGGCCACCGACATTTCACAATCATTGTGGTCGTGACATAAGAGTATTATGTAGGGAGTAAGTGATGAAAAGTATCCGGAAACCTGGCTGAAAATGACTTACAAGTTCGTGGCGACTTCCATCGGTAATGCTGTAATTCAATATAGTGTTGGCCCACCCTTATCCTTGACAGTTTCCACTGTCGCAGGCATATGTTCAATCAGTTACTGGAAGGTTCATTGCGTAATGGCAGCCCATTCTTCACGGAGTGCTGCACTGAGGAAAGGTATCGACGTCGGTCGGTGAGGCCTGGCACGAAGTCGGCGTTTCAAAACATCTCAAAGGTGTTCTACAGGATTCAGGTCAGGACTCTGTACAGGCCAGTCCACTACAGGGATGTTACTATCGTGTAACCGCCCGCTACCGGCAGTGCGTTATGAGCAGGTGATTGATCATGTTGAAAGATGCAATCGCCAACCCGCAATTGCACATCAACACAGGGGAACTAAGAAGGTGCTTAAAACATCAATGTAGGCCTGTGCTGTGATAGTGCCACGCAAAACAACAGGAGAGGCAAGCCCCTCCAAGAAAAACACGACCACACCATAACGCCACAGCCTCCGAATTTTACTGTTGGCACTACACACGCTGACAGATGGCATTCATCGGGCATTCACCATACCCACACCCTGCCATCGGTTCGCCACATTGTGTACCGTGATACGTCACTCCACACAACGTTTTTCCACTGTTCAATCGTCCAATGCTTACTCTCCCTACACCAAGCGAGGCGTCGTTTGGCATTTACCGGCTTGATGTGTGGCTTATGGGCAGCCGCTCGACCATGAAATCCAAGTTTTCTCACCTCCTGCCTAACTGTCATAGTACTTGCAATGGATCCTGATACAGTTTGGAATTCCTGTCTGATGATCTGGACAGATGTCTGCAAATCACAGATTACGACCCTCTTCAACTGTCGGCGGTCACTATTAGTCAACAGACGAGGTCGGCCTGTATGCTTTTGTGCTGTACGTGTCGCTTCACGTTTCCACTTCACTATCAGATCGGAAATGATGGACCTAGGGACTTTTAGGAGTGTGGAAATCTCTCGTACACCAAATCACCTGACCACGTTAAAAGTTCGCAAGTTGCTCGGAGTGCCCCATTCTGCTCTCTCAGGATGTCTAATGACTAGTGTGGTCGCTGATATGGAGTAACTGGCTTTAGGTGGCAGCACAATGCACCTAATATGAGAAACGCATGTTTTTGGGGGTGTCCGGATACTTGTGATAATATAGTGTATACTGTGCGCTGGTATTTGTTTTCGTATGTGCAGACATCAAACGGGATGTGTGGAATACGAGAAAACGCCAAGATGTGACGGTAAATAAACGGCTTCACCTGCTGTCGGAGGGCCTTTTACATTTTGGCGTCGCGGCTTCCCGGTGGGTTTGACGTCATGGAACAACCGTCCTCTCTAAGAATAAAACAAAAGACAAGAGTGTTTTGAGACAAATGAAATATAGTGTAATTTTGAATGTCATGTTGAGCCTTCGAGGCGTATGTCGTACCAAAGTTGTGTTCTACTCTAATTCACGGAATACTGTAATGATCAGTATATCCATTCAAGGAAATATGCGCCTGTGAAAGGAAAGCCGTGGACGAGCTTTTTCGTAGTATGTGTAGAAGTTATCCTATTTTATTCCAATAACAGTTGCAGAACGTGAAAAAGTCAAAGCTTCCCTCGGCTACACACGGGATTTCAGAGGCACTGATTAGCAGGACCTGCACTTCAAGAGAATCAACTGCGGTGAAAGGGAAAGGTAAATACGTCAGATATTACACCGGGTGACAGATCTCATGAAGTGTTCTCACACAACTTCAACTACAAGGAGGGAGCCAGCAACTACATAAGACCTTAAATCAACAAAGAAAATCACATCAACTGTTGATGGTGTACAGCAGGAACCAGCCACAGATTGCTTCTGGTTTACACCGTCAGCAATTGGTACAACTATTGTATTGGATGTTACCGCGGAAGTCTACATTCATATTATGCAGTCTCTTTAAAAACCGGAAAGCTAATATTTATTCGGAGATATGTTTTATGGTGGGGGCACATTACTTTGTTCAGGGAAATTGTTAATAGCAGTATAGCTGGGACAAGTTAGAGTTAGTTCAGGACCAGTTTGATGCCTAAGCAAAGCATGGGGTGCCAGACTGAGATTGGCGCCAGATACGTCCACGCGCAAAAATTTTATACGGTCTGTCATAATTGGTACGAACTGCGATGACAGTGTATCGTGACAGAACCAAAGACATTCAGCGTGGTTGCGCCAACAAGACGTTTGCGAGATAACTGCGAATGGGTGGTTACGAGGCACCATTGAATCCCGTAGCCGAATTAACCGAATGGGACGAAAAAAAGTGATGCACTGACCGAGCCCCAGAGCAAAGATCTGGATTAATTTAAGGAAAACACGTGGAAGGGTGGCCCAACTTGATACGTCATTTATCATTCGCAAATATTTGCGAACTCTATAAAAAGCCAACTAACAGTTGCCAAAATTCTCGCCAAATTCATACGAATAGTTAAGGTTTTTAAATTAATATCACAATGCATAAGGACAAATGGTATTCGAAAAGAATGTCAATGAGCAGTACTATGGTGGCCCGATTACGACCAGTTAACTGATTAAATAAACCTGCAGCGGCACTCTGTCCCCGCGACTAGCATCACAACTGTGAGCTAATCCCACAACAGGACTTGAATATAAGTATATAAAAAAAAAACCTTAAATAAACGACCATAACGTGCATACGTCTCCTCTGCAATAGTAAGTTCCAGGCTCCTCCAAGGCAAGAAATAAGACAAAACTACATACAATGTTGGTCAGCAAAGTCCATTAGCCACCTCACGACTAGGAGGTACACAGTCACGTTAAATTTTCCTTTTACTAACTGTATGAGGGAGCGTAATGCAAATGACGACACTTTGCTGTCATTTTCCTCCCATATAGACAAGATACGACCAAGCTGGTCAAACGCTACCCACGTGTAAAAATCGAACCAAACCGCAATACTTCACTTATTGGCCACAATCCTGTTATATATAAATCGAGCTAGATACTTAAATGAAATACCAAGCCCTTAAAACACTATTAATATGATAATGACAACTAAACCTTTACTTTTTTTAAACAAATCAAGAAACTCAGTGCTCTGTTTGACCGAGGGCTTTCAGCACACGCCAGAATGACCTTACAATAATAGAAACATTTCCTCAAAATCATTACAACCAAGTCCTAATCCGGCGACGTATCGCCGCGGCACGATAACAAAAGAATGACGGTAAACTACTTAACCTGAGGCTGGAACGGGAGATCCACAGAAGGGCCTGTGACCCGCCAACACCTACGCCTCGCGCAACGACGGGAAAGCCGCCGAAGCAGCAGGAAAACGCGTCCCAGCCCGAACCAGCAGAACAGCAACACGTCAACCGCTGCCGATAAAAGGCTGTCAATGTGGTGTCACCGCCAGACACTACACTTGCTAGGTGGTAGCTTTAAATCGGCCGCGGTCCATTAGTACATGTCGGACCCGCGTGTCGCCACTGTGTGATCGCAGACCGAGCGCCACCGCAAGGCAGGTCTCGAGAGACTGCATAGCACTCGCCCCAGTTGTACGGACGACGTAGCTAGCGATGCACACTGACGAAGCCTCGCTCATTTGCAGAGCAGATAGTTAGAATAGCCTTCAGCTAAGTCAATGGCTACGACCTAGCAAGGCGCCATTAGTAGTTTATTGCTTGAATCTACAGAGTCTCACTTGTATCGTCAATAGCGATGTACAACAAGGATGGATTAAAGTTAAGTATTCCAGCAGCTACGTACTTTTCTTTATAGCATTCATTACGTATCCTGTTTCAGACCTCACGCCATCCAGCTTTAACTTAGCGCGTGCCTTTCGGCTTCCTCTCATTGTGTCTAGGCTGTCTTGTCTAGACACAACAATTTTTGGCGACGAGTCAACGGAAAGGGTCTTGTTCTTTCTAATTGCTTACATTTACTTGTGTCATGGCTTCGCCAGATGTACTGTCCGAATTTTATCACTTGCAGAATCAGCAGACGCAGGCGTTATAGGATGCCCTTGGACAGCTCGTCCAGGGTCAACGTGCACTGCAAAACGAGGCGGCAGCCGCCGCTCCACCGCTACCGCAGCCACAACTCACAGTTGCACCGCCTTTTAGGCCGTTTGGCCCAGCTAAGGAAACATGGACGGAGTGGTCACGCCAGTTTGGATTTCATCTCGCCGCCTACAGAATTCAAGTAACGAGCGGCAGCCTCATTTATTGGCGTGTGTAGGGGTGCAAACGTACCGTGTGATAGTGAAATTATTTCCCCGACGCGACGTAGCAACTCTGTCCTACGAAGAAATTTTGTCTGCTTTAGATGCCTCTTTCAAGGAAACAGTTAGTGTAGTTGCAAAAAGGTATACTTTCTTTCGTACAAAATGTACAGCCGGTCAAACTAATAAGGAGTGGGTTGCAACACTGCAAGGCCTTACAAGGGATTGTGCTTTTGAGTGTGAATGTGGACTCCCTTATTCAGATACTATGGTCCGTGATGCAATAGCACAGAACGTTTCTGATGTTCGCATACGGGAACAGATTTTGAAACTCGTCAATCCCTCCCTTCTCAAGTGATAGACATATTGGATAGACAAGACAAGCTTGACTTTGCTCAGGAATCATTTGCAACTTCGCCAGCCGTGTGTAAGATTAACCGGCCCGCCGGGCGCGCTGCACGGCCCGTAAACTGTCCTCGCACACGTCCGCGCAGTTGCCGCCATGCTCTAAACCAGGTGTGCCGCGCCAGCATACAACTGCAGTGAAATCATGCCCGCGGTGTGCTACTAGACATTCGCGTGAAAATTGTCCGTCACGCCAAGCTATTTGCTTTTTCTGTAATAAGAAAGGACATGTTCAAAGTGTTTGCCAGAAAAAGCTCAGATCAGACAATCACACCCATTCCAGGCCCTTTGTTTCGCGCCGGAATTCAACCAAGAATACTCAGGCTCGTGAAGCTTCGCCCATGGACATTCATGTAGTTAATTCCACTTCGTCCAGTGCCACTGTCTCTAACAATGACTGTGTTCGTCCCACAAAAAGTGTGCGTCGACTTCGCCGGAAATCACGTCAATTAGCAAGTGATGCTGTACCTGTATCAGTTCAAATTGCACGAGACAGTCGCTCTTGTCGTCAGCAGGACAATAAACTTTTTGTAGATTTGGACTTTAATGGCAAGGTCATAGCATTCCAGCTCGATACCGGAGCTGCAGTTTCATTGGTCAATCACGACACGTACAAACAACTGGGCAAACCTCCGTTGTGTGCCGCAAATGTTCAGTTAAATAGTTATTCAGGTCAGAATATCCCTGTGTTAGGACAGTGCACTCTTCTTGCAACATACAAGGAACAAACAAAACTTGTGTCATTTTACGTTCTTCGTTCTTCTTCTGCAGTGAACTTGTTTGGTTTAGATTTATTTCAGTTGTTTAACATGTCTATTGTAAATCAGGTCCTATCAGTGAATCAGACTGTGCCTTCAGACAGTGTTTCTCGTCTGTGTGAAGAATTTGCAGACATTTTTGCACCGGGCTTAGGTTGCGCTCAGAACTATGAAGCACATTTGGAACTAAACGTAAACGCGCAACCGAAATTTTTCCGAGCGCGCAATGTTCCACACGCACTGCGTGATGAGGTCGCAAGAACATTACACGATTTAAAATCACAAGGTGTGAGTGAATGTGCGCAATGCCTCCTCCATTTCAGCTCCGCTTCATCGCTTATGCCGTACAGGTGTTCCGTTCGTCTGGACGACGGAATGCGAACGCGCTTTTCGCCAGTTGAAATCGGCGTTGCTTTCTACTACTTGCCTTACGCCATTCGATCCCCAGAAACCCCCATTTGTTGATGGTAGATGCATCGGATTTCGGGATCGGTGCTGTGCTTGCGCACAGAGATGGGTCGCATGATCGCCCTATTGCCTTTGCGTCCAAATTGCTCTCGTCTGCGCAAAGAAATTATTCACAGATAGAGAAAGAAGCTTTGGCTCTCGTGTTTGGTGTTACTAAGTTCCATGATTTCTTGTATGGTCATCACTTTACCATCATCACAGACCACAAACCTTTGAAGTCGTTTTTTCATCCGAACAAGCCTGTACCTCCGCGTACAGCGCAGAAATTCATTCGCTGGTCTATTTTCCTCTCGCAGTACCGCTACGATATCTTGTATCGGTCCACTGCTAAGCACGGAAACGCCGATGCGTTGTCCCGTTTGCCTGTTGCTGAGGATAGAGCATTCGATTCTTCCGAACTTGCTTGCATGTTCATTGATTCGGAAACCGATGAAGTGGTCGAATCGTTTCCGATTGATTTTCGTCGTGTAGCTAAAGCCACAGCTGCTGACCCGGTCCTTGCTACCGTTTTGCGTTTTGTTGCTACTCAATGGCCCTTGTCAAAGTCACGGATCGAGGATCCGTTGGTTCGCCGATTTTTTGCTCACAAGGAGAGACTTTTTGTTCGACGTGGTGTTTTGTTGTTGCGTTCTGATAATGATCAGTCCAGAGTCGTGATCCCACGTTCGTTACAGTCCTCTGTTTTACGGCGTCTTCACCAAGGACATTGGGGTATGGTGCAAACGAAACAACTTGCTCGTCAGCACTGTACTTGGTTCGGAATCGATGCTGCGATTACGAATATGTGTTCTTCTTGCCTGGCGTGTGCCGAACAACAATCCGCACCGCCGCGGAAAGTCTTTGCATGGCCAAAAGCCACTTCCCCTTGGCAACGCTTGCACATCCATTTTGCTGGTCCATTCTGGAATGCTCGATGGTTGGTTGTGGTGGATGCCTTCAGTAATTTTCCTTTTGTTGTCCAGATGTCTTCCACGACGACTTCTGCCACCGTCCAAGTGTTGTCTGCTATCTTTTGCATTGAAGGTCTTCCGCAGTCTATTGTTTCTGACTATGGCCCACAATTCATGTCCGCAGAATTTCAGTCATTCTGCAAGGCCAATGGTATTCAACATCTGACATCCGCGCCGTTTTCGCCTCAGTCAAACGGTGCCGCTGAACGATTGGTCCGCACTTTCAAGTCGCAGATGTTGAAGTTGGGAGGACGCGTTGTTGCTCTTTTTGTCTTCGTATCGCTCTCAGCCCCGAGATGGTCGCTCGCCGGCTGAGTTGCTCCACGGTCGTCCTCATCGAACCTTGATGTCTTTGCTGCATCCGCCGCATCAGGTTCCTGTGCAGCGGCAGACTTCTGCTTTTGCTCCAGGCGACGTTGTATTCTATCGCAACTATCGAGGTTCACGGCGTTGGCTCGCAGGGCGCATTCTTCGCTGCCTCGGCCGCGCGATGTATTCGGTTTTGGGGGCCTCTGGTGAGGTGCGTCGGCATCTCAATCAGATGCGCATCTTTCGTCGCACGGGTTCTGCCACTCCCCGTCTGCTTTCAGCGACGGTGCCGTCCGGTCAGCGCCCTGGGGACCCATCTACTGGCTCGCCTCATCCCCAGATGTTACCGACGATGCCTTCCATTTTGCCCCATGGCGACGCGCCGCCGCAGCCGCCGCCGCCACCGCCTGTTCTCCCGCCGGCGCCGCCTGCATTCGACGCTTCGCTGCAGCCGCCAAGCGCCTCCCTGGGTCACGCGCCGCCGATCGCTTCCCGTGACCAGCTGTCCTCCGCCATGGAACTCTTGCCCGCTCCGGACCACACGGCGTCTTCGCGCGTCGGATACCCCGACGCAATGGAGGTCGACCCTTCGGCCCCTCCTGTGTCTTTACGGGCGCATACACCGCATGTTGACGTGCACCCTGGACTAGGTTTTCAGGCGTTTCCTAGCTCCCCTCGGACCGAATGGCCGGGTGCGGGTGGCACAGCCTCGCCTGTTGTTAGGCTCCCCACCTCATCGCATACGTCAACACGGGGTCCTCCCCACGGCGGGCGGAAGCCTTATCACACGACCGTTCGCCGATTTGCGGGGGAGGAATGTGGTATCACCGCCAGACACCACATTTGCGAGGTGGTAGTTTTAAATCGCCGAGGTCCATTAGTACATGTCGGCCCCGCGTGTCGCCACTGTGTGATCGCAGACCGAGCGCCACCACAAGGCAGGTCTCGAGAGACTGCATAGCACTCGTCCCAGTTGTACGGACGACGTAGCTAGCGATGCACACTGACGAAGCCTCGCTCATTTGCTGAGCAGATAGTTAGAATAGCCTTCAGCTAAGTCCATGGCTATGACCTAGCAAGGCGCCATTAGTAACATTGCATGTATCTAAAGAGTCTCACTTGTATCGCCACAATCTCCAGATGTACCAAAAGGATGGATTAAAGTTAAGTATTCCAGAAGCTACGTACTTTTCTTTATAGCATTCATTACGTATAGTGTTTCAGACCTCACGCCATCCAGCTTTAACTTAGCGCGTGCCTTTCGGCTTCCTCTCATTGTGTCTAGGCTGTCTTGTCTAGACACAACAGTCAACATATACCAAACAACAAACAGCAACCAAGTTTGATTGAAATTAACATACACAACAATACTGCAATGGGCAATTAATGATTATTTTAGAGGAAACCAACAATTAAAATTTCAGTACAGCAGCCGCCCGCTCATAAATATTGCAAGTTAATCTTCCTAGTAATAACAAGAAACAATGTGAGTTATTTAAAAGAACAATTACATAATAACTCAAACAAAATTAAATAAGTCAAGGTGTATCTTTACGGGGCCTCTTAGGGACTAATACGCACTGTAATTTGGATACGCTCCAAACGGCAGATGCCCGATCTTTTTTTTTTTTAAAAAAATGCACTTATAACCCGAAGGGCTCCTCAACACGAAGCATGAGGGTGTGGAAATACCTGCTCGCACACACACATAACCCACGCGTGCGTACCTTTAGGCTGAGCGCACACAACTTTAGTTATACACCAAATCCAATATCTCGACCCAGGAAGGGCCATGAGTTCCACGACAAACAGAAATTACCATCAGTAATAACAAACACTCAATGGTAACAAACAACGATTTGAACTACAAGATTAAAAATGCAAAATACTAGCTTGGCGCCTATAGGAACCTCCAGATTGACACACAGAGCTCCAAAGTGGTCACTGAAAGGCATAAATGAACAGGACTCCCGGCCAGCCCACACTGGGGAAGAATTAACAGTCATTAAGTACTGTACTTACTGAACAGTCTTCATACATAATTTCAAATAAGTGCCAATAGTTTGAGGACTTCAGGTAGGCACCGGACAATACTGCCCTCCTGCTCGTGGCTGGTAACAAGTTGTTCAATAAATCTACATCTACATCTACAACCATACTCCGCAAGCCACCTGACGGTGTGTGGTGGAGGGTACCTTGAGTACCTCTATCGGTTCTCCCTTCTATTGCAGTCTCGTATTGTTCGTGGAAAGCAGGATTGTCGGTATGCCTCTGTGTGGGCTCTCATCTCTCTGATTTTATGCTCATGGTCTCTTCGCAAGATATACGTAACAGGGAGCAATAAACTGCTTGACTCCTCGGTGAAAGTATGTTCTCGAAACTTCAACAAAAGCCCGTACCGAGCTACTGAGCGTCTCTCTTGCAGAGTCTTCCATTGGAGTTTATCTGTCATCTTCGTAACGCTTTCGTGATTACTAAATGATCCTGTAACGAAGCTCGCTGCTCTCCGTTGGATCTTCTCTATCTCTTCTACCAACCCTATCTGGTACGGATCCCACACCGGTGAGAAGTTTCAAGCAGTGGGCGAACAAGTGTACTGTAACTTACTTCCCTTGTTTTCGGACTCCATTTCCTTAGGATTCTTCCAATTAATCTCAGTCTGGCATCTGCTTTACCGACGATTAATTTTATATAGTCATCCCATTTTAAATCACTCCTAATGCCTACTACCAGATAATTTATGGAATTAACTGCTTCCAGTTGCTGACCTGCTATATTGTAGCTAAATGATAAAGGATCTTTCTTTCTATGTATTCGCAGCACATTACACTTGTCTACATTGAGATTCAATTGCCATTCCCTGCACCATGCGTTAATTCGTTTCAGATCCTCCTGCATTTTAGTACAATTTTCCGTTGTTACAACCTCTCAATATACTACAGCATCCGCAAAAAGCCTCAGTGAACTTCCGATGTTATCCACAAGGTCATTTATATATATTGTGAATAGCAACGTTCCTACGACACTCCCCTGCGGCACACCTGAAATCACTCTTATTTCGGAAGACTTCTCTCCATTGAGAATAACATGCTGCGTTCTGTTACCTAGGAACTCTTCAATCCAATCACACAATTGCTGTTATAGTCCATATGTTCTTACTTTGTTCATTAAACTACTGTGGAGAACTGTATCAAACGCCTTGTGGAAGTCAAGAATCACGGCATCTACCTGGGAACCCGTGTCTATGGCCCTCTGAACCTCGGCGTATTTAGCACATCACAACGAACTGATCCACTGCGTAATTGGGTTGCAAGCAACGAGAGCCGCTCCTTTCCAGCTAAACTGGCCGGTAACAACTGTCAACACTGCAGGAAAACGCTCGCCCCCACGTCTCAACGGTCAACGGTTTAAACTCGCTGCAATCGCCAGGACGCCGGGTCGCAGGCACACCCGTCCCGCTCCGTGAACCACTCATCACTCCCTACCACGCAGCCCCAGAGGGAACGCGTAACCGAGCAAAGGTCGTACGACGTGGGCCACAAGAGAAGGAACGCGTTTGCAAGTGAGGCCTATAGGATTGCGAGCGCGCTCCCACAGAAGCCGCCACGGTTCACAGACAAACGAATCACTACGATTTTGAAAAATTGAATGATAGTTCAAGAGGAAGATCTTCACAAACTAGACAAGTCAGTAACATGTTAGTCCTTCTCTGGCCGTTACACATGCAGTTATTCGGCTTGGCATTGACTGATATATACTCATGTTCATAAATTAAGGATAATGCTGATACATGTTGAAACAACGCACAGGTGGGTGGTTTGCGGGTTTACATCACCTCGGGGTATGAAAATGCGCTGCATTTGACCTGCGGTCGTCGCACAGTGGCTCTGGCAGCAGACCACATACGCAGAAGTGTGTTGGTGCATGTCAGAGTTGGGTGCAGCGAGTAAGTGTGCAGACGTTTTCAGACGCGCTAATGGTGACTGTGTGTTGAAAATTGCTCAAAGAACACATATTGATGACGTTATGAGGGGTAGAATACTAGGGCTACTGGAGGCTGGTCAAACACAGGAGGTAGTATTACGGTCCCTGCGTGTGCCACAAAGTGTGATCTCAAGATTATGGCAACGATCCCAGCAGACAGGAAACGTGTCCAGGCGCTACAGTACAGGACGTCCACAGTGTACAGCACCACAAGAAGACTGATATCTCACCATCAGTGCCCGCCGACTGCTACGGAGTACAGCAGGTAGCCTTGCTCGGGACCTTACCGCAGCCACTGGAACAGTTGTCTACAGACACACAGTCTACAGACGACTGAACAGACATAATTTATTCGCCCGGAGACCTGCAAGGTGCATTCCACTGATCCCTGGTCACAGGAGAGCCCTTAAAGCCTGGTGTCAAGAACACATTACATGGTCATTGGAACAGTGGTCCCAGGTTATGTTCACGGACGGGCCCAGGTATAGTCTCAACAGTGATTCTCGCCGGGTTTTCATCTGGCGTGAACCAGAAACCAGGTACCAACCCCTTAATGTCCTTGAAATGGACCTGTATGGAGATCGTGGTTTGATTGTGTGGGACGGGATTATGACTGATGCTCGTACACCCCTGCATGTCTTTGACAGAGGAACTGTAACAGGTCAGGTGTATCGAGACGTCATTTTGCACCAGTATGTCCGCCTTTTCAGGAGTGCAGTGGGTCCCACCTTCCTCCTGATGGATGATAACGCACGGATCCACCGAGCTGCCATCGTGGGGGAGTACCTTGAAACAGAAGATACCAGGCGAATGGCGTGGCCTGCCTGTTCTCCAGACCTAAACCCCATCGAGTACGTCTGGGATGCTCTCAGTCGACGTATCGCTGCACGTCTTCAAACCCCTACGACACTTCGGGAGCCCCGACAGAGGCACTGGTGCAAGAATGGGAGGCTATACCCCAGCAGCTGCTCGACCACCTGATCCAGAATATGCAAACCCGTTGTGCGGCCTGTGTACCTGTGCATGGTGATCATATCTCATAATGATGTCGGGGTACATGCGCAGGAAACAGTGACGTTTCGTAGCACATGTGTTTCGGGACGGTTTTCTCAACTTATCACCAATACCGTGGACTTACAGATATGTGTCGTGTGTGTTCCCTATGTGCCTATGCATTAGGGTCAGTTCTGTGTAGTGCCACGCTGTGTGGCACCACGTTCTGAAATTATCCATAAGTTATGAGCATGAGTATAGTTGTTGATGTCCAGCTGAGTGATATCTTGCGAAACTCAATCCAATTGGCGCGTTATATCGCCAAAATCCCAAGCTGGTTGGATGGTCCTACCCATAATCCTCCAAAAGTTCTCAATTGGCCAGAGATCCGGCAATCTTGCCGGAAAAAGATAGGGTTTCGCAACCACAAAGACAAGTAATGAAAACTCCTGCCCTGTGCGGTCGGGTATTATGCTGCTGAAAGGTAAGCCCAGAGTGGCTTACAGCGGAGGGCGAGGAAACAGGGAGTCGAATATTGTCGGCTTACCGATGTGCTGCAAGGGTGCCGCAAGTAACAACCAAAGAGGTCCTGCTATGAAGCGAAACGTCAACCCTATTCATCATTCCTGCTTGTCAGACCGAATGGCGGCCGAAAGTTAGATTGGCGTCCCTCCGCTATCCGTGGCGTCTCCAGAGACGTCTTTGCTGGTCATTGGAGATAAGGTTCGAAGAGAGACTCATCACTAAAGGCAGTTCTGATTCAGTCAATGGGATTATACGACGAAGACGCATCCAAGACGAACACGTGCCTGGAGACACCAAGCAACCTGAATTTCGGCCACTATACGCCCCGAAAACGAGGAGTGACGGTCCGACGTGCCATCCGCTGAACTTTTACAAGACAGCCGTATGTCGATGATACTCTATGCTCCGTTTAGTTGTCCTTCATGGCAAGTCATTCTGGGCTTACATTCTAGCAAGGTAAAGTCTGCTCGCACTCGGCGACAGTTTCTACTGCTTGTTTGGCGCTTGTCAAATCCTCCACTGTCCAGCAAGGTCGTCGGATCTCTCTACAGCTGCGAAAGTTTGGGTCATAATGGGCAGGGCCGTCCGAGCAGTAATCCAACGCTCCAACTGGTCAAAATTTTGCGCAGTGTCCCTCAGGAGGACGTTCAACAACGCTATCAATCAATGCTAAGCCGAAAGACTGCTAGCTTAGGAGCAGCAGATGGACCAACACGTTATTGACTTGCTCTACTTCTGAAATTCATTCTCCTGAATAAATCGCCCAATATTTGTGAAACTGAAATCATATGTTTGGTATGCACTTATACGATTTCCGTTCCATACGGAGAATTCCTACGTGGTATGTCTATTTTTTTTCCACATTTCACCCACGCCATACCTCAACGAGAAATACAATATTGTTTCAGCGACTTATGTGTTACAGTTTACTGTACACATATGCCTGTGGAAGGTGGTGTTCCATGCGACGTCCCCACAATCGAAGGCAATACTGCTGCGGTCTCTACAGTGAGTTACGATTTGTTTCGAAAACCCTCGCATCATCTCATAAATCCCGTTAAGAATGTAGAGTTCACTGCTGAAGTTCTCCAGCCATATCGGTGGGAATGCTGGGAAATTCTCTTCTGAAATCACCCAAGATAAAAATAAATCCAGAAAATCCAGCAAACTGTGGTCTCTACGGGAGTAGGAGGCTCAGCTCGGAGTGCAGGAGTGTGTTCTGGTGGAACGCCCGAGGCGTCAGTAATAAGGTGCTGGCTGTAAATAAATTTATCTGTTTTCAGGATTCATGCAATGCAAACTGCTACTCCGTGTCGTCAACGGAAGGGCGGCAGACTAGCACATAAGATCGGAAGCTGTTGACTCGTCCAGCTCACACGGGGACAATCAGACTTGTTAAACAGGGATTTTCATGGAGCCTTAGCTATGTTCTAGAGGGACCTGTTGAATGTACCTAGCTAGGAGGTTTCCCGTGCGACGGACTTCAGTCATATTTCGAACGACTGAGTGTAACACATGGGCTACATTTACGGCCTCCATACTACCAGTAAGTTTTCAAACGGGTTGAAATACTGCTTGCGTATCCTTTTTTCCAATCCCTTCGTACAGAACATCACTAATCATATAAAATTTTTCAAATATAATTTTAGCCATAGTAATTTCATTAATACATCAATCCTTACTGCAAACTGTCTTCAAACGAGTATTCCGTACATTACAGAATAGATAACAGAGTCGTCTTACTCCATTCGCCTGCATCGTCTTCTGTGTGGGAATATAATTCCGCAGAAGCAACCGAAACAAAAATTCGTAGAGCACCACGATCTTTTAATGGGAACTACTACCATGCAGGCACACGGATCTTTCTCAAGCCATACGTGAGAGTACAGTTAGTTTAAGTTAAAAAAGATTTTCTTCGATCATTCTCGATGGGATCCACACTTATTTGACCATTCTTGTGGAGGCCGGTGCACTAAATTCATGCAGAATCAAAGAATGTGTTTTTTATGGTATTTTTTTATCCAAGCGATTTCTCTATTAGTCTTTGGCGAGTCAGGAACACTTTGTTTTTGTTTTCTTTCGTGAAAATTTTGACCTTCCTATATAAATAAACATTACAAGGTTAGCAAAGTTGAGTACATTTGTGTGGTGCAATTTTTAAGTTGCATACATGTCTTTCTTTTACAAAGATTTGATCTGATCGACCTGCCCTCACCAAGAGTCAATGATGTTTATAAATTTTTTTTTGCCCCATGTAGAGAAGAATGTCATTTTTTTTCAAGGGTCTTCCTGCAGCACTTTCGTGAACTTCTCTGATTTCGTGCAATTTATGAATTAACTCTTCAAAACTTTTTTGATCAGTCTGACCAAGTTTCCCGGATACGGAGATACAGGATACTATGCTGTGAAAGAATGACTGCTCTTGTCCAAATCGATTTCGTTCCTTGTTCCGCAGATCAGTCGTTACTGGCAACCGTTTTCGTGAATATTAGTTACGTAATCGACGCCAAAATTATGGATGAGTACTTTCGTCTGAATCTGTAATCCTTTCGGAGCTGATAATACTGCGTCCATCATTGAGAAATTTTGGAGTTGCCCAAATATTTGGGATTTCAACTACAAAACTGAAACGAAATAACATTTGCAGAAAGAATGTTCAATGATTGATTTAATAATGAAATTTCTGCGGCGAAAATGGCTGTTTTTGAATAATTTTGCATGAAATATACTATTTAATGACATTCTGAAAGAAAGAAAATGCACGTGCTGTACTTTAACCCAATAGAACCTGTATCACATGTGGTGGCCAAGCTTTAGCCACTACACTTCGCTCACATAGTCGAAACAAGACTAAAGGTATAGTAGGTTCACTTACGCTTTCAACATTGTTTTCCCAGGAAATTTTGGGCCGACGCTCGAAAAACCGCTAGCCTGGTAGTCAGGACATATTAGTCTACAATATCCCTAGAACTCATCAAGCTTCTTGATTAACAGGTCTGATGGTCCCCTTGTCATGACGTCTGAGTTGCATGTTGGAGGCCAGGAAGCACACATTCAGCAGGTGCAGCGTCGTGCAGGATGCCGACACGAAGGTGTGCAGGCGTTGTTCGCTCTGCCGCCGGTATGACGCGCTACCTTGCTGAGGTGCTCTTGAAGACATTGGAGTTCGCGCCCAGGTGGGCGGCCAATAACTGCACCGGACGACATTAGCCGTGTAGAAGTATGTCCTGGCCTCCCAATTAGAGACAGTCAACACTCCGGTAGCTGCTCACAAGTACAGCCAGAAGAGCAAAACGAATGCACCTCTCCTCGAAGGTGTGATTCTGGCAGTCACAGGTTACCCTCAACTCATATCCAGAGGGATGCTGCTGGAAGATGCTTAAGTCTTTACATTGGTGGCAACAAAGTAGGCAGCAGTGGCATTCCACAGCAGAGGAGTCTATCAATGTTGTTGGTGTCTGTTAGTGCAAGTCACCAGATCAATATTAGGCAGCACATTAGGAAATAGAACTCACTGCGGATTTGCGGCAACTCACAAGACTGTCGTACCAACTAATGACTGAATGCTGGCACCTGCATAGAAAGTGTGTTCCAGTAGTCCCAGTATTTATGCTGGTTGTCTCATGCTGACGAAGTTACCATGCTCCATTTTCTAAGTTTGTCAGCACATAGTAACACTGTGACTTTCAACTCTTCACCTTGGCCCTTTCTTCCATATTAGTCATTGCTGCATATGATTTACAGGTTATTACTGCAACTTGCAGTGCTGTCAGAATGACGTTATGATGCGATCATTCTGTTTCAGTCGCACTCTGTGCTCTCTGCTTGAGTGTGGCGTGGCAACACCTCAGTTCTGTGTCTAACTTTGTGCTACAGTGGCTTTTCTTCCTGGTTAAATTCTGATTGTGACACTGTGCTCGGTCTGTCTGACCTCGCCTCGGCCTTTACTGAAGAAAAAATTAAAAACTATTCGTACATCAAAATTCCATTTTGCAGTGCAACAAAATCGAGGTCAGTTGGCCTGACGAGCCATGCTATGGGTCCTGCTCGACCTATCCAACTTGGGTCGTGTAGTTGCATTGGTCGTCGTGTTACATCAGCACCAAATCATACATCTACCACATTCCCCAAAGTTGCGCCCGATAAGGTTAGCCATGAATGAAGTTAGGTACCGGTTAGACTGACACTTAATTGAAAAGTTTACATTACATTCACATTTGTCGTACGTAGGACAGCATTGCTTACTGAAATCAGTGGTAGCTGATACCTACACAATGGCAGTTATCTTACAAAAACACCTTGTTAGTGGACTCGTGTTTACAGGCACGTTTTTGCTAGTGTTATACTTCCGCATATCTGAGTTTTTGCTATTAATTTTAACCCTGGCAGTAGTGATAAACAGGGAAAAGCATAAAGACCGGCCATCACCGAAAAGCTACAGACCCATTTACTTATTAAACGTCTTCGCCAAGATCGAGGAGTTCTTTGAAACGTTTCAGGAGCACCAGAACCTACATAGATTCAGAAAATGGGAGTCTATTGATGACGCGATTAATAAAGCTCTTTAGAGCGTAGTAAATTCGACTCGAAATTATGTAACTGCAGTTATGACTGAAGTCGCATGCATAATTGTTAAACTCTTGTTGCCTGTGACGTTCGTACGCCTTCGAGATCTCTCGGTGCCCAGATGCCCCCACTATCGTTTTGTGGATGCTGTACTGGATATAGCGTGCAGTGGCAGCGCAGAGCAAGTTAGTAAAAAGAAGATATAGCACTGTGCACAAGACTTCGTAAGTCGTCCATTGTTCCGCGATCTTAGCATCGAATCCATGCTATATCTGTTTGACAGTGGAGATACTGTTGAAGGTGTTATTGCGTCAGCAGATAACGGCCTGGTAGTTGTGTCTGCGGACTCCATGGAGAGACTTGAGTAAAAGCCGAATGATGCGCTTGTCCAGATGCAGCTGTGGGACACGGAAAAAAATTGGCTATAGCCGTCCATAAAACCACATACAGACTTCTGAAGAGAAGACTTTCTCTCGCCAGATGTTCTTCCCTGAGGATTGACTGAATCTGTATAAAACGCATCATTGATTGTAGGTATCTATGCAATCTTCTGGAAGAAAAAGGAAGCTTCCGGAGCATGAAAAATCTGTTACTCGGAAAGTAGCTAAAATCTTCTGTGCTGCCACTGTCAGCTATAAATTACAGCTGCATGTTGTGCGGTTATTTTATGAAGCTATCTTCAGCACTACTCTGGGCTTCGCTACAAGTTTCTGACCACATTACATTTGACTGGGGATCTACGGAACAATACTGCGACGAATTCAGCAGGACGTACTGTTGAGGCTCATAGTTGACTTTCGCACTACAACTACCGCGAAACGTCCGATATATATCGTGGTTCACTATGGGGGCAGGTCGTATTGGTTGGGGCGTAAACGGAATGAAAGTACGAGATCACAGGAACCAGCATTTCAAATCTAAGACAGTTACGAGCCTGGAAGTTAGGCGAATGCAGTCTGAATAGGACACCAGGAGTACTGCAAGGTTTGCATACAGCATGTTTTCAAACATTAGGATCAGGCTTAACATGCGCTACAGTTCTCCCACACTCGAGGTATGGTGAACCTTTTAAAGGGTCGTGGACCATATCCATAATATATACAAAGTGAATCACCTTAAACTTGTACCACAGATGTTGCGGAAATGGAAAGTGCTATTGATGTGCATTTTTCACACAATGGATTGATAGTAAGGGGCTCGTAATGAGAGTTTAATAATTCTTAGAAAGTGTACTTCTTCTGCAAATATACACTTTTTTGAAATGGAACAATGCCTAGTGACATTAACAGACTAAAAGTAGGGTAAAATGTCATTGGTGTTCATCGCAGGGTTCTAGTGTGAGTCATTTACGAAATATAGTGTTTTGAAAAGTTCCCACACTGGCACTTGTACAACACAAATGCATACACAAGTTATATGAATTTTGACCAGTAACGAGACAATTGGCGATCACAGGTTGTGTTCAAAATGACCACCGGCGGCGGCGATGCGTGCTTCCAGTCTGGTACGGAACGACTGTTGCACACGTGCTATCATTTCACCGGAGATGTCCGAAGAGCTGGCAGTAATACGTCATTGTATATAATATGGTGTATTTGGCATGTCCTTGCGGACAGCGTCTTTCAGATTTCGCCACAGAAAAAACTGTTCGGGCGTCAAATCCGGGAAAACAGACAGGCCAACGTACAGGTCCTCTGCCTCTAGCTCAACGATTTGGAAACAACTCGTGAAGACGTGCGTGATATAATACTTCGTGTACTATGGGCTGAAGAGCCACCATGTTTCGTACTACAGGTTTCGCCTGGTTTGCATAGGAACGTCTTTAGCATCCGTGGAAAGTGGTCTGTTAGGAGGCTGCGATACTTGTGCGCTTTCAGTATTCCGTCTATGAAGTGAGGGCCTACGGTTCACTACCCCACATCACACGTTTACACCCCATGGACGCTGACGTTCCACATGAAGAACCCAACGGGGATTGTCAAGAGACCACTAGTGCATTTTCTGGCGCATTACCTGGCCATGAGTGGTAAATGTGGCTTCATCACTAAACAATATACGTGATACATCTGAAGTATCCCGTCTTAAAGACCATGTATAGAATTAACACGGTTCTTATAGTCGCTTCCATGCAGCTCTTGATGGAGCGAGAGATGGGATAGGGATGGAGGCAATATCGATGGAAAATGCATCCGGTGCTTGCTTGACTCATGCCTCTTCCTATGAGATTGCGCGGGATCTAACGTGCGAATCGATGGAAACCGCTGCAAGAGCATTAATTTCTCCCTCTTCTGTAGTCATTTGTTGCCTTCTGTTACGTTGTCTAAGCGTTGCACTATCACTTTCAGGTTACTGTTTGAAGAGCATGATAAATAATTGCTGAGGTGGTTGAGCATGTTGCCTTCTTTGCATTGGTAAATCTCATAGTCTACTCACGACCTACAGCATGGACTGTCGCACACTGACTAGCAGGTTGTGCATTCAAGGAAAACAAGCGCACTGCAAGCAAACATAAAAATTTCGTACCCAGCAAGATTTTCGAAATTCTGAGAAAAGTAGGGGTAAGCTATAGGGAGAGACATGTAGAAGAGCCAGGAGGGAATAATAAACGTGGTCGACGCAGAACGAAGTGCTCAGATTAAAAAGCGTGTAAGACAGGGATGTAGTCTTTCGCCCCTACTGTTCAATCTGTACATCGAAGAAGCATTGATGGACATAAAAGAAAGCTTCAGGAGTGGAATTAAAATTCAACGTGAAAGAATATCAGTAACATGCGAGCCGGTGGGTTTCTGGCGCCAGGAAATATCGATTCTTACTTCCATCTTTGATCGTTGTCCCTGTGCCTTGTGCTCTTTGTGTCTTTGAAGCAGGCTTTTTATGGTGGCGGGCGTGCGGAAGTCGAGGGTGGAGTAGGTCCACGCATGAGCCGAGTGAGTCTGTGACGTGACGTGCTTTCGATGTTGTCGGGAGTTCGAGACACCACGTCACGTGGCACGGCCGTATGCCGTGAGGCCCAGCTGAGTTGGAGCAACGAACAAGCATGGGCCGCTGCCGGAAAGTATTAAACTCGTATTGACACGGCTGGCCAGTGGCGACCAGGATTTACTAACACCTCGAGAGCTATGTGGATGGATGGCGTGTGAATTTCACATGAAGAAGAAAAAATTAATCGCTAACCTTTCGTGGTGAGTTCCTCCTTTTATATATAGTTTATATTATTGTGTACTTAAGGTCTGTTGACTGTTGCAGTTGCTCGTGCTAGTGGCCAGCAAACCATTCACTGCAGTGGTGGCGAGGCGAGTTATGTTCTGAAACGGCCATGAAATTATGTTACTAAAGTGGCTAGAAGTAGCGCCTCGTATTTGTAAGTTTGGATCTGGTTCTTAGTGGCACGCTGAAGTTAGCGGGTCCACTTGAACGACATTTCTTAATTTAGCTATAGATTTAGAATTTTCTGGTTTTACGAATTAGTGGTAGTTGTTGTTTCTTAATAATTTCTTGTGTGTATGGAAGGCAAGTGGCCATGATAAATATAGGTCACATTGTGTTCTATGGTCGGATAGAGGCCGTGTGTATTTTGGTCTGTGACAATAGGGGCCGTGCCTATTCCATTAGGGACTTACTGAAGTGACATTAGTTTTCTATTGCACTTTCAAAAACCTATATGAAGGTTGAGTGTCACGTTAGGTACTGCACATTTGATGTATATGGTGTCAGCCATTCAGCAAAGACAGATTATCTTGTAAGGTGGACCGTAAGTCATTGGGTGTGGACTGGCACATCTTTTCACGTAGTATCTAGATAATTTTTTTTTTTTTTTTTGGACCAAAGGAAACTAAGTTCCTTAATTCTGTTCATTGGTTACCTTGTAATATGATTATATAAAGGTATTGCTTTTCTATATATATATATTTGTGTAACTTGTATATACTGCAGTGTGTCTGCTGCTCTTGTTTTTCTGTTTTCAGAAATATGTATAGTGGTCGACGCGAGCTAACCTCGCCCCGCGAGCTTGCAGTGTGACGGAAATATCAGGGTTTGAACTCAGGGCCGTCCGGAGCCCATTAACACGCGATTTCTCTATTCCATTCAACGAGAGGCTTGTTTTAGGCAGAAGATTTCCTACTGCCCAAAGTTGAGTATAAATTCACCCTTTGGATCGTGTGTTTGTGAAATCGTAATAGATTAACGTTTGCTCGCGTCCATCACATGTACGTCAAATTGACGTTTTGCCTTAAGCTTGCTAAGTGTAAACAGAACAATTAGTAGTACTCTTCAGGTCGGATAGTATCAAATTAATTTTACCCTTTCAGTAAGTGTAAAACTGACTGAGAAAGACGACATCCGACAGTGTAAACATTCGGTTATCTATTTCATCTATTATTTTGGTTGTTGTTACCGGCACGTAAAGGGGCCGTTGTCACAAGTGAGACGGTTAATGCTAAGTGTGGATAGGGCCTTGATATGCAAATGTTGTTAATTAATTATTACTGCTGATGAATTCATGTGTATGTGTAATCAATAAAGAAGTGTTGCAACTGCAAACTGATTGTGTTACTGGTATAAACGGTTAGAGTGTGCAATCGCCACACCAAAACGATTCGCTGATGACACTGCTATCCTGAGTGAAAGTGAAGAAGAATTACCTGATGTGCTCAATAGAATGAACAGTCTAATGAGTACTGAATATGGATTGAGAGTAAATCGAAGAAAGACGAACGTAATGAGAGGTAGCAAAAATGAGAACAGCGAGAAACTTAACCTCACGATTGATGGTCGAGAGGTAGATAAAGTTAAGGAATTCTGTTACCTAGGCAGCAAAATAATCCATGACGTCCGGCGCAAGGAGGGCATCAAAAGCAGACCGGTATTGGCATAAAGGGCATTCCTGGCCAAGAGAAGTCTACTGATACCAGACATAGGCCTTAATTTGAGGATGAAATTTCGTAGAATGTACATTTGGAGCACAACATTCTAGAGTAATGGAACACTGAATGTCGGAAAATTGGAACTGAAGAGAATCGAAGCATTTAAGATGAGGTGAGACAGACGAATGTCGAAAGTTAGGTGGATTGAAGGTAAGGAATGAGTTGGTTTTGCGCAGGATCTGAGAGCAAAGGACTATGTGGAAAACACTGGCAAGGAGACGGGATAGTATGACAGGACATCAGGGAATGACTTCCATGATACTAGAGGGAGCTGTAAAGGGCAAAAACTGTAGAGGAAGACGGAGGTTGGAATAAATCTGGCAAATAATTGAGGACACAGATTGCAAGAGGTTGGCACAGGAGAGGAATTTGTGGTGGGCCGCATCAAACCAGCCAGAAGACTTACGACAATGTAATTTAATCTACTTTTAGTTTGTTTTTGTCAATAGACGTTGTTCAAATAAAAAAAGTCTATGTCTGAACAAAAAATAGACTTCTATATATTATTACAATCTGTTTATTGATTAACAGTGTGAGCCCCTGATTACCAAGCCATTAAGTGAAAACCTCGCTTCAATAGCACTTCTCTTTCCCGTAATACTTTCGGTGCAAGTTTAGGGGATTTATCCTGTATATCGTGTGGGATGTACGAATATACCAATATGTGAATATGGAGGAGAAAGTTTCACTTATCATTTCGTTTCTAATTGTCTGAGATTCCAGGTAGAGAGAGAAAGCAGTTAGACTGCTATCTGCAGTCAGCCGCAAATGACCAAAATGTATGGACTGCAGTCAGTATTATTGCAAGTCGAATATTTGCTGAAATATTAGTCTTTAAGATTGAGTGGATGTTTTGAATGTAAAAATAACGGCAGCCGATGAGAAGAAGAATGTCGAAGTGTTGGCACCGTGATAGAAAATTACAGGTACGAGTAAGTATAACAAACGGTAACTATAAAAACTATAAAATCAGAATAAAGTAAAAAGAAAGTGAAACTGTCACCCAGAGACATATGAACAGACTCGAGGATTTCCGAGGTATGCTCATACCAGTGCAGGGGGGGGGGGGGGGGGGTGCATGTACAATAGTGCAGCAGCAACATATCTAGTTGTACGTGTAGTTGTAGTTAGCAAAATTCGAGCTCTTTCGAGGCGGCCAGTGAATACCTCTAGTTTTATTTTTATTTGACTGTTCCATCAACACAGCTTTTTTGTGCATTTACATTGACAGCAGTTGGAATTAACATTGTAACCGCATATACTGGATGGTCCATTGATAGTGAACGGGCCAAATATGTCACGAAATAAGCATCAAACGAAAAAACTACAAAGAACGAAACTCGTCTAGCTTGAAGGGGGACACCAGATGGTGCTATGGTTAGCCCGCTAGATGTCACTGCCATAGGTCAAACAGATATCAACTGCGTTTTTTTAAAAATAGGAACCCCCATTTTTAATACAGATTCGTGTAGTACGTAAAGAAATATGAATGTTTTAGTTGGACCACTTCTTTCGCTTTGTGATAGATGGCGCTGTAATAGCCACAAACGTATACGTAGTACCACGTAACACTCCGCCAGTGCGGACGGTATTTGCTTCGTGATACATTACCCGTGTTAAAATGGACTGTTAACCACTTGCAGAAAAGGTCGATATCGTGTTGATGTATGTCTATTGCGATGAAAATGCCCAACGGGCGTGTGCCATGTATGCTACTCGGTATCCTGGACGACATCATCCAAGTGTCCGGACCGTTCGCCGGATAGTTACGTTATTTAAGGAAACAGGAAGTGTTCAGCCATATGCGAAACGTCAACCACGACCTGCAACAAATGATGATTCCCAAGTAGGTATTTTAGCTGCTGTCGCGGCTAATCCTCACATCAGCAGCAGACAAATTGCGCGAGAATCGGGAATCTCAAAAACGTCGGTGTTGAGAATGCTACATCAACATCGATTGCACCCGTCCCATATTTCTGTGCACCAGGCATGGTGACGACTTTGAACGTCGTGTACAGTTCTGCCACTGAGCACAGGAGAAATTACGGGACGATGACAGACCTTTTTGCACGCGTTCTATATAGCGACGAAGTGTCATTCACTAACAGCGGTAACGTAAATCGGCATAATATGCACTATTGGGCAACTGAAAATCCACGATGGCTGCGACAAGTGGAACATCAGCGACCTTGGCGGGTTAATGTATGGTACGGCATTATGGGAGGAAGGATAATTAGCCCCCATTTTATAGATGGCATTCTAAATGGTGCAGTGTATGCTGATTTCCTACGTAATGTTCTACCGATGTTACTACAAGATGTTTCACTGCATGACAGAATGGCGATGTACTTCCAACATTATGGATGTCCGGCACATAGCTCGCATGCGGTTGAAGCGGTATTGAATAGCATATTTCATGACAGGTGGTCGTCGAAGCACCATACCATGGCCAGCACGTTCACCGGATCTGACGTCCCCAGATTTCTTTCTTTGGGGAAAGTTGAAGGATATTTGCCATCGTGATCCACCGACAACATCTGACAACATGCGTCAGCGCATTGTCGATGCATGTGCGAACAATGCGGAAGGAGAACTACTCGCTGTTGAGAGGAATGGCGTTACACGTATTGCCAAATGCATTGAGGTTGACGGGCATCATTTTGAGCATTTACTGCATTAATGTTGTATTTACAGGTAATCACGCTGTAACAGCATGCGTTCTCAGAAATGATAAGTTCACAAAGGTACATGTATCAAATTGGAACAACCGAAATAAAATGTTCAAACGTACCTAAGTTCTGTATTTTAATTTGAAGAACTACCTGTTACCAACTGTTCGTCTAAAATTGTGAGCCGTATGTTTGTGACTATTACAGTGCCATCCATCACAAAGCGAAAAAAGCGGTCCAACTAAAACATTCATATTCCATTACGTACTACATAAATATGTAATAAAAATGGGGGTTCCTATTTTAAAAAACGCAGTTGATATCCGTTTGGCCCATGGTAGCGCCATCTAGCGGGCCAACCATAGCGCCATCTGGTTTCCCCCTTCAAGCTAGACAAGTTTCGTTCTTTATAGTTTTTTCGTTTGACGTTTATTTCGTGAGATATTTGGCCCGGTCACAATCAATGGACCACCCTGTATATAAGATAATTCATGGCAGGAAATTGACTTGAACTAAATTGAATTAAGTGATTCTGTATATATAGTAACAAAAATAATTTCATCTCATTCCGCTCACTTGAAATTGGTGTTGTCAATGGTAATAGAACGCAGATCTGCCACATGGAAATCACGGACAATACAGCTGCAGAAGGGGGATACTAAAGATCTGACATGAGGAAAACGTGTAGAAGTCGAAGAAACGCAACTAAGGTAAGCGATCGGGGCACAGGGGGGGGTGGGATGTGCACAGCGATATGTTGCTTGTGAGACGTGTGTCGGTCACTGCGCAGTGACTCTGTCCATCTGGGCCGAAGCAGCGGCAGCGGCCGCTGCAGCGGGCAAGTTGTAAGCTGGCCCGCGGCAACGGCAAATACCGGGCCCAGGCGGCCACGGTGTACTCTGCCGTCCAGCCGCGCCACCGGCTCCACTCTCTGAAGCGGCGCCGCCCACTGTGGCCATCGGGCGCGTCACACGAGGTTTCCGGGACTCCCGCAGCGATCCAGCCGCCTGTGCTGAGCTTTGCAACCGCCCACTGACAGGGGAATCCCGTGTCCCCCACCCCACGCCACCCCTTACCTTATTTGCTTTGCGGCGGGAGATCTTGCCGAGGATGTTTACCGGTGAACCGGACGCCACTGCTATCATCTCTTGAACCCTCTGCTTTTCTTGTGTAGGCCTAAGTATTCATTACGTAGTGACTATGTTACCTACAAGTCACGTATGGGACTGTTGATTATACTTCTCAGTGGAGGAGAAGAAGAAGAAAGCTCAATTGGCTGTTCTTTTACATCTACAATTATTATATATGGCGTTAGTTGAAACAGATCTCTTAATTATTTATTGTTAAGCAAATGAGGTAACAAAGAAAAAATACAGGTGTATAATTTATCGACGTCGTTTCCATGGCGTGTAATACACACATTCCATCAGTCCACCGCTTCGGACGTTCATGAATAGGCTCTTGAGAAGACTTCTTTTGGTTGTGAATATACCCAACCGTGCATCGCTCCTGCAATTGTTACCTCCCAGCACTTTTACGAGCCATCGGAACACATGCAAATCACTATAGTCGAACTCTAGGGAGTAAAGTCGGATTCTAGACATTCAAACTCCATAACCCATGTCGTAGCTACGGTTAAAGGAGGGGTGTGGGAACAAGCATTTTCCTGTTGCTCCAAAAAACACGCCGTCGGAAGTGGTCGTTGTTTACTATCGATACCAGGGGGAATGTGATTCCGTAACAGATTTGGGTGTGAATTTACTGGTGACTGTTAAACTACTTTTCATGTATGCTCCAGAATTACCCCTTTTGCACTCTGAAAGAGACTGAGGATGATTTTTCCTGCCGATATTAAAGAGCAGATTTTTTTTATTCTGCTCAAACTTTTCGCTTCAGTTTCGTAGCAGAGGACTCAGGTGACATTTTACGTAACAAGTCTGACCAGAAATCCATTAGGTCAGTGGACACGACGCAAAAATTCTTAGAAAGCATCGACGAGACGATATCTCAATTAAGGAGTCAAAAGACGGGGCACCCACCTTGCGGACACTTTATCGAATACCAGCACATCAGGGACAGTAGTGTGTGCTGAACCATCACTAATATCTACCGTAGTGGCTTGTTCGCTTACAGTAACACGCCTGATTTCGTTCACAAGCTCCTCCACTGTGTCAACGTTTTCGTTCCGCCATTACTTGGTGCGCCTGGCTCGGGTGCAGGACGTCTTCCACAGAAGCCACGTGCTTTTTTAACTTCCTGCGGCACTCGTACAGTGGCCGCAGGGGCGCAAACGATACTGTTCTTTCATCCTGAGATGCATATTCACACGTTTAACTACTCAAAAAGTATATCGCAAATCGCTGCTCCGACATAGTGAAACTCTACAATATGGCGGCCATCTTAGCACTGACACTGCTTGCTTTTATGTGGCGCGACAACAGGTTCTCAACTGTTGTTCATTCGTAGAAACGTAAGGATAACTTCTGGGAACCGCCAAATTGATAGTGCCATTTCAGGAATTTTGTTGCACAATTCCCGTTGGAATATATACACTACTGACCATTAAAATTGCTACACCTCGAAGATGACGTGCAACAGACGCGAAATTTAACCGGCAGGAAGAAGATGATGTGATATGCAAATGATTAGCTTTTCAGAGCATTCACACAAGGTTGGCGCCGGTGGCGACACCTACAACGTGCTGACATGAGGAAAGTTTCCAACCGATTTCTCATACTCTAACAGCAGTTGGCCGGCGTTGCCTGGTGAAATGTTGTTGAGATGCCTCGTGTCAGGAGGAGAAATGCGTACCATCACGTTTCCGACTTTGATAAAGGTCGGATTGTAGCCTATCGCAATTGCGGTTTATCGTATGGCGACATTACTGCGCGCGTTGGTCAGGATCCAATAACTGTTAGCAGAATATGGAATCGGTGGGTTCAGGAGGGTAATACGGAACGCCGTGCTGGATCCCAACAGCCTCGTATCACTAGCAGGTGAGATGACAGGCATCTTATCCGCATGCCTGTAACGGATCGTGCAGCCACGTCTCGATCCCTGAGTCAACAGATGGGGACGTTTGCGAGACAACAACCATCTGCACGAACAGTTCGACGACGTTTGCAGCAGCATGGACTATCAGGTCGAAGATCATGGCTGCGGTTACCCTTGACGCTACATCACAGACAGGAACGCCTGCAATGGTGTACTCAACGGCGAACTTGGGTGCACGAATGACGAAACGTCATTTTTTCGGATGAATCCAGATTCCGTTTATAGCATCATGATGGTCGCATCCGTGTTTGGCGACATCGCAGTGAACGCACATTTGAAGCGTGTATTCGTCGTCGCCATACTGGCGTATCACCCGGCGTGATGGTATGGGGTGCCATTGGTTACACGTCTCGGTCACCTCTTTTTCGTATTGACGGCACTTTGAACAGTGGACGTTACATTTCAGATGTGTTACGACCCGAGGCTCTACCCTTCATTCGATCCCTGCGAAACCCTACATTTCAGCAGGATAATGCACGACCGCATGTTCCAGATCGTGTACGGGTCTTTCTGGATACAGAAGACGTTCGACTGCTGTGCTGGCCAGCACATTCTCCAGATCTCTCACGAATTGAAAACGTCTGGTCAATGGTGGCCGAGCAACTGGCTCGTCACAATACGCCAGCTGCAGTCATGGACTGTGCGGCTGGTCCCGGCGGAGGTTCGAGTCCTCCCTCGGGCATGGGTGTGTATGTGTGTGTGTGTGTTTAGGTTAAGTAGTGTGTAAGCTTAGGGAATGATGACCTTAGCAGTTAAGTCCCATAAGATCTCACACACATTTGAACATTTTGAACAATACGCCAGTCACTACTCTTGATGAACTGTGGTATCGTGTTGAAGCTTCATGGGCAGCTGTAACTTTACACGCCATCCAAGCTTTGTTTGACTCAATGCCCACGCGTATCCAGGCCGTTATTACAGCCAGAGGTGTTTGTTCTGGGTATTGATTTCTCAGGATCTACGCACCAAAATTGCGTGAAAATGTAATCACATGTCAGTTCTAGTATAATATATTTGTCCAATGAATACCCGTTTATCATCTGCACTTCTTCTTGGTGTAGCAATTTTAATGGCGAGTAGTGTAACTAGGCATACGCATATACAAGGTCATTCACCTGCCCCTACCGCTTTCGTTATGTGCAGCCCGCACTGTTATAGTTGGCCTTGATAAACCATGCGAAAGATTCACATATTGGTTGGTTCATTTGTGGGGAGAGGACCAAACAGAGAGGTTTGCAGCCCCATCGGATTGTTTCAAGGAGGGGGAAGTAATTCAGCCCTGCCCTTTCAAAGGAACCAGCCCGGAATTTGCCTGAAGCGATTTAGGGAAATCACGGAAAAACTACATCAGGGAGGCCGGACGCGGGTTTGAACCGTCGTCCTCCCGAATGTGAGTCCAGTGTGCTAACCACTCCGCCACCGCTCTCAGTATTCACACATACTCTCTCTCTCTACGTGCTAAGTATTAGTCTACATAAAAAAATGAACAAGACCTTTTTCACAGAAAGTTAACGTACTGAAGTTTTGTACTGGAACACGTTTCCGCTAGAGACTGTACTTTTCATGTTATTCAAGAAAGACGTACAAAAGTAGCCTTCAAACGCATCGCCGCTCCAACATTCAACCCCAGCGATCAATGTTTCAGATATGTTGTTCATGTGACTCCCCCCTACCACGGTATAAATATTTGCGACTGAACGAATTATTTCCCACATCATAACTGTGTTGGTCTTTCTTGACTGGCCTTATTAGCCACTGGCTTAGTCGAGCACTTACAAATTGTAAAACTGACGTTTGTGTAAATTTTTCTCAACAGTTTTGTGAATTTTAACAGCGCAAAATAAACAATTACATCCTTGCATTCGTCAGGCTTTCTGACTACATAACTACTGTGCTTGTATGGGTTAAGTTTGGATCGAACTCTCAACGTAATTAGCTTTCACGTAGCGTTTACAAAAATATTTTTTCCTTCATTATCCTCATGATCACATTTAAATTAATAATGCTAACAAAGTAGCCAACTGTGGTGATAACAGGGCATAATAGTTCGTTTAAATGGAAATGTTTGAACAGTAGTAGAAGGGAGTTCCAAAACAACATACTTCAAATATGGACCGTTGGAAGTGAGTGTGGGAGTGGCGATGAGGTTGAAGGTCACTTTTATACATTTTCCTTGAATAGCTCGAAAACTGTGGTCTCCAGTACAAAATTTAACTACGTCAGATTTCGTACAAAAAGGTCCTGCTCTTTTTTTTCTGTAGCGAGCTAGAGAATATAGAAATCTCGAGGGTGGTTTAGGAAGCCCAAGTATAAAACTGCCGGTTGCATCGAAGGATAGCGGTAGGGCAGCTGAAATCACCCAGCATTTTATCTATTTTGTTAACAGTTTCGAAGCTAAAGGCGACACACATTTACCCGTTGTTCATGCAACACGCACACCCATTCCACCGTGGCTTCTGAACCAGATGCACCCATTCAACGTGAGAAGGCGGTCCCGCTGAAGATTGAGACATGGGCTCGGTGTGTGATACTTCCCGAAAAGGGCAAAGGGCGCGCCCCGGCATATAAATGATCGGCAAAGGCCGGGCTAATTATTATTGAAGGAAGGATTTTCGGAAAATTAATATTCAGCAGGGAGGAGCAACCGATAACAGCCTCGCCGTAAACAGCAAGCGAGTGCTAATTAGAAGAGCGAAAGAGCTGGTTGAAGATGGAGCACGAAGAGACGGTTGGAAACATCCAGCTTAATTAGTGCCTTATTCTCGAGAGTATCCGAAAGGAGAATTATTCTCTGAAGAATAACGAGCTGCAAATCACCACCGAGTTTCGAGTGGAGTACTATATTAACAGGCCACGCTGCTTCTCACTAGGGCGCCTGACAAACAGACCGAGTCCCGCGGTAAGGGCAGCACAGGCCTGAAAATGCGATCGCTCTCCGTTCATCCCACAGCGGCCAAGAAATGGAGACGTCACTCCAGAACTGAAGTCGGAAAACTTGGGCTCGTGACACACATGCGGCTCATTGTATACGTACGACGTGGCTGTAGAGAAAAGTGATAAGTGAAATTAGAATATTACGAACCTAATTTGTGGAAATATGATAAAACAATTTTGGAAATGCGAAAGACTTTATTACCAGCGTACAGAGTGCGATTCCAAAATAGTAAAGACGGAAGGTTTCTGAAATGATGAAAGAGCGATCTGATGGTCGCAAGGACGTTATATTTCAAATCGAACATGAAAACAACGTATCAAGCTAATCAGAGTAAATCCATCAGAACTGGCTCGTATAGTAGGCAATGAAATGGTGTAATATTAGTTCCGACAATACAACTAAAACACAAACTGAGAAATTCTGGCAAGTGGCTATTTTCTATGGTGGACTGTAAATATTGTTTCTCTTCTGTCTCCATTAATTTTCTTTCAGTTAATTTGTTCTCAGTTGATCGTAGTTCGACTGACATCTATTCGGAAGCTACAGTACACTAAATACGACATTGAAATGCATCAGAAAAACACCAGGGCGCCCTGAAAACTTGAGGAGGCACCCAAAAAGTGCACTTTTTTAAATACATAAAAATAATTAACGTTTTCATTTTCTTTCTGATAATTCAACTTTCAGTAACCATAGCACTTTCCCAGAGTCTGAATACGGTTCTCTTAGCCAGACGTTTGCAACGTGACATGATCTCATGGAACAATTCAGAATTCAGTGTCCTTTGCGAATTAGTTTCTCAGCTCGCATGTCTAATGTATTAATTAGTAATAATAAACTTCCTAAGTGCCTAAGATTCAACTTTTATTGGGTCTTTCTGCAGTCTGTGTTTCTCGAGCACACAATAAAATACTGCTTGAACTAAATAGGTAAAAGGAAAAACGTAAATGACAGCAAATTACAAATATTTTTCAGTCCACTGACACTAAGCTAAACTTTCAATTCAACATAAACAGTACTTCTGAGTAAAATTTCGTGAAAATATTTTCTTATCTTCCAAACTTACAACTTTCTAAAATCATAGATTATTTAATTATGCAGAAAATATCGTCTCAACCAGTGTCTGATTCAGTACCTCGCAATACAATTCATTATTAACGAGCTATAAAGTGGTACTTCTTACCTCTGTGCGAAATAATAACAGAGAGACGAAAATCGCTGCGCTATGTCTGAGAATCACAAACATATTCCAATTGATTTAGTTTACAGTGGACAGACAGAGATGGTGCCGCCTCTCGAATACACTTGGAATAGAAAAACATATGTGGTCATTTAGTACTTCACTCCCAACTTGTATCGTGTATTATAAACATAAAATTTATAATTTGTGTTATTATATTCTTGTGTGGCGAAAACATGTGCATGCAAGACAGTGAAAACACGCAAAAATGGAAGAAAAAAATTACAAAGCAGTCTTCAAACAAATTACCCTACGTAAGAAAACAAAACAAAAAAAACCGTGGTGCGTACTACGACGTCAGCGGTACTCAGTCGATCGCCGTATAAGATTATTATTTGCGCCCTGTGACTGCTACGAGCGCATTAAACTCGTATTGGATTGGTATGACGATGTTCTCAGCTTAAAACAACCTTGTTTATTTTTGTTGCTTTAAAAAAATTTGATCTCTGTAGCTGCATTAATTACGCTATCCCAGAAACGGTTAGCCTTCTTGATTTTGCAGATGTCATCAACTGAAATTATGTGTCCGTTTTCTAACTGATGTTGAACAACTATCGATTTCTCCAGATGGAGTAACCGCAGACATCATTCGTGTTCAATTCGGTGTCATACTGTCTGCATGCTGTCTGGCCGACGTAACGTTGGCAGCAATAAAAAGGTATTTTGGGACCACCGTTAGTTCTGAGGATTGCGTTACCTTCCACAGGCCACTTCAGCTGGAGGCGTGAAGATCGACTTGGTATGATCCCTCTTCAACACTCGCTAAACACTCTCAGTCACCGAAACACAGAATAGGAAACGCAAGCTTTCTACGCTGTGCGATGATGTTCTGCTTCGTATACTTCCTGAAACGTCATGCAGCGTTGTTTGTTGTTGCAGCTATTCCGACGGAATATTTTTCGTAGCCTTGTGGCAAGTTTTCGACGTATGAGGTGTCTCCGCTCGATTCGGTCTACTCTGTCCTGTGGGACAACCTTCTGGCGCACTGCAGCTCCGTGTTTAACCCACAGAAGCGTGGAGTAAGAATACTCTGTAAAGTTAATAACAAAACATGTTGCAGAAGATGTTAACAATCCAGAGATTCCTGCACGTACATGCCAACGCATGTAGTCTCTAATGGCATAGTCGTATAGTAAGAAGAGGGGATTTTGGGTGAAATGAACATCGACAACCAAGATATTAGAAGTGATTTCCACATAAACTGTAGGGTTTTATATTTTGGTGCCAAAGTGCGTTACAGGTTACCAGTGAACATGAGGAAGGAAATTTAAAAACCGCACATAAATACAGACAAAAAAAAGAGTATCTAGTAACTACTGCTTCCACAATATACTTGAATATTACACTCATAAATGTCAATTCTGTGCAACTGTAATATCTATATTATCTGTAACCTGCTTTTGCCTGCACATAGGTAGCTTACCGTGGTCAGTGTAAAGTTAAAATATCAAAGCAACTGGGCTATACAGGAGGAAGATCAGTGGCTTTCTGGAAACTAGATGTTTTCGCATAAGATGCATATGCACCGACAAGTTTAGGAGCTTTTACAATGTTACTTTCTGAGAGCTTTTGCATAAGTGACCCTTGGTATTCGGTCACTTGTTACAGAGGACTAATCTACTTAAAATTTTTTGAGTTTGTTACTGTTCTGGCATAACCACAAGTTCCGGACCGAAGATGCGGACCGCAAGCGTAGAGAAGGCGGTGAGGAAACGCCGGCCAATGGTGCGAGGAACTGGACCGCGCCGCGCCAAGAGCGACACCTGGCAGAAGTGAATGTAAACGGCGCTCCTGCCAGCCTCGACCGCTCAGATGAGTGGCATATCACGGACGTTAGTTATCAGTGTCGTGTGTCCACTTACCTGAACGTTTCACATAACAAGGACTCTAAATTATATTGCAATGTCGTCCCTCGTTTACGACTACTACATGTAAATCTCCAAAGTAAGGTACTCGCAATTTGCTCTCTAGAAATAAAACTACTAATGTTATTTGTTTCAATTGCTGTATAGCATTCCGAGAACGCTGCATCCCTTAGGCAACCCATTAGCGACGAGTGGGCAAGACCCTGCAGTTACCCGAATTGCGTTTATTTATACGAAAATACTTTCACAACAGTGAATGGACTTGTAATATGCAGTCGACATATCGTACACCACAAAACACAAACTAAATGCAACAACTCTTAGTGCTGTGACGTGATAGGTATCGCTGAGGAAACACCTGACAAGGGACCGCTCCTATTCGCCGTCACCGATTTCGTCCAACTTTATGGCATACCCAGGGCTTGGCCATAAGTGAAAGTGGCAAAAGGGGGAGGTCGAATAGCCAAGCGTTTTGAAAAAAATGGCATTTTTGGCGCACGTCTGGTGAGGCATGGCACTTTTATGTTAGCGTAGTTTCCAGTATCTAAGTGATCTTTGGAGGACTTAAGGTCAAACGAAACAGAAGGAATACTTAACGTTCTATCAGAATTTCTAAAATCGTTGGGAAAATTGGCAACAAAACCACTATTCACGTTGGTGTGTACTATGTATGAGTAGGGTGCCATACCATCATACTTTCTCAAAAATATCATCCACACAATTTCGAAGACTGCAAGAGCTGACAAGTGCGTGAATTATTGCACAATCATCTTGAGAGCTCATACATCCAACTTGCTTACAAGGATAATTTACAGAAGAAGGGATAAGAAAATTGAAGGTGTGTTAGACGGCGATCATTTTTAGCGAAGGTAAAGGTACCAGATATGCAATTCTGAAGTTGCGGTTAGAAATGGAAGCAAGATTAAAGAAAAATCAAGAGACGTTCCTAGGATTTGTCGACCAGGAAAACCCGTTCGATGATGTAAAATGGTGTAAGATGTTCTACATTCTGAGAAAAGTAGGGATAAGCTATAGGGCGAGACGGGTAATAAACAACATGTACAGGGACAAGAGGAAATAATAAGAGTGAATGACCAAGTATGAAATTCTCGGATTAAAAAAGGGTGTAAGACACGGACGTAGTCTTTCGCCCCTACTGTTTAATCTGTAGCCGGCCGGAGTGGTCGTGTGGTTCTAGGCGCTACAGTCTGGAGCCGAGCGACCGCTACGGTCGCAGGTTCGAATCCTGCCTCGGGCATGGATGTATGTGATGTCCTTAGGTTACTTAGATATAATTAGTCCTAAGTCGCATAGTGCTCAGAGCCATTTGAAACATTTTTTCAATCTGTACACCGAACAAGCAATGATAGAAATAAAACAAAGATTCAGGAGTGGAACTAAAATTCAGGGAGAAAGGACATCAGTGATGTGATTCCCTGATTAAATTAGTATCCTGAGTGAAAGGGAAGAAGAATTACATGATCCCCTGACTAGAATGAACCGTCAAATAAGTAAAGAATATGGATTGGGAGAAAGTGATAGAAAGACGAGGGTAATGAGAAGTAGCAGAAATTAGAACAACGAGAAACCTAACATCAGAATTTATGGTCACGAAGTAGAATTCCTCTACTGTGCTAAACTCTTCATCTCAGAGTAGCACTTGCAACATACGTCCTCTGTTATTTGCTGGATCTATTCCAGCCTCTTTCTTCCTCTACAGTTTTTGCCTTCTACAGCTCCCTCTAATACCATGGAAGTCATTCCCTCATATCTTAACAGGTCCTATCGTCCTGTCCCTTCTCCTTATCAGTGGTCTCCACACATACCTTGCCTCTCCGATTCTGCACAGAACCTCTTCATTCCTTATCTTATCAATCTAAGTAATTTTCAACATTCGTCTGTAACACCACGTCTCAAATGCTTCGATTCTCTTCTGTTTCGGTTTTCCCACAGTCCATGTTTCACTACCATACAATGCTGTACAGATGTACACTCTCAGAAATTTCTTCCTCAGATTAACGCCGATATTTGATAATAGTAGGCTTCTCTTAGCCAGGTATGCCCTTTTTGCCATTGTTAGTCTGCTTTTGATGTCCTCGTTGCTCCATCCGTCACAAGTTATTTTACTGCCTAGGTAGCAGAATTCCTTCGTCTACTTCGTGACCATCGATCCTGATATTGAGTTTCTCACTGTTCTCATTTCTACAACTTCTCATTACCTTCATCTTTCTTCGATTTACTCTCAATCCATACTCTATACTCATTAGACTGTTCATTCAGTTCAGCATATCATGTAATTCTTCTTCAGTTTCACTCAGGATAGCAATGACATCAGCGAATCGTGTCATTGATATCCTTTCCCGTTGAATTTTAATTCCACTCCTGAACCTTAATTTTATTTCCACCACTGCTTCCTCGACGTACAGATTGAACAGAAGGGGCGAAATAGTACATTCTTGTCTTATACCCTTGCTAAAACGAGCACTTCGTTCTTGGTCACTCACCTTTATTATCCCCTCTTGGCTATTGTACATATTGTATAAGACCCTTCTCTCCCTATAGCTAACCCCTATTTTCCTCAGACATTCGGAGACCTTGCACCATTTTACATTGTCGAACGCTTTTGACAGGTCGACCAATCCTATGAACGTGTCTTGCTTTTTCTTTAGTCTTGCTTCCAATACTAACCGCAAAGTGAGAATTGCCTCTCTCATGCTTTATCTTTCCTAAAGCCAAACTGTTCGTCATCTTGCGCATCCTCAATTTTGTTTTCCATTCTCCTGTGTAATATTCTTGTCAGCAGCTTGGATGCGTGAGCTGTTAAGCCGATTGTGCGATAATTCTTGCACTTGTCAGCTAAAAAAGTGTATCAAATGGCTCTAAGTACTATGGGACTTAACATCTGAGGTTATCAGTTCCCTAGAGTTAGAACTACTTAAACCTAACTAAACTAAGGACATCACACACATCCATGCCCGAGGCAGGATTCGAACCTGCGACCGTAGCAGCAGTGCAGTTCAGCACTGAAGCGCCTAGAGCCGTTGGGCCACTGCGGCCGACACTTGTCAGCTCTTTCCATCTTCGGTATTTTGTGGATGATGCTTTTCAGAAAGTCAGATGGAATGTCGCAAGATTCATACATTCTACACACCAACGTGAATAGTCGCTTTGTTGCTACTTCCCCCAACGATTTTAGAAATTCTGATGGAATGTTATCTATCACTTCTGCCTTATTTGATCTCATGTCCTCCAAAGCTGTTTTAAATTCTGACTCTAACGCCGGGTCCCCAATCTCTTCTAAATCGACTCCGGTTTCTTCTTCTATCACATCAGACAAATCTTCCCCCTCATAGACGCTTTCAATGTATTCCTTCCACCTATAAACTCTCGTCTGCACTCTTAAAGTTATCACCCTTGTTTTTAATGTCACTGAAGGTTGTTTTGACTTTCCTGTGTGCTGAATCAGTCCTACCGACAATCATTTTTTTTTCGATTTCTTCACGTTTTTGATGCAGCCATTTCGTTTTAGCTTCCCTGTACTCCCTATTTATTTCATCCCTCAGCGTCTTGTATTTCTGTATTCCTGAGTTTCTCGGAACATTGTTGTACTTCCTACTTTTGTCGATAAATTGAAGTATTTCTCCTGTTACCTATCGTTTCTTGATAGTTACCTTCTGAGTACCTATGTTTTCCTTCCCAAATTCTGTGATGGCCCTTTCTAGAGATGTCCATTACTCTTCAACTGTACTGCCTACTGAGCTATTCCTTAGTGCTGTATCTATAGCCTTAGAGAACTTCAAGTGTATCTCGTCATTCCTTAGTACTTCCGTTTCCAGTTCTTTGCGTATTGATTCTTCGAGACTAATGTCTTAAACTTCAGGCTACTCTTTCTCATTACTACGTATGAGTCTATATCTGCTCCTGGGTACGCCTTACAATCCAGTATCTGATTTCGGGATCTCTGTCTGACCTTGATGTAATCTAACTGAAATCTTCCCGTAAACCCGGTCCTTTCCAAGTTTACCCTTCCTCTTGCGATTCCTGTACAGAGTGTTTGCTATTACTAGCTGCAGTTTATTACGGAACTCAATTAATCTTTATCGTCTCACAATCCTTGTCCCAAGCCCATATTCTTCCGTAACCTTTTCTTCTATTCCTTCCCCTGCAACTGCATTCCAGTCCCCGATAACTTTTAGATTTCCTCTCCCTTTACATGCTATATTACCCTTTCAGTATCCTCACACACTTTCTCTATCTCTACAGCTTGCGACGCCGGCATGTATACCTGAACTATCGTTGTCGTTGTTGGTTTGCTGTCGATTCTGATAAGAGTAACCCTATCACTGAACTACTTACAGTAACACACTCTCTGCCGTACCTTCCTATTCATAACGAATTGTACTCCCATTATACCATTTTCTGCTGCTGTTGATATTACCCTATGCTCATCTGACCAGAAAGCCTTGTCTTCTTTCCACATCACATCACTGACCTCTACTATATCTAGATTGAGCTTTTGCATTTCCTTTTCCAGATTTTATAGTTTGCTTACCACGTTCAAACTTCTGACATTTCACGCCCCGACTCGTAGAATTTTATTATTTCGTTGATTTTTCAATCTTTTTCTCATGGTAACCTCCCCCCATGGCAGTCCCCTCACGGAGATCCGAGTGGGGGACTATTCCGGAACCTTTTGCCAATGGAGAGATCATCATGACACTTCTTCAATTACAGGCCACATGTCCTGAGGATACACATTACGCATCTTAAAGGCAGTGGTTTCCATTGCCTTCTGCATCCTCATGGCCGTTGTTAGACCGAAGGGTGACTTCTTATGCTGGAAGTCTTCGGTCGCCAAAGATGTTTATTAATCAAAATTTAAAAAGAGGGGGGATACGAACCTGGGTAGACGGCGGTTTGATTATGAATCAAAGACCCCCTACCCATGACCATGGGTATAATGGGCGAAATACACTCCTGGAAATTGAAATAAGAACACCGTGAATTCATTGTCCCGGGAAGGGGAAACTTTATTGACACATTCCTGGGGTCAGATACATCACATGATCACACTGACAGAACCACAGGCACATAGACACAGGCAACAGAGCATGCACAATGTCGGCACTAGTACAGTGTATATCCACCTTTCGCAGCAATGCAGGCTGCTATTCTCCCATGGAGACGATCGTAGAGATGCTGGATGTAATCCTGTGGAACGGCTTGCCATGCCATTTCCACCTGGCGCCTCAGTTGGACCAGCGTTCGTGCTGGACGTGCAGACCGCGTGAGACGACGCTTCATCCAGTCCCAAACATGCTCAATGGGGGACAGATCCGGAGATCTTGCTGGCCAGGGTAGTTGAGTTACACCTTCTAGAGCACGTTGGGTGGCACGGGATACATGCGGACGTGCATTGTCCTGTTGGACCAGCAAGTTCCCTTGCCGGTCTAGGAATGGTAGAACGATGGGTTCGATGACGGTTTGGATGTACCGTGCACTATTCAGTGTCCCCTCGACGATCACCAGTGGTGTACGGCCAGTGTAGGAGATCGCTCCCCACACCATGATGCCGGGTGTTGGCCCTGTGTGCCTCGGTCGTATGCAGTCCTGATTGTGGCGCTCACCTGCACGGCGCCAAACACGCATACGACCATCATTGGCACCAAGGCAGAAGCGACTCTCATCGCTGAAGACGACACGTCTCCATTTGTCCCTCCATTCACGCCTGTCGCGACACCACTGGAGGCGGGCTGCACGATGTTGGGGCGTGAGCGGAAGACGGCCTAACGGTGTGCGGGACCGTAGCCCAGCTTCATGGAGACGGTTGCGAATGGTCCTCGCCGATACCCCAGGAGTAACAGTGTCCCTAATTTGCTTGGAAGTGGCGGTGCGGTCCCCTACGGCACTGCGTAGGATCCTACGGTCTTGGCGTGCATCCGTGCGTCGTTGCGGTCCGGTCCCAGGTCGACGGGCACGTGCACCTTCCGCCGACCACTGGCGACAACATCGATGTACTGTGGAGACCTCACGCCCCACGTGTTGAGCAATTCGGCGGTACGTCCACCCGGCCTCCCGCATGCCCACTATACGCCCTCGCTCAAAGTCCGTCAACTGCACATACGGTTCACGTCCACGCTGTCGCGGCATGCTACCAGTGTTAAAGACTGCGATGGAGCTCCGTATGCCACGGCAAACTGGCTGACACTGACGGCGGCGGTGCACAAATGCTGCGCAGCTAGCGCCATTCGACGGCCAACACCGCGGTTCCTGGTGTGTCCGCAGTGCCGTGCGTGTGATCATTGCTTGTACAGCCCTCTCGCAGTGTCCGGAGCAAGTATGGTGGGTCTGACACACCAGTGTCAATGTGTTCTTTTTTCCATTTCCAGGAGTGTATATAAAGTTAAGGAATTCTATTACCTAGGCAACCAAATAACGAATAATGGACGGAGCATGGAGGGGATGTAAATGCAGGGCATTCCTGGCCAAGAGAAGTCTACTAGTATCAAATATAGATCGTAATTTGTGGAAGAAGTTTCTGAGAATGTGCGTTTGCATGACAGCAACGTATGGTAGTGAAACGTGGACTGTGGGAAAACCGGAACAAATGAGAATCGACGCATTTGAGATGTGTTGCAGGCGAATGTTGAAAATTACGTGGACTGATAAGGTAAGGAATGAGGAGGTTCTACGCAGAATCGGAGAGGAAAGGAATATGTGGAAAACACTGTTAAGGAGAAGGGACAGGGTGATAGAACATCTGCTAAGACATGAGGGAATGACTTCCATGGTACTAGAGGGCAGAAACTGTAGAGGAAGACAGAGATTGGAATACATCCAGTAAATAATTGAGGACGTAGGTTGCAAGTGCTACTCTGAGATGCAGAAGTTGGCAGAGGAGAGGCATTCGTGGTGGGCCGTATTAAGTCATTCAGGAGACAAATGACTCAAAAAACAGTTTCCATACAGCCGTTGCCACAGTGGAAAGAATACAGATTCGGAACGCGAAGGCCGTGGCGCCGAGTCCGTTGGCACAAATTGATTTTAATTTTTAGCTTTTACGATAGTGAAACTGCAAATAAACCGAAATAATACTCAGTATTTATTAATTGTTGTGTACACCTTACAATCAATTGCTGGAAATTCATTTACAATCCCAAATTTACGTAGATCTTTACTTTTGATGCCTTTTCTGACAGGATTAATAAATGCAATACTGAGCATTATATCAGTTTCTTTGCTGGATATGTAACGTGAAAACTGAAAATGAGGTTTTATGTAGGGACTCGAATTCACGGCCCTCGGATTTTTGGCATCTTTCCCCTGCACCAGCCACTGCCTGGGAATTACACTAACATAAATGACTCATGCCACGCACAATCCATACTGAAAATGGAAATTTTGGCGAAATGCTTAGCCATTTGAAGCTCGTAATTCTAAAACTTTCAACTCTTGGCAAGTCCTGCATGTACCGTAAACTCGGGCGAAAGCCCTGATGACTAACATGCGCCATCACATTGTCATTTTAGTTGAAGCGTTCTTCCTCTCCCTTCAGTGAACACTCGAGGGAAATACGGGCCAACTCTTTAGCAATGAACTTCTCCATACTGTGGTGTACCACTGGGGCGAACAACCAACTACTGGGAAAATGAACCCAATGGAAAATCGGGCAGTACATAGGGTAAGCTCTGGGGCGAAGAGTAAAGTGGATATCAGCGTGCTGTGACTGAATGGAACAAATCTGCTGCCAAACGAGACACACAGTGCGTACCGTCGACGTTTGCGCTGTTGTAGATGCATTTTCATTGCAACACAGATGAAAAGATTATTGGGGTCAAAAATCACACAAAATGCGATGACTCTATAATGAGCAGCTGGAAATCACGCATTCCTCAGACCAAAATGCTCTGAAAATATCCCTGAAATACCTCCGAGATTGCCGGCCGGAGTGGCCGAGCTGTTCTAGGCGCTACAGTCTGGGACCGCGCGACCGCTACGGTCGCCGGTTCGAATCCTGCCTCGGGCATGGATGTGTGTGATGTTCTTAGGTTAGTTAGGTTTAAGTAGTTCTAAGTTCTAGGCGACTGATGACCGCAGATGTTAAGTCCCATAGTGCTCAGAGCCATGTGGACCATTCTGAACTTCCGAGATTTTGTGGGTTCAATTATGCTTCACCCTGTGTAAACTAATCTCGAAGTATAAGGAGCGGTCAAAAGGGTTCCGTTTGAAGATCTTGCTGCAGTCTACGATATAGGTATATAAGCATAGACAGGTGGCATTCGTGTCTTTCCCAAACGTTTGCTAAAAATGCGGAAACGTGAACTACGGTTATGTTACTAACAAATACATTCCGCTTGGAGAATGAAGAATGTGTGTGTGGGTAGCCTGTCTGCCGAATACCAGCGCTGTGGAATGGGGCGCCGAGTTGGGTGCTGGTCGCGAGTCGACGCGAGACTCTCGTCGATCTGGGAGGTCAGCCTTATCCAGGGCTGTTTGCCTGAAGCACCTGATCCGCTTGATTGTTGAAGGCAAAACGTTCCTTGAGCGCATTGTAGCAGACAACGAAAGCTGATGCGACAAGGGATGCTGGTCCTTCAAGGTAACGCACATCTCCTTATCGAAAAAGTCGTTACGCGGTAGTTGCGCCGTCTCCAATGGGAGGCACTCGAGCAACTGCGCTATAGATCTGACCTCTGCCCACGTGATTATCACACCGTCGGTCCGTTAAAAAATGCTTTGGAGGTCTACGAGTACTGTCGGACGAGGGCGTGCGGCAGGCAGACGTGGACTTCTTCACGCTGCAGGACGCCGTGTTTTACCAAACTGTTATCTTCAACCTGGCGCGTCGCTGGAATTATTGCCTGAGTGCTCATGCCGATTTTGCCTGATTGTCATATCGATTCTGGACTCGACGGCCACCGAAAGGCCACCGAAAGGAAATTTTTGATCGCCCCATATAAACTACTGGCCATTAAAATTGCTGGGTTGGGTGCTGGGACAAATACAGGGTTATTACAAATGATTGAAGCGATTTCACAGCTCTACAATAACTTTATTATTTGAGATATTTTCACAATGCTTTGCACACACATACAAAAACTCAAAAAGTTTTTTAGGCATTCACAAATGTTCGATATGTGCCCCTTTACTGATTCGGCAGACATCAAGCCGATAATCAAGTTCCTCCCACACTCGGCGCAGCATGTCCCCATCAATGAGTTCGAAAGCATCGTTGATGCGAGCTCGCAGTTCTGGCACGTTTCTTGGTAGAGGAGGTTTAAACACTGAATCTTTCACATAACCCCACAGAAAGAAATCGCATGGGGTTAAGTCGGGACAGCGTGGAGGCCATGACATGAATTGCTGATCATGATCTCCACCACGACCGATCCATCGGTTTTCCAATCTCCTGTTTAAGAAATGCCGAACATCATGATGGAAGTGTGGTGGAGCACCATCCAGTTGAAAGATAAAGTCGGCGCTGTCGGTCTCCAGTTGTGGCATGAGCCAATTTTCCAGCATGTCCACATACACGTGTCCTGTAACGTTTTTTTCGCAGAAGAAAAAGGGGCCGTAAACTTTAAACCGTGAGATTCCACAAAACTCGTTAGCTTTTGGTGAATTGCGAATTTGCTGCACGAATGCGTGAGGATTCCCTACCGCCCAGATTCGCACATTGTGTCTGTTCACTTCACCATCAAGAAAAAATGTTACTTCATCACTGAAAACAAGTTTCGCACTGAACGCATCCTCTTCCATCAGCTGTTGCAACCGCGCCGAAAATTCAAAGCGCTTGACTTTGTCATCGGGTGTCAGGGCTTGTAGCAATTGTAAATGGTAAGGCTTCTGCTTTAGCTTTTTCCGTAAGATTTTCCAAACCGTCGGCTGTGGTACGTTTAGCTCCCTGCTTGCTTTATTCGTCGACTTCCGCGGGCCACGCGTGAAACTTGCCCGCACGCGTTCAACCGTTTCTTCGCTCACTGCAGGCCGACCCGTTGATTTCCCCTTACAGAGGCATCCAGAAGCTTTAAACTGCGCATACCATCGCCGAATGGAGTTAGCAGTTGGTGGATCTTTGTTGAACTTCGTCCTGAAGTGTCGTTGCACTGTTATGACTGACTGATGTGAGTGCATTTCAAACACGACATTACTTTCTCGGCTCCTGTCGCCATTTTGTCTCACTGCGCTCTCGAGTGCTCTGGCGGCAGAAACCTGAAGTGCGGCTTCAGCCGAACAAAACTTTATGAGTTTTTCTACGTATCTGTAGTGTGTCGTGACCATATGTCAATGAATGGAGCTACAGTGAATTTATGAAATCGCTTCAATCATTTGTAATAGCCCTGTATATTATACTAGAACTACATGTGGTAACATTTTCACGCAATTAGGGTGCATAGATCCTGAGAAATCAGACCCAGAACAACCACCTCTGGCCGTAATAACGGCCTTGATACGCCTGGGCATTGAGTCAAACAGAGCTTGGATGGCGTGTACGGGTACAGCTGCCCATGCAGCTTCAACACGATACCACAGTTCATCCAGAGTGGTGACTGGCGTATTGTGACGAGCCAGTTGCTCAGCCACCACTGACCAGACGATTTCAATTGGTGAGAGATCTGGAGAATGTCCTGGCCAGGGTAGCAGTCGAACATTTTTTGTATCGACAAAGGCGCGTACAGGACATGCAACGTGCGGTCGTGCATTGTCCTGCTGAAAAATAGGGTTTCGCTGGAATCGAATGTAGGATAGAGCCACGGGTCGTAACACATCTGAAATGTGACGTCCACTGTTCAAAGTGCCGTCAATGCGAACAGGAGGTGACCAAGACGTGTAACCAATGGCAACCCATAACATCGCGCCAGGTGATACGCCAGTATGTCGATGACGAATACACACTTCCAGTGTGCGTTCACCGCGATGTCACCAAACACAGATGAGACCGTCATGATGCTGTAAAAAGAACCTGGATACATCCGAAAAAATGACGTTTTGCCATTTGTGCACCCAGGTTCGTCGTTGAGTACACCATCGCAGGCGCTCCTGTCTGTGATGCAGCGTCAAGGATAACCGTAGCCGTGGTCTCCGAGCTGATAGTCCATGCTGCTGCAAACGTCGCCGAACTGTTCGTGTAGATGGGTGTTGTCTTGCAAACGTCCCGATCTGTTGACTCAGGGATCAAGACGTGGCTGCCCGACCCGTTACAGCCATGCGGATAAGATGCCTGTCATCTCGACTGCTTGTGATACGAGGCCGTTGGGATCCAGCACGGCGTTCCGTATTACCCTCCTGAACCCACCGATTCCATATTCTGCTAACAATCATTGGATCTCGACCAACGCGAGCAGCAATGTTGTGATACGATAAACCGCAATTGCGATAGGCTACAATCCGAGCTTTATTAAAGTTGGAAACGTGATGGTACGCATTTCTTCTCCTTACACGAGGCATCACAACAACGTTTCACCAGACAATGCCGGTCAACTGCTGTTTGTGTATGAGAAATAGATTGGAAACTTTCCTCATGTCAGCACGTTGTAGGTGTCGCCACCGGTGCCAACCTTGTATGACTACTGTGAAAAGCTAATCATTTGCATATCACAGCATCTTCTTCCTGTCGATTCAATTTCACGTCTGTAGCACTTCATCTTAGTGCTATAATGGCTAGTAGTGTAATTACTACAGCTATCACAGTGAGTAGATTAGCGCTAGTCATAATCTGATGTTAGTGTAGGCCTTCATACTTTACAGAAGCAAACAGCAGTGTTTGCTCTACCTGTCAGTGTATGACTTAATTCGTTCCACATCGCTGGAGGCTCTCCTTAGTGATGGTTTCTACGACAAACGATGTCTGAAAGAATGGTGAATCAAGATCCATAGAATGTTACGGTTCGTCCCCGGGTGGCGGTTTCTGAAAACGATCAGATATTGGCCCAAATGAGGAGAGGTTTTGTATACGGCGCATCTGAGACGCCCATTGGGTTATACGGTGGACGAACACGTCAGAGAAGGACGAGGAGCCTTCTTTTTCCACTTCCATCGAGAATTGGATACGCTGATGGACGTTACTGATGTATTACAAGAGCTCCTGTGATCTTTTACTGCCGTGAAAAGTAATATTTCTTGGATACTGTGAGATACTAACATCCTCAGTGTTTTGTGTAGGTAGTCTACTACATCGTAGTGGAACCAAATCTACTCACAAACACGGCGAACGACTAAGGCCAAACACTTTGCACGATCTTTACGTAGAGGCAACGCTAGTCTGTTCATGACTGACTCTGCAGTCCCGTTAGATAGATCCGCGCCTGTACTTCTTTCAATTCGGTTGACAGCGTCCCCTGTGTTAGATCACATGCTTGCACAGAGTCGGTCTACTTTTTAGCAGCAGATACGGAGTAGCATCATGTCAGAATATGTCGTGTTTACGCATCTACTGTACAAGCCACCACGTTACTTGTGATGGGAAGTGAATAGTACACACGTATTAGTTTGCCACTTTCCTGCTCTAATCGCAGACGGATCGCGGGAAATGCGATCATCGCTACGCCACTGTTGATGATGATGATGGTTGGTGCGTGGTGCGCTCAACTGCGCGGTCATCAGCGCTCGTACAAAGTCCCAATTTTTACACAGTCCACTTTTTCTCACAGTCCAATCTAGCCACTGTCACGAATGATGACGATGATGATGAAATGATGAGGACAACACAAACACCCAGTCTCTGGGCAGAGAAAATCCCCGGGAATCGAACCCGGGACCCAGTGATCCAGAGGCAGCAACGCTAGCCACTAGACCACGCGACGCCTCTGTACAACAGAGAAACTGGGGTAAATGGTTCTTCCAGAGGACCACCTGCCGCTCTTATCAATGCAGCTGTTACATAAAATATTTTTTCCCGTTTACCCCTGTATCGGGGAACCTTGTATCCCTTTGCCCAATGGACGGCCACGTTAGGCGCCCTTTGTCTCACCAAGACTTTCGAAGAAGTCTTACTGCACATATTTGTAACGTACCTGTCCGCTTCAATGGGCATCTACATCACACTGGATGGGATGAAAGTAAATGTAGGAGAAAATTTAGTGAGGTTCTAGCTGTTCTGGCAGTTAGTTTAATTAGCATATTAGTGTCTGGTTCCCTGATGATAAGTCATTCTTACATATTTCACGTGAAATGATTTGTTACATGTCTGCTCTTCATTGCTCCAATAGGCAATATCCCACTTTCCTGTGTATTTACTTTTTTTAATTTGTATTTTTTAAGGGAAGAGTGTATGTGCAGGATCTTGTAACCTTTTGTAAACGAAATGCTACATGCTGTCTGATCAACAGGCTGGCTGTTTTCAAGAGTATTGAGGACAAATCGCACTGTCGAGTCTTATTAGATCAGGGCCGGCCAGAAATTCTGTACGCGTGCGGTGCTCCTGCACATGTGCAACTTCCGGGTCACAGCGTGCACGCCGCAGCCGTCAGCGTTCATGTAGTGCATGTTTCTACCCACAGATGTCGCTTTATCCACTTGCTGGGGTACTCTGTACCGGCGCATTCTAGTGCTCTTTCCACAGCTTGCAAGCCAACCATGGGAAGGTATTTCGCATACTAAACATTTAAAATACTGTCACTGTCTACTCATTGAGACGTCTACTTTTATGTTAACATTTTAACCCAGTAATACAAGTATACAGTTAACAATCGTGGGTTTTCATTAAGGCAGCTTGACTGACGGTACGTAAATACGCGTAATGTTTTTGATCTAGTATTTAAGAAAGAGAGCACTTAGCGACTCCCAACGAACCTTATTCATGACTTCAAATAACATTAAACTAATGTAAGGTTTCCTATAACTAATTCTCGGTACCCTCAGTTACACCTGCATAATTTTTGTCTCAATGACCTCTGAACAGAATGATAACCGCAGACCTCTCGATGATCACCTGTTATTTCAAAACCATTATTGCTATATCTTTCATCAGTTCCGTCTGAAATCTGCATAATGACCGATAATTAGATGAATGTTATGTTTTATCGACTTCAGCTGATCGTAGCCCTGTACACATTAAAAAAAAACCTAAATGTAAGTATACATTGGAACAATCGGTTCAATGACCAATTTTCCTGATAATAATGCAACATGGAGCAGAATGAGGCAATAATGCACAGTTAGTAAACAATAATTTTTAATTATGAAAAAAATAAATCTAAACACGTTTATCACTGGCCATGAGAAATGATATGGTTAAGATCGGGCACAAAAGCACGGCTCATTGACAAACGCAAACAGTTGCGAAGATTTTCATCATTTATGCTTGATCGAAACCTTGATTTAGTCGTTTTCATCACCGAGAAAAATCTTTCACAAACATATGTCTACCCGAACATGGACATAACTCTCGCGGCTTCTCGATGCAGGCGTGGAAATTCTGGTTGTGAAAAATTTTTGCAGAATTCTTTTGTACTTCGCACTGCAAAGAGCTTGTCCTTCAGTCTTGTATTGCACTGTATGTCGATCAATTCCATCTGTAGATCATTCGAAGCATCTTCAACTGACGACGAGAACGGTCGAGCAAAGAGGCGAATGACAGGAGACAAACTCATAACATCTGCAAATCGTGCTCGAAATTGTTCCTTAATTTTTACTATTATTGACACGTATTCTTGAAATCTAGCACTTTCATGGACCAGTCCAAGAGTCGGGAAATCTGCAGTGTTATCCATCAATAATTGGCTCTCCCAAAGCACAAGCTTCCTTTCAAAGGTATTTACTTTTTACAAAATGTCAGAAATTAAATTATTTTCAGCTTGCAAATTGACGTTCAGGCTCTTCATGTGAGACGTAATGTCCACGAGAAATGCAATCTCTGATATCCAACAAGGGTCTTCCAACATAGGTTGACTTTTTTGCTTCTCATGTAAGAATGTCACTATGATCACACGTAAATCAAAAAATATTTTCAGTATTTTACCTCGACTAAGCCAGCGTACTTCGGTATAGTAAGGTATGTCGCCGTACTCCGCTCCTAATTCCTCCGAGAACCGCCGAAACTGGCGATGCGTACGCCCATGTGTCTTCAGATAATTTACAGTACGCACAACAATGTGCATGACGTTTGCTAACGTTACTGATTTTGCACAAAGCGCGCCTCGATGCAGAATGCAGTGAATTCCATACAACGTCTCGTTTGTGCGCCCTAGCTTTTGGCGCATCCGTGCTTTGAGTCCTTTCTGATGGCCTTGCATTGATCGTCCTCCATTTGTGGTCAGTGAGACTAACCGATTCCAGTCTATACCGATACCATCAATCTCTTACTAAACAGCTTGGAGTAAGTCCGCACCTTAGTAGCCCCTTTCAAAGGTACTTTACGCCGTAACATGCCTCCCCCCCCCCCCCCCCCCCTCCCAAAGCGACGGACCATCGCCGTATAAGAAGCAACACACCAAGAGGGATCCGGTCGTACCCCGCCATATGGCCTTCGCTCTGGTGGGAACGCCTCACGGAAGACGCCGAGAAGGGTATACGTCCACGGCCTGAGGCCCCCGAAGATGTGGAAGGCGTCGGCTGCTGCGGCGTAGGTGGAGGACGCGAAGGCTCCGTCTCCATGGGGTCGTCCCGCGGTATCGTGATGACACCCTCTGGCGGCTGCTGTGGCCGCGCTGTCCTTGGGATCTGTGAACAGAGGAGGATCGCCGTGCATATGACAGTGGCGAATTTGATTGTGATGTAGGCGCTGCAATCTGTCTGGGCCTGAAATGAGATTCAGTACATGCATGTGCCAAGTCCTCGAAGGATATCGCCTCTCGCCCATCCTTCTTTCGATGCTAAAAGCTGTGAAAACACAATGTCATGCGGCGCGAAGCCATATTTGCGGCCTTCCTTCGGCGCCTGATGCTGAGAAGGGTGGAGCAGGTCGAGCAGCGTACGATGGCGGCGGCCGCGAAACAATTCCGCCGTCGAGGGTCCTTCTCGTGCATGCGAGAGATAGGAGGCGAGAAACAGCTGCAAAGCTTGATCCCCGGTGTGTGCAGTGCGAAGTTAGGCCATCTGCTGCTTGAAGGTGCTGACAAAACGTTCAGCTTCGTCGTTAGACTGTGGATGGAACGGTGCACTAGCTAGATGCTGTACGCCATTCATTCGAGGTGAACTCAGGGCCTTTGTCCGAAACTATGACTTCGGGCAAACTTTCGAGGTAAAGAACAGACGACAACACCTGTATTGTGCTACGCGACATTGTCGAGTTCATTGGCACAGCAAAAAGAAACTTGCTAGAAGAGTCTACCACAATCAACTAAAGAATGATCCAAAAAGGTCCTGCAAAGTCTATGTGCACACGTTGCCACGGTGACAGCGGCTTATGCCAAGCACAGAATTTTTGTGGGGGAGCGGACTGATTTTCCGCACATGCGTCATACTGTGACGTCATCTGTTCTATTTGGGTGTCCATACCCTGTCAAGTACAGTGTCGACGTGCTAACTGTTTCGTATGAACAATCCCCTAGTGTCCTTGGTGAAGTAACTGCAACACTCCTTTTTGCAAAGCTTTGGGGATCAATGATCATTTTGAACAAGAATCACTCCTTGCTGTCTAGCGAGGCTATGCCGACGTGTAAAGTATCGGCGCACTACAGAGTTCTTGATGCTGTGCAATGAGTGATCCAAGACGCGCGAATTTATCTTAGCAAAATGTTTAAATGTGAATTAGCTTCCATGGCCTGCGCAATTTTCCTACAGTTCAGAGCAAAATATTGAAGGAATTCAGAATCCTGAACATCGACGTAACAAAACATGCATCGGAAGCGTCTAAATCTGTATCAGGGCAAATCTAAGACGCGAAAGTGCGTCCGCATTTACCATGTTGAACTGGAACCGGCTTCATCGGATGAAACAAGGACTGCATTGGCTTGAGATACGTTACTACGTAGAATTTTCTGCCGTACAAATAGTGGTGGAATTTGGTGACACCATACACAATAGCCAATGCTTCTTTCTCTATTTGTGAATAGTTGCACTGGGTTTTGGACAACACTTTTGATGCGAAACCAATAAGCCTGTCTTTATCACCAAATCTGTGTGAAAGCACTGCACCAACTTCGTAAGGGGAAGCGTCAACTTGCAACACAAGTTATTTGTCAGGATCAAAGTGAACCAAGCATCGATCACTGAGCAATGCATCTTTAAGTTTTTGAAAAGCTTCTTGGCACTCATCACTGCAAACAAAGGGGACATTCTTGCGACACAAGTGATGCAATGGAGCTGCGATTTGTGTAGCATTCGTTATGAACCGAATATAATAGTTGATTTTCCTTAAGACTGACTGCAATTCTGTGACATTGCGAGGAACTGGCAAATCTATTACATTTATGTCTATTTTACTGTACGCTCTAAAGTGTTTTTTTTTTTTTTGGTCATCAGTCTACTGACTGGTTTGATGTGGCCGCCACGAATTCCTTTCCTATGCTAACCTCTTTATCTCAGAGTAGCACTTGCAACCTACGTCCTCAATTATTTGCTTGACGTATTCCAATCTCCGTCTTCCCTTACAGTTTTTGCCCTCAACAGCTCCCTCTGGTACCATGGAAGTCATTCCCTCATGTCCTAGTAGATGTCCTATCATCCTGTCCCTTCTCCTTATCAGTGTTTTCCACAAATTCCTTTCCTCTCCGATTCTGCGTAGAATCTCCTCATTCCTTACCTTATCAGTCCACCTAATTTTCAACATTCGTCTATAGCACCACATCTCAAATGCTTCGATTCTCTTCTGTTCCGGTTTTCCCTCAGTCCATGTTTCACTACCATACAATGCTGTACTCCAGGCGTACATCCTCAGAAATTTCTTCCTCAAATTAAGGCTGGTATTTGATATTAGTAGACTTCTCTTGGACAGAAATGCCTTTTTTGCCATAGCGAGTCTGCTTTTGATGTCCTCCTTGCTCCGTCCGTCATTGGTTATTTTACTGCCTAGGTTGCAGAATTCCTTAACTTCATTGACTTCGTGACCATCAATCCTGATGTTAAGTTTCTCGCTGTTCTCATTTCTACTACTTCTCATTACCTTCGTCTTTCTCCGATTTACTCCCAAACCATACTGTGTACTCATTAGACTGTTCATTCCGTTCAGCAGATCATTTAATTCTTCTTCACTTTCACTCAGGATAGCAATGTCATCAGCGAATCGTATCATTGATATCCTTTCACCTTGTATTTTAATTCCACTCATGAACCTTTCTTTTATTTCCATCATTGCTTCCTCGATATACAGATTGAAGAGTAGGGGCGAAAGGCTACAGCCTTGTCTTACACCCTTCTTAATACGAGCACTTCGTTCTTGATCGTCCACTCTTATTATTCCCTCTTGGTTGTTGTACATATTGTATATGACCCGTCTCTCGCTATAGCTTACCCCTACTTTTTTCAGAATCTCGAACAGCTTGCACTATTTTATATTGTCGAACGCTTTTTCCAGGTCGACAAATCCTATGAAAGTGTCTTGATTGTTCTTTAGCCTTGCTTCCATTATTAGCCGTAACGTCAGAATTGCCTCTCTCGTCCCTTTACTTTTCCTAAAGCCAAACTGATCGTCACCTAGCGCATTCTCAATTTTCTTTTCCATTCTACTGTATATTATTCTTGCAAGCAGCTTCGATGCATGAGCTGTTAAGCTGATTGTGCGATAATTCTCGCGCTTGTCAGCCCTTGCCGTCTTCGGAATTGTGTGGATGATGCTTTTCCGAGAGTCAGATTGTATATCGCCAGAGTCATATATTCTACACACCAACGTGAATAGTCATTTTGTTGCCACTTCCCCCAATGTACTGTTTTCAATTTTCCAGAATGACAACCACACTAAATTTTCACTGTGAGCAAGTTTTAAAATCGCATTAAGAATTGCACAATATGGGAAACCCCTTTCCGAAAGGGAGTTTGTGAAAGCGTGTCTGATTGATACTGCAGAACTTGTGTGTCCCACGAACGTTATGAGGTTTCAAGAAATCAATCTATCCAAACAGACAGTGACAAGGACGTATCAGTGCGATGTGCACAGGTAGCTAATAAATAAGGCTAAAAACTTTGTTGCTTTCTCTGTTGCGCTCGATGAAGCAACAGATCTTACAGAGACAGCCCAGTTTGTGATATACTTACGAGGTCGATAACGCACTTTGTGTAACACCAGTCGGGAACGGCAGGAAAGCTGTGAGAACAAGTCACCCAATCGCACACTGACCAGACTCGCTCCAGGACGACAACGAGACAGGAGCGGCCCCTATGTGGGGAGGACATAAGCGCCGCGACCGACTGCTGGCGACCAGTTCAAATGGTTCAAATGGTTCAAATGGCTCTGAGCACTATGGGACTCAACTGCTGAGGTCATTAGTCACCTAGAACTTAGAACTAGTTAAACCTAACTAACCTAAGGACATCACAAACATCCATGCCCGAGGCAGGATTCGAACCTGCGAACGTAGCGGTCTTGCGGTTCCAGACTGCAGCGCCTTTAACCGCACGGCCACTTCGGCCGGCACGACCAGTTCAATAGCAGCTTCAAGACTAGTGACTTGGATAGCTGCGTCAACAGCAGATCACTTCACTTGTGCTCTCTATGTAGCACAGACATGAGACTGTGTGAACTGAAGAAGCTTGGTTATTTAGTATGTCGACCTTTGCTTGCGACACTCTTGTAACTGTCGAAGTTAAGTATCATAATTTTCTTATTATAATGAAACTCATTAATACGAGTATTTGATAGTTTGTCTAGCGAGCTGAGTACGCAGGCTTCCTAGACACCCACAAGCAAACAGTAAAAAGAATGAAGTCGAGTGGCAGGGAGGGTGTTAGGTGGGAGGTGGGTATGGGTGGGTTTGGGGAAGGGGAGGTTGAAGAATGCACTACTATTCGGTACAATTTTTCGTTTGTAATCAGGCATCCGTTGAAAGTATAATCTTGCAGCATCATATCATGATATCCTCGATGCCACTTTATAGTCGAGACGAGCGGAAAAAAAATAAAGAAAATACTGGCAGTGGGGAATGTCGGTGGATCTCAGGCGCTTATTGCGTAGCCCATTGGCCCGCCGTGTAACGCAGACAGCGCCTGGCGGTTGTCTTCCCATCACGTGGACTAGATAGATCATTTACGCCTCGCGATTGGTGAACTTTCCGACTTTCAAAGGCTCTCACTACTTCTATAAGTACGTAAAAACTTTGTGACAGACTCCCAGCAACGTGGTGCCTACCAGAAAAACCTCTATGATGGACATGGACTAGACAGACGCTATGTCTTTACTGCTCCAGGGCACCGACTAAAGTGAAGCTGAATAATCCTGTTGGGTCCCATTTAAAAACTCGTTCCTAGCGCGAAAACACCAGACTATCACTGCAGTCACTGTTTGCTATTGCCACTCTACAAAAAGCTATCTGAAGGAAATCGCGAGATTTATTTGTTTGCCATTGCCTGGTGCTCCTAACCCCCTCCCCTTCCCCCCCCCCCCCCCCCCTCAGCTGTCTGCCACATATGTATCCCTGCGCTCCAGATGTCTTTCAAACCAATGAATATTTCTAAGGCCACCACCATCTCTGCGACCACGATTAAGTAGAGACTGAAAGGAGTTGTAATGCATTTAATCTGGCTCAAATACTACTCCAGTACAGAGAGAATGATGGCACATAATTTCTGTTTCACTGCCGTCTCAGGGAAACACAGAATGCTTAAGAGGCAAGGTTTTGTTAACTAGCCGGCCGTTGTGGCCGAACGGTTCTAGGCGATTCAGTCCGGAACTGCGCTGCTGCTACGGTCGCAGGTTCGAATCCTGCCTCGGGCATGGATGTGTCTGTTCTCCTTAGGTTAGTTAAGTTTAAGTAGTTCTAAGTCTAGGGGACTGATGACCTCCAGATGTGATGTCCCATAGTGCTCAGAGCAATTTGAACGATTCTTTTGTTAACTCAGTAATATAATAAACGAAGTATCACAGGCCTCTCCTTGATGCATGCAAAGCCGATGTAATGGACACGGAATGACACTTTACGTTTTCGCAAAACATAAGTATCCCGCACGAAGAATTGGTTCCATACAACATTTACGTCGAAATTTCCGTTCGCCAGCTGAATATTGATCTCGCAGCTGCAGTCACTAGAGGTACTTGGCGAAGTACTGCCAATGGGATTGTAAAAAAAATTGGCGGTGGAGGGGAGGGGGGTGGGAGGGTGGGGGAAGGCAGCAGCAATCGAATCGCAATGTTGGACGTATCCACTTCCAGTACCATCGCATTTAACTGTTATTATTTTATGGGCTCAATTCAAATTCCTGTTTCGCTTGTGGATAATTAATAAAATGCGCGTGACAATCCCCAATATACTAATGGACGCAGGCGTTACTGTTCCAGATTAAGGGCAACGCATTTCATACCAGAACGCTTATCCGGTAACGATTTGCGAGCGGCTCGATATCATTCCCCCCCCCCCCCCCACCTCCCCCTCTCTCTCTCCCTCCCTTCCTCCTCTCTCTTGCTTTATCTTTCCATTTACCCCTTCCTCTCCTGCGACGTTCCGACGGCGTCCGTAGTTGTTCACCGTTCCATTAACTAATATGAAAACTGGTTACCGCTGCTACAGTATTCTGGCCTCTCCCTTGCTAGAACGATTAAATACGAATCGTAGGTCAGCAGCTGAGGTATCGGATCATGCAGATCATAATTTATGTTTGTTATAGCAGTTGTTTGATATGAATTATGCCAAAGAAAATGTAGAGTTATACGTCCAAATCTACATACATATGCCACAAGCGACAGTATGGTGCATGGCCAAAGGTATCTTGTAAAACTGATAGTGCTCCCCTTTCGTGTTCCACTCTCTAAGACAGGGGTGGCCAAGATTTCGGCTCGTTTATCATGTCTGGTCTCGAGTGCGAAAGCATTCTGTGTCACTTCACATTTCCCAATCCCCCACACCCCGCTGCCTGAGAGGGGACAATAGTGAATACGCCACATATAAATGACCGTACAATCGTACTGCGTTGACTTGGTTTTATATTTCACATTTCTCAACAACATAGATCACGAACAAAATAAGTCTTCAGTATTAATTAATGATTTTTGGCGTGCTGAAGATACAATATATTTATCTGGTAAAAAGTGTCAACATCTGGACAGACGCAGACAATGTCAAAGAGTTTTGCATTCAAGTTGCCACGTAATAGTAACTTATTTAGTTTCGTAATCGAAAAATGGTCTTTCACACAAGTACGTCAATCGAAATATTGTACCACTTTTGCAACCTCATTATCTAGACTTGGGAAATCCAGCTGAGAATAGCAATGTTGACGTCCTGGCGGTTTTAACGTAAAAATATTTGTAATTAAAACTGGAATTATCTTGCAGGTCAATCAGTTACATCTGCACATGCACAGAACCGTTTTCAGCTGAATAGGGAAAAGGTCTGAGAAAACATTTCGAAGCCGGCCGCGGTGGCCGAGCGGTTCTAGGCGCTACAGTCCGCAACAGCACGACTGCTACGGTCGCAGGTTCGAATACTGCCTCGGGCATAGATGTGTGTGACGTCCTTAGGTTAGTTAGGTTTAAGTAGTTCTAAGTTCTAGGGGCTGATGACCTCAGATGTTAAGTCCCATAGTGCTCAGAGCCATTTGAACCATTTGAACGAAACATTTCGAAGCCGCGCAGAGCGGCCGCGTGGTTTGAGGCGACATGTACGGGTTGTGCGGCCGCTCCCGCCGGAGGTTCGAGTCCTCCCTCGGGCGTGTGTGTGTTTGTGTGTGTGTGTGTGTGTGTGTGTGTGTGTTGTTCTTGGCATAAGTTGGTTAAAATAGTTAGTTTAAGCAGAGTATAAATCTAGGGACTGATGATCTCAGCAGTTTGATCCCTTAGGAATTCACACACACACAAAACATCTCGAAAATGGATGTAAGATTGACAGAGTCCTCAAAAACTTTATAAAACTGTCGTAATTCTTGCAAGGCCACAATAAATCCTTCAAAACCTGTGCTTTCTTTAACAGCAGTGAAGTTAGGGAACTGGTTTGTCCTCGTCAGATTTTCTTTTTAAATGCATCTCCGTCATAAGAAAGAAGTTATCTCGCAGTGTCTTACTGTGGGCACTGTTTGGTCAAGTCCACTGAAAAGGTGAAGTCCGCTATCCAATCCGGATGTTCTAATTTTCGTTTCCGGATTCCTCTTTTCTTCATAAATCCAACAATCGAAAACTCGGTCCAGGCATGCCCCTTGACTTACTCTGCTGTAATGTATGAAGTATATGATGAAATAATAAGCAACAGTTGCATATAACAGATTTAATATCTTGGGGCACTTAGTGCCTTTCTTCAGAAGGTTATGCCATCCGCACTATTTGCGAGTGTCAATAATGAAGTGCTGTATTTTCAGTTGCAACAGTTTTCAACAGAAATGAATGAACGGTATGGAGACTTCATACATTTAGTATTTTGTCCATTTTCAGCACCTGTAGTCATGTATAATGATCTTTCGATGACTGCTGCTGGTCATATGTCGTATTAATAGATTTAGCAAATTGTCAAAAAGCATAAACGTGAATCACTGACAAAGGACAAGTTAAACTCTCACCTATTTTTTGTATATGGAAAATTATTAAAGATAATGGACTGAGCAGATGTTGATGGAGCCTGGCTAGGGTGCTAAAAGCGTGAAGTATTTTACCTCATAGAAACGGCATGTTGGAAGTTGAAAGAAATTGGCAGCGAACTCATCCCTCAGTAAATCTTGCCAGACAGGCCCACAGCCTTACAGGGCAGACAGAGCAGCCCCTGGTCGAGACAGGTCTCCAGCAGGACAATGCTGTGGCGCCAGTGGAAGGCTGGGCTGGGGATGACAGACTGAAGGGACGCATCTGCACAGTGGAGACATAACCTGGGAATTGTGTGCAGAGCCACACATAATAAAAATTCACAAGTTTTCATGTTCGCCGAAACTGCAAACATGCCTGTGACCCAACTCCATCTGCTGCCTCTGTTGTTGAGAAACTCTGGCGTCTGAGAAACGTTTAGAGACAGAATCTTTATGACACCTCATTGCTAGGACTAACATGCTCCAAGGCACAGGTGATTTAGATATAGATCTGTAAGACTGTATCTGTCCACTTGTTGCCGCGGTAAGCGACGCTACTTCAGAGAAAAACATCTTCCACCTCTGTGAAAACTTAAAAATTCCAGTAATTGGCGGTTTCTTTTCTTTTTCAGAGATACAGGTTTCTTAACTCTTGCCCTGGTTCGACAGGAGTTGGCGCTGTCGTGTGGGAGGGGAGATTTAGCGCCTCTAAAGCTCTGTGATTGGCTCAAGACAGGGTGAAGGCGGTGTCGTTTGTGCACTTTGCGGATAAACGTAATTTTTTATCTGGACAGGTGCGAGGCACTCGGGTTCTGGACTTTAGTCTGGAAGCAACTTCTGATCGAAGCTCTACCATGTGTGGTTGGTGCATGGAACCTGTCCTGAGACTGACTTCACTTCCAAGTAATTAGACTGGAGAGCCTGTGGTGAAGTTCTTACTGCACCAACTGTCTCAGCCTACTCGCTTTCCGAGGGCACACTTATTCGTTTTGGTTTACCAGTCTCGACGTTTGGTATCCTTATGCACTCTGTCGTCGTATAAGTGAGCCAAATTGGTCCTTGGTACGATCAGCGAATGGCTGTGTCACACACTGAAATCTACCGTGATTGCTCTGGTAGAGAGCAGATTGCGATCCGTCTGCCTGATCGCTAGACCGCGAGAGTTTTGCATTTCTTTCACGGCCGCGCGGTCGATTCACAGGTGCCGCCTCCACGTCTCGCCACCGCTGCACACTCCTCGCCAGCTGCAAGTTACATCACTGCACGAACCAAACAGGGTAACGTATTGCTGCCCTGGCTTTGTCAGGACGTACAGATCTCAATAGCCACTTGCTCTCAGTTGCACCTATACTGAGAAACTTCTGCAGATTATCAATCAGCCTGCTCAGGGTCAGATCAATTTAGATTGCATTATCCACATTTTTAGGACCAAAGTACTTGACTCACTTCTGCCACCCAGGATCCTTGTCCATTGTGCTCTTAACCCAACTGTTAGTTGTTTACAGTATTCAATCAATAACTATAATTTATGTCTGTTTTATCTTTTGAAAAATAAATGTTGTTGGTAAATTTTAGTACATTTGAGCCGTGCATGGCTCGTGCTCATCCCATTAATTGTTTGTTATCTTCTATTACGGTAGTGCCACCTCATTTTCTTATTCCATTTACTGGTGTCACTAACTTCCTGCCTTACTTGCCCGTGAGTGGCAGCTGCAGCGCGTATCGATAAGCGCACTGTCGTACCATCTCTGGAGCGACCGATAGTATTTCCGGGTCACTGTGTGTCGGGTAGCCAGTGAGTAGGAGAGGCACCAGCAGTGCATTCGCGGCGGAGCAGCAGTCGCGGACGTGCCAGCAGTCCAGTTGGTCGGTTGGCGTGGAGCAGCACGCGAGCCCCCGTCACGTGGAGTCGGGCTGGAGGCGCTGGCGGCGTGCGCGCGCTGTTGGAGTGTGAGGCGCTGCTTGCGAGTGCCACGAAGTTCGTCACCCACCGATCTTGGACATGAAAGTTGAGTCCTCACTTAATATTGAGCATCAACTGTTTACATTTCTTCGTTTGATCCTGGTTTTCGCTTTTGGCACTTTCCTGCGAGCAACAACGTGTGTGTATTTGTCGGCTAAAATTCCAGCCATCTTCCTGTGAAAATTAACTTAATTATTCCCTGTTATGGAAGTTCACCAGCGGTATCTTCTGCCTTGTGACCGTTGACGCTCTGGTTACCTGCCCTGGTCGTTGACGTAATTTTAGGCAGTGTATTTTCCTCGGCGTATTACTACTGTCCAGTGCGGGTTGTAGTTCGACAGCTGAGGTGTTGTTGGTCCTTGTGGGCGCCAATATTCTGCGTGTCGTGTATTGAAATCTTTTGGTCGTTTAGCTGGTTGCGTGGAACGGAACTGATTTGGTTGATTGGTCGGTGGCTGTCTGTCCGTTGGGTTGCCTTCAGAGTAAGAAGTCGTTGGACAGGCTGCCTGTCTCCGCTAAACGGGCGTTAGTGTTACAATCCCAGGCCGTCCCTTGGAAACTTCTGAGCGCCATGAAATCTTCGTCATTAAATATGGTAGGATTTAGAGGGAAAATTCCTGTTTTGCCAAAGCCAGAGATACCCTTCTCAATATTAGCAATCCTAATGAAGGCTTTGCTAAAGATAGGACAAATGTCGTAAGGAGTTATTTTCTGGTGGGGATTAGACCTCATAAAATTGTCACATTCTTGATTAAATGCCTAGGCGCTCAGTCCGGAACCGCGCGCGCGGCTGCTACGGTCGCAGGTTCGAATCCTGCCTCGGGCATGAATGCGTGTGATGTCCCTAGGTTAGTTAGGTTTAAGTAGTTCTAAGTTCTAGGGGAGTGATAACCACAGCTGTTAAGTCCCACAGTGCTCATAGCCATTTCAACCATTTGATTAAATGCAGCCTTCAGGCTACTGAGAAAGGCCACATCTAAAGGTTGTAGCCTGTGTGAGCAGTGAGGCGGCAGTGTTACCACTACTATTCCATTGACTTTACAAAAGTTGTAGGCTTCTAGAGAGACATGGCTAGTGTGATTGTCTAAAATCAAGAGAATGTGTGGTCCTTAGAGGCTTTGGTAAAGTTAGCAAAATGTTTCAGCCACTTCGGGAAGAGCTCCTCAGTCAACCAACCATTCTTGCTAAATTCGTATACTGAATTTGGTGGGCCTCCTCCCTGTAGGGCAGGTGTCATCCTAAGCCTCGGAAAAATAAACACTAGAGGCACATATACCCCACTGCACAACACACTGTAATATTTTTCCCACGCTCCCAGCTTGCTGTTGAGCCAACTTGTTTAGCTCCTTTGGGCGCTAAATTTTTTCCTGGCTTCTGAACCGTTGATATTCCTGTCTCATCAAAATTGTAGATTCTGGAGGCATCGAAATTATGGACGTCCATTCGAGAAAAAAAGCTTAACTTCACTTGAATTAAAAGGTGAGATCCGATTGAGACTGGTAGCCTCAGGTTTGCCAATGCTGACTGATGGGTTTCTTCTAAGAAACCAAGAGAGCCAATCCTGTCCAGCTCTTTTTGGTATTTTATTAAAATTATGCTGAATATTATTTGCCTCGTCATATTCATAAACTAATCTCCTCAACTCCACCGACGATATTCCATAAAATGTCTTTGCTAGCAAAAGAACATGCTTAGCTATGTCATCTTCCTGTTCTCTTGAAAATATAGGTTTTCTTCCCAAATTTACTTTAGAGCAATCTCCTGTTTTTAGCCTATCTCTTAAAGTAGAAAGAGGTATTCCGTACATTCTTGCAGCTACTCTCTGTGGCTTTGCATTTTCTATAACATCGTGGAGTGCGCAATTCATTTCATGTTCCGTTCACCCTTTGCCCCTATCTGTGGTTCTGGCTCTGTTTCTCACCATCTGTGATTAAAAAAAAGAAAGAATACTTGTAAGATGACACACATACACACACACACTTCCAAATATAGAGTTCACGAAAATACCAAAAGAAATTACCTTATGGGACAATACCGTTCACCACGGGGCAATACCGTGCCCGAGACATGAATCGCTATTGTAAATTCTAACCCAACAATCACGAAATTTAACGTCTAACATTTGATGTTTAAAAGAAGATCAAGAAATGCGTAATTAAATAGAGTTACTTTAAATATTGTTGTTATTAACATATTTCCCTCACCTCTAGACTTATTATCTTCAGATTTTATAAGAAAACAATCGAAATCAGTTGAAACCGATTGTCGAAGCCGTCTGCGCCGTTGAACGATATAGACCCCTCTGTATCTGATTATAGTTACTTCCGCTATGTGGCAGCACCATGCAGCGGTCTTTGCGCTCTCTGGGAAACTGGATAAAACGGTGCACGGTATTACCCCGCTGTACGGCATTGCCCCGCTCTCCCCTAATATTTCTAGTGATTGTTTAAGCCTTGTATAAAAGGCGCTGTTATGGGAATACCATACTTTGAAAGTTACAGGTGCAAAATTTGTATAAGGTGGCGCATTTAAGGTTCATACTTCTCTGTTCCTTTTGAAAAACTATTTGCAATACGAGCACTGGCTATAACTGTGCAGATAATTTAACCACTAGTTCTCTTGTCCACGACAGTGCCACGAACCCGTTAATTGCTACTGACTGATATAGCAAGATTTAGTTCTGTGTTAATAGTGTTTTCTTATGTTTTAGTTCTAGCTGTACGTGGTCTAAGTGTCCTGCCGGGGTCACAGTGTCGGGCTGTGCGATCAGGTTGGCTAAGCGGCTGATGCTGCCGTAAGCAGCCCCTTGCACAACAATCCTGTGAGCTCTTGATTTTTTTAAAGAGAAGTTATTTGCTCTTTCCAGTAGTTTGTCAATAAAATGAAAATTTGTTAAAGGGAAGTCTGTTTACTGTTCATAATTAACACCAAGTGGAGGGATTCAGGATTGGCTGTTGAACTGTCACTTGTTTCACGTCTGTTTTTTTAATGTTTGGTAACAAGAAACGTTTTTAGAAGTAAATTTGTGCCTGGTTGTAAAACGATTGCTTCCCACTTCTTAATCTGACCTTATTGCAAGGGAGATCCGAGCAAGGCAATGTTTGTGCGACGATTTTCCTTTATTATTAGTTATAATGCACAAATCTTTTAGAACGAACGGCTCGTTAAGTTGAGAGACCAATAGTAATCTTTGTTCCTGTTACCTGATAATTTGTGCTAATAGTTGGCTGAAATTATTTTTGTAAAACTGAGCAGCAACTGTATTTAGCTAAAGGGTGTTGGAGCGAAGAAAAGGGAGAAGAAACAATAATACTGCTGTTTAATTGCTATTAAAGTACTTTTTAGAAAATGAAGAGAAGAATTTTTTAAATATGCAGCCCCTCATAAGCTTGATGCCTTGCACCTTTGTTTAACGCTGATTTAAGAGGGACTATAACGTAAAATGTAAACATTTATTTAAAAAATGACTACAGCGATATTTATTAATGTACAAATCTAAAATTTTGCATGTGTAACGCAAAAGAACAGTGTTTTAAAGGAAAAATATAATAAAATAACCAGTATATATGTTTTGCAGAAATTTGGACTTTTAATTTTTTATTGTCTTTTATATAAAAAGCTGTAACTCAAATTCTAATCATGCAATTAATTTGAAAATTTTGTTGTAGTGTCCTGAGAAGGCCATAAGACCACTGAACTACAGTTATTAATTTATGGTACAAATTGTATCATGAACAAAGTTTTTAATTTGGCACATCCAAAATTAACGTTTTTTTCTACATACAGTCATCTAAAAATCAGAATGTAATTGCAGAATCTCATATTTTTTAGTTCCAGGGAGACAGTTGAGCCGTAGCCAGCTCGTTCTCATGCCCTTAGTTCTTTAGCATTTTGTCGCAATCAAGTAATGTCTTATTTCTTTCTGAGTTACTACCATAACAAGTTGCTGACTTGCCTCTGTCAGTGGCAGCAGCAGCGCTTATCAATACTAGTACTGCTGTACCATCTTTGGTGTGACCGATATATTTCCGTGTGGTGGTGTGTGTGTGTGTGTGTGGCACGTGGTCAGTTGGGACAGAGCAGCGAGGAAGTCACCGCGGCGCGTATCAGGCCGGCACCGCCGGCGGCGCGCGCGTGCTGTCGCATTGTGAGGCGCTAGCTGCGAGAGCTACGAAGTTCGTTGCCCGCCGAACCTGGACACTGAAGTTGAGTGATCAGTTAACCTGTTATGAAACCGCAACTACTGTGACGTCTCTTCATTCATTGGCGGTTGTTGCTTCCTGGGCTGTTCCGTCTAGCAGCAATGTATGGTGTGTTGGAGTTGGCTAAATTTTGCAGCCATTTTCCTGTGTGGTCTTTAATTATTAAATTGGTTGTTGCCTATTAGTGAAGTGCACCAGCGGTATTTTCTGCCTTGTGGCCGTTAACGCCAAAGTTACCTGCCCTGGTTGTTAGCGTAATTTCCAGCAGTGTGTTTTTGGTTCAGAATGGTTCAAATGGCTCTGAGCACTGTGGGACTTAACTGCTGTGGTCATCAGTCCCTTAGAACTTAGAACTACTTAAACCTAACTAACCTAAGGACATCACACACATCCATGCCCGAAGCAGGATTCGAACCTGCGACCGCATCGATCGCGCGGTTCCAGACTGAAGTGCCTAGAACCGCTCGGCCACGCCGGTCGGCATTGTGATTTTCATTTGAGTTGTACTGTGCGAGGTCTTCAGCCGTCTAATAATTTTGTTTGTTTTAATTTTAAAATAAGTCCTTCAGCCGATTAAAATTAAAATTTGAAGACTGATTTGTTTAAAAACTAAATTTTGAAAGTTTGTTCTATCTGAAATTCTTGTTATCAAGGCCTTAAGCCCTGAGTTGTTCAATGTCCAGTGTGTGGCCTTCAGCCGAGCTTTTACGTGAAATATTTTTAAGATAAGGCCTTCAGCCGTCTTAAATTAAAGTTTTAAAAACGTGTTTAAAACTAATTTTTTTAAAAAATTGCTCTATCTGTAAATCTTGTTATCCAGTCCCTAAGCCCTGAGTTGTCTTGTGTGTGGCCTTCAGCAATTTTTATAACTTGTGTTCAGGCCTTCAGCTGTTCAAGAAACCATTCGAAGCTCGACAGTGAAAGGGAGCTACCAGAATCCAAAAGAGCACCAATCAGTCCCCACCTACTCGAGAACAAATATAAGGCAAGGGCGGAGATGAAGGAGCGACAACACGGGTACACCAAGGTTTAAAGGCTCTATCCCGAGTTCGCTGCCCAGCCTGGCGTCATTTATTGGCTCTGGGCGCGAGAGGTTGAACGCAAGAGCGCACCAAATGGGCCGTGGTACCGCACCTGAAGCAACGCCGGGGTTCCCTTTTAGCGGTCTCAGCCGATGTTGGCAATTCGGAATTTCCCTTGACACCACCCCTGACTTCACGACATACATCGTTCGCAAGCAGCAACGCAGATATCGCTACAACAGCGGCACAGAGCTCTTTCCAGTTTGAAGGACGACCACGAAAAACAAAGTGCGACTTATCTGCCGCTCGCATTCCCCTAAGAACAACAGACACCAACTCTGGTTCTGGCAAATCGATCAACAAGGACAAGCAGGCCGTCCGAACTTCGTCGACATACTGATATAACTCCTCTTTATCCTGCTGTATGTGCCAAATGTAACGACACTCAAGCTGTCTCCGACCTCCGGTGGTCAATCTCTGGTTGATGACAAGCTCCCTCAGTTGCTGTAAGGAAAATCCTTCTACCATGGCTCGGAATAGGAGGTTCCGCAACTCACCTCTAGCCAGTGTGCGATTTGCAGGGGGGGGGGGGGATGGGGGGTATTTCCCCCCCTCTGCATCAGACCATCCCCTCCTCTGGCTTTAGTTTATGCATCCGAACCTGGAATGTTTATTTCCCACGCACTGGAGTAAAACTTTACATATAAAATAAATTTGCGGAGCCGAACACAAAGTTTTTAATACAGTCTCACTATTAATACTATTAATATCTTTGATTATTAATTTTAAAAAAGTGTTATGTATTCAAAACATTTAGAACTAAATCATCATTCTCATGTTGTCATTGTTGCTTTCGTCTAAGGTGCGTCATCCGTTTACTTGCGAGCTTGCGAGGGAAGTAGTGTGGCAGTCATACCACAACAGTCGTACCGCAGAGTTGGGTGAGCTGGGGGCTGAAAGTCCCGCCCCGGGCACTGACACACGGTGGTGACCGGCCCGGTACTGTGCGAACATTTATCGTTAGGCCACCTTTTGGCAACGGTATGGCGCGGACTAACGCGCCTGGGACGAAAGCGCACATTACTAGATAACGTATCATCGTCTGCTTCTAGTTCCTAGGATACTATTTCGTGGACCTTCTTTAAATACTCTTCTCTTCCACCATCGTTTTCTTTTCCTTTGTTTTTCATTTCCGTTGTTAGCTGCATTTACAAGTACCAAGTAGGCCGCCGCTGCGATACTTTATCATCCTTTATACTGCAGAACCGACACACGTGTGGCACAAATTCTGTTGCTTTGGTATAAATTAACCTGCCGCATGCAACATACGCCGCAAGATGTTGCCTGTTGTAGCATGCTACAAGACGACGCACGCCACGTTTCCGTAGCATGCCACAATGTTGCAAGACGTCGCCCCAGCGTAAACGAGGCTTTAGAGCCTGGTCCGTATTGTATGGTGGATGTGATGTGTTGCGTACGAAACTCAAACCTGCAATCAGATCCAAATGTCGTGGAAAACTGTGAAGAGGTGTCATCCTGCAGCAAGATAACGCTCGCCCACATTCTGCCAAACGGACAGCCGACACAATAAAGGAGTTGAGATTCGAGGTGCTGGAACATCCACCTTACAGTACAGACCTGGGTCCAAGTGATTTTCACATGTTTGGGCCCTTAACGGAAGCACTTCAGGGAAGAAGATTTGAAAGTGATGAAGACGTTATTGCTGCGGTGCAAAATTGGTTACAGATGCAACCGAAAAACGTATTTTCTGATGAAAAAAAAAAAAGAAACTCGTAAAACGTCGGGAAAACTGCATTGAAGTCCAGGGCGGTTACTTAGAAAAATAGCACATGTTTCAATTTTCTATCATCAGAATAAGTACAGCTTTTCACAAATGTGCCTTTACTTTTTCAATTCCTGTTGTATACTTATATGTAGATGATTTTGTAAATAAGCTTTATCTACAATGTACTTTTAAAGATATAACAAGGGATGGCTTTTCTGATAGTGCATACGCGTGAATAGTGAGTTTCGGCATTAACATCTACTTATAAATAACTGTTTAACCATGGGTAACGCTACGGTCCAAGCTAGTAACATATGTAATTATAATAACCCCCTAAGACATCCCCCCCCCCCCCCCACCACTGGTAAAAGCACAAATCACACACTGCCTCTAGCTAACGGGTACAATAGTGACAAAACTATTTGGTTTGGAATGCAAAAGGCAGCAGCATGTTGTTCAAGGCGAACCAATAACCATAATAAGTTTTCGACCTGCTCAAGTCGATCTACAACTAAGTCAGTAATATCTCGAAAGAAATACGCCAGAGTATTAGGCAATTTGGCAAACGCTGCATCTGACTTTGCAGAGGATATAACAACACCACTCCCAGGCTGGCTCCCGGTTCCCCCTTGATATAGCAAGTCCCGCTCTTCAGTCCGCATCCCATCCATTTCTAAACATGTAAGCTTTAAGTGCAGTGCATTAACCAAAGACCCCAATTCGACGGTTACTTTTTTTGATGATCCTCCAAACCAAACATGCCTAAATGCGCTATTCGATTGATTAAATGCGCTAACTGTGCCTGCACCCTGTCCAATTGACTGTCACTATGTTGAATGCCTTCCAAAACACAAATGGTGTCCTCAAGGCCTCACGAATCCACTCTTCATGTCAGCAGGGACTGTTCAAGCTGGTGGAAGTTCTCTAATGGTGTGAGCCGCGTGCAGTTGGAGTGATATGTGACCCCTGATAAGCCTGGGTACGATTCTGACAGGTGACAGATACGTAAGCCTCGTGCCTGATCACCTGCATCCATTCATGCCCATTGTGCATTCCAACGGACTTGGGCAATTCGTGCAGGACAATGCGACACCCCACATGTCCAGAGTTACCACAGAGGGGCTCGAGGAACACTCTCCTGAGTTTCAACAATTCCGCTGTCCACCAAGCTCCCCATAAATGAATATTATTAAGCATATCTGGAATGCCTTGCAACCTGCTGTTCAGAAGACGTCTCCACCCCTTCGTACTCTTACGGATTTGTGGACAGCTCTACAGGATTCATGGTGTCAGTTCCCTACAGCACTATTTCAGACATTAGTCGGGTCCATGACACGTCTTATTGCGGAACTTCTGCATGCTCGCAGGCGCCTTACACGACATTAGGCAGGTGTACCAGTGTCTTTCGTTCTTCAGCGTATATGTTAGTCACTCAGTATTTATGCAAATACAAGTGAAACTTGTTTTACGTCTTTTCGTGTAAATTAAAGATAAAAACGTGTATCCTGCATTGGACTCAGTGTTTCTACTGCAGCAGCTCCTTTGCCGTCTTTCCAGAGTCCTTACCGAACAGCAGAAAAGTTGGTAGACGTAATCTTTAGAAAGATTGGTTATCTTTATAGATAAACGTAAGAGCACTCAAGGCCATGCTGACCTCAGGACTTATCGCACCCCCTCAGATTTAGTGTTAAGATGGCCCAGTGGATAACCCCTCAAAACTGAACACGGGTCAAGCATGAAAACTGGAAGAAGGTGTACTGAAGTGTGAAAAAAGAAGCAAAATAGAAATAGTGAATGGCCCAAATTCAAGACGTGCAACATCGAGTGGTGTGCCTCTTGCGTCGTGGCTGTGTAGTCACGGTGCTGGACTGCAAAGCGAGAGATCCGTGTTCAAACCTCCCTCGCGACCCATTTCTTTTTCACAAATTTATGAATTGTCAGTCCGCTCAATGTTGTTTCTGTTCTTGACGTGTTTGTTCTCACCTTTTAGTCTTGGCAGTTGTCGTACTATACACTGGTTATAGAACATGAACCATGGGATAAGAACATATTACCGTCGCAAGTAAATGTGATGAAAAGTGAAAGCAGGTGAGACGCCGCATAGACCTCTACAGAAATGAAAACAACAAATAAACTGCTGTGAACTGTGTTAGAACAAAGGCATTCAACAGTCAAAACTCCCGAAACGGAACGCAAGAGTCACAGCATGGGGCACTGGAGCTACTTACGTCTGGACATCCCTTCCTTACACCTCGCCGTTGCAAAAGGATGTTACACGCAGTGGTTAGCACACTGGACTCGCATTCGGGAGGATGACGGTTCAATCCCGTCTCCGGCCATCCTGATTTAGGTTTTCCGTGATTTCCCTAAATCGTTTCAGGTAAATGCCGGGATGGTTCCTTTGAAAAGGGCACGGTCGATTTCCTTCCAAATCCTTCCCTAACCCGAGCTTGCGCTCCGTCTCTGATGACCTCGTTGTCGACGGGACGTTAAACACTACCCACCACCACCACCACAAACGGATGTTACACCACTACACAGACACCAATATCAATACAGGAAAGAGGAATGTCAATGACCGGACGGACGTTTACAATTTACTATAAAAAATAATAATAAAGGCAGTGGGAGCTGCAGGGCTACAGGGGAGACTTAAATATGTTCTTCGCAGTTCAACACTGTAACCACATAACCACGACCCCATGGCTCACATACGCTCGATGTTGCACTGTTGCACATCTTGAGCTTGGACCGATCACTATTTCTATTTTGCTTTCTTTTCCCACAGTTCTGTACACCTTCCTCCTGTTTTCATGCTTGATCTGTGTTCAGTTTTTGACGGGCTATCCACTGCGTCATCTTACTATTGACTCTAAGGGGGATGCGATGGGAGTCCCCTTGTTAAAAGATAGTAAAGGAAAGGTAAACCTACGTTCATAGCTTTTGTACTGTAGTAACCAAAGCCAACTGCGGGAACGCCTTTTTTTTTTTTTTTTTTTTTTTTTATTATTTGGCCTTTGAGTGTGTACTCAATTTAGCCATCGGCAACACAGTGACAATGTACACATAATTGAATAAACAAATACAGAAATGCATATTTACAAGAATAAAAAGCTTAACTGTTACAGTTTTGTACTTAATGTTTTAAAAAATTGAATTGAATTGAAAAATAATTAAAAGTGTCTTGGCTCACAATTCACACCAATTCTGAAATATCTTCATCAGCAAGACATATTTATAATGGACGTACACCATTAAAACCTACAGATTGTGACCAGTACTCTTGATGAAGTTAACTATCACTTTATATAGACGAACGTCTTTAGTACACAAAAGAGAAGAAGCTGATTGAGGAAGATGGTAGCCCATACTCAGCAATATCTTCAAAAAGACCAACCGTTCACGGTCAAATTTGGGGCACATAAATAAGATGTGGTTGACGTCAGCTTCCGACTCAGGATCACACTCACATGCTGGTGAACTGCAAACGTTGATCCGATGTAGATGCTGTGGGAAAGAGGCATGATTGAAGCGGAGTCTTATGATGGTAGAAATCGTGGATCGGTCCAGATGTGTCCACATGAACCACGGCTGTGAAGGAATCCGAGGTTGTAGCACTGCGTAATAATCGCCTTTTGTCTGTTGAGATACGTTCCACATTTCCTGCCATTGTTGTCTTGCGTGATCCTTGCTGCACGTAAGTAGTCTGTATAAGGAAGCTGCAGATCCAGGACGGTGCCTGACGTTGCCGCTTGTTTGGCTAATGCATCGACTTCATCTTTATAGACGATACCAGAGTGGGAAGGTACCCACAACAAATGGATCGTCCGGCCCGTGCGTATGCTGCGAATATATTCAGATATCACATCCAAGATATAACTGTTGGTCGTTTTGTTCCATCGACTGTACTGAATGTTTTTAAGAACGCTTTGCGAGTCAGATACTATCAATATCTTGGGGAAGGAAGTGCTAGAGACAAACTTAAGTGCTTCCAAAACTGCCACTGTCTCCGCCGTAAAAATAGAAGTGCTCGTAGGCAGTTTGAAGGTTTTGCGGATCTGGATCTGAGGGCAGAAAAAAGCGCATCCTGTACACTCTTCCAGCGGAATTTTGGAGCCATCGGTATATACACAGAGAAAACCCGGCCATTGTGCTTGAACGACACGATTGAAGCCAACGTTGACATTAGTACTGTCCAGCCAGGTCGTACTTAAATAATGGACTGGGATCTGAGAGCAGAGCGTTTGAAGATCATATTCAGAAACAAATAGATGCGCTGAAAGCCGTATAGAATGTATGACAGGTGACCAAGTGTCAAAGCTGGCACAAACGGCTGGCACTTTATTCCTTCTGTGGGATGCAATCCACAGTCGATAAATGCAGTCTCTACTTTGATAGACAGAACTGTCCATAATGGCCATGCCTTGAATGTAGAATTTGTCCGATAACATTTGGGGCCTAATGCTCAAGGGCATCTCCCCTGCTTCTATTAAAAGGTCGTTGGTGGGCGTCGATCGCATGGCTCCAAGACAGGTACGAATGGCTCTATATTGAAGAGTATCTAATTTGGAGAGATGAATCTTTGACGCAGTGTGGTAGAATTGACTGCCATAGTCTAATCGAGATCGAATTATCCCTCGGTACATGGTGAGTAAAACACTCTGGTGCGCTCCCCACCAGACACGAGTGAGTGATCTGATTACATTTAAACCTTCTTCACACTTGGTAACGGTGGATCGGATGTGGGGCGCCCAGCTTAACCGAGAGTAAAAAATCATCCCCAGAAATCGAACGTGAGATTTTATTTGGAAGGTGTACTTGCCACAGGTAATGTGATGTTCAGTGCGAGCTGTCGTCGACTTGGAGAAGGGAACGACTGCTGATTTCTCAGCCGAGATCTCCAGCCCATTGATAGAGAGCCACTCATCGATGTGGGCGATGGTTGTGGTTAATGCCGTTTTGGCCTGAAGATATGAAGCAGCAGTAGAATAAACACATATATCATCAGCATACTGTAGGATTTTTGTGGGGGGAGTAAGTATGCGTTCTATGTCGCGCGTATATATACAGGAGAGGACTTAAAACTGCACCTTGCGGCAAGCCCTGGGAGACATAAAAAGAGCCGATCATGGTACCTTTGAAACGGACGTAGATCGTTCTTTGAGTAATCAGGGTACTGATACCGTAGATCATCCGTGAAGGAATTCCGAATCCTGCCAGCTTGTCCAAGAGTATCGGTATTTGTACGTGATCATATGCACCCTTAACGTCAAGAAAAGCTGCCACTACTGTCTCTTTCGTTTGAAAGGCTGACGTGATATCCATATTAAGCAAAAACAGGTTATCCATGGTCCCTTTCCCTTTTCTGAAGCCGTATTGACTCCGAGGCAACAAATTACTTTTTTCAAGCCACCATTCTAGTCTCCTTTTTACCATTCGTTCCAGTGTTTTTGCAACGCACGACGACAAGGCAATAGGTCTATAATTAGTACCGACATTTGGATCTTTACCACGTTTGAGAATTGGAATTATTACTTGCGTCGTCCATGTTGATATGAGGTCTTTCTTCATCCAGTACTGATTAAAACTGTTCAAGAGAAAGTCTTTCGCTTCTATAGGCAGGTGTGCAAGCATAGAGTAATGTATGTGATCAGTGCCAGGGCAACTGTCGCTCGATACTTTAATAGCTTCGTTGAGTTCTTCTATAGAGAAAGGACGAAGGAGAACATGGTAGCGGTTTTCTTCAGCAGGGAACCGATGATTTAAAAATGGCACCGTGGGAGGAGCGATTGTATCTATGAATTCCTCTAACCAGGCCGTGGTAGCAGGAGGGGAGGGAGACAGTCTTCTTGTTCTAAAAGCTTTTATTTTATGCGAGATGCTTGCCATACTGGTTTCATTATTTAGGGACAGGCAAAATTGTTTCCAACTGTCCTTCTTGGTTTTCTTCAGGAATTTGGTAACTCGCGCATTCACTTTTTGTACAGCCAAGAAGTTGTCCGATGAAGGATTCTGACGATAGGTTTTCAAGGCGAGTCGTCGCTTCGCAACTTCCCGAGAGCATTCCGAATTCCACCAAGGAGGAGAACGGTGCTTCGTTACTGTAAATTCTTTTTTCTTAGGGATGCTGATGCCAGCTGCGACGTTCATAGCATTGAGTAAAACGGGGCATGCATCGTCGTCCCGTAAGTCACGTCTCGTATTTGCGAGTGCCCGGCGAACCGTTTCCTTATAAGAGGCCCAATTGACTTCCTTGATTTTCCACGTACTATTAGAGTAACAGATGTGCGTAGTATCGACGTTAATGTTAATGTGAAACTCTATTGGGAGATGATCGGATCCCATTGAATCCTTTTTAACGCACCAATTAGATATTTCAGTAAAGCAGGGGGTGCAAAGAGTTACATCAACTGCGGAGGGTCTACGGAGAGGTGAAGTTATCATAGTAGGAGAGCCATCGTTGAGTATCACTAGGTTATTATCTTCGATAACGCTTATCAAGGTCCTGCCGTTCCTGTCTGTCACGTCTCCTCCCCACGCTACATGGTGGGCATTCACGTCTCCAGCTACGATAAAGGGAGGACGAAGCTGACTTATTGTCTCCAGTCATCTTCCACGATACTTTGGTGGGGAGCGTTATACAACGAGACAACTGTAAAGGTTTTGTGGGCAGTTCGTATCTCCACAGCAACTAATTCAAGGTTGGTGACAGGTACGTGTAACGGGTGTGGTCGATGCGGCAGCGAAGTTTTTACCAGTATAGCTACGCCGCCCCACCGATCGAGACGGTCTTCCCTTACTATAGAATAATTTTGAAAGCGAACAGTTCGTTCGAATTTGAACCAAGTTTCACATAACAGAACGATATCAGGCTGACTTACGAACAGTTCTCGTTGCAAGCTTTCTCTATTAGAATTAGCCGATCTCGCATTCCACTGCAATACTTTTAAAGCCGCCATAATTTAGGGAGAGAGAGATTGAAATATGCCATTAACGAGGTGCCGGATATCGGAATTGTTCATAGCACTATTTTGTCTCATGTTTTGCATGACAATATCAATCACATTTATTATCTTATCTATAAGTTCAGCATGACCTTGAGGCTGTCGTTGATTCAGCGCTTGTGGGGTTGCTAATCTGTGAGCAGCAGGCTGGTATGGATTTTGGCTGATAGGAGTGAATGAATGTTGCATGGGATATAACAGGCTGCGGTACTGAGACCACTCACGAACGTTACTTGGGTTGTTTACTTGCGCCTGCCGCCGGGGAGGCCGGTAAGCGACGTATGTCTGATGGGGCACAGTTGCACACTGAGTTGCGTCCCCACTTCCGCGTTGTTGACTCTGCATGCTTGCGGCGGGCAGCGGCGGGAAGAGTTGTGGGTTTTGAAAGTCCGGAGAGCTCAAATTTGTTGGAGCAGGAATGATCGGAGCCGGCAAGTGATGTTGCTGAACTCCGGTGACGGATGCATAGGTTGGCATACGAGCAATAGACAGCGCATCCCTAAAGTCAATGTTATTGAACGTAGCTAATTCTTGAGCTCGTCGCCGTATATGGTATTCCGGGCAGGAATGGTCCGTGGATGCGTGTTGTCCCCCGCAATGAGCGCAAATAGTGATAGGTGAGACACAGGATTCAACATTATGTGGACCACTACATTTAATGCATCTCATCTGAGATCGACATTGTTTGCTGATGTGCCCGTAACGAAGACAATTAAGCACTGCCTGACAGTTGGTACATAAAGGTCTACGGGACATCTTGTTCCGTGAATAGACACGGCTTCCGGTAAGGTTTGAGAGTCGAAGGTTAACAAACAGGTCTGCAATTTAACGATTTGGTCTTTACCATATCTCTTCGTAAACCTCCGAACGCCTACAACAGGGAAGGGAGTTGTACGACTTCCAAAATCTCCGCTTCTTCAAGGTTGGTGTCTACTTTCCTGATTACTCCCAGCTTATGGACAACAAAGGAAGGAATGTAAACTTCTATATTTTTTGACTTTAATACCTCACTGGTAACTAGGAAATTAGCCTTGTCTGGGGCTTTCAGTTCCACCTTAACTTTTGTTTTTCCTGCTGAAGAGATGTTAAGGATAGAATTCTTCACTTCTGGCAAGGAAATATGCAATAATTTCCCTAGTGCCATAGGGTGCAAGCGGCCTAAGTTTTTGTCCAAACATTCCATATAAACTACGAATGGTCCCCTATCTGTACGTTTGTATAAGTTGAGAGACCTCGGAGTAGGTGCAGGTCCCACAGGAGGGGTGTTAGTTGCAGCATGTTGGTTAGGAGTGAGCCCAGAAGCAGTTGCTACAGGGGGTCAGCTACATTTGAAACGTCAGTTACAGGTAAGAGTTGATTAGCGTCTGCTATGAAGGTTTTGGAATTTCTTAAATCCAGACTGACCTCACTATGTCGCTTGTTTCTCGTAGCGGAGAAGCTGGAGGAATCCTGTTCCGATAAATCCATATGCTCTTCTGCCGGCTGTATTCCAGATTCTCCCCGAACAACTGCTAACGAGTGGCTGATCACAGCCGTCGTGTTGTCCAATGTAGTTCCTGGAGGAGCTGGTAAGGGTGCTGCATCTGGATGTAGCCGCTGGGCAGGTGGTTGTTGTTGATGTTGTCCCATAGGGGCGTCGAAGTCACTACCCCCTTCTCCATACACCCCACCATACATGGCGGGGCTTGCCGTCACCGATAGTAATGTCAGGTGTTAATGTGCCTAACAGAAAACCGTACCAAACGAAAGCTGTTACGTGCGTGCACTAGTAGGTAAACACATGCGACCGCGTAGCACGTCTTAACACTTCCGCTTCTGCAAGCGAACTGGCGGGAACGCCTTGGGCTGCGGATCGGAGCCGCCAGGCGGGGAAGCCGCCGGTGGTGGAGCACGCACCACCGGGTAAACACAGGACGAGTCGGACGACAGACCAACGACAACTGACAACAACCGACCACGACCGACTATGAGCGACACAACAAGGAAGAGGTAAACAACGGAGGCTTTTGGAAACCACAACACCAAACGTAAATCCACTCGGAACCAGAGCCAGGCAAATGTCAACAACGAGCAACGACCAGAGCGCAGTACCGCCGATATAGAAACGAAATCCAGAGCGAGTACCAGACTGATTAGACTAGGTTTTTTTTTTTTTCTTTATTGTGATTTCATTCCCCTGCCCCATATGGGCAGCACAATCCGCCGCTCTTCAGCCGAGTGACACGACAACTAAAACAAGAATAAAATAATACATACAAAAGGAGGTAAAAAAGGGGAACATAAAACAGAGTAAGGGGAGAAAATGGAGGTAAAAATACACTGACATGTAGACGTTCATTGGGGACAGTTAAAAAAGTCACCAGAAAGTTAAAAAACACAGTTGGCGATTCTTAAAACACAGAGAAGACACTGGATGCGCATGCACAGGTTAAAAGTTGGCCACAGTATTAAAAACACTCCGAAACAACACACTTAAAACCCACATGGAGCACACACGACGAAGAATAAAACTACCAGGTGGGACCTGCCGAGGGAAAGGTCAGAGAGGATGGAAAAGGAGGGGAGAGCATGGGGCAGCTGGGGAAGCGGCGGGATGAGGAGAGGAGGGGCAACCGTGGGTTCACGAAGAGGCAGGAGACACGTGGGGCAGGAGAGGAAAAGGGAAGACAGGGCAGGAGGAAGCGCAGAGACACTGAAAGAAGGCACAAGAGATGGAGGGGGAGTAGGAGGGGAAATCCGCTCAGAAGGAGGGAGGGGGAGGAGAGGGAGCCTGGAGGAGGAGGCAGGAAGAGGGGGTTAGAGTTGGTAGGAAGGGTAGATGTCAGGGCAAAGCTCATCATCCGGGAGTGGTAGACGGTGGAAGTTGTGTTGGGAAAAGAGATGGAGGGTGTGGAGATGGAGAGAGGGAGGGACACAATGGTAAAGGCGCGGCAACTGGTTGGGAGTGGAGAGGAAGGAAGACACCAGGGGGTGAGGGGGATCAAGGCGGCGGACAATATATAGTGTGCGGATGTGTTCAAGGAAAAGGAGAAGGTGGGGGAAGGGGATGAAGTCATAGAGGAAGCGCGTGGGGGATGGAAGGCGGACACGGAAGGCGAGGCGGAGTGCATGGCGTTCGAGGATTTGGAGGGCGTTATAGAACCGGGGAGGGGCGGAAATCCAAGCGACGGTGGCATAACAAAGGATGGGGCGGATCATGGATTTGTAGGTGTGGAGGATGGTGGAAGGATGCAGACCCCATGTCCGGCCGGACAGGAGTTTCAGGAGGTGGAGGCAGTTGTGAGCTTTGTTTTGGATGGTAAGGAGATGGGGAGTCCAGGTGAGGTGGCGGTCGAGGGTGAGGCCAAGGTATTTGAGGGTAGGAGTGAGGTGGATGGGACGGCCATAAATGGTGAGGTAGAAATCATGGAGGCGGAAGGAGCAGGTGGTGTGGCCTATGATGATCACCTGGGTCTTGGAGGGATTAACATGGAGGAACCACTGGTTGCACCAAGCGGTGAATTGGTCAAGGTGGGTTTGGAGGGTACGCTGGGACCGTTGAAGGGTAGGATAAAGGGCTAGGAAGGCGGTGTCATCAGCGAACTGGAGAAGATGAACAGGAGGGGGAGGTTGGGGCATATCAGCAGTGTACAGGAGATAGAGGAGAGGGGAAAGGACAGAACCTTGTGGTACGCCGGTAGAGGGGTAGAAAGTACAGGAGTTGGAATTGTGGATAGTCACATAGGAGGGACGATGGGAGAGGAAGGAAGCAACGAGACGGATGAAGTTGATGGGGAGAGCATAGATCTGGAGTTTGAAAAGGAGCCCGGGATGCCAGACATGGTCATAGGCGTTCTGGAGATCAAGGGAAACAAAGATAGCAGAGTGACGGGAGTTAAGTTGGAGGGAAAGAAGATGGATAAGGTTAAGGAGCTGGTCGTCAGCAGAGAAGGAAGGCCGCAAGCCACATTGAGTAAGAGGAAGGAGGCGGTGCTGGTTAAGGTGGCGGTGGATACGGCGAGAGAGGATGGCCTCAAAAACCTTACTGAACACGGAGGTGAGGCAGATGGGACGATAGGAAGAGGTAGCAGAGGGGGGTTTGTTAGGCTTAGGGAACAGCAGGACACGGGAAGCCTTCCACAGGTCAGGGTAAAATCCAGTGGAGAGGAGGACATTGTGCAGGGTAGCAAGGACAGACAGAAAGGATGGAGGGGATTCCTTGAGGTGACGGTAGGTGACGCCATCATGACCAGGGGCGGTGTTGCGTTTGGAGCGGAGGACGAGTGTGATGTCTTGCATGGTGATAGGAGTGTTGATGTCAGAGGGGGGTAGCCGATCCAAGTACTGGAAGCTAGGGGCGAGCGCAGGGACAGAGGTGTCAGTGCATTCAAGGACAGTGGGGAAGAGGGAGTAATCAAAATGGGGATTGTCAGGAATGGAGAAGACCTCAGATAGGTGGGAAGCAAAATGGTTATCCTTACTGAGGTTGTCAGGAAAGGGTCGATCGTCATGGGGTAATGCGGGGTGGGATGGCTACCAGTAAGGCGGTGGAAGGCTGACCAGTACTTGGAGGAGTTGACAGGGAGGGTGGAGTTGAGGTATGTGCATGTCTGACGCCAGTCCCGGCGTTTCTTTGCTGTAAGGAGGTTCCGGATATGTCGCTGTAATTGCCGGTGGCGGGTGAGAGTATCCCGGTCACGAGTGCGGAGGAAGGAGCGGTAGAGCCTGAGGGATTCACACAGAGGAAGGACGGCCTGTGGAGGAAGCATAGGGTGGTGAGGGTGGATGAGTTTGGTAGGGACATGAGCCTTCACAGCGTCAGTGATGGTCTTCTGAAGGAAGGAAGAGGCATGGGTGATGTCATCAGGGTGGTGGAAAGTGAGGGGGTGGCTTTCGACCTGTAAGGCAATGGATTCCCGGTAGGCATCCCAATTGGCACGGTGGTAGTCATGGACAGACTTTGGAGGGGCAGTTGGGCAGGTGGCTGCAGTGGCAGGACAGGTAGAGGAGATGGTGAGAAGGACAGGGAGATGGTCACTACCGACGGGATTGAGGACATCAACGGCAATGCGACCAAGGAGGTTGGGGGAAGCAAGGATAACATCGGGGGTGGAGTTACTTTCAGGATGGGTGTACTGTGGGAGAGGAACAAGGTCACCATGGAGGGTGGCAAGGAACTGATGCCACCGCCGAAGGGTGGCAGGGTCACGGCTGTGGATGTTGACGTCAGCGGCGATCACATAGGTGGAGAAGGTACGGTCAACATGGGAAATGAAGTCAAAGGGGAGAGGAGCTGCGGGGCGAATATAGATAGTGGCACAGGTGACGGTGAGGGAGGGAAAAAAGAGGCTGAGGAGAAGGTGTTCGGTTGGGTCATTGAGGAGGGGTTGTGGCCGGACAGGGAGATGCCTGAGATGGCCGACAGCGACCCCGCCTCGAGCTAGGGGAAGGGGATTGTCATTGCGGTGAAGGAGATAAGGGGAGGTGTGGACCACATGGTGGGGTTGGAGGAAGGTTTCATTAAGGATGAAGGAGTCAACCTGGTGCTGGGAGAGGGTATGCATGAAGAGGTATTTGTTTGCAGGGAGGGAGCGAATGTTGAGGTAGAGGAGACGATACTGTTGACGAGCCATGGGGTTGGGTGTGGGAAAGGTGCAGGAAGGGGAGAGAGGGGCTTAAACGAGGGTGTCTAGGCGGGTGAAGGTAAAGTGGGCCTGGTTGTGGGAGTATGTGGCGTAGGTGTTTAAGTGGAAAACAGAGCGGGCAGCGAGGGAAATCTGCTGGAGTGGATGTCGTTACGTGATATGTGCAGCTAAACCGTTCACTGCACGTGCAATGGACTGATTCAGAGTTAGACGTAAGGCCCTACACTTCTGTCTTAAATCGGAGTAATAAAGGAACTAGAAACGCACTTCTGACATTGTTATGGTTGATAATGGAAGCCAGGCTAAAGAAAAATAAAGACACGTTCATAGGTTTTGTCCATCTGGAAAAAGCGTTCTGGTGTCAAATGGTGCAAGATGTTCGCAAAAAATAGGTGTAAGCTACAGGAAAGTGTTAGTAATATACAAAATGTATAAGAACTAAGCGGGAATAATATGAGTGGAAGACCAAGAGCGAAGTTCCGGTATTAAAAAGGGTGGAAGACTGGGATGTAGTCTTTCACCCCTACGGTTCAATCTATACATCGAAGAAGCAATGATGGAAATAAAAGTAGGCTTCAAGAGTTGAAGGTGAAAGGATATCAGTGAAAAGATTCGCTAGTGACATTGCTATCCTCGGTGAAAATGACGAAGAATTACTGGATCTGCTGAATGGAATGAACAGTCTAATGAGTACAGAAGATGGACGGAGAGTGAACCGAAAAAAGACGAAATTAACGAGAAGAAACAGAAATGAGAACAGCGAGAAACTTAAACTCTGGACTCATGGTCACGAAGTAGATGAAGTTAAGGAATTCTGCTATCTACGCAGTAAAATAACCCATGACGTCCGGAGCAGGGAGGACATCAAAAGCGTACTAGTATTGGCGAAAAGGGCATTCCTGGCCAAGAGCAGTGTACTAGTATCAGACAAAGGTTTTAATTTGAGGAAGAAATTTGTAAATGTGTAAGTCTGCAGCACAGCATTGTATGGTAGTGAAACATGGGCTGCTTAATCCCGGAAAAGAAGAGAATCGAAGCATTTCAGATGTGGTGCTACAGAAGAATGTTGAAAATTAGTTGGACTTATAAGGTAAGGAGTGAGGAGGTTCTGTGCAGAATCAGTGAGGCAACGAATGTATGGAGAACACCGACAAGTGGAAGGGGCAGGATGATAGGACATCTGTTAAGACATCAGAGAATGACTTCCATGGTACTAGAGGGAGCTGTAAAGCGTAAAAACTGTAGAGGAAGACGGAGATGGGAATATACCTAGCAAATGATTAAGATCAAAGGTTTGAAGTGCTACTCTGAGGTGAAGATGTTTGCACAGGAGAGTAACTGGTGGTGGGCCACGTCAAACCACTCAAGAGGACTCATCAGTGACCCCTCCTCCCCCACCCCTCAAAAAAAAAAAAAAAGGAATAGATGCATGCAAGTAAATGCTAAGACGCAATACAACCGTGCAACAACGAATTTCATTGAGTGCGCAGTTTATTTGTTAAATCTCCTATAGCGGCTGGATATTTTGTAATGCTGAGGATGTTCTGCAGGACGACGGTGAGGAACCGGATGATGTCTTCTGCTGTAGGGAGAGGGCGGAGGGAATTGTTAGGGTGGATAGGTGGGTCAATGGGGCGAACGGGGACAGTGAGTTCAGGGTTGGTGGCGGGACTAGGGCAGAGCGGGTCCCTATATACGAAACCAGAGGGAGCGGCTATTGGTCGCTGTCTGCACGTGGCTTAGCGGTGGCGCCCTCGCTGGGCGAGAGCCGCTGCGCGGAATAGCCGCCGCGGAGGCGGAGCCCTCTATGGGCTGGCCACGTCCATTTGTTCTGCCGCGTGTTCCACTTCCACGGCGGGAAGTACTAGATGTACATTTGGAAGCAGCTTTTGACAAAGACCAACGGAATACACTCTTTGAAATTCCGAAGGTAGCAGGTTCAAAATACAACGAGTGGAGATGTAAAAACAACATGTGCAGAAACAAGATGGCAGTTATAGGAATCGAGGGGCGTGAAAGGGATGCAGTGTATAAGAAGAGAGTGAGACTGAGTTGGAGCCTATCCCTGATGCTGTTCGATGTGCACGTAGAACAAGCAGTGGAGGAAACCAAAGAAAAACTCTGAGAAGCAATTAAAATTCAGGTTTGCTGATGACATTGTGATACTGTCAGAGACAGCCAAGGTCTTTGAAGAACAGTTGAATGGAATGGATAGTGTCTTGAAAGTAGGTATAAGATGAACACGAGCAAAAGCAAAACAAGAGTAATGTAATGTAGTCGAATCAAATCAGGCAATGCTGAGCGAATCAGTTTAGGAAATGATACAGTAAAAGATTCACATAAGTTTTGCTATTTGGGCACCAAAATAACTGATGACGGCTGAACCAGAGAGGATATAAAATGTAGGCTGCTGATCGCGAGAAAAGTGTTTCTGGAAACGAGACATTCGTTAACATCCAATATAGACAGAAGTGTTAGGAAATATTTTCTGTCGGTAAGCCTATTTGTCGGGGGTGTAACCCTGTATAGTTGTGAAGCGTGGACGATAAAATACTTAGACGAGAATAGAAACTATACAATTCTGCTGGTACAGGAGAATGCTGGAGATTAGCTGGGTAGATCAAGTAACCAATAAATAGAATTGGGGAGAACAGAAATTTGTGACACGTGTAAATGAAGAGATCGATTGATAGGACACATTCTGCGACATCAAGTGATCACTAATTTAGTATTGGAGGCAGGCGTGGGGTGTGAAAACTGCACAAGCAGACCAAGAGATAAATACAGTAAGCAGAGTCAAATGAATGTAGATTATAGTAGTCATTCGAAGATGAAGAGGTTTGCACAGGATAGAATAGCGTGAACTGAAGACCACAATGACAACAACAAAAACAACATTTTGAAACTGCGATTGGTGGTCTAAAAAGTTTGGGATCTTCTTAAAGCATTTTATTTATTCTTCTACATCAATGTCATCCCCTTCGAGATAGCCTAAACTAAACTAAACTAAACTCCTCCCGAACAGGCCATAAAGGCCCAACGGTACCGACCAGCCGCCGAGTCATCCTCAGCCTATAGGTGTCACTTAATGCGGATATGGAGGGGCATGTGGTCAGCACACCGCACTCCCGGCCGTATGTCACTTTACGAGACCGGAGACGTTATTTCTCAATCAAGTAGCTACTCAGTTTGCCTCACAAGAGCTGAGTGCACCCCGCTTCCCTACAGCGCTCGGCAGACTGGATGGTCACCCATCCAAGTGCTAGCCCAGCCCGACAGCGCTTAACTTCGGTGATCCGACGGAAACCGGTGTTACCACTGTGGCAAGGCCGTTAGCTTCGAAATAGCCCATCAAGTATTATACACTTATGCTAGAGTTTTTCTCAGTTCCCGACACACTTCTGCAACACAATATTTATGGTAGGTTTTAGCCCTCTTAGAGATGTATTTATCTTCTCATCTGTTCTTGTAAAATAACCGCCGTGTAAGATTTTCTTAATTGCCGGAAAAAGAAAGAAGTCGCATGAGGCCAAGTCTGAGGAATCAGCCTAGTGAATCATGCCACTACTGTTTTTTGACCAAACATTCACCAACTAATAACAAGGTTTGGGGACGTGCATTTCGTAGTACAAGAGCCGTGAATAGTTTCGCCACAAATCCGAACCTTTTTTCTCAAACGCTTCAAACAAACAGCTCTGAACTTGTAAGTAGTTCATCCTATTGATCAACACTGTAGCAAGAACACAGTGTGCATTTGCACATTTGATCACGCTTTAGCTTTTTTCGATACTGGCGGTCCTTAACGTTTCCACTGTGATTAGTAAGCCGTAGTTGCGACATTTCCGTACAGCCACGTTTCATCATACTCTATTACACATTCCAGTAGTTCTGCATAGTTGTTGATTGCATTGCCGTCATCTGAGCAGCTTCCTTTCGTCGCTATTTTTATTCGCTGTTCAACACATATGGAACAAAATTTGCTGCTAAAAGTTTTGCACCCATAATATCTGAAATCATTTCGCAGCATAAGCCATTTGATATGCCTAAACAATGACAAACCTCTCTGATTGTGATTCGGCGCGTATTCATAACAATTTGTCTTACTTCTTCCAAGATTTCCTCGGTTGATGACGTGCTTGGACATCCAGGGCGCTCGTCGTCTTAATCTTCGTGGGTATGCCGGCAACGCTTACACCACCCGTAAGCCCTTGATTAACTCATTTTACCTTAATTACGAGCTATATTCAACTTTTCTTCTAGTCAAGCACCTCTGCCCCTTTACCCTTGGCGTTTTCGTGTCACTGTGACTTACAGACAAGGATTTTACTCAATTTGCCGCGCGTTGGTCGTGAGTTCACAGTAGAACTCAAAATGAAGTGAGTTTTCTGTAAACTGTGGCAGAAACCACCAAATACAGAATGAGTGGCTTACAACGTTCTGATTGTACCAGTGTATTTAACTAGTCAGATGAAATAAAGCCGCTGAGATGCTACTGAGATTCATAGTTTTATTGGACTTATGTTGTGGGACAAAGAAGGGCTTTTGCGTAGCATCTCTGCTTAGTGTTTTGTACCTCAGTCGGCAAAAACAGCACACTTACAGGATCATTCTCTCCATAAATTCGTTTTTCCTAGCCCGGACGTCACAAACAAATTAAAAACATGGAAAGAAGAAAAGCAATTTCTTTTAGTTTTTAATACATAAAGCGAAATCGGTAAATACGTATATCCCAGCCACGTAAAGTTCAATGTTAGTGCCGGCCGGTGTGACCGAGCGGTTCTAGGCGCTTCACTCTAGAACCGCGCGACAACTACGGTCGCAGGTTCGAATGCTGCGTCGGGCATGGATGTATGTGGTGTCCTTAGGTTAGTTAGGTCTAAGTAGTTCTACGTTCTAGGTGACTGATGATCTTAGATGTTAAGTCCCATAGTGCTCAGAGCCATTTTTTCTTAGTGCAGGATGAAACACGCATGTAACATAGCAGCGATGGCGAGGAATTGTAGCATCTGTGACCAGAGAGTATGCGCTTGACCGCGCGAGTGTTGCGAGCGGTTCTCAGTCTGTCAGTCAGTCGTTGCGAGTCTGTGAGAGTCGTTGCGAGTCTGTCGAGTAGTCGTTGTGAGTCTGTAGCTCTGTCTAGTTGCGTGCAGTACTCTGTCAGTAGTCGTGCAGTTCAGTTGCGAGCAGTACGCTAGTAGTCATCATGCAGAGCACTCGGTCAGTGGTAGCAGTCCAGTGGGGTTGCGTGATGTGGTCTGGCGACAACACTGGTCAAGATGCTGAATGAGGTATACTGTTAATTAAGATAATCATCGGATAATGTAAAGTTTAATTATTGTAACTAATTTTCAACAAGTGCCCCCAATAATAACTTTGATTTCAAAAGCAATTTTACATAAAATTTTCATTTAATTGAAGTAACTATTTCGTTCCACTTCCCGTAAACAAAAGTTTCAGGTTTCAATTAGATTACAAAAAAAAAAAAAAAAAAGGAATATTATTATTTGCAATGCAGTTCCTCCAAGCGGTGCGCAAAAACAAGAGCAGAAATTTGACTAGGTGTTACAATGAGGTAAGATTTTAATTTTGATTTTTGCACAGGGCCAAAGACCGATATTTCGGTTTAATTGAATCATTATTATCACTGAGATTTTCTTATCACTGAATGGACCTTAATTTTTTTATGAAGAACTTATACTTGAGTCAGATTGCGATTCTCATTATTATTGTCATTAAATGTAATTGCTAGGGAGGTTACGTTTGGCTCCTATTCATTTATTATTTCTGTCTTTAAAATTTCAGTGGAGAGGTTACACTTAGCGCAATGTCCATTGGCATTCCTAAATAATATTTCTGTCTTGTCAATTTTTGTGGGGAGGTTACACTTGGCGACACCCAGTCCAGGATCGTATTTCGTTGAGTCTTTTCAGCAACAGTCAGATATCTGCTCTTATTTGCTTAGATATAATTAGGATTTGGCGCAACGCTTTTATTAACTTGTGACTTTCTCTCTACAGGTCAACGGCAATTCGTTGCTATGTTGTATTTGTGTTGCTTTTGCATTGTGCTTATTTATTTTGTGAAAAATTTTGACTATTGTAAAAATGCCGCGAAAGACTGTGAATAGTGTATCGCGAGGTATTATGAATGAAATTACCGACACAAACAACTTTACCGATAGGACATGTGACACGCAGTGTAATGATGACAATCCTGCGTTCACTAACAATCAGTGCATTCCAACCACTAATGATGACTTTTACCTTAATGATGAACAAACGAACTCAATTGTCTCGTCTATTAATTTGACGACAATTGATGACGCAGAACGCTCTATTGTAATGAGCGCTCCCGAGCTTAACACAACCGATTTACTAAATTCACGTGACGAGCAGACAAATTTGTCTAATGAAAATGAACAGATCACACAAAGTAGGACAGATTTATTTAATTCCGAAACAATGACTGATAGTATACATTTGACTGATAAACCTTTTTGTAAATCTCAAAATGACCAAATGGTTACAGAAAGTGAAACAATTCCAGATCCACCACTAAACAGCACAGAGAGTATAAACGCTAATTTTGGCCTTGATCGATTTTTGGCACTAGTGTTGCAACGAATTGACCAAATGTGTGAAAAATTAGATGAGCAGCACAAAGAATTTATAGAATGGAAACAGCGGAACGAAAAACACGACAACGTTAATGAACGGAAGAAACAAGTTAGTGAACAGATTACAGCTGTTACCGTGCAATGTCAGGACAATAAAGTACAATTACATGTGGATACTAAGACTTGTGCTAATAACAGTAATGAAGAAGTTGGCACTGTTGCACAAGAATTAAGTAGCACACGTGTAGACACAACAGAAACACATAAAGACGAGATTATTGCAGTCACCCAACAATGTTCGGCAAACGCAACATTGATACACGAAATTAATGCAGTCACTGAAGAATGCCCTAAAAACGTAGTACAGATTCGCGACGAAGTTGATTTGGAGTCAGTGGAAGTTTCACACACTCCGAATACGGAGGCTGACGAGAAATTTGCACGACAGATCAACCAAATTGACGAAAGTATTACAGTAACAGAGTTGAAAACTATTTCAGTCATCAATACGTCACAGAATCCGCCACTTTGCGAGCATTTATCAGAGTCACGCAGCGTGTATAATGTGAGCAATTTACAGCAACTACGCGAATTAAAATCCGAAAAGCCACGCGACTTAAAATCTGAAAAGCTACACAACTTAAAGTACGAAATGACACAAACGAGCGGATTCACACACAAGCCTGAGCGTGTTATCAAATTCAGTGACGAGAACGTTGATTATGAGCAATTTGCATTTGTAAGAAAATGTAAGGAATTTAATAATGGCAGAACACAGATACACGATTTGCGCTGTATACGACAATTGGTTTTTATGCTTTCACCGCTATTGCGTGTGATGCAGAAACTGGCTTTGAAGCAGATGCGACAATTTATTTTTGTATTTACAACAGCATTGCCTATAATGAAGGAACTGGAATTAGCAAGAATACAGCTATTTGCTTTTGAATTTATACCGCTATTGCCTGTAACGCAAAAGTTGAAATTTATTTGCAGTGCGTAATTGACCTCAGGGGATTCATTACGCTTTAATGAATATGTGCCGTAGCGAGCATAGGGCCCCGAGCTGTAGTAGTGCTATTTCATCTTTAGTTTTCTGCACTGCTGCCTTTTCTTCTACTATCCTTTATATCTATCAAAACTGCTCTTTAACTATTGCTCTACCTAGTATTAAGACACGAGTAATGAAAACCCGATGTGACAAACTTTTACCGAATGTGACAATTTTCAGCAGGCACTCCCGTAATGACAACTACCGCCGTAACTTTATTAACAGATAAAATCGTAATCATCAGTATGTACAAAATTTTCGGCAGTCGCAACCACGTTTTTGTAACAATGGATGTTTTTCACCACAATAGCATGAAGGTCAACCGCTTAGCATACCTAACCAACAATGCGGTCTACAAGGTCAGCCAAACTTTGGTGTTTCGCCGCGTGCACGTATAGTCCCAGCTCCAACAAATGGTAACGCATGGCAGCAAAGAAACAACTACGTACAGACAACACACCATTTCAATTCGTATCGTAATACACCGTATAGGAATGACTATCACGACAGACGTAAAAATAATGAGCACAATTCTCGGCGTACATTTAATAACAGTCGATCTTATGAGCAGCAACAACATCAGCAACAACAAATAATCATGAATGAAACAGACAATAGGTGTCATCCATAGCGTAACACGTCAGTAAGAAATAGCAGAACAGTTCATATAGTGGATATGCCACAACATTCTCCCGTAAATAATAGCACGTACGACAGAATTTGACCAGACACAGTACAGATTGCATATTCCAGTAACGTAAGCACTACTTTAGACACGCAAAATGTTGTTCACGAAAATGTAATTACTTTTGACGATATCAGAGACACTCTTTTGCAGGAAAGATCATTTATTCAGAAAACTATTTCACATCCTGTTATCGAAATTATAATTGGTTCATCGAAATTTTCAGCAGTAATTGACTCTGGATCACCTATGTCAGTAATAAATGAAGAAACTTTTAACGAGTGTAACAAAGAGAATACCTATCCGACATTACCTTTAGGCAAAATGAAAGTAAAAGGAGCAGTATCGAGTAAAGGTGTAGACGTTAAATTACAGACGCATTTATCATTTTGTATTGCAGGTCACACATTCCACTCAAATTTTTGGATTGTTCCTTTATTGACAACAGACGTAATTTTAGGTACGAATTTTCTGGTACAACACGACGCAGTTATTGATTTTCAAAATTCTTATTTAATGCTAAAGGACGAAAATGTACAATTGGTTTTAGAGTTTCAGCATTCATTGTCTGCGGAAGAGCAAACAATTAACCGCACAGAGGTCATTTCCGCAACACGTAACATAGCCTGTAATCCCACATTGTTCACAGATACGTACGTACACAACTATAATACTCCAGACGAAGTTGACTACGACGTAATGCAAATGATTTCCGATAAGGTTAAAGAGAGCAGTGCAACTACAGACGACGAACGAACGCAATTACACAAAATTCTTTTACAGCAAGCTCCAGTTTTCGACAACATTCCTGGTACTATGTCCGGATTTATGTATGAATTTCAAGTGAAACAGCACGATACATTTAAAGCAAAGCATTATCCTATTCCATATATCCACAGAGAACAAGTTAAAAAAGAATTGCAGGATATGCTCGACCAAGGAATTATAGAACCAGCAGTTAGTCCGTACATAAACCCGCTACATATTGTTAAGAAAAAAGATGGCTCACTTCGCCTTGTACTTGATTCACGTCACATTAATGACATTATTATTAACGAAACAGATCGACCACAGACACTAGAGGAACTTTTACAGAAATTTCATGGTACAGCTATTTATTCTACACTAGATTTGAAATCGGGATTTTGGCAAATTCAACTTCATCCGAATTGTAGAAAATATACAGCTTTTCTCTGTTTTGGCGACTGTTATCAATTTTGCAAATTACCGTTCGGCTTAACTATTTCTTCTGCAGCTTTTATTCGCGGTTTGAACACAATACTTCCGACAGAACTTAAAGACAGAATCACGACGTATGTAGACGACATTCTTATCGCAGAAGCTAACTGGTCTGAACACAATCTGATTCTTGAACAACTGTTACAAACTTTTCATGCACAAGGACTTACAGTTAATCTTAGTAAATCGCACTTTGGCAAAACTTCTATAAAATTTCTTGGACACGTGATTTCAGCAGAAGGCATTGCACCTGATCCAGAAAAACTTCAAGCTCTACGTGACATTACTGTTCCTACAACAAAAAAGCAACTACGCAGTTTTTTGGGCTTAATTAACTTTTTTCGTAAATTTATTCATCACTCTGCTTTAGACACACCCAGATTATGCCAATTAACAGGTAAAAACAGTATTTGGTCTTGGGATAAGCAAGCACATTCTGAATTCATGAACCTGAAACATGCTCTGTTGAATGCACCACTTTTATCGCACCCAGATCTTACCAGAAATTTTTCCATTGCCACCGACAGTTCCAACACCGCTTTAGGCGTACATATTTTCCAGGAAATAGAAGAAGATGGCTCTACAGTAGTTAAAAACATCGCATTTGCAAGCAGCATTCTGTCACCTGCTGAACGAAATTATTCCGTCACAGAACTTGAAACATTATGCGTTGTATGGGCTTTTACGAGATTTAGGCACTTTCTTTATGGCAGACATACCACCGTTTACACAGACCACAGAGCGATACAATTTTTACTTTCGGCTAAATTCACTCACGACAGATTAAGCAGATGGAAACTTTATTTACAGGAATTTAATTTTACGATTGTCCACATTCCCGGCATACAAAATGTTATAGCAGACGCACTATCGCGTTCTCTCGGCAACAATCAGCAAGACGTAGCAACCAACTTCTGCTAAACAAATTTCAGTGTCATGTACATTCAGCAAGTTGCATTTGAAAACTTTATTTCATCGTCACTACAGGACATAGCACAAGAGCAAAATAAAGACAATGTGTGGAAAGAAATTAAACACGTTTGGCAAGATAGGAAAAATGTTACGATTAGAAACCATTACATTGTACGCAATGACATTCTGTTTCGCCGCTCTCATCCTGACAGCAACAATTGGTTATTATGCATTCCTGACGAACTGGTTAACAAATTAATTTGGTACACTCATTTAAGTTACGCACATTACGGAGCACGAAAATGTTTTCTTATACTGAGACAGAACTCTTATTTTACTAACATGGAGAAACGTATACGACGAGTTTTAGCGTCTTGTAAAATTTGCCAGAAAGCTAAATCAGACTTCACTTCACATATTCCTCCATTATATCCCATTATACCTGTTAAATTAAGACACATGGCCGCAGTAGATATTTTTGGTCCGATTCCGAGAACTAACAGAGGTTTTTGCTACATCTTTGTCGCTGTTGAGCTCACTTCAAAATTTGTTACTTTCACTCCGTTACGTAAAGCTACTGCTAAAACTGTTTCGAAAGCATTTGTAAAACATTTTCTATTTCATGTAGGGCATGTGATGAAAGTAATTTCTGACAATGGATCACAATTTCATAGTAGCGTATGGACACGCATGTTACGAGCTAGAAACATTTCTCCGATTTATATATCCAAGTACCACGCTTCCTCGAACCCCTGTGAACGGTTAATGAAAGAAATTGGTAAGCTGTGCCGAATATACTGCCACAAAAGACATATTGATTGGGATACACACATACTCTCATTCCAAGACGTAATTAATTCCATTCCAAATGAATCCACTATGCTATCTCCGTCTGTTATATTGAAAAACGTTGAACCACCAAACAAAATTAAAGAATTAGTAAACTTCCCTAAATGTCGTCGACTAAGACACCACGAAATAATTGACATTGCGTTGAACAACATCAAACGTGCCGCAGAGCGCCGGAGAAGACAGCAAAAACAGGTTTGTAGACGCCGAGACTTTCACGTTGGACAGAAGATATTAGTACGTACACACTATTTATCCAGCAAATTAAAAGGTAAGTGCAGTAAATTTGAACTTCTATACGCAGGTCCATATCGGATTCGCAGCATCCCTCACCCCAATGTTGTACACGTCGAAACTTTGAGAACCAGAAAATCGAAAGGCAATCACCATATCTCAAACATTAAACCGTTTATTGAATGAAGACACTTTATGATTCAACACACTATGATGTCATTTATTAATGCAATTATTTCACTTGACTAATTACTGATGATTATCGCATTTTTTCTTGGCAAGTGCCCGGCAAGGTAAGGTTAGCAGGTCGCTTTTCTTGTCGTTACACATCAGACCGTGCACATTTTCCACTTTTTTTTTTTGTGTATATGATTGTACTCCAGTTTTGTTTGTATGCACTGTGAAATAGTTAAGATATAACACACACCAGTTGATTTTGACATTTTTTTTGCCTTATGACATCTCAACATCGTGACTGTTTTACATTTTTGCTGCTGCATTGTGATATTTTCTGTACATTTTGCCTCTGAACACTGTCAATGCCTTTGACATATTACGTTTTCTGTCATGTTATGCTGTATGGTTAATTATGTTACCATAAACCAGTCATTATCTAATGGGTATATGATTTAAATGCAGGACATTAATCTTTGTTCATCAATTTCAGAAAGAAATGATGCGTGTAAGAAATAAATTCAACAGAAATGGGAATTTCACCTATGGAATAAACGAAAGAAGATGCAATAACTTTATGAGGAAGAGTAAATGGATCAGGATTAACAACCATTAACAAGAATATACTATACTCATCGTAGAATAGCAGTCTTAACTAATTATTTCTTTCAGAATACAAGGTGATTGATGCAGGCTGTCAGACTGAATTACACATCTTAATTTTAGTGATGAAATATGCTAGAGATAAGGAATAGTTGTATAATGAGTAATGAAGTGATTTTTTTGCAGATGATAATGAATACTGATGAATAATGATGAAGGATATGGTATTATGAATAATGAAGTTTTTATTTACAGGTGATGATAATAGTGAAGTTATGATAATATGGATAATGAAGTGATTGATAATGAAGTTTTTTTTTCTTTACAGATGAGGATAATGTTGGAGTTTTATATTTATGCTATGTAGTTATTTAAGTATTTGTTGCAGTTTGTTTTGACAGCAGGTGTTATATTGCATAGTAGAATGACGGAAAGTTTTGGAAAGGACAGCTATGGAACACATTTTATACACATTTCACTACTTGTTAATTCGAAGTTCACTACTTTTCAGCATAGTGTGCGTTTCTTCTTTCAGGTCAATAATCCATTTTGTATTTTTTCCAGGAGATGCTTGTCATGATACTTACTAAAACTGTTACTTATTATACCTGTTCTAGTACTTGCATTTTTATATTTTTTTACCCATTTGTGTCTATCATTTATAAATGTAGTCACATATACTGCCTTGTTACATAACCTTGCTACAGCTGACTCATGACGAATGACGTTACCTATCCTCATTTGCAGCAATAGGTCAAAAGCAAAAAGTGTTATGCCTCAGCAATTAATTATCGATCCCAACGCAATGCATTGCTAACAAAAAAAAATGTATTAACAGTCCCAAATAGTGATACCAGTTTGAGAAAATTCTGAATAATACTGATTAGCTCTGAATAGTATGTCACTTGAGTAATGACTTCTTAATGAGACAACAAAATTACACATATATATAAAATAATGCTTAGTAACTGGCTAGTAATTGCCACTGTTATTGTAATGAGACTACTTATAATCCCCATGAGTATTAATGCTATGACTATAATTAACTGATTTTTAATAATGACTTCGTAATGACCTGAATAATAATGAATGAGGAACAATGCTTTATACTATTCGATACCTGATGGCCACTGAGTGCCAATAATTAGTGTCACTTAATGAATTGTTATTAATTATGCCATTAATTAGCTCTTGTTTTCAATGTTCATACTTTGTAATTGGAAATGAATGTGAGTGTTTAATAATGCTTTGTAATTAGAAGAAGGCTAATGATTATTACTAGATTGGAATGACACATAATTAATTAACTATGCTATTGTTTCATAATGCTTTGTAATTAGAAAGCTAATGATTATTACTATTGAAATGACAAATGATTAATTAACTATGCCATACTTTGTAACTGGAAAAGAATGCGATTGTTTCATGATGCTTTGTAATTAGGAGAAGGTTAATGATTAATACTATATTGGAATGACAAATGATTAATTAACTATGCTATACTTTGTAACTGGAAAAGAATGCGATTATTTAATAATGCTTTGTAACTAGGAAAAGAAGACTACTGATTCTATGTAAAACAATTAATGAACATTTTTCTGTAATACTACATACATGGTACAGAAATGTTCAATAACTGGGCTATGAATGCCGCAAACTACTACTGTAATTGACAATATTATGTGACTTAATGTCCTTCACCTCATGAGCTAACTACCCTGAATTACTGCAATGTCCATTTGTCCTGTTTATCCTAGTGATCATGGAGCACTATATTTGGTTTTGCACTAATTCTACGTTGATGTGCCGTGTAAGAGCGTGGTGTTGACACGACATGCTGTCCACCACCGTGAGCGATGAAGACGTTATTATGGTCCCACTGTTTGGTGTACCTAATATACTGCCAAAATAAAATAAAAATGGAATATTACTACGACAGTTCAGTGTCTTGGCTACGCTGATAAATTCTGAGGGGAAAAGAACTTCAAGTTGTGTCACTTGGTGTTGTACTTCTGTGGAAAGATATGGACTTTCAGAACAGCTGTGTGCAATCTAAAGTGCTACAACCATGATGCAATCCTTCCCTTTCCTATCCTAATTCTTATCACATAGTGAAAATCATTTTTTTTGCTAACATTATTCATGTTCATGGCTATACATTTTTTCAATTTGCTTAACTCCAGTGCGAGTACACTTATGTCACTGGTCGACATGATTTTTTTTGCTATTATGTTTATTTATTGCCAAAATGCTAAAGACATTTTTTTGATTTGTTCTGAAGTACAGTATATGTGCACTTTTGTCTTTTATATTGTATATACATTTTATTTTCTGAACTACAGTGCATGTGCACTTCTGTTAGGAGTTAATATGTTTTCTACTGAACTTCAGTCCCTGTACACTTTTCTCATTTTTCAATATGATTTCTACTATTCTGTATATTCAATACTTTAATGCGAATGCACTTATGTCATTTGTTCCTAATTGTACATACATTTCATCAATTACTGATATGTTCTCAACTGCAGTGCATGTTCACTCATGTCACTTGTCAACATAATATTTTGCCAGTCTGTTTATTTGTTCTGAATATGCTAAAGAATTTTTTTTCAGTGCCTGTGCACTTTGTTATCTGTCAAATAATTTGTATATACATTTTTCTGATTTGCTACTATGTTTTGTACTCACATTTTGTCTTTGTCTGATATATTTTGTACTTAGTGCGTGTGCACAACATTTAAATATTCTGTAAGTTGTAGAATTTTGTTAGTTAAAGAAAAATTTTGCTGCGCTTGGCAAGTCCAAATGACTCACCATCGCTGCCAAATTTTTGCCCCCCCCAGTGGAGGGTTATGAAACACGTATGTAACATAGCAGCGATGGCGAGGCATTGTAGCATCTGTGACCAGAGAGTATGCGCTTGACCGCGCGAGTGTTGCGAGCGGTTCTCAGTCTGTCAGTCAGTCGTTGCGAGTCTGTGAGAGTCGTTGCGAGTCTGTCGAGTAGTCGTTGTGAGTCTGTAGCTCTGTCTAGTTGCGTGCAGTACTCTGTCAGTAGTCGTGCAGTTCAGTTGCGAGCAGTACGCTAGTAGTCATCATGCAGAGCACTCGGTCAGTGGTAGCAGTCCAGTGGGGTTGCGTGATGTGGTCTGGCGACAACACTGGTCAAGATGCTGAATGAGGTATACTGTTAATTAAGATAATCATCGGATAATGTAAAGTTTAATTATTGTAACTAATTTTCAACAAGTGCCCCCAATAATAACTTTGATTTCAAAAGCAATTTTACATAAAATTTTCATTTAATTGAAGTAACTATTTCGTTCCACTTCCCGTAAACAAAAGTTTCAGGTTTCAATTAGATTACAAAAAAAAAAAAAAAAAAGGAATATTATTATTTGCAATGCAGTTCCTCCAAGCGGTGCGCAAAAACAAGAGCAGAAATTTGACTAGGTGTTACAATGAGGTAAGATTTTAATTTTGATTTTTGCACAGGGCCAAAGACCGATATTTCGGTTTAATTGAATCATTATTATCACTGAGATTTTCTTATCACTGAATGGACCTTAATTTTTTTATGAAGAACTTATACTTGAGTCAGATTGCGATTCTCATTATTATTGTCATTAAATGTAATTGCTAGGGAGGTTACGTTTGGCTCCTATTCATTTATTATTTCTGTCTTTAAAATTTCAGTGGAGAGGTTACACTTAGCGCAATGTCCATTGGCATTCCTAAATAATATTTCTGTCTTGTCAATTTTTGTGGGGAGGTTACAAGGAGTCACCTGTTCTTTTTTCCAGCCGCCTCTTACTTTGCACTTGTCGAGAGATTGACGACAAATGCAAGCTACGTAAGAATATAGTGTCGTAGAGTACTCTTTCTAACACCGCACTGAGATGCCATCGGAAACAGGCGACTCATTTCTTTCTTCCATTTGTTCCTCTGTACCAATGATGCTTATTACTATGTCCTGCGTACGGGAATCTGTGCGATAGCCAAAGAATTGTATGTTTGTACGATTCTTTTAAGTGAGCAATTCCTTAAGCGCCAAATTTAAAAGTTCGGCTTTTCTATTGCTGTCTTCAGCTGCCACACCAGATTTGTCAGCGAGTGACTGGACGGAAGCCTTAGTCTTCCTGAGCGATTTTACGTAGAGCCAGAATTTTCTAGGTTTCTTGCAAGAGTTTTGTTAAGGTATGACGGTGGTAGTGGTCGTATGTTTAGCGCCTAGATCTTTTCGCAGGCGCACGAATTTCTATTAACTTCTCCCCGTCGTTATTTGAGCGTTCTCTTTTGATCCGAAAGTGCTACAGCCTTTGCTTCCTCGGAATTCTCCGATTTTCACTGTTAAAAGAGTGTGGGTCTTTCCCGTCCTTAATCACACACTTCTCCAGAGCGTGATTTACAATCCGTTGGAACATTGGCCATAATTCCTCTGCATCCATCGTACTGGAACTAAATGAAGCCATTATCCTGGTGGGGTACTAACTTCTGCGTATCTGTCATTTCTAGCAGAAATACGCACCTATAAGTCGTTTATTAACTTTAGTAATCATAGCTCTTTCATGACATCATGGTCACTAATCCCTGTCTCTATACTGACGGCGTCTGTGTTGTCCCAACCTATGTTTAAGTTGTCCGTGAAAACACCATGAAAGTTTGCCCACTAGATTTGGAGCTTAGCTTTTTCAAACAGACAGACACGACTGTTTCACAGTTTTGTTATTAGTATAGATATGGATATAGATATATGACGCGTGCAACAATTTCCTTATCGCTGTCAATCACTCTTAGAAACGAATCTCCGCTTTGATACGGTTGTGTCAGCTGTGCAATGACTGTGTTCACAATCAAAATATCGTCTTGTGGAAAGCTGTTCAATTCCATGAACTGAAGCTATGGCTCAACAACTGCTTTCAAACCCAAAGAGATATGGAATATGAAATAACAACGTCCAGCGGCTACGTTCGGTTTTGCATTCTCGCGGTGGTGTTAACTGCAGCCACTAGATTCCAGTTACGTGGCATTTCATTTTGCAGTTACGCAGAATTTGCAGCTGTTTTGTTCCCTTGTGTAACTAAGTGGATATTGTTTCGCTTTGTTCTTCTTACGGAATTACGAATTTGTCACGCCCGTGATAGCGGAGGGTGCGCCGGGAAATGATGAAACGTTGGTCTGCGATATCGCCTCTTCAACGAGAATACAAAAAAGTGTCATAATTAACAGCGAAAATTCACAGTGATGAAAGTGGACTATAATAGAAGCAGAAACGATACTAGAAATATGTACATGCCATTAAACACGAGTTTGCAAACAAGCCATTTGCGAGATAATTGCGTATGTGTAAGAGCGACAACTGATTTCAGTATGCATTGTGACTGTAGATGAATATTTTGCTTCCGTGGAGACCCGCAGCCTCAAAGGGTTTAATAAAAGAATAGATTGTCCGTTGTAGGCTGTACTGTGCTTTATTAAAATCGTACTAGCAGCAAATGTCGGCTATGTGTACTATCAAACACATTTGCTACACCATGCATTTCACGTCGCGCTCATCCGATTCGTTTACATATGCGTCATAGAAGAACGTCATGGGCACGATATGAAATACATGTGATGGCAAATATCTTTGAGAATGGCTCTCGGTCGAGATTTGCTAGTAGCATGATTTTAATAATGCACAATATAGCCCACAACAGACAATGTATTCCTTTATTTGTGACTGTAGACAGGCAATCATACTCGAAATGTGAAGTTTTCTATTAAGTCTCCATTTAACTGGGCTCAGATTTAATCCATATCACATGGTCGAGGAATGTGGCAGGTGCAAGACGGGGAGCCGGCATATTTTGGTGCTGATGGAAGGCATCTGACGCTTTGGTTTGGTACACGGAGGACAGCTCCATTTGGGCTTGTGTCTTTGCTTCCAGTAACACCTGACCTCAGTTACATGTCCCGCGTCATGTCGAAAGTGGAGAATATAATATTCCCGTTGATAATGTAAGGAAATGAAAGAGCGAGCTGCACAATCATGTCCAGATTTAAGAAATAATTCGGGGTTGTTTGAAAGAATTAGTAACTGATGCAGAGATGAGTGTCATATTGTATACAAATGCGACGGATATACGTGTAATACCTCCTTTGACAGCTAGGATGTACAGAAAATTGTCACATATAACGTATTGGAGTTGTACTGTCTCTTTTGTGCCGGGGAATTTTGATAAGTACCTAATCGGAAAGTTTATATTTCAGCTACATTTGTATTAACTAGGAAAACATTTCCTACTGAAATTACTGGCGACTCATAATGACAAATCGGAATTATATCGTAAACTGCTCGACTGCGAACAAACGTTTACTCAACGGTTTTTGCTTCTACAATCGGGTACTTTGACTTGTATAAATGTTCGCTGGTAATTATAACAGATCATCTACAGTAACACTTTGCTGTAGTGCTGATGCAAGGCTGTTGAGCTACAGGTAGCACTTAGTACTTTGGTTCTGGGTGTAGTGGGAGTTATTTGCAGTCTGACTAAATTCTATCCTAAATTATTCTATAAAAGGCCACCTTCCATTGTTCCGTTTGTCTGTGAGTAATCATTGACACCGGGCGAAACGTTCCTGAGGCGACGATAGACACAGAGGAGATATTATGATTCGCTTTTTAATCTTGGTGCGTGATGCACTCCGTCGTCAGGCCACGAGTGGTCTACCGGGACCATCCGACCGCCGTGTCATCCTCAGTGGTCAGCACACCGCTCACCCGGTCGTTATGATGGTATTCTTGATCGAAGCCGCTACTATTCGGTCGAGTAGCTCCTCAATTGGCATCACGAGGCTGAGTGCACCCCGAAAAATGGCAACAGCGCATGGCGGCCCGGATGGTCACCCATCCAAGTGTCGACCTCGCCCGACAGCGCTTAACTTCAGTGATCTCACGGGAACCGGTGTAGCCACTGCGGCAAGGCCGTTGCCTTGGTGCGTGATGTAATCGTTTTAATTGTTTCAGACTAAGTTTCGTAAGGGGTTACTGCAATCAATGTAATAATGGTTCATTACATAGAGTCTACTGCAATAAAAACAAAACTAAAGGACATGAACTAAATTCCATCAGCTAGAACGCCCAATCATTTTAGTTGTTATTAACTGCAAATCGGCACTCAAGTCGCATTTTATATTTATTGTGAAAGGTAGATGTTACTTGCGTTTATCTCTCATACTGTGGAGGTTGCTTGCGTGTAGCTTTCATAATTTTATTTTTGAGTTATTGCGGGTTTATATTTAATATTTACATAATCAATATCGTTCTGATTCATGTCGACGCCTCGGTAAGGATACCTAATTTTCAGTTTATTTAGTTTAATTCCCACATGTGACTACTCAGATCAGCGGCCCCATTCCGTTAGATACCTCTAGTCCTTACTTAGCCCCCCCCCCCCCCCCAACAAAACAGTAAAATTGCGTCTTTGGGGTGAGTCTGAGGCGATTGCTTCCTTCTTTCCCCACGCAGGGAACAAAGGAAATTCGTTGGATTTTTTCGTGTTTGACCGGCGGGCAACGCACTTCCCGCCACTTTCAAAACCCTAGTCTTTCACCTGGTATGGGGCAGTTCGTCTGAAAAGCTTCCAGAAGATACTAGAAAGCCCTTTATCCATGATGCATTGAGGCCATTCATTAGCAACTCGAGCTTGTTGCTGTGGGATTGGTTTAGCATGGCGCGTTGCGTAATGGGTTTTGAAGGCTGGCCAAGACCGCATCCACTATATGAAGGGCTTATTTCAATAGTGGTACAAGTCCATTACCTCCCCTTTTCTGCCTATAATGCTTCTGAAGTTAATGATCCAAACAAACAGAAAGAAAGGTTCATTTCTAGCAAGAAGCCATATGTTTAAATATTTCTGGTATCTCAACTACAGATTTTTCAGCGCTCTTTTAACTTTAGGACTCTGTATCTCAAAATGAACAAAAACGCACTTGCACCACTATATAAATAAGCGCTTCATATGATGACTGCTCTGGGCTCAACGTACATGGGGATGTCATGTTCTGGGGCGAGACACTTCGGTGTCAGGCTTTTCTGAGTACAGACGTTTTACTAGAAGGTGGATCTAAGTATTAATTCTGGGTGAAATTTATAAGTTAGCTATCTTTAAAGCCCGATGGAATCAGCACCTCTAAGAGTAGAGAGTGATTCGCGATATTCATTTTGTTTATTGGTAGTGTGTTTCAATCATAAGTGCGAAGTCCTAAATCGAGCACATGGGTCTTGGGTTAGCCACATGATACCCATGTAGTCATATTTTGAAGTCACGTGGGCGTCTGGTAGTTACTCCTGTCTTTGCCTTCTAAAGCACAGTTGGGGCTGCGAAGTTCTCACTGGGCAATATTACCGGATTTAAAGCAGAGTGAATCCGTGCTTGTAAGATGGGATTGATCGCCGCGTGGTGACAGGATGCTATAATAACGGCTGCTGTTCGAGTCGTTAAAGTATGCCATGGGTTGCCAGATTAAAGAATGTCAATTTTCTATATATCAGGTATTTTATTCCGGACTTCACTGTAGTTAGTTGGAGTTGGTGGTGATACTATTTGTCTTCTTAGTTTCTGTGTGTATTCAATACGTAAGGGACTACAGTCGGTCATTGATCTTTAATAAGAGTAACGTACTATGCTGCATTTTTGCAATAAGGGGTTACTAAGTTGTACACGAAATTAACTGTCATGAGAGATAATTCCATATTCCTCTGGATTACAAAATATCCAGCCGCTATAGGAGATTTAACAAATAAACTGCGCACTCAATGAAATTCGTCGTTGTACGGTTGTATTGCGTCTTAGCATTTGCTTGCATGCATCTATTCCTTTTTTTTCAGGGGGTGGGGGAGGAGGGGTCTCTGATGAGTCCTCTGAGTGGTTTCACGCGGCTCACCACCAGTTACTCTCCTGTGCAAACATCTTCACCTCAGAGTAGCACTTCAAACCTTTGATCTTAATCATTTGCTAGGTATATTCCCATCTCCGTCTTCCTCTACAGTTTTTACGCTTTACAGCTCCCTCTAGTACCATGGAAGTCATTCTCTGATGTCTTAACAGATGTCCTATCATCCTGCCCCTTCCACTTGTCAGTGTTCTCCATACATTCGTTTCCTCACTGATTCTGCACAGAACCTCCTCATTCCTTACCTTATAAGTCCAACTAATTTTCAACATTCTTCTGTAGCACCACATCTGAAATGCTTCGATTCTCTTCTTTTCCGGGATTCCTGCAGCCCATGTTTCGCTACTATACAATGCAGTGCTGCAGACTTACACACTTACAAATTTCTTCCTCAAATTAAAACCTTTGTCTGATACTAGTAGACTGGTCTTGGCCAGGAATGCCCTTTTCGCCAATACTAGTACGCTTTTGATGTCCTCCCTGCTCCGGACGTCATGGGTTATTTTACTGCGTAGATAGCAGAATTCCTTAACTTCATCTACTTCGTGACCATGAGTCCAGAGTTTAAGTTTCTCGCTGTTCTCATTTCTGCTTCTTCTCGTTAATTTCGTCTTTTTTCGGTTCACTCTCCGTCCATCTTCTGTACTCATTAGACTGTTCATTCCATTCAGCAGATCCAGTAATTTTTCGTCATTTTCACCGAGGATAGCAATGTCACTAGCGAATCTTTTCACTGATATCGTTTCACCTTCAACTCTTGAAGCCTACTTTTATTTCCATCATTGCTTCTTCGATGTATAGATTGAACAGTAGGGGTGAAAGACTACATCCCTGTCTTCCACCCTTTTTAATACCGGAACTTCACTTTTGGTCTTCCACTCTTATTATTCCCGCTTAGTTCTTATACATTTTGTATATTACTAACACCTTCCTGTAGCTTACACCTATTTTTTGCGAACATCTTGCACCATTTGACACCAGAACGCTTTTTCCAGATGGACAAAACCTATGAACGTGTCTTTATTTTTCTTTAGCCTGGCTTCCATTATCAACCATAACAATGTCAGAAGTGCGTTTCTGGTTCCTTTATTACTCAGATTTAAGACAGAAGTGTAGCGCCTTATGTCTGAATCAGTCCATTGCACGTGCAGTGAACGGCTTAGCCGCACATATCACGTAACAACAGGTAAATAATTCGCTCTAAGTGCTCGCCTAACCTCATTCCACCCCCTCCCCCCACCATGTACGAAACCGTACACGCTGTGGAAAGTATGTACTCAAAGACAAAGTAATATACAATAAAAGTAATAACATTCTTTCTGTTGAATATAATCAACATGTTGTTGTTGTTGTTGTGGTCATCAGTCCTGAGACTGGTTTGATGCAGCTCTCCATGCTACTCTATCCTGTGCAAGCTTTTTCATCTCTCAGTACCTACTGCAACCTACATCCTTCCAAATCTGCTTAGTGTATTCATCTCTTGGTCTCCCTCTACGATTTTTACCCTCCACGCTGCCCTCCAATACTAAATTGGTGATCCCTTGATGCCTCAGAACATGTCCTACCAACCGATCCCTTCTTCTGGTGACGTTGTGCCACAAACTTCTCTTCTCCCCAATCTTATTCAATACTTCCTCATTAGTTATGTGATCTACCCATCTAATCTTCAGCATTCTTCTGTAGCACCACATTTCGAAAGCATCTATTCTCTTCTTGTCCAAACTATTTATCGTCCATGTTTCACTTCCATACATGGCTACACTCCATACGAATACTTTCAGAAATGACTTCCTGACACTTAAATCAATACTGGATGTTAACAAATTTCTGTTCTTCAGAAACGCTTTCCTTGCCATTGCCAGCCTACATTTTATATCCTCTCTACTTCGACCATCATCAGTTATTTTGCTCCCCAAATAGCAAAACTCCTTTACTGCTTTAAGTGCCTCATTTCCCAATCTAATTCCCTCAGCATCACCCGACTTAATTAGACTACATTCCATTATCCTTGTTTTGCTTTTGTTGATGTTCATCTTATATCCTCCTTTCAAGACACTGTCCATTCCATTCAACTGCTCTTCCAAGTCCTTTGCTGTCTCTGACAGAATTACAATGCCATCGGCGAACCTCAAAGTTTTTATTTCTTCTCCATGAATTTTAATACCTACTCCGAATTTTTCTTTTGTTTCCTTTACTGCTTGCTCAATATACAGATTGAACAACATCGGGGAGAGGCTACAACCCTGTCTTACTCCCTTCCCAACCACTGCTTCCCTTTCATGTCCCTCGACTCTTATAACTGCCATCTGGTTTCTGTACAAATTGTAAATAGCCTTTCGCTCCCTGTATTTTACCCCTGCCACCTTTAGAATTTGAAAGAGAGTATTCCAGTCAACATTGTCAAAAGCTTTCTCTAAGTCTACAAATGCTAGAAACATAGGTTTGCCTTTCCTTAATCTTTCTTCTAAGATAAGCCGTAAGGTCAGTATTGCTTCACGTGTTCCAGCGTTTCTACGGAATCCAAACTAATCTTCCCCGAGGTTGGCTTCTACTAGTTTTTCCATTCGTCTGTAAAGAATTCGTGTTAGTATTTTGCAGCTGTAACTTATTGAACTGATAGTTCTGTAATTTTCATATCTGTCAACACCTGCTTTCTTTGGGATTGGAATTATTATATTCTTCTTGAAGTCTGAGGGTATTTCGCCTGTTTCATACATCTTGCTCACCAGATGGTAGAGTTTTGTCAGGACTGGCTCTCCCAAGGCCGTCAGTAGTTCCAATGGAATGTTGTCTACTCCGGGGGTCTTGTTCTGTCAAACTCTTCACGCAGTATCGTATCTCCCATTTCATCTTCATCTACATCCTCTTCCATTTCCATAATATTGTCCTCAAGTACATCGCCCTTGTGTAGACCCTCTATATACTCCTTCCACCTTTCTGCTTTCCCTTCTTTGCTTAGAACTGGGTTTCCATCTGAGCTCTTGATATTCATACAAGTCGTTCTCTTATCTACAAAGGTCTCTTTAATTTTACTGTAGGCAGTATCTATATTGCCCCTAGTGAGATAGGCCTCTACATCCTTACATTTGTCCTCTAGCCATCCCTGCTTAGCCATTTTGCACTTCCTGTCAATCTCATTTTTGAGACGTTTGTATTCGTTTTTGCCTGCTTCATTTACTGCATTTTTATATTTTCTCCTTTCATCAATTAAATTCAATATTTCTTCTGTTACCCAAGGATATCTACTAGCCCTCGTCTTTTTACCTACTTGATCCTCTGCTGCCTTCACTACTTCATCCCTCAAAGCTACCCATTCTTCTTCTACTGTATTTCTTTCCCCCATTCCTGTCAATTGTTCCCTTATGCTCTCCCTGAAACTCTGTAGAACCTCTGGTTCTTTCAGTTTATCCAGGTCCCATCTTACATTCCCACCTTTTTGCAGTTTCTTCAGTTTTAATCTACAGGTCATAACCAATAGATTGTGGTCAGAGTCCACATCTGCCCCTGGAAATGTCTTACAATTTAAAACCTGGTTCCTAAATCTCTGTCTTACCATTATATAATCTATCTGATACCTTTTAGTATCTCCAGGGTTCTTCCATGTATACAACCTTCTTTCATGATTCTTAAACCAAGTGTTAGTTATGATTATGTTGTGCTCTGTGCAAAATTCTACCAGGCGGCTTCCTCTTTCATTTCTGTCCCCCAATCCATATTCACCTACTATGTTTCCTTCTCTCCCTTTTCCTACACTCGAATTCCAGTCACCCATGACTATTAAATTTTCGTCTCCCTTCACAATCTGAATAATTTCTTTTATTTCATCATACATTTCTTCAATTTCTTCGTCATCTGCGGAGCCAGTTGGCATATAAACTTGTACTACTGTAGTAGGTGTGGGCTTCGTATGTATCTTGGCCACAATAATGCGTTCACTATGCTGTTTGTAGTAGCTTACCTGTACTTCTCTTTTTTTATTCATTATTAAATCTACTCCTGCATTACCCTTATTTGATTTTGTATTTATAACCCTGTATTCACCTGATCAAAAGTCTTGTTCTTCCTGCCACCGAACTTCACTAATTCCCACTATAAATAACTTTAACCTATCCATTTCCCTTTTTAAATTTTCTAACCTACCTGCCCGATTAAGGGATCTGACATTCCACGCTCCGATCCGTAGAACGCCAGTTTTATTTCTCCTGATAACGACATCCTCTTGAGTAGTCCCCGCCGGGAGATCCGAATGGGGGACTATTTTGCCTCCGGAATATTTTACCCAAGAGGACACCATCATCATTTAATCATACAGTAAAGCTGCATGCCCTCGGGAAAAATTACGGCTGTAGTTTCCCCTTGCTTTCAGCCATTCGCAGTACCAGCACAGCAAGGTCGTTTTGGTTATTGTTACAAGGCCAGATCAGTCAATCATCCAGACTGTTACCCTTGCAACTACTGAAAAGGCTGCTGCCCCTCTTCAGGAACCACACGTTTGTCTGGCCTCTCAACAGATACCCCTCCGTTGTGGTTGCACCTATGGTACGGCTATCTGTATCGCTGAGGCACGCAAGCCTCCCTACCAACGGCAAGGTCCATGGTTCATGGGGGTGGGGGGGATAATCAACATAAATTACTTAAATTACCTTGTCAATGTGAGCTATGCAATTTACCACTTCAAGAACGACGCCAAACGTTAACACATTAAAAACTGTACACTGCATACTAAAGCTTCATTCTTATTCGCAAGTAACGGCGATCTCAAATACATCTTCTTATTTTATTTAGTGTTGCTTATTAGAGGCGACACGCCACTAATTCCTCTCGTGTGTCGACCTCTTCATGTAAGATTTTAAGGCTTTCGTGGTCACATGAAGCATTTGCACCCTGATTTTGTGTCAGGGCCTTCGGCCGACTTTCCTGACACTGATGCTGGCGAAGCGTAACGATAATTACTACGTTATCTTCCGCGGCCGGTGTGGATATTATATCACGACAATGACATGGTATAACACCTAAATGACTTTTAATCTTGAAATATTTCATCGACGACGCAGTGTAGTTACAGAAGAATTTTAATCTTCTTAAATAATACTGTTAAACTAACGTCGGCCTAATATCGAGGGACAAAAAGCCATCAGGTAATCACCATCTGTCATCCGGATCTAACATTTGAGTTATTTTACTTGTTAGGTGGCAGAATAAATGAAGGTCAATTTCGCACCTTACATAAGAGTTTTATGCATTGTAATGGGAAGGTAAATATGACACCTAACTTACTTCGGCAGTAATGAGCAGATTTGCCTAGAAGAATGTAACGCAAAATGGCTCAAATGGCACTGAGCACTATGGGACTCAACTTCTGAGGTCATTAGTCCCCTAGAACTTAGAACTAGTTAAACCTAACTAACCTAAGGACATCACACACATCCATGCCCGAGGCAGGATTCGAACCTGCGACCGTAGCGGTCTCGCGGTTCCAGACTGCAGTGCCTAGAACCGCACGGCCACTCCGGCCGCCCAACGCAAAAGAGATGACACTTAATCGACGGTATTAGCACACCTCTCCTATATAATGCATGTCAATGAGCAGAAGGTGAAACAAGTAGCGAGAGGAAACGTTTTGTGTGGAAGTAAGCACGGGCAGAAGCAGAGGCCGCACCACGGGAGGCACCACGTAGAGCTCTTGGAGGGCGTCCCGTGGCTGGAGTCAGCGACCAGACAGGTGGTGCATACTGGAGAACAAGTAACGGGCCATCAGGAAAAGGACAGAAAGGAGCTTTAGGAAACTGCGTTTCACAATTCCAAATGGATATGAACAAAAGCAGTGACGCAGTTTATCATGTGAGCAGCGAATGGTACACATGTGATGTACGCATGTAACTTTTAGTCGTCTGGAGCGTGCACGAAACGTCCGATTGGCGGAAACGAACTAAGAAGGAGTAAAGTGCCGAGATTTCGACGCAGTTCAATGGTAGGGCCCATGCGATTGGCAGAGAGAGTTTGTGCAAAATAAGAGGAATGCTCCTATTGGTCGAAAAAAGCCATGACATGGAGAACAGAAGAACCCAGGTGGGGTGACAGTTTGGCTACAAGAAAGACGAGAGCGAAAATTTTGAGAATTCTTCTCTGAACTGGCGTGGAGAGCAAAACGGGGTAGTGCATAACGCTCTGTACGGCGCAGAGGAGAAATTTGAGTGAACGCTGAGTTCACAGTGGCTGACCTCCATCTAAATATTAGCTGTTGTGTCGTTGAGCTCCAACTGTGGAGAAACGAATGAGCCAGTTAGTTAATTGTTGTTACGAGGATTGAGAGGGCATTTTAATGTGCACGCTGCTCCAGCCATGTGCGTGCATATCGCCATATTCCAAGACTAGGGATGAATACATGTTTCCTTGCATAACAAGAAACATAGGGAGACTTTCTGCTGGAAAAATCGGCAAAGGTTTAATTAGCTTTTACAGGAATTTCAGAGCAGCCATGCAGACGACAGCTCATCACAGCTAAGGTAAACACCGCGAGCAGAGGGTAAACTTGTTGGTTCACCAGCTTGTGTCCACTGTAAACGCTCTTGCTCAGCTTGTCACAAAACTAAGCATCCTCTGCAGACTTGAGTGTCATCCTAAGTACTCGTAGTGCCGAACTTTGAACCGGAACCGGATGATTTATCGCAGTACTGGTCAACGTCATGAAGCAGTTGTAAGAATAATTTTGTATGGAAACTTCTAGTAAACATTTACCATTGTTGTGTATTGGATTATTTCACTTTCTGAGGACGACATGCGTTCGTTTGACAACTGTGTAAATACGTGTATTTCTTTGATAAGATTGCAACATTAAACCAAAAATTAATTACAGCTTACACAGTTCTTGTTCTGACCACAAAACCTTACATCCTAAATAAGTGAATGGTAATTCTGGGTTGATTTCCTTGAAAAATACATATCCACTTTTCCCGCGCCATTCTCAGCCCTTATTTTCCTTTCTTCCTAGTTCTTGACCGGACTTTATAACTTAATCTTTATTCTTCCACATAGTACGAAAAATTTTATTCTGGTCAACCATTACAGAAAACACGCCGCACATAGACTATGGATACTGCAGTGATCACTTACACTGATGAGACAAAACATTTTACAGTTGGTTTGATTTTCTGATGCCTTTCTTTTTCTTTTTTTTATTGAGTCATCAGTCTTCTGACTGGTTTGATGCGGCCCGCAGCCTGCCACAAAATCCCCTCCTGTGCCAACCTGCCGGCCGAAGTGGCCGTGCGGTTAAAGGCGCTGCAGTCTGGAACCGCAAGACCGCTACGGTCGCAGGTTCGAATCCTGCCTCGGGCATGGATGTTTGTGATGTCCTTAGGTTAGTTAGGTTTAACTAGTTCTAAGTTCTAGGGGACTAATGACCTCAGCAGTTGAGTCACATAGTGCTCAGAGCCATTTGAACCATTTGTACCAATCTCTTCATCTCAGAGAAGCACTTGGAACCTACGTCCTGAATTATTTGTTGGATGTATGCTAATCTCTGTATTCCTCTACAGTTTTTGTCCTTAACAGCTCCGTCTAGTACCTTGGAAATTCCATGGAAGCACCATGGAAGGCTTGTAAGATGTCCTATCAACCTGTCACCGGCCGGCTTGTCTGTCCGAGCGGTTCTAGGCGCTACAGTCTGGACCCGCGCGACCGCTACGGTCGCAGGTTCCAATCCTGCCTCGAGCATGGATGTGTGTGATGTCCTTACGTTAGTTAGGTTTAAGTAGTTCTAAGTTCTAGGGGCCTGATGACCTCAGAAGTTAATTCCCATAGTGCTCAGAGCCATTGGAACCTATCAACGTGTCCCTTCTCTTGTCAGTGTTTTCACATATTCCTTTCCGATTCTGCGCACAACCTCCTCATTTATTACGTACTTCTCAACATCCGTCTGTAACACCACATCTCAAATGCTTCGATTCTCTTCTGTTACAGTTTTGCCACAGTCCATGTTTCACTACCATACAATGCTGTGCTTCAAACGTATATTCTCAGAAATTTCCTCCTCAACTTAAAGCGTGTGTTTGATACCAGTAGACTTCTTTTGGCCAGGAATGCCCTTTTTGACAGTGCTAGTCTGCTTTTGATGTCCTCCTTGCTTTGTCTGTTTTTGTTTGTGTTGCTGCCTAGGTAACAGAATTCCTTAAGTTTATCAACTTCGTGACCATCAATCCTGATGTTAATCTTTTCGCTATCTCATCTCTGCTACTTCTCATTTCATTCATCATTTTTCGATTTACTCTCGACCCATATTCTATACTAATTAGACTGTCCATTCCACTCAGTACTTCATGCAGTTCTTCTACACTTTCACTCAGGATAGCAGTGTCATCAGCGAATCGTATCACTGATATCCTTTCACCTTGAATTTTAACTCCACTCTCGAACCTTTGTTTTATTTCCATTATTGCTTCTTCAATACACAGATTGTACTATAGGGGTGAAAGACTACATCGCTGTCTTACACCCTTTTTAATATAGGCACTTCGTTCTTAGTCGTCCACTCTGATTGTCCCCTCTTGGCTCTTGTACGCATATATTATCCCTCTCTCCCTATAGCTTACCCCTATTTTTCAAAGAATTTCGGACATCTTGCACGATTTTACAGTGCCGAACGCTTTTTCCAGGTCGACAAATCCGAAGAGCGTGTCTTGATTTTTCTTTAGTGTTCTTCCATTATCAACCGCAACGTCATAATTGCCTCTCCGGTGCCTTTACCCTTCCTAAAGCTTAACTGATCGACATCTAACATATCCTACATTTTCTTTTCCATTCTTCTGTGTATTATTCTTGCCAGAAACTTGGATGCAGGAGCTGTTAAGCCACCAAAAGTCCTGGCATACGAGGAGCGTGAGCAAGAGTGAGTCTTTCCCGACAGCTGCAAAGGGCAGTGCGGATGTTATTGGCACCTCCCAATGAAGTCTGACCGTGGGAAACCACTTACCGAGCTGTCTGCTCGAGCCTCGCTGCCAACAGCTGGGTAAAGAACATTGCATCCCTGTTGAGTAACTCCAAGGGACGGTAAACTCATTTCCATGAGGTACCCGAGTCTTGTGGATGGGAATGAGGAAAACATGGAGGGAACCGTCTGGAATCGATAAGAAGGTCCTGACAAATTTCCGTCCACACTAGCGGCAGATGGGGATGACGTGACCTATAAAACTGCGCTGGGAGGCCGTCAGAGCCAAGCGACATGTTCGGAGAATCCGCCTGAATAGCGTCATGGACTTCTCCTCCGTGACGTTAGCAATCAGATCCATCTTCGCATGCACGTGAACCAGAGCAGAGTCTGGAGACTGCCGTAATGTGGGCAGGGCGGTGACGTTGTTAAAGAGTACTGCGTAACATAATGTGCATAGAGGGCATAGCCGATATCCCGTTGGATAACAATACCCAGCCCATCATGAGTCGTAAGAACATTAGTCAAATTCTTCCGACGGTGGCATCTATCCGCTATAACAAGATACATAGATGGACGCTCTTGCACTAACCCATCGTGCGTGAGCGCCCTGACTGTAGCTCCTTCAAGATGGCGTCGAGAGAGGGATGTGAGTTGTGCCTTGGCACGTTTCGCCATCGTCTGGCGCTCTAGAGAATACGGCATCAGAGTATATTCCAGGAGAGTGGTGAAACAGAATTCCTGAGTCCGTCGCCGCCACGCTGCACCCTCCCTTCCGTAACCAATCAACGCCTTGCGAAGAGTAGGCTTTGCGCAGAGCACCCGCCATGACAGGGCAGTTCGATACGATCACCGGATTCTCTATGAGCCGCCGGCAGTGGAAAAAGAATCACCATCTATTATCAGAAACGGCCGCTCAACGCCAAGATATCTGGATATGTTTTCATCTCGGTTTCGCCACGTGATGGAGACACTCACCACAGAACTCCTCGAAAACCCGACAAGTCTTGCAGTTTCCGAAATGTTCGTGCCAAGTGTTTGGGTCATTGCAGTCTGCCATAGGCCGAAGTCAGATAGATGGTGCTCCTTCCCCACTCTACACAAGGACAACACGCTCACTGCTGCTACGTGCACCGTGCGTGTCTCTGACTAGCTTGCCAGGTCATGTTGCTATCGCCTTGACGGGTTTATATACATACACTAATTGCCATTAAAATTGCTACACCAAGAAGAAATGCAGATGATAAGCGGGTATTCATTGGCCACCTCTGGCCGTAATAACGGCCTTGATACGCCTGGGCATTGAGTCAAACAGAGCATGAAGGGCGTGTACAGGTACAGCTGCCCATGCAGCTACAAAACGATACCACACTTCAACAAGTGTTTTGGTGAGCCACTTGCTGGTCCACCATTGACAGACGTTTACAATTGGCGAGAGGTCTGGAGAATGTGCTGGCCAGGGCAGAAGTCGAACATTCTCTGTATCCAGAAAGGCCCGTACAGGACCTGCGATATGCGGTCGTGCATTATCCTACTGAAATGTAGGGTCTCGCAGGGATCGAATGAAGGGTAGGGCCACGGGTCGTAACACATCTGAAATGTAACCTCCACTGTTCAAAGTGTCGTCAATGCGAACAAGCGGTGATCGAGACGTGTAACCAATGGCTTCCCATACCATCACGCCGGGTGGTACGCCAGTATGCCGATGACGAATACACAATTCCAATACGCGTTCACCGCGATGTCGCCAAACATGAATGAGACAATCATGATGCTGTAAACAGAACCTGGATTCATGCGAAAAAATGACGTTTTGCCATTCGTGCACCCAGGTTGAGTACACCATCGCAGGCGCACCTGTCTGTGATGCAGCGTCAAGGGTAACCGCAGCCATGGTCTCCGAGCTGATAGTCCATGCCGCTGCAAACGTCGTCGAACTGTTCGTGCAGATGGTTGTTGCCTTGCAAACGTCTCCATCTGTTGACTCAGGGATCGAGACGTGGCTGCACGATCCGTTACAGCCTGCGGATAAGATGCCTGTCATGTCGACTGCTAGTGATGCGAGGCCGTTGGGATCCAGCACAGCGTTCCGTATTATCCTCCTGAACCCACCGATTCCATATTCTGCTAACAGTCATTGGGTTTCGACCAACGCGAGCAGCAATGTCGCGATACGATAAACCACAATCGCAATAGGCTACAATCCGACCTTTATCGAAGTCGGAAACGTGATGGTACGCACTTCTCCTCCATACACGAGGTATCACAACAACGTTTCACCAGGCAACGCAGTCAACTGCTGTTTGTGTATGAGAAATCGGTTGGAAACCTTCCTCATGTCAGTACGTTGTTAAATTTCGCGTCTGTAGCACGTCATCTTCGTGGTATAGCAATTTTAATGGCCTGTAGTCTAGTAGACCGGTGGTCAGCACATTTTTCTAAGCAGTGACACAGCTTTGAAGGTTAAATACCGCAGAATAAGTTGAACAAAGAATATGCATGTTATGTAGGGAGGCAGGTAAATAATGCGTGGTGTGTGGCGAGAGGCTGGGATTGGGGCGACTGCCGTGGACAGGTGTGTCTGTGGGCGAGGTGGTGTGGGGTGGGGTTGGGGGTGGCAGTATCTCTCTGCTGCTGCTGCTGCCTGGACTTCCGGCGCGGCCCGCCCCGCTATCGTGCCCCTTCCGGCTGAGCGCCGCGCGCCCAAAAAGCGCAGCCGCCGTGCAGCGCGCATGGCAGCTCCGTCACACGGCAAGCCGCTCTGGAAGGTGGGCGGGCCACGCAGCGGCCTCTGCAGGCCTCTAGCTGCAGGAAGTGTCGTCGTACGTCCCCTCCTGTTCTTACTGCACTGGGCATCTGTCTCACAGCTCCCTGTTCTCTACATTGGTCCTGTGGTGTCACCGCCAGACACCACACTTGCTAGGTGGTAACCTTTAAATCGGCCGCGGTCCATTAGTATACGTCGGACCGGCGTGTCGTCACTATCAGTGATTGCAGATCGAGTGCCGCCACACGGCAGGTCTAGTCTAGAGAGACTCCCGAGCACTCGTCCCAGTTGTAGAGCCGACTTTGCTAGCGACGGTTCACTGTCTACATACGCTCTCATTTGCAGAGACGACAGTTTAGCATAACCTTCAGCTTCGTCATTTGCTACGACCTAGCAAGGCGCCATATTCAGTTACTATAATTACTACCTTCAAGAATGTATTCTGACCAGATAATATTGTGAATCATGTACCGTCAAGAGCGACGTTCATCATTAATGGATTAAAGTTAAGTATCAAACTAATTACGTCCGCTTTCTGAATTCTCATTCCTTGTCATGTTCCAGACCTCACGTCAGTATAGTTCTTCCCTCCTCACGCCAGCCTGCGTTAGCTAAAACGCATGCATTTCGGCCTCCACTCGTAACACGGTGTTGGCTCTTCTGCTAACCCAAAAGGTCCCTCTCGTGCGAGAGGCTACCCAAAAGAAATCGGATTAACATTCCCGTGGGTGGTGCTTATGCAGTACGCATTTCTGCCGCTAGGCGTGTGTACAGTGCAACTCATTGCCAGTTCAGTGCAACTCGTGTTGTGGACCTGGCTTGTTCTGTTCATCTGCAGTCATTGGTTTAGCTAGCTGGGGGTCTTGTTTCGCTTTTTGCGGTGGCAAGTTTAATTGAAAAACGTGCATCTGTGATATTTTGTTTTCTACTAGGTAAAAATGCTGCTGAAGCTGTTTTAACTTTGAAAACAGCTTATCAAGATGACACCGTGGGAAATACTCAAGTCCACGAGTGGTTTGCTCGATTTAAAAATTGTGACATGTCGATTGACGACAAACTTCGTTCTGTACGTCCAACTGCCCGACTCGATGAAAATATTGAAAAATTCGAGATCTTGTGCTCATACACCATCGGCAGACAATTGATCAACGCTCAGAGAGTTTAGTGGGTTATCTTGGAGTTCGGTTCAGTAAATTTTAACGGAAGACTTGGGAGTGAAAAGAGTTGCTGCCAAGTTTGTTCCTTTGGTGCTGATTGATAATCAAAAGGAACGTCGAGTTGAAACATATCATACTTTGAGGCAACAAAATTTTCTGTCAAAGATCATTACTGGCGATGAGTCATGGTGCTATGGTTACGACACATGAACAAAGCAACAGTCAAGCCATAGGTGCCCCCCTTCCCCATTCCCCAATGGAAGACGTCATCCTTACCCTATCCAAAAAATGTTGTCAAGTAAAATCAAACATCAATATAATGCTAATTTCCGTTTTTGAAGCCAAGGGCGTAGTTAATTCAGAATTTGTTGCCCCAGGTCAGACCGTCAATGAAACCTTCTATTTGGTAGTTTAAGAAGACTGCACCATAGCGTTTCTCAAAAAAGACCTGATTTATGGCAGGCAGGAAACTGGTTCTTCCACCATGATAACGTACCTGCACACACAGCTATCCCTGATAGACAGTTTTTGGCTAAAAATATCATGGTTCCATGGCCCCAACTACCTTACTCGCCTGACCTAGCTCTGTGCGACATTTCTTATTTCCACTCATGAATAAGGGCATGAAAGGACTCCGATTTCACAACATTTAAAAATTCAAGAAACTAAACAAGGGAGTAGCTGTCAGCCACCTCTAAAATGAGTGATGACCACAAAAAAAGTTTTGAAAAGAGGGAGGACCACTGGGACAGCTGTATTTGTCATAATGGAGAGTATTTTGAAGGGGAAAATTTTCTTTTATAACAGTTTGAAAATATATAGCTTTTAAAAAACTAATTCTGGTATTTTTGTATACACCTCGTACTTGGAGATGTAATTAACTCTGGTGTCTCACTTAATCATTGTGATCCAAGGTCAAGCAGCAAAGGCGATCGAGGAAAAATATGACTAGGGAAACGAAGTTAGGAATGGAGAAAAAAAACTTTGGTCTTTTTCTGTGTTTCTGCGAAAGAGGACTAGAACAGTTGAACCAAACCGGTCACGCCTTGAAAGAGACGTTAATAGATGAGCATTGCCAAAAGCAAAATGAGGTTGACTGGATTATGGCCTCATTAAATGAGGCAATACTGGGGGAATTAAATTAGGAATTGAGACACTAGAAGTGGTAGGACAGTTTTGTCACTTTTGCAGGAAAATAGCTGCCGATGGTCAAAGCAGAGAGCATATAAAATACAGAAAAGGATTTCTCAATACGGGAAATTTGTCAACACCAATTACAAATATCTCTATCGAGGGCTTTTTCAGAAGGTTTTTGTCTTTAGTACAGCCTTTGAATGGATGCAAGTGTACCCCTTTAAAGTGAGTCCAAACAAGCTCATCGTAAGCAGATGTCTTTATTTAGTTCCCAACAGATTATATTGGTGAATCATGCTTGGTTAGTCCTTCCATGTCCTTCGGTTAGTTAGGTTTAAGTAGTTCTACGTTCTAGGGGACTGATGACCTCAGAAGTTAAGTCCCATAGTGCTCAGAGCCATTTGAACCATTTTTTCAACAAAGAAAAATGTGTGTTTTTTCGCACAGAAATAGAATATTTGGGACATGTAATCAACGCACAAGGTGTCCATCCATTGCAGTCGCACCTTCGTGCCAATGGCAACCTTTCTTCGCCTAAAAACGTGTCCGAATTGCAATCTGTGTTGCGCAAGATTACCTCTTATCATCGGTTCATCCCCAATGCTACACAAATAGCTGCGCCGTTGCACCGATTACGCCAGCGCAACGTTCCGTTTTTGTGGTCGGCCGAATGCCAAGCGGCATTTCAGAAACCGAAAAACGCCCTCTTGAGTGCTCGTTGCCTAGTCCATTTCGATCCCTCTCAACCAGTTGTGCTTGCTGTGGACGCTTCATCCTATGGTTTAGGTGCTCTGCTGTCGCATCGTGTTGGATCTGCTGATCGACCGATAGCTTTTGCTTGCAAATTGCTTACCGCCGCACAACAAAACTATTCGCAAATTGAAAAAGAAGCCTTCGCAATCATATATGGGGTCACAAAGTTCCACGACTATTTGTATGGCCGAAAATTTTTTTTCTAATGACGGACCATACGCCTCTACAGTCGTTCCATCCTGCCAAGCCGGTCCCCCCCCCCCCCCCCCCCCCAGAGCGGCTCAGAAGCTCCAAGGGTGGGCTTTGTTATTGTCGAATCATCAGTATGAAATTGTCTATCGCCCCACATCTCGCCATTTCAATACGGATGTGCTGTCTCGTTTGCCAATAGCCCACGAGAATGCTTTTGATGAGTCAGAAATTGCGTCTTGTCACGTCGATTCCCATGACAGTGACTTGGTCACTCGTTTTCCTCTGGATTTCCGCAAGATTGCACAGGCCACTGCTTCGGACTTGGACTTGGGAGAACTTTTGCATTTGGTGCGCACTGCCTGGTCCCGTTCGCCAAAGGACGTTGCACATCCCGTCGTGCGCTGTTATTTTGCTCAACGCCACGACCTGTCAGTGCAACGTCGTATTTTGCTGCTTCGCTCTCAGTCTGAACAGATTCGGGTGGTTATTCCACAGTGTTTGCGGCGCGAAATTTTGACGTTGCTACATCAGGGCCACTGGGGAATGGTAAGCACCAAGCAACTTGCACGCCAACATTGCACTTGGCCAGGCATAGACAAGGATATTGAACAGTTAACCGCTCAGTGCAGTTCGTGCATCGAACACCAGTCGGCCCCGCCCTAGAAGTTTGCTCCATGGCCCACACCCTCCGCGCCTTGGCAGCGCGTACACCTCGACTTTGCGGGCCCGTTCTGGGGTACTCACTGGCTTGTGGTTGTGGATGCCTTTAGCAAGTTTCCTTTTGTCGTTGCAATGAACAATATTACTACTCCGAGCACCAACCGCGCCCTTTCGTCCATCTTTTTTGCCTTCAAGGTTTACCTGAACTGATTGTGACAAACAATGGTCCCTCCTTTGCTTCGCGTGACTTTGAACAGTTTTGTGTTGCCAATGGGATTGCTCATCTCCCAAGTGCTCCATTCCACCCTCAGTCCTATGGCGAGGCTGAGCGGTTTGTCTGTACTTTTAAACAGCAGATGAGCAAACTTCGCGCCACCCATAAGAGAGACCAAGCTTTGCTCGCATTCCTTTCGTCATATCGTTCGCAGCCTCTCGACGGCCCGTCGCCGGCAGAGTTGTTTCATGGCCGTCGCCACAGAACTTTGCTCACCCTGCTGCACCCGCCAGCGCCGCTGCGGCCGCATTATTGCTTTGCGCCTAACACTCCTGTGTATTGTGGATTGTTTGCCGGCCGCCGCCGCTGGGGGCGGGGTACGATCGTCCGGCGGTTGGGTTCCCACATGTTTCTCGTTTCCACCCCCGTCGGCTTGCAGCGCCGCCACCGGAATCAGCTGCGGCTTTGCCGAGCTAGCGACACTGCCGCAGGCTTTCCGGCTGCAGACCCAAAGGCGGACTCGCCCCGGTTCCTAGATGGGGGGCGTCCCTCGGCGCCCCCCACCCCCCCAACCCTCCTGCAGCCGTCCCAGCTGCAGGAGCCTTCCCCGATGGAAGTCGACGCGGTTGTCCGGCCTGTTCCAGCCCGCCCTCCGGCCTCCGGCGCTTTCTAGCCGGGACTCCATCGCTGCCTTTTCTCATGGGTCATCTTGGCCGCCGCCCGAGGCTTCGTCGTCGGTCTCGAGCGTCCGGGTGCGTTAAGTGTAGGGTCCGTCGTGCCTGCTGTGTGTTGCGTCCTTGGGGTCGTTTCGGCTGGGCGAATGCCGAGACGCGGGAGTCGACGCTACCCAGCCTCGCTCCGTTGGCTCCCCGTCGCCTCACAGTAGCCACACCCCCCCTTCGTCGTAGGGCCCTGGCAGCACCTGACGTCTTGGTGGCCTTTCAAGGGGGGAGGGATGTTGTACCCGCGAACCCAACCGAATAGCGCGCGCGCCCTGCCGTCGCATCGCCTGCCACAGTTTCCCGCCGCGACCGCCAGAGGCGCATGGCGTTGCCGCCGACCGAAGGCGTCGCGCCATTCCTGAGCTGGGGCCTACAGCGCCCTCTGGCTACACGGTGTAACAGGAGCGCTGGCCCCGAGTCAGGGGGTCTTGCAGACAGCTCGTTGCAGTCGTCAGTGCTGCCGTTCGTTGTCTTGTTAGCTAGCTCGCTGTGTGATTCAGTACTGTATAACGACTTAGGCCACGAATCAGGAATATTCTTGGGACACTAATTGGAACTGTATCTACGCTTTTAGTCACAAGCTGGTCACGTCCTACTCCGTATCCAAATTATGGTTGCCACGCCTGGGCAGCCATAAAAGAAACTTTCGTTCTAGTAGTGGCATTTTGCATTATGAGGGCTAGTTTTCCTGATAACGATGTACTAATTGACTTTGCTCCTGATTTACGTAACTGTGTAGTAGACCTACTGCAACATATTTGGATAGTCCGCTTCTTAGTTGCCATATTTCGCTATAATATTTTCCTTTGTTTCAAAACGCCAAGTTTACATGACCACTGCAACTTGGTGACATCAGTAAGAATTTAATACTTTGAAACAGTAACGTGTGGTGTACGAGGAGTGTACTCTGTTGAATGAGGAATACATGAAACACAAAAGCTGCGTCCAGTAACAATAATTAATTTTCGGTTACATGACAAAGCACAAGTCGAAATACTGTCTATTCATCTCAGTACCCAGTAAAACTTAAACTGGAACGATCGCAAACATACTTTTGTGGGAAAGGCAAACGAAAGACTGCGTTTTATTAGCCGCACGCTAAGAGTACCCAACAGGTCTGGTGAAAATACTGCCTACTCTATGTCTGTCCGTTCACTGCTGTAGTATTCCTGTGCGGTATGGGATCCTTGACAGACGTGATTGACGGTGCACGCCACAAAACGTCCAAGGAACGGTAGCACGATGTGTAATGTTGAAACGTCCCCTTAGAAAAATTTATGAATGACTGTGCTGATAAACCTCCTACATTATTTGCTTTTCAAACAGCTGAGCAAAACTGAACGTACTCAGACAATACTCTCTTTACTTATCCTGATCAATACTAAACTGACACACAATACTTTTAGCGCAACGCAATCTGACTTTTAATAATCTCTACAAAAGAATGGCCCTGACTAACAATAACCTATACCTTTCATGAATCACTTACCTCACAAAAACCTTCGTTACTCGAAGTACTGCAATACTGCGAGCGCCACTACTGCCAGCTAAATAAAAGATTCAAACTACTGAAGGCACTAACTACTGATAGGCATAGTTGGCAAATGAAAGATTTTGATGGAGAACAAACAATGTATTTACCTTAATAGTGTTCAAAAGTCATCATATATATATCAGTTCATGACATCCAGTCTTACAAATTTACTGTCTCTGATGGACACACGTCCAGATCATCCGCTCTCAAAACTCCGCCATCTCTCTCCTCACATCGACCACTGCTGGCGGCTCACCTCCAACTGCGCAACGCTACGCGCTGTTAACAGCCAACTGCCCAACACTACAATAGCAAACAACAATGAAAACCAGCCAAAGACTGCACACAGCACAGCCAGTGATTTTCGTACAGAGCGCTATGTGGCGTTACCAACATAAAAACCTAAACAGCCTACTTACAATGTCACGAAACAGGGGAGAGAGAGTCCCACATTTGGTAAGCGAGATGGGGTGACATTCATGAAGAGAAAAGCGTTTTTCGTTGCCGTGAGATCTTTGCACGAAATTTCAACCATCAACATGTGTTCCGAATGCCAAAACATTAGTTCCTCGGGAACTTACACAGGAAGAAATGACCATAGTAATAAAGTAATTCAGGGCTCGTAAGAAAAGATTTAAGTGGTTCTTTTTCCCGCACGCTGTTAAATAGTGGGACGGTAGAGAAATAGTCCGAAGGTGGTTCGATGAACCCTGTGCCAGCCACGTAAGTCTGGATTGTAAAGAACTCCTATAGACGTAGTCATGTAGATGTAACAACGAAATTATCTTGTAATATGCTACATGTGAGTTACATTTGATTTGAACATCGAAATTGTTTGCTGTTTATTTATATTTTGTTCATTATTTTCAGCTATAGACAAAGCCTAGGTGCGTTAAATTGATACTGAAATAAAGTGTCATGCATGGACTAATAACAATAAATTAATTACTACTTGTTGTACTGCAGTATCTGCCAGCGTCTTCAGGAGTGGATATCGCATGCGACGTTCCTAGGGTGTTTGTAAGAGGATATTGCAGACGTCTTCGAACAAAATTTGAATGTAGCTTCGTAAAAGCTCAGTGATCAAACGATCTAAGTTGCTGAGGAATACAGTTTATCGTCACTAGACATTATATATTATCATTATACATGAGGTGAAAAGGGTTTCGCCGGGTGCGGTGGCCGAGCGGTTCTAAGCGCTTCAGTCACGAACCTCGCGGCTGCTTCAGTCGCAGGTTAGAATCCCACCTCGGGCATGGATGTGTGTGATGTCGTTAGGTTAGGTAGGTATACGTAGTTCTAGGTCTAGAGGACTGATAACATAAGCAGTTTGGTCGCATAGTTCTTAGAGCCATTTTTTGACCTTCGCGTAAGTTTTCTTTACATAAACGGCCGTATCTTTAGATTGCGTTGACATAGAAGCTCACTTTTTTACACCACCAATGGACCGTATACCGCAGGAAGTGCGAAACATTTCCGCTTATTATGACTATTGGAGGTAAACGGGTTTTAAGGGTTGGGTAGACAAACAGTCGGTCAAGAAAGTGAGACTAGTAGGGTTCCATTTTTACCGATTTAGGTGACGCAATCCTAACAACGAAAATAGCTACGACAGTTACTGAAGATGAGGGCCTCATGAATAATTCCCCCTACTCTTTATTCAAATGTTATAGCTACAGTCGATACATCAGTATATTAACCGTAGCTACACTTTCGATCCCAATCACGTTTACAGGAATGCAAATAAATACATTTGCTTATACACGTGGTAATTCAGAACGCGGTATTAATGCCAGCGCGTTTTAGAAGTGCAATCTACTAAACTAAATTCGTACGCAAGGATTTTATATAAATTAGTGATAAGGCCGAGGAGCAAAGAAAATATTTGTCCTCCTCTTTTGCTTCAAGTTAAGAAGTTAAAAGGTGTTATGTCGAGCTTAACTACACCTCGATTAAAACAACAAGATGATTCGCAGTCGATTATAGAAAGGGGCTGTACTACCAGTTCGCTCAACCATCACGCCCAAACGGACTGCGGCAGCTACAGGTGTGTACCTCACTACTCGACACATTCGTGTACACACTCTCCATTTCTCTCTGTCTTCTTTCTTTCTCTCTCTCTGTCAATAAACGTTGTGAGTTTTCTTAGTGGAATGGTAGTACCCTTATCAACTTCCTGTCCGCTAACGCCAATAGTTTTGACATTCTGACCTGAGAAACAAATATACCACATAGAGGAACAACACAAACAGTGCAAACGAATCACACTGCTGCTTTACTGCTCTGAAGCGATGTCAGCACCTGAGTGTGGTAACTAGCGCTAGGGGTGCCAGACTCGTACGGCAAAGCTAACAGACAGGAAGGTGGGAACACGCTCATTCTCTCATTGTTGTTATGTGATAGCTCTTATTTAGACGATGGCTATCAGTCATTTTCGTACTCTGATCTGCCTGTAGCTTATTTCTATTTTTGCCCCCTAAGTAAGCACAAGGCTCCATATTTTGGAAGGCGGATTTCCTGTGCCTTTAATTGAATCCATCCGGGACATGCTTACTATGTTGCTAATAAAATGGCGAGAAGTGAAGAGCTGCCACCTTGAGATATGAGCAGAGTCTGAAATCATAAAGACGGAAATCTAAGAGACGGGCGCCGAACTTTCCATATATGTACATAAGGTTCTCTTGGTTCCGCTGGAGCATATCGAAAATGTGGCACATGTTGCTTACAATGCGACAGGTAAGGCATGTGCCCTGAGGAACAGCACACGACGGCCTCCACACCTCAGGCCCTAGCCAGCAGACCGCTGTGCAGAGCAATGGTCCGTGGAGCTCCATTGCGCTACTTCGGCCACGGAAGGCCGAGGGAAATTGGCGGTCGCTCACTCGGTTGCCCATTCCTAACACTTCACGGCTCGTGTGGGGCCCTGTGGTAGCCGCTACCGGCTGTGTAATGGCTGCCTGAACGACGTCTGAACATAGCTACAACTCAATGGATTGTAGGGACGAGAGACGTTCTGGCACCAAAAGCCCTTCCCTGAAGCTGTAAAACGAGGCACTGTTAGCTCGTATCTAGCCACTCCTATGGAGGAGAAGATGTTCTATAACAAGCGAAACCTGTTACTCAGAAAGAGGTCAGAATTATTCACTAGATTGCCCGTGGTGGCACTGCCGACTACAAATTGCCACTGCACGTTACCTTTAAGTCTATTGTGGGCTTCATTCCTGTGTCTCAGTGCTTCACGTTCCTGTAGAAAACCGCAGAACAGTACTGTGACAATTACAGCTGGGAATAATCAAGATTGCCGACTGGTGTGGCCGAGTGGTTCTAGGCGCTTTAGTCTGGAACCGCGCGACCGCTACGGTCGCACGTTCGAATCCTGCCTCGGGCATGGATGTGTGTGACGTCCTTAGGTTAGTTATGTTTAAGTAGTTCTAAGTTCTAGGTGACTGATGACCTCAGATGTTAAGTCCCATAGTGCTCAGAGCCATTTGAACCATTTAATCAAGATTCTCACTGTACCTATAGCACTACACCTGTCGAGGGTTCAACAGTGATTGTCGTTATAAGTTTTTAATACCGTGGTTTGAATATCGTGGATCATTGTACTGGCTGTAGTGTGAACATTATAGCTGACTGTATGAAACCATAGGAACTCATACTTCTAAGAACAGAAACTTACTGGCCTGGAGGTTAGGAAAATGGCAGTCTGACCGTGATATAAAAAGCGCAGCGAGGCAGGTACACACAATATTCTCAAGCACTGAGAGATGACTCAGTATGTGCTACATCGAAACTGCTCGAGGTATGATTGTAACATTTCTAGTTCTGTAACTTAAAAAACATAAGTTCAGACAAAGTTCTAAACAGACAAATATTAATTTTTTTCACCAAACAGGCAGTTGCAAGCCTTTGGAGTTGTAAAGGTGGTAGAAGAAGATATGTTTAAAAACTAATTTAAAAGAGCTTTATTACTGTACTAAAATTAAGAGACTAGTAATTTCAAAATTTCAGCGTGGTGAAATTTCTTGTACTTAAAGCAATAGTTAGTGTACTTTGATTACCATACATAGACTCTAAATTTGAATTTAAGTAATCTTTGTAATGAAATAAATATCCAAAAAATTTTAAGTAAACTTTATGATAAATGAAGAAACACCAAGCATTTAAAACTTTCAACTCTCAAAGGTTGATTAATTTTAAAAATCCTGCAGGTAAAAGTTTATAAGAAATTTAAAAAAGATACCAAAAGTTTATTAACAAGATGAAATCACTTAAACAAATAAGCAATTAAATGGCATGAGGACCAATTCCTTTAACCGTCCCAAGTGGAAAACAGTGGCCTTGTTTCCAAAAGAAGCTCCGTTTACATGGCTGCGTTTACCCTAGATTAGACGCTCGCCTTTTATCAGTTATACATGCCTCTATGGCTTCCAGTTTTGCCGAACATCAAATTTAGTAATACAGCTTCAGCAAACAGTAATAGTTCGTACAACACAACAACTGTTAACCACAGTAATCAGTAAAGTGAATCAAACATTTTTAATCTCAAAATCACCAGGGTATGGCGTAAGTAGCAGATTTCATGCAAAGAATTTTAGTCATCAAGAGTGTTTACTTTTAACAAGAGAAGGAGCTAGACTTGTTAGTTAACAAAACCATGTAGCAAATTTAAATATCGACAGAAAGCATCTAAATCCAGAACGAAATTTTCACTCTGTAGCAGAGTGTGTGCCGATATGAAACTTCCTGGCAGATTAAAACTGTGTGCCGGATGGAGACTCGAACTCGGGACATTTCATATCGGGGCACGCTCCTCTGCAGAGTGAAAATTTCATTCTGGAAACATTCCCCAGGCTGTGGCTAAGTCATATTTCCGCAGCATCCTTTATTCCAGGAGTGCTAGTTCTGCAAGATTTCGTAGGAGATTTTCTGTGAAGTTTGGAAGCTATAAGACGAGGTACTGGCAGAACTGCAGCTGAGAGGATGTGTACTGAGCCGTGCTTCGGTAGCTGAGTGAATAGCGCACTGGTTCGCGAAAGGCAAAGGTCCCGAGTTCGAGTCTCGGCCTGGCACACAGTTTTAATCTGCCAGGAAGTTTCAGCACCTAATTACGCGGCACAATGCGCTATTTAAATTTAAGGAAAGGTTTTTCCGTCGCGTAACTACGTGAAAACTGAAACTAAATGTATTGGACTCAAAAAGCGTGAATTTCTCTCAATTACGATACTACATTTTAGTTATAGGATTATACTGTGTTTAATGCTTTTTTAGGATTCTCATGAATAAATAAACAATATATTTGAATTAAAAAAGTCTTGGTTGTGATTTATTCTCATTTTATTATCAATTCTTATAAACTGCAACCAAGACTGTATTTCAGATCCTCTACATGTAGTTGCCATACCAGACGTAAAGGAGGAGACAAATTTTTCTAAAAATATAGCCGCAGTTGTATGAAGTTGTTGCGATGGAAATGCAACCAGACCTTCGATCAGTTTATGACCTAGTTCAAAGACATCGACGTTTCGTATTCAGCTACACAACTTAGCAGTATCAACTGGTAATATACATATATGTCTTGGTGCCCAACATATTTTTTATGTTTTACTTTTATTTCTACATTATTTTGTTGGTGCTATGGAATGGAATAGAAAGCAATAAGGTACTTTGTATGAGTTTCAACAGATTTGACGATAGGGTTCTTCCGAAACACGTCTGTGTCAAAGCAGGTAACAGATTTGAGACGCTTTTTATTTAAACTATTGGCATCATTATTTATAAATAAACTTATTCTCCGTTTTGTTTCGAGTTCATTCTGCATTTACTTTATGAGGTGTTCTATCAACATAGCCTGCGCAGATGTATAGGGATGGTGACATGGGTGTGGTTTTGTCGTAGAACAGCCGTCCCCTTTATTCCAGCTGCCATCCGCTAGAAGCAAAACTAAATGTTTTACTCTTCGGAGGTTACGTACTAATAATCACCACGGCTGCTCCCTCGCAGAATACGTAGACAATCCCATTCTTTGGAAGTCATTGGCCTGGGATGCCTTTTTTCTTTTGTCATTGGGAATGATGGACGACTCCGTAGTTCAGATCCTCGGTACGGATCTGCATTCGGCCGGTTACATACCCAAGATCTCTGAAACAGGACTACAAAAGAAAAATTTGGCTCGCTGATGCTTTGGATCGAGCGGATGGACGTACGATCAATACAGACCACCGTTGCTGGTACATGCAAATCGGTGTTGAGCATCTCTCCATTACGAAGTGAAAACCTGTCAACGTATTCTGCCCACGCGCACTCAGGCGTATAACTACAGTTCTACATGACAGCTGCGTCAGCTACAAAATACCGCGTGACGATCTAATCAAAGAGTCAGCCGTGAAATGATAACTCGAACAAAGAAAGTGACACTATCTTGTTTTCTTCATGACATTTAAAAGGACTGATTCCGTGATATACTTGGTACCAGTGTTAGTGACTCTGAACAGTTGGTTCGCAGTATTTGTAAGGACACACAGTACCACTGGTAGGAATCGATTTTTGTTTACAGTTTTGTTAGCAGATGTACCACACTTTTTGAGAAACCTCCCGGTAAATTTGTCTTCTATTCATCTTCCCCGATACGTATTCCACTCGTTTGATCACTTTCATATTATTTTAAAGAAAAAAAATTAGCAACAGTTTCAGTTGCGGCATTATAAGGCGATTATCGGTTTGATAGAACACCTACAGAGAGCTACTTGTTTTAAAGAACTGACAAGCTGTAGATAATACTGCAATAGAAGTCACGAAACAAAGGACTTCTATTCCCATGGAAGCAAATCAACAAATGACGGACGAAGTAAGGAGGACATGAAAAGGAAAGTACTCTGAAGAGCCAAGGAAACTGGTATAAACATGCATACTCAAGTACAGAGATATGTAAACAGGCAGAAAATGGCGCTGCGGTCGGCAACCTCTACATAAGACAAAAAGTGTCTGGAGCAGTTGTTAGATCTGTTACGTCTGCTATAAGGGAAGGTTATGAACCTTTAAGTGAGTTTGTACTGGTGTTATAGTCGGCGTACGAGCGATGGGACACTGAATCTCAGACGCAGCTATGAAATAGGGATTTTTCGCGTACGACCATCTGACGAGTGTACCGTTAAAATCATGAATCCGATAAAACATCAAATTTCCGAGATCGCTGCGGGCGGAAAAAGAATCTGCACGAAAGGGACCAACGATGACTGAATAGAAAATTAAAACACGACAGCCGCGTGGGGTAGCCGTGCCGCCTGAGGCGCCTTGTCACGGTTCGCGCGGCTCCACCCGTCGCAGGTTCGAGTCCTACCTCGGGCATGGGTGTGTGGGTTGTCCTTAGCGTAAGTTAGATTAAGTAGCGTGTAAGCTTAGGGACCCATAACCTCAGTAGTTTACTCCAATAAGACCTTACCATAAATTTCCAATTTCAACGTGACAGAAGTGCAACCCTTTCGCAAATTGCTGCAGATTTCAATGCTGGGCAATTAACAAGTGCCAGTGTGCGAACCATTCAGTGAAACATCATTGATAAGGGCTTTCGGAGCCGGAGGCCCACTACCGTACACTTGATGACTGCAAGAAACAAAGCTTTAAGTCTCGCCAGGGCCCGTCAACACCGACATTGGTTGATGAGTGGAAACATGTTGCTGATCGGACGAGTCTCGTTTGCAATTGTATCGAACGGATGTGTACGAGTAAGGAGGAACCGCATGAATCCATGGATCCAGCATGTGAGCAGGGGACTGTTCAGCCTGGTGGAGGCTCTGTAATAGTGTGGGGCGCGTGCAGTTGGAGTGATATGGGACCCCTGATACGTCTAGATACGACTATGACAAGTGACACGTAGGTAACCGTCCTGTCTGATCATCTACATGTCCATTGTACATTCCGACGAACTTGGTAAATTCCAGCAGAACTATGCGACGCCGCCGCGCGGGATTAGCCGAGCGGTTTAGGGCGCTGCAGTCATGGACTGTGCGGCTGGTCCCGGCGTAGGTTCGAGTCCTGCCTTGGGAATGGGTGTGTGTGTTTCTCCTTAGGATAATTTAGGTTAAGTAGTGTGTAAGCTTAGGGACTGATGACCTTAACAGTTAAGTCCCATAAGATTTCACACAAATTTGAATATTTTTATGCGACACCCCACACGTCCAGCATTGCTACAGAGTGGTTCCAAGAACATTCTTCTGAGTTTAAACACTTTCGCTGGCCGCCAGACTCCCCAGACATAAACATTATTGAGATTATCTGGGATATCTTGCAACGTGCTGTTCAGAAGAGATCTCCACCCCCTCGTACTCTTAGGGATTTATGGACAGTTCTGTAGGTTTCATGGTGCTAATTCCCTCCAGCAGCACTTGAGTCACTGTACTGTATTGTATGGAACTAGGGACTTAGAAACGATAGAGAGGCTTCGTCGCCGGCCGGAGTGGCCGAGCGGTTCTAGGCGCTACGGTCGCAAGTTCGAATCCTGCCTCGGGCATGGATGTGTGTGATGTCCTTAGGTTAGTTAGGTTTAAGTAGTTCTAAGTTCTAGGGGACTGATGACCTCAGCAGTTAAGACCCATAGTGCTCAGAGCCATTTGAACCATTTTTGAGGCTTCGTCCCTGCCGTAGCCCTCAGTGGTACACAATCCCACAACAGGCAACAGTCGTTCACTCACCCCACCGCTGCCCCACACTGAACCCAGGGTTATTGTGCGGTTCGACCTCCAGTGGACTCGTCCGGGAACGTCTCACTCCAGACCAGCGTAGTCCCAATGTGCGTGTCATAGAGTCATTATGGTGTACGCATACGTGGAGGAAATGTTTGCACAGCAATCGCCGACATAGTGTAACTGAGGCGGAATAAGGGGAACCAGCCCGCATTCGTCGAGGCAGATGGGCTTAAAAACCATCCACGGGATGGCCGGCACACCGGCCCTCGACACTAATCCGCCGGGTGGATTCGTACCGGGGACCGTCACGCCTTCCCGCCCGGAAAGCAGTAAGTTAGACCGCATGGATAACCGGGTGACCTACTTCAGACATTAGTCGGGCCCATGCGGCGTCGTGTTGCGGCACTTCTGCGTGCTCGCTGGGGCCGTACTCGATATTAGGCAGGTGTACCAGTTTCTTTGGCTGTTCAATGTGGAACAGGTAAAGAGCGCATTCCTGGCAAAGAAGACGTCTTTTCGCATCAAACGTTGTCGTTAACGTACGGAAGAAATTTCTTGGAATGTAGAGCGCAAGATTATGTCGAAGTGAAGCGTGGACTGGAAAAATCGTAAAAGATTACAATCGATGCTTGTGAGATGTATTTCTATAGAGGGTACTGAAAATTAAGTGGAATGATAAGAAGTAAGAAGGAAAGAAGCATGCGGAAAACAGTGATGAAATGATGACACATGAGGATAGAACACGTGTTAAGACATAGGGGTATGAGTTACATGGCATTTAATGAAGCTTTAGAGCTTAAAAGCTATAGGGAAAGACAGAGATTACAATATAGGGCATATTCCATTAATAACTGAGGTCTGTGTATACAAGTGCAACACTGAAGAGGGTGACGCAGGAGAGGAACACGTGGCGGACCGCATGAAGCCAATCAGAAAACTAATGAATTCTCCAACCTCTCCATCCACTTCTCCCCCTGCCACCCCACCCAAAAAAAAAGAAAGAAATCAAATGTCTTGAGCATCCTTTTCTCGAGGCCCTTCAATGTCTGAAAGAGGAAAGGACTGTTCTCCAGGAATCTCCAAATACAGGGTATTTTTTCCACCGTGTACGAACTCTAGGGATTGATCGATAAGAGCACACAGAACAAAAAAGTTCTAATGAACTTAGGTCTGGAAATGCAAGGTTTCCATGCTAGAGCTTATTTATTCAGTCATACAGAGATTGAGATCTGATACGCGCTATACCAAGCAGCCATAGTTATACTATGTGTTGAAAATGGTTTCCTTGTGCCTCAACCCATGCGTGTACGCGCTGTACCATGTTCTGCCTCACACGTTCACATCGGTCAAGCTACATCCGAACAGTGTCAAAGGCAGCATGAATACGCTGCTCCAGTGTCTCCACATCTGGAATGGGCTCTGCATACACGATACTTTTGAGATGACCTCATAACCAGAAATAGCACTGGGCCCCTCGTCCGATCCATCGACCAGGTAGGACACGACTGAGATGCGTCCGGACGTTATCGGCGAAGTGGTCTGGAGCACCATCATGTAGCAGCCACATAATCCTTCGAATCATCAATGGCACTTCTTCCAGCAGGGGAGGCAAAGTCACTCGCAAGAAACGCCGATAGTTCTGGTCTGTTAGGCGACGGGGAAGGAAGACTGGTCCCAAGATACGACGCCATTTTTCCTGGCCCACACATTCCCACTGCAGCGATGCTGATGATTCGCTGGCACCATACATGGGGTTTCTGCATACTATCCCACAGATGATATGAATGTTGAAGATAGCACTTCGTGTAAAGGTGGCCTCATATGTGAATAGTTTGGGTCACACAAATCCCGGAAACGTGGTTGCCTGGTGAAGGAACCAATGAGAAAACTGCTCCAACGTGAAAAGTCTGTTGCCCATAAGTCCGGCACACGTCGCAAGTGATAAGGGTAGTAACAATTGTCATGGAGAACGTTCCACACAGTCGTCTGGCTTACCCCGTACTGGGGGGCCAACTGCCCGATACTGACACGGCCGTCGCCTTCCTTACTGTTAATCACATTTTCCTTCACATTTTCCCGAACATTTCGGGTACGTCCATGATTTCGTGCATCCTGAAAAGATCCTGCCTCAGACAAACGGCGAAATCTTATTGCTAACAGTGATTGCTGTGGTTGTTGTTGTGGGGATCGATCTCCTGTTACAACCTTGCTGCTCGCCGCCCGTTGCCAGTTGCCCCTCCATAAGTAAACACCATGTCGGCTAACTCTCGATTCGCATACGGAACCATTGTGTACAACGCTGTATCACATGCATTGAAGGAGAGTCAGCAAGAGAAGTGAATCGGACACAGAATTACCAGTTATAATGGCAGGAGAGGGTGCTAGGGCATGACGTATGAGGAACAGTGCCACACTCTAGGAGGAAACCATACGTACTGTAACTGTAGCTACATGTTACGGCGCGTGTTAGACCGCAGTATCTGTAACAAAGTAAGACTGATTAAATGGTCTCTAGCATGGAAACCATGCATTTCCGGGCGTAAGTTGATTAGAACTTTTTTGTTCCGTATACTCTCATCGATCAACCCCTAGTTTTTGTGCCGGCCGAAGTGGCCGTGCGGTTCTAGGCGCTGCAGTCTGGAACCGCGAGACCACTACGGTCGCAGGTTCGAATCCTGCCTCGGGCATGGATGTGTGTGATGTCCTTAGGTTAGTTAGGTTTAACTAGTTCTAAGTTCTAGGGGACTAATGACCTCAGAAGTTGAGTCCCATAGTGCTCAGAGCCATTTTGAACCTAGTTTTTGTACAGAGTGGAAGTATCACCCTGCAGAGACAGTGTAGAAATGTATGTCTGAGGCGCTGTCGGTATTTTCACCTCGAGCTGTAATGTGAACTTTTCACTCAGATGAGTCGGAAAGGGTGAAAAACGGCTAAAGATCACGAGATCCCCTCACACTCTTCACTCGCACTCATAAACACACGCTAGTACCAAGCTCCAGCTTGTGAAGTGGCCTGCTACCCAAATGTGCAGCTGTTACAGTTTTGTGCCTCCAGCGCCAGCTGGAGCGGTCCATTTCCCCTCTCCCAGTGTAGTTGGGGAATTTCTGGTGCAACACCTCCTGTCGGCCTTCCTCTCTCAAACTCTGTTCTTCGTTACTTGTCATCGCACGTAGACTGCGACCCTCGCACCCTATCTTTACAAATCTCGATTCCAATAGGCCAAAAAGTGGGCGTTAACTTGCAATTACTTTTTTTTTTTTTTGATACGTTAATGGTGTCAGTTATTTCAAATACCTTCTACCTAAGGAGACAAAGTACACTTCTTTAAAGTCAGTACCGCCATTAGACTGTTGATTATTTACAGTGTTACATTTACTCTTATACAATCATTATTTTGGCTTCAAAGTGCCATTATCAAGCGTTTTAAGTGTTATAAATTGCCTAACAAGGGAACCTCCCCATCGCACCCCCCTCAGATTTAGTTATAAGCTGGCACAGTGGATAGGCCTTGAAAAACTGAACACACATCAATCGAGAAAACAGGAAGAAGTTGTGTGGAACTATGAAAAAATAAGCAAAATATGCAAAACGAATAGTCCATATGCAATATATGCAATATTAATGACAGCGTAGGCACAGTAGCGCCGTGGTCTCGTGGATAGAGTGAGCAGCTTCGGAGTGAGAGGTTCTTGGTTCAAGTCTTCCCTCCAGTGAAAAATTTTATTTCTTTATTTTCGCAAAGTTATGATCTGTCCGTTCGTTCATTGACGTCATTGTTCACTGTAATAAGTTTAGTGTCTGTGTTTTGCGACCGCACCGCAAAACCGTGCGATTAGTAGACGAAAGGACGTGCCTCTCCAATGGGAAACGAAAACATTTGATCGCAAGGTCATAGGTCAACCGATTCCTCCACAGAAAAACACGTCTGATATATTGTATACGACACTGGTGGCGGCATGTTTGTCACATGACAGGAATTTGTTGTCGACCCACCCAACTTGTACACTTGGCGAATGGGTAAAAAGATTCTTCTACCTTGCCCGATTTAGGTTTTCTTGTGGATGTGATAAACACTCCCAAAACACCGATGAAAACATAATATTTTGTCACATGAACTGAAAATAAAAAATTAAACTTTTCACTCGAGGGAACACTTGAACCAAGAACCTCTTCTTCCGCAGCTACTCACACTAACCACGGGACCACGACGCTCCTGTGTTTGTGTTATCCTTGATGTTGCTTATCTTGCACTTGGACTACTCAGTTTATATATTTTGCTCATTTTTTCATAGTTCCACACAACTTCTTCCTGTTTTCTCGATTGATGTGTGTTCAGGTTTTCAAGGCCTATCCACTGCGCCAACTTATAACTATATCTGAGGGAGGTGCGATGGGGAGGTTCCCTTGTAAGATGGCATACTGTCGTATTAAAATACTGCCTCTCTTGGCTTTCTTTATCACCTCAGCTCATCACAATGAGACTGCCACTCCAGAAGAACAAAGTGAGTGACTGTTACAAAACATTTTCATGCAAACATCAGTCCAACTTCCACAGTGACATCGCCTCTTACTAAGTTTCCTCTTCTTCCACAGGGCAACCACAGCATTTAAGAAAAGACTATGTAACATCAGTATAATCTTATGGTGAAATTGTTTTTGTAATGCCATTTAGCCTGAAGATGAGGTATTCCCTCGAAACATGTAGCAAAATAAATAAATAATACAATAGATAACAAAGTTTGTGACTGGTAGCAGTAATTTTAAAAAACCTATACATATTTCTTGCGGCAGTCAGGGTAGAAAAATAGTCAAAATGACTTCAAAAAGTACAGTAACATTAGGAATGCAATGGGAATTCCAATGTTAAATGCAGGGGAGGGAACAGACAGGTGGAAAGAGTACATTGAAGGCTTCTGTGAGGGGGAAGACCTGTCTGATGACGTGATAGAAGAATAAACAGACAAATAGAAGAGATAGGGGATCCAGTATTGGAATCAGAATTTTAAAGAGCTTTGCAAGACTTAAAATCGAATAAGGCAGAAGGGTTCTATAACACTTCATCAGCATTTCTAAAATCACTGGGGAAGTGGTAACAAAACTTTTGTTCGCGTTGGCGTGTGAAATGTATGAGTCTAGCGATGTACTATCTGAGCTTCGGCAAAAAAACATAACCCCCACAATTCCGAAGACTGAAAGACTCAACAAGTGCAAGAATTATCGTACAATGAGCTTAATGGCTCATGGATCCAAGTTTCTAACAAGAATAACATACAGAGAACAGAAAAGAAAACTAAGGATGTGTTCGATGACGATCAGTTTGGCTTTAGGAAAGGTAAAAGCACCAGAGAGGCAGTTCTGAAATTGTGTTTGAATATAGAAGTGGAGCTACAGGAAAATCGGGACACGTTCACAGGTTCTGACGAAATGAAGAAAACGTGTGCCGCTATCAAAAGGTACAATATGTTCGAAATTCTGAGAAAAATATGGCCAAGCTATAGGGAGAGACGGGTAATATACAATATGTACAAGTGCCAGGAAGGAACGATAAGAGTGGGAACCAAGAACGAAGTGCTCTGATTTAAAATGGTGTAAGACAGTGCTCCTGTCTTTCACCACAATTGGTCAATTTATACATCGAAGAAGCAATGATGGTAATGAAAGAAAGGTTCAGGAGTGGAATTAAAATTTAAGGTGAAATGATATCAATCATACGATTCGCAGATGACATTGCTATACTCAGTGAAAGTGAAGGAGAATTACATGATCTGCTGAACTGAATGAACAGTCTAATGAGTACAGAATATCGATTGAGAGTAAATCGAAGAAAGACGGAAGTAATGAGAAGTAGCAGAAATGATAACAGTGAGAAACTTAACATCAGGACTGATGATCACGAAATAGATGAAGTTAGGGATTGTGCTGCCTACGCAGCAAAATAACCCATGGCGGACGGGGCAAGGGGGACTTAAAAAGCGGACTAACACTGGCAGAAATAGCAGTTTGCTTCAGAGAAGTCTACTAGAACCAAACGTACGCCCTAATCTGAGAAATAAATTTCTGAGGACGTACGTTTGGGGCACAGCATTGTATGCTAGCGAAAACCGGACTGTGAAAAACACCAGAAAGAAAGAGAATCGGAGCATTTGAGATGTGATGCTACAGAAGAATGTAGAAAATTAGGTGGAGTGGAAAGGTAAGGAATGAGGGAGTTCTCTGAAGAATATATGGAAAACACTGACAAAAAGAAGGAACAAGATGATAGGCCATCCGTTAAGACATAACGGAATAAGTTCCATTATACTAGAGGGAGCTACAGAAGGTAGTAACTGTAGAGGTAAACAGAGGCTGGACTACAAAAAATGGTTCACATGGCTCTGAGCACTATGGGACTTAACGTCTGAGGTCATCAGTCCCCTAGAACTTAGAACTACTTAAACCTAACTAACCTAAGCACATCACACACATCCATGCCCGAGGCAGGATTCGAACCTGCGACCGTAGCGGTGGCGCGGTTCCAGACTGTAGCGCCTAGAACCGCTCGGCCACTCCGACCGACAAGCTGGACTACATCCAGCACGTAATCGCAGGCTAGGACGCAAGTACTGCTTTGAAATGAATAGTTTGGCACAGGAGAGGAATACGTGTCGGGCTGCATTAAGCCACTCAGAGGACTGATGACTCATGAAAAAAAAAAATACAAAAGCATTCGCTTCTCAGAATTTTGCGCGCGAAAGATCTCTAGATTACGTCCCATAAATATTGTATGGGATTCATGTCAGGCGATCCGGGCAGCCAAACCATTCGCTCGAAAGGTCCAGAACGTTCTTCAAACCAATCGCCAGCAACTGTGGTCCTATGACATGGCACAACTTCATCCATAAAAATAACAGCATTGTTTGGGGAAAGACGTCCATGAATGGCTGAAAATGGTCCCCAAGTAGCCGAAAATCTCGAGAACCCAGTTCATTGCATGTTTACGCAACCCACATGATTTTGGAGCTACCAGCAACTTGCACAGCTCCGGGTTGACAACTTGGGTCCAAAGCTTCGGCAGACATGCGACTGTGGCCGAGCGGTTCTAGGCGCTACAGTCTGGAACCGTGCGACCGCTACGGTCGCAGGTTCGAATCCTGCCTCGGGAATGGATGTGTGTGATCTCCTTAGGTTAAATAGGTTTAAGCAGTTCTAAGTTCTAGGGGACTGATGACCTCAGAAGTTAAGCCCCATAGTGCTCAGAGCCATTTGAACCAAGACATGTGCCACATTCGAACCCTACCATCAGCTCTTATCGATTGATGTCGGGACTCATCTGACTAGGCCACGGATTCCCAACCGTCTAGTGCCCAGCCGATATGGTCACGAGGCCAGAAGCGGCGCTACAGGCGATTTCGTGCTTTTAGCATAGGCACTCGCGTCGTTCGTCTGCCACCGTAGCCCGTTAACACATAATTTCGCCGCACTGTCCTTAAGAATACGCTTGACGTACTTTGCACATTGATTTCTGTGATTATTTCACGCATTGTTACTTGTCTGTTAGCACTGACAACTCTACGGAAACGCCGTTGCTCTCGGTCATTAAGTGAAGGCCGTCGACCACTGCGTTGTCTGTCGTGAGAGGTAATGGAATACGCGCGCGAGAGTGCGCGATCGTGTGTGTGTGTGTGTGTGTGTGTGTGTGTTTGTGTGTGTGTGGCTGTGTACTGTAATTTGCATGTTGTATGATGATTGATGATGATGATATGACGAAAGAAGGGAGAGAGTGAAACACCATGCCGGCACATAGCCTCTCCTTGCTTATAGCACCAAGTGGGCCGCCAGTGTTAATGTCTCCATCCGACGGACGGTTCACTATCAACACTGCGGAGAGGTATGGTACGTAAACGCGGACAAAGTGTGGTGATCAGGAACTTTATGCGACCACTTCTCCTCCCCTTGTCTTGCAAATACTGGCAGTGAAAATTTTTTGCACTAGCACGATTCGAACTGGCTTACCACCGGATCGAGCATCACCACAAAAAAAAGCAACCTCGGCGAAGGGCGCGGTTACTGAATTGTTTAACGATTTCCGAAATAGACTGTCCCTTGCTTCTATCTCCAACTAGCGTTCCGCTTTCGGGATCCTTTGATTCCCGTCGTGCGGGTACAACAAAGTCGGAAACCTTTTCACGTGAATTACCTGAGTGCAGATGTCAGTTCCGCCTTTGCACTCCCGTTTCATACGTTGTGCACGCTATTCTGCCGCCATCTGTATATGTGGACATCGGTATCCCATGACTTTTGTGACCTCATCATACATTTTTCTACATTTAAAACTAGTTACCATTCATCACGTCAACTAGAAGATGTATCCAAGTCATCTTGTATCCTCCTGCAGTCACTCAACGACGACACCTTCTCGTACACCACAGCATCAGCAAAAGACAGCTGCAGGTTGCTGCTCACCCTATAAGCCAAATTATTTACGCATATAGAAAATATAGCTAACGGCGGTCCTATCAAACTTCCCTGGAACTCCTGACGATACCCCTGTCTCTTATGAACACTAACCATCGAGGGAAACGTACTGGGTTCCATTACTCAAGAAGTCTTCGAGTCACTCACATATATCTGGGAACCTGTTCCGTACGTTCGTAGCTTCGTTAACAGTCTTCAGCGGGGCACCATGTCAAACATTTATCGGAAATCTAGGAATAGGGAATGCACGTGTTTTCCTTCACCCATAGTTCGCAAACTATCTTGTAAGAAAAGGGTAGGGCGAGTTTCTACGAGCGATGATTTCTAAATCCATACTCAACTGTGGACAAAACACATTTCACTCTTTCTAGTAATTTTTAATATTTTTTGCATTATCTTTGAGATTTTGGGAGAATCAGTTTTACAAAACCGGTTTAGACGCTTCCACAACCTCTCCGCTAGACCACTGCGTTGGTTGTAGGTCTTTAGAGACAGAGTTGGCCATCAGTGGATATAATTCGTGTTCAGCTGGTGTCTTGTCAGAAGGAAGTCAGCCATTATACTACTTGTGGTTATGTTGATGTCCAATACTCTGGGATGTTAAGACATGTCTGGTTCGGAAGCTGCTGTTCTGATGAAGTCACTGCGTTTAATGTAGAGCGATATTATTGAACAGTCTGCGTGATATCCGGAGAGGTGAAGCCAAGTGATATTCAGTGCTGTAGTACGATTTACCGCGTAATGTTAAACAGCTTTGCCGGCCGGTGGGGCCGAGCTGTTCTAGGCGCTTCAGTCTGGAACCGCGCGACAGCTACAGTCGCAGGTACGAATCCTACTTCGGGCATGGATGTGTGTGTTGTCCTTAGGTTAGTTAGTTTCACGTAGTTCTAAGTTCTAGGGGACTGATGACCTCAGATGTTAAGTCTCATAGTGCTCAGAGCCATTTGAACTATTTGTTAAACAGGTTTGTTCAGTAGGATTGTTCTTCGCTCTGGTATCCATCCTGGTGCATATGCGAGATGGAGTAGGTTAATATATGTTGCGAATTATCAAGTCCTTTAAGACTGATTACTGTATCGTTTACAACTTCACTTCGTTCCGTACAATCTTCACTTCTGGAGCGTTAACTGTTCAAGAAGTGCAAGATTCCTTTTGTACTGATGATTTTGACTTACATTCCCAACAGGCTTCTGTAAGGGAGATGTGCGGGCTATATTGCTGATACGAGTTTGTACATTGTATTCAAGTTTTTCAAGTTCAGTGCAGTAGCATTAAAATCATGTGTTGCGACTTTATTTACCAGAGACGTATACTCCTGCATACAAGCATTACTTAAATGTGCCACGTTCCAATGCCGCCATTTTATCATTTTGAGGAACTCAAGAAGATCCCCTCCATTGATTTTAACAAACAGACATTCATTCACAGAATGGGCACCGATATTAATTATCATTAACCTACTAGATAATACTGCAATCTCTTTGCACCCTAGTTTACAGGAACTGTGTAAGGTAAGGCTATTTTCGAGCCCGTGTCGCTGGACGCTCGTATGAGACAGGAGGTAGCACTGCCTCACTGAACTGCTATCATCATCTGGCCGATAAACTCTTAGGATTCTGTTAAATGGTTATTTTCTGCATTGTAAATTTATGTTTATACGATATGAAAAGTGACCCAATGCGCTACTGGGTGCTATAAGCGGAAGGCTTACACATGCTCACGCAACCTGTTGCTTTCTCGAAACGGTTCATTTGTGTTTTACTTACTGTTTTAAGATATGGAGGGCCTTTTTGCCTTCAGCAATCACCGTAAACATTAACGCATTTGTTCCTGTGTGAGACAAGATGGTCAGTGCCTTCACAAAAAAAGTTTGCGGATCCCTACGTAGCAATGACTTTATGCAGGCGTGCACCTCTTCATCCAAAACAAATCTACAGCCACGAATAACTTTCTTCAGGACTCTAAAAATAAGGAAATCGGGTGGAGAGAGATCGAGACTGTATGTGGGATGCATAAGAACTTCCGAGCGGAACTCCTGTAGCACGCTCGAAATGGTCGTGGCAACATGTACAATTGACAGCAAAAAAAGTGGGTCACCCCTGAATTCCAAAGTGTAGGCTGCACCTGAATGTATGCAACCAACATAGCATATCTGTGTTGCACATAGTCGCAACCATTCACAGTACAGTCGTTGTAAGATACACAATGGGTACTGCTAGAGACTACTAGCGAACACCTGTCTTTATGACAGTCCGTCCAGATGTAAAGTAACACCACGATAGTTCAGAAGAGATCAGACAGTCCTTAACGTTTGTAAACTAAACTTAATTACAATTAAGTGACATTTCAAATGTTATGGGACGACTAGTTTTGTCACATAAATCGTTCAGTAATCCTTAGGCACAATTAAATATTTGAGACAGTATATGGATTTATAAAGTTGTATGGCAATTGGAAACAAGTTCTTTGCTGTCTAAAAGCTTTACCCAACACATGCTGAACGTTGTTCAACGTTCAACGGAGAGTGGTTTCGCATCAACTTTATGTAATACTAAGCAGTTAAAAGAAAACATGATTAACGGCGGCAACCATTCTACGGAAATCCCAACATTAACAGTGAATCACAAGTAATATCATTGTTCACATTACTCATCAACAGTTACTTGTACACGAAGTTGTACTTTAAAAGGCATGACCAACGCCTTCGTTCTGGATCCAGATGCAAACCCAGATCGTAAAGCCATTGTTATCCAAGCAAAGCTTTGTGCCTTATGGAACTCGATCACAAGGCAGAAAGAGACGTCAAGTATTGACGTTTGCACCAGTATCAGTTATCAATTCTCAACTTGAACGTAAATGACGATAATGTTTGTACGAAAGCAGGAACCCTAACATGACAATTACCTTCTTGGTAATTAACCTCGAAAGACGTTGTGTAGTGTTGCATTGTCAAGGAGTAAAGGATGCATGGGGACAAGGATGCGAACCCAGCACCTAATCGGATTGTTGAATAAGTACTTAAAATCAGAATGTAGATATCACAGTTTGTCACCAGTAGTGGGGTTGGAACCTTAAATAACGACTGAAGTTGAATTGCCTGACCGGGATTCGAACCCGGCGCCTACCGCCGTCGTAGTCTAACCAGGAATAGACGAGAAATGCCCAATGTTGGTCCACCATCAGCGGGATGTGCACACGTTTAACTAGGAATAAAGTGACGAAAACGTCTATGCTGACTGAGAGTCGAACGCCGAGCACATGGTTATGAAGACACGTTAATAATCAAATGGTTCAAATGGCTCTGAGCACTATGGGACTTAACATCTGTGGTCATCAGTCCCCTAGAATTTAGAACTACTTAAACCTAACTAACCTAAGGAAATCAGCGCCCGAGGCAGGATTCGAACCTGCGACCGTAGCGGTCGCGCGGTTCCAGACTGAAGCTCCTAGAACCGCTCGGCCACTCCGGCCGGCCGAGGTAGAGGCGTCGCTCTCATTGAGGAACGAGGATGTTCCATCAGAGAAGCTGGCAGACGGTATGGCGTACCACATACCACTGCAACGAGATGCTGGAGGATCTGCCTTGAAAGAGGCACCACCAACAGGGCTCCTGGCTCAGGCAGGAAGAGAGTGATCTCACAGCAGGAAGTCAGGGACCTAGTGTCTAGGAGCAGAGAAAACCCTCTCTGAACGCGAAGCAGTTGCGGCGGGAGACCAACTTCCCCGGCTCCAGTGACACGATTCGCTGAAGGCCGACGGACGCTGGACTGCATGCACGACGATCCGCCGTGAAACAAGAGCTCAGCGAAGATAACGTTTTATACCAGCTAGCATTTGCGGAGCTCCATCTGAGGGGGTCGTGGGACAACGTCATTTTCACTGATGAGAAGGTGTTTTCCACCAATAACGACGGTCCACGAATCATTTACAGGCCGCAAGGGACTCGCCATCGACGCGAATATGTAACCACGACGAGAAGAAGTGGCCGGCTATCTGTTACCTGCTGGGGTTGGAATTCTGCGAGAGGGGCGGGAATTCTTCACAGGATAGAAGGAACTCTGGACAGCGTGCAGTATGCCCAAATATGGGAAAATGTGATGCTTCCGTCAGTGCGAACGCTGTACGCAGAAGGGGACGTCACATTGGAAGAGGACCATTCTCCCATTCACAAGTCTGCATTTGTTCAGCAGCGGCTCTCCACGATTGGCGTCAACGTCATGGACTGGCCGCCACGGGCGGCTGATATGAACTCCATGGAAAACATGTGGGCTGAGGTCGCCAGAACATTTAAAGAGAACTGGCCACGAAACCAACCAACTACTGCGGAGGCTCTTTGGGACTGCGTCCTTGAAGCCTGGGAGGAAGTTGCTTCTTCAGGCTGTTACGTCCGACGGCTTATACATTCTATGCCAAGACGCGTGACAGAAGTACAAAATAATGAAGGATTCTGGATAAAATATTAGAATTCTTAAAATGTTTTGTTATATCTTCTTTTTCGTCATTTTTCCTCATTGGGAGCTAGTGGAAGATCGCGTGGCAACAGAAAAGATACAATATGGGTTATCTTTCCTTTGAGTTGCCCTTTTAATTCAAGTGGGTTTCTTTTGAATATATAGGTCGTTAAGTATTCTATTTTGATTTCATTTACACCCTGTCTACATACTTACAAACTAATCAGCGTAGATGGACTCTGTCACAGTAATTTTTGTTATTTCAAATACATCTCTATCTTCCCCTCCATTCCTGAATACGCCCACCGTCCTCCACACAATACGCCAACGATTTCATATTATGTTTACTCGCCGCGCGGGATTAACCGAGCGGTCAGGGGCGCTGCAGTCATGGACTGTGAGGCTGGTCCCGGCGGAGGTTCGAGACCTCCCTCGGGCATGGGTGTGTATGTTTGTCCTTAGGATAGTTTAGGTTAAGTAGTGTGTAAGATCAGGGACTGATGACCTTAGCAGTTAAGTCCGATAAGATTTCACACACATTTGAACATTTATGTTTACTCGTTGTTAATATCTCTTCTATTCTCTCTCAGACACTCTCTCTCTGATACTATCGCCCAAAACTTTGTAAACAAATCTAGCGGTTTCCAATGACGCTACATTTTCTCTTTTAATTGCTGCTGTCTTTACTCTCCATCATTCCTCTCACCACCTATGAAACCGTATTCTTTGATCTCCCCTTTCCTATAATCCATTCTTCGTTCTGAGGACAGTCCTTCATTATCCCTCGGTCCTAAGATAAAACGAACTGTGGCACACATCTAAGTAAGCAATACTTTGCAAGAATTTCACGCTTTTATTTTGCACTTCTGCACTTCTATCCATTCCCAGATCCCTCCCTCCTTCCTGTTACGCGTCCCTTGACATCTGCATCTACATCTAAATGAATACTCTGCAATTCATAATTATGTGCTTGGCAGGGGGTTCTGTGGTATGGTGGATTAATCTTGTATTGATGTGTAAAACGTGTAGGTTCACATCTCACGTCAGGCGTAGATTTTTAACACACACAAGTAGCTCTCCTTCACCCCTAGTAACGCCAAGTGCAGAACGCCAGTAAGCTCCGTAGTTCAATATCCGCAGTAAAGATAACATACCTTCGCTGCCGACTGTGCACTGTATGTAAGAAATGAAATAAAACTACAGACGATAGCCTTACGACGAAAGTAAGTCTATTTTAACAAAACTGAGTATCTGTACACAAGCGTGCCTCTATCTGCACGAATTAGTAAACTACTACTCATTTAGATTTCGATTGGGTCTGTGTTTAAATGGTATGCTGTGTCATACTCAACAGGTATGCAAATGTGGCATTTCATAAATAAAGTTACGTGTTCCTAGAAACCCAAAATTTGCTTGTCAGCGGCGGAAAGAGGCGTTACTTGTTTTTCACCATTTCACTTTGAGCTGAAAGTATTTTCTTGCGATTTGCTAATCAGTTTATTTCCTTCATACTTATCAACCTGGCATGGGAGTCTTAAGTGAAGAACATTATCGTATTTCGTATCGTTGACGGTCGATTCGAATTTCTTCAGAGACGCTTGTATTGTATAGCAGCTTGGCAGTCAGAAAGCCGAGATCTACGACCATTAACACAACTTATTGAGACTAGCTGCCAAGAGGATTTGATCTGTAAAGGTTTTCTTCTGATTTTGTTACTTAATTTTTTCTGGGAATTCTCAGCTCCATGAAATAATAAACAAAAAAAGCTCACACGCGCTGCGCCTACCACGGTTGGAACTGACGATTCTTAACCGTTGGAATACGAGACACGGATGGTACCACGGGGCTACGGACACACTGCTGCCAGCACGCCACTCTCGTCATGGTATTGGTCACTCACCGCCATAACGCATCGTGAAAGATATTAAAAGTTGTGACTTATGCGAAGAATAGCCAAAAAATTGAAATTTCTGTCTCAGTCTCTTAGTTTAGGTGAGGATTATATACCACGAGTCATTCAAATGGAAAGGGAATATCAAGTGAATTTAGCGAGTTAGTTCAGTACCATACGCGGAAGTGATTGCACTGTCACAGTGTTGCCAAATGTTTGTGACGATGTTGCCAATTCTCAGCTGTTCTAGGAACAGCTCTGTAGCGTTATAGGAGGAGAATCCTGTGCTCGTGTCATAGGAGGATACGGAGAGGAGGCGCGGGGTTTGGTTAATATGCAGCGTTTTCTCCTACCAGCTGTGTCAAACATTCAGGTGTGTGATCTTCCATCACGATTACAGTTTCCCACAAAATATATACGAATAAAACACTAACCTTGTTACTTAGTTACAAAAGATTATTTCAGTACAATAAAAAGCCTTTGCAAATCAACTTTGCCAACCTGTCACGAAAAGTAAGATAACAAACACATTGCACCTCGAAATCGATTGCATCTATGTGCAGTCTTGTGATCATACAAGTAGAATTTCATGAATTGCACGAGAATGTAGAAAGATGTTGGTGCGAATGGAAGCTGTAAGAAACACAATTACCTAATTATTCTGTACCACGTAATAATCAATTCATTTGATAATTCAGAAGAGAACAAACTAAAAATTATGCTCATTAAGACAGAAACTAAAGTGCAGACGCGGACACTGCGCAGAACTGCGCTTTTTCATCTTCAGATCTATACAAATAATCTATACTAACCAGCGTATTCATTGCTTTCGTAATATTTCCCTCTTGTTTAGTCTTCTAATGATGAACTGGATCCACACCCATGAGTCTGATTTTTTCTTTGTATCCTTCCATCTACTATCTTTGTGTGTTATTGTTCGGTGTTCAAAAAGCAAAATATTATGCCTTCTCCCACGAGGTATTAAAATGAGGTCGCAAAAAGGCTAACGAATTATAATCAAAATACAGTGAGACGCCAATTTGTCTGTCGTCATGGTGGTAAGTCGACAGAAATAGTTGGATGTTATTGCCGTCTTTTCTTATTGAGATTTTCATATTACCCTGACACAAGACGCCGAGATAAATGTGTATATTCCCCGTGACGAAACATCCTACATTCCATTCATCCTGATCCATTCGTTACGTGCATCGGCGGCAATGAGTGATAGGAAAGCTGCTGTGGGGTGACGAATAACAATAACAATGGTAGTAATTACAAATCAATAATCAAGGATGTTTACTGCATTACAGACGATTAACAAAATAACCAAGAATGGCTGAGTGTTTAATTGGCGCACTGAGTAGGTGTTCTTACCACTTTGTTACTGAATTCTGTTCTAGTTGTTTTCAGAGAGAAAACAAAGAACCCCGTAGCCATACATATCGCTAATACAACGAGATATTATCTATCAACTATCCTTGCTTTACATCACGAGACGAACATGGCGTCACTGAGCTGATATTTGAAATACATTTCTGTTTTCTCTCTCTCTCTCTCTCTCTTTTTATTTTTATTTTAATTTTTTGAGGAAAGCATCGAGAATCGCGATAATAAGCTAGTAGGCATATAGCCTGTTTACAGTTATTTTCATCGGGATACATAACGCTAAAATACTACTTGTAAGTGTGTTATTGCGTAATTCCAGTTATTCACAGTCTATTCGTGAGCTTGGTCGCATTCAGTGGCGTGAAACCTATCACAGAAGCAAGCAAAATACAAATATTTCTTGCACCATGCGCAACACATAAGCGAAATCTCGCTGCACTGACGTGTTGTCCGATACATTGCACGGAAAACATATCTGATTCATGTTGCTAAATACAGCTCTATCAGATATCAATTTGGAAGCGTACCAAGTGTATAAAAGTATTTCTTGAAATACGCAGAGAGGCCCATATAGGTATTCAAGTGAAACATAGCCATGGCCAAAATTGTAACTGGGGTCGACAGCATCGTCGTCTACCACCTTGACAACTCGAACGGTGACAGTGCTCGGCCGGTTACTTACTTTTACTGGTATCAAAGCTACAGCATGAAAACACAAAAATGTTAATAACCCGAAGATGATTAGTTTTGGAACCATAGAAAGTAAAGCAGTCATCAGTCGCAAGAGTGGTTTGAATACCACAGTGCTTTAATAGGCACGGTCTTGTTGGACGTGATATGCTGTTGCTTTCATCCGACCTTTGAGTTCACTTACCTAGCCAGTTAATAGGGGAACCTACAGTTTTACGTGGCTTTCGGACCACAGTGCAACTCGGCATTTTTCACATCAGCAAACACTGCCCCAGGGGAAATATGTGTAAAACGGCACATAAAAATCGTGGGACTGGTGAGGGAGCGAACCTGAGACCTTCGTATCCATAGTCCTGTTCTTTATCACCTTGCCACCATGCAGCCAACACTGTGGTTTCTGCTTGCCATTAAAATTAAGGATCTCTCGTTTGTGCCTGCGTTGGCACTTGCGTGTCCCTTAGGAGACCTTACCTTTGGGATTACCCTCGTATACGTGTGTGTAAACGCCTTCCAATGCCCTCTCAAGGAAGACAAGGATACCTAGTCTAGGTTCAATATTACAATTACGCCTCTGTTTGTGGATGAACGCAGACTTAGGTTGATAATCATGTTGAAAATTTATCAGTACTGTACCCATTGGTGTGAAACTCGTTTTCTACCAATGATTCCCACAGCTACAGGAACACTACTTTAATTCCTCTTACAGAAAATACTTACGCAGTGCTATCAGACGAAAAGATCAACCTGACACAAACTGTGGGAAGTTTGTTTTACAACCTTCGTACCTGGATAAAAAGCTTTTCCTATTTGAGATGTCTGTGAACGTTGCTGCAGAAGACGATTTAAGAAGAAACTAAATTCCTTCAGCTACGCCAATGTTTAAAGAAATCGTGTTAACGGCACTAAACCGTGGTTTGTAAATCGTTTACCAGCCGTACTCTGCCGCATTTCGCTTGTTCGAAGGCAAAAAGCTTACTGACAAATTTCACAGAAGGAAAAGGGGGACGAAATGTCTCCCACTCGAAGGTCATGTTGTTTTACTTAAATGATTACAAAATCGGGTAAAACGAACAATGAGGTTGTCAGTATAAGCACATTACAGTTGTCAATATGATATTGCACCGCCCAGGGCCTGTAATGATAAAGGGCCCGTTTAGGTGAGCATATTGTACATAGAAGTGGAAGAGAGGGCACCACTAAATTCTACAATCCGTATGCATTGCATACATACAGAAATGACTGTTACAGTGTACTTATGGAGCCGAACGAGTGAATTGCATATTTTCCGGTGAGAAAGAGCACTGGCAAACAGTCTTCGCTACATTAGGTTACTTAAACTGGCGTCACTTTGAGCTAGAATTTAAGGCCAGCGACTAAGTGTAAGGACAGTGAGTCGGATGCGAGTTTTGAAACTGTAAAATATTTTCCTTACATTATGGAAGTGAATATTAAATTTGAACTAATATTGCGAAAATTTTGGACTCGGATAGCTTAGAATGAAAATATTTCTATTTATTGCAAAGGAAAACAATCGATTTTCTAAAACATTCTGTGTCATACACAACTTGAAACAGGTCACGTCGACCAAATCATATGGAAGAACCGACAGCGACGTATATTGGAAGGCAGTAAGATCCCATGGCTTTTGGTTTGGCCGTATTCGACAGCCATTTCTAGGCGCAAGTAAATGAAGAAAGGCAGCTCGTTTTCGTTATAAAGTAGCGTCTTCATTAATTACTTTAGTTTTAATGTAATCTACTAGTAATTGCTGATGTTTGGTATTAACATGAAAAGGATTCCGTAGACAGGGCAAGAACTTGCTCTTGGGCAACTACTTCTATAATGACCAAAAGGACTTAAATGAAGCACATGTGTTACAACAGCGGTATGAAGAAAATGATAGTAATAATGACAGTGATAATCGAATTATCCAGTAACTTCACACTTCACAGTGGATTTTCTCGAACTAAGAAATTTCCTGAATTAGTGAAAATTTCAAAATGGCTTCAAATCGAGGCTATGACGCCTAGAAGAGTCTTTACATCCTGCTAACATGAGAATAGCATAATCTCCACGTCAGAAGCTTGCTTCTACTTAACCATTAAATAGACTCTCGTTTTTTTTTACACTGTGACTAGTTTAGTAAGCTAAGCACATCATCCATTACAGCACACTCCTGGGGCTTGGAAATGTGGCCACAATGGTCTAGTGGAACGAACTATCACAAGTTCAGGCATTTACTTTTAAGAGGCACAAACAGATTTACTTTATCTCTAGTAACCTCAAGAGAAAGCTGTTATAATCCAGAATCCCCATTAAACATCACGTTCCTTTATTCCAAACTGGGCACAGCCGGTTTACGTTGGAAAATGTCATAGGTGGAGGTCAGGGTAAACAGAAATACTGTCACCAGTAAACTTACTTACAATAGAAAATTTTATTTTATTTGATGAACTGATAGCCGTCTAAAGGAACAGGGCTCTTATTTTACTTGTACTTGATTGAACTAGAGACATTGAAAAAATTGGTGCTGGACTGTGGTTCAAAAATGGTTCAAATGGCTCTGAGCACTATGGGACTCAACTGCTGAGGTCATTAGTCCCCTAGAACTTAGAACTAGTTAAACCTAACTAACCTAAGGACATCACACACATCCATGCCCGAGGCAGGATTCGAACCTGCGACCGTAGCGGTCTCGCGGTTCCAGACTGCAGCGCCAGAACCGCGCGGCCACTTCGGCCGGCGCTGGACTGTGATTCGAATTCGTATCTCCTCTTTCGAGGATCTGAATCTCTCGGAACAGTACAGTTCAATCATTTCATTCCTTTTCCCAAGACTGCAGTCTTCTCTCGGTCTCCTCCAAAGGTAAATATGTGGGTCCGAATCCTGATCCAGTACAAAAATATTCATAATTTCATTTCAAGCCCTATCACGTGCACACCGGCCTGCTAGTGAAAATTAACGTGCATCTTTAATGTCTGTTCATGTTGCCAACAATTTCTGGACAAACACGCACACATCTTACTGTTGGTGAGTAAGCAATTGATACTTAAGCTATATTCGTGGACTACAAAGTAGAACGATAGGAGTGCTGTTCGATTGACACTCAGACACATAAATTAGTATCCTTATTTTAGATTCAAACACCTAGCAGCTGGCAAGAAAAACTGATATGTAATATATGATTTTAATTAGTTAACAATCCGATTACGTCTTGGGTTCGTATCTCCGTCGCAGAACTTCACATCATGCGCTTCATCTTTAAATTCATACACACTTCTGAATTGAGGTGTATCAGACATCTTTCATGGTTAGTTAACAGGGATGAAAGGGTCTTGATAGGAGTCCCGGTTTATTACAAAAACTGTCGTCTTTTATTTTCAAGTTTAGATTTGGTTACTGATATAGGCGAAAATTTCGGTACTTCGTGACTCTTCATGGATAGTCAGCAATATGATATGATTAGATTAATACTTGTTTCATAGATCATGAATACGACATTTCGTAATGATGTGGAACGAGTCATTTTAATGAAAGGTTCCTTTACATACCAGTATTCAATTTCTTTACAACAATTTTTTACCTTCTCTCTCTCTCTCTCTCTCTCTCTCTCTCTCTCTCTCTCTCTCTCACACACACACACACACACACACATTCTCTTTTTGTTTTTATTTGTTTGTTCTGCTCGACTATCGGCGAGGCACGAAAACGTCTGTGAATGAGTTTCTTAGTTTGAGTACAGTTACGAAAGAAATATAAAAACAACTATGAGAGTTACTGATTTATGATGCTTAGTAGCAGTCAGTTCTGAGTATTATTAGTAACTACGCTCCAGTCCCTAAACCTAGTTACAGAAATCCGAATCAGACGCATTGCGTATTCCAGGCCGTAGTAGCCGCGTCTTTGAGGCGCCAGCTATGATCACTTCCCAGTCCGCTGCAGGATCACATCGGTTCGTCTTCTTCCTGTTGGTAATGTAACTGAGATTTGGCAACAACGCAGGGTATGTTTGGCAACTCTGTGTTCGACGAGTTACTTCCTGGTGTGCACGGAATTAAGCCTCAAAGTTCACTTGATTTCTCGTGTCATTTCCATTGAATAACCTGAGTTGTTATCGCTTGAGGTGTAACAGAAGATTGTAAATTTACGGTTTTCAGCCCAGCAAAGTCATTGAACGTGGCAATCGCAACTAATCTCGTCCTGTAAATAGCGGTTTACGAGTTCTAGCCACTATTGGCCTCATAAGAGGATGGCGCAAAACGTATCTATTCGCTAGCTCTGTGTTGACGTGCTGACCTGTGGAAACGCGACTGTTATGGTTCGCTGTTCGAGCCTCGCTTATGTAACGTTTTTATCCCTTCTGTGTAAGAGCTGCAAGCAGTCAGATCAAACATTGATAAGCAAATCGTAAGAAAATACTTTCAGCTCATAGTGAAATGGTGAAAAACTTACAATGCTGCACAACAAGTAACGCCTCTTTCCACTGCTTGCAAGCAAATTTTGGGTTTCTAGGAAAACGTAACTATATTTATGAAATGCCACATTTGCATACCTGTTGAGTATGACACAGCATACCATTTAAACACAGACCCAATCGAAATCTAAATGAGTAGTAGTTTACTAATTCGTGCAGATAGAGGCACGCTTGTGTACAGATACTCAGTTTTGTTAAAACAGACTTACTTTCGTCGTAAGGTTATCGTGGGTAGTTTTATTTCATTTCTTACACACAGTGCACAGTTTTCGTAAGGTTTCTTTTAGTGTTGTTAAAACAATACTAAACATGAGAGAGAAATTAATCATCAACGATATATGCGAATTCTCTGATGTTATCTATAACAGTCTGACAATGCACATGCAGTTTATTGATTACATGCATGTAGAAAACTTGTTCTGAGTTAAAGCTGTCAAACAAGGTATGAAGAAGAATAAAATGCCACTACCAGACGACAGCTATTGTAGAAAATACTTTTCTGACTATTTTGGCACAATGCACTCTCCCCATACATAAAACAAGAGCTTCGAGACGCATCTGCTGCCTGGCCGTGTATTAAACCTCAAAAGAACAAAATGACACAGAAGTTAGCCTTTTTTCCACATGCGACTATTTTGAGGTGAGAAGTGAAGAGAATTATGTTCAAAGTTCCATTAAATTGATAACTTCAGCAGACAGCAGAATTGCGTTTTTAAACAATGTAGCAGCGAATGTAATAGAACACGCGACGCTTACCGTTACGCTACTAGCTGTGACGTGGGTCCAGCATCTCTGGAAGTGAACAACAGTTCCTCCAGAACTTCGGCATTCCACAGTGCTGTGAGATAATGCATATGGCCGGATCTAGACTTCTGAGAGACAGACAGTTACAGCATTTCTTTTGCACTGCACGATGGTTTCAACAAACAAATAGCGCAATAGAGTAGCTCAAATGGAAAGGAACACTTCCTATTTAAATTTCTGCATCCTACACTGTTGGTAGTTCTGTGTAGGTGGCAGTTACGTTATTTTATTTCGGTGATTACAAAATAGAGTCGAATGTATGCATTGGGTAGCCAAGGCAGCTAGTTCACGGCGATTCGGTCAACCAAGTAAATGAATGTACTGACCATCCCGCAAACCACTATAGGGAGCCTGTGTGTCAGAATTCTCATCTTGTATGCCGCAACGGTGTTATGATACAGAAACGAGTCGTAGAGAAGAGAGTTTGGTGGTCTGTTGGGCTGATGATAGTTTCGTATGATAATGGTCTGGGTTCAAATCCAACTTCTGCCGATGTTTTTTGATAGGGAGAGGCAAATTCTATTCTCTTCTGGCTACACCAAGTGAAGAAGGTATAATGGCATTGTGGTCTGAAAATCACATTAAACATGGTATTCCCTCTCTACCAAGTAGACGTTAGGTGGAACCACAATAAAGTAAGGAGTGGCGACATGTAGAAACTCTATCACCAGTAACCTTACTTATACTAGTTATTTATTTCTAGTGACGAAACAAACCCTGTGTATGGTCACAGGACACTTATTCCATCTTGTATTTGAGCTTCTGTATGTCGATAAAATTGGTTATGAACTGGGAATGCAACTCAGACCGCCCTTAACGTGGAATTTGATCCCTTCATGACAATACAGCTCGACTACAACTTGTTGTTTGTTCAAAACCGCAGATTCCTCAACATCTCCACATATTGCGCATGGATAGGTTTGAATCCTGGCCCAGCACTAAACGTTTCACTATGTATTATCAAGCTCTAGCATGTGAACACCTATCTGCCGGTGGATAATAATTTTTATTTTTAATGCATTTTCATTCGTTATAAACACTAACGATATCTGAGATTTTTGACTCCCAGTGAGACACAGAACTATTTGCGACATCACTGTAAGTTCAAGGATGTTATTCCGAGCTGCTGGCGGAGAAAAATTCGGGAAGTGTCGTTTCTTTGTGTGTAGTCAACAACGATATGTGTGGGGTTCGATTCCTAGTCAGCACTGAAGTCTTTGTCATATTATTTCTAGTTCAAACATGCTCACATGTCGCTGCTGGCGTAACAAACCCATACTTAACGTTCCTTTTCTCTAGAATATAACAGCGATATGTGCCGGGTTGGAGTCCTGGGAAGGAAAAAAATTAATGTTTCGTCTCGTCATTTCTTTTAATACATCTAACTACTGCCGAGAAAATCCGATATGTCAAAGTTGATTGTGCTTCGATAACAATCCGATTAGGTCCTGGGTTCGAATCCATGTGCAACACAAAGCCTTATCTGACTACATTTCAAGTAAGTTACTTGTGAAAAAGCAGTATTTAACATCTCTCGTAGTTCGTTAACAGGGACAATAGATGCTGGGTAGGAATTCGCGACCGTTAAAAATGTTTACGTTATGTAACTTAAAGTTGATATTTGTTAACTGATACTGTCTAAAATCGAGGTATATCACTCTCTTTATGCTTAGTCGGGAATGACTGTTAATTTCCGTCAGTCACGAAATCTTAGTTTGCATGACCTGGGTTTGAATCCATATGCAGAACGAGTCGGCTCGTCGTGTCATTTGAAGTTCATACATATTCTCAACTAGCTGCTCGTGAATAACGTAAATTTTTAATAACTTTTGTGTTAAATAACAAGTATAGTATTTTAGTTTGAAGAGGAAATCATGAATACGACGAACTTACTACGTGCATTACCTATCTGACGTAATAATGAGAGTGCTAACATTTCAGGTATGTCAGTTATTGCAATAAATGCGAGATTACAAGCCTTAAGGACAGTCTTATCTGTGTATCAGTATCGTGGTATTAAACTTCCTGGCAGATTAAAACTGTGTGCCCGACCGAGACTCGAACGTCTCGGTCGGGCACACAGTTTTAATCTGCCAGGGTGTTTCATATCAGCGCACACCCCCGCTGCAGAGTGAAAATCTCATTCGGGATCGTGGTATTACTTTACATCCTGAGTTATTGCGATACAGTGGTGACTTGTTGGAACCATTTTCAATAGTCAAACGACTGTATCAAGGAGCGATTAGAGGACCTGCTAGACAGCTGTGTTATGTGGGTTGCATGGGAATCAGGCGAAATGCAGTCCAGGTTGTTCGGATACTTTTGAGCACGATTGTACTTCGTTAACAATCCGATTTGGTGCTGGGTTCGCATCCCTATCACAAGCTTTATATGTTGGCATTTCAATTTTAAACATGAGCATACCTTGTTCCTTGTGAATGACACCATATTAAAGGTCGTTGGGGATAGTTCCCAGGACGGTAACTGTTCAGTACAAACATTTTCGTCATTTATTTTCAGGATCTGAATTGATAACTAATACTGGTGCAAACGTCTAAACTTCACGTCTCTTTATGCCTAGTGATCCGGTCTCAATAAGGCACAAACAAAGCTTAGCTTAGTTAGCAATGGCTATAGGTGCTGGGTTTGAATCCAGGTCCAGAACGACGACGTTAGTCATGTCATTTAAAGTTCAAATTTGTGTACACGTAGCTGTTGATGTGTTATGAGAACAATGATATTACTGGTGATTCGCTGTTAATGTTGAGTTTTCCGTAGAGTGCTTGTTGCCGTTAATCACGTTTTTCTTCGGGTTCGTCCAATATCCAGTTTCCAGAGCCACTCGCCATTCAGTGACGTTTAGCACGTGGATGGAAAACCTTTTCGAGAGCGAAAAACTTTTTTCCAATTGCCGTACAGCTTTGTAACTCCATATATTGTCTCAAGTATTTAAATTTTACTAAGGATTACTGTACGATATATGTAAAATAATCCGTTTTCTCAGAACTTTTGGAATGTCACTTGTTGTAATTAAGGTTAATTTATGAGTGCTATGGGGTGTCTCATCACTAAGAACGTGTTTTCTAATATGTTTTGTATGCCGATATTAGTTGACGCTTAGACTGACTGCCATAAACACCCTTAGTCTCTTAGTAGTCTCTTGCGGTACCCATTGTGTGTAGTCAAACGACTGTACCCCACGGGGTTTTGGTGTTTAGATGACCTGCAACACAGCTACGTTATGTTGGTTGTATTCGGCAGTGACCCACTTTTTTTGCTGTCTGACCGTTAGTGAAGTGATAAGCAGAGCGAATGAATACCAACTGCCTCTCTGCATTGCCTTTGTTGACTTTGAAAAGGCATTTGACTCCGTTAGCCATGTAGCTGTCCTCCAAGCTTTGAGTGAGCAAGGAGTGGGAGCAGCATACATTGAAGTGCTCAGGAAAATCTACAAGAATTCTTCAGCTTATGTTAACATCGGCGAATCAACTCAAGAATTCCGCATCATGAGGGGTGCCAAGCAAGGCGATCCCATCTCCCCAAAACTGTTCTCTGCTGTATTGGAAATGCCTATGTCAAAGCTGAGCTGGGAAGGCAAGGGAATTAGAATTAATGGAAGAAGGCTTACCAACTTGAGATTTGCTGATGATATTGCCTTACTGGCCAAAGACTTCGCACAGCTCCAAAACTTAGTTACAGATCTTGCATCGGAATGTCAGCTGGTTGGCTTGAACATGAACCTTTCCAAAACAAAAGTAATATCCAACAAATGAGTCCCAGCTGGAGAAGTGAAAGTCAAGGACAGTCTACTAGAAGAGGTCAGTGAATATGTCTACCTTGGCCAGATTATAAATATGAAGGGAGACATAAGACCAGAAATCTATCGACGCATCAAGCTTGGCTGGCAAGCATTTGGGAAGAATTCAAAAGTATTCAGATCAAAAATGCCAGTAAATCTGAAGAAAGCAGTATTTGATCAATGCATTCTTCCTGTGATGACATACGGATGCGAGACATGGACACTGAACTCATTCACAAAAGGGAAACTTAGGACAGCACAGAGAGCCATGGAGAGATCAATGCTGGGCTATACAAGAAATGACAGGAAAAGGGCAGATGACATCCGGTCTGTGACGAAGGTTAATGACATCTTAGAGAGAGTAGGTTCCTTGAAATGGCAGTGGGCTGGCCACGTCGCAAGAAGAAAAGACAACAGATGGACGAAGTTGGTACTGGAGTGGAGTCCGAGAGAGCACCGGAGGCCTAGAGGAAGACCACCAGACAGATGGGACAAAGACATCAAGAAGATCGCTGGTAACAGCTGGCAGAGAACTGCCCAAGACCGTCCCACTTGGAGAAGACTTCTGAAAGCCTACCTGAATCCACGACTCGAAGAGGCCACATCATCTAATGATTGAATTGGCTGATGATGATGATGATGATGAAGTGTACATGTAGGGGGGGGGGGGGGGGGGGGCTCACACGCACCAGAAGTCTCGCTGAGAAACCCTTACACATCGTCCATACACTCCTGATCTCTCCCCATGGTACTTCATGTTTTGGAGAGACATTCGTGGATGTCGATTTGCTTCGGGTGAAGAGATGAACGCCTTAATACACTTCATGGTTCCGTAAGGCAACTGAGAATATTTTTCAATGAATGCACTGACCATCTCGTCTCACAATCTGATTATTGTATTACCTGTTATGGAGATTACTTTTGAAATAATAAAGAGTTTTATTACTTTTTCCAATGTTTCCCGTTTTCACTTGACTGCCGATTATATGTGCTTTGTCATTGCTTTACGGATGTTGCTGAGTCAGATAGGGTTAGAAACTTATTCTTTGGACATTACACATGTCATTCTGCATTCATTAAAACATCAGGGCAAATTTATCACTACCTAAAAGAGTAGTAAGTTTTCTTTACACAAATACACACAACTTGCAAGTATAACAAATTTGTTTTAACTGTGCGCCTTAGTTTGCCACAGAACTGGCAGTACAGCGTAGCCGCTGTGGATTCGAACAGCAAAGAAGATAGACAGGACTCTGTTGAAGGTGAGAACGGCCATAGCTGGACAGACAGAGTTCAGAGAACCCTCTTTATCGCTGCATAACATCGGAGCAGGTACAAGTGTTTGCCTTAGTCCAGTGGACGCAGCCTGGCATCCATCCCCCTCGTCTTCAAACTCGGTGAAGCGAAGGGAACTGTGGCTCAAGACCACGTGCTCCTGTTGCAGTACGTCGACGCTGAGTTGTAGTGGCAGTCGCGGTGATGATCAGTCGATAGCAAGCGCAACATACGTATTGGCCGGGGTGACAGCAGTTGGTTAAGACGGTAGCAACCTGGGGAAGGCTTGCCGGAGTCATAGAGTTCCACGTGCAAGCCGGCAGCGTCGAACCTCGGACTCCGAGAAGTGTGGCCAGCTGCTTCCTTGTCGGAGGCCGTCGGCCCATCGTCAAAGATCCGCTATACTCCGTTGACGAACATTTCGCTGCTGGTAGGTCATCGAGCCTACCTACTTACAGCATCCTCATGCCGAATCGTTTTGCATTCTGATGATGGTAGGCTAGCGTGGTCAATTGGCGCGACGCTGCGTTGGCCCGCGAGCTTGCGAAATCCTGATGCCACGCTCTGCCTGTTATCAGGACGAATGTACGAGGGCAGTTCAATAAGTAATGCAACACATTTTTTTCTGAAACAGGGGTTGTTTTATTCAGCATTGAAATAAACCAGGTTATTCCCCAATCTTTTAGCTACACAACACTATTTTTCAACGTAATCTCCATTCAATGCTACGGCCTTACGCCACCTTGAAATGAGGGCCTGTATGCCTGCACGGTACCATTCCACTGGTCGATGTCGGAGCCAACTTCGTACTGCATCAATAACTTCTTCATCATCCGCGTAGTGCCTCCCACGGATTGCGTCCTTCATTGGGCCAAACATATGGAAATCCGACGGTGCGAGATCGGGGATATAGGGTGCATGAGGAAGAACAGTCCACTGAAGTTTTGTGAGCTCCTCTCGGGTGCGAAGACTTGTGTGAGGTCTTGCGTTGTCATGAAGAAGGAGAAGTTCGTTCAGATTTTTGTGCCTACGAACACGCTGAAGTCGTTTCTTCAATTTCTGAAGAGTAGCACAATACACTTCAGAGTTGATCGTTTGACCATGGGGAAGGACATCGAACAGAATAACCCCTTCAGCGTCCCAGAAGACTGTAACCATGACTTTACCGGCTGAGGGTATGGCTTTAAACTTTTTCTTGGTAGGGGAGTGGGTGTGGCGCCACTCCATTGACTGCCGTTTTGTTTCAGGTTCGAAGTGATGAACCCATGTTTCATCGCCTGTAACAATCTTTGACAAGAAATTGTCACCCCCAGCCACATGACGAACAAGCAATTCCGCACAGATGGTTCCCCTTTGCTCTTTATGGTGTTCGGTTAGACAACGAGGGTCCCAGCGGGAACAAACCTTTCAATATCCCAACTGGCGAACAATTGTGACAGCACTACCAACAGAGATGTCAAGTTGAGCACTGAGTTGTTTGACGGTGATCCGTCGATCATCTCGAACGAGTGTGTTCGCACGCTCCGCCATTGCAGGAGTCACAGCTGTGCACGGCCGGCCAGCACGCGGGAGATCAGACAGTCTTGCTTGACCTTGCGGCGGTGATGACACACGCTTTGCCCAACGACTCACCGTGCTTTTTTCCACTGCCAGATCACCGTAGACATTCTGCAAGCGCCTATGAATATCTGAGATGCCTGGTTTTCCGCCAAAAGAAACTCGATCACTGCCCGTTGTTTGCAACGCACATCCGTTACAGAAGCCATTTTAACAGCTTCGTACAGCGCTGCCACCTGTCGGAAGTCAATGAAACTATACGAGACGAAGCGGGAATGTTTGAAAATATTCCATAAGAAATTTCCGGTTTTTTGAAGCAAAATTGGCCGAGAAAAAAATGTGTTGCATTACTTATTGATCTGCCCTCGTATATGTTAGGTACGTGCCTTCGGGATCACCGTCTCTGGATATTCTTCTTCAGCGTCAGCAGTGGTGGTTAATGTTGCCCAGACCGGGGATTTGCTCCACCAGAGACTGTGTGCATGTGTTGTTACCGGAAATCTAGGTATAGGGAGTGCATCTGTTTTGCATCACAATCATTTCCACACAATTATTTCGCAAGCTATCGTGTAAGGAAAGGGCAAGGTGAGCTCTCACGAGCGATGATTTTTAAATCCATACTCATCCGTGGACAAAACACATATTACTCTTTCTCGTAATTTTTAATATTTTTTCCATTATCTTTGAGATTTTGGAAGAACCAGTTTCACTACACCGATTTAGATGCTTCCACAACCTCTCCGCTAGACCACTGCGTTGGTAGTAGGTCTTTGGAGAGAGGGTTGGCCATCAGTGGATATAATTGAGTCGCCTAGATGCAAAACTGTTCATGTCCTCGATAACCGGTTTTGAGAAATAGTGGAAAAACTGTTTTCACTGGGTAAGTACACACTGCCCTACACTGTATGTTGTATACTAAGTATGGATTAGTACAAAACCATTTGGGCTATTGAAAAAAAAAATCAGGAACTCAAAGCATGTAAGATATAAGCAAAACAAAAATGGACTTGGACAGTTTTGCATCTGACTTTGCAGATGACCACTTTTGCATGCAACTGCAATGGACATGGACAGTTTTGAACCTGACTAGTTGTACATGAGGAGAGGATGTGGAGTGAACATAAAACTGTGTATTCAGTTTCAATTTCTTTTAATATTTCTGAAGGTACATTGTGTAACAACTGACAAACTGCAATCCACTTAATACATCATATCTGGAACAATGTCATCATCTTCTCCTGCTAGGCATTCTGATTCAACTGATGCCCCTGACCCGCTGGAACCTAGTAATGTCATGTACCACGACAGGGATTCACGTTCCCTTCAGGACTCATCATAGTGTTTCTCGAGGAGTTTTGAAACATCCTCCAGTTTCTTTTCATTAATAGGAACGACCGTGTTCGTAATGCAGCTCGAGTTTGTGTGTCCTAAATGATTCCCACGTTTGCATACGGACACTGGTAGGTTGATTTCAGAATTATAATTAGGCTCCCCTTGGACTTTTATAGCATTCTGAGAATCACAGATGATTATCACTCGTTTTACTTTCGTTATCTGGAAGGGGAATGATACTGCGGCTTTAGTGATGTTTTGAATGGCTCCTTTCCTGTCAACTACCTTCCAGTCTCTTCAATAGAATGGGAAGGGTCCCATACTGTTCCAAGATGGTACGGTACTCGGATGGCTGAACTATCACTTCTCGTTTCCGCAGTTGCCTTTCGATGAGCCCAAAAACTCTATCAGGATGCATGAATGAATGTCCAGTTACGCGATAAATAACTTCTATTTTGTTTACTCCTGGCGCAAGTTTGTACATCCAGTGACACAGCATTGAGACAACTATTGTGTTCTTATTTTGCCCAGGGCATCCATCGGCAATTAATCTCAAAGTTTGTATGTTGCTCATGTCTGTATGGCACAAACGGTGGTAAAGAGCTGAACATATTTCATTCGACCCCTTCTTACATTCATGTTCAAGCCAAGTGTGAAAGAAGACATTATTACTGGTTAACTTTGATTTAGAGGAACCTACTACAATGGCAAAATTGTATAGGTATAATTGCCTACGGTAATAGACACTCTGATCAGTGAATAGAAACTGTTTGCTTTAAGGTTATGAAGTCTATTTCGACCCATAAGTTGAGCTTTCTTAACGTCACTCTTTTCTGTTTTGATCTGTTCCAGAAGTCTGAGACACATGGAACAAACATCTGTTTTCGGAGACCCAAATCCAATGTTAAATTTTGTATTAAATGTGTTTCTAAAAAAATTTTGCGTGACTCGCTTTTCAGTAGTAACCACGGAATTGTAATGTCGCCACATCTTTGTAATGTTGAGAGTCGCAGGTAAATACATGCGACAGTTTTTCTCCCTGCAATACGGTCACATGACACCAGCCTTCAATGCGATTTGTCAAAAGGGACAAGGCAAGTTTTGCACCCAACTTACTGATGGACATGGACAGTTTTGAATCTAACCACACTTTTCGTGAGCTGTTTTCCATAGGACATGGAGAGCTTTCAGCATAAATAGCATTTCAAGCATGTGTAAAATGTCATGCTTTACAATCCAGAGCTGCCAACTCAATTTTTTTTAAAAGTGGACATGGACAGTTTTGCATCTAAGTGACTCAATTTGTGCATGTCGCTGAAGTGGCGGCAGATAGAAGCATTTGCGCCAGGTTGTCAAAATCCCATACGGTGTCTCCCGGTCAGTAATGCCCTACGCACATTTCATTTCTTTCTTCTTCGTCACGGTACTCCATGCGAAGGAAGGTCAGATTTAACGTGGCGTCGACATCTAGGTCATTAGAGACGGAGCACAAGCTCGGATTGAGGATGGTAGGAAATCGCCCGTGCTCTTTCAAAGGAACCATGCCGGTATTTGCCTAGGTCGATCTAGTCAAATCACGGAAAACATAAATCAGGACGGCCGGAGACGGGTTTGAACCATCGTGCCCCCGAATGCGAGTCCAGTTTGCTAATACACCGTCGGAGAAGTTGCAGCATTAGAAAATTGTAGCGAAATGCAGGAAGATCTGCAGCGGATAGGCACTTGGTGCAGGGAGTGGCAACTGACCCTTAACATAGACAAATGTAATGTATTGCGAATACATAGAAAGAAGGATCCTTTATTGTATGATTATATGATAGCGGAACAAACACTGGTAGCAGTTACTTCTGTAAAATATCTGGGAGTATGCGTGCGGAACGATTTGAAGTGGAATGATCACATAAAATTAATTGTTGGTAAGGCGGGTACCAGGTTGAGATTCATTGGGAGAGTGCTTAGAAAATGTAGTCCATCAACAAAGGAGGTGGCTTACAAAACACTCGTTCGACCTATACTTGAGTATTGCTCATCAGTGTGGGATCCGTACCAGATCGGTCTGACGGAGGAGATAGAGAAGATGCAAAGAAGAGCGGCGCGTTTCGTCACAGGGTTATTTGGTAACCGTGATAGCGTTACGGAGATGTTTAATAAACTCAAGTGGCAGACTCTGCAAGAGAGGCGCTCTGCATCGCGGTGTAGCTTGCTCGCCAGGTTTCGAGAGGGTGCGTTTCTGGATGAGGTATCGAATATATTGCTTCCCCCTACTTATACCTCCCGAGGAGATCACGAATGTAAAATTAGAGAGATTAGAGCGCGCACGGAGGCTTTCAGACAGTCGTTCTTCCCGCGAACCATACGCGACTGGAACAGGAAAGGGAGGTAATGACAGTGGCACGTAAAGTGCCCTCCGCCAAACACCGTTGGGTGGCTTGCGGAGTATCAATGTAGATGTAGATGTAGAACAGCGACGTAATGCCCTGTTTGCACACACCACGAGGAAGGGGGCTGTTTTATGTGGAGGGGGAAATATCTTTTTCGATTACGTGGATGAACATCACCTTGCTTGGTAGCCAGAATGCGATAGCACTCGCTCTTTTTTCTTTCTGTGTTGTTATGATTTTTGCATCAATCTGTATTATGAAACAAATGCTTATTTCCTATCTAATTTATTTATTTCGCCAACTTGGCTGAACTTCTTGACTGCTTATAATGAAAAAGAAGTCAAATTTTGTCTTCCTTCATCAAGACTTGTTGTTTTTGCGGTATCGGGTGCTATCCGGTAGGTCGCACTTTGAAATACTTGCGCCGCCGGTTACGCCGCCGCGTTTCCTACAGCCGCCACCGCGGCACGAGGGCGCTGCCTGCCACGAACGATGACGTCACAGCCAATGAGATGCAGGCATCCCCTCTCCGGAGCTAGAGCGGCGTGTGTGCTTGACTTCAAACATTCATGTACTGAGCCCAATTTCGTGTGTTTGCCCGTTCAATAACATTTACAAACTTTCATAGTGGCCAGGGATCGACATCTTCTGAGCAGACATGAGCAGACATTGTGTTGAAGAGTGAGAGATTTACAAATCTTATAATATTTCTACACCAAAAGCAGCTGAAGCTGAAACTTCAGCAAGAAATTACGTATTATTTTTACCATTTGATATTGCATTTAGAATAAATTAATATCTGAAGTCTATGTTCATGAACAGCATTTTTTCCTCGCTCCTAAAAAAGCACAGAGCGTGCAAAGTAAGTCATAACAGTTTTCTGTGGACGATAAGGTACCGAAAAACACAGAATTTTATTACTGTTCGATATTCAACAGATCTAACTCAAACAAGGCGATTTCGGCCTGGTTCAATTGGCTCTGAGCACTATGCGGCTTAATATCTGAGGTCATCAGTCCCCTAGACATAGAACTACTTAAACCTACAGCACGCAACACAGATTTCTGGTTGGCCACAGTAACGCCAAGGACAAAGTGAAGTACTGCAAATCGGGAAATAAGCTCAAGTAGGGAAATAAGCTAAGTTTATCGGACTGCTGTGAGAAAAGCAGCAAGAGTCAAACAGAGAGAATAACAGAAGCTCGCAGCGAACATCGTCAACATGAGCGTAACTGGCGCTTGGGATGCAAACGCCGGCCGAAGTGGCCAAGCGGTTCTAGGTGCTACAGTCTGAACCGTGCGACCGCTGCGGTCGCAGGTTCGAATCCTGCCTCGGGCATGGATGTGTGTGATGTCCCTAGGTTAGTTAGGTTTAAGTAGTTCTAAGTCCTAGGGGACTGATGACCTCAGATGTTACGTCCCAGCCGGCCGAAGTGGCCGTGCGGTTAAAGCCGCTGCAGTCTGGAACCGCAAGACCGCTACGGTCGCAGGTTCGAATCCTGCCTCGGGCATGGATGTTTGTGATGTCCTTAGGTTAGTTACGTTTAACTAGTTCTAAGTTCTAGGGGACTAATGACCTCAGCAGTTGAGTCCCATAGTGCTCAGAGTATAATAATAATAATAATAATAATGTTACGTCCCATACTGCTCAGAGCCATCTGAACCATCTAGGATGCAAACATGGTTTGTTGTCACAGTGCGGGCAGCTTTACCTCGCTGATGGGACCACGGGATGACGCAAAGTGGGCTGAGGTGGTAGAGTAGGGCGAGGCTGCCCACTGTGAGCATGTGACGCCACCTGTCGCCGGAGCGAGCAGATGGTCCCTGTCTCCGCTGGCTGCGACAAAAAAAAACGAATAAAAATAACACACACAAAGACTTAATTATTACGTTTTCCGCCTGATTCTGTTGTAAATGACGCCAGGGTCTAATCTGGGCAGAGTTTACACACTTATCCGTCTGCAGAGGGCAAGGTCTCGACCCCTTAATTAAGCGGCGACACCCACTGTTGCAGGAATTTTGAGACTCGCTTCTTTTTCGCACGAGAATACACCCCGCCCCTCCCAGTTTCCCAGCAGACGCACAGGCTGCGCCTGCGAGCAGCGACCGCGTCGCGAACCAGTAATTAGAGAAGACGCGACTGCGACGTCACGCTGCGCCAAGGTTGCAAGAGGTGGTGGTGGGGGGGGGGGGGGGAGGGATGGAGCAGGTGCGGTCCTCGTCTCGTCTGCCGGCCTGGCGCCTAACGACGTCGCTGTTGGCAAACACACGGCGAGGCGCGGCAGGGCGAGGTGGTACAGTCGCAACCGGCACTGGTGAGGATGGCGGGGGCGGCGGAGGCGGTTGAGGCGGCACAAGTGGTTCGTTAGGGGCGGCAGCGGCTGCGGCCGCGACCGCGGCAGAGGCCGAGGCGTTAACCGCCCGCTGGAGCAGCCGCGGCACAATTAGGAGGCATCGCTGGTTGGCAAGGGGGGAGGGGGGCGGGAGAGACCAGTGGAGAGGAGAGAGTGTGGGAGGACGCTGCCGCCGCCGCCGCTGCCCAGCGCCGTAACAAGCGCCCTCGTTATTGCCCAGCACGCCACCACGTCCCGCTGCCGGGTTGCCACGAGGGCTATCACGCCTACGTTACTGTCAGCGGCCTCGAGGAGACTCTAATCGCTACTTGTTGTGACCTGCCTATTTAGCTTCCCATTTCTGTTTGGTGTCTTACTTTCGGTATCCATGCATATCTCCAAGGCTCTCTCCCCCCCCAGAACGTCCCCCCCCCCCCCCCCCCCCCCCCAGAATCCCAGCCAGGTACTCTCACTAATACTTGGACAAAATTTTGCGGCTGAACACAAAATTCTAAAACAAGAGATGGTGATTTATACTGAGGTGACAAGTCATGGAACAGCGATAAGCACATATACAGATGGCCGTGTACATAAAGTATAAAAGGGCAGTGCACTGGCGGAGCTTTCATTTGTACCAAATGATCCACGTGAAAAGGTTTCATTTCATACCGGAAATTGCCAGGGACTTCAATATTCCGACATTCACAGCGCCAAGAGTGTACCGAGAACACCACATTTCGGGAATTGCCTCTCACCACAGACAATGCAGTGGCTGACAGTCTTCAGTTAACGACCGATGGCAGCTGCGTTTGGGTAGAGCTGTCGGTGGTAACAGACAAGCACCGCTGCATAAACCAACCCGCTGAAATCAATATGGGACGTACGACGAACGCATCCGTTAGGACAGTACGGCGAAATTTGCGGCAAAGGGGCTGTGGCAGCAGGCGACCGCAGCGAGTGCCTTTGATAACAGCGCGATATCGCTCGCAGCATCTCTCCTGGGCTCGTGACCATATCGGTTGGACTCTAGATGACCAGAAAATCGTGGCCCGATCACACGAATCCCGATTTCAGCTGGTAAGACCTGATGGTAGGATTCGAGTGTGGCGCAGACCCCACGAAGCCACGGACCCATGTTCTCAACGAGGCAATGTCGAAGCTGGTGGTGGCTCCAAAATAGTGCGGGCTGTGTTTACATGCAATGGATGGCTCCTCTGGTTAGTTCGGCTACTTGGAGACCGTTTGCAGCCATTCATGCACTTCATGTGCTCTTACGTAACCGCAAGCTACGGAACAAAGACTGAAAAGTAGCACAGGTCACACCAATATTCAAGATAGGAAATAGGAGTGACCCACTGAATTACAGACCCATATCACTGACCTCAATTTGCAGTAGGATTTTGAAGCATATATTGTACTCGAACATTATGAATCACCTTGAAGAAAATGACTTATTGATGCATACCCAACACGGATTCAGAAAATATCGTTCTTGTGCAACACAACTAGCTCTTTATTCCCATGAAGTAATGAGTACTGTCGACAAGGTGTCTCAGATCGGTTCCATATTCCTAGATTTCCAGAAGACTTTTGATACAGTTCCTCACAAGCCACCATTAATTAAATTGCGTGCATATAGAGTATCGTCTCACTTGTGTAACTAGATTCGTGATTTCCTCTCAGAGATGTCACAGTTCGTAGTGATAGACGGTAAATCATCGAGTAGAACAGAAGTGATATCGAGCTTTCCGCAAGGTAGTGCCACAGGCCCTCTCCGCCCGCAGCTCGTGGTCGTGCGGTAGCGTTCTCGCTTCCCACGCCCGGATTTCCCGGGTTCAATTCCCGGCGGGGTCAGGGATTTTCTCTGCCTCGTGATGGCTGGGTGTTGTGTGATGTCCTTAGGTTAGTTAGGTTTAAGTAGTTCTAAGTTCTAAAGGACTGATGACCATAGATGTTAAGTCCCATAGTGCTCAGAGCCATAGGCCCTCTGCTGCTCCTGATTTAGATAAATGGTGTAGGTGATAATCTTAGCAGCCCCCTTAGATTCTTTGCAGATTACGCCGTAATTTACCGTAAAGTAAAATCATCAGATGATCAATTCCAATTACAAAATGACCTAGAGAGAATTTGTGTATGGTGCGAAAAGTGGCAACTGGCACTAAAAAAAGATAAGTGCGAGGTCATCCACATGTCTACTAAAAGAAATCCGATAAATTTAGGGTATACGATAAATCGCACAAATCTAATGGCTGTCAATTCGACTGAATTACAATTACGAGCAACTTAAATTGGAAAGACCACATATATAATATTGTGGGGAAGTCGAAACAAAGACTGCACTTCGTTGGCAGAACACTTAGAAGATGCGAAAAACCCACTAAAGAGACAGCCTACATTACACTTGTCCGTCCTCTGCTGGAATACTGCTGTGCGGTGTGGGTTCCTTACCGGGTAGGATTGACGGAGGACATCGAAAAAGTGCAAAAGAGGGCAGCTCGTTTCGTGTTATCTCGCAATAGGGGTGAAAGTGTCACTGATATGACACGCGAGTTGGGGTGGCAATAACTGAAACGGTGGCGGTTTTCTTTGCGGTGAGATATATTTACGAAATTTCAATCACCAACTTTCTCTTCCGAAAGCGAAAATATTTTGTTGACAGACACCTACGTGTGGGAATGAACTCTATAGATGTAGCAGTCAGGGCGAACAGGCTTAGATGGTGGGGTCATGTTACACGCATGGGAGAAGCAAGGTTACCCAAGAGACTCATGGATTCAGCAGTAGAGGGTAGGAGGAGTCGGGGCAGACCGAGGAGAAGATACCTGGATTCGGTTAAGAATGATTTTGAAGTAATAGGTTTAACATCAGAAGAGGCACCAATGTTAGCACTGAATAGGGGATCATGGAGGAACTGTATAAGGGGGGCTATGCTCCAGACTGAACGCTGAAAGGCATATTCAGTCTTAAATGATGATGATGATGATGATGATGATGATGACACCTACGTAGGGACAAATGATCATCATAATAAAATAAGGGAAATCAGAGCTCGAACGGAAAGATTTAGGTGATCCCACGCGCCTATCGAGAGTGGAATGGTAGAGAAGTAGTATGAAAATTGTTCGATGAACCCTCTGCCAGGCATTTAAGTGTGAATTAGAGTGTAACCATATAGATGTAGATGTAGAACGGAAGACCAGAGTAGGCGGTGAGGAAACGTCGGCCAATGCTGCGTGGAACTGAACCGCGCCACGCCAGGAGCGACACCTGAAAGAATTGAATATCAGCTTCAATGTTTCCAGCCTCGAGGCTCAGATCGCCTCATGGTACTGACTTCAGTGGAAGGTATTTGCGGAGCGTGCTACAAGAACATCTAGTTGTGATCCTTATCAGTTACTTGTCTGGACTTTGACTATTACTGTTCCAAAAATGGTTCAAATGGCTCTAAGTACAATGGAACTTAACATCTGAGGTCATCAGTCCCCTAGACTTAGAAGTACTTAAACCTAACTAACCAAAGGACATCACACATCCATGCCAGCGGCAGGATTCGAACCTGCGACCGTAGCAGCAGCAGCGGTTTCGGACTGAAGCGCCTAGAACCGCTCGGTCACAGCGGCCGGCTATTACTGTTTGTATGTTACTTGTGACACTGATGTATCTCCAAAGTTAAGCAGTATTGTCAATTGCTTTAGAGAGATAAAACTACTAATTTTATTTGTTTGAGTTGTTGTATAGCATTTCGAGAAAGCTGCATCCCTTAGGCACCCTATTAGTGACGAGTGGGCAAGACCCCACAACTGGCGACGCGGTGTTAGAAACAATCCCCGTGCCTAACGAAAATGGTTCAAATGACTCTCAGCACTATGGGACTTAACATCTGTGGTCATCAGTCCCCTAGAACGTAGAACTACTTAAACCTAACTAACCTAAGGACATCACACACATCCATGCCCGAGGCAGGATTCGAACCTGCGACCGTAGCAGTCGCGCGGCCGTGCCTAACGGCCACCGACTTTTTCGTGAATATTGTGCCGGAGCCTGAACTCTCTCTTGCCTTTACTTTGCAGGGGCGCTCGCTTTGCTTTAACAGTTTCGTGTCGTTTTTGCTTATGAGTGTTTTCAGGTGGGCGTTGCAGAACATTTCTCTCCTTTTGTCATTATTTTTGTCTGTTTGTGGCATCTGTGTCTTCCAACACGCCCGCCAATCCTGTCCCGGCCCCGCTCATTCGCCACAGCCGCAAGCGTTAGATGCAACACAGCTAATGCAGATGTTTCAGTCCCAGACGCAGCGAAGCGCGACCCTGCTCCACAAGGTGCAGCAACTACTGGCCAACACTGCGCGCAGGACAGAACAAGCACCACCTTTTCTTCAATTTTGCAAACAAGAAGAAGAATGGCCCGAGTGGTTACAACAGTTTGAGGCACATTTACTCGCCCACAACATCCTAGGTACTGTAAAACTTCCATATCTATTATCCACTGTAGGAAGTGCAGTGCTCAGATTAATTCAAAAATTCTTTCCTAACGCCACTCCGAGTGAACTTGCTTACGACGCATAGTGATATACTCACTAACAAGCTATTATGACCAACAACTGAATGTAGTAGCAGCTACGTATCAGTTCTTTAATTGCAAAAAAAGGTCAGAACAAACTTATCGCGACGGGGTAACAGATTTGCAGGGGATGACAAGAAAATGCAAATTCACATATGCCTGTGGTGCTTTATATTTAGGTGTGTGTGTGTGTGTGTGTGTGTGTGTGTGTGTGTGTGTGTGTGTGTGTCAATTCCTATGGGACCAAACTGCTGAGGTCATCAGTCCCTAGACTTGCACACTACTTAAACTAACTTAAACTAACTTATGCCAAGAACAACACACACACCCATACGGGAGGGGCCGCGAGATCCTTGACGTAGCGCCTCAAACCACGGGGCCACTCCGTGCGGCTATTCAGATGTAATGTTGCGTGATGCGATGTATCTGATGTCATAATCAGAGAACAAATTTTGAAAGAATCCGATGCATCATTTCAGCAGGTAGTGCAAATACTAGATCAGTACGATTCAGGTGCCTTGTCGGCTGATACATTTGAGAAGCCAGCTATTTGCCCGGTTGAGTCCATTAGTTGCGATCGCCCCATTCCGCACCGGCGGTTTGCTCTGGCCAAGCCGAGTAAACGACCTTTCCCGCCGCTTACGCAGTTCGCTAAACAGGCGGCTACACAGGCGAACGGAATTAAGTCTGGCCCGCTCTGTTCTACGCGTCACACACGCCAAGGCTGCCTCTCCCGACAAGCACAGTGTTGCACTTGTGGACGGAAAGGACATGTACAATCCGTATGTTTGCAACAGAACAAGCATAAGAATTCGGACCACTCACAAAAATCTAGTCACAAAGGCCATGTTATTATTGCAGTTCATTCCAAGTCTGCATCTAGGAAGCGTGCAGTTTCGTTGGTGATATATCAGTCACACAAATTTATTGTTTATTTACGTAATTGTAGGAAACGTGTGGCATTTCAGTTGGACGGGGGTGCCTCTGTCACATTGCTCAATAGTCACAGATATGAACTATTAGGCTCCCCACGCCTGTCTAAAACTAGAACGCAACTGACGGCTTATAATGGAACATGTACTTTGACTCTCTCCGTCCCAACAGGCCTCGGAAGGCCGAACGGTACTGACCGGCCACCGTGTCATCCTCAGACCACAAGTGTCACAGGATGCGGATACGGAGGGGCATGTGGTCAGCACACCGCTAACCCGGCAGTATATCCGTTTACGAGAACGAGCCGCTACTTCTCAGTCAAGTAGCTCCCCAGTTTGTCTCACAACAGCTGAGTGCACCCCGCTTGACAACAGCGCTGAGCAGAATGGATGGTCATCCATCCAAGTAGTAGCCTAACCCGACAGCGCTTAACTACGGTGATCTGACGGGAACCGTTGTTACCTCTGCGGCAAGGCCGTTGGTGACCAAGTACTTTGACTGCAATTTATCGCTCACATACGCGAACAGTGACTTTTACAGTGCTACGATCACGCGAGTGTGAGAACATACACTCCTGGAAATGGAAAAAAGAACACATTGACACCGGTGTGTCAGACCCACCATACTTGCTCCGGACACTGCGAGAGGGCTGTACAAGCAATGATCACACGCACGGCATAGCGGACACACCAGGAACCGCGGTGTTGGCCGTCGAATGGCGCTAGCTGCGCAGCATTTGTGCACCGCCGCCGTCAGTGTCAGCCAGTTTGCCGTGGCATACGGAACTCCATCGCAGTCTTTAACACTGGTAGCATGCCGCGACAGCGTGGACGTGAACCGTATGTGCAGTTGACGGACTTTGAGCGAGGGCGTATAGTGGGCATGCGGGAGGCCGGGTGGACGTACCGCCGAATTGCTCAACACGTGGGGCGTGAGGTCTCCACAGTACATCGATGTTGTCGCCAGTGGTCGCCGGAAGGTGCACGTGCCCGTCGACGCACGGATGCACGCCAAGACCGTAGGATCCTACGCAGTGCCGTAGGGGACCGCACCGCCACTTCCCAGCAAATTAGGGACACTGTTGCTCCTGGGGTATCGGCGAGGACCATTCGCAACCGTCTCCATGAAGCTGGGCTACGGTCCCGCACACCGTTAGGCCGTCTTCCGCTCACGCCCCAACATCGTGCAGCCCGCCTCCAGTGGTGTCGCGACAGTCGTGAATGGAGGGACGAATGGAGACGTGTCGTCTTCAGCGATGAGAGTCGCTTCTGCCTTGGTGCCAATGATGGTCGTATGCGTGTTTGGCGCCGTGCAGGTGAGCGCCACAATCAGGACTGCATACGACCGAGGCACACAGGGCCAACACCCGGCATCATGGTGTGGGGAGCGATCTCCTACACTGGCCGTACACCACTGGTGATCGTCGAGGGGACACTGAATAGTGCACGGTACATCAAAACCGTCATCGAACCCATCGTTCTACCATTCCTAGACCGGCAAGGGAACTTGCTGTTCCAACAGGACAATGCACGTCCGCATGTATCCCGTGCCACCCAACGTGCTCTAGAAGGTGTAAGTCAACTACCCTGGCCAGAAAGATCTCCGGATCTGTCCCCCATTGAGCATGTTTGGGACTGGATGAAGCGTCGTCTCACGCGGTCTGCACGTCCAGCACGAACGCTGGTCCAACTGAGGAGCCAGGTGGAAATGGCATGGCAAGCCGTTCCACAGGACTACATCCAGCATCTCTACGATCGTCTCCATGGGAGAATAGCAGCCTGCATTGCTGCGAAAGGTGGATATACACTGTACTAGTGCCGACATTGTGCATGCTCTGTTGCCTGTGTCTATGTGCCTGTGGTTCTGTCAGTGTTATCATGTGATGTATGTGACCCCAGGAATGTGTCAGTAAAGTTTCCCCTTCCTGGGACAATGAATTCACGGTGTTCTTATTTCAATTTCCAGGAGTATATTTGGACACGTTTCTTTCGATTTGTTTGGGTTTAACATTCAGGACAATGTGTTGTCCGTGTCTGCGTTCAATGCAAAAGACAGTGTAGCTAGCTTGCTCAAAGAATTTCCGGATCACTTTTCTGAAGGTTTAGGCAAAGGTAATACTTTTGTTGTACATATTACGCTGAAGGACAGCTCAGCCGAAATTTTGCTGGTCCAGAACTGTTCCCATTGCATTACGGGACAAAGTCGCGGCTGAACTTAAAGTCTTCCAAGATAACAGAGTTCTTGCGCCCACATCAGCTAGTCAACGGGCAAGCCCACTGGTTTTGCTCCCCAAACCTTCAGGTCGGTTTCGCCTCTGTGTTGACTTTACAGCCAAACCACAAACAGTCATTGATACTTATCCATTGCCACGCCCAGAGGATCTTATGGACAAATCAGGCGCTGGACGCTACTTTTCAAAAATTGATTTGCGCGACGCGTATCTTCAAATACTGCTCGATGAAGGATCTGAAAACTGTATGTAGTAAATACTCATTTGCGCTTGTTTAAATATTTGCGTTTGCCTCTCGGAAGTGCTTCCGCACGCGCCGTTTTCCAACGATATTTGGAACAGCTGACTGCAGAAGTGCCAAACCGTTAGAACTATTTGGACGATATTGTCGTAGCAGGTCGTACACCTGAACAACATATTTCAAATTTGTGTGCTTTGTTCCGTGTTTTATTTGATGAAGGACTAAAGTGCAGACTGTGCAAGTGTGATTTTTTTAAGCCTGAGTCGCAATATCTTAGTCACGTCATAAACAATCAAGGTGTAAATCCTCTGCAGTCACATTTGTTAGCCGGCCCGAAGTGGCCGAGTGGTTCTAGGCGCTTCAGTCCGGAACTGCGCGACCGCTACGGTCGCAGGTTTGAATCCTGCTTCGGGTATGGATGTGTGTGATGTCATTAGGTTAGTTAGGTTTAAGTAGTTCTAAGTTCTAGCGGACTGATGACTTCAGAAGTTAAGTCCCATAGTGCTCTGAGCCATTTGAACCACATTTGTTAGCCATACGAGATTTGGCGGTTCCTCGCAATATCACAGAGCTGCAGTCAGTCTTAGGAAAAATGAAATATTATATTCGGTTCATAACGAATGCTGCACAAATCGCGGCTCCATTGCATCGCTTGCGTCGCAAGAATGTCCACTTTGTTTGGACAAATGAGTGCCAAGCAGCTTTTCAAAAACTTAAAGATGCATTGCTCAGTTCACTATGATCCTGAAAAACCGTTAGTATTGCAAGTTGACGCTTTCCCACAGAACTGGTGATAAAAACAGACCTATTGCTTTCGCATCAAAAGTGTTGTCCAGAGCTCAGTGTAACTATTCACAAATTTAAAAAGAGGCATTGGCTATTGTGTATGGTATCACCAAATTCCACAACTATTTGTATGGCAGAAAATTCTACTTAGTAACTGATCACAAGTCTTTGCACTCCTTGTTTCATCTGTACAAACTGCCCGATAATTACAAAGATGGGCTTTGTTATGTCTCAATACCAGTACGAGATTATGTATCGTCGGACAGCTCAACATGGTAAAGTGGACGCACTTTCACGTCTTCCGATTGGCCCTGGCACAGACTTTGACGCTTCTGCTGCATCTTGTTGTCACATCGATGCCCAGGATTCTGAATTACTTCAGTCTTTTCCGCTGAACTATAAGAAAATATACAGGCTACGGACGCTGACCCAGATTTGAATGTTTTGCTCAAATATATTCGCGCTTCCTGGCCTCACTCATTGAATAGCGTGAAAAACTCCGTAGTGCGCCGATACTTTGCACGTCGACACTGCTCGCTGTACAGAAAGGTGTGATTCTCGTTCAAACTGACAGTGGATACTCCCGTGTGTTGATCCGTAAGGGGCCGGCCGCGGTGGCCGTGCGGTTCTAGGCGCTGCAGTCCGGAACCGCGTGACTGCTACGGTCGCAGGTTCGAATCCCGCTTCGGGCATGGATGTGTGTGATGTCCTTCGGTTAGTTAGGTTTAAGTAGTTCTAAGTTCTAGGGGACTAATGACCTCAGATGTTGAGTCCCATAGTGCTCAGAGCCATTTGAACCATTTCATCCGTAAGGCTCTGCAAAAAGAAGTGTTGCAGTTACTGCACCATGGACACCGGGGGATTGTTCGTTCGAAACAGTTAGCGCGTCGACACTGTACTTGGCAAGGTATGCTCGCCCAAACAGAACAGCTGACGTCACAGTGTCACATGTGCGGAAAATCAGTAGGTTCCGCCACAAAAATTCTCTGCTTGGCCTAAGTCGTAAACGCCATGGGGTTTGATTTTGCGGGTCCTTTTTGGAACACTCGTTGGTTCATTATGGTTGACTCATATAGCAAGTTTCCTTTTGCTGTGCCAATGAACTTGACAAGGTAGCGTAACTCAGTTCAGGTGTTATCATCGATTTTTTGCTTAGAAGGTTTACCTGAAGTAATATTGTCCGACAACGGCCCTCAGTTCACGTCAAATGAATTTGAAACATTCTGTGAGTGCGATAGCATAACAGAATCTAACTTGTGCACTTTTCCATCCACAGTCAAACGGCGAAGCGCAACGTTTTGTCAGAACATCCAGCAGCAGATGGCCAAAGTTCGCTCCGCACGCAGCAGGGATCAGGCATTGCAACTGTTTCTCGCCTCCTATCGTTCGCACCCACGTGATGGATCATCGACGGCGGAATTGCTTCACGGCCGCCGCCATCGGACACTGCTCCACCCTCCTCAGCATCCGGCGCCGAAGGAAGGCTGTAAGTATTGCATCGCGCCGCATGGCATTGTCTTTTACGGGGTTTTTAGCGGCAGCAGACGGTAACGCGAGGCGAGATTGTCCGTCGACTTGGGGCTTGCATGTATCGTCTTTCAGGTCCCGATGGCCTGGAGCGCCGCCATCAAAATCAACGTCTCTGTCACGTACACGATGAAACTTCCTGGCAGATTAAAACTGTGTGCCGGACCGAGACTCGAACTCGGGACCTTTGCCTTTCGCGGGCAAGTGGTCTACCAACTTTTCTTCTTCTTTTTTTTTTGTTTTACACGTTTTCGCGCGTCTCCACTGATTTCGCTCATGTCCCCTTGCAGCAGAAAGCAGTTATCCCCATTCTATTTACATGTAGTTATATTTTCTGTTGCACCTGAAAAGACCATGTACATGTTGTTGAAAGGGAACCTTTTAAGAAACCCGGTCTTGAAATGAAAAAGAACGTCCGTCACGAGATACCTATGCAGTTTCTTGGACGAGCAAAAAATTGTAGTGCATTATATAGTGCACATATTGAAAAAATAAGCAAAACAGGCCGGAATATGGTTTTCTCCGAAATATAAATCAGAGATAGGGAATGAGACAAGTAAATCCATAAAGAGGCCTCACACACTCCTTGACGCGCCGTGTGATGATGATGTCGGCAGCTCAACTGCGCGGTTGTCAGTGCTCGCACACTTTCCCAATCTGTACACAGTCCAGCCTCGCCACTTTCACGAATGATGATGAAATGACGCGGACAAGACAAACATCCAGTCCCCGAGAGGAGAAAATCTCCGAACCGTCCGGGAATCGAACCCGGGACCCCGTGATTAAGAGGCAGCAACGCTAGCCACTAGACCACTTTTTTTTTAACTTAACAATTCTTCTTGAATCACACAAATACTTTTGAAGTCGAACACGAGTAATTCTAAACAAAATGTTTGGAAAAAAAAAAAGACTTTTCGTGTAACGTAGAAGTTTCGGAAGCAAGGTGATAGTAAATAATAATAAGAACACAAGTGACTTTTAATTTTCTTCTGTTCGTTCTCGTTCAAGGTGTGGTAGTGGTTCCACGTATTTAACCGACACCCATTTTTTCAAAAATGATCTTCAGCATGTTGCCGTAGTGCTTCTTGTGGTTGCGATACGTGCTGATTTTTGAGTATTCACCCTTCATGTAAACGCGAAATTCTATCTCGTTGTCCGACCCAAGTTTGTTGATGACATAACTAACATATTTTCCCAGTAATCAGCTAATGGCGTTCATTTTTGATTTCGGGAAGTATGTCATGTCTGGTCTCAGGAGGAGGATCTGGCGAGAAAGGCGATTTGTTGCCTGATCCAATTCCAGTTATTCACGTTGCCGCCACAGGTGAATCTGTGGATGAGTGTATCCACTAGACTGCATTTTCCACAATGGTGTGTCTGGTTTAAACCGATCCCATATAGTCTCTCGTTGGTGCTGATTACATTGTTAACTGTTTTGTACCATGCGGATATAGCGTCTATCGATACCCCGGCATGGTTGATGTTCCGCCATACAGCTTTCCAGTCACAATTAGGGAATTTCTTTTCAATTTTGTTTCTGCCCCCATTTAGCTTCCTTTCAAGTATGATGTCGCGCGCTGTGATACATGTGTCGCTTCTGATTTCGTCACAAAGATAACTTGCTTCGAGGAAAAAATTCCTCACATACTGCAGACGGGCATTAATCCTTCGCACATCAATCGGGGCTTGCAGGGTATGGGGTGTCACAGCCTCAAAGTGCTTTGCGATTATACATTGTGGAAGTTCTCTGAGTATATGGTAAGTCCGTTTGAGGAACAGAGCAGATGCTTTATTTCGAATATCCACCAAACCGAGGCCCCCGTTTCTGACATCCAGTATAACGGTAGTCGCACCAACCCTGAATATGTCTCCTCGCCATAAATAATTGGTAACAGTGGACATGATCCCTTTCGCTACTAGTTTGGGGATTGGAAACACCTGCGCAGTCAAATACGCTTTAGACAAAATGCAGGAATTGATGAATCTGACTTTTTGCACCTGGTCCATAGTTCGATGAATGTTCTCCATTACAGCACCATGAACTTTCCTCCTAGTTTCCGTCCAGTTAAAAGCAGCCATCCTCATCGGACATGCCATTAAGGTTATTCACAAAGTTTTATGTTTGTTGTCTTGTTTTGCCCATGCCAGTCGGGGGTGATCTAGGCCCCGCAGATTTTGTTTTCATTTGTTGTCGCTCCCGACGCTAGACAATACTTTTGGATTTCTCTTTCCAGAGTAACTGTCTCGTCCTTATTCCTTATTACAACACCCACATCATCAGCATAAGCTCGTATGACAGTTTTATCACTACTCAATGTTATGCCTGTTAATCTTGCGTGAACAGTGCGGAGAAAGGGCTCTAAAGATACGGAAAATAAGAACATAAGTAAGGGGCTGCCCTGTGGAACCCCTCGCCTTATCTGTATGGGTTTAGATGTTTTGCCATTGATTGCTATTTTCGCATTTGTACCTGTTGCAATACTTCTTAGCATGTCGACAATCTGGGGGCGGAAAGCCATTCTTGACAGCGTCGCAAAGAGGTATCTATGACTAACGCGGTCAAAAGCTTTGTTGAAATCTATAAAGACTAAAGCACATTTTATATTTGTCACTGAGGTAATTGCAATGTCGTCTCTGTATGCAGATAGACTTTCGAATATCGTTCTGGTTCGACAAAAAGATTGATGATGACTCAATATTTTGTTGGAAAAGGCAGAGAGTCTTTTTTTGATAATACGCGAAATTATTTTGTAATCAGAATTTAGTTGCGAAAGAGGCCGAAAATTGCTTAACTTGGTTTTGCCTTTACTCTTAGGAATCAGTACTATTTTACTTTCCATAAACTCTGCAGGGACCGCTTTTCCGTTCAGGACCTCATTCGCTATGGAAGTGATCTTGTCCCCAATTATAGACCAGTAGCAGGCATAAAACTCCACAGGGAGGCCATCAAGTCCCGGAGATTTTTTGAGAGGTGAGTTACGCACTGCCTCATGCATTTCATCTTTAGTAATAGGTGACAGGATGTCAGCGTTTTCTGTTCACGACAATTGTGGACGTAAAATAGTGAGAAAGTCCTCGAGAGCTGCATCGTCCACTGTGGTAGGGCCATATGTCATTGTACCTGTGGACTTCGTCCAGTATTTTTTCTGGCATGTGAGCCTCGTACCAGTATGCGTCTGGACTTCATCAATAAAAGTTTGACGTCTGTTTTTAGCATGCTCCACCAAGTGATACAGAGAAGCTGTTTCATCTGCTACTACTGATGTGGCTTTCGATTTAATTTTTAGTCCCTCCATTTGTTGCCGTTTAATGCTTAATAACTTCGCTTTTATTTCTTTGATATCATTCAGACGAATTACGTCATCATGTGCCTGTTGATATAAGTCTCTTAAAACTTTATAATAAAACTCCATTGTATTCCTCAACTCCCTGTGCCTCGCCTACACTATACTGCATGACAACTTTCCGCAGCCTTGGTTTAGCTCTCCTAGTTGGGTGCTTGTCTACTGTGCGGAGGCACATAGTCCACGCTACTCTTATTTTCTGTTCCAGTTCTTCGTCAGTTAAAACAGAGATAGTCAAATTCCATTGGCCTCTGAATCGACGGGTTGGCTGTACACTTAAATTAAAGCAAGCTAAAATTGTACTGTGATCTCTAAAATACACGGGAACAGTTTCAACGTTTAATAAACATTTTTGCAAATTTGGTTGCATGGGGACTTAATTATTTATATTATGCAAATATTTAAGATTTTTTGTAGCTGACTGTCCGGTTACGCAGTCTCGTAAACGGTTGGCCCTGACTGGTATTAGTACGCAATCTGACTGCATAGAATAACAACAAAAAATGAAAGAAAACTTCTGTTAACACAATTAATTAATTAAGTCCCCAGCAACTATAAAACATACGAAACAACAAAACACAAGGTAGCGGTTCTATGTGTGGAAGTGTGATTCAACGTACACATCTGGCACGGTTCTTCCTCAATAAGACCAGATACTTTAAACACCATTTATACTGAAGTAATTAAAAAAAATAAACGGAAATACTATAATTGCACATAGAAACCAGAAATACAGTCTAATACAAGAACACGAGCCAGATGCTTTGTTGACTGAACCTGTGACCAAGAGGCATTATTGTTTAAGACATTGAAATAATGAAAAAAAAGGAATTTTTTACCTTCATATATATTGACGAAAAGCACACTCTGATCATTACAGCATCCCCAATCCAACAATATCTGGTGTCTAGCCCATCAAAACAATATGACAACATCTGAACAAGCACTCTCCATGGGAACTTCTCAACTACGACTCACCACTGCTACATCTCAACAAGCACTGCCTACTGCTACTTCTCAATAAGCACTCTCCACCACGACTTCTCGACAAGAACTGCCAGTGGAGGCGGCTGAATAATACTCTTTGGCGCAATCTCTGGCGCTGTGGCTCAGTGTAGCCACCTTTCATATGCCCCTCCTCCACGGGCCAGAATTTGATGGTATTTTTGCCAGCATTGGTGGTGAAAATACCACCAAATTCGGCCAAAAAAAATACAGACAAAAATAAAAGATAATATTAATAAGTAAATATCACTTCACTAAATAAATCTTGTCTTTGCACTAACCATTCCATAACCTAATATATAAAATACAGTAAGGAATACAAATGCTTTCATACATGTGATTTTACATAATAGTTTACACAAGTACCATTCAATCAATGGCACCAGCAATGTCAAATAGGTGTAGGTAAGAGTCTCATAACATTTCACAAACAGTAAATACACAAAAAAATCAGTTTATACAAATATTCACTTAAAAGGCTTTCCATAGCTCAATAAACAAGTAGTTGACAGTTCCAGCAGTAGCACCCAGCAATGGTCAACAGGTGCAGACACCAACGAGTGACATTATTTCAGTAGAAACAGTTCCATCAGTGGCACCCAGCAATGTTAAACGGGTGCAGACAACAAGAAGTAACATCATTTCAGTAGAAAAAGTTCTAACAGTGGCACCCAGTAATGTTAAACAGGTGCAAACACCAACAAGTGACATTATGTCAGTAGAAACAGATCCATCAGTGGCACCCAGCAATGTTGAGCAGGTGCAGACAGCAACAAGTGACATCATTTCAGTAGAAGCAGTTCCATCAGTGGCACCCAGCAATGTTGAACAGGTGCAGACAGCAACAAGTGACATCATTTCAGTAGAAGCAGTTCCATTAGTGACACCCAGTAATGTTGACAGGTGCAGACAGCAACAAGTGACATCATTTCAGTAGAAGCAGTTCCATCAGTGGCACCCAGTAATGTTGAACAGGTGCAGACACCAACAAGTGACGTTATGTCAGTAGAAGCAGTTCCATCAGTGACACCCAGTGATGTTAAACAGGTGCAGACACCAACAAGTGACATCATTTCAGTAGAAGCAGTCCATCAGTGGCCCCAGCAATGTTGAACAGGTGCAGACACCAACAAGTGACATCATCTCAGTACAAGCAGTTCCATCAGTGGCACCCAGCAATGTTGAGCAGGTGCAGACAGCAACAAGTGACATCATTTCAGTATAAGCGGTTCCATCAGTGACACCCAGCAATGTTGTACCGGTGCAGACACCAACAAGTGACATCATTTCAGTAGAAGCAGTTCCATCAGTGGCACCCAGTAATGTTGAACAGGTGCAGACACCAACAAGTGACGTTATGTCAGTAGAAGCAGTTCCATCAGTGACACCCAGTGATGTTAAACAGGTGCAGACACCAACAAGTGACATCATTTCAGTAGAAGCAGTCCATTAGTGGCACCCAGTAATGTTGAGTAGGTGCAGACACCAACAAGTGACATTATCTCAGTAGAAGCAGTCCATCAGTAGCACCCAGAATGTTGAGCAGGTGCAGACACCAACAAGTGACATCATTTCAGTAGGAGCAGTTCCATCAGTGCACCCAGCATTGTCGAACAGGTGCAGACACCAACTAGTGACATCATTTAAGTAGAAGCAGTTCCATCAGTGGCACCCAGTAATGTTGAGTAGGTGCAGACACCAACAAGTGACATTTCAGTAGAAGCAGTTCTGTCCGTGGCACCCAGCAATGTTGAACAGGTGGAGAGACCAACAAGTGACATTTCAGTAGAAACAGTTCCATCAGTGGCACCCAGCAATGTTGAGCAGGTGCAACACCAACAACTGACATTATGTCAGTAGAACTAGTTCCATCAGTGGCACCCAGCAATGGTGAGCAAGTGCAGACATGAACAACAGTTTGAATGCACATGCAATTGCTTTTACAAAATTATTATCAATGCTCTTACACTAAACATAAAAATAATAATAAACACACAAATGATATCAGATAATGGTCATATTAAATATTACAAATACACAAATATCAGTAAACCTATAATATTTATGGGTGTCGGTGCAAGCCACAAAAAAACAAGTAAAACAATATTTAGGAGATAAGTCGGTACCAATTATTTGGGATTAGGAAAGGAAAACACACAAAACACACTCACTCACCTTTCATCCACATTAAGTGCTACTGTCTAATTGAATAGTGTTAACTGTGTAAATGCAAATCTGTCAAAGATTTGATGTTCGACATGTGTATCAAGTAGTACTGGCAGCAGTGTATAACAGTCAATAATCAACGTCATAGTCATCATGTCAAAACCAATGTTTGCCAAGCCAAATCAAAATGTACGGTTTCTGAACAACTGTCAGTGCGCCAAGATATGCAAATACTCCCTCTCTCCAAAAAAAAGTATATACTGCTTAATGATTTAACAAAGTGTGTGTGTAGACAATCTTCCTTCCACTTGAGTGTTCTAGTCTGCCCTCTTCATCCTCCTTGTTCCATATAAACCAACAAAAAAAATATGCTCCTCACTTACTTTACCTCTTATCCACCAAAACTCCAATAATAATCAGCATCACATAATCTTAATACTTCAATAATACCCCTTACGTCGATACATATAAACCTTATCATCAATATCATTTACCTTACCTCTTGTCCACCAAAACTCCTATAATCATGAACTTCACACAATCTCAATACCTCAATAATACCTCTTCCATACGTCGAAACATATAAACCTTATTACCAATTTCATTTCACTTCCATAACAACTCTTTCCTCTAGTCAGTCTCCTAGAACAAGTACAGATAAAATCCTAGTGCAAACTTCAATTCATCATCTCATGCAATCCGAAGACACAGTGTCCACACACAACCTCTGTGTAATCCATCTGACCCATATCTTCTACTCATTATGAATTATAAGATACATTTTGGTTACCTTGTCCATCATTAAACAAAAGAAATGCGTACATGACCTCTAACAGCCTTTACTTCGAATAACTTTCAGTAAGTAAGTACGAGTATGGAGTGTTAATGATCGTAATATTTCACAGTGTGTACACCACTTCAAGAATCATGGCAAAACAGAAGCAAACATGTGGAGTATTTCTTGTGTCAAGTGTCACTTACTATTTCAATTGCTCACGAAGAATTCAGTGTAATAGCTGTCAATGGTCTAAACCTAGTGTTGGTATGTCATGTCGTTAGCTTCCTACCTACTAGCATAAGTTTATACAGCTTCCATAAAACCTCCAGCTCATGTGACTTCAATGGAGTTTCTTGTACTAATGTCGTTATGTCGTTCGTCGAATTATAGCAGTTCATTTTCTTATCTTAAAAATATAAGGCACTAAGCGTAAGCAAAACATGCAATAGCGAGTAAATATACCAGTGGAGAACAGAATGTCAACAAGTGGATGCAGCACAATCCCTACAACGAGGCTCTGCCAAGCGAACAACCTATAATTAATACCACAGTGTAACCTAAACTCTATGTTCGTACACAGTATATCAGCATTTCTATACACCAAATTAAAGAGTAGTTATGACAACAAAACAGAAATGTGTAAATATGCAATCCATACGCAAAGCAGCAAATATGTATCTTACATAATAAACAGGTCATTAGCATCATATCAGCATAAGCAAATAAACGTTCATATGTAATCTTAATAAGTAAACATGAAGGCGCAAGCAGATAAATCACAAAGTGTAACCTACATACATAACCACATCAGCACAATTAATCAGATGACAATTATAATTTAAATAAATAAGCACAGCAGGCACATAATAGAAAAATATGACATCAGTGAAAAAGCATAGCAGCCAAGCGATGCATAATATACATAAGTAACAACCCTGTTCATTAATCAATCATTGTCAAAATCAGTTAATGTACGCAAGCACGTCGCTTCACAAGTAAATTCATAGAACATAAAATTTAGCACAAAGTATAAATCACGTAATCGCGAGCAGCAAATTACGTCTAAAGTACGTACCTAAGTGGAAATATGTTACCTGAAAAATAAACTCAATTAATAGTTACCTTTTTAGTTTATTACTTTCTTCTTCGAAATGACATTCTTCCTGAAATTTTCTCGATAGCAAGCCCTCTTAACGTCGGACACACACAGAATTTACCTGAAGGTCTTAAATATTTTATACAACCGTATCCTGAAAAATACTGAACGTTAAAAACATAATTTATCAAGTCACTATAGCTTTATACTGAATTTATTCGGAGAAATTAGATTGTATTTGTTTACGGCTGTCAGTGCATTCGCACTGAGCGCTCGATCAGCTGTAGGTACGCGTGGCGCTCGATCAGCTGTAGGTACGCGTGACGTAGGAAGTAATTGTTTGCGGTCAACGACTGCCTTGTGCAGCGCGCAGACTTGACTGTTGCTTTGAGTATGTGCCGCCGCCAGAACACGGCGCGATATCCTTGTATTCTCCGCATGTTTACGTATAACTGTTCGTTTCTCGAAAGTATGTCATTCCACAAACATTTTAACGTTAGATATATGATGCACTCCCTATAGAGCGTCGAGATTTAAGAATTTCTACTTCAACAGTGTTATCATGAATAATTTTGCGAATCCTATATGGACCGTTATAAAGCAGAAAAAATTTGCGACACAGGCCTTTTCCTTTGTGAGACAAACGATGAGACTTAATTAATACCTTTTGACCAACTGACAATGTTTTTAAACGACCAGGACGTTTAGCTGATTTCTCTCTTCTAGCAGCCGCAGATGCAATATTTCGTAGAGCCAGATTCACAACTTCAGAATGCCGCAGTTTCCGTGTAGGCGGAAAAGGAACGATTTCAGAAATACGATTTGTCGGTGCTTTATTTTTTAATATCAATACAGGCAGAAAAGAAGTTGAATCATTAGGGAGTTCATTCAGAATGTTTTGAAAAGTATGAGGATACTGATCCCACGTTCTGTGATTCTGATGACAATAAAGACGGCACAATTTATTGATTTCCTTCATCCATCTCTCTGAATCGTTAGATTGAGGGTGAAAAAGTGAAATGAAAATTGGTTTAATCTTACGACGCCGTAGAGTACGAAGCCAAATTTTAGAGCGAAACTGTGATCCATTGTCTGGTATAACCTTATCAACATGACCCACTTCTTTAAGAAAATGTTTGATGAAAGCATTAGATACTGAACGAGCTGTTGCTTTGCGTAAAGGTGTAAAACACACATATTTTGATGTCAATTCCACTACTACCAAAATGTATGCAAAACCATTAGTAGAACGAACCACTGGACCGAACAAATCGACTGCAGCCATCTCCTTTAATTTCGCTGGAATGATAGGAAACAACGGTGCTCTGTGAGAAATAGCTGGCGGCTTAGCCTTTTGACATAATTTGCATTTGGCAAGAACAAATCGAATACGTTTTTCCATATTACTGACGTAGCAATTTTCTCGTAATTTATGAAATCATTTTCTGGGACCAAAGTGTGCATAACTGAAATGTGTGTACCAAATCAATTTATTAACCCACTCATCAGGAATACAAACTAACCAAACAGAGTTGTCGACCGATTTTCGTTTAAAAAGAATATCATTGCGAAGTAAATAATACTGTCTAATCGCTACGCTTTCCTTTCTCCTGCACTTCTCCTTAATGTCCTTCCAGATTGGATCCTTGTTTTGCTCCTTAGCGATGTCCTGGAGCGATGACGAAATAAAATTTTCAAACGCAACACCTTGAATATACATCAAACAATAATTGTTTTCTTTGCAGTCCTCTTCAGCACTTTGTTTCAAACCCATAGGTGCACGCGATAAAGCATCAGCAATAATATTTTAAGAACCCTGTATGTAAACAATACTAAAGTCAAATTCCTGTAGATACAGCGCCCATCGTGACAATCTGCCATGAGTTAATTTTGTTGACATAAGAAATTCCAGAGCTCGATGATCGGTGTAAACCTTAGTATGTCTGCCAAACAAAAATGTCCGAAATTTTGTGAAAGCCCAAACAACAGCCAAGGCTTCAAGTTCTGTAATCGAATAATTCTTTTCTGATTTAGAGAGAACACGACTTCCAAATGCAATAACTTTCTGTATTACAACGCTGTTTTCTTCTATCTCTTGAAATAAATGTGCACCTAGCCCTTTGTATGATGAGTCCGTCGCCAAACAAAAACCTTTAGATAAATCCGGATGTGAAAGAAGTGGAGCAGCAACTAAAGCATCACGAAGTTGTTCAAATTCTGATTGAGCTTCCTCATCCCAACACCAATTAGAATTCTTTCCAGATAGTTTACATAAACGAGGTGAGGCCAAATCGTCCAATTTAACAAAGTGTCTAAGAAAATTACAGACACCAAGGAAACTACGAACATCACGTTTTGTAGTAGGAACAGTGTAATTACGAATAGCGTCTAGTTTTTCTGGATCAGGAAGAATACCTTCTGTAGAAATAATATGACCAATAAATTTCACCTGAGAACGACCAAATTCAGATTTTTCCAAGTTCACTGTAATGCCAACTCTTGCAAAAATACGTAATAATGAATCCAAAATTTTGTTGCGCTCACTCCAAGAACGTTTAGCAATAAGAATATCGTCAACATATGAAGTAATATTGTCAAAGAAGATGAACAGGTAAAATTTCGTTTAAACTACGAATGAATGCTGCTGAAGATACAGTAAGTCCAAACGGTAATTTCCGAAATCACTTCTGGGTAAAATAGTCATATCCGGTTAATCTTTAACGACTCTCTAGGTAGACTGATAGTCGAAGAGTTGTTTTGATAGATGCAAAGAATAGTAAAAGAGTAGGCAGCGGTGCAGAAAACTAAAAGGGATATAGCACCACTACAGCTCGGGGCCCTGTGCACGCTACGGCACATATTCACTTAGTGTAATGAATCCCCTGAGGACATTAATTGCCGTACATAAATTCCAGTTTGTGACTTAGTGGCTAATTTGGTGGAAGTGCGTACATAAATTGATCTAACCATGAACGTGGATGTATGTCGTTCTTAGAGTTGCGAAAGATCTTAAATTTCCGAACAGTTAAGAAGTGTTTATAGTCAAAGTTTTCTCCTCGTGGCGACAAAGACCTACCGCGTCTGTCCCAATCCGAGTGTCGATTATTGTCAAGTTCGCGCGCCTGGCGCTCTCTTGTTGCATCCCGTAAATGAAATAAATTATTGTCTTCAAAGCCCTCTGCTATCTGTGATTCTAAATTTCTTCTGCCGTCTTTTCCTACGATTTCGCCTTCAATTTGTTTGACTTGCTTTCGTAACGCCTCAAATTCCCTTTTAACACGTTCATTAAATTTTCCCTGATTTTCAACATGTTTATTTATGCTCTGGTACTCTTCTGTTTCTGCACATGGCAATGGAGCTGTATCATCTGAATCTCTGTCCCCATTTAAACTAAGATTTGTCAATTTATCTGAAATCTCCTCAACTCTTCCTGATAAGTCACCTATTTTTTCTTTCTGTTTATTTACGTCTTCCGTAAGTGTCGCGACTCGGGTTTCAGTATTGACACATTTAGTAGTTAACTGTTCATACTGTTGTGTTAGGTTATTTATTCTGTCATTTGGTACGGATTCCTCGATTCTTTCAAATATTTCTTTCTTATCTTGTGGACGTTGTAAATTTAACTCTGAAAATTTTTGTACTATCACACGATCTCTTTCTTCCTGTTCTCTGTCCTCTTCCTTTTGTCTGATTTCTATTGAAATTAATCTATTATTGTGAGCATTCAAAATCGGTTGTACTTCTTGTCTAATTTCCTTCTTTAATTCATCTTTCATGTTTTTGAAACAGGTCCCTATTCGTGAGTCTAACAGTGTTTCCATTGTTCCCACATCAGTTTCTAACCGTATTGCCAAAGTTCCCATCTCTGTTTTTAATTGAGATCCTAACTGTGATCCCAGTGAGTCTAACCGTGTTTCCATTGTTCCCATATAAGTTTCTAAACGTGTTGACAAAGTTCCCATTTCTGTTTTAATTGTTCCTATTTGTGATCCCACTGTTTTTAATTCAGATCTTAACTGTGTTTCCATTGTTCCAATATCAGTTTTAATTGTTCCTATTTTTGAGTCTAACCGTGATCCCAAATTTAATATTGCACCCATCAACTGCTCCATATTAAACGGTTCGAAATTCTTTTCGCCCCTAACATTTCCCGCAAAACCAGCTTCCTTCGTCATAGCTGTAAAGATATCTGTGTTCGATACTATTCCAGAATCTTCTGTCATTAATCTCGTATTCTGAAAATTCTTTAATTGTGAAAAATTTTGAACTGGTTCTGGACCATTTTCCCTGCTTATTAAATTGTTTTCAACTCCATTATTCATCATACTGTTCTCCTGTGTTGGCGAGTTCGCAATGTTAACAATTTCGTCATTCTCACTATCCATCATTTTTGCCTTTTTCATCGATCGCCTAATCATTTACAAAATACAAAACTCGTCACTATATGAAAATTACACACAATGACACTTTATCACCAACAATATCATTCACACGAAATACTTCCCTCAAACACGATTAACGAACAATTGAAATCTTCATAATTGCACAAAATTGTCAAACCCGTATACAAGACAACAAAAATTAAATTCTTCAAAAAATACCATTAGAAAAATGACAATTACCAAATCTACACATGCAATATAGACTACAGCTACTAAACTACAAATTACTACAACAATACCACTGTCTGCTATTTTTACAATCAGAAGAATTCCATGGGACGATCCGAAGCAGCGGTCGCCACGTGCATGGGGGCTTAATTAAATTTTATGCAAATAATTTTAATTTTAGTAGCTGACTGTCCGGTTACGCAGTCTCGCAAACGGTTGGCCCTGACTGGTATTAGTACGCGATCTGGCTGCATAGAATAACAACAAAGAATGAAAGAAAACTTCCGTTAACACAATTAATTAATTAAGTCCCCAGCAACTATAAAACCTACGAAACAACAAAACACAAGTGTAGCTGTTCTGTGTGTGGAAGTGTGATTCAACGTACACATCTGGCACGGTTCTTCCTCAATAAGACCAGATATTTGAAACACCATTTATACTGAAGTAATTAAAAAAAATAAACAGAAATACTATAATTGCACATAGAAACCAGAAATACAGTCTAATACAAGAACACGAGCCAGATGCTTTGTTGACTGAATCTGTGACCAAGAGGCATTATTGTTTAAGACACTGAAATAATGAAAAACAAAGGAATTTTTTACCTTCATATATATTGACGAAAAGCACACTCTGATCATTACAGCATCCCCAATCCAAGAACATCTGGTGTCTAGCCCATGAAAACAATATGACAACATCTGAACAAGCACTCTCCATGGGAACTTCTCAACAACGACTCACCACTGCTACATCTCAACAAGCACTGCCTACTGCTACTTCTCAATAAGCACTCTCCACCAAGACTTCTCGACAAGAACTGCCAGTGGAGGCGGCTGAATAATACTCTTTGGCGCAATCTCTGGCGCTGTGGCTCAGTGTACCCACCTTTCATGGTGACACGTAAATTCTATCTAGTCTGCTGCGGGAGTGGCTGATTATATGTGTGAACTCGACTGACGTCGGGTGCTGAAGTTGCCTCACATCCTTAAGTTGTAGATCACTTACTAACTTTTTTAACTGTGGCGAGTAGTTGAAATTGGGTTGTTGATATTTCTGGTTTAAAACACAGTTAAAATCTACACCTAGTATAAGAGAACACGGAATTTTCCTCATTAAATAAATTAGTTCATCTTGAAAAAACTTCACACGATCCAATTTATGGGAATTTCCTGATGGGGCGTAAAGGTTAAGCACGGTCACATCGAAAATTTTTATGCCTACGGCTCTTCCTGATTCTAGTCGTTCGATTTGTCACCTGAATGCCTTCCCTTATAAGAATGGCTGTATCGATATTGGCTTCCGTAGAAACATTACCAATTTCAAAAAAGCCTGGGATCCGAAATTCCGTTATCGCAACTTCTTGTAGCAACGCGATATCTGTCCCAGACTGGTACAAGAATTCTTTTATTGCTGCCAATTTTACTTCGAAAATTTTTATGCCTACGGCACTTCCTGATTCTAGTCGTTCGATTTCAGTCACAGGAATGCCTTCTCTTATAAGAATGGCTGTACCGATATTGGCTTCCGTAGAAACATTAACAATTTCAAAAAAGCCTGGGATCCGTAACTCCGTTATCGCAACTTCTTGTAGCAACGCGATATCTGTCCCAGACTGGTACAAGAATTCTTTAAGTGCTGACAATTTCAAGGGTGACTGTATTTTATTAATGTTAATAGTAGTAATGCTATAAGCTTGCATCACAGACATACCATAAGAAGTTATTTGGGATAAGGATCGGTATGATTATAGCAGTAACGTGCCTCTCTACAAGTCACGATCTTTACAAGCTGTGTGCCAATTACATGTACTAACTTCCTAGAAAAAATTTTACTGCTTTTAAACAAAGTGCTTGAAAATAACATTATCCTGAAATCATGACAATGCACTGCTACAAGTCACTGTGGTCTTTCTCTTTCTCCTCGTCAGTGTTGGCTCTGATGACTTCATATTTAGTATTCTTTTTCTTGATGTCTTTCTTCTCTGGTGTGGCTTTCGCTTGATGACGCGTGACAGCAAGACCAGGTTTCGGTCGCAGCCTCCGACGGTGGCCGTCTGGCGCAACGGCGGTGGCTTGCGAGTCGTCAATATTTGGCTCCGGCGTGTTGTCTGTTGTGTTGTCTTGCTGGCGAGGCGGTGATGCTTGTTTATTTCCTCCTTCGGCGCGGCGTTGCGCTTCGGAGTCAGCAGGTTGTTTACTTGGTACTTCCTCGTACTTTTCGCACTGTATGGGCTGTGCACTTGATGTGGTTATTGCAGCTGTGACCTCAGGCTCAGGTTCACATTTCTGTGAAAGGTCACTACCAGCTGCGTCATTGTCTGTTCGTGGCGGTATAATTCCTTGTGCGGAAGTGGGAGCCACATCGACCTGCATTTCATCTCCTTTTTCCAATTCCAACAGACCTTCAGGACTTGGTTTCCGCTTCCTGGTAACGGGTGTTTCACAGGAAGAGTCCTCATCGACATTTTTTTCAGTGTCCTCTAGAGGACGCTTTTTAGTGGGAATCTCGCTGTCACGGGACGGAATTTCAGCAGTTAATGCAGGTTTTAAAGACGCAAATTCATTAAATGTAACATTTTCAGAGGTAGTAACAGGATCCGCGACAGCCGCCGGCTCTGTTGTATTACTGGCTGCCAACAAATCGTTGAGTGTTAATTTTCGACGTTGCGTAAGGTTATTTTTTAGCACAAAAACACGGCGAGGGCAGTCTTGACGGAGGTGACCAGACTCGTTACATACATGACATGTAGGGGTTTGCCCTGAGTACATAACATGCGCATTGTGCCCGTCAACAAAGATGTGGGACGGAATGTTTGCCTTCACTTCCATCTCCACGGAGCGAATGCCGTTAAAACACTGCATCTTGAAATGCGAAGCCCACCTTTAGTTGCCTATTTGCCTGACAACTCCATACTTTGAAAGGACATCTTTAATTTTCGAGTTGTCTACTTCTATGGGACTATTCAAAATCCTAACATTTCTAATTAAAGACTCGGAATTCCTGAGTTTTACAGTACTTTTAATACCATCACGGTGTACAAATTCCGCTTCATAACCAAATTTTTCTAGAAAGCGGCCTACACTCACTCGATCGTTAAACTTTAGAAAAATGCAGTATTCATCAGAGTCTAGCTGCATGGTATGAACCGATTCAGAATGGAGGCCAATTACCGTGGTAATCCAGTCGTGCATTTCAAGTGTAAAGGGCTGTACTCGACGGGTGTACTTCTCGAAGGTGAAAATCACGGTGTTTTTTCTCACGGAATTTGCCATGGTGTTCTGCAGCGAAGAAATTTTGGACAACGCCGAAATCCCAACGGCACTACGGAGAAAGACGACACGAACGAAGACCAATAGCTCAATTTATAACACTTAATTCACGTGCAAAACGACAATAAACAATCACGAAACACGAAAACACTGGTGTAAACACTGAACGTTCACGGAGCAAACTTGAGGAGCGTGCGACCACGGCGACAGCTAAATCCAGACAACTGAGCTACCCAAGCACGACTCACCCCCCGTCCTCACAGCTTCACTTCTGCAAGTATCTCGTCTCCAACCTTCCAAACTTTACAGAATCTCTCCTGCGAAACCTGCAGAACTAGCACTCCTGAAAGAAAGGATATTGCGCAGACATGGTTTAGGCACAGCCTTGGAAATGTTTCCAGAATGAGATTTTCACTCTGCAGTGGAGTGTGCGCTGATATGAAACTTCCTGGCAGATTAAAATTGTGTGCCGGACTGAGACTCGAACTCGGGACCTTTGCCTTTCGCGGGCAAGTGCTCTACCAACTGAGCTACCCGTCCTCACAGCTTTACTTCTGCCAGTATCTCGTCTCCTACCTTCCAAACTTTACAGAAGCTCTTCTGCGAAACCTGCAGAACTATCATGTACACGATGGCCTTTCAGTCTCTCTTCCCCCAGATTCACGGGTCCAGCGCGGCCACAGCAGCTGCCAGAGGGCGTCATCACGACCCCCTCCTCTCGTCCTAACGATGGAGATGGACCCGCCCACACCTCAGCAGTCGCCGCCTTCATCCGGTTCATGGCATCAGGAGGTGAACGCGTACCCTTCTGATCGTCTTCCGGGGGACGTTTCTTCCAGAGCGGGGGCCGGATGGTGGGGTGCGACCGGGGGCTTGACGTCCCCTGCAGCCACAGCTTCCGGCCCATCGTGGCGCCCCACTCCTGCATCCCGCGCCGTCGTCGCATTCCATATATGACGACGGTCCATCGCTTTATGGGGCGGGGGGGGGGGGGAAGAGGAATGTTCTGGTGTAACTACAAGTGACGGGAGATACGAATGGGGGACTATTTTACCTCCGGAATATTTTACCCAAGAGGATGCCATTATCATTTAACCATTCAGTAAGGCTGCATGCCCTCGGAAAAAATTACGGCTGTAGTTTCCCCTTGCTTTCAGTTGTTCGCAGTACCAGCACAGCAAGGCCGTTTTGGTTAGTGTTACAAGGCCAGATGAGTCAATCATACAGACTGTTGCCCCTGCAACTGCTGAAAAGGCTGCGGTAGTAGAGTGGTTCTTTAGTCAGCAACAAATGCCAGACCTCTAAATTTTCTTTACATTGTTCCCGCGAAAAGAAGCATCAACGTGATATTCACATGTTGATTGAACCTGTCGATTATAAATCGCTCTGACACAGTATTACGTGACTCATTTAGAGAAAGGCTTCTACAAAGGCAGCCATCAGTATCTGAGGAGTTTATTACAACATCATCACATATCCTAAAGCAACAAAAGATTTACTCCTTATAACATTACATGTTTATGGTTCATCTACATTTGTCATAGTTTTTGCTTCAAAATTTTCGGATATTGGTACTATATCTCCTTCACGTGTAAAGTAAAGTGTACCATGCTAGAGATCGATGTTCGTTTCATGGTATATGAGTAATGAATGTAAAATACTATGTAAATTGTTTATTACGTTCTGTAATTTTCTGATGACATTTTGTATTTAAGAATATTTGTGTGTATAAACTGTTCATGTTGATGTAAATTTGACAATTGTAAGAAATGGTCACGCTTAGGAACAGTGTAAGAAATAGTTGTTATGAAAAAGCCAGTGTGCTTTTGTTTGAAACGAAAGTGGCCCTGAGGTGTGCAAAAAGTGACAAGGGCGAATTGGTGCTCTACATAGAGAAAGTTTGGGAAGTATAAAGCCACACAGTCTGTATGCAACAGTGATTGAGGCAACACCTTTGTGGAGCAGGAGAAGCTATGCCTGCAAATTTGCACAAAAATGCCACAGACGAAGACCGCAAACCGCTTACAGCACAGCTGCGAGTTGTTGGCCTGCTGAACGTAAAACTGAAAGACGCCAAGAACAGAAATTGAGCCCATAAAGCAAGATACTTGCAGGCCGTGTAGCCACCATAATTGTTCGCCACACCCAAGCCTACAGTCACCAGATAAGAGTTCTTTTTGTATTTTTACTTTTGTACAGCGTGAACCATTAATTTCAACTGTGTTTTAATAATCCTTTTAAACTTTAAAGAAACTGGTTCACCCTGTTATTCCACCCTAATCATACAGCTATATAGGGTTTCATCCTAGTGTTTGATTAATCCGAGTATCCAGTTTTACAGCCTTATGAAGCGGTAAGTTAATATAAAGAGGCAGAATTTAAAATGTTTTTGTGTAAATAATAAAAAAAATTCTTAATTATTCCAAAGTATCATAGTGAAAGTTAGCTTATGTGAAATTCAATCAGAGTGAAGCCAAGTTACTAGAATGTGTTAAATGACTGTTCAGAATTAGTTCAAGGAGTAATAACTTTGGAAAGTAAATTCCAATAACACAGATGTTTTCTTGAAGTGAAATGTTCAGTATAAAAAGTGTGTGTTTTAATATATCAGTAGTTTAGTATTTAAGTTTGTTGATTATGGAAAGTGCTTTTCTAAAGTTTTAGCTTTCTTTAAGATATCTATTCGGCTTTTTCTCTTTTAAAAACGTAATGTATAATGGTGTAGTCCAACATTGTAGAGGTGGAGTAAAACTTATTTGAAGAACCATAATAAACAGTAGCAAGAAAGTACGCAACACTCATACTTCTGCTTCTCCAACACTTCACTGTTTCATTGCTAGGATAGGCTGTCGACCATTAGTATATGTTTTAAACCACTAAATGAACTTGGAACTGAGTTGTCCTAGCGTCAGTATAATATTATTCATACTGCGTTTCTATATAACCTCTGGTTAAGATCTTAGGAAAAGAAGTGAATAGTCTGATCTTGCAGTTTGCAGTTTGCAGTCTGGTTGCAGTAGGTACTGGGAGATGAAAAAGCTTGCACAGGATAGAGTAGCATGGAGAGCTGCATCAAACCAGTCTCAGGACTGAAGACCACAACAACAACAACAACAGTCTGATCTACTTATACATTAGACACAACACACGGTCAGATCCTATAAAAAGGATAACTCTATTGATTAGCTTTTCCCATAAACACCATTTCCTCCCATAGTGTACTTTATTTGGAAGCTAAACTAAATTTTAGTAAGAGGGTTATACACGGCAACATAGAGACTTGGTTTCTGTTATTTAGGTAAAAGCATACTAAATTACAATAGCAGTGGTAGAGTTATATGCTGCCAAATAGTTTCGGAAGTCCAATTTACAGACTGATGTCAGCAAAGTGCCATACATTTAAATCAGCGACGTTATTATCAATAAGTGTCAACGAAATCAACATTGAAGAAACAAGCATTCGTATGTTTCTCCGAGACGTAGTGTGTCTACCCGAAGTTTCAATCAGGCATGTATTTCTCGTTAAGTAACGCATTGCATAAATCATTTAACGCAGGATATTGGCGTTCTTTATTAAGATACTGAGCGGAGGTAATTGTTATAGCAATGTGTTGTAAGTATACATACCCGAAGTTTTCCTTAGCTATTGACGAATCTTGTAATGATGTCACAAACTGAAAATACGGTGGATTAAATGTTTATTTGTGTAAATATCACGTTTTGGGAGTTCAACTGTAATTGCATGTCTTCTTACACATTTTTTTTCCGTCTGGAACAGCTGGTAGACCCTGAATGACGTCGCCCGTGCATTTGCTTCAGTAATAAAAGAGATTTTTTTGGGGGGGGGGGGGGGCAGGAGCGGGAGGAGAAATGGCGACTTGATTCTTATTAGTCCAGCGAGAAAGGATTCCCTTGGGTGGTGGGAACCTGGTAGAGAGATTCAATATGTGGCAGCCTCTCGTCTGCAAGCCACGATACGGAAATGAAGGTTTGTGATCATTTGTTAGTGACCTTGCATAAGGAACAAGCAGGAATGTATTTGTCATTATATTTTTTCCAGTATGCCCACTGCTGATAAGGCATGGTTCACGTATGTGGGAACGTGATGGTTTCGCCTCTAGAATCGCACTGCGCCAAGCTGCCCATGTTCGAAGGAAACTACTAGGTGTTCCCTCCAGGCTACCCTTACCGAGGTGATAGAAGTACGCCGGCCGGAGTGGCTAAGCGGTTCTAGGCGCCGCAGTCTGTAACCGCGCGACCGCTACGGTCGCAGGTTCGAATCCTGCCTCGGGCATGGATGTGTGTGTGTTGTCCGTAGGTTAGTTAGGTTTAAGTAGTTCTAAGTACTAGGGGACTGATGACCTCAGAAGTTAAGTCCCATAGTGCTGGGAGCAATTTGAACCATTTTTTGATAGAAGTACACATTTCGCCTAGAGGGTTGGATAGGCCAACATTTTCCATCATTTTTGCAAAAACATCGAATAACTAGTAAGAATCCCGTTTAGAAACATTGTCATGTTTGTAATGAATATCGTTGTGTCTTACACATTAATGGACAATTTTTTCAGAATTTTCCGAGGTATACCATGAAGTCATTACTTTACGCAACTCAGCCATGCAGCAGTAACACAGTGAATTGTGAAACTGCGTTACATCATAAACTTTGATAACATTTACCGTCAATTTGCATGATATACTGTGATGTCATCTACACTGCTATGTAAAGTCAAATCGTTGTTGAATGTTATTTCCAAAAATCTCGGAAAGTAGCTGATCAATTAACTTCAGATTTTTACACAATAGGTTCAGATGGACACAGGCTACATATTTTTTTAGTGTGTGTGGTATATAAATATATACACTTACGGAAAAGAATCACAACACCAAGGAGGAGTTGTGCGACAACCAAAATTGGTAGGCGTGTTTCTGGACTTTATGATGCCTGTTCAAATTTCACGCCAGCCGCATTAGAATGGCGCTAGTAGCGCCACTATGAGGATGAAAATCAGCTTTGCTTTGAGTACACGCTGTACCGGTGGTGAGCGTTAGTTACCTTTGGCATTGGATGTGGTGAGTCAATGTTAATCGAGAATGCATTCATGGCGACAAAGAAGCCATTATCAACAAATCACTGAGTTAGAACGAGGTAGTGTAACAGGGCTACATGAAGCTGGATGTTCCTTCCGCGACACTCCAGAAAGACTTGATAGGAATGTAGCTACTGTACATGTCTGCTGGCAGCGGTGGTCACTACAATTGTGCGGTCGTAACAACATTGGGTCCAGACGGGCTCGTGGCACTACCGAGATGGAAGCCCATGGTGTTCGGCGTACGTCCCTCGCGCATCGCACTGCATCTGCAGCTGTAATATGAGCAGCAGTTGACATCGTACTGACACAAATACATCTTACAAATCCGTTACCTCATGGCCAGCTGCAAGCCAGACGCCCTATAGCGGTCATTAAACTGACCCGTAACCACTGCCACTTTCGATTCAGTGGTGTGAAGCGAGAGCTCAGTAGGGGGAAGGGGGGGGGGAGGGAGATCTGTTGTAATTTTTTATGAAAACGTGTTCGGCCTCCGTGCCAGTGATGGCCTTGTGTTGGTTAGAAGAAAGGCAGTTGTAGAGTGCAAATAATCTAACTACAGCCTGGATACGCTTGACCTACATCTGGAGTTATGGTCTGGAATGCGATTTAGTACGACAGTACTCTCACGCTTATTCCACGCCTCCTGACTGCTGTTTTCTAAGTCAGTCTAGTGATTCGACCTGTTTTGCTGCCTTGCATGAACAGTATTCCAGGTGGTACTTTCCAGCAGGATAACGCTCTCTCACATACTGCAGTTTTAACCCAATATGCTCTACAAAGGACCAACAAGTTACCTTGAGCTGCTCGATCAGCAGATCTGCCTCCAGTCGCGCACATATGGGATATTATCGGACGACAACTCCATCGTCATCCACAAACATCATTAGTCATCCCCGTACTGACCGATCATGTGCAACAGGCATGGAACTCCGTTCCACAAACTGACATCTGGCACCTGTACACTACAATGTTTGATGTTGGCATGCTTCCAATCAACATTCTGGCTTTTTCACTGGTTACAAAGTACCATCACTAACTTGTGAGCTTTCAGTGTTAATCACTCAAACATGTTTCTTAGATAAACATATTTCCGAAATTTCATTACTCTACATCAACCATTTTTTTGTGTATTGTTTTTTTTTCCCTCGGTGTGTTATCTCTCTGTCTATATTTTCAGTTATTTAACGTGTAAGGCAAAACACTGTTATATAGGCGATGATATCACTTCTTGCAGCAAATGAATGATTTTACTAGACTATTTTGTATGCATGTATCTACCAAATTCTAGACTTCCCATATTATTTTGTAAAAACACTCGTCTTATTTCTCCTTAAAACTATGTCAAAGTCATCGATACATTATGGTGATCCCTCAAGCTAGGATAAGTTAAAAAGTTAATATTGCCTTTTTTCACTTCTGTACTTCATAATGGGAGTGACGTCTCGTATTTTAAAGTCGTTGGAGCTGAAAATTTAACAAACATACGGCTCTAAATTTCCTTCCATAATATGCGTTTTGGTGTGTAGAGTAATGTATGAACAATTAACACACATGTGTGTTGCATGTCGTTGCTAGATTCACTCTCAGTCTACCCATGGCCATGGGGATCCATAACACAGCACACACCAAATAGTATACTTTGAAAGAGTTTACAAGTGGACTCCAGGTACGACAAAATTTAGAGGTTATGGCCACAAGATCATGCGAGCAGAAGTGTTAACATCATGTTCTTTACCCAGAGGCTTTTGCTACCAGTATGAGGTAAAGTCAATACAATAAACATCTGCTGTTGGTAGACTTTCTGATCACAGTGCTGTGAAAAACACATTACAGTCTTCGCCCTGCACACACACAAACGAAAAATTAACGGAGTTGAGAGAAATAACAGTAACAAATAGTAATATTGACTGATGTGCTCAGTATACCATCATCCATGCAGGCCCAGCAGCAGGGGTCTGCAGACAACCTTCCAGATATATCAGACCTGTTACCATTTAGTTATTTTGTACCACCAAGGAGCTACCTCAGTTCTTTGAGCCTTGTTCTACATTCCTCCGTCTCACAACATGAGATGGCTAGTGGTTCTAATTGGGGTGAATGTAGGAATAGCCCAGACAATGACTTTGGAGTAGCTGTAGACGTAGAAAACGTTCAAAACGTTGGTGCTGTAGTGAAGTATTCGTGGTATGAATGGGACCACTTCGGTATTATGAGGCAGAATACACAGAAGAAAATGGTGATTGATTATAATCCATCTTACACTCGTTTTGATGTTCATATGTTTGGGCGTAAGCTTTCGATATTTCATACGTGTGGTGAAGCTGTTGTTGACCCTGACAGTATAAAATCTATGGAGGCAGAACATACTGAAGAAATACCAATGAATGTTATTACATCTGTGGACTTAAATACAATTCGGGCTGAATTCAAAGCACAAAGAAAATATTTATTTGGACAATATTGTCCAAATTTGGCTCATTGTGTGATGATGATGATGTGTGTGTATATATAAAACATACCACCGCTGAGCAATCGACACATCAACTTATTAATTTTATGTCAATGTAGAAAAGGTGCATGTTGTGAATAATAAGAATTATACACTCCTGGAAATGGAAAAAAGAACACATTGACACCGGTGTGTCAGACCCACCATACTTGCTCCGGACACTGCGAGAGGGCTGTACAAGCAATGATCACACGCACGGCACAGCGGACACACCAGGAACCGCGTTGTTGGCCGTCGAATGGCGCTAGCTGCGCAGCATTTGTGCACCGCCGCAGTCAGTGTCAGCCAGTTTGCCGTGGCATACGGAGCTCCATCGCAGTCTTTATCACTGGTAGCATGCCGCGACAGCGTGGACGTGAACCGTATGTGCAGTTGACGGACTTTGAGCGAGGGCGTATAGTGGGCATGCGGGAGGCCGGGTGGACGTACTGCCGAATTGCTCAACACGTGGGGCGTGAGGACTCTACAGTACATCAATGTTGTCGCCAGTGGTCGGCGGAAGGTGCACGTGCCCGTCGACCTGGGACCGGACCGCAGCGACGCACGGATGCACGCCAAGACCGTAAGATCCTACGCAGTGCCGTAGGGGACCGCACCGCCACTTCCCAGCAAATTAAGGACACTGTTGCTCCTGGGGTATCGGCGAGGACCATTCGCAACCTTCTCCATGAAGCTGGGCTACGGTCCCGCACACCGTTAGGCCGTCTTCCGCTCACGCCCCAACATCGTGCAGCCCGCCTCCAGTGGTGTCGCGACAGGCGTGAATGGAGGGACGAATGGAGACGTGTCGTCTTCAGCGATGAGAGTCGCTTCTGCCTTGGTGCCAATGATGGTCGTATGCGTGTTTGGCGCCGTGCAGGTGAGCGCCACAATCAGGACTGCATACGACCGAGGCACACAGGGCCAACACCCGGCATCATGGTGTGGGGAGCGATCTCCTACACTGGCAGTACACCACTGGTGATCGTCGAGGGGACACTGAATAGTGCACGGTACATCCAAACCGTCATCGAACCCATCGTTCTACCATTCCTAGACCGGCAAGGGAGCTTGCGGTTCCAACAGGACAATGCACGTCCGCATGTATCCCGTGCCACCCAACGTGCTCTAGAAGGTGTAAGTCAACTACCCTGGCCAGCAAGATCTCCGGATCTGTCCCCAATTGAGCATGTTTGGGACTGGATGAAGCGTCGTCTCACGCGGTCTGCACATCCAGCACGAACGGTGGTCCAACTGAGGCGCCAGGTGGAAATGGCATGGCAAGCCGTTCCACAGGACTACATCCAGCATCTCTACGATCGTCTCCATGGGAGAATAGCAGCCTGCATTGCTGCGAAAGGTGGATATACACTGTACTAGTGCCGACATTGTGCATGCTCTGTTGCCTGTGTCTATGTGCCTGTGGTTCTGTCAGTGTGATCATGTGATGTATCTGACCCCAGGAACGTGTCAATAAAGTTTCCCCTTCCTGGGACAATGAATTCACGGTGTTCTTATTTCAATTTCCAGGAGTGTATTTATATCGACTGAAGCGGCGAGTGAAAATTTGTGACAGGGCGGGGAATGAACAGAGATATCCTGCTTACTATTCAAGTGCGTTAGGCACTGAGCCTCCTAGGCACATCATTTCACACAACTGCATGGAGTGCACTGGCACACCTCCCTCCTTGATTCAAATTCTCACTGCCACTCCAGTCTCCCTAAAGTTCGCCATTACACATGAACAGTTCGAACAGAACCAAATAAGTGCATGCATTCAGTTCAGAGGCGGTGGAAAGTCAGAAGCAAAAGAAGAATGTAAAATCTAAACATGCTAAGGAAAAAAGTTAAAATTCACCCCATCTTATTTTGGAAAACTTTCCGAGGTACTGATCGCAATTTTTAAACTATATATTTGTTTATTTGTTGGAAATTTTTCCACGATATTGTGCGGTGAACATTTTACTTATATTTTTAACTCTTTTCGATTTTATATTCTCCTTCTCGTTATGAATAAGACAAGTAACCACGTTTTCCGTTCACCACAATAATATGCTAATTTGCACACCTTAAACGTCTTCATGAAGCCTAGTTCATTACATGTTCTACTTACAAATTGTTCAACTTACTGATTAAAGTCCTTAACATATTCAGTCTGAGCACTTGTTCAGTTGTACATTCGATGCCTGGTGTTCTAAACTTCTGAAGACAGTGTGCTGATACTTTCATGGGTGCCAGTACTGGTTTGTAAGTACACCATGCAGTGAAGAAGCTTCATGAAGACGTTTAAGGTGTGCAAATCACCATGTCCAGCTAAAACAACGTGCTGTACTCTTCGAAAAGTAAGGATACGTCTGTAGGTCACTTACTGAACAGCAGCAATTGAACTGCTCTGATCTATTCTCCCCTTGTTACTCGAAATATTCGTGGTATAGAAGTTGCTAGTTTCGTAGTTATTACTTAAACGTTCATATATAGGCATGTAGTTTTTTTCCTGTGTAAAAACTTACAACAGCACATCATTTACCTCTAGTCAAACATGCAAAACCAGTAGTTTTCTTTCTGTTACAAGCAAGGAAGCAGATGTATCTTGGGCCGAACTTCTGAATTAGAGATTAGCTTTCATAGTGACCAAAGGAATGAATTTCCTTGTTACTGGGTCTTTCTGTTTTACGCTTTAGTTATTATTCTGAAGAACCACGAAGATAGCTATTAAATGATGTATCATGTATTGTCAATACAGCATTGTGGTGCAGCCAGAAGCGATCGCCGCTCTACAAACTTTGTCGCACGTCACACTCTCAACAATGGGATATCGCTCTACGTCAGCTGGTCGTTTCCCGGCAACATTGCGATACTGCTTCGTAACGAGCTATCTCGTGTTGAAGCGTCTCGTGCTATTTCGTTGGTGCTCCGTGTATTAAGAAAGTTGTAACAGAGGATACGAACTTTCTGAGTTTGTTAGATCTCTTCAGAGTTTCAGATACAGACACAAGAAGTCAGTGTCACGCCAGGCGCAGCTGAGGAACAGGGGTAAGTGACCAGTCGCCATGTTTTCTCAGTCATAGCATATTTACATTAAGGTCATCTGCTGTCGTAATTCACTGTTAGCTACTACAGCTTGCCGCTGTTACCTGAGTTAAGCAATACATGTAATAAGTGCATCGCTATGTTCACACGTTTAGTCGTACCAGCTACATTTTGTTGCAGTCTGTGGTTACTTCCAGTTATACGAGTTAATGTACGTGCACGTTGTCGTATCCGTACTGTCTGGTAGCAATATGTGATATTAGTAAAGAGATATGACGTTTTGATACAGCAAGCTGTATACACCTCCTCGTGTTCTGTACAGCTAGATACGATTTTTGATTTCATATACAAGTGGAAACAGTAACGCTCTACTAATTAGGCATATAGCGAAACATTTTCTTGAAAGGCAAATAGCTTTTTTCGTGCTACATGATGCAGCAGTTGTACAGTAAAGTTAGCAAAAGGGCGCTTTAAAGTGCAAGCGGATGTTTTCCGTTTCGTCCTGTCGTTGTAATCGGTTCGCGAGAATTATAATGGAGAATCATGACACAAATATAGATAGCCAATAAGATTTTCATTCTTAATTTCCCATGATTCGTAAATGAAATTAGATGATACTTTGTTGAACTCGTAGCAATTTAAGCTGAACGCTGAGGCTAGTGCCTAACGACAACCTCGAAAACTGCAACATATTCCGGAACAACAGTCAAATATTTATGACAATCAAGACTTAAAATTCTGATTTAGGCTCTGCTCTTAGATCCCAACCTATCCTTAGGTCCCAACCTAACCACATCCTCAGAAATCTTGACATATGCGCAGGAAAACAGGAAAACGTTTGTGATAACGACAACTACAACACTGAGCGAGTCTCGTTAGCTGTCGTATACTATCATCTAATTGGCTACGACCACCGATAACGAACTCACAATACACAACGAAAATCTGTCGACAAAGTGAGCGTACTTTAGCCGAGAAGTGTGTAATAAGCTTTATTTTCCTCTGAAACTTAGGTAGTTGTTGTTGGTTATGCAATTGTTTGTGCTACGTGACTGTGTGAAGAAGAAATTTTATCATTTTTATAATATTTGAAGAGAGAATCATGCGGTTGGCAATGTTGTGTTGGTAATCAAACTTTCTCTGGGGTCTGATAAAACACCGAAGTGTCCTCGCAGCTACTGAGAGCGTTGTCTGGAAAAGGCATATACCTCGATTAGGGTATCACGCCAAAGCACATTTTTGACATTTATCGCAGTTTAAGATTTTGTTGCTTGATTCTTAAAAGTGGAACAGCTTTCCGTACGCGCAAATGTCTTACTGCTCTATATTCTTGTGCTGATACCTCATTGACGATGGGGACTTCCTGAGGACACCTTCCGGGTCGGCGCGTCGATCGCGGGAGGAGTATGCAAATCAATCCCTTAGGCTGTCTCGATGCTACTACAGAATTATTGGGTCACTGCCTACTGACAAAACTTGGCGAGAAACAGCCAGAGGTTCCTCTGCTGTTCGGAAAGAAATGCCGCACTCCCTGAGACTCGGACGGTCTCACAGCTTGTATATGTCTCAAGTTTTGATGCTATCGTAGTTGCCCGAGTTCCCAGGATTAGCAAATCAAGAGTTATATAATGAATGAGATGGAAGTTTGAGAGACAGTGCATAACGTTTATCCATAACTTATTCAACGTAGAAATTGTTCTAACAAGCAATTTGAAAAACATTCTGTGACACTAAAGGTCGGCATTTCATGAGCAGCATTATAATTTGACTATGCACTCCTCCGTGAAAAATAGTTGACAGACGATAAGACATGATTTCAGGCTATTGGGCTAGGGATAGATCGATGTGGCAACTTGGAAGACGCCTACCCAACAAATTTCTGTCATCGTTTCTCAGTCTACGCGATAGATATCCTTACTAGCGAGCTATTTTATCATCCAGGATGGGGATGTGTTATCTATATAGACCAGCGGTTCCCAACTTAGGCGGCGCGACTCCCTCCCCCTACTGGGGGGGGGGGGGGGGTCGGGTGTGTAACTTTATAGGTGGTAGAGAGCACGAACATCTTCGAAAAAAGCAGAAACATTCGGTCAGGTAACTCAAAAATCTAATGCTCTAATTACAGTGGGCGAGTGCATCATCTTTCTGTCACACACCACCAACTTGTTACTAAAACATCACATTTTTACGTTTGCTCTCCTCGTTCTTAACTCAGTATTATGCCTGCTGTGCTCTCATGGTATATTTATTGGTTTTGTACTTTGAGCGAAAAATCTACTAGGAGGAGAATGATTATGGATGAATTCACATTTATTGAAAAAGACGATGTCCGGCATCCACAGCATGTTGTGTGCCGTAATGTCCTGGACAACAGCTCACTGCGGTCTGCGCGTCTGAAAAGTCATTTAAAAACAGGTCAGCCAGTATTGCAAAATAAACCAAAAGAGTATTTTGTTGGGAAAAGGAATTCCTTACATTGAATGAAACTTGACTCTACCAGCATCCTCCAGCAGAATTTTTGTGGGGAGGTTACACTTGGCAGTAGTGTAACCTCCCCACAAAATATATTCCTTAACCTACTAATAATACAATGTGACTAATATCTTAATAAAAAATTGTGGCTCACTTATAACCTTTCAATAACTGACTGTGAATTTAAACTGGTAAATTTTGGACGTCAGCAGTGCTGCGTCATGGCCCTGAAAGATCATTCTGAAAAAAAAAAAAAAAAATTGAAAATTCTTACCTCAATAAGTTCGCCGGATAACGCATGTATATCTGCTCCTATAAGAAATTATTCTGGCACAGCCCTGTGCAACGCTGGCCGATAGATTTGTCATTTATAAAAGGAAACAACTGATTTTTCTTTTCAATAATCGGGATGACCAAGGATTGGAGAAATTAGTAAATTCGCTAAATTGAAATGAATGATCGTCAAAAGTTACTTTTTATGAGAAAGATTATTACTAAGAAACTTTTTTAAAACATTTACATGGGACTTGAGATAACAATACTACATATGCGCGAGGCTACTTTTATCTTATACTACAACGCTGAGACTCGGCCATCGTTGCACACGACCGGCCCAGCCAACACGACACAACAGACTGCTCGCTAGCAACTACTTACTGCTGCTTAGTTCCTACTGCAGTCTACACTGCTCTTTGGTCTCAGATTCTCTTATATCTTACATATCGCAGGCAGCGCGTGAGCAATACATCGAAATTACATCTGCTCGAGTGCGCTAGCAACAAATTCCTTAATCATGGACCTCTTACAATGTCTGTCCTATTATAGAGACGAGCTAGTACAGGCCATTTCGCGCGGCCACAAACCGTCATCAAGGACTGTAAAAGACACTTTGTGACACAGTGGACTGTGGTTGACCTACAGCAAGGCGTCCAAGGTTTACACAGTGCAGCACCGGTCCAAATGTCGTGTCTGCGGCGTTTCATTGTAAACCTTACCGAGAGCATCCGCAGCACTCGAGGAAATCTCAGATTTTGCAGATAAAAATATTACTAAAAGATTTTGTATTCACTCTCACCAATATTTGTAGAATTACTCGCACCACCTACGATTCTACAACCGAGAAGAACCACAACTAGTTTGTCGTTTGTTTGAAATTACATATCCTATCGCCATCGTAGAAATGGAGACGGCCTTTTACCCAGTGAATTAGTAACAATATTCCAGAATAAAACCGCAAATATTAAAGATCAGATTGGTGTCACCGAATAAAAGAAAGTCTAAAGTTCCTAACAAAATAAAATAATTTTCCCTGGTTCGTGCGAAGTATGTGCCACTCGTTTGAGCATTGCTTGGTTGAAGCGTACATAGTGTGACATAGAACTAAATATCATAATTAGCTGTTGGGTGTGGCACGTTGCATTATTAGCAATTACTTGTAATGTTTAGGAATTTTTGTTTCTGTTAATCTTCGGCGGTACAGAAAAAAGTATTGCTATCTGATACACTAAATTTTGTTGGGGCACCGATAACGGTAAAAGCTTTTACATCCTCGTACAGCCTCAAATATCATTCTGTGTTTTATCGTCAATGGTACGTTACTAATCTCCATCTGTATCTTTAAATACGAGTCACGAGAAGGAAATAAAGGTTTTAAAATTAGTATTGTCACTTTAACGCCAAGACGAAGTTTTACTGAATTTAGTCCGACAATGAACAACAATCAAGAACCATACTTAATTTGTCTATCATATGAACTTAAGGTCCATGTGGATACATATCAAAGAATCGTGACCGTCTGGAACGAGTAGCTAGGCCACCATATCATCTTTGCGCTACCGCTGCAAACCGTGGTCTGGTGTCGCAATAACGAGGTTTGACAGTCAGTGCAACTTGCTGCACAGACCATCGTAATTTTCGGAATACTATACGGCATCCATGATGAAACTGCTTTACGTGTATTGTATGAGTTGGCTTCAGCTGCAGACGCAAGTAGGAGATGTGAAAGAAGTGACTGATTTTGCAGCCATTCTGCTCCCACCTGCAGATGAAGATGGTGAGATACAGCCGCAACAGAGAGACAAGCTGTAGGGTCAGTCAAATCATATTTACCGTATTTCCTTAATTGCAACGTTCATTCTGAAGACTTGCTTGCAGGTTACAATAAATACACTGTCGACTCCACCCACACATGCAAACGCAGATCCATCTCCGGCGTTTTCTACCTTTTAATACTAACCTTTTGGTAGCCACAGCACGAGTTCGCTAACATAATTGTTTTATACTGAAGCACCTTTATTAGAGGCAGACCCCAGATCCGTTAACCAACCTTGCCAAGTTATTAGTTTAGCACTGTCAATCTTTGCCACAAGCATTACCAGTTCAATGTAATGAACAGAATTAAATGTGGTTCTTGTTTAACTTCATACGTAATGACTTCCGTATTCGTTATTTCTGAGAGAAGTAATTAATTATGTCAGATCAGACGTGCCACTTGACATAGTTCTATTCAATACCCCGACATATACCTCCTCTACAACCTGCGGATATAATAAAATCATTTTTCAAGATCATGTACGTAAGAGCATTTACAACATAACATTGTTTCATGCAAATAAACGTTGTAAGTTAACCAGCCTCGCTATCGTATGGTTAGGGTGGAGGTCTATGCCAAAACCACAGCGTCTGAGAATTACAATTCGTCATAGTAACTACCAATACTGTGACTATAATATCTTCCGTCTTTACAGGTTTATGTTATTACTGAGTTTTCAGGTAAGGTGATCGTAGACAGGAATCTATAACCAACTGCTGTTATGAAAAAATTAATGGCATTACGCCTCCCTTTAAACTGACTATCAGTAAATATTACTTGGAGAAGTACTCTAATGTATCATAGTAACTATTTGTATCCCATAGGCTACACCTTGTAATCGTGAATTATGTCATGAGGAAATGGAATGGTTACTAAATTCACAACCATCAAGTTGTGTCGCACAACGCCTTTAGTCAGAGACACAGACAAAAATTAATTCAGTAGCATTGTTCACTTTCCATGTACCACATCATTATATAATTTTAGATCCAAGTTTTCGTTCTAAAGAGAGTAACCACTCGAAGGAGATATCACTAAATACATGCGTTCACGTAACTATGACCAGTATAATAACACTGCAAAGGCAACATGACTCAATAAGACATGATTCTGTGCATCTTGTGAGGCTCAGGAATAGTTTCAAAGCTATTTAACTGTAAGAACTTTGAAAGAAATCAATAATTATTAGAGCCAAAATGAACCACTAATACTACACAGTACAGGTGACCTATGTCATTACTTAATCTGAACTGTCGTAGCCGGATTTGCATTTAGATGACCGTTATTCAGAAAAGGTGCCGTTACATTACCCTGTTGATGCATCGTCATGGTAGTTCCTGGATATCTTAAGTGCAAATCAACTCAAAATATTTTGTATTATGTCACAATCGACGTTACTTGTACTGTGCGGTACTAATGGTTCATTGTGAGTTCAGTATCTATTGATGTGTCTTTGGCGTCCTTATAATTACATGCCTCCGAAACTAGGATTAAGCAGTCTAGGAGGTACAGAGTGGAGAGTCATTGTGTTAAGTTACCTCTATTGTCTTAATGGACTGTTCGCTGTTCCGTGAATGTTTGTATTTAGCGAGATTTCCTTTGTGAAGTTTATTTAATTTTGAACGAAACGATGGAAACCAATATTATATAACGTGTTACAAGGAATGTGAAGAACCGTATTGTCTTCATTTTTTACCATGACAGTAAATAATGGCAGTTCTGCAAGGCTCGCAGGAGAGCTTCTGTAAAGTTTGGAAGGTAGGAGACGAGGTACTGGCAGAAGCAAAGCTGCAAGGACGGGGCGTGAGTCGTGCTTGGGTAGCTCAGTTGGTAGAGCACTTACCCGCGGAAGGCAAAGGTCCCGAGTTCGAGTCTAGGTCCGACACACAGTTTTAATCTGCCAGGAAGTTTCAATGGCAGTATGGATCAACAAAGATGGTGATTGTGAATTTAGTAACTACTAAAGCACGTCACAGATGGATATTATCACATATTCGCGTTTAGAATGTATGTCTTGTGGGGCATAAATAGTTACCATCAAACCTCAGTTTACTCTTCCATTGAGTACGCGTATTGGCTCATGGTCAGTGAAGGTATGGTGTAATGCCATAATCAAATGCATATTATAAAAGTAGGTGTACATATGCGTGCCGTCAAAACTCACAAATGAGACCCAGTAGGACAAGGGGCGTTATACGGTGTGGTAGCCCTCTAGGCTCCATCAGTGAAGATCTTCACAGTTTTTACCTCAAGGGTGTGTTTTTGAAGATATAAGGGCTGGGAAGTTTCAGCCTCTAAAAGTTAGTACTCGAGAGCATTCCACAACATTCCAGAATGTTCCGGAATGTTCCACAATGTTCTGGATGTTCGGAAATAGTCTGGAACATTATGGCGGCAACATCCCTGAACTTCCCAGATCATTGTGAAACATTCCAAAAAGTTCTCGAATGTTGTGGAATGTTCTGGAACATTGGGGACTATTCGAAGCCTTGTTGCTGTGTTCTGGAACCCGCGATTGGTAGGGCTACCCATTAGCAGAGATATATAAAGCAAGACCGTCGTCGTTTCGATCGTCAGTTTCTTATCTGTGACGAAGGGAGGAACTGACAGAGTAGTTCTGTGACAAAAGACACCGCTAAAAACAATTGCAAGCCAGTCACCTCGGAATACAACATTAACAGAATTTTACTATCTGTGCCAAAAGGAGCCATTCACGAAAACATAGCTATAGGTGTCGTCCCTACCTATGATATGTTGTTCCAGTAGAAGATGATACCAGAATCATGAAAACTGGCGCACTAGCCGAGTATACGCCGTACATATGAACAACGCCGAATGATTCTGCCTCCGGAAGTTGCTACACGAAATACGGGGGCCAACAAGTTTCATGGATCTCAAGACTGTTGACGGTTACCAATGCCAGATGTACAGGGAAGCATGCAAAAAGCATGCAAACGTTTAGGATTACTGGAAAACGACAAACACTGGGAACTAAAACTACAAGAAGCCTCATTCACGGCCTCAGCTGAACTAATGAGAGACTTATGCGAGATAATTCTAACAACATGTAACCCATCGAATCCAAAACAGTTATGGGATGGCTTCAAAGAGAGTATGAGTGATGACGTAGTGTGCCAGATCCAACAAACTCATTCTGAATTCGTAGTCGATTTCAACGGCGACGTCTTCAATGAAACAAACACTCATTCGCCCAGAAGACAAATGTTTAGTGATAAACAACCAAATCACAGTACAACTTATGAATCAAGCACCATGAAAAGCTGCTATCAGTGTGCTAAAACTCGAAATTAAAGGGAAAAATGCTACTACATCAACGATCTACTTCAGTACATTGCTCACAGCAAACCACTCCTAAACGACTATCAAACTGAAATTTACAATGTTATGGACCAGATCGACAAAAACAGTGGCGGAACTACAAGTACACCACGTGATCAAATGTATCCTGACACCTGGGTGAAAATCAAGTGCAAGTCCGTGGAGCCTCCATCGGTAATGCTGGAATTCAATATGGTCCAATCAGGTGCTGGAAGGTCTCTTCGGGAATGGCCCATTCTTCACGGAGTGCTGTACTGAGGAGAGGTATCGATGTTGGTCGGTGAGGCCTGGCACGAAGTCGGCGTTCCAAAAGATCCCAAAGGTGTTCTACAGCATTCAGGTCAGGAATCTGTGCAGGCCGGTCCATTACAGGGATGTTATTGTGTAACTTCTCCGCCACAGGCCGTGTATTATGAACAGGTGCTCGATCGTATTGAAAGATGCAATCGCCATCCCTGAATTGGTTTTCAACCGTGGGAAGCAAAAAGGTGTTATCACTGTAGGCCTGTGCTGTGATAGTACCACGCAAAACAACAACAGCAACGTTTTTTCACTGTTTAACCGTCCAGTGTTTACGCTTCTTACACCTAGCGATTCGTCGTTCGGCATTTACCGGCGTGATGTGTGACTTACGAGCAGCCGCTCGACCATGAAATCAAAGTTTTCACACCTCCCGCATAATTGCCATAGTAATTGCAGTGGATCCTAATGAAGTTTGGAATTTCTTTGTGATGGTCTGGATAGATGTCTGCCTATTGCACATTACGAACCTCTTCAATTGTCGGCGGTCTCTGTCAGTCAATAGACGAGGTCAGCCTGTACGCTTTTGTGCTACACGTGTCCCTTCACGTATCCACTTCACTATCACATCGGAAACAATGGACCTAGGGATGTTTAAGAGTGTGGGAATCTCGCTTACAGACGTATGACACAAGTGACACAAAATTACCTGACCACGTTCGAAGCCCGTGAGTTTCACAGAGCGCCACATTCTGCTCTCTCACGATGTTTGTTAGTACTGAGGTCGCTGATTGGAGTACCTGGCAGTAGGTGGCAGCACAATGCACCTAATGGGGGTGTCCGGATACTTTTAACCCCATAGTGTATGTACTTGGAGGCCCCAGGCAGCACCGGGCAAAACGTTTCTGATAGATTGATTGTTGGCTGAAACACACATCGCACTTGCACTGGCATCATCCGGCACTGCAGCCACACTTAAGAAAGAGGAAGAATTGCCCATTCCGCCCTACAACTACCGTTGAATATAGCCGAACAACAGTTCCCTGGTGTAAAACCTCAACAGCATCTGGACGGGGTGAACTTCTAAAATAAGCTAAAATTATCGTCTGGGACGAATTCACAAAGGCACATAAGAAATCACTCGAAGCCATGGACAGAACATTACAAGACTTGCGAGGAAACTCTCAAGTGATGGGAGGAGCTCTTCTCATACTCGCATGAGGTTTTTGACAAACACTTCCAGCTATCCTCAAGTCCACACCAGCAGACGAGATCAACGATTGCTTGAAAAAAAAAATCACATCTGTGATCACACATACAAAGATAGCGACTAAAGAAAATGAGAGCTGAACTATCGAAAGATAGTATTCCACATAGAATTTCTAAAGTCTGTACGAATGGCGGGAATGCTATTACACTGCCTTCGACAAAAAACTGTATCTCCAGTCATTATACTCAGAAATCTCAACTCACCGAAGCTAAGCATTGGAACAAGGATGATCGTCAAACAGCTATCGAATAATATCATCGAAGTCGAAATCGTGGCTGGAACGTACAAAGGACACACACTGTTTATCCCCGGAATACCACTGATCTCTACCGAATTGCCATTCCAGTTTAAACGGCTGCAATTTCCAATCAAATTAGCCTACAGTTTTACAAGTAACGAAGCCCATGCAGAAACTTGAAAACATTGTGGCATCAGCCTCAAAGACTTCTGCTTCTCTCATGGCCAATCAGATGTAGCTTGCTCTCGAATAGGGAATTCGAAAAAATTTTACATATATAACCCGGATAACAAAATGAAAAAATGTTGTTTGTATACAAATACTGTAAATAGTTATGTTTTCATAAAATATTTTTACCTTTTATATTTTACAGTTTGTCCTTTTATACCAACAACCACACAGTATCAAACCAACTCCTTGAGCGAAGCCGGGCATCCCAGCTTGTATTTCTATATTAGTGGGTGCTTGTATACTCTTAGCTAGGATCCCGTAACTTGGAAACTGAGTAATAACAACGTGTAACGAAATAAATGTGTAAAGGCAGAACATGTTATTGAATCACTGTTGACATTTACTACGAATATTTATAACTGCTATGTACTGTGATCTTAGCACAAGACCTCCTCCTTAATCTTACGACTGGTCGACTAGCTAGCTTGTAATACGTGCTTCAAAAGAAATACTGTTATGTTTTAGAAACATATGTGTATGCGTTACAGAAAAATGTAGTTCTGTATGCAAAAGTACACCTGAAGGTGAGATATCAAGGTTTCGGAAACGATCACGGAATAAAACTTATAAAATCCTTACTGCAGCCTGAGGCTGCCTTATTATTATTATTGCTACATGTGGCATTTCTCCCATCCATTATGATGGAAACTGAAGCTGGGAAATATATTCGTTGACCACTAGTCACTGGTACAGCCCATATGTTGTATCTGTGGTATGAGTTGGCGTGGAGAATGGCAAGTTTGTTTGAAGAAAGAGAAGACACAATGGACTGGAGTAGCAACCGGGATGTCTACCATGAAAGACATAGAAAATTTGAAAACACGTAGTTGAACGCATTTCACTTCATGTCATGTGATAATAATCCGAAAATTTCAGTGTTCCAAATCTGTTGTTCATAACCAAACAGAAATTGAATCATAATTTTCCATTACAATTTACGCTCAAAAAATATTTATCAATTTCCTATTAAAAACTACTACTTTGTTCTGAATTTATAAAGCATTCTTCCGGATCTAATATTTATACGTAGGAAAGACGAAAAACGGTTGAGATTGATTGTCTGTAGAGCTGTCTTCTGTACGTAGATAAGAAGTCCTCCATAGAACGAGTCACAACACAACAATTTCAAACTTGCTGGTTTCTTGGCAGTACCCATTTGAAAAGCTCCTACTCTGTTGGATTAGTGTGTAGGCTGAGGACTTTATTGTTACTTTCTTTCCGCAGATGTTCCGGCGGGCTCTCGCCATGTGTTGCCTCCCCTGTGGAGGTGAAGCAGAACGTGATGATGTCAGTGAGGTGGATCCTGAGGACGAGTACTTCATACCTCAGGTAAGCATCTCCGAAATGTATGGAAAACTTAAGGGAGAGACTTAGGAGCACTCAGGGTCCAAATACTATGGCCATTAGACGGCACAACACTCTGAATGTTACTGTAAAATGTTTTTATTTCATCAAAAATTCGTATTTGGAGACCGGTGGTCCAAGTGTTTGTCTGGACATAGGAGTTTCATTTCTGATGGTTTCCCTAAAATGTTACAGGTTGATTCAGGAACTGTTGGCAGTAAAATCAACACCTTTCCACAATACCAACTCTTTTCTCCTACTCCATCTCCCATAATACTGTAACGGACCGAATTTGTATTGCTAACATCCTTTCTGTGTTTATCATTTGTATATTTCGTTCACACTCAGTTTCATACCCTTCCGACGTAGTGCGGCATACTTGTGTTAGAAATGTTTTCAGTAGCACGTGCTAGAGCTCGTCACCTCGTAAACTGATCGCCACACCACGTCCAGGATGAATCCATATGTTTGGCAGCTGCAGGGTCGAGCCACCGCCACCTTCTGGGAACCACGTAAGAGTTTGAGACTCGTCAAGACGTCTGCTAGTTTCTCCTCCACAGGCAATAGGCGGTATCCTGTATGCGATAGCAAGAGACAGCCCAGAGATTGCAGTTTTATTTCTGGCTTCTGGATGCCAGAACCACCTTTCATATCGAAATGACCTTAATCTCAGCTCTCCCATCTGCAATGAAACATATGTAAGTCCACGACAAGCATGCCTGACGGGTGATTGGTACTCCTGCAGAAAATATCATAGGGTTAACGAACAGGGCAGTCATCACTCGTGCTGGTAGCGTTCCACATCAGTGTCTTAACTGCTACACTGTGCAATGTTATTTTAACGTGAGATTTAATTTATTCGAGACTATTTCAGTTTCTTTACACATTACAGCTCCTAACCAGATGAGAATGAGTTCTTATAAGCAAGTGCACTGTAGTTGTGCATCCATCATCCTTGTAAAGAGTTTCAATCAATCGTCATATGTCATATACTGCTTCCCATGTCGAGTTCGTTAGTACATATTGTGATTATCTGTTGAGATGTGTTTATTGACTAACTGTAGAAGATCCTATCATCTTCCTATTTCTAATTAGAATGTTGTATCTACTACTTTTGTACATTTTAGTATAAGAACGCAATTAGGTGTCTAGTATGAGTACTGATAAATAATGTAATCATATAAAATAACAGTGTGGTGGAATCGATGTAGACTTTATATTATAACTTTCCTTTAAACATAAATGCGCTACAAAGGCGTGTTAGAAATTCGATAGATACTGAAAAAGGATGCTTTCCAGTAAATGAAAACGTGATGCTGAAAACTTTCCGTCCACAGAACTTTCACATCGTGAAAGCGCAGCTTCGCGCTAAGCGTCACGAAGAGTTGGTGGCGCAGTGGGAAGCCTACTTTGAGAAGATCAAGCCGGTGGCCGCTGCTGGCGTCAGAGGGGAGCAGCGAACCGCCCACCAGGACTCTCTGCTGCAGGCAGCTCCTGTTGAGGACTCACAGATGGAGGGCCGCGTCAGTGGAGAGGTGAGGCAGCGCAATGGTTACAGTGAAGGGTACAAGGGCAGGATACATTACTTTCAAATTTACAAAATTCTGTGGGATGTCATCATACGACGAGTAGTAAATGATTAAACTGTCCGATGAGTTTTAACTGATTTTCATCATCGACATCAGTATGAGGTTAGATCTTCCCTTGCAAACAGAACGTAGACGGCATTATTACTATCTCGTTTGTGGTGTCGTTTTCATATCCAGGCTTGTATTACACATCATTCCAAATTGAAATTTATTCATTGCGGCATTCATAGTATCGAAGTTTTAATTTAAGCATTAATCATTGTGGACTAAAAGAATGTACATTTTTCTTTGCAGGTTGGTGACGCTACCCTTACGCAGACAGTCGCCGTGGCGCACTCCTCACCTGTGGCGTCCAGTGAGGAAGAGAAGCTGCCCACACCCCGTCGCATTCGAGGCTGCAGGCGCTGCTGGGCAGAGAAGCTGGGAGACAAAGCTGTAGTGCGGCCCCACTGTCGCCAGGGGTACAGGCTGTCCAGGAAATAAAGTGGTTCCTTTCACCACATTCAAGTGTTTTTCTCTCATTTATTTGCGATAAAACTACAGAAATAGTAATCGACGATATGAACGCAGACTTACTAATACATTCTGATATGTTTTGAGCATGTTGATTCTATAACAGTTTGCCCTCTATGGCCTCAATAACAGTCACTGACACTAGTCATAGAACATATGAAACAAACATGAGGATCTTAATGAGCTCTGCGCACAGTTAGTAACACTAGTCATAGAACACTTGAAAAAAACATGAGGATCTTAATGAGCTCTGCGCACAGTTAGTAACACTAGTCATAGAACACTTGAAAAAAACGTGAGGATCTTAATGAGCTCTGTGTGCAGTCAGTAATAAAAGTAATAGAACACATGAAACAAACATGCGGAACTTAATCAGCTCTGTGCACAGTCAGTAACACTAGTCATCAAACTTGTGAAAGAATCATGACGATCTTAATGAGCCCTGTGCACATTCAGTAACTCTAGTCATCAAACTCGTGAAATAAACATGGGTATCTTAATGAGCTCTGTGTTCAGTCAGTAATAAAAGTCATAGAACATTTGAAACAAACATCAGGATCTTAATGAACTGTGTGCTCAGTCAGTAACACTAGTCATAGAACATATGAAACAAACATGCGGATCTTAATGATCTCTGTGCACAGTTAGTAACACTAGTCATAGAACACATGAAACAAACATGCGGATCTTAATGAGCTCGGTTTGCAGTCAGTAATAAAAGTCGTAGAACATATGAAACAAACATGAGGATGTTAATAAGCTCTGTGTGCAGTCAGTAATAAAAGTCATAGAACACATGAAACAAACATGCAGATCTTAATGAGCTCTGTTTGCAGTCAGTAATAAAAGTCATAGAACATTTGAAACAAACATCATGATCTTAATGAGCTGTGTGCTCAGTCAGTAACACTAGTCATCGAACATATGAAACAAACATGAGGATCTTAATGATCTCTGTGCACAGTTAGTAACACTAGCCATAGAACACATGAAACTAACATGCGGATCTTAATGAGCTCTGTTTGCAGTCAGTAATAAAAGTCATAGAACATATGAAACAAACATGAGGATCTTAATGAGCTCTGTGTGCAGTCAGTAATAAAAGTCATATAACACATGAAACAAACATGCGGATCTTAATGAGCTCTGTTTGCAGTCAGTAATAAAAGTCATAGAACATTTGAAACAAACATCAGGATCTTAATGAGCTGTGTGCTGTCAGTAACACTAGTCATAGAACATATGAAACAAACATGAGGATTTTAATGAGCTCTGTGCACAGTTAGTAACACTAGTCATATAACACATGAAACAAACATGAGGATGTTAATGAGCTCTGTTTGCAGTCAGTAATAAAAGTCATAGAACATATGAAACAAACATGAGGATCTTAATAAGCTCAGTGCGCAGTCAGTAATAAAAGTCATAGAACACATGAAACAAACATGCGGATCTTAATGAGCTCTGTTTGCAGTTAGTAATAAAAGTCATAGAACATTTGAAACAAACATCACGATCTTAATGAGCTGTGTGCTCAGTCAGTAACACTAGTCATAGAACATATGAAACAAACATGAGGATCTTAATGATCTCTGTGTGCAGTTAGTAACACTAGTCATAGAACACATGAAACAAACATGAGGATGTTAATGAGCTCTGTTTGCAGTCAGTAATAAAAGTCATAGAACATATGAAACAAACATGAGGATCTTAATAAGCTCTGTGTGCAGTCAGTAATAAAAGTCATAGAACACATGAAACAAACATGCAGATCTAAATGAGCTCTGTTTGCAGTCAGTAATAAAAGTCATAGAACATTTGAAACAAACATCACGATCTTAATGAGCTGTGTGCTCAGTCAGTAACACTAGTCATAGAACATATGAAACAAACATGAGGATCTTAATGATCTCTGTGCGCAGTTAGTAACACTAGTCATAGAACACATGAAACAAACATGAGGATGTTAATGAGCTTTGTTTGCAGTCAGTAATAAAAGTCATAGAACATATGAAACAAACATGAGGATGTTAATAAGCTCTGTGTGCAGTCAGTAATAAAAGTCATAGAACACATGAAACAAACATGCAGATCTTAATGAGCTCTGTTTGCAGTCAGTAATAAAAGTCATAGAACATTTGAAACAAGCATCAGGATCTTAATGAGCTGTGTGCTCAGTCAGTAACACTAGTCATAGAACATAAGAAACAAACATGAGGATCTTAATGAGGTCTGTGCACAGTTAGTAACACTAGTCATAGAACACATGAAACAAACATGAGGATGTAAATGAGCTCTGTTTCCAGTCAGTAATAAAAGTCATAGAACATATGAAACAAACTTGAGGATCTTAATAAGCTCTGTGTGCAGTCAGTAATAAAATTCATAGAACAGATGAAACAAACATGCGGATCTTAATGAGCTCTGCGCACAGTCAGTAACACTAGTCATCAAACTTGTGAAAGAATCATGTCGATCTTAATGAGCCCTGTGCACATTCAGTAACTCTAGTCATCAAACTCGTGAAATAAACATGGGTATCTTAATGAGCTCTGTGTTGAGTCAGTAATATAAGTCATGGAACACATGAAACAAACATGCGGATCTTAATGAGCTCTGTTTGCAGTCAGTAATAAAAGTCATAGAACATATAAAAGAAACATCAAGATCTTAATGAGCTGTGTGCTCAGTCAGTAACACTAGTCATATAACATGTGAAACAAACATGAGGATCTTAATGAGCTCTGTGTGCAGTCAGTAATAAAAGTCATAGAACACAGGAAACTAACATGAGGATATTAACGAGCTCTGTGCACAGACAGTAACACTAGTCATCAAATTTGTGAAAGAATCATGACGATCTTAATGAGTTCTGTGCACTTTCAGTAACTCTAGTCATCAAACTCGTGAAAGAAATATAGGGATCTTAATGAGCTCTGTGTGCAGTAAGTAATGAAAGTCATAGAACACATGAAACAAACATGAGGATCTTAATGAGCACTGTGCTCATTCAGTAACACTAGTCATAGAACACTTGAAACAAAGATGAGTAATTTAATGGGCTCTGTACTCAGTCAGTAATAATAGTCGTAGAACACGTGAAACAAACATGAGGATGTTAATGAGCCCTGTGCTCAGTCAGTAACACTAGTCTTAGAACACGTGAGAGATACATGAGGATCTTCATGAGCGCTGTGCTCAGTCAGTAATGCTAGTCATAGAACACGTGAAAAAAACATGAGGATATTAATGAGCTTCGTGAACCAGCTCTATTTGGTTACGCCGTGACTTCTGTTTTGGACACTAAGAACAACGGTTGCGTCTTTCACGATCAGTGTACTTTCCTTATAGTGTTTGTAGACTAACCTATGGAGAAAGAGCGCACTCGGTTTCTTTTTCTGGGTAAGTTTCGACAATTGGTGTGTTGCCCCCTTAACTTGAGTTACTAACGTCAGCATTTGCTATATTAAAAAAATTCCCATTTTGAAAACGGTAACACATCCTGCAAATATATGAAAGCATAGGGCGGAGAAATGTTCTCTACCCTGATTTTCCGGAAGTTGTGTATGGTACTTCATTTGAAAAGTGTGCACCTCAGAAGGGTCTGACGATCATATAGCTGGCCTCATAATCCATAAGAGACGGAAGCAACGCTCACAGTTACTGATCGTAGGCAACCTTACAAAGTGGCGACACATTTGAAGGAAATAATTACAGGATGAATTCCTTATCTTAAAAAAAAAACAGTACTGATATTCTTAAGATTTTTAGTCTGTTACTGGACATAAGAATGTATCAAAACATACCTGCAGACTGAAGGTGGATATACATTATTCTTTTCAATATAGAACCTGTAAATTCAATAGAAGTAAATGAAAACAACTGTCCAAAGTCAGTACAGAAGTCGGATATATCCTTATAAACTGCCAAAGTAATTGAAAAAGCATACGTAGCAGACTGTGCGACTGATTACAATGTGTATATTAACAGTATAGATGGGGTTGTAGAGATACACAGCTGAGGGGAATGCTAAACAGAATTCTGTAGCAAGAGCACAGATTTGTGCTTGTTGTCAAAGCTGCTTAATCCCTCTTGATATGATTTCAGAGAGTACATCAATCCAAAATCTAGAACACAATCCAGTACTCCTGTGTAATTACACTGAATCGCCAGGAAACTGTACAGACATGAGTATTCTAATACAGAGATATGTAGACGGCCAGATTACTGCGCTGCGGTCGGCATCGCCTATATAAGACAACAAGTGTACCGTGAATATCAGGAATCCTATAAAACATCTAATCTCCGACATCGCTGCGGCCGGAGAAAGATCCTACGGGAACAGGACCACCGACGACTTAAGAGTATCGATCAACGTGACGGAAGTGCAACCCTTTCACTAACTGCGGCATATTTCAATGCCGGGTCATCAATAAGGGTCAGCGTGCGAATCACTCAACGAAATATCATCTACGATTGCTTTCGGAGCCGAAGGCCCACTCGTGTACTTTTGATGAGTGCACGACACAAAGCTTTACGCCTCGCCAGGGCCGGTCAACGCAGATATTTTACTGTTGATGACTAGAAACATGTTACCTGTCCGTACATCGTTGATTGGCGTGGCGTGGATCAGTTCCTTCAAGTGTCCTCGTAACCAGAAGTCCAGGGGACTGGCGCCTGAGGAATGAGCAGGCCAAGGTGTGGGGCCCCCCTGACCAATCCTGCGTTGCTGAAATGTCCGAGTCAGATGTTCGCTCACATTGTGACAAAAGTGCGCCAATGGGCCACCAAGCATGAACCATATTTGTATTCGTTGCAGATAATGTACCACGGTTAGCCTTTGCGGTAGCATGTATGGCACTATTAATCCATAGCCAAGTGATCGTGCCCATCGTTGATTGAGAATCGGTGTTGATGCCCTCTTTCCTGTATTTTTCGGTGTTTTACATGTGCCCATACATACTGGTTATAGAATTCCACAACACCATCTCTTGTCAACCCTGTCTCATTGGTAAATAAAATCTTGGATACGAACAGTGTCTCTGCCATGACCATCCTGTGGCCTTAGGGTCTGAACAGGCTCTAGACGATATGGGTACAGCAATAGTTCACGAGTTGCCACCCCAGGTACTAGATTGAGACGCCTTGTGCTTCTGCTAAACGTCGGACACTGATCCCAGGGGTTTCCTCCACTGCACGCAGCACACGCTCCTCCATGTCAGGCGTCCATTGTGTGCGGGGCCTTCCACTGTCAGTCTTGCGAGACGCAAGGCTACCTGTGTCCCTCAGACGCTGGAAAAGTCTCTGAACAGCTTATCAGAGGGCACTCTGATAACAGTGCTGTGCAAAACACGTTGCACTCTTCGCTCTGCACACATACAAACGAAACATTAACGGAGTTGAGAGAAGTATCAGCTACAATAAGTAATGTTGACTGATTTGGGATATAAACCAGTACCTTCCAGAGAGTTAGAGTAAATACATACGAGTTGATGGTTGACAGGTGAAGAGGTACACACATTCCAAGCAATCAGGGACAACAATGGATTATAAAAATATGCTGTTTGTGGCTATAGTTTCAATTATTTAATCTAGAAATCGATTACACAAACTAACAAACTGCGATAACGACAGTTGTATTGTAGACTACATGTTGGTGGAATTGCATGCTGCAGATCTGATCTCGTTACTCTGCTGGATAACTGCCTATTTGTTGTAAGAAAATTACATTTCAAAATCAGTATGGTATGCATGTAAATTATAAGAATGTAGTTTCGAAGGAACATTTAATGATAACAGAAGGGAGTGTGTGCTGATTTATCAGCTATGTGGAAATCAATTGATACGCCAAGTACTGGGGTCAGATATTTGCTGTGTTGCCAACCGAACCAAGACGGAAGATGATGACCCTGAGGATGTTATTATTTCTGTTATGGACTTGCAACTATGCCTCGCAGATACGCCACGTTCCCAGAGGATTTAGCTAGTCTTAAGAATATAGAAAAACAAATCGAGGGTCACAGTCCACATGACAGTAAGTTGAAAATGCAAAGAACAGCTACACATCTCTGCTAACACAAGAGAGGCTTGGCTGTCTTGCTGGCAAAGATATAGAACGAATTTCGTCATGCCTAAAGGAACCAATCTGTCTAGCATACCTAAGCCATTACTTATTAAAGATTTCAAGCAGAAATCATGTACTGGGAAGTAATACAAGCTTATAAGTTGGTCACCTCATTACGATACCACTTGCGTTCGTGCTTCCTAAAATTATGATACATATTGACGCTACTGATAATAATCGTGTAACGAATATGTAGAATTATCCGTCATGTTTGAGGCAGTCTATGATTACTTACCGTTTTCATAACACGATCCTGCAGATGACTTAGATTTTAAACGCGTTTTTGTGTTACGTTTCGAAAAAGAACAAATACTTTAGGTTACAGGATTTGCACCTCCCTTCCAGGATGGATTAGTACGGGGGTGTGGAAAGTAATTCCACCAAATATTCATCTGAAAGCTCTAAAATATTTTAAAGATTTTTAAATAAATCAAACGTTTTTAACATTTTACATCTGAATTCTTCATTTGTACATATTTATTTCTTTCAATTTGTTGATTGAGACACAACTCACCTCTGCTTACACCGCTTCATAACTATCGAAGTGAACTCGTCGGAGGTGTTCTTTAAGTTCTGGAAACAGATGTGAATCCGATCGGATCATGTCGGGAAGATGACCAATGACAGTGTATCCAGGGCGTCCAGTTGTTGTACATGTCACAGTACTCGTGTGTGGTCTGCCATTGTCATGCAGAAAGAGTGGGGTGCCACATCTGTACTCGACCTCTTCAGCAGGTTTTATTTCACAATCTAGATTTTCAAATGTTAGGACTACAACAGAATAAAGCAGAATAAAACTACAATTAACAGGAAAACAGCAGAGCAAACAGATAATGTGATGTATGGGCTGCATGATTTGTTCTTTTATTTACGTTTAAACAATCATCAGACTTGAGTAGAACATAAATCATCGTCAAAATAAGTATTTTCTGTCTGTCAAGGGAACAGATAGTGGACTATTCATTATATAAAATACTTACATTGTCTTTGAAGTAGGCAGAAGATGCAAGTGTTTAAGAATATAGAAAAAAATATCGAGGGTCACAGTCCACATGACAGTAAGTTGAAAATGCAAAGAAGAGCTACACATCTCTGCTAACACAAGAAAGGCTTGGCTGTCTTAAAGAGCCAACTTCTAAGTATGCATGTTAAAGCTGACTTACACTATCGTCATGGAAGATATACAGAAGTTCAGTCCTGTAAGACAGTGAAGTATTATATCCAGTGTCAATTATAAAATAAGTAGTTACACATTTTTATGGATTACAGTCATGTTTACAAATGGTCTGTTATATAAAATTAAAAGTCACAAACGTCATTGGAATTCAAAACCCTTCATATAAAAGAGTCAATTAACGTTACAAGGAAACAAACGTGCAATGATACAAAAATGGGGAAAAAGTGGTGGAGGGGTGGGGAGGACGATAGATGCATAGTGAAAGAGGGAATGGTGCTCATTAGGATTAACTGGAGTGGATCAGAGGTATTAAATAGATAAGGGATGGAGTGGTAAAGATGTTAGAAAGGTGGAAAGATGGGGTAATTAGATTAAATAGATGAAATGAAAGGGAGGGAGGAACAGAAGGGGAGAAGGGGGAACAGCCAATGTGCACAGTGTTTACATACCCATACAAACACCTATACTGCAATTTTATCTACACAGATGTTTAAAATGAGCTGCAAGCCTCTTACTGTATTAAGATTAACAGCTGTAGTAAGTGCACTGAATATTAAAAACGTAAACTCTACTGGACAATTCTTCATTATAAATATAGAATTGTAATCCACAATACCAATTGTTCCATTATTTTAAATTACATGAAAGTATAAAGACCAGTGTTCACTTTGTAGGAAAAGTTTTATAGAGAAGTAATGTTCTATTTTTTAAAAGACTGTGAGCAATATACCAGATTTAATTATGGAAGAGTCACAGCATCCGAGAGAAACTTGTTGGCTGGTGTGGGAGTTGTAACCAGGTTAAATATGTGAAGATTAAAAAAAGGGGCCAGAAACTTGTTGGCTGGTGTGGGAGTTGTAACCTGGTTAAGTATGTGAAGATTAAAAAAGGGGGGCAGGGGGAGCGAAGGTGGAAAAACTAACTTTTAAAATGTACACAGTGTCCACTATATATACACTATACTGAAATATTATTTACGCAACTGTTTAGAGGGAACTGTAACCCACATTGTATAATGGTTTGCAAATGTAGTAACTGTACTGAACATTAAGAATTCGCAAATTTAGTAACTGTACTGAACATTAAAATCATAAGGTGTGCAGGACAATTTTTCATTATAAATGTAATAATGTACAACATAAAACCAGTTGTTCCATTATTTCAAAAAACAATAAATTATAATGAAGAATCTTCACGTTTCAGTAAAGTAGATAAGCGGCAACAGAGTGTTGTTGATGTGGGATGGGAGGTAAGCTGAGGTAATCTGACTAAGTAGATTAAGTTAAAGGAGAGGGAGACACCGTAGTCCATAATTTTTATAGTGTTATCCATATTTACTCTATACTGCAATATGATTTATACAGGTGTTTAGAAACACTGTATGAATTTTAACAACTGTAGTAAGTGTAATAAACATTAACAGGTTAATTCTACATTATAAACATAGTAATGTAGTACATGGCACCTGTTGTTCCATTACTTTAAGGGACAATCAAGCAAAAAGAACAGTCTTCACGTTTTAGATAAGTTTCATAGAGAAGTAATTGTGCTATTAATTAAAATATTGGGAACATGATTACTTTAATTATGGAAATCCTTTTTGAATATTTTAGGATTGGAGGGAAGGTAGGTTAATCCGATTAGGTAGGTGAAGACAAAGGGGGAGAGCTGTGAAGAAGAAAATCACTGCACACAATGTTCACAATGCTGTTCATATATAAACTTATACTGCAATATTATTTACTTGACGATGTAGAAGGAACGATAAGCCTCTTATTTTATGACGTTAACCATCATCATCATCATCATCATCATCATCATCAGTGTTCTGCCTAGAGGCGGGTCTTCACATGGTAGTTCTCCAGACTGTCTGGTCTTCTGCCATCCTCTTCAGGTCTGCATAATTTCCTCTTCCCTTTGTGTCGTCTATCATATTGTATCTACTTCTTCCTCTCAGTCTTCTCCCACAAACCAATCCTTCCATAGCGTCTACTAGCACGCACTCCCTTCTCAATGAATGTCCCAACCAGTTCTTTTCCCTTTCTCTTACAACCTTCAGCAGACGTCTTCTCTCACCAACCCTTTCCAATACTCATTCATTACTTACTATTTCCATCCAGCTTATTCTCTCCATTCTCCTCCACATCCACATCTCAAATGCTTCTCACCTTTTTTCATCCTCTCGTCTCAGTGTCCATGTTTCTGCCCCATATAGTGCCACCCTCCAGACAAAACATTTGCCAAGCCTTTTCCTTAGGCCTTTATCTAATTTGCCACATAAGAGTCTCTTCTTTCTGTTGAATGCCTCCTTCGCTATGGCAATTCGAGTTTTCACCTCCTGGTGACATCTCAAGTCTTCAGTTATTGTGCTTCCGAGATATTTAAATTCACTTACTTGGCTAATGGTAGATTGTCCTATTTTAATATTGGACAGTCTGCGTCTTGTGCTGATGACCATACTCTTTGTTTTTGCTGTGTTTATTTGCATCCCATGTTACACTCAAGCTTCATTCAGATCTTTGAGCATGTTATTCACTGTCCGTTCACTTTCTGCAACTAATACCATGTCATCAGCAAATCTTATACATTCTATTCTCTTTCCACCAATACATATTCCTCTTTCCCATCTAAGGTTTTCGCAATAATCTCTTCAAGGTATACATTAAACAACAGTGGGGAAAGGCAACAACCTTGTCTAACACCTCGTCCAATGCTGGTTCCTTCTGACATTTCATTTCCAATCCTTATCCTTACTTTCTGGTGTAAATATAGATTCTGTATCAGTCTTGTCTCTTTCCAATCTACTCCTTTCCTCTTCAAGATATCCATCAGCTTGTTAGACTGAATTCCGTCAAAAGCCTTTTCTAAATCTATAAAAACAGCAAAGATTTCTCTACCCTCTTCCATATATCTTTCCCCTATAGTTCTTAGCATGCCAATAGCATCTCTTGTTCCTTTTCCTCTTCTAAATCTGAACCGCTCCTCTGCAATACCTCTAACCAGCTTGCCATATAACCTTCTATTCAACACTCTCAGCAAGACTTTAGCTGCATGAGGAATTAGACTGATGGTCCGGTACTCTTCACATTTTTTAGTGCTCCTCTTTTTCTCTATTGGTATCATAACTGTCGCAGCGAAGTCCTCAGGCCTTTCCTCTTTGTCATATATGTTACAGAGGTAGACTATTTATTTTCTTGCCTTGTTTCCCAGACTCTTCAACAGTTCTGCTGGAAAATCATCTATTCCACATGCCTTCCTATTCTTCATCTCCTTCAGCGCCTTTTCTACTTCTGCTTCTAAGATGGTAAATCCCTTTCCATCTTCCGGCTCGTATTGCTCATCTTCTACCTTAATTTCGTATTGTATTTTATCCCCTTATACAGACATTCATTATATTCTTGCCCTCTGTTCAAAACATCTGTGGTTCTTCTGCTAGAGTACCATCCGCTCTTTCTATTTCCATGTTATTCCTCTTTCTTTTACGTTCAAAAACTATTTCGCTAGCCAGTCTATACATCATTTCATACTTTCCCTCTCTCTCCATTTTCTCTATTTCGTCGCAATTCTGTTTCATCCATTTTTCTCTTGCTTCTTCAGTTTCTCTTCATAATTCATTATTCAGTTTCCTGTACCTCTTTTTGCCTTCTTCAGTTTCTACACTTTTCCACTTTCTGCGCTCTTCCATCTTTTTCAACATGTTTTCTGTTATCCTTTCTTTCCTGGTGCTTTGGGATTGATTCCTAGTACTTCTTTGGCAGAGTCCATGAGTCCTTCCCTCATTTTTATCCACATGTCCTTAACACTTTCATCAACACTACCTCTTTGCCATTTTTCCATAGATCTGTTCTTCAAATCTGATGCCTTTCCTACCTTTTTGAGTCTTTCTATGTTTAGCCTTTCCTTTGCTTTACCTCTCCAGACTTTTTCAACTTCACTTGAATTTCTCCCATCATTAGGTTATGGTCTGAATTTATATCCGCTTTAGCATTCAACGAACAGTTCCTAAACCTTTTTTGTATCAGGATGTAGTCCAGCTGGTGTCTTTCCCTATTCAAATTTGATATCCATGTGTTGCGTCTCCTCTTGTGGTGTTCAAATAATGTGTTACCCACTGCTAATGAATTTTCTTTACAAAAACTAATTAGTCGTTCACCTCTCTCATTTCTTATTCCTAATCCAAATTTTCCTACTGTATCTTCATCTCTTCCTTCACCCACCACCGCATTCCAGTCCCCCATGATGATAATGCAGGCATTTCTATTTTCTCTTTCTCGATGAGTTCTTGTATCTTCTCATAATATTCTTCGAGTTCCTCATCTCTGTGCTGGCTGGTTGGCATATATACCTGTATTAATACCAAATCTTTTGAACTACCCTTAAGTCGTATCATCATCAGTCTTCCATCAATATATTGTACCTTCATTACATTACATGGTATATCTGTCCATGTGAAAGATTCCGGAGTTAAAGCTTATGGGGTTAAGAACTGTAGTTAATGTATTTAGTGAATCATGCATGGTCTAGAATAAAAATGATGAATTAATTTTCTACCAACTTTGATCCATAGTTACCTAAAAATATATTTTTTAGTTCAGGTTGGTCATTCAGTAACTTTTGGGGGTCTATTATTACTTCATTGTATATTTCAGTTTCTTCCAGGATATTCATTTTCTTACTTCTTGGTACTGTGTGTTGAATCTTTAAAGTATGATTTATTTCTTTTAATTTTTGAATGGTGTCTCTGAGGTGCTTGCTAAATGTTGAAATGTTGTTTCCTGTTCTCCTTATATGTTTCTTATACCTATCTTTAAAGGCATGTTCCATCTGGCCAGTGTAACAACTATCACATGTATCACACACAATCTTATATACGTCTGATAAACTCACTGGGCTAGTTCTGCGTGTGGCATGCTTCAGGCTGTTACCCAAATTCTTGTTTGTGTGGAAACTTATCTGTACAATCAAATATTCTAGAAATGTTATCAGAGACAGCACCAATGTAAGGGATAGAAATTAACCTGTTCTTTTTTATGCAGTCTTATTCTTTTTGTAACATGATCTCCATCACATTATGTTCATTAATAGTTCTAGCTTTCCCTTTATATATTGTTGTAGCTATATCTTGCTTCCACCCATTTGTGACTGCAATGTGTTGTAGGATTTGTAGCTGTCTCTCAACTTCGTTATTCTGCAAAGGGAATCTGTCTAGCCAATGTACCATAGAAATAAACTACATTATTTTGTGATTCGTTAGATGACTGGAATGATTACTAATTATACAATCCATGGTTGTTGTTTCCCTGTAGGTACTGTATGTATATTTGTTGTTGATATTCCTAATTTTCAAATCTAGGATGTGTACTGTTTTTTGTCCTTCAAGCTCCTTTGTAAATTAAATTTTAGGGGGGAGGATATTTAGGTGGTTGTGCATGGTGTTTATTTCAATGATAGTGCCATCAAATATGAGAACTGAGTCACCTACATGTCTTTTATAATGGCAGATATGCTAGTTGACTTTTTGTATTTCTTAAAAAGTTTTTTTTTTTCGAGCTATTACTAAAAACCTCAGCAAGAGTTCCCACTAAAGAACTGCCCAATCCTAGTCCATTTTTTGGGTATACATTCCTTGAAAGAAAACGTAGCTGTTAGCTGCTATTAACTCTAGAAACTCTATTATTTTGGTCATATCACCTAGCGACAATTTTTAATGCTTAATCAAGTTTGCTTATGACGTCAATAGTTCCTGTTTCGATAATATTAGTATATGCACTTGATATGTCGAATGAAATAAGGTTATTGATGTCTGGGATTCTGAGGTCTTCCATTTTGTATACTAAATCTTGTGAATTATGGACTTTACACAGTATCTCATAAGTATAGATTCTTTAAGTAACCTGTCCAGGTTTTTACATATTATATAAGCTGCTTAAAATATAAGTTGCGCTACTTTTTCTTGTTACATAAGTTATACAGTTGTTAACAATGATACAATGAAAGGCTTTCCATTCCTTCTAAAAACCTATGTAAACATTATTGCTGCATAACTGTATCTATTGTTAACAATGTAAAGAATATGGACATTGGTATGCCCCCTCATTAACTTTACCTACTTAATCAGACTAGTCAACCCTAACTCCTCTCCTACATCATCAATACTCCACCACACCTTGTTTACTTTACTTAAAATATAAAAATTCTTCATTATATCTTATTGTTTTTTTAAAAAATGGAACAACCAATGTTATGTCATAATTTACCATATTTTTAACAGAAAACTGTCCTATATATCTTAGGTTTTTATGTTCAGTACAGTTACTACATTTGCAAACCATCATTCAATGTGGGTTACTGTCCTCTCTAAACAGTTGTGTAAATAATATTTCAATATAGTGTATATATGGAGGACACTGTGTACATTTTAAAAGTTAGTATTTCCACCTTCGCTCCACCTGCCCCCTTTTTTTAATCTTCACATACTTAACCAGACTACACCTCCCACACCAGCCTACAAGTTTCTCTCAGAAGCTGTGCCCATTATATAATTAAATCTGGTCTGGTGTTCACAGTCTTTTTCAAAATATAACATTACTTCTCTATAAATCATTTCCTACAAAGAGAACACTAGTCTTTACACTTTGATGGAATTTAAAATAATGGAACAATTGGTGTTGTGGACTACAGTTCTACATTAATAATGAAGAACTGTCCATAGAGTTTACGTTTTTAATATTCAGTGCACTTACTACAGCTGTTAATCTTAATACAGTAAGAGGCTTGCAGCTCATTTTAAACATCTGTGTAAATAAAATTTCAGTATAGGTGTTTGTATGGGTATGTGAACATTATGCACATTGGCTGTTCCCCATTCTGTTCCTCCCCCCCCCCCCCCATCCTTTCATTTCATCTATTTAATCTAATTACCCCATCTTTCCACCCCTCTAACATCATTACCACTCCACCCCTTATCTATTTAATATCTCCGATCCAATCCTGTTAATTCTAATGTGCACCATTTCCTCGTTCATTATGCATCTATCCCCATCCCCACCCCTCCCCCACTTTTTCCCCATTTTTGTATCATTGCACTTTTTTGTGTAACATTCATTGACACTTTTATATAAAGGGTTTTGAATTCCAGTGATGTTTGTGACATTTTATTTTACATAACCAACCATTTGTAAACATGACTGTAATCCATAACAATGTATAACTACTTATTTTATAATTGACCATGGATAAAAAATTCACTGTCTTGCAAGATTGTACTTCTGTGTATATTCAATGACGATGGTGTAAGTCGCATTTTTACATGTGTACTTAGAAGCTGGCTCTTTACGCCATATAAAGTAAACCGGCATCTTCTGCCCCTCCAGAGACAATGTAACCAGCTTGTATAAAAAAGAATACCAATATTTTTTCCCATGATATACCACATGGTGCAAACTGGGATATCTTTATGATGGTGTTTGACGATCGTCTCACTTATGCTTATCTCAGTGGTTGGTTAGACACAGTTTAGCGATATTTAAGCCTGTGATTTGGCGATCTTTTTATCTTCCACAACCATATCAAGTGAATAAGTCATTTTAGTTGGCAGTAAATTAGCCTACTAACAGATGCTGTCGCACTTACTTTTGACAAACTTGGTCTATATAACCGAAGATACATATTTGGACGATGATTTGTGTTCTACTTAAGTCTGTCGACTTTTGATACGTAAGTAAGAGAATAAATGAACATCCCATACATTAATTTAACTGTATGCCCTGCAGTTTTTCTGACACTTGTAGTTTTATTGTGCTTTATTCTGTTGCAATTGTAGGCCGAAAACTAGATTATGGAATAAAACCTGTTGTAGAATAAATGATAGTTATTTCTTTCGAAAAGTTTTGTATGACTGTGGTCCCACAAAAAGATAAAATCGTGAAGTTCGATACTTGATTACAGTACGGTGTTCATCACGCACCGACGTAATTACATTACACACCGTTGGGTTACATGCTAGAATTCGGAAGCGTCTATCGGCAGAGGACTGCAAATATGTAGACACGAAGAAGAAACACGTATCATGTTAATAACGTTTGTTTTATTTAAGAAGCTCTTAGAGTTTCCGCTTAAAATTTCGGAGGCAACACTTTTCCATTACTCTCCTCGAAATTGTGTGTAATTATCCTCAAAAGTATATTCCGTAAGGATTCAAGACAAGCACCATGGATGCATATTTTGTTGTGGAAGTGGAAAACTGTTCCAGGGTCTAGATATGCGTAGATAAGAACTATCGGATTGAACCACGAAATAGGCAGATGTCCACATATCCTACCCATATGTCGCAAATTCTTTGTGATTTTCTTTTATGCCACAGTTAGTATACGTAATTCTAGGGTAATCTCTAGGTAAATTTATCCACGTAAGTTGGTCACGTGATCATGATATGTCTTCCGGTTATAACTCGAAACTTTTTAGACCATGTCTAAAAATAGACACTTCATAAGCCACTGTATGGTGCATCTTGTTGGAAACCTTATGCGAATCACAAATAGAGAGAGAGAGAAAAGAAGAGTGTCCATATGAAACTGGACGAGTTCTAATTTTCTGTTATTTTTGTCGTCCTTACGCGAAATGTAAGTTGGTGTCGTTGTCGGGAAAAGAAGCATCTCCATAACACTGGCGTATTAACTGAACCTACCGATAACGTATCTATGTGACGTATCATTACGTAACTGATTTAGAGAAAGCGTTGTACAAAGTCAGCCATCAGTATCTAAGATGTGTGATACAGCAGTTTCAGATTTCCTCAAACAATAAAATATGTATTTCTACAAAGTAGTTTTAGAACTGCATTTTGAAGACTGATGCCAGCAACCTTACACAACGCAAAATAGTATAATGTATAAATCAGCAAGGCTATTATCAGTCAGCGTTAACGAAAAATAAACATTAAGGACACAAGCGTTTCTGGCTTTCCAGAAGAGATAATTTTGCAATTTGAATGTGAACACCATCAGTGTGCTTTCCCGAAGGTGCAACCAGTAATGTATTTTTTTGTTAAACAATCCACTTTGGAAATCATTTAGAGCAGAGTGCCAACTTATTTTGTTAAAATAATGACCTACACTAATTGTTTATAGCAGTTTGTTGTAAGTGTACAACTCGGATTTTTCCGTAGTTATTACGAGTCTTACAGTGACGTCACGAACTATTGAACGAGGAGTGTAACATCAGTTTATTTGTTTTAATATCATATTATGGCAAGTTAGTTAAAATTACATGGCTTCTTACCCTTTTTATTCAGTCTGGGAGCGTTGGTAGCATCGAATCACGTCGTCCACGCATTTTCTCTAGTAATTAAAGTGAGACTGGTGAAAATAGAGGGGGGAGATATGGGGAACTAGATTCTTATTAGTCCAGTGAGAAAGTGGATTTTGGTGATAGGGACCTCACATTGGATTTCATTTCGTGGTAGCTCTCATTAGCCAGCCAAGGTATAAGTAAACGGATGCGATCATTGGTCAGGAAGCTTATAAAAGATACAACCCGTGATGTATTTGTCATTAAATCGTGCCGATTGCTTCTAAGGTGTGGTCCATGTGCACAGAAATATGATGGTTTTGTCTGCAGACTCGCATTGCACCACGCCTGCTTATGTTCCAGGAAACACACTGTTCGCCTAGAGGAACGTATAGACTGACCCATGGCGTCTTTAATTTTGGAGAGTATGCCACTCTATTGGTGGCACTAACTACTTGTACAGCCGATATCGATCCTGGTCATACGCCAGGGCTAGTGTCTTTGGTGGATGAGTGTGTTGTCGGGTTTGGCAGACCGTGGTACCCTCAGTTAGCGGGCGGCCATGTGGCTGGCGGGTTGGTTTTTGCGGCGCACCTGCTGCTTGGCGTGGAGCTCGTGAAGCCGAGAGTTGTGAAGTTGGTCGCAACCAAAGTTTTCCGGCTGTATTAAGTATTGATAGCGGCGAGGTGCGGGAAGGGCAGCTGACGCCGTGTGCAACTTGGTCAGCAAGCACCGGCCGGACTCTGGAGGCTTAAATATTACGTCACCTGTAGATCACCTGCGTGGATTGGAAGAAATAACACCCCTGTTTGGAATCCTGGAGGTCAGGGCTCCCTTACACCTGAGTGGAGGTAAGAGTTGATGTTTTATAGGTACTTGTTATCGTAATACTGAATTAGACTCGTCATGTTCATTACGCCTCCAAGTGATTGTGTGGATCTTATAATTAAATATTTCCCTGAGACATTTAAGTCTCTTTTTATTATCTACGATAATGATCGAAGCAGCGGGACTCGAACCCGGGTCTTCTTGCTTGTTAGGCAGAAATGCTAGCATTACACCACCACAGCAAGATCGTCAACATTGCTGCACGAACTACCTAAGGTGAATGCCCTCCCAAACACAAACTTCATTTTTCCCTTCCATATTGTCACTACTGCCAGGGCTCTCCGATATTGGGAAAGCACCCTAGCATTGGACGTCAGGGAAACATTTAATTACAAGATCTATCAGATCACCAATGGCAGAAGGACGTCCCATTACGTCCCATGCTGTGGTGCTTGCCAATATCGGAGAGCCCTGGCAATAGTGACAATATATGAGGGAAAAAGGAATTGAAGTTTGAGTTGGGGAGGGCACTCAGTTTAGGTAGTGCAGCAATGTTGACCATCGTGCTCTGGAGGTGTAATGGTAGCATTTCTGCGTAGCAAGCAAGAAGACCTGGGTTCGGGTCCCGGCTGCAGCGCAAATTTTGATTCATTTCGTCTGCTTCGATCGCTATCATAGATTGCATGGATGTTCACCGGTCAGGGCAATTGATTTTAATCTGTTTGTTCCAGATCATATTCATTGCAAGCTTATGAATACTCTCTATTGTTAATTGAGCTGATGTAATTGGGACATCGTCTGTGTCGAAGGCAATGGACTGTTAAAAGAGGATGTGCACTTGTATTTGGATTTATGATATGTAACATTAAGGAACGTTCAGTTTGTGACCTGTATGTGTAGCCATTTGCGCAATATGTTAATATTCTTTGTATATTAGATAATGTAGTTAGTAGGGTTATTTGAGCAGATTACTGTTTCCTTTCGGATGCATGTTGGCAGGGTAGTACTGGCAGCGGACGACACACTCCTGTTTCCTGGGTCCAGAGCAGAGACGTGTTTTCTTCCTGCTGTGGCGACACTTCCATCACCGCACGACGTCCAGCTATTATTGCAGCCAAGCGCCTCTATCAGCTGCCTCGTTTTAGCTCACGTTAAGTAAATGCGATCGTTTTTGTATGTGACATGGTGGAGTGCCGATCAGTTAATACCAGAGCCCTTGATCTACTCGAATATTGCGAGTTGAACAAGCACACAAGCCTGATGGTATGTTCTGCAAGTCCGAAATTCCTTGTGACTGTATTTGGCCTTTAACAACTTGTTTAAAACTTGAAGGCCCTATTTTGCTAGTTCTGGGTGAGTTAATTTTTGAAGTCTTTTAATGTTGAGTTTTTTTTATACACAGACAAAAGCTAACTCTATTCATTGTCAAACTTGCGTGGTTGCTGCCAGTTTGCTGTGGTAACTGGTTGCTGTAATTTGTAACCTTTCTTGTATTTTGAGGGATTTCTTATCATTTAAGGGTCATTATTAGTGCTTTGGTTGGTGTGCAGCATATAACGTCTCCTGGTAAAACATGCTTTATAGCTATGCAATTACAATTTTATTTATATATATATGCATTGATTACGTCTGTGGACTCTGAATAATAATAGAATAGAGACAATTATGTTATATTTTGTATTTGTAAAGAATTAAGTAGTGGATTTGTGAAATAATATCTGTGTCGGCGAGTTCTGAACCGCCACAGATAAGAATTAATAAAGAAAAACTCAAAGATTTCATGACAATCGGTCATTGTATAAATAGTAGTGTAACAACCATATCGTTGTTGTAGTCTTCTTGGAGCCAGGTAGAGAAGAGGAACCTGTGACGCTATGTTTAACGCACAGGTAGCTCTCATTTGTCAAGATTATAAGCTGGACGCCATTGTGTGCTGATAATAAACAAAGGCGTGTGAACTTGTTACTATTCGAGTTTCAAATATGGTTATTTAACGAGAACTCGCATGTTATTATTAGAAAGCTTGCCTGCTATTTTACCCATTTATTTAAGACATTTTCAGCTGTTTAAGTAGTGTTAGTATATATATAACATACAGAGTGCAAGGGATATAAGTGACGGTACTGTGTTCATTGGCACCTTAATATGTATACACTTCAGTGCATTAGTTGTTCCCTCTCTGCATCTCACAGTATTCCACAAATGTGTCACATAATTTACTACCTGATGTTTCCCGCAGGGTGAGTCACGAAGTGGAGTACACTTGTCAGTAAAGACTAACCGTTTTCCGTCTATAAGTCCACACTTCAGCATCTGCCCTGCTGCCCAGGGGAAAATACACGTTCATGGTTTGCTCTTCTCAAATGAACGTGTAGGAACCAAGCAACTTAAAACATGCTATTAGGGTCATTGCAAATTTTGCTGATATACATCTCAGCAAACTATCTTGCAATGCCTATTTTCATTCTCTGCTTTCGTATGGCATCATATTCCGGGGTAATTCATCATTGAGATAAGAGTGTTCATTGCACAAAAGCGTGTAATCAGTATAATTGCTGGAGCTCATGCAAGATCGTCCTGCAGACACTTATTTAAAGAGCTAGGGATCTTCACTGTAGCCTCACAATATATATATTCACTTATGAAATTCGTTATTAACAAGCCGAACGAATTCAAAAGGAATAGCAGTGTACATTGCTACAACGCAAGAAGAAAGGATGATCCTCACTATTCAAGGTTAAATCTAACTTTGGCTCAGAAGGGGGTAAATTATGCTGCCACAAAAGTCTTTGGTCACTTAAGTAATAGCATCAAAAGTCTGACTGATAGCCATATAGCATTTAAAAGGAAATTAAAAGAATTGCTGAATGGCAACTCCTTCTACTCATTAGATGAATTTTTGAATAAAGTAAGTGAGTAATTTTCCCCCCCCCCCACCCACCCAAAAAAAATATTAAGTGTCATGTAATATTTTGCAAGTACTAATCTAATCTAATCTCTAATCCTCCTAATAGCTGTATGTATTAGTCTACAAATGAAGTAAATACTGATCTAATGTTGTTCAGTACCCTGTCCTCAGTCACCAATACAAAATCGGCACTTAAACCTCTTACACCCTGCATAAAAATGAAATGTTGTCACCAAAAGGCTCGAAGCATTCTTGATTAATTTCCTTCAAAATTTTGACACAAAACTTTATTTGACTTTGGGATGGACATTGGCTATACATTCCTGAACGAATATAACATATAAACAAATGTGTAATATATAAAGGCACACGTTGTTTATTCCGAAAAAGTCTTAACCGAATTATTCCGAACATTTACGTGGTTTATGAAAATTTGGAAACATAGGCTACACGCTTTTTTAATGTATGTAGTACATAATTAGACACACAAAATATTTAAAGAGCAAACATTATTACCAAAAATCTCGAAAAGTTAGTGAGCGATTTGCTGGACATCTTTATATCATCTTCGGACTGACACAGGCTATACACAACCGCAGACTAAAAAAAGAAAAATTAAAAACGACGCATCACGAAGGAATTATCCGAATGAGAAGGAGATAGGTAGATGTGATTTACATGTACAGACAATCAAATGTTTACAATTTCAGAAAAAACTGGATTAATTATTCAAGAAAATGAGCTTTAATAACTCAAGTCAGAAACGCCTCGTTACACCTCTTGTCCTTATGCAAGCTGTTATTCAGCTCGGAGCTGATAGATAGAGTCGTTGGTTGTCCTTCCGAGGTAAATCGTGACAGATGCTGTTCCAGTGGCGCGTTAGGTCGTGGCACTGATGGACAGCGTTGTTGGATGTACTCCTGATGGATATCGTGTCAGATTTTGTTCAGTTAGAGCGAAAGATCGTACAAATCCCGAGGTGGTTGGAGGGCCCTGCCCACAGTGCTCCAAACGGTCTCAATTGGGGAGAGATCCGACGACCTTGCTGGCCAAGGTAGGGCTCTGCAAGCACGCAGATGAGCGAGCTGGCGGGCATTATCTTGCTGAAATGCAAGCGAAGGTGGCTTGCCATGAAGGGCAACTAAACGGGAAGTAGATATCGTCGACGTACCGTTGTGTTCTAAGGGTGCCATGAAAGACAGTGCTCCTCTCCCTCGGGCCGTGTGGTGGGCGTCATTCTGGTTGGTACCCCAGCACTGTCTGGGGCGTCTCCAGATATGTTCTTGGTCTGGACTCTCTTGCCTGGAGTAGAACTGTCTTCAATGATAAGTCCCTTTTCAAACTGAGCCCCAGTGACCAGTGAAGACGTGTCTGGAGACGCCCCAGACAGCGATGGGATACAAACCTAAATATCACACGCCATATGTTATGATGTCGAGGAGTGAGGGTCTGGGGCGCTATTTCATCTCATGGCAGGAAGCCTTTGGTTGCCATCTGCGGCCCACAGCAGTATGGCGACAATATTCTACTTCCAGTTTTTTTGCCCTTAGTGGCAAACCTTCCAGACCTTACATTTCAGCGAAATAATACATGATCGCACATTGGGAGTTTCTACTGCTTTCTTCCTGCTTGTGAACCCTATCAGGATATCTGCCCATTTGAGAACGTTTGGCGCACTATGGGCGGGTCTGCTCGTGATTTTAAAGATATTATGCGACAGTTGGACACAATGTGGCACAATATCCTTCAGGAGGACTTCCAACAATTCGACAAGTCCGTGCTGTCTATAGATGTACATCACATCTACCGATCTTTATATACGAGGGTTGTTCAGTAGCAAATGCCTCACATTTTTTTAAAAGACCATTAATATACATAGACAAACGTCCTTGTTGGTTCTTCATATTTGATGTTTTCTCTTTGCGCCGGTGAAGTATCGAACAGTTGTGGCACATGGCAGAGCCTCAGTACAGCGTCAAAATGGCGTCTACATACGACTCACGTTACAAGCAGCGTGCTGTTATTGAATTGTTGTGTGCAGAAAAAGAAAAACTGGTGAACATCGATGAAAGTTTGTGTGCAGTGTATGGCGATGCTGCAATTGATAGGAGTACTGCTGGGCCATGGGTAAAGAAAGTTGCAGCCTCAGGAAATGCAGAAACAGAACTCGGTGATCCGCCACGCTTGGGACGTCCTGTCACAGCATCTAGTCCAGACATGCTGAATCGTGCAGAAGCCGTTATTTGTGCCGACCGGGACATTACAGCTCGACACTGGAAGTGCGTCTGCAACGATTGAGAATCTCCGGTATTCAAATAGGTGCTCACGATGGGTTCCACGAATGCTCACAGCGGGTCACAAGGTTCAAAAAAGTCCCTTTCATCTGAATTGTTACAGCGTTTGAGCGTTTGGGACTGACGGAGAGGCCTCTCTGTCACGGATCGTTGCGGGGGACGAAAGTGGGTGCACCACTTTGGGCCGGAAACAAAAAGGAAGTCCATGGAGTGGCATCATCGTCATCCACCATAAAAGAAGAGATTCAAGACAACCCCTCTGCCGGAAAAGTTATTGTGACAGTCTTCTGAGATTGTGATGGTGTCATTCTCGTGGATGTGATGCCAAGAGGGTCAACCATAAATTCAGAGCAGTACGCGAAGATTCTGAATGAACTCAACAACCGTTTCCGACGTTTTCGATTGGACAAGAAGCTAGCCGAAATCTTGTTCCAACACGATAATGAACGCCCACACACAAGTCTGAGAACCCGGGAACACGTCGCCAAATTGGGTGGGACGTCATTGATTCATCCTTCCTAAAGGCCAGACCTGGCACCCTCGGACTTCCATCTCTTTGGGCCGCTTAAAGATTCTCTACAGGGAACACACTTTGAAGGTGACGAGAGTGTCAGTCATGCTGTGAAAACGTGTCTACGCCTACGGGACAAGAGCTTTCACCAGTAGGGCACAGATGCTCTTCCCCAATGTTGGCCTACGGCCATAGAACGAGATGGAGGCTACGTAGATAAATAGGACATGGACGAGATATGTTGATGCATATTATCACCAAATTCTGATTCTTAACAATAAATATGTTCTTGAGAAAAAGAATGTGGGGCACTAGTTATTGAACGATCCTCGTATATGTATGAGAAACTTGTCAAAATATATACTGTAAATTTGTTGACCGATTTATTTAAGGTTTTTACACAATAGACTAATAAACCTTCAGACATGCTTAAGCTGTATATACATTTTCAAACGGCAATGTTGTATTTGTAGATTATGGGATTACGAATATAATGCTATTATGGAGTCTCAATCATCAAAAACGTCACAAATTAAAACAATGTAAAAGTACGAGGTGCATCGAAAAATTTAATTACGATGGCCAATAAAGAAATGACAAATACCATTAAGTCTGAAATATTTATTGGAATAATTACGTAGATTCACTGGCTTCTTCCCAGCATTGTCACCAACACTGTGGAGGCATTTACCATAACGATGACAGGTGGGAAGCCACTCTCTCACATTAACTACCGTGTTGACCAGATTAATATTTATATTTTATATCATAATCTCCACCTTCCCCTATATGAAACTTGGTATGTGAGGTCTGTGACATTTGTACATCAGGAAATTGTGAGCAGAATGTTCTTACAGCGGAGTGTGTAGCCTGTAGAGAATTTGCCTGAGGGGCTGTGATTGCGGCAATGGAGAACAGGGAGAAAGATGGATTATGAGCCACAGATGTTGCGTCCAATGACCTGGCTGTGCGAGTGATTCAGGGAAGCAGTGTTCTGTGAATTGTACTTGCAGAGGGACCTCGGGCATTGACACTTCACTCTTCCCACTTAGAGTGAGAGCTGGGCTAGGCAACAGTCCTTCAAGAAGGTGGCCAGTTAGCGGGAAGTGGGTGTAGGAAGCCATTTAAGAGGGACTGTTGTAATCTGATCTTTAGTGCAAATGGTGGGATCTTCATAGAACTGTAAGGATTCTCATGAAATGGTGAACTTGGAAAGATTAGATCTCTTTATTAAAGAGGGACTGTGGTCCCTTCTAGGTAGACGTTTCTTGCCGAAACATGACTATGCTTACAGTGAGAACGACGCCTCCCTAGTCTAAAATCTTCTTCTTTCAGATAAGAGAGATTTTGAGTCGCTGATTGGCTCAGAATATGCAAAGCAGAGGCTTTCTCCCCCAGCGTGGGGACCCCGACGCTGTGCCTGGATTGGTTACCAGGCCAGCAGTACAGTCAAGACGGGAGATTCAATGAGTGGAGAATAGTTCGATTGGTTTGTACAACGTGGAGGCGGAATTTTTCTGCTAATTCGGCTCCTGTATGAGGATTGGTGAAAAGTGTTAGTGGTTATTAGCCATCCTTCATCTTCTCATACTCCTCTGGCGGAGAGCTTCAGGTATTTTACTAGTGGGTGAGACTTGTGGTACACAACATGTGGTGGACTATAAGAGCCAGTGGCAGTTTCCAACTGTACTGACAGTGGAACTACATATCATCGCGGACATATCGTATGTCACAAGGGTGAACTCATTCGTCCTGAGTCAGCTGTCTGATGCCTCACAATTCCACAACGTGCCGTCGTGCCTGTGAGTCAAATTGGTTAGCCAGACGAGCGAATGGGTGCACCTCCGCCGGGGTTCCAGGGCTCTGACAGGGAAGTTTCCTGCATTCTACACTCCTGGAAATTGAAATAAGAACACCGTGAATTCATTGTCCCAGGAAGGGGAAACTTTATTGACACATTCCTGGGGTCAGATACATCACATGATCACACTGACAGAACCACAGGCACATAGACACAGGCAACAGAGCATGCACAATGTCGGCACTAGTATAGTGTATATCCACCTTTCGCAGCAATGCAGGCTGCTATTCTCCCATGGAGACGATCGTAGAGATGCTGGATGCAGTCCTGTGGAACGGCTTGCCATGCCATTTCCACCTGGCGCCTCAGTTGGACCAGCGTTCGTGCTGGACGTGCAGACCGCGTGAGACGACGCTTCATCCAGTCCCAAACATGCTCAATGGGGGACAGATCCGGAGATCTTGCTGGCCAGGGTAGTTGACTTACACCTTCTAGAGCACGTTGGGTGGCACGGGATACATGCGGACGTGCATTGTCCTGTTGGAACAGCAAGTTCCCTTGCCGGTCTAGGAATGGTAGAACGATGGGTTCGATGACGGTTTGGATGTACCGTGCACTATTCAGTGTCCTCTAGACGATCACCAGTGGTATACGGCCAGTGTAGGAGATCGCTCCCCACACCATGATGCTGGGTGTTGGCCCTGTGTACCTCGGTCGTATGCAGTCCTGATTGTGGCGCTCACCTGCACGGCGCCAAACACGCATACGACCATCATTGGCACCAAGGCAGAAGCGACTCTCATCGCTGAAGACGACACGTCTCCATTCGTCCCTCCATTCACGCCCGTCGCGACACCACTGGAGGCGGGCTGCACGATGTTGGGGCGTGAGCGGAAGACGGCCTAACGGTGTGCGAGACCGTAGCCCAGCTTCATGGAGACGGTTGCGAATGGTCCTCGCCGATACCCCAGGAGCAACAGTGTCCCTAATTTGCTGGGAAGTGGCGGTGCGGTCCCCTACGGCACTGCGTAGGATCCTACGGTCTTGGCGTACATCCGTGCGTCGCTGCGGTCCGGTCCCAGGTCGACGGGCACGTGCACCTTCCGCCGACCACTGGCGACAACATCGATGTACTGTGGAGACCTCACGCCCCACGTGTTGAGCAATTCGGCGGTACGTCCATCCGGCCTCCCGCATGCCCACTATACGCCCTCGCTCAAAGTCCGTCAACTGCACATACGGTTCACGTCCACGCTGTAGCGGCATGCTACCAGTGTTAAAGACTGCGATGGAGCTCCGTGTGCCACGGCAAACTGGCTCACACTGACGGCGGCGGTGCACAAATGCTGCGCAGCTAGCGCCATTCGACGGCCAACACCGCGGTTCCTGGTGTGTCCGCTGTGCCGTGCGTGTGATCATTGCTTGTACAGCCCTCTCGCAGTGTCCGGAACAAGTATGGTGGGTCTGACACACCGGTGTCAATGTGTTCTTTTTTCCATTTCCAGGAGTGTAATAACTACAACGCAAGTCCGCGTAGTTTGCAAGTTTTCGTGGATGTGTCAGAACATAACAGCTGCTCTCGCCCTCTGCCCCTCGCCCACAGCGAGCAGTTACCTACTGCCGCCTGAATCAAGGTGAAAGGGTGGAGTATTTCTACACCAACTAAGGATTGTTAAATGATATTCACAGCTCCCTGTTCTCCGTGAACCACAATTTGTGGTGTACCTGGTCGTAGCTGATTTCATTTGAACAGAACTCGGTCTCACAGTGGCTTCATGTAAACGAGGTCTGATTGAGTTGTAAAAGGGATTAATTCAGCGAGAACTTGTGTAATTTCCATCCCAATGAATGCTTTGGCAGTCTAGCACCATTTCTTTCCTGATTTATATTTGTCATTTTTCTGTAATACTTATCAGCTCGATTGTAGTATAAAAGGATGAATAAAAACGTGTCTTATTCTTATAAACTTAAATGCGCCAATGTTCTCGTTCATACTCCCCCAGTCCTTCACTGTTTTTACTTCATTATGGTGATACAGGAATACACCAGAAATTAAGAATGCAATCGTACTAAATTAGTTAATTTGATGATTAATATTAGTTATGAAAGCGACCGCAGAAAAAAGCAAAAAAGTGCCAAGAGTAAATTCACTAATTTCATATATAAAAATTAAGGGTGTATCTCACCATTTGAAGATTGTAGAGAACATAGTACTTTTTATAAGTGAAGGTAATAACGTGTAGCATCACTCTGACATACGTATGTCCGGCCTGAGTGGCCGAGCGGTTCTAGGCGCTACAGTCTGGAACCGCGCGACCGCTACGGTCGCAGGTTCAAATCTTACCTCGGGCATGGATGTGTGTGATGCCCTTAGGTTAGTTACGTTTAAGTAGTTCTAAGTTATAGGGGACTGATGACCTCAGAAGTTAAGTCCCATGGTGCTGAGAGCCATTTCAAACCATTTAGACGTACATTTATGATACAGCAAGCGATCACTTGTAACAATGCACAATCAGTTGCAAGGAGTGTGTCACCTACGTCCTTGCCATGAAGGTACTTCAGTCCGTTCCACAGCGTCGTTGTAGAAACGTTTTCCTTCCAGAAAACGCTTAATGAGGCGGAGGAGATGAAAGGTACTTGGGACGAGATCCAAGGCTGAAGGGTGGATGCTCCAAAATCGCCCATCCAAACTGATTCAGCACATTTCGTGTGGCAATGACTGTATGAGGTCTTGAATTGTCATGTAAAACGTAATGCGTTTTGCAAACATTCCACTTCTCTTGCTCTGTATTGCCTTCTCAGGTTTTTCAGTGTTTCACGATACCGATTAGCATTTACGGTTTCCCTTCGTGGTAAAATCCCCTACACGGGGACACCATGTCGATCCCAGAAAAAAGTGTGCATAAATTTTCTGACAGAGCCTGTCTGCTTGAATTTGGACTTCACAGGTGAACCACCATATCGCAAAAGCATTGATTGTTGTGTTGGTTCTGGTGTGGCATGCGACACCCATGTTTCACCCCTTGTGACAACATCTTCGAGAAACTCGACACCTTTCTCAGCATATCGCTGTAGGCCTGTCAATGCTGCAGTGAGCTGTTTGGTTTTGTGTTCATCTGCCAGGTGCACTGGCACCCACCTTGTTCACACTTCATAAAACCAAGCCACCGGGAGAAAACTTATTTCACAATCGAGCGAGGAGCTGGCGAGACACTTCTGAAATTCTGAAGCGCCAGTGCTAGTGAATTGCTTGCCGCACACGTCCCATGATTCCTGGTGCCACAAGAGACGATCGGTCACAAGCGTCTCCGCAGTTCGTCCTTCAGTGAATTGTCTGCTCAGTTGTCTGCACGTACTGCCGCTCACAATAGCGTGTCCACACACGTGCGCAGTTGCTGATGGGTCTCTGCTTGGTAGTATTTCTGAGTCTTCAACAATCGAATAACTCTCGCAGGCAGTTGGAGGCATTACCAGTGCAGCCTGTTATTCTAGCACATTACGGCAACCAGTACCGTCACAAGACTGATGATGCACAGCAATTACACTATGTGATCAAAAGTATCCGGACACCTGGCTGAAAATGACTTACAAGTTCGTGGCGCCGTCCATCATTAATGCAGGAATTCAATATGGTGTTAGCCCACCCTTAGCCTTGATGACAGCTTCCACTCTCGCAGGCATACGTTCAATCAGGTGCTGAAAGATTTCTTGGGGAATGTTAGCCCATTCTTCACGGACTGCTGCACTGAGGAGAGGTATCGATGTCGGTTGGTGAGGCCTGGCAAGGCGTTCCAAAAATTCCAAAGGGGTTCTATAGGACTCAGGTCAAGACTGTGCGCAGGCCAGTAACTTACAGGTATGTTATCGTCGTGTAACCACTCCTCCACAGGCCGTGCATTATGAACAGGTGCTCGATCGTGTTGAAAGATGCTGTCACCATTCCCGAATTGCTCTTCAACAGTGGGAAGCAAGAAGGTGCTTAATACATCAATGTAGGCCTGTGCTGTGATAGTGCAACAAGGGGAGCAAGCCCCATGAAACACACGACCACTCCATAACACCAAGGCCTCCGAATTTTACTGTTGGCACTACACACGCTGGCAGATGACGTTAGCTGGGCATTCGCCATACCCACACCATGCCTGCTGCGATTCGTCACTCCACACGTTTTTCCACTGTTCGATCGTCCAATGTTAACGCTCCTTACACCAAGCGAGGCGTTGTTTGGCATTTACCGGCGTGATGTGTGCCTTATGAGCAGCCGCTCGATCATGAAATCCAAGTTTTCTCATCTCCCGCCTAACTGTCATGGTACTTGCAGGGGATCCTGACGCAGTTTGGAATTCATGTTTGATGGTCTGAATAGATGTCTGCCTATTACACGGTACACCCCTCTTCAATTGCCGGCAGTCTCTGCCAGTCAACAGACGAGATCGACTTGTACGCTTTTGTGCTGTACGTGCCCCTTCACGTTTCCACTTCAGTATGACATCGGAAACAGGTGGGTCTAGGGATGTTTAGGAGAGTGGATATCTCGAGTACAGACGTATGACACAAGTGACACCCAATCACCCGACCACGTTCGAAGTCCATGAGTTCCGCGGAGCGCCCCATTCTGCTCTCTCACGATGTGTAATGACTGTTGAGGTAGCTGATATGTACCTGGCAGTAGGTGGCAGCACAATGCACCTAATATGAAAAACGAATGTTTTTTGGGGTGTCCGGATACTTCTGATCACATAGTGTATTCCAACACATCCCATCACTACTCCTGCGCTCTCGCATTCCCGTCCAACTGCTCAACGCCATCTCTGGACGTGACCGGAACTTTCCGGATGCACCTCGTATTATTATTGAATTACTGTCCTCACAGAACCAGCAGCTGCAGAGGTTTCTCTCACACGCCGTATACCAATGATCTCAACACTTGTACCCATCTATTTACAGTAGCAACAAGCAAGGGTCAAGCTAAGAGAGAGTGGTAACAGCACAGAGATCGGAGAGAGGACGAAATCGAGATAGAGAAGAAAAGGAGGAGGGGATGCGCTGAGAGGAGGGGAAGGAGTTATGTTGTATATTAATTCCCTTGTATATTCAGCAATAGCGAATCATTGGCTTGTTGACTGTTTAATTTATTACGTCTGAGCCTCATACCTTAACATTTACCTCAATTTTGCACAATATGTCGTGATGTCTTCAATTGACACATATACAAAATGTCGAAGTGTCTTACCTCACAACATTAATACCTTTTTATTTAAGTAGAATGATCTTGCTGCTGCTGATGGATCACTCACTACGATGTACAGGCCTCGAGCGGCGAAAATCACGTAATTGGAATAACAACAGAATTAATTTGTTGGTTGTAACAATTACCCACAACTTGATCCTTCGAATGGGGAGCAGCAGTGTATGATTGATGAGTAAATCAGATCGTTCACACATTTTTGAGCACAGGAAGCATTGTAATTGGTAGAGCGCATCATGACGTCGACGTAATGTGAGTATGAGGTGATGCGGCATTTATGCGACACAAAGTTGACGTGACTTGACACTGAGGTGACACGATGTTGACATGACTTTGAGAATAGTGGGATGAATATCACGTGATCTGATGAATAATAAAATTAATTTGTTATGGTTATTATTTATAACAGTTACCACCACCCTGATCCCAAAAAGTCCTGATCCTCTACCCAGGGTTCAAAGAAATCAAATGACGCATCCCACACACTTCCTCTAGTTACAAAGGATGACTAAGAGGAGCTTAATTGTTTTTCGTCCAGAGGGTGTGGCTGGGTGACCTTGCAAGTACCACGTACAGGTGTCTTGCCAGGGTTCCCAGAAGTCTTACTCTTGGATTGAACAAGTAATAACCGGTTTGTTCACCCCCTATCGGCAGTAGTTCAGGTGGATGGAAAGGATACTGCTGCACTGGGAGGAGGGTTTTGCGGGCTAAGCCTTAACTCGCGAGGTGTGGTATCTTAAACCGTGCGAAAGTTTTCCATCTCCCTCCGCAAGTTCAGTTCCAACGGAAAGTTTCTAAACCTCCGGCCGGCCGGAGTGGCCGTGCGGTTGTAGGCGCTTCAGTCAGGAACCACGCGACCGCTACGGTCGCAGGTTCGAATCCTGCCTCGGGCATGGATGTGTGTGATATCCTTAGGTTAGTTAGGTTTAATTAGTTCTAGGTGACTGATGACCACAGAAGTTAAGTTGCATAGTGCTCAGAGCCGTTTGAACCATTTCTAAACCTCCCCTGCCTTCCTTAAATCACCAATCCTGTAATGTTTTGCTGTTAGTTGCGTTACTGCCTTCTTTGTTTGTTGTTGACACGTGTTACTGACGCGTGACGGGGTCTCTCAAACCGCACCTCGTCAACTACGTACCTGGTTTCTTCAGTATAATAGAGAATATGTTGCAGTAACATGCCAGTTTTAACAATCCTACATTTCATGATATGTTATTTGGTGGATGGAGGGAGATGTCAGCAGGTCAACAAACAGACGAAAAAGGTGAAGATTTTACAATAGCCAGTGATCATAGTTCTCGTAGCGAAAAAGTCGTTCCTTCAAGAAAAAATTTAAGAACAACTGTGATAGATATCTTTCTGTTTCTTCAGGTGGTAATTAAAATCAAACGTATCCTGAGTGCCGATAAAGAAAAATGTAAATCACAGCACTGAATGCCACTTTTGCAGTTTCTCTTTACACCCATCGAGTATAATTTTTATGTGCAAGTTCAAACCCTGGAATTTACTTTTACGTGAACATTTACTTGCTACAGGTATACTACAATTTTTTAGTGGGTAGAATTCAGTTGTCTAACAGACTGTCTATACGAACTATTTAAAAAAAAACTGCACAAATGTTTTTAATTTTATGTGATAAAAGTAAAACATTTTAGGCATTATTTAGTGCAATTAAATCAACAACAATGATTTAAAGAACACTTAAATAACTAAAAATAATTATTACATAACTTAAATTAAAAATTTCAGATAATTTGCACCTTGAATCTCGGGCTAAACTCAGGGGTCCCAGAGACCCCTCCTTGTAGTATATGTTACAGAAAAAGTCATATCGTGAGTTAAGGGTTATTTTGAATGTACCACGTAAAAGTGCGTGGATAGTTCGGACGTTTCCCTTCGTGAATGTGAATATAACTCGCCCAGTTGCCTGAGGTGTAATCTGAAACTGGAGACGGTTGCTGTGACCTTGAAATGAGATCATTATCTTGATTGAAACTTCCCCCAATAACAACTTTTTGCTACATAAAAGTTTGTTAAAAGTGAATATATATTTTACAGTTTCGCGGAAGGAGAGCAAATTCGTGGACTCCCCTGTACTTGCTTTCCTTGTGACTGACATGTCAACGGTTATTGACAAAAGTACGATCATATTTGGTATCAAACCGTTCAAAAGACTGATGATTGAAAAAAAAGGAAAAGAAAGAGATAGAGTGGGGGGGGGGGGGGGGGGGAGGAGATTTGTAACTGGTCTAAGGATTTGAGGATTTCATGGCAGAGAGGGGTAACTTAAGGCGTTCGCAATGGAAGTGTGTTATGACCTTTTACAAAGCAAGATATATATTAATGATTTCTCCTGATAATGTACTTATCTGTGCTGAAATACTGTCTGAAAAACTTGTACAAATATCCAGTCAGACCTTGATAAGATTGTTAAGTTGAATTGTTGTGGTTGTTGTGGTCGTCAGTCCTGAGACTGGTTTGATGCAGCTCTCCATGCTACTCTATCCTGTGCAAGCTTCTTCATCTACCAGTACCTATTGCAACCTACATCCTTCTGAATTTGCTTGGTGTATTCATCTCTTGGTCTCCCTCTACGATTTTTACCCTCCACACCGCCCTCCAATACTAAATTGGTGATCCCTTGATGCCTCAACACATGTCCTACCAATCGATCCCTTCTTCTAGTCTAGTTGTGCCACAAACTTCTCTTCTCCCCAATCCTATTCAATACTTCCTCATTAGTTATGTGATCTACCCATCTAATCTTAAGCATTCTTATGTAGCACCACATTTCAAAAGCTTCTATTCTCTTCTTGTGCAAACTATTTATCGTCCATGTTTCACTTCCATACATGGCTACACTCCATACAAATACTTTCAGAAACGACTTCCTGACATTTAAATCTATACTCGATGTTAACAAATTTCTCTTCTTCAGAAACGCTTTCCTTGCAATTGCCAGTCTACATTTTATATCCTCTCTACTTCGACCATCATCAGTTATTTTTCTCCCCAAATAGCAAAATTACTTTACTACTTTACTACTTTACTACTTCAAGCGTCTCATTTCCCAATCGAATTCCCTCTGCATCACCCGACTTAATTCGACTACATTCCATTATCCTCGTTTTGCTTTTGTTGAAGTTCATCTTATACCCTCCTTTCAAGACACTAGCCATTCGATTCAACTGCTCTTCCAAGTCCTTTGCTGTCTCTGACAGAATTACAATGTCATCGGCGACACCTCAAAGTTTTTATTTTTCTCCATGGATTTTAATACCTACTCCGAATTTTTCTTTTGTTTTCTTCACTGCTTGCTCCATATACAGATTGAATAACATCGGGGACAGACTACAACTCTGTCTCACTCCTAGGAACGCAGTCCGGAACCGCGGGAATGCTAGGGTCGCAGGTTCGAATCCTGCCTCGGGCATGGATGTGTGTGATGTCCTTAGGTTAGTTAGATTTAAGTAGTTCTAAGTTGTAGGGGACTGATGACCACAGAAGTTAAGTCCCATAGTGCTCAGAGACATTTTAACCAATTTTTTTGTCTCACTCCCTTCCCAACCACTGCTTCCGTTTCATGTCCCTCGACTCTTATAACTGCCATCTGGTTTCTGTACAAATTGTAAATAGCCTTTCGCTCCCTGTATTTTACCCCTGCCACCTTTAGAATTTGAAAGAGAGTATTCCAGTCAACATTGTCAAATGTTTTCTCTAAGTCTACAAATGCTAGAAATGTAGGTTAACCTTTCCTTAATCTTTCTTCTAAGATAAGTCGTAGGGTCAGTATTGCCTCACGTGTTCCAACATTTCTACGGAATCCAATCTGATCTTCCTCGAGGTCGGCTTCTACCAGTTTTTCCATTCGTCTGTAAAGAATTCGCTTTAGTATTTTGCAACTGTGACTTATTAAACTGATAGTTCGGTAATTTTCGCATCTGTCAACACCTGCTTTCTTCGGGATTGGAATTATTATATTCTTCAAAAAAAAAAAAAAAAAAAAAAGGTTCAAATGGCTCTGAGCACAATGGGACTTAACATCTGTGGACATCAGTCCCCTAGAACTTAGAACTACTTAAACCTAACTAACCTAAGGACATCACACACATCCATACCCGAGGCAGGATTCGAACCTGCGACCGTAGCAGTCGCGCGGATCCGGACAGCGCGCCTAGAACCGCTAGACCACCGCGGCCGGCCTATTATATTCTTCTTGAAGTCTGAGGGAATTTCGCCAGTCTCATATATCTTGCTCACCAGATGGTAGAGTTTTGTCAGGACTGGCTCTCCCAAAGCTGTCAGTAGTTCTAATGGAATGTTGTCTACTCCCAGAGCCTTGTTTCGACTTAGGTCTTTCAGTGCTGTGTCAAACTCTTCACGCAGTATCGTATCTCCCATTTCATCTTCATCTACCTCCTCTTCCATTTCCATAATATTGTTCTCAAGTACATCGCCCTCTATATACTCCTTCCACCTCTCTGCTTTCCCTTCTTTGCTTAGAACTGGGTTTCCATCTGAGCTTTTGATATTCATACAAGTGGTTCTCTTTTCTCCAAAGGTCTCTTTAATTTTCCTGTAGGCAGTATCTATCTTACCCCTAGTGAGATATGCCTCTACATCCTTACATTTGTCCTCTAGCCATGCCTGCTTAGCCATTTTGCACTTCCTGTCGATCTCATTTTTGGACGTTCGTATTCCTTTTCGCCTGCTTCATTTACTGCATTTTTATGTTTTCTCTTTTCATCAATTAAATACAGTATTTCTTCTGTCACCCAAGAATTTCTACAAGCCCTCGTCTTTTTACCTACTTGATCCTCTGCTGCCTTCACTACTTCATCCCTCAGAGCTACCCATTCTTCTTCTACTGTATTTCTTTCCCCCATTCCTGTCAATTGTTCCCTTATGCTCTTCCTGAAACTCTGTACAACCTCTGGTTCTTTCCGTTTGTCCAGGTCCCATCTCCTTAAATTCCCACCTTTTTGCAGTTTCTTCAATTTTAATCAACAGTTTATAACCAATAGATTGTGGTCAGAATCCACATGTGCCCCTGGAAATGTCTTACAATTTAAAACCTGGTTCCTAAATCTCTGTCTTACCATTATAAAATGTATCTCAAACCTGTCGGTATCTCCAGGCTTCTTCCACGCATACCACCTTCTTTCATGATTCTTGAACCAAGTGTTAGCTATGATTAAGTTGTGCTCTGTGCAAAATTCTACCAGGCGGCCTCCTCTTTCATTTCTTACCCCCAGTCCATATTCACCTACTACGTTTCTTCTCTCCCTTTTCCTACTGCCGAATTCCAGTCACCCATGACTATTCGATTTTCGTCTCCCTGCACAATCTGAATAATTTCTTTTATTTCGTCATACATCTCTTCAATTTCTTCGTCATCTGCAGAGCTTGTTGGCATGTAAATTGTAGTAGCCGTGAGCTTCGTATCTATCTTTGCCACAATAATGCGTCCACTATGCTGTTTGTAGTAGGTTACCCGCGTTCCTATTTTCCTATTCATTGTTAAACCTACTCCTGCATTACCCCTATTTGATTTTGTGTTTATAACCCTGTAGTCACCAGACCAGAAGTCCTGTTCCTCCTGCCACCGAACTTCACTAATTCCCACTATATCGAACTTTAACCTATCCATTTCCCTTTTTAAATTTACTAAAACCTACCTGCCCGATTAAGGGATCTGACATTCCGCGCTCCGATCCGTAGAACGCCAGTTTTCTTTCTCCTGATAAAGACATCCTCTTGAGTAGTCCCCGCCCGGAGATCCGAATGACTGCCAATTTTACCTTCGGAATATTTTACCCAAGAGGACGCCATCATCATATAACCATACAGTAAATCTGCATGCCCTCGGGAAAAATTACGGCCGTAGTTTCCCCTTGCTTTCAGCCGTTCGCAGTACCAGCACAGCAAGGCCGTTTTGGTTAGTGTTACAAGGCCAGATCAGTCAATCATCCAGACTGTTGCCCCTGCAACTACTGAAAAGGCTGCTGCCCCTCCTCAGGAACCACACGTTTGTCTGGCCTCTCAACAGATACCCCTCCGTTGTGGTTGCACCTACGGTACGGCTATCTGTATCGCTGAGGCACGCAAGCCTCCCAACCAACGGCAAGGTCCATGGTTCATGGGTGGGTTTAAAAATTTTAAACTCTGCACGTCGCGGAACGCAAATATGGTATCCTATGGCAGTAAATTACGACAGCAGTTAGTCAACTCCTATAAATGTGTTGTGGTGGTGTTAGTGTAAAAGTAAGATGATTGGCAAATCCTAGAATTAACCGGTGAAACCTAAGATTTACCATCGCGGTGTTGTAAAAGTCCGAAGTTTCTCATTACATGCATAGATTTCGAACTTTTACGAAGAGACATTGGTAAATCTTAGGATTTAGCAATGCAGGCTCTTAAAAGCTGGATCGAAGACTTCCTCCTCCGTCGTTCAGGTTCAGAAAAGTTCCATAGATGCCAACTTTGAGTTCAGATAAGTTTATCTGTTGGAAATTATGAGTTCTCAGTCCGCTCAGCGCTGCATGGTTTCTGTCAGTGTGGAGCATCGTGCGCATGGTCATCTTTGCGACTCGTTTTAGTGGTGTTTCTTCCGCAGCTTTCCATCAGAATGAGTGATGTTATTCGTAACAGATTTTACGAAGTTTTAAGTGAATCAGTGAATAAGAAGAAGGACAAGAATCTGAGCAAAAAATATTCAGTTAAGTGAGAAATGCAAAAATCATTTCCAAAAAAATCTGTTCACAACAGACGTTTGAAGCGATATGATGTTCTCAGCATCGGAGGTGAAGAGAAGCTCATAGCATTGGTGTCTGCTGGAAAAGAAGAAATCCATTATTAAGTTCGTTTTGATGAACTGTTTAACGTACTTTCTGAAACCCATGGCGGCCGAACACGGATGATTGTGGAAGTGAATCGTAAGTACTAGAATGTGACTGTTGAATCAATCATTACTTATCTGAGATTATGTGAGCCATGTAATAAAAAGCAAAAAACATTGGAAAGGGGTGTTGCAGTGAAAACTATCATACACAGTGAAATAAATTCACGATGCCAAATTGACATAACCGACATGGAGGCAAACCCGGGCAATTAGCCGAAGTCCATACTTGTATACAAAGATCATTTGACAAAATTCTTGATAAAAGTTCGAAATCTATGCTTATAATAAGGAGTTTAGAACTTTTACCACACCGTGATGGTCAGTCATAGGTTTCACCAGTTAATTCTACGATTTACCAATCATCTTACTTTTACAGTAACAGTGATACGAAATGGGATGATAAGAAAGGTCAGGTGTAGGGAAAGCTGGTGGTAGACTTCGGTTCTTGGTGGCATATTAGGGAACTGAAGCCTGTCTAGAAAGGAAATTACTTAGGAAACACTTGTACGACCCATCCAAGAACACTGCTCGTGATTGCAGACAGACGGATATTATCCCGCGAAAATCCACTTGCAACGATGAAAACTGGGCTAATCTCTGGGTATTGCAGTAACTCTCAGACGAATAAAACCAATCGAATGAGGTTTCTCTTCAGCACTTAAGTTCATATGAGGCAGAGGGTATTCCATTCCTTAACCTGATCGTCACAATGCACGAAACGAAGTTGCCTCGTGTGACACCTGGACGAAGGAACGTCACTGTCATTGAGATATCCCTAATCGCCCTTCGCCTTCGCCCACCACTTGAAATAAGTTTACAACAACGGTATCCGCGCAGAAAGGTACGACCACAGCCTTTTCTGACGTTTATGGTGTGCCACTGTTTGATGTCCTTACTTATGGAGAGACGGCGAATGCTGTGTATTATTGTGCCACGGAGGTACTGTTGCAGAAGGCCGTTCTGAGGAAATGACCAAGGGTACCTTGGAAAGCGGCCTGGGCTACACGTGACTTGGTCCGACACTTCCGACTGACTGTTTTGGAACACCCTCCGTCCAGCCCAAATGATTTTCATCTCTTTGTACCGTTTAATAAGCACCTCGGCGGTCGGCTTTTCAGAACCATTTCCAACGTTCAGCACGCTGCTCTCAATTGGTTCCTAGACCTCGTCCTCATTTCTTTTATGCTGTTTTCGACTGATTGGACTGTTGATGGAAAAAATATAGAAAATTTTCCGAGTATGGTGAAGTGTCATTCTTATGCATTAGATTGAAAACTTATTTTGTTTCCAGACTGCACATCGGCGGTTTCCAGACTTCCGCTCATGGTGCGATAAACGCGCCTATCGTTCACCATTGAAGCAGAGCGCGGATTCAAGCGATAAGGTCTTCCCCATCTGATGTGACAGGAGTCGCACTGAGGTGACGGTACTCACGACTCCAGAGAGTACCGCATCACAATCGATAAGCCGCGGGGGTGGCCGAGCGGTTCTAGGCGCTAAAGTCTGGAACCGCGCGACCGCTACGGTCGCAGGCTCGAATCATGCCTCGGGCATGGATGTGTGTGATGTCCTTAGGTTAGTTAGACTCACCGGAGGAGAAACACCCCTCTGAAGATGTCCAGCGCAGCTCTAGACGAAACGTTAGGAGCTGAAGAGTTTCATGGACCACGATCTTACATCCCGGAAGGTTTACCAGAAGATAGGTTTAAGTAGTTCTAAGTTCTAGGGGACTGATGACCTCAGAAGTTAAGTCCCATAGTGCTCAGAGCCATTTGAACCATTTGATAAGCCGCGATCGAAACACTCGTAGTGCAGCAGCTGTGCGGGTGGCAGTACGAACTATACCGAGGTTCGCCCGTGGCCGCAACTGCCAACCCATGGAGTCAAGTGTGAGGATAGTTACTGGTCGATGACGTGTACGGTCTCCAGTTACAGCCAAGACTACGAACAGCACTGTTCGTACGTCACCTCCGAAGTTCAGGCTCTGCAGGCATCGTAGGCCAGCTCTGGACTCTACGTAGGCATCACTCAGAATCACAGGGATAGAACTTTAATATTTTGGGGGACGTTTCATAATGTCAAACATCTAATTGTGCTGGACATTTGACAAGAAAAGTTACTGAAATCTGGTTTCGCAGGACAGAGCAGATCAGGTTGTGGTAAGCGGCCAAGGGCCAATTACTGTTAGTTATACAAGAACACGCACAACTTTATTGCTCAAATCAATGCACACTTTTCTCTTTAAAACAACAAAGATCAATTCACGACTGAGGGCCCAAGTAACTTCTCCAGAATAGATTTAAATGATTGCTTTTAAAACACCAGGATTTAAAGTAATGGCTGAAGGCCTTACTTAGGCAAAATTACAATATCTTCTCGGATAAAGGCCGAAATAATATTTCACATCAGCTAAGGAAATTCTTTAAAGGCCAAGCATTTACAAATTCCGGCTAAAGGCCATATTAAGAAAAATTCAAGTTAATTCTTCGGCTGAAGGCCCAATAGAAGAAATTTCTTTACAAAATAAAAGAGAGGCTTGAAAGATAAGCTTTTACACAGTACAACAGAAGAACATCTCAAGAAAACTTGAAGTATCTTGTCGACTGAAGGCCCAAACAGTTACTCAAGAATAATTAACGACATCCTTAAGATAAACATTTACAGAACACGGCTGAAGGCCATTTCCAATTAAAATTAAAGAGAAACCTTACAAATAAGGATTTACATATGAAAGCCACAGATTCTGAAACAAACGTGGCTGAAGGCCCAAATACAGAGCAACAAGAATCTTAGAACAAACGCGGCTGAAGGCCTAATCTTAAAGTTATGAAGTTCGACTCAAGGCCATATACTATACATAAAACAGACAATATTAATACACGGCTAAATGCCTGGCACAGCACCTGCGACCAAATAAAACGACAGTCACAAACAACAAACAGTGGTGCTCAGATGTGCTCCAAGGGTCGTCCTGAGTAGGTCTCTAAGGGTGTAGTGAAATGGAACAGGCAGCCCAGGCTTAAGGTCAGATAAGAGAAGGCAGCAAAACCTAGGGACGGCTCACGACCGTACGACAATCTGACCGATATCCAACCGTCAGATCCAGCTGCACTAATATTATAAAATATCGGCCGATGACCAGTAAACCAAGATACCTATAACTTCGGACAAGGCCTCGCCAAGATAAAGGCATCAAACACCACTCAAGACAAGCTTAAAAGAGTGTAGGAAACACAAGTAACAACTGTCAAATCACTAAGGAAGAAGGCTGCACGTTCTAGGCAACAACACACACCCCTAGTTATCACACACGCCAATGGCTGAGGAAGCAACAATCCACAAATAAAGAACAAATCGTAACAGTGGAGTTTTAAGAACAGGGTAACTAATTACTCAACTTGAGGATCCTGCTTTTGGAGGAAAGTGAAAAGTCGCTCACACAGCTAGTGCCTCCAAATGCAACAGCGCGTGCCCACCGTCAAATCCCCGGCTGTGGAGAATACGTCGCTGCTCAGTTCCAACGAACCAACCAGGTCCAATCACATCCCGACTCGGAAAATGGTGTTTGTCCCGAGGATCCAAGACGTCGTCGAGTGAGACGAGCAAACAACCAGCGGCGGCCCACTTTCGCCTACAGCGATCCCGGCAAACACTAACACCCTACGGACCCGACTGTTGCTGGCTGTCAACTCCTCCTCGACTGATCCTGGTGTCAGTGCTCAGCAGACCACATGTCGCCATCCGACGACCAGCCGACCGACCGACCAACGGCCTACCGTCTGCGTCGACCACGGTCCCGGCGCGTACTTGCACCGTGCGGACCTGCCTGCTACTGACTGCCAACTCGTCCAACAGCCAAGTAACGACAAACCCAACTCAGTCCACAACCCAAAAGCGACTGATACTCAGAGCCGACTGACTAACATGCAACTGTCTGTCTTCCATGTGACTCTGTCGACTCACTCCACCGACTCACTCCATACCTACCAGAGCATAACCCAGAAATACATGCGGTCCCTCCAGAGATAGTAACACGAACCTACTATCGATAACGCTGGTGCTGCCACTAACGGACAGGGAAGCTGAGCAATGATAGTGGCACCAAAAGAGACTAACACAAAACTAAAAAAAAATATTCTCGCCGTTTCAGAAATGAAGGAAGGACGGGTCACAATTACCATCTAAGTTGAGTATTTATTTGTATTTAATAAACATCATTTTATTTCCAACTGTTGGGAATCTTTCTGATTCACGATAATCTACGGCGTCCTCGTGCATTCCCAACACGTAGAAAGCACTGTTTTCACAGTACCCTACAGAAAGTAGGCAAGAAGTGTGTCGTCTTGTTTCTGTAACTGTCATTGACCGTCATGGAAGAGGTCTCTTTGAGACGGGTGTTACGATTAATCAAGGAAAACCCCCAGTTGGGAAAGGGGGAGAAAATTAGTTGGTTACTGTCCAGTTGCATTTAACAATTTCTTTATTGATTACTTCAACCATTAAAAGTCATTTCTTTATCACTTGACCAGGAAAAGACTCAAAAGGCTAGTAGGCATGTGTGCCTTTTCAAAACAATTTACTTTACAGCTAAGGGCCAAGCCATTTTACTTAAAAGCGACTTTGATAAAACATTTGATAACAAATCAAAATTTTCCAAGTAATGAAATTAAAAACTTTACTTTACCGTTAATAGCCAATCCATTTTACTTAAAACAGACTGTGATAAAGCATTTAATAACAAAATTAAAATTCTCCAAGTAATGAAACAAAAAAGCCACCAATTTGCATACAATTTCGCTACCGAACATGTAGGGAGCCAACTTCTTTTAAACTTTGGCACAACAATATATTAAATTACAAGGGCTCGCTAACAGGGAAGCAGAACTAGCATTTTCAAAGGATGCCAAGTAGATTAAAACAATCAAAGTAAACATACAGTCATTCACCTTTTACAATAACCAACAATTTTAAAGCCACGCAATTTTAAAAACCCACCAATGAAAGGCAAACTTAACCTTTTTAAACAGTGGCCAAAAAACAATCAGAGTAAAATACAACCATTTAACAATTTACAACAACTAACAACTTTAATACCATGTCCTGCCACCAAAATGTCCTGGGATTGAAATAATTAACCGACCGGGTGTAAGGCCGGCCACAATTGTCTCCCGAAGGATGCTCAGGCTAGAAGCGGGCTAACAGACCCACAACGCCTCACATTCAGCAATCACATCGACCTCACGCGAGGCCAGGGGAGAGGGAGGAATCAAATCAGGAACCATAATCCCTGCCCAAAAATACACTTCCTCCCAGACAGTACTAATAAGAAGCCAAAAGATCACTGTCTATAATTACACCGGCGACAGGGACAGGAAATCCGAACGCAGGAGGCCACAAGGCAGAAACAATGTAATCTAAAACAATAATCACGGCCTAAAAATACACTTCCTACTGGGCAGTGCTAATAAGAAGCCGAAAAGGTCACTATTTACAAATACACCGGCGACAGGGACAGGAAACCCGAACGCAGGAGGCCACAAGGCAGAAAAGACGCTGGTTGCAGAAACTAAAATTCTTCAATTAACATCTAAACCTTTAACCAACTTAACTTGGAGTTTATCAGAGAAACAGCAGGTGAACTGCAATGCAAAGGTTCCTCACACCCGACCGTGTACACGTCGCCAGCGTACCCAACTGGGCACAGTCACGCAGCCCCGCCCTCTGTCACCGGAGACCTCGACTTCTCTGCACCCACGGCGGCGAAATACCACTCCTCAGGTCAGGCGAGTTACTAGTCCATCATTCTCGCCCCCAGACGGAAAATTTAAAGACATCCATTGTCGCTCCCACCAAGTAGTGATTCGGAACCACAGTCGTGGCCCCCGAGTCCCGTCAACTCGTCCCACTCGTCTCGCACAGCCAGGATAGACCACGCGGCTTCCCGGAACAACAGCCAACTCTCCACCGACACACCACGCCGCGGTCTCATCGTACGACATTCTCTAATTCCCGATTTTAAAAACCGACCGACCGACTCCTCACCGCTAGGCAACCAACCGGCCGTCCCCCCAAAGATCTTATTCCCTTACACAAGGCTAACAGGAAGCAACGACTCCCAGATCGATAAGACCAGACACGCCGCCAGAGGGGAATCTCAACAGAATCGTACGCAGCATAACGATAAATATGAAAGAATCAATTAACGACGGAATGGAAGGACTCAGAACAATCTTAACAGCGCGATATATGTTGAGAGTCGACACACGGCTCACCCTTCTAGCAAGGATAGCGGTATGATACTAAACAATAGCGTGTATCGGTATTTCATGACCTACATTTCTAGCATAGGCTACCCTGTGCATAATTTTGGCTGTCGTCTGAGAGACTGTGTCCACTTGTGTGGAAAAATTTCGCTCTTGTTAAGTGGCGCACTTAGATACTTGCAGAAATTTACGTTCAGTGGAAGCCAATGAATGCGTACAGTAGCTATACGGTACACCATTGCTGCATCGGCCTTATTCGCTCTCTCTTCCCGCTTTGCTACGGAGCCGACACTCACAAAAACGAGGAGTCCAGCAACGTAGGCGACTGCTCCATCCATTGCATTCGCCCACTTAATCTTTATAAGAGGAGAACTACCGTCGGGTCCCACGGTGCAGGTCCGCTTATTGACTAGGAAAGGCTCTAATTTTTTTTTTTTTTTTTGCATCATCATCATTGGTTATCGAAGCTGCCTGCGATGCTCTTCATAACTACCACTGTATGTTTTTAATAATCTAATCTTTAGTTTTAAGTCCCATTTGATGACAGCAGATTTACCTTCTTCGTTCCAAGTATTAAGAGCTAGCCATGTGTCTGTATCCGATTTCGTAGCAGTGTCTCCTGGACCTCAGAGTAGTCTGTAAATTGTCAGTTACGAATTTATACAATTTCTAATCATTAAAGCCGTACCCTTACCCCCTTTATCCAGTACCCTTTCCTAGTTTTAATGACTTTTTAAATGTGGACGTTGGAAGATCTCCATGAGCAACGCTTCTCTGCGTGACTGCTAGGTGGGATTACTGTTCGGGCTTGGAGCGGTAGCAATAGATAACGCTACTTCATTGACAGCAAATTCTATGACGCTGGAGTTGTCCTGAGTTCTGCTACATATATTGCGGGAACGCAGATGTACCTCTGCGTCGTCTTCTGCTGCGTCACCTGGAAGAAGCTCACTTAGAAGACACTCCCTTCCCTCCCCCCCCCCCCCCCCCACCCAAGTTTCTCCAGCGTTCGGTCGTAGTATCGTCTGCTTGTCGGAAAAGGGGCACGACCATTGATGCTTGCAGTTCTTCCAAAAGTGTCCAGTTGAACCAACCTGCTTCAGTTGCTGCAAAAGTTATGTTTCGATCATGATTGTATTGAATAATGTTAAACTAAACTCCGGCCGAATATACCTTGGAAGGCCCTGTGGTACCAACCGGCCGCCGTGTCATCGTCATCCAACGGGCGTCACTGGATGCGGAGATAGAGGGTCATGTGGTGTGATATTCGCTATTTTTGGCTTCATTAAAACAGTAAATAGTTAACACTTTCAGCCAGAAGGTGAATACTTGTTTATAAAGAATGATTAATGTTTAATAAGGCGTCGCATAGCGACGGTGGAATTTCCTAAATAATGTACTTCGTCGTCTTTGAGCGGCAATATAAACTGAGAAGAATATGGATCGATATGCGATCTTTCACTATTTTGTTCGTTGGAGAACAAATGAAGCCTTGAGCGCTAAACACTTGTACTGTTTTCTTAAGTAAGACGGATGCAGATTTGTGGTGGTCTGATCTAATTTTTACTAAATGTGTAAAAACGTGTTCCGTGTAAGTTTGAGTGAAATGTAAAAAGAAAAGCTGTTATAACCTATCGTGACGACGCACGGGCGACTCAAGAGGATAGTGGCTATATAAAAGAGCGCTCAATGGACGTGAAACGGACATAAAAATCTACCTTCATTGTTGTACTAAGCATAAGGTACGATATATGTTTTAGTTATAATAAATATTTGTTCTGGAAATACTGAATCATTTATGTGCTCATTCCTATCATCTCCTCAGTATTATTTTCATTTTAGGTATGCATTTTGCTAAGATTACACACACCAAGATCAGCAGTCCCATGCGCGTGTTAAATTAAAAAAAAAAACTGTTTTATCGTCTTCTTGCATCAGCTTTAATATTGAATTCCCCTTTTGTGTGATGTTACAGTTGTTTTTGCGCCCTTAAGAACTTTCTGGTCTCTTATCAAATTTTTTTTTCATAATAATTTCACAACCGGGTATGATCGTATCTACGATCATGAAGTAATTACAAAGACGATAATGCAATTTCTTAATCAACAGCACGCTAGGTGTGACTTCCTCAAGCCATGCGAAACTTCAAGTAAAGGCTATTCACATTTCATAATGCAATATCCTATGACAATGGTGAAGTCATGATTCTCACGCCAATTGTGATTGATAAAACCGTAAACGAAATCTCAAATTCCAACTTTTCCATTGAATAACAACATCACTTTTATTTCATTACATCACAGTGGTCAGCACACTGCCCTCCGGGCCGTATGTCAGTTTACGACGCCGGAGCCGCCACTTTTCAGTCAAGTAGCTCCTCAGTTTGCCTCACAGGGGCTGAGTGCACCCCGTTTGCCAACAGCGCTCGGCATACTGGATGGTTACCCATCCCGGTGCTAGCCCAGCCCCACAGCGCTTAACTTTCGTGATCTGATGGGAACCGGTGTTACCAATGCGACAAAGCCGTTGGCTCATTGAATAATATTAGCCTGTGTTTTTCTCTATCATTTCTAGGGTAGGGAAAGTTTCTTTTGCTCTAGCCCTTTCCAACAGATCAATCATAAACTCTTCTAACAGTTCCTGATTCGGTTACCAAGTTATAAAGCTTTCCGTTCCACAAGCTTTCCGTTCCACGTCATCTTTTACTGATTCTGTACACTCGGAAAAAAGCACCTGATGCATCACTAAAGAATTTCCTGAATGGGACGAAAATCAGTAGATGTGATGTGCACGTACAGACAAAGAAATGACTACAATTCCAGAAAAAATGAATGATTTTTTTCAAGAGAAAGAGTTTCACAAATTCAACAAATAAGTAACAGGTTGGATCATCTCATGCCCTTATGCAAGCAGTTATTCGGTTCGGCACTAATTTTTAGCGTAGTTGGATGTCTTCCTGAGGTGCAGCGCGAGAATTCCGTTCAACTTGGTTGGGATCGACAAAATCTCAAGCTGGTGGGAGGGCCCAATTCATAATGCTCCAAACGTTCTCAGTTGGGGTGACTCCTTGCCTTCGTCCTTGCAAAACCCTATACTGGCAAGAAATTTCGCCGGATCTCTCCCCAGTCGAGAATGTTTGCACCATTAAGAGCAGAGCTTTCCAACCAGCTCGGGATTTTTACGATGCTACGCGCCAACTGGACAAAATTTGACACGATGTCCCTCAGGAGTACATCCAACAACTTAGTTAATGCCAAGCTGAATAATTGCCTGTGTAAGGGCCAGAGATGGGCCACTCCGTTATTGATTTGCTCAATTTGTGAACCTCTTTCTATTGAATAAATCATCCGATATTTTTGAAAGTTTATTTTTTTTTATTTTTTATTTTTTTTAGTGGATAGGTTTTTGGGAGCTGTACTGTAAGAAAAGGAATCCTGTAAACGACACTAACATACACCATCTCGCAGGCCGGTGTGGCCGAACTGTTCTAGGCGCTTCAGCCTGGAACAGCGCGACCGCTACGGACGCAGGTTCGAATCCTGCCTCGGGCATGGATGTGTGTGATGTCCTTAGGTTAGTTAGGTTTAAGTAGTTTTAAGTCTAGGGGACTGATGACTCAGATGTTAAGTCCCATAGTGCTTAGCGCCATTTGAACCATACACCATCTCAATGTTGGTAGAGGCTACTTTAGTCAATAGAGCGTCAGAGTGCGCTTTTTATACACAGAAGTGCTGAAGAAACTTGTATAGGCATGTATATTGAAATACAGAAATATGTAAACAGGCAGAATACGGGGCTGCAGTCGGCAACGCCTACATAAGGTAACAAGTGTCTGATGCAGTTGTTGCATCGGTTACTGCTGCAACAATGGCAAGTTATCAAGATGAAAGTGAGTTTGAACGTGGTGTTATAATCGGCACACGAGCGATGGCACACAGCATCTCCGAGGTAGCGATGAAGTGTGGACGACCATTTCACGAGTGTACCGTGAATGTCAGGAGTCCGGTAAAACATCAAATCTCCGACATCGCTGAGGCCGGAAAGAGATCCTTCAAAAAGGGGACCAACGACGACTGAAGATCATAGTTCAAAGTGACAGAAGTGCAACCTTTCCGCAAATTGCTGCAGATTTCAATGCTGGGCCATCAACAAGTGTCAGCATGCGAAACATTGATATGGGCTTTCGGAGTCGAATGCCCACTCGTGTACACTTGATGACTGCACGACATAAAGCCATATTCCCCGCCTGGGACCGTCAACACCAACATTGGACTGTTGATGACTGGAAACATGTTTCCTGGTCGGACGAGTCTCGTTTCAGATTATATCGAGCGGATGGGCATGTACGAGTATGGAGATAACCTCATGAATCCGTGGACCTGCATGTCAGCAGGTGATTGTTCAAGCTGGTGGAGGCTCTGTAATATTGCGGGGCGTGTGCAGTTGGAGTGATTTTGAACCCTTGATACGCCTAGATACGACTCTGACAAGTGACACGTACGTAAGCATCCTGACTGATCACTTGCACCCATTCATGTCTATTGCGCATTCCGACGGACTTGAGCAATTCCAGCAGGACAATGCGACACCCCACACGTCCAGAATTGCTAGAGAGTGGCTCCAGGAACACTCCTCTGAGCTTAAACATTTGCGCTGGCCACAAAGCTCTCCAGGCATGAAAATTATTGAACATATCTGTGACGCCTTCCAACGTGCTGTTGAGAAGAGATCTCCAGCGCCTCGTACTCTTACGGATTTATGGACAGCCCTACAGGATCCATGGTGTCAATTCCCTCCAGCACTACTTCAAGCATTAGTCGAGTGCATGCCACGTCGTGTTGCGGCATATCAGCGTGGTTGTCAGGGCCCTACACTATAGTACTATACTAGGCGGATGTACAAGTTTCTTTGGCTCTTCAGTGTACATAAAATGTTTCCACAGACCCGATAGTCTATCATACACACGAGATCCGTAGAAGGTGTCAGAGTCTAACACATTTTCATTACTGGTACTAACTTAGCAGTTGTTGATCTAATAGGCATTGTGATATCTGCATTGGTTTCTCCTCCTGCGCTGTTGAGACAAATACTCTGCTAATCAATGTATTTAAACATTAACATGTCTAATTCATCCACCAAGTATCCTTTCAGATACAAAGCATGACGTAGAGTGAGTAATAGTATACTTCGTTCCTGTAAGTCGCTTAAATAAATACTGATCTCTATGTCTCTCTACAGCTTATGGTTTCCCTGCTTTTCTCATTTTCTGGGATCTTCTGGAATTTAGGAAATATTTTCAGAGTTCAGAGAGCTGTCGCTACTTCCCCTCCTGTCAATGTTTCAATGATGTTCACTGGTTCGACAGTTCCCAACCAGTTCAGTACTTGACAGCGAGATTTTATCAATATTTTTAAACATTGGTGAATGAAGTACGTTCGTTTGACTTACTTAGTCTTAATATGACATCCAGTCGTAACTCCGAAGAGTGGATGAGAAAGACGATGCTTCTCTCTTCTCTGTCTTGGATGCAATTGCCTTTCACGATCTGTCATTGCAGTGACATTGTAACATCGTAATGTCCTGCATTACGGGCTCCTCTCAGGGGTATATCTTCCGTAACATAAATCTAGATCTAATTGCCTTCTTACAAAATATACCATTGTGGCATAGGGCATCCTAAAACTTTACTTTTCATAGCGCTTTGTGTGCTTATCTTGTTTAGCACAAGCATTTTATTTAGAAAATTTGTATTCTCTGTGTATGCAGAGATATTACAAGTATACGCCTGATACAATTAAAGTCGTGAGCAATTGGTTCAAATGGCTCTGAGCACTATGGGACTTAACATCTATGGTCATCAGTCCCCTAGAACCTAGAACTACTTAAACCTTACTAACCTAAGGACATCACACAACACCCAGTCACCACGAGGCAGAGAAAATCCTTGACCCCGCCGGGAATCGAACCCGGGAACCCGGGCGTGGGACGTGAGCAATTCTCCATTGTAACACAGCTATCAGTTTTCAATGGATGGTCATCACGGGTGTTTCTCCACATGAAAATAATCACGGTTAAATAAGTGGTATCCCATACTCCGTGTATGGTAGTTAAGAAAGTTTACACTTAAAGAAGAAATACAACAGCGAATAACTATTTTGTAAAGCTCTAATTTATGTAACAGCACGTTTACAACCATGCCCAATTTTCAGTTTGCGTAACGTTTAGATCAGCACCAGTACAATGGTTCTCTTGGCCGCAGTACGTCTGCACATTTTGTGGTATGGATATAAAAGCGAAAAAGGTGCCCCCAATTACAGAAAAAAGGCAGCTATTCCATTCAAAATACAGTCACGAAAAACGTTATAGTAATGAAGATGTAAATGTATTGAACATGCTGAAGATAGGTGACGCCTGTAACGTCACCTTGCTTAAGGCAAAGGTATACAAAAAAAGTCTTTTTGCCGCCTTTCTTTAAGTCGTTTAGTCCAGAGCTCTTGAGGTCAAACACAATCAGTATGCTTAAATTAACGAAAAAAATATTGTTTATAAAAAAAAGAACGTTAAGCCATGTCCTTGCTAATCGCCTGTCTAATACTGTAAGCAAATAATTGCAAACTGACTGCTGTCTGTGTGCCTGGCTGTCACACTGGAAAAAGAACGGAAAGCATACGTTACAGACGTCCTATCATGCGTCATGGACAGTACAATACCACGCCCGGAATTAGATATAACAGAGCAGCGCGCCTTATGTCTGCGTACCGTAATGTTACTGGTCGGCTAAAGACGCTGGTTTAAACGCAAACGTGGACATCGATATTAGCAGACATGTCTCCGATGAAGCGTTGTTTTCCGGCTGAAGACATAGAAGGAAATCTCCGGGAAATATTGAGCGGAATGAACAATGGTACGGTAGTAACATAGTATCTACGACGATCTTTCTCTGCACAGAGCACTGCAGAGACTTGGATCTTGACGTCACGTTTCCGCAGACGGAACGAAATTGTACAGCAGACCTTGAGTTGCCGCGTCTGGTGGAACGGCCAGACAATTTCTCGCGGGACAGGTCACGCACGTAAAGGCCAGAGCGCGCTGGCGTTGTGTTATTTCTTCACGAGTCTAGCTAGCTCTGCACAGCTGCGTGGCTGACAAAGACGGACTACAGTGAATCCACGTATCCGACTGAGTCTAATTTTAAGGAAGAATGATAAACTAAAATGGAGCACTGGCCTACCAACTGAGATACAGGTGTGTCTCAGCAGACTACAGAAACAACTTTCATTCCAGAAGACCGGTAGTAATATTCTCCCGCTTCATCAGATCTTTGTTGAATTTTTATGGGTGGCTTGTCGTCTGTACGACACGGCATCCCTTCGCCACACATGTGAAATAATTGTTCATTTTCAAACAACGTTTCCGACTAACCTACCTACATTGATTAAGGCACAGGTCTTACATATAGACGGAGTGGGGATTCAAATTCGATCCCGACCATCCTGATTTACAACTGTGCATTTTCCTTCAGTTCTGTAAGCTGAATGTCGGAATTATTCCTAGGTAAAGATAACGATAAATTTACTGCCCCATCTATACCCGGCGAACTGGCACATGTAAAGACCTCGACATTGTAGAGACATTAAAATTTTCTCTTCGTTTCTCTCTCTTCATCTTTGTTGTTTGTTTCACAGTATTTACCAACGAAGGACCCTCGCCCGTTGATGTGCTTTCTGTTATATCTTGGCTACCTGCTCTTTTTGTTCCCACAAATTTTAGAAAATGACGTCTGTTAATCGTAAGCACTTTATCTGTATCTACATGATTCTCTACAATTCAGACTACTTATTCAGCAGTCGGTACATAGGACTACCTTCAGACTATTTCTCGACGCATCCACTCTCGAACAGCTCACGGGAAAAAAGAACACTCAAATCTCTCCGTGGGAAATCTGATTGCTGTTATTTTATTGCAGTGGTCTTTTCTCCCTTGTAGGCGATAGTCAACAAACTATTACCTCATTCGGAGGAGTAAGTTTGAAACTTCTTGGAAAGATGTCGTCGCAACGAGAACGCTTTTTCTTTAGTGATAGCAACTCCAAGTTGTTTATCTATTTTTGTCACTCACCTCCTTCGTGCTAATACAAAACCAGTTGCTCTTCTTAAAACTTTTCCGATGTCCTCTGACAATCCGGCCTGGTAATGGTCCCATAAGGCGCAGCAGTACTTCAGAAGAGGACGAAGAAGCATTGGAGCCTAGTGTAGGGAGTCTTCTTAGTAAATTTGTTGCATCTTCTAAGTATTCTGCCAATCAAGCAGTCTTTGGCTCGCCTTCCACACAAACTTTCTGTGTGATGGTGTCACTTTCAGTAATTCAGAATTACAATCGCTACGTATTTATGAAAATCTAGAAGTTCTAAAACAGCAATACTTATTATGTAACCGGTATTTAACGGAATTTTCTTGAACTCTGTGGAGGACCAATAGATCCCATTGTTTGGTTCAATAGACATTTCTGGAACCACTATCTCGTCTAATAAGACTTTAAACGACGGCATCATTTGCAAACAATGGAAGAGGGCTGCTCTGATTGTCTCCTGAATGGTCTACACTTATGAGCCGAAACATTACGACCGCCTGCTTAATAGCTTGTTTGTCTGTCTTTGTAACGAAATACACCACCGATTCCGCGTCAGGTATCGACAGTATGTTGGCGGGTTTGTGAAAGTACATGGCGTTAGATGTCTATAGACAGGTCATGTAACTCGCGTAAGTGACAGGTCGTTGATCTGTGTACGCGGTGAAGGCGCTCGATAGTGACCCAGATGGAGTCCATGGAATTTACATCAGGCGAATTTGGTCGCCGAGACATCAACATGAGTTCACTATAATGCTCCTCAAACCACTGTAGCACGGTTCTGACTCCGAGACACGGAGAGTTATATTGCTGAAAGATGACATGGCCGGGGGAAAGACATCAAGCATGAAATGATGCATGTGGATTGCAGCTGCCAGCGTGTTTTCTGTTACTACCACAGATCGCATGACAGCGTAGGAGACAGTTCCCCTTAGCGTAACACTGCTTCCACCAGCCTACGTCAGTAGCGTGCTGCGTAGTTTACCTCGATGACAGCGTTTTTGGACAAGTTTAGAAGTTTTAAATTTTAGTAAGATATTACTAAAACTGTTATGAATATCCGATTCAACAGACAACGTTTATAGGACTATATTTTTCCAAATTACATTGTGAATGGGCTGAATAAGGGTGCTCATATGGCAGCACGTTCATCCAAGCGCATTATGACTTTTTGATTACATGGGAAAGAAGACAGAACTAATCAGGTACTGTATATGGCACACTTTAAGATCGCTACTGTAATTATCGTGAAGAACTTTGATGCAGCATGTGAATGAATGAGTCAATAGATGGGATGGGCTGTCTTCAGTTCATCTGAAGAGACTACGATATACGTCATCGAAGGAGGGAACTTGGCCCCCCCCCCCCCCCCCCCCACCTAGAACTCGTCGGAGTGCATTTAAATTTGCCCCCAGGGTTTGCAACCTAACTGACATTAGGTTCAATACCATTGAAACACGTCTGCTTGAGAAAGGCTTGTCACACAATACCACTAGGCCGTTATCCCAACAACAAACTGATTATACGGTTGCACACTTATTAGCCGCCATGGATAGCGTTCTACTTTCAACTGCCCAAAGAAATGAAACGGCCATTAAAATTAATAATGTACTACGGGGGAGCATTCAACATGAAGGGGTTAGTGCATATGGGTATCCGGAATCAATCTCGGACAACGCAGCTCTACGCACCACTAATAAAAAACTAGATGATCACAGGGCGATTGTCATAAGGGCAGATGAGGGTAAAACGAATATTGTTATGAAGGAGGATGAATACGTAGCCAAAGTACAGGATTTAACTGTAGAAAACTTCATTTCTCGCTGTAAATTTGATCCGACTGCAAAGTTTTTAGCCCGATTGCAGAAACACATAAAATCTACTTCATCGAATCCACCTGTTTTCAACAGCGATCTCTCATACCTATGAATCCACAAGCACCCACGTTAAGAACAGTTATCAAGTTGCACAAGACTGGCTTTCCTGCACGTCCGACCGTCAACGCCAGAAATGTTGTTGGCTACCAAGCAGAAAAATTTATTTTTCATCTGCATTAACAAGCATTACATACACCCATCTAGTTTTTTGTTACGCAACCGTGCATATCTACTTTCCATTCTAAATGACTTGAACATTCCCACTGATGCCAACATAGCATCTTTAGGCATTAAAAATATGTATACCAACGTACCTATGGACCAAGTCTACAATGTTATTCCTGAAAAATCTGCGTACACATAACAACCGTCCACCCGACGAAATTAATGAAATTCTGAAGTTGCTAGGAATTCTTCAGTTGAAACTTCCGGGCTGAGAGGCCGTGGTCGATGTATAAAATTTCCACCTAACATTTCGTCTCCATCTGCGGGAGACATCTTCTGAGGTCGTCCAGCTACTCGACCACGGCCTCTCAGCCCGGAAGTTTCAACTGAAGACAACGCCGGCGGTGATAGCCTACATTGTATGATTACTATGAATTGTTCTTAATTATAATTACTTCAAGTTAGGTGTTTCAATTTCATTCAAAAACAGGGACTAATAACGTGTTCCCCTTTGTATTACTGCCAGATAAGTATTTTTATGTCTGAGTTTGAACACGATTTTGTGCAGAAACACCCATCTTACTCGGTGTAGAAACCTTGGTTGGTTTCGTTACGTCGATGACGGTCTCTTACTATATAAAGGCCCCAATGAGTTTTGAGGTTCCTTAGGTTTCGCAGTAGTCTGTAAGAAAACAGAGTGTCAATGGCACACTCACATACTTTGATCTCTTAACCACATTAAGAAACAGTACTTGTTTTGTGACATTTACCGGACACCATCACCCACTGACACCGTGCTCCAACGTTCTTTTAATCGTACCATAAAATATAAGAAGGCTGACTTTCGTTCGTTTCTTATCCGCCTCCATCAAGTCCTCCTAAACCTCTCCCACCCCGCTACCCACCCCAACCCCCACCCACAGGCCTTCGACCAGGAGTACCAGGTTATACAAAGTATTGCATTAGCTGATGGTTACTGTATAAATTTTGTCCACAATATTAATAAGGAAGAATTGAACAGACAAGTTCTTGCAATTAACCACTCTACATTTTCTGTCACTATCGCCTGTTATGCAGGACAACAAGAACTACCAGCGCATTCCCTTCTATGGCCCCTTTCCTGAAAGAATAGGTAAACAATTAAAAAAGAAGGTAAATGCCAAGTATAGACACAGGCAACAGTCATTCAGCAACCCATATGAGAACAGAGGGGTTTGTTCAATTTCCTGTAATGGTGTGAGTGTGTGGGTTTTATTCTGTCAAGTTGCGCAATGGATTGATCCAACCAGTGCCCTTTGGCTCCTGCAAGAAACAATTTCCACCCAACGCTATTGCAGAAGTCAGACAGACGATCCTAATGTACCAAAAAGAACTGCTTGAGAAACATTCAGCAACAAATGTCTCCTGGAGTCGTCTGCTGTATGGAAAAGACACAAAAATATTCTATATTCTTAAATAACTAGTGGGATACTTGGGTACAGGAGTATTGCTAGTTAGTGTAAGAAAAACATTAAACGAACGAAAAATATTATTTATTGTAAAAAAAATTCTGAGAAATCAAGTGAAACTTTTTCTTATAAAAAATTAATAAATTTCCAGGTCCTTTTTGGAACAGTAGACTGTCTCTTATGGATAGGAATACTATTATTTTACAAAGTATTGAAAGAATCTTTTCTCCCTTTTCTTTAAGAATGTTATTTACTCGCAAAATGGCTGAAAGCCACACCTACACAACTTGAATAACTTTTCTAGGTACAGTCAAGGCTGTCGTGTGAGAAACGTAGTGGAGTGTACTGTTGGGGAGGACAGATGGGGCTCGCATACGCTGTAGTGCACAATACTGTGAGCTGCAACGACTGCTGCCTGCATCACTCGCTGCTGACAAATAACACAACTATCTCTTTCTATCTGGATTGACCTCCGCCAATCAAACTCTCCCTATCCGCCCCTAGTCTAATTATTGGCGTGGTACACGGGTCAGGTAGTGAGTCCACCGCGATGCCACTGAATACTCGCTCGCAGGCATTTAACTAGTACTCTGTCAGTGTTCACACCACACAATAAGTGTGGCGCCCAACACAATGAACAACGCTTAATCGCGACCAGCTCAATACAGAGTGTCACTCCAATTTGCTAACGACAGAGGTGCCCTCCCAGTGAAGTACTGAGGAGAGACTTTGTTCCTCGCTCTTTGCATACACGTATGAGTGCACTCGCTCTCGTTTTGTGTTCCGCACCAAGAGCGACAACAGAACGGCCCCTGTTTCTGGAAAAGTTGGAAGGGTATATTATTCACTGCCTCCCCTCACTCCTCTGACTCTTTGTATCAGAAATATTATGCCAATCAGCGTTGCTCTTTTAAACGGGAGAATGACGTTTCGTTTAAGTCGAACATGGGGGTCATTATCACTTCGCTCTGGCAAAAGCTGTCTTCTCTCTGGGCGATCGCTTCGGCAAAAGTAGGTATGTTTTTGACCCAGACCTCTGAAGGGACGGTCTTCCCAGCGGGCTGGTTTCCTCTTTAGAACGAGAATTCCTGTGGCCATCATGTTGTGTACGCCAGCCTCGACTTTTTTCAACCTCAGTGCGCACTTGTGATTTACTTATTAGATTTGCATATCGCTTACATGAATTCATACCAAATTGACTCTACCTTATTCAGTTTGTGTTCGAATGAAGCACCTTGATATGCAGAGTACGATTGTGAGGATGGAATATGTAAGAACTGAAGGTCAGGAGACCACGCCACCTTACAATGATTGTTTTCAAAAGTACATTGGGAAAATGGGTAGGGATTTCGAAATTCGCTTTAAAGAACATGTCAACGTGAGCAATTCAAAATCCGCGTTAACATTTGACTTACGTGATAATCAACATAATATGTGAAATCCTCACAACTTGGAGATACTACATAAAGAGAGAAAGGGTGGTATTTTTAAAAGTGTTTGAGGAGATTTATATAATAAAACCATAACACAATCCCCTGACAATATTCTAGACAGCCAAACAGAGTTAAAACACCGAGATTTATTGACCAATTTTGACTATTTAAATTTCTGAATTTACATGTATCAAGATATAACCAGCTGGTTAGCTTATTACAGATTTTTATATTAATATTCATGTGTACTCCCACTGCCGGTCCACTTGGAGGTCATCTGCTCTATTTAATGTCTACAGTGTTTTAATGATTCCGAAATAAACAGTTCACCTCAGGTACATTGTTATATTTAGTATCATCCAGATTCAGTTTGTGTAATACAGAGAGCCGCGTGTAATGAGCAGAGCACTAGCATCGCGCTTTTCTTATCTTCCGTTTGCCCGCGTCAATTCAGCATTTGCCACCGTCCAGTTACCCTTACGGCAGTCACAGCACACGCTCCCACAACAGACAGGATGGTTGTAGCTTATGCTGTCAGCTGCTATGTTGGTGACAGTTACACATGAGTGTTATGGCTTTTTGTGAGTTTGAGCGGCAGCATAACCTTCTTCCTTTCGGTCACTGGTGGGCCACTAAAACAGTTAAAATAATTTTCAGTAGATTTCAATACATTAATTTTACTCGTTTTCATCACTAACTTCATTTTATTGTTCAGACAGTATAGTCGCAGTACTTCCCTGGATAATAGCTATGAGGGGCATTGTCTCCTGCATGACATAGGCCGCCAAGCAGATATTTTTACAAGTAAGGTGATGACAGTTCGTGATTTTAACACAGGTCAGTCCTCTTTTCGGTTATTTTTCTGCGTCAGATTGGGACGGTTCCATCTATTTTTCATTTGATTTACTACTTCACTGCTTTCAATCAACGATCAGTTGTGATTCCTAATTGTGTTATTTCGTTTTTAGATATGACATTCATTAACTGATTATGGTTTTTTATCGATTAAGCCAGGTCAACTGTTACTCTGAGGCGTTCTGTAACTATTGCACACGCCATATTACTTAACATATTTAAGTAATCTTCTATTGGTATGAAATTATAAATCCCGAATAAAACGTTCTCGGTTTTCAAGCACCGTCGATTCGAATAAAATCCTCGAGCTTTCGATGACCACTAGCAAGTAGCAACTAGAGGAGCTATTGTCCGTGGCAGCATCGGTGACGTCAGGTGGCGACAGGGCATCGAAAGAAAGCAGAGACAGATGCGCGACGCGGGAACGGCGATTTCAAACGTGGCGCCTGCCCCTGGCGCCATCTGGCGTCACCGGTGCTGCCACGGGCAATAGCTCCGCTAGTTGCTAGTTGCTAGTGCTCATCGAAAGCTCGAGGATTTTATTCGAATTGACGGTGCTTGAAAACCGAGAACGTTTGGTTCACGTATGCCGTCGCGAAAGACTCCGAGGACAGATTATAAATCGTATTCGTTGAATATGTATAAGCCGGATCTTTTTGGGGCGTGTGTGATCCACATCTTGTTGAAAAATGCCACTGCCCTCGGGAAACGTGATCGTCATGAAGTGGTGTACGTGGTCTACAACCAGTCTACGAAACTCCTTGGTCGTCATGGTACCTTGCAAGACCTCCACTGTACCCATGGATGCCACGCGAATGTTCCCCAGAGCATAATGGAGCCGCCGCCAGCGTGTCTCCGTCCCGCATTACAGGTATCAAGGAGCAGTTCCTCTGAAAAATGACGTATTCGCACCCTCCCAACGGCGTGATGACGAAGGTACCGGGAATCATCAGATTACGCAGTGCTCAGCCACTGCGCCAACGTCCAGTCCCAATGGCCAGGTCCCCATTTCAGTAGTAGTTACCGATGTCGTGGTGTTAACATTGCCGCATGCGTGGGGAATCGGCTGCGGAGGCCCATCACTAGGAGTGTTCGGTGCACTGCATGTTCAGACACACTTGTACTCTGCCCAACATTACAGTCCAATGTTCGTTCCGCTACAGTTCACCGCTTGTTCTATTTTACCAGTCTGTCCAACCTACCGCGTCCGATAGTTGTGGCCGCCAAACCGCCCTACGTTTTGACATGGTTTACCTTGGTTTCGCCACGTGTTGAAGACACTCAGAACAACGCTCCTCCAACACCCGAAAAGTTGTGCAGGTTCCGAAATGCTCGTGCTGTCCCCCAGACCATCACAACCTGCTCGCGGTCAAACTAGTAGATCGCGCGCCTTCCCAATTCTGTACACGAACAGCACGCTCGCTGGTACATCTACATCTACATCCATACTCCGCAAGCCACCTGACGGTGTGTGGCGGAGGGTACCTTGAGTACCTCTATCAGTTCTCCCTTCTATTCCATTCTCGTATTGTTCGTGGAAAGAAGGATTGTCGGTATGCCTTTGTGTGGGCTCTAATCTCTCTGATTTTATCCTCATGGTCTCTTCGCGAGATATACGTAGGAGGGAGCAATATACTGCTTGACTCCTCGGTGAAGGTATGTTCTCGAAACTTCAACAAAAGCCCGTACCGAGCTACTGAGCGTCTCTCCTGCAGAGTCTTCCACTGGAGTTTATCTATCATCTCCGTAACGCTTTCGCGATTACTAAATGATCCTGTAAAGAAGCGCGCTGCTCTCCGTTGGATCTTCTCTATATCTTCTATCAACCCTATCTGGTACGGATCCCACACTGCTGAGCAGTATTCAAGCAGTGGGCGAACAAGCGTACTGTAACCTACTTCCTTTGTTTTCGGATTGCATTTCCTTAGGATTCTTCCAATGAATTTCAGTCTGGCATCTGCTTTACCGACGATCAACATTATATGATCATTCCATTTTAAATCACTCCTAATGCGTACTCCCAGATAATTTATGGTATTAACTGCTTCCAGTTGCTGACCTGCTATTTTGTAGCTAAATGATAAAGGATCTATCTTTCTGTGTATTCGCAGCACAAGTACTGCAAGTATGGTACGTGTGTGCGATTAGCAGTCATTCCTCGCCGAGTGACGCTGCTCCACTGATTTATATCGATAGTAGTTCGGGTGCTGATAATATTCTGGCTGATCAGTGTAGTTATATACAAGGATGAGTAAAGTTTGCTGCATTCCGATATGAATTTGTTCAAGGACGTCATTGTTCGAAACAACGCTTAGATTTCATGTTGGTGGTGAAATTATCTCCAGCTCATATAGACTGTTGAAGTACAGTGATAGCGGGCGGCATCCATCTGCGTAATTGACGGATGCCGATGTACCACTGTTAAAGGTATAAATACGAAACCAGATTGACGTAAATGAGAAATTATGCATCTCATGAACTTTACTTTAAGATAATAGCCTCAAATTCGTTAGGTTTGTGACTTGTTTATTAAATAAATGTAAAAATCTCCGCGTAGGTGAACAGCTTCATTTGATTGGTCAACTTTACCGTGGTCCGAAGATAAACACTTTATGACGCTTTCGGACCACTAGCTTGTGGAGTCGTGAGGGGGAAAGACGTTTTCTCGATTCTGTCCGAACATGGGAATGTTTGGCTGTGTCGCTAACTTCAGAATTTTGCTACTGATGTTCAATGAAAAGTTAGTTGCCCTCAGCGGTAGTTTGAACATAAAATAATGGAGAAAATACCACGGTTTTTAAGTAATGTTTTCTATTTTTTATAGTGTTTCAATGAAGCATTGATTTTGTGTTTCACTCACTATTATGTAAAACTGACGGCTTAAAACACGTTACATAGATATTAATTGTTGTGCGTTTACTTGTCGCTTCAAACACAGCTAAAATATAGGTCTGGCTACGAAGTCCTCCATCGTCTTCGTCAGAAAATACTGATTCTTCCGAGCATTTAGAGCTTATAGGAGTGGTCGGTTTCCTGACCGATTAAAGAACTCGGTAGTGAAGCCACTTTATAGAAAGGGAGACAGGAATAATGTTGACAATTATAGACCTATTTCTATGCCATCGGTGTTTGCTAAAGTTATCGAGAGTGTTGTATATACAAGGTTACTGCAGCATTTAAATTCACATAATTTGCTGTCAAATGTACAGTTTGGTTTTAGAAATGGCGTAACAACTGAAAATGCTATAGTCTCTTTTCTCTGTGAGGTTTTGGACGGATTAAATAAAAGGTTGCGAACGTTAGGTGTTTTCTTTGATTTAACGAAGGCTTTTGACTGTGTTGACCACAAAATATTACTACAGAGGTTGGAACATTATGGAGTAAGGGGAGTAGCTTACAATTGGTTCGCCTCCTACTTTAAGAACAGAAAGCAGAAGGTAATCCTCCACAATATTGAGAGTGGTAATGATGTTCAGTCCCAATGGGGCACTGTTAAATGGGGCGTTCCCCAAGGGTCGGTGCTGGGGCCACTGCTGTTTCTTATTTATGTAAATGAGATGCCTTCTAGTATTACAGGTGATTCAAAAATATTTCTGTTTGCTGATGACACCACCTTGGTAGTGAAGGATCTTGTGTGTAATATTGAAACATTATCAAATAATGTAGTTCATGATATAAGTTCGTGGCTTGTGGAAAATAATTTGATGCTAAATCACAGTAAGACTCAGTTTTTACAGTTTCTAACCCACAATTCAACAAGAACTGACATTTTAATCAGACAGAATGGGCATGTTATAAGCGAGACGGAACAGTTCAAGTTCCTAGGCGTACGGATAGATAGTAAGCTGTTGTGGAAAGCCCATGTTCAGGATCTTGTTCAGAAACTAAATGCCGCTTTATTTACCATTAGAACAGTATCTGAAATAAGTGACATTTCAACACGAAAAGTAGTATACTTCGCATATTTTCATACGCTTATGTCATATGGTATTATTTTTTGGGGTAATTCTTCTGATTCAAAAAGGGTATTTTTGGCTCAAAAACGGCTGTTCGAGCTATGTATGGTGTAAGTTCGAAAACCTCTTGTCGACCCCTATTCAATAGTCTGGGAATTTTGACATTGCCCTCACAGTATGTATTTTCTTTAATGTCGTTTGTTGTTAGCAATATTAGCTTATTCCCAAGAGTTAGCAGCTTTCAGTCAGTTAATACTAGGCAGAAATCAAATCTGCATGTGGAATGCACTTCCTTGACTCTTGTGCAGAAAGGAGTGCAGTATTCTGCTGCATCCATTTTCAATAAGCTACCACAAGAACTCAAAAATCTTAGCAGTAGCCCAAACACTTTTAAGTCTAAACTGAAGAGTTTCCTCATGGCTCACTCCTTCTATTCTGTCGAGGAGCTCCTGGAAGAGCTAAAAAATTAAGCAAATTCCAGTGTTACATTCTTGATTTTCTTTATTTAAACTAACGACTTGTCGCCTGAATATGTTTATTATATTTCATTTTATCTGTTTCTACAATCGTGTTATAATTTCATGTATTGACTCGTTCCATGACCATGGAGACTTCTCCTAAATGTGGTCCCACGGAACAATAAATAAATAAATAAAATAAATAAATAGAGACCATGCAACTGGCCGGCGTACGTCAACATCAGGTCATGCTGCCAGATATTGTGTCCATGCCTGCACAGTTGGAGCCAGCACTGTCGTAGGAACGTAAACAATTCACCGCCTTTCTCTGTATGTTCTCAGCGGCGAGAGCTAGCTACCACGCACTAATAATATACTCTATGACGAAAAAACAAGGATAAGTATTTAACATGTTCGTCTTATATTTAACGCAGATTTGACTGTTACATAACCTGAGAAGAGGAAGTCCAATAAACGCTAGCGCCAGTTGTAGGTATTTTGTGTCGTAGTGGACACTATTTTCAAGGGGAACAGAAAGAGCTTTCTCACACAAGCCATGAACAAGGATGACTACTGAAGGAGTTACTTCTTTTAAGCAAGCCTTAGCCCATGTGAATCAGTCATCAAAGTTGCGTGGAAGCCCCGTTTCAATCTGTTAGCTCTTGATAGAGCGTAGGGAAACGATGCGGGAAACCCCCACCGCTGTACTAGGCAAGGTCCTAATGGGGGTGGTTTGCCGTTGCATTCCTCCGACCGTAATGGGGATGAATGATGATCTCGGGGCAGGTGAATATCCCTGACCCCGCCGAGAATCGAACCCGGGTCCCCGTGCTCTGGAAGCGAGAACGCTATCGCGAGATAACGAGCTGTGGACACCTCTCATTAGAATGACATTATCATCTTAACTGCTGAGTTTAAGTTACTAGGGCTCAAACGTAAACAATAAAAAGAAGCAGCTCGTAAATAATAAAAGACTCCAGTGGGTCCAGGGAGCAGGCTTCTGATACCGATCAAGAGAGACTTGTAACGTGGGTGGAAGCATCTGCGAGTCTTATCTCTAACACGCGATATGTTTGTATGTACAGGAAGAAAGAAATGCCGGCTGCTCTGTCCTAAGTGTGAAGGAGGGAAGAATATTTTTAATTGTTTACGCAGCGAAGTTGTTGTGTTTCGATACACTCTTCGGCAACATAGAGAGATCTTTTATGAAAGGACTTAAGGTGACCATTTTATTTATGTTTCAGATTAGGACTTTCCTCCTCCAAGATAGTAACATTAACAGAAGACAAAGTTTTCAATATTGGTTTCATGACCATGGGGCTGAAGCGATACGAATTTTCTGGCGTCAAAAATTGCCAGTATTGGATACTGGCTGATCACTGGAGTCTGTGAAAAAACAAAGATTTAACAGGTAGAACCTTCTTCTTCCGTGATGATAATTTTTTCACTCACTGTGAGGGTTATGACCATGACTGATTTCATGGGCGTAGTTCTACATGTACCTTGATTCTCCACAAGTCACCGTACAGTATGTGGCGGAGTGTACCCTGTACCACTACTTCTCATTTCCTTTTCTATTCCACTCACAAAGTGAGCGAATGGGAAATGACTCTATGCCTCCGTATGACCTCTAATTCTTCGTTCTTCGTGGTATAAAGACCAGTGTATGACGGCGGCAAAGAATCATTCGGCAGTCAGCTTCAAATGCGGTTCTCTAAATTTTCTCAGTAGTGTCTCTTGAAAAGAACATCGCCTTCATTCCAGGGATTCCCATTTGAGTTCCCGAAACATCTCCATAACCTACCGGTAACAGCTGTAGCAGCCCTCCTCTAAATTGTTTCGATGTCTTCCTTCAATTCGATCTTGTACGGATACCGAATACTCGAGCAGTACTCAAGAATAGGTCGCACCAGCGTCCTATATGCGGTCTCCTTTACAGGTGAACCATTATTTTCCAAAATTCTCCTCGTAAGTGAAGTGAAACAAATATTCAGGGCTACAAAATTGTCGGAAATGTATATTAGCCAGCCACTGCAGTCCTTATAGAATAAATAAATATATCCAAAGGAGCAAAACCGTACCTCTCACGGACATGGGGCTAAGATTTACTGGGCCAAAGCCCTATTTTTCGCAATTTAGCCGTTTTATGCACTGTTTATTTCATTTAGGCATTTTCAGATGGAATATCAGCGTTTGTTTGTTTTGCTACAAAAATGTTATTTGCCGTTACAGTGGCGAACAATTTTAACGGTTATCACGTCCCTCAAATGTTACGTCACTTTCAGGTACTCCACTCTCAAGTCCAGCTCTTCCAAGTAACGGTGAGCCAGTTTGCGTTCACATCAATGGTTTCTGCAGCGTGCCAGTAACCGTCTGTTCACCTCTGGAGAAGTAGTCATGGTAAACTCCTCATATGCGCGAACCATAAAACATGAATTTACGGGCAACGTATCGAAATGGATAATACCCCCGCATGGCATAATGCCATTGCTGAGAAGGTACGAAATGCGTGGTTCAAATGGTTCAAATGGCTCTGAGCACTATGGGACTTAACTTCTAAGGTCATCAGTCCCCTAGAACTGAGAACTACTTAAACCTAACTAACCTAAGGACATCACAAACATCCATGCCCGAGGCAGGATTCGAACCTGGGACCGTAGCAGTCGCGCGGTTCCAGACTGTAGCGCCTTTAACCGCTTGGGCACTCCGGCCGACACGAAATGCGTGTATGGGATGAAAACTGGCAGGAGGTGACCTGACCGGAGTGCTTTGTCGATACGTAGTCGAAAGAGCGATATAACATCTTTGCCCACTGCTAAGCGACCTCCTCTTTCTCGCCTCACCAGGGGCAGGCTCTCTCCCCATCACATCTACTCAATCCTTTCCTGCTCCAGCTATGAAAAACTCTACCAATATATGACGAGAACGTTGCTAAAACGACCAAAACAAAGGTCTTCATTGTAATACATACACTACCTAAGACAAGACAAACGACGCACCATGAAGGAGTTGTCCAAACTGGTCGCAAACTGATCTCCATATAGGTATCGACAGGAAATACGAAATCGTAAACTTCGGCGGCCGATGGATGAATGTGTGACGCTGCAGTTCAGTATCACAGCGCAGCTGGTAAGGTTTGTAAACAGAGCATATGTTGATATCAGGGCTGGATAGTAACTACGCCTCACAGACAGGCATGCGTAAATATACACAGCATTTAAGACAGGGTGTGTAAAAGGGCTCAAAGAAGCCAGTTGGAGTAATAGGCAGATCACTCGGCATTTCAATAGGGGCGATTCCATTATTCGACAGGAATGGGTGAACGATAGGCGATCACAGCATCTAGAAGGAAGCAGTCGTTCAAGAGAGACGACAGAACGAGAGCACCGTGCTGTCATCAGACAGGTAATCAGAGCCTCGGATTCGTCATCCGAAGTGCAACTTGTGCTTCAGCGACCATGAGGACCGTTAATAGGCAGTTCGGGGTCTGAGCTCTTGGCGCTCCTCGCACCGACTACCTTTGCCTTCTGTACACCAACAAGCCGGTTTGCAGTAATGTCGGACACGTTAGGCCTGGATTCTCGTTGACTAGAGTGGAATTCCTTTCCGTGACGCTTACTGCTTCGAATTGCTCTGAGATGCTTAGAGACGCTGTGGACGGTGATGGGGATACCAACACTACTCTCACCCGCCGCACGGCTTGACAACCAGCAACGGTGGTGTGGGGCATTTCATGTCATGGCAGGAAACCTTTGGCTGTCATCCGCGGCAACATTACAACACGTCACCGATGTTCTACGCCCTGTTTTGTTGCCCTTCATGGCAAGCCGTCCTGAGCTTAGATTTCAGAAAGATAATGCTCGCCCGTACACGGTCAGAGAAGTTTGCAGCATTATGACAAAATCAACCAGCTGAAGATTTTGACGGTGTAACGCCCCAGTTGGGCAGAATTTATCATGATTTCGCTCAGGAGGACACCAAACAACTCTATCAAGCGGAATAGTCATTTGTATAAAGGCCAGAGCTGAACCAATGCGATGCCACCTTGCTCAATTTTTTAAACTCTTTCTCTTGACCTAATCACTCTAATTTTCTGAAATTTTAATCTTTTGTTTTTCTGTAAATATACATCACATCTACCGATTTCCGATCTATTCGGGTAAAGCCTTCAGTTTCCTAGTGCTGCGTCCCTTTTTTTGTTTTAGAATGTATGTTGTTTAATATATGTACAAAACGTAAGTGAGACTTCTTATTCCAATCGTGATATAATCAGAGTATCTAATTGGGCTTATTTATTTATTAGCAGTTACGGAAATAGTATCAAAAACTTAAATAGTTCATGGTTACTATTGTGAAGTTTCATGGTACGCAAAGAAACACGATTTCTTCTCGTCCAAGCGCAAGAAAACCTAGCACATTTTACATTTTATGTGAAGTCGTGGTTCAATATTGTTAGCTGCACACACTTCACAACATCTTCCGTTTTTCACCAACATTGGCCAGTGCACTCCTCCGATATTTACACCAACATCCTTAGGCAAAGAAAATCACTGTTCATTGTTTGGCTCGTATTTCTAGGACGGTCTCTTGTTGATGTGCTTCAACTTCTTTCCCCTTTCTTTCTCCACTTTCAAAGACTCTTCGCCATCAACCTCGGTGTAACCTGTCTTCTTAACTGTAACACGGGCATTATTTCGTACAAATTGCAATAAACTGCATATATCTTGGGCATTATTTCGTACAAATTACAATAAACTGCACATTTGTTGGTAAATACTACATCAGTAACGGTCCAGAACATTCTACACCTTTTGGTGTCATCCAGTCAACATTGTGCAGAGACATGAATTGATCCCAATTGTTTCTTGTAATCCCTAACTTAGGTGGGCCAAGGAATATGTCTCTCTGTACCAGTCTTTTGCTTTCCACTAACACTGGCTGTTTCATTTCTCCAGTATTTGGAAGCAAGTATCACAGTTCAATTGTCCTTGCACATGAACGCAGACGAACCCAAATTACAAATCTTAGTTTAGGAGTCACCTCTTTGCAATTTTTTACCGTCTGTCATTTGAGGCATACTCTTTGTTTCCGTTCTGAGTGTTCCACAAGCACATATGCTGTATGTTTTTAGAACCTCAAGCAAATGAAGGGACGTAAATAATTATGAAAACATGCAACAGAGGTTTTGTTCCTCAATAGTTGTCAGTTTCAAAACTACACATTCTGCACATATTCCTCACTCTGAAAACAATACCATTTGGCTTCATAAATAAAAGTTAATACAGAAAATTGAAGCAGAGGCGATACTGTGCAATTGCTTCGTGATTTGGAAAAAACGAACAATGGACAATGAAGTCTTAAGGTATTTCGCCTGTCTCATGCATCTTGCTCACCAGATGGAAGAATTTTGTCATTGCTGAGTCTCTCAAGGGTGGCAGTAGTTCTAGTGGAATGTTGCCTACTCCGGGAACCTTGTTTCGACTTGGTCTTTCAGCGCTTAGTGAAATTCTTCTCCCTTTTTATCTTCATCTACGTCCTCTTACGTTTTCACAATATTGCCCTCAAGTACATCGTTCCTGTATAGACCCCTCTATATACTCCTTCATTCTTTCTGCTTTTTCTTCTTTTCTTAGTTCTGGTTTTCCATCTGAGCTCTTGATATTCATACACGTGGTTCTCGTTCCTCCAAAGGTCTGTTTGATTTTCCTGTAGGCAGTATCTATCTTACCCCTAGTTTCTACATCTTTACATCTGTCCTCTAGCTATCCCTGCTTAACCATTTTGCACTTACCGTCGATTTCATTTTTGAAACGTTTGTATTCCTTCTCTCCTGCTTCATTCACTGCATATTTTCTCCTTTCATAAAGTAAATTCAATATCTCTTCTGTTTTCCAAGGATTTCTACTAGCTCTTGTCTTTTTAACTACTTGATCCCCTGCTATCTTCACTCTTTCATCTCTCGAAACTATACATTCGTCTTCTACTGTATTTCTCTCCCCTGTTCTTGTCAACTGTTCCCTAATGCTCTCTCTGAAACTCTCTACAACCTCTGGTTCTTTCAGTTTGTCGAGGTCCCGTCTCCTTAAATTCCAACCTTTTTGCAGTTTCTTCAGTTTTAATCTACAGTTCATAACCAATAGATTGTGCTCAGAGTCCACACCTACCTCTGCAAACGTCTTAAAATTTAAAACCTTGCTCCTTAAACTCTGTCTTACCATTATTTAATCTGTCTTAAACCCTTCAGTGTCTCCAAGTCTCTTCAAGTGTACAACCTTCTTTCATAATTCTTAACCCATATGTTGGCTATGATTAAGTTATGCTCTGTGCAGAATTCTACCAGGCGGTTTCATCTTTCATTCCTTTCCAACTAGTCCATATTCACCTACTACTCTTCCTTCTCTTCATTTTCCTACTATCGAATTCCAGTCCCCCATGGCCATTAAATTTTCGTCTCCCTTCACTATCTGAATAATTTCTTTTATCGCATCATACATGTCTCCAATCTCTTCATCAACTGCGGAGCTAGTCGGCGTATAAACTTGTACTTCTGTGGTATGCGTGGGCTTCGTGTCTATCTTGACTACAATAATACGTTTCCTATGCTAATCGTAGTAGCTTATCAGCGTTCCTATTCTTTTTGTTCATTATTAAACATACTCCTGCATTACTGTTATTTGACTTAGTATTTATAACCCCGTATTCACCTGACCAGAAGTTTTGTTCGTCCTGCCACCGAACTTCACTAATTCCCACTATATCTGACTTTAACCTATACATTTCCCTCTTAAAATTTTCTAAACTACCTGCCCGATTAAGGGATCTAACATCCCGCGCTCCGATCCGTCGAACGCCAGTTTTGTTTCTCCTGATAATGACGTTCTCCTCAATAGTCACCACCCGGAGATCCGAATGGGGGACTATTTTACCCAAGAGGACGCCATCATCATTCAGCCATACAGTAACGCTGCATGCCCTCGGGAAAACTTGCGTCTGTAGTTTCCCCTTGCTTTCAGCCTTTCGCAGTACCAGCACAGCAAAATAAGGAACCATACTTTTTCTCGTATCTCAACAGATTCCCCTCCGTTGTGGTTGCACCCACGGTACGGCTGTCTTATCGCTAAGGCACGCAAGCGTCCCCACCAATGGCAAGGTCCATGGTTCATTGGTGGGGGGGAGGGGGGGAGGGGAGGTGGAGGGGGGAATACTCTGATCAAAATCAGTGTTTTTACGAAAATTTGAGGGCGCTGAGTATTATACTCAGGAAGATGAAAAGTAATATATAGTGTCACTTTTATATAGAAACATTAACCCCGTGACTCCATTAAGTACCTCTAATGCTTTTCAAGTTATTTACTAGAAACTAAATTTGGAATGAAAACATCTTTATTCGTAATAAATTAAGTATCATTTGTATTTCTTGTAGGAAGTTTTAATTACAGCACTCAATTACAACGATGGAATAATACAACTGTACCAACTTTCAAAACTTTACTGTAAATAACAATCATTACAAAGAATCTTAAAGAGGCAGTTCAGAGGTTGTGTTCTACTTTCGGTTCGTTCTAAAAATTATAGCTGGTAATGTTTAAATGCAGTCGACATAAAACTTTATCGGTTACTAAAGTAAACTGAACTCCATACATGTAAGAATTATGAAGATTATGAAGTATTAAACATCAAGATATTAGTTAATAGATGTCCAAGAAAGAGGCAACTTAGATGCTGCTACCTGTACATAGGCTGTTGAAAGCCGATGTTCCATTCAGTGGTCCGCTGTGTCCATATATAAATTTGGCTAATGAGGTAGTTGAGAAGGGACACTTCCCACCGAGATATCAGTCTGTCAAACCCCAGCACACGCTGTGCCTCGAATGAGGTTAGAGCCAAGTACCTACCAGAAGTGTTTTCGGTAAAAGTAGGAAGTGAACTCGCAAGGACTATACACCATCCTTAGATTTGCTTAATGTCCTCTTTCGTGGGGAGAAATTAACTTTTGGTGATTACAAATCAGAGCGATAGACCATTTTACGTGGAGCTCCCCGCAGAGTTCGCCTCAGAACTGCTACGAGTGCTGTTTCTGATGGGGACGTTATTATCATCACTAGAAATATTACAAGGGTTGGATTTTTTCCCTCACCAATTTGTTATTGAACAAAATGAAAATTACGGAAGCGAAAGAATTGTGTTTTATCCACACACCCTATTTTTCCACGTAATCTCCATCCCGTTCTGTGGCTTCCCTCCAGCGCTAAACAAGGGCGTGTATGCCCTGTCGTTACCAATCCTTGCCCTGGTGGCGGAGCCAGTGCTTCATTGCGGGAATTACCTCCTCATCATCCCAAAAATTTCTTCCACGAATGGTCCAAACAAGTGGTAGGCCGTGGGGGCTAGGTCAGGTGTGTCAAATCTGACAGCCATGGATGGTCTCCCCGACCGCTGCAAATCGTGGATCTCCGCCTAACCGCCTCCTGATGACCTCACCCTCCGTGCCCTGCGAATAACTGTATTTTTGTTGACAGCAGATGCTCCGTAGACTTTGCACAAGCGTTTGTGAATATTCCCCACAGTTTCTTCCTCTGCAGAGAGCAATTCAATGACGGCACGTTGTTTGTGACGTACATCACCCACAGACGCCATTTCGAAACTGTCCTGCAGCTACGCTATCTGTCGGAAATGATGGAAACTTGGCGCGCTCACTCTGGAGACTCCTAATAACTCGTACATATGAAGGAGACGAGGTGCTGGCAGAATTGCAGCTGTCAGGACAGGTCGTGAGTCGTGCTTGGGTAGCTCAGTTGCAGCTGGCACGATAACTCAGCGTGTTCGGTCAGAGAGCTGGTTGGCTTCTGTAATAAAAAACTGAGTTTAAGGATCAACAAACGAACTTCAACGGATGTCATGTGACGTCCGCAACGAGCAAAATGGCAAAGAGAAGTTGGTAGAGCACTTGCACGCGTGTTCGAGTCTCGGCCCGGCACAGAGTTTTAATCTGCCACCAAGTTTGACATATGAAATGTTTTGCATTCGTAGCATTGTTTTCGGCTGACAGAAAACAAATGTTGAGCGAGTTGATGGTAGCGCTAACTTTCATTGGCAGAACTCTTTATCTCATTGTTATTCCTGTCTATTAGCTCTGAGCCCTGTCAATAATTTACGAATATTAAATGAGTCGCTTGTCTAATCCACTGTGTAATCAGCGTAAATGAAAGTTCAATTTCCCGGTCTTAGTCTATGCCATGCGGGCGTTTGCATTTCATTTTTATTTATACATTCTTTTTTGGAAGTAGCCAATTAAAAACCAGGCTATGTACATTACTAACAGTTTCTGTGGTGTCACCGCCAGACACCACAATTGCTAGGTGGTAGCCTTTAAATCGGCCGCGGTCCGTTAGTATACGTTGGACCCGCGTGTCGCCACTGTCAGTGATTGCAGACCGAGCGCCGCCACACGGCAGGTCTAGAGAGACTTCCTAGCACTCGCCCCAGTTGTACAGCCGACTTTGCTAGCGATGCTACACTGACACATACGCTCTCATTTGCCGAGAGGATAGTTAGCATAGCCTTCAGGTACGTCTTTTGCTACGACCTAGCAAGGCGCCATTAACAGTTAATATTGAGATTGTTATTAATGTATCAACAAAAGCGACGTCCTCCAATTATGGATTAAAGTTAAGTGTTCCAGCAGCAACGTACCTTATTGGCTATATTAATTACATTGTCCTGTTCCAGACCTCACGCCAGTTTGCGTGAGCTTAAACGCGTGCATTTCGGCCTCCTCTAGCTACACGGTGTTGGCTCTTCTGCCAACACATCAGTTTCTGTCTCCCCATTTTACAGCTGCTTATTCTTCTCAGGCTCGAGGACGGTTTGTAATTTGTTTATACTACTTGTGTTGGATTCGATTGTTGATGAAGCCAGCTGTGATTTTAGTTCTAGGACTCTACCACACACGTCCTACAATCGCTGAATTAAGTCTCAACGTGAATGTCATTATAATTGACTCGGTACTTTGAACAGAAATGTGAGATACTGTAGATACATGTAGCGAAGATAATACGCTACTAATCTTTTGTAACAGAATAATGGGTAAGAAACCGAAACACAAAACCCAACTTAATTAAGGGGTATTTTCTCAACCATAAAGGTGTTAATGCTTAACATCGAGTGTCTATGACACTTTAACTCATCTGTAAAGTAATCAAAAGTTTGAAGCCGTTTAATGCGTGGTAGTTCGGTTCATTAATGAATCGTATGTACGAAATTGATCTGGTGTGGGAGTGCTGGAGAAAAGAGGGGGGGGGGGGGGCGGGGAGATACTGGCAAAGTGCTGCATGAGGACAGGATTTTCTCTGCGAGACGGCGCCAGCGCAAACATCTCTCGTAAACCCATATTTTACTGATTGGAGACCCATTAAAGAGAATATTTATCGTTTCTAAAGGTTTGCTGCACTCAATGTAAATTCTGTGATCCGTTTTTACACAACCTGAGCAATCGGCGATGCCACCAAAGCACAAATAACGTTTTTGACATTTGGGAAGAGGCTAAATTTCCGATACGGCCAATATTGTACGCATAGTTTTTCAGACGATTTTGGGACCATAACAATGAAAAAATCACGCGAATTGCACTAACGAAATAAGCGAAACTACAAAATTGCCGTTTCTTCTTGCAAATACCTCGTATGTGATTAAATCACCGAACTCCTTCACAGTTGCCTCAGGTACAAGCAATGGCGGCCTACAATGACTTACGTGTATGTATGCGTGTGTCAGAAATAGCGTGGCGTTGATTCTAGAGTGTGACACGACCGTTGACCGGTGAATGTACCATGTTCAAAGAGCTAGACATCAGTATACCAATGCAACATTATGCCTCTCCGCAACGTGAAACCTGGCCCACCAAAACGGTCATATTCGAAAATGTTGCTGGGCGCATAACGTGTTCTCAACTCTCGCCTTTTGAGGGCACGAGGAGAATCAACGCCAGGTTGAACCTGCTCTCATCCAAGAACAGGACGACGCCATTACCGTTACTCTTTGGCGAAGTCCCTGTGCTCCTGACTTCACTGCAAAAGAAGGCCGCCTACGTGTGGATGTCAATGGTCAAAGAAACCACCCCCATGAAATTGCCATTCTCCTGTAGAGTCTAAGGTTGCGTGGCTCGCAGTTCTGCTCAGTGCGGTCGCAACTGCAGTTTGACATGAGTCCCTTTTTTCCTGTTACACAAATGTAATTCTGTGCATACCCTCAAATGGCGAGTGGTGGGAACATGTAATGCGCTCAGTAACACTGTTGAAGATGATAGTTTTGTTGGTCCATCTGTTATGGTGTGGGGAGCTTTACACTAGCATCGCCATACTAACCACAAAATATTTGAGACCGTACGCTCACCGATGCGGCTCTATACTTCCTTCCCCATGTGGGTCTTTTCCGGGTTGCATTCGGTCTTTAGTTCATTTCTATAGATGATGAAGTGCGACCGCATTGAACAGCGCAGTTTGAGGAGCTTTTGGCAGAAGGTTGCAGAACATTCACTGAAACCTGTGGTGAGCATGCACAGAATCAAGCATCACGTCCCGCCTTGTGTAATGTCGAGGGGATCATCATAGATCACGGTAATTACTCTCTTTCACTGAAAGTGTCTTTACCGTTCGTCTAACCGCGTGTCTCTCTTACACCTTCTGCAGTATACTGTAGCTGTTATTTCAGTCTACGTCCCAAGTTTCATCGAGAGATGGCACCTGGCAGTGACACATACGCCAAAGTTCATTTCGTGCTTAAGTTTTACGTACAAGCGTAGTTGTATTAGGAGAGAGGCGAATTTTTACACCTAAAATGCACTCACCTTGTATGATATTTAGATCTCTAACATTCTGCGTGGTGTCTGTTTATTCTAAGTCGTGTCTCCCTACCACTTCCGCGCAACGACGCTCTGAACGTCTTTTTTAGGGAATTGACTAGTTTCAACCTGGGACCTGTTGCTGGTAAGGAGACGCCAGACCACACATGACATGCAGAGTTCAGAAGAGTGCAGTGAGACTACCGGTGATAGAATCAAATACTTAATGATTTCAGCGTCAGCTCTACTGCACTCCCTGTAAAAGAATCTTAATACTAACTAAATTTAGTGGAAGGGGTTCAGGGCTTTCCTATTTTTAGTTAGCTGGTAAAATTACGTCGAAAAAGCAGTTAAGTTTACCACTGGAAATTTTATTCTACTCAGAAAACATTGTTTATAAATTGCACTATTGATAAAAGGAAATATTTTAATACAGGATGATAAAACCAACTGCATTCAACAAAAATGTGAACGAATATTCCTTGAATGGTTTTCCAAGTTCTACGATGGATTGAAGGATGACCTATGCCATATCACATCTATAATCTAGATTTAAGTTAGGTTTCATAAAAGAGAAAACTATCAAAATGGTCTAGAGTGACCCTTAATTATCTTTAATTATTTATCTAACTTGTCATAAATTACAGTGGCTGGTGTGTCTTCTCAGTAAATATATAACAGAAAAATCATCGCGTTTCAGATTTTTACTTCAAGTATCAAATGTGAACACCATGAGATTTAATTGACAACCGACAATAGTATTACGTAAAAAGGGGATGTAACAGATGAGACTTCTGCAGTTCTGAGTGAAGCCTTATGCGCTCAAAAAAGCGGCATCACATGCGTTCATTACCTTGTTGGTGTTTAGGCAGCGTCAGGGGGTGGCGGGCGGCGCAACTCCCTGCACCTCACCGTCTCGGAAGCAACTCTCTCCTAACTTCTCCTTACTACAATTAACCAAAGTTGGTTTAAAAAAAGCTATCTGGCTGTGTTTTCAACTGACCAATCAGGGTCTCTATGTTAACCCTAAGCTCTGCCTACAAAAATTGTGTCTATCCAATGGGAAACGTTATACTTTTCGTGGTGACGCAATGTTTTTAACGTTTGCAACGTAACAGAGACGCGAAAAAGTCTCACGCTAAATCTTGCAGCTGGTGTGACCCTTTTAGTGTTATCGTAAGATCTATACTGTTCTTCTGGAGGGCTCTATCTTTTAACATGGGCTGGGGGGTGGTCCTGGCGGTCAGGTGGGACGTGGGTGTCTGTCCCTTATCGTAGGGCCTCCTAGCCCACACGATTCTGCTCTCGGCTTCTGTTCTCGTTTCTCCTCTCGGAAATGCGTCTGTTTCATGGTGGGAAGGTATGACATGCATTTAGGTGTTCTCGTGTTAGTCTGTGGTATTCCATTTGTTCACTCATTGATCGTATTACTTTGGTTAATTTAATGTTAGGATTTATTCGGAACTATGTGACATACTGCCGGATTTGCTTATCATGTCAGGGTTTTCATGGAAAGTGTTTGATTTGCCTGACACCTTACTTATCACCACCCTCCGATTTTAATTTTTGCACTGAAGTTAGCCAATGATAAAATCATTGTCTAAGTCAGTCAAAAATTATTCCTATATCGAAATTTTGTTGCCTACTGTTCAGCCACGTTATTCTGGTTTTATGCTAGTTTGTATTACTAATTTATATTTTTATATTCTTCCACATTATTCTCAAAAATATGTTTATATTGACAAGAGAAAAATATTTTTATGCTATTATCATAACTAATTTTTAATTATTTCCTTTATGTAAGTGGGAAGTTTTTTTTTTAAGAAGTTTGTTGTCGAAAGTGAGGAATCTTTCACATCGATTTTCTTAGAAATATAATTAAGTAAAATCTTTTCCTAACACATTTTCTAAATATCATGTACAAGTAAAATGTTTTTTGTTTCTAGACACTCATTTCAACATTGTTACACTAACAAATAAGAATTATTTCCAAGAATTGCTTTGACAAAGAAATATACTTACGTAAGTATTGAGATATTATCCTAACAAATGGTACAAATGTTAAAAAAAGGGAAAACATACAACAAGATAATTTTTTTATTCCACGTTTTTGTAAGGAGAAAATAAGTAAAATGTAGTTATTCTTTTATTTTTATGAGGAGAAAATAAGTAGCATATAGTTTTAGTGTTTATTATGCCTTACTTTTGTTCTTTATACACTGTCCATTTCCGAACTAATGACTTATTTTTATCGATAGTCTATTTTTACTTTAGTCCATAGTCAGTGGCTGTTATTTTGTAGTTTATTAGCTGTCTGGTGTGCTTTACTTATTCAGTTTTTTACACATGTCTTTTGCACAATTCCTACATTACCATTTTCATGATCCTATGAACGTTTATGCTTGAGGTTGACGAATATTTCTGCACGAAGTTGATGGACTTGAGCGAGATGGATGTGGGCAAGTATTTGATGTACAATTTCATTCGTCATTCCTTGTTGGCTTTGCAATGGTGTACTGCTGTTGTGAAGGTTTCACAATCGAATGGAGCTGGGAGTGCGGAATCTCGTGGTTTACTGGCTTTGTATGCATGAATGTCATCGTTATATGTCACTGAAAGCGGTTGCTTTTCGTTGTAATACTTCGCAGTCGACTAGTCTGCAATAGGATAGGGATTTGGGAAGGTATGTCGTCTATTCTTCACCCATCTTCTTTCATGGTCTCAGTCTTGTGAATCTTCAACTTCTGTTCTTCCTGCGTTTTCTCTGCTTCTTACTTGATTCTTGGTCCTTCTCTGGGTAGGATATGGGAATATTTATTGATAACTAGTCACTTTGAAGTTCTCCTCTTAGTAACAATTTGATAAATTGTTTGGACGTGTCAGTTCTACATTGTGGAAGTTTTCTTCAGTTTCGGGCATCAGCGTGCTGTTTAATAGCAGTAGTGTGACTTCTACACATATTTTTTGCCAGTGGTGGCTTGCCCAAGTGGTCTTCTCGTCGGGCCATTTTTTGCTCACTCCACTGAGTCAGGGCATCCCAGGTTTATGACCAGCGAAAGTCCGGTGTTTGCTTGTCTGTCCCTACATGGGTCCCTTTTAGTAGTAGATTTACTGCCAACTTTGGGTACAAGTGCCCTTCGTTGGTCTTGCTGTCATTTCCCTTCTATCGATGCTTCTGCCTTGTAGGAATCATGTCTTGCTAATTACGTCCTTTCCTTTCTTGATACTTCTCTCATTGCAACTTGTGGGTCGTTGCATCTGGTTGTTTGCTGGAGTTTTTTTACAATGGTTCTTATAAAAAGTTTTACTTATATTCATCTAACATATGTCTAGTACCTACATTGTTTTACGCCTTTTTAAAAAGCTTTACAAATTTCGGCGCCCTCTCCGTGTTACAATACTAAGATAGTTTGAGTCTTAACTTCTACAAGAATCCTCAAATTCGTTTTCTATTTTTGTGTAGTGTCCTGGTGTATAGCATTTTAGTATTTCACGGTGTTAGACTATCTACGCTTTATCCCTTCACCTTAATCTATGCTACTATTGGTGTTATTTTTGTCTTTGTTTTTATTGAAACTACTTTCTTTTCCCCACCTTCCTCTGTCTTCATTCTTCTTTATCCTGATGATTTTATCTGAAACATAAACTTGAAATATTGTGCTGATTATTTACTTGAACTTCTTGAAATTTTTCGTCAATTTCTCTATGGACTTCTAACATGACTTGAGGCGATTCCCCCTTTTGTGCATACCATTTTAATTCTTCATTCTCTTTATCTCGCATCATTCTTAATTGTTTGTTTATAACTGGTATTTCTTCTAATTTTACCTTTTACTCAAAGAGAAGTGTGACATTCCCGAATGTTACACTACCTTTCCCCATATCTATTATTACTCGTCTCTCATTTAAAAAATCTGCACCTATGTTAATATCTACAGTTAGTTTAGGTATAATCACGAAGTTGGCTTCGATCTTTTGACCTTGGCATGAAAGAGTTAACCTTGTTTGTCTCGTAACTTCCGCAGCATTGTTTCTAATAGGACCTCTTGCTTGAATCTTACGTGTTTTCAGAACTGGCAATTCCTCGTTGGCATTACACTGCATGAATAAATTTTCTGAGATCGCGGTCAGTTCACTTCCGCTATCAGTCACAATATTGACTGGGATATGCTTTACCATGGCCTTCACAATTGGTTGAATTTGAAAGGGTTGGTTCTGTTGTTCTTCATCTTGAATCAATGAATCCTCCACTGAATCATAAATGAGTCTTTTCAGGAATTACCCTTGTGAATTCGAACTTCCTGTAGGATAAGCTTCGACTGCTACTTCTCTCTCTTTTATTTCCTCTTCTCTATTTCTTCCTTCATTTACGCTTTCATCAACATCCTCTACTTTCTCCTCAGCTTCGTCTATCTTCTCCTTCTTGGTCGCTACTTCCACATAATCGCATTTAAGTGCTCTAATTGTCGCTTCATAACTTGCTTCATTATATACATTGGGTTGTGTGCCCACTAGTAACTTATTTTCAACTTCTGTTGACTACGCATTATCCTCATTATATTCGCTTTCCCTGGTTTCCATCTCAAACAGCTCTGCAATACTCATTACTTCGTCCTTTCCTCCTACATTCGTTGTGCATGCCTCTGGTAATTCATCTTCCTCGTCAGTATTCTCCCAATTAATTTCGTCCCATCGTTTTCATCTGGTCCCTGCGGTTTTGTTTCTTCCTTCTTCTCGTGATAAGGTATTTACTTCTCTGTTCAAGGTGCTGCAATTATCCTGGGTCGGTGCGTCATTCTCTTTGGCATGGGCGCTTAGCTGTCAATTCGAACGTTCTTCAGGGTTTGGTGGTCTTACCTCTTACCTCTTCTATCTGTATTCTCTTTTCATGCTCCGCTTGTTGATATTGGTTTCTTTGTTGATAATTTGTCGGTCTATTGGTTCTCCAATACCCGTTCTGGTTGTCGTTGTTCGCTCTGCAATAGTTGTTGCCGTTCCTGGGTGAATTATAGTTATTGCCATATTCTCTTCTAAATCCATAGCCGTTGTTTTGTTAAAATCTGTTGTCGTTTCTTGGTGCGAAGTTATCACGTGGTTCGTAATTATTGTTTCTTCGTATTGTGTCTTGTGGATTCCAATGCATTTTGCTTTCGTTTTCACGTGCGCTTCGTCTTTTTCTTGCGTCATCTTCCGAAAATATAAACTCTAGTTCCCTCAGAATTCCTTTAAATGCTTCGCGACCTACTAATGATTGCTGGTATTTCAATGGTAACTTCATCGCGCATAATTTAATCAACTCTCCGTCACTGTATGGTACATCTAAGCATTGATTTTTCTTTGCCATTACTTCGAAAAATTTCACGAGACTCTTCTCTCCTGAATTTTCAAAATATGGGTTCTGTAATAATTCGTACTTCAGTCCGTTCTGTGCTTCGCTGGACCAATATCGTGAGAGAAACTTCTCTCTGAAATCTTCGTACGATCGACATGTCGCTGCAACATTCTGCATGGTTTCTGCGACTGTTCCTGACGTGTGTGCACATATAAAGTCTAATTTGTGTGCTAGCGTCCAGTGTTCTGGTAATCCTACTCGGAATTGATCAATAAAAGTTCGTGGATGTAATAAGTTTCCTTGTCGAAAGTGTTGAAATTTTCTGACTGTGAGGAAATGATCGTTGTCGTACTTCGTGATAGTTCCATATGAAATTCGCGATTCTCCGCCACTTTTGTTTCTGATCATTTCTCCCATCGTTCTTTCCGGCTGTGGTAGATCCTTTGGATATTTTCCACTGTAACTTTCGCGTACCCTTGCGTAGTATCGTTGGAGTGGTAAGCAATAATTTTTCTTCCATCGGTTGTGAACGTGTAGCTGAATGCATTGCACTGTACTCTTCGCGATCTGGATTTCTATTGTCACGTATTTGTTCGGTATCTTGTCTGGCTAACCTTGCCGCTTCATTGCACGATCCAGACTGTCTTGAAACATACATTTGTGATTCCGCATGTGTTTGTGGTGCCGCTTATTCATCAAGAGTTTCGAAACGTGTTTGTTGCGCTGCAGGCTGTCTGATTTCACGTATGTTACTTTCCGCCTGTGATTGGAATCGAAAATGCATGATATCTTCATTAATTGATTGTTTTTCCGGTGCTGTTACAGATACGGATGTTGTTGCAGACTCAGTGCTTGTTCGATCTTGTTGACTACGCTCTTCAATGTTTTGCAGCAACTCTGCTCGCAACTTCTGAAATTGTTGCTTCATTTGCGCTTCTATTTTGACTATGCGATTATCATATCTTTTCAGCTTTGCTCTTTTGATATGTTTGTGTAACACACCGTTTTCAACAATTTCACGCGCTGTACCTGCTGCTTGTCTAGTAATTACGTTTATCTGTTTCTCTAGTTTCCTGACTTCTCCCTGGGTGTTGTTACGTAATGTTTTGATCTCGTTCTGAGAGTCATTACGCAATGTTTGTACGTCCACTTGTACCTCGTCAATGTCTGTTCTCAATTGATTGTGACCTGTTTTTACGTTTCCTATCACTTCTCGAGATTCTTTTGCCTCGTCTTCAATATGACTTATGTGTAACTGAATTTTCTTGTTTTGTTCTTTAATCTCACGCATTTGTCTCGTGGTTTCTGCATTCTGAATTTGAATTTGGTTCGCCAGTTCTTTATTTTGCCTTGTCATGGTTTCCGTAATTTGTTGTAATAATTCTGCGTTTTCTTCCGACGTCCCACGTTCTGTGTTTTCGCTCAAGTGTTGGTTTACGACCGATTGCATTGAACTGTGATGTGACACGTTTCTGCTCGAATTCCTTGTGCTCTGTTGTGAGGGAGCTCTGATTACTTGCGCTATGGGTTCTACGTATTCAAGACGCAAGTCCGAATCCTCATCGACTGTCTCTCTACTTTCCTGCTCCTATGTAGTATGCTGACCTACGTTTTCTATGCCTTGGCGTACATTATCCTCTTTATTGTGGTTACCTGTCCTATTTCTCGCGATACTGCATCGTGTGTTGTACTGTCCTCTACTCTCTGTCCGTCTTCTTGCTGGGTCTCTACCTCAATTCGGTCAAGGTCTCGATCTGCCATTGCTAATCTTTCTCATTCCCTTATTTTCTGTTTTAAAACCAATTCACGCGCCCTACTTCGCGTTAACATGCGCTCATACGATCTTACGCGTTTCATAAACTTTTTGCACACACAACTTGACACTTACTAAACCCAAGACTGACAATCCATTCACTTACTTGTTGGGACAGAACCAACTTGTCAACGATGTATCCGCCACCTGTGCGCTTGCATTGGAGAGAAACCTTAATTCTAACAATATTAAAATTCCTAACTTAATTATGCTATTGTCTATGATAGAATGTCCCGCTTTCTATTGAATACTATTTTACTATCTATCGCTGCAGCTACTGTTTTCGACTATGTATAACTTCAGGAAAATAATTTTTTTACGAAAATTTTTCAGCAAGATATTTTTCTGACCTAGTTAGGCATGTAGTCGACCTTCAATCATGGTATTTTACCATCCTGGCAGGGACGCCATTCTCTAACATTCTGGATGGTGTCTGTTTGTTCTAAGACGTGTCTCCCTACCATTTTCGCGCAACGACGCTCTGAACGTGTTTTTTAGGGAATTGACTAGTTTCAACCTGGGACCTGTTGCTGGTAAGGAGACGTCAGACCACACATGATATGTAGAGTTCAGAAGAGTTCAGTGAGACTAGAGATGATATAATCAAATATTTAATGATTTCAGCATCAGCTCCACTGCAGTCCCTGTAAAAGAATCTTAATACTAACTAAACTTAGTGGGAGGGGTTCAAGGCTTTCCTATTTTAGTTAGCTGGTAAAATTACGTCGAAAAAGCAGTTAAGTTTACCATTGGAAATTTTATTCTACTCACAAAACATTGTTTATAAATTGTACTATTGATAAAAGGAAATATTTTAATACAGGATGATAAAAACCAACTTATGCGTTCAACAGAAATGTGAACGAATGTTCCCTGAAAGGTGTTTGATTTGCCTGACACCTTACAGATCTGTTCGCTCAATGATAGGGTAAGTGGTATTACAATTAGCAGAGCACAACTATGTAATATTGTACATTACAAGTACTCTCACAAAACAAAAAAAAAGCCATGTCAATTGGATTAATACATAATAGTAACTAAAAACTTCCGTTACGTTTTGAAGACATCTCATGCGTCCAAGTCTCTTGGTAGACACTATATCCTTTGAGTGATAAATTGCGATGACTAAAGCCTGCATTTCTAGCCAAAATTTATACTTTAGTCTATACTTTTAGAGACAAGAAGAAATATTATACTTCGTAAGACCTACCTGTAGAAGAAGTTTTAACTATACCTGTTTCTACTTATTTATGCTTATTTTGCTGTAAAACGTTCTCGCTTACTTATTTTATCATTTTTAAATAAAACAATATAATTTACAGAACACTGTGATTTTAAAGTGGGTATTGCACTCCTGTTTGTCATTTCTCTATTAGTGACTTTCTTCCTGCAAAAATTAACTTTGGTCGAATGCGTGAGAAAGCAATGCTAAGGTATAGCCAGGATATTGTGAAATAGTACTGCAGGGAGAAAAATGTTCTGTCACTGAGCAGTCAGTTATCGCGTCGGAATGATGTCACTGGCATGGACGGTGAATGCCGGAGTGCCAAGCTGCAGTGTATTTTGCAGCGCTCGTGTGCATGACTGCTCGCTGTTGTAATTCGGGAATGCCACCCACAACAACCTCTCAACAGTAATCTTACGCAAATGTGTAAATGAGTTTCGAGGAAATATTTTCACAGAAGACAGCAGAATATAATTTTGTTTGCTCTGAGAAAAGAGTGTTTCTGCGAAGAAAAAATATGACACTGCGCATCACATTAGTAGTACAGGGAGTAAGGGGAGGTTTAAGAATAAATCTACAAGCAACCGATTAAAAGCAATACTGGCGAACAGTGGAGTTATAGTGAAACGATTTTCAAAGACTTGTGCTTAGCATTACTCGGTTCCGACTTTTCGTTGTGGAAACTGAATGATGTGTACCTTGGTGTATTTTTAGAAAAATAGTCAAACAAAAACGGGTATCAGATGAATCTAAATTGCGTAAAAGTATATGCCACGGTGCTTTCAAGAAATAAATTTGGAATATTTGGAATATTTGTATGTAGTTGGTGCTATGAAAGCAGGGAGCAAATCAATTCTTCTTAATTTAAAAATGCTCGACCGAGTAAATCATTGCACTGATGCCAAATTTTTCAGTGACACGTTAGCTTTCTTGTGGCCAGGAGGGATACGGTAAGACAATGTATAGTTATTTCTGAGCGATGTTGCTCCATATATCGTTAAAGCGAGAATTGGACTTAAAGTTTGTTCCACAAAATTAAGTTCACCTGACGTGCCTTGTTGACGGCTTACATTCTGTCTCTGAAACTATCAGAAGTCAGTATAACGATATGGAGTTTCCTGTTTCTAATGTGAAGAAAGTGTTTGTCATGTCACCAATTAGAGCTGAAGAATTCCGTGAGTATGTTCCAAATTTGGCGTCACCTCATCAGCCAGTGTTAACTCGGTGGGGAACGTGGCTACAGGTTGTGTCATACTACATGGAAGTGAAAAACGTTTTGAATTCCCTAAACGCAGGAGACGCAGTGAATTTTGCTACAGCCCAAGTGTTTTCCCAAAAATAGCATCCAACAACAAGAACAGTACATTCGCAATCAATTCTCCATCATGCCTGGCATTTTAAATCATTTAGAAGCTCGAAATAATTCAGTGAAACATTCACTTTGTCTGCCAGACGAAATTTTACTTACGTTGACGCCAGAAACACACAAGGTAGCAGCACTTGTGTTTGTGGGACGGAATCTGGTGATAGAGAAAAATTCCGGTTACAAAATACTGTGTCAAATTTTTAAAAGGCTGTCTGGTGAAGACACAGTTATTGAAGAGGAATTCACCGTAGAATAACTGCGGTGATCTCATATGGGCCTGTGACGTCATGCGATGTCGAAATGAGGCCCACGAAGAAGACAGACCGCGACGCGTACGTCACTATCGTAAGCCTGAACTCGCTCGCTCACTCAGCGCAGCAGATAAATGCGTTTGTAAACCTGTTAACTCGCAGCTGGGCGTGTTAGAACTAACGAGAATTGCATCTTGTACTGGAATCTGCTATTATGAAGTCTTACTGAGTAACAAAACTACAACAAAATTCAATTTGACATCAATACTCGATATAAATGTTATAACGGCTTGGTTGTAGCATTTAGTCTCTTCTGCTTAATAGTCCTCATTCCATATAAGAAGTGCTGCCTTGTGCAACTGATAATCATTTTGGCTTGATTTTAATTTTATTGTGCCCCAGTATAGCCATAAAAAATTATTAGTAGGCTTTTTGAGTTCCGATCATTGTAGGACTAATAACCGTAAGACTCCATAAAAACGGTTCCAGTAGAAGATGCAGTTCTCTTTTGTGTGTATACACAGAGTTACGAGTTAACAGGTGTAGAAACGCAGTTTGCCTGCTCGGTTGAGCGAGCGAGCTCAGGCCTCCCTTCGCGACGCATGCGCCGTTGCCCTTCTTTTTCGTAAGCCTCGATGTCGAAAGAACATTTTTCACTGTACTAATCATTTTTCACTCATAGTAAAATCTCAGAATAACCTTCGTTGTGTACTGTAACAGCCTTCACTAAGGTAAGAGTTCTCTGAAACTATCATCTACATCTACATCTAGGTCAACATGGATACTCTGCAAATCACATTTAAGCGCCTGGCAGAGGGTTCATCCAACCACCTTCACAATTCTCTATTATTCCAATCTCGTTTAGCGTGCGGAAAGAACGAACACGTATATCTTTCGGTACGAAGTCTGATTTACCCTATTTTACCACGGTGAATGTTTCTGCCTATTTAGGTCGGTGTGAGCAAAATATTTTCGCATTCTGAGGAGAAAGTTGGTGATTGGAATTTTGTGAGAAGATGCCGCGGCAAAGAAAAATGCCTTTGTTTTAATGATGGCCACCCCAAATTTTGTATCGTTTCAGTGACACTCTCTCCCCTATTGCACGGAAATACAAGAAGTGCTGCCCTTCTTAGAACTTTTTCGATGTACTCCGTCAATCCTGTCTGGTAAGGATCGCACACCGCGCAGCAGTATTCTAATAGAGGACGGACAAGCGTATTAGTAGGTCTGTTACATTTTCTAAGTGTCCTGCCAATAAAACAGTGTTTGGTTTGCCTTCCACCAATATTTTCTACTTATTCCTTCCAATTTAAGTTGTTCGTAATTGTAAATCCTAAGTACTTAGTTGGATTTACGGCCTTTAGATTTGACTGATTTATCGTGTAACCGAAGTTTAACAGATTCCTTTTAACACTCATGTGGATGACCTGACACTTTTCGTTATTTAGCGTCAACTGTATATTTTTGCACCATTCGGATGTCTTTTCTAAATCGTTTTGCAATTTATTTTGATCTTCTGATGACTTTATTAGTCGATAAACGACAGCGTCATCTGCAAACAACCTAAGACGGTTGCTCAGATTGTCCCCCAATCGTTTATATAGATAAGGAGCAGCAAAGGGCCTATAACACTACCTTGGGGAACGCCAGAAATCACATCTGTTTTACTCGATGACTTTCCATCCATTACTAGGAACTGTGACGTCCCTGACAGGAAATCACGAATCCAGTCACATAACGAAGACGATATCCCATAAGCAAGCAATTTCACTACAAGCCGCTTGTGTGGTACACTGTCAAAAGCCTTCCAGAAATCCAGAAACACCGAATCAATCTGATATTCCTTGTCAATAACACTCAACACTTCACGCGAGTAAAGAGCTGGTTGCATTTTCTAATACATGTTGATTGTGTGTCAATAGACACAATATTTGCGTGTATTCGTTTTTAGTTATTTACAGAACTTTTCCTGCTTATTTGCTTACATAATTTATTAGAAAGCTGCTCTTTAGAGAGGACAGCATCGTGTCGTTTCCTGTTCTTATTTAAGAATTACCGTAAATACGCGAGCCCATAATTCATGACCGCTCAATCTACAACTGGGCCGCAGGTGACCGTTTCGCGTCAATCCGTCGGCGGTGCGCAGCGGGCAGGTATCGGAGAGGGTGGCAGGGGCGGCGAGCCGCAGATCCCGTGCTTGGCGCGCCGGCGGTGTCTCCCCCTGACTAGCGTCCTTTGCACTCGCCGCCGCCGCCGCCGCCGCCGCCGCCGCCGCCGCCATGGAGCCCTGGCGCGGTCGGTCTGGCTGTGTCAGCGTCCGGCAGCGCCCACGCTGCGCTGCTCTGCGCGCCGTAATCCTGTTAGGGCGGCCGGCTTAGGTGTACGAGCTCCGCAAAATCTGATTAACCTGCCAGATCCCGCGTCCGCGGCCGGCGGCGTCGCTGCCGGCAAACAGTGTGCGGCGTGGCGGACGCCCGGCTGCTCGCTGGGAACCGCCAGCTGGGCCGCGACACCAGCCGAGCTCCCCACTTCCCGTCCGCCTCAGTGGTCAGAAACGTAGCTGACAGATATACGACCAGTCTGCTATCTTTCTCTGGGTTCCGTAGCTCATTCGGTAAAAACGGAACCCTTAGACCATCAAACCTCTCTATGTCTAATGTGATATTCCTGGCTGTGGCGGCCAGTATTTTATTTTGCTAGAAGCTAGTTTTGACGCAGCTTGATACATGTGAAGTAGCATATGGTACAAAGTGGAGTGAGGTACAAGCGACAGATGGCACAGTAGGCACCAGTCCCGAGGGAGAGTCCGCCAATTGTACTGAACTTGCTTCTGATTGGTCGGCACGTTCGGGTGCTACGCTCCAGAAAACCAAACTTCTCTTATTAATTATTTATATACTTTTCATTGTATTTAACCCAGTTTTCTGTATGACAATTTTCATGCCCTACGATTCTAACGTTTTTGTTAGTTAAATTTCAATAATTTTGAGAAACATAAGAGAACCGATATTGCAACCTAAATACTTCGGACACCTTCTGGTCGCTTTGGTGCGCCTGAGAGACGAAGTACTTCGGCTGCGCTAGTCACTCTGTTTCGGGCGTTCTGGAGGGTCAGACTTGTGTCTCAGTTTCGTGCGTTACTTAGATGTAAATATGTGATACTCACTCTGTTTAGGGTGTTCTTCAGAGCCGGACATGTTGTACTCTAGAATGAGATTTTCATTCTGCGGCGGAGTGTGCGCTGATATGAAACTTCCTGGCAGATTAAAACTGTGAGCAGGGACGAGACTCGAACTCGGGACCTTTGCCTTTAGCGGGCCAGTGCTCTGGAAGAAATCTGCCAGGAAGTTTCATATCAGCGCACATTCCGCTGCAGAGTGAAAATCTCATTCTGGAAACATCCCCCAGGCTGTGGCTAAGCCATGTCTCCGCAATATCCTTTCTTTCAGGAGTGCTAGTTCTGCAGGGTTCACAGGAGAGCTTCTGTAAAGTTTGGAAGGTAGGAGACGAGGTACTGGAGGAAGTAAAGCTGTGAGGACGGGGCTTGGATAGCTCAGTTGGTAGAGCACTTGTCCGCGAAAGGCAAAGGTCCCTAATTCGAGTCTCGGCCCGGCACACAGTTTTTATCTGCCAGGAAGTTTCATGTTGTACTCCATATCGGGCACAACTTAGTTCTGAACATGTAATACTCATTCTGTCTAGTGCGTACCGGAAAGCTGGACATGTGTATCACATTTCGGAGTTGGATGGAAAAGTTACCATACAATTAAGAAAGCTATGTCGAGTGTTGTAAATAACGGTGTAAATGTGTGAATATTTGAATGGTATCAAAACAGGATTTATTAATGAGAAGTGTCGCCTACCATCATTGTCAGTACTACAGATCTTGCCGTCTGTAGATTCAGAGACTAATCTGGGCAAGTGGCATCCCGCAAAAAGCACAATTACGAGTTCGAACTGACAGCGTAACATCCTCCACCGAAGAAGATCCCACGACCGACGAGCTGTCTTCCGCGCTGGGGACACAACTTTAGAAGATGACAGGTTGGTGGAAATAACGGTCAGAGACTGTTATTCAGTCTCTCCAGATCTCGCCAGCTTCCAGATGTGACTTCCAAATGGACACATAATTTGTACCGTCTTGTCAGAGATGGTTACGGGACTCCACGTCGTTCAGGGTGCCTGAAGACGGCGTAACGAATCTCCGAAACTAGTAGCCCAAAAAAATAACAATTTGCAAATTAGATGGCTGAAAGGTGTTTGATTTGACATTCTTGTAGTTTCATTTCATTCTACATTTGTCCGCCCGTCTGTCTGATGTGCCCACTTTTCCTCAGGAACAGAGCTAACAAGCTGAAATTTATGTCAAAGACTAAATGCTATGGTATCTTTGCAAGTGTGAAAAATTTGAGCTTCTAAGCTATCGCAATCAAAAGATAAGGGCATGTACACTCTAATCGGTAGATGTGATGTGCACTTACAGACAAACAAATTATTTAAATAGCAGAAAAAGTGGATAATTCCTTCAAGAGAAAGATTTTCACAAATTGAGCTAGTCGATAACGCGTTGGTCCTACTCTGGTCCTTACGCAAGCAGTTATTTGGCTTGCCACTGAATGATAGACATGTTGGGTGTTCGCCTGACAATGGGAGCTTCCCATCGCACCCCCTTCAGATTTAATGGTAAGGAGGCCCAATCGATAGCCCGTCAAAAACTGGACACAGATCAAGCATGAAAACAGGAAAAAGCTGTGCTTAACTGTGGAAAAAAGCAAAATAGAAACAGTTAACGGTCCAAGCACAAGAAGTACAACATAGTGGAGTCTGTAGCAACTGTTGCGTCGTGGTTAAGTGGTGTTAAGTGGTCACTGTGTTGACTGTGTTGAACTACCAAGCGGCCGCCCCATCTTCAAGCCTCCCTCTCGCACCTGAGGTCATCAGTCTCCTAGAACTTAGAACTACTTAAACCTAACTAACCTAAGGACAAGTATTGTAAACAGCTAGAACGTGTTTCCACAAAAAAAAAAAAAATCACCTCGTACGCTTTAACAAGTATTAAAAATAATTTGTTCAAATGGCTCTGAGCACTATGCGACTTAATTTCTGAGGTCATCAGTCGCCTAAACCTAACTACCCTAAGGACATCACACACATCTATGCCTGAGGCAGGATTCGAACCTGCGACCGTAACGGTCGCGCGGTTCCAGACTGTAGCGCCTAGAACAGTACGCCCATCCCGGCTGGCTTCCGTCTGCAACAGCGAGGTGTATGGTACGGACCTATAATGACAGTTGATTCTGCACAACTACTCTATTATCAGCCGAAAGGAAGTGGCTTTCGAACGGGAACGGCAAACAATTGATGACAAGGCGACAGGTCAACAGAATCCTCCATCTGAAAACGCGTCTCGTGTGTGAGACACGGCATTAGTGACAATACGTGGGTGGTATGATAGGAATCTCTTGTAGGTGCACCTAACTTGTACTACTGGTAAGATATGCCTCCTTTCCCGATCTAGGTGTTCGTATGAATGTGAATCCGATCACTCCCAAGAAAATGCTGAAAACATAGTAGTTTGTCACAAAAGCTGCAACAAATGAACGCAACAGTTTCACGAAAACACAATTTCTCTGTACTCTGTCGAAATATACGTTTTCAACTTTTTGAAGTTGCGCTCTGCTTTAGAAGCTTGGACACTTGAATTCCCTTGTTGTAACATAGTTGACACCCGTTTATTTGTTGTTTTCTTTTCTTTATGTGATATCTCGCCTGCTCGCACTATTCATCACATTTACTTGCGACGGTGACGTAGCCTTATCGTATAACTCATATTCTATAACCAGTGTATAGTATGATAACTGCCAGAACTACAGAAAGAGAACAGACATTTCAACAACAGGACGGACAGTTCATTATGTGGTGAAGAAAATGAATAAATAAATGGCACGAGGGAGTTTTGAACACGGCTCGTTCAGTTTACAGTCCAACACCGTAGTCACTCAACCACGACGTCACGGTTAATCAATCTTTTGTAAATATTGCACTTGTTGAGGTTTGACCGTTCACTGTTTCTATTTTGCTTTCTTTCCACAGTCCTGTACACCTTCTTTCTGTTTTTATGCTCGATCTGTGTTCAGTTTTAGACGGACTATCCACTGGGTCGCCTTACCACTAAATCTGAGGTGGTGTGATGGGGAGTTCGCCTCGTCAGGAATGGGTAGAGCTAACATGTTGAAAGCGACGACAAACACTAAACACTACGGTACCTTTGAAGTGTGAAAAATTTAAGTTTCTGAGTGAGTGCAATCAAAAGATAAGGTCATGTACGCCCTATTCGGTAGATGTGATGTACATATACAGACAAACAAATGATTACAATTTCAGAAGAAAACTTATAATTCATTCAAGTCATTAACGCATTGGTCCACCTCCGGCCATTATGAAAGCAGTTATTTGGCTTTGTGTTAATTGACAGACTTGTTGTGTGTCCTCCTGAGGAATATCGTGCCCAATTGTGTCCAATGCGTTAGATAGTCAAAATCCCGAGCTGTTTGGAGAACCCTGCCCATAATGCTTCAAACTTTCTCAGATCGGGAGACATCCGGTGACTTTGGTGGCCAAGGCACAATGACAAGCAGTTGGACATCTCATCGTCTGATTGCGTGCATTATCTTGCTGAAATGTAAGCCCAGGACACCTTATCACGGATAGCTACAAAACGGGGCATGATTATCGTCGACGTACCTCTGTGCTCAACTGTGTCACGGATCACAACCAGGTATACGTCGACGATATTTTACGCCCCGTTTCGTTGCCACTCCTGACAATCCGTCTTGGATTTACACATGAGAAAGATAGAGTCCACACGCACAGTTCGAGAGTTTCTACTGTTTGTCTTAGTGCTTATCAAACCCTATCTTGGCCAGCAAAGGCACTGGATCTCTCCCCGGAATGTTCGCAGCATTATGGGCAGGACCCTCTAACCAAATTGGGATTTTGAGGATCTAACGTGCGAATTGAACAAAATTTGGCACGGTATCCCTCAGGTCGACATCGAGCAACTGCATCAATCAATACTGAGTCGAATAACTGCTTCCATAAGGGCCGTAGGTGCACCAGCATGTTATTGACTTGCTCAAATTGTGATCTTCTTTCCCTTGAATAAATCTTCCAACTTTCTCAAACTGTAATCACTTGTTTATCTGTACATGGACATCACACCTACCGATTTCCATCCTGTTCCGTTAATTCCTTTCTGGTGTATCAGAATTACTATTATTATTAGCAAGTGTCCCCATTGGAGGAAGATAACCAGGTGATTTTCAGACTTTCTTAGGGTTCTTCTTATTTTTCCAATATTTCTTCATTTTCTCCCCAAGGGCCTTCTTTCTTTCTTCGGTCCACTTTGGTCAGTATGATTTTGGTTCGGTCTCTGAAGTAAACTTAAACGTATCAGTTTACAGATCAGATCAGTTTTACGTATCAGTACAGTAAACTTAAACGCCGCCAAAACCTGAAGATTCACGTTAAACGTATCAGTTTTGCTTCTGGATGTATCCCTGTCTGATGTGTTCGTTATGTCAATTTTTGCTTTCGTCAGATCCTTCCTAACTTCAGTTACCCAGGGTGTTGATGCTTAAAGTGATTTCACATAGCCCATTGGGCGTTTAGTTTGTTTACAGGTAATCTGTCTAGGTGTCCAAAAAACTTCATTCATCTCTTTCTGAGGTCAGTTTTGATGTTTGATATTCATTTCTGTTGTGTCGATGGTCTGCAGTCTGTATCCATCTTGTTTGTACCGCGATTCCAGAAATTTTCTAATAACCTTTCTCTTACGTTCTTAATTCCTTGTAAATTTTGTTTTCGAATCAATAACAATGTTACACTTCCATATGTGACTGTCGGTTAGCGTGATCTCTTTTAAGGAATTGACCATGGTTCTTCAGTAGTTAAGCTGCAATTCCATTTTCTCCCGATGACTTACTATTTTTAGTTTCTTTAATAAGACTATAAATTTTTTCTTGAATTGGCGGTAGTGAAGGTTCATTCCTGTGCTCTGGTTGTAATCTGGGGTATCTCTTACTTGGTTGTGAGAAATTTATTATTATTATTATTTTGTTCTTAGAATGTACTGAGGTCTACGCTCTATTGGTTTAGTGTAAAATTTAACCTTCTAAGTCAATGTAGTTAAAATACGAGGCGAAGTATGTCACATATTTCCATACTCGCAAACTCACTCATCAAAACATTCACATGGACCCTCCGTGTACACAGTTAAGTTTGTGCGCAACCCTCACGGGCTTGAGTTCTACTCGTACTTTTCCAGTTATTTCTTATTAATAATGATTACTCAGTTAAAGTTTTTTCGCCAGCTACATTGTAATAATCTTAACCATGCTGTGCCTGTTTAGCAAAGGAATTTAAATTTTAATAGAAATGACACAGCTGTTTTTCAAGCGCATTTATCACACCACTTTGGGTTTCGTTTTAAAACAACCTATTCGTTCAACTCAGAGGCACAGTGAAAGCAGGTTGCTTCGGAGGAGTCTACGCGATCAGCAGAAAAACAATCATAGCCGCTTTGAGATGACCGTTGCTGTTTACTCATCTCGAACTGTCGCACTGTTACCTCGTCACAAGTAGCTCACAGGAACAACAGACTGAAAAACATGCCGTGACGAGGCTGCAGGTGCTTCTGCTCCTAAGAGCCCTCGTGTGAATGCTATCATTCCGAGGGCACGTATGGGGAAGAACAGAGGGGAGCGCTTCCGGGCCGACAAAGTAAACAGACGTAAAATTACACCGGGCTCCTCCCCTGCAGGTCGGGTTTATTTGCCAGAGCCCGTGCTGTACCACACTGCCGTACTGCCGCCGCAGCTGCTCTGTCCGAGTCAACACAGTCGCCATCGAGCATGAAAAGAGCAATACGGTGCTCGAAGGGATCAAAGGAAGATTAAAGTTGGCGTCTTGTCAACGGAGAGGTCATTAGAAGCGGTGGCAACCTCGAAAGTGATCATCTGATTTATTCGCAGCGCATAAATTTGGTTAGCGTATCAATGTAATTTGCTAAGTGGGCCACTAAAAGCAAATATTGCGAAATTTTATGGAAAACGCTCATCGACTATTTAGTTTCTCTCTGTCCGACAGAGAGATCGCCTGTAATGTACTGAACCAGAATGCTGCTTTAATTGATGCCTTATTGCTTATTTCAGCTCTATGGCTATCTCCAGGCTGTATCCATATTGCATCGTGGCACTAATGTTGCCTCCTACTTTTATTGCTACATAAGGAACTTCAAATGCAGCCTAATTTTATTCGGTAATCATTAACTTTACTTATGTTTGCTGTTATTGGGAAACAGTGTTATATAAATGTTGTTTACTTCACGTCTATGGTCACAAATCCTTTTGTCATGAGACTACAGGTGTCGATCTGTTTTATAAAAACATGTCCTAATACACTGGAGCCATAGCGGCATCGTCAAATACTGAACTCGAAATCAGCGCTAGGAACGTCAAATTTATATATATGGCTCACTTATATATTTCACCATGCTGGCGCTGATTTTGTGTTTAGAATTTAGCGATGCCACTATGGTTCAAATGGCTCTGAGCACTATGGGACTCAACTGCTGAGGTCATTAGTCCCCTAGAACTTAGAACTAGTTAAACCTAACTAACCTAAGGACATCACAAACATCCATGCCCGAAGCAGGATTCGAACCTGCGACCGTAGTGGTCTTGCGGTTCCAGACTGCAGATGCCACTATGCTTCCAGTATATTAGGGCATACTTTCGTAAGAGAGATCTGAGAATGGTCATTATAGACAGAAACCGGTAGTCTGATGACAAAAAGATTAGTGACCACTGACGTGAAGTAAAGGAAATTTATTCCATAATCGGATCACAGTTCAATTCGCGACTATGTCGCAGCTTGTAGAATACCGTTTTAATTTTGTAACCATACAGCATAGCTGGGTTTGCTGGGAAACATAACTGTCAAAACTACAGCAGTATATAACATCGATAAACGACCTAAGGTGACAGTTCCCAATAAAAGCAATCATAATTGAAGTTAATACTTAACGATTAAAGTCAGCTCCAAGTGATGTTCCTTAGGCAGCAATACGATTATAAGACAGCGACAGCGCCAAGACGCGATATGGATATAGCCTGAAGATGGCCACAAGCAGAAATAGGCCTTTTGCGGCTGCATGATCTGCAGCAATAAAACAACATCAATTATAGCAGCATTCTGTTTCAATACAATTATTAGAATCTTCCTCGAGTACGTATTAAAGCAAGCCAAGCGCTAAGGATTTGCTATTCCTTACTTTCAACTCACCTGCTAGTAAATCAAATCCCTCGCAAAGAGAAATCGGTGCAGTTGCATAAGGCAATTATCAGCAGAATAGAAAAGTTGGATAGGCGAACGAAGATTGCCGGAAATCCACCTGTATACGAGGCATGTTCAAAAAGTAAGGAGAATTTTGAATTTTCGCGTGTTGTATTCGATTCGCGAGACGCTTTCGTTGTTGTTCTGCGACACATGTCTGAAAAGTGTCAAAGGCACTAGGAAGAAGGCCATGAAGACAACGGAAATGAAGGGTGGCCCACGCACCTCAGCACATCATCATCCACTAAATTTGAGAATGTTGAGTCCTGTCTGATCGTCGAATATGGGGTGTCTAGAAAACCTGCTTTCTCGCATCACTATACAACATTCAAACAAACCGTATTAATGAGTTTTATTACAAAAGGAAAAGATTACAATACTGAACTTCGTATTTACATGGATGTGTCGCAAGCAAAGGACGACAGACAAATAAGAAATCTCTTCAGTATATACAATTCATAAGCTGTTGAAGTATCTAATCTCGACGCTTCTGTACAACTGCGCCGCAACCAGCCGGCGCGGCCCTTATGTCATCTCCACATAGATGGCGGTGCCGTTGCGTTGTGTTCCTGGAGAGGGGTCGGTCAGCCTGCTATTGGCTGACGTCTTCTTCTTCGCAGCCCTCTGTGCTCTCTCGTTTCCGACTGGGGTGCCGGCGCTCGGCTTCACGCCGGAACAGAGAAGAAAATATAAGTTACGGTTATGAACGGCTGACAAATCACAATCAGAGAAGTGTCTCAAGATGTTGACTTACATTCTGAATTTTTTCCGATTTTTTGTGTATGAAGTATGTAACAGTAAAAATTGTTATTACATTCTTGAATTTCGAATAAAAACATCTGTGTATGTTAATTCCTCAGGAGTTACTAGTTAAAGTAAACCACGCTACAGAACTAGTGTGCCATAAATGGCAGATGGTGACTCAGGGGTTTACGGATGTAACGTAGAAATTAAGGCTAAGTCGTCCCAGTGGAAACATCTCTGATCGGAAAAAGACCGCAAAAAAGTATCACAAGTGAATGCTATGCTAAATGTATTTTTCAGTTTTAACGGCATTGTGCAACATTAGCTGTTGAAAATAGGTCGAACGTTGACGGGTACAACTTACAAGCTCGATATCGTTTGTGTCAAGCGAGGTACAAAGCGAAACGCCTGCATTTGCGGCGAATCAATTCGTGAATTTAGCACCACGATGATACAATTGTTGGTGAATTGGTGACCAAAAACAGTTGTGTAATTTTACCTCAGCTTCCATATGCGGCAGAAATGGTGCCATGTTAATTTTTTTTTGTACTCAAAGATACAGAAAATATAAAAGAGCCATAATTTTTCAAGCATACATGAGAACAGAAACGTATTGTTGAGAGAGCTTAAAGTTATCACAAAAATGGTGTATCAGAAGTGTTTCCAGTACTGGAAAAAGTGCTGACTTAATCGACCGTATCTAATGGTGACTATTTTGAAAAGAATAATATTGATGTATATTATTAAATAAAAACTCTTTACAAAAAAAGAAGAAATTCCCCTCTTTTTTTTAACACACCTCGTATAGTGGTCTGCATGGTAAAGAAGTCTCATCTAGAGTACCGAAAGGTCACTCTATCCTTAAAAGTATGTGCCATATTGAAGGATAAAATGCAAGAGGAAACCAGTCGCATCACTTAGTAAAATGAACAAAATAAGAGGGAACTTGCGAGGTGGCCAATATTTATAAGTAAGGTGTAAAGCACCTTTTGTCTAGGGTGTATCTGGATTTCGTGCCTGATGATTGCTAATGAACGTATACAGTTAGAGTTGCTTTATGGGGCAGCCGCTAGTGTATCATTCCATTCTGTAATACATCTCATCTTATCCATATTTCACACCTCTCGATGCCTCTTCCATGGATGTCAGAATCGCGGCGCTCATCATTGAATTTTTTGTGGGTGGCCGAGGCCTAAGTTTCAGACACACCTCCATTCCGAATCGAGACGAAAAGATCTCATAAAAGGTGTCAGTGAAACCACCTCTTCCCTGGGTGTGTTGACGCCAAACATCGCAGTGCAATGAGCAATACGGCGACATTCTTGCCAACCTTTGACGTGATGATAACCCCCTGAACATTTAGTCCTTGTCTAAGGACGTTCCCGGCGGGGTCAGGGATTTTCTCTGCCTCGTGATGGCTGGGTGTTGTGTGCTGTCCTTAGGTTAGTTAGGTTTAATTAGTTCTAAGTTCTAGGCGACTGATGACCTCAGCAGTTGAGTCGCATAGTGCTCAGAGCCAACCATCTAAGGACGTCATGGAGCTGCAACACCATTGGATGTGAGATGAACTCTCTGACTGTTGTGGATGAACCGTTTGGAGTGTAGCGTGACAGTAATTTTTACTCTGGTGTACATGTTGGAACGATTAGGAGCCTTTCAAAGCTATTCATGAAAGTTGAGCGTGATCCGAAGCAGCAACGGGTGTTTATGATTTTTTAAGCCCTGCTGTTTCGGACCCTCTTGGGGTGTTGTCGTGGAGGGGTAACGGGAAGGGAGACGGGAGTGTGCGGCGCTGACACACGCATTAATAAAACGGCAAAGAGTGGCAACAGCCTCAGAGGTATCCGCACACGTTTATTGAGCAAATTAAACAAATCCCTGTACAAAATCTGCCATTCACCAATTGGTAGATGCCAGTTTGACAGGCAAACATTTCGAAACACCTCAGGGGAGCTAGCTGTCGCTGGCCGTATGCGAAGTTTAATGGGTGTCGGAAAGTACGCCTGCCATGCCGGCTTCTAGGAATCAGCGAATGGCTGTCTCGGTACATGGGTATTACAAAGCGTCCTGCAAACGTGTTCAGGTCGCACCGAGGGTATTGAAGAACCCGGGTGGGGGGGGGGGGGGGGGAGCGGTCTTCTTTTTCTATTTAATTCACGCATATGTCAACGCTATAGGCACTTTTGTACCTGTTGTGCTGAATTTCAAGCTTCCGTGTCGCAGTGAGAGACAAGTATGGCGTTTCCAATAAATAACTCTTTAATTGCGTTGCGCATTGTAGTTTACCCTAGGTGAACCACCACAATGACCGAGCATCGAGTAAAAATGCCATGAAAAATTAATTTATCAGTACAAAATGCATAATGGGCGCTCAAAAATTCATTCCTCTCCCGTGTTAAGAGTACGGGTGTCGACGACCACCAAATAGTTCTAGATGATGAAACGAAGAATAAATAACTGCTTCAGTTGCACACAGTAATTTAAAAGAAAAACATCAGAGTGCAAACTGACTGAAAATACAATGTTGTCACTTTCAAATTACACTACACATCGGAATTGAAGGACAGTTTTTAGAAAACACGGTAATTGTCTCCCACTGCAATGTAAAAGTTTGGAATGTTAAGAAAGGTGGGAAGATACATTTGCTCAAGAAGGCTCACAGGATACAAATTTCAGAATATTTCAACAGTCAGCATCAAATGTTCGGTGATGAGGATGAAGATGTGGAGAAAAAATGGAAAAAATTCAAAGGCATCGTTCAATGTGCGTGAGACAAGTATGTTCCGAGTAAGGTTTTAAGGGACGTCAAAGATTCTTCCTTTTCCCAGTGACTTGGCAATCAACAACTTTGTAGCTTTTCCTGTAACTGCTGTTCCATTTCCTCCTCCTCTAACTCGTTAACTTGGTTACTGGCGTTAGTGTCACGCTGTGTCCACACGCATGAATTGGAAAGAACTTCTCATTGTTTTCCACTGGCCTTCTCCTCTGTTTCATGCAGTAGGAAAAGAACTGTTGGTACCCTGTTTTGCTAAGATATAATTAATCGATGGTTGCAAAAATCTAACATGGCGTATTTTTTTCCTAACCAGTCGAGTCCCAATAGAACCGATACAGTGAAACAAAAACTTTCGATCACATTCCCACCATTTGATTACCACAGGCAATACAACTTTCTCCCTAAGATACTTACCCTTAATCCCATAATACCAACTACATACACTTCCTTTACATGGCATGCAGGATATTTTATCTCCTTCTTTAATCTTTCGTAAAACTTCCGAATTATTGTACTAATGACACTTCCAGAATCCAGTATTATCCTTGCTTCATGCCCCCTCCCCCCCCCCCCCCCTTTCCCTAGCTCACCAAAAGTTATATTTGTATTTTCCTGCACTGGACAGCCTTCTTCTGCTAATAAGTTGCCGTTCTTGTCGTATTATAAGCCTAGCTAGTCTCATAAGCCTGTTTAAGCCTTGGTCCTATGGAAAGGCCCCTACATAGGACATTCCTCATTTCCCACATGTTCAGTGATCGCTCTAACGACTTGTAGCTGATTACTGGAGGTCTACATCCATCTTAATCTTGCCGTTGCTCAAGATTCTGATCCCCGTTGCTCTTATTCTGAAATCTTCTATCTTCTTATTTTGGTCTCAAAGAACTGACAGTTAACCACTTCCAGTCCCGTATTATAATTTTCTTTATTATCTCGAATCCCATTTCTATTCCTAAGGGGCCATTCCTTCTCTTCCTTTCCCTGTCCTAAATAATACCATAACCAACGAATTTTTTTTTTTACATTCTTTAGACAACAATTCTACCTGCACGGAAATAGGTAGGCGACTGGTCAAAACTCTAATTTCTCTTCATCTACTGGCTTATCCAAGAACTTAGCTCGGTTTAAAGCACATTTAAAATATCAATTCTAGCGGTCCCATCTCCAGCTATACAGTTTCGGATCCGATTCAAAGTACAGTTTCTACTGGTCGTCTGCTTCCAATATTCTTCCTTAAATACTCTACAAAACTCTTACTAATTTACAGTCTCCTTCTTACTAAGAATTCGACATTCCCGTGCCTCTTCCTTAAACTTACCTGCAGCGACATATATTTCCTTATCATCATTCCATGACGAAGGCATACCGGCATCAAAATATTTTAAAATCAAGACAAGATGAACCACGTTAACTGGTTTGAAGGCTAGTATCTTTTTAGCCCATCCGATCCGCCATTCCTCCAAGAAATCCTTTATTGAGCGTAAGAGCTATTGTTTCTCAACTATTGTCCCACTTTCGCCAAACGTATTGTGAGACGTACAGACATTACTTTTTCGAGTTGTACTCTATACATTCAATTTTTCCCAGTCTTCTATACCTACTTTATTTTCTATTAAAACCCTTTGGTTGTCTAAGAGCTTCTCCTTGTCCTTGCGAGCAATGCATATTCTTCACTTGATATTGCGTGGCTTCAAACTCAAGCCTGTCAATTTTCATTTGTAGTTTTAAATTTTCATCTTCTCCATGTAACTGATTAAAACCGTCCGTATTTTCTCCATGTTGGATTCTTGTTCCTAGGTACATTTGATTTTCACATTGTCTGTAATCGCCTGGATTCCTTCCATCAAATCTTGAACTCTATCATGTACTGATCGTTATAATTGATTAAGTTTTTCTTTTACATTTTCCTCCGAAGACATCTTAAAATCATCAGCTTTGGAACATGAACGTTTGTAGTAACGTAACTGAGAGTAATCTGAAACCCAACTGTTAGAATGGAAATGGCATGCGAACGTGTATTTTATCTCGTCTCTTATGCGCTTTGCCCTGTACTGAACTTTCCTGACTGCGAGAATGTAAACTGAAATAACTTTAAACCAGACCAAAATTGCATGAATTTACCTACCACAAAAACTGAATTTGATGCAACACTATTTATTTGAAATTGACATGAAGAAAACCTTGATGAATTTGAAAATAATGGTCCCTGTGCTCAATCAATGCCATCCCTGAAATAATAAAATTTCTTACCTTTATCTGCGCAATGGTGACTCTCTTCGCACTGCTCTCTGTTAGTTCTTTAAATTATATAGTTAGCATACAGCTAATGTGCAAGGGTGTTGCTTAGCATACATTTTAACTAAACCGAATGTGACTGAGATAATAACTTCTTGAGCAAAATAGTTAATCAAAACGACATGGATCTGGGAAGTGGTATTGACTTGTGGAAAGTAACAATATGGCACTGACTTTAGAACTTGTATTTTGACTCTTTGAAAATTAATAATGCTCACAATTAACACACAATAAACTGATTCTACATTAACAATTAGCTTTTCAGAATTATTGGATGTGGGTGCTATACATTGTCTCAATCATCACTAACGAATACGCGCATTGCATTGGTAACAAAACAACTTCCTTTACCCTAGTTATTTCCAGTGTGTTATCTTGCAAAGAAAAAAATCATTATTGCCTGTAGCAGATACAACAAGTCTTTACACTTGAGAGTCCTCCATGCATCTGTCTGTCTAAAGTTTCTCTAACACATTACCCGTAACACCTTGAACCAGCGGTCGGTATTGAGCACCGACACTACTACACAATCGATACTACATTTGACTATCTCTGGTTCAATATAAAATTTGCTTTACAAAATTTTACATGTGTATATATCTTTCAAGTTCTTCTGGAAATCTATCAGTTTTGTGGTTCATGAGCTCCTTTTACACTTTAGAGTCATGAATGTGTACGTTTAACCTTGCAGTGTTAGTGTATATTTTCTCTGAGTGTTCCCTTTCAAACTTATGCTAACTGATCTCTAATCGCTTGTAACTTTAACTCACTGATATGGTTTCCTTCTCGTACTCTGTTTTGACAGATACCGTTAATTATGGATAAATTCTGAGTTATTTCTTGCAGACTACTATTTAGTTTGTGCTCCATCTCTTGTAATCTCCGGTTCATTGTTTCATGCTTAGTGTTACAAGTATCTGTTCTACTGTTTAATTGTAGAAAATTATTACCCATTGCTATTTTGTCTAAAACTGACATGGTGAGACCGTGGCTGTGTACAATTAATGTAGGTTGATTCTTACAAAGAAGAAGACAGCAACCAGCCACTATTAATACTGGTATTTATTTAAGTAAATAGCGCCGTAACCGGTTTCGAACTGACAAGTTCATCATCAGACGGCTGTTCACAAGGTTTGCAAGATACACTTTACATAATCGTCAGTTTTCGATTTTTATTCTTCCACTGTGGCGAAACATTGTTGGTGTGTTGGTGCCCTACGGTAGAAAACAGTGTTAGAAGCGCCATATGTGAACATAAATAACCTCCAAACGATGAAATACAGAGTAAACAAGTAATGAGGTTAAGTGGGTATGGTACTTACTTCGAAAATTCCGTGCGATTTTGTTGCGAAGTTACATATATTTTGGAATATTTAAAAAATACAATCCTGCAACTTCTCAACAAAGTCGCGCAGAATTTTCGATGTAAGTACCATAACCACTTAACCTCACATATCTGTTTACTCTGTATTTCATCGTTTGGAGGTTTGTGTTCACATGGGGCGCTTCTAACACTGTTTTCTACCGTAGGGCACCAACACACGAACAATATTTCGCCACAGTGGAAGAATAAAAATCGAAAACTGACGATTATGTAAAGTGTATCTTGCAAACCTTGTGAACAGCCGTCTGATGATGAACTTGTCAGTTCGAAACCGGTTACGGCGCTATTTACTTAAACAAATAGCAATATTAATAGTGGCCGGTTGCTGTCTTCTTATGTGTAAGAATCAACCTACATTAATATTACTCATTGTACCTTCTGTCTCTTATGAACTGCTCTGCATTTCTTGTAAACCACCATTTGTTGGGGCCAACATTTCTCTGACTTTCTTCGTCTTGCGAATATAATCGTGCACTAAGCCTATGATCTCCGTTATAACAATTTAAATCTACTACTTGTATTATAATATTCACTATAATTATTGCTAGCGAATCCCTATTTAACGTCTATCCGTCTTTCCAAACCTTGTGGTACAACTCTATAATTCTACTCAGTTGTTTATAGTTTCAGTTACTTATACCATTTACCGTTTCCCTAATACCGTCTGTTGTACAGAAAGACACAAAACACTAATGCCCACAAGAACGGACGCACGAAGGGAATGCACTCTGAACGTATTTCGCCAATTGTAGTCAGGGCCGAAGGTAATAGGATCGCGCCGGCGAGGTGATACAGCAACTCCCGGTGGGCAACGGCAGCTTGATGAGTCCGCTACCTCAACCTCCAGGTGGTGGGGAGACTGCATTACCACGAACTCGCGGCGTTGCGACCCCTTCTAAGTGCTGCACGGTGAACTGCGCCAGATCCGACCCACATCGCAGGCAGCTGATGGCCGTCTCGATTTCCGTCTGCACAAACGGAATTCTCTCCCCCCAAATTCTTCGTGTTCTTTCCTTGAGTCTTCGTAGATCTCTTGATATTCTACTTCTTTCTTGCCGCCTTGTTTCTTCCAAATATCTTCTGGATGGATTTTTCTTTCGAGATTACTTTATTCTGGTATTCCATTTATTTTTCTTTCCCGCACTACTGGTCCTCGTTGACGGTCGCCACATTATCATGGCTACGATTTGTTGACCACGTAGCAGGTAGCTGCTGTAGTCTGTTTGCCTTAGTTTTCGCGTTAGTTGCAAGTTATTTGTATTAAGTCATACTGCTGCTGTTTCCGAAGTAATTTTGGGCATAGCAGATTCCGTTCTGTCGGTGCAGACCTGAATGTGGGCAACAAATTTCACTACAGTGCCAGATACCTCTCGTATGCTAAAATAATGTAGCAAACCAATATTCTATGTATTACGTTGATTGCCGTTGCTATGTCTACGAGCAGAGACCTCTTCTCAACCAAGTTTCAATGTGTTAGTGGTCGAGGTCTAATTGATACAATAAATCTTTTCAAGTATCTTATTTCGTCCATTGCATTCCGAAATTAAGTGATTCGTGTCCGTTAAATTCACTTAAAAGCTAGCTGGCACACTCGCAGGCATAATTTCATGTCATCAGAGATGTTACAGCCTGATGGCTTCGTTGACAATTGCTATCTCTGAGAAGCAATGCTGTTCATTCGGTAGAGTTTAGAAAATAAATAAATTATGCCTTTCTGTTATACATCCACTTTAACTTATCATCATACGATAACTTTAAACGTGTTTGCTCGTCTCGATTACAATATGAACGGTAGCACAGTCTTTTTATAGCATTCAAACTTCTCAAAAAAAAAAAAAAAATACTATCGTAAATCTAGCGCACCAGCGATAACCTTCATTTCATAGCCGTTAAATTCTGTTACCTGTGCACCACATATCCAAAATATTTGATGAGTAAATTTAAATTTAAAATTAAATCCACTTGCTAAGAGACTGTTTATCGTTAATTCCGCGTCACTGTCCCCTTTTTAACGTTAAAGTGGCCTCTCATAAACTTACTTACGTTCCCACAGAAAAACTTTAGTATTTGCTCACTAGACTGCGGAATATCCTAGCGCCAAGGATGTTCTTGTACATTTTCAGTCACACAAAATTAAGTTTGAACTGTATTTCCATTTGGCGACAAATTTCTCCGATATTATATTTTCAAAATTCCGGTAATGGCAGATTTAAAATAAACACTTTTTATCACAATTTTTTTGACGTAACACGTACACCGTATAGGTGTACATAGGACACGTTTCATGTATAAATATTGAGACGTCAAGAGTGTGTACGAAACTGAACTTTGCAAAACATAGATTCTAAACTCTTATTTTTATTGCCAGTGTGTAAATGCCACGGAAGGAACTCAGGGTCCCAGGTATCTTCTTTCAACCTATAGCCGCCGACTAGAAGACGAAACTGTCTAGTTGGTTTTTTTTTTTTTTTTTGAGTTCTCGCGGCTGTGAAGACGCAATTCGCTCATGAAACGAAGAAATTATAAGTTGTGCAGACGCAGTTTTGAATGCCTTACATAATGTCTACAACATAAATTACATTCTTATGGACATATTATTCTATAAACGAATTCACCATGCCTCATTGTTGTGGCTTTCAGAACCAGTTGTGGCATTCAGTAGTGTGTTCTGGATCACTACACCAAATGTGTGATCATTACAAGTGACTGCCGTCACTTTGCGACATACCATGATGAGCCACGTTCTTAATAGCCTGTTGGTATACCTTTGGATGAAATGCAGCAGTATTGCGTGGCGTGGATTCAGTATGTCGTTTGTAGATTCCCGAAGGTATGCGGCACCAGACGTCTGTGCACGGGTCACGCAGTGGCAAGTGATTTTGGTGACCAGGACATCAATGTAAGTTCGCTATCAACCTTCTGAAATCTCTGTAGACCGATTATGTTCTTGTGGTAGATAAGTGATCCTACTGGAAGATGCCGTCGCAACTGATGGAGACGTCAAGTGTGAAGGGTTGCTTTTTCCTTCAACCACTTTCCATAGATGTTCACCACAGTCGAGAAGCTTCGGCTTATTCCAGATGTGGTGCTGGGCCAGGTGTTTGATAAACACGCGTATGACAGTGGATTTCTGTATTTTCTGTCCGTAGCGCCACTAGGATGATTCCCCAATTCGTAGCTGTTGCGCTTATATACTTTCCATAGCGCGACATGTGCCCTCAACAAGACCAGGTATTCAATTTAGAGGTGGGCACTTTTCGTAATGTTGTGTCTCATCAGTGATGCAGGTGACGTTCTCGTGTTGCTAATGATAACATTGTAAGGGCTCGGACACATGTGAGAGTCTTTTGCTGTCAGGCCCTTTGGTACTCTAATACAGTAGTCGACTAACTGTTTCCACTAGTGGCGAATTTTCGCTGAAAGCTACTGCCTGATAGTTACTTACAACTAATTTATGTAAGTGTCTGAGACTCTTGACAGAGCAGATGTAGGAAGCTTTCATACACAACAGGGTGAGAGGGTGTTCAAAAATGGTTCACATGGCTCTGAGCACTTTGGGACTTAACATCTGAGGTCATCAGTCCCCTAGAACTTAGAATTACTTAAACCTAACTAACCTATGGACATCACACACATCCATGCCCGAGGCAGGATTCGAACCTGCGACCGTAGTGGTCCCGCGGTTCCAGACTGTAGCGCCTAGAACCGCACGGCCACTCCGGCCGGCTGAGAGGGTGTACGAGGACACAGAGATCACCCTCTTCGAGATTTTTCAGTCGCAATTTCGTGCGTGAAGGTAGAGAAGTTGGAAGAGCTTCGGTGTGCAGCTGCAGTGTTAGAAATTTTGGTGGCAAACAAAAGCGTAAACGGCTGTTTTCGTGTGGGATAAGAGAGAGAGTGGATTAGTCGGCGGGATGATTTTGGAACGTGCTCTTGGTGAAAAATCCATAGCAATATCGACACTTTACGAGAATGATAGCAACGGATATGGAAGAAATACTCCTTATTATTGGACGCAAGGCGGTCAAACAGCACGCTGTTGTGTATGAAGACTGTACTGTTAAAGATTGAGTGATCGTGACGCTAAGATTTCTAGCATTCGACATGTTTATTTTCCATCTTGATAACCATACTCGTTCAGAAACCAAATAGGGTAGATATCTGATAAACCAAGCTTCCTGGGACACACGTTTTTTTACCATATTTACTTATATTAAATTAGGAAACCACTTGCAAATTCCCGAAAGTCTTCCATACACACAATACAATCAATAAATACCATGTAATGAAAAAATATCGACGCATCTGTATTACTTGACGTTAAGCAGCAGGTTTCCGTGTTCCAGAGTAATTACTTTCAGACATTTCAAACATAACGTCGCTTGTTTCTCTACAGTAATAATCTTATAAAACTACTTTACCTGAGTTCTTAATCCTTTCAGACCGACTGACTACAATTGTCTACATTAACTTTTACTATGTCTTACCTGCAACAGAAATATTTTTCTCCAATGGAAACCTGAAACGCACAGTTGTGATTGTTCCACGCCTTCGTCATGCACAAGTGCTGCCAACTGTTGGGCATCACTATGAAACTATCAGCAAATCAAGGCAGCAGTGGGCAACAGCCCATGACCGCCAGAATACACGGTTGTGGTTGCTTCGCTGTATTCCACTGTATAACTGAATTGCTATTTTTCATGGTAACTTTTGAATGACCGTTTTATTTACTACAATAGAGAATATTTCATAATTAATTATTTTAGTTCATAAAATGAAGCCCAGTGTACTAGGTACATTTTGAAAATGGGTACATATTTCTGTATAAATTTCGCATTTAAAATCATTAAAAATCACCTAAGAACATTAATACATAAAGAAAAACTTTCCTTCCTCCTGAAAAACTACGGACGTTCTGGTAAATTTCTTGTGAGGAGCTGTTAAAAATTGTGGTCATTGGAACCAACAAACCTTGCTTCTTATCTCGTCTCCTGTGGCCCGGTAATTGCACATTGTACAGCGGTTGCCTTTCCTCGTACAAACGAATTAAATGGACGACTGTGTCCGAAGTCCACTTCATGGCAGCTTCCTTTATCAGTTTTTGCCGTCACGCCCCCTGACACTCACTTCACAGCGGCAGCAGTGTCAGCTAAAGCGTTTATACACAGCCTAATGGCCGTGTCTACGTGGCCCACTGGATGGCGCCCTAGTCTTCCGTTTATATGAGGTGGGATCGAGTCTTCTATGTGAATACATCTTTTTCCGTTTATTAGTTCTATTTTTTTTATTATGGGGTTGAGACTCTATGGACTGCGTGGCAACAACCAAATTCATTTTAGTCTATAGGTCTTGTTCTCGTTCCAGTTTTGACTTCCTGCCAGTACCTTCTGAGCCCACCAAGAAGTGCCTTTTTATGCTCTTCGGATAACGGTGCTCTCTGTCTTCTGGACGTTGATGCCATTTTAAAACCTTGGTAGTTGTTCACCAATCTTCTAAATTTGTTCCTGTCAGGAATTTCTCTTTCTGAAATACCAACCTGCCTAAGATCTTTTTCACATTCTTCGAACCATCTTGGCCATGTTTTCTTAGTTTGGATGAAACTCCATGTTCTTTTAGTTAGTTGCTCACCGTCCATGAGATGACCGTAAAATAACAATCGTCTCTTCTTAATGGATGCTGTGATAGGTTCTGTCTTGCTGTACAGGTACTTATTTGCTCTCATTCGCCATTTTCCACCATCCCATCTATTACCTAGGATTTTCCTTAGTATCCCACACTCTCGCTTTTCCAGCCGCTCAGCTTGACCTTGTCTGTTGATGGTCATTTGGACGCATATAAGCCCTCAGATTTTACAACTGTATTATAACTGTATTAATCAGGCAGGTAGGTTAGAAAATTTAAAAAGGGAAATGGATAGCTTAAAGTTAGATATAGTGGGAATTAGTGAAGTTCGGTGGCAGGAGGAACAAGACTTTTGGTCAGGCGAATACAGGGTTATAAATACAAAGTCAAATAGGGGTAATGCAGGAGTAGGTTTAATAATGAATAAAAAAATAGGAATGCGGGTAAGCTACGACAAACAGCATAGTGAACGCATTATTGCGGTCAATACAGACACGAAGCCCACGCCTACTACAGTAGTACAAGTTTATATGCCAACTAGCTCTGCAGATCATGAAGACATTGAAGAAATGTATGATGAAATAAAAGAAATTATTCAGATAGTGAAGGGAGACGAAAATTTAATAGTCATGGGTGACTGGAATTCGGTAGTAGGAAAAGGGAGAGAAGGAAACGTAGTAGGTGAATATAGATTGGGGGTAAGAAATGAAAGAGGAAGCCGCCTGGTAGAATGTTGTGCAGAGCATAACTTAATCATAGCTAACACTTGGTTCAAGAATCATGAAAGAAGGTTGTATACATGGAAGGACCCTGGAGATACTAAAAGGTATCAGATAGATTATATAATGGTAAGACAGAGAGTTAGGAACCAGGTTTTAAATTGTAAGACATTTCCAGGGGCAGATGTGGACTCTGACCACAATCTATTGGTTCTGAACTGTAGATTAAAACTGAAGAAACTGCAAAAAGGTGGGAATTTAAGGAGATGGGACCTGGATAAACTGAAAGAACCAGAGGTTGTACAGAGTTTCAGGGAGAGCATAAGGGAACAATTGACAGGAATGAGGGAAAGAAATACAGTAGAAGTAGAATGGGTAGCTTTGAGAGATGAAGTAGTGAAGGCAGCAGAGGATGAAGTAGGTAAAAAGACGAGGGCTAGTAGAAATCCTTGGGTAACAGAACAAATATTGAATTTAATTGATGAAAGGAGAAAATATAATAATGCAGTAAATGAAGCAGGCAAAAACGAATACAAACGTCTCAAAAATGAGATCGGCAGGAAGTGCAAAATGGCTAAGCAGGGATGGCTAGAGGACAAATGTAAGGATGTAGAGGCTTATCTCACTAGGGGTAAGATAGATACTGCCTACAGGAAAACTAAAGAGACCTTTGGAGATGAGAGAACCACTTGTATAAATATCAAGAGCTCAGATGGAAACCCAGTTCTAAGCAAAGAAGGGAAGGCAGAAAGGTGGAAGGAGTATATAGAGGGTTGATACAAGGGCGATGTACTTGAGGACAATATTATGGAAATGGAAGAGGATGTAGATGAAGATGAAATGGGAGATACGATATTGCGTGAAGAGTTTGACAGAGCACTGAAAGACCTAGGTCGAAACAAGGCCCCCAGAGTAGACAACATTCCATTGGAACTACTGACAGCCTTGGGAGAGCCAGTCCTGACAAAACTCTACCATCTGGTGAGCAGGATGTATGAAACAGACGAAATAACCTCAGACTTCAAGAAGAATATAATAATTCCAATCCCAAAGAAAGCAGGTGTTGACAGATGTGAAAATTACCGAACTATCAGTTTAATAAGCCACAGCTGCAAAATACTAACACGAATTCTTTACAGACGAATGGAAAAACTTATAGAAGCCGACCTCGGGGAAGATCAGTTTGGATTCCGTAGAAATACTGGAACACGTGAGGCAATACTGACGTTACGACTTATCTTAGAAGCGAGGTGGCGCAGTGGTTAGCACACTGGACTCGCATTCGGAAGGACGACGGTTCAATCCCGCGTCCGGCCATCCTGATTTAGGTTTTCCGTGATTTCCCTAAATCGCTCCAGGCAAATGCCGGGATGGTTCCCTTCAAAGGGCACGGCCGACTTCCTTCCCTAATCCGATGAGACCGATGCCCTCGCTGTCTGGTCTCCTTCCCCCCAAAAACAACCAACAACAACTTATCTTAGAAGCTAGATTAAGGAAAGGCAAACCTACGTTTCTAGCATTTGTAGACTTAGAGAAAGCTTTTGACAATGTTGACTGGAAGATTCTCTTTCAAATTCTGAAGGTGGCAGGTGTAAAATACAGGGAGCGAAAGGCTATTTACAATTTGTACAGAAACCAGATGGCAGTTATAAGAGTCGATGGACATGAAAGGGAGGCAGTGGTTGGGAAGGGAGTAAGACAGGGTTGTAGCCTCTCCCCGATGTTATTCAATCTGTATATTGGGCAAGCAGTAAAGGAAACAAAATAAAAATTCGGAGTAGGTATTAAAATTCATGGAGAAGAAATAAAAACTTTGTGGTTCGCTGATAACATTGTAATTCTGTCAGAGACAGCAAAGGACTTGGAAGAGCAGTTGAATGGAATGGATGGTGTCTTGAAGGGAGGATATAAGATGAACATGAACAAAAGCAAAACGAGGATAATGGAATGTAGTCGAATTAAGTCGGGTGATGTTGAGGGTATTAGATTAGGAAATGAGACACTTAAAGTAGTAAAGAAGTTTTGCTATTTGGGGAGCAAAATAACTGATGATGGTCGAAGTAGAGAGGATATAAAATGTAGACTGGCAATGGCAAGGAAAGCGTTTCTGAAGAAGAGAAATTTGTTAACATCAAGTATGGATTTAAGTGTCAGGAAGTCGTTTCTGAAAGTATTTGTATGGAGTGTAGCCATGTATGGAAGTGAAACATGGACGGTAAATAGTTTGGACAAGAAGAGAATAGAAGCTTTCGAAATGTGGTGCTACAGAAGAATGCTGAAGATTAGATGGGTCGATCACATAACTAATGAGGAAGTGTTGAATAGGATTGGGGAGAAGAGAAGTTTGTGGCACAACTTGACTAGAAGAAGGGATCGGTTGGTAGGACATGTGTTGACGCATCAAGGGACCACCAATTTAGTATTGGAGGGCAGTGTGGAGGGTAAAAATCGCAAAGGGAGACCAAGAGATGTATACACTAAGCAGATTCAGAAGGATGTAGGTTGCCGTAGGTACTGGGAGATGAAGAAGCTTGCACATAGAGTAGCATGGAGAGCTGCATCAAACCAGTCTCAGGACTGAAGACCACACCAACAACAACAACATTATTACGTCGTAACTTGGCCCCTATATTCACAGACTCTCTGCTATAGGTATTCTTTGTCAGTTGGTATGCCTAGTCTAACTTCTTCATCATGGCATTAATTGCTTCTTCTTCTAATCCATTCTCGTGGATGCCTTCACCGAGATACCTGAAATTCTTAACTCGTCCGATTTTTCCCAGACTGTTGATCATCCATTCAGGTCCATCACAGATGTTCGTCTTATATTTTGTCTTTTGAATAGAGATCTGGAGTCCAACTTTTTCAGCAATTCCTGACAGCCTATTGATCTTGTTGACTGCTGACTCTATGTTGTTAGCAAAAATGGCCAGGCCATCCGCAAAGACCAAGTAGTCAATGTACACCCCTCTGTTCTTAGAACCAAGTCTGAACCGCTCTTCATTTGTTTCTTCTTGGGCTAACAACTTCCTCCACTCTCGAATGACCTTTTCCAAGACGCAGTTGTAAAGGAGTTGGGATAGTCCGTCTCCTTGTCTTACGCCCGTTCTAATTGTAAAGGATTCTGATATCCCACCCATAAATTTTATTTTTGACACTGTGCTAGTGAGAGTATGTTTGATCAGCTTTCTTGATGTATCATCTACCCCAAACTCTTCCAAATTATTCATTAATGCATGTCGGTAGATGGAGTCATATGCCTTTTGAAAATCAACAAACACGACCACGTAATTATTTCCTCCAAATTTTTTGTACCTGATGATGTGCTTCAGGTTAAAGATCTGTTCTGGGCAAGAACGACTCTTCATGAAACCGGCTTGATATTCTCCAATACGTTGGTCAATATGACCTACTATTCTGTTCTGTATCGCTTTGGAGAGAATCTGTTATGCAACAGATACTAATGAGATGCCCCTACAGTTATTGACAATCTTTTATCGCCATTTTGTTTAGAGGATGGGTTAACGCTGACTGCCATTCAGCTGGTATCATGCCAGTTCTCCAGATCTCCTCAAAAAGTTGGACTAGTGCATCTAGAGTGTCATTAACTACCTTCAGTATCTCCTCCACTATTGAATCCTCTCCAGCTGCCTTATTATTCTTAAGGTTGTTGATGATCTCTTTGATCTCTTCTTTACCAGGTGGAGATGAGTTGGGTAGTTTGTGGATCGGGGCACATACAGGAAATCTTCCTTTCCGTTCATCACAATTAAGTAGGTTTTAAAAATAACAAGACATGATGGTGCAGGTTTCATTGTTGGTCAGGCCGAGATTTCCATTTTCGTCTCTAAATCAAAGACTAGGGGCTTGGTATTCTTTCATATTCGATTTGAACGTCTGAATGAAGTCTCTGGCATTAGTTCTATATATTATGTATGTGTGATGGTTTTTTCAGGTCTTCCATGCGGTGCATTGTTCAAGTCTAGAACTTTCGAAACAGGCTGGCTGCTGGTGATGTTCGTGTATGAGGTAAAACGGGTGATTCATTCGCTCAGAAACATGCCACTGCCACAAATTACGACTCTGAACACGCAGTCTTGTGAGTACTTTCATGTAATACGTGCACGAGTACGGAAAAATATGTTACCAAGTTGTGGTAGCGCGTAAACTGTACAATACTACACGAATTCTGGACGCAATATGACCACTTAGCTCTTGCCAGTACCAGAACAATTTTTCTTGTACTGGAGGAACCACGAGCAGCTCTCGAGAGGTGAAGAATGCCGTCGAAACGAGGTTTCAATCTTGCTGTCCTATAGGCACAGATTTGCTTGTCATTAATTGTCATCTGATCCCACTAATCTATCACTGATAACATAAATTTAAAATATTTTTAAAATTATGGATCATTCACCTGTAGAGTATGTCAGTAAGCTAGTCTCCGTATAAGTAACTTCACGTCATTGATGATCTATGCTACAATAGTTTCTTTAAGTCTGGTACGCCATTAATAAACAGATTCTTTTTCTGTCAATATTTCGCTTTATTTATGTCTTCTTATATGATTTTAATGTACTGTAAATGATGTGTATGCCCTTAAGCGAACTTTAGGCACAGATCATCGAGTAATACAATACTTCAAGTAAGTCCGGCCCGCCAGCTGTAAAAAATGGCTCTGAGCACTATGGGACTTAACTTCTGAGGTCATCAGTCCCCTACAACTTAGAACTACTTAAACCTAACCTACCTAAGGACAGCACACACATCCATGCCCGAGGCAGGATTCGAACCTGCGACCGTAGCTGTCGCACGGTTCCAGACTGTAGCGCCTAGAACCGCTCGGACACTCCGCCCGACCCAGCTGTAAATATAATGTTATTGCGCATAGCTTTCGATAGGTTTACTGTGTTTGGCAATAAGTGCATCTTTGACAACATCGTAGCAGCTATATCACTTGTCAGGCTGCAGCACTTTGAGTACGTTACGATGGAGTACGACGCCTGGTTTTGTTTATGTGATGAAAGTATGTGACGAGTACGATATGTAATACACCACAGTTGTAAATGTAAGTACTGTTATTGCACTGTAAATCTGGTAACGTTGATCTGAGTAACGGAATGCTGTATTTATGCATGCCAATATATGCAGACATGCGACTCTCTTCTACGTTGGGTTGCATGATAATGACTCAGGGCCGGAATTAGCTAATAGCAAGACTTTAATAAAGCACAGTACTGCCTGCAATGGACAATGTATTCTTTCATTAAACACTTTGAGGGTGTGGATCCCTACGGAAGCAAACTCTATCTGTAATCTTGCCACACTTTCTCAAACACTGCCTGAGAGCTGATTCACGGCGTTCTTTACACGGCACGTATTACTAGCAAAGATTGTCTGAAGGTGAAAACTTCCCACGTGTATACCTAGCTTATAAAACTGGAATCCTGATTCACCAGATATCTTCTCACACAATCGAACTGTAATGTTACCGCCGGCCGCGGTGGCCGTGCGGTTCTGGCGCTGCAGTCCGGAACCGCGGGACTGCTACGGTCGCAGGTTCGAATCCTGCCTCAGGCATGGGTGTGTGTGATGTCTTTAGGTTAGTTAGGTTTAAGTAGTTCTAAGTTCTAGGGACTTATGACCTAAGATGTTGAGTCCCATAGTGCTCAGAGCCATTTTTTTTTTGTACTGTTACCTACTTTCCGATCATCTGCATCGGTTTATTCGCATACAGCAGTTCACTGATCTTATTGCATAGGGTACCGTCAGTAACGTACTGAATATTCGTACTGTGGAGACATTTTTGTGCACAGAATCAGACTTAGTGAGTAGATTTGATAGTACTTGAAGGTCTTCCGTTTTTGTTGGTGACTTAGAATGCTTTTGGTGGAAGAGATTAGTGCGAGACCAAACATGTGGGGCAGCGGATTCTCTGTATTCTGTCCGCTACGGCACGATGTACCGCTGATCGCGCACGCCCCCTGAATTTGGAGACGGCGGGGGCCCCGTCCACCGTAAACCTCGAGGGTAGTAAATCCACTTGGCCGGCGGCCAGAGACCGCCGGTCTTATTGCGGCCTTGCCAGAGTTGGCCCACACCCACCACCGTCGTGCGGGATTCTTCTCGATGCAGACCTCGAAACTTCGGCGTGAGTGCTCACACACGCACACAAATACACACATGTGGCCTATAACACGGACGTTACGATTGGCGCAGCACTCAAGGATCGAGTCCAGTAACCGAGCACAGGAAAGACGTAATAAGTCGTACAGTCTGGGCAAGGCCTACCGAGGTGGCTACGACATAGGGTCCGCTAAAGGCTCAGTCGAAGCCGGGAGGGGGCGCAGTAAATGACCAGAAAACACAAAGGAAACTATCTAAGTGTTAACTGGGAGAATTAGGTTAAACTTTCAAGTAGGTTTACCGTTTCACATTAAAACTGTCACCTGTTCTGTTTAATTCTGAACATAAGTACTAACTCTAGTACTAACATGCAACTCATGTAAGTAAAACAAACCTACCTACAGCCTCTACGATTGCATCATGCTTGACTTCCTCTGGTACAGGACTGGGTCATCTTTTCGTTGCAGCTTTCACGCTAACCTGATATCTAGACAACACTGTCAACTGTATAATACCTACGTCCTCATCACTACTATTATTGATTCTTTACCCTCTAATAGATATACAAAATCAATACATAACAGATTTGTCTAACAATGCACATACTGACACAGCTAATTACCACTTCACATCAATAACAGTTATACACACACACACACACACACACACACACACACACACACACACACACACGCACAGACACACACACAAACACACAAACACACGCACGCATAAACGAAAAGGAAACATTGTATTCAGTTCTTCAATTTCAACATTTCATTGACAGAGAACAGCAACTTTATATGAATTCCTTGAAGCGTTTATTAATGACTCCGTCAACAGTTCAGTAATTTATTAGGTGACTAGTTTCGAACCCTTACAGTTCATTTTCAGTTTGATTTTGACTTGGTACCTGGGAACTGTGGATTGTGGCATTCATCCTGCCAACATTTATAGAGTATGTGTTGCCACTCAATGTTGGTTATTAAGATCAGGCACTGTCAGTGCAGCCTCAGTAGGCCAGGCTTGGAAATGAACCTGTAAGGGTTCCAAACTAGTCGCCTAATAAATAACTGCAACTCTTGACACAACCATTAAGAAACACTTTAAGGAATTGTATTCGTTGTCGTGACCTTTCCTGTATTTTACTCCCGGACTTGTGACGGCGTACACGATGAAACAAAGCGTAAAACAAGAAATTCAGTAATAAATTCCATAGTGACATAACCACTGTTAACACATATCTGACTATAGAATGGCGAAATGCCCGACTGTTGTTTGTAATATGCTACTTGTTTCGATGTTTCTTCTTTGTCCCTCCACGATACCTTCTCGTCTGCATAGCCTTAGCTATGTAGGCTTACATCTCTCAATTCAGTTGTGTATTTCCATGGGCCCATTACAAATGGTCGTTCTGTGTAGAGCTCAAAAAATATCCTCTGCTCTGGGAGGAAAGTGATCACGACATCTACACAATTATATTCACCTCTGCATCAAGAGGTAGGAACTCGCGCAAAAAACCAGCACTACGGACTTTTCTATATTGGCAACGAAAAATCGAGAAAACCTTTTCTGCGAGTCTTGTCAGTCATAATTTCACTTCGTGTATCCTTCTTTCGACATCAGAAAAATAATCTCCTTCAATCCATCACAGAAATGAAAACAAGTCATAAGAGCATTCCATTATCGACAACGTGACTAATACATGAAGATAAATTAGTGTACATATATTTTTAAAAAGTAATTCCAATAGCACATTGTAGGAGATTTACATCCCATCAGTCGAATCGGCTGTATATGTTATGCCTATCTTAGAATTTACCTTTCAGATTGTGTCTGATCAGACTACTCCCGAAATTTCTTAATACTTCGTGCATGGTGTACACCACGAAATCTTTTCGTGCATAGCGTCTCCACTTCATCACGTTTGTATGAGGCACTTTTCTGATTCAAAGTGGTCCACTATATACATTAAAAAGTTTATTACAATTTTGCTTCCTGGATAAATGATGAGCTTTACTCAGTACCTTAGCCACTGAAGTCAAACTTATATCATGAAGTTCGCCTTTATGATTTGCTCTTCGCCTTTCCGCTGCCCTTCGTATTCTCTCATTGCCTTCTGTACTATTACAGGGTGTCTGTCGCTCTCTATGGGTGCAAAATTGGATACTACTGTGCTCTTAACACCTGGCTACTTGTTCTTCAAGACTGAGACGGGTTCCTCCCCTGTTTCCCAAAGCATCATTTCATTAACTACTCCCTGGATATCTTCTAAGAAGATATCTGTATTCATTTGTTGAGCATGATAATACATGCAAGTCTCCTTCTGCATCGTCAGTTCAGGCCGTACATTCTTCCGCAGACAGCTCTCATAAACACTATTACTGCCAGTGTCAGGATCACACTCAGTTTCCTCACTGCTAATCCTCACTCTAAGTACAGGAAAACCTGAAACTCCCCGTCATTTTTCTCTCCTAGCAGTACTTCCATTAACACTGTAAAATTAATGTACATTGTCACAAGCAGCTATTCATTACTTACACTGCTATCCAATCTGCCCTCAACCTACCAATTACTTGCATTGTGGTTTCATTCGCACACAGTCCATTATTTCTTGAACCGACCATCCACAATTCTACAAGTTCCGCTGGTACATCACGTCCCTCTTCTCTCTCATATCTCTCAAAGTCACACCCACCGTTGTAAGAGCGACTCGCAGACCTGCAGCCTCTTCTGGAACCACAGTTACACCTGTTACCAATCCTGTCCGATTCATAGCGAGGTTGCCAACATCTCCGTTTCTCTGAATGATTGCCAAATAGATATATTTTCAGCTTTCTGCACTGACGCTCAGGCTTCGATGCCACGGTCACAGCTCGTCTCTTTGAGGAGACATTAGATGACTTTGTTTTTACACCTCCCAGCTGACCAGTATGGAGACCATGAGGTGCCTTGGCCAAACATAGTCTTACTAGCTCTACTGGATAATACACATAATTAAAACAATAGCTTCACTATTTCTTTGAAATCGAACTCATCTCTCCACGAATTTCACTCTTGCATTTCTGTTCCAAACTTTTCATCCCAGGATAGCACTTGCACAGTACGTTCTCAGCTACTTGACGGATGTATTCCATTCTCTGTCTTCCTCTACAGTTTTTACCATCTACAGCTCCTTCTAGTATCATGTTAGTTACCCCCTGATGCCTTAAGAAATATCCTATCATCCTGGCCCTTTTTTCTTGTTATTGTTTTCCACATGTTCCTTTCATCGCCGATTCTACGGAGAACCTCCTCATTCCTTACCATATAGTCCACCTAATTTTCAACGTTCTTCTGTAGCAGCACATCTCAAATGCTTCGATTCTTATCTGATCCATGTCTTACTACCATACAATGATGTACTCCAGACGTACATTCTCAAGAATTTCTTCCTCACGTATGTTCATACTCGCAGACTTCTCTTGGCGAGGAATGCACTTGTTGTCAGGTCTAATTATCTTTTTATGTCCTCGTTGCTCCGTCCGTCATAGGTTATTTTGCTGCCTAGGTAGCAAAATTTCTTAATTTCTTCTACTTCGTGATCAACAATTGTAACGTTAAGTTTCTCATTGTTGTCATTTCTGCTACTTCTCATTGCTCTGGTCTTTCTTCGATTTACTCTCAATCCGTATTCTGTACTCATTAGACTGTTCATTCCATTCAACATATACTGCAGTTCTTCTTCACTATCACTGAGGACAGTGACGTCACCATCGAATCTTATCATCGATATCCCCTCACGCTGCATTTAACCCCAGTCTTGAACCTCTTTTTATTTCCATCATTGCTTTTTCGATGTATAGACTGAACAGTAGGGACGAAAGGCTGAATTCGTCTTACACCGTTTCTAATTCTAGTAATTCGTTCTTGGTCTTCCAGTTTTTTGTTCGCGCTTGGTTCTAATACATACTGGATATTACCCGCCTTTCCCTATCGCTTACACCTACGTTTTTCAGAATTTCGAACATCTTACACCACTTTACGTTGTCGAACGCTTTTTCCAGGTCGATAAATGCAAGTTTCCTTCAATCTGGCTTCCATTATCAACCGCAACGTCTGAACTGCCTTTATGATAACTTTACCTTTCCTAAAGCCAAACTGATAGTCATCTAATAGATGCTTCAGTTTCTTTTCCATTCTTCTGTATATTATTCCTGTCTGAAACTTGGATGTGTGAGCTCTTATTACGATTGTGTGATAATTCTCGCACTTGTGAGTTCTTGCTATCTTCGGAATTGTGAGGATGACGTTTCTCCGAAAGTCTGATGGTATATCGCCAGCGTCATACATTCGACGCACCAACGTGAATTGTCGTTTTGTTGCCACTTCCCTCAACGGTTTTAGAAATTCCTATGAAGTGTTACCTTTTCCTTGTACATTATTTGTTCTTAAGTCTTGCAAAGCTCTAATTCTGATTGTAATTCTGGATTCCCTAACTCTTCCCTAAAGACTCCACTTTCTTCTTCTATAAAGTCGTCAGGTACGACCCCCGCCCCCCCTTTTCCGTAGATGCATTCGATGTACTCCTTCCACTTACCCGTTCTCTCCTCTGCATTTAACAGTGGAATTCCCACTGAACTCTTATTATTACCACTCTTGCTTTTAATTTGACGGAAAGTTATTTTGACTTTCCCGTATCCTGAATCCGTTCTTCCGACAATTATTTCTTTTTCGATGTCATCAAATTTCTCATGCAGCCACTTTTCGTTAACTTTCTTGCACTTGCTATTTATTTCGTATCCAAATGACTTATATTCCTGTAATCCTATTTTTCCGTGAACATTTTTGTATTTCCTCCTTTCGTCGATCAGCTGAAGCGTATCTTCTCGTTTCTTCAGAGTTGTCTTCCTCGTACCTGTGGTGCTGTGAGTGACCTCTCTAGAGATGTCCATCCCTTGTCAAATGTATTGCCTACTGAGCTATTCGTAATGTCTATAGTGTATATAGGCTCACAGAACTTCAGACATACCTCTTCATTTCTTAGCACTTTCGTATCAAACTTCTCTGTGCGTTAATTTTTCTGACTAGTTTCTTAGGCTTTAGACTGTTCATTACTACTAAATTGTGATCTGAGTCTGTATCTGCTCCTGGGTACTTACAGTCCAGCATCTGAATTCTGAATCTCTGCGTGACCATGACATAATGTAACTGCATCTTCCCACATCTCTCAGCCGTTTCCAAGTATACCTCCTCCTCCTGTGATTCTTGTACAGAGTATTCGCTATTAATAATTTTTATTTATTGCAGAACTCAATTACTCTTTCTTCTGTCTCGTTCCTACTATCAAGCCCATATTATCCCGTAACCCGTTCTTCTGCTCCCTGTCTTATAACCACATTCTGATACCCCATGACTATTAGATATTCATCTCCCTTCACTTACTGAATTACCCATTCAATGCCCTCATATGCTTTCTCAATCTCCTCATCTTCTGCTAGTGACTTCGGCAAGTATACCGGAACTATTGATGTCGGTGTTGGTTTGTCGTCGTTTCCGACGAGAATAATCCTGTCACTGAACTGTTCACAGTAACTCACTCTCTGTCCTAGCTTGCTGTTCCAGCATTATACTAGTTTTTGCAGCTTCTGGTATTACCCAATTTTTATTGAAACAGAAATCTTTTTCTTATTTCCATTTCGCTTCACTTCCCTCCTCCACCTCGTTATATCTAGGTTGGGCCCTAGCATATCCCTTTACAGATGCTCTAGCTTCCCTACCACGTTCAAACATCTGACATTCCAACCCCCTACTGTTCTGTGGACATACATTGTATCTTTAATGCTGTGATTTCCATTGCCTTCTGCGCCCTCATGCTGTTGAATTTCTGATTCTTCCACCTTTGTGGGCAGTTTCCTGTCTCAAGGACAAGAGAGTGTCCTGAAGCTCTATCTGCTCGTACGTCCTCTTTGACAAGCCCGTTGGCTGAATAAGTTTGTGGGGAAGCCTTCTACCGCCAATGTTGACGATTTTTATTCAATACTTATGCAGTGGCAGGGTTCGAATTCGGGACCAAGTGCGTTTTGATTACGAATCAAAGACAGTATCTCTAAACCATTCTTGCTTGCTGGTACTGGATTAGATTACTATAATTTGACTCTCATTAATTCACTTGACTTTCATCAATATGCTCACTCTTATCAGTCCTGTGTACTCCTACACCGGAAGCAATGCAGAAATGCATACAGAACGTCATTATTAAGCACATTCTCGCGGCCACAATTTCTCGTAAATGTCCAAAAATGAAATTCTTCTTCAAAAGGTGGAACGAAGACGTGGGCAATGCTTTGGGTGATTGATCCAGCCATATAAGTTGATATGGGTCATTCGTGAGTGAGCCACATGAGAGCCATATCTGAGCCACACACTTGCGGTACCTACAGCAGCTGCTCTACAAGAATATCTTTCCATAGTCTGTGCGTAACCGGTGGAAGCGCTTCTGCAAGTTTGCGGCTATGGTGTACTGATTGGCGATGTACGTGCAAACCCGGCATGCTGCTGAGAGTTGGTTTATTGGATGCGGAGTAAACTGTTCGTTGCTTTCTGTTGTTACAGACATGTTTTCCCGCCCAGCGGGAGTGTTCAGTGTGGCAGAAGCGCCATCCGGGCCGGTGGACTGTTGGTGCTGACTACATTATCTGCATTCCAGTCACTAGCCCCTCAGCCACTTAACAGATGGAAATATGGCCTGGAATTTCTTCTGACCTGAAATCTTTTGGAATATTTATAGTGGGCATCTACCTCCATCATTGGGCAGCGATTTAAACTTGTTAACCAAGTGTCTTTGAGGCAACGCCATCCTTGTTATGTCACACCTTGCAAGTGTAACTATATTTTGCATACAGCCGGGCGAGAGTGCCCTCGTCAATTAGTAGTGTTAGGCTGTTTGTGGTCGTTTTGAGTATGCATAGCGAATTGATGTATGACTCTTTTATTTGCTGAATTTCCTTGTTAATTGCACCAAGCGAGCTGTCGTTGAGCGTAACAGGAGCGGTGGAGGGGCCTAAATTGCATGCGGAGGACATCTCACTGGCACCAGAGAACACCTCACTGGTGGCAGGGAAGACGTCGTTAGCAGTGAGTGAACCTTCACGGGCAGCAGACGTCCTTGCTCCAGCACTTGGAGAGCGGACAACTGTAATAGTTGGAGTCTCCTTGCTCACAGCTGTTGATTCAGCACCACCACCACCACTACGCAGCCCAAAGGAAGAAATGTCCAAATGTGTGTGAATTCTTATGGGACTTAACTGCTAAGGTCATCAGTCCCTAGGCTTACACACTGCTTAACGTAAATTATCCTAAGGACAAACACACACACCCATGCCCGAGGGAGGATCGAACCTCCGCCGGGATCAACCGCACAGTCCATGACTGCAGCGCCGTAGGCCGCTCGCCCAAAGGAAGACCTGGAGGCGCAGAAAACCGATAGTTCTCAAACATTTTTGGTGCCTCGCCTCAATACAGCATCAGTTTTGACTCAGCAAAGTGTAAGTACAACTGTCACCAATCTCTGCTCTAATGATTGTCATAATTTAAACTACACTATCCAGAGTGTGATCAATGAATCTTTTGAACCTGAAGGTGCTGTTAAGGATGTCGATATTTACTGAATGTGTATCATGGATACATTCGGGAGGACGACGGTTCAATCCCGCCTCCGGCCATCCTGATTTAGGTTTTCCGTGATTTCCCTAAATCCTTTTAGGCAAATGCCGGGATGGTTCCTTTGAAAGGGCACGGCCGATTTCCTTCCCCGTCCTTCCCTAACCCGAGCTTGCGCTCCGTCTCTAATGACCTCGTTGTCGACGGGACGTTAACCACTTAAACCTCCTCCTCCTCCTGTATCATGGATCATTGGTGCAGAGATTAAGAATCAGTGGGTTTTGTTAAAATTAATTTTTACTAATTGGCTATTCAGTTTTGTAGAAAGGATGTCAAAAGTGGTGGAGACTGTACTTTCCTTAAATCTAACGTGGAATATAAAAGATATGTGTGAGGCAGGAGGTTTGAGTACCGAAAAGCAGTTTGAAGCTATTGATGTTCAGTTGCATTGGTATCTGGATAATAAAGTAATTATAACAGTTTATAGACCATCTAGTGGGACACAGACACATTCTATAATAAACTGAAGCCTGTTCTGAACATTGTGATTAGTGAAAAAGCCACCATAATTGTCTGTGGTGAATTCAATACTGACATTGGCATCTAAGAAGCTGCTTCTTAATTTACTGTACAGAACGGAAAGTTTTATAGAAAACATAATTCAAATACTGATACCACAGAGATAGAAATTACTAATACTAACTTAGGTCCATCTCGGCATAATGACCTCATGCTTACAATTCCAGCTATGTCTGCGAAGGAAAGCAAAGTACATCTTTCTTACAAAAGAAATCTTCCTGTGGCAAATTGTCTACTTTTGTTGGTAGTCCAAGTAGTGACTCTTGGTTAGAAGTACTTCCACAGTCTAATACTAACAATGCTTATGATGCTTTATCTTCGATATTCATGTCCAAGTTTGAAATCGGTTTTCCTAGGAAACTGACTAGAACCCGTTCATGCTGGAACACTATTTCTAGTTCCTGGGCCACGTCAGGTACTATGATTTCCTGTAGGACTTCAAAGACGCCCAGTCCTCAAATGAAAAGACTCATCGGTCACCAGCTTATAGAATATGTAAATACTTATAGGCAAATATATCTACAGCTAATTGGAAACGCAAGCAGTCTTAGAAATGATGATATGATAAGGACTTCGCTCAACAATTTAAAATCTCTATGGGCTAATGTAAAAAGTGAAACAGGGAGGTTACATGAAAAACAGGAAATTACTTTTACGAATGCTGATGATATCGCCACGCGGGATTAGCCGAGCGGTCTGGGGCGCTGCAGTCATGGATTGTGCGGCTGGTCTCGGCGGAAGTTCGAGTCCTACCTCGGTCATGGGAGTGTGTGTTTGTCCTTAGGGTAATTTAGGTTAAGTAGAGTGTAAGCTGATAACCTTAGCAGTTGAGTCCCATAAGATAAGGGGTGTAGACAGGTATAGGGTCAGCCGGCCGCTGGTGGCCGAGCGGTTCTGGCGCTACAGTCTGGAACCGCGCGACCGCTACGATCGCAGGTTCGAATCCTGCCTCGGGCATGGATGTGTGTGTTGTCCTTAGGTTAGTTAGGTTTAAGTAGTTCTAAGTTCTATGGGACTTATGACCTCAGCAGTTGAGTCCCATAGTGCTCAGAGCCATTTGAACCATTTGAACCAGGTATAGGGTCAACTAATCAGTCGCTTCAACGAACTACTTCAATAGATTGCTGACAACAAACCACTGCTCTGTGACAATCAAAAGGAAATTTACATCATTATTACGGAGAGGATCGACAACAACAATGGCGGAATTATCTACTTGGATGCTCCAGGCAGTGAGGGGAAACCGTGTCTAACATATCTATTGCTGGCTGAAATACGTGCTAAACAACACATCGCATTTGCACTGCAGTCATCCGACATTGCAACCATACTTCTGGAAGGACGATGAAATGCCCATTTCGTCCTTTAGCTACCATTGAATATACCCGAAAAACAATTCCCGTATGTGAAATCTCAAGAGCATCTGGACGGGGTGAACTTCTAAAGCAAGCTAAAATTATCTTCTGGGACGAATGGAGAAAGTCCCACAAAAAACGACTTGAAGCCATGGACAGAACATTGGGAGACTTGCGAGGAAACTCTGAAGTGATGGGAGGAGCTCTACTCATACTCTCAGGAGATTTTGGACGAACACTTCCAGTTATCCTAAAGTCAACACCAGCAGACGAGATCAATGCTTGCTTGAAAAATCACATCTCTGGTAACACATACAAATACTTAGTCTAATAAGTCATGTGAGAATTTAAGTACCGTAAAACGAAACAACAGCACTTTTTGCTCAACAAATTTCAAAAATAGGCGAAGGCCTTATCCTACTGACTAGACGACCGACCTCATTAAACTCAACAGTGATTTCTGCAACATAGTCACTGCCGAAAACGAAATCATCAACCAAATTTATCGAAACATGTTCACTACTATGGAAATCCGGACTGGCTATTTGAAAGAGAAATTCTGGCAACTAAAAGTAATACTGTCGATGATATCAACTTTAATATTCAAAAGAAAAAAGGGAGAATATACAAATCGATCGACACGATGGTAAACGTTGAAGAAAGTGTAAACATCCCTACAGAGTTTCGAAACTCTTTGCAAGTACCAGGAATGCCTTCGACTTAAAATAGGACCTCCGATCATACTATTCAGAAATCTCAATTCACCAAAACTGTGTAATGGAACAAGCATGACTGTCAAACATAATCGAAGACGAACTTACGACTGGAAAGTGCAAAGGATACAAACTATTTATCCCTAGAATACTACTGATCTCTCCTGAACTGCCATTCCAGTTTAAGAGGCTGCAATTTCCAATCAAATTAGCCTACAGCTCTACAATTAACAAAGCGCATGGGCAAACTTTAAAACATTGCGGCATCAACCTCAAAGACTCCTGGTTCTCTCACGGTCAACTATACGTAGCTTTCTCTCGAGTAGGAAATTCGAAAAAGAATTGTGCATATGCACCCCTGATAACAAAATGAAAAATTTTGTTTATAAACAAGTATTGTAAACAGCTAGAACGTGTTTCCACTAAAAAAAAATTACCTCGTACGCCTTAACAAGTATTAAAAATAGTTGGTTCAAATGACTCTGAGCACTATGCGACTTAATTTCTGAGGTCATCAGTCGCCTAAACCTAACTAACCTAAGGACATCACACACATCCATGCCCGAGGCAGGATTCGAACCTGCAACCGGAGCGGTCGCTCGCCTCCGGACTGTAGCGCCTAGAACTGCACGGCCACTCCGGCCGGCTAAAATAGTTGGAATATATTTTCAATAAATTTTTTTACTCCTTATACTTCTCAGTTTATCCTTTTATTCCAACTAGCACACAATCTCATATCAGCTCCCTGAGCGATGCCGGGTATCGTAGTAATTTCATGAAAGGTGGCTGAGATATACCTCATTCTAGATGATTTCTCCCACATCTTGTGTTCATCTCTTATGCCTACGAGAAGAAACTTTTCCTTCCACACATTGCATAATTTCTACTGTGCCATTCATTTTTACAGTGTGCCATTAATTTTTACAGTGTCATTTCGTCCGTGTAGCGTCTTTAAGAGATTTCCGCTGTCACTAAGGTGCTTTATATGCCAACAGTGCTTTTGGTTCACACTGCTGCCATCAACACAATTGTCATTCTCAATAAGAGCATTCTTATTGCTACTTCGTCGCCGCATTGTGATATATAAAAGTCGGCTAACAGATGCTGAACCAAATATGCTATTTGACTGAAGGTTTCCGCTTTTTCCGGTTACTGCTGACTGTGGGCTGTAAGGAATCAGTGCTTCGAAGTACTGAAAAGGATAATTCCTTGAATGGAAATCATATCTGTCGTGTATCGCAACATTCAAAATGGCTCCGAGCACTATGAGACTTAACATCTGAGGTCATCTGTCCCCTGGAACTTAGAACTACTTAAACCTAACTAACCTAAGGACATCACACACATCCATGCCCGAGGCTGGATTCGAACCTGCGACCGTAGTGAACGGGCGGTTCCAGACTGAAGCGCCTAGAACCGCTCGGTCACATCGGCCGGCTATCACAACATTTCATCTGAGTTCAATTCCACATCAGGAAACGTCTTAAAAGAAGGATTTTTATATTGCTAAGGAAAAGGGGCAACTGATTTTCGCGCCACAGAAAATATATTCACACAGCGGCGGAGTTACGGAGTAGCTGCTTTCCAATTCCACTTGAAGAAGCTGATGAAGAGCGTTGAAACAGATTTCCATTTGGATACAATGAAGACCGTCTTCAAAGTGTGGGTTAGAAGATCACTATCCAAACAGTGAAATAGCTTTCAGCATATTTAATTCAATGCCAATGTCTGCAGTGTTTTGAGACCGAAGTTTCTATCAAATTAAAAAACAGTAAAAAACTACTAAAATTGGAGTGTGGGTAAATGCAGTAAAGTTTAGCTGCCTTGTCAATAGAACACCACGCAGCTTCTAAACTTGATTTTAGCTGCATAGTTAATGAGTCTGCATCGCTCAAAGAATGGAAATGCAGTGCAATGTTGTAGTAAAAAAGTTCCAGTAAAGAGATATTCACTGAACCCTTCATTATAACTCTCTTTGTTGTATTTCTAATTAGTAATTTATAAATTATCTCTAGTTTATTAGGAAGAAATATAATCATTCTCTGTTATACATCGTATGAAAACTAATAGATACTGATTTTGTTTTTATTTCCTAAACTTTTTGTAAGGTTTATACAATTTGTTATTTGCATAATGCAATTTAATTTGTTAGGAGCTATTTTTTATATTAATACAGTTGATCTAAGTGTTATTTTTAAACAATGCTTTATTTTCGTTAAACCTATTGATGAGGTCGTAGAATCTGCTAAGCCTCTACACAAAAATTACAAGAGAAGTAGTTTTACAGAAGGCAGAGGGAACGAGGTTCTGCCATGGTTACAGAGTTCTTTCAGTATGGCTCTGCCAACAACTGCAACATTCTGTACTGTTAAATATCGTTCCAAGTTTATGATCTCTGCAGTTGCTATCGAGTGCAATCGTATGGGTATATCTAAGCTGCAATCCCATTGCTGGCGCCCCTTTACTTGCTGCCGATAAATTGCTGCCCCCCCACTGCTACATCACGTCTCGCTGCTCCCTAGGAACCTTGTCACATTTACACTGCAGCTGTTCACATTGGTAGCAGAGTGCCAGCAGAAACATACTTGCTACGTGCTAGAGTGAACTTGAGGCGCCAAATCATGGCTCAAGTTTCAGGATATGCGCCAGTGGTCAAGGGGCGAACTATAAACCAGCTTGAATCCATCGCCTGGCGAGGAGCAGTTGGGCGAGCAGGTAAAATCAGCCAATAATACTCAGTGGGCTTTTTTCATAGTCAGCGGGTCATGCCAGGGAGAATCGACCCGCGAGGTGGTAACATAAATGTTCTCTAAAGTTAAACTGATACAACTTGTCAGTGTTCCTACCACCTGCGTGCAAACCCCTCCTTTTCAGTATAGCTGTTGCAACTCCAAATCTTCGACCATCTGCATCAGGTACTCATGTCTAGCACTGCCTCATCAGCTACCATTACAGCAACTACACTTTTGAACAATGACCTAAGTCGTTACATTTTCACCATCGTATGATCTGTTTTCATAATGTTCTTCAACGGACGGTATTTTCTCACTGGTTCGTCGTAGGACATCTTCATTTGTTACTCAATCAATCCACCTCACCTCCAGCACTCTGGTTCATTTCCAGATTTCGAAGGCTTCCCGTAACTTCATTACTGTCTTCCACGCTGTCTGCAGTTCACAATGATCCAGCTGTGAGTTAAACGCAACCTTTCCTGAATATTTCTGTTTTACGTCAGTGGTAGTTACTGTTTGTCGTTATAGAGAGCCTGTTTGCCTTGGGCAGTAGATGCTACTGTAATGGCGTCAGCCCAAGGCAAGGGATCTCGTCGCTGTAAGGAGGGCACTTGTTATAATATTCTGGCACGTACTGCAGCACATCGGTCGCCTATGCGCCATAATCCACCTGCCAGTCGCTGACCAGCGAGTAACAAAAACCAGGGACGCTTTGACACACAATATATGTGACATCTGAGGAGGCAGCAACACGAAAAACCCACTTTGATGCTTATAAATGGTGGCCGTTTGCCCAGTCCGGTCACTGACCCATGGTATGGGCTACTGTTGTGAGGGTGCTGCCACTCAGCTGTGGTCGTAGCTGTAGCATTGGTGAGCTGAGAGTCTAACTGTCTCTCTCCCAGCCACCGACCTACTGGTCGCCCACCAACACCAGATGCTGCCTCCCAGATGCCTCTGTCCCTCAGATCTGACCACCAGCCAGGCAGGCTCGTGTATGACCGAGAGTGGCAGCGGCTTTCCAACCTGCAACTGAGCCAGCACTGCCAGCCAGCTGAGTATGCACACGTCACAGAATCTTTTCGCCGCCGTGCGGAACCAGACATACCAGCAGCCGGCAGTCTCATCACTGCACGTTGTGCGCTGACGTCCTTCTGCATGATTCCCACCATGCAGGACTCGCATGATGTGCACATGTACACCAGCACACAAGTGTGGGAAGTAAATGAAGATTTCTGCTGTCAATAAATTGTTATCCATTCACGCTAAGCCACCAACGGAGAACCCTCACACCTGTTGCACTACTCTGTCTCTTGTGTACCTTTTCTTCTTTCTCTATTCTACTCCCGTTGTAATAAAATCGTCTTTCTTGAATATTCATTATTCACCCAGTCTACCACCCAGAGGTAACGACACTGAGAGCATGCGTATATTCTTTCTTCTCGATGTCAATGTAGATGTGTTTCTGGTAATCTTTAAATGGTCCACAAACGTTTCCAATTTTTAAATATTATCTCTTTCCATTTTTTTCTTATACGAATCAGGATCCTAAACCAGAAAGAAGCAACTTTTAAACAGCAAATGATAATTTGTAGGGGATTTGCTAGCATTATATCGGAGAGCACCCTAAGGAAAACATTACCTTGATCTTTCCGGCAGAGATTTTGACCTTATTTGATACCATCTCCAAAATTTTATAAGATATCAAGAAGATACTACATAAACTGTTGTGCGTTAGGATTGGTATACTGATTGGTAATACTTTGTTGAGTGTGATAAAACCGAAGAGACGGAGAGTGAAATTGGTTGACAGTGGTAGTATAGGATACTAAGAAAAACGAGGTAGGTTCAATATTAAATGGAACACATTTTTTTTGTCACCCAATTTCAGTTTAAGAAAATGTACAGTTTCTTGCAGGACATCGCGGAATGTAACAGCTTCAACCCCTGTAGCTTCATGAAGTTCCGAGAAGGGGCGACGCTATATGTGGCCTTTAAAGTGGCGTCTGGAACTGAGGTGCGTTAAAAGCACAAAGCTGTTATTAATTTTTTTTTCTTTTCGAAGGGAAACCAGAGCATCGCAGGTGTTCGTAGACTCCTTCAGAAGGTCTACGGATTCCTGGCAGTGAACAAAAGCACGGTGAGTCGTTGAGTGAGACGTCCGTTATCATCGCAAGTCCGCTCAGACGTGTCCGATCTCCCGCCGTTTGCTGGCCAGCCGCACACGGCTGAGATTCTTGCTGAGACACTCTCATTCGAGCTGATCGACGGATCTCAATCACTGCACAGTAGGACGTCTCTGGTACTAGAGCTAACACACTCGTCCACCAGTTGAGGTAACTGTTTGTGCCCCCTGGGCTCCTCGCCGCCTTACAGGAAGACCGTAAACAGCAACGAAGAATAGTAATTGCCTGCCCGTCACGAAGCCGATCGTGACAATTTTTTGTGAGACATTGTCACGGCCGACGAAAAATGGGTTCATCACTTCGTGCTGGAGACAAAACAACAATCCTCGGAGTGGTGCCACACCACCTCTCCTCCGAAGAAGAAGTGCAGAGCCGCACCCACAGCCGGTAAAGTCCCGGCGACGGTTTTCTGGGACTCGGAAGGTGTTACTCTGCTGGACGTCTTCCACTCACGGTGCAACTATTATCTCTGAAGTGTGCTATGATGCCATCAATACTCTGAAGAAACAACTTCAGCGCGTTCATCGCCACAGAAATGCAAACGAGCTTCTCCTTCTCCACGACAACGCAAGGTCTCACAGGAGTCTGTGCACCTGAGAGGAGCTCACAAAACTTCATTGGACCGTGCTTCCGCATCCACCCTACAACCAGGAAGCGACACTTTCCGGCTTCCAGCCATTTCGCTGAATGCATCTCGCGGCAGTACGTCGATGGTTGGAAAAGGGGGAGGGGGGATTATTAATGCACCAAGACGTTGGCTCCAACGTCGACCAATAGAGCGGTAGCATGCGGGCGAATTGGGCTTCCCAGTAAGGAGGCCTAAGGTTCACTGGATTCCTGAATGAAACCAACCTGGTTTCAGAAAAAAAAATGCATTACGTTACGCACTGAACGCCACACATATGTAAACAGATGACGGAGAAAATAAGGGGCTCCTGTCAGGGTTAGGGTTGACTGGTGGCAACCTCGCAACAGATATCCACACGGGTACACGAAATGCCCATTAGGCCTTTACTGAATGACCAGCCTCGCAAGACGGACAGTGTTTATACGTGCCAAAGCAGGTTTGTTGTTGTGTGGCCGCTGCAGATGCCACGAACGTCCATTTCCGAAGCGTCTATTATTCGGTAACTCGCTGGTCACCGACTGGCAGGTGGGTTGCGGTGCCTGTGGGGCGTACAGACGAACAGTCCTGCTACCATACACTTCAGCACCAAAGAGACTGGAATACGCATGCGTATTCAATTGCAGATATGTGTAAACAGGTACAGTATGGCACTGCGGTCGACAACGCCTATGTAAGACAAGTGTCTGGCACAGTTGTTAGTTCGGTTACTGATGCTACAGTGGCAGGTTATCAAGACTGAAGTGAGTTTGAACGTGGTGTTATAGTCGGCACACAAGCGATGAGACACAGCATCTCCGAGATAGCATTTCATGAGTGTACCGTGAATATCAGGAATCCGGTAAAACAACCGACGTCGCCGGAAAAAGATCCTACAAGAACAGGACCAACGACGACTGAAGAGAATCGTTCAACGTGGCAGACGTGCAACTCCTCCTCAAATTGCTGCAGATTTCAGTGCTGCCCTCTCATTAAGTGTCAGCGTGCGAACCATTTAACAAAACATCATCGATAGGGTCTTTCGGAGCCAAAGGTCCACTCTTTCACCTTTGATGACTGCACGACGCAAAGATTTACGCCTCACCTGGACCCGTCAACACCGACATTGGACTATTGATGGCTGGAAACATGTTGCCTTGTCGGACGACACACGTTTCAAATTGTATCGAGCGGATCGACGTGTACGGGTATGGAGAGACCCTCATGAATCCATGGACCCCGCATGTCAGCAGGGCACTGTTCAAGCTGGTGGTCGCCTTGTAATTGTGTGGGGCTTGTGCAGTTGGAGAGGTATGGGACCCCCGATACGTCTAGATACGACTCTGATAGGAGATACGTACGTAAGCATCCTGTCTGGTCACCTGCATCCATTCATGTCCATTGTGCATTGCGACGGAGTTGGGAAATTACAGGAGGGCAGAGGGACACCCCACACGTCCAGAATTGCTTCAGATTCGACCCAGGAACACTCTTCTAAGTCTAAACGCTTCCGCTGGCCACCGAACTCCCCAGACATGAACACTATTGAGCGTGTCTGGGACGCTTTGCAACGTGCTGTTCGGAAGAGATCTCCCCCTCCCCCCCCCCCTCTCCCTCCTCGTACTCTTACGGATTATCGACCCTGCAGGATTCATGGTGTCGGTTCCCTCCAGCACTACTTCAGACATTGGTCGAGTACATGCCACGTCGTGTTGCGGCACTTCTGCGTGCTCGCGGGGGCCCTACACAGTATTAGGCAGGTGTACCAATTTCTCTCTTCACTGCACAAGGGATGTTCCGAAAGTAAGTTTCGTCAGTGTTTCTCGCATGGAAACTGTACTCCCAAAATTAAAAATGCGCCATGACATCATGATCTAAACTTCCTGCAATGTTTCTGACATAGTTGGAACCGACATTAACAAATTAGTTATATCATGCAATCAGTTTGAAATAAAACCACTAAGGTAAAACTCTGTGCCCTGCGATGCAAGAAATTGTCGCACAGCCAGCCCAAGCTCAGAGTTGGTTTGGAACTGATGTCCCGGCAGTGGGACTTTCAACGCAGGGCAGGTTGCCTCCCTGAACATGTAACACAAGCGACCAGCCATTTGACAAGACATGACCTCTTCACCAAACACGTTCATCAATGACGGACATGAAGTTCCCACGTGCCCATTCATACTAGTTAACAGCACCCACTTCCAATGGCGAGCACGTTGTAAGTGCTGCCATCGTGAGGCGTACTTGATGAATCTCGGGCGCGCCGATCTTACGCCACTCTTATCTTGTTCAGCTCACTGTGCACGCGTCATTCCACCTCTGCTGACGCCCTTTCCGCCGATCAACCAGCAACTAGTGTCAGTTAATATGGCGTTTGTTTGATACGTCTGGCGTATCATTTTCTCTTTCAAAAAAATTGCCGAACATACTTTTGGAATGAAACTTCCTGACCGATTAAGACCGTGTGCCGGACCGAGACTCGAGCTCGGGAAGTTTGCCTTTCGCGGGAATGTGCTTTACCGACTGAGTTGCCTAAGTACGACGCGTCCTCGCAGCTGTACTTCTTTGTAAGGACTGCAGAAGCATAAAAGGTTTCCTGTAACGTGTAACAGTTACCAACAACCACGAACATGAACTTTGATGCGAGAAAAAGTTTCGCAAAAGGCTGTGTTTGGTGCAAGTCCTCAATGGGTGCAAAACGCCGAGAATGTGGATGACAAAATGAAATCACTGCATGCTTTCGAAATGTGGAGTTACAGCACACCGTTGAATGTGAGACTCATTGTTTCGGTAACAAATGAAGACGTTCTGCTACGAGTCAAATGGTAGAGAACACAACGAATGGAATAGGTAGCACAATGGGAATTGTGTTATGACACGAGTAACTGCTGAAAACGTTTGTACATAGAACCGTAGAGGGAAGGGTATTGAGGAAGGAATGGTGAAACATCTTTACCAGAACAAGTACGACAGCTTATAAGCCATTTACAGATACTAAGAACTGGAACGAGAAGTAGTATGGACATATACAAAAGGCCAACTGCGATTAGAATATAGCAACATTCACTGGTATGCGACACTTATGGACGAAATGAACTTCCACATGGTGCGTCACTGCTAAGTAACGTAGCTCCATGAAACTTGGACCTCACATAGAAAGAGCTGGTACAGTATAGTACAAGAAACGCAATATTTTTATTCAGAGACAATTATATATTAATGTCATTGTGATTAATGATGGTCCCCCTAGACATTAAAAAACGGGACGATAAAATGTTCTTGTGGTAGGGAGTTCGATTCCTCCATCACTGCGGGTGGCAACTGCTGGATAATGGTTGGTCGTGGACGTATTGCAGTACGTCACCCCAAAGCATCCAGCACGTATCAGATGTGGCTTAAGTAGAGGGAACAGGCAGGTCAGTCCATTCGCCGAATGTCCCTTCATTCCAAGAGCTCTATCACCTGTACTGTTCAACGCAATTGTGCATTATCATTCATAAAAATTAAATCAAGGCGAAATGCACCCCTGAAAAGAAACGCTTGGGGAAGGAGTACAGTGTCACTATAACGCTGAGCGGCCCGCCTACAAAGACTGGGATGTCAGTACATCTTCCCACATTATGCTTTCCCGCACAATAACACCTGGACCTTCAAAACGAACATTTTCGGCAATGTCTGTGGTTACAATACGTGTTGCCACAACTCCCCATATGAGAACGAACATGATCGTGGAGACTTAGTGTGCCGGAACCGGTTTATAGTATTTCGTGACATTAATTACTTATAAATGATATTTCAGGTACATCAAAAAAATATAAAACCCGTTACATATTGTCAGCGTAAAAATTCGTTTGATCTCAAAAATGATTATCCGGCTACTATTTGTCACTCTGCTAAAGACATCTCCACTTGACGTTGTGTAGAAATGTTGTCTGTAAAGCCGTGTGAGTGGCACTAAATTGCATATCATTTATCAGATTTTACACAACTGTTACTTAAGATGGAAGCACTTTTCTCTTTAGTCACAAAATACTACCCGCGTACAACACTGACGTATGTATCCTATTAAAATATTTCATGTAAATCGTCAGAAATAATTAGGCTTCATATATCAGTAAATAAGAAATTAATATTACGTAATGTCCTGTGAACACTATTTTTGCCGGCCGAAGTGGCCGAGTGGTACTAAGGCGCCACAGTCTGAAACCGCGCTGCTGCTACGGCCGCAGGTTCGAATCCTGCTTCCGGCATGCATGTATCTGATGTCCTTAGGTTAGTTAGGTTTAAGTAGTTCTAAGTTCTATGCGACTGATGACCTCAGAAGTTAAGTCCCATAGTGGTCAGAGCCATTTGAACTATTTTTGAACACTATTTTTAAAGTTTCAGTCTGAGCTGAATTGTGTCTATTAAAGTGGATTCGGGACCACCGGTGCACATTTATTTCCATTCATTTATATCTAACAACATTTATATTTGTTGAAATTCTCGATTCAAAACTGCCGCGGACATATTTTTGTTGAGATGGTGGCAGACAGACGATAGTCTGATAGTTATTCCCGATTTATTTTATATCATGTTACTATATTTAGATAAAAGTCTCTTGTTCTCTGTTCTTTAGCATTTAAAATTATGCTCAATGATAAATACCGTCATATTTTTTATACCAGCAACTAGTAAACTGTGCTGCAAGTTACTAGAGCTAACGGCTGCGCTCCTATTCGCGGAGCTGAAAATTAACACTTAAAACATTAATTAGATTGGATTACAGTTGAAATAAATACTAATCCACGTCTTGACAATAGCAACTCTATTTTTCAAATAATAATTAACATTATATAGTAACAGGTTCTTCTCTTTACAGGCCTCACACGTCTCACGTCCGGACAGTTCATTGGTTAGCACAGGAAGAACAATCATCACAGATAACAAAAGAAGATTACAATTGTCGTTGTCCATGAATTTAGTTCTCTGATACTAGTTTTAATTCACACAGAAATTAAATTACTTCGTACCTTGGTACACAAGGCGCATGTCGTTTCTGACGCTGAGACTTTGCCAGCTGAGCTGTCCCATCTTGAAGTTACATTTCGTCATAATGGTTGTAGTGATAGACAGATTGAACGTGCGTTGCGCTATCGACCAACTGTACATCGGGTGATTGCTGATAATTCTGAGTCAACACCTAAGTCTACTGCCTTTTTGCCTTACGTAGGAAACACGTCCAACAAAGATCGGCCGTATTTTACGGAAACACGATGTGAAATGTGTTTTCCGACCTCCATGTAAAATTATAGCATTTTTGAGTTCCGTTAAGGATGATCTTGGATTGCGTAACGCGGGTGTATATCGTATTCCTTGTAGCTGCGGCACGGCATATATTGGTCAAACTATCAGGACCGTGGAGTACCGATGTACTGAGCATAAACGGCACACACGATTACAGTAGCCAAGTAGATCTGCTATTGCCGAATATTTCTTGGATACTGGTCACCCCGTGTTATATAATAACACCGAGATATTGGCATGCACGTCCAGCTATTGGGACAGTGTTATTAGGGAGGCAGTTGAGATTAAATTAGCGAGCAACCCCGTTAACAGGGATGGAGATTTCTGTTTAAACTCTGTTTGGAATCTGGCTCTCTCCCTTGTCAAAAAACAGAGGAACAGAGTCAATGCCGCCTCACCTGCGTATTCATAGTCTCACTATCGATAGCTCTGACTTTGGTTATCTTTGGTGGCACTAGTGTTCAGTGTGTGTGTTATCTTTGCTGATTCAGTCCGAGAACCGAGTTTTTAAATTTGCATGTACGCCGCCTGTCCGTTGCAGCTTGTGGAGACAGAGGATTAGAGATACAATTCTATCACACTACCCCAAATGATTTCGATTTATTAAATGCTGCAGAATACAGAGTGCAAAATGATTTGAAGGAAGGGAGGAAGGAAGGTGAGTATTTAGCGTCCCGTTGATGTTGAAGTCATTAGAGATGAAGCACAGGCACGGTTTAAGGAAGGGCTGGTAACGGGACTGGACGTGCCTTTCAAGGGAACCATTCCGGCGTTGGCCTTCACCGATACGGGGAAATCACGAAAAACCTAAATCAGAATGACCGGTCGTGGATCTGAACCGTTATGCAGCACTGCGCTATCTAAATCATTTGCATCACATGATTTTCATCTCTGAGGTGCCATTCATACATAGGACTATATATAATGAAGAGCTGTGCGAGTTCTGTTGTAAGGACTATGGTTTCATTTTTTTCTAGCCTTAACCCTCGTTAAAATCACCTTTCGTTATTCCGATACCCTATCCGAAAGTTCTTGCCGCTAAGAAACTTGAAAACATGGTTAGATTGCGTTTATTCACACATGGGATACATATTAGTAAATTTGTAATGTGTGATGTCATTAAAAACCGTGGTCATGGTTTCTTATGAAATCACAAGTCAAAATGATGCAAAATCATTTGCATCACATGAATTTCATCTCTAAGGTGTGGTTCATACACATGTATAGTCATCAGCTTCACGAGGTCTGTTGTAAGAATTTTTGTTTCATGTTTGTCTAGCTTTAACTCTTATTAAAAGCACCTTTCAATATTCCGTTGCGCTATCCGAAAGTTTTTGGCACTACGAAACTTGTAAACAAGATTGGATTGCGTTTATTCATGCATCGGTCACATTTTATATAAACTGGTAAAGTGTGAGGACATTAAAAACCGGGCTCACGTTTCTTGTGAACTCCAAGGAAAAATTAATGGGAAAGCTTTCAATACTTATATTTATCTTCGCTGATACGACTAACAAAAGAGGAAACCCGGATACGTGAATACAATCGCACAGTCCAATCAGTCCAATTACGATCATACTCAGGCAACGGTCTGCGATTATTACCTCGTCGTTGCATAACTCAATTATAAATTCCGGTTGCGTTTATTGAAAATAGAAAACTAAAAGGAATTAATGATTTTCTCTGCTGTGAACTGATACTAATGTGTTTCTTCACATCGTTCCCATTTCTGAAGATCGGTGGTATCAGAAACTGATTAATTGTAGTACGCTTTCACGCGGAATAAGTTTTTAGCTAAAATGCCATTCATGACTGAACATCAATCATTAATCATGTTTTTACAAAAAACGTACAGATGCAGATTTCCATATGATTTATTCCACAGTGGGGAACGGACGCTGATTGGAAATACGACGGGAAATTTACTGTGTGATACATCTCGTAAATTTTTCAGATTTATAATATGCAACCCTATCCTCTCTATCGAAAAACATAAAAATGTGTGTCGTTTAAGCATAAATTTGACGTTGTCAAAATAAGGCAATATTTCAAGGACAACATTTTGTTTGTATGACATTTTATGTGTATCGAACGCAGTAGGATACGATACAGGCCACATTTCGTGTTATGTATACTGTCTCTTGTCGTAAAGAGCGCTAAGGGAATGACATCCAGGCAAAAATAACCTATCCTTCCTCCTCTTCTCCCCCCCCCCCGCCACACCCCCACCCCGCCATGTCCTTCCTACCCCGCCCTCAAATGCCTACCCCGTTTTCACCGCCTCCGCCACTGAGATTTTAATAATTACGTTCTTCCGATGCTTGAGACTAATGAAGTACACTCAGTGGGAATTATTAAACCGAATTTCACATTCCTCGTCAATGAATTATTGAGCGGTGAATGGAAACGTCCGTTACTCAGTCGAGTACGCTGTGTTTCAACGGCGAAACAATTCATTAATTAAACATCAGTGGATCCGGGGACATTCTCTCCGTCTGAAGTTTCTGGCCGGTCGCAACAATGTTCTGAAAATTCCCTATCAACTTGTATCTGTTCTTTGACTGTATATTCCTTCTTCCTTCCATACGTTATTCTAGCATATGTGCTTTTGCGTGTGCGTGTGTGAACGCTGTGGTCATTACGAGCGATGGAAATAACCGATTAGGCGTCTGCAACTGGAATCGTTAGAACAGGACTTGTTACATCGCCTCTTTAAGGCCACCAAACTAGTTTACTATTGTATGTTACTGATTTCTTAGCACGGAATGAAATGGTTGTCCAAATATTAAAGAAAACCAAAAGGCTTTCTTGAGTTTGTCAATCAAAAGGAAGCTCTCCATAATATAAAATCGAGCAATAAAATAAGAAGTGAAGAAGATTTAGACAGGCTGGGAGAGTTTGGAACTATACGGAAAACATTGTTAGAAGAAGGGACATGAGAATTATGTGGTGTCACCGCCAGACACCACACTTGCTAGGTGGTAGCCTTTAAATCGGCCGCGGTCCGTTAGTATACGTCGGACCCGCGTGTCGCCACTATCAGTGATTGCAGACCGAGCGCCGCCACACGGCAGGTCTAGAGAGACTTCCTAGCACTCGCCTCAGTTGTACAGCCGACTTTGCTAGCGATGGTTCACTGACAAATTATACTCTCATTTGCCGAGACGATAGTTAGCATAGCTTTCAGCTACTTCATTTGCTACGACCTAGCAGGGCGCCATTATCAATTGCTATTTATCTTGTGATGCATGTATCGTCAGACCGATGTTCATCAATTATGGATTAAAGTTAAGTATTCCAGAAGCTACGTACTATTTTTGCTACTATAAGGACCTTGCCTGTTCCAGACCTCACGCCATCCTGCGTGAGCTTAAACGCGTGCCCTTCGTCCTCCCGTCCTTGTGGATTGGCTATCTGGCAAGTCCACAAAAGATTATATGTATGGGTTTTTTTTTTTTTTTTTTTTTTTTTTTTTTTTTTTTTTTTTTTTTTTTTTTTGTCTACTGGCTGGTTTGATGCGGCCCGCCACGAATTCCTTTCCTGTGCTAACCTCTTCATCTCAGAGTAGCACTTGCGACCTACGTCCTCAGTTATTTGCTTGACGTATTCCAATCTCTGTCTTCCTCTACAGTTTTTGCCCTCTACAGCTCCCTCTAGTACCATGGAAGTCATTTCCTCATGTCTTAGCAGATGTCCTATCATCCTGTCCCTTCTCCTTATCAGTGTTTTCCTCATATTCCTTTCCTCTCCGATTCTGCGTAGAACCTCCTCATTCCTTACCCTATCAAGCCACCTAATTTTCAACATTCGTCTATAGCACCACATCTAAAATGCTTCAATTCTCTTCTGTTCCGGTTTCCCCACAGTCCATGTTTCGCTACCATACAATGCTGTACTCCAGACGTACATCCTCAGAAATTTCTTCCTCAAATTAAGGCCGGTATTTCATATTAGTAGACTTCTCTTGGCCAGAAATGCCTTTTTTGCCATAGCGAGTCTGCTTTTGATGTCCTCCTTGCTCCGTCCGTCATTGTTTATTTTACTGCCTAGGTAGCAGAATTCCTTAACTTCATTGACTTCGAGACCATCAATCCTGATGTTAAGTTACTCGCTGTTCTCATTTCTACTACTTCTCCTTACCTTCGTCTTTCTCCGATTTACTGTCAAACCATACTGTGTACTCATTAGACTGTTCATTCCGTTCAGCAGATCATTTAATTCTTCTTCACTTTCACTCAGGATAGCAATGTCATCAGCGAATCGTATCATTGATATCCTTTCACCTTGTATTTCAATTCCACTCCTGAACCTTTCTTTTATTTCCATCATTGCTTCCTCGATGTACAGATTGAAGAGTAGTGGCGAAAGGCTGCAGCCTTGTCTTACACCCTTCTTAATACGAGCACTTCGCTCTTGATCGTCCACTCTTATTATTTCCTCTTGGTTGTTGTACATATTGTTTATGACCCGTCCCTCCCTATAGCTTACCCCTACTTTTTTTCAGAATCTCGAACAGCTTGCACCATTTTATATTGTCGAATGCTTTTTCCAGGTCGACAAATCCCATGAAAGTGTCTTGATTTTTCTTTAGCCTTGCTTCCATTATTAGCCGTAACGTCAGAATTGCCTCTGTCGTCCCTTTACTTTTCCTGAAGCCAATCTGATCGTCACCTAGCGCATTCTCAATTTTCTTTTCAATTCATCTATGTATTATTCTTGTAAGTAGCTTCGATGCATGAGCTGTTAAGCTGATTCTGCGATAATTCTCGCACTTGTCAGCTCTTGCCGTCTTCGGAATTGTGTGGATGATGCTTTTCCGAAAGTCAGATGGTACATCGCCGGACTCATATATTCTACACACCAACGTGAATAGTCGTTTTTTTGCCACTTCCCCCAATGATTTTAGAAATTCTGACGGAATGTTATCTATCCCTTCTGCCTTATTTGACCGTATGTCCACCAAAGCTCTTTTAAATTCCGATTCTAATACTGAATCCCCTATCTCTTCTAAATCGACTCCTGTTTCTTCTTCTATCACATGAGACAAATCGTCGCCCTCATAGAGGCTTTCAATGTATTCTTTCCATCTATCTGCTCTCTCCTCTGCATTTAACAGTGGAATTCCCGTTGCACTCTTAATGTTACCACCGTTGCTTTTAATGTCACCAAAGGTTGTTTTGACTTTCCTGTATGCTGAGTCTGTCCTTCCGACAATCATATCTTTTTCGATGTCTTCACATTTTTCCTGCAGCCATTTCGTCTTAGCTTCCCTGCACTTCCTATTCATTTCATTCCTCAGCGACTTGTATTTCTGTATTCCTGATTTTCCCGGAACATGTTTGTACTTCCTCCTTTCATCAATCAACTGAACTATTTCTTCTTTTACCCATGGTTTCTTCGCAGCTACCTTCTTTGTACCTATGTTTTCCTTCCCAACTTCTGTTATGGCCCTTTTTAGAGATGTCCATTCCTCTTCAACTGTACTGCCTACTGCGCTATTCCTTATTGCTGTATCTATAGCGTTAGAGAACTTCAAACGTAACTCGTCATTCCTTAGTACTTCCGTATCCCACTTCTTTGCGTATTGATTCTTCCTGACCAATGTCTTGAACTTGAGCCTACTCTTCATCACTACTGATCTGAGTTTATATCTGCTCCTGGGTAAGCCTTGCAATTCAGTATCTGATTTCGGAATCTCTGTCTGACCATGATGTAATCTAATTGAAATCTTCCCGTATCTCCCGGCCTTCTCCAAGTATACCTCCTCCTCTTGTGATTCTTGAACAGGGTACTCGCTATTACTAACTTAAACTTGTTACAGAACTCAATTAGTCTTTCTCCTCTTTCATTCCTTGTCCCAAACCCATATTCTCCTGTAACCTTTTCTTCTACTCCTTCCCCTACAACTGCATTCCAGTCACCCATGACTATTAGATTTTCGTCTCCCTTTACATACTGCACTACCCTTTCAATATCCTCATGCACTTTCTCTATCTGTTCATCTTCAGCTTGCGACGTCGGCATGTATGCCTGAACTTTCGTTGTCGGTGTTGGTCTGCTGTCGATTCTGATTAGAACAACACGGTCACTGAACTGTTCACAGTAACACACCCTCTGCCCTACCTTACTATTCATAAAGAATCCTACACCTGTTATACCATTTTCTGCAGATGTTGATATTACCCGATACTCATCTGACCAGGAATCCTTGTCTTCCTTCCACTTCACTTCACTGACCCCTACTATATGTAGATTGAGCCTTTGCATTTCCCTTTTCAGATTTTCTAGTTTCCCTACAACGTTCAAGCTTCTGACATTCCACGCCCCGACTCGTAGAACGTTATCCTTTCGTTGATTATTCAATCTTTTTCTCATGGTAACCTCCCCCCCTGGCAGTCCCTTCCCGGAGATCCGAATGGGGGACTATTCCGGAATCTTTTGCCAATGGAGAGATCATCATGATACTTCTTCAATTACGGGCCACATGTCCTGTGGATACACGTTACGTGTCTTTAACGCAGTGGTTTCCATTGCCTTCTGCATCCTCATGTCGTTGATCATTGCTGATTCTTCCGCCTTTAGGGGCAATTTCCCACCCCTAGGACAAGAGAGTGCCCTGAACCTCTGTCCGCTGCTCCGCTCTCTTTGACAAGGCCATTGGCAGAATGAGGCTGACTTCCTATGCCGGAAGTCTTCGGCCGCCAATGCTGATTATTTATCAAAATTTAGACAGTGGCGGGGGTTGAACCCGGGACCGAAAACGTTTTGATTATGAATCAAAGACGCTACCCCTAGACCATGGTAAGACGTCAGAAAGTAGCTTCTATTAAGAGTAGGGAAAGCTGTAGCAAGCAAACATCAGCGTGTACCTCTATTCAGGAATATATAATGAAATCATTTTATCTACTAACTATTGTAATAAAATTTTTTAGATTTTTTATTTATATAATCCAAACTACTGTTAATATTTTTTTCGTTAATCTATCCTGAATCCTAGAGTAAAGATGGACAAAAAATCACATTTTTACATTACTTCTGACATTTACATATAATTTGGTATGTTCGTTTATTACTTTTCGTATTTCATTTATTTTCATTTCTGCAGCTCACTCATAACATTTCCCACTACCTTCCTTTGAAGTGTATTTAGTGTTTCAGTGTTAGTAACCGAAAATAAGAATTCACATGTACGTAAAGAATATTTAACTACATTAATATTTAACTACAGTAATATAGTGTCTTATTCTTTATTTCCACAGCTACGTTTCGTTGTATAGATGTTCCTGTTTAACTTATTGTGCTTTTTAACTGGCAAAGTATCTACTACTAGGATAAAATTTTAGATTTATTCCATTTGACCTTGTTTCCAAAATGAACGACTTGGGGATGTAACACTCAAATTTTGGCTTTCGGATCCTATGTTGTTGTTGTTGTGGTCTTCAGTACTGAAACTGATTTGATGCAGCTCTCCATGCTACTCTATCCTGTGGGAGCTTCTTCATGTGCCAGTACCTACTGCAACCTACATCCTTCTGAATCTGCTTGGTATATTCATCTCTTGGTGTCCCTCTACGATTTTTACCCTCCACGTTGCCATCCAATACTAAATTGGTGATCCCTTGATGCCTCAGAACATGTCCTACCAACCGATCCCCTCTTCTAGTCAAGTTGTGCCACAAACTTCTCTTCTCCCCAATCCTATTCAATACCTCCTCATTAGTTATGTGCTCTACCCATCTAATCTTCAGCATTATACTGTAGCACCACATTTCGAAAGCTTCTATTCTCTTCTTGTATAAACTATGTATCGTCCTTGTTTCACTTCCATACATGGCTACATTCCACACAAATACTTTCAGAAACGACTTCCTGACACTCAAATCTGTACTCGATGTTAACAAATTTCTCTTCTTCAGAAAGGCTTTCCTTGCCATTGCCAGTCTACGTTTTATATCCTCTCTACTCGAACATCATCAGTTATTTTGCTCCCCAAATAGCAAAACTCCTTTACTACTTTAAGTGTCTCATTTCCTAATCTAATTTCCTCAGCTTCACCCGACTTAACTCGACTACATTCCATTAATCTGACTTTGCTTTTGTTGATGTTCATCTTATATGCTCCCTTCAAGACACTATCCATTCCGTTCAACTGCTCATCCAAATCCTCTGCTGTCTCTGACAGAATTACAATGTCATCGGCGAACATCCAAGTTTTTATTTCTTCTCCACGGATTTTAATTCCTACTCCGAATTTTTCTTTTGTTTCCCTCACTGCTTGCTCAATATACGGGTTGAATAACATCGGGGAGAGGCTACAACCATGTCTCACTTCCTTCCCAACCACTGCTTCCCTTTCATGTCCCTCGACTCTTATAACTGCCATCTGGTTTCTGTACAAATTGTAAATAGCCTTTCTCTCCCTGTATATTACCCCTGCCACCCTCTGAATTTGAAAGAGAGTATTCCAGTCAACATTGTCAAAAGGTAGCTCTAAGTCTACAAATGCTAGAAACGTAGGTTTGCCTTTCCTTAATCTAGCTTCTAAGATAAGCCGTAGGGTCAGTATTCCCTCACGTGTTCCAATATTTTTACGGAATCCAAACTGATCTTCCCCGAGCTCGGCTCCCACTAGTTTTTGCATTCGTCTGTAAGGAATTCGCGTTAGTATTTTGCAGCAGTGATTTATTAAACTGATAGGTGGTAATTTTCACATCCATCTACACCTGCTTTCTTTGGTATTGGAATTATTACATTCTTCTTGAAGTATGAGGGTATTTCATCTGTCTCATACATCTTGCTCACCAGATGGTACAGTTTTGTCAAGACTGGCTCTCCCAAGGCCGTCAGTAGTCCTAAGGGAATGTTGTCCACTCCTGGGGTCTTGTTTCTACTGAGGTCTTTCAGCGCTCTGTCAAACTCTTCACGCAGAATCATATCTCACATTTCATTTTCATCTACATCCTCTTCCATTTCTCTTGTATAGACCCTCTATATACTCTTTCACATTTCAGCTTTCCCTTCTTTGCTTAGAACTGGGTTTCCATCTGAGCTGTTGATATTCATACAAGTGGTTCTCTATTCTCCAAAAGTCTCTTTAATTTTCCTGTAGGCAGTATCTATCTTACCCCCAGTGCGATAAGCCTCTGCATCCTTACATTTACCCTCTAGCAATCCCTGATTAGCCATTTTGCACTTCCTGTAGATCTCATTTTTGAGACGTTTGTATTCGTTTTTGCTTGCTTCATTTACTGCATTTTTGTATTTTCTCCTTTCATCAATTAAATTCTATACTTCTTATGTTACCCAAGGATTTCTACTAGCCCTCGTCTTTTTACCTACTTCATCCTCTGCTGCCTTCACTACTTCATCCCTCAAAACTACCCGCTCGTCTTCTACTGTATTTCTTTCCCCCATTCCTGTCAATTGTTCCCTTATGCTCTCCCTGAAACTCTGTACAACTTCTGTTTCTTTGAGTTTATCCAGGTCCCACCTCCTTAAATTCCCACCTTCTTGCAGTTTCTTCAGTTTTAATCTACAGTTCATAAGTAACAGATTGTGGTCAGAGTCCACATCTGCCCCTGGAAATGTCTTACAATTTAAAACCTGGTTCCTAACTCTCTGTCTTACCATTATAAAATCTATCTGAAACCTGTCAGTATCTCCAGGGTTCTTGCATGTATACAACCTTCTTCTATGATTCTTGAACCAAGCGTTAGTTATGATTAAGTTGTGCTCTGTGCAAAATTATGCCAGGTGGCTTCCACTTTCGTTTCTTACGCCCAATCCACAGTCACCTACTACGTTTCCTTCTCTCCCTTTTCCTACTACCGAGTTCCAGTCACCCATGACTATTAAATTTTCGTCTCTCTTCACTATCTGAATAATTTCTTTTATTTCATCATACATTTCTTCAATTTCTTCGTCATCGGCAGAGCTAGTTGGTATATAAACTTGTACTACTGTAGTAGGCGTGGGCTTCGTGTCTATCTTGGCCACAATAATGCGTTCACTGTACTGTTTGTTGTAACTTACTGAACTCCTATTTTTTATTCATTATTAAACCAACTCCTGAATTACCCCTATTTCATTTTTTATTTATAATCCAGTATTCACCTGACCAAAAGTCCTGTTCCTCCTGCTACCCAACTTTACTAATTCCCACTATATCTCACTTTAACCTATCCATTTCCCTTTTTAAATTTACTAAAACCTACCTGCCCGATTAAGGGATCTGACAATGCACGCTCCGATCCGTAGAACGCAAGTTTTCTTTCTCCTGATGACGACGTCCTCTTGTGTAGTCCCCGTCCGGAGATCCGAATGGGGGACTGTCTTACCTCCGGAATATTTTACCCAAGAGGACGCCATCATCATTTAACCATACAGTAAAGCTGCATGCCCTCGGGAAAAATTACGGCTGTAGTTTCCCCTTGCTTTCAACCGTTCGCAGTACCAGCACAGCAACGTTGGCTAATGGTTCAAATGGCTTTGAGCACTATGGGACTTAACTACTGTGGTCATCAGTCCCCTAGAACTTAGAACTACTTAAACCTAACTCACTTAAGGACAGGACACACATCCATGCCCGAGGCAGGATTCGAACCTGCGACCGGAGCGGTTGCGCGGCTCCAGACTGTAGCGCCTAGAACCGCTCGGCCAGTCTGGCCGGCCAGCACAGCAAGGGCGATTTGGTTAGTGTTACAAGGCCAGATCAGTCAGTCATCGAGACTGTTGCACCTGCAACTACTAAAAAGGCTGCTGCCCCTCTTCAAGAACCACACGTTTGTCTGGCCTCTCAACAGATACCCCTGCGTTGTGGTTTCACCTGCGGTACGGCTATCTGTATCGCAAGCCGCCCCACCAACGGCAAGGTCCATGGTTCATTGGGGAGGGGGTGGGGGGGGGGTTTACAGTAACTAATCGAATCACTAAAAACATTGTTGAATACAGGCACTTAAGTGACAGAATCAAATATTGCTTTGGCTCATTTACTCTGGGAATCTCTTGGAGTATTGGATAAAGCTGTGAGCAGAATCTGCCGGCCTGTGTGGCCGAGCGGTTCTAGGCGCTTCAGTCTGGAACCGCGCGACCGCTACGGTCGCTGGTTCGAATCCTGCCTCTGGCATAGATGTGTGTGATGTCCTTAGGTTGGTTAGGTTTAAGTAGTTCTAAGTTGTAGGGGACTGATGACCTCAGATGTTAAGTCCCATAGTGCTCAGAGCCATTTTGACCATTGTTTTGTGAGCAGAATGTGACGTGAAGCGGCGTTTGCATTAATTCCTGAGACTTTTGAAGGAGTCTAGATAGTGAACCTGACGTAGAAGGTAGCTTTTTTGAAGTTAAAGGTAATCATTTTAATTTAGATTTTTCCCAACCTTCACGTAATATGAACCGGCACTGGCTGTGGAGAAAATTAGAGATTTTCAAGACGCGTGGTCTGAGTAATTGCGAATTGAGATGATTAATGGCTAGTCCCGACCGTAAAATGATTATTACAGCTGCTAAACATTTGTGTCGGATCTTGCAGGACAATAGACGTTCGGAGAAGGGGTAAGAATATGCCGATTTTAAACCTGACACAAACCGATACTATCCAGAAACGTATCTACCGAGTTCCTTCCTTATTGCACCACATTCACGAAGTGTTGCATCACTAATCATGCAAAGAATTGTGGTAAGTTTGGTCTGGTCCTCGCTCTACAATTAGCAGGAGTTAAAACAGAAAAAAAAGTACTGCGGAAGCAGGTAGATGCGTCAAGGAGAATAGTTTTCGTCAAGGAAGCATATGAACGCTAACTCTATTAAGTTTGAAAATGGTCGCTCTCTGTTTGAAAGGAATCAATGTATTATCTACCTCCGAGCAAGGTAGCAAATTGTAAATGTTAGGAGAGAATCTGTTGACTATCGTACACATTCTCACTACTTACTATAACAGGAACTATATCGAATTAAATACGCCGAAATCGGACCTTTCCGTCTCGGTAATAATGAAGCTATTTATTTATTAGCCGTGTGCCAAACTAAAGAAAAACGAGACACATCTAAAACGTAAAAAAAGGATGTAAAACGTACAGACGAAAGTATCAACGAACTAGTATAAAATTATAGCAAACGGACATATTGAAATGTTATTAATTGACAGTTCCGTCACATCTCTATTTCCAAGGAGTGCAATCACGCAGCAATCTTTGGTGAGGCCGTTATGGGCTCTTATAGCCTCCTGAAAATCTTGTTATTGTGCACTCAAGAATAATGGGCTCCATTGTCTGCTGCACTGCGCCGCAGTCACATTCAGGGGTGTGCAGGACTTCACACTTACAAAGAGTCTCACCTTCACACTGGAAATTTACTCGATTTGAGGTCCTGAGTTAGCATTTGAACAATCCAAAGCAGGTGAATAAACAAATATGTACAGATAATATGTGCGGTTATCATTTCACTTAACTGAACTTCAGCTTCGGTCATCACTCTTAAATCAATTATGGAAGTTTTGTAATTAAAGACAGTTCAGAGGCATACGAAAGTGATTTATTGATACTTAGGGCCTATTATTAATTTCAAGGTATAGTTGTGAAAAGCTTCTCTAATTTTGAATTATTTTTCAACCGTTTCTTAAGTGACTGTACTTACTTTGTATTGGCCTCATATGCAGTATTCCACTACCGTACGCTGTTGTTGCAGTTACGCTAAAATGTGAACAGGGTAGTGTCGCAACTTTATTAGTGACACTCATTGGCTGTAATTGCCAATGCAAAGCATGTACAAAGACGGTTTAATAAGATCTGTCAAAATGATAAGGAACAAATTTTTTTCTAGTGTAAAAGATCGTATTCTTTCCTTTACATGCGATGGGTGAACGCCGGAGACTGTGCGACGATTTTCATGGCGCACTGCGGTACCGTTTACTCCATGTAAGTTATTGACACTGTATCTGATTACTTGCTTCAGTGTATAGATTTTGTTCTGATATTATGACGCCATGAGAATGGTTCTATATATATATATATATATATATATATATATATATATATATATATATATATATATATATATAGCGATAAACGACTGAGTTGCTGAACCTGACTCACGTCATCGTTTATGTATGATTGAAAAATAATACTAAGATTTATTAGTATGACGAAGTTAGAATATTTCAAGAAATACATTTTAACTTCATATTAAAAGGAGAATTGAAGATATATACAGCCTATTTATAGTTAAATAAACATCATTGAAGAGTGTAAACTCGATTTGGGTGCAGAAAGGAATGGAGCATTATATTGAAGCTATAGGGGTGCTCAGTTGCGATTTTTAGACTTGGATCATTTTGCGATGGATAATGAGAAAATTACCTACAGTCGTCCTCCTTGTTCTAATAGACTTTACACATAGCTTTCATCTCCCTCTTCCTTTGTTATTTCTGGTGTTTTCACTTGCAATGTTTTGCACCTCAATTTTTGTTGAATACTTCTTCCGGGGATATCATTTCGTTCTGTAGGCTGTCAGCGATCGAAAGTACATTGGCCCATAAATTCCAGTTTTCGGTACGCCGTTATGAGAGAAGGATTATGGCAGGGACAGTTAAATGAAAACGCGGGAGATGAAAAAAAAGTAGGTATCCTGTACATGATTTGAAAAGTAATGACCGTAATTGTCAACGTATTTACCCCACAAGCCAAGGTTGTTTCAGCTGTGCTGGAGACGTTTAACAGGGAAGCCTTTACATATCCTCCATACAGTCCTGACCTCTCCCCATGTGATTTCCATACTTTGGAGCTCTGAAGAGAGACATTTGTGGTCGCTGATTTGCAAAGAGATTCAGGCTTCGGTACAATCGCGGTTCCATAGGCAACCACAAACATTTTTCTGCGAAGGCACTGACCATCTTGTCCGGCAGTGAGATGAATGAATCTACGGTTACGACGATTAATCTTGAAATAATAAACAGCTGACTTACTTTTTCCATCTGTATCGTTTTCATTAGACTGTCTCTTACGTAAATAGGGGTGGACTTACGATGCATGCAGTGTCCTAAAAACCCATCTTTATTACTTCTAACCAATGCTTTAACAAACTGAAGAAAGACATTCATCCCCAATTCCATGGTAAATGAATTAAAATCCCTTGAAAGGTACACTGTGGGGTCAAATAGATCGACACAAAAGTAAGAATCACGGGGATAAAACAGAATTATAATTTCGTTGCGTATAGATTTCCTTGTCTCATACTGCTCTTTCAGATATCGACAACTATGGTACGTACAGCTTTAAAACCAATGTAGGCCACTTATGCTCCGCAACCAGTGTCAGCACGCAGAACGCCACGATTCGACCGTGCCCTTCTGTTAATCCTGCTATTCTCCTTAAAAATAGTATACGCTCTTGATACTTCGCATCATAATGACCTAACGGGCCAAACTCTAGTAGAATACGTTAATAAAATATTATTACGGGAAATTAAACATAATTTAATTCTTGTATGGCCCAGGTAAGCGTGACTATATAATGTAATATTAATACCGATCAAAATTTGAGCATCGAAATGTAAATACCACTCTTTTAAACAAAACAGATTATTCTGTGTAAATGCAAGCAAATATTAGTGTATTTTTCTTTATAGCGTGGTTCAAAATTGAGTTCTGGCATGATGTCTACACCTGTCGTTTGGTTCCCTCACACAGATTTTGTACAGGCGCTATGAACCACGTGACTTCAGCAAAACCTCTCTTGTCCAAATTGTTGCTGGTCATTTCAACAAATGGTTCAAACTGCAATAAAATAATAGTGAATAAATTTATGTTAAGCAAAGACATCAAAATGCAAATAAATGCAATGTATTTATTTCCTTTGATTGTAAGACATTGATCAAAATGTAAATAATTAACAATAAGCAAGCTTCTTTTGAATACAAAACATTGAAAAAAATACAGGGAAGTGATAAGAGACACGTAATTTTTTAATACAACACTGTTCAGAATACAAACAATATATATATATATATATATATATATATATATAAAATGAACAAACACATTATTTGCTAGACTTATAAAAAGACACACACACACACACACACACACACACACATATATATATATATATATATATATATATATATATATATATATATATATTGAAAAATTGAAAACCATACCCTGGATACAAGAAACCAAAACAGATCTAGCAAATGCACAAATAAATTCTTCAGAAGTTATAAACAGAAATGTATACAGGCAAAAAATCAATAGTTGGAAAGTACAACCCGAGAATGAGGTTTGCAAGAGACAGGGGACAAAATGGACAGAGGAAAGAAAGAGAATTCATGGGGAAAGAATGAGAGAAGTTTGGAGAATTAAAAAATTGAATCGGAAAAGCTTTGCGTGATCCGTATGGGTCCAATCGCACATAATATATATATATATATATATATATATATATATATATATATGTGTGTGTGTGTGTGTGTGTATGTGTGTGTGTGTGTGTGGGTGGATGGGTGTGTGTGCGTGTCTTCTTTATAAGTCTAGCAAATAATGTGTTTGTTCATTGCAAATTGATCATCAAAAAACAAGTAAATAATAGTGGATGTGCTACTTCCGGGCACAGAATGCTGATAGCACATTACTTCCTGTAGTCTGACCAATAATATGCAATACGACCTTATCAAACAAGTTTCTGACAATTCGAACACGTAATAGGAGTCTTATTGTTACAATTAGAAGTACTAAATATTCATCTGGTACGTCTGCAGTTTTTCTTGGAGCTCCTATAGCTTGGTATAGAGCCTGATATAGACTGCTCCTGTATTTGCATCTTTCACACAGCAGCAATTTCACATTTGCACAACAGAAATGTTGCATTTCGCGGCAACCGTTTCCTGGCTACAATGTACGGAGTAACATGTAGTGTGCCTAGTTGGAGGAATATTGTTCTTTTGCGAAGAACCTTTGTTTCCTCCAACAGTTTTTTTTCTCTTGCACGTGTATGTGACAATAAGCTGGTCGAGTGTCTCAACTGCACCTTTCGTGACACTGCAGTCTGATATCACTTTCGGCTTTTTATCTGCTTTGTTACTTATTTCCCTATTATGCATTGTGCTTATCAGTAAAACTTTGTTATTTTTCTTTGTATTCTGGATACTATTGTGGTATCTTTCCTGAAATATAATTCTGAAATGCGGACGTATTTGCATGATAACTTAGAATGTCCTGTCTTGTATTTTTCTAATCCTTCTTTTGAGGAGTGCTTAACTCTTCATACAGGATGGAAAAAAAATACCACTAGTAACAATCTGTCCTCTTAGCTTGTATGTCAGATCTATGACAACACACAAAACTGGTTACTCTCACGTGCTACGCCAGGTGGTTTCCCGGTATATATTTGTGTTTTCACAGCAGACGAACTAGCACTGTTGCACAGTGTCCATATCTTTATCACATACTTGGGGCATTGGTTTGGGATATGTTATTGTTTGAATGGACAGCGACATCTGAAATTTTGCCAGTCTTTGCACCCATTGTTCCCGTAAGTCCCTCACAGGTGCTTGAGCGTCATTTGCCCATCGCACCCGTCGATCAGACCTGACCTCAAAATGTAACACTCGGGAGATGCGAAAGAACGTAGCGTCGTGTCATCTGGTTGGATATGACGTTTCTTTCATAATGTTTGCACTGGATGCCCTTCCATGTGGAAAGAGTAAAAGACTCCAACTAATGTTCTTGTATTTCAATCGAAGTACATTTATTCCTAACCTTATCATCCGAAGCACAGTCTTGCGATTCTGACATAGGGTGAATGGTATCTTCACTAAAATGATTTCCTTCTTCTGAAACATCCTCTCCACTATCGGATGCGTTACCTAATGTTTCTAAGTCACTTTCAGTTCGGCGATATTTTTCCATGACAATAATACACCACCATTTACTGCAAGAGCAGGCAATAGAACGTCTTCCTTCAACAGTTAACCTGACGTAACTGATTACTTACTTTCCAGCATCCACATGTTCAACAATGTAGTGTCTATTGTTACAAAAGCAAAAACAGTGACCTCCACTGTTGTGTAGATTGATATGCGCGTGGATACATTGGATCGTGAAACTCAGTGAAATAAGTATAGAATTGAGATTTAAAAGCAATTGTGTCATTATGACCCAAGTGTGCTTATATCAACTAGAACAGAATAATGTTTTTTAACAGTTCAAGTTTTAATGGTAAGTAGTTATGAAGAGAACCAAATACATAAATGTACAAATACCAGACATTACATTTAAATTAATAATAGAAAGACAAATTTATTGTCCTGTCTTACTGACCTCAGGACAACAGCAGGGTTAAAGAAACGTTAACCGTAATTCACCGAGCTATTGAAGCTAGACAGCGGGCTGTTCGATATGAAAGGGTATATAATATCACTGCCAGCGGCCATGAAGGAGAACTTTTCGAAGTAGCGAGAGGGCATCCTACCCTTGTGCGTCAGAATTACCTTGTATAAGACTCAGTAACTCGGCGAACCATTTCAGCGACTCCTGCTCGCTACGTCAACGATCAATATTCCATTAGAGACCCAGGTAAAGGCTCATTTCTATTCTCTTTGAGCTGAACAAGCTACTTCCTCCCTACCAGTCGTCCCTGACGCGGATTTGCTTCTTCCTACTTCATTAATTATTTATCTCGAAAGATGAGTACCTGTCTATCCCCTGATACAGGCGCACCGTCGCTCCCACCGAGTTTAGTTTCAGACGTGCGGCATGTTGTGGTGTTGCAGGCTGAACTGCGCCTGTGCTAATCAGTGCAGGACACTATACATGTCAAATACGTGAAGTCTCTACACACAATCTTTCTGCTGTTAAAACAGAACAAAACGCATCTCTTACTCTTCGTAAAATTCTGAGACTGTTTCCCTGTTTATGTCTGCTTTATTACTTTTCAAGGAAACGCACAACATGGGCACGTGAACAGTAATTTACTGGTTATGAGCTAAATCTTCTTGGGCATTATTTTAACAACAAGGAACAGGAAACATAGCAGAAGAACAGTATTTTATGCATTCTGTCATTTTTCTCATTTTGAAGGAGTATCACTTGCAAAGTGTTAACAACTATCGAGCACCAATGTTCCTTTATTTTATTTCTCCCAGTCGCTCATCTTCATGGCTGCACCGAGTATTAACACTTCCTCAGCATCCAGGACATTTTATACCATGCTGTTACGTTATGTGTAAGCCGATATCTTACGTAAAGTCAACAGGTGAATCACGTGTACCGTAAATGGAATATATCTTGTTTTAAGAACAAAGCTATTTCCATAACGCTATATCCCGCACATGTAAAGCCTCTCCATGAGAGGTAGAGTTAGAAAAGGAACAGGATCTCCGTAGCTACACTATACTTGCTCATGATTATGTTGCAGCATTCATTGCAGAATGGAGAAACAAACTGTAGGAGAGCAGGCACAGAAAAGGAATCCCATCTCGAATGCAGAGGGAATTCTCTAACCTAAAAACCTCTATATTTACATAACAGATACTGTCTCTAATGTTTTTTGAAAGCGTTACATGTTTTTTCTTGACTGATTACGAAGTTATGTCACAGAATATTATCAGAAATAATTATTTTGGTAGTAATAATAATAATAATAATAATAATAATAATATACTCCGTGGAGGCCCGGGTAAAGAATAGACCTCCGGTACGTTCTGCCAGTCGTAAAAGGCGACGAAAAGAACAAACCACTAATAGGGCTAACCCCCCTTTTAGTGTGATTACTTGGTTCAGAACAGAACTAATGAAGCCTCGGACAAGCGTTGTCATGGTCAGGGACGACACTTGAACCCTATGCCCGTCCACAATGGTAACGACACTGCTAGCCACACGGAAAATGATTTAAATCCAAATAGAGGTGTTTTACAGGATATGCTTCCTGCAGCCACTCTAGAAGGAAAATAAAGACAGAGCATGAGATGGTCAGATGAAGTTAACCGACACCTCATGTCCTGTTATTACCAAGCAACAAACTTAGGAACCAACACAACTGGATACAGATCACAAGTATACACAACATTTATTACCAGATACCTAGAATTAAAATTTTTAACAGAACAACGACTAGTTGATCAGATCCGTGTAATAATCAAAAATAACAGGATACCCCAGTCAGAATTAGAAAACATCAAACAACAAATACTGGAACAAAATAATGTGCAATCAGAAGAAGAAGAAAATACATTAATGGACTCAAACTTCCAAGAGCAAACAAACAAAGAACAACACGCATAAATTAAACAATCAGAGGGAAACGAAATCTTAAGAAAGCCACTAGAAAAAGCACAAATAGAACACAAAGTGACACACATGTTAGATGTAGAAGAATAATTTCGGCTGACATATATAGAATACAAAGACACAAATACAGACATTAGACCATTCTTGTATAGACCCCCAAGTAACCCACAAGTCGAAACAACAATAACAACTATCAACACAATCATACACAACAAAATAAATGAAAATACAACTATGGAACAGTTACAACTACTGGTTCATATAGGAGCACTCACTACACTAAATATACACACTAGGCAGAGATCAGAACCAACGAACACACAGAAGAAACCCACAAAACCAGCATGGCAAAACAGGCTACAGATCAGAATAAAAAAACTGAGAAAAGACATCGGACAGCTAACACAATTTATAAGAAATGAAATATCAGACAAGAAACGAAAAAGGTTAGGTAAAATCTCACAACAAGAAGCGATAGTGCAATTAGATGAAAAGAAGCAGAAATTACAAGCATTGGTAAAACGACTTAGAAGATACAAAAAAGTGAAAATAGAAGGAAACAAAGCCAAACATTCAACACAAACCAAAAGAAATTTTATAAGCAATACATAACGCACACATTAAAATAGACAATCCACCAAACATAACAGACATGGAACACTTCTGGAGAAACATATGGTCAAACCCGGTACAACATAATAGACATGCACGGTGGATACTAGCAGAAACAGACACATACAAGACGATACCACAAATGCCTGAAGTGATAATTTTGCAACATGAAGTCACCCGAGCAATTAATTGTACGCACAATGGGAAAGTCCCTGGAAAAGATAAAATAGCAAATTTCTGGCTAAAGAAGTTTACCTCAACACATTCACATCCAACTAAATTATTTAACAGTTACACTGCAGACCCATACACAGTCCCTGATACACTTACACAAGGAATAAATTACCTGACACCTAAAGATCAAGCAGACACAGCAAACCCAGCAATATATCGCCCCATAACATGCCTACCAACAATATACAAAATATGAACTTCAGTCATTACGCAGAAGTTAATGCCACATAACACAGAAAAAATTATAAATGAAGAACAAAAAGACTGCTGGAAAGGAGCACGAGGATGTAAAGAGCAACTGATAATAGATGCAGAGGTGACATATCAAGGTAAAACCAAACAAAGGTCGCTACACAACGCATACATTGATTACCAAAAAGCTTTTGATAGTGTACCCCACTCATGGTTACTACACATATTGGAAATATAAAAAAGTAGATCCTAAATTGATACAGTTCCTAAACATAGTAATGAAAAATTAGAAAACCACACTTAATATCCAAACAAATTCAAATAATATCACATCACAGCCAATACGGATTAAGTGTGGAATATACCAAGGAGACTCATTAAGTCATTTCTGGCTCTGCCTTGCTCTGAACTCACTATCCAATATGCGAAATAATACAAATTATGGATATAATATTACTGGAACATACCAACACAAAATCACACATTTGCTATACATGGATGATCTAAAACTGCTGGCGGCAACAAATCAACAACTCAACCAATTACTAAAGATAACAGAAGTATTCAGCAATGACATAAATATGGCTTTCGGAACAGACAAATGTAAGAAAAATAGCATAGTCAAGGGAAAACACACTAAACAAAAAGATTACTTATTGGATAACCACAGCAACTGCATAAAAGCGGTGGAAAAAACAGATGCCTATAAATATCTAGGATACAGGCAAAAAATAGAAATAGATAATACAAATATTAAAGAAGAACTGAAAGAAAAATATAGACAAAGACTAACAAAAATACTGAAAACAGAATTGACAGCAAGAAACAAGACAAAAGCTATAAATACTTATGGTATACCAATATTGACCTATTCATTTGGAGTAGTGAAACGGAGTAACACAGAACTAGAAGCACTCAATACACTTACACGATCACAATGCCACAACCACAGAATATATCACATACATTCAGCAACAGAAAGATTCACATTAAGCAGAAAGGAAGGAGGAAGCGGATTTATCGACATAAAAAGACCTATATTATGGACAGGTAGACAATTTAAGAAAATTCTTTCTAGAACGAGCAGAAACTAGCAAAATACACAAAGTAATCACTCATATAAATACATCGGTTACACCACTGCAATTTCGTAACCACTTCTACAGCCTTTCAGATCACATATCAACAGATACAAAGAAAGTAAATTGGAATAAGAAAATGCTACATGGCAAGCACCCGTATCATCTAACACAGCCACACATCGATCAAGACGCATCCAACACTTGGCTAAGAAAAGGCAATATACACAGTGAAACGGAAGGACTCATGATTGCAATACAGGATCAAACAATAAACACCAGATATTGCAGCCAGAACATTATTAAAGATCCCAGTGCCACAACAGATAAATGCAGACTCTGCAAACAACAAATAGAAACAGTAGATCACATCACAAGCGGATGTGCAATACTAGCAAATATAGAATACACCAGAAGACATGACAATGTAGCAAAAATAATACATCAACAACTTGCCATGCAACATAAACTAATAAAGCAACACGTTCTCACATACAAGTATGTACCACAAAATGTACTGGAGAATGATGAATACAAATTATACTGGAACAGAACCATTATAATAGATAAAACAACACCACATAACAAACCTGACATCATACTCACCAATAAAAAGAAGAAATTAACACAACTAATCGAAATATCCATACCCAGTACAACAAATATACAGAAGAAAACAGGAGAAAAAATTGAAAAATACATCCAATTGGCTGAGGAAGTCAAGGACACGTGGCATCAGGATAAAGTTGACATTATATCAATTATACTATCAACTATAGGAGTCATACCACACAATATCCACCAGTACATCAACGCAATACAGCTACATCCAAACGTACATATACAACTACAGAAATCTGTAACTATTGATACATGTTCAATTACCCGAAAGTTCCTAAATGCAATGTAACGTATACCATACAGTTAAAAGGAAGTCACGCTTGATCAAGGTCCGTCACACTTTCTATTTTTAACCAGACATAACGCCTGAGAAAGGAAAGAAATAATAGTAGTAGTAACAACGAAGTTGAAGACATTAGTGACAATAATAATAGGTAGTAATTTAAAAAATGACGTAATCACAGTCCATTCATGTTAGTGTGAGTACCACCTATGTTCAGCTTTAACTTGCAATAAGCACTCACAGATGGCAGGTGACAGCAGTAGCAATGGAGGATATACACTAGAAGAGCCAAAGAAACTGGTACACCTGCCAGATATCGTGTAGGTCTCCCGCGAGAACGCAGAATTACCGCAAGAGGACGCGGCATGGACTCTACAAATGTCTGAAGTAGTGCTGGAGGGAACTGACACCATGGATCCTGCAGGGCTGTCCATAAATATGTAGGAGTACGAAGGGGTGAAGATCTCTTCTGAATGGCACATTGCAAGACATCGCAGATATGCTCAATAATGTTCATGTCTGGGGAGTCTGGTGGCCAGCTGAAGTGTTTAAACTCAGAAGAGTGTTCCTGGAGCCACTCTGTAGCAATTGTGGACTTGTGGGTTGTTGCATTGTCCTGCTGGAATTGCCCAAGTCCGTCGGAATGAACAATGGACAAGAATGGATGCAGGTGATCAAACAGAGTACGTTTCACCTGTCAGAGTCGTATCTAGACGTATCAGGGGGTCCCATATCACTCCAACTGCATACACTCGACACCATTACAGAGTCGCGTCCGCCGCTCGTGGTCTCGCGGTAGCGTTCTCGCTTCCCGAGCACGGGGTCCCGGGTTCGATTCCCGGCGGGGTCAGGGATTTTCACCTGCCTCGAGATGACTGGGTGTTTGTGTTGTCCTCATCATTTCATCGTCATCCAGGAACGTGGCGAAATTGGACTGAGCAAAGATTGGATAATTGTACGGGCGCTGATAACCACGCCGTTGAGCGCCCCACAACCCCAACATCATCATCATCATCATACAGAGTCGCCACCAACTTGAACAGTCCCCTGCTGACATGCAGGGTCCATGGATTCATTAGGGTGTCTCCATACCCGTACACGTCCAGCCGACCGATGCAATTTGAAACGAGATTCCTCCGACCAGGCAACATGCATCCAGTTATCAATAGCCCAATGTCGGTGTTGACGGGCCTAGACGAGGCGTAAACCTTTGTGTCATGCAGTCATCAAGGGTACACGAGTGGGCTTTCAGCTCCGAAAGCCCATAAACGGTGATGTTTCGTTGAACATTTCGAACGCTGCCACTTATTGATGGCCCAACACTGAAATCTGCAGCAATTTGCAGAAGGGTTGCACTTGTGTCGCGTTGAACGGTTGTCTTCAGTCGTCGTTGGTCCCGTTCTTACAGGATTTTTTTTCGGCCGCAGCGATGTCGAAGATTTGATGTTTTACCTGGTCCCTGATATTCACGGCACACTCGTGAAATTGTCGTACGGAAAAATCCCCACTTCATCGCAACCTCGGAGGTGCTGTGGCCCATCGCTCGTACGCCGACTATAACACCACTTTCAGACTCATTTAAACCTTCACAATCTGCCATTTTAGTTTCAGTAACCGATCTAACAACTGCACCAGACATTTGTTGCGTTCTATAGGCGTTGCGAAACGCAGCGCCGTATTCTGACTGTTAAAAATCTCTGTGTTTGAATACGCATGCCTTTACTAATTTCTTTGGTGCTTCAGTGTATAAAGCAGCCCAGGGCACGGGGTGCACACAAAACCGTATAGTCGTTGTCGTTTTGAAGAAACGGAGCTATTTATCTGACGTCCAAAAGGCATAATCATTGGCTTTCGGGCCAAGGGTGGAAGCATTTCTGAAAAGGCCAATTTTTTAAACTGTAATCATGCTGCTGTGGTTAAAGTACGCGGGCGCACAGATGTGTAACAGTTGAGCAGTTGACCACACAGGTGAACCATGGGGATATTAACAGTGTCTCTTCGAAGGCCATTCAGTGAGCGTTGCTTCGTATGGCTGTATGGGTTTCTGCTGCAGGCGTCTGGTTCATGCAACCATACCGACTGCTGTTCATCGACTCGACGTCCACTGAGTGGCGACAGGTGGCCTTTTAAGAAAAATGACGTTTCTCTGTCTGACTGAAAGCAGACACCCTGCGACAATCGTCGGAAGAGTCCAAGCCGGAGGAGGTTGCATTGAGGTGTAGGGGATGTTTGCTTGGCATTCCGTGGGTGATGGCGACATTCTGTAAGCTACAGAGGATCAGCGCAAGTATCCATCTCTCCTTGGGAGAGTGTACAACCATACATGCAGTTTGTTTTTCTTCGGCACGTTAGCATCTATCAGCAGGACAGCGTCACACAGTTCATAGTACACGTGCGTGGTTCGAAAAGCACCACGATGAGTTTACCGGGCACCCCTAGCCACCAATCTGCCAGGATTTAAAGGCAATTGGCAATCTGTGGGACAACCTTGATTGGGCTCCTCAGCCGAGCATTTTAAGCGCAGCTGGCAGCGGCCCTGGAATCGGCATGGCTCCACATCAGTTTCAAATGGTTGAAATGGCTCTGAGCACTATGGGACTTAACATCTGAGGTCATCAGTCCCCTGGAACTTAGAACTACTTAAACCTAACTAACCTAACGACATCACACACATCCATGTCCGAGGCAGGATTCGAACCTACGACCGTAGCGGTCGCGCAGTTCCAGACTGAAGCGTCTAGCCACACCGGCCGGCTGCATCAGTGTCGGTACCCTCCAGAATCTCACTGACTCCCATCCTGCACGTCTCGCAGAGGACCGCGCTGAGAAGGTGTTTATTCTGGATTCTGACAAGTGGTCACACTGATCTAACTGGACAGTGTATGTATTCGTGAGTACTGTACCCCTTGTGTGTCAGTACCAATATTAGGTGAGTGACTCTAAGACGAATCAACACTGGACAGACGACATTAGGTAGTGAGGCTCATCTCAACCTAGATTCTAAAGAAGAGGACTATGAGCAGAGAGAGATAGAATGAATAATATCCTCTTACAAAAAGTATTAATACATCTATTCTAATTACATAAATGCGAAAATAGCTCTGTCCGTTACGCTTTCAAGACTGGATCGCTGAACCGATTTTGATCAAAATTTTGAATGGAGACGGCTTGAAAGCCGAGTAAGAACACAGGCTACTTTAAGAAGTATGTAGTATAACATACATATTAATTTGAACATTATGAAGCAAAATATGGAACAATAATTACTCTTTGGAAAAGCTGTTTACTTTGTAACTATTGAAATTTATCATATTTCTGAAAATACGTTTATTGTTTGATATTTTCTACGTAATACGATTCATCGTAATAAATACAGTGCTTATACAATCCTCTGTGTGTTTAATCCGTACTTCCATGCTAACTGTAGTCACGAACCCGCCACATTTTATCCTCTGAGCGTCATGCGTCTCTCTATAACTTCTTTCTTTCGTTAAAATCTGCGTCAACAGCTCGTGGTCATGGCGTAAGTGTTCCGATTTCACGACCATGGCTTCCGAGGTTCTATTTCCGCCCGCTTCGTTTTTTCTTCTTTCCTGTCGCATCTGCATCTCTGCTTTGTCCTCATCATCATTTTATCATCATCGACGTGAAAGTCATCGAAGTGGCGTCAATAAAAAGACAAAAGTCTGGCACCATGGTCCCGAACATCCCAACAGGGGTCTCCCGGCTAATAAAGCCAAATGCACATTCCATTTCATTTCACATCTACGACTACATCTACATCCATACTCCGCAAGCCACCTGACGGTGTGTGGCGGAGGGTACCCTGAGTACCTATCGGTTCTCCCTTCAATTACAGTCTCGTATTGTTCGTGGAAAGAAGGATTGTCGGTATGCTTCTGTGTGGGCTCTAATCTCTCTGATTTTATCCTCATGGTCTCTTCGCGAGATATACGTAGGAAAGAGCAATATACTGCTTGACTCTTCGGTGAAGGTATGTTCTCGAAACTTTAACAAAAGCCCGTACCGAGCTACTGAGCGTCTCTCATGCAGAGTCTTCCACTGGAGTTTATCTATCATCTCCGTAACGCTTTCGCGATTACTAAATGATCCTGTAACGAAGCGCGCTGCTCTCCGTTGGAACTTCTCTATATCTTCTATCAACTCTATCTGGTACGGATCCCACACTGCTGAGCAGTATTCAAGCAGTGGGCGAACAAGCGAACTGTAACCTACTTCCTTTGTTTTCGGATTGCATTTCCTTAGGATTCTTCCAATGAAACTCAGTCTGGCATCTGCTTTACCGACGATCAACTTTATATGATCATTCCATTTTAAATCACTCTTAATGCGTACTCCCAGATAATTTATGGAATTAACTGCTTCCAGTTGCTGACCGGCTATTTTGGAGCTAAATGATAAGGGATCTGTCTTTCTATGTATTCGCAGCACATTACACTTGTCTACATTGAGATTGAATTGCCATTCCCTGCACCATGCATCAACTCGCTGCAGATCCTCCTGCATTTCAGTACAATTTTCCATTGTTACAACCTCTCGATACACCACAGCATCATCTGCAAAAAGCTTCAGTGAACTTCCGATGTCATCCACAAGGTCATTTATGTATATTGTGAATAGAAACGGTCCTGTGACACTCCCCTGCGGCACACCTTACTTCGGAAGACTTCTCTCCATTGAGAATGACATGCTGCGTTCTGTTATCTAGGAACTCTTCAATCCAATCACACAATTGGTCTGATAGTCCATATGCTCCAACTTTGTTCATTAAACGACTGTGGGGAACTGTATCGAACGCCTTGCGGAAGTCAAGAAACACGGCATCTACCTGTGAACCCGTGTCTATGGCCCTCTGAGTCTCGTGGACGAATAGCGCGAGCTGGGTTTCATACGACCGTCTTTTTCGAAACCCATGCTGATTCCTACGGAGTAGATTTCTAGTCTCCAGAAAAGTCATTATACTCGAACATAATACGTGTTCCAAAATTCTACAACTGATCGACGTTAGAGATATAGGTCTATAGTTCTGCACATCTGTTCGACGTCCCTTCTTGAAAACGGGGATGACGTGTGCCCTTTTCCAATCGTTTGGAACGCTGCGCTCTTCTAGAGACGTACGGTTCACCGCTGCAAGAATGGGGGCAAGTTCCTTCGCGTGCTCTCTGTAAAATCGAACTGGTATCCCATCAGGTCCAGCGGCCTTTCCACTTTTGAGCGATTTTAATTGTTTCTCTATCACTCTGTCGTCTATTTCGATATCTACCATTTTGTCATCTGTGCGACAATCTATAGAAGGAACTACAGTGCAGCCTTCCTCTGTGAAACAGCTTTGGAAAAAGACATTTAGTATTTCGGCCGTTAGTCTGTCATCCTCTGTTTCATATCATTTTGGTCACAAAGTGTCTGGACATTTTGTTTTGATCCACCTACTGCTTTGACATAAGACCAAAATCTCTTAGGATTTTCTGCCAAGTCAGTACATAGAACTTTACTTTCGAATTCATTGAACGCCTCTCGCATAGCCCTCCTCACACTACATTTCGCTTCGCGTAATTTTTGTTTGTCTGCAAGGCTTTGGCTCTGTTTATGTTTGCTGTGAAGTTCCCTTAGCTTCCGCAGCAGTTTTCTAACTCGGTTGTTGTACCACGGTGGTTCTTTTCCATCTCTTACGATCTTGCTTGGCACATACTTATCTAACGCATATTGTACGATGGTTTTGAACTTTGTCCACTGATATTCAACACTATCTGTACTTGAGACAAAGCTTTTGTGTTGAGCCGTCAGGTACTCTGTAATCTGCTTTTTGTCACTTTTGCTAAACAGAAAAATCTTCCTACCTTTTTTAATATTTCTATTTACGGCTGAAATCATCGATGCCGTAACCGCTTTATGATCGCTGATTCCCTGTTCTGCGTTAACTGTTTCAAATAGTTCGGGTCTGTTTGTCACCAGAAGGTCTAATATGTTATCGCCACGAGTCGGTTCTCTGTTTAACTGCTCAAGGTAGTTTTCAGATAAAGCACTTAAAAAATTTCGTTGGGTTCTTTGTCCCTGCCACCCGTTGTGAACGTTTGAGTCTCCCAGTCTGTATCCGGCAAATTAAAATCTCCACCCAGAACTATAACATGGTGGAGAAATCTACTCGAAATATTTTCCAAATTATCCTTCAGGTGCTCAGCCACAACAGCTGCTGACCCAGGAGGCCTATAGAGACATCCAATTACCATGTCTGAGCCTGCTGTAACCGTGACCTTCACCCAAATCATTTCACATTTCGGATCTCCGTCAATTTCCTTCGATACTATTGCACTTCTTATCGCCATAAACACGCTTCCTCCTTCACTGTCCACTGTCTCTGTGGTATACATTCCAATCTGAGTTTAGCGCAATCATGGGTAACTGCAAGAATAGAAAGCTCTTCCAATCCTCAACGTGTTTAATCCGTGGCATTCTAACTTCCATACTAATATTATTAATGCAAAAGTAATTTCACGACTAGATCGCTGAACCGATAGCCATTAAATTTAGTGAGATAGCTTGAACCATGTTAAGGAAGATATGCTACTTTACAAAGTGAATAGTACAAGATATTTATTGATTTGAAGAATATTACGCGAAGTATGGAAGAAATATTTACTACTTATAAAGCTATTACTCCATCATTTTTTAATTTTATCATATTAGTCAAAATGTTTTATTGGTTGATATGTTCTATGTAATATGATTCAACGTAATCAGTACAATGCTTATTCCATTCTCAACGCTAATACCAGTACTGTGCGCATGGATGGTAATATTGAGTCCCTACACAACCTGGTGCAGCCATAACGGAGGGGTTATCTGTTGAGAGGCCAGACAAACGTGTGGTTCCTGAAGAGGGGCAGCAGTCTTTTCAGTAGTTGCAGGGGCAACAGTCTGGATGATTGACTGATCTGGCCTTGCAACATTAACCAAAACGGCCTTGCTGTGCTGGTACTGCGAACGGTTGAAAGAAAGGGGAAACTACAGCCGTAATTTTTCCCGAGGGCATGCAGCTTTACTGTATGGTTAATGATGATGGCGTCCTCTTGGGTAAAATATTCCGGAGGTAAGACAGTCCCCCATTCGGACCTCCGGGCGGGGACTACTCGGGAGGACGTCGTTATCAGGAGAAAGAAAACTGGCGTTCTATGGATCGGAGCGTGGAATGTCAGATCCCTTAATCGGGCAGGTAGGTTAGAAAATTTAAAATGGGAAATGGATAGCTTAAAGTTAGATATAGTGGGAATTAGTGAAGTTCGGTGGCAGGAGGAACAAGACTTTTGGTCAGGTGACTACACGGTTATAAATACAAAGTCAAATAGGGGTAATGCAGGAGTAGGTTTAATAATGAATAAAAAAATAGGAATGCGTGTAAGCTACGACAAACAGCATAGTGAACGCATTATTTTGGTCAATACAGACACGAAGCCCACGCCTACTACAGTAGTACAAGTTTATATGCCAACTAGCTCTGCAGATCATGAAGAAATTGAAGAAATGTATGATGAAATAAAAGAAATTATTCAGATAGTGAAGGGAGACGAAAATTTAATAGTCATGGGTGACTGGAATTCGGTAGTAGGAAAAGGGAGAGAGGGAAACGTAGTAGGAGAATATGGATTGGGGGTAAGAAATGAAAGAGGAAGCCGCCTGGTAGAATTTTGTGCAGAGCATAATTTAATCATAGCTAACACTTTGTTCAAAAATCATGAAAGAAGGCTGTATACATGGAAGAACCCTGGAGATACTAAAAGGTATCAGATAGATTATATAATGGTAAGACAGAGAGTTAGGAACCAGGTTTTAAATTGTAAGACATTTCCAGGGGCAGATGTGGACTCTGACCACAATCTATTGGTTCTGAACTGTAGATTGAAGAAACTGCAAAAAGGTGGGAATTTAAGGAGATGGGACCTGGATAAACTGAAAGAACCAGAGGTTGTACAGAGTTTCAGGGAGAGCGTAAGGGAACAAATCGCAGAAATGGGGGAAAGAAATACAGTAGAAGAAGAATGGGTAGTTTTGAGGGATGAAGTAGTGAAGGCAGCAGAGGATCAAGTAGGTAAAAAGACGAGGGCTAGTAGAAATCATTGGGTAACAGAAGAAATATTGAATTTAATTGCTGAAAGGAGAAAATATAAAAATGCAGTCAATGAAGCAAATAAAAAGGAATACAAACGTCTCAAAAATGAGATCGACAGGAATTGCAAAATGGCTAAGCAGGGATGGCTAGAGGATAAATGTAAGGATGTAGAGGCATATATCACGAGGGGTAAGATACACTCCTGGAAATTGAAATAAGAACACCGTGAATTCATTGTCTCAGGAAGGGGAAACTTTATTGACACATTCCTGGGGTCAGATACATCACATGATCACACTGACAGAACCACAGGCACATAACACAGGCAACAGAGCATGCACAATGTCGGCACTAGTACAGTGTATATCCACCTTTCGCAGCAATGCAGGCTGCTATTCTCCCATGGAGACGATCGTAGAGATGCTGGATGTAGTCCTGTGGAACGGCTTGCCATGCCATTTCCACCTGGCGCCTCAGTTGGACCAGCGTTCGTGCTGGACGTGCAGACCGCGTGAGACGACGCTTCATCCAGTCCCAAACATGCTCAATGGGGGACAGATCCGGAGATCTTGCTGGCCAGGGTAGTTGACTTACACCTTCTAGAGCACGTTGGGTGGCACGGGATGCATGCGGACGTGCATTGTCCTGTTGGAACAGCAAGTTCCCTTGCCGGTCTAGGAATGGTAGAACGATGGGTTCCATGACGGTTTGGATGTACCGTGCACTATTCAGTGTCCCCTCGACGATCACCAGTGGTGTACGGCCAGTGTAGGAGATCGCTGCCCACACCATGATGCCGGGTGTTGGCCCTGTGTGCCTCGGTCGTATGCAGTCCTGATTGTGGCGCTCACCTGCACGGCGCCAAACACGCATACGACCATCATTGGCACCAAGGCAGAAGCGACTCTCATCGCTGAAGACGACACGTCTCCATTCGTCCCTACATACACGCCTGTCGCGACACCACTGGAGGTGGGCTGCACGATGTTGGGGCGTGAGCGGAAGACGGCCTAACGGTGTGCGGGACCGTAGCCCATCTTCATGGAGACTGTTGCGAATGGTCCTCGCCGATACCCCAGGAGCAACAGTGTCCCTAATTTGCTGGGAAGTGGCGGTGCGGTCCCCTACGGCACTGCGTAGGATCCTACGGTCTTGGCGTGCATCCGTACGTCGCTGCGGTCCGGTCCCAGGTCGACGGGCACGTGCACCTTCCGCCGACCACTGGCGTCAACATCGATGTACTGTGGAGACCTCACGCCCCACGTGTTGAGCAATTCGGCGGTACGTCCACCCGGCCTCCCGCATGCCCACTATACGCCCTCGCTCAAAGTCCGTCAACTGCACATCCGGTTCACGTCCACGCTGTCGCGGCATGCTACCAGTGTTAAAGACTGCGATGGAGCTCCGTATGCCACGGCAAACTGGCTGACACTGACGGCGGCGGTGCACAAATGCTGCGCAGCTAGCGCCATTCGACGGCCAACACCGCGGTTCCTGGTGTGTCCGCTGTGCCATGCGTGTGATCATTGCTTGTACAGCCCTCTCGCAGTTTCCGGAGCAAGTATGGTGGTTCTGACAGACCGGTGTCAATGTGTTCTTTTTTCCATTTCCAGGAGTGTAGATACTGCCTGTAGGAAAATTAAAGAGACCTTTGGAGAAAAGAGAACCACTTGTATGAGTATCAAGAGCTCAGATGGAAACCCAGTTCTAAGCAAAGAAGGGAAAGCAGAAAGGTGGACGGAGTATATAGAGGGTCTATACAAGGGCGATGTACTTGAGGACAATATCATGGAAATGGAAGAGGATGTAGATGAAGTTGAAATGGGAGATATGATACTGCGTGGAGAGTTTGACAGAGCACTGAAAGACCTGAGTCGAAACAAGACCCCGGGAGTAGACAACATTCTATTAGAACTACTGACGGCCTTGGGAGAGCCAGTCCTGACAAAATTCTACCATATGGTGAACAAGATGTATGAGAGAAGCGAAATACCCTCAGACTTCAAGAAGAATATAATAATTCCAATCCCAAAGAAAGCAGGTGTTGACAGATGTGAAAATTACCAAACTATCAGTTTCATAAGTCACGGCTGTAAAATACTAACGCGAATTCTTTACAGACGAATGGAAAAACTAGTAGAAGCCGACCTTGGGGAAGACCAGTTTGGATTCCGTAGAAATATTCGGACACGTGAAGCAATACTGACCCTACGGCTCATCTTAGAAGTTAGATTAAGGAAAGGCAAACCTACATTTCTAGCATTTGTAGACTTAGAGAAAGCTTTTGACAATGTTGACTGGAATACTCTCTTTCAAATTCAGAGGGTAGCAGGGGTAAAATATAGGGAGCGAAAGGCTATTTACAATTTGAATAGAAACCAAATGGCAGTTATAAGAGTTGAGCGGCATGAAAGGGAAGCAGTGGTTGAGAAGGGAGTGAGACAGGGTTGTAGCCCCTCCCCGATGTTATTCAATCTGTATATTGAGCAAGCAGTGAAGGAAACAAAAGAAAAATTCGGAGTAGGTATTAAAATCCACGGAGAAGAAATAAAAACTTTGAGGGTCGCCGATGACATTGTAATTCTGTCAGAGACAGCAAAAGACTGGGAAGAGCAGTTGAACGGAATGGATGGTGTCTTGAAGGTAGGATATAAGATGAACATCAACAAAAGCAAAACGAGGATAATGGAATGTAGTCGAATTAAGTCGGGTGATGCTGGGGGAATTAGATTAGGAAATGAGACAGTTAAAGTAGTAAAGGAGTTTTGCGATTTGGGGAGCAAAATAACTGATGATGGTCGAAGTAGAGAGGATATAAAATGTAGACTGGCAATGGCAAGGAAAGCGTTTCTGAAGAAGAAAAATTTGTTAACATCGAGTATAGATTTAAGTGTTAGGAAGTTGTTTCTGAAAGTATTTGTATGGAGTGTAGCCATGTATGGAAGTGAAACATGGACGATAAACAGTTTAGAGAAAAAGAGAATAGAAGCTTTCGAAATGTGGTGCTACAGAAGAATGCTGAAGATTAAATGGGTAGATCACATAACTAATGAGGAGGTGTTGAATAGGACTGTGGAGAAGTTTGTGGCACAGCTTGACTAGAAGAAGGGATCGGTTGGTAGGACATGTTCTGAGGCATCAAGGGATCACGAATTTAGTATTGGAGGGCATCGTGGAGGATAGAAATCGTAGAGGGGGACCAAGAGATGAATACACCAAGCAGATTCAGAAGGATGTAGGTTGCAATAGGTACTGGGAGATGAAGAAGCTTGCACAGGATAGAGTAGCATGGAGTGCTACATCAAACCAGTCTCAGGACTGAAGACCACAACAACAACAACACAACCTGGCATAAGTGGAGAGTTGTGATGGAAATACAGCAAAAAAATCGGACGGTAAGACCTGGAACAATATCCAAAACTACTATAATAAGCCTTGCGAACGTGAGTCTGATTTAGAGCTGGAGCTGCGAAAATTACTCGAATGCAACGAAGCTCAGAGGTATCTCACGTCCACCCGAACTTGGATACAGTGGCCTTGAGAGCTTCAGAGATATTATAATAGTCACAAGGCCGTCGAATTTTAGGCGCTGAGGGTCACGCGTCTCTTACAGCTTCCAAGATGTTTGAAGACTCTCGACGACGGCGTCATTTATAGAATGTACGATAAACAGAGTTTTTTCTTTACATATGGTATGTGGGAGTCTTTCCGTGTGGTTGAATTTGCTTATGTTCTGTTAACTGACTATGTTAATCATAATCATAGGGGAATGCTGTTGAAGATTTGGTAGAACCTTAACCCCCTAACATTCACCAGTATCTGGAGACCACGCATTAAAAGCAGCTGAGGTTGCCACTTTATCAGGCACATTTTGCAAATATGCTTTCTCTTGTCTTTAGTCAATAGTTTTTGATTAATTTCTCTGTGTTCATTGACTACTCACTTCTCCTGGTACCCAGTCACGACAAGCACTGTTTTGTTCGCTTTCCTTCCTTACGTACCAATAAAATTAAAATTATAAAAGTAAAAAATTAAATCAACAAATAAAAAATTAAAAATAGGTTACAGATTGTGAGTTAGTTTCCTGAATACTCAGAATCTTTTTCCCTTGTTTTGCTGCTACTAATTATTTGTTTCTCAATTTGCAGCTCGTAGTATATGATGACTTTGCCTATGTCGTCTGAGTGTTCATGAAAGTTGCAAATCAGTCTGGTAATAAAAAGAAGTGGCAGAAAATGTGACCGGAAACCGAAAGCTTGTGCAATCTATTCTCAGCTCGGCCGTTTTTCTCACTCTGCCTTTTAACCTAGAATTCACGTCTCAATGCTGTAGAGCGAAATACACTGACGGTAAAGGTCGCAACACCAAAAAATAATTAATGTAGTGAAATAATATTTCGGGAATAAATTTTTCTAGGTAGCATACTTAAGTGGTTAACATTACAAGATCATAGGTTAATGTAAGCGCGAAATAAGCCATTGCAAATCTGAAACACTGCTACAATAATAACAGATGTAACCGCAAGAATACTGAATGCAAGCACGAAAACGAGCATAAATTTTGTTGTACTGGTACTGGGCGTCAGTTTGTGAGCTGGAGTCACAAAGCTGTCTGTTAGTGACGCTTGAGATATCGTCCGATGATGTCCCATATTTTCTCGACCGGAGACAGATGTGGTATTCGAGGAGCCCAAGGCACCATGTCAACGCTCTGAAGAGCATATTGGGTTGTAGCGGCGGTACGTGGGCAAGTATTACTCTGTTGGAAAACCCCCCAGGAATGCTGTTCATGAATGGCAGAACGACAGGTCGAATCACCAGACTGAGGTACAAATTTGGAGTCAGGGTGCGTGGGATAACCATGACAGTGCTCCAGCTTTCGTACGATATCGCGTCTCAGACCATAAGTCTAGGTGTAGGTCCAGTGTGTCTAGCACACAGGCAGGTTTGTTGCAGGTCCTCAACTGGCCACCTTCTGTCCAACACACGGCCATCACTGAAATTGAAGCAGAATCAGATTTCGTCAGAAAACACAACGGTCCTCCACTCTGCCAACCAATGAGCTCTCGTTTGACATCACTGAAGCAAATAGTGGTGGTTTTGGATCATGGAGTACGTGTCACAGGGGGTCTGGATCGGAGGTGTCCTTGAAGTAAACAATTTTAAAGAGTGTTTTGAGTCACTGGAGTGACAACCGGTGCTTAAATTGCTGCTGCTGATGCAGTATATGCACTATAGCCATACGCCAGACGCGAAGGTCCTCCCTCTCGGCAGTGCCACGTGGCCGTCTGGGACCCCGTCTTCTTGCGACTGTACACTCTCGTGTCCACCGCTGCCAGCAATCATGAACAGTGGCTACGTTCCTGCCAAATCTTTACGCAGTGTCGCTGAAGTAACACCCAGCGTCTCATAACTCTAATACACGACCTCGTTCAAACTCAGTAAGGAGTTGACAATCCCGTCTTTGTCGTCTTAAATGCCTGCTTGAGTAACATGAAACTCACCACGTCCAATCTCAAAGGCAACAAAGGCTCACAGCCGTTGCAGCGTGTATTTAAAGCAAATTTTATTTACATCCTCATGGTGGCGCAAATAGCGCCACTCTTCTGCGACTTGGGCCCAATTTGTATAGCTATCATCTTTCAGAAGTAGAAACACGCTTATCAACTTTCTTTTATGTCGCAAAACTCCTTGTCGTTGCGATTCTTTTTCGTCGTTATAAGACTACAGTTCGAGAGTGCTAATTTCCGATTTCCTAATATTGCCAACTGCAATTCACACTCTTCATTCAATGCAAATTCTTCTAACAACGGGCGATGAGCTAGTCAACTTTGAATTATCATAATAAATACGATCAATAACGAGAGGATAACCACGTCATGATTAGACTAAGATGTCAAATTTAAAATCTGAAAATAATGAAATATTTTCAACCAACAGTTTTCCTGCAGTCCTTTGAAGCAATACCATTGCGAAAAAAACATATAAATTAAAAATATTTGGTGTTTTATTTTTATGGTACAAGTAAAACTTTTTCTGGAAAATTACTTCAGCAACTTAGCTTCGTTCACGGTCAGTCCGTTACATTATCCGGGCAACACGTGTTTCATCTTGCAGCTCGACATTTCTTTCGTCAAATATAGATGCGGACGTGAATCTTTTCTTGGCATGGCGAGGTATTCTTTCATAAAGAGACCAGGGCGATGAATTGTGACAATTAGTCTTAACAGTGCACCACAGTGCATACTAAGTTCCACAAGAGGAGTGCTGCTGTGACACGAGCTAGATGTGTACGTCATGCGTATTTGTTTCTTTTTTATTTTCTTGTTTTTTTTCCCTGTAAATATCTGTCCTCAAAACTGACGAGGAAGAAAATATCTGGGAAATACTAAGTAGGACGAGGGGTGGGACAGTTAGACTTGTGTTAAGACTCCAGGGAATAATTGCCGTTGTGTCAGAGCCATAAAAGGCAAACACCGAAGGAAAATACGGAGGCACAGACAATGGAGTACGCGCAACAAGTAATTGATGACGTAGAGTGCAAAATTACAGTGGTATGAAGGACTTGGCACAGGAAGGAAGTCGTGGTGAGCCACTTTAAACAAGTCACAAGACTTGTGAGGAAAAAGTAACACATTCTTTTCTCTAAAATTATGTCATCGCTCCCTCATGCATTAAGTGCATATATTTTTTGTGGCTCTTTCTTAGTATAACTACAGGGACTCCCAGAACAACTGAAAAAAACTGAATGACGGACAGCAAGTATTTCGATCCACGCTTTCGGTTCTGTAAAGAATTACCTCGCTGTAGTTATGCACGTTTTTCTGTAATGCGTTATTTATTTCTACACATTCTGTTTTTTGTGTTTTAATAAGTTCTTTAATTCTTTGTTTATAAATTCTCTAATCACTCAATGATTCCATTACCAAGCAGCTTAGGCTAGCATGATCCCACGAAACCGGATAAATAATAAGTAGAAATAAATAAATATCGTAAACTATATTTGTATTACGGCAGTAAACTCTGTAGGTCTTGTGACAAATCGAGAACAAGAAGTATCTGTCTCCGGGTTCTCCACTGCGTCAATCTTAATTTTATTTCAGTTCTGTCATGTGACTGTTAGGTTTATCTTATCGTTCCTCAAACTTTGTCAGTGAATGATCCATACGCCAGTCTGTGAATGAAGAGGTTACAACGAAATTTTGAATGAAGCATTTCATACGTCGGATAAATGTGAAAGAATTAGATCGGATTGTGAATAAAATACGTTTGGTGCTGCGTTCTATGCATTTCAGTGCCGTTAGGATAAATAGTTGTTGCGAAACTTTGTCCGCAGCCTTCTCTTATTTAACGAAAAGCAATCATCATTAGGACTGGGCCTAATGTGCAACTGGACTCTGAACGCGATGTTTCCCGTTCTGCAGGTTATTCGCTTCACTCTTAGAGACTCCTGATTTGCTGAATTCCTGGGCGAAAACTGTTTTATGTGGTGTTGGTGTCTGGAAATGTAGCGGCAAATGCCACTAGGCGTCACTACAGCGCAGCACAGTTTCGACGGTCGAATGATTTATTTCGACTAGTCAATAATGTGCATTGCAGCAATCTTTTGTAAAAGTTCCCCATCGCATAATCTATAAGTGGCTAATCAATGACCTCAGTTTCTTCTCAAATGCCTCGTATTAAGTTGTCACAGTTGCCAAACTTAGTGAAGATAAAAGTTTCCTCCAAGTAATCCCACGGGCGCGCCTTGATGCGCGCAGGATGACGAAACGGGAAGTTATGTCTTTGAGTTAAATTCAGCACACTCCAGTGAGTTGTCTTTTCTGGAACGCCATCGGTTTGAAAGAATAAGCTTTTAAAGACGTTTCTAGAATTTCTTTCAGAAGGACAACAAACGCTGATCAATATTTCTCGTTTCTCTATTTTCGCCAAAGTTTTAAAGAATTCCGTCATCAGATTATCCATGGAGGACTTTTCTACCGATCAAGGAGCCTTTAATATCTATATGCGTGACATGTAAGTGACAGTTATCTTAGCGCTGAGGGTCCGACAGGATTTCTGAATCCAGTTTTTTATAGTAACTAGCGTTGGCCATGACACGTGAAGATTCTAAAAGCGCATAATATCTCGATGTGCTTTGAGAATGATACCTTCACTAATAGAATAAAAGTCTATCGTTTCAAAACTATGAATTAGTTGTAGTCTTAACCAAGGAAGCATCATAAGGCGTCAAAACTCTGTTGTCAGGCATCTGTCACAAATCGTGAACGATAGAGAATGGTTTCTAATGATCAGCATTATTCACGATTATTAACCGAAGCTCTGATGTCATGTGATGCTGTAATGGTTATGGCCACTGCCGACGCAATGTTTGACGAAAGGTGCTTTTATTATATTGTGTAAAATGCAGCAAAACAGGCAGCTACGTCACCGTTCATGTTGCTTTCATGAAGAAGATATAATGGCGTACTACTTGCCCGCTATACCAATGTAGATTAATTAACAGACGGGAGAACGGAGAACTATAGAGTTCGCCGAATACAGGTACCACATCGAGTTTCGTAGAACCCGTCAGCTGGTTGCCACGTTATATTTGTTACACTGACGCCACAGGCAGTATTAGTCGTCTCATCGCAGGACCTACGATGCAGCCATAAATGTATAATTTTCCTTCGAATAATTTGTTTTGTTTTAGAAAAATATAAATGGTTCTTCCAAATGTTAGTGACACTGGAATTGTTAAATAATGCTAATGACATTGCATTGTCAATGACAGAAACAGTAAAATCTAGATGAATAATTATGAGTTCCATACCACACCTGAAATTTGACTTTTAATAATTTCTAAGGAATGTGGGAATATAATGTCAGCGAGTTCTTCATTAAGAAATTCTACCTTTAGGGAGAAGGGAAATAATGTTTGTTTCAGATTCTTGATGAAAAAATAGAGTGTTTTCATTAGAAGTTTCTACATGTGTCTCAGGATTATTATTGTACATAAATAATTAACATTATTAAACTACATATTTTTGCACAGCATTAGATACATATTTTGTTACAGTTTAGTTTCAGAAATACACAACACCGTAAGTATTTAATGATTACATTATAAAGATTACACATTAATGTGTAGCATTAAACTGGAAGATGCTGTATACATTAATTGTAAGGTCTATGAATAACCTTACCAGCTAAACAAATTTACCACATCCCTTATCCACATTTATTAGAAATAATATCTGAGTATAGTACCTGAATTCGAACAACGGGAAATACAAACTATGCTTAATCGACGATGATGTTGTGCAGCGTTTTTTGATATTCCAAGTATGTTTGATAGATAGTGGTATTATAAACCAATATGATGTATCTATTTGAACAACAGTCTAAGATTAGACAACGTTTTTATAAGTTACAGTTATTAAAATATTATTGTGCTTCACGTAAGCGAAAGCGTCGAACCTCCTTCATGATGTCCCACTGCAGTTGAAGACGAAACATTGTATTTTTACATAAATTAATTAGAATACGTGAGAAAAGCGGGATATTTTAATAAATGTGACATTTCCAACTGTGGAAGGTTACATTTTACAATTACATAGGTTGCTATAAAGCGTAGTAGGTTCAATGCTATTTATAATTTAGTGTATTTACATATAAAATTTATGATCGTTGTCTATATTAATTCTTATTGAAACCAGCTTTCATACGTTCATGTTTTAGTTGGCTTCGAGATTTGGATATCGGGTAACAAGCTTCCACAACATGTACTTCGCTCCTTCCTTAATTCAGGTCGCACAGAGGAAAATCGTAAAATTCAAAGAGCATTTGTCTGCAGCTAATTTTATCACTGTGATTTATAACACAACATTATCTCTGAGTGATTCAGTTACTTGAAATGGCAGACGCAAGTACATTCATCCTTTTAGTAACAGTAGTATACACAACGGTAACTATTGCCCACAATGAAATGGTCATACAGCACAGACATTGACGGTTGAGAAGCAAATAAAAGGAACGTTTCATGGAAGGAAATACAGCCCTCTCTACGCTAGCTTACTGTCGGACAGTATATCACCTTCATACAGTTTATTTACAACAGCAATGTTAATCTCATTTTTCCTTGGCAAAAATCGGATAGCTGTATATCAGCCTTATGTATTGTCGCCGGAATCCAATTCTGCTGCTAAGAGAGAGATTTCTAATACTACAATGTGCAAACGAAACTGATATTTCTCTGCGATCTATAAGAAAATCAGATGGATTTACTAGAATACCCTGATAGGAAGATGTTGTGCACGTACTTCAACAGTATTTTGCGGATAATTAAGTTGCGGAGAGGTGACGGCATTAACGCGATGTAAAGAGAGCAAGTATTACTCGTAGTGTGATCAATCCACAGAGATATTGTTCAAACAAATCAGTAGTTAGTAATACTGTCATACAAGGCATACGTCATACAAGGCTTATTAAAGGTCGTTTATGCGCCAACTGCACAGCTAGCAGTGCGAGTAAGTACCCACATTTAATACTCTAACACTACATAACCATCATCATAATTATCATCATCACGATTAAACAAACAATTGTTATTAGTGGTTGTAACGACTGCAGCTACCCTCCCCACAAAACCGCATGAAAACCATTACGAAATTAACAGGTGTATTAATCTATCTTTCGTTGATCGCAGCAAAAATGCCAAATGTTAAATGACTATACTGAACAGATGATGCACAATTAGTAGTACAACTTTTTATTTACAATTACGAGAAATGTCTAAAGGATGGAGAAAACTGCCAGTCCACAGCCCATCGGAATGACCACCACGAGCAGAAACACGAACTGATTTTTTTCGCGCCGATCAAAATAAAGTTAACGTGAAACAGAATCGCAAATTTAACATACCAAACAACATTATCCATTTAAAAAAGAATAAACAGGGAGCCGCGAGGGAATCTAGTTATCGAAAATCGCATGTGCATCCCAGTGCGACGCCAGATATGGATGGGTACCTTTGTTTGCATAATTAAATAATAACAAAATTCGTACGTCATTGCGTGAAAACAAAATTAACTCGAATATTGAAAACACTTTTCTACAATCAGTATCTTCTAATGCGAAACAGTCAGTTCAGGAGCATGGTACCGCAGCTAACAGAGTAGCAGTTTCCCTTATTCGATGATTTGTCGTTAACACTCTCGTGAAATAACGTAATTCTAAGGTGGAAGGTAGTGGTGGAAGTGGAAAGTTATTCATATGGCTTCTGAGCACTACGGGGCTTAACGTCTGACGTCATCAGTCCCCTAGAACTTAGAACTACTTAAACCTAACTAACCTAAGGACATCACACACATCCATTCCCGAGGCAGGATTCGAACCTGCGACCTTAGCGGTCGCGCAGTTCCAGACTGTAGCGCCCAGATCCGCTCGGCCACCCCGGCCGGCTGGAAAGTTATTGCGGTAGAATTAACTTCAAATACTATATTCCACAACCTACCTGGGATGAGGATGAATACGAATTTGGAAGAAATGTTGGAACACGTGAGGCAATGCTGCATGCCCTCGGGCATGGGTGTGTCTGTTATTCTTAGCGTAAGTTAGTTTAAGTTAGTTTAAGTTAGTTTAAGCAGTGTGTAAGTGTAGGGACCGATGACCTAAGCAGTTTGGTCCATTAGAAATTGACACACATTTTTTTAAAAATATGTTATGTAGAAAGGTAGCCTCAAATGCAAAGCCTTAGTAGATTTAAAGAAATATTTTGTCGTTCCTTAATGTAATACATTCACAGGAATTCTTATGCTATAGGGGATAAAACACGGGGAGCGAAGTATTATATACAACTAGGTCAGAAACAAAACTACGTAGACCTTCAAGGTTGAAGGCCATCACTAGTTGAGTAAGGAGTAATACTCGGTTTCAGTCTATCCCCCATATTACTCAATCAAAATATTGAGGAAACAGTAAAGGCAATGAAGACCAAATTTTAAAATAGAATTAAAGCTGATGGAGCAGAAATAACTTTAATGTTAGCCGACAGTATCGTAATTCTACCTGTAGCAGCTAAGGAATTGGAAGACCAGTTGAAGGGACGTGGACGACATGAAGTACATTGAAGAACGCTGGAAGGGTCCAGCTATACACGCTGATGAACAAAAAATGTGATCACTGCCTACCGCGAGGTTCAATGCTTCCTGCTGGCGCTGCGGGGAAATGACGCAGGAATGAAAGAATGTAAGCGGAAGAGAGACAAATGGGCGGTAATTACGGACAAGAAAAGGAACACAAATACGGAAAACGGCTGACATTAACGGTTTTGAGACAGGGCGTGTTGTTGTGGAGCGGCGCCTGGAAATGAGAATCTCTGAAACGGCGAAGTTTGTTGGCGTACTACTCTCGTGAGCACCTATGGAAAGTGGTTGAAGGATGGTGCAATAACCAGTAGCCCGTATAGTACTGGAGGACCACGTCTTATCACAAGACGTAGAGGTCGGTGGATCCCCAGCGCGTCATCCAGGAGAGGCAGCGATCAGTGGCAGATCTGACCACACGGTAGAATCCTGCTGTAGGCGCAAGTGTTTCGGAGCACACCGTGCACAGACCATTGATTAAAATCTAGATCAACGACCCTTACGTATTCCCGTGCTGACCCATCGACTTCGTCAGTTACGATTACAGTGGGCGCAGCATCATTGAGTTTGATGGTGCATTAACAGAAACGTGACGCCTGTCAAATGAATCGCACTTCTTGTTGCACCAGGTCGTTGGTTGGGTCCTTACGCTCCGTCGTCCAGGCGAATGCCTGCACGAAACACACATTGCGCTACGGATGCAGGTCCGCGAAGGCAGAATTAAACTATGAGTACAGTGAAAAAGGGTTTCCGTAGGACGTGTGGTGCTAATCGAAGGTATCATGACATAGATGAACTAAGTGAACATCATTGCGGACCACCTGCTTCACTTCATGACTCAAGTCTCCCCCGCTACGACAATGACCTCTTCCACGGTGATAACTGTCCGTGTTGCAAGGGCAGAATCGTTATACAGTGGTTTGAGGGACGTTACACTGAACTCACACTGATACTTCGGCCACCAAATATGCCTGACCTGTACTCACTGGAACACATGTCAACACCAGTTGCGTGCCCATAAACCACCATTCCGCAAGGTCACAATCGTGATACAGTGGATTCAGGGGCGTTGCAGTGAACACGCGCTGTTACCTTGACCACCAAATGTGCCTGATCTCTACCCTGTGGAACACATGTGAACACCAGTTGCGTGCCCATAAACAACTATACCGCAAGGGCACAATCATGATACAGTGGTTTTAGGGGCGTTACAGTGAACTCGCACTGTTACCTTGACCACCAAATGTGCCTGATCTCTACTCACTGGAACACATGAGAACACCAGTTGCGTGCCCATAAACCACTATCCCGCAAGGTCACAATCGTGATACAGTGGTTTTAGGGGCGTTACAGTGAACTCGCACTGTTACCTTGACCACCAAATGTACCAGATCTCTACTCACTGGAACACATGAGAACACCAGTTGCGTGCCTATAAACCACTATCCCGCAAGGTCACAATCGTGATACAGTGGTTTGAGGGGCGTTACAGTGAACTCGCACTGTTACCTTGACCACCAAATGTACCAGATCTCTACTCACTGGAACACATGAGAACACCAGTTGCGTGCCTATAAACCACTATCCCGCAAGGTCACAATCGTGATACAGTGGTTTGAGGGGCGTTACAGTGAACTCGCACTGTTACCTTGACCACCAAATGTACCAGATCTCTACTCACTGGAACACATGAGAACACCAGTTGCGTGCCCATAAACCACCATTCCGCAAGGTCACAATCGTGATACAGTGGATTCAGGGGCGTTGCAGTGAACACGCGCTGTTACCTTGACCACCAAATGTGCCTGATCTCTACCCTGTGGAACACATGTCAACACCAGTTGCGTGCCCATAAACAACTATACCGCAAGGGCACAATCATGATACAGTGGTTTTAGGGGCGTTACAGTGAACTCGCACTGTTACCTTGACCACCAAATGTGCCTGATCTCTACTCACTGGAACACATGAGAACACCAGTTGCGTGCCCATAAACCACTATCCCGCAAGGTCACAATCGTGATACAGTGGTTTTAGGGGCGTTACAGTGAACTCGCACTGTTACCTTGACCACCAAATGTACCAGATCTCTACTCACTGGAACACATGAGAACACCAGTTGCGTGCCTATAAACCATCATCCCGCAAGGTCACAATTGTGATACAGTGGTTTTAGGGACGTTACAATGAAGTCGGACTGATACCTTGACCACCAAATGTACCGGATCTCTACTCACTGGAACACATGAGAACACCAGTTGCGTGCCTATAAACCAACATCCCGCAAGGTCACAATCCTGATACAGTGGTTTGAGGGGCGTTACAGTGAACTCGCACTGTTACCTTGACCACCAAATGTACCGGATCTCTACTCACTGGAACACCTGAGAACACCAGTTGCGTACGCATAAACCACCATCCTGCAAGGTCACAATCGTGATACGGTGGTTTTAGGGACGTTGCAGTGAACTCGCACTGCTACTTTGACTACCAAATGTGTCTGATCTCTACTCAGTGAAATACATGTGAACACCAGTTGTGTGCCCATTAACCACCGTCCCACAAGATCACATTCGTGATACAGTGGTTTTAGGGGCGTTACAGTGAACTCGCACTGTTACCTTGACCACCAAGTGGGCCTGATCTCTACTCACTGGAACACATGTGAACACCAGTTGCGTGCCCATAAACCACCATTCCGCAAGGTCAGAATCGTGATACAGTGGTTTCAGGGCCGTTACAGTGAACTCGCACTGTTACGTTGACCACCAAATGTACCGGATCTCTACTCACTGGAACACAGGAGAACACCAGTTGCGTGCTATAAACCAACATCCCACATGGTCACAATCATGATGCAGTGGTTTGAGGGGCGTTACAGTGAACTCGCACTGTTACCTTGACCACCAAATGTACCTGATCTCTACTCACTGGAACACAAGAGAACACCAGTTGCGTGCCTATAAACCAACATCCCGCAAGGTCCCATCCGTGATACAGTGGTTTCAGAGGCGTTACAGTGAACTCGCACTGTTACCTTGACCACCAAATGTACCGGATCTCTACTCACTGGAACACAAGTGAACACCAGTTGCGTGTCCATAAACCACCATCCCGCAAGATCACATTCGTGATACAGTGGTTTGAGGGGCGTTACAGTGAACTCGCACTGATAACTTGGCCACCAAATGTGCCTGATCTCTAATCACTGGAACACATGTGAACACCAGATGCGTGCCCATAAGCTACTATCCCGCAAGGGCACAATCATGATACAGTGGTTTGAGGGGCGGTACAGTGAACTCGCACTGTTACCTTAGCCACCAAATGTGTCTGATCTGTACCCTCTGGAACACATTTGAACACCAGGTGCGTTGCCGTAAACCACCATCTCGTAATTTGTGGCAATTTCTTGACCTGTGTGTAATCATATGGTGCCGCAAACTTCTGGAATCCTGTCATCGGCTTGTAAAATCCATACCAAGCTGAGTCGCAGCCGTATTGTGTTTGCACAGTGAAACAACACTATATTAAACAGGTAGTCATAATGTGTTGCCTCGTCGGTGTATGTACAACTACACATGCAGAACATGAGCTCTGAGATTACCCCCTTGTGTAATAACGCTAGGATGATGGGATGAGAACGTTTGATGAATGATGGAAGAAGGGCAGTCAGTGAGGAAAAATCTTTTTATCAATGTTTGCGAAAAATATTTCCTTTGCATGCACTGGCCAGCATAGTAGACTTCGATAGCTGTTGAATTTCACTTAAAGACAGATAATTAGATACTACGAAGTGCAGTAATTGTGTATGTGTTTTCAGAATATATCTTAAGCTTTTGATTCAGTAATTCACAGGTTTCTTTGAAGTGAGTAACCGAGTGAGCATTTATTTCCACTCGATTGCAGTGGAAGCTTTCTCTTGATGTACTGAATATTTTGTTTCGCGGGAGAGTGAATTATTCTAATCTTGTAATGGGTTATAGTCTGTGATTGTTATTCGCTAGGAGGACGTAACATTGGTTATTGTAGGAAATATGTGGAAATAAGGAGTCAGGTGTTAATTTAGAGCGGGCCGGTGTGGCCGAGCGATTCTAGGCGCTACAGTCTGGAACCGCGCGACCGCTACTGTTGCAGGCTCGAAACCTGCCTCGGGCATGGATGTGTGATGTCCTTAGGTTAGTTAGGTTTAAAGTTCCTGGGGACTGATGACCTCAGAAGTTAAGTCCCATAGTGCTCAGAGCCATTTGAACCATTTTTGTTAATTTAGAGCCCCAGTAAGACTTGCTCTGTTGGATGCGTTGCTACATTTCGGGACTATTTTGTTAGGCACTCTTTTTATGGACGGTTCATCCGTGCCAGCTTTGCAAAGCTGGTGTTACAGAGGAATTAAGCACTCGGAAATTAGCGTTTGGACTTTCATAAGTTAAACCTAATATTTCAGGCCATTTTATAAAATAACCACCATATAATAGATTTTTTCAAATTTCTACATCTACATGAATACTCTACAAATTACATTTAAGTGCCTGGCAGAGAGTTCATCGAACCACCTTCACAATTTTCTATTATTCCAATCTAGTACAGCGCGCGAAGAGGACGAAGATCTATATCTTTCCGTACGAGCTCTGATTTTCCTTATTTTATTGTGGTGATCGTTTCTCGCTATGTTGGTCGGTGTCAAGAAAATATTTTCGCGTTCGGAGGAGAGTGTTGGTGATTGGAATTTTGTGAGAAGATTCCGTCGCAACGAAAAACGCCTTTCTTTTAATGATCCAGCCCAAATACTGTGACACTCTCTCCCATATTTTGCGATAGTACAAAACTTGCTGCCCTTCTTTGAACTTTTCATATGTACTCCTTCAGTCCTATCTGGTAAGGACCGCACACAGCACAGCAGTATTCTAAACGAGAACGGACAAGTGTAGTGTAGGCAGTCTCCTCAGTAGATCTGTTACATTTTCTAAGTGTCCTGGCAATAAAACGCAGTCTTTGGTTAGCCTTTCCCACAACATTTTCTGTTTGTTCCTTCCAATATAAGTTGTTCGTAATTGTAATTCCTAGGTATTTCGTTGAATTTACGGCCTTTAGATTTGACTGATTTATCGTGTAACCGAAGTTTAACGAATTCCTTTTAGCACTCATGTGGATGACCTCACACTTTGGTGCTACAGAAAACGGCAATTGAAAAATAGGAATACTTACAGAAGAAATTATTTGGGTTTCACCTCAAAATGTTTTACTTATATCATCAGCCTCATTTCATCTAAATTCGTTGCCTTACCAATGCTCTGCTAATTCCAGTTAGTTCACGGTGATAACAGTAACGTGTCTGATTGCCATGTCTGTTTGAACTTCTGGTTTTGCCCTATTTATGTGACCTTCAACTTATTACCTATGCAGGAACATATGAGCAAATGCTTCAGGGGACATACTGAAGAGCACAAGTTCACTTTGAAAGCGTTATTAAGACTTTTCAAAAGTCTTGAAGATGAAATTAAAATGAGCGCTACCCACTGAGACAGATTCGGCCGCAAGTGTTGTAATGTTGAACACAGCAGTCTGTTTTAAAATGACACTCAAATTATTTTCTGCCAATATTATGATAGCCTAGAGCGGTCGTTATTGTGAAATAGCAGAGAAATGAACTACGATGAAAATACTCCAACTTCGAAGTACTGTACAGAAATGCTGTCTCACACTCTCTTAGTGAAACCCCTTCTTGTTAATTTGGTACCTATCTGTCTTAAGAAGCAGCTCACTCTTCATTTGTTTTTCGTTTTTAATGACGTACTTGTAGAATGAGTGACAGCTATTCTTAGGAAGACATATTGGAAACAGTACTGGCGGCACATTTTCTTTCTTGTTTCACATTATCAACTACTTCTGTTTTCATGTTGTCATAAGCTGGAATCAAATAAACGCTTTTAACATTCAGCTGTTTAATTTTCTTCGCAGTTCGCAGCTGTTTCTGCCTCGTTGCTTTTGTGAAGTGATACTATATGTTGCTAGCAGCGTATGAAATTTCTTTGTGTAGTTTCGATTTCGCAATCATTGTTACGTCGTGTTTTCATTTCTCTTACGCGTTAGAGATGGCGTCAATGAAAGCATTCATAAGGAAAATAATTTTCACGTTATAACATTAAAATGAATGTTATTTAGTCATAATGTTAATAGCACCTGGTGACGCCGTAAAAAGGAATCGCATCTGTTGAATACTTTTCAGTTTGTACTTCACTTAAAGATGAAAAACGAAAATACCTATAACAGTTACTGAAAGGAGATCCGCCCAGATAATTTCTCCAGCTCTTCATTTATGATGCTCGAGTTGCAGTCGGTGCCTCTGGATATTATTTGTAACTACGCTTCAGACCGGAATCGTAGTTACAGAAACGCTAGGACCACGTTTTAGGTATCTCGGCTACCAATCAAAGCAGTGGCAGCTAGCGCCGCCGCGTCTTCGCAATGTGGGCTTCCCCAGTGCCAGCCAGCATCTGCAGGGCCCACGTATTCTGAAAGTCGCTAGTTCTACGGAGAACTGGCTACAGTGGAAAATTCGTTTGGTCACTATATGATATTTGATTTATTTCCTGGAGTGTTTCAGATTTGTCAAATTCACTCTTTGTTTTCTAGTCATTTGGATTAAATACTCTGATTCTTACTTGAGGAATGGCATATTTGAAGCTAACTTACGTTTTTGAGTCTAGGAAGATCATCCCAACAGAGGCTGCGACTTACTTCACCATTTACGCCGCGAATTATACGTCTTAGCTATCACTGGATCAGCAAGGGAGGAATGTACCTAGCTTCGTGGTAAGGTGTTCACCCTTCGAGGGGAAGACTGCTGTAGTTTTCAATCATATTCACACTGGAGAAAAAAAATTGTCACTTCCATGTAAGATCCAAACAGACTGACAATCAATAACAAAAAGCCTCCCCCACAAGTGTTGTCCCTGACTTTACTTGTATCCTGGAGATGCGGGCCGGCGATAGCGTGTCAAACTTCACGCATGCAGCGAGTGCGGGCTGCTGCTGGCAAAGCCCCGGCATGTTACTCGGCTTTGGTCCGTCTAGGAAGTACTCGGAAAGCGCGACGTCTCATTTAACATTGCGGTGCGGCATTCTCCGCTCGGCAGAACTCTCTGAGTTCGGCAGAATCATGCTGCCTGCGCTGCTTTCCCTTGGGTATTTGTTCGTGGTATTGGTTGGGTGACTGATTTGGGGCACGACTGTTGATATTTTTAAAAATACCGGGAATACAATAAATCGATATTTTAGAAAACCATTATTGGCCACCGTTATATTGCAAAAAGTATCGATATATCGACATTCCGACGGAAAAAATATTGACTTACGAGCTTATAAAAATATCTGCTGCCCATTGTAAATGTACCGTTAGAGCTGTATATTTAAGTATTGATTTATTATTAGATATTTTGGCCGGCCGCGGTGGAAGAGCGGTCCTAGGCGCTTCAGTCCGGAACAGCGCGACTGATACTGTCGCAGATTCGAATCCTGCCTCGGGCATGGATGTGTGTGATGTCCTTAGGTTGGTTATGTTTAAGTAGTACTAAGTTCTAGGGGACTGATGGCCTCAAATATTAAGTCCCATAGAGCTCAGAGCCATTTGAACCATTTTTAGATATTTAGTAGCTCAAAAAGTTAGCATTCTGCTTGTCCACCATAGAGCAAGAATAGAAAGGAAATTGATGCACGTTCACGCTTGGTGATAGCCACTTTGCTAGCGTGTAAGTGGAACAATAAAAGGTGTCCGGTTGGTCCGTTGTTCGGTTTCGTCACATTTCGGATTTGTGTCGAACACTTCATGTCGACTTTCTTTGTTTTTCATTTCTGCAAACGCCAGCGGCCTAGCAGCTGTAGTACCAAAATTGCTTGCAGAAGCTAAACGATGCAGTTACTGTTGGTAGCGCCGAGCGTCGATTACGTCAGCGTTTCCCCTCACAATTTTCCGCCCACCGCAAAGACCAGTCTTGTCGTTTAGATTGGTGTTCATTATTTTCAGCAACTGTTTTTGAAGAATACTAATGTGAAGAATAGCACCCCAGTCACGTTTAATTTTTTGTTTTAGCGCAACCGTTGTACTATTTATTCACATCTGAAATCTTGTTATTCCATTCACACGATCATCTCGCAGTGCAATAGGATTTCATTTGTGCCATCGATACTTGTTTCACACAGTGAAAGAGACACTGGACATGAGGAAAGCTCAAAAACTAGTCAGGCTCCTTCACACAGTGGAATTACATTCTACTACAATTTCAAAAGAACAACTTCAAATATTTACGAAAATTGCGAAAAAAATGTAATATGAAATAAAAATATCGTCGACCCGATATTGCCATTGCAATATTAATACGTCAATATATCTATGAAAATATATCGCCGGCATATCGACATTTCTTGGAAAAAGTGTCGATATATCGAAATTTTTCCAGCGGCCCTAATCTGGGGCAGGGGGCCGACCACTAGTGTCATCGGTTCGATCGGATGAGGGAAGGATATAAGCCTTACTCTTTCAAAGGAACAATCCAGGAATTTTCCTGAAGCATTTTTTGGAAATCATGGGAAACCTAAATCAGGATTGCCGGACGCGGGTTCGAACCATCGTCCTCCCGAATGGGAGTCCAGTATGCTAACCACTGCGCCAACTCACTCGGTGTGTTCGTGGTGTGAAGACGTTCACACGTCAGTGGCTGTTTGCACAAAAAGAGGCAGTCTCGTGATCTGTCTTCGCAATAGTTTAAAACGAATAGGAATGACAGAAGAGTGGGGTGAGAATTCTCAGTTTGCGTAAGTGACAGGTACTACAAATGTGCTATGAATCGGAGCTGCAGCATCGTGCAGAAAGTATTTAAAAATTTTGTTGACAATGAAAGAGCAAAAATTTATTACGATCTACATACGGGTTCATTGTTTTGTACATCAAAAAACACTTTTTGCTAAATTTGCCCTCATGGAGCATATGAAGATTTTAGTCCTACCAATAGTAAAGTTTCTGAAGTTGTACGCATTATTCTGTTGTTAGTTACAACACTTTACAGTCGAAATTGGTGAAGAGTATGGAGATTTCGTATTTTACTGCAAACTACCTACGTTAAGTGAAGGGGCGTCAAAACTGGTAATCAACAAAAGGATTTACAAGTTATCTTGGCGAGCCGGGTTTTTGGGAATAATATCACATTTTCTGGCCTGCTCCAATGCTAACTATGTACAGTTGGTGAGAGAATTCGTGAGACTCCTCAGCTTATCGTTACACTGAACTGTACAGCTATAGTGTCTGTTATGCAGCATAACCTGCAAGGAGACAAAGTTCTAGCAAAAAATTGTCTACAGGCATTAAGCCGAAAAACTATCTGCTCGTTATCAGACTGTTTTAGATAATTAGGAAAACTATATTGCTCCTTATTAATTTATCTCTTACGTTTATTAGTTGTGATCAATAAGCTAATAAAGATCTCTATTAATTATGTGCACTTTATTAATGCAAATAAATTACAGCTTATCATTGTAATGTCACGAAAAAGGTCTTTTTTAATTCAACGAACAGTTACGAGTTAGTAGCATAATATGCACTTTTAGCTTCAAAATGGTCTGTGTCCACATTTGGACCACAGTCATATAGATGTAGTATTGCACGAAGGACTACAGCAAAAGTATGCAAATGAAGGGATAGGGGTAGATAAATAACGAAATTTAGTTGATAGTTCACCCAGTGCCATAATTAGATACAGACAATAACTGACAGAAGCAGAAAAAGCCGATACTAACAAGTGAGCACTAAAGCAAGTTTTTCACCTTTGCATCTACAGCACAGGCGGACAAGCTTTCGGCTCTCGTGTCATACTCAGGCCCTAGTGCTAAAGCGCTCAGCCTCGCTTCACGTTTCCTCCACCATCATGCTGCGCTGTCAGAGCATGAGGAGGTGGAAGAGTGGAAAACAGTGAACGCGCAACATTTAAATGGCAATGCAGTCGCACAGCACAGATTTTATATCTCACATTTCTCGACAACGTAGGTCACAAACAAAACAAATTTTCAGTTTTGGATAACTACTTTTGGCATGCTGAAGACATAGTATGATTCTTATCAGGTCCAAACTACTAGCATACGGACAGACACAGACTATTTCACAGAGTTTTGCACTCAAGTTGCCACGTAATTGTGACTTATTTAGTTTCATATTTAAAAAAAAAATCTGTCACACAAATATGTCGATCGAAATATTATACCATTTTTGCAACTTCATTATGAAGACTTGCAAACCCTACCTGACAAAAGCAATGTAGAAGTCCTTGAGAGATGTAACGTATCAGGATTTGTCATTAAAACAGGAATTACTTTGTAGGCCAATCAGTTACATCTGCACTTGCACGGGACGCTTCCAACTGAAATGGCAAATGGTCTCGAAAGTAGCTCGAAAACAGGCTTAACAATGGTAGTGTCCTCAAAAATTTTACGAAACTATCCTTGTAATTCTTTCACAGCCACAATGAATTCCTGAGACTTTGCGTTTTCCTTAACAGGAATGAGCTTAGGGAAATGAACTGCTCTTGTCAGAATGTGTCCCTTCTATAAAGCGATTTTCTTTTTAAATGCATCCCCATCAATTCACAAAGAAGTTGTTTTGCAGTGACTTACTGTGTACAGTGTACAGTCGAGTCCACTTAAAATGCGAAGTCTGCACTCCATTCCAGATGTCCTAATTTTCGTTCCTCCACACCTTCACAAATTCAACAGCAATGAGCTGTGCTGTTATCATCAGATCTTGTAACATACTAACAGAAGTTCATGATCTTTACAAGCTTTCAAGCGACTTAGTGATGCTGCTTCATTTTAGAATAAAATGTAGCAAGGACTATCAGCACGTCACGCATAAAATACCTCAAATATAATAATCTTGTGCTGATGTCCTGGCACAGTCAATTAATTGATACCACATTTTTCAGTTAGTAAGTTAATGACAGACTGACTGGGATAGTATCTTTATAGGTGACAAGTTAAACACATACTCTTACAAGGGAACCTCCCGATCGCACCCCCCTCAGATTTAGTTATAAGTCGGCACAGTGGATAGGCCTTGAAAAACTGAACACAGATCAATCGAGAAAACAGGAAGAAGTTGTGTGGAACTATAAAAAAATAAGCAAAATATTCAAACTGAGTACTCCACGCGAACATATGCCACATCAAGGACAATGTAAGCTCGGGAGCGCCGTGGTCCTCTGGTTTAGACTTGGATTTTTTTTCTAAAATGCCAAGGAACCTTTGTTTTATTACTTTTAAATGTCAGTTGAAAAATATATACTACTGTGGAATGTTAAAAAAAAAAAGTGGTTAGCGTGAGCAGCTGCGGAACAAGAGGTCCTTGGTTCACATCTCCCCTCGAGCAAAAACTTTTTCTTTATTTTGGCAAAGTTATAAGTTATGATCTGTCCATTCGTTCATTGACGTCTCTGTTCACTGTAATAAGTTTAGTGTCTGTGTTTTGCGACCGCATCGCAAAACCGTGCGATTAGTAGACGAAAGGACGTGCCTCTCCAATGGGAACCGAAAACATTTGACCGCAAGGTCATAGGTCAACCGATTCCTCCACAGGAAAACGCGTCTGATATATTTTATACGACACTGGTGACGGCATGTGCGTCACATGACAGGAATATGTTGTCAACCCACCTAACTTGTACACTTGGTGAATGGGTAAAAAGATTCTTCTACCTTGCCCGATTTAGGTTTTCTTGTGGATGTGATAATTACTCCCAAAAAAGTGATGAAAACATAAGAGTTTGTCACATAAACGGCAACACATGAATCCAAAAGTCTCACAGCCGCACACTTTTCCCTGTGCTCTGTCAAAACATATGTTTTTAACGTTTTCAAATTTTTCCGTGTGTAGACCGTCAAATCCTGCATATGTCCAAGCAAATCTGAACATGTCCTGGAATTTTGGAGAGCGAAGTTGATTATGTGTGAGTGCCTGAACTTTGATAATTGTCTGAAAATAAAAAATTAGACTTTTTGCTCGAAGGAAGACTTGAACCAGAGACTTCTCGCCCCGCAGCTGCTCACGCTAACCACGGGACCACGGCGCTCCTCAGTTCTGGATATCCTTGATGTTGCCTATCTTCCGCTTGGACTACTCAGTTTGTACATTTCGCTTATTTGTTTAATAGTTCCACACAACTTCTTCCTGTTTTCTCGATTGATGTGTGTTCAGTTTTTCAAGGCCTATCCACTGCGGCAACTTATAACTAAGTCTGATGGGGGTGTGATGGGGAGGTTCCCTTGTTAGAACTGGCACTCAGTGCCCATGGCTACAATTTCACTTTACCCTCCAGAATCTTCTAGGAATACAAATATTTAAATTTCTTCTAGAAACACTAACATTCAAATTAAATAATTTTATAACTAGCCCATTAATTTCGACAATAATACATAATTTTAGAAACCTCAGAACTGTGGCTACAGGAATACATACTGTTTACACAGTTCGTATTCAGTTTTGCAAAAGAGCATTTTAGAATGCAAATAAATAACTATTCATAGAAATTATTTTTCAAAAATGAAAATTGTACTTTAAAAGTGGAGAAGAGGTCGTTAATTTGAGGTACGTCAAGGCTAATACAAATAAGATCCACCTGTGTCGAAATTTTAGGTATCCCACACTTTCTACATATCGTAATCCTATCATATTTCTCTAACAAGGGGAGGCCGCCAATTGTGAAATTCAGATTCGATTAGTACTGCGCATAATAAAAGCTCATGGCCAGAGGTGTAATGTGGCAAAGCACCAAGATGCACTTCTCAGCCGTTGTCGAGAAAATCGACAGGTAAAAGAAACCGTTGCGGTGAAATACTCTCTATGATTAATCGTTTTCTGCAGCGTTGTGGCGCAGCGGTAAGCGCTCGGGTTCGTAATCCGAAGGTCGCCGGATCGAATCTCGCGCCATGCAAATTTTTTTTTTTTTTTAGTATTTGTTTTTTGTAATTCAAATGTGTGTGTATACACACACACACACACACACACACACACACACACACACACACACACACATATATATATATATATATATATATATATATATATATATATATATATATATATATATATATATTCCCGGCAATCAGTTGCAACAATTATGCATATAATAAGTTGTTGAAAGTCGTTTGTCGTGGAAAAACTGGCGACTTCTAACATCATTATGTTTTCCGCAAACAAAGTTGTATTTCACAAATGTTATTAATTGTCTTCATAATGTTAACCACGTATATTCCGAAACGAATACGTATAGCGTAAGTCAAACGTTCGAATTAGAATAGAGATCCCACGAACACAAATTTGCTGTGGCAGGTATGAAATATAAACTCCGATACTCGCTCGTTACACTTGAAGGACAGATGTTGAATGGGCCGAAACGAGCCGCCGCGTAACAGCGTAGTTGCCTGCTAACTTCGAAAGAAGGTAGATGCGGTCCCTAGCGCAACTTATAACATCGTCGAAAACCAGTGCGGACGTGAGAGCTTTGGTACACACTGTTAAACAAACGGAAAAATGGAGGCGGTACAATTGGAGAGCGATCCGCCTTCACCAACAAGCATAAGCAATTCATTAATAGTTTATATATACACTCCTGGAAATTGAAATAAGAACACCGTGAATTCATTGTCCCAGGAAGGGGAAACTTTATTGACACATTCCTGGGGTCAGATACATCACATGATCACACTGACAGAACCACAGGCACATAGACACAGGCAACAGAGCATGCACAATGTCGGCACTAGTACAGTGTATATCCACCTTTCGCAGCAATGCAGGCTGCTATTCTCCCATGGAGACGATCGTAGAGATGCTAGATGTAGTCCTGTGGAACGGCTTGCCACGCCATTTCCACCTGGCGCCTCAGTTGGACCAGCGTTCGTGCTGGACGTGCAGACCGCGTGAGGCGACGCTTCATCCAGTCCCAAACATGCTCAATGGGGGACAGATCCGGAGATCTTGCTGGCCAGGGTAGTTGACTTACACCTTCTAGAGCACGTTGGGTGGCACGGGATACATGAGGACGTGCATTGTCCTGTTGGAACAGCAAGTTCCCTTGCCGGTCTAGGAATGGTAGAACGATGGGTTCGATGACGGTTTGGATGTACCGTGCACTATTCAGTGTCCCCTCGACGATCACCAGTGGTGTACGGCCAATGTAGGAGATCGCTCCCCACACCATGAATCCGGGTGTTGGCCCTGTGTGCCTCGGTCGTATGCAGTCCTGATTGTGGCGCTCACCTGCACGGCGCCAAACACGCATACGACCATCATTGGCACCAAGGCAGAAGCGACTCTCATCGCTGAAGACGACACGTCTCCATTCGTCCCTCCATTCACGCCTGTCGCGACACCACTGGAGGCGGGCTGCACGATGTTGGGGCGTGAGCGGAAGACGGCCTAACGGTGTGCGGGACCGTAGCCCAGCTTCATGGAGACGGTTGCGAATGGTCCTCGCCGATACCCCAGGAGCAACAGTGTCCCTAATTTGCTGGGAAGTGGCGGTGCGGTCCCCTACGGCACTGCGTAGGATCCTACGGTCTTGGCGTGCATCCGTGCGTCGCTGCGGTCCGGTCCCAGGTCGACGGGCACGTGCACCTTCCGCCGACCACTGGCGACAACATCGATGTACTGTGGAGACCTCACGCCCCACGTGTTGAGCAATTCAGCGGTACGTCCACCCGGCCTCCCGCATGCCCACTATACGCCCTCGCTCAAAGTCCGTCAACTGCACATACGGTTCACGTCCACGCTGTCGCGGCATGCTACCAGTGTTAAAGACTGCGGTGGAGCTCCGTATGCCACGGCAAACTGGCTGACACTGACGGCGGCGGTGCACAAATGCTGCGCAGCTAGCGCCATTCGACGGCCAACACCGCGGTTCCTGGTGTGTCCGCTGTGCCGTGCGTGTGATCATTGCTTGTACAGCCCTCTCGCAGTGTCCGGAGCAAGTATGGTGGGTCTGACACACCGGTGTCAATGTGTTCTTTTTTCCATTTCCAGGAGTGTATATATACTTACTTACTTACTTATCGCGAATGGACCCAGAAGGATCACGCAAAGCTTTCTGACGTCGTTTCTTCCATACTTATTTCATTCGTTCTCCATGTTTTCTTTTTCTTTCTTCTGTCCATTTTGTTCCTGGTCTCTTTAGTGCTTCCTTCTCCGACAATACAATCCACTTTTCCACCTTATTTCTTAAAGTTTTTCTATCTTTGACATCTTTAAGTTCCATATTTGCTTTTTGTAAATCTAATTTTACTTGGCTAATCCATGGTGTTGTTGATTTGACTTTTTCTATGTAAGTGAGAATTCTGTTGGTGAGTCGTGTGGGGGGAAGTCTAGTGACATGTCCATAAAATTTTAATCTTCGCCTTCTTATGTCTGCTGCCAGATTTGATATAGTTTCTGTGGTTCTTCTTGATTGTATCCGGTATCCTTCTTCTGTTAATTTTGGACCTAAAATCTTTCTCATAATTTTGCGTTCTTCTTTTAGTATTTTTTCTAAATCACATTTTGTGTGGAGTGTGAGCGTTTCACTAGCATATAGCGCTGCTGGCTTAATTACTGCGCAGTAGTGTCTGATTTTTGTGTTCGAGGAGATGCAATTTTTATTGTATATTTCATGTGTCATACCATATGCTCTCTTCATTTTCTGTTGTCTGATCTTCTGTGCAACTTTCTCTCCTCCGGTTGGCTCCAAAATTTCACCTAGGTATTTAAAATGTTTTACTCTATTTATTTTTCCATATTTTGTGTTCAAACTGTGTATATGGAATTTCGTACAGAAAAATTCTGTCTTTTGAAACGAAATTTGTAAACCTACTTTATCCGCGCATTCCTTAAGGATCTCTATTTGTTTGGTGGCGATTTCTTCATTATCTGCAAGTATGGCCAAGTCGTCCGCGAATGCTAAACAAGATACCTCTACGTTGTCTTTGGTTCTACCAAGATGGATTGGTTTCCAGTAGGATTGATTTTTTAATTCTTTTTCCCATTCCTTAATGACTTTATCCAGGACTATATTAAACAGAAGTGGAGATAGCCCGTCACCTTGACGTACTCCAGTTTTTATGAGAAAAGGTTCAGAGATTTCTCCCCTGAATTTAACTTTAGATACAGTGTTTGTCAGTGATTCTTTGATAAGCCTTAGTGTTTTGGAGTCAAGTCCAAGTTCCTCTAAAATGTTAAATAAAGATTGCCGGTCCATTGAGTCATAGGCTTTCTTAAAATCTACAAATGTACAAATTATGGGGGCATTTCTAATTGCTTTGTGTTTTAATATTGTCTTTAAATTAAATATTTGTTCTATGCATGAGCGACCGGGGCGGAAGAATGCTTGATAATCACCAATTTGGCGTTCCAGCTGCTCTTGTGCTCTTTTCAGCAGGCATGTTGAGAGAATTTTGTAGGTGACTTGTAAAAGTGAGATTCCCCTGTAGTTATTGACATTTGTTCTGTCTCCTTTTTTATGTAACGGGTGAATAAGGGCACATTTCCAATCCTCTGGTAGTTTTTCTGTTTCCCATATTTTTGTTATTATTTTTGTGAGCTCTTGCAACGTCTTTGGTCCTAGGTTTTTTAATAGCTCTGCAACAATGCCATCTTCGCCAGATGTTCTATTATTTTTTAAGTTTTTAATGTGACATTTGATTTCTTCCTGTGTTGGTGGTAATGAATCCGGTTGGGCGTTGGCACAGATTTCTTTGGGAAACCTTAAACTAGGTTCTGGGCAATTTAGTAGGTTAGAAAAATATTGAGCCAATACTTGAGAGTTTTCCTAGTTTGTTAGGGCTAATTTAACATCTGGTTTTCTGAAACATAAATTTTGAGGGATATATCCTCGTATTTTATCTGCGAAAGTTCTGTAGAAGTCTCTTGTATAATAGTTTTGGAAATTTTCTTCTATGGCATCCAGTTGCGCCTTTGTGTACTTCCTTTTTGCTTGCCTAAAAGATTTTGAAACCTGTTTTCTAACCTCGTTAAATAAATGTAGACTTTCTTGTGATTTTTTACTGTTATATTCTTGAAATGCCTTTTTTCTCCTTTCCAATGCATTTTCACAGTCTGAATCCCAACAAGGGTGTTTGAATATCTTTTTCAAGGGAATAGTTTCCTTAGCTATTCGCGTGATTTTAGAATGAAATTCTTCCCATGTGTTTGCCTTTTCCTTCTCCCATTCTTCTTTTACTTTAGATTCTTTACTCTTCTTGGTGTCATACTTCTGTATTTCTGTTTTCTTCTGATGACTTCTTCGTGCTGTAAACTTGATTTTAATTCTAGTTAGGTAATGGTCTGAATCAATGTTTGCTCCTCTGCGTACTTGGACGTCGTAAATTTCTTTTTGTACTGGGTATGAAATCGCCACGTGATCTATTTCAAACTCGCCAATTTGTTGTATAGGAGATCTCCATGTCTTTTGTTTTCTTGGACATTTTCTTAGAGATGTTGACATTACTTTCAGGTTATTCTGCTTACATAGTTCGACGAGCCTTGTACCATTTTTATTGGTAAATTTATGTACAGGATATTTGCCTACGGTTTTTTGGTGGATTTTCTCTCTACCAATTTGGGCATTAAAATCGCCGAGTAGAACTTTTGTATCATCTTTTGGAATCTTGGCCATTATATTCTCCAAATTTTCCCAGAACTTTTCTGTTTCTATGGGGTTTTTCTTGTTGTCTCCGTTTGTGAGAGCATGAACATTAACCATTGTGTATGTTTTGTTGGCACATTGTAAGCGCATCGTCATTATCCTATTATTTACGGGAGTAACTTCCTTGATGGAGCTGAGCACGCTCTTGTGTATGATAAACGCCATCCCGAGATGGGGGGCTCCTCTTCCGATTCGTTTATCCGTCTTGCTCTTAAAGATGCGATAGTTGCCATAATCTGATGTTTCTTCATCTGTAAAACGTGTCTCCTGTAAAGCTAGTATTACTATCTTTTGCTTTTCAAGTTCTGTTGTAAGGTTTAGAAGTTTTCCTGGTTGGATTAATGTATTTATGTTAAAGGTTCCAATGTATGTAGGTGTTTTAAGTGGAAGTTTGCCAGAGAGCTCCGACTTTCTCTGATGTAATCGTGTAAGTCCAGGTTCCCCAGAATCCGAATTCCTGGTTGCCATTTGTTGATGGGTGGATTGGTTACCACCTGGGGTAATGTTGTTATTACTTGCACGAGTCATACTTGCTTGTAATCAAGTTGGTCCAGTGTTTCCACTGTGTGTTTAGAACCAGGGATTGTTAGTTCCTGGCGCATTATGATCAGCCACACATTGTGTGAACAGACGCTGACCAGGATGCCGATGGTTCCCACTTCAGACGCGTCCTGGATTTGGGTGTTGACAGTGCTTATTGTAATGGCGGCACTTACTCGCCATGACACAGCAACGTCTTCGGGTTCTGTGGTTTTTGAATGAGTGTGACCCTTGCCAAAAGTCACCCTCCCACACCCTCGTGATGCTGCCACCTCGGTCCGGGACTGTTTATTTGGGTTTCCCCTTATTCGCAGCTGTCCACCATATCTGATGGATCGTTCGCTATCCGCCACCTGCGACCCGCCCTGTACCTGAGGCTCGGCTAGGGATATATATATATATATATATATATATATATATATATATATATATATATATATATATATATATATATATATGATATATATTTGAATTACAAAAAACTAATAATAAAAAAAAGTTGCATGGCGCGAGATTCGATCCCGTGACCTTCGGATTACGAACCCGGGCGCTTACCGCTGCGCCACGACGCTGTAGAAAATTACTATTCGTAGAGAGTATTTCACCGCAACGGTTTCTTTTAACTGTCGATTTTCTCGACAACGACTGAGAAGTGCATCTTGGTGCTTTGCCACATTACACCTGTGGCCATGAGCTTTTATTATGCGCAGTATGAATCGAATCTGAATTTCACAATTGGCGGCCTCCCCTTGTAAGTAAAACGTTTTTAATAAAACTAACTATTTGAATCATGAGACTCACAGCTAAATCTACACCACTCTTCTTTATTGAAATTCGATTTTCCCAGAGAGGATTGGGGGGGGGGGGGGTGGGGCTGGCAGCAGCTTAATATGCAGCTCTTCAGCCTACAGAAGAGTTAAAAACATAATGAGAAGATAACAAACAATAAAAACAAGCGATAAAATGGCGACTTTGTAAAACTGTAAAATGGCAGAAAGTTGTGTAAGTTAAAATATAAAAACAAAGGGTTGGTGATGCTAATTAAGACACACAAAAGGTAGACAGTCACAATTAAAAAACACGCCAACAGTCTGGTTTCTGTTCACAAGAGATAAAAGAGTCACACCTAGCGACAGTATGGTTTCTGTTCACAACACTTGAAAAAGAGGGACCCCCACATCAATGAACACTCACTTAAACACTGCACATTAGAGTTGATTCGAAGATGACACACAGCCTAAGGTAGATGGGAAGGGGGCGGGGGGGGGGGGTTTAGGACCCAGACAGATGAGGGGAAAAAGAGGGGGGAGGAGAGGAAAAAGCAGAAGGGTGGGGGAGCTGATCGAGGGAGAGGACACAGAAAACGGGGTAGGGGCAGGGTAGACGCGAGAAGGGGTGTGGAAGGCAGAGGAGGGGGAAGCAAAAGGAGCCGTGAGAGAGAATGGAGTCAAAGGGAGGGTAGGCAGGGAGAAACAGTATGGCAGGAGGGGGAAGAGGGAACCCAGGAAAAGGACAGAGGTAGGGTGGGGGAGGTGAGGATTACAGTTGAAACGAGGGAGAAGAGGAGGTAGAGGGGGCATCATCTTGGAGGGTGAGTTGACGGAAGGCACCTTGGGAAAGGCGATGAAGTGTGTAGAGGTGGAGGATGGTTGGGACACAACAGTGAAGGCGTGGCAGTGGGCGGAAGTTGGAGAGGAGCAACCAGGGGATTGGGGGGGAATCAAGGTGGCAGGAGGTGTAGAGGACACGGCTATGTTCGAGTAAAAGAAGCAGGCTAAATCTACTACTAATCATAAAACTATAAAATACTCACGGCTTTCTGTCTGTTTGAATATGCTAATCTCAAAAATTTCTGCACAAATTTTCAAGGGGGTTCACAGGAAATTTGAGCGTAGCTAGAGGCGACATATAGGATGTAGTTAATCAAAATCACCACAGTAAAATAAGGGAAATCAGAGCTCGTACGAAAAGATATAGGTGTTCATTCTTTCCGCGCACTATACGAGATTGGAATAATAGAGAATTGTGAAGATGGTTCGATGACCCTCTGCCAGGCTCTTAAATGTGATTTGCAGAGTATCAGTGTAGATGTAGATGTAGATGTCGATGAAATATAAAATGCTGTTTCGATCATTAAACCCCCCTGTTTGTTTCCATTCACTATCATTATTTTACAATGTATTCTAAGAAGGAGAAAGCAAACAAACAAACAAACAAAACGCACCTCGAAGGATTTATGCGAATTGATCACAAGCTGATATTCATACAGGTAGCAACTAAAATGTAAAATTGTAATCTCTGGCAGCCAATGGATGAATACGCAACGCTGGAGCGTAATTTCACCTAGCAGCTTATAAGGATAGTAAATGGTGAGTAAACAGGGGACATGTCGATACCAGGGCATAAAGGCTTTGCGAAATTCATTCCTTGTATTCATCTGAAAGGTAACTATGGCTCACAGACATGCACGTGAACAATATACGCTGATAACATTTGAGACAGGGCGTGTAGTTGGGCTCAAAGAAGCCACCTGGCGTAATCGCTCGACATTTGAATAGGAACGATATCACTATTGGACGATGTTGGCAGGAATGAGTGAACCATAGCCGAACACAGCGGAAAGAAGGGTCAGGTCGACCAAGAAAGACGACAGAGCGTGAGGACAGAGCAGTCCTGAGAGCATTCAGAGCCACGACCTGATCCTTATCGTCCATCCGACGTGCGGCTGATGCTTCAGTGGCCGCAAAGAACTTGAGCCTACTACCGTTGGCCTCTGTACACCAACAAGCCCGTTTATGAATGCGGCCTGGAATATCACTGACAGGAATAGAATTTTTTCCAGTGATGACTCACGCTTCGAACTGAGCCTCGATGATCACTGGAAACGTGTCAGCTGGTGTCGCCCTGGACGGCGGGATACGAGTCTGACTGTCTCCCATCGTGCGGCCCAGTAACCAGGGATGGTCTTGAGAGCCACTTCATTTCAAAGCAGGACACCTCAGGTTGTCATCCGTGGCGGCACACTTACAGCAGAGATGTATCACGACGGTACTATACGCCACGTTTGTTGCTCTTCATGGCAAGCTATCCTGGGCATACGTATCAGCAAGTTAATGCTAAACCCCACAAAGCCAGAGTTCCTACTGCTTGTCTTCGTGATTTCCAAACTCTACCTTGGCCAGAAACGTCCCTGATCCCTCCCGATCTCTCCCCAGAGGAGCATGTTTGAAGCATATGGGCAGGGCCTCCGACAGAGCTCGGGATTTTGACGTTCTAACACACCAATTGTACTGAATTTGGCACGGTATACCTCAGGAGGACACCTAGCAGCTCTGTCAATAAATTTAAAGCCGAATACCTGCTTGCATAAGGGCCAGAGATTGAGCAATGCATCATTGACTTACTTAGTTTGTGAAACACTTCTCTTGAAAAAGCCATCCAACTTTTCTGAAACAAGTACATCAAATCTACCAATTTTAGTCACTTTCGGATAGTTCTTCCGTGGTGCGTCATAGTTTCATTTTTTCTTTTTTTTCTTTTTTGTTTTGTTTTGAATGTAAATGATGTGATGGTGAACTTTTCTTAATGTAAAACATACAAGTTGTAGTTGCATAAATCAGAAATAATCTGGTATCGAGAGCATTTATAAAATTTGTTATCAACTGTTGCAATAACGCAAATTTGGGTACCTCAGGTAAATTTCACATTTTACGCAGTGGAACATTTCTCTCTCGCTCGGCAAACCTTATGAGAGTATTTTGATTTATCTTATGTTATGGTTCCATTATCATGCATATTCTCATAGCTACCCCTTTAGTCTTCCTTGCTTTCCTAAAGACAGACAAATATATTTTCAAATTATTTCTATATTTTTGTTGTCTGCAACTTGGATGTACGATATCTGACCCATTTCTGGACCCTTGATATCGTTGGAATTGTGTGAACGACTCTCTTCCGGATGTCTGATCAAATATTTCCAGTCTAATTCATTCTACCTGAATACCCGTTTGGGTCGCACTAGTCACATTAGATCTTCAATATGAGACGCTATCCAATCCTCTCTCCTGTTTGGTGACAAATATTCCAAAGCTCATTTTGAACCTGTGAAGCTAATACTTGACCTCAGTGTTTTTCAAATCGACTCCTACCTCTTCTTCTATCATGCAGTAGAGGGCCCCTTCACTTTATAAAAACCCTCTGTGTTCTCTTTCTATTCGCACTTTCCATTTTTCCCATCAAATGAATTATTTCTGAGTGCGATTATGATGATCTGTTCTCTTTATCAAAATTCGGCTTATAACAATAATTAAGAAAATAATTTAGGATTCAGATATTAACTGGTATTTTACTTGTGTCTGTTTGCGTGCTTCTGTGAAAAACAGGGTAAGTCGATGGAATGTGAGTGATGAGGTCATGGTTCCATCTACATGTCTTTTACCGTATGTTCTACATCCGGAATTTTGGGAAACGTTGAAACAAGCCCATAAATTTCAAGCAAAACGGAAGATTGTTAGTACCGTCTTTCCCGAAAAGCATGGAACTTTACCAGCACAAAATTTATTTCAATGTGAAGTTGGGTAGCACCTGCGAATCTGCTTGCTTCGTTTCATTTCTTCTACGGACTTCCTCAAGCATTGAAGATAGCCATCGAGATTACGTCTATGAACATGGCATCGGTTTCAATATTTGACGTTTCGTGCCCCTGTTATCAATGGAGAACAGAGTGAAATTTAATCACCAGACGATTCCGTTAGTAATTTAGGGAATATGTAAGCCATTTCGGATCAGCAAAATGTGTAGCGATCAATGTACATGTCATATCAAAGGCGAACACAATAATTATGAACTACGAAAATATGATGGCTAGCAGAGTCATCGGTTATAGTTTGTGGGACAATCAGAATGCGTGATAGGTTTGCACTCAATGAGTTTCTCCCACCTTTTCCTGGTTTAGTTCATTTTTACGACCCGCGACCGCAGGTGTTGTTGTCTTGTCCTTTCCGTAAGGTCATTCAATTTCATTTTAGTTTTGCCTGTCTCATTCACAGTTTTCGCAAAATTTGTGTGTTACAAACCTAACCTATCTAGAACAGGCATTCACTTTATTTAATTTTGATCAAGTGCTTCTTCGAAGATATCCATGTGTAATTCACGATACTGGTATTATTTCGTTCTAGCTTATTACCTGGCATTCTTATTCACTTTTCTGCTACAGGGTACATCGCTGTACGTCGTTGTACATCGTGGTCCAAATCATGAATCAGATACTTGTTAAATGAAGTACTACCTATGTCTATTTTCTGCCAAGGAGGACATTACCCTCAGAAATCCACCTCTTTACAATCTAGAACTAATATTTCTAAATACATTACTTGGAGACACAGTGTAGTTCTTACTCTAAGCATATGAGATTATTTCCCTGAAGTAGGGAAACTGCCTGTGGAAAAATGAATATTTACTGCTACACTATGACTCACTATTATTGTCCAAGAATTGTCTTACAGGCTACTTCATGTTGAGCAGCGAATTAGCGTGCCATTGTTGATAAGACATTCGTTATGTTATTCAGTGTCTCTGGATCAATAATTCTGTTTCAGTTGAATGTTTCTAGTGTTTTCCTGCCGCTATAGTGCTATATCTACATCTACATCTACATAGGTACTCCGCAAGCCACCATACGGTGTGCGCTGGAGGGTACCCTGTACCACTACTAATCATTTCCTTTCCTGTTCCACTCGCAAATAGAGCGAGGGAAATACGATTGCCTATATTCCTCCTTATGAGCCCTAATTTCTTTTATCTTATCTTCGTGGTTCTCACTCGAAATGTATGTTGGTGGCAGTAGAATCGTTCAACAGTCAGCTTTTAACGCCGCTTCTATAAATTTTCTCAATAGCGTTTCTAGAAAAGAACGTCGCCTTCCCTCCAGGGGTTCCCATTTGAGTTTTTAAGCATCTCCGTAACACGCGTTGTTCGAACCTACCGGTAATAAAGCTGGGAGCCCTCCTCTAAACTGCTTCCGTCAGTCGATCTGGTACGAATTCCAAACACTAGTGCAGTACTCAAGAATAGGTCGCACCAGCGTCCTACATACGGTCTGCTTTACAAGTGAACCACTCTTTCCTAAAATTCTCCCAGTAAACCGAAGTCGACTATTCGCCTTCGCTACCACAGTTCTGACATGCTCGTTACATTTCGTATCGCCTTGCAACCTTACGCTCAGATATTTAAACAACTTGATGGTTTCCAGCAGAACCTTAGTAATAATGTATCCGAACATTACACGTTTGTTCTTCCTGCTCATCCGCATTAGCTTACATTCTCCCACATTCAGAGCTAGCTGCCATTCATCACACTAATTAGAAAATTTGTCTATGTCCTTTGCATCTTCCTACTATCACTCAACTTCGACACATTACAACACAACATCATCAGCAAACAACCGCAGACTGCTGCCCAATCTGCCCGACAAATGATTTATATATATAGAGAACAACAACGGTCCTGTCACACTTCTCTGGGGCACTGTTGACGGTACCCTTGTCTCTGATGAACAGTCGCCCTCGAGTGCAACATACTGCGTTCTATTACGTGAGAGATAAGTCTCTGAGACACTAACATACCCGTGAATTTATTCAATATACTAGTACCTTCCTTAAGAGTCTGCAATGGGGCACCGCGTCAAATGCTTTCCGAAAATCTAGAAATATGGAATCCACCGGTTGCCCTTCATTCAAAGCTGAGTTTCGCACGAGCAGTGCTTTCTAAATCCATGCTGGTTCCTGGCCATAAGCTTTTTAGTCTCAATGAAGTTTAACATATTGGAACTAAGAATATGTTCAAGGATTCAGTGGCAGAACGAAGTTAAGGATTTTGGTCTGTTATTTTGTGAGTACATTCTTTAGTCCTTCTTATATAGCGGAATCACCTGCTCTTTTTCCCAGTCACTTGGGATTTTGCGCTTGGCTAGAGTTCCACGATAGATGCAGGCTAGGTAAAACCGAATTGGGATTCCGTCCAGACCTATAGTTCCTCAGCGAGAGGACAGTATAAGTACAACAACCACGGTCGGATGTGGATAATGATCGGACGGGATGAGGGTGGGGCTGATTTTCAGTTGATTTTAATGTATGGACTAATTTCCCTGCTCGACACTGACAAATACCGAGGGCGTTGGTTTTGTGGCGTGGCGCTGTTCCTGCGGTGTGATGTGGCCGTTAAGCTGGGTCATTGCGTTGTACGACTTCCCTGGAGATTTTACGGTCGCACATAAAGGACACACTGTAGAGAGCGCCGTCGCCCCAATGCCGCGAGCCAATACGATGGAAACCAGCAGTCGTCAGCGTGGCACATGTTGGCGAGCAGGACTTAAAGCCGTGCTGATGAATTGTGGACCTCGTAATCAGCAATAAGCAGTCTTAATTTTGATGTATTACTTTATTTACGAGAAGACAGCATCTAACAAAATAACGCAACATAACACAAAAAAAGGAAGCTCCGCAAAGGAATTATTCGGATGGAGGTTTACATGTCCAAGCAAACAAATGATTAAAATTCCAGAAAAATTGGATGATTTAGTCAGGAGAAAGAGCTTCACAAATTGCGCAAGCCAGTGCTCGACGGTCACCTTTGTCACTTGTGCAAGCGTTGGTCGACAGAGTTCCTGGATCTCCTCCTGAGAGACGTGCTTTCCAAATTCTGTCCAACAAATTCCACAGCTGATAAATTAAATTTCGGGCATGCAGCAGCGAAAATAAAATTTCCTCTACTGATATTTCGGCCGCGTATCGTCCGGTCATCTTCAGAGCGAGTCTCAGTCTTGTGACTCGCTCTAAAGATGGCCGGACGGTACGCGGCCGAAATATCAATAGCGGAAATTTTATCAGTAAACTCTTCCGGGCTAAGTTGCCGTTGTCGATCTGTAGATAGGGCCAATAATACACTCCTGGAAATTGAAATAAGAACACCGTGAATTCATTGACTCAGGAAGGGGAAACTTTATTGACACATTCCTGGGGTCAGATACATCACATGATCACACTGACAGAACCACAGGCACATAGACACAGGCAACAGAGCATGCACAATGTCGGCACTAGTACAGTGTATATCCACCTTTCGCAGCAATGCAGGCTGCTATTCTCCCATGGAGACGATCGTAGAGATGCTGGATGTAGTCCTGTGGAACGGCTTGCCATGCCATTCCACCTGGCGCCTCAGTTGGACCAGCGTTCGTGCTGGACGTGCAGACCGCGTGAGACGACGTTTCATCCAGTCCCAAACATGCTCAATGGGGGACAGATCCGGAGATCTTGCTGGCCAGGGTAGCTGACTTACACCTTGTAGAGCACGTTGGGTGGCACGGGATACATGCGGACGTGCATTGTCCTGTTGGAACAGCAAGTTCCCTTGCCGGTCTAGGAATGGTAGAACGATGGGTTCGATGACGGTTTGGATGTACCGTGCACTATTCAGTGTCCCCTCGACGATCACCAGTGGTGTACGGCCAGTGTAGGAGATCGCTCCCCACACCATGATGCCGGGTGTTGGCCCTGTGTGCCTCGGTCGTATGCAGTCCTGATTGTGGCGCTCACCTGCACGGCGCCAAACACGCATACGACCATCATTGGCACCAAGGCAGAAGCGACTCTCATCGCTGAAGACGACACGTCTCCATTCGTCCCTCCATTCACGCCTGTCGCGTCACCACTGGAGGCGGGCTGCACGATGTTGGGGCGTGAGCGGAAGACGGCCTAACGGTGTGCCGGACCGTAGCCCAGCTTCATGGAGACGGTTGCGAATGGTCCTCGCCGATACCCCAGGAGCAACAGTGTCCCTAATTTGCTGGGAAGTGGCGGTGCGGTCCCCTACGGCACTGCGTAGGATCCTACGGTCTTGGCGTGCATCCGTGCATCGCTGCGGTCCGGTCCCAGGTCGACGGGCACGTGCACCTTCCGCCGACCACTGGCGACAACATCGATGTACTGTGGAGACCTCAATCCCCACGTGTTGAGCAATTCGGCGGTACGTTCACCCGGCCTCCCGCATGCCCACTATACGCCCTCGCTCAAAGTCCGTCAACTGCACATACGGTTCACGTCCACGCTGTCGCGGCATGCTACCAGTGTTAAAGACTGCGATGGAGCTCCGTATGCCACGGCAAACTGGCTGACACTGACGGCGGCGGTGCACAAATGCTGCGCGGCTTGCGACATTCGACGGCCAACACCGCGGTTCCTGGTGTGTCCACTGTGCCGTGCGTGTGATCATTGCTTGTACAGCCCTCTCGCAGTGTCCGGAGCAAGTATGGTGGGTCTGACACACCGGTGACAATGTGTTCTTTTTTCCACTTCCAGGAGTGTATTTGTGAACCAGGCTACTTACAAGAAGAACTAAATCATTTACGAATGGCCTTTGCGAAAAATAGTTATACGAAAAACGAGATTAACCGAGCACTTCACCCAAATAGAAAAATGCCTAAAAATAGGAGACAACAACAACCATCAGCTGGAAAAGTATTTCTTCCGTTCATCCATAATATCACGGATCGCATTGGAAAAGTACTAGCCAAGTTTCAGGTAGAGACCATTTTTAGACCTACTAAGAAAATTAGTGAATGCCTAAGATCAACAAAAGATGCTCGTCACCCCCTAGCCGGGGTATATAAAATTCCGTGTAGTTGTGGCAGGGTTTACATAGGAACTACAAAAAGAAGCATCAATACACGGTTGACGGAGCACAAAAGAAACTGTCGCTTGGGACATATCGACAAATCGGCAGTAGCGGAACAAGTTTTTAAGGATGGAGATCACGAAATAAAATTTGGTGAAACAAGCGTGCTAGCGAGGACGTCGCACAACTATACACGTATGTATAGAGAGGCAATTGATATCCACAAACATCAATACAATTTTAATCGTAAAGAAGAAGGATTAAAATTGGATAAGATATGGCGGTCGACGGTGCATCAATCACGTGACAATCGATTGCCTGCAATCGAGGGAACAGACGATAGCCAGAGATAGCTGCACATCGACGCCACGTGACGTGTGGTGGCGCCCCCTACGATCTCTATATAAGCGGCGGCCCCAGCTCCTAGCAGCATCTAGGAGCGTCAGATTGCAAAGCCTGGGCTACTCTCAGGGTGGAATCTCCGTCTTCGAAGATTGTGTCGGTCTGTCTGTCTGTCTGTCTGTGTGCCCGCCGCTTGCTGCTGTCGCTGTTCGTCCGTCCGTACGTCCGTCCGTCCGCCTGCCTGCCTGCTCGCCTGCTCGCTGTCCATCGCCGTCGCCGTCGTCGTGACCGCTGCCACTGCCGCCGCCGCCGCCGCTGCCGCTGCCGCTGCCGCCGCTACCGCCGCCTGCTGTTCGTCCGTCTGTTCGCCGCCGACCATCGCCGACGCCGACGCCGCCGCTGCCTGCTGCACGTCTGTCTGTCCGTCGCCGTTCGTCTGCAATGAGTACTCCCACCTCCACCGTCATCTACACCTCCCCCTCCCCCTCTCCCACAGTCACTTCCTGGAGTGCCTCTCCTGGCCTCCATCCTAACTCCTCCCCCTCCCTTCCCCCACTTACCCATCCCCCTATCTCCTCCCCCGCTGTATACCCACACCTCTACACCCTTCCTCCAGCCTCCACACCCTCAACAGCTTCCACTCCTACCCCCGCCCTCACGTACGCCGCTGTTGCCGCCTCTGCTGCCGCCCCTCAGGTGGTTGGCTTCCCCTCTCTCACCGACCCCGTCGCTTCGTCTTCTGCATCTCCCGCACGCATCATGTCGCGCCGAGCCACCATCGCCACCACTGAACCAGCTGCTTCTCCCGGTGCCTCTACTACGCCACAGGGATCTGCCACCCGCCACCTCCCTCTCCTCCCCGTCCCTCTCCCCTCCTCCCAGCCTCCAGTCTCCAAAAAACCCCAAAAGCGCGTCCTATCCGACTCTGCTCCCGCCACTTCCCACAAAAACTCAACACCACCTCCCCCTCCCCCTGCCATCACCATGGACACCACCCCTCCTCCTGCCACCCATACCTTGGCCCCCACCCTCCACACCTTTGTCCTGTCAACTCCCGATCCTAAGTTCCTCGACGCTCGTACCCTCACCAAGGAAATACGAAAGTACTTACCTGGTGCTCCCATCTCCCAACTCATTCCCCACAGGGACTCAGTCCTTATCAAGTCCCCGTCCCCATCCTTTCACACAGACCTCCTGCGAAAACTCCCACGAGTTATGTTTGGCCCCCACACCTCTCTGACACCCTTCCTTTCCGCTTCCACTCCTCGTCAGCCCCAGCCTCCCCGTCGCCCCCCCCCCCACCTACACCGCTGTGATCACCAAGCTCAGCCCGATGATAACAGAGGATGAAGTGTTGGTAGAACTGAACTCCCACCCGGACTTGGAAATCCGCTCTGCCCGCCGTATCCACAATGCCTCTGGTCCCAACTACCTCATGCGGGTATTCTCTGAATCCGCCCCATCCATAGACCATCTCCTCACCCAGGGTGCCCTGATATACCACCGTCGCCACCCTGTTGAATCCTCCAAATCCCCTCCCCAATCCTACCATTGCCAGTGGTGCCTCATGTACAATGACCACTTGACTCCCAACTGCAAAAACCCCCCCACCTGTCCCCACTGCAAGGCCTCCCACTTTCTTAAGAACTGCCCCAACCTTGCTGCTCCTCCTTCCTGTAATACCTGCAATGGCCCCCATCCCACATGCTCCCACAAGTGTAAAGCTAAACCCCCTCCAGCCTCCCCTGAACTTACAGTCCCAGTTCACCCTGTCGATCCCCCTGTCCATCCCAACAATTCCCTCCATCCACCCCCCCACGGCGGAGGACATCATCCGGTTCATTACCGTTGTACTCCAAAACATTCACCCTTTTCAGCGTCCCCACACCTTCCAACAAATATCCCTTGCTGCTCGCTCTGTTTTCCACCTGAACACCTTCGCCACTTACTCCCACAACCAAGCCCACTTCAACTTCACTTGCCTCAACACCCTAGTTTAAGTCTCTTCCCTTCCCTCTCTTCCCCTCCTCCTTCCCGTCATGGCGTGGCATGAGTCTTGCATCCTCTTCCAGAACATCCGCTCCTTCTGCTCCAACAAATACCTCCTCATGCACACCCTCTCCCACGACCAGGTCGACACCTTCCTCTTGAACGAAACCTTTCTCCAGCCACACCATTCTATCCGCACCTCCCCCTATCTCCTCCACCGCACTGACGCTCCTGATCCTCGTGCGCAGGGTGGAGTCGCGATTGGCCACCTTAAGCATATCCCTGTCCGGCCACAACCTCTCCTCAATGACCCCACTGAACACCTTATCCTTAGCGTCTTCTTCCCCTCCCTCACCATTACCTGTGCCACCATCTATGTCCGCTCCACTGCTCCTCTTCCTTATGACTTTATCTCACACATTGACCACACCTTCTCTACCTATGTGACTGCCGCCGACCTCAACATCCATAGCCGCACTCCTGATGCCCTTCGGTGGTGGCATCAGTTCCTCTCCACAATCCAAGGTGACCTTGTTCCCCTTCCCCAGCACACCCGACCCGAAAGTAACACCACTCCCGATGTTGTCATAGCCTCCGCCAACCTCCTTGGGTGTATCACTGTCGCCGTCCTTGACCCCACAGGTAGCGATCACCTCCCTGTCCTTCTCACCATAACATCTGCAAACCGCGCCCCTCGGGCTCCGCACCCTGCACCCCCTCCCAAGGTCGTCCATGACTATCGCCATGCCAACTGGGATGCCTACGGGGACTCCATCTCCACCCAGGTCGAAAGCCACCCTCTTACCTATCGCCGTCCTGACGACATCGTCCACGCCTCGTCCTTCCTTCAGAAGGTAATTACTGACACCGTGGAGGCCCATGTTCCTACTGAAACCATCCACCCACACCGTCCCACTCTCCCTCTGTGGGCTGTCCTCCTCCTCCGTGAATCCCGCCGCCTCTATCGCTCCTTCCTGCGCACTCGTGACAGGGATCACTCCAACGCCACCGGCCAATACAGCGACACGTACAGAACCTTATTACAGCAACGAAACGCCGAGACTGGCGCCAGACCTGCACACGACCCAACGCCACCCTCCCTATCAACTCCTCCAAGTACAGGTCCGCCTTCCATCATCTTACTGGTTCCCTTTCCGCTCCCCACTACCCCCTTCTCCATAACGATCGCCCCCTTTCTGACAACCACAGTAAGGCCAACCACTTCGCTTCCCACCTTTCCAAGGTCTTCTCCATCCCCGATGATCCCCACTTTGAATATTCTCTTTTCCCCACCGTTATGGAACGTGCCAATACCTCGGTCGCTCCACTTGCTCCTAGTCTCCAGTACTTGGGGCAGTTGCCCCCCTCCGACATCAACACTCCCATCACAGCACAAGACATTAAACTTCTCCTCCAGTCCAAACGCAACACGGCCCCTGGTCACGACTGTGTCACCTACCGTCACCTTCGAGAAAGCCCCTATTCCTTCCTAACTGTCCTCGCCCATCTCTATAATGTCATCCTCTCTACTGGCTTCTACCCTGACCTGTGGAAGACCTCCCGCGTCCTCTTATTCCTCAAACCCAACAAACCCCCTTCTGCCACCTCTTCCTATCGTCCCATCTGCCTCACCTCCGTCTTCAGTAAGGTCTTTGAATCCATCCTCTCCCACCGTATCCATCAGCACCTTGCTCAACACCACCTCCTCCCCCTTACCCAGTGTGGCTTTCGACCCTCCTTCTCTGCTGACAACCAACTCCTCAACCTTGTTCACCTTCTGTCCCTCCAGCTCAACTCCCGTTGCTCCACCATTTTTGTTTCCCTTGACCTCCAAAATGCCTATGACCGTGTACGGCATCCCGGTCTCCTCTTTAAACTCCAAACCTACGCCCTGCCTATCAATTTTGTCCGTCTGGTCGCTTCCTTCCTCTCGCACCGTCCTTCCTATGTCACCCTCCACAACACCAACTCCCGTATCTTTTATCCCATGGCTGGCGTCCCCCAGGGTTCTGTCCTCTCCCCTCTCCTTTATCTCTTGTATACAGCTGATATGCCCAAGCCACCCCCACTAGTCCACCTTCTCCAATATGCTGATGACACCACCTTCCTGGCTCTCTATCCTACCCTTCAACGGTCTCAACATACCCTCCAAACCCACCTTAACCAGTTCACCACTTGGTGTAACCAGTGGTTCCTCCGTCTCAACCCCTCCAAAACCCAGGCAATCATCATAGACCACACCACTCACTCCTTTCGCCTCCATGATTTCTACCTCACCCTTTATGGTCGTCCTATCCAACTTACCCCCACCCTGAAATACCTTGGCCTCACCCTTGACCGACACCTCACCTGGACCCCTCATCTCCTGACCATTCAGCAGAAAGCCCATTCCCACCTCCGCCTGCTGAAACTCCTGTCCGGTCGGACATGGGGATTGCATCCTTCTACCATCCTCCATACCTACAAATCCCTCATCCATCCCATCCTCTGTTATGCCAGCGTCGCCTGGATCTCCGCCCCCACCCACTTTTACAAGGCCCTCCAAATCCTTGAACGCCATGCGCTCCGCCTTACCTTCCATATCCGCCTTCCTTCCCCCACATGGCTCCTGTATGAACTGATTCCCTTCCCCCACCTCCTCCTGTTCCTCCAACATCTCCGCATCCTTTACATTGTTCGCAGGGTTGATCCCCCCCACCCTCTGGTTTCCTCCTTCCTCTCCACCCCCCGCCCGTTGCCGCACCTCTATCGCTGTATCCCTCCCTCTCTCCACCTCCACACCCTCCATCTCCTTCATCAGGGCAATTTCCAACGCCTCCCCCTCCCAGATGACGAACTTCGCGGTGGCATCTACCCTTCCTTCCAACTATAACCTGGCCTTGTTCCCCCCCCCCCCCCCGCCCCAGGGCCCCTTTCTCCTCTTTCCTCCTGCTCCCAGAGCGGATTTTCCTCCGTCCCCCCCTCCCCTGAGACCCTGCACCCCATACTTGCCTCTCTCCTTCCCACATCCCTCCCTACCTGGCCCCTCTTCCGCGCCCCCCCCCCCCCCATCTCTTCCCCTCCCTCCCTTCTTCAGGTCTCCCTCATCTCCCAGAACCTGGCAGATCCTCTGTATTGCTCATCATCAGTGTGCCACATCAGTGTTGTGTTTAGTGCTGTTTCTCGTGTGCGTCAAGAGGTGTGATTTTAATTGTGTACTGCCTTGAGGTTCGCCGTCAGAGTTACGTTATGTGCTATGCCATCCGTCAACACCTTTATGCTCCAGTCATACTGTGCCTTGTGTTCTTTTAATCGTCGCAGTGTGTGGCTTTTTGTGTGTGCTACTTTTAAACAGTTTTTTTATCTCCATTTTACAGTCCCCCCCGTTTTTTGTCTATTGTCTTCCATGATGTTCCCCCTTTTTTATATCTATGTTCACCTTATTCTCTCCTTTGCTGTTTTTAAATGTCTTCTATTGTTTTGTTCTCTGTCTTTCGGCTGAAGAGCAGCGCATATGCTGCTGTCAGCTCGCCCCGATGGGGAATTGAAATACAATAAAGAAAAAAAAAAACTCCTAGCAGCCAGTCGTCGACTCACCTCGGAAGATGTTCTCCGTAGTTGAGAACGAAACGTCAGGGAGAAGAAGTTCTACAGATCGACCACGGTAACTTAGCCCGGAAGAGTTTACTGATAAAGACGCCGGCCGTGAAAGCCTACATGGAGCGGAAATTTTATTTGCGCGGCTGCATGCCTGAAATTTAATGGATCATTCATTACGCCGCGAGAAGCTGAAAATGCACAAATTCCACAGCTTGTTGGAGGGCCCTGGCAGTAATGCTCCAGATGTTCTCAAGTCGGGCGGGAGATCCGTCGACACTACTGGCCAAGGCAGGATTTGGGAAGCACGAAGACAACGAGTGGTAATCCTCACCGTGTCTGGGTGGGCAATACGTCGCTGAAACGCAAGCCCAAGATGACTTGCCATCCTCTTTATGGCAGACTACTTCGCCGAGCCACGCAAGGAATCGTGTCCACATCTACTTCTGATTCAAAGAAAGCTGAATCAGCAGCTGAACTGCTGCTGAAAGAGCATACTGTACGTAGACGAAGCAAAGTTGCTGAAGTAGTTTTAGGAAACGTTTTACTTGTCGCATAAAAAATAAAACGCACGTATTTTGGATCCGTACGTTTCTTCCCTATGCAGTTGTTCTCAAACAACTGCAGAGAAACTATTGATTAAAAATATTTGATTAATTCAAATAGTAAGTCCCAAACCACAGCTTGATGATCAAATCATTATCTTTTCGTTATTTCTCATATTTATTAGATACTACAAAGATGAGTAACTCATTGCCCTTTTTGCAGAATTTACACTAAATTAAGAGTGTGATTGCGATTAGCAACGTGAGCCAGTCAGAAATTGGCAGTCTGAAATTCGTCATATTTCGAAATGCGTATCTCCACATCCGTGAGAGATGAGTGATAGGTTAAAAGCCAGAGGGAAAAAAAAAATGAGCCAGCCAGCATTCCATCGCACAGGCTTTCAGTTCCCAGCCAGCCAGGTTATCTCTACAGCAGAAGCAAATTAGATCCCGTTTGCTGTGTTCTCGATGCACTGCTCCTCTCTCGGGTTATGGCAGCTGTTCGCCAGGTAGCGATGGCATTGTTTTCACAACTTAACTTTATTTCGCCTTTTCCGGAAAATTTGCACAAAATATTTATAAATTACATAAAAAACCTTACTCGTGAAAAGTGTATCTATTAGTCAAAACCAGATCAAAATTAGTACAGCAGTCCCTGAGTTAGCCTTCATTTTATAGGCGTACAGATGATAATCATAAACAGTGTTATTATTCGCAAAAGGCAATGCCGCTAACGGGGCCTTGCCGCATTGAATTTACAGAGCCTCGTCAGATGGCCGATGTTAATCAATGTTTAGTGTGACCATTACTTGAATGAATCACCATATGGATACACAACATCCTATTGGCTAGATGAGTGGTTTGCTAAGTTTCCGGATCACCAGACTTCGTGACAATGTCCGGAATTAAATTCTAAACGTATCTGCATGTTTCTCGCGGAATGAAGGCATGTGACACTGTTGGGATGTTGACCCCGGCGGTGCTCTTGGTGTTCAAGGAGAAGAGTGGACTAAGTGCCAGTACCGGGTATCACCCTGCTCCTCCTCTTATCAACTGCAACACGCACATGACATTACTGTACACACAACCATTACAGTCACCTACATTTATCAGGTTCACTTGAACACACAACACATCGTACTATCCGTGAAGGAAAGATGCCACTGTCTGTGAAGGACACAAAGACCATTTCAAGTGGTAAACAGTACCTCAGTCAGTGGGAAACAATGTTTATCGCAAACCCAGATCCCTGTCATCTGTGCAGCAAATTTAACTTAAAACATTAAAATTTTCTTTGCTCCACTGAAGATCACCACAGAGTAACTGAAATCTGTATTTTCAGTAAACATTAATATCGACCGATTGCTGTGCTCTTTGCCACTTAAAATAAATACAGTCGCTGGGCAGGTCTGCTTCACATGAAGTCAGATCTGATAAAACTTGTCAGGTAGGCAGCTGAACCTGCGCTCCAGTGTCCCTCTCCAATACTGCCATACGACTTTGCTTTAAAATTGCTAACGGTTAAATCTCCTTAAAAAAAATAGATAGTGTGGCGTTGGGGCCGCTGAAAGCGTGTGGGCGATTACATGTTCCACATCTGCCAGCTAGCATGCGTTTGCTGTCTTCTGTTTGTTATGCTGTCCAAGCTGCACGTAGCGGCAGTGCTGCAGCTGCTGTGTGCTGATAACCCGACTCTCGTTCGATGTAGTGGCTTTACAGCTGATGGAACACAAGTGTTCTCTAATGTTAGGTACCGCGCAGAACTTTTCTCACTGTACTGTGACTGCTTGCACGTACTGCCTAAGAGCGTTAACGAATTTTTTCACTCCCTTGACTCTGTCACTCCCGTCTTGGTAGTCATATTTACCTAATGATTTTCTCGCTGTGAGAAATAGCTCTTTAGGTCATATGTGTTTTCTACCATTTAGTATTTACGTTGTTGGTGTCTGAGCTTCCGTGAAGACTCTCGGTCAGCATACGTAATACCGAGTCCTTCTCCTGCATGAAAGGGTTGAACATAGCGATCAGAAGAGATGAAGAGTGGAAATGGATAATGTTCTATTGCCATTATTCCACAGTACGAGGTTTTCAGTTCTATTCTCTTCTGCATGCACCTAGAGTTGACCCAGGTGCCAAACTACGGAGAAAGTCTGTCACAAAAACGTTAATAAATGGCACATGGTTTGTGTACCGAGCTGTGCTTCCCTCTGAGGTCCAAAATTTAAAAGATACGAGAAGTGGTTTTGGTTGACTACACGTGTGCTAGATAAAAACTTAAGTTTATGTTTCTATACCTATATTAACACGAATACAAAGTAGTGCTTTAGAATGAATTACACAAAGAATAAATACTTTCTTTCTGCGATGTTGTCGAAAACTGACACCTTTCAGACCAAAATACAAGCTGGTTCTTGCAAAGAAGACAACAGCAACCAGCAATGTTAATATTGCTGTTTACTTACACAAATAACGCCATCAACACTTTCGAACATACAGGTTCATCTTCAGACGGCTGTTCAGTCTCATATTGCATTTGCTGTTGGCTGCTTTCTGTCCAACAACTAGTGTAAACAACAACACATGTAACGTAAATGTAAGCAGCTGTTTCAAGAGGAACCTGTCTGTTCGAGACCGGTAGCGGCGAGATTCGTGTATACAAATAGCATTAGTAACTGCGGCTGGTTCATGTTTTCGTCTTATAAAGACTGAAGCAGTATAAACTTTCTTTTTGGCACTTAGAACCAGTTTCTTGGTGAGGTGCTTAGAACTTATATTTATGCATTATTTATATACTGTCCTCTCGCTGAGGAACTATAGGTCTGGACGGAATCCCAATTCGGTTTTACCTAGCCTGCATCTATCGTGGAACTCTAGCCAAGCACAAAATCCCAAGTGACTGGGAAAAAGAGCAGGTGATCCCGCTATATAAGAAGGATTAAAGAATGTACTCACAAAATAACAGACCAAAATCCTTAACTTCGTTCTGCAACTGAATCCTTGAACATATTCTTAGTTCCAATATGTCTATTCTTGCGCTACTGTGATGGGCAGCTTATTTTGGTGGTATTATAATAACTTCTCCATTTTTTGGATGCAAGTTAGCTATGTACAAAAGATATATTGTCTTTTTATTGTCAAGACGATTGCCAGATTTCGTGTAGAGATAATCTTTGATTTCCACTCATGTAACGGTGACGGACATTATGCCCCAACGTACTGTCCGTAAACCTGGACAAATCCACTTCTAAGGAAGGTACCAAGCCATGATTGCCTATTTACGCAATTAATTCGATCGTTATGAGCTGTTCTGTGAGATACTGGCGCGTTTTACGGAACATCGGTACTTCATTCCACACCGTGCTAATCGAAATGCAGGCTTCGATATGTTGACGACCCGTTCATCTTCTGCTTCCATGTCGATGAATGAAGTATACCTGCTGTTATATAAGGACAGGAAGTAATCTGCTTGACCATTGAGGCAGCTGTTGAGGCGGTAGTCGACGTTCGTTGAAGACACGAGAGTCTAATGTCTGGGTACCCACAACGCGCTCGTGCGTTCGGTGCACTCGAGATGTGTCACCAACTGTTCTGAATTCCAGGCAACGTACCGCCATGTACTCTCACCCTGCGTAGGATACTGTTTATGTCTTCCCCAGGAATATGATGGCTATTCCGTCGCTGTGGGTGAATTCTCTGAATCCATTCAGAGCCAACCAAGTCTCCTTACCGACCAGAAGTTTTAAAAGCCAGAAGACTGAGACGGTCGCAAAGTACCTGACAGGCCCATCACCTAATAATTATAGTCGGACTCGTGCTCATGAGACTAGGGATATGAGCAGCTGAGTGACGCTTATTTAATTGTTAGGATGAAACGAAATAAGAGCTTCGCAACAGCGAGTCAAGGTACTGAGAAGCTCTCATTTCATCTAACTGTATTTCCAAACGGCAAAGTCAGTCGTCAGTTCAAGCTGTGCCAGTCGATGTTGCATGTATTACGGCTTGCAAGTGCATCAAAAAATTGCTTTTCAGTACTTCATATAATTACTGACAGAATTCAAAAATTTTAAATGCTGTTAATCCACTCATTAAGACAAACAGTCTTAAACATCTAACATAAAGTCAGTTAAGTAAGTTAAAAACTGTGTATATTTCTTGTGATAGCATAATTCATCTTGCTCAAATTACCCACAATATGTTCATATAACTTACGGAAATGCAGCTGGGTAACGTCTCCGATAACCGCCGATATTTCGATAGCTACTTAACCTATCATTTTTAAAGTACAAATGCAGGAAGGAAGCGCTATGCAAGGGAATTTTAAACCGTAACATGCACAGCATAGCCGGAAGATGACATATTCACGCACTCTATTGTCACGACACTGCAAAACATGACCGATGTCACATTGTTATCGACGGTGAGTGTTAACGGCAAACAGTTGAGGTAGCATTAACTCTGCACTAATTTTTTATTTTTATTTATTTGTTTATTTATTTACATATTTATTGACAAGGGAGAGTACATAAATCCACGCAGAATTTAAGCAAAAACCTTCGTCTCTATTTGTAAGATCAATTGCTAATTTAATTTCAACCGTTTCCTTAACATTCCCCCGAGACATGCTTTATAAACCTGTGCTCACTTGTGGGCAGAAGCTTTTCGCTCTCAAGGAAATCTATTACTTTCGAACAGAGCCTATGTTCAAGATTTTGCATCAGATCAATGATAACTATATTGGCCTGTAATTCTGCGAGTCCCTTGTTTTACCCTTCTTATATACAGAAACTCCGTGTCGCTGAGGACCTCGCGGTGAGCGACAGGTTCGCGATAAATGCAGTGCTGTAGGGTACTCTTTGTGAAACCGAAATGAGATTGCATAAGGACCTGGCAACTTATCTGCAATCACACATCAGAAGTGCCTTGCACTGTCAACCAACCGTGTCAGCAAGTCTTTTTGACCTACGCTTGAAGCATTTCTAACAGGTAAGGTCGTACTTTGATGAAATATGAAGCGAAATGTGTTTTCCGATCACCATCATCTAAGATTAGCGCCCTTTTACGATGTGTAAAGGTTGAGCCTGGTTTGAGTAGGGCGAATGGCTATCCAATGGCTTGCAGTTAAGGCCTCTCACATTTTGGTCAAACCACCAGGATCGTGAAGGACGGACGCACTCAGCGTAAGCGTCACACATTCGCACCACAGCCGAGAAGAATTGCTGTTGCAGAATTTTGCTTTGGCACTGATCACCCTGTGAAATATAACAATACGGAATACTGCCTTGCACTACCAGCTATTGGGATAGTGTCATTAAGGAAACAGTTGAAATTAAACTGGCAAGTGACCTTATAAATGGAGAGGCATGTGTTTGCTTAAATTGTGCGTGGAATTCTGCTCTCTCCCTTGTCGAAAAACAAAGCTACAGTGTTAATGCCATCTCTTTCGATGACACCTGACGTCAGTCATCTTTGTTTGTGTGGTGGCGCTGGTGTTTACGTTGTGTGTATGTATTACCTTTCCGGATGTGCTCAGCATACACTCGTTTTAAGCCCCTTGCAGAACGCTTCCTTGTTGCATTTGTGCTTTGAATATGACAGGGTGCGCAGCTGTCAGAATATGGATGGTTGTCGAAGACGTCACACAGCTGCATTCCTGTAGGTTATTTTAACACTTTAAAAGCTCAGAGAGACTCCGGTTTCACGTACGCAATATGTTCATGCAGTGAATGATAATGAGAGCTGCTAGCGACTTACAATCAACTTTGCACATAGTTTCCAACCCTTTCGAAAACTTTTCTCGCTGACACCTCCAAGAAAATGATGAAAAGAGAAAAGGTTACCACTTACAATGTATTTGCTCTTCATGCAGTAAAATTTCAGTATTATATATGACTTACTGTTTTATCACTATCCCTTTTCGTAATACTTTTGCAGACAGTATTCCCATATACAACAGATTGTACCTGCGGAATTGTATCGTTGTATGACACATAGTTCAGGATACTGAGTTGTGGGGCACTAGGTTTTATTAGATCTGAGTGCAAAGTACCCACACAGCACTCATTCAGTGTTTCATAATGAAAGTAGTAGGGCTGTATGTGTACGAGCACGGCCTGCATTTTTGCCAGATTTCTGATGATGTCATACGCTGTTGCTAGATATCGTCTCCCCTACCCTCTGACATCACAGCAGACGTTAAACATTTTCTCTATATATAAAAGGACGTAAATTCAAAAAAAAAAAAAATGGCTTGATGTTCAAAATAGCCCATTTTCCTTAAGTAGAGAATCCAAGATAGTCAACATGAGTACAGCCCTCTGACGTCACAGGCCACCCTTGCTAAGAGCCCCGCTGTCCTCAGTACATTCGTGTGAATCATCACTTCCTTAAACTAAATGTAAATATGCAGGAAATCAAAAAATCCAAGATGGGCAACAGTCCAATTGGTGTCACCTTAAAAAATGATCCTAGATAGTGGACCTGACCACAGCCTGACTGGTTGGAAAAGCAAGATGGCGGTTCTGAGGATGGTGTGCGTGACTGACAATCTCACATGGCGGACCCGACTACATCCTGCGTGGTTGCAAGAACATTTGTGGTAAGTACGCAGTCCAAGATGGCCAATATACGCAGGAACATCACCCAGTTTGGAATTTGGACAGTTGGTTGTCACCTATTGTCCACTAAGGGCAGTGCATCCCACCGCAGCTAGCGTGCTCTAAGGGTATGAGATTTTACATTTAACTATACTCTAGTTTTAGAAATGGACGGTCTGTGGCCTCTTGGTTGTCTGTAATATTCCATGAATGTGACGTTATTAAAATTCCAGCACACTGACCTACTTTCACCTATGCTATTCCTAGCAAGGTCTTTCAGATTGTCAGTAACCTTAAAGGGGGTTAGACGTCAAAGGGGCTGACCTGGAGCAGGAGAGGCATCACAGGACATTTTAATTTCCAGTGTCTATACTTTTAAAAATAAATTCATAAAACTTCGTGGCAGATTAAAACTGTGTGCCCGACCGAGACTCGTACTCGAGTTCGAGTCTCGGTCGGGCACATAGTTTTAATCTGCCAGGAAGTTTCATATCAGCGCACACTCCGCTGCAGAGTGAAAATCTCATTCTGGAAACATCCTCCAGGCTGTGGCTAAGCCATGTCTCCGCAATATCCTTTCTTTCAGGAGTGCTAGTTCTGCAAGGTTCGCAGGAGAGCTTCTGTGAAGTTTGGAAGGTAGGAGACGAGATACTGGCAGAAGTAAAGCTGTGAGGACCGGGCGTGAATCGTGCTTCGGTAGCTCAGATGGTAGAGCACTTGCCCGCGAAAGGCAAAGGCGCGAGTTGGAGTCTCGGTCGGGCACACAGTTTTAATCTGCCAGGAAGTTTCATATCAGCGCACACTCCGCTGCAGAGTGAAAATCTCATTCTGGAAATTCATAAAACTTTGTCAGCATTACCAGGAAGGATTCAGGATTCACACTCATTGCAGTGGAAGTTCGAAAACATAATAAAATAGTTTTTTTTTTACGTGTGAAATTTCATCAGTTTTTCACTTACTGATGGCTGCATTTGTTGCTATAGGTACACTTTTCTTCATAAGTTACAGAGATTCTTCGATGAATTTTGCACAGCATACATACCATACTTACAGGTGTATGAAACTCCATAATTTATTTAATTTATGAAAAAAACGAATGATCTGTTGTATTTTAAACTTCATGTTTAGAAAAAACACAAATTTTTTAGTTAATTACCTCAGTTTTGAACACAGTTTTTAATAGATTTGGAAAATTCTAGAGTTTCATACATCTTTAAGTATGGTTTGTATGCTGTGCAAAGTTCATCGAACCATCTCTCTTACTTATGAAGAGAAGTGTACCTATAGCAACAAATGCTGCCATTAGTATGTGAAAAAAATGATGAAATTTCACATGTAAAAAAAATTACTTCGTTATGTTTTCGAACTTCCACTGTTATGATTGTGAATTCTGAATTCTTCCTGGTCATTCTGACAAAGTTTTATGAATTTATTTGTAAAAGTATAGACAGCGGAAATTAAAATGTCCTTTGGTGCCTCTCCTGCTCCAAGTCGGCCCGTTTGACGTCCTACCCCCCTTGAGTAAAACTCCAGTAAAGTAATCGTAAAAGGGACTGCACGGACCGCAACTTTCTCTTTAACTAACATCGATTTTGATTTGTACGTGGGTGTTTTGTGCCACAAAAAAATCTGTCAACAGTCGTGTCCGAACAGAGTTCTAATTTGACAATAGGGATAGCGGAAGTAAAGATATTCTTAATAGCGGCGATTTTGCATGATTCATGTCCTTGGCCGGTTTCTGGAGATATATGGCACCAATTGTTTATGAAATACCGTTAGATTCCAGTTTGCAAATTACGATTTTCTATCGTCCACAGAGAATGTGCAATGACTTCGAAAGTTGGAAGTGTGGTTCTTGGAGAGCAACACAGACGGCAGAACAGGAGGAAATTAGCAGACGTATTTCTCACAGATAGCAGTAATATCTGTTGAATTATCATGTTAAGAGTATTCTGGTTGGGAGAGGAGGGGCCTGCAGAACGATCTCACCAGCTGGCATACCAGTGGAACAACATCAGAGAACACTGGTTCTGAGTTAGTCGCCCTGAGAGTCAGGAGGTCGTTTAAAAGCAGCGCTGAACTCGTGTCAGAACTGACAACATAGATGTGACGAAGATTTAACGCCATCCTATAGTCCTTAGGACCATATTTTAAAGTTTAACCAGCCATAAACGGCTGCACTGGTCTGCTGGAGACGCACATATAAATGCTATATGAGAACCATACTTTTTCCTCACAGCATTTTCTAAGCTGCTTGACAGAGAACATTTAATGTAACTTCTCTGCACTGGGGAGTATACAATGATTTGTCATCAATGACAACTTCGCTTCATGTTGCAAATGTATCATTCATTCTAGGTGCCACTGCGAAGGAATGATTACAGCTCGTGAACATTTCATAGCTCGTGTAGCCTGATTAACTGTCAGAATTCCTGTGTCCTACAACGCTCACTATGACGTAACGGTTGTCACTGACGTCATGTGATGTAACAATTGTAGAACGTATTTATAGCTGAAATACTTTCCTCATGCCATCTCAAAAGAGTTGTTCCAGTTTTCGTGGCGCTGCAACCGCTTATCGCCCCTCGCAGTGGCCACTCGTCTGGTAGACTCTGCACTCCATAGTAAAAGACTGATCATGTTTCGTTACACCATAGTAAAAGGTTGATCATGAGGCGTCAGGGATCTGTAAATCTCAGGTGGAATAAAAAACATTGCTCACACAGTCAGAACTACGTTTTAATGTTTATAACTGCTATTCACTAACTGTTCCTGGCCATCTATTGCTGTAGCTCAGTCTGGTTAAATGGAAAGGAAACGAAAGAGAAAACACATATTTCTAACACGTAACGGAACTGGATGTAAATCCTAATCTCCTTTTCCCTACCTGTCTCTGCCCATTTCCTCCTCTCTTTGTTTATTTCCTCCTTCTTCTCCCTCTCTCAATCCATCACCTCCTCCCACTCTCCTAACAAACTTCTCCTCCCTCTTCACCCTCCATCACCTCCTGTCCCTCTCTGTCCTTCTCTCTCTGTCCATCACCTGCTCCCACCTCTTTCTTTTCCCCTACACCGCTCTCCTCTCTATCTACCTCCTTCTGCCCCCCCTCCCTCCCTCCCTCTATCATCTCCTATCCCTTTCTACGACCATCGTCTCCTCTCCCACTCTCCTCGTTTTCTCAAACCTCCTATTTCTGTACATTTCATCCTTTCCGCATTCTATGTTCATTTCTTCCCTCCTTTCTGCCCATTTGATAGTCCCCCCTCTCTCTCATTGGACCTTCTTTGTTGTTATTGCAAACTCACATTTTGCTGTACTACTCAAATTATCACGTGATAACCCAAAAATACAAATTTCCTGCTTCCTAACAATCGCGCTCCACTAGATACGTAAAAGTCTCTCATATTTAAATGCAGCCTTGTGCCAAAATTTGAAAAGTAATGGGCGAGTAACTTTCATAGACAGATACGATTTTGAATAGATGAACATTTATATTTCTATTTATATAGATTGTACGTATGTGCACACGTTTTGAAGCTCTCTGATACCTTGGAGCGGAAATCAGCTCAGCATTCAGACACGCTCCCTGATGCAGTGCCTGATACAATGGAGCAGGACACAGATTTGTTTGTACTTTCCATGTCTGCACCACTTGTTGGCTGAGAACACTGCATAGTGCACCGATGAATGTGGTGTTATTCATTTCAATTCAGCAATTTACAGTCTAAACCCGAGTGACATTAAACATACAGTATTAGCCATGACATCAGGAGTAAAGTTCAATGTAGTCTAAATTTAAAAAATATATATACCATTTAACGCATGAAATAAACGATATGTGATTAGGAAAGTTGTAAGTTATGTCGTAAGCCAGCACAAATAACGACAACTCACTGACGTGAACAGTGTTACTGCTTTCTCTACGGATGTGTTTTGGACTACCCAGGAACAGCGAAAGTAGGCAATGAGATTACCATGCACAGCACTCGCTTTCATTAGTCTACATTCAGAATCTTGAAGCAACGTAGCTCAGACATCCACCTCGCGGTGGACAATGGAACTGAGTGGCACCCTTATGTATGTGGATCTTAGGGAAACGTCTGGCACAGGGTTACAGAGTTTACCCGTCAGAACGCTTCAAAAGTCTATGGCACGAATTTCACCACATTTCTTCAGTATACAGCATTATGCGCTTATCTGAACTGATTTGTATGCCCTTCTACACTGAAGCGCCGAAGACACTGGTATAGGCATGTGTATTCAAATACAGAGATATGTGAACAGGAACAATACGGCTCTGCGAGCCGGCTGGTGTGGTCGAGCGGATCTAGGCGCTTCAGTCTGGTCCGCTACGGTCCGCTACGTTCGCAGGTTCGAATCCAGCCTCGAATCCTCCTTAGGTTAGTTAGTTTTAAGTAGCTGTAAGTTCTAGGGGACTGATGACCTCAGATGTTAAGTCCCATAGAGCTCAGAGCCATTTGAACGGCCCTGCGGTCGGCATCGCCTTTATAACACAACAGTTGTCTGCACACTTGTCAGATCGGCTACAATGGCAGGTTATCAAGATTTAAGTAAGTCTGAACGTGATGTTATATTTGACGCAAGAGCAATGAGACACAGTAGCTCCGATGTAGCGATGAAGTGGGGATTTTCCCGTGCGATCATTTCACGAGTGTACCGTGAATATCAGAAATCAGGAATGACATCAAATATCTGGCATCGCTGCGGCCGGAAAAGGTACTGCAAGAACGGGGCAAATGACAACTGAAGAGAATCGTTTAGCGTAACGGAAGTGCAACCCTTCCGCAAAGTGCTGCAGACTTCAATCCTAGGCCATCAACAGGTGTCAGCTTGCGAATGTCAGCGAGCGAACCATTCAACGAAACACCATCCAAATGGGCTTTCAGAGCCGAAGGCCGACTCGTGTACCCTTGATGACTGCACAAGACAAAGCTTTACCCTTCGGCCCGTCAACACCGACGTTGGACTGTTCATGACTGGAAACATGTTACCTGGTCAGACGAGACTCGTTTCAAATTACGTCGAGCAGATGGACGTTGTATAAGTACATAAGGAAAAGCCCCAACAAGGTACGACAAAAATTTAAAACCAATGATAATAATCGTTAGCGCGGTCGCTGTAAGCGCCTATAAAGATATATTTTGCTACGCCGGAAGGCGAATAACAAAAGATGAAGATTCCATTCAATTTTTTTGTCATTTAGTTTTCGAGTGGAGAAGGCGTATTTTTGTAAGATGTGTGTCGTAGCCATTTTATTGTTTGAATAATAATTATTATTTGTGCAAAACTACGAAAATTTTCATTTCTTCCGCTCAATATCTCAATGTCACTTCCACAAGCGGCCTGCATTCGGAAGAAGAAGCCCGATTAAGAACTGTTATAGATACGGTCAGCAGATAAATATTCATGGCGGAAGAAGATGAATATAACCAAGTAAGTTTACGTTAAAACGGACTCAAAGGAGAGAAACTATAAAAATCCAAAATTGGGGCATTAATTGAAAATAATTGATTTCTATTAATCTCTTTATTTATGTGCCCTTTATTATTATTGCTATATTTATATGTAATATATACATAAATTTGCACAACGTGTATTGGTATGGAGACAACCTCATGAATCCATGGGCCCTGCATGTCAGCAGGGGACTGTTCAATCTGGTGGAGGCTCTGTAATGGTGTGGAGCATGTGCACTTGAAGTGATATGGGACAAGTCACATGTACGTAAGCTCCCTGTCTGATCATCTGGATCTATTCATGTCCGTTGTGCATTGCAACAGACTTGGGCAGTTCCATTCCAGCAGCATAATGCGACACCCCACACATCCAGATTCGCTACAGAGGTCCTCTGGGAACACTGTTTTGCGTTCACACACTTCAAACCTAGAAACGATGGAGAGGCTTCGTCACTGGCATAGACCTCAGCGGTTCACAACCCCAAAACAGGTTGCAGCAGTCCACTCACCCCACCGCCGCCCTGCACCGAACCCAGGGTTATTGTTAAATACCTGATTGACAGGTATTTAACCTATTGTTCTACATTGATTGACAGGTCCTTAACCTATTGTTCTGCTAAAAGGATACCTCCTTTTGATTCACAGGCACTTAACCTATTGTTCCCCAGCCCCTCCCCTCTCCCCTCAGGAAACATCCCTCCTCAGTGCTACAGGTACACTTTCAGGTCAGAGTTATTGGAATAGCTCCTCTCTCTAATCAATTTGATTGACTTCATAATTAAATTGATCAATTAATTAACCTAATCTACCATCCCCTGCTCTTCCCCAGAAAATGGCGGGAAATTCAAATCCATTAGGACAATACATCACGGCTATATCCACTAACCTAAGAAAATGGCGGGAAGAAAGGGTACTTGGGCTACCTCCACTGACGTAAGTCACCCGACGGCCACCTTTAAATAGGAACTGGTGGGAAAATGACTTGGCCTGTGCTGGACAGTCTTTGTTTTCAGTTTTTATTTAAGCTATTAGAGTCAGTACCACCATCAAGGGTGTTCATCATGGGGTCCGGAACCCGTCTGACCTAGTACACAGTACTGCCACCAGAGGGTGCTGTCGCCCCTCCCGTGACATAATCCAAGATGACGTAATCTAAATGGCGGAATGGAGCGGGAAAATGTTGGGAAACGACTCAGCCAGTTCCGGGCTGCTGCAGAGAGGAAGGAGTGTAATTTATTTATTTTTCGATCAATTTATTTGGGGACGCATTTGACATAGTATATTTATTACACCGACACAAAACACTCGCCATGTCATGCTTGGGGTCACGATACACAGTCTGCAGACCTGCAAACTACTCGTAAGTAATGATGTACACTGATGTGCAGACACACAAACATTTCGTAAATTATGGAAATAATGTAGCACACAGCATACAGACTTGTAAACTACTCGTAAATCACCGAAATAATGCAATACACTGAAGTGCAGACACAAACACAACTCCTAAATTATCAAAATAACGTGTGTAAAACGCTCTGCAATAATGCTGGCCACTCGTAAACTGTCCAAATAACGCATAGCACAGCCTACAGACCTGCTCGCAATATAGACTCGCAAACAACTCATAAAAAAGAGGCTCCAATGTGCGCACACCCCACCCACCACCCCCTGTCCACTGGACTGCACAGGACGCTACCGCACGCACTCCTAGAAGTCAGGATGCACCAGCAGCCCCTGCAAAGTGATGACACGGCCTTCAGCTGCCAAAGCCACCCACAGGTGCCCATTGAGGTCCCACTAGTATGAGGTGGTGGCATCCCTTTCATACTTGAGAGGTGAGAAATTCCTGTCGATATGTTTTCACCTAGGCACTGTTGCTGACACGAAGACACATAGCAGTTCTGTGGTTCCAGCGCTATGAGAGATGTTTTCATAGCAGCTAAACGGTTCTCAGTGTTATAGTGTCATCACAGGTAGCACTATTCAAATATGTTCGACTGCAACCCTACCGGGACAGTCCATTCGTCACTGAATTTACCCATTCAGCTGCTGCAAGTGTGGGAGCACCATCTGCCATTATTTTCTGCAGATGAGACTTCCAGTGGCAAAAAACTATTTTTGCTTCTGAGCGCCATAATGCACTGACAGTTAAACCCAGCAAAAAAGCACTACATGTGGTCAAATACAGAAAGACTCTTACTCAATATACTGCTCTGCCACTGAGGACAGGTGCAAAGACTGGTTGGGAGTGAAGACCTACATGCAGAGTGACTTACCCTTGCATATGCTCCAGAAATCCGTTCCATTGCTTCCTAGAATAGCACAGGCTGCTTTGGCTTCCTTGCAATCCTAACGGGACATTCGAGCTGCATGTAGCCATGCACATGTGCTTACCTGTCCAGTGTGGCTGACACATCGCCACGAAATGTGTGCGCGTAGCTACACACCATCTCTAGGGGCTTTAAAAAGGTTCTCAATGTTATACTGATGTCATATGGCTATGCAAATAAGAACCAAGTCGACTTCTCGGAAATTGTATAGTGTCTCAGAACTAGCTCAGTTTGTAAGGGTTTTTGTGATCTCTCAGCTTGTCTGCAGGGAAATTCTTACCCAAACAGAACCTGTTTACGAAAATAGCCCAGTATAACGTCGAATGCATTCTTCCTTGCGGTCCTAACGTGGCACACCGTCCATCACGTGTTACCCTTTCTGCTATCAACATACGCAAATGTTCTCATCGCTATGTAGAGGCTCCTATATCCCATCACAAAGGATGAGAATGAATGGAGCATTTGATTGGCTCTTAAAAAATTTACCCTCCGAATTACTGCTGCCACCAGTGTGGAAGAACCGTCTGCCTTTTCCTTCTTTCTGCAGACGATATTTTCAGCAACAGAAAACTATTTTACACAGATCGCCATACTGCACCAACAATTAAATCCTGCAAAGTGCCCCTACATATTGTCAAATATGGAATGACTCTTACTCAATTACACTGCTCTCCCACTGACAGGAGCTTGATATTAAAGAATGAAACCGATCTCCAACCCAGGAATACATCACTGCATACCGTCTTGATGTAGTAAACATACAATTCATATCCTGTGCCGTACAAAATCATCCCTTTTACATCATTCATGTATATACTGCGAAGACAGACAGCATAACCACATGCATCATAAGTATGCTCGCAGCACTAGATATTGTAGCAGCAGGAGCTGAATGGCACTGTGGTGTAGTGGATATGATACTAACTGTGGCATGGAGGGTTTAAGTTCGAAACTCACCTGGACTGTACAAATTTAATTTCTATATTTGGTTCAAGGACATCCTAGAAGTATCCACAAATGTCAGGAATCATTGTACTGGAATGGTCTGTAGCTGTATATATACTGTATGTGCAAGCACTAAATAAACCTTCGTTAAGTGAAGTTAGTGCTCGTTACATGGGAGGGAATAATGGCCCAATGCAAACATATTGAATCTCCTCAGATTTCCACATGATCATGAAAGCTACCCAATTCATACTAAGTATTAGTTTGCTATTCGGCTGTCTAGAGGACGATACAGTTAAGTCAGCTACATTCCTACACTCCCAACAGACCTCTCCATTTGAACAAATGTAACGCATATATGGTATAATATTACTGCAAACCATGTGAAAATACACGTGTTCTTGCAATCCCAGAGTCTGGAGATGTGTGTAGAAAAGCAAGCAGGTCAGGTCCAGAAATAGTAGTTCGTTTGTGCCAAGGGGAAACAAGCCCATCTTGGCACAACAGTTCTGAGAGTGACTTCAATCCACTGAGAGCGCTCTGGTCATGCATTGGGAGTGGATGACTACCCGACCTCGTGGGAAATATCTAGTGCCACAAGTTTACCTACAGTGCATGTGCTTATGCTGTACGTCTTCATGGTACATGTAGGAATGATGTAAAATGGGCAATTTTGTATGGTGCAGGATACGATTTGTATGTTTCCTACATCGACAGGGTATGCATTGATATATTGCTGTGTTTGAGATCGGTTTCATGCTATAATATTCAAGCTCCTGTCCTTAGCGGGAGAGCAGTATAATAGAGTCTTCCTTATTTGACGATATTTAGGGCTCTTTCGCAAGGTTTAACAGTGCAATATGGCGATCTGTAAAACAATAGTTCGTTGCCACTGAAAGTCTCATCTGCACAAAACAATGGCAGATGGTGTTCCCACACCAGCAGCAGTTTGATGAGTAAATTCAATGATGAATGGGCTGTTCCACTACAATCACAATCGAAGATATTTCTGTGGAGTCAGTATAACATTGTGAACCCTTTAGCTGCTATTCAAACATCTCTCTTGGGGCTGGACCCACACCGCAGCTTTGCGTCATCACGCCAGCAACAGTGCCTAGGTGAACATGTTTTTCACAGGACTTTATCAAGTGTCAAGTATGAAACGGATACCACCGCCTTATGCTTACAGGACCTGAACAGGCGCCTGTGGATGTCTTGGCAGCTGGTGGCAGCATTGGCACTTCGCAGGGGCTGACGGTGCATCCAAAATTCTGGGAGCATGTGCGGTAGAGCTCTGTGTGGTCCAGTGGACAGGGGGCGGTGGGCGGTATGTGCGCACATTGGAGCCTACTTTTTATGAGTTGTTTGTGTGTCTGTTGCACTATTTTGTGAGCAGGTCTGTAGGCTGTGCTATGCATTATTTGGACTGTTTACGAATAGCGAGCGTGTCTGCAGAGAGTTTTACAGCTTTATGTTGATAATCTAGGAGTTGTTTTCGTGTCTGCACTTCAGTGTAGTGTATTATTTCGGTGATTTATGAGTAGTTTACAGGCCTGTATGCTGTGTGCTGCATTATTTCGGTAATTTACGAGTTGTTTGTGTGTCTGCACATCAGTGTACTGCATTATTTACGAGTAGTTTGCAGGTGTGCAGACTGTGTATTGTGATCCCAAGCACGTCAGAGTGAGTGTTTTGTACCAGTGAAATAAATATACTATGACAAATCAATCCCTAAATAAATTGATCCAAAAATAAATAAAGTACTCTCCTTTCTCTCTCCAGCAGCCTAGAACAGGCTGAGTCCTTTTCCCACCATTTTGCCCCTCCAGACCACCATCTAGGATTACATCATGGGAGGGGCCATGGTACCCTCTGGTGGCAGTAGTGTGTACTAGGTCGGTTGGAATGTGGACCCCATGACTAACACACTTGATGCTGGTACTGACTCTAATTGTTTAAATAAAGACTGAAAATAAAGACATGTCCAGCATAGGCCAAGTCCTTTTCCCGCAAGTTCCTAGGAAGAGGTGGCAGTCGGGGGAAATTGGGTTGGTGGAATGGCCCAAGTGCCCTTTTTCCCCACCATTTTGTTAGGTTAGTGTAGGTAGCTGTGGTGTGTTGCATTGTGCTGATAGAATCTGAACTTCCCACCTTATTCATGGGGAGGAGAGGGATGGCAGGGTTAGGTTAATTAACTGATCAATTTCATTAAGTAGTTAGTCACAGTGATAAAAGTGGGAGGGGCTATTCCAATAACTTAGACCTGAAAGTGTACCTATAGCAGCGTGGGGGGAGGTTTCCTGAGGGGTGGGATGGGGGTGGGGGATGGGCTGGGGAGCAACAGATTAAGTACCTGTCCATCAAAATGAGGTACACTTCTAGCAGAACAATAGGTTAAGGACCTGTCGATCAAAGGATAACAATAGGTTAAGTACCTGCCAATCAAAGGAGAACAATAGGTTAGATACCTGTCAATCAAAGGAGAACAATAGGTTTGTCGTTAGAGCATACCTGGCCCTGAGGTAGGCAACCAGCTCTAGCAAATTGGATCAGACCATAGTGAACCATGGGCTTAATTTCAAAGAATATTCTTAAAAATTTATTTTATTTACTAGCGATTCATCAAGAACATTAACACATTTAATCACACTATGTAAGCGTGGAAGTAGTAGCCAGGAAGTAACTGATGAAATCATATTCAAATTTCTTTAAACAGATGGGAATTTTATTTGCTTTATTTTGGAGCATAAAGCATTTCTTTAAAAGAAAATTGTTTAAAATTATAAGCAGAAAGCACCCTCTAAATATCAAGTTACAATTTATTCAGAGGCAGAAGGAAACAAATTTTTGAGTGTATGGGCTTTCGGGTTGAGAACCTTGCCGCTCCCTTTTGACATGGCCATAGTCACGACTGTTCACGACAGCCTTTGAAAGACTACACTGGTGCAAATCTGCAACACACCAGATTACTTTAAACTAAAAGTTTTAACAATTCACACAAGCACACAAACTATGCACCCCGTAGGAAGGATGGAAATGGTACAAAACGTTGGCCAAGCAAGTTAACATGCTCTGCAGTACACAGATACCACCTTTCAAGATGATAGGCAATATCAAAACATATTTCAGTAATTAGGACGTTACACTCCAAGCAATAAATTCGTTACGCGCCAAATCCGACAAACATGACAGAGGCAGCTCCAAACGACAGACAGGCACTAACTGTCTAACAAATGCGGACGAGAGACAGACGAGCAAGCTGGGGACGAGAGACTGACCAAGAAAACAAAGCAGAACTTAACAAGAGTAAATCACAGAACATATCACCATTCACTTAACTTCTAATAAACTGCGATTTCTCGAGAAGACCTGGCGCAGCACCCCCAAATCGTTCTCCCCAACCGTCCGCTGCCAGCCGCTTCAACGGACGCAGGAAGGCGCGCCGATCTCCCGTCTCTCCTGGTCCGCACCAACCAACCGACTGCCCGCTGCTCCGTCCGCGACTGGTGCTTCGTCGCGACTGCACTGCTGGTGCGTCTCCCACTCACTTCCAGACACACAACGGCGGAAATACTGGCTCGGGCACAACCATGCAGACGAAACACTCTCACTGGCAAAACGCCATCCCTGCACCAGGAAAGGACCGAGCCAAGCTCCACAAGATGGTAGCTGAAGGGGCCCAGAAGCGCTCGGAGAACCAGTTACACCATGGAGTCGCAGCTCGCACCGGTCAGACTGATGTCGTGGGTTGACTCCTGTTGCTCTCGTGTCGACCGCGAAGTCACTACCCCTCGCTATACGCCGCGGCCCACTGGACTGACTTGACCACCTCACATGCGCCGACGCTCAAGACGGACAACTCATCTTGTGTCTCAGTGCGCGACCGTTCAACCGATCGATTCAACCGCCAATCACCATTGCCTGAGCAAACTCGAGCAGACTGGCGGCCTAACGTGCAGACTCAGATGCAGGAACTAATCTTCCGACCGGGCGAACACTCGCTGAGTTCTGTTATTGGCGGAGTGGAAAGACTTATTTTGCCGACTTTAAAGGTTGATCCGAACGACAGACATACTAGCACTCTGAACGACAGACACTAGCAAGCTGGGGACGAGACACTGCTTCCAGGCTGACACCAGATTGACTCCATACTGACCCCAGACTGACTCTAGACTCACCCCAGACTGACTCCACACTGGACTGCCGGACGCACTGAGACCAACCGCAGACTGACTGAGACTCACCGACAGGCCAGCTCATAGCGCCCCTTAAATGCTCGTGAACAGGCAACTTTTCCCCTTTCCCACCAGAGGGAGACACCAAAGCTGCGATTGCCACAGCGGTGCCACTGCCAGAAACAAGAGGGCGACTGCTTCACAATACGCGCTGCGGCGCGCTCTTCAAAACAGCATTTTTTTTTGCCATGACTCACATAGGTTGTTCCACTACTGTCGCTAATCCCTATATATGTTATGATGCTCCCTATTTGCTCACAACTAATTGTTGGTACGAGGTCATTTACACTTCGAGTGGGCTCCAGAACTAATTCTTCAGAACAATTTTCGGGGAGAGCATTAATTACGATTTTGGACGATCTTTTATGCGTACCTCCGACTTTAAACATATGCTAACGGCAACATATGGAGTGCAGATAGAAGTCACCATCAACTACAATTGTATAAACGGTGTACCTATTTGGAATGAGATGTATGTGGAACTGTAGAATGAAAATCCATGATGTCACGAAGGAAAATCGTGACCAATGTCCAGATTTGCATCTTCATGTTATGCGCAGAATGCTCGTGCTCGGGTAAGTTGTTCGACATGCGCACCGTAGTCATATCAACGTGGTACAGACATGGAATCGTTTCCTGTTGACGGGTGGTGTTGAGGACGCACTTTTCACTGGCCATTCACGTTCAGCAGATGCACAGAATTGTTGATATTCATCACTTTTGGCCAAAAGGAAGCGTGGGCTTGTGTTACAAATTGGAAACGGCGTTTGAAGAGGCTGAAGGACACGATGTAATGCATCAAGCTGTTAGAAAACTATTGCGTAATGCGAACCTCCATTCCCAAAGACAATGGGAAGCACGACGTAGACCACACACCATGGACTCCGCTACAAAAGGGGCAAGAAGTCATGCAGATTGGTCGCCCCGGATGTTCTTTACGAACGACGTACGGATCAGTTTGAACCCTTGCAGACAAAGTGACAGAAGTGGAGTGATGCTCTGGTGTGGCTTTACATGGTGCCATCAAACACCTCTGTTGGTATATAAGGAAATCTTACTGTTCTACGGTAGGGGGAGGAGATTCTACTAGCAATCGGGGGCAGTATCGTCAACATGTTGGTGAACATTTCATCGTGGTGGATGATAACCTCGTTGCACATCGTGCTGTTCTCCTGAACATGTTCCTTCAGCATGCTAGGGTTATCAGAATGTAGTGCCTACCAGTTCCCCGGACATGAACCCGATCGAACAAGTGTGAGATCAATTGAAACGACCTGTTTTTGGAAGTCGACTTGCACCATATACTCTGAGCAACTTATGGAGAATAGTCATTGAGATTCCGGACAATTTGGGTCAGCATTGGCTTGATGGTCTGCCACGACGAATTGAAGACTGCATCCGGACAAGATGACATTCCACCCCGTACTGACGGTGCCCAGGAGCACTATGAAGAATCCCATGGCAAACAGCTGATTTTGTCATGCTCAAATATTTTTTTACTTAATTTTCATTTATTTTCTATTCAGTGACATAAAAATATAGATAATGGATATATATCATACATCAGAGCCATTTTTTTGTATGTCATGAATTTCTGGATTTTTTTATGTGTAGTGGCTGCATAAAAACATGTACTTTATGATGTCGAAAAACAAAGTTCATGACTCCATAAAGAACCCAAGTAGCACATGATCCAAGGAAGGTTCCCAAGGCGTTGATATCCGTTAAAAGTGAAAAATAAACTGACTCCCTGTAGTACTTATTATCCATAAATGTAATGGTACTTTGAATTTGTTAAGCAAGAAGCCGTTTGCAGCACGTGTAATCGATATAGTGGCTGACGTGGAGAGCTCCATGTGACTTTTCACGGACGATTCTCTTGTCTGTTTGAAAAATGCAACAACAGAAGACTGTAGCGAAACACGGGAAGAACTGCAGAGTCAAAGATTGTCAGTTGACACTGAACGTCAACAAATGCAATATAGTCCTATGAAGAGAGGAAGAAATGCAATAACGTGAAAATATGCTTCTGGTTCTAGATCACTAGAAACAGCAACAGCCGCAGTATACCTATAGCAACCATGCGGAGCGACTTAAAGTAGAGTTACCACCGAAACGTAACGATAGGAAAAACAGACAACAGACAGAGACACATTGGGAAAAAATGTACCTTTAGGAAAAGTATTTCATACATGGAGGCAGTGGCTTGCGAAATATTTGTTCGATTGATTCCTGAGTATTGCTCATTAGCCTAGGTCGTTCATCAGATATGGTTCAATAGAAGGGATAGAGGATATTTAAAGGAGAGTGCTGCGGTTGGCTACCGATCCTTTAGTAAGCGCGAGAGTCTAACGGAGATGCTGCACATGTGCTGCAAGAGCGGCACTATGTATTATGGAGAGATTTACCGTTGAGAGTCCGAGAGCGTATCATTCAAGAAGGTCGCACAATTTATTACTTCCTCCCACATACGTGATGCAAAATGACCGCGGCGAGAAAACTAACAGAAAAATGAGCTCATACGGACGTTTAACAGCAGTAGATACGATAGTGACAGCGGAAGTAGCCTCCAACACAAGCAGCAACTTGAACTGCGGAGTACAGCTGTAGATGACCGGCCACAGGGTGTGCTGACTACGGCCGACGGTCGTCAGCGCTTGAGTAGCGCTCTTCACTGTTCCGAGGAGTTTGCCGGACTTCCGCAGCTGAACTGCTGAACACGGCTCTCCCTCTGACACTGGAACAATTACTGGCATCAGAGGAGTGCCAGGAACGGCTGAGGGCCGGTCGAGATCTGTGGGCGTGACCGGCCACGCTGGGCGGTCAGCTCGTGCTGAGTGGGAGCACTGCTATCCGTGGCAGGCGGGTGGGTGCGTTAAGCTGAGCGGCGAGTGATCTGCGTGCCGGCACAGGGATACACTATTATCGTCGTACAAACATGGCATTTATTTTCTTATTCGTTGCAAGAACCTTGTCGTCCGCCGTCTATGTACGAAAGCACTCTGATACCTGGTGGTAGTCAAGGGAAGGCGGGATTCGGTTACGATTGTGGACGGGGCCGTAGTCAGTTACTACTGGTTGCCTTCTACAGTTGCACACAATTTATTATAAACCAATAATTCCAGTCTCAACAATAAATAAAAATACCACTCGTTATTAATGAAGGAATAAACAACTGTGCAAATAATAGTGTTTTCAGTGAGTTACAATTTAGCAGGTCACCATTAAACATAGACACAGCAGATAATGTTTTAAAAGCAAGCCACTGTCATCTGGGCGGAAGGCCTTACACTCCAGGAATGGCAATAAATTAGGATTTGTTTAAAACTCGCTGCAACTTACAAATTACAGGTACTGAAATATTAAAGGCAAGTCGCCACAAACACAGCAAAAGGCATCAGACGAATGGCAGTAAATAATATCTTAAGGCTTACTGCTAAAATACAAATACTAAATTAGATTTTTAAGGCAAATGACCACAATCATCGCTGAGGCCTTACACGCTAGGAACGGCAATAATATAAAAAATTTAGAAACCTGCTGTAAAACAGCAAATACAATAGCAACGGTTAATTAAAAAGTAAGCAACTGATCACCAAACGGGTGAAATAAGATGATGGTAGACTTTGTAACACAACCCTTAACATCCATTGAACACTACACTGTTAGATTTATTCCAGAAGGCATCCAGAACTATGAACTAGATATATAAAACCTTTAAATGTAGGCATTACAACGCTCAGTAATAAATAATACAATAATAAAACACAAGGACCAGTATATAAGTTCCTTAATGGGTACTGAGGCAGATTATACCCGCAGAAGGCGTGGGCTGAAGGAGCGTTACACTGAACCACTGGCCATCAGACCTCCTTTTAGGAAACACATGTCTTACAAGAACCCAGGGGCCGAAGATGCTGCTCCAGGAATCGACCTCTGAGAAGGTGCGGCAACGAACACTTTCGCGATCGATGAGACAGGCAGCCAAGAGTTGCATTCACTTCACAAGATGGTAGCTCAGACTAGTGGCAGTCTAACGAATGACTAATGATACTCTTGCTGAAACTACCTGACGTCCGATAAACCAAATGCAATGATGGAACAACACGCCAGAATACTGTGTTTAGAGCGCCCAGAATCTGCGTGCAATTTACACGTTTTGTTCACGTGGACCGTACTGGCTCGTGCACCTTAACTACGGAATAAGTTTTCAATTGCGGGGCCACTTCACTCCCACAATGTAACGCACCTGTTATCCATACCGCAGCAGAATATTGTCTGCAAGAAGGACGAAACATGCATTCTTTTCTGACAATGAGCCACTCTTGCTGCTTTATAGTCTTAGTGTTGAAGAGACTGTGTAACTTATATTTTGAAGTACACAAGTACTATGACCAACCGTGGATTCTATTAATGACCAACAATAGGTCATGTAATGAAATGAGTAATGAAATGACATACAAGATAGGAATACTGTGCCTCAAAGAACTGCTTTGGAGTGAAACATAACAACTGCTTTTTGGAAACGATATCTATGTGTAAAGTAAATTAGTTAATATGACTCTTCTCGCCTTGGAACTATAATAGTATTATGAAGAATAACAATTCTGCTAGTTATCTGTGCAGCATTTTAGTGTTCAATCTAAAAGAGAAGTATTATGCAGAAGCCTGGAAAGAAGGTAAATAGTAAAGGTAGGAGAAAATAACGGAAAAGAGAGCAGGAATCTATGGTTAACTCCCTGTCTCAGCCGCTGGCGGGTGTGGCCCGAGAAAATATATCGAATCCACACTCCACACTGTAACGGGGCGTCCTTGTCTAGCATCATTTTTTCTCAACAGTAGTTCTCGATACCACTATTATTTTTCGAATTTTGAACAGGTCAGTATTATCTAAGTTGCTTTTCCGAAAACTTTCGCATAATTTGTTACACATTATATTTCTAACTAAAATTTATAAAATGTAATTACTTTATAAAATATTTTAGTTTCGATGTACAGTTAAAATTATTTTTCTATAAATATTTGAAACTACGAATTAACTGTACACTTAAAATTTCTGTCATTAATTACGAAAGCCTGTACTGTTTACTATGTTTATTTCTGGATTCATTTATGAAATAATAATCGTAATTAATAATGTAACGCAAACTACTTGGTAGTCATTGTTAAGAAAAATTATAAACCCTCTGGAGTGTAGTAATTTCCTCAGAGTGCGAGAGTCGTAAGCGTGCTTCTGATATGATCGGACGTATTTTTGTGTAATAGGTGCGAACAATGTAAACTCGGCTTCGTTAACGTGAAAAATCAAACTACTGTATGATATACTAAAACATGAGGAAACCAGTGGAAAATATATTTACGTAAGAAATTCTGCAATAATAATCTCCCAACTTATTTAGTTCAAACCAACCGTTAGATTTTCAGCTTCAAGAGGTAGACCCCTAGATAGGAAGAACTGGAGCCATCTCAACATGACAAGCTAAGTAAACTTGAAAGTTTGTCGTAATCATCGCTCGTCTCAAATCTTCATAAAAGACTTTGCGACTTTGCATATTAATTACTTGGAGTGAGGATTGTTTAATGTGGACAGCTGATGTAAGAAGGAAGGAGGGGGCAGATTACAACACATAGAGTTATATCTTCAGTTACTAGGCTCTGCTCCGCCTTCACGCGGTACTTCAGTTGTAGTTCAGGTTCTTTGCTCCCTTTCCGAGGCGACTGTTAGTGTTAACAGGGGGATATCATCTACACTACAGTGCTACAACTCTGTATTATAACAGTAACACAAATAGAATGCCATGAATTGCTCAAACCTAAAAATTTTACCTCTGACAGATGAGGTAACAGCACTTCGTTTTTCTGTGGTTCAGGCAATATTGTGCGTTGACTAGAATGTGGGCAGTCAGCCATAGAAATATGATATCCACATCCGTAGTTTCGACACATTTCACTATAGTTTCACTGCCTGACTCTGCCTCTAATGTATTTCGTCACTGTAGTTTCTTACTTCGTATACACTTCTGACATCGTCTTCGTGGAGGTGATCAATAGTATTATGGACAATGAAAAAATTTTCACTTGCCAAAATCACTAAAACCATTTATTCACATAGATGCCGTCTTCGGATCTGCAAAATATCGGACCGAAACAGCTGGGATGCAGCAACTGACATATCAGTACACACAGTAAATAGAAAATTTACAGTACATGCAATTGCAACATACCTATGTTTACAACATTACACAATTTCCTCCTTCAGTACAGCAAGTTTCGTTTACTCTATATGTCCTTGTTACAAGTGCTCACATTACTCACCGCTTTCTAACAGATCCCTACATGAACATCCTTAGTGGTGCATAAGTACGTCAGTTGGCGCAATGGTAATACAGATAGATAATATCATCTTAAATTTGATCAAGACATGGATCTACTATTCCATTCAATTACGTATACCTAAATTATTATCATAACGTTGAAGCCAAGTCAGTATTCTACATTAAAAAAACAAAAACTATCAGTAGAACAATGTGGAACATTCATCAAACGTAATTTATACATAAACTTTTAGATATCGTTGTACGAAATTTTTAAAAATATTTTATAAACATTCTTAATAATTCTTTACCTCATTTTCGTTTACATAAAGTTACAACAAAAATGACAACACACAACCACTTAAAAGCTTTCTGTGTACATCTACTGGTACCATATATAGGTTGACTTACATCCAGTAACAGCGTTTTCGTTTGCGTTGGAAAGAAAACCGATTTTGTGACGTATTACAAGTTCCTAATCAGGGGCGACTTACTTACTTTCACCTGAGTGCTTCGGTTGTTAGGTTTTTGAATGTCTGCGTATTATTAGACACAGTTCCTGCGTTTTCGTCAGGGTCTACAGTACAGTTGCACAGCACTTGCCGATAGTTCGTTTATCTGCATAGTTTAGCTTTCCACTGTCTTTAGTATGGACAGGGACTGCGATTGTTGTGTGCGGAAGCGAGCCGAGTTGGTGACACTTCGCCCTCAGCTTCAGGCTGCGATGGCTTCGGTTACACAGCTTGAGGCTGCTGTTGATCGGCACCACTGTTGTTGACAGCCGTGGTGAGACAACGGCCGTCCAGCACGTCAGAGTCCTCCGATCAGTCCCCACCGGTGGCCAACCCGGTTACTGCTCGCACTGAGGTTGATCCCTCACCTGTGGTCGAGTGGGAGGTCGCCCCGGTGCGAAGCAGGCGGTGAAAGACTTCCCAGGCGGCCGTACGTAAGGCCTCTCCGGTTTGTCTCACAAACAGGTTCCAGGTGCTGTCTGTGGCTGACACTGTCGCTGAATCAGATGCTATCGTCTGTCCTGTTTCAGAGGATGCCACTCAGCCTGCAAGATCTGGCCAATCACAGAGGGTGGGATTATTGGTAGTTGGGAGCTCCAATGTTAGGCGCGTTATGGGGCCCCTTAGGGACTTGGCTGACAAGAAGGAAAGAAAACCAATGTGCACTTCCTGTGCATACAGGATGGAGTCATTCCAGATGTGGAAAGGGTCCTCCCGGATGCCATGAAGAGCACAGGGTGCAGCCAACTGCAAGCGGTTGCTCACGTCGGTACCAATGATGTGTGTCACTTTGAATCTGAAGAGATACTCTCTGGTTTCGAGCGGCTAGCAGAAGTGGTAAAGGCTGCCAGTCAGGCTTGCAAGATGAAAGCAGAGCTGATAATTTGCAGCATAGTCGACAGGGCCGAATGCAGACCTCTGGTACTGAGCCGAGTGGGGGTCTGAAACAGAGGCTCAGACGGTTCTGCTACCGTCTAGGCTGAAAATTCCTCGACTTGCGCCAAAGGGTTGGATTTCGGGTTCCACAGAATACGTCAGGTATCGCAATACGCAGGAGGTGGCTACACGGGTAACAGGGGCTGTGTGGCGTGGACTGGGCGTTTCTTTTTAGGTTAGAGGGTCTCGAGAAAGCACAAGAAGGGCTTCAGTCACAAAGGGTGCAGGCCGAACACAGGAAGAAATTAGATACATGAAACATTGGTATAACAGTTGTAAATTGTCGTAGCTGTGTTGGGAAAGTACCAGAGCTCCAAGAACTAATAGAAAGCACTGATGCTCAATTCGCTATAGGCACTGAAAGCTGGCTAAAGCCGGATATAAGCTCAGCCGAAATTTTTGCGAAGAACCTAACGGTGTTCCGAAAGGATAGGCTATAAACGGTTGACGGTGCCGTGTTTGTTGCTGTTAGAAGTAGTTTAACATGTCGCGAAATTGAAGTAGATACTTCCTGTGAGTTAGTATGGGCAGAGGTCTTGTTGGCAACCGGAATAAAATAATAATAGTATCCTTTTACCGACCTCCCAATTCATATGATACAGTTGCTGAAAAGTTCAAAGAAAACTTGAGTCGGATTTCAAACACATACCCGACTCATACGATAACAGTTGGTGGTGACTTTAATTTACTCTCGATATGTTGGCGAAAATACATGTTTAATTTCGGAGGTACGCCTAAAATTAAGCTAAACGCATTCTCTGAAAATTATTTCGATTAGTTAGTTCATGAGCCCATGCGAATAGTAAACGGTTGTGAAAACACACTTGACCTCTTAGCAACAAATAAACCTGAGTTAATAATAAGCATCAAAACTGATTAGTGGACACAGGGTTGTATTAGCGAGACTGGATATTGTAATCCCCAAATCCCCAAATCCCCATATCCTCCAACAATAAGGGAAAAATATACCTATTCAAGAAAGCAGATAAAAATTCACTTGACACCTTCCTGACAGACAATCTCCACTCGTTCCAAGTTAATAATATAAGTGTAGACCAGATGTGGCTTGAATTCATAGAAATAGCATCGGCAGCAATTGATAGATTTATACCGAGTAAATTAACAAACGACGGAGCTGATCTTCCTTGCTACACAAAACGGGTTAGAACTCTTGCAGAAACAACGAAACAAAGATGCTAAATTTAAACAGACGCAAAATCCCCAAGATTGGCGATCTTTTACAGACGCGTGGACTTCAATGCTAGATGCTTATAACAGTTTCTACAACGAAACTTTGACTCGAAACCTAGCAGAAAATCTAAAGAGATTCTGGTCGTATGTGAAGTATGTTAGCGGCAAGAAATAATCAATGCCTTCTCTGCGCGGTAGCAATGGAGATACTATCGGAGACAGTGCTGCCAAAGCAGAGTTACTAAACACAGCCTTCCGAAATTCCTTCACAAAAGAAGACGAAGTAAATATTCCAGAATTCGAATCGAGAACAGCTGCCAACATGAGTAACATAGAAGTAGATATCCTCGAAGTAGCGAAGCAACTTAATTCACTTAATAAAAGCAAGTCTTCTGGTCCAGACTGTATACCAGTTTGGTTCCTTTCGGAGTATGCTGATGCGTTAGCTATATACTTAACAATCATATACAACGGACCCACAGACTGGGAAGTTCCACAGCTCACACCAATATTCACTAAATTACAGGTCCATATCGTTAACGTCGATATGCAGCAGGACTTTGGAACATATATTATGTTCCAATAATATGAATTACCTCGAATAAAACTGCCTATTGACACACAGTCAACATGGGTTTAGATCCAAAAAATGGTTCAAATGGCTCTGAGCACTATGGGACTTAACTGCTGTGGTCATCAGTCCCCTAGAACTTAGAACTACTTAAACCCAACTAACCAAGGACATCACACACATCCATGCCCGAGGCAGGATTCGAACCTGCGACCGTAGTGGTCACGCGGCTCCAGACTGTAGCGCCTAGAACCGCACGGCCACTCCGGCCGGCTGGGTTTAGATCGTTTGTGTGAAACACAACTACCTCTTTATTCACATGAAGTGTTGAGTGCTATTGACAATGGATTTCAGATCGATTTCGTATTTCTGGATTTCCGGAAAGCTTTTGACACTGTACCACACAGGCGACTTGTAGTGAAATTGCGTGCTTATGGAATATCGTCTCAGTTATGTGACTGGATTTGTGATTTCCTGTCAAAGAGGTCATAGTTCGTAGTAATTGACGGAATGTCATCCAGTAAAACAGAAGTGATTTCAGGCGTTTCCCAAGGTAGTGTTATAGGTCCTTTGCTGTTCCTTAGTTATATAAACGATTTGGGAGACAATCTGAACAGCCGTCTTAGATTGTTTGGAGATGATACTGTCGTTTATCGACTAATAAAGGGATCAGAAGATAAAAACAAATTGCAAAACGATTTAGAAAAGATATGTGAATGGTGCGAAAACTGGGAGTTGACCCTAAACAACGAAAAGTGTGAGGTCATCCACATGACTGCTAAAAGGAATTCGTTAAACTTCGGTTGCACGATAAATCAGTCTAATCTAAAAGCCGTAAATTCAACTACATACCTATGTATTACAATTACGAACAACTTAAATTGGAAGGAACACACAGAAAATGTTGTGGGGAAGGCCAACTAAAGATTGCGTTTTATTGGCAGGACACTTAGAAAATGTAACATATCTACTAAGGAGACTCTCTACACAACGATTGTCCGTCCTCTTTTAGAATACTGCCGCGTGGTGTGGGATCCTTACCAGATGGGACGAACGGAGTACATCTAACAAGTTCAAAGAAGGGAGAATCTTTTGTATTATCATGAAATGTGGGAGAGAGTGTCACAGAAATGATACAGGATTTGGGCTGGACTTCATAAAAAGAAAGGTGTTTTTCGTTGCGACGGAATCTTTTCACGAACTAGGTGAAAACTCTTCCAATGTTTAATATAACCATTGTACGATTATTACAACAAGTAGGATTAAAATCACTTAAACTGTCTCATGAACTAGCCTTAGCAACTTCTTTCCGAAACACGCTGGAGTTAGTATTGAAAACTCCTCAGAAGTAGCAAAAACAATGGCGGGGTCCCTTCCGTCGTAGGTCCGAGTCCTCCCTCGGGCATGGGTGTGTGCGTTGTTCTTAACATAGGTTAGTTTAAGTAGTGTGTAAGTCTAGGGACCGATGACCTCTTCAGTTTGGTCCCTTAAGAACTCACACACCACGCACACACACTCAAGTAGCAAAAACAGTTACTTCCAACTCAGAAAGCGTATGGGTAAAGTTATAGATTGGAGAATTTTATGAAAGTATTAAAGATTTAACTAAAGATGTGAGCAGATGTACTTTATTTATTAAAGAAAAACTGGCAAATGAACAATATGTATGAACTTTACGGTCTGTTCGAATTTTACTTAATAAAAGTGCACAAAAAATAACGGTGGAACATGGTAACAAATTTAACGTTCTCCATCCGTAACTTGTTAAACCTGTGACTAAGGCGTAAGAAGATGTGAACACAATTGCAAAATGGGTAGAAAACTTAATAGATATAGTGTTTAACGTTGGTGTACATGTAACATGTGTACTAATTTTACAGATGTGAAGTAAAAGAAGTGATTGCTGATACTAACATTGCTATATATACAGCGGCCACTAGTAAAAGTAAGGGTATTGCTATAACTGTTAATACTACGAAGTGTTTCAAAAACGAACTCAATGTGCCTTTGAGTAACGGAAGAGAGACAGAGAGCTTAAAGAACATTAATGAGAAATTGTACAACAAGAAAGCTGTCGTAACAGAAGCGGACAAGAGTAATGCAGTTGTATCTATCTATGATCAGGCTTTTATTGAGAAAACCGAGCAATTTTGTGATGAGAAAAATATAATCCAAGTAGATAAAGATTCAATTACAAAGTTAAGTACAGCACTCAGGAATAGAATTGTTAAATACTCTTTCCGGCTTACTAAAAGAGAGAAACATTGCGTAAAGATGACGAATTTCAGCATAAGGAAAACACATTCTCATGTAAAGACACTTCAATCTAGTAAATCAGTTAGGCCTATTGTAGACAACAGGTCGTCATCCAATTATGAATTAAAGACACAAAAATTAAAGAACCCTTTTGTCTTTGCAAATCCGACAAATGTAAGAAATAGTCAACGACTCGTAACGTAAGGAGTAAATTTTCATATTACAAATTAATACCAATGAAGAATGTCATAAAATTATAAGAAATAACCTCTTAACCAACCGGAATTTATGTCAAGAAGAGATTGTCGAACTGATGGAACTGCTTGAAATGTTGTTGTCTTATAGTTATATTCAACTCAGCAGTAAATACTATCGTCAGTGTGAAGAACTGGCCATAGGCAATAGCTTGGCTAGGAAAATGCCAGATATTTTTTCACAAACAATTTAGAAAAAAATATATCCAATTGAATAGTGATTTGAAAGAAAAAACATTGTAGTTTATGCGTTCTGTTGACGACATCATTGTTTAGATACAATGTTATGAAACCGAAGTAGAAGAGAATGTGGCAGCGTTAAACAGGAGGCATAGCAAGATTCAGTTTACATTAGAGATAAAGAAGGACAAGGCCATCGACTATTTAAATACAGCTATAAAGAAACAGAATGATAGGTACTATTGCAGCATTTTTAGGAAACTTACAAACACATGTTTGATTATAAATGCTGAAGCATGTCATCCAATGCGACATAAGATGATATAGTTTAATACCATGTTACACAGGATTGTAAGATTACCGTTAGATAAAGGAAGTATGTTCAGAGACTGATTACACTTAAAAACATCGCTGTTGTCAAGGGCTACCATGATCACCTAGAAGGTGACCTGAACGGGAAGATCAATAAAACATGTAATAGCACTGTAAAACAAAATGATCTAAAATCAAATTTTTTTCTTGTTTTATATAGAGGGAAAGTGTCATACAGAACAGAAGTTTCAAAAAGACTAACGTTTGGCCTATATTTAATACTTCTAATACATTAAAATCAAACCTGAGACATAATATTGAGAAAGTTGAAGACAAATAAACAAAGAATTGAAATAAATAATTGTAGCTCCGTCATAAATTGTATTGGGAATAAGTGAAACTTATGACAGAGCTAGAAACATTTGTTTCAATTATAAGACAATCTGCAACCTATTTTTCATCTGCAGCATGCTGCAAGTTCGTAAATATAAAAAGTTTGGAGTATGTAAGTTACATTGTGGCGAGTGCCAAGGGTATTACGTTGGACAAACATGAAGAGCCTTTTTCACAAAATTTGAGGACCATACGAGTACTTCCAACAAAACTGCTTTTGGAGATCACCTTAGTGACAACAGATATATTATTATAAATATCAGGCACAATATGAAAATCTTACATTAAGCCCCTAAAGGCAGGAGATTAGACGTTTCCGAGAGCTGGCAGATATACAGAAATAAAGATCGTCGTCCGTAACATTAGTTGAAGGATCAGTTGGAATCTAGTCGCCAAATGTTTTTTACAATTTTTGATGAGCTATTAGAATTTTATTAGGCCAGCGCGTGTCTTAAAACTGACAGTAACTTTGACTACGCATAGACGCAGCATGTCAGAATATTCTTGGACTTCTTTCAATTGCAAGGTGATAAGAAAAATAATTTCGTTCTACTTAGACCTCGGGTTCGATTGTGCATATTGCTACGGAACAGCTATCTAGCCTTGACAAGAAGTACCATGTATACACAGGTATTAGTTTAAAATCTGCAATAAGATGATTTAGTGTGTAGTAGATCTCGTTCTACTGGCGGCGATCTAAAATTGTGCAGCTCACAACCTTGTGTATTCAAAAACTTTGCAGTTTGGTTTCAGTTGTATGGCTTTCACATGTACGCTGTTATGTCGTATAGTCCTATAGTAATAGCTGTTAGTGTATCATGAGACGTAGAAAGAAAAACCTACCCATCAGCCATACTGTATATCATGAGAGCATACTTGACAGCAGTCATGTAAAGAGAATATCACATAAAATACTATTTGTATTACAATAAATATGTTGAATATGAGATCACGGGTTAGTTTAAGAGCAGCTACAAACCTAGGTGTGTTTATAATTTTGTGTTTACACCAAATATGGAAAGAATTCATCTAGACATCTGGAGACGATGTTGTATATGGATGTTAGATTCAGAGTTTTCTCTCAGCCGTCATGCGACGCGTTCTCATACGTAACCACATTTATGTATCACATTAGTAAGGCAAATAAATGTTAAATAGATAGATCATGGGTTCAATAAGACCTGTTACGATTTCAGGTGATAAAGCAGTACATGAAACCTCAAACAATGGAAGAGATTACTCCTAGACATTGGGTGAGCAGATTACACGTAGACATCGGGAAATGATATCTCGCCTAGACATCGAATGAACGACTGTAGTAAATAAGCTCGTATTAACAGCATATTTGCTAACAAAATTTTAAAACATTATTTATAGTCCCAATGCGTGATGATTGCTTTTAGTTCCGAGTAATTCGGAACTGAATAAAATTTATCGCTATGATATTATTAGACATAGCCTAAATGATGGCACATCGATCATGCTCATCCAGGGAGAATATCTATGAATATAATAAGTATTACAGTCAGGTGTCTATGAATGATTACCAGTATTAGATCATGGGTTATTTTACGAAAGTCTGTAATCGAAAACGACTAATAATTGTGCGTTTATCATATCAAACAATGCAAGATATTTCACCTGGACATCGAGTCACAATTCTCACCTAGACGCCGAACTACATATTGTTGTACGCAACCTACTACTAACAATATGTTTGCTAATAAAAATGCAAAATATTAGTTGTAGTTCCATTGGTAAATAGGTACAGTGTATAATTTCCAGATGAAAAATATCATAATGTATTTATTGCACATTTCATTTCCAATAATTGTGGGTGTAATGAAACTAGCTCACATATGGCATTGTAAGACAGACATAAGAATTTTTAGAAATGTTTTAGGTTCATTTTATTTGATTTGCTATTAATAATTATTAAAAAAATTTTACAAGTATTTTTAGAGAAAAAGTGTTGTAATGTAATTCTGTATGAAAAAATGCCTTAATGATTTATTCTTAAAATGTTTTTCAAATTATGATGATTTGGACATTGGTCATATTTTTCACATTAGTTACCTAAAATGAATATCATTGAACATATTTGTTCTAGAACAGGCGTATGTAAGAGTGAGCTGGTAATGCTAGATGATGGGCTCAGTTTAAGAGCGACTGCAATCGCTCATTGTGTAATAACTGTATATTGGTTATGTTAAACATTGAAAGAGTGTTCACCTAGATATGAGGTGATTATATTGCACATAGGTGAAGAGATTCCACCTAGACCTCGAGTGACATGTTGTCTTGGATAAGCTCATGTAAATATGGTAGTTGACAACAAAAGCACAAACATTAAATAGCTCCATTGTTGGTGCACATACCTTGAATGTATTCTTGATGATATATTGTATCTATGACCGTATATGTCTAGTTATTCCTGGATGTATTAAAGTCAACCTACTTAACATACAGAGCTTTTAAGCGGTTGTAGGTTGTTGTACTTGTGATTTTATATAAACGAAAATATGTTAAGGAATTATAAGGAATGTTTACAAAACAATTTTAAAACTTTCCTAAGAGGTTTATGCATAAATTACGTTTCATGAATGTTGCACTTTGTTTTGCAGACAGTTTTTTTTTATTGTGGGTAACTGACATGGCTTATATGTTATAAAATAATTCAGGCATATGTAAGTACATGGAATAATAGAGCCATGCCTTAATCTAAAGTGAGATGATAATATGGATTTGTAATAACAATATGCTATCTGATGTACTTATGTATCACTATGAATGTTTACACTTGAATCTGTCAGTTGTACAGTGGTAATGAATGTGAGGACTTGTTTTCGGCGCAGTGCGTACATTTTAAAACTGACATGCTGACTTCTAGTCTAGCTCATGATACTGTACTGAAGCAGGAGATAGTGTAAAGATGTAACCATAGGTATATCGCTGTTGCATGTACTACAATTTTCGGATACAATTACGTGTGCTTTTATGTTAGTTGCAGTTTCCTAGCAGTTGCAGTCCCATTTTTTGCAGACCCGAAGATGGCAACTGCGAACAGCCTAAACCGGTCATATATGTGAGTAAATGATTACAGCGACTTGGCACTTGAAAATTTATTGAGTGTTCTTAGTCCGTGTTTAGCACATGCGAGATCCTGGGAAGTCCGCAACGTACCTTTCATTACGTTGTGCTAGCAATCTAAAATTATGTTGGGTATGTCATGAATAAACCAATGACGTGACACCACGCTGTACACTCCTGATGATGATCACCTAGACTAAACAGAAACACTTCAGACGCAACTCTCATAAACTACGTGCAAAGGAGTCATAGTGCATGGAGCAAAAGAAAGCTTTCCGAACAGGCGCCGTACCCTACCTGTCGGGGTGATCCAGTCATCGATGCTATGAGACACAGTCTTACTTTATTGCTCAAATTTAAAAGTGGTAATAGACGAGTATGTCACAATTGCAGGGGCATCTCTACACCAATTTCGTGCTCTAATTTATGTGAAGTAAGTATCACAAACGAAAACTTGCTACACTCTGAATCTTGAAACTTTCGTTGAGCTCGATATTCTAGTCTGGGGGATTGGAATGTAACTCCTGCGAACGGTTTTAAGACACAGGGTATATTTCGGGACAGATGGTCGTTAGAACACTCCAAAACACGAAAATAATTTTTATTTACATCAGTACCGTAAATCGGAGAAATAAAACTATTAGTTATTTCCACCCACTGCAGATTTCCTTAGGTTGGATACACGTTTCTATCAGAGTTATATTCGGATTGCATCTCTTTCGCTAAATTTTACTCTATCGCAAGGTAATCAGATTCGGAGTGAAATTTAATTCTTGTTATTCTGACTAAAATTAATTTTACTCTCATTCAGGCAGAAACATGAGACACGTATTGTTGGAGACTATTTGGAGACTATGTTTTTCTGTGTGTTTTACAAGACAACATATCATTGTTTTTAGACCGTACAGATAAAAACATCACGAAAATCACTACGTAGCTAATGCGGGATTCTTTGTCTCTTCTACTCTGTGTCTCTGTTCCTCGAAGGTTCGCATATTTTCTACCTGTTGTGCTACCGAGCGAGGTGGCGCAGTGGTTAGACACTGGACTCGCATTCGGGAGGACGACGGTTCAATCCCGCGTCCGGCCATCCTGATTTAGGTTTTCCGTGATTTCCCTAAATCGCTCCAGGCAAATGCCGGGATGGTTCCTTTCAAAGGGCACGGCCGACTTCCTTCCCCGTCCTTCCCTAATCCGATGAGACCGATGACCTCGCTGTCTGGTCTCCTTCCCCAAACCAACCAACCAACCAACCAACCAACCTGTTGTGCTAAGCCTTCAACGTGTGCCGGATGTGTTCGCTGTAGAAGCAGGGGAATGTTCTACACTCAGCACAAACATTTCAACATATCCCCCCACCCCTTCTCACCGACTCATCCACATAGCAGCGGAAAGGAAATTTAATTTCCTAAAGACGTTTCTCTTGGCAGTTAATTTACGTGCATACAATCTATGGGAGAAAAACTAATACTTACCAGCGTATATGTAACACAATAGGGGGATCACTTAGGGGTAAAACAAGAAAAGAGCAACAACTGAAATTTTATAAAGTTGCAGCAGTTCCTGCTTTCCAGAATGAGATTTTCACTCTGCAGCGGAGTGTGCGCTGATAAAAAACTTCCTGGCAGATTAAAACTGTGTGCCCGACCGAGACTCGAACTCGGGACCTTTGCCTTTCACGGGCAAGTGCTCTACTATCTGAGCTACAGAAGCACGGCTCACGTCCGGTCCTCACAGCTTTACTTCTGCCAGTATCTCGTCTCCTACGCTCCAAACTTTACAGAAGCTCTCCTGCGAACCATGCAGAGTGAAAATCTCATTCTGGAAACATCCCCCAGGCTGTGGCTAAGCCATCTCTCCGCTGTATCCTTTCTTTCAGGAGTGCTAATTCTGCATGATTCGCAGGAGAGCTTCTGTAAAGTTTGGAAGGTAGGAGACGAGATACTGGCAGAAGTAAAGCTGTGAGAACCGGGCGTGAGTCGTGCTTCGGTAGCTCAGATGGTAGAGCACTTGCCCGCGAAAGGCAAAGGTCCCGAGTTCGAGTCTCGGTCGCGCACGCAGTTTTAATCTGCCAGGAAGTTTCATATCAGCGCACACTCCGCTGCAGAGTGAAAATCTCATTCTTGAAACATCCTCCAGGCTGTGGCTAAGCCATGTCTCCGCTGTATCCTTTCTTTCAGGAGTGCTAGTTCTGCATGGTTCGCAGGAGAGCTTCTGTAAAGTTTGGAAGGTAGGAGACGAGATACTGGCAGAGGTAAAGCTGTGAGTACCAGGCGTGAGTCGTGTTTCGGTAGCTCAGATGGCAGAGCACTTGCCCGCGAAAGGCGAAGGTCCCGAGTTCGAGTCTCGGTCGGGCACACAGTTTTAATCTGCCAGGAAGTTTCAGTCCCTGCTTTGTTATTTGGGGCAAAAAATTTGACGTTGAGAAATAAAAATTTACGGCAATTAGGAGCATCAGATATGCAAATATGAGACGAAGTAAAAAGGGGAGAATTACTGACCCAACCAGTAACTCAAAAAGGGAAAGAATGTGTTCTTCGCATGTCGCCACAGAGACTTGCGAATCTCGCACTGATGTATAAACCTTGGTGCAAGGGAAGCATGGGAAAATGAAAGAAGAGACGGTGAGACCGGAAAGGACCCTTGTCCTAACCCAAGTGTCGCAGAAGAAGAAGACCGTCTATGTGTACCATAGCATCGTGTCAAATATTGGGGCCGACAACATAATATGTACAAGGATTCGGACCTAATGTAAAAGGAAAAAATCTGAGTGCAGGTCTTACGCCACTTCGCAACCGCTTGATTTGTAGGGGTCTATACTCCTCAAATGTGCAGCCAATGAATCTAAATCATTGTTTTTTTTTCAATTTCTTGGAAAGTACTAGATTGAGGACCTGATATGTACAGTAAAATTTTTTATTACAGGACTGTAAGGATTCAATCTAGACGAGAAAGTCCTGCGTTATATCATCAAACATCAATTTTGTTTGTAAAGAACGTAAGCGTAGACACATTCAGCAAGAGATACTCTCTAGTGACCTCGAGTAAAATGCCAAAGTTCGTAATAATCGGTGGGTAGAAATGTCATTCCTTCGCTTGTAAGTATAGGAGACTCATGTTGCCAGGAATCAAATTTACAATGCAGTTTCCACTTGGTATAATAATCGACATCTTGCTTCTGATATGGAGAAATGCACGATAATGTCCAATGTACAGGAAAAGAATGATAGTATATGCCTACAGGATTACTTGTGACCATCGAGAAGAAGCTACGTCTCATATGTTTTGGAGTAATTCTCAGAAGCGACACAAAATTGCTGGAGCAGGTACAACATTTAATAGGAAAGAAGAGTGGGGAATGCGCTTTGATAACGTGCAGTAGATCTGGGAGGGAATCAGCATTAATGATGGCAGTGAGACCAAGTCCACAGCACCGCTGTAGCGTTTGACGTTATCATCAAACGGACATGGTGGTGAACATCAAGCAAATTTAGAAATGCGCTGTTAGATACAAAACAGCCGGTACAGATGATACGACAGTGTAACCGGGGTGCTCGGGGGACGTAAATGAGTATCTTTGAAACAAAGGTGACATTAATCCCTCGAAAACCTATGGGGTGTATTTAGTATATCGATATTCACGAAAAAGTGTCAAAATTCTCCAGTTATCATTGTATATCTATCATAGGGATAGCGAGAATCAAACGGTGCGTTCAATAGCATATACATGGACGATTTTGCCTCGTTCAATAGCCGAACGATACAACAAATCTCTAATACTGGCATGAAAACCCTCATCCACGTACCGTAAAGGGTTTCTTCAGACTGAAGATTACAATAACAATATGGAATACGAAACAACAACACTGCTGTAATTACTTTAACATCTTACAGTTAAGGACATAAACTTATCTACACTTCTTTCTTCATACATTCGGATAGTTAGTAACCATAGCGGAAATGATTAATAGAAGGTCATTTTTAAGATCAATACTGTCATTTAAAAATGCCACGTGAATATGTCTGTTACTGTCACTAAAATATGCCTATTTTAGCAACTTCTAAGAGTTTATACCAATGTAAGCAATAATGTGACTGGACAAGTCAACGACTTCATTTACGTCTCCATGATTACTCTCAAATTCACATTAAGTGTCTGGCAGAGGGTTCATCGAAACACCTTCTGTACCATTCCTCTGTCGAACAGGGCGCCGCAAAAGTAACACTTAAAACTTTTTCGAGCGAGTTCTGATTTCTCTTACTTTATCAGGATGATCATCACTCCCTGTGTAGGCGCTCACCATCAAAAAATTTCTCACTCTGAGGACGACGATGGTGATTGAAATTTGAAGGTCCTGCCACAGAGAAAAAGAGCCTTTCCTTCAATGACTGCCACCACAATATGTGTATCATATCCGTGGCGCTCTCTCCCTTCTTTGAACTTCTACGACATCCTCCGTCACTTCCATCTGATTGGGACCCCACACCGCACAGCAATACTCCAGAAGATGGCGGACAAGCGTAGTATAAGCAGTCTGTTTAGTAAACCTGTTACATTTACTAAGAATTATGGCAATACATCGCAGTCTATGACTTACTTTCCCCTCAATATTATTTATGTGATAGTTCCAGTTTATGTTATTCACAAATATAACCGCTAGGAATGTAGCTGAGTTTACAGCCTCTAGATTTTATCGTGTAACCCAAATTTAGCGGATTTCTTTTAGCACTCATCTGGATGACTTCACGCTTTTCGTTATTTAGAGTCAGTTGCCACTTTTCGCGCCATACAGGTATCTTATCTGACACATTTTACAATTAGTTTTGATCATCTGATGCCTTTAGTAGACGCATCGTCTGCAAACAATCTAAGATCGCTGCTGGGATTGTCCCCTAAATCGTTTGTCTACCGATAGGTGCGGAACAGCAGAGTGCCTACAACACTTCTTTGGGGAACTCCAGACGTTGGTTCTGGTAATAAATTATAAATCTAGTCGTATTGCTGTCTCGATACTCCATAAACACGCAATTTGATTAGAAGTCACCTGTGAGAAACGCCGTCTAAATTCTTCTGGAAATCCAAACATATGTAATCAATTTGTCGTCGCCTGTCAATAGCGCTAATTACTTTGTGAGAATAAAGAATTAACTGCGTGTCACAAGAAAGATATTTTTTTCTGAGTCGTGTTGGCTATCCGTCAATAAATCGTTTTGTTCGAAGTAACGCATAATGTTCGAACACAGTTCAAGTTCCAAGTTAGTGATGCTACGGATCTGTAATTCAGTGATTTACTGTGTGGTCGAGCGGTTATAGGCGCTTCAGACTGGAACTTTCAGACTGGAACTGCGCGACCGCTGCGGTCGCAGGTTCGAACCCTGCCTCGAGCATGGATGTGTGTGATGTCCTTAAGTTAGTTAGGTTCAAGTAGTTCTAAGTTCTAGGGGACTGATTTCCTCAGATGTTAAGTCCCATAGTGCTCAGAGCCATTTGAACCATTCAGCGAATTACTCCTGCTTCGCCGGCCGAAGTGGCCGTGCGGTTAAAGGCGCTGCAGTCTGGAACCGCAAGACCGCTACGGTCGCAGGTTCGAATCCTGCCTCGGGCATGGATGTTTGTGATGTCCTTAGGTTAGTTAGGTTTAACTAGTTCTAAGTTCTAGGGGACTGATGACCTCAGAAGTTGAGTCCCATAGTGCTCAGAGCCATTTGAACCATTTTACTCCTGCTTCCTATTTTGGATTTTGGTGTGACATTTACAACTTGCTAATCTTTTACGGATCTTTCTAAGAGCCAGCAGTTATATATGACTGCTAAGTATGGAGCTACCGCATCAACATACTCAAAAAGAAGACTGACTAGTATTTAATCTGGACTGGAGGCCTTGCTTTCTTAAGTGTTTTAAGATGCTTCGTTACACCGAGGATATATTCTTCTAAGTTACTTATATTGGGAGTTGTTCTTGATTCGGGACTATTTACTTCGTCTTCTCCTGTGAAGGAATTTCATAAAACCATTTTTATTAACTCTGCTTTAGTAGCATTGTCACAAATAACATCAGCGAAGGTATTGATTCCGTCTAGCAACTCCAGAAATTCTTTGAATTTTACACGAGATTCATACATAGGTTCGTTGTGGAAACTGTTAAAAGAATCATGCATTGAAGTTCGTTTTAAATTTCGAGCTTCAGTAAAACTTCGCCGATGTTAAGGATTCTGAAATCTTTTAACTCTCAAGTGCCGTCGATACTATTTGTCTGAAACGCTTTCATAGTCCATGCTTTTATAGTCAGACCGGAAGGAGTGGAGATTGTCTCTTAGGAAGCTCTGAAGCAATTTTTTTTCAGATTGTTTTAAGTAGATGTATTTTGCGTTTATTTTTGAGGTGGTTTTGAATATTACGATATTCAGTCTAGCTACAATACGTTGTAGTCACTAACCCACATATCTGTCATGGTGCTCCCTATTTGGTCAGGATTATTTGTTGCTAAGGTGTTAAGTATGTTTTCACTACCATTTACACCTCCAATGGACTCCTGAACTATTTGTTCAAAATAATTTTCTGAGTAGGCAACCACTACGATTTGGGATGCCGTTTTAAGCCTACCACCGATTTTAAAAATGTATTTCCGCCAAAATATCTAGGGTAGACTGAAGTCACCATCAACTGTAATTTTATGAATGGGGTACCTATTTGAAATGAGGCTTAAGTTTTCGTTGAACTGTTCAGCAACTGTTTCATCTAAGTCGGTGTTGGGTTGGTAAAAGGAATCAATTATTGGTTTATACCGACTATCAAGTGTAACCTATACCCATACTAATTCGCTGGCACTATCTACGTCTATTTCACTACATGGTGAACACTTCTGGGAGCAATGGACACTCGACTACCAACCGTTTTTAATCGATACTTTCTGAATGCGGTTCAGCTCGTGGTCTTGCGGTAGCGTTCTCGCTTCCCGCGCACGGGGTCCCGGGTTTGATTCCCGGCGGGGGCAGGGATTTTTCCTGCCTCGAGATCACTGGGTTTTGTTGTGCCGTCTTCATCATCATCATTCATCTCCATTACGGTCGGAGGAAGCAATGGCAAACCGCCTCCGCTAGGACCTTGCCTAGTACGGCAGTGCTGGTCTCCCGCATCGTCCCCTATGCTCCTCGGAGTATGTGACCTCATCATCATCATCTATGTAAAAATTTCGGCTGAAGCTATTTCCTGCTTTCACAGCTTTTCATGCATATAACGATTTGAGATTCTGTGCTTTCTATTTGCCCTTGGAGCTCCGATTCTTTTCCAACACAGCTACGACAGTTCACAACTACAATCCTGATTGTTGCTACGTCCACCCTCAAGTTGTGTTCGTCCTCGACCCTTTGAAACTGAAGACCTTTCTGAACTTTCCCTGGTCCCTCTCACCTAAGAAACAGCCCATTCCCATCCACACAACTCCCGCTACTCACGTAGCTGCTGCCTACAATCCTGATCGTTGCTACGTCCACCCTCAAGTTGTGTTCGTCCTGGACCCTTTGAAACTGAAGACCTTTCTGAACTTTCCCTAGTCCCTCTCACCTAAGAAACAGCCCATCCCCATCCACGCAACTCCCGCTACCCACGTAGCTGCTTCCTGTACATAGTGGACTCCTGACCTATTTACCGTAACCTGAAAACCCACCATTCTATGGCGCAAATCGAGGAATCTGCAGCATACGCAGTCACAGGACCGTCTGAGCATCTGATTCGGATCCTCCATTCGTCTCTGTACCAAAGGAGGACAGTCGGTTATGTCGGTTATGCCGCACACCCTCTCTCAAGCGTGATTGATGGGCCGTACAATTTCAGCTTCATCCCCTAATCTCTTCCGATCGAAAGCAACACACATCGTCAGTGCCAACATGTGCCACCACAAGCATCCTTCGCTCTTCGTGAAATGCGAAAGTACCTGCTACATATCGGGAACGACTCCTCCCGGTTTGCACACAGAGTGCACACTGCATTCCTTCCCCTCCTTCATAGCCATATCCCTAAAGGCCCCAAGCTCACAACTACCAGTAATCCCACCCTCCGTGAACGCCCATTCCTTGGGGGCCGAGAGGCTTCCTCTGGAACAAGGCGAGCGGCTCCATTTGGCTCGGGGATTTCGTCAGCCACAGACAGTGCCAGTAACCTCTTCATCAAACAAACCGAAAAGTCTCCTGCTGGTGATTACTTTTGGAACGACCTCCTACGCGACCACAGGTGACATGTCAATCACAGCAGCGACAGTACCAGGGGTGGCCACAATAGTGGACTGAGCGTGGGTCGCCGTGGATGTGCTTCCGATCTCCCCATCTGGTCCCCCATCTGATACTTGCTATCAACAACCTGAAGCAGCGTGACCAAAGCCAGCACCGCCTGGAGCTGTGAACTAAGGTTCACTAACTTGGCTTGCATCTTAACACAGCAATCACGGTTCCTATCCATGCTAAATATGGCCTGATAAATACACAAACATGCAAAAAGATTTGAGTTGACATTAAGAATACAGACGAAATTTAAAATAAGTTGCTTCTCATGAGGAGCAGTGTCAACTCACAGTACTCACACGCAATGCTCCTGCTAGGAGAACTACCACTCGATGGAGGCTTCGAACGTCTAGAATTGGCTCTTGAAATATAAAATAAAAATACCCAGCGGGATACAGACAGCGTTTCTACGTACTCCACATAAACTACAACACATATTGGCTAAAGACAGAAACTGAGAATAAATTGAATACTTTTAATGCTAATGAGGAAACATTTCCTAATGTCCTGCAAAAACTAGATTTATTTGGTCACATACTGCCTTTCGCCTTCTTAGGCCTTCGTCAGGTGACAACTGAATGTCGCAAAAGAAGATAATATTATGGTTCAAATGGCTCTGAGCACTATGCGACTTAACTTCTGAGGTCATCAGTCGCCTAGAACTTAGAACTAATTAAACCTAACTAACCTAAGGACATTACACACATCCATGCCCGAGGCAGGATTCGAACCTGCGACCGCAGCGGTCACGCGGTTCCAGACTGAAGCGCCTTTAACCGCACGGCCACACCGGCCAGCGATAATATTATGTGCAGCTTAGACAGACATTACATATGTAGAAGCTGCAAAAACATGACATGTAGAGTGTCTACAAAATAAAGTACTAAGTTTTTATATAATACAGAAATACTAACATGTAACTAAAATTGAAACGCACGGTTCTTTTATATTTATATCGTTACATTTACAGCAGATGAGAAATAAAGTTGAATTTCCAATTGCAGTCTAATTATTACATATCTGGACCTCAGCACAGGAAAAAGAGAAATTTAGTTTTGTCATATTATTCAAAGATGGCATTACATGCTATATATTTATTGATTTCTAAAATATACAGCACAGTAATTTTTGTGCTATTTAAGCAGAATGTAAAGCTTCACGATCTACACGTAGATCTGCTTCTCCTGTTGAAAGAGTTAGGCTAAGGCTAAATCTGCCTTTCTTCGTCGCCAGTTTCCTTCTTTTTCATATCAGCTATTTGCCACAGTACTGCCTGACTTACCAACATACACTTCTCCATAGTGCTTACGTTGAATTTTATACTGCCCAAAGTCTGGCAAAGGCTGCAGTTTGTCATTGAGTAAATATTTTGATATGCTATTGATATTGTAAAATGCAGGTCTGCTGTAACTACTTCTGCATGACAGAAAAATGCTGTACACACTATGTGCCAATATTTTGTATGTTTAGTGGCTGCTGTGGAAGAAATATTAAATGTATGTCGAAGTTCATTTTGTCTCTATAGGCGACTTTCAGTCGCCACCTGTCCATGACCTAAGAAGCAGGAAGCCGGCTAATGAGGAAATAAAAATAATTTTTGCAGAACATTAGGAAAGTGTTTACTGTTTAATGTTGTTCATATCTGCTACCAAGAGAAAACGGAAAATTTAGTTAGTGAATGCTTTCAGTTACTTTTGTGGAACATTTCTACGGTATAAATTCGCAAGAAAAGCTAAAAAAGGATGATTACGAAATTTTATGAGGTAATTGCACTACTAGTTTTCATCTATTGCTGTGAGAAGTGAATTGTAAGGCAGAAGAACAAAACATAGAACAGTAGTCAGTGAAATGAGGGTTTTAAATTTATAGCTGAACGCTATTCAATATAGGAAAAGAAAGATAATGAAACACAATTAAGAAATTCAAACTATTGTTGAAAGAATAAAGGAATGTCAAATGCACTGTAAAACACCTGACCAGAACTATTAATCAGTATGGCAAAGAAATATTTATGATTGGGTAGACTTCAACGTTTTAGGAGGGGTGACGATGACGTAGACGACGGCTTCGATGATCTCTACCAGCAGTCCACAGTCGTGCGGCGTGACGCAGGCAGAAAGGCCGCACCAATCTCCCAGGGCCACGCCGGTGATCAAGACACATTAAATCGCCTGAAGATGCCGCGAGCGCTGCATATAAAGGACCTCATAATTACTTACGCTCTAGAAAGGACTGGCGACTTTCCAACCGCGTCACGCTTGTGGAGGCGTTATTGAGGGTGGTTTAATTAGAGATGGGACTTCGTCACTTACACTTAAACGGCCGTTTCTTCAGTGACACCTCATTCTGTTGATAACTGTTTTGCATTCTCATTTTGTAATAATCAGTCTTAGTTACTGAAGACTCTATGGCAAATTTTGCAGTGATTCATGACTTGTGGATTGATTGTCCGAAACATGATAATAAAAGAAAGTCTTGTCTCTTGTATTTAGTCATAATGAATTGTGTTATCTACCCGCCCCCCTTCACAACATTTGTTGACTGTCACTCACTTCAAAATTAACTCTTTTAATAAGCTTCGAGAGAAGTAAGTTTTACAATAATCTTTTTACCTATCTTCTTTTCTCGTAGTTAGCTACAGTTCTTCACGTCTAGGAGTTGATTCTAGAAGCTGAAACTTTTGACTTTTTGTTTTCATTGGTTCCAATTGACACGAAAACTATTGAAATAATTGTCTGAGAAGTAATTTCTGTTTCTGTAATTTTTATTCTTTCACATTCTTCTATAACACACTATCTTTACCATTTCCAGTTCAAAATCTAAAATTACATAGTTATTGTCAAACACAGAAAACACGTCCTATCACTTCAGAGGCATGCCCAGTACTCATCCACTCTGTGGTATTTACAATATTCCAAAGAATGAAATTGTCACTCTGCAGGGGAGTGTGCGCTGATATGAAACTTCCTGGCAGATCAAAACTGTAAACCGTACCGAGACTCGAACTCAGGACCTTTGCCTTCCGCGGGCAAGTGCTCTACCAACTGAGCTACCCAAGCACAACTCGTGACCCGTTCAATGGCTCTGAGCACTATGGGACTCAACTTCTGGGGTCATTAGTCCCCTAGAACTTACAACTAGTTAAACCTAACTAACCTAGGGACATCACACACATCCATGCCCGAGGCAGGATTCGAACCTGCGACCGTAGCGGTCTCGCGGTTCCAGACTGCAGCGTCTAGAACCGAACGGCCACTTCAGCCGGCTCGTGACCCGTCCTCACAGCTTTAATTCCTCCAGTATCTCGTCTCCTACCTTCCAAACTTCGCAGAAGGAAGTTTCATATCAGCGCACACTCCGCTGCAGAGTGAAAACTTCATTCTGGTAACATCCCCTAGGCTGTGGCTAAGCCATGTCTCCGCAATATCCTTTCTTCCAGGAGTGCTAGTTCAGCAAGGTATGCAGGAGAGCTTCTGCGACGTGTGAAAGGTAGGAGACGAGGTACTGGCGGAATTAAAGCTGTGAGGATGTCTCTTGAGTCGTGCTTGGGTAGCTCAGTTGGTCAGTCTGCTTTCGGCTGGTGAGCGGCGAGGACTTCTTGTTTACGTCCCGTCCGCAGAGTCGCGAGCAGGCGTAGTTCTTTACTTCCTCGCCGCAGCTAATACTCGCGTCCGTTAACACTGAGTCGCCATGGCTGATTCGTACAGAAAAGCTACCAACAAGATCAGTTTCCAGCCCGACTACGCACGACCACGAGCCTTTGAGGTCGAACGATTCATCCGTGACGAAGTTCAAATACCAACACAGCACATCATCGGTATCCACCTATCCATCACAAGTAGCGTCGTTTACGCCAAGATGGTCGATGACGAGCTATGTCACGCAGTTGTGAACAGATGCGCAAACACTCTCAAGTTCAAACACTCCGATGGTCACATCGGAGAGGTTACTGTTGACCATGCTGGACTAGGATTACGCACACTAAGAGTCTTCGAACTCCCTTTCGAAGTACCACCGGACGTCGTTACCCCAGCTTTCCGCCTTTGTGGGACGGTAATTAGCCACGTGGCCGAAAAATGGAACACCTTCGAGACGTACCAGGTCCTCAACGGCGCCCGACAAGTGAAAATTGAATTAAAGAAACATGTGCCGTACTACTTAGTCATAGGTGGCTGTCGAGCAATAGTAATGTGCGACGGACAACCTCGTACTTGTTCTGGTTGCGGCCAGGAGAGTCATGTGCGCTGGGCGTGTATTCAACGTCAGGTTACACAACTTCCATTGCATGACACGACACCACCTCCTACGCTCACGGCCCTCCCCCTCAATTACGCAGAGGTGACACGATCGACCGTCATGACAGACGACAGCCCTCCCGGAAGACAGGAAGCGTTAGAATGCGCACCTGTCGCCAGTCCTGGATTGACCAACACCATTACGGTGTCTGCAGAGGTTGAAGAACGCCGCCCATCGACTCCACATGAAGATTCGGACGAGAGAATGGAACTCGACGCTAGGGTTGTACCGACCTCTGCCTTTCTACCTGAGGGGGATGCTATTCGGGAACCACAAACTCTTTCGGACACAGAAACCCACGTCCGCAAACAAAGGCCACCGAGAAAACATAAAAAGCGACGTCGCACACCCTCAGACGATTGCCTCCAGCGGACGTCTTCTCCAGTTGACGACCGGACGGCCGACGAAACTACGAGGAAAATGGATGACACGAGATCGCCCACACCTGTCACTTTGTCTGACTTTGACAAACCCGATTCCGCTCTCTCGGGCAGACGGATGGCAAGCACAGCGCCCGCCGTTGGTACACAACCGGAAACAACTGCGGATTCACCCTTAGTCACAATGTCCTACCGCAGCCACCGTTAACTTACGGACCTTGGGCGGATGACATTGAAGACGATTCTACGGCCGCTGTGGTAGATGAGGAGAAGGGTCTCTCCTCCCACACCTCGGCCCCTCCCGAGTAGCAACAGATGATGGCACGGACGCGGGCAGCAGATCACGGGCCCCACCTCTTACGGCGACACTGACGGCGGGCCCCACCGCAGGAGACGATATACAGACCTATCGCTTAACAACCGTCAACATTAACACCATTCGGACACGTACGAAGTTGACGCTGCTCCAAGACATGCTCAATACAGCAGACGTTGACACTGCCTTTCTCCAAGAAGTATTCGTCGCCGATTTCCCGGGTATGTATGGTTATACGGCTCATGTGTCCCAAGCCTCGCGAACTAATAGTGGAGTCGCAATTCTCCTCAGAGAGGGCCGCGAGGCGGACGAAGACCGATATCTCCCCGACGCTAGAGGAATGGCCGTAACGGTGCAAGGCGTCCGGTTTATCAATGTGTACGCCCCTTCCGGAACGGATCGCCATCGTGACCGATCGCTCTTCTTCGCAGAAGGAATAGCACCGCTTTTTCAGGACAGGCACGATGACTTGATATTAGGGGGCGATTTCAGTTGCACCCAAGCACCTAAATATCAGCTGCCACGACATACACCGTGCCCCGAACTTGGGACACTCATCGGCGATCTCCAGCTGGTAGATACATGGGAACATGTCCGAGGAAATAGACCGGGATACACCCATTTCACGAGTCACTCGTCTAGTCGCATCGATAGGACTTACGTCTCCCGTTCCCTCGCGGTAACGGTGAGTGACGCGGAGGTGTGGCCAGTAGCCTTTTCTGATCACGAGGCCTATATATGTGCCGTCACCCTTCGTCGCCAATGGGTGTGGCGCAGTCGACATCCCTGGAAATTAAACCTTGCTCATCTCGCTTCTCCGGATTGTCGACGCGCCATCGAAGACACGTGGAGTTTGTGCGTCCGCCGCCTCCCGACGTATCCTACGTCGATTAGTTGGTGGATAAACTGCTTCAAGGCGTCCCTACGGAGAACCTTTATTACGTATAGTCGTGAGACTGCTGCTTGGAGGCGGCAGATCCTCGATTTTTATTTCACCGTCCTTCGCGATTGCGCCTCCTTGCCGCCGACACCGGAACGACAGTTGACAGTTCAGCGTGCGAAAGCACAGATCGTAGCCCATATGCGCCGACACCTCGAAGAGTCGACCGCCCGAGCGCGAACACAAGACAGGCTCGCAACGGATCGACCCACCATGTACCAAGTCATCCGAGAACGTACACTGCGAACACGGGCGCTGATACATGCCATCACCACTGAGGACGACCGTCATCACACTACACAACGCGATATTGCTGCAGCCTTCTTCGACCATTACGCATGACTTTATTCTGCTCAATGTTCCGACCCGACGACGGTGACAGCCGTCTCACAACTGGTTTACGGCATTGTCCCATAGTACTTACAACCTGAATTATTGAACGACATTACGGAAGACGAAGTTGTCGACGCCATCGGTAAAGGAGCGGCGAATAAGCCTCCTGGGCCCGACGGGTTCCCTGTGGATTTTTATAGAACTTTCCAGTATTTACTGACTCCCAAGTTAACAGACATCTGTCGGGAGCTTATGTCCCCCGCGGTGCCGCTCCCTGCGACCTTCGTAGAAGGAATAATTATACCGGTTCACAAACCTAAAGGTCGGGCTGGAATACAAGGTTACCGCCCACTAACACTCGTCACCAGACTATTAGCAAACCGTCTACGACCGACCTTACCTTACGTCATCTCGCCAGATCAGATTTCCCTAGCGGGTATCAACAACATCCACAAAACACTGTGTCGATATCGTGACTTATTAGCCCTAGCCAGGGCGCGCCGCATCCCGGGAGCGCTGCCATCACTAGATTTTAGCCAAGCTTTTGATCGAGTGGATCACCCGTAGCTAACGTCTGTTCTCCAGCACATGCAGTACCCACAGCAATTCACAGACGTCGTGATGCGCCTCCTCCGAGGGGCGACGTCTAAAGTGCTCGTTAACGGGCGTCTCTCGCAGTCCCTCCCGATTTGTCGCTCCGTGCGTCAAGGCTGCCCCTTGTCGACGTCACTATATGCTCTGGCCCTGGAACCGCTCCTCTGCGGCCTCCGTCAACGCCTCGTCGGTCTTACCCTACGTGACGTCACATTTCGCTGTACAGCATACACAGACGACCTGGCTCTCGTGTTCCGCAATCGCGACGATTTCAACAGCGCACTAGAATGGATTACCACGTACGGTGTGGCTTCCGGCAGCTGTCTCAACGTCGCCAAATCGGTCACCATTGCTATAGGAGACGGGTTGACCCCAGCGTGTGTCGAACCCCTACAGCTTCGTGGCACTATCAAATGTCTCGGAATAGAGTTTCACGACGACACACGGCGCACTGCTGCTCTTAACTACCGCCGCTTATTACAACAAATTCGGGTCCATATCTTCAACCTTCGTCTGCGGACCCTCGACATTCTCCAAAGGACACACTTCGTCAATATTTACCTCGCATCGCGCCTTCCACACATAGCGCGTGTTCTTTCAATACGGTTACTGATGGATCGACGTCTATTAGCGGCATTCGGAGCCTACGTCAGTACAGGCATGCTCTTCAAAGTCAGTTATGAGGCACTGACCCTTCCCCCAGAAAGGGGAGGTCTTGATCTAGTCCATGTCCACGACAGAGCTGTGGCCCTGTATGTCAGCTCACACATCAAGCTGTGGCGCCACCACCCGGAAAGTTTGACAGGTTTGCTGCTGGAGTCCTTAGCTCCGCCCTCCCTTATGCCCCCACTGACGACGCAAGACATACCCCCACCCTTCTACTACTTCGGGAACTTTTACATTGAACACAGCTATGTCGGTATCGCAGTACCACCGACAAAACAGGCGTCGGTGCGGGTTATATATCATGTCCTACAGCAGAGGCGCCCACCAAACATCGTGGAGACCAAAAGCCCTCAGGTTAATTGGAAGGTGGTGTGGAAGACGATTCACGCGGTTACACTGGACACAGCCGTCCGATCCACATGGTACATCACAGTCAATGGTAAACAGATCACCCGATCACGCCTCCACAAGATAAACATGGCGGAATCGCCTCTCTGCGTAGACTTAGGGATACCAGACACGGACGATCACCGTCTCACATGTGGTGCGGCAGAAGACGTATGGCGCTTGGTGCGACAAATTTTGTCGTATTTTCTACGACTGACTCCGGAACACATCACACCTCGGTTTCTACTATTTCCGGATCAACAGTATTTCCCGTGCGCCAAGACCAACGCTGTCACGTGGATCCGTGCGCAAGCGGTATACTACTTATTTGGTTCAAATGGTTCAAATGGCTCTGAGCACTATGGGACTCAACTGCTGAGGTCATTAGTCCCCTAGAACTTAGAACTAGTTAAACCTAACTAACCTAATGACATCACAAACATCCATGCCCGAGGCAGGATTCGAACCTGCGACCGTAGCGGTCTTGCGGTTCCAGACTGCAGCGCCTTTAACCGCACGGCCACTTCGGCCGGCCATACTACTTATTTCACGATGGACCTAAATACGTATTCGATTTTTGGAACTACCTACAAGAACGTCATTGCAAGATCGTACGGAACCCAAAATACAGACAGTATTTTTCTAATTTCTTAGGGAGTGCCCTATGCGACCCTCCACGCAGCTGGATCAGAAACAGGTAGGAGAAGACACCCATTGAGTGAGCTGACAAGACTAAGGTCGATTCTCGGTAGCATAACATGATATACGTGAAGAAGTACCTGGATGATGAAACACCCTTCTGCATCCTGTATGAAGCACTTTTTTTTTCGTTTTCCCCATATATATTACCTCGGTGTAGGAACGTGCCTGTTTTCTTTACTCAGAGCACGATGCGGTGCTACATTTATTTTCGTTGTGGTATAAAGTAAAACCACATTAAGAATGTATTAAAACAGTAAATAAAAATAAATAAATAAATAATGATTCCCACAAAAGATTTCCCCTTCCCATCCCTGGTTCCTTGATTCCTTGACGGACGAAGGGGACACTGCGACCAGGCCTCGGCTTACGACCCCTGATCACTCTGCCTTCCCCGCCCTCCCCCACCTCCTTAAAAAAAAAAGAGTTGGTAGAGCATTTGCCCGCGAAAGGCAAAGGTCCTGAGGTCGCTTCTCGGTCCGGCGCACAGTTTTAATCTGCCAGGAAGTTTTAATATTCCAAAGAGTTTACAAATTTTGTTGACAATTGACTTTCTATTAATCTACAACATTATTTTATAAACAAATCGAGAAAAAAATTAATAAAGTGCACTGAATTGCGTAATCGATAACAGAAATTTTAAGAGTGCCAGATTTTTCGTAATTTTACATGTTTCTAAAGGAAATGTAATTTTAATTTTACATACAGAGTTAGGACATATCGATTGTAACAACGGAAATCAAGTAATTTCTTCTTATACACTTTAGCCTGAAATATAATACATTATGTACAAAATGATATGCAATTTATTTAGATAAACAGATGAGATAATATTAACCCGTCTAAACATTCGTAAATATTTTTTGGTGCCGATTACTTCTGTTGCGAAAAAGTAATTCTAAAGGAAGTTGTCCCTTCACAATAGGGAGATCATAGTACGACGTTGCTAAACGACAGACTGTGTACCGAAGTTCCAGATTAAGCATCGAAATTAGTGTTAATGTCCGTTAGTGTCTGAGCAATTTTCACTGTCGAAGGAAATCCCATTCGTTCCGTCGGATGCCGAAGCGATGCTATAACGACAATGCCCCTGTTGGGAGGCGTCGGTCACATTTGACACGCGGTCGTGAGTCACGTTACATACTAATTCAAATTGTCAACCAGGTCATTTCAGAAACAAACCAAAGTTACAGGGTAAATTTCTTTCGATGCATAAGTCACAAAGTACGTATCATAACCTCGGATCGGGGGAGGGACTCGTATGAGACCATATAGACTAACGAGCCAAAGCGTTATGACTGTCCGCTTAAGGGAGTAGGACGTCAAACGGGCCGACTTGGAGTAGGAGAGTCACCACAGGACTGTCTATACATTTACATATAAATTCATAAAAGTTTGTCACCATGACCAAGAAGGATTGAGGACTCACACTCATCACAGTGGAAGTTCAAAAACTTAGCAAAATACCTTTTTTTACATGTGAAATTACATCATTTTTTTCATTTATTACTGGCTGCATTTGTTGCTATAGGTACACATTTCTTCCTAAGTAAGAGAGATTCTTCGATGAATTTTTCATAGCATACATACAGTAGTTACAGGTGTATGAAACTCTAGAATTTTCGAAATCTATTAAAAACTGTGGAAAAATTGAGATAATTAACTATAAAACTTGAGTTTTTTTCTAAACATGAAGTTTAAAATGTAACAGTTCATTCATTTTTTCATAAAATAAATAACTTCTAGAGTTTCCTACACCTGTAACTATGGTTTGTTTGCTGTACAAAAGTCATCGAAGAATTTCTCTTACTTAGGAAGAAACGTGTACGTATAGCAACAAATGCAGCCAGTAGTAAGTGAAAAAATGATGAAATTTCACATGTTACAAAATGTGTTTTGTTACGTTTTTGAACTTTCACTGCTATGAGTATGAATCCTCAATCCTTCCTGGTCATGCTGTTAGTTTTATGAATTTATTTGTAAAAGTATAGACAGTGGAAATTAAAATGTCTTGTGGTGCCTCTCCTACTCCAAGTCGGCCCGTTTGACGTCCTACCCCTCCTTAACAACTTGTTGGTTCAGCTCTAGAACGCCATACAATAGCGACTCCATGTGACGTGGATTCCACAAGTCATCGTTAGGTTTCCACAGGATTATTGGCTCCAGATGTCTACAGTTCACGCACTTCCTGCAACTTAGGGGCTGTGCACGAAAGTGTCGCCCTGTAGCCTCCCAGATGTGATTCATCGGGTTTGAATAAGGCGAATAAGGTGGCTGAGACATCAACGTGACTGAATTTCAACCTTTTGTCATGGGCTGTTTGCTTGTTGGAAAAACCCAACGCCATCGAGTGAGACATCAAGCGCGATGAGATGTAGATAGGCCGCAAAAATGTTCACGCTCTAAGTAGGCTGTTTATGTTTTCTCTATGTAAGTAGGCTGTTTATGTTTTCTTATTGGCAACGTTACGTAGCGCTCAATATGGAAATCACTGGCTGTGCTGTGTGCAGTCTGTGGCTAGTTTGCATTGTTGTCTGCCATTGTAGTGTTGGGCAGCGGCAGCTGGATGTGAACAGCGCGTAGCGTTGCGCAGTTGGAGGTGAGCCGCCAGCAGTGGTGGATGTGGGGAGAGAGATGGCGGAGTTTTGAAATTTGTCATGAACTGCTATATTTATATATGATGATATCAAGGTAAATACATTGTTTGTTCTCTATTAATATCTTTCATTTGCTAACTATCCCTATCAGTAGTTAGTGCCTTCCATAGTTTGAATCTTTTATTTAGCTGGCAGTAGTGGCGCTTGCTGTATTGCAGTAGTGGGAGAAACGAAGATTATTGTGAGGTAAGTGATTTGTGAAAGGTATAGTTTAATGTTAGTCAGGGCCATTCTTTTGTAGGGAATTTTGAAAGTCAGATTGCGTTGCGCTAACAAAATATTGTGTGTCAGGTTAAGCACAGTCGTGTATAAATTGTTCAAAGGGGACGTTTCATATGTCGACCCTTGGCCTAGGATACCTCACTGGAGTCTTCTGATTTTTTTTCTTGTAGTTTGTGTAATTAGTGTAGCCTTTGTTTATTGCTAGCGCGTAATTATAGAGAGAATTTCCTTTGTAGTTGTAGTTTTTCATTGTTGTACAGTAAAACAGTTGTGGCATGCAAGTAGATTTGCAGCAAGTTTTTCGCAGCTGCGCTTGCAATTAACTAAATATTATTTTCAGTGCTATGTTAATGTGTTCTCTTATTTTTGCTCTTCAAATTGTGCTTTTCTGCGTTGTCGTGTGAAATATTGTGACAATAATGGCGTGTGAAAAACGTAATACTAGGCTCCAAAGTAAACTGAGAAATGACAGTGAAGACGAAAGCAGTGTGTTAACGCCACCATGTAATGAATTAACAAATATTCAAAGTAGTAATTTGGTAACTGTGCATAGGGAAATGGAGTGGGCGTCAAACAATGGTGTAGACAGTGAAACAGGTAGTGAACAGGGAAGCGTTATCGATCGATTGGTCGGCAACAGCTCGCCTCAGGAATCGGGAATGACAGAACACAATATTGCAAATACTGCAGACTCAGGTTTTGGGTTCTCACCGTTTTCTCAAATGAGTCAAGACACATTTTCCGCTTGTCAAAATGTGAATGTTGCTGGTGCAACTTCACTGCCGAAAAGCACTGAGGAACATGTTTCAGACACCAGTGCATTGTTATTACAGTTAATGCAACAAATGGGACAAAAGCAACAAAAGTTAGACACAACACTTGAACAAAATCAGAAACAAATGGGACAAAATCTTAAAAAGTTAGACACAGTGGAACAAAATCTTAAAAAGTTAGACACAATGGAACAACATCAGAGACAAACACAGCAACAGTTAGACACAATGGAACAAAATCTTCAAAAGTTAGACACCACACTTGAACAAACACGTGAAGATTTAACTACTGAGTTACATAAAATCGAATCGAAATGTCAAAAAGTCTGTAACGACGTAAAAACACAAATTTGTGAGCATTTTCAACCTATTTTTTCGCGGCATGAAAATGCATTACAGAATCACGAAGCAGCCATAAAAGAACTGCAAATTATTGTTCATGAAAATCATGAGAACTTGCAAGCTAAATTTGACTCAGTTGCATCTACCGATTCGGTTACGCAACTTGCAAAAACTCAGGAAAACTTTAAGGACACAGTAGATATTCTGAAACTTGGTTCAGAAAAACACACTGAAGAAATAAGTACACTATCGGAGAAAGTAGCCGAACTTTCGGATCAGGTCACTAACTTATCTACAAAGGTAGATGATAATCTGAATGACGCAAAACCGGTAGTCTTTAATGACACAGAACAGAGCGAACAAATTAGGAAACTGAAACAAAATCTGAATCAAATTGATACGCAACACCAAAGAGAAATCCGGGAAGTACAAGATCAGCTGACACAGGTAATACAAGAATTACGTATTTCAGAGGACACTCGCGCCCCAATACGGGAAGAGGGACATAGAAATACGGAACAACCACAAAATAATAACACAGGACACTTCGGAAATTATGAAAGAAATTGGCAAGGCGCATTGGATTTTGAGATGGAACCGCCGAAACGAAGTAACAATGACCGACATGCGACTCGCCGACATGACGATTTTGACTATAAGCTGTTCATTACTACACGTAAATTCAAAACATTTAAGAATTCTGGCAACGACATTCATCCACAAGCATGGCTCCATCAATTCTCTCATTGTTTTCCTCCCAACTGGTCGTTAGAACACAGATTAGAATTTATGTGTGGCTATTTAGAGAATGAACCAGCTGTAAGAATGCGATCGGTCATTCACGATTGCCACAGTGAAGGAGAGTTTTACCATGCCTTCCTCTCAGCATATTGGTCTCAAGCCACACAAGACCGTGTAAAACATGGCATCATAATGATGAAACATTTCTAACAATCTGAATTTTCCAGTCTTGTCAAATATTTTGAAGACATGTTGCATAAGAATCAGTATCTTTCAAACCCATACAGCCCCTCAGAACTCATCCGCATTTGCTTAATCAAACTGCCTGAACATTTACGACATATTATTTTGGCAGGACGTTGCAAAGATGACATTGAAGCTTTTCAGGGTCTGTTACAAGAATTGGAAAACTGACACTGACAATCGGGGACCGCGGAAACAGGAGCACAACAATTACAGGTCACATCTGTCACAATTCCACGATGAAAGAAATAATAACTGGACATGACAAGGCTATTCTCACAACACATATCGTGACCAAAACAGACACCACGCGTATGACAACCGTTGGCAGAGTAGTAATAATTACAGGGAAAGATCACCTCTCCGTGGTAATGACTATCACAGAGACAATCAGAGAAACAGACAATATGGGAACCAAAACAATTATTATCAAGGGAGACAGGATAACTTCAGACGCAACGGTCCAGCGCGCAGTTACGATTCAGGAAGAAATTCTCCACCACTTAACCGACAAGAAAGAAACTACAGGAACTATCGACATGACGACAGACGATGTGATCGTAACGACAGACCTGAACTGCATCAGAACTGGCGGGATTTAAACAGGGCAGGGCCTTCTCGTCAGAGTGAATTTGTAGAAGTTAGGTCTCCTAATCCCAATAACGACGCGCGGCAACAAAGAGACAGACAATGACTCGCACCGCAGGCATACACGTGCGCCGGCTGGCTCCGAGAAAAATAACATTATATCTGGTACTGCTAATGAGATTTTAAGGCAACATTTTGGTTGACCTGAAAATATATTCTGGATTTAAAGTACTTTCTGTGAGATACCAGATGACACAGTGTTAGTTTATGTGACAGTTACACGATTTTATCACGACGCTACTAATGAGTGACAATTTACAATGTTGCATTTGCGATGTATCTGTTTTATAGCTGCACAGTTTTCTGAATTCTTCTGGAAAGAAAAACATGTTTTAATAGTAACTTTTGTGATATAGCTACAATGAGACAGCCTTTTCTGTAGCACAACAATACGTTACAGCACAGTAATTTCTTCATCACAACAATAAGCGTAATAACTAAGATATCTATACGCAAAGCATTTCACTTTTGTTTATCATGAGGTAAGTACATTGGCTTCTGCAGAACTTAGCTTTCGGAGGAAAATAACTACGACACTTCCACAGAGATTATCTTACAGCAAGACGCATGTTTAGCGCTACAGGACACGTATTTGAGTGATCAATTTTGTACTAAAAACATTTATTTTCAAAGATATTTGAAATACAATGATACAAAGGTTTTCCGTGATAAATTTCATTCCATTGCTGTAATCTGTAACACCTGAGGGTATAATTACATTTATCCTCAGGGGGGTACACGCTTACTTTGTGTACCATGTGTTTGGCGAGCACAAGGAGCCCTAGCTAATATGGTATTTGCTTATACAACTTTACACATCGGTACCATATTTCTCTAACACAAAATTACACAGCTATCTGATCATTTAACTGAGAGATAAATATTGTTTTTACTACATCAGTGACACATGTTTACGCAATTACAGAGTTGGATTACTTCACACTTACGAAATTGTATTTTGTCTGTACTTTGTGAAATGCTCATATTTTTCAGAACCATTGTGATACTATGAGAGCTTTGAATGATGTATTTGGTATGGATTCATGAATTTTAAAGTACGTTTGAGGCAGATGACACTTTTGACATGAGCAGAGAATTTTTTTAATTATTGGAGGAAGCTACGACGATTTTGAGATTTGACTGAGGTGTTATGATGTTATTTTTACGACGACGATGTGAATTATGCTGCTGAGGTATGTTTATGATTAATAGGCTGAGGCTATATGAGTTATTTGATTATGCTTCATATTTATAATGACGAAATATGGAGGAGTGTCGATGGATACGTATATGTGTAATAAGGTAAGGAGTAATGAATAGTGGGTAGGGACACCTGATTTATGAAAAGGATGTTGGAAACCAAGAAACGTACTTTAAGAGTTATGAAATGCGTGACTGTATCACAATGCTGACGAATATTTTATTTGGACACTTATATTTATAGGATTTTCTTTCTACAGATTTGCAACGCTAATTCTTGACCTGTGAAGTATTTTTATGTGAGACTGTCACTGTAGCAGAAACTGCTGTCGTAAATATTTCCGTACGAAAGTTAAGTGACCACCTGCACGTAATGCGTCGCGGGCACCCAGCTGTGTCAGACGCCTGGAGAAAAAGCCATTATTGCGAGCCCTTTTCAGCGGCACAGGTAGAACAAAAAAAAGGGGAGGCCATTATCCTTGGAAATATTCTTACATCTGCAAACCTGGTAATGACAAGTGTCTTTCTACGAGAATTGAGAGCTACTGACTTACGAAATGCCACATAGCTATTGAATGATGTTTTTATGCTTTGGTTTGCGTAATTGCTTATTTCATTTGATATCTAGTTTCTAGCTGCACTGCAGCATTGGTTAAAATAAAATTTTATAGATGTACTAATATAAATATTTTCTGTCTACAGATCGAGTATATAATAATTTTTTTCAAAAAAATGAGGGAGCACAAAGCGACATTTACTTTCACAGGAACTGCATTCATAATTTTCTTCTCAAGTACTTGGTAATTTCTTTTGTAGAATAAATAGTGATGCATCACTCTAGTGTTAAGATGTGACATAGGTATTAGACATGGCCATTTTTAGTGTACTATTTTTTCTGCTTGAGCTATGTCATGTTTAGATATAAGCTGCTGTTTGCCAGGCATAGTGCTACTGAACTTTAATTTGTGTTACTCTGCTAAGCCAGATTTATTTTTTGTTTGCTGCGATTTGCGATTTTCTATTTTTTTAATTGCTGTTTATATTAATTGTTTTATGTGCTGCTGCATTACCTCGTTCCTTAGTTTAGCATCTGAGCTCAGTAGATTTAAGTTAGCTTAAGAGGAGGTAGACTATATAAGAAACTGACTATGGACAATATGAAAAAGATTTGGGCCAAAATGAGTATTGTACACTGAGAAATAATTATATTGAAAGAAATATGAATAGAATACAGAAAGCAGGTATAGATAGGACTTTTTGGGAATAATGATGAATGAAGGGAGATCTCCAAGAAGTAAAGAAAGTTTTGTTTGCAAAATACTGCAGTACAACAAACCCTGTCCTTTCCTTTTGTGTTATCCCACTATATGTTTGTGAACCCTTGTGTGTTTGTTTTCTTCCTGTCTCTGTGTAGTTTCATAGAATTTTTTCTTCTTTTAATATTAAGCTACATTCACTATGATGAGGAATACTGTTATCCTCGAATATAATTGGCATTAATAATATGTTATTTACTTTGTAAAGATGTTAGATATTATTAATTCTGTTTTGTTTTAATGCTCATGTGTGAAGTTGATGTTTCAAAAGTTATTGTGATCTTTTATGTATGTACTCATGTCATAATTCCACTGATGTATATGTTAGTTCAATTCTTTTGTAAAGCCTGTACTACAGATGTTGTCTGTATTGTTATGTTTTTAATAATGTATTCTGTACCTTTGTTATTGTATTGTTATGTTATAAAATTGTAATTGTCACCAGTTCATGATATTATTAACTTGTTAGTTACATTTCACTGCACACGTTTCTGTTGGTCATAGTATATGGACAATATGTGAGAAGTAGGGACTGTTAGTGTTTGCACGTGTGTTGATAATTCAGCAAGGGACTGGATAACAGCATTGCTGGTTCTAAGGACAATTCCAAAAACTTTGTGAGTGCACAAGTGGTGGTTTATGGACTTGCTATATTCTCCGCAAGACTCTTCGATGGTGAATGTGCACCTGCACAATCGCAACAGATGGCTGCTGGTCATCTCTACAAGGACTACAGTGGGTCTGCACCTCTGGTGGCCCACCAATACCATTATCTCTACAAGGACTACAGTGGGTCTACATCTTTGATGATCCATCAGTACCATTATTTCTACAAGGACTGCAGTGGGTCTGCGCCTCTGGTGGCCCACCAATATCGTAATCTCTACCAGGACTACAGTGGGTCTGCTCTGTGATGACCTACCAATATTCATCAAAACTTCGACTGACTCTGCAGTGGGTTTGCTCTGTTGTGACCCAATACTTGTCTGCATGTCGAGAGTCAGCACTGTCTTTCCGTTGGAAGGACAACACTACTTCTTCAAGACTGCATGGAAATCCATTACTTCCGTGTGCATTTTCTTCTACTGCTCAGACTTTGAGAAAAACACTATATTTTACCGTAATGAATGATCAGGACTGTCTTTATGGACTGTGACAAAATTTTAGCTTTTGACCAACGTTGTATAAATAAGTGTGTGCATTTGATATCTTTGTTAATGTAATTATGAAAAATTTTTTCAAATCTGTATTGGGCACTGCCCAAACCAATTTGTAAAATTTTTTGTGGGGAGCATGGGGGCTATGTAAGTAGGCTGTTTATGTTTTCTCTATGTAAGTAGGCTGTTTATGTTTTCTTATTGGCAACGTTACGTAGCGCTCAATATGGAAATCACTGGCTGTGCTGTGTGCAGTCTGTGGCTAGTTTGCATTGTTGTCTGCCATTGTAGTGTTGGGCAGCGGCAGCTGGATGTGAACAGCGCGTAGCGTTGCGCAGTTGGAGGTGAGCCGCCAGCAGTGGTGGATGTGGGGAGAGAGATGGCGGAGTTTTGAAATTTGTCATGAACTGCTATATTTATATATGATGATATCAAGGTAAATACATTGTTTGTTCTCTATTAATATCTTTCATTTGCTAACTATCCCTATCAGTAGTTAGTGCCTTCCATAGTTTGAATCTTTTATTTAGCTGGCAGTAGTGGCGCTTGCTGTATTGCAGTAGTGGGAGAAACGAAGATTATTGTGAGGTAAGTGATTTGTGAAAGGTATAGTTTAATGTTAGTCAGGGCCATTCTTTTGTAGGGAATTTTGAAAGTCAGATTGCGTTGCGCTAACAAAATATTGTGTGTCAGGTTAAGCACAGTCGTGTATAAATTGTTCAAAGGGGACGTTTCAACGCACTTGTCATTGTGCCTTCGATTACTACCGCAGGTTCCATGGGATCCCAGGTGATTGACCGCCATAGCGTAACACTGCCACGACAGACCTGTATGCTGCGTGGTGGGTGTTTGGAGCCGCCGTTCACCTGGCCCGTAGTGTATCCGGTCACTTCCCCATTCCCAGGTGTAGTAACACATGTGATTCATTCGACCATGCAACACATTCCCACTGATCCGCTGTGCAGTCTCCATGACCCTATGTACACTCCAAAGTAATTAACGATGTCGCTGGGTCAACATGAAAACACAGAGTGGCCGTACGCTGCGGAATGCCAAGTTCATCAACGGTATGCATCGAAACACTCGTTCCTCCATCAGAATTGTACCCTGTTGCAGGCATGCCATGCACCGTCGCCCATCCTGCTTCGCGGAACCGGCAAGTCTCCGACCTCAACGCTTCGTGGTGAGACGTGGACATCCAGTCACTTGTCGCCGCACCGAACGAGGTGGCGCAGTGGTTAGCACTCTGGCCTCGGCTCTGCACTTCCTCTGTTTGTTTGTAGTTGATTGGTTCCTTGTTCAAATGGCTCTAAGCGCTATGGGACTTAACATCTGAAGTCATCAGTCCCCTGACTTAGAACTACTTAAACCTAACTAACCAAAGAAAATGACACACATCCATGCCTGAGGCAGGATTCGAACCTCCGACCGCGGCAGCAGCGCGGTTCCGGACTGAAGCGGCTAAAACCGCTCGGCAACTCCGGCCGGCTGGTTTCTTGTTTTTGTTGACAATCTGATAATGTTCCAAAATAGTGAAACGCGTAGTTGACATTAAACAGTTTCGCAACCAATACTGTTTTTATTCTGAAATAATTCGAAACTGGTTGCTGCAGCGCCCTACAACAATGGAATGGAATAATTCTTGACATTAACCGTACTGTTTTGTGTAAAACATGTGTATTCTTGTCATCCAATAATAATTGCAGGGTTAAAGAGAATCTCACGTCTTTATTTCTATTTCGATCTTTTCGCCAGCTTATTGAAATGGCATACAATTGCTCAAAGTGCTAATACTGAGTAAGTTTGAGGCCTTATACTAATGCCTTGCGTAAGAATAACAAAGGATACGGTTTTATCCCTTAAGCTCATTTATTACTCGGATGATAACTATTTTTCATACTTTACGCATTGTTCGACCCAGCAAGACTTCCTATGGTTCAAGCAAATTTTTGGTTTAGATCACGTAAGATCAGTCTGCCTCACAAACTTTAGAGTGACAGTTTTTTACCCACCATGACAATGTTTTGTGTTAATGTTACATTACCAGCTTAAAATAACCAAGTGTTATTAATGACTGGATTGATAATTTGATATTTATATCCTGTGTATTAGGTGAAATCTACTGGTTACTAATGGTATCTAGGTTCAATAATGAGAATGTGTAACAGTGATCAATAGTAAATCATTTCGGATATCAAAGAATATCGATCATGCAAAGTTAGTGTATCTGCGAAAATTATATCTGAGTGCAGTCAGATGGCGAAATCAATTTATTTTCTTTCGGGATATACTCCCTTCATAAAGAGGACATATTTAGCCAGGGCGATTTCAAGTGAAATATTAACGTTCGGCAGTACAAACACTTAATTTTCATACATTCACAAACACCATATAACAAGTGAGATGAAATTTAATGACGAGGCAATACAGTACTTATATGGAGGTGAAAAGGAGAGAGAAAGAGAGAGAGATAGAGAGAGAGAGAGAGATAGAGAGACAGAAAGAGAAAGAGATGATGATGATGACAAGCCAGATATGGAAATATTGCATGCAATTTTCTTTATGACATGTCCACACATGTGAGATGAAATTTAATGAGTAGACAAGACAGCAGTGTTCACGGAAGTGGAACACTTTGCAGTGTGTGTGTGTGTGTGTGTGTGTGTGTGTGTGTGTGTGTGTGTGTGTGTGTGTGTGTTTGTGTGTGTGTCTGTGTGAGGGCACCAGTTTACGCAGTTCAGAGGCAAATACCTTTGAAAATTACGACAATTCAAGTGGAACTTCCATAATATTTTCGCCGGAAGTACTGCATATCTTTGAAACTGACGACATTTTTACGCAAAGCAAGCGATGCCTGCTTCATTTTAGTACTACACAGGGTATGGGTAGGGTTTTGGCTTCCTGCGCGACGATGATAACGTCAGTGATAAGAGTGTGATTTACCGCTCTCTTGGTTTGAAACATCGTTGTGCTTGAATGTACGTTACCCTCACTAGCATTTGCAGTTGATGTCAGTCGTATTGTAAAGTTTGTTATTGCCTGATGTCTTAAGATATGTCCTACCATGCTGCCCTTAGTTTTTGGTCAAATGTTTGGGCGGAGCGGAAAGAATATTCCCTTAGAAGTGGAAGTTGAGCAGCGTAGGCTCTAGTATAGAAAAAAGAAATTGCATGAAAATAATCTGGGCAAATAAGAAAAATTTAATTACTGATTTGGGAGGAAATTCTTATTCGGATTTTAGAAGTCAGACTGCGAGTGGAAAAAGCACAATTGTGTTATCAAACTAATGAGAGTGAGGTCTAGTTTCGCAAATAAAAGATTTAACTGCTAGAAAGCAACTAGGGTAATCAAGAAAATTCAATCGCTGATTTGAGCGAAATTTGAAATATTTTACGAACAGCTGGTGCTTAATACATAAATGATTTGTGAAAAAGATCATGTCCTCATTTTCTAACTATTTTGTGCATAAGGAGCTAACATGTTACATTAGGGTGATAGTTAACTGTCGTCAAATGGTTGAGTGGTGCGGAAAACAAAACTCTCTAGAAATTAAGCAATCGAATTTTGTTTGAATATTTATATTCGAATGAAGACTGAGAAATGGGCTAAGTGGGTAAGAAATTTGACCATTCATTTTGAAAAAAACAAATAAATATCAAATTACGGAATACATTCAAACTTCTGTGCGTTTCCTTGATGTACATGGCCTTTATAATAATAGAATACCGATAGATATTTAAATGTATTCAATTTCGTACTTCCTGGAAAAAATGGAGAAAGGGCAATTTTTTTACGAATTTATTTGTCTAAAAGAAAAAAAATAAGTTGTATTGGGCAGACATTTGTCCCTGGTTACACGTGGCAGTCCGATTGGAAAATGACGTTGATGTTCATGGCGGTAGGGCTCGTTCTGGTAATTAAAGAAAACTTCCTCCTTGTCCACGACTAAATTGCGTTTTGACCTGAAAAAATGAGTCTATGTGCGAGGGTATCAAGTAACTAATACTTTCAGGGAGAAGATCTGGTGTTCGACTGATGTTGAGCAACTTTACTCTAGTTGGAACTTTCCCATAAATGACTTCCGTCAAGTGGATTTGACATTTTTGATGAACATTTCACCAAACTCTGTCCCAGTCTGTCAATCGGTAACTCCTGTGAAGTGGATTGATACTAAAACACTTGTTGGTCTAAAAAAGCTGTGGAATTGTGAAGGGGTTCCTCCCGCATGTAACTTTCCTTGCTCATAATGACGTACGACTGTACGTGATGTGGCGCGGTTTCTGCATCATGGATAAATATCGTTGGTGACATGTCTACTGGATCACAAGACCACGAGCTGTTGACACATGGCATCAGTACTGCTATGATGAGTGAAGATGACGACACTAAAATAAAATATGGAGTTTGTACAAATATTAAATAGTATTAAGATGACGAAGAAAGAAAATTAATAATTACTACTTCCTTGCAGTGCAAATTTTGTAATATTTGTATGTGCAATAATTTCACCTGCCCTCACCTGCCTGCCGGCCGGGGTGGCCGAGCGGTTCTAGGCGCTACAGTATGCAACCGCACGACCGCTACGGTCGCAGGTTCGAATCCTGCCTCGGGAATGGATGTGTGTTATGTCCTTAGGTTAGTTAGGTTTAAGTAGTTCTAAGTTCTAGGGGACTGATGACCTAAGAAGTTAAGTCCCATAGTGCTCAGAGCCATTTGAACCATTTGAACCTCACCTGCCTGTCGGTTACCAACAGCTGAACTCACATATCGTCATCTGATGTAGCCTCACGAAAAGCCTCCCACGTTCTCCATGTAAGGGAACGATGTCTCTCTGTTTATCGTACAGAATTTAAATGACTCTGTCGTTATGAGCCTTCAGGCATCTCAGAAGGTCTAAGCGCCATGTGGATTTAAACAGTCTGGTGACTGTATATGCGTGTTGTACTCATTCCGTTTACTCTTATTATGTATAACATTTCCACAAACTGATAATGTTCAAAACTCAAAGGGTAAACAGCTTTCTTCAAAGAGTAATTATGTCCCCGTGTTAAGCGTTACATTCTTCAAATCAGTAACTACCTTATCTTACTCACTTTATCAACGTTCAAGCTTACTCCACACCAAATTTCATTCAAATTGGTTGAGCAGATTAGTCGTGAAAGCGTAAAAATGCAACAGACACAATTACTTTCGCATTTGTGGTATTGTTATAGATTACAAAGGGAATGAGAAGAAAACAAAGTCAAACTAAAATATAAAATTTACTATGTTTTTAATTTATGAACCTGCCATATAGTTAGTAGAGGAATAAGGACAATCTTTTTTCAATATACAGGATGGTCCATTCATTGCAACCGGGCCAAATATCTCACGAAATAAGCATCAAACGAAATAACTACGAAGAACAAAACTCGTCTAGCTTGAAGGGGGAAACCAGATGGCGCTATGGTTGGCCCCTAGATGTCTCTGCCATAGGTCAAACAGATATCAACTGCGTTTTTTTTTTTTTTTTAAATAGGGACCCCCAATTTTATTACATATTCGTGTAGTACGTAAAGAAATATGAATCTTTTAGTTGGACCACTTTTTTCGCTTTGTGATAGATGGCGCTGTAATAGTCACAAATTTATAAGTACGTGGTATCACGTAACATTCCACCAGTGCGGACCATATTTGCTTCGTATTACATTACCCGTGTTAAAATGGACCGTTTACCAATTGCGGAGAAGGTCGGTATCGTGTTGATGTATGGCTATTGTGATCAAACTGCCCAACGGGTGTCTGCTATATATGCTGCTTGGTGTCCTGGACGACATCATCCAAGCGTCCGGGCCGTTCGCCCGATAGTTACGTTATTTAAGGAAACAGGAAGTGTTCAGCCACATGTGAAACGTCAACCACGACCTGCAACAAATGATTATGCCCAAGTAGGTGTTTCAGCTTCTTTCGCGGCTAATCCGCACATCAGTAACAGACAAACTGCACGAGAATCGAGAAACTCAAAAATCTCGGTGTTGAGAATACTACATCAACATCGACTGCACCCGCACCACATTTCTATGCACCAGAAATTACATGGCGACGACTTTGAACGTCGTGTACAGTTCTGCCACTGGGCACCAGAGAAATTGCGGGACGATGACAGATTTTTTGCACGCGTTATATTTAGCGACGAAGCGTCATTCACCAACAGCGGTAACGTAAACCGGCCTAATAAGCACTATCATTTACTGCATTAATATGATATTTACACGTAATCAAGCTGTAACAGCATGCGTTCTCAGAAATGATAAGTTCACACATGTACATGTATCACATTGGGATAACCAAAATAAAATATTCAAACGTACCTACGTTCTGCATTTTAATTTAAAAAACGTACCTGTTACCAACTGTTCGTCTAAAATTGTGAGCCTTAGGTTTGTGACTATTACAGCGCCATCTATCACAAAGCGAAAAAAGTGGTCCAATTAAAACATTCATATTTCTTTACGTACCACATGAATATGTAATAAAAATGGGGGTTCCCATTTAAAAAAACCTAGTTGATATCCGTTTGACCTATGGCAGCGCCATCCAGCGGGCCAACCATAGCGCCATCTGGTTTCACCCTTCAAGCTAGGCAGGTTTCGTCTTTGTAGTTTCTTCGTTTGACGCTTATTTCGTGAGATAATTGGCCCGGTCCCGATCAATGGACCACTCTGTATATTGGAAAGCATTTGTGTAGTGTCAAGTCACTATGCCACCCATTATGATACTGCTCCCATTGAGCTATGTGCTCGATGTAAGGCAGTTCAGTATACGTGAGGAAAACATTTCTGTAGGAATCTTCTATGGATATTGGTAGATAAATGAAAAATAATAGTAACTGCGTTTCGAACCTGGAGCGGAAAAGCGCGAAGTCGCTTCCGTTGAAAAATGTACTCTCTAAAATTACACCGAGAACTTTGACCCTCGTTTCTTACAATCGGCGAGTGTGTTACATGTCTGCTTATTTTGACCTCTCTTCTACCGGGTGAAGTTTCTGGGAAATCAGTTTACGGTACTTTCCATGTTCTCCTCGTGAGTATTTTTCTTAGGCATTGAAATTGTAAGCGATATGATGCATGTAATGTTGGGGAAATGGGGACACGGAGAAATGTGGACGGCAGTGTTTGCCGGAGATTTGTGGACACCACTTGGGCCACGTAGTCTGGGAACCCAAAACTTGCGATGACAGAAGGGAACTGTAACTGATATCTTGGCCATTGAATTCGTGTGAATTTAACCCGTTAGAAGGACAACAGATTGATTCCATATTCTTAGACTGTTAGCAAATCATTTGAAACGGTGCAACACTGGCGGCTGTTCACGAAGGTTCAAGCGTATGAAACAGGTTCCTTGATGTGCGAGTGGGTAAAACACTACTTAAGTAACAGAACCATGTTGTCCTCCAAGGTACATGTTCGACACAAGGGTATCGTCAGGAAAGCCTCAGGGAAGTGTTACTTTCTATATACATAAATGATCTGGAGTGAAGAGTAAACAGGAATCTCCAGTTGCCTGCCGATGATGCTGTAATGTACGAGAAGGTGTCGGCATTGCGTGATGTGTGGGAGGATACAAGACGACTAAGGCAAAATAAATTGCTGTGAGCTCTAAATGCACATAAGGATGGTGAATGGTCTACTTTGGTTTATAGAGAGAATTTTATGAAAGTATGGTTCATTTGTGAAGGAGACTGCGTAGAGGACACTACTCCGACCAATTGTGAAGCAATATTTGATTGTTTAGGATTGCACCAGGTCGGTTTAAAGGAAGACATCAAAGCGCCTGAGAGGCGGGCTGCTAGATTTGTTACGGGTAGGTTCAGACAACGTGCAAGTATTACGGAGGTGTTTGGTGAACTCGGATAGGAATCCTTGGAGGCTAGACGACGTTGTTTTCTAGGAACGCTACTGAAAAAATTTTGAGAACCGGCATTAGAGGCTGACTGCAGAACGATACTACAGACGCGAACGTAAATTTCGCTTAAGGCCTATGTAGATAAGATCAGCGTTCATACGGAGACATATAGACAGTCGTTTTTCGCTCGTGTAACAGTAGAGGAAACAACGTACTACAGGGTAGACTCTGGCAAGCACCGTACCGTGGCTTCAGGGGTATGTTCGCAGATTGTAGATTAAGGTCTTCCTCGAGCTCACGGTGGCCGCAAAGCTCCACTTTCATGTCGTCCTGTCGGCATATTTCCCAACATAGTGTGTAATGGGACTCCTTAAGGTTTATTTTCATTTGTTTATTTGTTTGTTTGCGTCCATATAACGATCAGTTTTCGGACATTGTCACAGATTTTAGTTCACAACAAATAAACTTGACTTCATAATAAGTAATAAATTTAAGTACATGCGAAACTAGAATGAAATTTTCACCCTGCAGCGGAGTGGGCGCTGATAGGAAATTTCATGGCAGATTAAAACTGCGTGCCGCAGCGTGACTCGAACGCGGGACCTTTGCCTTTCGCGAACAAGTGCTCTACCGACTGAGCAATTATTAACAACTAGCGATCGGTCCCGGTTTTGCACAGACAGCGTTTACAGTCAGACGAGTTGTGTTAGATATGTAATGATAAGCACAAACCTTCCTCATGAATCATTCTTTTAGAGAAAGCCATATCGGTGTCCCTGCAGTAGTTCCTGAAGTTTACCTGAACACAAAGACAAAAACTGTGGTGGGATCTTTTAATTTATAATATTAGTAGAATCTACATTGTCAGTCTTCCAATATATTGCAGCCAACATCACACAACCAATAGTTATGTCACTGTTTTAATTTGGAAACGCGATTTCCAGAAGCCCGGCTGTTGAAGAACGATTAATTGTTTGCCCGATTTTATGTATCGTATTTAATATATATTTGCACACAGAATTACGAAGTCTTTTTGTGTTTTACAAAAATTATTAATGATTCCACGAGACATCATAGAGAAAGAAAACATCGTAATTAGGAGATTGAAGTTGAAAGAAAAGTTAGGATTAACTGAAATTTCTGGCAACAGCAAGGCTTTTGAGCGATGTTTAGAGTTGTCATTTCACGAGACGTCATCAGTGCAATTGCCATGTATACCTCTCCAGCAACACTGATTTTAGTTAGCTGATGAAAATTACGGAAACAAAGTTTTGTGTTTAGTAATTATTATTTCGTATGGCAGGAATGTCAATGCTGCTGTAGTATATTATGCAACTAAACACAAATAAGGAGAAAAGTCTTATTCTGTATTGATTTAGGTTTTTATCAGCATATAACTATATATTGCTAGTACTGGATGTCCATGTTGCTGAATCATCTGTGATAATCTTGTGAGACTGACGCCCGTTACACGAAAATCAAGTTAATGTGTAAATGTTCAGAATGGATGCAGTTTTCCGCTGCTGCCATACATAATATTGTAGTGATTTATATCTGAAATGGAAGCGATGTCGCAGACATTCATTTATGAACGTTAAACGTAATTACTGAGGCTTAAACTTAGGCTACATTACAGTTACGTATTATGATACTATTCATAAAATTCCATCTGAGTAACTAGACTTTTGCCTTTCTGTAAATGTGTAGTATGAAGGGACGCAAGGTACACTGCTATTTCAGGCATACCGTGAGGTTGAACAATGCTTTATGTTTCAACATGGACTACTACTTGAACAATTTACCTTTTTCATGTTAAATATCACCATGTCTCAATCTTTCTTCGAAAACGAAATAAGCACAGTATTTCTCTTCCATTAGGGAGACGTTCACAGACATCTTGGGGAGCAGGGAAAGCGGGCGAACTATCAGCCGAGAGGCTTCCAGGCCAGGTAAATCCTCGCGTGAACGGGCGCTGTTCGCATATTTCCATGTCCGCCTATCTCCAGACACCGATGCTGAGTGGTCACTGCAGCCTGCAGCAGTCGTGATTATCGATGCCGATACCTGGTTTCGTCACGGCAGCTGAATGTGGATGTGTTTACTCGGTACGTCGTTGTCATCACGGCGGTACATGGAGGCAGCAGAACTTGCACGTGCTCGTAGGCAGAGTATCCTATGCGTCTACGATGCAGCAGCAAGCAGAAGCAAGGATATTGCATCTTGTCCATCGAGCCATCGACTGCCACACTGAACAGTGAATAGAATCCCTGGGAACGTGGCGAGAAGTCTATCTGTAATTTAATTTATTCAAATATTTGTTCTCTCTCTCTCTCTCTCTCTCTCTCTCTCGCACACAGGCACACACACACACACACACACACACACACACACACGTTATAAAGATGTATGTATGCACGCACGCTTGTATGTATGTATGAATGTACTTACATTACACATCTCCTCCCAAACCATTGTACCGATTTCAACCAAACTTGGTAAATATACTGCTTACTATATAGAAGTAATACTGTGCGGATAAGAACCAGGAACCTCCTATGGGGATAGGGTTGATAAACTAGAGATAGAGAGGGGGGGAGGATGAGATAGACAAGGGTAGAGGGGTGGAGGAGATGGGAAGATAGGTGAAGGAGCAGATAGAGGGGGAGGAGCAAACGGTCGGATAGGAAAGAGGAGGAGATAGAGTGAGAGGGAGGAAGAGAATGACACAAAAAGGGGGAATGAGGAGATGAACAGAAGGAGAGGAGGAGCAATGGACAGGAAAAGGAGAACGGAGGAGACAGAGAGAGGAGGGAGAAGGAGGTTGACAAAGAAAGGGAAGGAGATATACAGAGACAGGGGAGTCAAGGAGAGGAACAGAGAAAGAGAGAAGGAAACGGACAATAAGAGGAGGAGAGGAGGAAGAGGCGGTGGACAGAGGGCAGGAGGAGGAATACATGGGAGAGAGAGCGGGGAGTGAGATGGACTTGAAGGGGGTGAGTAGGAGATACTGGAGGATCAGGAGATTGACTTAGAAGAGCGGAGGTGGGCAGCGCACGGTGGACAGAGAGGAAAGGAGCAAATGGACACAGCGGGGAGGAAGCAGATGACAAGAGAGAGGGGGAAGGTGCAGATGGACTAACAGAAGATTGAATAAATTCGTACTCAGGAAATTCCAAATGCTCAGCTAGTATATACGCATACATAAAACGGTAGGAGCAAACCGGCGTCTAAGAGTGAAGAGAATCCTTGTTCAAAATGTGTTTTAAATCGTATGGGACTTAACTGCTAAGGTCATCAGCCCCTAAGCTTACACACTACTTAACCTAAATTATCCTAATGACAAAGACACACACCCATGCCCGAGGGAGGACTCGAACCTTCGCCGGGACCAGCCGCGAGAATCCTTGAAAATATGGCTGAAATACCGAAATTCCAGTAATGCGATTTTGACTAGACCAACAAAAAATATAGTGATTGGTGTATTAAATGCCGTGCGACCGAAGGCTACGCAACAGCTGCATAATAGTGTTCATTACCCGTGACACAGAACATACTGATATGAGACTAAGTGGACATAGTGCCTGAAGGTAACACGCAACACTTTTCCCAAAGTAACAGAGTACGTACGTGATTTCTCATTATTAGACGTAAATGAAAATATCTACATATTGATTTAATTTAAATAGACCAAAAGTTAGGATGACCCAACGATTCTATCCTCGTTGTTTGCGTTGAACTTCAAAACATATATTTGATGGTGCATTAGTTCCTAGCGTTTTTCCGTAAGTTTGATATACACAATAGATACACGTAACAGAGATCTTAGTCACTAGTAATACATTCGTCTTCACTATTGACAACAGTCTGCCAACGTTGAGAAAATCATTTCTGTTCCTCAACCGTAGAAATCGCGTGGTTTTGAGGCGAAGAAATCGTCGTGCCATGTTCGGAGCGCATTTTCATCCGTAAAGGAAGTTCCTTGAAAGTTGTTCGATAGATAGTGGAAAAGTTGAAAATCTGAGGGCGCAAGATCGGATAAAGGACTTGAGTGGGGAATTACTTCCCAACCCAGTTACTGTGGAGAATTCTCTGTTGGTCTAGTAGAGCCAGGGTCTGTATTATCGTGGAGTAGCATCAGTTTATGAAGTCTTCCCGGTCGTTGTTCTTGGACTGCGTCTGTGAGGCGTCCCAGTTCTTGAAAAGAAATGTCAGCAGTGATGGTTGCACCTCGCGTGATCAGTTCGTAGCACACCACACCGCCGCTGTTCCACCAGATGTATCACATTATCTTTCGTGGATGCATGCAGGGCTTTTTACGGGGTGTTGCTGCTTTCTTTGGACTTATACATTTCTTTATTTTCCTTATGTTAGAATAAAGTCAACATTTCTCGTCACAAGTAACGATACAGGGTACGAATGGTCGGTGTTGTTCACGCGACAGTTGATAACGAGGAAGCTGAGATGGACGTATGGCCATCTGTTGATGTTTGCGAGTTTGGTTTAGAGCATGCGGTACTCATACGCCCAATTTTTGTACCTTTCCCATTGCATCTTGCACGATGTTGGAATAATCACAGATCATCATATCTACATCTACATCTACGCGATTACTCCGCTATTCACAATAAAGTGCCTGGCAGAGGGTTCAATGAACCACCTTGAGGCTGTCTCTCTACCGCTCCACTCTCGAACGGCGCGCGGGAAAAACGAGCACTTAAACTTTTTCTGTGCTAGCCCTAATTTCTCTTATTTTAGCGTGATGATCATTTCTCATTATGTAGGTGGGTGTCAACAGAATGTTTTCGCAATCTGAGGAGAAGTTGGTGATCGAAATTTCATGAAAAGATCCCACCGCAACGAGAAACGCCTTTGTTTTAATGATTGCCACTCCAATTCAACTATCATATCCGTGGCACTATCTTCCCTACTTCGCGATGGAAAAAAAACGAGCTGTTCTTCTTCGAACGTTTTCGATGTAATCCGTCAGTCCCTCCTGATGCGAATTACACACCGCACAGCAATACTTCAGGATAGGGCGCACAGCGTGCGGCGGGGCGGGTTAGAAATGCTTCGCGTTGCGTAATTGTTCACTGTCTCCCGTCATATTGGTCACTACAAAAATTCCAGTTACCTCAGTATGGCGTCAGATCACCAGCCCGTTTCTCTGCATACGTAGACACTGTTCAGACGATCTTAAAAGCAGCGTTGAAGAAAAACACCGTCAGTATTTACGTTTGCAAAGTCCGCGTAAACTCTGGAGGCAAGCTATCCTGTAATATCTTATAACACATTTTCGGGTGGAGGGCTTCGTCTCTTTAGAAAAATGACAAAATTCTGCAGCGATTTATTTTATTTCTTTAGGTTCAAAATTGAACACTTGCCATCTGCCCGAATTTAATTAACGACTAATATCAATGTCCTCATCTCACAGTTCATGCAACGCAGTACACACGCTAGGCAGCCAGAAATGTACTTAAGACCCCGAATTGTTATGCGATCTAGAGTCAGTACTCTGCTAAAATATATGAGTTTCACTTTCGGTCTTTTTCAGTGGATTTGTATTAAAAGAAATTGCTCGCCAACTATTCCACAAACGAGTATGAAACATGCCACACAGAATTGTACGAAGGCCGAAAGGTCACACGCGTTTATCTTTCCAACAGATCAATCACAAAGCTCAGATTTTCACAATCTGTACGTAAATGCAATTGCTTTCATAGAAGTACAATCCGGACTCGAGTAAGTTCTTCATTTTACTCATAATGTAGACGGACACGTCCAACATTACCTGTGCGTCCGATAGCTAGCCATGAATCATTCACTGTCGTTCCTTTCAGGGCTTATAACTACTTGCAATGGGCGGTAAATGCTTAACTGTGCTTGTTCAAAATGACCAGCCAGTCAAAACAATCCTTCGAGTTCTTTTTCGCGCTAAAACCGTCCTACGCGAATCAACATTCACAGACGAATTTATGTCACTTCATCATGCAAATATCAATAAAATGTTTAACAAAACCAAATGAAAATAAAACTAATATTGAAATAACTTTAGAAAACTATTACTCTGCAAACGGTTATTCTGGCTGTCTTATTACAAAAGCAAGTACCCTTGGACATACGTCATCAGCATGGTGGGGAAATTACATTTTTTTTTCCTTGCAACTTGCTTGCTTAACACTGTCCCATGACATAGTTACGTAATGTTTAACATGAGATAATATTGAATTTTCTCGTATGTCCCATATACACACTCTCACCCATTCTCATTTATTCACACAACAACACATTATATAAACACTGATCTTTCCTGAATTTTATATTGTGAAAATGAAAAATAGTTATCGTTTTTAAGTATCAAAATTCAAGCAAATTGACCTAATATTTTGTGAGCTTCAGTAACAATTCCAAATGATACTAAAAGACAAATCATTATGCATCCTAACCGAATTTATTCTTACAAGTGTCGGTTTGGTGTGTTTTATGTAATTTTCTCTAACTCTGAAAGTATGCCAGCTAGAAAGCTGAGATTTTTACACAATCTTCTTTTTTTTTAATACGAAAGGGCAGTATATTGGCTTTTAACTAAATTGAATAATATTTAATATAGTTTATGTAGATTCATAGGGACTTGAATATTCTGTCGCTCGAACTAACTCAGGTTGCGCTTCCCACGGCTAGGCTGGCGACAGGTGCGAATGAGTCAGGCTAAGATGCCAGCGGTTGCATATTGCCACATCCGACGGTTCCAAAGCTACGAGTCCGTACTTCAAAGTAGCTTACTGCAATAAAATGCTGTTTTGTATTGACTCGAGGCGTTACAAGTGCCAGTTACCGCGTAACCTGACGGGGATCATTGTGGGTTAATACGTTTAAACGCTCTTCGTCAAACCCCCAAGGTCTTCCGGAACGTCGGGAGTCACTACTGTGAAATAGATTCTCTTAAAACAAAAAAAACAAAACAAAAAAATGAGAATAAAACATTTTCTTGCCATACTCTGTCCATTGGTATTGTCCCTACACACGGCGCAGATGTTTCTGGCTGCCTCTGTTGTGTCATAGCTCTACTAAACTCAACGTCGGAAGTGTTCTGATTCCCCCACTTGGCACTAAAATTTTTTGGCGTCCACACCTCCATCCACTACAAATAACAAAATAAAAATATGTACATTCAAATAGCAACAGTGAACTACAAATAAAAAATGACAATCGGTAAATAAACCCATAGCAAACGGAATATCAGTAATCAAATCAAAAACCTACGAACTTATGCAACAGCCTAATAGAATCACTTTATAATGTAGATGCAGATGTGCTATTTGTCGCATTAAATATAACAAGACTAAAACTGACTGACTGTAATGGTAAAAAAAAATTCCTTGTGGTAAAAATTATGATATATGTGACTAAAATCTACTAGTGACACGATCAATTAACATTGAAACAATTTTTGCTTTATACTCTCAGGATGGACAAAAAGATTTAAACCCAGAAAGCAGCAATTCTGGTATTACAAAAAGTGTCACAAGGTTACTGGCATTCGCAAAGAGAAACGTGCACATGATTGTACCAAATTCTGGGGAATTACGTGTCTTTCAGACTTCTGGCCACCCTTCCGTACATTCCGTTCACTTTCCATCGGCTGTCACTACGTAAGCTGATATAATCACAGTTGCATGACTAGCAAACCCACTCCTTGGTGGCACCAGAACTCTCTCTGCAATATAGAAGCGTTCAATGTACTCTTTCCATTTATCTGCTCTCTCCACTGCATTTAAAAGTGGAACTCCCGTTGCACTCTTAATGTTACCACACTCTTTTAATTTCACCGAATGTTATTTTGACTTTTCTGTATGCTGAGTCAGACCTGAAAATCATTTCTTTCTCGGGTTCTTCACATTTTTCATGCAGCCATTTCGTCTTACTGTTAGCTTCCCTGTTCTTCCTACTTCTTTCATTCCTCTGCGACCTGTATTTTTGTTTTCCTGAATTCCCTGAATATTTTTGCACTTCCTTCTTTCATCGATCAACTGAAGTATATCTTCTGTTACCCATGGTTTCTTCGCAGCTACCTCCTTTGTACCTATGTCTTTCATTCCAACTTCTGTGACTGCCCTTTTTAGAGATGCCCATTCCTCTACAACTGTTCTGCCTACTGAGCTATTCCTTATTGCTTAGAGAACTTCAAGCGCATCTCGTCATTCTTTAGTACCTCCGTATCAAATTTCTTTGTGTATTGATTTTTCCTGACTAATGGTTCAAATGGTTCAAATGGCTCTGAGCACTATGGGACTCAACCTCAGAGGTCATTACTCCCCTAGAACTTAGAACTACTTAAACCTAACTAACCTAAGGACATCACACACATCCATGCCCGAGGCAGGATTCGAACCTGCGACCGTAGCGGTCTCGCGGTTCCAAACAGCAGCGCCCAGAACCGCGCGGCCACTTCGGCCGGCTCCTGACTAATCTCTTAAACTTTAATCTACTCTTCATCTTTATTAAATTATAATCCGAGTCTGTATCTGCTCCTGTGTATACCTCACAATCTAGTATCTCGTTCGGAAATATCTGAAAATGATTTAATCCATATCGGATCTTCCCGTTACTCTGAGCCTTTTGCAAGTATGCTTTCTCCAGTTACGTTTTTTGAACAGTGATTTCCATACTACTGCATGAAATATATGGCAAAACTCAGTTTTTCTCCTCTCTCATTCCTACTACCATGCACATGTTCTTACGTAGCCCTCTGTTGTACTCCTTCGTCTTTGGTGCCACCAACAGCCTTTGGTTCTGACTATAACTTTTCTAGTTCTGTGCGAGATCGTTCAATAGCATTCTGCTTCGATAGTCGTTGAAGGCTTCGCGAGTTCACGTCTTGACAGCCAAAAGCATTTAATTCAGTATCTCTCTGTCTACGGCCTTATGCTTTATTTTAGAGCTATTACGCAGCATTCTCTGACGCTTTTTACGTGTTTCTTGACAGTTACTGCATACCATGGAGTGTCCCTCCCATCATCAACTGTTCCACTAGCTGCATTTCAGGCTGGTGCATGCTCAACTATTCTTTTAAATCTGATCTGTAGTTCTTCTAAGTACTCTTTCCAGATCTAAATTTTCAGGTTGCTCATTAGTCCTTTAATGTTACTTTTGTGAAGGTAGTTTTCAGACGGTTTCCACTTTAAGTGGGCACTTAAAGGTACTTAAAACGCTCTTCTCCTTGAAATCTTTAAGCACGCGGTTTAGACGTATTAGTTAGTTCTGTTTCCTCACGACCATATGATATTTGCCTGAAACTCTACATATACACGCTACCGTACGGTTCACGGCGGAGTGTATCCTGCACCACTACTACTCATTTCCTTCCCTGTTCCACTCGTAAACAGAGCGAGAGAAAAACGACTATCTATGTGCCTCCATATGGGCCCTAATTTCTAGTATCTTATATTCGCACTCCTAACGCGCAATGTACGTTGGCAGCAGTAGAATTTTTCTGCAGTCAGCTTCTGATGCTGGTTCCCTAAATTTTATCACTAGTGTTTCTCGAAAAGAATATCGGCTTCCCTCCAGGGATTCCCATTTGAATCCCTGCAGCATCTCCGTAACACGTGTTGTTCGAACCTTCCGGTTATATATCTGGTAGCTCGCCTCATGAGTTGCTTCGATGTCTCCTTCAATCCGATCTAGTACGGATCCCAAACAGTCGAGCAGTTTCCAGACCAAGTTGTACCAGGGTCGTACGTGCGGTCTCCTTTACAGGTGGACCACTCCTAAAATTCTCCCAATGAACTGAAGTCGACCATTCGCCTGCCCTACCACAGTTCACATATGTTCGTTCCATTTCATATCGCTTTGCAACGGTACGCTCAGATACTCCGCCGTGTCAAGAAAGACACTAGCAATATTGTACCCGAACATTACAGGTTCGATGTTCCTACTCATCTGCATTAACTTACAATTTTGTACATTTAGGGCTAGCTGCCATTCATCACACCAACTGGAAATTTCGTCTAAGTCGTCTTGTATCTTCCAACAATCACTCAACTTCGACACCTTACCGAACACCACGGCATCAGCAGCAAACAACCATAGATTGCTGCCCACCTGTCGGCCAAATCATTTGTGTTTACAGAGAACAACATCGCCCCTATCACATTTTCCTGGGGCACTGCCGACGATACCCTTGTATCTGATGAACACTCGTCGTCGAGGACCACATACTCGAATTTAACCGTGAGGCGCAAATAGAAGACTGTGGCCTATATTGTGTTACGGGTCCTTCTCCGTTGGCCAGAGTGTGCGGGCTTTACTCCAGGCGACTATAGAGCCCTTAATGCCAGTTTGTTCAGCAGAAGAGGGCATCTCAAGAGCGTCGATGTGGATGCATCGGGCGTCCCTCCCGCCGGGTAAACGCCGCGGCGCATCAGGCAGCGCCGTGATCGCGCATCCTCGCACTGGGCTCTCCCCAGGAGATGGGCAAACGCTCTACCGCGCTGCGGAGAAGTTTTCTTGAGTGGTGCGGCGAAAGGGAAAGAAAATTCAGCTCGGTCTACGGTACATACGTAATGGCGGTACATACGTGATCTCTTTTCCAGTACGTATGAAATGTCGTGGTGAACAGGCGAAGTGTAAGAGAACTTTCGAGTCGAGAGGGAGCCAATTTTTAACCTTCAAATGGAGCGGCTTTTATCAACAAACTTTTCAGAATATACGTTCATTAAATTGAGCGAAATTCGTATTCCTTCGTGTGCTTCGCAAGTGCCGCATTCGGCTTTCTATGGGGCTGTCCCACCGAATGATGTCCCGAACCGTTGCCCAGAGAGAGTGGCAAGTGAGTTAGATGGGACGTTTGTATGAGAAAATCGTGTGTGTCTGTAGCATCGTTCACAAAGCTGTGCTCACCCAAACTAAAACCTTACAAAATAACGGCGGTACCACGAGTGACGAATTCACATGGAGTAAGGATGTCACTCTCAGCTGTATTTATCGATCTTATTTTATCCGCAGTCGATTTTGGTTTTAAATTGCACCACTTTCAGATTCCTGAATCCAGCAAACCTATTGTATTGGTGCTTGGTAACCACTGGCACAATTGAATACGATTTTACCACTTAACAGGACACAGTTTTCGCTTATGGGATGTAAGCAGCCTGTACGTAGCAAAAGTCGCTCACACTCGTAGGTGGTATCGTGTTGCTATGCCAGAATATCTATAGCGATATGAACTGAAATTCACCTATCTCCTATTTTGCTTCGTTATGGACTTACTTAGTCTTACATAAAAAGCAAAAGCAAATTATTTAGATAATCGTGAAGATCGCGTATCGTATTTCAAATGCAATTTGAACAGTTAGTATCTCTAACTGGTTTATTACAAATAACATACATTTTGGTTTATTTGCTAGCCTTCCCCTTTCAACATCGTATACTCTACCGATTCTTAACGTGTTGGTAAGGACTTTTCACTTTTCAAAAGTGTTCAAATGGCTCTGAGCACATCTGAGGTCATCAGTCTCCTAGAACTTAGAACTACATAAACCTAACTAACCTAAGGACATCACACTTATCCACGTCCGAGGCAGGATTCGAACCTGCGACCATAGTAGTCGAGCGATTCCGGACTGAAGCGCCTAGAACCGCTCGGTCACCGCGGCCAGCTTTTCTCTTTTAAAAGTGAACTCTACGAAATGTATTTTTCCTTTCTTATATCACCGTAAATCTAAGTACTTGGTGGCCAACTTTCTAAGGCATTTCACTTTTCTTTACCGAACTCAATATCTCAATATTTTCTTTTATCGAATCACCTTTCTCTTTTTACCACGCCACGTCTACTTTCAATTCTCTGACTGTGCTTCATTACTACAATATTTTTACCGAAAACCTTGCTCAAAACTATCAAAGCATTATCCTTGAAATGTTTTATCATTATTCTTTCTCTGTTTTTCCTTTGCTTTCCGTTATATCAAAGTCTCTTTTAATATCATTTACGTTATACTTTACGAACAATCTAGTTACTAACTAGATAGATCAGGCTTTCATTTTAATGACATAAGGCTGCTTGATTTCATTGTTGCTTCAATTAGATATTGTGCGAGTGCTGAATTTGAGCTCCAGTGTAGTACAATCCTATCCTGGCCTTGCCTGCGATAAATTTGTTAGTGCCACGGTCACCTTATCACTGCAAAATAAAAAATTAAGGCAATCTCCACTACACCAGGCGTTCTATGTCTGCCAAATGGTCTTCACAGTATTATTGGACTTAAGATGGACACTCGATTCAGCATATTAGTGACTACCAGCACTATACTCAATTCCTTTTAATGATTATTTATAAAAAACTAAATTAGTAAACAATTCGGCCCAGAACAGTTTTAATGTCGGTACTCCTTGCTACAACAATAAATCTGACCTTAAGTCTATAACGAGCACTCGAGGCAACTCATCGAATACTTTTCACAAGAAAAGACGAAAACAATTCTGAATAGATACGATTCTGCACAGGCCGTCCGACTGTTACCGATGCAGTGACCATTTAACGACCGTTGGCGGTTTTCTCAACCTGATTTCCCTCCTAGACAGGGCCTTTAAATGGACAAAAGAATCGAATTTAGTTCACCTACCGCCTCGTAAATGAGCAGTATACTCGTACATATATTACTCGCTGAAACAGCGTAATGCGGCAATCGAGAAAAATGGTTTAACGTGACCTGACAATCTATCGCTTACGACTTCAGGCAGCTCCTTAAGATCTACTTACCAACCTGGTACCCTACTCGGCAGTTCTCACAGGACTCTCTTATGCAACTGTCCTCATACAGCCTTATACAGCTACCATCATACAGCTCCCCCAGCAGATACCATATCGGAACTGACATTAAGACCATAGGGACCATTAAATTTCGACGATTGAATAGCACTACTTGTACCTTTAAATAACTAATAAATTGTATTACACGACCATCAGAGAAGCATTTCGCATTCGACTTCACCCGCAGTATATTCTTTACCACCACTGACTTTCAGCATACACGTCTAACTACCCTCAGCGTCTACAGCATGTGGCAACTCTCTCCTTTCATTTGCAAGATGCTATGTACAAATTTTTACATCAAAAACTCAAACGAGAACCCCATCATCGTTTAATTAGTGTATGTATCCTATTCCACTGAACAATATCTTTGTTACAACCGTACAAAGTAGATTAAAAGTGTATATGTGTTGATCATATACTAATTCCATTAAACTATACCAGTTGCTGTTTTAATATACACGTGACGGCAAAAAAATTTGTTCAAATGTGTGTGAAATCTTATGGGACTTAACTGCTAAGTTCATCAGTCTCTAAGCTTACACACTGCTTAACCTAAATTATTGTAAGGACAAACACACACACCCATGCCCCCGAGGGAGGACTCGAACCACCGCGACGGCAGGAAAATGCTATAGCATTATAAAAAAGACGAGAGATATGTATACTCTCTTTACTACACCACATCTTCTCTCTCCATAATTAAATTGAAGTCGCTTCCTTGCGTCCATCTGCACATACTGGCGAATCTCAGGAACTACTGTAGGGATTCTGATTCCGTTTCGACCAATTGATACACTGATTCAAGAGGAAAGGTTTTCGCAGATAATTTATGAATCTTGCGTACAAATTGTCTGAATTATGATGAATTTAAGTTCTGCAAATGATACCATTGACACCTAGAATACAGCCACCATAATTCGAGAGCCTAACAGCGCGCCGAGAATACAACAAATATCACTTAATTTGTATCTTGACAAAAAAAAAAAAAAATCATAAGGACGGCTGTAGGTGTTTTTATTTTTTTGTCACGACAGTAAACGGCCGTCGTCCCAGAGACGTCCTGCTAAGAGGATGTATATACAAAACCTTGATTTGTATCTGATGGTATGATCTAGCGATAGACCGTCTGGCTGGAAACTGAAAGGTCGTAAGATTAAATACCACCTGGTGACCTCTTTCCACTCCACCTTTGAACCTTGCATTCACCCGTCAGTGTTATGGAGATACACATTTCAAACTATGACAACAGTTTGAGACTATGAGTTGCTGCTTCCCTCAAATTGTTGTCACAATTTGCACTTTTAATATACAGCAAATTCTTTGAACAATGTGCAATGGGTTACTTAGGCTTGAAGTATTGTAATAAATATGACGAATCACGAGAAGATAATACCTCATCATTAGGCTGCGACCCGAGACGTACAATTTGAAACAAACAGCCCTTTAAACCAACAATTTCCCTGAAAACGTCTGAGAACAACTGCACAGCGAAAAACATCCGAATAAAAAACACGTGGCGTTTTATTTTTTATGCTATACAAAATACTTTTTACGAAAAACCGGCCGCGCCGGGTAGCCGCGCGGTCTAGGGCGCCTTACAGGGATATTACAAATGATTGAAGCGATTTCACAGGTCTACAATAACTTTATTATTTGAGATATTTTCACAATGCTTTGCACACACATACAAAAACTCAAAAAGTTTTTTTAGGCATTCACAAATGTTCGATATGTGCCCCTTTAGTGATTCGGCAGACATCAAGCCGAAAATCCAGTTCCTCCCACACTCGGCGTAGCATGTCCCCATCAATGAGTTCGAAAGCATCGTTGATGCGAGCTCGCAGTTCTGGTACGTTTCTTGGTAGTGGAGGTTTAAACACTGAATCTTTCACATAACCCCACAGAAAGAAATCGCATGGGGTTAAGTCGGGAGAGCGTGGAGGCCATGACATGAATTGCTGATCATGATCTCCACCACGACCGATCCATCGGTTTTCCAATCTCCTGTTTAAGAAATGCCGAACATAATGATGGAAGTGCGGTGGAGCACCATCCTGTTGAAAGATGAAGTCGGCGCTGTCGGTCTCCAGTTGTGGCATGAGCCAGTTTTCCAGCATGTCCAGATACAGGTGTCCTGTAACGTTTTTTTCGCAGAAGAAAGAGGGGCCGTAAACTTTAAACCGTGAGATTGCACAAAACACGTTAACTTTTGGTGAATTGCGAATTTGCTGCACGAATGCGTGAGGATTCTCTACCGCCCAGATTCGCACATTGTGTCTGTTCACTTCACCATTAAGAAAAATGTTGCTTCGTCACTGAAAACAAGTTTCGCACTGAACGCATCCTCTTCCATGAGTTGATGCAACCGCGCCGAAAATTCAAAGCGTTTGACTTTGTCATCGGGTGTCGGGGCTTGTAGCAATTGTAAACGGTAGGGCTTCTGCTTTAGCCTTTCCCGTAAGATTTTCCAAACCGTCGGCTGTGGTACGCTTAGCTGCCTGCTTGCTTTATTCGTCGACTTCCGCGGGCTATGCGTGAAACTTGCCCCCACGCGTTCAACCGTTTCTTCGCTCACTGCAGGCCGACACGTTGATTTCCCCTTACAGAGGCATCCAGAAGCAGTCGCATACCATCGCCGAATGGAGTTAGCAGTTGGTGGATCTTTGTTGAACTTCGTCCTGAAGTATCGTTGCACTGTTATGACTGACTGATGTGAGTGCATTTCAAGCACGACATACGCTTTCTGTCGCCATTTTGTCTCACTGCGCTCTCGAGCGCAGAAACCTGAAGTGCGGCTTCAGCCGAACAAAACTTTATGAGTTTTTCTACGTATCTGTAGTGTGTCGTGACCATATGTCAATGAATGGAGCTACAATGAATTTATGTAATCGCTTCAATCATTTGTAATAGCCCTGTATAACGGTCCGCGGGGCTCCCCCAGTCGGAGGTTCGAGTCCTCCCTCGGGCATGGGCGTGTGTGCTGTACTTGGCTTGAGTTAGTTTGTTAGATTAAGTAGTGCGTAGGCTTAGGGACCCATGACCTCAGCAGTTTGGTCCCATAAGAGCTTGACCACAATTTTTCTTTAAAAAGAGAAAAAAAAAAAAGAAAATGTACTTCAGCAACTTCAACATGTTTACTGCTCTTACATACAGTACGTTCTTTCAGCAGCGCAGCAAACGACTCAACCTTCAGATTCCGGCTATCCTTGAATCATAGCTACATGTGGACACGGTGGAGACGTTTGTCGTAGAAAGTACACGACAGGGAACTGCAGCACTGAGTCTCAACACTGCATCATACTCCGCACATCATGGGAGATTGTCCATAGCACCGCCATCAGATTTAGTGGTAAAATGACCCAGTGGATAGCCCTTCAGAAACTGAGCACAGATCAAGCAAGAAAACAGGAAGAACGTGTACTGAATTGTGAAAAATGAAGCAAAATAGAAACAGTGAACGGTCCAAGTTCAAGATGTGCAACATCGAGCAAATATGAAACGCCATGAATGTTGTGATTATGTGGTCACGGTGCTGGACGGCAAAGAGGGAGATCCGTATCCAAATGTCCCCCGTACCCTAGGCTTTTTTTTCTCAAAATTATTAACTTTCCGTCCTACTAATGACTTGTCTGTTCTCCTTCCGTGGTCTTGGCAATTGTCATAGTATACAGTGGCTATAGAATATGAGTCATTTGGTAACAACATTTTACCGTCGCAAGTAAATGTGATGGATAATGAGAGTAGGCGAGATGCCGCATAGATTCCTCACAAAAAATGTAAACTGCATATAGACGGGTTTAAACTATTTTATAGCAAAGGAATTCAAGAATTAAAACTTCCAAAACGAAACGCAAGATTCATAAAATGTGGTATTTGTGTTGAAGAAATTGGAAGTCCGTACGTCTGGAGGCCCATTCCTTATATCTCGCTGTTGAAAATTTGAAGCTACACCACGATACAGACACAAATCTGAATACAGCAAACAGACACGTTAACGACCGGACGGACCGTTGATAATTTTGTGAACAAAATAAAACAAATGAAAAACAATGAGAACATTTTTGGAAGGTGACTATCAAAACCGTCAAGTCATGTATAAAACGCATGTTTCACCATCAACTGATTAGTATGTTTGCTTCTAAAAATTCTTGATCCTATATTGATATTTATGACATGCTCTACACATTATTTCAGTAATGGCAAATGTGATGTTGTGTCTTAAATCATTTTAACCCTTCTTTGTGAAGATGGTCCATGACTGAAAACGGTAGATATTTGGATTTAAAATAAAAGCAGCTGATGGTCAAACATGCAATTTATACAAAAACTATGAGCATGACGGAGATTTCGATTCGGATCTTCCCCCTCGCAGTGCAACACCATGACGACATATCGAAGATGCCGTGGCTTTTCAAATCTGCTCGATGTTGCACATCTTCATTTTGGACCGTTCACTCTTTCTCTTTTGCTTATTTTTTCCCAGTTCACTGCACTGTTCCTATTTTCATGGTTGACCTGTGTTTAGTTATTGACACTCTCAATTGAGTCATGTAAGTAGTAAATCTGAGGGGGTGCGATTGGAAGATTCCTTTGTAAGCTTCCTAAGAGGTAGTGCTGGAACATGAGGTAAATTATAGATCATGCGTGTTTCTCATTATTTTTTCTTGTATCTGTGCCACCGTAGGTAGCCTTCGACACATACTGAGTCACACACACACACGATTAGCATACAATATTCATATTGGTTGTAAACATATTACGTCACTATGCGCCTCCATGATTGCCATTAGATGTCCCTGCAATTCAATATGGAATACATAACAATGACGCCTGCAGACACCGTTCCTGCTGTGTTGCTTACATCGCGTAAGATATGGAAGTGATGACACTGAGTTACTTAATTTTGTTCTTTCAAATTTAATCCTAGCTCTGCACAGTGTCCTGAAAAGAAAATACACTACACCACACAAGTCGTCTGGCCTAAATACGTAACTCGTGCGAAGTTGGGCCAGGTCGCTAGTTTATAAGAGTTGTACTGTAATCAGACTGTCTTAGACATGTAGGCGGTGTGGCCGTGCGGTTCTAGGCGCTACAGTCTGGAACCGCGATACCGCTATGGTCACAGGTTCGAATCCTGCCTCGGGCATGGATGTGTGTGATGTCCTTTAGATTAGTTAGGTTTAAGTAGTTCTAAATTCTAGGGGACTGATGACCTCAGAAGTTAATCCTCATAGTGCTCAGAGCCATTTTCTTAAACATGTACGTACCGTCAGTAAGAGTTCTGAAGGCACACAAAGTGATTAGATGTACCTGGGATTAGTGTGGTGTGCAAAAACGTTATGTCAGTGACATAAAGCAGTCCAGATCGTGTGGTGCATAACGTTTTACTTACAAGAAAAATTCCGATCCAGTTGAGATCACCAGCAGTAGTGACCTAATATTAAGTCCCCACAGTCACGTACTATTGTTCATTACATTAATGGACTGAAATAAAATGATCTGATTATCTTGTAGTTAAAATTTTTGCCTGAAAGCAAAAACAAAAGATCCGATTCTCTAAGAAATTCTGTAGTTCCCAAAGAGAAAATTCAGTGTGAGTCAGAATTTAAGCGACCGGAAATTGAAAAAAAAAATTACAGTGTGGTGTTCGAAATTCAGTTTCTTACCGACGGGAATGTTTGTGAGCGCTAACTAATGGTACAAAATGGTAGTGCATAACGTGTCGGTAGAAGAAAATGCTAGCCCACAAGAGAGTATTTTGTACCACTGTATGTTTTAAGTTTGGTTAAATGCAAAGATAAGGAGGTAAATACAATAAAACAAAGCAATTTACATAGTAGAGAGGTTATTGTAGGGATGAATATGTTTCTACTTGTTACCGTCATGTAATTCATTCGCGAACACAGCAGATGTTTCGAGCACGGGCTAATCTTGCTAAACTGAGAGTTAGCACTTTCTTCCACTGACCCATTCTCAATAGGACCGACAGCCAACATTTTCGGTTCAATACACATAGAATGTTCTTTGTGAAGGGTAATTTTCGTATCTGGTACCTATACGCCAGACAGCGAACTATAAGGTCATTGGAAAAATACCGCTTTACTGTCCTAGGCAAGACATGGAGTGCTGTTACCTTCTTTGAGTCTTTGAAGAACTGCAATATACTTAATGGTGAGGAAGACAATATCGAGAGCAGATGTTTTGGTTGTTGTGGATGAATTCGGGTCAAATAGCAAAACCGATCTACTCCTCCTAGTGTGTTATTTCTTAATGTAACTGCCTCAGCAACTTCTTTTTTTATTCGACTACATTCCATTTACCTTTCTTTACTTTTGTCGAGATATCTTTTCAAGGCGCTATCTATTCCGTTCAACTACTTTTGAGAATCCTTTTCCGTCTGCGACAGAATTACAATGTCTTCTGCAAACGGGGAAATATTTATTTATTCTCCCTCAACATAAATGCTCTTTTCAGTTTGCTTCATTGTTTACTTTACTGCTTACTCACTGTACAGTTCGAATAACATCAGGGACAGGCTATAAGCCTGTCTAACTACTTCGCAATTAATGCTTCCGTTTCATCCCATTTGACTTCTGTGTTTGTACAGTCGTTCAAAAATGGTTCAAATGGCTCTGAGCACTACGCGACTTTACTTCTGAGGTCATCAGTCCCCTAGAACTTAGAACTACTTAAACCTAACTAACCTAAGGACATCACACACATCCATGCCCGAGGCAGGATTCGAACCTGCGACCGTAGCGGTCGCGCGGTTCCAGACTGTAGCTCCTAGAACCGCTCGGCCACTCCAGCCGGCTGTACAAGTTGCCCTGAATTTGAGCCCTGCTACCTCCAGAATTCCGATGAACGTTTTCCAGTCAACATTATCAAGATCTTTTCTGACTCTTCATATGTTATAAACAAAGGTTTGGCTTCCTTCAGTCTTCCTTGTAACATAATACGTAGTGTCAGTATGGCCTCACGTACTACAACATCTGCTGCGAACCCAAACTGGCCCTCGCAGAGATCGGCTCCTATAAATTGTGTCATCATATCAGTATTTTAAACTGATATTTCGATAACATCCACACCAGCCAGCAGTTGCCTTCCAGGAAATGGGAATTGTTGAACTCATCTTGAAATGAGATTAGAATAGTAATTATTGAATTCTTCTTGAAGTCAAAGGGCATTTCAGCCACGAAGGCGGCCAGAAAAGTAATGGCTCCGGAGATTTTTGCCTGAACACTCTTAAAGCATTTGAAACAAAACAAACTTAAGTAAAATTCTATATCTTCATTATTCATATTTAAGTATTTACTTCACATCATAGTCACCCTGCCTCCAAATACATTTCTCCCAATGAGAGACCAGTTTGTTGATAATGTCAGTGCAGACTGTTTGACTTTGTTGGTTGAGCCACAACCTCACCTCTGCTTACACCGTTTCGTCACTATCAAAGTAAAGTCTTCGAAGGTGTTCTCTAAATTATGAACACGAATGAAGATCGGATGGAACGAAGTCGGGACTGTATAGAGGATGGCCGTTGACAGCGCTCTTGTAGAGTCTGCCATGGTCATGCAGAAGCGCAGGGTGTTCTATGTGTGGACGAACTCTTGGCATTCAAAACCGAGTTACAGCACAGCGTTTCTCACCCAACGACGCAGTTACGTTACACACCGCCATGTTATACGCTACAATTCGGAGACCACTAGCAACAGAGAGCTACAAATACAAGGGTTGGAACTTTAATAATGTCAGCTATTTATTTAGAGAGAAAAATAGATACCTGTTTTAAACTTTTACTAATCTTCATAGTAGTCACCAGCATTGTGTATAACCCGTTGCCAGCGATGTGGAAGTCGTAGGATACTTTCAGTAGTGTCACTTGTGTTGACAGTTCGAGCGGCGCGGTCTATTGCCCGACGAATTGCTAGCAGTTCTGAAGCAAACGCCGTGAAGTGTTTCCTTCATTTTAGAGTGCAGTAGGTTGTATAGCACTTAGCAGGCCCATCAGTCAAACAAATCAGTAACAGCTTGCACTGGACGTGCTTGAATATTGTCCTGCAAAATGATGGTCAGGTCTTGCAAAAAGTCTCATCACTTCTGTCTCTAAGCTGGTCGTAGGTTGTGTTCCAAAAATGAACAGCATAGAGACATAAGTGATGACACTTTCTGCAGGATCTGACCATCATTATGTAGGACAGTGCTCAAGCACGGACAGTGCAAGCTGTTTCTGATTTATTTGACTGATGGGGCTGCTAAGTGCTATACCACCTACTGCACTCCCCTGACCTAAGCCCTCGTAAGTTCAACTCGGTTTCTCAACTGAAGGAAACACTTCACGGCAGTCGCGTCAGAACTGCTACAAATTCGTCGGGCAATAGACCGCGCCGCTCGAACTGTCAACACAACTGGCACTGCTAAGAGTATCCTACGACTTCCACATCGCTGGCAACGGGCTACACACGATGCTGGTGACTGCTTTAAAGGTCAGTAAAACTTTGAAACACGTATCTATTTTGTACGAGCTGTAAATAAGTAGCTGCCACTATTAAAGTTACAACCCTCGTATGTAGATGTGGAGAATGAAGATGTAGAACGATAATAACATTGGTTTTGTTGAAAAATTTAGTTTTCAGACAAAAAAACTCGGAGGCATTAGTTCTCACCATGCCCTGGAACGTCTTTCATATAAGGTGGAATAATTTCGTCACGGTTAGCTCTGCTAAGGAAGTCAGTACTTCTGAAGGAAGGCGCCTGCTACAGGTGACATGTTTCGGCAATAGCATAATTTACGCCTCGTCGTTATTTAATTCCTCTTCTCTTTCTTATAATATTATGGTTCAAATGGCTCTGAGCACTATGAGACTTAACATCTGAGGTCATCAGTCCCCTAGAACTTAGAACTACTTAAACCTAACTAACCTAAGGACATCACACACATCCATGCCCGCGGCAGGATTCGAACCTGCGACCGTAGCGGTCGCGCAGTTCCAGAGTGAAGCGCCTAGAACCGCTCGACCACATCGTATAATATTATGGCCCACTTCATTTCCTTGCTTAGCACTTCTGTACAGGGTGCTAACTAATACATGGGGAACCTCCGTGGAACGGATGGAGGTTTGAAAAACAAGCAATAAAATTCATGTATAAGTGTGGACAATTTCTTTTTAATTTTCTTAGTTACAGAAATATTTTCGTGTTCCATGTTTTCTTACTATCACTCTGTTTATTCACAAATCTCCACCTAGGTTCTACAGCTATTTTTCTTTTCAAATGTTCGTGTCCTGACGGTGTTACGCCAGTATTTTTGTCTGTATCTTAGTACTCATATTAGTAGTAAATAAAAACTTCCTTTCAGTATTCAGAACAACGACGGAAGCTTATTTTACAGTTCTTCTATCTATTGTGCACAGGTCTGCGACACATTAATTAACATCATGTGTATCCCGTCCGCACATCAACTTCCGGCGGGAAAAGTAAATGGGTGCAACAGTGAGATTCCCCACCAGGATAAATTAGGACAACAGCTGCGGAGGGGTGTAATCCTCATTGGAACACATTATTTTTCTCAGAGAAGACTACAGAAAAATTTTTGTTGGTCAGCCGACTGAAGAGTTCACGGACGTCACAGGAAGTGAGTGCTTCTGAGGCAATCGCTACGGTTGCGGCACACACGCAGCGCTGACTCACCTGGAACGGAATCTTTGAATTTTTTACCCATTTTGTGTGTGTTATGCGTTGTAATATTTTACTTGATATGAAAACTACCTGGTACATTACTTCGGGAAGTGTTGCATAGTCGATGTAAAGCAATGGTATTCAAATGATTATAAATAACTCGAATCACAAGTCTTCCACAATATAATCAACATCATGCGAATAATTAATCAGCATAACGCACGTTCATATCTAAAGAGGGCATTTCGCGGAATTATCTTGTAAACAAGCTGTTGCGAGCAGCGCACGAACACAGCTAGGGTGGCTTGGCTCGGCGATAAAACGGGCCGCGACGTAAATCCAATTACAACCTGTAATCCGCATGAGTACGCAGGGGGCAATAAAATAAATGTTTCCGCCACATTCCCCCTCCCTCCGGCCTCTCCTGTGCAGCAACGTTTTTCCCAGATACAACCAGAGGGTGAAAAAAAGAGGCTTTTTTACGAGTGTTTCATTTGGAAGGCGAGGAGTGTGCGCCGTTTTCTGGCTACAGGTGAATAAGCTTTCACTGTTCCATTTTCTTTGAATAAAATGCAGTTACTGCCGGTTCATAAATGGCGCATTGGTCTGTTAACATCTTGGGAATAGCAAAATGCCCACGTAGCTCTAAGTGTATTAATTTAATAAATCTAAAGTGAGATCATATTTAGTCTCTGAGTAAAAGAAGTTTCAGTTCTATTGATGAATGACCACCACCTTTAAATTGTGTTACCTTGTAATTTGTGAAGAAAATATATTCTTGCTACTCGTAAAGTATGTGTTTGCAAACACACGTTGCAGTGTAAAGAGAGAATTTTGCGGAATTATTTTGTAAAGAAGCTGTTTCGAGGTGCGCGCGAACATAATAAGGGTGGTTTGGCTCGGCTAGGCTAACACTTGTACAAAAATGTACAGGGGATAGCAAAAAATAATGTGAACAATTGTAGTAAAGGGATGGTTGTGTTTGACGATCAGCAACGCACATAAGGCACGTGTAGCGTTGGACTGTACGATACGGAATAGGTGTCACTGTAGGTTGTTTGAGGGTGGTTCACACTTCGTATTTGCTTTCAGTGGCTGAGGTCGAAGTGCAATGAAAGACCAAACAGAGTTCCAAAGAGGGTAGATCGTGGGGGCCCGATTAGCTGGAGCATCAGCAACCAAGACAGCCAACTTATTGAAAGTTTCAAGAACAACTGTTTCAACAGTCATGACAGCCCGCCCAAACCATGGAAAGACGTCATCGTGTAAATGTAACAGGGGGCGCAAATCAAAATTAAATGACAGAGATCGTGGTACGCTAACACGAATTGTGTCAAAACAACACAAAACCACCGCGTCTAAAGTGACTGTAGAGCTGAGTGGCCATCTTCGAGACCCCGTGTCTACCGACTCTGTTCGCCGAGAACTCCACAAAGCGAACATCCATGAATGAGCTGCTATACCGAAACCATTAGTGACGACAACCAACGCAAAAAAGCGTAAAACATGGTGTCAGAAGCATAAATCTTAGACGGACGACCAGCCAGGGTGGCCGAGCGGTTCTAGGCGCTACAGTCTGGAACCGCGCGACCACTACGGTCGCAGGTTCGAATCCTGTCTCGGGCATGGATGTGTGTGATGTCCTTAACTTAGTTAGGTTTAAGTAGTTCTAAGTTCTAGGGGACTGATGACCTCAGCAGTTAAGTCCCATAGTGCTCAGAGCCATTTGAACCATTTTGAACCTAGACGGACGATCAGTGGAAACACGTCATAACGTCATATGGTCCCACGAGCCAACGTTTCAGTTATTTCCAAGGAGTAGCAATACAAGTGTTGTTGCCGATTTATCGTCCCATCGACAACATGGTCAGCAGAGACAGAATATAGGGGCACAGTAGGAATGGACAGAAAAGAAGTCCTCTTCAAACAGACCACCCCGCAATTTGCTTCAGTGATTTAGGAAAATCGAGGGATATCTGATCTCGGACGGTCAGCAGGGGACTTTAACCGCCATCTTCCGCAACATGAACCCACTGAAAGGAGACGTCCCACGTTGGACGTTCCTAGAGAACTGCAGGAAGACTTGAACAAAAATTAAACATGATCTAATGAAGAACAGCTCTCTGTAAATGAGCATAAATCAAGGGCTTATTTCAATAGTGATACAAGTCCATTACCTCCACTTTTATGTCTATAATGCTTCTGAAATTAATGAGACAAACAAACAGAAAGAATGGATCATCTCTAGCAAGAAGCCTAATGCTTGAATATTTCTGGTAACTCAACTGCAGATTTTGCAGCGTTCATTTAACTTTAGGACTCTGTATCTCAATATGAACAAAAATGTACTTGTACCAGTATTGAAATAAGCCCTTCAAATGTAAGATAATGACTACAAGATGATTTTGCTAAATGGCAACAAACAGCTGGGATAAATACTTAAGATGCAGGGGTGCTAAAAAGATCGTTTGGACACATGGCTGTTAGCGAGTTCCAATGGAGTTACACCTACTTGAAAGTATGGTTCAAATGGCTCTGAGCACTATGGGAATTAACTTCTGAGGTCATCAGTCCCCTAGAACTTAGAACTACTTAAACCTAACTAACCTAAGGACATAACACACATCCATTCCCGAGGGAGGATTCGAACCTGCGACCGTAGCGGTCGTGCGGTTGCAGACTGTAGCGCCTAGAACCGCTCGGCCACCCTGGCCGGCTTGAAAATATGGATAAAATATCGTTGCAGTGTAGTTTTCAGTGAGTGAAAGCACACATGGGAACACACTAGGCAAGTTGAGAGTCGTGTATTAAGCGGCTCTTTCAATTTTGCTACTGTTTGTTTCTCCAACTCATTAAAGTAGTGTTTGCAAACATTACGCAAAGGCATTTTGTAATCAGCATCGATACAGACTCTTTTGAGCTACGTCTCTTTGAGACACTGCTATGGCAGCATGTTTGCCTGTCGCGAGCTCCGCACCTTTCTCGCCAATCAGAGGAGAATGTGGTGTTGGGCCATGCTGGCGGGAGAGTTTTAAATAGCGCTTTGTTCCGGATCGTCTAGGCGAGGTGTTTAGTGATTCTGAGAGGGCGGCTGCAGTTTGGGGATTTGGAGAGTTTCAGCTGTCTGCAGTGGATGGTAACGGGCAGAGTTTTCAGTCATCTTCGTCGTGTGATATTCGCATTCGCGCATTTATTTTTCAGTCATTTTGTATCCTGACTGCGAGCGTGACCTGATATTTAGGCGAGAGGTATTACAGAGTCGCGGGGATCTTTTGTTTTTCGTAAGTGGGAAGCTGATTACAGAATGATCTCATACACATACTATCCTAAGAATTACGCGTTCAGTTTCGTCATTCTCTCCTGCGCTTTAGACCATTCAGTGTTTTGCGGGAAATTGTGCATAGAAAACGTACATTTCTGTGATTGGTAGCAATTCGACTCACGTTTCACGTTTATATTCAATGTTCGATTAATTCCAAGTCAATATACAATATCAGCTCAAATTTAGTATCACTCATTGCTGCTTTTCTAAATCATTTATTGCTGGAATATGAATGTTTCTATGGTAGATTTCCCATACTCTATGTATGTTAAAGTCTCTACGAAATACTGTAACTTGCACAAAGAGTGGTATTAATGTCATCAGCAGTCCTTAGTACATGCGGAGTTTGTCGTTCGAATCACATCGTCATTCAATTATTTTGGTGAGGTATTAACAGTGGTCAACCACTTTCAGATTGAGGTATTTTGATTACAAGCCCGTGGAACCACTGCATTGCTCTATGTTTGGTAATAAGCTGACCACATCAACGCTCTGTTGTTTTGCTAAGATTTTACGAGTAATTTTCGCGCTGTTTGACGACCAGTTATTTAAGAACTGCCGGTCAGTTGCACTTTCGCTTCTTGTTAAAAATGTGATCTACTGTGAGTATTTTTTCTTGATTTCGAAATTAGATTGCATAACAAAATTGATTAAAGGATCATAACAAATATAAAGGGTGTTAGTTTATAGGTGCAAATATTGTGATTAATGGTATCTTAATAGTTACTCACTTCATTGCGTTAGTTCTTTTTCGCTGCGTCTATCGGTCTTCCCACAAGCCCGTCAGTACAGGCTTCACGTTTTGTGTACGCACATTCACACATCAACGCCTAACCTGCTGCCCAGGAGAAAATAAACATCAGTGGTTGGCTTGGGCAACGTCTGCTTGGAGGTACTAACCGAACTAAAAACATACTTCTCGTCACAGATATAATTATTAGTCTGAAAATGAAGTAAATACTGATGATGTAACATTGTTGAGTAAACTGTCCTCAGCTTTCAGTAGAAATATCTGCCTTACATACCAAACACCCTGAACATTTCGTAATAACTGCAGGGCATACACACACACACACACACACACACACACACACACACACACAAAATATATATATGCTAACACCTTTGTATTGGTCTTTTTCACTGACGCACATGTACATCACCATGAGGGGTGAGGTACACGTACACACGTGGTTTCCGTTTTCAATTAAGGAGTGGAATAGAATGTGTCCCGAAATGTCAGGCCAATAGATGTTCAATGTGGTGGCCATCATTTGCTGCACACAATTGCCATCTCTCGCGTAGTGAATGTCGTACACGCCGCAGTACATCTGGTGTAATGTCGCCGCAAGCTGCCACAATACGTTGTTTCATATCCTCTGGGGTTGTAGGCACATCACGGTACACATTCTCCTTTAACGTATATGTGCGTCAGTGAAAAAGACCAATAAAAAGGTGTTAGCATGTGGACGTCATGTGATGTTCCAGTCTCTTCAGTACCTAAGGTCGATCACCGTTCCCTTTGGATCCCTACGTAATTCGGTGCTCTCCGATACACACGACCGAACAGCGAAGGAGTGGTACTCAAGCGTCATATATATATCCGCTGAATTTCGGATACAGCTAAAAAATACACAATCTAACCGCTGTAAGTTCAACAAAATGCTTTGGGATTACAGTTGGGATTCAGTTGGAACGGTCACACACACACACACACACACACACACACACACACACACACACACATCAAAAAGTGAGTATAAATTTTAAAACTGAATAAATCACGGAATAAAGTAGATAGAGAGGTACAAATTGACACACATGCTTGGAATGGCATGAGGTTTTATTAGAAATACAACAGTTCAAAAAATGTCCGACAGATGGCGCTTCATCTGATCAGAATACCAATAATTAGCATAACAAAAAAATGGTTCAAATGACTATGAGCACTATGGGACTTAACATCTGAGGTCATCACTCCCCTAGAACTAAGTACTACTTAAACCTAACTAACCTAAGAACATCACACACATCCATGCCCGAGGCAGGATTCGAACCTGCGACCGCAGCGGTCGCGCAGTTCCAGGCTGTAGCGCCTAGAAGCGCTCGGCCACTCCGGCCGGCTTCGCATAGCAAAGTAAGACAAAACAAAGATGATGTTCTTTACAGGAAATGCTCAATATGTCCACCATCATTCCTCAACAATAGCGGTAGTCGAGGAATAATGTTGTGAACAGCACTGTAAAGCATGTCCGGAGTTATGGTGAGGCATTGGCGTCGGATGTTGTCTTTCAGCATCCCTAGAGATGTCGGTCGATCACGATACACTTGCGACTTCAGGTAACCCCAGAGCCAATAATCGCACGGACTGAGGTCTGGGGACCTGGGAGGCCAAGCATGACGAAAGTGGCGGCTGAGCACACGACCACCACCAAACGACGCGCGCAACAGATCTTTTACGCGTCTAGCAATATGAGGTGGAGCGCCATCCTGCATAAACATCCTACGCTCCAGCAGGTATTTATGGGGATGATACGATTCTGCAACATATCGGCGTACCTCTCACCCGTCACGGTAGCAGTTACAAAATCAGGATCACGCGTTTCCTCGAAGAAAAAAGGCCCGATAACGGTAGATGTGGTAAATCCAACCCATACCGTGACTTTCTCGTCGTGCAATGGAGTTTCCACGACATTTCTAGGATTTTCGGTAGTCCAAATTCTGCAGTTGTGGGCGTTGACAGACCCTCGGAGCGTGAAATGAGCTTCATCGGTCGACAACACGTTACTGAACCAATCGTCATCTTCCGCCATCTTTTGAAACGCCCACACCGGAAATGCCCTCCGCTTCACTAAATCGCCAGGTAACAGTTCACGTACACACGTGGTTTCCGTTTTCAGTTACGGAGTGGAATAGAGTGTGTCCCGACATGTCAGGCCAATAGATGTTCGGTGTGGTGGCCATCATTTGCTGCACACAATTGCAATCTCTGGCGTAATGAATGTCGTACACGCCGAAGTACATCTGGTGTAATGTCGCCGCAAGCTGCCACAATAAGTTGTTTCATATCCTCTGGGGCTGTAGGCACATCACGGTACACATTCTCCTTTAACGTACCCCACAGAAAGAAGTCCAGAAGTGTAAGATCAGGAGAACGGGCTGGCCAATTTATGCGTCCTCCACGTCCTATGAAACGACCGTCGAACATCCTGTCAAGGGTCAGCCTAGTGTCAATTGCGGAATGTGCAGGTGCACCATCATGTTGATACCACATACGTCGACGGGTTTCCAGTGGGACATTTTCGAGCAACGTTGGCAGATCATTCTGTAGAAACGCGATGTATGTTGCACCTGTTTAGCCCCTGCAATGAAGTGAGGACCAATGAGGTGGTCGCCAATGATTTCGCACCATACATTTACAGTCCACGGTCGCTGTCGCTCTACCTGTCTGAGCCAGCGAGGATTGTCCACGGGCCAGTAATTCATGTTCCGTAGATTCACTGCCCCGTGGTTTGTGAAACCCACTTCATCGGTAAACAGAAGAACTGCATCCCATTCTCTGTTAATGCCCATTGACAGAATTGCACTCGATGATTGAAGTCATCACCATGTAATTGCTGATGTAGCGACACATGAAACGGGTGAAAGCGGTGACGATGCAGTATGCGCATGACACTACTTTGACTCAGTCCACCGGCTCTCGCAATGTCCCGTGTACTCATGTGTGGGTTCATGGCAACATCAGCTGACACACCAACTGCACCCGCTTCTCCTGTGACGGGCCTGTTACGGACCCGTTTGCGTGCTACGACCATACCTGTTGCATATAGTTGGCGGTAGATGTTTTGCAATGTGCGGCACGTTGGATGCTCTCTGTCCGGGTACCGTTCTGCACACACCCTGCAGACTTCAGCTGCATTTCGTCAACACTCGCCGTAGATGAGTATCATCTCCGCCTTTTCAGAGTTCGAATACACCATTGTCACAGTTCCTACAACACTACACTATAACAGACGTCTGGTAACACGGTGTACTACAGTTGGTCTGCGTGCGGAGACGAATGCAGAATAACAATAGCAGCAAGCGCTACATGCGGACGCTGTGACAACTAGACCAAACCACAACAGAGCACTACAGCCACACTCGTAAACACGGTCGTCATCGTAAACATGTCCCTTCAGATGCTGCTCGCCGACCGTGGCTCGTGTTTGTTACAACACGCAACTGAACGTCGGAAGTTTCAAGCGTCAACTTTAGGTTACAATATCTCCGCATGTAATTAACATTTTACAATGCAACAAACGACACTGATTACGTATTTGTTCATATGTTCAGATGTGCTAACAAAACTAACGTGGTTCCATTTAAAAAAACGTAGGTTTGTGTTAAAATAACATACTTCCGTGCATTTTTGTATGGTTTGTATTAAACAATTACACTAGCCCCTCTCCTCACGTTCGGTCTGTGGAATCGGTTCGTCAGTATTTGATGTGGTTTACGAAATATATCCAGCGGTAACGTTAGATGACTCACCCTGTATATATATATATATATATATATATATATATATATATATATATATATATATATATATATATATATGTGTGTGTGTGTGTGTGTGTGTGTGTGCGTGTTTGTGTATACCCTACAGATTCGAAGTGATGATTATTAACTCAATAAGGTATCCATGGTGTTTATAGTATGGGTTCGACACAGAGGCAAGTCCATAGGTAATAAGACTAACACCCTTCGTAGGAAATGCTGATAGTGGGAGATTTTGAGGACAACCTTGTTGGCTTGTAGAGTGTGGAACTAAGACACTTCTACAGAAAGAATATTTCAACTTGCTTAAAAATGTTTACTTGTGTACTGTCAACAGCTGAAACCTACACTGTTAAAAATCTTCTGTCTCCACCGTCAAGAGAGATTACCTTCCTTGGAACGCACTTTTGGCCATATGTCCATGAGATGTTTTTGGTCGTTACCCTCTCTTGGATTGTTTCTTGCAACTTGTCAGTATTAAGCAAAGTCACTCTTTATAACAAAAAGAAAGAGCCCTGTACTATCTGATTACAATGTTATTGATCAATGTCACATCCTATGAGTACTTAGCAGTAATGATATGAAGCGCCGGCCGGTGTGGCCGTGCTGTTCAAGGCGCTTCAGTCCGGAACCGCGAGACTGCTACGGTCGCGGGTTCGAATCCTGCCTCGGGCATGGATGTGTGTGATGTCGTTAGGTTAGTTAGGTTTAAGTAGTTCTAAGTTCTAGGGGACTGATGACCTCAGATGTTAGGTCCCATAGTGCTCAGAGCCATTTGAACCATTTGATATGAAGCGACTTGAAATGCGCCGACCTCGTAAATTAGAATTTGCAAGGTAACTTACGAAGTGTGGCTGTAGAATAACTGATGCTGTCACAGAGTAAGAACACAAGCGCCAAAGATGAACGACCAATAGCACTGAGGCGTGAAGCCTTACTAGTAGAATGCGGCATCTCTGGTGACTGTAGACAAACCAGTGTGGCAGTAGCCGTCGTTAGTGAATGAGATATTGTTTTATTTTGCCAGGACAGTTATAAAGACACTAATAGAGCAACGAATTATCTTCAAGTTTCACATGAAATTTGGAAAAAACTACTACTGAAACCCATCTTTTACTGAAAGAATTGTATAGCGAAGAATGTTAATCATGTACGCGACTTTCTGAGTGCTTCAAGTGTTTCCAAGATGGCCAAGAAGATGATGACTCACGCCCAAGGCGCCTTGCGACTTCGAAAACGGATAAAAATATCGAAGGTAGTTTGTATGATTCTATCTGACAGTCGGTTGAGTATTCGATCGATTGCTGAAACTGTAGAAACTGATAAAGAATACGTGAGGAAAATTTTCCGTAACCAAGTTAACATGAGACAAGTGTGTGCGAAACTGGTGTCGAAAATTCTCACAGTAGAACAAAAAGAAGTTTTTGAATATATTTGTCATGACACTATGAATACCGCTGAAAATAATCCTAGCTTTCTGGAAAGAATAATAACATATGACGAGTCTTGGTTTTTCACTTATGATCCAGAAACTAAACGCCAAATCCATGCATTGGAAGGGCTCAGTTTCACAGAACGCGAAAAACGCTCCAATGAATGAATGAAGATTCGAAGCGATGACAATTGTTTCTTCGATATTCATGAAATTGTGTTTCTTCCCTGTCTTCCTGAAGGTCAAACTGTTCATCAGCCTCGGGGAAGAACAATTCATAACACCGGCTCATACCACATTGTCTGTTAAGAGGGTTCTACCGAAGTACACCACATTAATGCTGAGCCACCAACCTTACTCGCGTGACATAGCACAATGTAACTTTTACCTAGTACCCAGTACCCAACGTCAACTTTGCATTAAAAAGAACAAGACTGCAGTCTCTTGAAGCAGTGAAAGAAAAAGCGGTACGTGTCGTCAAGGAACTCGCAGAAGAAGACTTCCAGCACTGTTCCTGTTAATGAAAAATTCTTACGGAACGGGGTTAGGGAAGGGGAATAAATTCAGGGTGATAATAACTAAATACGTATTTTTTTGAAATAAATCTCATAGTCACACCTCGTAGTTTTGTTGAAAGGATTTGGGAAAATGGAATGGATCTGCAATGTTCAAAAAAATGGTTCAAATGACTCTGAGAACTATGCGACTTAACTTCTGAGGTCATCAGTCGCCTAGAACTTAGAACTAATTAAACCTAACTAACCTAAGGACATCACACACATCCCTGCCCGAGGCAGGAGTCGAACCTGCGACCGTAGGGGTCGCTCGGCTCCAGACTGTAGCGCCTAGAACCGCACGGCCACTCCGGCCGGCTGATCTGCAAAGTGAATTGTAGAGAAGTCACTGGTGCATTTCTAGTCTGATCCAGTGTTTTTACACCGTATCAACTACACATGATAACAAACATGGAACGAATTCAGAAACAGACAGTCAGGACCGTAAAATGATGGTACAGCTCAAATGGAAGTGTTAAAAAGAAAACAGCTACGAGAAGTTGTATCGGAGACTTTGGAAGAGAGGCGGCCTAGTTCTCGTAAAGTATCGTTGGGGACTGTATTTGGAGAGGTCTTCTTGACCATTACTATGCCACTTCTGTTTATTCCGTGGAGGTATCATGAGAATTAGATAAATTAGAGCATGTACAGGGGGCCTATAGACAGTTATATTTCACTCCCTCAATACACTAATGGAACAGGAAAGAAAAACGATGATATTTTTACGATGAGGAAAAAAACACATTTCTTCCACAGTGTGACAGGTGCACCGCTATGGTTAAACCTCAACTAGGGATGGCGATTATATCGGTTTCCTTCAACGCTCGTTTAACAGGACTGTGAAAAAACAGTCAAAACAATGAATTTCCGAAATAACCGATTTTCGTTTTTTTTACTCCCTATGTTTCAAGACACATAGTCAAAAAATAAAATTAAATCGTCAAATAAAAAAAGGACTTTGTCCATCCACTGTTCGTTCCTTTTCCTGAAAAGTGATGTAGTTGGCTACTACATAAAATCCCCAGTATTGTCCTACTAATTCGAAATTTTTTTAATTGGGGATCATACGACTGCTTGGGCATTAGGAACAGTCGGTGGTAAAGGGTGAAAACTGAGGTTGAACAATTTTATTTTTCGTGTGAATTTGTCCGTTTCCAAGGCCTAAAAGCAGATAAAGGCATATTGTGTTAACACAGGCAGCGTATCAGTTGCTTCCTATTTTTAGTTATGAATTAACTGTTAAGTTTCAAGTTTTCTCCTCATGTGATGTCGCAAGTTTGTAGTGGCTCTTCCAGGTTTTAATCTTTTAAAGCGCATAGACCGTTATACTTCATACCGCACTTCGCAAAATACTTTCAGAATAGTGATACTCCCATTCGGTAATACAATTGATGTCCCATGATGACAGTGAGAAACTGCCGTATAGACCAGGTACACCAAGTCTTGCACGCTGCTTGGACATGCATAGCATCTAATACGTCACGCCATATCGTAACAGTTACATAACTGTCCCAGCAAAATTATACCAATTCTAATGCCATTTGTTTGTTGCTCTTTTCTGTCGGCATTGTTACTAAAATAGCAGATTGCTTCACTTTTACAATACAATATTCCCAATCAATATAAATTTTATGAATAAAAATAGTCGCTATTCAAAATAGTTTTATTTAAAAACTAAAAATTTTCTCACTGTTGGAATGGCTGTTTGATACAGGGTGACTATCATTGAACTATATGTAAAAAGTTGTAAATCTGTTACACACTATGGCAAGCAAACACTTTATTAAAAATGTAAACGTCGTTACAGATATTCGGATTTAGGTTATGACACGTTCGATATGGCTGCCATCATTGGCGATGATGTGGCTCAGAGGAATAGCGAAACTGTGCATGACTCGCTGAAGTGTCGGAATATCGATGTTGTAGAAGACCTCCCGAGTGGCTGTTTTAGCTCAGCAACGGTTTTGGGCTTATTGCTGTACACCTTGTCTTTAATAAAGTCCCAGATCCAGATAAAATGGGAGCCAATCGAGGCCCATGCCAGTGGCCTCTGGGTACCCCAGAGCCAGACTGCCGTCTCCAGAGTGCTCCTCCAGCTATCCTGCTTCGTTGGGGTCCAGCTCCTTGTTGCTTGAACGACATCTTGTCGAAATCAGGCGCACTGTGGATAATGGGGATGAAATCATCTTCCAAAACCTTCACGTACCGTTCTGTAGTCACCGTGCCATCAAGGAATATCGCTCCGATTATTCTGTGACTGAACACTGCACACCACACAGTCCCCCAAATGAGCCAATTTTGTTTCTTGACGAACCCATCCAGTTCAAGGTAGGCTTCGTCGCTAAACCGAACCACACATGTGCATTGTAATTCCCATCACGCCCCTCGGCCACCATGCAGTTTGAACGTCCTAACTTAACCGTTCAGAACTTATGACGATTTTATTTCATATATTTTAATAACTGCCACCCTGTATTTCGGTTTCTTTGCCCAGTTACTAATAAAAAATGGAACATTTGTCTTAACTGAGAGCAAACAAATGCCGAAAAATACCTGTTACTCAGAAGTAAAATACCGGTATCGGTATTAACCGATCGTTTTTTCGCATCCCTGACCTGAAACTGTGCCACACATAACGCGGAATACCTTCTAGTTCTGTCTTCAGGCAAATGCAGTGCACAGGGATGTAACACATTCCGTCGTTGATGCAAATGCGGGCATTATACCCAGGGTGCGGGGGATCTAAAGGTTAACTTTACACAAATGCTGGGCATTGCACGTACTGAAGAAACACTTAAGTGTCTAGGTAGGTTTATCAGACCATACTATGATATTTGTGACGTCGTCTTTGGCATCCACGGTTGTTGGAACCAGCCACAAAAATGCTACTGCAGAAATCGGTCTTCAGAATGCTGGTGTTTGTGTGCAGTCCACAAACGCGGAACACGTCAACGACCATATGTTGCGAAAGCAAACTTCGCGCAATGTCATTTTGAATTAGTATCGATACAGACTCTTTGAGCTACGTCTCTTTGAGACACTGCTGGGGCAGCATGTGGGATCCGTACCAGACATGGTTGATGGAAGAGATAGAGAAGATCCAACGGAGAGCAGCGCGCTTCGTTACAGGATCATTTAGTAATCGCGAAAGGGTTACGGAGATGATAGATAAACTCCAGTGGAAGACTCTGCAAGAGAGACGCTCAGTAGCTCGGTACGGGCTTTTGTTGAAGTTTCCAGAACATACCTTCACCGAGGAGTCAAGCAGTATATTGCTCCCTCCTACGTATATCTCGCGAAGAGTCCATGAGGATAAAATCAGAGAGATTAGAGCCCACACAGAAGCATATCGACAATCTTTCTTTCCACGAACAATAGGAGACTGGAATAGAAGGGAGAAACGATAGAGGTACTCAAGGTACCCTCCGCGACACACCGTCAAGTGGCTTGCAGAGTATGGATGTAGATATAGATGTAGATGTACCTGCGGCGAGTTCCGCACCTTTCCAGCCAATCAAAGGAGAATGCGGCATTGGCCTACGCTGGCGGGAGAGTAAAAATCACCCTTTGTTTCGGATCGTTGAGGCGAGGTGTTTAGAAGTTCTGTGGGGGCGGCAGCCGTTTGGAGATTTAGAGAGACTGTTTCAGCTGCCTGCAGTGGATGGTAACTGGCAGCGTTTTCAGTCATTTTCGTCATATGATATTCGCTTTCGCGCATTTATTTTTCAGTCATTTGGTGTCCTGAACTTGAGATGAACTGCGAGCGTGTACTTGAAAGGGTACAGTACCGCCCGACATTGAAAATAGGTACAACATACTTCATTATTTTTGTCACAACAACACATTTTTTCTGTAAAATAACTCAATTTCAATTAATACAGCGGAGCCGAATACCAGTGTGGGAAAGAATGACAATTTATTTATTTAATTGATCACATGTGCACTCCCACAAAATAAATCCCTACATCCAGTTTGGTGAGATCTGTGAAATGAATGAATGTATGGTCGTCTGCTAACCTCAGATAGTGAATGTGAATATATGATCATCTTTGAGTCGATCCTTTGGCCACCTTTGGTGGGACCAAAGAGATGAAATTTACCTGAGCTTTGAGCGCCTGAAATGTGGCTGACCAATACGGTAGCATGGTCTTCCCCCCGCCTCGACAGAGGTGCGAGATGACTTACAGAACGGCCATGTTTCAGCACTCTGACGCTGGATCTTGTGCTGTTAAGGCCTTTTTTAGTTGTGCTCCGTAATGACAAAAGAGTAGGAGATGGTATGCATGTGGAATATTTAAGAGTAGTTTGAAATAATAATTTCTCTATTGCAGGAACTTTTGTGGGGAGAATTAAATGTCAGGCAGGTAATTGTAGTAATCTTCGGAAGTGACCAATGGTCACAATGAAACCACGTGTAGCAATAAGTTGAAATACTTCCGTGTGCTTAAGTTAAGCTGAATTACTAGCGTGTGTACAAAAAGTTGAAATATTTAAGAAATAGCATGTGTACCATATGTTGAAATATTTAAGAAATGGCGTGTGCAGGACTTGAAATTAGAGACGAGTACTTCCACGTGGTGAGTACTGTGTGAGTATCAAACTGTGTATGAGACAAAAGATAAAGAGAAGTACTCGTCCATGGTATCAGTTGAGGACTCGCGTGTGTGATGAATATGTTCTTAATATTACTTTGCGTGATATGATTCCGTGTGACGCTAGATTCAAACTCTGAGAGAGAAGCAAGGTGAGTCGGCCGTCTATCCAGCAACGCAACTTGGCTTGCATTGCACAGGAAGACGTGCATATATCTCCAGAGTTCATAGTAGGAAAGTAGAATTACGAAGTGGGGCAGTGTCGTGTGAAACTGGGATAAATATTAATTGAAGTGGGAAAGCTGAAAGTGATAATGTTGTGACCATTCTCTGTGTAGTATTTCATTTTGTAGTGTGGTGTATGTCATGTAATTTGGGTATGTGTGGTTTGCATGGGAGAGTAGCGAGGTAGTTTCAAAAGATTAGTGAGTTATGCTTGTTCCTTCGGTACCGCTCGGTCTGGAGGAAAGTTTAGTGATGATGATTGTGAGAGTCGAAGTGTGAGGTATAATAAAAGATCCACCATCCTATCCAAAAAGTGCACTGTAGCGTTAAAATAATTACAAGACCATAATATAGAGATTCACCATTGTAAAGCCATGCCCACTGGGCGGAATTTGTCATGTGTTATTGTTGTAGGTTATAGAATTTGTGTGTTTAGGATAGAGAATCTATCGGAAAAAATAAGATAGTGAAAAGAAAAAGATTGGTGGACTTTTCCTTCAAATTGTATGTTGTCATAATGTCCAGAATTTATAATGTGTGCGCCATTCATATTCAGTGCGGTGGCCACGTGTTGACAAAAGCCGTTAAATAAAAGACAAAAAGAAAATGTGGTATTGCCGGTGCGTAGTGTACAGTCAGAGTTCTGTAAATTACTGATAGTCAGATGCGTGTTTCCGTTGCGTATTAACCATATAGGAGGATAACTTGTAACTTAAGTGTGAGTACTAGAGTTCATGTTACTCGATAAATAAGAATGAATCCACTCGCTTGGCAGACCACTCATCTTGCAGGCCTGACTGCTTGACGCCACAGTATGAGCAAGGCATGTGGGTGCCTCTCAAACTGATATTTAGGCGAGAGGTATTACTGAGTCGCAGGGACCTTTTGTTTCTCGTAAGTGGGAAGCTGATTACAGAATGATCTCATAGACAGACAATCCTAATAATTATGGATTTAAGTTCATCATTCTCTCCTGCACGCTACACCTCCAGTGTTTTGCGGGAAATCGTGTACAGAAAAGGTACATTTCTGTGGTTGTTGGGAATTCGACTCACGTTTAACGTGTGCTGAAAATCCGACGTGGCTTATGTTCATGTTTGATTAGTTCGAAGTACATATATAGTACCACTTCAAATTCAGTGTCACTCATTTCTGCTTTCCTAAATCAATTATTGCTGGAAGATGCATGGCAGATTTCCCATACCGTATGTATGTTTATGTCTCTACGAAATGACTTGCACAAAGCATAGCATTAATGCCATCAGCGGTCCTTAGTAGATTCAAAGTTTGTCTTTCGAATCACATAGTTACTTTTGAGTGAGTTATTTTGGTGAGTTATTAACGCTGATTAACCACTTTCAGATTGAGGTATTGTGTTTACACGCCAGGGGAACCACTTTATTGCTGTATGTTGGGTTATAAGCTAACCATACTACGCTCTGTTGTTCTGATAGTATTTTATGAGTAATTTTCACTGATTGATAACCCATTATGTAAGCACTGCCTGTCAGTTGCCACTTGCACTTTTTGTTAAAAATAAAATCTGCTGTGATTATTTTTTCTCGTTTTCCAAATTATATTGCATTACAAAATTGATTAACGAGTCATAAAAATAAAAAGTTTATCAGTTTATAGATACCGATATTGTGATGATTGATACCTTAATAAGTACTCACTTTGTGTATCGTGTATTTAAACCGGGGACCTAGAAACGACGGAGAGGATTCATCCTACCGTAGCCCTCAGTGGTTCACAACCCCACAACAGCCCACAGCAGTCCACCCACCCCACCGCCCCCTCACACCGAACCCAGGGTTATTGTGCCGTTCGGTCCTCAGTGGAACCCCGCCACCCCCCTTCTCTTCCGCCCCTTCCCCGCCGGGAATGTCTAACCCGAAATGTTTGCATGGAAGAGGAGAGTAATTAGGGTGCATACATACGTGGAGAACACGTTTGCGCAGCAATTGCCGACGTACTCTAACTGAGGCGGAGTAAGGGGAACCAGCCTGCATTCGCCGAGGCAGATGGAGAACCGCCTTAAAAACTATCCACAGGCTGGCCGGCACACCGGACTTGACACAAATCCGCCGGGCGGATTCGTGCCGGGGACCGGCAAGCCCTCCCGCTCGGGAAGCAGCGCATCAGACCGCGCGGCTAGCCGGGCAGGCTGTACTCACTTTAGTGTGTTTGTTGTTTTTTCCCCTTCGTCTATCACTCTTCGCGCAAACACATCACATGATTCATTACCTGATGTTCTCTGCACAGTTGAAACTGCACCACGAATTACAGTATGTGTGTCAGCAGGGGCCTACAGACTTTCCGTTTTGTGTATCCTTAACAGCTGACCTTCTGCCCAGACAAAATAAACATTAATGGTTCGCTTGAGCCCTATCTACTTGCAGGTACTAACCAAACTAAAAATGATTCCACATCTGAAGTAACATCAGAAAGTAGATGTGAAGAATCAGATGAAGAGGAGTGTATTAGGCCTTCCGCTGGCAAATATTTTTTGGGAGAAAGCAGTGGTACAGATGGTCAAAAGAAGCTCCTCCTACTACTCGTACCCGTGCTCACAATATAGTTAGACGCCTTCCAGGCGCTAGACGTGAAGCAAAAACGCTTGATTCAACTGACATATTATCTGTTTGGGAATTGTTACTAAAGATTTATTACAACTAATACTCACCAATAGAAACGTCGAGATACATGACATGTCAAACAAATACAGGTTTCCTCAACCTGCATTCATAGAGCCGCTAGACATGATAGAACTGAGAGCATTTCTAGGTCTGCTTTATTTATCTGGAGTAATGAAATCTAATCACGAAAATGTTGTTGGACGTTTTGCTAATGTTGGAATTGGTCGTGATGTGTTTCGAGCCACTATGGGCGTTCACAGATTTTTATTCATTTTGTCTTGTTTGCGTTTCGAGTGTGCTACTACAAGAGATGCTAGGAAGGCTGATTACAGGCTTGCAGGTATTAGAGATGTGTGGGAACTCTTTACAGACAAATGTCAAAAATATTATACTCCAGGAACGATCGTGACAAACGATGAAATGTTAGTACCCTTTCGTGCTAGGTGCAAATTTCGCATGTACTGTATATGCCTAAGACGCCGGCCAAATACGACCTGAAAGTTATGTGCCTTTGTGATTCACGAACATTCTGTTTATGCAATGAATTTGTCTATACAGCAAAGGGACAAATAAAAGTATATTATCAGTTCCAAGATAGGATGTTCTGAAATTAATAACACCAATTGAGGGAAGCAATAGAAATGTGACAGAAGACAATTGGTTCATGTCACTTGAACTATGTGAGCAACTGGAAGCCAAAAAGTTAACTGTCCTATGCACTCTAAAGCTAAATAAACCGCAGATCCCAGAAGTATTCAAACCAAATAGAAAGCGCCCAGTAGAATCTGCATTATTTGGGCATAACGAAGGAAAAACGTTGTGTTCTTATGTTCCTCGGAAAGGTCGATCTGTTGTGTTGCTCTCATCTATGCACCACGATCAGAAAATTAGTACTCAAAAGAGAAAATCTGAAATGATCATTGATTACAATGCCACAAAAGGAGGACTGGACGCACTGGACCAAATGTGCGCCAATTATTCTGTATCACGCCGAACACACGGACAATGTCTGTATTTTATGCCATTTCAAACACAGTAGGAGTCAATGCTGCTCTTTTATTTTATTGCACCAAATTATTTGATAAAACTCATTATTCAAAATGAAGAGAATTGCTACAGCGGCTTGGAATGGATTTAGCAAAACCCCATATACGACGTCGAGATGTCCTACCCCTATCGTGAACTGAGAGACGTTGTTGTCAAACTTGGTGGTACTCCTCTTGCCTCAACATCTTCAGAGCCAGAACCCATTACGAAAGCAAGATGCTACCCGTGTGTAAGAAATGCGGACAAGAAAACCAAAATAGTGTGCGAAAAATGCTCAAAACATATTTGTCACGATCACAGATTTTCAGTGTGCCAAAATAGTTTGTTATCGTATCTCAAATGCGTAAAAATGTTCATAATATTCAGTGATAAAAGTGCAATTCACAATTAAATTTCTTGAAATTACAGTCGCGTTTAACTTATTGGGGTACTCCGATACCTCACTTGAGCATGAACATTTCACTAGAGTAGTTAAGGGTTAATTTCTAAAACAAGAGCTAAATGTCATCAACAGGTCGTGGTCATGTGGTTAACAGCATCTCTGTCTAGTAACACAAACGATGTTGTTAATACGGATAGCTCCAAAAATATTAAAATGACGGATAAATTATTAATAGTTTAATGTGTGACTCCTCGAATGTCCTTGGAAGAATCGGAGACACAAATTTCGTCTGCCTGGCGCAGCGGCTGGCATCGCTTTGTCAAGATGTACAGCATTGCGCAAACGTCCGCTGAGGCCGATTCTGACGAATGGTGAGTCTTCACCCCCATTGCAGATGCACTTGCAGGGTTTCAATGAGGTTTTAAAGATGAGAAAGTGATGTCTGAACCTGTAAGCGTCGATAAGTTGAAGTTTACGTTTGATAGAAATTCGCAAAATCGATCTCTTTTGATGTGGGAACATTTCTAGAAGAAGTATTTAAATTGAGTTCTGAAGATACTGTTGGTATCCACAAGTCAACTGTGTCCAGTGTCGTATTTGTTAAACTGTAAACGGGTGATTTATGTGATAAGGTCGTTGAATCTTGTGGGGGAACTTTGAAGTTTAAGAACAGTGATGGTAACCTTTGTAATGGGGATGTCACCCATGCCGGTTTCCATATAAGGACAGTCAGAATGTTCGAATTACTATTTGAAATGCCAGGCGACAATAAATGAGGTAATATCCATACATGGGAAAGTCATAAATGTTGCGGAGCGCTGATCCAATTCCCAAAATTATCTACTTTTTAGCGGTTTTCGACAACTACAGGTCGATCTCCAGTGTTTTACTACAGAGACGCGTGGCCCAGTTGCCGGCAGGCGAGACCCCACTGCCCTGACTAAAGGCTGCGTCTGCTAATGCACTGAGACCTGCAACTCTTGTCACCGAAACGACTGTCAATTTACTGTAAATGCCACTATACTTCAATCATCATCAGATAAACCTGATGTAAACACACACAAACGCGATGATTAGTCAGCAGCCGTAGCTCTCGTACACTGGGGTTGTTCTGCTCTTGGAAATACGTCCAATTCATGTATTAGATATTTTATTACCATTTCACTGAAAATGAAACTTTGAGACATTATGATGTATTTACTTTGTAGAACAGTTGTGGTCTCACGCGAGCCAGAGTGATAAGCGTCATAGAAAGATGGAAAACATTTTCACGGTGTCGGGCACGCGGTACAAATGTTGCATTTGTACAGCTGTCACCGTAACACTGAAAACTGAACAGAATAGGATTGATCTGGAGCCAAGTTAAGGGATTTGTCGTGAGAATGACAAGACATTTAAGCTGCCAAACGTACTGCCGAACAGTGGCGAGAGGTGGAGAAAATATGGAGTTTGTGGTGGCTTGGGATTCTGCTGCTGATCGCCTCGTTATCAAAATAGCAGTGCTGAAATGGATTCCTATGAGACTGATAAGGAAGGAGTTCACAGATTACCAGACGACTGACTGTAATACCTGCAGTGGCTTTAATTTTTAACTACATGACGACATCACAGATCTGCGCTTTTACGCCACACAGATCTCATGCAGAAAAATTATCCTCGTTAAGGAATTTTCGTCACGTTTGCTTTTAGTTACGATACTATGATAGATAAGATTGATCAGCCCGGTCACTTATGAAGCGTATCCACTGAGTTTTACGATGAATTATTTCTTTCTGTTTCAAAATTAAATGACATACACAGCTATGCTGTTGCCTGCTCGTCTCTTTTTACGTGTTCACTGCAACTCTTCACATCACTAGAGTAGCTGGATCACTAGCCTGGCCATTGCTGACCAGTTTAAATGCGCCGGAAAAGCTGTTTTCCCGTATTATCGCTGGGTCGACGTACGCGTAACGCACAGCAAAAAACGTGTCCTCATTTTCATACTTGGCTGTACTCGAGACAGCTTGGCATCCGCTCCTCGTGAAACGAAATCCAATGAGGTTCCAGCGAACGCGGAAGAATACATACTGCAATGCTTACATGAAGTTTATTCTTATGATGAATGGCGTACAGTATGTCACAGAGTCCAGTAATTGCAAATACAGATATCATCGCCAATGAAAATATCACGAACAAGAACACACCCGTGGAAATCAATATTATACACAATGTGATTTCGACGGAAACACCAGCGAATTACTCAGCTGTGGTCAGTTGCATCTGGTACCGGAGACATAACTGATATATCCAGTAAAATAGCAGGAGACTAAGTCGCAATATTGCTGCTCAAAAGTCGTGGGATTATGAAATGGATGAAATCACAGCCGTGTCAGATCATTCGATAAGAAGTGGATATCGTTCGGATATCTTTTTAACTTCAAAAAGTTAAGATTAAATGGAAGTAAGTTAGAACCCAATAAAAGTGGCGCATTATGAACCTTTTACAGTAATATCGTGTAGCGACACTTGAAAGTAATGTAAAACTTCTACTTAAACTCGTGTTTGCATGTGTCTGGTTGGTATCTCAGAAATTGGTAAAACTTATTCTGATACTGAAATACGTAAATCTCACTTCTGGGCCACAGATCTGTCTTAAAATTACATTCTGAACGAAAGTATGTAAAGCACACATTACAATACGAAATCCAAGCTAGCCAATACGTCAAACAATTTGCCTGCGAGAGGGCAATCCGTTGTCATTAGAATTTCTATATGCTACTTGACTGAGGATCAAATAACTCATATTAAAATGTTGGCCTTGAATATGATTAATTTTTATCTTTAGTCTTGCAAACAATAACTACCATAACTTCCTGTGATTACAGAGCAAATGAATATTAATATCAACGCACCTGACTTTGTGTTAAAACTGCTTCAAAGTTCACAGGATAACACCTTTCTGAAAACTTTTACTGATTTGAAGCCTCTGACACTATACGACATTTTCACAAATACATCCCACATATCACTGTACCTTACAGTTAACATGAATATTGCTGACAGTTAATTTTGTTGGTCTACCTGCGTGCACGGAACGCTCGTCTGTCCTGCAACCTGTTTCAGTTAAGAATATTGATCTGACTGTCCAAAACCAAACTTCATCTGCCGTATAGCGATGGGCAATGCAAGACGGTGTCATACCAATGCTCACGAAAATGCTCCTGCAGCACAAAACTCGCGAAGTGCAACGCGACTACACAAATCACATTCATAAAAGTAGAGAATGAAAAATGAGGAACTAGACTTAACAACCAATAATTGAGAACAAAGACTCCAAGTTAAACTATGCTTCATTAAACCGCACAATACACCCTTTCATAAAGTTCTCACAACTAAACAAGTTAGCAAAATATTTCTTAGTAATTTTCCTCTGGACAATTACTTCCCTTGACATTTGTTTCAATTATAAGGCAAAAGCATGTATTCCATTACAAATTTTTTAAACCGAAACTCAAGCATACGCAATGTTCTAACAATAAGAAACTACACAATTACAAATATAAGAAACTTGATTGCCTTACACACTAGCTTATATAACTCCTCCATTAATACAATCCCATTTAATCAGTATTTTTCATCAACAACATACTATTGCATAATTCTTCCTAAATACAGCTGCCTCCACTGAATGGCAGACAAGCTTCTATCCTTTTCAGTCCAAGTACATTGCCAGACTCTCTATAGTTGGGGAGCAATGAACGATGGTGGTAACGTTTAGGTTCGTTCTGCGTATCTGACGTGACGTCATCCTCCGACAGCCAATGAACGTTCAGTAGTTTTCTCAGCGCTTTACTGTGAACGTCTTGGCCAGTGCGAGTGTTAAAAGTGTTTGTGGCGGTTATTCGCTGAATTTTTAATCAGTTTTCATCGAAAACATATTACTGCAAAATTCTTTCTAAATACTGCTGTCTCCGCTGCATGGATGGCCAGCTTCCATCCTTTTCAGACCAAGAATATTGTCAGACTGTCTAAAACACACTGACTGCTACATTGACAAAGTAAAACTAACCTCTCTGACCAAGACCTCTCGTTTCAGGAACAGACTTACAAAGTATATGGTTATATCGATATTATAGAGATTGAGTACATTTATCAAATTCAGAATTTCATTCACATTTATGGCCAGTACTATCTTTCATCACCCCTCCATAATAAAAAAGAATTTTGCAGAGTGGTTTCTGCTGATATAGCAGCAGGAAGCACTCAAAAATTTCTCCAAAGTAAACACTCACAAAATGATGGTATAAAGTGTGTGCATACAAATACCTGGGATGGGTGAAAATGTATACAAAATATCAGTGAACAAGTAAAAAGTAATACTAATATGGTACATAATTGGAAATGTAAGTAAGAGCACATACATACAAACAAGTGTGCAAAGTATGTAAGTCTGCAGGCTTTCGCGGCCGTTCTCACTGAAGTTAAAATCTTCCGGGTTATTAGGTCACGTCATGTTTCTTCTAAACTGTTCGACGTTTTGACCCCTCTGCTGGGATCATCCTCATGATCTTTTGGTGTCCACTACTGCTAGAACACTGAACACAGAACACAGTGTTTTAGCAGTAGTGGACACCAAAAGATCCAGAAGAAGATCCCAGCAGAGGGGTCGAAACGTCGAACAGTTTAGAAGAAACATGACGCGGCCTAATAACCCAGAAGATTTTAACTTAAGTGTGCAAGCTTCCAGTAATCAGTCACTTCACATATTTGTCAAGATACATAAGAAATGGCATAACAAGATGCTCGCTTTGGTAAAACAATAATCTAGTTCAGTCAAATACAATGGCACAAAGACATACAATTTTACAATAAGGTACAAAGCATTGCATTACAATTATCTGTACAGACCTTTGAAAGAAACCTTTAAGTACAAGTAGGTATTCCTGTGAATTCCAATTAAGTAAAAAGGACACCCACGTTTCAGGCAACAGGCAACAATACTTTACAAAACAATTAAAATATTTAGTAAAATTGTGTAAAGACAAATGAATATTCCAGCTAGTTCAAATAAATCAAGAAACATACACACATTTACAATACGACACAAAATTACTTAGAATTGTCTGTTCAATATTAAGAAAACCTATGAGGTCGTCGTACATTCATCACAGTTGCAGCAGCGTGGTAGCATGAACACATTCCTGGGCCAGACTCAGGGAACATGGCACTTTGCCTTCAGTTTCTCCACTGACAAGCCATAGCGCTCAAAATTGGTGTGTTATTTAGGCGAAATCAGGGAGGATGAAGTGTTTTATCACAACCTCCAATGACAACCCATAATACGAAGATCTACAGTCATAGCTGTAGAATTGACATAATGAGCTTGTTTCCATTGGTCCATATTTCATGAACTGGAACATGGTATGACACTCAACTTAGTGCCATAGAAAATCGCATGAAGCCATCCAGCATGATATGTCCATCAGTGTTGTGTGTGTGTGTTTGTGTGTGGTAGCCAAGATCATCTCCCATGTGGGCCCAGAATACATAAAACAAATTTACAAAGGAATTAGATAAGTAGTTACATCCATGTTAATACCATAATGAATTGTCCTGAAAAACGTATAATCCTGTGCACGTGTGCTTGACTCAAATATCCTTATTTGGTATACGTATAGTAGAAATGGTTATTTCATAACCCTGTAAGGCCTGTCAGTAAAGTTCTGGTGTCATTTCAATCAATTGCTTAAACAAGTAAACAATTAATCATCAATCTGATATCACATGTCAATCTTGAATACATTTCTTCAGTTTTAAAGCACATCATATAAACGAAAAGACTAGGATCCAGTTTCTTAAGTTACATACATTTATCTGTCTGGCCATAATGGTAACTACCACTTACCTTATGTACAATAAGAACAGGTATAACGATGGTGGCAAACAATATAGCAAATTCTTATATACATACTCCGAGAATAGAAACCCTTGTTGGAATACAGTTAATGTCAGTCATGCATCACTCAACATCTTACACTATTGGAGGAAAACTCTTAGTTCTAACATCATCATTGCATTTGTCAAACTCACTGGTATCATAACAACTACAAATCTATTCATAGTATGAAGGCTTCACGACAGTTAGGAGCTGAAGAGTTTCATGGACCACGACCTTACATCCCGGAAGGTTTATCAGAAGATACAAGTCTATTGCCATTCCAAGTGATAAGAGAGTAACCCGTTAATTATATTTTCATTGACAAGCTACAAGTTCTTGAAAATTCGAAGATAAATGTCAACCACAAAGTAGCTCTGTTATCTGTTGAATGAATTCCTCATAAAGACACACATACAGGGCACAGTTCTCGACGAAAATGTTCATGTTAAATGTATTTTGGTTCTTGTTTCTACTGCTAGCAGTGTACCTGCAAAGATAGTATTAAACCACATGCAGTGTCATTACTCCGACAAAAATCTTCCTTTACCTCTCATTGGCTGCCTGCCATAAAGATCCAGGAAAAACCCACATACATCATCATTACCGAAATAAAATCATCCTCTCTTTGGCTTCCTGAATTATTTATTCTCAGAAACATCTCTTTACTTACATACGCATCATAATTCAATACATATTATTCTTTCATTAGCATCCAGCTTAAGTACCATTTACTTTATTACATCACATTGACATATTTCATCACACAAGTACAGCTATGTCATAAGCACATCATTACCTATCCTATCTTTTCGTCTCACTACTTTTTATATCAATGTCATACTTTACCCTTTCTCTGTCATTATTTACACTGTGTTCAGTTTTTCACAATATACATTTTCAGCTAGAATTCGCAATTCGTATCTCTGTATTTCCAGCAGTCAATAGCTGAAGATTGCTAGCGTCTAATAACTACTTTGAAACATCTCAATATAGCATCAGTACAGTAGACTTCTCAATCACTATTCACAGATTACAAAAAGTTCATGGCAAATTACATTTATCATAAGTTGGGAACCATCTTCTTGTAGTGTGAGGTCAACCTGTCTCAAAACTTACTTCAGTGTACTTACACTAGGATAGTAGTGGAGAGTTATTTACACTTATTATCTCAATAGAACAGTAGAAGAAGCCGATTGCACCATGAATTAAAAGAAGGAATAGTCACACCTAGCTCGAGAAAGCATCAGTCGCCAGCTGATGTACTCATCACAGAGAGATGGATCCTATACCTACAAGTTTCTTGTAGTGGAATGTCGACCAGTCTTGAAACTTACTCTACTATACTTACCCTATGATAGTAGGAGGGAATCATTTGCACTTCATACCTAAATAGAACAAAACAGTAGAAGAATTCGAGTGCCCCATGAATTAAAAGAAGGAATAGTAACATACAGCTCGAGAAAGCATCAGTCCCCAGCTGATGTACCCATCATAGAGAGATAGATCCTATACCTACTTTGGATCTAATTCTTTCTTCTTTTGCTGCATACCAATGGAATAACATAAAGTGGAATAAAAAACTTCGTATTCGCCTTGACTTTAACTTCTTACAGAAAAATTCGTATGGTACCAGGTTAGTTGACAAAGACTTCAGAATGTGACTATAACTCTCGCATATCTACATCAGAAGCATCCTCTACATTGTCTATTTTACCACGTATAATTTCAGAGATATCAATAGAGTGTTCCATCTCCTGTGAAATATTTGGCTTACGACCGACAGGTTGAGTGGAAGCTTGTGATTTTGACGTAGATAAAAGTTTCAGACAGTTCATGTCTTCTTCCTCCTTTGAAATCCAATCCTTGAAGTGCAAACAGACTAACTTGCCTCCACTTTCAGCTTTCATCTTAACATTATTAATGTTTAGAGTAGCCTTGTATTCAGTCAATAAATCAACTCCCAGTATCATTTGTGTAATATGAAGGGGCAAAACTAAAAGTTGGCAGGAAACTGATGACATTAGCAAATGAAATATAAACGAGTCTGTTTTCTAACTTCTACAGATTTTCCAGTAATCACACCCTTAATTTTGATTCTTTGCAATAGAAGTGTTAGACAAACAATTAATTCCTAGCATTTGCTGAAAGCTGCCTCACTGACAGCCGAAATAAAACTACATTGGCCTAATGCCGCTCATAAGGAAACTTTTCCAACAGAAACTGACACTATAGGATGGATTAAGATGTTCTGATTGTCTACCTTCTCTTCCTGCAGGGTGTCTCTAGTATCATCAACCTAGAGAAAATTTATTCGTGTCTCCTCTGAATCCATGTTGCAAAACGTCTTTCCTAAGAAAGTGTCACTAAAATCCACTATCAAATCATTAATTCAGTTCCCTACTGCTTGTGGATGTACATCTTTTTCACATTTACTATCATCATCTGACCAAGGCATGTAATTAGTCGCCCAGTCAAAAACACTGATATCCCTTAAGTTTAGTGCTTTATGCTCAACAGTCTCCAGAAGTTGCATCAGCTACAGCTCTAGCAGTTGTCCTTTCTCTGGGTAGATTTTGACATTTTAATGCAGTTACAGTAACACAGCAAGCAAAAGGGAAGTATTACACACGCTGAAGAACAACACTACACAAATAACAGCTAAAAACAGTTCCTACAAATGTTTGTGAAAACAAAAAAATATTTACATTATCGCTGACAAAATTCACTGTATAAATGCAAATCTAAACTTCTAATAATATCACTATGCAGTTAAATAACTATACTTCATAAAGGACACAGTGTTGCATACACCATAAGGAGTAACTGTCTGTCTAACCACACAACACTTCAAGATTCAGTGAACAAGTATTCTTTTACACTGCAGTTTGTCGTTAGCAGTAGCAAAGATCAATGACAAACATCATTTATTCTAAGTACTACATAATACTATAAATGCGTAAAATGAAACATTCTCAGTTGCACTATACAACATATATGTCAGAAACCGGTATTCAAACTTGAAGAAAATACACGAAAGTCTATTTCTCCACAAGAAAACTTTAATTTTTCGCCAGAAGATTTGTCTATATTGTTGCCTATTAAGAGAATGCAAAACAAACTATGTTTCTGTAATGGCTTACAATGTGTAATCGCATCAGTTGTTGCGTCTCAGATCTTGAAAATAATTGCTAAGACCAAGCCTGTAATTAAAATATAAATATGTATATGGTTGCAAAACAAAACTTTATCTAAATGCAAAAATCAGGAAACAACCATATAGGCTAATTATTGATCCTGGCAGAAAAAGTCGACAGGTGAAAGTAATATGTAAAACTTCTTCTAAACTCGTGTATGTATGTGGTTGGTAACTGATAACAGTATAAAACTGATTTTGATACTGAAATGCGTAAACTTCGCTGCAGGGAAACAAAACTGTGTTAAAACTAAATTTTAAAGGAAAATACGTGAAGCACACGCTACACGATGCGAAATCCAGACTAGCCAGTACAGTAAACAAATCGCCTGCGAGAGGCCAATCTGTATTCAATAAAATTTATGTATGCTATTTGACTGCGAATTAAATGACTCTGATTAAAATGTTGGCTCTGAATATTATTAATCTTTGCCTTTACCCCCGTAAACAATGATTACCAGAACTGTTAGTGCAATTACAGAGCAAATGAACATAAAAATTAACAGATATCACTTTGTATTAAAACCACCTGAAAGTTCACAGGATAACACTTCTGTGAAATCGTTTACTGATTTGAAACCTCTAAAGTGATGCATTTTTACAAATACATTCAAACAACGACTTACCTTACAATTGAGATGAAGTTCCCACAGTTAAACAGATTAGCAAAACATTTATTAATAGTTTTTCTCTGCGTAATTACTTTCCATGACACTTGTTTCAGTTATAAACACAAAAACAGATAGGGCATTACAAAATTTCTACACCAAACTTCAATAACACTTAACGTTATAACAATAAGAAACTACACAATCATATGAGTAAAAAACCTGGATTACCTTACATGCTGGCTTACATAATTCCTCCATTAATACAATCCCACTTAATCAGTATTTTCATTAAAAACATATTATTGCTAAATTCTTCCTAAATACGGCTGCCTCCACTGATGGCAGACCAGCATCTATCCTTTTCAGTCCATGTACATAGTCAGACTCTCCATACTTGGGAAACAATGAACGATGGCGGTAGCCTTTAGGCTCGTTCTGCGTATCTGACATGACGTCATCCTCCGACAGCCAATAAACGTTTAGTAATTTTCTCAGCGCTTTGCTGTGGACGTCTTGGCCAGCGCGAGTGTTAATCGTTGTTTTGGTGGTTATTCGGCGATTTTTTAATCAGTTTATTGCGATTTGTCATAGCTGATGGTGGTGGTGCAAAATGGCTCTGAGCACTACGGGACTTAACATCTGTGGTCACAGTTCCGTAGAAATTACAACTACTTAAACCGAACTAACCTAAGGACATCACGAACATCCATGACCGAGGCAGGATTCGAACCTGCGACCGTAGCAGTCGCGCGGTTCCGGACTGAGCGCCTAGAACCGCTAGACCGCCGCGGCCGGCGATGGTGGTGGTAAGCAACAAATTCTCCATAAGCAAGCGAGGGGCGTAATTTACAGTATACGCGCTCTCTTCAAGCGCGAAGCAGAAAACGGTGGACCTTTCACAGGTGATACCAGATCTCAGGAATGCAAAGGAAAAGCGAGTGGTGTCAGCTAGAGAACTGTTCAGTGGATTGACAGTGAAGGTAATTTATCTGTCCAGACAAGTGAAAGCCTAGTTTTCTGATCGCCAGGGAAACAAAGCCTGTCACGAATTTAGGCGATTTTGACAAAGATGTTTTAAGGCGAGTTGTGTTAAATACGTACAAGGCAGGCGAATTTGCTACTGTTAAATAAATTACGTTGAGAATGCGTGAAACTATAAATTTTAAAGGCAGTGTTGCGTCAAGGCGAAGAATACTGAAAGACATTCTGTTCAAATGTGTAAGTATAAATAAAAACGGGCGAAAGTTTTTAATGAAACGTTGTGATATCGCTGCTTCAGGGGCAGAGTTTTAAGAAGTATTCTTGAAATAAGAAAAGCTGGCTATCAGAACATATTTTATTTGGACGAAACATGGGTAAACCAGAATCACTCAGGGAAAGCGTGTTGGATACTGAGAGATGATTCGGGTGGTTTTCAAGTACCAGTTGGTAAAGGGGGACGAATAATTGTGCCACACACTGGTTCTGCTTCCGGAGTCATTCTAGGATGCAAATTAACGTGTTCTGGGCAAGAAAGAGCAATTCAGGTTATTATCATTCTGAAATGAACTCTGAGACATTTACACTATGGTTTGAGTGACAGTTTCTCCCTTATTTGCCTGCAAACTCAGCGATTGTTATGGACAATGCGAGTTACCACTTAGTTGTTGACAAGGCTTGCACAACAAGTACAAAACAGCCGATATAGGGCTTCATACGTCTTGTGTAAAAGTGCGCGAAATAGATGGTACTGCACAGGAATACGGACATATAGTTTTGCGTTTGCCACCATATCATTGCCAGTACAGTCCGATAGAGCTTATATGGGCACAAGTGAAAGGCTATGTCACAGGAGGAAACACGACATTGAAAATTGCTGACACAGAGAGACTTTTGCACGAAGCACTTGACTGCAGAACACCTTCAGCATGGGCAAATGCGTTCGACAAGCCGAACAGGAGGAGCACATAAAGAAGAAAATTTCAATTGATAGTATTCTCTAGCCCATCGTCATCACTCTTAAGACCAGGTGAGTGAGGCACTGCCACAGGCTGAAGCGATGTAAATGACGGCGGTCGCAGCGACTGAGAACAAGCAGAGGTGAGCCGCACATACAGTATTCACTTTGTCTTTTTTTTCTAAAGCTTCTATTCTGCAGTTGCAGTCTTACCAGCATCACTGAGATATATTCACTCTTTTACGACTGTAATAAAAAGTCTTATTTACAGCAGCCGCTTTTTGCTTTATTTTGAAGCATCTTGAGTATTTTGGCTTCTCTACTGCCACTTGGTTACGTGCCGTAGTTTTATGCATCGCTGCGGTTGTAAGATCATATTCGACGTTCGACTCCACTGAATTATATTTTAGCACATGATTGCCGTTTGTGTGTGACAGACACACTCAGATAAGTCCGTGTTGTTGCGCACTGCACTTCACTAGTACTCAATAAATTTTAGTCTTTGTGTTTCTATGAGTCCACAACTTAGTTTGTACACTTTATCAACATTGTCTTAGTCAAGGTGCTTTCAGAAAAGCGAAATGTGTCTGCTATAAATCAAACGTTCGTGTCAGTCGCAAAAAGACGGAAAAATTTCCAATATTACAAACAATATTTTTCTGGTATTAAAATTATTTCATTCGGAATTTTATATAACATGTAATTTGTGGTAGACTGTGTCCATGTTGATAAGTACATGACAGCAAGTTTTTCGTGTTTTATGAAAGTAATTATCCGTGAACCTTCATTTTGTCATCGGACACAAGCACCCATGCCTGCCTGTGCGCAGATGCTCGTGACGGAGCACCGTAACTTGCTGTGCCAGACGACACTGCGGCTCTCATCCCTTCCGATCCGACTACCTCACAGTAGAAGCCATGTGGTGGTGGGAGCTTAACTCTGTGACAAATCGCAACAAACAGAATAAAAATTCACCGGTTAATTTTCGCCTGCCGGAGTGGCCGAGCGGTTCGAGGCGCTACAGTCTGGAACCGCGTGACAGCTACGGTCGCAGGTTCGAATCCGGCCTCGGGCATGGATGTGTGTGTGATGTCCTTAGGTTAGTTAGGTTTAAGTAGTTCTAAGTTCTAGGGGAGTGATGAATGGTTCAATTGGCTCTGAGCACTATGGGACTTAACATCTATGGTCATCAGTCCCCTAGAACTTATCACTACTTAAACCTAACTAACCTAAGGACAGCACACAACACCCAGCCGAGGCAAAATCCCTGACCCCGCCGGGAATCGAACCCGGGAACCCGGGCGTGGGAAGCGAGAACGCTACCGCACGACCACGAGATGCGGGCAGGGGAGTGATGACCTCAGAAGTTAAGTCCCATAGTGCTCAGAGCCGTTTGAAAGATTTGATTAACTTTCTCCGCTGCCAGCTACCCCATAAACGCAATCTTACAAACTATTTTCGTCTACCTCCCTACTCGCGTAGTGCATCCACCGGCAACGCTGTAATCCCCGACTATGCCTCTATATTGTGCGGACCTGCGCGTCCCGCTATCATTCATGGGTTGGCTCAAATGGTTCAAATGGCTCTGAGCACTATGGGACTTAACATCTGTGGTCATCAGTCCCCTAGAACTTAGAACTACGTAAACCTAACTAACCTAAGGACATCACACACATCCATGCCCGAGGCAGGATTCGAACCTGCGACCGTAGCATTCGCGCGGTTCCGTACTGCGCGCCTAGAACCGCTAGACCACCGCGGCCGGCCCATGGGTTGGCCTACGGTTGTTTGCGGGAGGAGACCAGACAGCGAGGTCATCGGTCTCATCGGATTAGGGGACGACGGGGAGGGAAGTCAGCCGTGCCCTTTCCAAGGAACCATCCCGGAATTTGCCTGGAGCGATTTAGGGATAACACAGAAAACCTAAATCAGGATTGCAGGACGCTGAATTCAACCGTCGTCCTCCAGAATGCGAGTCCAGTACGCTAACCACCGCGCCACCTCGCTCGGTCATCATTCATGGATTCATCTGTAACCAGTGGCGGATACAGAAAAACCTGAAGGAGGGGGCGCTAAAGATATCTTGAACTACGTGTATTAGGAGTTAGGTATGGGAAACTATTGTTATGTTATTAGTGAAAACATTGTTACGAGTCTCGTAATAGCATTTTTACTCATAAATTACTATGAATTGCTATTATTAATAATTCACAATCAACTGATCATTCTCACTCTTGACTAACCTTCACACCTGCGCTTGCCACAACTATAACTTTTCACTTATTCATTCTTCAGTCTTTATATTTCTGCTTCTGAATGTAAACTTGCTTCCTATTCGGCGAATAGTCCGTATTTATAATGCTGAGTATCGAAGGTTTTCTGTACAAGGAAACAGTAGAATATTCGCGACTTTTCACGAACAAATACCAGACATAATAACGTATCGAAATCACTAGAGTGGCCGCGACTTTTCCCATAACTATGTGCCAGAGAGAAACGCATAAAATACGATGACGCAGACGCGGTGCTGTATAGGAAATTACAACTACTCGATAACTCGGTCCTGTCGAGTCGACTGACGAAAGAAACCAATGAATAGTGTGCGGATTGACTGGCGGGGGCGGCGCGGGTGGCAATGGGGTTGACCCCGCAAGCCCCCCTCCCTCCTTTCCATTTGTATCCACAACTCGCTGTAACACAAACTGCCTGTTACTCTGAGAAAGTAAAAGTGACCTCTCTGACCAAGATCTGCGGTTTCAGGATCTGACTTACAAAGAATATGGCTCTATCGATATTACGGATGTTTAGTACATCTATCAAATTCACAATTTCATTCACATTTATGGCCAAAACTACCTGAAAATTGTCATGGCAAATAAATAGTTAGCTTTCACAATTGAATATTAATATATTGGTCATTCCTTAAAGTTACATGGTTTGAAAGACGTTTTATATCCTGCAAACACTGGCATTCTCCTAATGCACGAAGTGCTAAATATCAAATCAGATGACATCTGCTTCAGTAAACTCAGGAACAAGAAGAGAATTGGGAACCGCGATACTCACTAAAGAGGGTATTATTTTCAACCAAGTGAAAACACTCCCAAACTGCAGGGGTGTTGCTGTCACAATCCACAACAGGGTTACCAACATTTATGCGTTGTCAGAGGGAACAGAACTGAGTCTTATAAAAGAGAGGTAGTTCCCGTTATTGGAGTGCACGATGAAAATTTAATTTTAGCAGGAGATTTTAACTGTGTCTTAAATGCTAGAGATCAGACCCTCAACTTCAACACGACACTATAATCAGCCTACTAAATCAAGGAGATGAATGTAACTGACACGTCGGAACACAAGAACGATAATACGCCAGGTTTTACGCTTATCGCGAACATATCGCACATATCGCAAGTCGGCTAGACAGAATTTGTGTCTCTAACAACTTGAAGAAACGAACTTTACAAACTGAACTGTTAGTTTCACGGGTCATGAAACAATAGATTTGGAGGGAAAAAAAGAAAAAAGAAAAAGAAGAAACAGGTCGAGCAAAAGGAACTTGGAATATCGCAACGTCGCACATTTGCAATAAGACGAATGCTGCGAACGATTCAGCGGGCATGGGAAGTATGCGGACGAAAACTCATATTGTATAATTGTGCAATAACCTGGTGGCCCAAATGCGCTTAACCCTATATAAGAAAAATGCTAAGGAATTATTCGCGTGAAAAAAATTGATGGTAGAAGAAAAGGAGTGAATTTTACTTCCACTGTCTCCGAGTCCTTTACAGATTAGACGCCTCAGTTATAGGGAATTACGCGAAGATCCAGAAAATAAAATCGAAAGTTTCGGCACTGAAGTGGAAACATTCAGAAGCACACAAAATCCGGACGAGGATGCATGATCATGTACACCGTAAAGTAACCTCAATATAACACGTTATATATGAGAGAAAGAGCACACAAAGGAAAATGTTTACAGAAATTAAAAGGACGGATGGGACCACACTAAATACACAGCTTGAAATAAAAGAAGGCATCTACAATCATTTCGCTGATTTGATGTTCAGTAGATCTGTTGATAATAATGCTGAGGAGGTTCTCGGAAAAATATCTTGAAAGAAAACTCAACAAGACCGACTCAGAAGATCTCACGTCGGCGATTCATTGACAAACTATTGAATCCTGACGCAGACATCCCAAGTGACTTTGTAGAAAAAATTGTGGTTTTAGTTCCAAAAAAAAAAAAAAAAAAAAAAAAAAACAGCAGTTCATCCATCGATAATCTTAGACGCATAACTTTGCTGAATAGTGACTATACGATCATGGCACGTATACCGGCCCAAGCTTTCAAGAATGTAATGCATATAGTAAGTGATCTTTACCAAACCAGCGTAGGCGAGGACAGAACGGTTATGTTGATCGTGTGTATTAGTTATAGAGATATAATAGTAGACATTCTCAAATTAAAATGCGCTATGATGTCACTAGACTTTCAAAAACCCTTTGACAAACGATCATTACTTTTTCGAAACGATGGAGGCAATGGCTTTTCCACAACGATTTATCAGATTAATACTCAGAATATTAAGCCACAGTTCATCGAGAATCCTAACAATCCCTCAGCTAACAAGAACATTTAACTGCCGCGGTTCGGTAAGAGGAGAATGTTCAATGTCGATGGCCCTGTTCACTGTCGCATTACTACCATCGCCGGTTGCTCTGGAACAACACGTAAGAGGACTAAACGTAGAAGCTCAAAATATCATCTGCAATGCATACGCTGACGACGTGGGCTTCTTGGTTACCAATGAAAATGATGCAGAGAAGTTCAACAAATCATTGGCCATTACGAACTGGCAAAGCTAAATAAGACAAAATCAGATGTCATGAATATGGGACTCGGAACATGCATGCAAAACTCAAGAAGTTAAAGGCCGTCTCCCACATGAAAATATTAGGTATCAGTTACAGTTCATACATAAAACACACCATCGCTGCCAACTGCAAGAGAGTACTCGCACGCATACGAGTTTGTGGTTTTAGTTCCAAAAAAAAAAATGCCCATTCTTACAGACACGGCCACCAGATTTATTTCGGACTTAGGTCAATTAATATCTCATGGAAACACGTTCAAAGTTAAATTTGACACTCTAACTCTCCCTGAAGAATGCGGTGGAATAAACCTTGTTGATATCAGTGTAAAGCGTGGTGCCTTATTTGCATGTACAATGTACAAATTATGCAAGAGATCACTCAACAGATTAACATCTCACGTGCTCAACCACATTACTCCAGTCACTGTGAACTCGCCTATAAACGTGCAACATATCCCGCCCGGATTTCACCACCTGAAGCCATTTTTAATCGAATTCACCTATGTACAGAGAAACATTCCGGAGAAAAATATGACGAAGACAAGTGAAATATTTCTTACTCTGACGGAAAGCAAAAGAAAAACGCAATCGAATTAAAATTTCCATCGATGATTTTTAAAGCCATCTGGAGAATATCACTTGTTGGAATCTACTATCAAACATTAAGGCAACGTGGCATAAAGCACTTAACGGAAAATCATCCAACAACTCAAGACGTTATGGTGTCCACCTAGGAGACTCACCATCGGGACCGTCTTGTAATTTAATTGACAGCGAAGAACAAAGATTTGTCCGTAAAAAAAGTAAGTGAGTTTTGGCAGCCTGTCAGGCAGAAGGAACCTAGCGTAAAAAGAAGAACCTTCCAAATATACTACACCAGCAGAGTTTCTAAAGCCAAATGGTGATCCGTACCCAGTCACAATACGCAAAGCTGTGAACTGGATCAAAGGACATACAATACACTAAATTCTTATGGAAGAAAATATAAGCAAAGAATATTTCTAGCCGTATCTCACTACACAGAATCATAACCTAATGCAAACCAAAAAATACAAGGAATATTCTCAAATTTCTTAAAACTTACGATTATGTAACAACAAAAAAGTAACACACTGAAATCGATTAGGAAAAAAAAGAAAACTAAATAAAAGTTTCAACATATATCCACAAGTCTGACAGTTCATCGCCAATGGATATATATTAAAAGCTGATGACATTTTACACTTACAGACTCTGATGAAATAAACAGAAAGGTGTGTTCCCAAAATTATCCACACATAAGACTCAAGTATGTGTTATCTATATTATCGTTTTTACTATCATCGATGCGCAAATTGCGAAAGTGGTGTCAAATAAAAAGACCTGCACCAAGCGCGCTGGATGCAATGGTAAGCATTGTTTATTTTTCTTTTTTCTTTGCAAAGTACACATCAGTTCATAAAGTGGTCATTTTGTTGTTCATATGTTACTACCATGTACTTGTGTAACTTTATTTTGTAAAATAAAGTTTTTAAAAAACACTTAATTGGCGTTGTTATCATTCAGTGGTGTGGTCCTGGGTTCGAGTCCCAGTGACGCCGAAGTTCTTCCTCTCGCGACTGAGTGTTTGTGTGTTTCTATATTATCATTTTTATCATCATCGATGTGCAAGTCCTCAAAGTGGTGTCAAATAAAGAGAACTGCACCAAGCGCGCTGAATGCAACGGTAAACGTTGTTCTTTTTCTCTCTTTTGGTCTTAGCCCAGATTCGGCTGCTACTATAGTAGCTGCAAAGTTGCTGAATAGTAGCCGAACGGCGCATGCAGCACATAAGCTACAGTTGAACTTAGCTCACATAGATATTTGTAACATCAATAAAAGTAGTGATCGTGGATCGATGTTGCAACGTAAGCTGATTGTTTGATCGAATGCACAGAGTCTTGATAGACTTGGCTCTTAATAACTAGAGGCACAGAGGTAGATGAAATAAATGCATATTTAAAGGCGTCAACGATATGGCAACATGTTAAAAATTAGTTTAACGATAAATATGCTTGTGCAACTGCAATGCGACACAGAAGCTGCACACTGTGCGTGATACTCTTCTGAAAATCAGCGAAGATCGTATTGACACAGATGCTAGGGACGTGATACATCGTGAATTCCGTAATATTGTTCAGAGTACGGTGAGCAAAGGTTATACCGAACAGCAAGCAAGTCAAGAAACTTGCGAATGGTTGCGTGAAAGGGCAGTTATGGTGCTGAATAATGAGTTTGTAGGACAGCAAAATGAAACACTTTTCTCACAAGTACGAGGAGACGTTGTAGAGTAGCTCTCTGTCGATGGTATTATAGATTCTGACCAGGTCACCTCGTATCCTGTAGTGTTTCGTAACTCTTTCGAATTGTCAGGATTACCTTCTGAGAAATTGAAGGTTGGTGTTCCAGTCCTGATAATGAGAAATCTTGATGCGACCAGAATATGCAGCGGTACGCACTTACAAATTACCCTAAATATTGTTAGTGCTACTGCAATTAGTGTCTCGGCTAAAGGAGAAAGTGTTTTAATTCCACTAATCTCAATTACTCCGAAGGATTTGCCTTTTCAGTTTAAAAGATTGCAATTCCCTCTAAAAATTGTTTTTCAAATGACCATACAAAAGCCCAAAGTCACACATTAAAAGTTACCGTTGCGCTTTTAGAAAAGTGAGTTTTTTCCATGGGCAACTGTGTACGGTATTCTTACGTGTATCCAACCCACAAAATCTCTACATCCTTGCAAAAGAAGGCAAGACCAAAAGCATAGTTTATACAATTGCATTGAATTAGTATCTTTCAATGAATGATTGGTAAAAAAGAAAAAGTTTTGTTGATTTTAAGGTTTTTAACTAAGATTCGACATACAACGAAGAAATAAAAAGGCATTCAAAATATATCCTTACACCTGCACTACAAACATTTATTCATACACACATACATATCTACATCACTATATACCCAAAAATTCATAAATTACTGGCGCACTCCTCCTCCCCCCCCCCCCCCTTATGACTCCTCATAACAGAACTACTGACGTGCGAGCACAGCTGCGGATAACTGCTTGTAATAGACTGAAAGCTGACAGTCGTTAATTTTGATACCAATTACCTGTCAAGCACGTTGCTAGTGCTGCTCGTGACGTACTTCTCTATACAAATGTAATGGGCATGGAATTGGTAAACATGATACAGGGTGACAATTACTGAACTCTATGAAATAAAATCGTCATAAGTTCTAACCGGTTTGCCTCAGGACGTTCAAACTGCACGGTTGGCCGCGGGGCACGATGGGAATTAGTACGCGCATGCTCACACGCCATGTTGTTGTCGGTCATTTGCACGTGAAAATGTCACGTTGCAGCGTGCCTGAAGGTATAGCGCTTGTGATCCCTACTACGCGAGCAATAACAGCCCAACTGTGGCTTCAAGGAAGTTTGAGACCGAGTTCAAGATGAACATCATCGTTCCAAGTGTGCTAACAATCAAGAATTTGATTCGCAAGTTTGACGAAGCGGTTAGTGTTCGTGATGTGTTGGCAATGTCGGTCTTCCAAAAACGGTGAAAACGCCTGAAAACATCGAGAAGACGAGCGCTGTGTTTCAAACCTGCCGCAGGGAATCGATCAGACGAGCTGCACAACAGACAGTAATCAAGTGGGAGGCACTGCATCTCTTCCCATACAAAATTCAAACCCATCAGTCATTAATCCCCAGTGCCATGAACAGCTGTTGTGTTTCGCCAACACTATTGTCCACAGAATGGACGAACTGGACTTGGACGTGAATATTGTTTGATTTAGTGACAAGGCCTACTTTCATTTGGATGGATTCGTCAGTAAGCAAAATTGGCGCATTTTGAGGACTGAGACTCCGTATTTCGCTATCGAGAAGTCTCTTCACACCCAGTGGGTGGCTATGTGGTATGCAATGTTCAGTCGCGGAATAATCGGTGCTATTTTTCTTGATGGCACGGGAACTACCGAACAGTTCGTGACTGTTTTGGAAAAGGATTTCATTCCCTTTATCCAAAGTGAGAGTTATTTCGTCAAGATGTGGTTCGTGCAAGACGGAGCTCGACCCCATCGAAGCAGGTGAGTGTTTGAGGTGCTGGAGGACCACTTCTGGGACCGCATTCTCGCTTTGTGGTATAGAGAGGCCTCGATTGACCGCCATATTCTCCGGATCTGACCACAGGCTATCCATTTTGTGGGGCTGTATTAAAGAGAAGGTGTACAGCAATAATCCTAAAACCATTTCTGAGCTGACAACAGCCATTCAGGAGGTCATCGATGTTCCGACACTTCAGCAGGTCACACAGAATTTCGCTATTCGCCTGCGCCACATCATCGCCAATGATGGCAGGCAAATCGAGCACGTCATGCCCTAAATCCGAATATCTGTAGTGACGTTTACGTGTTGAGTAAAGTGTGTGCACGCCGTAGTTTTAACTAATTTGTGTTTTCTTTTTCATATAGTCACCCTGTAGGTAGTACTAATCGATAGAAACGCTGATAGTATAGTATCACAGAAAATGGGTTCGAATGTAATTGATAAACTAGTTTGTAGAAACTTATACAATGTGGCTAAGTCATCTGCACGATTGCAGGTAAACGACTTGGTTCAAAAGAAGCCGTAATACCTCAAGAAATAGAAGGGGGAAGGGTATGGTCATTGTTTTCTTTTGTCTTACGCTTTGGGTGAAGGGGTGAAGAAAAGGAACACAGTGCTGACAATGGACTGTGAAGCATGGAGGGCTGTGGTGTGTGAAATATAGGAATATACGCTTAAAGGCAGAAAACGTATTTGAAAGGTGAATGGTGAAATCGACTGTGTTTTTATTGTCGGATTTGAATAAGTGCACGAGTCTTGTATAAGAGCTGCAGCAATTGCTGTATTACGAATAAGAAGCCAGATCGGGCAGACATTTTGAGAAATCCCCAGACGCCGTATTAAATGATCAGCACGCCTAGAGGCTACTGACGACAACACTTGTGCAGGTGATTGCAGGATTGCTAAATTGCTGTCTCTGACGTCAGTTTTATACCAGAATCGTGCGAAATATGAAGTTTTGTTAGAGAGGTTTTTGTACCATCAGTGAGCGTGGAACCGTGCTGTGGCGAACGTTTGAGCAGATTCTGTTTCTGCTCATATAAACAGCGAGGGGCGACTCACTTATTTGTTTAAAATTTCGTGCTTTTGACCCGTTAAAACGTTTGTAACCTGTTTTCATCTAGAGGATCATTAGAGGTGTCGCCTCTTCATTTGTAACACTAGTGCAGGTGTCAATCCTTTTTCTTAACATTATTAATAGAACTAAACAATAGGCCTGTGATGCTGTCGGAATAGCAGATCTCAATGAGAATAATAGAGTAATATATCTCATTTGTATATCACGGGGTAGACATACACTGCACACAGGGCTTTTGTGCTGTTGTGGCTGTTGATTGGTTGGCCACCTGGGATTGACGCCATTCTCCAAAGGAGTTTGAGTCGCTGGGTTAAGACGCAACGCCATGACCGTGTGTTAGATTTTAGAAAGGCTGTTGTGTGTTTCGTACCACAGAACCTGCCACAATATTCAACAAATGGTTAGATTTTCATGAGACTATCTGATGCTCGCAAAGGAATATGTATTGTGCACTACAGCATACAATATTTCGGGGGATTACCACTGCTTCGTATTGCCATCTTTACTTTTATATTACTCGTTACCTGCTCTCCTAGGTATGAAAAAAGTTTGTATTTGATTGCGTTTTCCGTAGATTTGTCTGTGACTTGGCCTTTGGCATTCACCAGTGAGCAGTAATTAAAACAACGTCGTCAGCAAAATCTAGACGATCTCTAAAGATTTTATTTGGAGGTATCCTAGTTCCGCCCGTTTAATACTCATGAATTTCCGTAATTCTCTCACTATCTTGTCCAATCCATAGTTGAAGTTACACATTTTATTTGAATATCTTTTGACATATCTGCCACAAATTTTACTTTATATGTTGGATTCGTTAAAATTTCTTTAATATTTCGTTGTTTTTTTATCGAATGCAAATTCCTTTATAATGATGATTAGTGCATTTCTGCGACTGAGATACAGAACTTTAAAATGTACAAACGTTATCAGATATTTCACGTTTATAATTTTCCTCATTTCCTTTACGTTCTTTGCATTATTTTTGTTCACGCAAGACCTTCCTAAACTCTGTTCGATTTTCCCCTTGTAGCGGGTCGAATATTCTTCAGACCTCTTCAAAATCGTCGTGGGTAAGATATGTCACTGACAAGAGGAAGGTTCCTCTGTAATTGTTAAGATCTGTTTTCTTTACCTTTTCATATAATGGGTGTGTTAATACAGTTCCACATTTCGGTAGTAAGCTGTTTGTCGTCCAGATGACACTAATAACTTCTGTTAAACGTACAACAATAGTGCCACTACAGTGCTTCCTTGCCGTCTCCTGATGCTTTGTAATTTTGAAGTTATTGTGTGATATCTCTGTTTTCTTCTCTTGCTGCTGGGTTTCAGTATGATTGTATTTGGATTACATTATCAGGATTAAATTATTTTTTTACTGTATCGCAGATGTGTATTTCATAAACTGGAAGATTGGTGCTGTGTATTCCTTTAAACTATTTATGAATGTTTTCTCTCTTGGACTGTTCTTTTCTTAAGTCTAACTCAACCGACTTTAGCTGATTTTTTATTTATTGAACCCACACCTTGCTGACACATTTTGATGCAAGTTTCCTGGCTTCTGTAAAGTTTTGTCCACTATTATCATTTTTACTTGGGTGCCACATGTTCCAAGTTCGTTGCCACTCCACATTTATATTTCCACCAGGCATGTTCCCGCTTTATTTTCAAGTAGAATGTTTTCTTCTGCGGTCTGAGTAATATATTTTTGAAGTAGGTATAAATATTTAGGTATTCCTTTTCCCAAAAGCATTTTCAAATCATTTTCTGCAGACAACATATTTTTTGGAATAGTAGTGATTCTCTTTTATAAATATTGTTCTTACCTTCAATTTGATGATGGACAGTTGGTGGTCTGAATCGAAACTAACACTTTCAGTAACTTTTAAACTGCGGATCTCCATTTCTGAGGATTGTCCTTTTTCACCATATATTGGATTTGGTTTTATGGTGAGGCACATGTAGATTGTTTTCTGTAACATTTTTTGAAGAATGAAGATTTTAGTATTAGTTTATTCTGCCTGCATGGATGTAAGATACTTTTTCCGTTTTCGTTGGCTGTTTTATGCGCAGAGAACATTCCTACTACTCATCTGTGATGAAGTTCGTTGCCTATTTGTGCATTAAAATGTCCAAGGAGTATTACTGTGTTTTTTGACAGAGCCTGATCAAATACGTCTTTTATTAATGGAGTTATGTTATTGACTTCAATTTTTTTGGTTCAATGAAGCCTGTGAAGATACCGGTGCATAGTTCGTAAATATTTTATCTAGCTTGCCTTTAAATATCATTAATACTTGTGTCTTACATGTTTTCTAACATATAAATATCTTTATCTGTATGTCATTACGTTTATTCTGCTGTATATTTGTAGGTATGACCCTTTTCGTCATTCGTCTCCTTCGCCTTTCTTTGTGGTTATATTGATTAAAATAGTCTTTACGTAGGCAAATTCTATTGGAGCGTCTTTTTGTATCGATTCTTTTTCTTTCATTACTAATGGAAAGTTCTGAAATGTACCTCCTGAACCTTCTATTCTTTGAGGTGCACCTGCTCATTTTCAGAATGACACTGTTCTATCGGCACCTCCTTCTCTCTTTTTTCGCCTTTCTTCCCAACCTCTTGTAATGTCCTCACAGAAAATACCCTCTACCACGCACCAATTAATCATTGTCAATCAAACCATCCACATTCATTCACTTTGGAAAAGTATCTGATCTGATTTTCTCGTAACATATGCGGCGACAGCTAGACGACGCCAAAGTATTTTCTAGCGCGTTTATTCTTTCAAATAACAGAGATGCATATATGCATTCTCCATGGTTGTTAGGGTGGTAACTAGGACAGCTTCTGGAGTAGGGACTGAGGGATTAACGTATTTCTGAGAGATACACATTCTGATTTTCTTCTCGCTAAATCGAGCGACTTAACTTTTGTGCCACTAGCGGTTTGTTTGAATAGAAAAAGAGTGTAAACGGAAAATAATTAAGACGTGGAATCACCGGAGATCTGGACATGTAATGGAGATGGATTTAATACACAATTTCCTTCATAAATAAGGTTTGTGACTTTTTGTTCCGGAGTGAATGAAAGAATGAGTCTTTTTCTGAACCATTTGATGATCACGTTGGCCCTGTAATTAGTAGGGAAGTTTCAGCTGTGCCGAAGAGAGCCTGCAATCACTGAGTCTGTGTTAAATCGTCCAAAAAGGCTTCGTACACATCTGGAATTCGCAATCTTTCGTAAAAGGAACAAATTAACCACACGATTGATTCTCCCGACTGAATACAGTGTTTAACATTAATAATAAATGTAAAGATCTCTTACAGGAAGCCAGCCGCTGATTACCAAGACGAAGGACCACCAAAGATCCTATTTGGCTGATTTCACGTAATGAAATATTATAATAAAAACTGTACTTAGATAAAGGAGAGAAAGAGAGAGAGCGAATGAAAATAGAGATGATACTAATAATCCTCCATTAGTCTAACCTTTCGCCTGTCTTATCACGGATCAGTCAAGACACGGAAGGCCCTTACATTACTGTATAGATTTATGTGTGAAGGTGAAAGGGTCTTAAAGGCAACAGATACACGTCTATACAGACAAGACATTACACAAAGTTAGCGGCTAGCTGCATTCATCATCTATTCGTAGAGGAAGAGACGACAACTTATTATCTTGTTAAACTCTCTCTCTCTCTCTCTCTCTCTCTCTCTCTCTCTCTCTTTGTTTTCTATATACAATTATTTGATACTTCTATTATTGGTATTGCTGTAGTTAACGCTGAGTTGTACCTTATGTTAACAGATTTTATTTGTTTATTGTGCTGATGTCTGCTGTAGACAAAGAATGAAGTAAGGTATATTCATTAGTACGTAACTGTACGACAATGAACGTTCTGCGATTGCAGTGTAAGAAAAAATACTGCAGACGGTTCAAGGTGATGGAAGTATTTTCGGACAGAGATTTTGGGATTCTTCATGGACATCCATCCGATATCCACTGCTGCATGAAATTCATGAAGCTTGGCACCACTTGTTCGGTAGTTAATTTGCATCCGAGAGCATTACCGAAACATTATGCGGATGACCGGACACCGGCTTATACTAGCCATTAATCAATGCGTCGTATCGAACACGCCATCGAACATGCCACAACGACCGTTGTAATTTGGTATCAATGAGTCAATAGCGCGGTCAGAACCACGGCAGTTATTATTCGCTTATTCAGCTACGTAAGTAAACTGCACGTGTGTCGGGTGCCATTCGGCTCCCGAATATTCCTGCACTCTAAAATCACACGCCGTAATCACGAGGCCATTTAAAGCGGTAACAGTTCCTTTCTGCTGCAATTGTTTCTCGCTGTCTTTGACGAGCGGTATTTTTTAATTTGTAGAATGTAGACTAGATGTATTATTAATGGCTAGTACAGACCATGATGAAATTATGCGATACTAAAGTAAAAAATTTCCCAGTAAACAAGATCTGTGAAAGAGCGGTTTGCGAAGTAATTGCGAACTTGACTGTTATTACCTGCTACTGACGCCAGTTTGAATTAAGGTCATAGTGAGTAAATGTTTCACTAAGCCCCTACATAACTTTGGTAACAATTCACCCATGGCCTACCTTAACAACAAACACATTGCTGTTACATGTTACAACTAACAGTAAACTCGTACCTGTTAATCGTGTTCGTTGTGTGGTCACTGCTGTAAATGACTATATACATATATTGGACACAGCACCTTGGTTGATGATTCTTACAGTGTGTGTGTCGACATGATATACATTTTTTCATATGGCTTACAAAGCCGATGGCAGCACAGCATCTCTTGCCACATTTGTCACAAGTATATCTAGCTGCCGAGGAAGCAGCAATGGTAGCATTGCGAAGCTTTTTCCGACTTCATCTGTCTAACAAGCCTTCATCATGCTTCGATATTCAAGATGATATACAATTATGCCACTCTCATCTCATGCTAGCCTGTGCCTCCCACCTGTTAGTGTTGATTCCAAGGCTCTCAGTATCTCGTTTACAGGAGTCCTTGAACCTCAATACCGGACGTCCCACGGATCTTTTGGCTGTAGCCGTCTCTCCAAGCATCACCTCTGGTGGTAATCCCTCAGGATCTATAGCGTAGACATGCCTCAGCCAACGGAGCCGTCTCTGCTTCAAAATAGCCGAAACTCTATTGCAGCTTTTAGATAGTACTGCTTCGTTGGTCACTCGGTCCTCCCACGTTACTCCGAGGATGGGTCTCAGGCACCGCATGTGGGAATCATTAAGGCGACGTTCTTGTCTGGCATAGGCAGTAGATGTTTACGATGCGTGCAAAAGGATCCTGAGGACGCAACTTGGTCGTACAAGAAATTTGGCGGTCAAAGAATGTTTGTTGTTTTTCCGTACACGTGTAGAGAGCTTGCCAACAGTTGTCGCAGCTCTTCCAATGCGAGCAGCTGTGTCCTGGTCAACAGGCATGTTTGATTCTACAGTGGATCCAAGGTAGCAGAAGTTATACACGACTTGCAGAGTAGTTCCATCTAATGCGATACTCGGCTGTATATTAGCACCCTGAGCAATAATTACGGTCTTACTGCTGTTTACACTCACTCAGCAGTAAATGACTAATTACGGATTATTTCATAGATATTTCTAAGATGGCACGTGTGCCGCTCCACTTCATCAAAAAAATGGCTCTGAGCACTATGGGACTTAACATCTGAGGTCATCAGTCCCCTAGAACTTAGAACTACTTAAACCTAACTAACCACACACATCCATGTCCGAAGCAGGATTCGAACCTGCGGCCGCAGCGGTCGCGCGGTTCCAGACTGAAGCGCCTAGAACCGCTCGGCTACAACGGCCGCCTTCTTCACTTCATCAAAGTCATCAACGAGGGTACGGGAAACTTCATTTATAACGCCCCCCAGGCACAGCAAGTTTTATGGTATGGTAATCTTCGAGGCCGACTTGCAGATTCTGCTCGACATGCAGGGCCTGGAGGATTAACCATCGCCTCAGACGAGCACAAAAATGTGCCACTGCCCCATCATACATGCACCACACTCATTGCCAAGGGGCAAAGTTTTAATGGGAGCCCGTTGCTTGGGGACTTACAACAAATTTTAATTTTAATAACCTACAGCCTCAGTTTCAATGTTTACCTAGATTTACCTAGGTTTCAGTCGGGATAAACCAACCTTCTTCAGAATAGAAGTAACTACCGTTTGTCCATAGTGGACATCGCCAAGCTAAAACTACAAATCCATAAATTATCGTCAGACTTTGAAAACGTATCTGAAACTGCCTCGACCCCACTTCGCGACCGCGATGCGCCAGCCACGAGTGCTGTACTGGAACTGACCATAGCGTCATGAGGCCCGCCTAGGCTGACACAACACCTTGCGCCTGCGCATAAACTGTGTGATACTTACTAGTAAAGTGAAATGAAAGCTACAGCAGAGGAAAAGGGAGTATATGTTATCCTGTGAAGAACGTACTTAGATCGACTGCCTTAATATTTACGAAGTATTCGTTGGTCATGATATGAGGAAGACATCACGTTCTTACTAGGTATGGCCTGTCTAGGAAAATTTTGTGCTTAAGCACGAATCACCTAAAAAGAACTTAGGAGTGGGAAGGATAATATAAAGCCAACAACGTCATTATTATGACTAGGTCCAAAATTTTTTTTAGACGTAAATGTTAAGCACTATGGTTACTGTGGTGTCACCACCAGACACCACACTTGCTAGGTGGTAGCCTTTAAATCGGCCGCGTTCCGTTAGTATACGTCGGACCCGCGTGTCGTCACTATCAGTGATTGCAGAACGAGCGCCGCCACACGGCAGGTCTAGAGAGACGTTCTAGCACTCGCCCCAGTTGTACAGCCGACTTTGCTAGCGATGGTTCACTGAAAAATTACGCTCTCATTTGCCGAGACGATAGTTAGCATAGCCTTCAGCTACGTCATTTGCTATGACCTAGCAAGGCGCCATTATCATTTGCTATTTACCTTGTGATGCATGTACCGTCAGACCGATGTTTACCAATTATGGATTAAAGTTAAGTATTCCAGAAGCTACGTACTTTTTTTACTAGACTCAACTCTTTTAACTGTTTCAGACCTCACGCCAGCCTGCGTGAGCTTAAACGCGTGCCTTTCGGCTACCTCATAGTGGTTGGCTGTCTTGCCAAGTCACAACAGTTTGGCGACGAGCTAAATCGCGTTTATACCAATTCTGCCCTGATTCACTTGTGTAATGGCTTCGCCACCATCTCCAGGTGCACTGTCCGACTTTTATCGCTTACAGAATCAGCAGACGCAGACCTTACTGGATGCCCTTGGACAGCTTGTCCAGGGTCAACGTGCAATGCAAAACGATGCGGCCACCGCCGCTCCACCGCTCCCGCAGCCACAACACGCAGTTGCACCACCTTTTCATCCTTTTGATGCGGCACTGGAAAGCTGGACGGAGTGGTCGCGCCAATTGGGATTCCATCTCGCCGCCTACAGAATTCAAGGTAATAAGCGGCAGCCTTTTCTCCTTTCTTGCGTTGGAGTGACCACGTACCGTGTGATAGTCAAATTGTTTCCCCGACGTGACGTAGCAACTCTGTCCTACGACGACATTTTGTCTGCATTAGATGCATATTTCAAAGAATCAGTCAATGTAGTTGCCAAACGGTATACCTTCTTTTGTACAAAACGTACGGCAGGTCAGACTAATCGAGAGTGGGTTGCAACCTTGCAAGGCCTTACTAGGGATTGTGCTTTTGAGTGTGAATGTGGACTCCCTTATTCAGATACTATGGTGCGTGATGCAATTGCACAGAACGTTTCTAATGTTCGTATACGGGAACAGATTTTGAAACTAGTCAGTCCCTCACTTCAACAAGTGAGAGACATATTGGATCGGCAGGACACACTTGACTTTGCTCAGGAATCATTCGAAACTTCACCGGCCGTGTGTCACATTAACTGGCCCGTCCGCGCAGCTGCCGCCAAGCTCTCAGCCACGTGTGCCACGCAAGCAAGCAAATGCAGTGCTAAAATCATGCCTGCGGTGTGCTACTAGACATTGACGTGAGAATTGCCCATCACGCCAGGCTATTTGCTTTTTCTGTAATCAAAAGGACATGTTCAAAGTGTTTGCCAGAAAAAGCTCAGAATGGACACTCACAAGCATTCCAGGCCCTTTGCTTCGCGCCGGAATCGGAATCAAACCAAAAATACTCAGGCTCGTGCACCTTCGCCCATGGAAATTCATGTAGTTAATTCCACTCAGCCCAGTGCCGCTCTCATTAACAGTGACTGTGTTCGTCCCACAACTAGTGTGCGTCGACATCGCCGGAAATCACGTCAATTAGCAAGTGATTCTGTACCAGTGTCTGTTCACGTTGCACGAGACAGTCGCTCTTGTCGTCAGCAGGACAATAAGCCTTTTGTAGACTTGGACGTTAATGGCAACGTGATACCATTCCAGCTCGATACCGGAGCTGCAGTTTCCTTGATCAATCAAGACACATACAAACAACTGGGCACCCCTCCGTTGCGTGCCGCAAATGTTACGTTAAGTAGTTATTCAGGACAAGCAATCCCTGTGTTAGGACAGTGCAGCCTTCTTGCAACATACAGGGGACAAACAAAACGTGTGTCATTCTACATCCTACGTTCTTCTTCTGCAGTGAACTTGTTTGGTTTAGATTTATTTCAGTTGTTTAACTTGTCTATAGTAAATCAGGTCCTATCAGTGAACCAGACTGTGCCTTCAGACAGTGTTTCTCGTCTATGTGAAGAGTTTGCAGACATTTTTGCACCGGGCCTTGGTTGCGCTAAGAACTATAAAGCACATTTGGAACTGAAAGTAAACGCGCAACCGAAAGTTTTCAGAGCGCGCAATATTCCCTACGCATTGCATGATGAGGTCGCAAGAACATTACACGATTTGGAATCACAAGGTGTGATTGAACGTGTGCAGGCTTCTCTCTGGGCATCACCCTTAGTAATTTTGCCAAAACCTTCCGGAAAATGAGACTTTGTGTGGACTTCAAGGCAACAGTGAATCCCCAACTAGTCACTGCAACTTTTCCTTTACCCCACCCAGAAGATCTTTTTGACAAACTGTGCCCGGGTAAATATTTTTCGAAGTTGGACCTAGCAGATGCGTACTTGGAAATACCGGTGGACGAAGAATCCCAGCGCGTTTTGGTGGTTAACACGCATCTTGGTTTGTACCGATTCAAACGACTGCCATTCGAGTGTGCATCCGCCCCTGCATTGTTTCAGCAATATCTACAAACTGTTTGTGCGTCGGTCCCTACTGCAGCCAACTATCTGGACGATATTGTGATCTCTGGAAAGACGGAAGACGAACATTTAGCCAATCTCAGAACATTATTTCAGGTCTTGCGACAAAATGGTCTTCGCTTGCGGAAGGACAAATGTGTGTTTTTTGCTCGTGACTTACCCTATATGGGACATGTACTCAATGCCCAAGGCATACATCCCAGTCCAGAGCACCTCCGTGCCATACAAGACTTGCCTTCGCCGCAGAATTTGAAGCAGCTACAGAGTGTGCTGGGAAAAATAAATTATTACCATAAATATGGGCGCCACGCCTCTTCCATTTCAGCTCCGCTTCATCGCTTACGCCGTAAAGGTGTTCCGTTCGTCTGGACGACGGAATGCGAACGCGCCTTTCGCCAGTTGAAATCGGCGTTGCTTTCCAATACTTGCCTTACGCCATTCGATCCCCAGAAACCCCTTTTGTTGATGGTGGATGCATCGGATTTCGGAATCGGTGCTGTGCACAAAGATGGATCACACGATCGCCCTATTGTCTTTGCGTCCAAATTGCTCTCGTCTGCGCAAAGAAATTATTCACAGATCGAGAAAGAAGCTTTGGCTCTCGTATTTGGTGTCACTAAGTTTCATGATTTCTTGTATGGTCGTCACTTTACCATCATCACAGACCACAAACCTTTGACATCCCTTTTTCATCCGAACAAGCCTGTACCTCCACGTACAGCGCAGAAATTCATTCGCTGGTCTATTTTCCTCTCGCAGTACCGCTACGATATCTTGTATCGGTCCACTGCTAAGCACGGCAACGCCGATGCATTGTCCTGTTTGCCTGTTGCTGAGGATCGAGCATTCGATTCATCCGAACTTGCTTGCATGTTCATTGATTCGGAAACCGATGACGTGGTCGAATCGTTTCCGATTGATTTTCGTCGTGTAGCTACAGCCACAGCTGCCGACCCTGTCCTTGCTACCGTTCTGCGTTTTGTTGCTACGCACTGGCCCTTGTCAAAGTCACGGATCGAGGATCCGTTGGTTCGCCTATTTTTTGCTCACAAGGAGATACTTTTTGTACGACGTGGTGTTTTGCTGTTGCGTTCTGATAATGATTAGTCCAGGGTCGTGGTCCCACGTTCGTTACAGTCCTCTGTCTTACGGCTTCTCCACCAAGGACATTGGGGTATAGTGAGAACGAAACAACTTGCTCGTCAGCACTGTACTTGATTCGGAATCGATGCTGCGATTACGAATATGTGCTCTTCTTGCATGGCGTGTGCCGAACAACAATCCGCACCGCCGCGGAAATTCTTTGCGTGGCCAAAAGCCACTTCCCCTTGGCAACGCTTGCACATCGATTTTGCTGGTCCATTCTGGAATGCTTGATGGTTGGTTGTGGTACATTCATTCATTAATTTCCCTTTTGTTGTCCGGATGTCTTCCACGACGTCATCTGCCACCATCCAAGCGTTATCCGCTATCTTTTGCATTGAAGGTCTTCCACAGACTATTGTTTCCGACAATGGCCCACAATTCATGTCCGCAGAATTTCAGTCATTCTGCAAGGCCAATGGTATTCAACATCTGCCGTCCGCGCCGTTTTCGCCGCAGTCAAACGGTGCCGCTGAACGATTGGTCAGGACTTTCAAGTCACAGATGTTGAAGTTGAAAGAGTCGCATTCTCGGGAGGACGCGTTATTGCTCTTTTTGTCCTCGTATCGCTCTCAGCCCCGAGATGGTCGCTCGCCGGCTGAGTTGCTCCATGGTCGTCCTCATCGAATCTTGATGTCTTTGCTACATCCGCCGCATCAGGTTCCTGTGCAGCGGCAGACACCTGCTTTTGCCCCAGGCGACGTTGTCTACTATCGTAACTATCGAGGTTCACGGCGTTGGCTCGAAGGGCGCATTCTTCGCTGCCTCGGCCGCGCTATGTATCTGGTTTTGGGGGCCTCTGGTGAGGTGCGTCGGCATCTCAATCAGCTGCGCCTCTGTCGTCGCAAGGGTTCTGCCACTGCCCGTCTGCTTTCAGCGACGATGCCGTCCGGTCAGCGCCCCGGGGGACCCATCTACTGGCTCGCCTCAGCCCCAGGTGTTACCGACGCTGCCTTCCATTTTGCCCCATGGCGACGCGCCGCCGCCACCGCCGCCTGTTCTCCCGCCGGCGACGCCTGCAGTGGACGCGTCGCTGCAACCGCCGGGAGCCTCCCTGGGTCACGCGCCGCCGATCGCTTCCCGTGACCAGTTGTCCTCCGACATGGAACTCTTGCCCGCTCCGGACCACATGGCGTCTTCGCCCGTCGGGTGCCCCGACCCGATGGAGGTCGACCCTTCGGCCCCTCCTGCATCTATACGGGCGCATACACCGCATGTTGGCGTGCACCCTGGAGCAGGTTTTCAGGCGTTTCCTAGCTCCCCTCGGACCGAATGGCAGGGTGCGGGTGGCACAGCCTCGCCTGTTGTTAGGCTCCCCACCTCGTCGCATACGTCAACATGGGGTCCTCCCCACGGCGGTCGGACGCCTTATAACACAACCGTTCGCCGATTTGCGGGGGAGGAATGTGGTGTCACCGACAGACGCCACACTTGCTAGGTGGTAGCCTTTAAATCGGCCGCGGTCCGGTAGTATACGTCGGACCCGCGTGTCGCCACTATCAGTAATTGCAGACCGAGCGCCGCCACACGGCAGGTCTAGAGAGACGTCCTAGCACTCGCCCCAGTTGTACAGCCGACTTTGCTAGCGATGGTTCACTGACAAATTACGCTCTCATTTGCCGAGACGATTGTTAGCATAGCCTTCAGCTACGTCATTAGCTACGACCTAGCAAGGTGCCATTATCATTTGCTATTTATCTTGTGATGCATGTACCGTCAGACCGATGTTTACCAATTATGGATTAAAGTTAAGTATTCCAGAAGCTACGTACTTTTTTTACTAGACTCAACTCCTTTAACTGTTCCAGACCTCGCGCTAACCTGCGTGAGCTTAAACGCGTGCCTTTCGGCTACCTCATAGTGGCTTGGCTGTCTTGCCAAGTCACAACAGTTACAACGCATGAACATCCTATTGACTTATCAGACAAATGGTCGTGACTGAACTTCCGGGTCGCGGGAGGCGTGTTTACAGTCTGCAGCCGCTTCCGACCGCCTCGACCTTCAATCGTACAATACTCCCCAGCGTCTTTTAAGCAAAGTTTGATTCACAATAGCAACATGCTTTACATCACTATACGCGTCTTTTCCAGAGTGTTCGAGTGATGGTAAAAAAGTATAGCGTCCCATTTAAAAAACACGTACTTGCCTCATTATCTCGGTCAACATAAACATTGTGATTATTGTGCATGTACCAATGTATGCGCCCCATAGTCGGCTATGATTCGCCGAACGCCGCTTGTCGATACGTGCATCCGCCCCCGGAATAATGGGGGTGTTAGGTCTTACGCGACTCACCCTGTATATTTGAAATACTTCGTACTTTCTGGCACTACACAGCATACTGAACTCATTGATGACTCGTAACCACATTCAAAATTATTTGTTTAGTGGAAGCTTTTTGTTTCCACTATCGTATACTTTCGACCATCTCAGTTTTCTCCATCACCTAAGATGCAACACTTCCTGTTAGTGAGGTCGTCAGTCCATAGGCTGGTTAAATGCAGTTCTCCGTGCTAGTCTACTCTGTGCAACCTTCTCCATCTTCCCGAAACTATTGCAACCTACACACTTTGCAAGTCGCTTACTGTAAATAATATACATCCTGAAGCTTCCGTCCTCACTCGATTGAGTGACTTTAAAGTGAGTTAGGCAAGGTGAGAACCAGCAAAGGCAGCCTCCTTGTACTTTCTTCCGCCGCAGATCCATTCCGCGAATTTCTGCGTTGCCAATAAGTGGCTCACTTACTCTTTGAAAGATCGCTCAAGACAAAAGTATGGATCGTGGCTTATGACGGTCATGCAGCGGTAGCCATTGATAAGCAGTTTTTTCTTTTTCCTCTCTACTTACTTTCCTTGCGTCAGTCACCCCATGGAACGTCTCCTGGGAGTGCAGTAGCTTGTTACCGATGCACCTCTGCCGCATAACTATAACCCTTGCACCATCATATTTACGATGCATCCCGATCGCTAACTACAGGCGCCCTACCAACTTCTCTCCAAGACGCTAATGCCGCCCTCAGGAGTTGTCTCGCCACAGGGCTGGTGCTGGGCTATTGCATGAGCCTCGTGGACAATGTCGTAGTCATTCTAGCGTACATCTCTGCTACTGGCGCTGCTGCGTTCACAGCATGGAACCTCTCCTGGGGGTCCAGAAGCTTGTAACCGATGCATTACTGCATGTTTATTGTAAACCTCGCCCCTCACATTCACGTTGCGACAGACAAATTGCTTCACGATAGCATATTACAGGCTCCCTGCCGACTTCTCTCCAAGAGATTAATGCCGCCCTAATGAGTTGTCTCATCATTAGGCAGGTGCTGCTCTATTGCAAAAGCCTCTACGATATTGTCAGAGGTATTCTACTAGTGTACATCTATGATACTGGCGCGGCTACAGTCGCCCAACGGAACCATTCCTGGGAGTCCAATAGTCTGTCACCGATGAACTGCTGCCCGTTTATTCTAACCCTCGCACTCTCACATTGATGATGCAACTCAGGAACTGCTTTACGTTTGCATACTAATGGCTCCCTGCTGACGTCTCTCCAAGAGACTGATGCCGCCCTCAGGATTTGGTTCAACATTAGGCGGGTGCTCAGCTATTGCACAAGCATCTAGGATATTGTCGGAGCAATTCTGCTAATGAACCCCTATGCTAATGGCACGTCTCTGGTCACCGCATGGAACCTGTCCTAGCAGTCCACTAGCTCGTAACCTATGCATTATTGCCTATTTATTGTAACCCTCGCCCCCTCACATTCACATTGCTACAAAGAAATTTTTTGTGATTGCATACTACAGGCCCCCGGCCGACGTCCTTCCAAGACACTAACGCCACCCACAGCAGCTGTCTTGCCTTTCGGTGGGTGCTGGGCTGTTGCATAAGCCTCGAGGAAATCGCCAGACTCATTCTGTTGCTGTATCTCTATAATACTGGCACGACTACGGCTAGTACACGAAAACTCACTTGGAGTCTAGTAGCCTGTAACCAATGCACCGCTGCCTGTTTACTGTAACCCTCGCACCCTAACATTCACGATGCGTCACAGAAATTAAATTCGCGAAGGCATACTACAGGCTATCTGCCGACATCTTTCCTACAGAATAACCCCGCCCTCGGGAGTTGTCTCGCCATTAGGCGGGTGCTAGGCTGTTGCGTAAGATTCGAGAACGTTGTCCGTGTCATTCTGCTAGTGTACATCTATGATACTGGAGTGGCTACAGTCACCCCACAGAACTGCTCCTGCGATCGCAGTAGCTTGTATGTGACGCCCCGCTGCCTGATTAATATAATCCTCGCAAACTCACATTTAAGTTCGGCACAGAAATTGCTTTTAGGTTGCACACTACAGGCTCCCTCCAGACCTCACTACAAAAGACAAATGTCTGTTCCAGGAGTTGTCTCGCCATTTCGCGTGTGTTGGGCTATTCCATAAGACTCGAGATCAATTTCGGGGTTATTCGGCAACTGTAAATCTATGATACTGGCGCGGCTACTTTGACTATCCGAGCCTCGCAGCATCGTCAATGTGTGGGTGCTAGGGTTATTGTTAACAGGCAGTAGTGCGTCGGGTTTAAGCAACTGGACTCCAAGAAGAGGTTCCATGCGGTGACCGTAGCTCCGTTAGGCTCTTGAAGAGCGCGACGCAATTTCTGTTTCGCACCGTCCATGTGAGGTTGTGAGGGTTACAGTAAACTGGCAGTGGTGCATCTTACCAGCTATTGGACTCACAGGAGAGGTTCCATGCGGTAACCGCATCCGCGTTACGCTCTTAAAGAGAAGTCGCCCTGAAGCTTGTCGTTTTCAATCACGATGCAATATCTGTGTAACATAGAAAATGCAGGCTGCAAGGGTTACAGTAAAACGCAGTGGCGCATCGGAAAAAGTTACAGGACGCCCAGGAGGGATACTGTGCTGTTACCGTAGTCGCGTTAGTCTCTTGAAGATATTACGGCATGTCGCCTGTAGAATTCAATCGTGACACAATTTCTGTGTCGCATTGTCAGTATGAGAATGCGAGTATAACTGTAAACGGGCAGCAGAGCATCGAGTATAAGCTCTTGGACTCCCAGGAGAAGTCCCATGCAGTAACCGTATCCGCGTTAGTTTCTAATTCAAATGGCTCTGAGCACTATGGGACTCAACTTCTGTGGTCATCAGTCCCTTAGAACTTAGAACTTCTTAAAGCTAACTAACCTAAGGACATCACACACATCCATGCCCGAGGCAGGATTCGAACCTGCGACCGTAGCGGTCACGCGGTTCCAGACTGAAGCGCCTTCAACCGCACGGCCACACCAGCCGGCCGCGTTAGTTTCTTGAATAGAAGTTGGCATGGAGCCTGTAGTTTTCAATCGCGGCGCAATTTCTGCTTCGCGTCGTCAATGTGAGGGTGTGAGGGTTACAGTAAAATGGAAGTGGTGCATATGGTATAAGCTACTGGCCCCTCAGGAGAGGTTCCATGTGGTGACCATAGCTGCTTTAGTCTCTTGTAGACAAGTAAGCATGGAGGCTGTAGATCGTCAACCGCGATGCATTTTCAGTGTCACATCGTCAATGTGAGGTTGCGAGGGTTACAGTAAATGGGCAATGGCGCATCAGATACAAGGTACTGGACTCCCAGGAGAAGTTCCATGTGTTGACCGCACCCAAGTTACTTTCTTTGAAGCAGTCTGAAGCCTGTTGTTTTCTGTCATTATGCAATATTTGAGTTCCATCGAAAATGAGAGGGTGCGAGGGTTACAATATAAGGCATTATTGCATCGCAAAAAAGTTACCGGACACCCAGGAGAGGTGCCGTGCGGTTCCCATAGCTGTGCAAGTATCACAGATGCACAGAAGCAGAATGACCCTGCATATTACTGGACCCCAAGAAAAAGTTACACGTAGTGACCAGACCCGCGCCAGTATCATTGCGGAATAACTCCGACAGTGCCCTTGAGGCTTATGCAACAGCCGAGCACCCACCTAATGGCGAGAAAACTCCTGAGGGAGGCATTAATCTCTAACAGAGACGTCGGTTCGGAGACTGTAGTATGCAATCTCGAGGCAATTTCTGTGTCGCTTCGTCGATCTCAGGGTGCAATATTTATAGTAAACGGGCAGCGGTGCATTGGTTACAAGCTACTGGACTCCCAGGAGAGGTTCCATGCAATGACTGCATCCGCGCTAGTGTCACAGATCTACAGTTGCAGAATGACTCTGACAAAATTCTTGATGCTTATGCAAAAGCTCTGCACCCACCTAAGGGCGAGACAACTCCTGCTGGCGGCATTGGTCTCCTGGAAATTCGTCCGTCGGGAGCTTGTGGTATGCAATCGTGCAGGAATTTCTGTACCGCACCGTCAATGCGAGGGTGGCCTGGATACAGTAAATAGCAGTGGCGCATTGGTTAGAAGCTACTGAACCGCAAGAGAGGTTCCATGCGGTGACTGCAGCTGCACCAGTATTACAGACGTACACTAGCAAAATGACTCCGACAATGTCCTGGAGGCTTATGCAATAGCCCAGCACCCGCCTAAAGGCGAGAGAACTTCTGAGAACGCCAATAATCTCTGCTGTAACCCTCGAACCCTCACATTGACAATGCGGCTGAGAATTTCCTGCGGTATTTCATACTGTAGGATCCATTCCATCTTTTCTGCAGGAGTCTAATGCCGCCTTCAGGAACTGCCTCGCCATTTGGCGAGTGCTTGGCTACTGCGTAAGCCTCGTGGACAATGTCGTAGTCATTCTGCTGGTGTACATCTATGATACCGAAGATGCTAAGTTCGGCAAATGGAACCCCTCCTGCGAGTCCAGTACCTTGTTACCAGTACACCAATGCCCATTTATGAGAAACCCTTGCACCCTCACATTGACGATCCGACACAGAAATTCCTTCCGACTGGCTCCCTGCCGACGTCTATCCAAGTGACTAATGCCGCCCTCAGGAGTTGTCTCGTCATTAGGCCAGTGCGAGAATACTGCATGACCTTTGAGAACATTGTCGTAGTCATTCTGCTAGTGTATACCTATGATACTTGCGTGGTTACCGTCACCGCATGGAACCCCTCCTTCAAGTCCAGTAGCTTATATCCGAATCACCACAGCACTTTTACTGTAACCGTTGCACCCTTACAATGATGGTGTGACACAGAAATTACTTCGTGATTGCATGATATAGGCTCCCTGCCGATTTCTCTCCAAGACATTAATGCTGCCCCCCGGAGTTGCCTTGCCATTAGGAGGGTAGTGGTCCTTAACAAGAGTGTGTGATCTCACGATCGACATTGTATATTCAGCAACATGCTTCCACGGTGACTACAAGGCTGGCTAGGGGTTCTTGCGGCAGGGTGTTCCATGCCTCTACCAGTGCGTTTGCCAGCTGGTGAATGGTCGTCCTCTCGTGTGGACGCGCTGCAGTACGTCTCCCCAATGCACCCAAAACGTGTTCAATGGGACTTAAGCCAGGGCATGGACAGGTCAGTCCATTCGCCGAATAACCTTTCGTTCCAACAGCTCTTCGGCCTCTGTTGTTAGATGCTGTGGCGCTTTGTCATCCGTAAAAGTGGTGTTACGGCCGACTGCACCACTGAAAAGCCGGATATAGGGACGGAGTACAGTATCACAATAACGCTGACTGGTGGGTGTACAATGTTTTCTGGAACCTAACCCCTGAACCAACAAAATGATTACGTTTGACAGTGCTCGACGTACCCTCACATGGCGATAAGTGGAAACACGTAAAATGCACTTCAAACAATTCTATTACCGGTACTAAACTCCTGGCTCACTCTCGTGACACTTAGTTTCCCGATAATTCTTCCTCTTGTGCATTCATCCGAACGATTACTGCAGATCATGTAGTAATGAAGCACACCACCACATTGCACCTCTGCAGCTCGCTTATTGACACACACTGTCTTATCTAATTTCTTCAGTTGCCTAATTTTTGGGAGCAGCCCCATTTTCGAGCTATAGTAACGCTGATGTCGCGGCATGTAACATCTGACTCTCTTTGTACGTCTGGAAAAACTCTGGCGACTTGCTTCAGCACATTCATTCATTTCTGCCGATTAGTCGATACGTTATGGTACTTCATCTATATCGTCCTTGAAATCTGTGGATCACTGTAGGTGCCTCCTGGTTTCGTATACTGTTTCTTGAGCTCACTTTCTGTTCTACCTCCTGGCAGCGTTTTACTCCAAGACTGATTTGTAGCAGTGGTCGAGGAGTTTTCCTCTGTTTGTCTTTAGTTTGCTCCACACTCCATTGCTCTTTAGGACAAAAGCGCATAAGCTACTTCTTATGGAGCTTGCCTTCGGATGGTTTACGTCGTATTGTGTTTAAAGTTCTTCCAGTGATCTACTCAATTTGTCCTGGACCTTTTCGAATGCGTAGCCCTGTGCCACCATCGATGTATCTTCAGCATATAGATCTTCCTTTGCCGGCCGCGGTGGTCTCGCGGTTCTAGGCGCTCAGTCCGGAGCCGCGCGACTGCTACGGTCGCAGGTTCGAATCCTGCCTCGGGCATGGATGTGTGTGATGTCCTTAGGTTAGTTAGGTGTAAGTAGTTCTAAGTTCTAGGGGACTGATGACCACAGATGTTAAGTCCCATAGTGCTCAGAGCCATTTGATCTTCCTTTACTCCAAGAAGTATTGGTTGGTCGTCAGTGTAGATGATACAGAAAAGGACGGCAAGGACACTACTTTCAGCTAACATATAATTTTATTTCCTTCAGCAGCTGCTTTTATTCTGAAGTAGACTTTAGAAGCATCGTTCCTGCACGTCGCATTTACCCAGTTTCGTCAAACTGTAATCCTTTGTACGATACTGCAGCGCCTGTGTTATTAAAAAGGACGATGAAATGTTCCTTCGCACATGCATGCATACTGACGTTTGGGTCTGGCCATTAGTCCTGTACCGATAGCAAAAGCAGTCAAAAATGGTTCAACTGGCTCTGAGCACTATGGGACTTAACTTCTCAGGTCATCAGTCTCTTAGAGCTTAGAATTACTTAAACGTAACTAACCTAAGGACATCACACACATCCATGCCCGAGGCAGGATTCGAACCTGCGACCGTAGCGGTCGCGCAGTAAAAGCAGAGTATCACAAGGCCGCCCTCAAGGGACAATTCTCAGTCCAATCTTTTATGAGGTGTCTACACAGTTACTGAAACTTTTTGCCCCCAGTACTTAAAGTAGTAAAACACACAGATCCTAAATGGCTCCTCTCAACAATCATGTATCTCTATGATACCTGCCATATACTAGATCGTGATGTCATGCAGTATGGGTGACTGATGAATAATGTGCTACAACTGTTCTCTCCCTATATCCAAATGCTAGAGTTCACTCGTAGATGTTCACTACCCTTTACTCCTTGGATTCAAAATGGGAAGCGTAGGAAATCATTATCGTTGACTGCACGGTTCCTGCAACTGAAAGACGATGTCACGCATGACGTGCTGTGCCCACGTCAGTCATCTTCTTCGCTTAGCTACAACAAGCGATAAGCGTCCCCTGCTCACTGGCCTGTAATTGATGTCACACGCAACTCACCTCAGGTACATCGACCGCCTGTGGGACTGCAATTACATTAAGTCGTCATATCTTACTTCTATGGCATAACCTCAGCACTCGTTTAAATAGACAAAATATACTACTGCGGCGTTGGAATCTGCGTCAGAACTATGCCTTGCAAAGATTAATCTTATGCCGTAGGAAGAAGTGGAAATACATCCTCATATTAAGCCCTAATACCTGGCGGATAGATTTACGCTGCAGAGATACGAAAGCTGAAGCACTCAATCGTTCAGAGATTATCTTACCTACCGGAGCTTTGCGGCCAAATTATCGTTCCTCTAGTGCGCGTCGCTGAATAGTAATGGCTACTTAAAGGGAACGGTTCCATACTTCACCGAATGAACCAGCACTTTCCAACGATTCGCCTATGGTGACCGTTAGTACGTAATTTTACTAAGGATAGGAGAATCTATTAAATAATATTATTGATCGGCCATGTGATAGAAGTAGGAGATTTGTCATGTGGCAAGTGCGATAGAATACGGTCTAGAAAGAGGTATTCCAACGGCACCTTGCCGTATCACGAGGGGCTTGGGGAGATACAAGTACCTGGTCTAGGCTGTGTCAGCAACAACGGCAAGGCAACACTCAGCTGCAGCCATGGGGCTTCGGGCGGCCACTGCTGCTGAACAAGAAATATGAAATTAAATTGTGCACCGACTGTCTTTGCAGTGCATTCCCGACTGGCTGGTGACGTACCATATATTCCATCAGTCCAAGATTTTGTTCTGTTTAATGTTGAGTTTGATTTGAATTCAACTTTTTCAAACCATATTGAGGGTTCATACGCAGCGGTGAGCGTAATGTTTGCTTCAAGAATATACGCAACGTACAATATAACAGTTTATTTGTTATAATTTTTAAATCGGAGTTATTGAAGAGAAACTGTTTCAGTTCGATTTCCGAACTGAAGTTTAAGATTTTGAACAGTTTTATTTCATAGTGTGAAAAATAATTACGAATACTGCGTAATACACGGGGAGCCAAAATTTACGCAAGCGTAAACGCAAAAAATTCAAGTCTTTGTTAATGTACTGATAATACGTACACTCAAAATACGTACATTCAGAGACAAAATCTCAGCCTGTAATCTCATTGACTGGAACTGTATCCAGTGATGAATCCCCCTTGGTAATGAGCCCAATAACCAGCGAAGAGTGTCTGCAGACGCCCCGGACAGCTGTGGGGTACCAACCTGATGGTCGCGCGCCATACAGCACGACAACGAGAAGTGATGATTTGGGGTGCCATTTCTTTTCACAGCAGAACACCTTTGGTTGTCCTCTGCGGCACAGAGGTACATCGACGGTATTCTATGCGCCGTTTTGTTGCCCTTCATGGCAAGCAATCTGCACTTACATTTCAGCACGATAACGCCCACCCGAAAACGGCGACAGTTTCTGCTGCTTGTATTCGTGCTCGCCAAACCCTACCACGGCCAGCAAGGACGCCGGATCAGCCACCGTCTGAGAACGTTTTAAGGTTTATGGGCAGTGCCCTACAACCATTTCTCGATTTTGGCGACCTGACGCGACAATTGGACGGAATTTTGCCACAAAATCCCTCAGAGGACATGCCACAACTCCGTAAATCAACGCAATGTTTCCAAAATGGCCACAGGTGGACCAACGCTCAGTTTGTTAAGCTCTTTCTCTTGAATAAATCATTCATTTTTCTCATTTTTTTTTGTCTTAGGGTGTATTTTCTCAAAATAGACGCTAGAATTATCCTCAATTCGCTTACACACATGTCTCAAAACGATCCTTCATGTTAGCTGCCACTGTTTGGATGGCCGCTACACTTATACAGTATACTTTGCCTTCGACGTTGTGCATCACTTCATTGACTGTGCCAGGGTTTTTATAATGGGCATTATCCTTCAGAAGCTCCCAAAGAGAAACGTCAAATGCAAATAAATCTAGAGTTCTGGGTGGACAGAAGTAACATGAGTGGTGACATGTCCCCCAAACAATTCAGGCAACCTCATCATGGTGTTAATGGCCGTGTGAACTTTTATACCATCATCTTGAAGCCAGCAGTTCGTTCATCACCCTATAACGGTGCTACAATTTGCATAATGATGTGCTGTTAACGTTCAACCGTTATCGTTTCCGAGACAAAAATTGGGCATACGCTTCTCTAGCGCGAAACTGCACACCAAACTCGTGATCTGTGAATATAATGGGTCACATTCAAAAAACAATGGTTTCCTGTACTCCATTATTTGTCGTTCTGGCAGTTTACATAGTCACTTAGATGAAACCATGCTTCATCAGAGTAGAAACCATAATGCAAGATCCTGACCTTGATGTGAGGAAAATGGAAAAGAAACAACTGACAATAATGTAGTCTTTTTTTCTCTATCAGAGTCTTGAAGCTCATGCCCGATGTGAATGGGATACAGACAGAGTTTCGACATCTTTGTGTCTCTGCAAACACTTCCGTAAGATATTCCAGTTTGCCGACACAATTTTCATATCGACTTCCTCAGTGAACGTAGTATGGTTGCGCAGATATTTTCTCATGAGCCATCACTTAACACTGAAGGTCGGCCAAAGCGTACTCATTCGTTATTCTGAAACGAACAGACATGAAATCGTTCATGTGTTAGGCACTCTTGTTTCAGGAAAAGCTTCCCTAAAGGCTTCCTGACATTTTAAAAAAGATTGCGATTTGAAGCAAATTCCATGAAGACACGTCTAGCTGGGTAAAATCGCATGTTTGTTGGCACACAACTAACTCAATACTGACATCAGAAAGGTTGGAAACTGCTTGGATATCAACTGCTATGCGTTTGCCACAAGATTATCCGATGTCAATACAAACATTCCCGTTGGTAAGAAACTGAATTCCGAACACCACACTGCTATTTTTTTTTTCAGTATGCGATCGCGTAAATTCTGGCTCGCCCTGAATTTTCTCTTTGGGAACTACAGAATTTCGTAGAGAATCGGATCTTTTGTTTTTGCTTTCAGGCAAAAATTTTAACTACAAGATAATCAGATCATTTTATTTCAGTCCATCAATGTAATGAACAATAGTACGTGACTGTGGGGACTTAATATTAGTTCACTACTGCTGGTGATCTCACCCGGATCGGAATTTTTCTTGTAAGTAAAACGTTATGCACCACACGATCTGGACTGCTTTATGTCACTGACATAATGTTTTTGCACACCATACTAATCCCAGGTACATCCAATCACTTTGTGTGCCTTCAGAACTCTTACTGACGGTACGTACATGTCTAAGAAAATGGCTCTGAGCACTATGGGACTTAACATCTGAGGTCATCAGTCCCCTATAACTTAGAACTGCTTAAACCTAACTAACCTAAAGGACATCACACACATCCATCTCCGAGGCAGGATTCCAACCTCCGACCGTAGGGGTCTCGCGGTTCCAGACTGTAGCGCCTAGAACCGCACGGCCACCCCGCCTACATGTCTAAGACAGTCTGATTACAGTACAACTCTTATAATCTAGCGACCTGGCCCAACTTCGCACGAGTTACGTATTTAGGCCAGACGACTTGTGCGGTGTAGTGTATTTTCTTTTCAGGACGCTGTGCAGAGCTAGGATTAAATTTGAAAGAACAAAATTAAGTAACTTAGTATCATCACTTCCATATCTTACGCGATGGAAGCAGCACAGCAGTAACGGTATCTGCAGGCGTCAGTGTTATGTATTCCATATTGAATTGCAGGGACATCTAATGGCAATCATGGAGGCGTATAGTCACGTAATATGTTTACAACCAATATAAATATTGTATGCTAATCGTGTGTGTGTGTGTGACTCAGTATGTGTCGAAGGCTACCTACGGTGGCACAAATACAAGAAAAAATAAGGAGAAACACGCATGATCAATAATTTCCCTCATGTTCCAGCACTCCTCTTAGGAAGCTTACAAAGAAATCTTCCAGTCGCACCCCCTCAGATTTACTACTTACATGACTCAATTGAGAGCAGTCAATAACTAAACACAGGTCAACCATGAAAATAGGAACAGTGCAGTGAACTGGGAAAAAATAAGCAAAAGAGAAAGAGTGAACGGTCCAAAATGAAGATGTGCAACATCGAGCAAATTTGAAAACCCACGGCGTCCTCGATATGTCGTCACGGTGTTGCACTGCGAGGGGGAAGATCCGTATCGAAATCTCCGTCGTGCTCATAGTTTTTGTATAAATTGCATGTTTGACCATCAGCTGCTTTTATTTTAAATCCAAATATCTACCGGTTTCAGTCATGGACCATCTTCACAAAGAAGGGTTAAAATGATTTAAGACACAACATTACATTTGCCCTTACTTAAATAATGTGTAGAGCATGTCATAAATATCAATATAGGATCAAGAATTTTTAGAAGCAAACGTACTAATCAGTTGATGGTGAAACATGCGTTTTATACATGACTTGACCGTTTTGATAGTCACCTTCCAAAAATGTTATCATTGTTTTTCTTTTGTTTTTATTTTGTTCACAAAATTATCAACGGTCCGTCCGGTCGTTAACGTGTCTGTTTGCTGTATTCAGATTTGTGTCTGTATCGTGGTGTAGCTTCCATTTTCAACAGCGAGATATAAGGAAGGGGCCTCCAGACGTACGGACTTCCAATTTCTTCGACACAAGTACCACATTTAATGAATCTTGCGTTTTGTTTTGGAAGTTTTACTTCTTGAATTCCTTTGCTATAAAATAGTTCAAACCCGTCTATATGCAGTTTACATTTTTGTGAGAAATCTATGCGGCATCTCGCCTACTCTCATTATCCATCACATTTACTTGCGACGGTAAAATGTTGTTACCAAATGACTCATATTCTATAGCCAATGTATAGTATGGCAATTGCCAAGACTACGGAAGGAGAACAGACAAGTCATCAGCAGGACGGAAAGTCAATAATTTTGAGAAAAAAAATCCTAGGGTACGGGGTACATTTGGACACGGATCTCCCTCTTTGCCGTCTAGCACCGTGACCACATAATCACAACATTCGTGGCGTTTCATATTTGCTCGATGTTGCACATCTTGAACTTGGACCGTTCACTGTTTCTATTTTGCTTCATTTTTCACAATTCAGTACACGTTCTTCCTGTTTTCTTGCTTGATCTGTGCTCAGTTTCTGACGGGCTATCCACTGGGTCATTTTACCTCTAAATCTGATGGCGGTGCTATGGACAATCTCCCATGATGTGCGGAGTATGATGCAGTGTTGAGACTCAGTGCTGCAGTTCTCTGTCGTGGACTTTCTACGACAAACGTCTCCACCGTGTCACACAAAACATTGTGTCCACATGTAGCTATGATTCAAGGAAAGCCGGAATCTGAAGGATGAGTCGTTTGCTGCGCTGCTCAAAGAACGTACTGTATGTAAGAGTAGTAAACATGGTAAAGTTGCTGAAGTACATTTTCTTTTTTTTAATAATTTTTTTAAATATTGTGGTTAAGGTCTTATGGGACCAAACTGCTGAGGTCATGGGTCCCTAAGCCTACACACTACTTAATCTGACAAACTAACTCAAGCCAAGTACAGCACACACGCCCATGCCCGAGGGAGGACTCGAACCTCCGACTGGGGGAGCCGCGCGGACCGTGATAAGGCGCCCTAGACCACGCGGCTACCCGGCGCGGCCGGTTTTTCGTAAAAAGTGTTTTTTATAGCATAAAAAATAAAACGCCACGTGTATTTTATTCGGATGTTTTTCGCTGTGCAGTTGTTCTCAGACGTTTTCAGGGAAATTGTTGGTTTAAAGGGTTGTTTGTTTCAAATTGTACGTCTCGGGTCGCAGCCTAATGATGAGTTATTATCTTCTCGTGATTCGTCATATTTATTACAATATTTCAAACCTAAGTAACCCACTGCACATTGTTCAAAGAATTTGCTGTATATTAAAAGTGCAAATTGTGACTGCAATTTGAGGGAAGCAGCACTCATAGTCTGATACTGTTGTCATACTTTGAAATGTGTATCTCCTTAACACTGACAGGTGAATGAAAGGTTCAGAGGCGGAGTGGAAAGAGGTCACCAGGTGGTATTTAATCTTACGACCTTTCAGTTTCCAGCCAGACGGTCTATCGCTAGATCATACCATCAGATACAAATCAAGGTTTTGTATATACATCCTTTAGCTGGACGTCTCTGGGACGACGGCCGTTTACTGTCGTCACAAAAAAATAAAAACACCTACAGCCTTCCTTACGATTTTATTTTTTGTCAAGATACAAATTAAGTGACATTTGTTGTATTCTCGGCGCGCTGTTAGGCTCTCGAATTATGGTGGCTGTACTCTAGGTGTCAATGGTATCATTTGCAGAACTTAAATTCATCATAATTCAGACAATTTGTACGCAAGATTTATAAATTATCTGCGAAAACCTTTCCTCTTGAATCAGTGTATCAATTGGTCGAACGGAATCAGAATCCCTACAGCAGTTCCTGAGATTCGCCAGTTTGTGCAGATGGACGCAAGGAAGCGACTTTAATTTAATTATGTAGAGAGAAGATGTGGTGTAGTAAACACAGTATACATATCTCTCGTCTTTTTTATAATGCTATAGCACTTTCCTGCCGTCACGGTGGTTCGAGTCCTCCCTCGGGGGCATGGGTGTGTGTGTTTGTCCTTACGATAATTTAGGTTAAGTAGTGTGTAAGCTTAGAGACTGATGAACTTAGCAGTTAAGTCCCATAAGATTTCACACACATTTGAATATTTTTTTGCCGTCACGTGTATATTAAAACAGGAACTGGTATAGTTTAATGGAATTAGTATATGATCAGCACATATAGACTTTTAAGTCTATTTTGTACGGTTGTAACAAAGATATTGTTCAGTGGAATAGGATACATACACTAATTAAACGATAATGGGGTTCTCGTTTGAGTTTTTGATGTAAAAATTTGTACATAGCATCTTGCAAATGAATGGAGAGAGTTGCTGCATGCTGTAGACGCTGAGGGTAGTCAGACGTGTATGCTGAAAGTCAGTGGTGGTAAGGAATATACTGCGGGTGAAGTCGAATGCGAAATGCTTCTCTGATGGTCGTGTAATACAATTTATTAGTTATTTAAAGGTACAAGTAGTGCTATTCAATCGTCGAAATTTAATGGTCCCTATGGTCTTAATGTCAGTTCCGATATGGTATCTGCTGAGGGAGCTGTATGATGGTAGCTGTATAAGGCTGTATGAGGACAGTTGCATAAGAGAGTCCTGTGAGAACTGCCGAGTAGGGTACCAGGTTAGTAAGTAGATCTTAAGGAGCTGCCTGAAGTCGTAAGCGATAGATTCTCAGGTCACGTTAAACCATTTTTCTCGATTGCCGTATTACGGTGTTTCAGCGAGTAATATATGTACGAGTATACTGCTCATTTACGAGGCGGTAGGTGAACTAAATTCGATTCTTTTGTCCATTTAAGGGTCCTGTCTATGAGGGAAATCAGGTTGAGAAAACCGCCAACGGTCGTTAAATGGTCACTGCATCGGTAAAAATCGGACGGCCTGTGCAGAATCGTATCTATTCAGAGCTGCTTTCGTCTTTTCTTGTGAAAAGCATTCGATGAGTTGCCTTGAGTGCTCGTTATAGACTTAAGGTCAGATTTATTGTTGTAGCAAGGAGTACAGACATTAAAACTGTTCTGGGCCGAATTGTTTACTAATTTAGTTTTTTATAAATAATCATTAAAAGGAATTGAGGATAGTGCTGGTAGTCACTAATATGCTGAATCGAGTTTCCTTCTTAAGTCCAATCATACTGTGAAGACAACTTGGCAGACATCGAACGCCTGGTGTAGTGGAGATTGCCTTAATTTTTTACTTTGCAGTGATAAGGTGACCGTGGCACTAACAAATTTGTCGCAGGCAAGGCCAAGATAGGATTGTACTACACTGGAGCTCAAATTCAGCACTCGCACAATATCTAATTGAAGCAACAATGAAATCAAGCAGCCTTATGTCATTAAAATGAAAGCCTGATCTATCTAGTTAGTAACTAGATTGTTCGTAAAGTATAACGTTAGTGATATTAAAAGAGACTTTGACATAACGGAAAGCAAAGGAAAAACAGAGAAAGAATAATGATAAAACATTTCAAGGATAATGCTTTGATAGTTTTGAGCAAGGTTTTCGATAAAAATATTGTAGTAATGAAGCACAGTCAGAGAAATGAAAGTAGACGTGGCGTGGTAAAAAGAGAAAGGTGATTCGATAAAAGAAAATATTGAGATATTGAGTTCGGTAAAGAAAAGTGAAGTGCCTTAGAAAGTTGGCCACCAAGTACTTAGATTTTCGGTGATATAAGAAAGGAAAAATACATTTCGCAAAGTTCACTTTTAAAAGAGAAAAGCCGGCCGCGGTGACCGAGCGGTTCTAGGCGCTTCAGTCCGGAATCGCTCGACTACTATGGTCGCAGGTTCGAATCCTGCCTCGGGCGTGGATAAGTGTGATGTCCTTAGGTTAGTTAGGTTTAAGTAGTTCTAAGTTCTAGGGCACTAATGACCTCAGATGTGCTCAGAGCCATTTGAACAATTTTGAAAAGTGGAAAGTCCTTACCAACACGTTAAGATTCGGTAGAGTATACGATGTTGAAAGGGGAAGGCTAGCAAATAAACCAAAATGTATGTTATTTGTAATAAACCAGTTAGAGATACTAACTGTTCAAATTGCATTTGAAATACGATACGCGATCTTCACGATTATCTAAATAATTTCCTTTTGCTTTTTATGTAAGACTAAGTAAGTCCATAACGAAGCAAAATAGGAGATAGGTGAATTTCAGTTCATATCGCTATAGATATTCTGGCATAGAAACACGATACCACCTACAAGTGTGGGCGACTTTTTGCTACGTACAGGCTGCTTACATCCCATAAGCGAAAACTGTGTCCTGTTAAGTGGTAAAATCGTATTAAATTGTGCCAGTGGTTACCAAGCACCAATACAATAGGCTTGCTGGATTCAGGAATCTGAAAGTAGTGCAATTTGAAACCAAAATCGACTGCAGATAAAATAAGATCGATAAATACAGCTGAGAGTGTCATCTTTACTCCATGTGAATTCATCACTCGTGGTACCGCCGTTATTTTGTAAGGTTTTAGTTTGGGTGCGCACAGCTTTGTGAGCGACGATACAGACACACACGATTTTCTCATACATTCGGTGGGGCAGCCCCATAGAAAGCCGAATGCAGCACTTGCGAAGCACACGAAGGAATACGAATTTCGCTCAATTTAATGAACGTATATTCTGAAAATTTTGTTGATAAAAGCTGCTCCATTTGAAGATTAAAAATTGGCTCCCTCTCGACTCGAAATTTCTCCTACACTTCGCCTGTTCACCACGACATTTCATACGTACTGGAAAAGAGATCACGTATGTACCGCCATTACGTATGTACCGTAGACCGAACTGAATTTTCTTTCCCTTTCGCCGCACCACTCAAGAAAACTTCTCCGCAGCGCGGTAGAGCGTTTGCCCATCTCCTGGGGAGAGCCCAGTGCGAGGATGCGCGATCACGGCGCTGCCTGATGCGCCGCGGCGTTTACCCGGCGGGAGGGACGCCCGATGCATCCACATCGACGCTCTTGAGATGCCCTCTTCTGCTGAACAAACTGGCATTAAGCGCTCTATAGTCGCCTGGAGTAAAGCGCGCACACTCTGGCCAACGGAGAAGGACCCGTAACACAATATAGGCCACAGTCTTCTATTTTCGTCCGACGATTAAATTCGAGTATGTTGTCCTCGACGACGAGTGTTCATCAGAGACAAGGGTAACGTCGGGAGCGCCCCAGGAAAATGTGATAGAGCCGATGTTGTTCTCTATATACACAAATGATTTGGCCGACAGTTGGACAGCAATCTATGGTTGTTTGGTGATGATGCCGTGGTGTACGGTAAGGTGTCGAAGTTGAGTGATTGTTGGAAGATACAAGACGACTTAGACAAAATTTCCAGTTGGTGTGTTCAAGCATCGTGACAATTCTGTTAGTATGGTTCAAAAAATGGCTTTGAGCACTATGGGACTTAACATCTGTGGTCATCAGTCCCCTAGAACTTAAAACTACTTAAACCTAACTAACCTAAGGACATCACACACATCCATGCCCGAGGCAGGATTCGAACCTGCGACCGTAGCAGTCGCGCGGTTCCGGACTGAGCGCCTTAACCGCGAGACCACCGCGGCCGGCTCTGTTAGTATGGTGTCCCTCTCAGATGCTGAAATTGTTCGACTGTTCAACATCCCGCCGGAAGTTGATGATAACTTTCTAAACGACGTATTGACTCCTTATGGTAACGTGGAAAACGTCAGTCGTGAACGCTGGTCTTTAAATATAGACTAAAATGTCATAGTGGAATTCGTTCCGTGGAAATGCATGTCAAACGCAATGTTACATCAAATTTACAAGTGTGCGGTTACCGTGTTCGTGTCATGTATACTGGGCATGAAGGAACCTGCTTCCTATGTAATGAAATTGGACGCGTCCGGTCTAATTGCCCGCGGAGGGTTTTTATATTTAAGCCGTCATTAGCGCAGCGTGGCAAATCGACGGTTGCTGATCTTGTTCCTTCCACTTACGCCGTTGGTGCTACCTCTGCTTTGGATCTTAATGAACAAAAAGTCAATTCTGATAATCGTGCCTTTACCTCCGCGACAGGTTCAGAATGCTATTACCCCCAAGACAGAACCTGTAACGGTGACAAACAAGCGACGTCGCACTCAGTATGGTGATGGTGAGGATTTGGCTCTGCCTTCTGCGCCAACCTCCTCCGCATCGATTGTGTCCCCTGCTTCTCTCGATGGTAGGGAAACGATACCTCCCGTCCGTGGTGCGGTGGGTGGCGAAGAAGTTACCTCCAGCATCCCTCCTGCTCGCGAAGTGGCTGCTTCTGAGCTGCCTGTGTGTGGAGTGGATTCCCCCCCCACCCATTCGTCTTTGTGTCCACCATTACAGTCTGACACGATGCAATGTCCTCCTGCTCCTTCGTCTTCAGCCACAGAAGGTGCCGGCCGCGGTGGCCGTGCGGTTCTGGTGCTGCAGTCCGGAACCGCGGGACTGCTACGGTCGCAGGTTCGAATCCTGCCTCGGGCATGGGTGTGTGTGATGTCCTTAGGTTGGTTAGGTTTAAGTAGTTCTCAGTTCTAGGGGACTTATGACCTAAGATGTTGAGTCCCATAGTGCTCAGAGCCATTTGAACCACAGAAGGTTTCCTGAATTTGCCGCCTACAGCAACTATCGAGGAGAACAAAATTAGCGACTAAGTATCATCTATTGCATTGGCAGTTCCACAGAATGTGACTGGAAGTGCATACATGACCCTTGTTCTGAGGGGGAGGTAGCTGTGCCTATGACCGCTCCCACATCTCCCTCTGCAAAGACCGCCATGCCACGTAGAAACAACCAGACCGTGCGGTGGCATGTAAGAAATCTAAGAAAAAAGGTTGCGATGACGAGAGTTCTGGTCCCCCCATGTCTCATTCCTCTGTGGGTTCTGCAGTGGACCTTGACTCTGAGTTGTCTACCTAATCCTGCTCGGACTTACCGTATATCCCTGTATAGCTGTGGTCAATTACCCAATCCTACAGGTTCCTTTCCTTAAATGTTACTCGTGTGGAATCAGAATTGCGATTGGCTTCGCTGCGTCTGTTCATTTATTATTCATGTGTGGACAAAGTCTTCTCACAGGAGGTATTATTTAGGCGTTTTTCCTTACGTGGTTTTCGTGTGATCTTTAGTGTAGCACCCGAATTTTCTGCGGGGATCACCTTTTCTTTTGCGAAGGCATTCCTATTGATGAGATGGAAATGTTGGATTCTGGTAGAGGCATAGGTTGTCAACTTTTTAATTTTACCTTGGTTCTTTTATATGCTTCTTCTAGCACTGGTCACGCTGTGAATCGTTCACGTTTTTATAAAGAGGATATTGTTTATCTTTTGCGTAAGAGTCCTCCGGGTGTTGTTGAGTGATTTTAACTGTGTGTTGCGTCCTGCAGATCACTTTCCAAATTTTAATTTCTGTCGCGGATTACACGAACTGGTCGGCTCCTTACGCCTGCAAGACGTCTGATTACGTAAATACCCGACGTTTGTTATATTTACCCCGTTTACTGGGACTTCTAGTAGCCGGTTAGATAGGTTTTACTTATCAGACTGCGTGCGGCATTGTATTCTTAATGTTGAAGTCATCTCATTCCAGCTTCCTTTACGGATCACTGTGCTGTGACTACAACCCTCAATCTAGAACGGGAACCATTCAAATTGTTTCGCCCTCCGTGGATGTTAAACGTCGCTCATCTGGCTGACCTCTCTCTCGATGATGTGATGCGAGCGGTGTGGTAGGGTACTCTGCGGTCTACTGGAAAGTACTCTTTCATCTCTGATTGGTGGACACGGCAAAATCGAAGTTCAGGCAAACTTTGATAACTTTCTGTACTGCCAAAGCTCGAGACTTTCGGAGGACTTACGAATATTACTATTCCATCCTGCGCGAACTTTATGATGCTGCGGATCGTGCCCCTCTGCGAATTGCGGCTGTTAGGCAAAAATGTTGACCTTGAAAAGAATACAGATGGTATGCTTGAAAATGCGGTCCAAGCCACGATCGTTGGTGACGGAAGAACTGAATTCTTTATATCATTTGCTTCGCCATCAGACCCTTCGCCTAACTCGCTTGTATTCATTCTCTCACGAAAAATAACGGACATATCGTATTGAAGCAAGTTGTTGTAGTGCGTGTCTTACACCAACATTATGTAGACATCTACGACAGCGATGGGTCCAGAGCAACCTTTTACGACCCACTAGTCAGCGCCTTGGATACGGCACTTACACTTGAACATAATGAAACGATCTTAGCTGCATTGCAGCCTGAGAAAGTTTACAAACTTATTGTGGGATCACCTTCTCAAAAGTCTCCTGGTCTGGATGGACTTCCCACATAATTTTATGTGCACTTTTGCCTGTTGTTTGGTGCTACCCTTACGTCTCTTATGAATGAAGTGTTACAGGGTAGAGTTGTGCAGACCTCCTTCAAAGTAGGAAAAAGTATTTTAATCCCGAAACACCGTGGACCGGCTTCCCCTGATAGCTTTCGCCCAATTACTTTGTTAAAAAATGATTATACGACTGTGGCGAGGGAAATTGATAGGTAGGCTGGCTCTGAGCACTATGGGACTCAATTTCTGAGGTCATTAGTCCCCTAGAACTTAGAACTAGTTAAACCTAACTAACCTAAGGACGTCACACACATCCATGCCCGAGGCAGGATTCGAACCTGCGACCGTAGCGTTCTCGCGGTTCCAGACTGCAGCGCCAGAACCGCACGGCCACTTCGGCCGGCGATAGGTAGGATTTCTGCTCTGATGGAGATGATTGCTGCAAAACATCAAAGCTGCGTACCTGGCCCCTATAGTCGAGTGTCGTGACGTGGTTTCGGTTGCTGCTGTAACGTCCGTCCCTTGTGCCCTTGCTTTCCTAGACTTTGATAAGGCATTTGATCGTGTTAATCATCATGAATTTTTGCTTCGGATCTTGGAGGCAGTTGGTATTACTGTTGACACACGGCGAGTGCTCTCGAATCTGTTTATGAGTATTTCGGCTTCGGTGGTTGTTAATGGCCAACTGACGCCCCCGATAAATATCCGTCGGGGAGTGCCTCAGGGAAGCCCGCTGTCAATGACTTTGTGTTGTCCCTGGAGCAGCTACTTCGGATGCCAGCACCCCAGCTGAAACGCTGAACACTTTCCGGAGGGACTATAGCTGTTCGTGCATACGCGGATGGCGTGATGGTGCTACTGCCTAATTTGTAACGAAACAAGCGCTGTATGGTTTGTGAGATACACAGGCGAGCGAGTGTGCCGGGACTTACGCCAGTTCTCTGCTAGTAGCGCCACGTCACCATAACGCGTCTGCGCGAAGCACACAAGTATTGCACCGTGATTAAGAATGAAATTAAAAGTCAAAATTTCTGTTTCAGACTTTGTCAACATATACTTTAATGTAATAATGTTTTAAATGTCAAGTCTTAGAGTGATTAAATTGGTCATAATGTGCCAATGTATGTCAAAATTAACTGGTGCAAGTCTCAACATGATAAAATAAAAATTGTGATCAGAATCCACGTTTTTAAGAAAAGGCGCTACATATTAGACTTAGAAATGTAGACATTTGTATGATGCTTCAGTTCAACCTAAAAATAATTGCTAAGTGGCTGCTTTAAGCTACTTCTAATAGTTTTCGAATAATATAATGGAAACTAAATTTGTAACTAAAACATCCCCATTTGTAGTAGATTAAGTATCTGGAATTGTAGTGGTAGAATATTTTGGTTACAGCACATGATAAAACTTACTAAATAATAGAGCTATAACAAGTTTTAGGACCATAATGTTAATAACAACCAATACAAGGTCAAAGAAAGAGGTAACGATCTACTGTCAGTTCCACTCTAAAAATTCTAGAAGGCAAAGTTTTTATGCAATCGAGCTGAAACTTTTTCTGTGATTTCGACCAACTTGCTTACATGCATGCAAAAATTGAGAAGATTCTAAATTAATCGATAACTTTGTATTAAATATAATATGTATGAGAAAGCGGCCGTGTGCATAAGGCGGATGACAGCAGGTGTTTACCGTGGCCGTCGGCTGCGCCACATATATAAATACAACTCGAGAGGCAAGACTAGCCTTCACTTCGCACCCAGCCACTGTAAAATCCGCGTCTGTCAAACGCCGGAGTGCGTGCTGCCTCGGGTGACAGAGACAGGCTTTTCAAAACGTTGATTTTCAGTACTAGTTGGCAGTGAACTCGTGACTACTGTACACCGTCTTGGATCGCTTAGATTTTCGTTAAAGTAACTGTTAGTGTGCCGTCCGTGATAATTACAAATCCGCGTGGCAGGTGGTGATAATTATCTTCCACTTTTTCATTTATTTTGAGTATCAGTAGTCAGAGCGAAAGACAATTTGGTAGGAACTTACCGTAGAGGCCGCCACTGAACTGCTAATAGTGCTGCTGTTTCGGATAGAAAGATTTACTGTCAGTATGAACATAGTGACTTTCACAAGCCAGCCGCTGTGGCCGAGCGGTTCTAGGTGCTTCAGTCCGGAACCGCGCTGTTGCTACGGTCGCAGGTTCGAATCCTGCCTCGGGCATGGATGTGTGTGATGTCCTTAGGTTAGTCAGATTTAAGTAGTTCTACGTCTAGGGGATTGATGACCTCAGATGTTAAGTCCCATAGCACTTAGAACCATTTGAACCATTTGACTTACACAATGTTGTGCTTGTGAAACTTTACTAAGTATATGTATGAATTAGAACTCTATATCTTCATTTGCAATCATAGACCTGATCCCGCTAAACAAAAAGAGAATAGAAATATTTCTTTTAGTGCGCTGGGCAAAAAAGTGGAGATGCAGACTGGAAACTATGGTCAGTATGTTCTCCATCGCTCCGTTGCTGACCACAAAAATACACTCCTGGAAATGGAAAAAAGAACACATTGACACCGGTGTGTCAGACCCACCATACTTGCTCCGGACACTGCGAGAGGGCTGTACAAGCAATGATCACACGCACGGCACACCGGACACACCAGGAACCGCGGTGTTGGCCGTCGGATGGCGCTAGCTGCGCAGCATTTGTGCACCGCCGCCGTCAGTGTCAGCCAGTTTGCCGTGGCATACGGAGCTCCATCGCAGTCTTTAACACTGGTAGCATGCCGCGACAGCGTAGACGTGAACCGTATGTGCAGTTGACGGACTTTGAGCGAGGGCGTATAGTGGGCATGCGGGAGGCCGGGTGGACGTACCGCCGAATTGCTCAACACGTGGGGCGTGAGGTCTCCACAGTACATCGATGTTGTCGCCAGTGGTCGGCGGAAGGTGCACGAGCCCGTCGACCTGGGACCGGACCGCAGCGACGCACGGATGCACGCCAAGACCGTAGGATCCTACGCAGTGCCGTAGGGGACCGCACCGCCACTTCCCAGCAAATTAGGGACACTGTTGCTCCTGGGGTATCGCCGAGGACCATTCGCAACCGTCTCCATGAAGCTGGGCTACGATCCCGCACACCGTTAGGCCGTCTTCCGCTCACGCCCCAACATCGTGCAGCCCGCCTCCAGTGGTGTCGCGACAGGCGTGAATGGAGGGACGAATGGAGACATGTCGCCTTCAGCGATATGAGTCGCTTCTGCCTTGGTGCCAATGATGGTCGTACGCGTGTTTGGCGCCGTGCAGGTGAGCGCCACAATCAGGACTGCATACGACCAACTGAGGCGCCAGGTGGAAATGGCATGGCAAGCCGTTCCACAGGACTACATCCAGCATCTCTACGATCGTCCCCATGGGAGAATAGCAGCCTGCATTGCTGCGAAAGGTGGATATACACTGTACTAGTGCCGACATTGTGCATGCTCTGTTGCCTGTGTCTATGTGCCTGTGGTTCTGTCAGTGTGATCATGTGATGTATCTGACCCCAGGAATGTGTCAATAAAGTTTCCCCTTCCTGGGACAATGAATTCACGGTGTTCTTATTTCAATTTCCAGGAGTGTAGTTGCCAGTCTCGCATCAAAAAGGCGTCATTTCTAGTTATTATCAAAATTTTAACCCGCTGCCCCACATATAGTCGCACCAGTTCTTATTATTACCGAAATTTTAACCAGCTGCCCCACATATGGTCGCAGCAGTCCTTATTATTACTAAAATGTTACCCGCTGCCCCACAAATCACGCGGAGATACCTCAGATGAAGGCTGTAATCGATTGTTATTGTCGGATTTCAGGCGCACTACTTAATGAAGATAAATGCAGTCTTCTTACTTTGGGAGGTTTTTATGACGCCGTTGTTCCATGGGCTACTGCAGTGGATCGGCATACGTCTCTCGCTATCATCATTGATCGTTGTCCACTCAAAATGGCGACTCTTAACTGGAAATATGTTACGAAAAAGATTCAGGGAGAGATACTAGAACATGAAAGGCATTCTCTTACTCTTCTCCAGAAAATCCGAATACTAGATACGTACGTCTTATGCAAAGCTAATTACGTGGCCCAAGTTTATCCGCTTCCCTCGACGATGGCGAAGAAACTACAGCAATTAATTATCTGGTCGTTTCATATGGAAAAGACATATTGGGCCTGTTGGGCCTGGCTGATAAACGAAGGACTGCTATATGGACGACGTACTGTTTTGATGGTGACTGAAGAAACTCACACATTTATACCTCGTTTATTTCTCTGTGTCCGTCCTGCTAGTCTTGAACCCCCTATTGATGTTGATTGCATAAATTAAAAAGTAAAAAGACGTTCGTGACTTCTGTCTTGCGATGAGCTATTTAGGGTCTGACATTTTATGGATACCCGTCCTCCCAGGACATTCTTACAGACTCGTTGGAATGCAGTCCCTTCCCCGAACCTCGTTGAAAGAGGTTCACCGCAAACAAACTGGACGACAGTTTGGTGCAATATCAGTCTTCAGATTCTGTCGATGCACGTAGCGTCCTCTTGGTATAACGTGGTAAATAATTTTATACTTAAAAAAAGAGACAGCATTGGTCGTATATTTTTTACTATTGCAAAATCGATTTTCTGTGACTGAGTGACCGTCTTCAGTGTTACATTGTATAACTTAAATTGGGATGCACTGTTGTCACTAAGCTTACGGCAATCACAGACACTACCAAGTCACTCTGACAATGAAAAAAAGAGTGGTCGTGTCATAGTTTCCTAATCTATACGGCGCTATTCTCTGTCCTGGTTTTGTCTATGAGTGGCGACGTAATAGGAACACATGAAAACAGGTAGCAATTTGAAACCACAATACATATATCCAAGCAATTATAAACTGCTTGGAAACATAAACTGCCCTTTGCATACTTCTGAATTGTTGTGTGTGAATATATTTAGCGCTCTTTTACTGTATAGAACTAATTATGCGTAAACCAAAGTGAATTATTAACATTTACTGAGTAACTTGTACATCACATTACAATCTGAATGACGTTAGTGAAAGATCTGGCTAGTGAAACATTAGTAACATATTAACAATATGTGGTTTCGTATAATAAAGTCAGTGATGTATAGATTGTTGTAAAGCACTGAAATTTTCAGAACTGTTTCGTTTAAAGTTATGGTCCGAGAAGACATCCTAACGTGAAATGTCTCTTACGAAAATTCCATTCTATAGTATGGATAGTATGGAAACGCATAGGTCGAAGTCAAACGGGTAGGTCGAAGCCCGTTCTCGTTAAGTAACTGAACTATTGCAAATGAACATACTAACTAAATGCCTTCGTAACTACAGTATTATCCAGTGGTACAGCCAGTCTCTTAGTCTACAGTAAAGCATGTATGCTTTCACAGTCAACTGACATAATGCGATTACAATCTTTAACTGCGATAAAATTTAAGTCTGCGTAGCAGATTAAATGTACAAGTTGATTATAAATAGAGTTCCATTTTCCAAACGCTGTAAGAAAAGAACCTCTCCTCAGAATGACGTCAAATTTGAATGGAATACTATCGAAGAAGGCAGAAACGTTATGGAAACAAAAATTGGTCAACGACAATTATATCATCAGACTGCTCTGTAAGCGGCAGAATAAGCAAAACAAAAGACGTAGGATACACAAGGCTGTTCCTCAGTTTCCGGGTGAGATGCTCGGCACGATTGGCGCTGTGCAAGATCTCGGTCTGCTGGTAAATGTGCCCCAGCAGCTCTGCAGATGTTCCATACACACAAGGGTATTGGTAAAAAGGAGTTGGTCCGATGTCTGACAAGGATTTGCAAAAAAAGAGATTACGAAGTTCGAAACGACAGGTTCTTTTGAAGTGCAATGTGGTACAGGCAGCAAAACAACTGAACCGACGTCAGCAGAAGATGTGGCCACAGCACTGCAGGAAGGGTCGAGAGGTGGTGTGCAAACATTTAGCGCACGGGGAATTGCCCGGACTTTGACGTTCCGTTGAGCATGGCGCATAAAATTCTACGATACATTCTCCATTGCTATCCATACAAAATTACGCACGTTGAGAAGTTCCTTCACGCTGACCTGCCGGTAAGACACTCGAATGCTTTACAATTTCTTGCTCGCGTGGAAGAAGGTAATGCATGACCATGGAACATTCCGCGGGCGGATGAAGCCCATTTGTAAGGAACTGTCAATACAAAGTTTGCAGAATACTGGCAAATGCAAATCCGCTCAATTATCAGCCGGTACCATCCGTAACGGTCACTGGTAAATGCCGTGAGAATATTTTGCCCACCGACGTCGTTCCAATCGTTTAAAGACGCGCCTGCATCTATAGGATCACGTTTATGCAAGATGGCGCTACTCCGCAGATTACGTTGCCAGTGAAGGAATTGCTACATGGTCATTTTGGAGATGTCAGAATCATGAGCTGCTATTTTCCTACAACCTGACCGTCAAGATCGCCTGATCCTAAACCGTCTTACTTCTGGCTGTGGGGTTATTCGAAGGATGCTGAGTTCAGTGCTCCGATTACAAACGTAGATTTGAAACGTCCCCTTTTGAACAATTATACAAGACTGTGCTTAAACTGACATACAATATTTTTAGCGCAACGCAATCTGACTTTCAAAAATCCCTACAAAAGAATGGCCCTGAGTAACATTAACCTTTACGTTTCACAAATCACTTACCTCACAAAAATCTTCATTACTCGAACTACTGCAATACAGCGAGCGCCACTACTGCCAGCTAAATAAAAGATTCAAACTACGGAAGGCACTAACTACTAATAGGCATAGTTAGCAAATGAAAGATTTTAATAGGGAACAAACAATGTATTTACCTTAATAGTCATAATATATATAGCAGTTCATGACAAATTACAAAACTCCGCCATCTCTCTCCCCACATCCACCACTGCTGGCGGCTCACCTCCAACTGCGCAACGCTACGCGCCGTTCACATCCAGCTGCCGCTGCCCAACACTACAATGGCAGACAACAATGCAAACTAGACACAGACTGCACACAGCATAGCCAGTGATTTTTCATACGGAGCGCTACGTGGCGTTACCAATAAGAAAACCTAAACAGCCTACTTACATAGCCCCCATGCTCCCCACAAAAAATTTTACAAATTGTTTTGGGCACTGGCCAATACACATTTGTTAAAATTTTTTTTTACAATTACAATAACAAAGAAATCATATGCACACATTTATTGATACAATGTTGGTCAAAAGCTAAGATATTCTCACAGTCCATAAAGACAGTCCTGATCGTTCACCATAGTAAAATTGCAGTTTTTTTCTCAAAGTCTGAGTAGTAAAAGAAAATGCACATGGAAGTAGTGGATTTCCATGCAGTCTTGAAGAAGTAGTGTTGTCCTTCCAACGGAAAGACAGTGCTGACTCTTGACATGCAGACAGGTAATAGGCCACAACAGAGCAAACCCACAGCAGAGTCAATCGAAGTTTTGAAGAATATTGGTTGGTAGGTCATCACAGAGCAGACCCACTGTAGTCCTAGTAGAGACTATGGTATTGGTGGGCCACCAGAGGTGCAGACCCACTGCAGTCCTTGTAGAGATAATGGTATTGGTGGGCCATCAAAGATGCAGACCCACTGTAGTCCTTATAGAGACGACCAGCAGCCATCTGTTGTGACTGTGCAGGTGCACAATCACCATCGAAGAGTCTTGCGGACAATATAGTAAGTCCATAAACGATGACTTGTGCAATCACAAAGTTTTTTGGAATTGTCCTTAGAACCAGCAATGCTGTTATCCAGTCCCTTGCGGAATTATTAACACACATGCAAACACTAACAGTCCCTACTTCTCACATATTGTCCATATACTATGACCAACAGAAACATGTGCAGTGAAACGTAACTTAATTTGAAGAACTGGTGTCTATACAATTATAAATTTACAACATGAAAATACAATTACAAAGGTACAAAATACATCATTAAAGAACATAATAGTACTAATAACATTTGTAGTAATAAGGGCTTTACAAAAGAATCGAAATAACATATACATCAGTGTTACAGGAATTATGACATGAGTACATACATAAAAGATCAGAATACCTTTTGAAATATCAACTTCACACCTAAGCATTAAAACAGAACAGAATAAATAATGTCTAAACATCTTTACAAAGAAAATAACGTATTATAAATGCAAATTATATTTGAGGATAACAGTATTCCTCATCATAGTGAATGTAGCTTAGTACTAGAACAGAATAAAATTTCTATGAAACTGTACACAGAGACAGGAAGAAAAGAAATACACAAGGGTACATAAACACATAGTGGGATAACACAAAAGGAAAGGACAGGGTTTGTTTTCAGTGTAACATTTGGTACTGCAGTCCAACCCAGATCTTCATTCCATATATCTTTCCTCTTATTTCAATATTTGTTTCCACCAAAAAAATTCTATCCAAGTATGCTTTCTGTATTTATGTTCACACATTTCTTACCTCATTTTTATTTTCCATTATCTTACCTCATCATTTATTTCCAAGAAAATCCTACCTAAACCTGTTGTCCCTAAACCCTACTTTTTTGGTTCATATCCTCTTTCAAAATACCTTTTTTTTTGGCCAAACCATTTTCTTATAGCTTCTCAATGCATTTCATCCAATTCATCACAACTCGTTCTCATATATAGTCTACCCCCTCTTAAGCTAACTTAAATCTACTGAGCTCAGATGCTAAACTAGGGGACGAGGCAATGCAGCAGCACAAAACAAGTAACACAAACAGCAAGGACAAAAAAATTCAAATTTGCAAAGCAAGCTACAGTAAATCTAAATTACCAAGCAATTCAACATTACAACTAATATGAGGCAATGCACAGCAAACAAGAAAAATAAATCAGTAGTAAACTGGCTTAGCAGAGTAACACAAATTCAAATTCAGTAACACTATGCCTGGCAAACAGCAGCAGAAAATGAAATACCTAAACATGACATAGCTCAAGCAGAAAAAATAGTACACTAAAGATAACAATGCAGATAAGGGAAATGTATAATCACATCTTAATATCTATGTAATTAAAGTGGTGCACCACAACTATTTCTACAAAAGAAATTACCAAGTACTTGAAAGGAAAATTATGAATGCAGTTCCTGTGAAGGTAAATGTCTTTTTGTGTTCCCTCATTTTTTTGAAAAAAATTATTATTTACTCGATCCATAGACAGAAAATATTTATATTAGTACATCTATAAAATTCTATTTTAACCAATGCTGCAGTGCAGCTAGAAACTAGATATTTAAATAAATAGGCCAAGCAAGGCGTCAAACGTCATTCACTAGCCATATGGCATTTCATAATGCAGTAAACAATCTTTCAACTAACAAGACAATAGACATAAAATGTTTCTCATCATTTCATTTCAGTAAATATCATAAATTAAGAACTCTACAGTGTAATCATGTTTTCAAGTTTGAGGGTGTCGTATTTACGATGCTTTCTACAAAGGAATGTCGATAGCGAGGATAATGGCCTCCCCTTTTTTTTTTCTACCACCTAATGGCTTTTTCTCAAGGCGGCTGGTAGACCTGGCCACTCACAACGAATTACGTCATGGTCACTTACCTTTCTTACCGAAATATTTACGACAGCAGTTTTCGCTACAGTGACAGTCTCATATAAAAATATTTCACAGGTCAAGAATTTGGGTTACACATCTGTAGAAACAAAATCCTATAAATATAACAGCGTCCAAAAAATTTTCGCCAGCATTGTGATACATTCACACATATACACACATTTCATAACTCTTAAAGTACGATTCTTGGTTTCCAACAACCTTTTTCACAAACCAGAGTCCCTAACCACTACTCATTATTCCTTACCTTATTCGTCAACACTTCTTCAATATTTCATCATTACAGATATGTAGCATAATCAAATAACTCATATAGCATCATCTCATTGATCATAAACATACCTCAACAGCATAATACACATCGTCATCGTAAAAATAACATCATAACAGCTCAATCATAGTAGCTTCCTCCAAGAATTTCAAACCCTAAAAAAAAATTCTCTGCCCATTTCAATAGTGTCATCTACCTCAAACGTACTTTAAAAATTATGATCCCATACCAAATACATCATTCAAAGCTCTCATAGTATCACAATGGTTCCGAAAAATTATGAACAGTTCACAAAGTACAAACAACATACAATTTCGTAAGTGTGAAGTTATCCAACTGTGTAATTATGTAAACGTCTGTCACTGATGTAGTAAAATAAATGTTTGTCTCTCTCAGGTAAATAATCAGATAGCTGTGTAATTCTGTGTTAGAGAAATATGGTACCGATGTGTAAAGTTGTATAAGCAAATACCATATTAGCTAGGGCTCCTTGTGCTTGCCACACACATGGTACACAAAGTAAGCGTGTACACCCCTGAGGATTAATGTAATTATACCCTCAGGTGTTACAGATTACAACAATGGAATGAAATGTATCACGGAAAACCTTTGTATCATTATACTTCAAATATTTTTAAAAATAAATGATTTAAGTACAAAATTAATCACTCAAATACGTGTCCTGTAGCGCTAAATGTGCATCTTGCTGTAAGATAATCTCTGTGGAAGTGTCGTAGTTATTGTCCTCCGAAAGCTAAGTTCTGCAGAAGCCAAGGTACTTTCCTCATGATAAACAAAAGTGAAATGCTTTGCGTATAGATATCTTAGTTATTACGCTTATTGCCGTGATGAAGAAAGTACTGTGCTGTAACGTATTGTTGTGCTACGGAGAAGGCAGTCTCATTGTAGCTATACCACAAAAGTTACTACTAAAACATGTTTTACTTTCCAGAAGAATTCAGAAAAACTGTGCAGATATAAAACAGATACACCGCAAAAGCAACATTGTAAACTGTCACTCATTAGTAGCGTCGTCATAAAATCGTGTAGCTATCACATAAACTAACCACTGTGTCATCTAGTATCTCACAGAAAGTACTTTAAATCCAGAATGTATTTTCAAGTAAACCAAAATGTTGCATTAAAATCTCATTAGCAGTACTGGTAAATGTTCTAAGTATGTGAGCCTTATAGTCGTTACGTAACCGTGCAACTAACAAGCAAGAATGTACACACACAATAACACTGTGTCGTCTGTTCACAACAACAATGCATTCGTAATTTCTGTTTAAAAATGTTCCCTAGGTTCTAGGGTGGATAGTTAACTTCAAAACATTGTTGCATGTTAACAGTTTCTCAGTGTGACAAATTGTACTAGTAGCGTGAAGTGAAAAGTTATATGGCAAAGTTAAAAAGCAGATTATCTTTCAATAAACGGTTTTACATGTGAAATGTGGTGTAAACCTTTACTCTTCCTAGTACGCAGAGTTTCAACTTCAACGCAATTATCATGTGGTATACGTCGGATTCTGTAAGGTCCATTGTAAACTAGAAAGAATTTGTGACTCAAGTGTTTCTTCTTATGTTACAATGAATGAGCTTTAATGAGAACTTTCTGACCAATGTATAATTTCTGTGCATTTGCTTTACCGTGTGATTTTCTCATTTTGTCTGCTGCAGATTTTATATTTTTAATAGCCAAATCAATTATGTCTACATCTACATCTACATTGATACTCCGCAAGCCACTCAACGGTGTGTGGCGGAGGGCACTTTACGTGCCACTGTCATTACCTCCCTTTCCTGTTCCAGTCGCGTATGGTTCGCGGGAAGAACGACTGTCTGAAAGCCTCCGTGCGCGCTCTAATCTCTCTAATTTTACATTCGTGATCTCCTCGGGAGGTATAAGTAGGGGGAAGCAATATATTCGATACCTCATCCAGAAACGCACCCTCTCGAAACCTGGCGAGCAAGCTACACCGCGATGCAGAGCGCCTCTCTTGCAGAGTCTGCCACTTGACTTTATTAAACATCTCCGTAACGCTATCACGGTAACCAAATAACCCGGTGACGAAACGCACCGCTCTTCTTTGGATCTTCTCTATCTCCTCCGTCAACCCGACCTGGTATGGATCCCACACTGATGAGCAATACTCAAGTATAGGTCGAACGAGTGTTTTGTAAGCCACCTCCTTTGTTGATGGACTACATTTTCTAAGCACTCTCCCAATGAATCTCAACCTGGTACCCGCCTTACCAACAATTAATTTTATATGATCATTCCACTTCAAATCGTTCTGCACGCATACTCCCAGATATTTTACAGATGTAACTGCTACCAGTGTTTGTTCCGCTATCATATAATCATACAATAAAGGATCCTTCTTTCTATGTATTCGCAATACATTACATTTGTCTATGTTAAGGGTCAGTTGCCACTCCCTGCACCAAGTGCCTATCCGCTGCAGATCTTCCTGCATTTCGCTACAATTTTCTAATGCTGCAACTTCTCTGTATACTACAGCATCTTCCGCGAAAAGCCGCATGGAACTTCCGACACTATCTACTAAGTCATTTATATATATTGTGAAAAGCAATGGTCCTATATCACTCCCCTGTGGAACGCCAGAGGTTACTTTAACGTCTGTAGACGTCTCTCCATTGATAACAACATGCTGTGTTCTGTTTGCTAAAAACTCTTCAATCCAGCCACACAACTGGTCTGATATTCCGTAGGCTCTTACTTTGCTTATCAGGCGACAGTGCGGAACTGTATCGAACGCCTTCCGGAAGTCAAGAAAAATAGCATCTACCTGGGAGCCTGTATCTAATATTTTCTGGGTCTCATGAACAAATAAGGCGAGTTGGGTCTCACACGATCGCTGTTTCCGGAATCCATGTTGATTCCTACATAGTAGATTCTGGGTTTCCAGAAATGACATGATACGCGAGCAAAAAACATGTTCTAAAATTCTACAAGAGATCGGCGTAAGAGATATAGGTCTATAGTTTTGCGCATCTGCTCGACGACCCTTCTTGAAGACTGGGACTATCTGTGCTCTTTTCCAATCATTTGGAACCCTCCGTTCCTCTAGAGACTTGCGGTACACGGCTGTTAGAAGGGGGGCAAGTTCTTTCGCGTACTCTGTGTAGAATCGAATTGGTATCCCGTCAGGTCCAGTGGACTTTCCTCTATTGAGTGATTCCAGTTGCTTTTCTATTCCTTGGACACTTATTTCGATGTCAGCCATTTTTTCGTTTGTGCGAGGATTTAGAGAAGGAACTGCAGTGCGGTCTTCCTCCGTGAAACAGCTTTGGAAAAAGGTGTTTAGCATTTCAGCTCTACGCGTGTCATCCTCTATTTCAATGCCATCATCATCCCGTAGTGTCTGGATATGCTGTTTCGAGCCACTTACTGATTTAACGTAAGACCAGAACTTCCTAGGATTTTCTGTCAAGTCGGTACATAGAATTTTACTTTCGAATTCACTGAACGCTTCAAGCATAGCCCTCCTTACGCTAACTTTGACATCGTTTAGCTTCTGTTTGTCTGAGAGGTTTTGGCTGCGTTTAAACTTGGAGTGTAGCTCTCTTTGCTTTCGCAGTAGTTTCCTAACTTTGTTGTTGTACCACGGTGGGTTTTTCCCGTCCCTCACAGTTTTACTCGGCACGTAACTGTCTAAAACGCATTTTACGATTGCCTTGAACTTTTTCCATAAACACTCAACATTGTCAGTGTCGGAACAGAAATTTTCGTTTTGATCTGTTAGGTAGTCTGAAATCTGCCTTCTATTACTCTTGCTAAACAGATAAACCTTCCTCCCTTTTTTTATATTCCTATTAACTTCCATATTCAGGGATGCTGCAACGGCCTTGTGATCACTGATTCCCTGTTCTGCACTTAAAGAGTCGAAAAGTTCGGGTCTGTTTGTTATCAGTAGGTCCAAGATGTTATCACCACGAGTCGGTTCTCTGTTAAATTGCTCGAGGTAATTTTTGAATAGTGCACTCAGTGTAATGTCACTCGATGCTCTGTCCCTACCACCCGTCCTAAACATCTGAGTGTCCCAGTCTATATCTGGTAAATTGAAATCTCCACCTAAGACTATAACATGCTGAGAAAATTTATGTGAAATGTATTCCAAATTTTCTCTCAGTAGTTCTGCCACTAATGCTGCTGAGTTGGGAGGTCGGTAAAAGGAGCCAATTATTAACCTAGTTCGGTTGTTTAGTGTAACCTCCACCCATAATAATTCACAGGAACTATCCACTTCTACTTCACTACAGGATAAACTGCTACTAACAGCGACGAACACTCCACCACCGGTTGCATGCAATCTATCCTTTCTAAACACCGTCTGTACCTTTGTAAAAACTTCGGCAGAATTTATCTCTGGCTTAAGCCAGCTTTCTGTACCTATAACGATTTCAGCTTCGGTGCTTTCTATCAGCGCTTGAAGTTCCGGTACTTTACCAACGCAGCTTCGACAGTTGACAATTACAATACCGATTGCTGCTTGGTCCCCGCATGTCCTGACTTTGCCCAGCCCAAGGCCATCTAACCTAAAAAACCGCCCAGCCCACGCCACACAACCCCTGCTACCCGTGTAGCCGCTTGTTGCGTGTAGTGGACTCCTGACCTATCCAGCGGAACCCGAAACCCCACCACCCTATGGCGCAAGTCGAGGAATCTGCAGCCCACACGGTCGCAGAACCGTCTCAGCCTCTGATTCAGACCCTCCACTCGGCTCTGTACCAAAGGTCCGCAGTCAGTCCTGTCGACGATGCTGCAGATGGTGAGCTCTGCTTTCATCCCGCTAGCGAGACTGGCAGTCTTCACCAAATCAGATAGCCGCCGGAAGCCAGAGAGGATTTCCTCCGATCCATAGCGACACACATCATTGGTGCCGACATGAGCGACCACCTGCAGATGGGTGCACCCTGTACCCTTCATGGCATCCGGAAGGACCCTTTCCACATCTGAGTCGGCATCCCTTCGCTCCCAGCTTCAGGCAGTGTTGGCTTCGGTCACACAACTCTCAAATACTATAATACGCCCGAAATTTATGAATTAAACAATGCAAGTACCATAAACACGCAAAGAAATTAAGAATTAAACTATGTAACAAATGAGTGAGCTAGGAGTATACGACTTGCTGCTGCAGCTGCTTATCCAACGGCGGCAGGGAGCATACTGACTCTGACCAACCGACACTGGCCGTTCAAAACAAAAACAGTAGACAAACGACTACGCGAATTTACACTATTCAGGTACTAAAACGCGATGCTACAACTCTCAAATACTACAATACGCCCGAAATTTATGAATTAAACAATGCAAGTACCAAAAACACGCAAAGAAATTAAGAATTAAACTATGTAACAAATAAGTGAGCTAGGAGTATCCGACTTGCTGCTGCAGCTGCTTATCCAACGGCGGCAGGGAGCACACTCCTTGTGTCGAAGTTTACGTGTATTCGGGAAAGGTACAAGCTCTCTGATTCTGTTCGGTGTCAGCATGTCAAGAGTCAGCACTGTCTTTCCATTGGAAGGACAACACTACTTCTTCAAGACTGCATGGAAATCCACTACTTCCGTGTGCATTTTCTTTTACTGCTCAGACTTTGAGAAAAACACTGCTATTTTACTGTGATAAACAATCAGGACTGTCTATGGACTGTGAGAAAGTTTAGCTTTTGCCAACATTGTATCAATAAGTGTGTGCATTTGATACCTTTGTTATTGTAATTATGAAAAATTTTATCAAACCATTATTGGCCACTGCCCAAAACAATTTGTAAAATTTTTTGTGGGGACCATGGGGGCTATGTAAGTAGGCTGTTTAGGTTTTTTTATTGGTAACGCCACCTCTGTATAAAAATCACTGGCTGTGCTGTGTGCAGTCTGTGTCTAGTTTGCATTGTTGTCTGCCATTGTAGTGTTGGGCAGCGGCAGCTGGATGTGAACAGCGCGTAGCGTTGCGCAGTTGGAGGTGAGCCGCCAGCAGTGGTGGATGTGGGGAGAGAGATGGCGGAGTTTTGTAATTTGTCATGAGCTGCTATATATATTATGATGATATTAAGGTAAATACATTGTTTGTTCTCTATTAATATCTTTCATTTGCTAACTATCCCTATCAGTAGTTAGTGCCTTCCGTAGTTTGAATCTTTTATTTAGCTGGCAGTAGTGGTGCTCGCTGTATTGCAGTAGTTCGAGTAACCAAGATTTTTGTGAGGTAAGTGATTTGTGAAACGTATAGGTTAATGTTAGTCAAGGCCATTCTTTTGTAGGGATTTTTGAAAGTCAGATTGCGTTGCTCTAAAAATATTGTATGTCAGGTGAAGCACAGTCATGTACAATTGTTCATAAGGGGACGTTTCAGATTAATCGAAGGCTCACATAGCTCTAGGCGTTCTGAACGGGCCAATGAAACACTCGGATCTGTTGCGTATCGTGCTGCTTCTCGGTTTTAACTTGTGACAAAACGGTAGACAGTATGTTGAAAATGTCTTGCGCCAGTCTCACATCAGTTAAAAATCGAGTTTCCCCTCATGACAAAAACCGATTTCGTTGCTGTTTCTATGGTTTTTGGCCTCAGGACAATCAAACATCGATTGCTCTAATACTTGCAGAGGTCGAGGGTCTGACCTACCTAAACGTGCCACAGCTGTTCAGTTCCAAACTTGGGCGCTGATTACATGGCACAGTACATGTGCCCCTCACACGGTAGCTGCGGTATTGCGATTCATCTATAACTTGCAGACGAACACATTTTCGTTATGACGCTTGGTGATAAAATTTTCGTCAGTTTCTTTTTCGTTTCTCTATTTTTTTGTTTCCATGGCGTTGCCGCTTTCTTCCACAATATTCCATTCAAATTTGATGTCATTCTGAGCAGCAGTTCCTTTTTTAGAGCGTTTGAAACTCTAACTGGAATCACCCTGTATTTAGGCTAACTACCGTTATTGAGATAGCTGTCAGTGATTTTTGCTGTCCGTAACTCTCGTTAATGTTTACGCGAAATTCCACTACTAGATATATGTTTACAGAGCTGCGTGACAAACTTTGGCACGAGAGATGAGACACTGCAATGTTTTCTTGCCTTACCCGGGACGCTGCTGCTGCTGCAACTGACAACCTCTAATATCGTCATGAGGCAGATGTTCAACGATTCACGTGAAAAGGGAAAGATGGACGGTGCCACCTTGTCAACCCTTTGGGGTTCAGTTTCCAAAAACGCTGAAACACATTTTTTTATTTGTAACGGTCAAGTCAATTACGAATGTTCAAAGATGCAGCTTTAAAAATACTTTAGTAGTTGTTTGAAAATGATATTTTTTCAGAAAAAGTTTTCGTCCACTGTTTCACTCCTCAGGGTCAAATTTCCAAAAATACTGAAGCCCGTATTTATTTTTGATCAGAAACCGAATACCAATTTTGATAGGTCTAGCTTCAAAATTTAATAGCGAAATTTTTCAAAAGCTCATTCAACCCATATTTCTCTCCCTCAGAGTTGGAATTTCGACAAATCCCTACAGCATAAGAACCACACCATCTACATATTTCAAGTTTCTATCAGCGGTTTTGGCTGAGCGATGATGAGTCAGGACGTTGCCATTTATATGTATAGCGATAAATTCCTGGACCCATTCCGATGCTCGTCCCGTCATACAACTCCCAGAGTCAAAATTCTTCAAATTCTTCTATAAATGGCACGAGACTCAGATAACAGTGAACGCCTATGCAACAACGCGTACCAATAGTGTGGCATCAGTTTTACGGGCGTTTTGGTCCTCCTAAGAGCCGGGTCTGTAACAGATACTCACCCAACAGTCCAAATACAGTAACTATAAATACTTTTAAACAGTCAGTTTCCACACTCTAGTACGTAGCATAGCTTTGGCCCTCCCAAGAGCTTGCTCTGCAACAGAGAGTCAATCCACAGTCTAAATACTCTAAACACAAAAGATTCCTAAACAACTTCTCATAACCCGTTTCGCTACACGACATGATACGCGATCTCTCGTCAATCAAAATAAAGCTGATAACAGCATTAGTACAATACCTCATTTAATTCACATCTACATTTTCATGATAAAACTGCTTTCTTCCTCTTTGTTATATTGTTAATCTTGACTTCCCGTTCTCTTTTGGGCTGGTTCGTTAATAAACTACCTGTCTTGTATTTTGTCGCTTGTGACATTCCCCTCCTGCGATTCATCTTCTCCGTTAATAATATCACAACGTACACTCCTGGAAATGGAAAAAAGAACACATTGACACCGGTGTGTCAGACCCACCATACTTGCTCCGGACACTGCGAGAGGGCTGTACAAGCAATGATCACACGCACGGCACAGCGGACACACCAGGAACCGCGGTGTTGGCCGTCGAATGGGGCTAGCTGCGCAGCATTTGTGCAACGCCGCCGTCAGTGTCAGCCAGTTTGCCGTGGCATACGGAGCTCCATCGCAGTCTTTAACACTGGTAGCATGCCGCGACAGCGTGGACGTGAACCGTATGTGCAGTTGACGGACTTTGAGCGAGGGTGTATAGTGGGCATGCGGGAGGCCGGGTGGACGTACCGCCGAATTGCTCAACACGTGGGGCGTGAGGTCTCCACAGTACATCGATGTTGTCGCCAGTGGTCGGCGGAAGTTGCACGTGCCCGTCGACCTGGGACCGGACCGCAGCGACGCACGGATGCACGCCAAGACCGTAGGATCCTACGCAGAGCCGCAGGGGACCGCACCGCCACTTCCCAGCAAATTAGGGACACTGTTGCTCCTGGGGTATCGGCGAGGACCATTCGCAACCGTCTCCACGAAGCTGGGCTACGGTCCCGCACTCCGTTAGGCCGTCTTCCGCTCACGCCCCAACATCGTGCAGCCCGCCTCCAGTGGTGTCGCGACAGGCGTGAATGGAGGGACGAATGGAGACGTGTCGTCTTCAGCGATGAGAGTCGCTTCTGCCTTGGTGTCAATGATGGTCGTATGCGTGTTTGGCGCCGTGCAGGTGAGCGCCACAATCAGGACTGCATACGACCGAGGCACACAGGGCCAACACCCGGCATCATGGTGTGGGGAGCGATCTCCTACACTGGCCGTACACCACTGGTGATCGTCGAGGGGACACTGAATAGTGCACGGTACATCCAAACCGTCATCGAACCCATCGTTCTACCATTCCTAGACCGGCAAGGGACCTTGCTGTTCCAACAGGACAATGCACGTCCGCATGTATCCCGTGCCACCCAACGTGCTCTAGAAGGTGTAAGTCAACTACCCTGGCCAGCAAGATCTCCGGATCTGTCCCCCATTGAGCATGTTTGGGGCTGGATGAAGCGTCGTCTCACGCGGTCTGCACGTCCAGCACGAACGCTGGTCCAACTGAGGCGCCAGGTGGAAATGGCATGGCAAGCCGTTCCACAGGACTACATCCAGCATCTCTACGATCGTCTCCACGGGAGAATAGCAGCCTGCATTGCTGCGAAAGGTGGATATACACTGTACTAGTGCCGACATTGTGCATGCTCTGTTGCCTGTGTCTATGTGCCTGTGGTTCTGTCAGTGTGATCATGTGATGTATCTGACCCCAGGAATGTGTCAATAAAGTTTCCCCTTCCTGGGACAATGAATTCACGGTGTTCTTATTTCAATTTCCAGGAGTGTATTTACTCTCTAAACTTCGGCTTCTACTGCAACAGTACTGTTATGATAGTTTTCTGAAAGCTTCTGTGTATTCAAACTGTTTCCTCCGGTTCACTATTACGTTCCCTCTACTATAAGTAGTCTCCTGATTTTAACTACAAAAAAGTTTCCTCTATGTCCACGAAAGTGCCAGTTTCTCCATTGATTAACGGCACTCCGTTTCCTGTTCGTCATTACGTTAACCAATTCCACCACTGACTAACTCCTTTCATCTGTTACTTCCTCATAGATAAAATATTTCACAGATAAGACTTTTCTTAACGGGACAAAGCGTTTCTTTAAATATAAATGATAAACAGTTAAGCTTACATAAAATATTACAAGATAACTACAGAAAATATTAAGTTTCATTTACATTTGGACACAATATAAAGAAGAGGGATTAAAGATGGATAAATCTCTATAATCTTCGTTACATATGTGGTGAAATAGTGAAAATGCATTACATTGACCTGTTGCAGAGAAAACATCTTAATGATACAACTTCCACAGCCATACGTTAGCGAAAGATCTTGCCTAAAACCTGAGCAAATTCTGGTCATACCTAAAATCACTATGCGGGTCGAAGGCTTCTACCCAGTCACTGGTCAAGCAATCTGGGGTGGCAGCAGAGTAGATCAAAAGAAAACCTGAAGTTTTAAACGTCATGTTTAAGAAATCATTCACGCAGGAGGATCGTAAAAAGATACCTTCGTTTGACTGTCGAACATACTCTTGCATGGAAGAAATAGAAATCTTATTTCCTCTCTAAACTTCCCTGGCATAGAGAAGCAACTGAGAGATTCGAAAACCAGTAAGTGGACAGGTCGGGATGGAATCCCAGTTCGGTTTTACAGAGAGTACTTAGCTGGCATTTATCCAGCCGTTTCACACAAGACTGGGACATACCTCAAGTGACTCCTGTATATGAAAAGTGGTAAAAAAAAACGGACACCAAATTGCAGCCTCATATCCTTAGCATCGGTCTGCTGCAGAATTCTTGAGCATATAGTAAGTTCGAATATGACAAACTTCCTCGACAGAAAATCTTACGTCTGCGAATTAACACGGTTTTAGAAACTCACCGTGCGCTTTTTCCATGTGATATTCTGCGAATTATGAATGAATGGCAACAGGCGGATTCCATATTCCCGAGAAAAAAATTGACACGGTGCCCCTTGCAGACTGTTAACTCAAGTACGAGGATCCCAGATATGTGAGTGACTCGAAGACTTTTCAGAATAGAACCTAGTATGTTGTCCTCGATTAAATGTCTAGGTTTATTGTTGCAAACCAATATGTAGTCGAAAGAACACGCCAAGTTGGTAGTAGGGAAAGCGATTCTTGGGAGAATTCTGGGGTAGTGTAGCTGCGATATATCCAGCAAATAATCGAGGACGTAGGTTGTAAGCGCTACTGTGACATCAAGAGATTTGCAAAGGAAAGGACTTCGTTGAGGACCGCATCAAGCCAGTCAGAAGACTGATGACTCAAAATAAAAAAATAAAAAATCCATAAAGGAGAAGTCATATATAAAGCTAGTTCGACCCATTCTTGAGTATGGTCAAGTGTTTGGGATACCCATGAGGACGGATTAAAGTGAAAGATTGTCGCGTGACTAGGGCCTCCCGTCTGGTAGACCGTTCGACGGGTGCAAGTCTTTCGATTTGACGCCACTTCGGCGACTTGCGCGTCGATGGGGATGAAATGATGATAATTAAGACAAGGCAACACCCAGTCCCTGAGCGGAGAAAATCTCCGACCCAGCCAGGAATCGAACCCGGGCTCTTGTGATAGACATTCTGTCGCGCTGACCACTCAGCTACCGTGGGTGGACACGGATTACAGTAAGACGTCGAAATAATTCAAAGGCATGCTGGATTCGTTACCGGTAGGTCGGGTCAGCACGCGAGTATTATAGAGTTGGGAATAGGAATACCTGAAGGAGGAAAGGCGATGCTCTTTTAGCGAGAAACTGTTGTGGAAATTTAGAGAATCAGCTTTCGAGGCTGACTGTTGATCATTTCGCGTAAAGGCCACGAAAATAACAGTGCTCTTATGGAGGCTTATAGACAGTCATTTTTCGCTCGTTCTATTAGTGATTGCAACCTGAAAGGAGATGACTAGTAGTGGCATGTGGTAACCTCCATCGTGTAGCATAGCATATGGTTGTTTACGAAGTATGTATTTAGGTGTAGAAACTGATGGTGTACGTCTTGCAGGAGTCGAGACGTGAGTCCTTTTGGTGACAGGTGCATCAGTCGCTGTCAAGTCAGGAAGGAGGGCCGTCTCCCAGCTGGAATGTGGGGTGTGGAAGTGGTGGTGACGGGAAATCAATAACCATTCCTGGCTAAGAAAATATTGTATCATGTCAGCTACTGAGAAAGAATAGGAGCTGTAGAGTAGGTTGTCGTCCTCTGTGACGCAGCCAACCATGTTCGCACAGCATGTCGGTGGCAGAATTTGCCTGCTAGACAAGCAATGCATGCTGGTGGCGGCGGCTGATGACGTCAGAACTCCTGCAGTGGGCTGACACAGGCAGTCTGCTCTCAGTGACAGATGACAGAGGCAGCTCCCACAGCCCCACACTGATTGGCCACGTTGCGTGCACTGTGTAAAACACAGCATGATGGACGGTGTTTAGACTAAGGTGTCTGGCATGACGAAAGATGTTGGCATCCGCCCACCCTCTGTGACGGCCAGAATGCAGATCCACGTGGGACAGAGAACAGCGAAGGTGTGACTCAGTAGCTGGTTGGGCCGGGCTCGAACCCGCAATTCACTATGGAGGTGGTCGCCAAATCATGTGGCAGGTGGCCAAGCAATGCAAATGCGCCAGTTGACCACATGCAGTCTTGAGCTGAGGTGAAAGTCTGCTGCTCAGTGTGGATGGTACCTGGCTTCTTTGCCTTATACTGCAAGAGTTCTACGTCTCGTACTTACCAGCTGGCACAGATAACTTCGCTCAGCATACTGTACCCACTTCGCTCAACATACTGTACACACCTAGATGTCGCTGGATAAGATGAACATCTGAGAGTGTCTGTCTTAATATGGTGGCGTATGTGTAAGTTTTCCCCACAGCGTCATTTCAGCCTCAAATGGTAAGAAGCTGCAGCACGTAGCAGTAACAATTAGACAATGATGACTTCTTTCATCCTGCTTTCCTATTCAGCGAGCCCTTCCGGACGTCGTGCCACTGCTCTAAGGTGCAACAACTTCGGTCTTCGGAGGCGATGGCTGCCACGTTCCGCAGCTTCAGTGTACTGAATGAATGATCCTGCATTCTGAGTGCAATTTCTTGCTCCAAAGAGCCTTGTCTTTAAGCTGACGAGCATTTCACCACGCGTGATTTCCTTCTATTGAATCAACAGTACACAGTTCACTACACTAGACTTGGCTGTGGTGCAATATTCCTACCTTTTCTGAAGAAACGTGGTCTCCACAATGGGACTATTCACGTTTCTAGACACAAGAGGTGTTAACACAACTTTCTTGAGTTGACATAGAAAGAAATTGAGGATTCTCGGCTCCTCCTAACAATAACTTAGCGTAAGTTACATGATAAATCCTATTTTCTAAGATTAGTCCAGCCCAGAGGCTGCTGGTACACTGGATGCGGAACAGATCGCATGGTTCTCCACTTCAGTTAAATACGGGTTATACTACGCAGACTTTAATAACAAAGGTTGCAGAAATAGAGACAACTTTATTGCACTCTTTATGATGGTACTGCTGTACATGCTGGAACATCTGCTCGGTGGTAATACGACTTTTCTGCGTGCTGTAAGTTCGTCCAGAGGATTGAGGCGGTCAAATGTTAGGGTGTTGTCTAGGTAGGTTAGGTTCTTTGTTGGTATCACGTCGAGTAAATCGAGGGCTGTCTCATATTCATTATAACTAGGATCCAGAAGGTAGTTCCTCCTGTATTACACGTTTTATCATTAATCAGTAACCGATGACCTCGCAGTTTTTGTTTTTGTCGCCAGCACCATCTTGAATTTTTTCGTAACTGCAGTGAGCCTAGGCACCAAACGCCCTATAGCCGTACTACTAATAGAGAACATAATCCCGAAAAATATAATAAATTTTCTCCAATGTCAAATTGAATATGGTACAATATAGGGACACATGCAATGCAGTCATAGTTTTTCACACCATCTTCTTGGCTCCAGAACTTCGTGCGTCGCGTCAGATCTGGCAGTGGAATGTGTGGAGGGTACTGAGATGACTGCAGCCTTCCTCTGAAGGATTACAGGAACATCCAGAGGTCGCTCCAATGCATCGCATCCTGTACTAATGTAGGTTTCACATGTCGATGTATCCCCCTCACGAGTGAAAGAAACTTCTTTTAACTTGAGCATCGAAACTAAACGTTTGCCACGGTACCAGTTGTAAATTACTGGTCCATCTTGCTGCCGATGGAGGTATCCCTGATGCAAGTAGCTCGGTTGCTCATAAGCTAATTTTACTTTTTCCACAATTTCAAAAAGATGTCGAAAAGTTCGTTTTTGTCGAAAGGATGGCACCAGTTTGTGAGAGCTTTCGTTACAATGAGATATTCCTCAACGACGGATTGGCCATAAGGGGCTTGCGGATCTTTCAGTGAACCGTTGGCTACCACGGTTGCGCAATCTCATGATATGTGATTTTTCCCTTGCTGTGGGAGAAATTTTGTGAAAGTTTCCGTCTACGTGCCCCCCCCCCCCCCCCTTCCTGCTACTTTCAATAAACTTTGGTGCGTCATAACAACAGTGGTGAATGTACAAGGAGACTTCGAAAAGAAAGTTACAGATTATTAGAGCAGCCAAATACGTTTAATTGATTGTTGAGCTAATTTTCAAAGTGACACGGATACATGACAACACAGAATGGGCAGTGCGCTCTACAAGTCGCCCAGTTCTTCGACTGGTGACGGGGGGACATTCGGAAACCTCTCAGTGGAAACGTGCGACCGTTGCGAATCAGTCCCTCGGATTCCTCGACTTTATCGTCCGTGGTTGATGTCGATAGCCTTCCTACCCAATGACCACCACCCAGATCTGTGCGGTCTTGGTCAGCTGTTGACTCCATTTCACTACGGCTAGACGCGGCATTGTTTGGTTCACCTGTGTGTAGTTTAGACGTTTTGTGCATAAGAATCGTACTGTTCCGCGTGCTTCATCTTTGGTATATATTTGCAGTAGCCACGTATTGTGATGCACATTTCATCTGTACCACAGAAGAAATGTACCTGCGGAGAACTTGGAATCACGTACTCTCTTTTGACAAAGTATCACTCTCGTTGTTCAATAGTTTAGCTAGGGCGACATGTGTAATTCACTTTTTGGGGCCCGTTATAGAATCCCGAGAATTATTCATAAATCAAAACTTGGGAAAGGTTTGCCCATTGTCTCGATATTCGTCAAAGGTGAATGAAAACTCTGATGCTAAAAGTAATTATAAGAACTGTTCTAAAGTTGGTACGTGCATGCACGTAAAAAATATATCATTGTAAAACGAATCGCCTTTCTGAAAAGAAAAATCTTTGTACTGCTATGTGTAAGTAAAAATATATTCTGATTTTCTGTTCAAATTCACGTAGAAAATACAGTATTATGAAACCAGATATTGGTTTTCGAAACACACTGTGCTTCTGGCAGGTGAAAATGTTCTAGGGGGTGCCTGCATTTTGTCATCCAATGAGTAATCTTCCACGCACGTATCACGGAAATTATAGTTTAAATAATTGTTTTCTCTATTTTGTGATTTCATTGGTTGTGTGTATCGTTAGGTTCATCCTCCCGACACGAACGAGAAACAAATGTTGATGACAATTGTCTCTGGATTTCCGCTTCGTTGCATTGTATGCATCACTCACTCGCACGTATCTACGAGAGCCTGTTTGTCGCCCGTAGTACTAATGACATTGCTGCACGATACTAGAGCTTGCTGGTCTCGGACGTTTTGGATAGTCTTCTGTTGGAGCTCAAGATTCCTAGCCGATAGATATACACAAGTGAATAATCTACATTTGGCAATAAACGCGACCGTGGGTTCACCTGACCGTATACTTCAATTTCCCTATTGCTACAGACATTATATTCTTCGGTAGGATACAGTTTCAAATTAAAGGAAGTGTAGTTGGCAGGAGGAATGTATGATTCTATGTATGTGTTGGAAAGGAAGGCGATAAAAAAGAGGGATTGTCGGAGGTGGACCAAGAAATGGTAGAGCTCGCCTATTGGGTTGCTGTGTGGCGAACGTATAGTAAAAGCGCACCGGCTGTTCTAGGGAAAAGAATGTGTAGATAATGAACTGTATGGTATATCTAGATGAGCACACCGAATGAAGTAGGTCTAGAGGGCTTATTCCTTACACATGGCAGTATATGAAAGTTGTAAATGGATAAGACGACGAATAAATATGTGTACACTTTTAATATGGAAAAAACATGAATAGGAGTAAGGAAACGAAAACGGCGTATAATTGAAAGTTTATATTTGGGTGTTGGCGCATTATTTTCACTTCTGAAAAGGATTTACATGAATAACGGTATGATTAACCTCTTACCAAATTGTATAAATGTAAACAAGGACATATATAAGATTTTAAATGATTTTCTAAAAACTGAGTTTATTATCGAAAAAAAAACATGAGGTCAAATATGAACTGTAAAAATTGATTCGGCCAAAATATTTACTCAGTGAATCAAAGATATAATATGTTTAAATTATGTATCCACCTCCTTTGTCTCAGTGAGGGGATATTCGCTGTTCCAGACCTCCATGATGTGGATGAGACGAGACACTTATATTTTCTCTGTCAGATAAAAGGAAAAAGTACTCAACAGGAAAATATATGGCAGAACCTTGTAAGTACAACACTGAAACTGACGACAATGTTCTGGTTTCTTACGTTTCATAACAAGGATCGAGGCGTGTCTCGCGTCAGCAATGGCAGTCACAGCTACCAAACACAAAGGGCCAAATCGACATCACCTCTGAAAAAATACGAATAAATTAATCAATTAAGACGATGCGTTGTGGAGTAATTTGATTAATCCAGGTTAGCATTTCCAGCAGATGATACTAGTCACAATGCTCGATGCAACAGGGGCACCAATGAATCGGCGTTAATAAGAGGGCACTGCTATTAGTGATTATATTCGATATACAAGATGGTCCAAAAGTCACAAAGGCATGAATTAGTTTTTTATTTACCATTGGTTGCTGTTGTTATTTCATAGTCTTAAGGATCAAGAATAGGAGACTGTGTACTGGTAGATAGGACAGCTTGGCTGTGGAAGTGGAAGGGTAGCCCACTTCAGACAACAGCATTCACAATTACAAGCACCCAAGCTTTAATGATATTCCTGCAATAAAGGCTCTTAAGAAATCTCAATTAAGCAAGGACATAAACTTGGTTATAAACATATGTTAATCTTCAACCAGTGAATAATCCTAATAAAAAATTACCAATCAATAAAAAGAAGATAAAGGACTGCTTTACAAGAATGATTAAATTAAGCAAAATCATGAAAGCTGAATTAGAAATTTTATGTTAAGCTTCAACAGGTGAATAACCCCAATAATGAATTCTCATTTAAATAAAACAGATAGGAAAATGAATTACCAAAATGCTTGAATTGTGTGAAATCATGAAAAACTGGGTTACAACTTTTCTCGCAAACTACTTAGGAATTTGCAGCAAATAAACAAGTTTCATCTGTTTAACAAAAAGTAACTGCCAAGTCCAAGCGACCGAAGCCACTCAGAGCGGACGACCGCCCCAACGCTGGTCATCAACCGACATCGTCACAGCCCAGTGGTCACCGTGCTAAAACAGACTAACGTTTCGGTAAGCTACCGACAACAACACAAGAGTAACAGTGACTGAAAGTCGGCGTACGCCTTACGAAACACGGCACACCCTGAAGCGGCAGCAAGCACAACTGACTAGCGGCCATACAACCGCGAGCAAACAAATCTCACGCCGTCCGTACTAACGAGGGAAATGATAGCGAGCGACAAGACACCACGCGAAAAGCAGCAACCGTGCCTACCCCTCGACCACAGAATGTGCCCTGTCTCCTTGTCTATGGTAATACAATTTATAGCACACAAGAAACGATTTAATAATGGCATTAGTTCAACGCAAGATCAGTTAACAGTTAGGTCCAGTAAAGATTTACCAACGGATTTACCTTCAAACCAACTTCCGGACCACAGACGGAAATTAGTAAACTTGGCAGAAGTTTTCACCAGACCGATACACAAGAAATCAAATTAAACAGTTGCCAAAAATACAGTCACGATACGCAAGCCCTTCAAGACCTTGCTATCTTACAGTTATTACTAACGGCGAAACATACACAAATGAATGACAAGAAATACACCATTGAAAGCAAAAAACAATACCACAAAGGTTAAATTAATTTACAGACGACCCAGTCACTGAAAGCTCAGTTCCACAAGATTAGGACTGACCTCACTCGGCAGCAATACATTTGTGTGCGTGATAACTAGGTTGCCCAAACAGGACTCCAAAACAACAGGTCACACGTTAGCTGTCTTGTTCTCGGATACTAGGCACAATCGGGCTAAGACAATCGCGACAGAAAAAAAAATCTCTGAAATTACAGCTGCCTGCAGCAAAACAAATGAGTCAGGGTGCATGAACGTAAAGCACAAGCCACTGTTCCAGCCGGAGCGTAACCTTTTCAATGCACATACGGACAGAACAACACACGTGGGCATAAATGGAGCAGCAGATGCGTACCAGGCAAACTATACTGCGCCAAAACACGACCCACGTCACGTCCACAAACCGGAGCACTGCTTCCGGAGCTGGTGTCTGCTCGCTGGACTGCCGCACCTCTCTGTCCCCCGGAAAGCGATGCTGACTGCCGCCTTGCTCAACGCTCCCTTCTCGGCCGTGCACAACAACTCTTCTCTTGTCGCGTCAGAGTGCGGCCGCAATGTCCGTTCTCCGCTGCTGTGCGCCCCAGACTCCCGTACTCGCACTCACTCCCTCGTTAGGACCCGCTCCAACAGGAGGCGCTCGCGATGGCACGTAGGAGTAATCGATAGCGTCTTGCGCCCGAGAGCCGCGCAACGGCTCAGATTGTATGTGTTATTATTGTATTGTATTGTTTGGGGGAAGAGACCAAACAGCGAGGTCATCGGTCTCATCGGATTAAGGAAGGAAGTCGGCCGTGCCCTTTCAAAGGAACCATTCCAGCATTTGCCTGGAGCGATTTAGGGAAATCACGGAAAACCTAAATCAGGATGGCCGGACGCGGGATTGAACCGTCGTCCTCCCGAATGCGAGTCCAGTGTGCTACCACTGCGCCACCACAGTTATTATCCCTTCATGATTTCTCAGCTGTATTACAGCCACGTAAGATAATAATTGAACAGCCGCTACGATACGCAAGCAACACAGGACTGCTGCATTGTTCGCAGAATAGACATCCACGGTGTCTTTGACCGGTTCGTGGTCTCCGAAAACACAAAGCATATTGCCGAGCAATAACGCTAGGTGGTCTCGGGAATTTTTGATACACGTCGCTACGAACACAGGATTCCAATCGCGCACCTGCGAAGAAGCGAATCTTCTACTTTTGGTGGGAAACGTGACAGTTTGGGCAGCTGTCCACATTCTGGCATTTCTCTTTTCCTACAGCAGTTTTTTTCTTCTTCGACTGAAAGAGGCAGTGAGTTAGGTAACTGCTACCCCTCCGCGCCGCTCAACAGGTTCCGTCCGATACAGCAGAGGGGGCGGCACCGCGATCGGCAGGCGCTGCGAGGCGGCCACGCGCGGCGCCCCCCGGGGGCGGAGCGGCGCCCCCTGGCGGCCCGACGCAGCCTGGGCCACCCGCCTCCGCCTCTCCTACTTATTGCATCAGCGCTGCCGCCTCGCTTTTAATCAGCTTTAGTGCGGGCTGAGCAGCGCGTTTATAACCGAGTTAGCCGCGCGCCGTAATCCGCCGCAGCGCCCGCCCCCGGCGGCGCGGCCTTCGCGGTTCCTGTTCCGCCCCCGCGCCCCCCACGCCCGGACCACCGCCTCCCGACCCCCGGCGCCAATATGTCGCCGCGCCTCGCAGGAGCTTCCCAAACTCAATCAGCCCCCAGCCGGGGTCCCGGCGCCAGCGCCAGCCCCAGACCCCCACGACCAGCACCCCAGCCCCCGCTCCTGCCCCCGCAGCCCGTCTTGGTGGCGGCGCACTTGGCCTCCGCCACGGCCGCTCCAGGCTTCGACCCCGAAGCCTCGGTGCTGCAAATTGCGAATAACAAGTGGTTTACGCCTCCCGCCCAACTCCCCTGTGGGTGCCTCTGATGGGACGCTGTGGTGGGGGGAGCAAGTTACGGCAGAGTTCCCGGAGGAACTTGCAACACGACGGCCGAAGGAAGCCGCCGCTGTGACTACGCATTCTTCCCAAAACACTTCACACGCCAGAAGCTATACTGTCATGTTACAGCTTTTCTTCAAACAATATCATTGTACAGAAATGAATACAATATGGATCTGTTTACGCAACCGGTATGTGGAGAGGCGTAAGGTGGTCATGTCATTTTGGTTTCTGTATGGTACGGATGTGTACCTCAGAGAGAGAGCAAGTTACGTTAATGTTAACCAATCTTTGGTCTTGAAGTGGCACAGTCTTCGCCTCTGCGCAGTCTGAAGCATTCTTAGTTGAAGTGTGGTAGGTGATGCGCGTACTTAGTAGTGCTGTGTGGACTTATGATGGGGTCTGTTACATGAATAAAGATTTGTCGCAAAGGACAGCAAGGGTGAATATGATGTATATATTGGAAGGCCAAAATAATACAAAATTTTGACTAACATTATTATTTTGAAGAGATGAAGTTTGAGGTAAGACTGCAGCACTGCCCAACAAGGAATAATTATTGCCAGCTAGCTTACTTGCTCAGAGCCGAGAGAAAGACCACCCCTCTTCCCTGTGTAACTAACCTTTTTCTACGGGTTCTTACGTTAAGATTAGTGTCGCCAACGACTCTAACCATACGACTAATCAAAGGCTTAGCCGAGTCGGAAAATAAATTAATTTCATCACAGACCAAAAACTCATAAAAATGCATACGTCGTGAAATCGTTCATGGGGGATGCGATGTAATTAATACTATTGCCCGTGCACTGTTCACGAGAATCAAACATTTAAAATAAAATAGAAAATGCTTGAACAATGAACATAAGATCAGCTCCCAGCAACACACCTGAAAATAATACTTAATGTAAAGCGTTTGTTTTAAAATAAAAGGGGAAACTAATCACTGGTCCTTTGCGTAAGGAAACGCGTTGGATGTGCTAACGGGAAAGCTATGAGGCGAGTGGCTTAGGTGCAAAATCGTAACCTCGGAATACAAGAGAAAATTGTGGATAAAACCGTTTATTCCTAAGATATGGATGTGAGTCATGTACACAATTCCTGGTAACATTAATTCCTAAAACATTAAAGAAAAGCTTCGATACATTCACCGTTATAATCTACACCTAAAAGCACTGGTGTGAATTATTCATACGACTGCTGTTGCTTGATAACAGATCGCAATAACTCGTGAAACGGTACACGTTTCGTAGTATACCCGCGTGCCCACGTAGTTTGTGGAGACGGAATTTCTAGGTATCGTGACCAAGTTGCAACAATATCACATCACGCAATCATGAACAGTTAACATTCTCTAAAACAAGCATGAGATCCGTCAGTTAATGATGATGGTAGCCCAACAAACTCTAATGTTCAACCACGTGGTTGGCTCCCCACGGACAAAAGATACATAAAGCAAGGAAAATTTACGAGAAGGCACAGCTATTAATATTAAGAAAAATGAAAGCTTATACAGGAACAGCTGAAGACAAACAGACATTCATACAGAAGCGAGTGCTCACTTCTTATCGACACCTTTGGGTGGCGCTCTTCCGGCGGATCCAAGTCTGCTATAGAAATTTACTAAAAGAAAAATCTGCCAAAGATTTGCATTCCTTGCTGTGACAAGGCAAAGCAATCTTTCAGAGGTGAAAAGCGAGACCAGAAGCTAACAGCTCTCCTCTCGCCAAGTAACAACGCGCCACGCGGTCAGTCTAACCCTTCTTCGACTGGAGCACAGCTGTGGACGCTTCCCGTACAGGCGGCAGATGCCTCCCGTTTTCTTCTCCAGCCTCCTCCACGCTCCGCGTGGCCCGGGAAACCCAAAGATGCCGTTTCCGCCACCAACCTAACGCAGGTGGATTTCTCACAAGTAGCGCAAACCTCTTTACCTACTTGACCACTACGAGAGTTGGCTATTCTGTACAACTGCCGCTGAATCTGTATGACTATCGCAGACTTCCTACAGCAGACTACGCCACCGTCTAGCAACGTGACACACAACCACATTCATTCAATCACACAACTACGAGAATTATGAAAAAGTGAAACAAGGAAAAGAAACAGATATGCCAGAGAAAGTAGGCTACCGAACTCATGAAAGGTGGCTACAGGCTCCCTTCACCTGAGTTATGCATTAACATATTAATTGATTAAGTTGTTTGGTTTTTATAGAAATACTGTGTCAACATTGTACCTTTTTTAACTCATAGTTTACTTTGTTCAAAATGGTTAAAATGGCTCTGAGCACTATGGGACTCAACTGCTGAGGTCATTAGTCCCTTAGAACTTAGAACTAGTTAAACCTAACTAACCTAAGGACATCACAAACATCCATGCCCGAGGCAGGATTCGAACCTGCGACCGTAGCGGTCTTGCGGTTGCAGACTGCAGCGCCTTTAACCGCACGGCCACTTCGGCCGGCTACTTTGTTCAGACCAATGTTGAAGCGAGACAGTTATTGAACTATATGAAATAAAATCGTCATAACGTCTGAACAGTTTGCGTTAGGACTTCGAAAATGCACGGTTGGCCGCAAGGTGTCATGGGAATTAGTACGCGCATGCATGGTTTGGCTTACGACGAACACCACTTTCATTTGGATGGGTTCGTGAATAAACAAAATTGGCACATTTTGGGGTGGGGGGAGGGGGGGATGAGAACCCGCATTTCGCGATCGAGAAGTGTCTTCTACCTCAAAGAGTGACTATGTGGTGTGCAGTGTCCAGTCACGGAATACTTGATTCGTTATTTCTTGATGGCACGGTGACTATCTGAAGGTATTTGAAGGTTTTAGAAGATGATTTCAGACCCATTATCCAATGTGACGCTGATTTTGACAAGACGTGGTTCATGCAAGACGGAGCTCGACCCCATCGAAGCAGGAGAGTGTTTGATGTCCTGGAGGAGTACTTTGGGGACAGTATTCTCGCTCTGGGATACCCAGAGGCAATGGGCCTCAATTGGCCGCCATTTTCTCCGGATCTGAACACTTGTGACTCCTTTTTATGGGGCTACAGTAAAGACAAGGTGTACAGAAAAAACCACAAAACCATTTCTGAGCTGAGAACAGCCATTCAGGAGGTCATCCACACTATTGATGTTCCGACACGTCAAAGAGTCACGCAGAATTTCGCTGTTCGTCTGCGCCACATTATCGCCAATGATGACAGGAGTATCTAAAATGTCGTGACCTAAATCTAACTGTAGTGACGTTTACACGTTGAATAAAGTGTGCGCACGCCGTAGTTTGTAGCTAATTTGCCATTTTTTCATATAGTTAAACAGTTGTCATCCTAGATATTTAAAGATCACACACAGTTTTACTCTATCTTTTTGAATACATACTTCATTCTAAAATCGATGTCTTGGAATATCATCTCATAGCAATAGTTTCTCTCCCCATCCTAATCTTTATCATTAACCCTCCGTCGGTAGCACTTGTGCGAAAAAATCACAGTTACAGTTTTTTGGTTGGCTCTGCTGCTTAAAGGTGAACAATGGCGTCCCCTTCCCAGTGCCCTCCTGGCTCGGGGAGGTCTGACCGACCTCCCATCATTGTTGTCGCTACGTCGTCACGGGAGCCGGAGCCAGAGAAAGTGGCCAAAGAAGCACATTGCGACCAAAGACGTCACACTTTCTCAGATTCGTATTTTGAACTTTTTTCTTGCATTCATCTTTATTCCTTATATTTCATGAGTTTATAAGATTATTTTGTCGTATTTCTAGATAACAGTAGTGTTCCATGAGATGTGCGAAATTTGCACATTGTAGCTGAACTCGTTATGACGAAACTAACTTATTTCGTTTGTTCTCTGTTTCAGATTTTTGGGCAATATGGCGAAGAGAACGTTCGATCTGAGTAACGAGAAAGATGTCGAGGAGGTAAAAAGACTTTTGACAGCTGATAATATGATGATCCAATGTTAACAGAAGATTTAGGTGAAGAAAGCTATATTGCGTCAGAAGATGGGATTGAAGAATGAAAAGATGATACGGCTTCTGAGCGAGAGTTTACTGGCAATCCTGACGATGAAGAGGCTTGTGATACTGAAGAAGAAGAAGAAGAGGCAGTATTAGGGAAGGATAAGAAGACCAAATGGACCAAGAAGTCACCGAATAGGGGAAGGCGCAGAGGACCAGAAAATATTATCACTCATCTTCCAGGAGTCGTAGGAGCAGCTAGACTGGCGAAGACGCCAGCTGAGTGTTGGAATCACTTTTTCACTGATGCCATGCTTGAAATGATGGTGAAATACACCAGTCAGTATATTGAAAGCATCAAGTGCAATTTTGCTCGAGCGAGAGACATTACATCAACAGATACAACTAAAGTTCGGGCGTTTATTGCTTTACTGCACCTTGCAGGAGCATATAAGGCCAGTCCTCAAAGTTTAGAAGCGCTTTAGGATCGTGAAAACGATGGAATTGAAAATTTTTGCCTGGTTATGAGCCTAAGAAGACGCTTTAAAATCTTGATCAGGTGCATTCACTTTGATGATCGCAATTCTCGAGAGCAAAGGAAAAAGATTGACAGGCTCTGTCCTATTCGTGAAATCTTTCAAGTATTTGTCGAGAATTGTCAAAAGAACTATTCTGTTGGAGTGAACGTCACCATCGATGAAATGCTCCCAGGTTTCAGAGGAAGATGTCCTTTTCGTTAGTACATTCCTTCGAAACCCAAGAAGTATGGGATCAAACTGTTCGTCCTCGTGAATGCGAAGATGACCTACACATACAACTTGGAAGTGTACACTGGTACGCAGCCTCAAGGTTCTTTCAGGGTGAGCAACAAACCACCTAACGTCGTCAAACGGATGGTTCAGCCCTTACTGGGAAGTGGACGTAATATCATGTCAGACAACTGGTTTACCGACTTTGCGCTTGTTGATGAGCTCAAAAGCCATAAGCTCAAAATAATTGTTCATATGGCTCTGAGCACTATGGGACTTAACATCTGTGGTCATCAGTCCCCTATAACTTAGAACTACTTAAACCTAACTAACCTAAGGACATCACACACATCCATGCCCGAGGCAGGATTCGAACCTGCGACCGTAGCAGCCGCGCGGTTCCGGACTGCGCGCCTAGAACCTCTAGACCACCGCGGCCGGCAGCCATAAGCTCACCCATTTTGATACGGTAAGGAAAAACAAGAGAGAGTTCCCTCCAGCCTTTGTGAATGTGAAAGGAAGGAAACTGACAGTTCGTTCGGGTTCAACAATGGGAAATGGTCTCCTAATTCCTAGAGAGAACAAAATGTTCTCCTCGTTTCTTCCCTTCATAACGACGATGCTGTTGATCCTTCATCTGGACAGGTCAGGACATAAGACATCATAACATTTTACAACTCCACAAAAGGTGGAGTGGATACTGCACACCAGACGTGATCAACTTATGATGTATGTAGAAACAACAAGCGTTGACCAATGGTAATCTTTTATTCGATGACGAATTTGGCTGGGATCAACTCTCTCCTCGTCTATCTTGGCAATGACCTTGAACCATTGTGCAGGAGGGTGTTTCTCAAAAAGTTGGCCCACGAGCTTAATCTCCCAGAGCTGCAGAGAAGGAGCCAGAAGGTGCATGGAATCCCCTCCAGTCTCCAAATCCGCCTGAGGAAGTTCAACCCCAAAATTAATTTTGATAATGATCATAAAGACGAACCACCCTTCAAGGGGAGTAAGTGTGTGCCTTGCACGACTGAAACTGGTTTGAGGAGGCTTACCGTATCTAGGTGTCTGTGTTGCGCCAAACCGATATGCAATAAACACGCAAACGACGTCTGCGATGAGTGCAAAGTTGCCATTCTTCCAACTTTTTCTGAGGAGCCTAAATCCAGCGAATCTGAGAAGGATTGAGCTCACTAGGAACAGACTGAAGTGCCTATGTGGTTTTGAGTGTTTTCTTTTAACGTTTTTGTCACCATTCAGTCAAAATTTTGACTCAAGTACAGTGGAGGGCTAAAAATGGTTGTTTTCAAAATCATATGTTTTAGGCAATAAAAACCTTCATTCCTCCAATTCTTTTTTTAATCTCTTAAGCTAGGTCCTAAAGAAGGTTAATACCAAGGGATATCCACCTAATCCAAAACGAGATGGGAATTATGGCAATTTGAAATATGTGCTTTTCTGGCGCATTGCGACTGAACGAAGATACGAAAAGGTTGCGTCCGACGGAGGGTTAAGCATTACTATATGCAACAGTTTCAATATATATTTAGAATCAGAAAGCTAGCTTAGCCGCTGCATGCTTTCTGTTTGCTGGTTTACTTTCGAGATATCTGCAATAATGTTGTGAAGAGGCGAGGTATGTGGAAATTTTCATTAGGGCCAGATAATTGTTCTACTTCAGTTGCGCATTTCACATAAAGACAAGCTGCATTCAGACCAATTACATTTCAGTTCAAATTAGGTTCTGTTTAATCAAAGATTAGCACACGAGTATAGGTTGGATAACAGTTCTGGGGTCATAATTTTGGAAATCGTAGTCCTTTATAGAGTGGGAGGTAATGGTGGGACAAATTTCATAAAGAAACAAACATAGTGGAGAGGTTAGACACTGAGGAGGAGTTACCAGTAAATAAGAAATAGAAACTGGTCATCTGTTCATCGTGATTCACAGTGCTGGGAGTCCATATGATTTACTCAAAATTCGGAGACGTAGCAAATGTTATTCAAATACTGTGAATTGTTCAAGACACGTGAGGATTTAAGTGGGAGTTTAAAATATGAACACCTGCTTCTGGCTCAAGTGGACCAGAATTAATTTCAGCATGGAGAAGGACGTTCTCAGCGGCTTTGACGGACGTGAACGGTCACAGAAGAACTGAGTGCGGTTTCAATACGTTTCAGGTAAAAAACGCTGACTACAGAATACTTGATAGATCAAACTTAAGAGAATCATCCTCTTCGAACTTTTGAAAAAAAAACTGACTTTTTCGGCATAAAATGTTTTCTTCGATGTGTACTTTATTGCAGTTTTCATTCAAAGTTCGCCAGAAACCCCGTTGTCGAATTGCAAGGCGATTTGTGAAAAGTGTTCCTGAAAGCAGTTAACAGCGGGAAAAAAAACTGTCGATATAGCGGCCATTGCGGAAGCACGTAATTACCATGACGGCCTAACAGGCATTATGAAAATTCTTAACGTGCTCGACCTTGAAAAGGGACCAGACTTCTACAACGTCTTCACAATAGCGGACGGAAAGCCTATCGAGTGAGAAGAAAGGGGATGACAGAAGCTGCCACAGAAGCCCGAAGGACCACCATTTCAACGAGGAAGATGGAGGAGGACCTCCTTTTGGATGTGGAAAGACTGCAATTAGGTCCAGAGATCGTGCACTAGAGGTAATGTTTGAAATTACTACAAAAAATGTAGCCCCAAATTTTAAACGTGTGTTTCTCAAAACCTAATTTTTTAAAGTGGCAAGAAACATAACTTGAGAACGTTACATACTATTTTGTTATGTAATTTGTGAAGTAACGTCGTTCACAGTAGTAGTAAACAGACGTTTAGGAATCAACGGAATTCGTCAAAAAGAGGAGGACGTAGAGTCACTATAGTTGTTAAGGAAGACAATGGTTACATTTTATATGTACCACCGTAACAAAGGACTTGTTGTGAGCATACAACTTAAAATGCTATTGCTTACAGTTTCCTTGTTCGCTCGGTAACTGTGTATGAGGTAGACGTGCATTCGCTGACAACACAAATTTATGTCGTGCATGAAACCATTATCTACTTCGACCCGCTTATTTTTACTTACTGAAATTTTATTACGAATTTATTTTTATTGAGAAAATACGACTCCGCAGTTAACGCTACGAGTCGTGATGGCAAAGATATTAAAACGCTAGTGCCAGTCCATGTTCTGAAGCGATTTTTAAAGTTCACTTCCGTCGTCTGTATGACATAGAGAGAGCGGTACGAATTCTGGCTGCTACGCCTGATATTTCTACGTTATTAAATCGAAGAATGTCATACACTTGATCGTTAACCCGGGGCTTGAGCTTTCAAGCATACTTAAACTGCGGCGTCAATTTCCGACAGTAAAACAAAGGTAAAACATTAATTTTGTTCTCGTTCCATTGTTCAGCTTATATTGCTACATGTTTTACGGTTTGTGGTGTCTTTTACATTAAGCCATCACTGCTGCTGCGATAGAGGTATTGGGCGTTTTGTGAAACTATGTTCATCCTCCATTCAGAGTAGACATAGGTTGCGGATCTGCAGTGAAAGACTAAAGTAATAAAAATTCAAACCTAAAGTACATTACTAAAATATCAATTAATAAATTTTTGGTCGTCCAGTTCCTTTTAAATTATTAGAATGTGTTTTGAAATTATGTGGGGCAGTCAAATGAAAACCGAACACCCGCCATATCGGGGCCATGGAATACTTCCATTCAAAAATAATTACCACACGCGTTAAGACATTTATCCCACTGGGAGATGTGGCGATCTATTCCTGCTTCGTAGAAAGCGGGCGTACGCTAAGGGATCCACAACCACACCCAGTCTTACATATCCTCGTCCGACATCGGCAGACGTCTTTCTTCAGGTCGCCAAAGATGTGAAAATCCCACGGTGAAAGGTCCAGACTATATGAAGTACGTTGCAGTGCTTCTCAAACAAATCGCTGAAGCCTAACCTTCGTTCGATTGACAGTGCGCGAGCGGGCGTTATCGTGTGCGTCCTACAGCATTCCAAAAGCCTGAGGGCAAACAGTAAAATAGAAACTGGAAACATTCCACAAGTCCCCCCCGCCGAAGGAATCCAAGATGGCACACACAACCTCAGGTAAGGTCGCGACGACCTTTTCTTCGACTGCAGGAGCCCTCTGCACGTCGAGTTCCTCGCGCTTGGAATCAAAATCAGTGCGTAGCGCTATGAACACACTTCGCAGAAACTTGGAAGCTCCGTAAAGTCAAAACAACGGAGGAATGCGGTCGGACGGAATCACGCCAGTCGGACGAAGGTTACACTTAAACGATTTGGTTGGTTTGGAAACACCATAACTTGCTCGTGAACCCTGACGTTTCACCGTATGATTTTCACATCCTTGTCGACCTAGACTACGGTTTCACTCCGACAAGAGTGGGCGCGGTTGGGATCGGTCAGCTGCCGATCGCGTTCTGCGAAACAGGACTTGATCGTCTCGATCGAAGTGGGATAAATGTCTGACGTGTGTGGGTTAATGGAACCGCTGCATATACCCGTTGTGGCTGACGTCCGATTCTCATTTGACTGTCACATTTGTTGAAACTTACCCTCTGAATGTAAAGAATGACTGTGATGGTAAAACGTCTACGTTACTGGATTTTCAAAGTCCGCAGAGAAACTGAACGTACTGATACTGTTTTCTCCTTACTTATTCTCAACATTTCTAAACTGACACACAATATTTTAGCGCAACGCAATCTGACTTTCAATAATCCCTACAAAAGAATAGCCCTGACTAACAATAACCTATGCCCTTCATGAATCACTTACCTCACAAAAATCTTCGTTACTCGAACTACTGCAATACAGCGAGCGCCAATACTGCCACCTAAGTAAAAGATTCTAACAACTAAACGCATATAGTTAGCAGATGAAAGATTTTGATAACAAACAATGTATTTACCTTAATGGTGTTCAAAAGTCATAATATATACTAAATTCGTGACATCCAGTTTAACAAATTTCCTTTTTCCGACGGACACACGTCCAGATTGTCCGCTCATATTAACATCTCACAACTCTGGCATCTCTCTCCCAACATGCATCACTGCTGGCGGCTCACCTCGAACTGCCCAACGCTACGGGCTGTTCACATCCAACTGCCCAACACTACACTGGCGAATTACTTCCAACAACGAGTCCAACCAGCCGCAGACTGCACACAGAGCAGTCAGCGATTTCAATAGAGAGCGCTACGTGGCGTTACCAACATAAAAACCTAAACAGCCTACTTACAATGCTAAAGACATGACGGACGTAATGTTGTCGAAAAGACGTGCCACTCGTATCCAGCCGCTGCTTTTTACAATTACTTCACGACTGACGTTCTTATGCCGTGTTACAGGACTACGAAGGGTGTACCATTCCTGGTAGACACGCCGAACAGTGCGCGACATTTATCCAAAAAGTCGGGCAACTTCATATATATTGTGGTTATGGGTACGTCCAAATGCGTTAGTTCATTTCTGCCAATCTGTCATGTTCCCACTTCGACCTTTCAGTGCTGACTCCATATAACGGACTGGCATATACACACCACTTCACCGCCATGACATGTGATCGTTTTTTACAAGAGCTTCAGTAATCCGCAGCTGTCAGTGTGCAGTCCTAAAGCGGTAACTAATGTTCTGTTCGGTGTGCTAACCAGGACGGGCGGTAATAAAGCATATGATCGTTTCTGTTCAGTTGTAGCCGCAGGAATAGTGTAGGTAATATTTATGTTCTATTTAAGAAGTTATTGTTTATTTTCTGTGCAGTTGTCTTGAGTCAATTGAATTGTAGTTGTTTCTGACTAACAAGGCACAAGGGAAAAAATGATCGCTCTCTTAATGGTGGTAAAACAGAGCTCAGATAAAATAGGAAGAACAGATTACACATAGCAGAGGTTCCCCAAGTCCTTGGTATGTATCCGGAGATACGTGGTACCAGATGTCCATTCAAAGCTAACGTAATTTCCGTCAACCACGGGTCGTCGCTTTGTCGGAACGGACTTGGCACCCGATAGCGTTCACGATGTGTCCGTCGGATTTAGGTCAGACATAAACTTGCGTTCAATATAATGTTCTTCAAACCGCCCGTAGATTTGATTGTGTTTCCAACAGAGAACTAAAGATCTGTTCCCGTAAAGCCCAGTCTTACCTGAAATATATGATTCATCGCTTACTCAAGGCATTTTTCCAGAGAGATTGGAAATTTTGGAAATTTGTGGTAAGTTCTATGGGACCAAACTGCTAAGCTCATCGGTCTCTAGGCTTACACACTACTAAATCCAACTTAATCTGACTTACGCTAACGACAACACTCACACCCATGCCCAAGGGAGGACTCGAACCTCCGACGAGTGGAGCCGCGCGAACTATGGCAAGGCGCTCTAGACCGCACGGCTACGCCGCGTGGCCAGAGAGATTGAAAGAAGCCATTGTTAAACCCCTCCGCAACAAAGATCACAGGAGAGATGTCAACAACTAACGACGTGTTCCGATACTGGCATCATTCTCCAAAATTTTTGAGAAACTGATGTAGTCTAAAATATTATTCCACCTAATCAACAATAACATTCACATCACATTTCGGATTTCAGAAGAGTTACTCTGCTAGGAATACCATATTCATGAAATTTCAGAAGCATCAAATAGCAACATAGCACCGGTTGGTATTTTCTGTATCCTATCTAAAGCATTTCACAGTATGAACCGCAATGTCCTTCTAGATAAATGGAGGGTTTATAGAACCAATAGCGTAGTCAACCAAAGGATAACGTCATATCTACCCAAAATGATGCAGAATATTGCACTTAATAATTGAGTCAATACAATAAGGTAAGATTCTTTTGCCTGGGGAGAAGTAGCTCAGTCTTAGCTCTGACATTTTTCTTTACATATTGTACGGAACGATCTTTCGTCTAATATACAATAAGCATAAATAGGTTTTTTTTCTGAATGACACTACTATGGCAATCAGTCCAAGCGTACACGCAATAACAGAAGAAATGATAGAAAACATGGTCTTAGTAGTGTCATTGGCTGACTTACTGCCAGCCGTCTGAGCCACAATTTTAAAAAGGCACAGCAGATTCAGTTCTACACATCTAGATCACTAAACCAACACAAATGTAACACATGGTGAGGAAATAATAAACAGGGTGGAAATTTCAAAATTTTTAGGCGTTCGTATTGATGAGACTTTAACCGGGAAAACGCACATTTTATAACTGCATATTTACATTCAATAATGTAATATGGAATATTGTTCTGGGGCAATTTATTTTTAAGAAATAGACACTTCATTTCTGAGGAATATACTGTAAGAATAATATGTAGTGCTCATCCACGATTTTCTTGAAGACATCTGCTTAAGGAGTTGGGTATTCTGACTGCTGCTTCATTGAGACAATATTTATGTTCTCCTGAAGTTTGCTGTAAAGAAACCCGCTGCAGTTCAGAGGGAACAATGGAGTACACAATTAAATTACGAGGAAGCGAAAGGAATTCACTACACCACACCCCGGTTGTCTTTAGCAGAAAAAAGGATGCACAGTGCTGCACTTTAATTTTTGATCGTATACCGAGTGACGTCTGACAGACAGCAAAGTAAAATTTGGGGGAAAAACTGAACATTTTCCTCATTGACAACTCCTTATATTCCCTTTAAGAATTTCCATTATAGTAATGTGTTAAACGTAGTGGGTAGCTACTACTAACTCGCACCTGTATATTTAACAATAATAATAATAATATAGAACAACAAAAAACTTATAAATGTTCAGTGTGTAGCGATATTTACAAAACTATTTGTCATGTAAATGTCAAATGACTCATTTCACATCATTACGATTTATTGTGAAAATGATCCATGCCACAAGAAACAAAATAGCTAACTATAGCACGGTTATGGCTTTGTGACATAGATAGTTATCCTGTTGGAACATACCATCGGCGTTGGGGAAGACGTTACGCATGAACAGACGTGAGTTGGCCAGAGTAATGTCCACACAGCTCGGAGCTGTCATGGTGTCTTCGATACCTACCACAGGTCCCATGGAAGCCCAGGTGACTTTCTTCAATAGCACAGTACTGTCCCGCTAGCTTGCATCCATGTCGGGTATGGATCTTTCGAGCAGCCTTCCGCCTAGATTATACGTTTGTATAGATGATCGGTCCAATCTCGATTACGTCCAGTCTCGATGACCACGTGTAGTCGTAACGATGTCGTTGGGTCGACATAACAGCACGTAGTGGTCGTTTGCTGTGGAGACTTATATTCAACAGTGCTTCGGAACCCTATACCTGTGGCAATGTTTTGTGGTGTCGTCAGATGTGCCACACAGCACCGCATATCCCGTTTTGCTTAGCGGGAAGCCCCCGACCTCCACGTCGTTTGATGAGCCATGAACGTCCAACATCTTGTCACCTACTCGTGTTTTCAGAGCGCTTCAAACATTTTCCGCAGATTCTCATGAAACAGCTTGTGAACAACCGACCACATTCACCGTTTTCCAAATGCTCGTTCCTAGCCGCCGGATAAGAATCAGCCGATCGTCGAAACTGCTCGTGTCAGTGGCTTTCCCAATCTGTTGCCGGCATCGTCACTACAACGATTCCCAAACCGTCTCTGTTCCTTTTACATAATTATTTTACAGTGTCACGTGCCCGCAGCTGCACAAGACAGAATTCACTCTCACGCTGGGCGGTGATCATACCAATTTTACTCATTACCGTATATTTTTCACTGCTGTAAACCTAAACTGCGTCAAATTTCGACTATCCAATTCCAGTGCCTCAATAACGAGGGACGCTCAATAAGTAATACAACATATTGGTCATCTGAAATCAGGTTGATTTTATTCATGTTTCCAATACACCACATTGTTCCCCACTCTTTTGGCTACAAAAACCTGTTTCTCAACATTACGTCCACTCAGTGCGACGGCCTTGCATTCCCGCATGGTAGCACTCTACTTGTTGACTTCAGAGCCAACGTCTTGCTGCATCAATAACCTCCTCGTCATCCATGAACCGTTTCCCGAAAAGTGTATCCTTCATTGGGCCAAACTGATGGAATTCGGAAGGTGCGAGATCTGGGCTGTAGGGTGGATCCCAGCAGGCACAGAAATTTGAGTACCTGAACAGGTGGACGAGTGTCACCACTACCAACAAAGACATCCAGTAGTGCAGCGAGGTGTTAAATTGTTACCGTCGATTACCTCGAATGAGAGTGTCCTCAAGTAGCAAAACTGCGAAGTTACAGATGTGTACGGCCGGCCAGCATACGGAAGACAGGACGGGTTTTGCGCGACCTTGTTCCGATGCCGACAGACACCTCGCCGAACGACTCAACTTGCTTTTGTTAACTGCCGAGGTCTCCGAGGACATTCTGCAAGCACCTATGAATTTCTGCGATGCTCTGGTTTTGCGGCAAAAGGAGCTTAATGACAGCTATCTGCTTGGAACCCACCTTCGTTACAGACACCAGTTTGAAGGCTACGTACAGCGCTGGCACCTCTCGAACTTTTAAACTACAGGGTCTGAAATGGGAATATCGCACGATGTCCCACAACAAATTCGGCATTGTATTAACCGAAAATGGCCGAGAAAAAAAAAGAATCGAATTACCTGTCACATGCCCCTCGTATACTGTATGTTTTCGCACTTTGTACTCTCATAGTAACGTGGCCTCCCTCGAGTACTGTGAAGGTCGTGCAGCGGCAGTATATGCGACAGACAGGAACAGTCGCTGATAATCACGACGCCGCAACACTTAACCAATACCGCACCGGCCGAGCCTCGCATGACGCCTGTGGGAAATCATCCGCGTCCTCCACAGTGGACAGGCGTATTCGTAACATTGACCACCCGTATCAGACAGACAGAGAGAGAGGGAGAGAGAGAGCAAAAGAACACGGGGAGGGCAGCCGGCTGCCGTAGCGTTAAAGCGGCCGCTGCATGTATCCCCCAGCCCCCCACCACCGCCTTCTAATCTGGGGCTGCCCGCGGCTCGTATCGATTCCGCCGGCTGTAGCTGTCGCGAGCTGAGCTCAGCTGCTCTGCTCTCATCGAGGCGGCGCCGCTCCGGCGTGACGTCACGGCCACCGCTGATCAGCGCCCCACCGCGCAACTTGCATGCCCGCCGGCCTAGCCAGCACCGCGCGCGTTGTGTGTGTGTGCGCGCGCGCGCGCCGGGGGCGAGGCGCTTGTCTGCTGTCACATCGACGTCAGCTGACGGCGGCCGTCAGTAGGCCCCTGCGGCTACTGCCGACGCTGTTGCTCCCGTCCTCTGACAGATACTTCACCGCCGCACTGTGCCGCGATACAAAGGCCGCTTCCACAGCGTAATGTAAATATTCCGAAATTCCATTATCCAGCGAACACAGGATCACGATCGCGGCTATATTCGGGCGAAAATAAAAAGGAGGGGAGACTCATCGGTTTTATACGTTTCCTCGCGGCTGTGGAAGCGACAGAATGCACGGCGTGTCGGGCTGTTATACGTCGTTGGTGGTGCTGGGGCAGTTTGTCCGGGACGGGGCTTTTGCGCCATTTCGGTCGGAGCTCCGGCTGAAAAGGGAACGCGGGAATTTCAAACAGCCGACATACGTGCTCTGGAATCCCAAATACAGAATGGGGCATCTATTTCGTTTCACTTGTTTATGCGCTAAAGATTTTTTCTGTGTTTCTATGTTGCTTTTGTGCTCGTCAGTCTGAAAACTGGTTTGATGGTGCTCTTCCTGCCAGTATATTCTGTGCAGATCCCATCACCTCGCCTGGTTACGAAAGAAAGGATTTTAAGGTGAGACGCTACGGCAAGTTGAAAAAGTAGAGGAAGAGAGAGAGAGAGACAGAGAGAGTCACATATACGTGCGTATGATAAACCCCTTTCCTCAAAAATATTTATGTCCCTCATACCTCCTCTGTGTTACCACAGATGGCTTGTCACTGATCTTATTTGCATTAAAACTGCAGTACACACTAGGTGCCTATTTGCTTCTAACTGATGTTCAACAACCTCCAATCTTCTACAGTTGTTGCCCCTGCGCCGAAAACAGCACACAGGTAGCGAATTCGTTATTTTGAGGCTTTAAGAATCTTTTAGCAACGAACTGTTATTTTAGAAATAATTAAATTTCCAATCAGTTTCTTTATACGCGATGCCAATCGATTTTTATTATCAGAACACGAGAAACTGACAATTACAGCACATTCCACTTTAGAGTCACAAATAGTTACTACTCTTCAAGAACTGCGTATTTCTGCAATTACAGTCACATTGTTCCGAACCAGCTCTTATCTTACAGCCGAAGCACTTTGCCCGCCATCCAATTTAGGCGCGATCCGAAGATCTCCTAAGTGCTTCGTCTGCCTTTTCGTTTAGCAGTTGTTTATTACTTTGCTGGTTTTTAATACTTGTGAAATAATGGAATGATAGCACACTTTTGAGAGATGCTTTAATTTAAAATGCAAGCAAATCCGCCGTTTAGTTTGTCTAATATTAATAACAGAACATTGTCATTTTGGTACGCAATTAACGAACGCAGCAGTCAATCGTGGAGAAGGACGACAATTTAGGCAGTCTTCTTCACGATATCTGTATCGAACAAATCATCTGTCATCGGTACCTCACACCACACAGTCACTTGCTACTGCTACCTTCTCAACTGCTCTAAAGAGAGCTTCTTGTAGCCTAATATGATGGCTGCAAAGAAAGAAATATTACAAAACCTTTCCAAATATACCGGATGTTCATAAATTATCTTTACAACTTAAGACTTTAATATCTTTAAAACTATAGTGGAAAACATGTGGTTTTCAATAATATTTTTTCCTAGGTGACGAAATTTTGACGCAACTATACTTTAAAACTATACTGGAAAACACGTGGTTTTCAATAATATTTTTTCCTAGGTGACGAAATTTTGACGCAAAATTGAACTTGGAAGCTTTATAAAATATGGACGCCACAGGAGAAAGTTCAGAAGGTGGCCTGGTTCATACAGACGACGTCCGATACCCAAGTGAAATAAACTTCAGAACGCGGAGTCGAAGGCAACCACCGTCGTGAACAACCATTCAGGCTTGACATACGTAATTTATGGAAACAGGTATTGTTCTCTACCTAGAGGGTCCCCCAATTATTTCACACGCCAACACGGACAAGGTTCGGTAGGTGTTTGCGCACTGGCACCAGGGAGTTGGTGACGCATTACGGCTAGATCTCTACAAGCTGCTTCAAGCATTTAAGCCTAGGGACAAACCTCACCGCGAACAGTTTCCAGTGGATGTGATAGGCAAGATAAACGCAGACAATGACTTCTTCGAAAAGATTTGTTTCTCCGAGAGGCACGATTTCATGTATTTGGCAAGCTCAACCATCATAACGTTCGTATATCCTCATGCTACACGTGGAATGGAAAGAGACAGTTCCAAGATCAATGTCTGGTACGGACTGATGCACAATTGCAACGTTAGTCCATTCTTTTCATTGAGTCTGCTGTCAATGGTGGTGTTTACGTGGACATGTTACAAGAGCTTGCTGTGACACAGTTTGAACAACTGCCAGCGGGATGGTGCCCCACACACTGGTCCCTAACTTATTCCTATTGGCTTTTGTAAAGGATCTGGTGTACTGAACCAAGGTTAGAGAGACCTACAGGACTTGATGGCACGTATTTGCAATGCACTTGAACATGCCATCGTGGAGATCTTGGATCGTATGTGCAGACAATGGAATTCCGACTAGTCATTACCCATGGTGCTAAGAGTGCATACTTCGATGTGTGTGAATGAGGAAACACAATTTTATTAAGACACAAAGGAATTACAGACATTCGCTACGTGTTGGCATTGATTTAAATCAATGGGGCAGGATTCGAACCTGGCCCTGGTGCTTACTAGGCAGATGGTCTAAGCCATCCCAACAAAGTGGTCATCATGGCTGAACGGACCACCTTAGCACGCTTCCCATCACACACATCCATGCACCGTTAATGAAGTTCTTCTTGCACTGTATTCTCACTATTCGTTGCATTTTGCCGATTCCCGTAAGAGTTGTGTATCCACGCTGAAGAAATCACTGGCTGTTCTCGCATTTTATGTAAATGTACAGGTAGAGTCACAAATGAGGAAAAATATGTCATGCAAATTGTCACACACTGAGCTACAAACATAAATTCGTTTTCCGCATGTTCCTATGTCAATAAATGACAATGCAAATGAATAGTACAAATCTGGAAATATGAAGTGGACTTTTGGGTGTTACTGTGCGCCGGCCGTCCGCTGTCGCCGAAGGGTTCTAGGCCCTTCAGTCCAGAACCGCGCTGCTGCTACGGTCGCAGGTTCGAATCTTGCCTCGGGCATGGATGTGTGTGATGTCCTTAGGTTGGTTAGGTTTAAGTAGTTCTAAGTCTAGGGGACTGATGACCTCAGATGTTAGGTCCCATAGTGCTTACAGTCATCTGAACAATTAGAACTGTGCGCCGACATTGGCGAAGGGGACAGATCGGCAACAGGGTACAACATGCGAGTGTTGCAGGTAGTCTCGCCGCTCACGAGAAGGTGAAGGATGCGGCGTCAAGCGACAGTCTGCATGACACTGCGAACAATGACAGCGCCCACATCCATCTCGTACCGGTTACCCTGGCCGGTATTGTGTATCGTGGCTAGTTGGCATAGGGAAAGAAACGTGAGGAAGGTCTGCACTGCTGTACATGCATGTTTCATAATTTGGTTTTTTGTGTCCCAGACTTAGTTTTAAGAAACGAGTACATATATGCAGAATAAAATATACAACTACACAGGTATGTGGCAGTTAATACAAACGAATACAATACAGCTGTACAAATCGAAACTAACGTACATGCACATGAGCAGAAGCTGCAGTGGCGGTTTATAAGTACTGTTCGAAATGACAGCCACGATGTGTGTGGCAAAGTTTAACTCTTCGCAGGAAGGTTTGCTGAACACGATCCAACATGTCTGTATCTCTTTGCGTAATATCACAAGCATGTTGTATTCTGCGTTGAAGGGTGTTGACATCAACAACCTCTCCTTCATAAACCAGAGATTTCAGATGGCCCCACAAAAAGAAATCCAGTGGGTTCAGGCCTGGACATCTTTCTGGCCATGCTACAGGGCCTCCACGACCGATCCAATTCGAAGGGAAGGCATCGTCCAGGTGGCGTCGCACTGTGCCACTGAAGTGAGCGGGGTCACCATCATGCATGTACCACACGTTCATACGAGAGGCCAAACTAATGTCTTCCAACAATTCCGGTAATGTAGCATCCAGGACACGTAGATACCGCTCTCCTGTAAGCCTTTGTGGTAGCACATGTGGCCCTATGAGATGGTGATCAGTAATACCACACCAGATATTGACACAGCATCGTTGTTGGTACCCTCGTATCACTGTGTTGTAGGGGTTTTCTTCCGCCCACCTGTGCCAATTATGCGAATTCACTATACCCTCCTTCGTGAAATAGGCTTCATCGGTGAACAGTATTGTTCGTGAAAAATGTTGGTCGTGGGTCTGACGCTGTGGGATAAAGTTGCAGAAGTCCAGCCTCCTCTGGTAGTCTTCCAGCAATAATGCCTGTACCTTATGCATGCGAAATGAATGGTAATGGTTTCTATGGAGAACTCGCATAACAGTAGATTGTGACATTCGGATCGCAGTGGCGAGGGACCTGGTGCTTATTGTTCGGTCCTCCGCAACAGTTTGTAACACTTTTTCTTAGTCATTCGCACTGTACGTCGACGGTCGGAAACGACCACTAAATCCTGGAGGTGCAACACACGCACCATACACCCTCAAGCGTCTGTCCACAGAGTAAAATGTTTTTGCGGATGGAAGGCGCCGTCAAGGAAACCTCTCGTAATACAGTTGCCTTGCAACGTCAGCTCTTCCACCTGGAAGCCTGTAAATGAGGTGGATGTCGGCATATTCCTCGTTTGTGAAACTTGCCATGGTACTGCAGTAACACTGCGACGCGGCCGTCCGCAGCTGTCGACACGGCGAGTATCGGGCAGAGTGAGCAGCGCAGAGGTGTTGTAAACACGTCATGCTCGCCGCGGTTTTACATCCGTCGTTGACCACTCTTTCCGCTTACAGGACACACATTCCCTTACATGGGACTGTACACTCCGTTAGCACCGGCAACGTGTGATTCACAAATTCTGATACAATTTCACATACATTACGATGGGATTTGTTCTTTCTCGTATCTTTCAAACGTTGGTAGATACACATCAGCTTATTGATGTGTCATGTGTTGTATCTATGGCTGAATGACATGTCGTAATCGTGAGGCTCGTCGGTATCTCGTTCAATGGTGAACAGATGTTTTTGTTTTACGTGCACAGTACAATGGGGGGAACGCAAGTAACAACGGCGCATCACATGTTACGCATAGCAGCATGCTGTCATCGACATATTTTTCTTCGTTTATGATGGCTCTGAGCACTATGGGACTCAACATCTTAGGTCATAAGTCCCCTAGAACTTAGAACTACTTAAACCTAACTAACCTAAGGACATCACACACACCCATGCCCGAGGCAGGATTCGAACCTGCCACCGTAGCAGTCCCGCGGTTCCGGACTGCAGCGCCAGAACCGCACGGCCACCGCGTCCGGCCTTCGTTTATGACTCACCATGTACATATATGGTACCCGTTCTTTCGAACGGGCCCGAAAGAACAGAAACCAGACTTCATTATTTACCTTATTACATGTTGATTGTTGATTGTTAATATGCAATACAGTTTTAAAGTTATTAAAGTTTGAAGTTGTAAAGATAATTTGCAGACACTCTGCACAGTCATTTTCACACAGACTGGTCAATACAAGCATTTGGGGACACGAAATAAAGAAAACTAAGCACGCACATTTTCTCCTATTCCCTTCTATTCCATGCTTAAGTACTCTTCTTCTCCTCCCTCTACCATTTTTATCTGGATTTGCAATGGATTAAGAAGAATTTTTTTCCTCTTCTTGAACATGATTTTAAGATTTTATTTCATCAGAAGTCAATAATGGTTAATAAATATTAAGTTGTCATTTATGGAAAACACACACAATTATTCATAACCCCACGAATAATGGACAACCTCAGCAACAATAATCAACCCCAGTAAGAATGGTCAACTTGCAGCTGTGAAATCAATTAAAATTGAAACAGTGATGCTGCATCGGTTGAAACTTAAATTCATTTAGTGCTGGCATGAATTTGACGTCTCGTATCTATGGACTGTGTACTGTCTTACTGGCGGTGTTAGTATTATACCAGAAATGATGCGCTCCAGTCCGGAGCCACGCTGCTGCTACGGTCGCAGGTTCGAATCCTACCTCGGGCATGGGTGTGTTTGATGTCCTTAGGTTGGTTAGGTTTAAGTAGTTCTAAGTTCTAGGGGACTGATGACCACAGCAGTTGAGGCCCATAGTGCTCAGAGCCATTTTGAGCCAGAAATGATTTTCCGCAGCAAACTCATACCGAAAGTTAAGAAGGAGAAGCTGTTTGCACTTTCTAAAGAATTCAAGACTTACGTTGATGCCATCATTCTGCGATATGCTGCCTGCGTATGTACTACAATCGATGCAAGTGTCAAAGAAATGTATAGTGAACATCAATAATATCGACCAACAGCAGAGACCGATCTTGTCGCCGGCCGCGGTGGCCATGCGGTTCTAGGCGCTCAGTCCGGAACCGCGCGACTGCTACGGTCGCAGGTTCGAATCCTGCCTCGGGCATGGATGTTTGTGATGTCCTTAGGTTAGTTAGGTTTAAGTAGTTCTAAGTTCTAGGGGACTGATGACCTCAGATGTTAAGTCCCATAGTGATCAGAGCCATTTGAACCGATCTTGTCTGGAAATGAAGGAAAAACGTAGTATAAACATGTGTTCGGAAATGGTTGTCGTGGTGGATGGCGCTGACAAATGACAGTTCCTCTGACCGCGTGCCTTGTGTCCCTTGTGTGTTGCTTGCTGTTGACTGAAACTGCAAGCAGCAGCACAGTCCGGTATTTATGTGAGGAACAAGTGGAGATGGTGCATGTTTACGGCCAAGCAGATGGAAATGTTCGAGAGGAAGCAACGTACAAGCCCTTTTTTGGGCGTTTTAGTTATGTTGGGTCCTTTCTGACAAACGAACGTGCAGGGAGGAGGCGGGCTGTGCGTACACCAGACTTGGAGCAGGTTTTATCTCCGTATCCTATGGAGTCGGTCCTACAAATTTGGTACGCGTACAGTCCGCCGCCTGCCTGCATGTTCATCTGGTGAAAAGACTTATGATCACACAAAAGCCAAAAAAGGGCTTGAAATATTGTGTGATGTGGTTGGTCTCTGCGACGGTACTCGTTTTAGTGTAGTCATGCTGCCTCTCGACCACTTCCATCTATTTTGCCGGACACAAGCACCAGCTCGACTTGTTCCTGTCATGAGTACTGGACCATTCTGCTGCTTACAGTACTCTACGTCAATCACACAACCTGCAACACACAAGCAACACACGGTACATGGTCAGCGTCATCTATCACGACAGCAAACCATTTCCAGAAACAGGTTCATAAGACCTTTCTTCCTCCACTTTCAGTCAGAAATTCGTCCCTAACGTTTGTCTGTTTTATTAATTTCACCCTGTAGAATAAATGAGCACATCCAGAACAACTGTCTTTTAAAGAACGCTGAACTTCGCAAGCCGAAACCTAAACAAGATACTCCGATAGACGCCTTCGCTTTAGGATCCAAAAAGCATAGATCATTGAACGAGTTTTGTGCGATTCTCGCCATGGCATTAATCCAGGCAGGAATTCCAGTCTTCAGTGTAAGCAGTTCTGGATTGAAATGATTTCTTGGGAAGCACACAAAAACACCAGTACCAGATGAGAACGCTTTCAAGGATGTTACATACAGCCAATTTAGGAGAACGTTTTAGAGAAAATAAAAGAGCATGATGCGGTATTCATTTTAGATGAAGTTATTAATGTGCTGCAAAGATACATTTTTAATGCGTTGGTTTTTCCAGTTTCAGGTGAATAATCAAAACCCATGCTTTTTAAAATATACCAACTCAAGAAGACAAATGCCTGCATGATAATGCGAACTTTCAACGACCTATATGTGAACCTATAGTAGTGGCGACTTCTGCCACCAAATGTATCAGGGTGACCAAATGTAGTGGGAAGAGGTATAAGGCACCGTATTAAAACTCATCCGATCATTCAAAGTGATTTATTGTTCCCAACTGCAATCCCCTGTACACCTGTTTCTGCGTCACAGGGCCCCGCAATGCTGAGGAGGTACCCCAGAGGCCCGTGCGGTCTTGTACGCTAGCGGAGTTGTGGCGTCATAAGGATGCCAACAATTGACTCAGTGGTCGGCGTCCCTGCCGACCCTGCGCCGCTCAGTTTGAGCCACAGGCAGCCAGCTGTGTCCTTCTCGCCGGCATGGTTGACATAGCGGCGACAACAAGTGCCCGCAATCCGGCATCCAAATCTGCGTCCCTCGCCTCAGGATCTCTCCGGCGTGTGTTGGAAGCCAGGACGACTGCCCGCGGTAGCGAGCCGAAGAGTGGCCCCCCACTGGCTGCCTGACTACAGTCCCCACGTCGGCCTCAGTGGGTCGAACCAGCGACCCGCTGTGGACTGGAATCCTGGCACTCCATCTGCTGCTGCGTGTAGCTGCTGGTGTGACATGCCCCGCCGTCCAGGAGTGCTGACACACTTGAATAACTACCATTAGAAAACCCACACCTATTTAAACATGGTTGTGTGTCTCTGTTTTGCTAACACGCCGCTCCGAGTCACGTACGCGCAACACCTAGGTTTCACCAGTGGGCCCCTACTGCCTGTAACTTTCGCCATGAAAGCCGCTGTGTTTACTCTTTTTCAGCGGTTTCACAGCCCTGTGGCCTCCATTCTACTGCGCAACTGCTGGTCAGTGTAACTTACTGTCAACTGACCCATGCCTGGCTGTAGCTTGTGTGCTCAGAAATGTTGCATGGAATCTAACTTTCCTATCTTAAATTGTGGTGCCGCTACACTATGGGCAGGGAGCATACAATATGAAAAAGTTGGTCCTTTGGTGATTGGTCAGCCACACTACAGACTTTGGCCTTTCTACCAAGTGAAGGGCTCAACCGTGAGACATGTATTGCATATGGTCTACACCGTGTTTGTGAAAGTATCAGCATTAGTGCAGAATAAATGACTTCACTCTCGCTTGAGGAAGATTATGGCAACGGCTCCCAGTGGTCAAGTTTTGTATCAAGAAATGACAGGGCTTCATCTTCTACAGTTTCCTGTGATCACAGGATCACATGAATAAGATGTGGAGTTTTCTTGTGTCCAAACTTTGATAAGATAAAACACTTCATATTTGCACAAGACTCAATGGACGCCGCAGCTATCAAGTAGGCACAACAATCAGTCAACTAAAAAGATCTAGAGTTGGAATTTTTTGCAGTGGTTTGTTACAAGCTTTTGCTTTATGTGATTCAGAGCTTGGAAGAAGAAGGTATGAAGAAAGAGGAACACTGGAAGAAGTTGGTGGGTATTTGTGACCGATTCATAAGAACTTTTTTCTCCATTTGTATGTATTTCTCCCCTTTTCTGACCACAATTTGCAGCTAAAAATCCTTTCACTGCTAGTTACTGCAAGCGACGTGTATTTGAACTTCTTTATCGTCATGAAGCCTTCGTCTCCCTCTTCAGTACTACCCCCTTTCCCTTTCCCTCTCACCTTACTTCCTTCCATTACTAAAGAGACAATCCTTTCATCCTTCAGAAGTCTCATATCAATTTGTGCCTTCCTTAAGTTAGGCTATACCATTCTTTTATCCGCCAATCCAATCCAGTCCCTCTACAATACTTCTCCAACACACCAAAGTAACATTAAACAGCCTTCTGTAACACCACATTTCAAAGTCTTTTCTCCTCACCTTCTCTGAACTGTTGTCGTCAACGATTCACGAGAGCACAACGCTGAATTCGTGGAAAATACCTTCATAATGGACGTCAGTTTGATGTAAAATAATTGCCCTTTTCTTGAAAGTTTTAGTCACGTTAATGGGAGCACCCGTCAATAACCTGGTTAACCACCTTTTGCAGCGCAGACGTGCAGTACGGCAGGCAGTGATATTCTGGAAGGTTCCGACAGGGACGTGAAGCCCTGATTGCTCCAGTACAGTGGCCAACTGCGCCAGGTTTCTGAGCTGAGGATCTATGGCGGGAACAGCCCGATTGAATTGGTCTCGCAGATTCCCGTTCGCTTTTAAATCCGGGGAGTGTGGTGGCCAGGGGAGCATGGTAAATTCATCTTGCTGCCCCTCGAAAAACGTACTTACACTACGAGCGGCAAAGAGTTGCATTGTCATACTGGTAGATGAAATTGGCTGAGGAAGAAAAGACTGCATGTAGAGGTGAATATGGTGTCCACTGATAGGTGTCTACTTGTGTTCGTCCAACGTGCGTTCCGGAATGGAGAGAGAATTCAGCATTGGCATGAAAACGTTCCCCAGTCGATAATGCCCCCTCGTCTGGCGTGGACCCTTCCGACGATTTTTGCAGTGTGTTGGTCTTCTGTCCAGTGAAGCATAAGACTTGACTCTTCTGAACAGGACACCTGTTGCCACACACTGGACGTCCACCTGCGCTACTGTTGTGAAAATTCTAGCCTTCGTCGCCGATGAGCGGCATTCAGCGTGGGTACACGAACCAGGCGCCTGCTGCGAAGCAATGTCCGCTGAACGCTTTTTGAGTAGACACTGTTGGTAGCCTCTTCGTTCATCTGGGCCTACAGTTGCTCAACAACTGCACGCCTATTCGCTCGTAAACATCGCTGCAGCAATAGCATCGGTAACCGCTGTAATCTATGGTCCACGACACACGACGGTTACCTGGTTGTCTGCAGCTCGCGATCTAGTGGCTAGCGTTGCTTACCTCTGGATCATGGGATCAAGGGTTCAATTCCCGCCCGCGTTAGGCATTTTCTCTGCCCGGGGACTGGGTGTTTGTGTTTTCCTTATTATTTCATCATCTTCCTCATCATTCGTGACTATGGCTGGATTGGACTGTGAAAAAATTGGGACTTTGTACGGGCGCTGGTGACCACACAGTTGAGTGCCTCACAAATCAAACACCATCATCATCACCATCGGCGCTGGTTTTGAATGGCGCCATTTTGTGGTACACAGTATACTTTAACCACAGTGGCACGTAAACACTGTACAAACTTGGCCGTTTCGGAAATGCTTCCACCCTTGCCCGAAAGCCATGATCATGCCGTTTTGGACGTCAGATAAATCACTTCGTTTCCGCATTACGGCGATTGTATCTGTGGTGTCACCGCCAGACACCACACTTGCTAGGTGGTAGCTTAAATCGGCCGCGGTCCATTTAGTACATGTCGGACCCGCGTGTCGCCACTGTGTAATCGCAGACCTAGCGCCACCACCAAGGCAGGTCTCGTGATACGAGAGAGCACTCGCCCCAGTTGTATGAGAACCTAGCTACCGACCAGATGTACGAAGCCTTTCTCTCTCATTAGCCGAGAGACAGAATAGCCATCAGCTAAGTTAATGGCCACGAACTAGCAAGGCGCCATTTGTATCAGTGCCTATAGCTTACGAGTATTCAAGAGAGATGTATTCCAAGGACTAATAAAAAGATAAGTAATAAGCATCTACATACTTTTCTTCTTATTCATTTAGAAGTTCTCATGTTCCAGACTTCACGCCCGTCTGCGTTAGCCTTGCGTGCCCTATCGGCTACAGCGTTAGTCTAGCGTGCATTTTCAGCCATCTCAACTTCACGGTGTCGGCCCAGCTACCGACACAACATTGGCGACGAATTAAAGTTTTCTTTCTGATTGCTTACATTTAATTGTGTCATGGCTTCGCCACATTCTCCAGATGTACTGTCCGAATTTTATCGCTTGCAGAATCAGCAGACGCAGGCGTTATTGGATGCCCTTGGACAGCTCGTCCAGGGTCAACGTGCGCTGCACACCGATGCGGCCGCCGCCGCTTCTTCGCTACCGCTGCCACTAAACGCTGTTGCACCTCCCTTTCGACCCTACGTGGCAGCCGATGAGACCTGGCACGAGTGGTCTCGCCAGTTCAACTTTCATCTAGCCGCCTACAGAATTCAAGGTAATGAGCGGCAGCCGTTTTTGCTTTCTTGTGTCGGTGTGTCCACATACCGTGTGATAGTGAAATTGTTTCCCCGACGCGACGTAGCAACTCTGTCCTACGAGGAAATTTTGTCTGCATTAGATGCCTATTTCAAAGAAACAGTTAATGTGGTTGCAAAACGGTATACGTTCTTTCGTACAAAACGTACGGCCGGTCAAACTAATAGGGAGTGGGTAGCAACATTGCAAGGACTTACTAGGGACTGTGCCTTTGAATGTGACTGTGGTCTTTCTTATTCAGATACAATGGTGCGTGATGCAATTGCACAGAACGTTTCTGATGTTCGCATACGGGAGCAAATTTTGAAACTAGTTAATCCCTCCCTTCAACAAGTGATAGACATATTGGATAGACAGGACACACTTGACTGTGCTCAGGAATCTTTTGAAACTTCGCCAGCCGTGTGTAACATTAACCGGCCCGCTGGACGCGCTGCGCGGCCCGGTAACCGGGCCTCGCGCACGTCGACACAGCGGCCGCCGCGTGCTAAGCCAGGTGTGCCGCGCCAGCCCACAAATGCAGTGAAATCATGCCCGCGGTGTGCTACTAGACATTCGCGTGAACATTGCCCGTCACGCCAAGCTATTTGCTTTTTCTGCAATAAGAAAGGACATGTTCAAAGTGTTTGCCAGAAAATGCTCAGATCAGACAATCACAATCATTCCAGGCCCTTTGCTTCGCGCCGGAATCGAACCACGGACACTCAGGCTCGTGGACCTTCGCCTATGGACATTCATGTCGTTAATTCCGCTTCGTCCAGTGACACTTTCTCTAACAGTGACTGTGTTCGTCCCACAAAAACTGTGCGTCGACGTCGCCGGAAATCACGTCAATTAGCAAGTGATTCTGTACCAGTGTCTGTTCCAATTGCACAAAACAGTCGCTCTTGTCGTCAGCAGGACAATAAACTTTTTGTGGACTTAGACTTTGAAGGCAAAGTGATACCATTCCAGCTCGATACCGGAGCTGCAGTTTCATTGCTCAATCATGACACGTACAAACAACTGGGCAAACCTCCGTTGCGTTCCGCAAATGTTCAGCTAACTACATATTCCAGACAGAAAATTCCTGTGTTAGGACAGTGCAGCCTTCTTGCAACATACAAGGGACAAACAAAACTTGTGTCATTTTACGTTCTTCGTTCTTCTTCTGCAGTGAACTTGTTTGGTCTAGAGTTGTTTCAGTTGTTTAACATGTCTATTGTAAATCAGGTCCTCTCCGTGAATCAGACTGTGCCTTCAGACAGTGTTTCTAGTGTATGTGAAGAATTTGCAGACATTTTTGCACCGGGCTTAGGTTGCGCTAAAAACTATGAAGCACATTTGGAACTGGAAGGAAACGCGCAACCGAAATTTTTCCGAGCGCGCAATGTTCCCCACGCATTGCGTCAGGAGGTCGCAAGAACATTGCACAATGTAGAATCACAAGGTGTGAGTGAATGTGCGCAATGCCTCTTTCATTTCAGCTCCGCTTCATCGCTTACGCCGTACAGGTGTTCCGTTTCTCTGGACGACGGAATGCGAACGCGCCTTTCGCCAGTTGAAATCGGCGTTGCTTTCTAATACTTGCCTTACGCCATTCGATCCCCAGAAACCCCTTTTGTTGATGGTAGATGCATCGGATTTCGGGATCGGTGCTGTGCTTGCGCACAAAGTTGGCTCCCATGATCGCCCTATTGCCTTTGCGTCCAAATTGCTCTCGTCTGCGCAAAGACATTATTCACAGATGGAGAATGAAGCTTTGGCTCTCGTGTTTGGTGTTGCTAAGTTCCATGATTTCTTGTATGGTCGTCACTTTACCATCATCACAGACCACAAACCTTTGACATCGCTTTTTCATCCGACCAAGCCTGTACCTCCACGTACAGCGCAGAAATTCATTCGCTGGTCTATTTTCCTGTCGCAGTACCGCTACGATATCTTGTATCGGTCCACTGCTAAGCACGGAAACGCCGATGCGTTGTCCCGTTTGCCTGTTGCTGAGGATAAAGCATTCGATTCTTCCGAACTTGCTTGCCTGTTCATTGATTCGGAAACCGATGAAGTGGTCGAATCGTTTCCGATTGATTTTCGTCGTGTCGCTACAGCCGCAGCTGCTGACCCTGTCCTTGCTACTGTTTTACGTTTTGTTGCTATGCAATGGCCTTTGTCAAAGTCTCGGATCGAGGATCCGTTGGTTCGCCGATTTTTTGCTCACAAGGAGAGACTTTTTGTTCGACGTGGTGTTTTGTTGTTGCGTTCTGATAATGATCAGTCCAGAGTCGTGGTCCCACGTTCGTTACAGTCCTCTGTTTTACGGCTTCTTCACCAAGGACATTGGGGTATAGTGCGAACCAAACAACTTGCTCGTCAGCACTGTACTTGGTTCGGAATCGATGCTGCGATTACGAATATGTGTTCTTCGTGCCCGGCGTGTGCCGAACAACAGTCCGCACCGCCGCGGAAAGTCTTTGCGTGGCCAAAAGCCACTTCCCCTTGGCAACGCTTGCACATTGATTTTGCTGGTCCATTCTGGAATGCTCGATGGTTGGTTTTGGTCGACGCCTTCAGTAATTTTCCTTTTGTTGTCCGGATGTCTTCCACGACGTCCTCCGCCACCATCCAAGCGTTGTCTGCTATCTTTTGCATTGAAGGTCTTCCGCAGACTATTGTTTCCGACAATGGCCCACAATTCATGTCCGCAGAATTTCAGTCATTCTGCCAGGCCAATGGTATTCAACATCTGACATCCGCGCCGTTTTCGCCTCAGTCCAACGGTGCCGCTGAACGATTGGTCCGGACTTTCAAGTCACAGATGTTGAAATTGAAAGAGTCGCATTCTCGGGAGGACGCATTGTTGCTCTTTTTGTCTTCGTATCGCTCTCAGCCCCGAGATGGTCGTTCGCCGGCTGAGTTGCTCCACGGTCGTCCTCATCGCACCTTGATGTCTTTGCTGCATCCGCCGCATCAGGTTCCTGTGCAGCGGCAGCCACCTGCTTTTGCTCCAGGCGACGTTGTATTTTATCGCAACTATCGAGGTTCACGGCGTTGGCTCGCAGGGCGCATTCTTCGCTGCCTCGGCCGCGCGATGTATTTGGTTTTGGGGGCCTCTGGTGAGGTGCGTCGGCATCTCAATCAGCTGCGCCTCTGTCGTCGCTCGGGTTCTGCCGCTCCCCGTCTGCTTTCAGCGACGGTGCCGTCCGGTCAGCGCCCTGGGGACCCATCTACTGGCTCGCCTCATCCCCAGGTGTTACCGACGATGCCTTCCATTTTGCCCCATGGCGACGCGCCGCCGCCGCCGCAGCAGCAGCAGCAGCAGCCGCCGCCGCCGCCGCCGCTTGTTCTCCCGCCGGCGCCGCCCGCATTCGACGCTTCGTTGCAGCCGCCAAGCGCCTCCCAGGGTCACGCGCCGCCGATCGCTTCCCGTGACCAGCTGTCCTCCGCCATGGAACTCCCGCCCGCTCCGGACCACATGACGTCATCGCGCGTCGGCTACCCCGACGCAATGGAGGTTGATCCTTCGGTCACTCCTGTCTCTTTACGGGCGCATACACCGCATGTTGACGTGCACCCTGGACTAGTTTTTCAGGCGTTTCCTAGCTCCCCTCGGACCGAATGGCCGGGTGCGGGTGGCACAGCCTCGCCTGTTGTTAGGCTCCCCACCTCATCGCATACGTCAACATGTGGTCCTCCCCACGGCGGGCGGAAGCCTTATCACACGACCGTTCGCCGATTTGCGGGGGAGGAATGTGGTGTCACCGCCAGACACCACACTTGCTAGGTGGTAGCTTAAATCGGCCGCGGTCCATTTAGTACATGTCGGACCCGCGTGTCGCCACTGTGTAATCGCAGACCTAGCGCCACCACCAAGGCAGGTCTCGTGATACGAGAGAGCACTCGCCCCAGTTGTACGAGAACCTAGCTACCGACCAGATGTACGAAGCCTTTCTCTCTCATTAGCCGAGAGACAGAATAGCCATCAGCTAAGTTAATGGCCACGAACTAGCAAGGCGCCATTTGTATCAGTGCCTATAGCTTACGAGTATTCAAGAGAGATGTATTCCAAGGACTAATAAAAAGATAAGTAATAAGCATCTACATACTTTTCTTCTTATTCATTTAGAAGTTCTCATGTTCCAGACTTCACGCCCGTCTGCGTTAGCCTTGCGTGCCCTATCGGCTACAGCGTTAGTCTAGCGTGCATTTTCAGCCATCTCAACTTCACGGTGTCGGCCCAGCTACCGACACAACAGTATCTGTCACTCAGACATGAATTATTTACTCTTCACTGCTAGTGCTGCCACATGCTGCCTGTAGATGGTTATTCCACGTTGACATTGAACATAATGTGACGGGACTGTGTGTTAGCTCTACTTCGGCCATAGTCAGATACTTTGTTGCCCTAGCTGTAATGCTCATCTGCCGGTTTTAGTATCTCACTGTGTAATCTAATTAGCTGACCAACGCGAGGTTTAATTTAACTGTGTTCCACAACCCTTGTTTCATGTTAGTCGTTAAAAATGTTATAAATTCTTTAGCAGAGACTATAATTTTCTCTCGAGTGATCTCCCTTATCCATTGCTGACTCTGACAGAATTACAATATCATCATCAAACTTCAAGGTTTTTATATCTTCTCCGTGAACTCTACTTTCGTTAATTTATCGTTAATTTCCTCTACTAACTGTTTTAATATACAGACAGAATTTCATAAGCCCGTCTAGCTTCTCTTACATGTCGGATTCCTGCTTAAGCAGTAGATAAATTTACCGCCTTTGTGTTTTATCCCTTCTGTCTCCAGAAATTCGTAGGGCGTATCCGATCCACAGCGTCAAAAGCTTTTTGTAAATCTAGAAGTGCTAACACCGTAAGATTTCCTTTCTTCAGTATGTCTGCTTAGATTAGTAATAGGGTCGGTAATGCCTTGTGTGTTCCTAGATTTATCCAGAATTATAAGTGATTTTCCCCAAGATTCACTTCTACACTACTGGCCATTAAAACTGCTATACCACGAAGATGATGTGCTAGAGACGCGAAATTTAACCGACAGGAAGAGGATGCAAATGATTAGCTTTTCGAAGCATTCGCACAAGGTTGGCGCCGGTGGCAAAACCTACAACGTGCTGACGTGAGGAAAGTTTCCAATCGATTTCTCATACACAAGCAGCAATTGACCGGCGTTGCCTCGTGAAACGTTGTTGTGATGTATCATGTAAGGAGGAGAAATGCGTACCATCACGTTTCCGACTTTGATAAAGCTCGGATTGTAGCCTATCGCGATTGCGGTTTATCGTATCGCGACATTGCTGCTCGCGTTGGGCGAAATCCAATGACTGTTAGCAGAATATGGAATCGGTGGATTCAGGAGGGTAATACGGAACGCCGTGCTGGGTCCCAACGGCCTCGTATCACTAGCAGTCGAGATGACAGGCATCTTATCCGCATGGCTGTAACGGATCGTGCAGTCACGTCTCAATCCCTGAGTCAGCAGATGGGGACGTCTGCAAGACAACAACCGTCTGCACGAACAGTTCAACGACGTTTGCAGCAGCATGGACTATCAGCTCGGAGACCATGGCTGCGGTTACCCTTGACGTTGCATCACAAACAAGAGCGCCTGCGATGGTGTACTCAACAACGAACCTGGGTGCACGAATGGCAAAACTTCATTATTTCGGATGAATCCAAGTTCTGTTTACAGCATCATGATGGTCGCATCCGTGTTTGGCGACATCGCGGCGAACGCACATTGGAACCGTGTATTGGCCATCGCCATACTGGCGTATGACCTGGCGTGATGGTATGGGGTGCCATTGGTTACACATCTCGGTCATCTCTTGTTCGCATTGACGGCACTTTGAACAGTGGACGTTATATTTCAGATGTGTTACGACCCGTTGCTCTACCAGTGTTCCAATGTGTGTGAAGTAATGCTACTTAACTGCTAAGGTCATCAGTCCCTAAGCTTACACACTACATAACCCAAATTATCCTAAGGAAAAACACACACACCCATGCCCGACGGTGGACTCGAACCTCCGCCGGGATCAGCCGCACAGGTGGCTCTACCCTTCATTCGATTCCTGCGAAACCGTACATTTCAGCAGGATAATGCACGACCGCATGTTGCAGGTCCTGTACGGGCCTTTCTGGATACAGAAAATGTTCGACTGCTGCCCTGGCCAGCACATTCTCCAGATCTCTCACCAATTGAAAACGTCTGATGAATGGTGGCCCAGCAACTGGCTCGTCACAATACGCCAGTCACTACTCTTGATGAACTGTGATATCGTGTTGAAGCTGTATGGGCAGCTGTACCTGTACACGCCATCCAAGCTCTGTTTGACTCAATACCCAGGCGTATCAAGGCCGTTATTATGGCCAGAGGTGGTTGTTCTGGGTACTGATTTCTCAGGATCTATGCACCCAAATTGCGTGAAAATGTAATCACATGTCAGTTCTAGTATAATGTATTTGTCCAATGAATACCCCTTTATCATGTGCATTTCTTCTTGGTGTAGCAATTTTAATGGCCAGTAGTGTATTATTCTTCTCTGAAGATGTCAAGGGAAAGATCATAATTTCGATGTTGACTGTGCGCTATAAGAAGAAGAAGAAACGGAGAGCTGCTGAAAATTACGAATTTCTAGGCATTAGGCTCGTTATGACCGCTAGACACAAACTGTGTGCCAGTCACCTGCAGTATCAAGCTCTAGTTGCCTCCATCTTAACTTGTGAGGCGCTGCTTAAGGCAATGTGCAGTGGTTCGCCTTATGTTCGTGACGTTTTTATGACACCTATAGCAGAAAAGTCTGCTACAGAAGTCGCCTATGGGATTTCGTCTTATCTTCCCATCACTGATATAGTTATAACATTGTTCGCGTCTCTTCTTGGGGACTTTACGTCCCGCTTTAAGACAACAACCAATTACTTTTTGACTGCAAATATTTCCTGAGGAACATAGCTTGTTCGGGAGTGAATGATATCGAACAGTTTCACAAAGAACATTGAGATGTGAGACATGATACGACTAAACGTGTTTTGTTCAATTAATCGAATACAGTTTTCCCACAGTAAAGCTTACAGCTGAAGATATATGAATGACTATGGGTCTCTTAATCTAATGCAGTTTCATGACTTTATGGCTTTCGTAGTACAAAAAACAAACTGAGCAAATATGTCAATAAAATGTCAAAAACTTCTAAGATGTGTGAATTTTTTTGCAGACTATTTTGATAAGGTTATTGTGTGTGTGTGTGTGTGTGTGTGTGTGTGTGTGTGTGTGTGTCTATGTGCTTGTGTGGGACTCTGTGTGTGTGTGCATGTATGTGCATTTTGACATTCTAATTGAAATGATGTAATTGAGAATCTGATTGAGAAATATGAATATAGAAAACCGACAAAAATCAGAACTAATGTTCTAAACTTTTTGCCCATTGGGTAGCCTATCTGGTTTCTCGCATTTGCGCTTTGTGTAGCCAACAGAATATCGGCTCCGTAAGTAAATTTGTGTGTGTGTGTGTGTGTGTGTGTGTGTGTGTGTGTGTGTGTGTGGCATGTTCTAAATGAAGTTTTCGGTTTGGTTAGGGAGGGCGCAAAATGTTCATCTCACCAACTTCCGCATAGTGTGCTCCACAGTAATATGAAATAGGAGACGATTTGCATAGTTCGTTTAGATTTTTGTGTAGAGTCAAATGTGTTTAGACTTAAATGAGCGAGAGTTTTATTTAAAGAATAAATGTCAAATCTATCACAGTCAAAATTATGAAGTTGTAATCGAATATGATACCCAGTACCTAAGCAAATCCACTCAATAACTAACAATAAGCACTGAAAGATATTTACTGGCCCATACAAGATGTTCAATGATATTAACTGTCATAGGCAGTGTTCTCATCAAGTTCTGACAGTAGTTATATCCCTAGTTGAGGCATGCTTCTAGCAGGCGATTACAACCCCCCCCCCCACCACCACCACCACCACCACCACCACCACCGTATGCGTTGGTTTGGTGTGCAAGCATACTTATCCGCTACACACACTGTTTCCTTTAAAAGTTGTCGGTATCATTTGGGGTTTATATGAATTGCCTTGCACCTGTAACCTCAGTATATGGTACGAGAGGCACCTCGTAGCACAATACCATGATTAAAACGAATTAGAACCATCCAATGAAGGTACAAGCTTTTCCTGTATGTCTGGAAAATTAATATTTTAGAACCACAGGCTGGGCGCTAACTGCGCAACAGAAATTAAATAGGTAATGTGATCGTAAAGAATGAGAGTAGGGATGATTTGGATCTTGATCAGTGTGTGAGCAGTTCATTTTTAGCTGAGAATTTTCGGCCAGAACAATTTATTATAGCTATGCAGAAAGTATTAAGAGAAGAATTAAGGACCTAGCCGAGCAATCAAATTTTACCCACTAATGTCACGATTCTGGAATCAAAAATGAACAGAGGAGCTGAACACCTGACGAGATAAAATAAAACGAAAATAGTTTTGAGTGGTCAGATTGAGGCCGTAAACAAACTGGAGATTTGAACACACACAACAGAACAGCATCTTGTACAGAAATCACGCCCAATTTCATAAATCGGTAAGTGAATGACATAGAACTTGGTTTGAAAATTGAGATGAATTCGTAATGTTACGTTGGAGATGTAGTTATGGGTGACATTAAGAGGGAATAAACTGAGATAGATGTTTTAAATAAAGATTATGTAGAAATTTAAGATGCTCTCATTGACCTAAAGAAAATAAATGAAACAAAATACTTTCTCATTTTGAGAAAAGAGTCCTTGTTACAGGAAAGAGAAAGTGAGGCATTTAATACAGAAAATCTTTAATTATTACACTCCTGGAAATGGAAAAAAGAACACATTGACACCGGTGTGTCAGACCCACCATACTTGCTCCGGACACTGCGAGAGGGCTGTACAAGCAATGATCACACACACGGCACAGCGGACACACCAGGAACAGCGGTGTTGGCCGTCGAATGGCGCTAGCTGCGCAGCATTTGTGCACCGCCGCCGTCAGTGTCAGCCAGTTTGCCGTGGCATACGGAGCTCCATCGCAGTCTTTAACACTGGTAGCATGCCGCGACAGCGTGGACGTGAACCGTATGTGCAGTTGACGGACTTTGAGCGAGGGCGTATAGTGGGCATGCGGGAGGCCGGGTGGACGTACCGCCGAATTGCTCAACACGTGGGGCGTGAGGTCTCCACAGTACATCGATGTTGTCGCCAGTGGTCGGCGGAATGTGCACGTGCTCGTCGACCTGGGACCGGACCGCAGCGACGCACGGATGCACGCCAAGACCGTAGGATCCTACGCAGTGTCGTAGGGGACCGCACCGCCACTTCCCAGCAAATTAGGGACACTGTTGCTCCTGGGGTATCGGCGAGGACCATTCGCAACCGTCTCCATGAAGCTGGGCTACGGTCCCGCACACCGTTAGGCCGTCTTCCGTTCACGCCCCAACATCGCGCAGCCCGCCTCCAGTGGTTTCGCGACAGGCGTGAATGGAGGGACGAATGGAGAAGTGTCGTCTTCAGCGATGAGAGTCGCTTCTGCTTTGGTGCCAATGATGGTCGTATGCGTGTTTGGCGCCGTGCAGGTGAGCGCCACAATCAGGACTGCATACGACCGAGGCACACAGGTCCAACACCCGGCATCATGGTGTGCGGAGCGATCTCCTACACTGGCCGTACACCACTGGTGATCGTCGAGGGGACACTGAATAGTGCACGGTACATCCAAACCGTCATCGAACCCATCGTTCTACCATTCCTAGACCGGCAAGGGAACTTGCTGTTCCAACAGGACAATGCACGTCCGCATGTGTCCCGTGCCACCCAACGTGCTCTAGAAGGTGTAAGTCAACTACCCTGGCCAGCAAGATCTCCGGATCTGTCCCCCATTGAGCATGTTTGGGACTGGATGAAGCGTCGTCTCACGCGGTCTGCACGTCCAGCACGAACGCTGGTCCAACTGAGGCGCCAGGTGGAAATGGCATTGCAAGCCGTTCCACAGGATTACATCCAGCATCTCTACGATCGTCTCCATGGGAGAATAGCAGCCTGCATTGCTGCGAAAGGTGGATATACACTGTACTAGTGCCGACATTGTGCATGCTCTGTTGCCTGTGTCTATGTGCCTGTGGTTCTGTCAGTGTGATCGTGTGATGTATCTGACCCCAGGAATGTGTCAATAAAGTTACCCCTTCCTGGGACAATGAATTCACGGTGTTCTTATTTCAATTTCCAGGAGTGTAGATAGATTTCCAACACTGAAAACTGAAGGTTTGTAGTATGTGATTTGGGTAAGAGTGTAGTTTGGCTGGGAGTCGTGGGCTTTTAATCAAACTTGGATTTACTGAATAAAAATTTAAAACGCCAGAGCGGTTGCATAAGCAAACACCACAAACCCTTGAGCTCAACTACCTAAATTGGCAAAATAAAAATAAAATAAACGCTGATAACGGAAGTAAAATTAATTATTTGCCTCACAATAATAAAATAGTGCAATATCAACAGGAGGCAATAACAACGTACAATAGAAACTTACAACAATATACAAATATACATAATGTATAAGAAACTATATTGTTTCTGCTAACAACCTTAAAAATGGGGCACAGAAATATCATAACAACAAGGGCGCTACCTCACTAATTTCCAGCCGGGTACCACCAACTCCTGAACCACATCCTGGACGGATAACAGACATGAAAAACACAAACTACAGAGACACACAATCTACTACACAATCAACAAACAAGATGCATAAAGTGGAAGTACAATTACAGGACTGATCACTAATACATGATCACTACAGAATGAGATTTTCACTCTGCAGCGGAGTGTGCGCTGATATCAAACTTCCGGGCAGATTAAAACCGTGTGCCGGTTCGAGACTCGAACTCTGGACCTCTGCCTGTCGCAGGCGAGGTACTGGTAGAAGTGAAGCTGTGGGGACGGGTCGTAAGGCAAAGGTCCCGAGTTCGAGTCTCGGTCCTGTACACAGTTTTAATCTGCCAGGAAGTTTCATAATCAGCACCGTCACGTCAAATTTTCAAAGTGAGAAGTGGCTACAATACAATACAATCATACCACAGAATCGCTCTGTTAGGTAATTCAAATACAATTATGACCCAACCAAAGCACATTTCAGCCACACCATAGTTCTTCACTTCACCTGAGCTGTATAATGTCCCGTTTTTTGGTCGTTCGGATCCCTTAGAGCTACTTAGAAACTTTTTGCTCTGCCTTACGGCAGGTCTGGTCGTGGGGGAAGCTCCACCGCATTAGCGTCTAGGGAAGTGATTCCAGTGGTGGTTTCCCGTTGCCTTCCACTGATAATGATGAAATGAAGACAACACAACACCCAGTCCCTGAGTGGAGAAAATCTCCGACCCAGCCGGGAATCTAACCCGGGCCCCTTGGCTTGACAGACGGCCGAGCTGACCACTCAGCTAGCGGGGCGGACCAGAGCCACTAATACCCACCAAATGCAATTAAAACACAGTGGACAGCACATGTCACTCTTACGCCTTACACTGGATTGGAAGGAAAATACGCTTCTCTGCTTCTTACTGTGGCTCAGCTGGCCTCTCTCCTGGACGCCTCAGGGATAAAACGGCTGCTGCCACGGTGAAACGATGCCCGCATCACAACCGGCCACCCTCTGTTTCGACCGCTGCAGTCCAACGCCCTGCTGACTTCACACAATTCTCAACAGGGCGCAACGTGACCCCCTGGCATGCCAGAGTGGACAAGCAGTGCTGGGGAGAAGTGTTTGCTGGGAGAGAAAGATAACATGTCATGAGATGGCAATTTCACATAAGTCATTAAACGTCTGTAGTATCTATACAGTCTGTTTGGGAAACAAATATTTAAATGTTGTAGACAAATATTGATTTACTGCTGGAAGGGGTAGTTGAATGAACTTTGAAAATTTTTTACAGGTCACTGGAAGCAACTTAATGAACATGTGATACGTGATGACTACTTACTTGCCGTGTTTGCTCTTTGTGAAAAGATACTCGGTTCTGACTTGTCATTTAAATTAATGGAGAGAATCACTAAAGAGTATACAAAGAAGATTACGTATGATGATGGACTGTGAGGGGAAAGATGTCACTCTGTGATTTATTTAACAGAGTGGAGAACCACCAGACGAGACAGCCTGGGAGTGAAAAACAAGAACGATGCACACGAATTTTTTATCTACGTAACGACCAAGTTCTTGTTTGCTTTTGCTTAAATATGCGGGAAATGAAGCTGTAAAGTTGCCTGATGAAAGAGCTAATCCTCCGGGAAACTCTTATTTTTGTGACTTTGTGCTTATAGAGCTGGCTCCAAGATATGAAACTCCTGTTTTTAGTTTCTTCCTACTCCAGTGTAGCATCACATTTTCAGCTGATCTCTTCATTTTTCACTGTTTTCTTTTTCTGGCTGTACTAGCTTCTTTATGGTAGAACGTGTGTACGACGACAGACATCATTAAATTTATAAGCATTTGAAGTTATTAGGGCTTGTCACATTAAAATTTTTTTCTCTTGCTTGAGAGGAGTGTGGACGAGGCCGGTGATTGTGACCGCCCTGTTTAAGTTGTTAGAAACTTAGTCAGCCGGTGTCGTAATTCTGAAATGAGAGTTAGTATGATTGTCACATAATCAATATTTGGCGTGAAGCGCCGTTGCGACACAGGCAAAGGTCAATTGTGGAAAATAAGTCACTGAATAATCCAAGTAACGTTATTGAGCAATAAGCCCGACTGACTACACAAAATAAGAGGGCACGTACATCGCGAGTGAGTGGTTCAAAATAAGAATTAATACTGTAAGGGAAATGGCTCAGAAGTATAGTCACGTCGGTACACACTCAGTTGTGTGCGAACGTGCGATCGGGATGGAGGCACATACGTTCTATGTACTATCATTCCCTGTGGCATGTGTAAAAAGAGTTGCGGTTAAAATGCATTTATTCATCTGATAAGGAAAATAATCGGAATTCGTAATTAAATTAAATGAAAGATTGCAGGTTCTGTGTTCCGCAGCAGATATGACCTAAACATTGAATTGTCCTTGGCGGCCACGAAGGGAAAGAGATTATCACATTCGCTTACTTCTATTGTCGAGCTGCGCCCTCGTGTGGACCGTCGCCTCCATCTAAATTCTCCACACAAAATTAAAATAATAATAATCTTCCAGAGTTAAAGGAGCTGGGATCCATGATATTGTAAATGAGAAAATCATATTGTTCATAAATTTCTTTCATTGTATAACACAATTTCACTTTAAAATTACACAGCACGTCTTAGCACCAGGTCATGAACAACGAAAGTGTAACTATTACTGAAACCAATAAACGAAGAGCGTAAATCTTCTTTTGTCCATCAGTGTTAAATACTTTTCAAATTAATCTTTGGTATGAGAGTAGAATAATTATCTATACATTTATCAATAAGAAAAAACTATTAAGTTTCTTTATATGATGAAACTATAAAATAATCTTTTCTAACTTAATGATGTGAATATGTGGTTTTAAATGAGATTACACAATGAAAGTCAGTGATGACGGGTGCATTGTTTTGAAACTGGAGTAGTTTTATGAGTAATTATTCTGTAAGTTTGATGATTATGGTAATTGACAATAATAATAATGATCTGTAGTTAACTGTGAAATAAGGATGACAATAGTAATTGTTTGTAGTTGACTTTGGATAGCAGGGTGTGTACGCCACGAAACAACCGGGAAATCCGGGAAAAACACGAGTATTTTTTCATCCGGGAGAAAACCGGGAAAATCCCGGGAATATATTAGGGTCCCGGGAATTTTTCATTGTTTTACTTTTCTGTTAAATTCTTATAATTTTGACTGGTAAGACCCGGTATCCCGCTAATACAGAATAATACTGCAGTAATAAAACATAGCCGAGAGGGAAAAAATAAAACTTTAGTTGCATAGAAAATGTGCCATTTACAACAACAAAACACAGTGCACACACAAGCGACTGCCAATAGCAAGATGTGTCAAAGGCCTTTGGATGAACACTATGCAATACTTCATAAAAACAATCTGCTTCCGATGACCGTGAAGTCGCAATGGTTTGCATTAGATTCGTTTGAGCGGTTGGCTGCGGGCCCTTGCGCATACGTTGTTGAGTTGCGTATGAGCAATGCCTTTTCCCGCTTTTGGGTACTTAAAATTTTTTTATCGCTCACCGAAGCTGCCAGATTGGATCATGTGAAGAGCATTCTGAGTTGTAGTGGGGAGGGGGGTAGCCTCCACGTGACACTTGTTTACCTTTAGTGGTTTTGCTGTTTCTTCTTCGTTTACAGCTCTCAAGTCAAATATAAACAAAATTAATTTCAAAGGGCGGGAGCTATGAAGTGAATGAAATATAGTCACATAACTGCAGGATGAATTGTGTTACGTGTGAGATGGGTGATGAATTTCTTAAAGCACACAGCGTTTGATTCTTATTTAAAACGTAAAACTTTAGCCACGTAGAAGAATTTCGTGTTCAATTCTAGTATCCGATTCCACTTCTCGGCTTTGAACAATGACGTCATACCTAAGACAGAGACGCCACTTGGTGTCAATCTTTGAAAACAAATGATTATATTCGTAAACAAGCGAATATAGCATATGATAAAAGTACATTCACAGTTCGTGTCATTAATTACTTAGCCTCAAATTATATCGAAAATAACTGACGATAACGAAAATAAACAAGAACAGAAAAAGAGAAATATACATGTCTGAAATAAATATGGTAATTTATGCATGTAAGTAAGGCACAGAGAACCTTTAAATCCGTTACAGTATAGTACATGATGATATCATAATACTGTGAAATAGCGTCAATCTCAATAATTATTGTTGAATCTAACGGGGCTAGTGCACAAGTAACGAAAATTCACAAATAGTACGATCTAACAAATATTGGAATCGGTAACTACTATTAAGCTGTATAAGTAAATTCTCGTTACCGACTCCAAGTACTCCATGGTACGTTATTTAGTTAGCTTTCCAAGCAGGTGTGTGCATTGAAGTGTAACAGGATTCCCGCATTTGCAATAGCTCTCTGAACTTGTGCGGAAAAATTACTAATATTGGATTCGGTATCCACAACTGACCTACATAAGCTAATTATAGTTACCGATTCCAATCATTCCATGATTCGTTATTCAGACCGTTTTGACAACAAATGCGTATCTTCTAGGATTTCTAAATTTAGTATTACTCTCTTCACTACTATGAAAAAGAGAAGAATCTGTAACTACAATATTTGTTACTTTTTCGTAATAATTCTGAGATCAATTTCTAGATTTATAATCTAGAAATCCTACAAGAACTTAGTCCACATATTTACTTCAAAAATATGCAAAATTATGAACCATCGAGTAGGTGGAATCAGTAACTAGAATTGACCTCCTGTAAAGGTCAGTTCCAGTTGCAGGTTCCAGCCATTCGATGGTTAATTACGTAGATGGTATTTTCGGCAGGAGTGCGCACAGGAATGTAGGCTACTAGGACTTCTGCACTTGTAATTGCTCTCTGAACTACTGCAAAGAAGTTACCGACTCCAATTTTTGTTATTTCACCGCACGGGTTTTAGAGAGCAATTACAAATATGCAAATACTATTACAGTGCTGCGCATACAAAACCTGCAAAAATAATGTATATATGGATCATCGAAATGTTACAATTGGTGACTGGAATTTACCTATATTCGTTAATTTCTTATGGATTTCCGTTAGTTGTGATCTGGCTTTTCTTTTAGAATTTAGTGTGTTGATTTCTCCACATTTCATGCTATTGTTTTATTTGTTGTCATTCATTTCATTTTCCCGTTTTGGTTTAGTTTCTCCCCGACCAAAGCCCCAACTTGTCTGCACTTCTCCCGTTAAATTCAATAATTAAGAGTAAAAATAACTCTATCTTATAGTAGTATGACTTCACCATGGGCTTTGCTGTAGCGCAATTTAAAGATTTTCTGTGCTTTTCTACTCACATAAATTACGAGAATAGTACTTATTAGATACGGAAACTTTTTTAAAATTCTCGTTCTTACGTATTTTTGTTACCTTCAATTTGTTTCGATATAATTCATGATTATGTGAATAGCTGCTTGCAATGTGATTACATTCGTTTGTTTACAAGTATAAAATGGCTCTGAGCACTATGGGACTTAACATCTGAGGTCATCAGTCCACTAGAACTTAGAACTACTTAAACCTAACTAACCTAAGGACATCACACACATCCATGCCCGAGGCAGGATACGAACCTGCGACCGTAGCATTCGCGCGGTTCCGAACTAGACCGCCTAGAACCGCTCGGCCACCGTGGCCGGCGTTTACGAGTAGAATCCGACGCATTCATAGACTGCCTGTAGATACCGTCTTTGCTTTAGATCTGACGTCACTGCTCCAAGCCGATGAATGGAATTGGACACTACAATTTATCCTAATTCCGTGCCCAGAGAACCGGACATTTATGTCATTATTTAAAATTTTGCCAGCCAAAGTGGCTGAGCGGTTCTAGGCGCTACAGTCTGGAACCGTGCGACCGCTACGGTCGCAGGTTCGAATCCTGCCTCGGGCATTGATGTGTGTGATGTCCTTAGGTTAGTTAGGTTCAAGTGGTTCTAAGTTATAGGGGACTAATGACCACAGCAGTTAACCCCAATAGTGCTCAGAGCCATTTGAGGCATATATAAAATTTTACTGACATATTTGTGTGATGTATTTTAAAGTGTCACACACGAAAACGGACCAATATTGTATGTGAAAGCTTAGCTTATTTATCTTCAAGGTTAGTATTATAGGTGTAAGCTTATCGTAACTACGCTATGTATATTGATTTACACCGTAATATGTGCTGTGTTTGGTGGAATTGGAATTTATACTTTCGTAATACGAAAATATGCAGCATACTTGTTGCTGCACGTCAGAGGTAATTACAAAACATGTAGCTTTTTTATACTGGATTTCGTTTTCTAAAGAGCCGAGAAGAAGTTCTACGCCAGTGTATAAAACCTAAACCATTAAAAGGATTGATAAGTTTCACAGTTCTGAAGGAAAGTATACTGTCACTTAACACGGAGAAAGTGTATGTTCACCTGGGGAACAGTGTAATTTTATGTGGGAAATCTGGGAACAATCTAAGAATTATTTCGTTGCCTGAATATACACCCTTGATTGTATTTTGTAAGTTTTTGATGAAAGGAATAATTATGGAGCTATGTAGGCAGCAATGGGATGAATTGAAAATGTTTGTTTTTATTACAACTAATACCTTTTAATATAGCATGTGTGTTGATGTACAGCACAAACAGTAAACTGATTAATCTAATTTTGCATAAATTGAGGAAACCACGTTATTGTAAAACGTAAATACGCTCAACAAAGGGAGCAACAACATATATTTATGTAATTTCATTAATGATCACGACTTTATACATTAATTTTAGTGAGTTATAGCAATAACCATCTTATTGTTAGAGATGCTCCTGTCTAAGTACATCAATACAAATAAAAGGATAATTATATATACAAACAGTTGGTTCCTTTCTCTGTGGTGAAGTTATATGAAAACTTCATACAGTTATATTGCCCAATAGATTATGGATAATTCATATGATATCTACACAGTACATTTTTATAAAAGTATTAGAATTAAGTGCAAACTGGTTGGTATGAGACATGAGGATGCAGAAAGTTACCAATAAAAAGCCAGCTTAAGAGGAAAATGAGATCATTCGTTGAATAAGTTGAGGTATACTTTGTATGTTATATAGTCTTAGTAATAAACGATATAAATCTGTAGAGAAGTAGTTGAAAGGGAGAATATGTTAAAGAATGAGTATTTGGGTTTCTATTGTAGTTATCTGTGTTATGATCAAATACATTGACTGACAGAATTAGTATTTAATGTAGATTTGTGGGCCTTATGAAATGATCTACAGAAGTACTGTAATGACGATACCGAGTTTTGTGAAAAATACTGATTGTGGAAACATAGTAAGGAGGTTATGTTGTATAAGGAGGATATCGCTGAATGGGGAAGAAATGCTTTGGATAATATACAGATAATACTACATTATCGTGCAATTAAGGATGCAAAATTCCATTGGACATGGTGTAAGATGTTCAAGTAATAGGGCACGAAATTACTGCCGTACCTTAAGTATATTCTATAGCTGGAGAATTATATAATCTGCACTGTATGCTGATTCAGAAGTTAAAGATTAATGAAACAGCAGATGAAACTTAAAGATTGCTTTCAAAAGTAACATACGAAACAAGATAAAGCTGCAACATAGTAATTAAGTCTGCTGAGATCCTATGCAACAAACCTTTGATAATAAAATGAGCTGATTCATTCTAACAAAAGGAAATGTGTACATAAGAATGTAATGACTGATGTAATTTATTTCCATATAATTCTGTATTAAATTTTGCAGTGTCTGGTTATACTTCATATAGACAACTACTTATATGTCTGATAGCTGTTAGCTCTCTTCTTGAGGCATACAAATTGGTATATATTAGATACAAATAACTCTTTGTGAGATATTTCATTTCAAATTAGTGGCCTTTGCTCAGATTACATCTTCCACTCCAGTGACATTTTTGAGTGTAGGGCTAATTATATTCAACTATATGTGGTGTAAACCTGAGTTTTCTGTCACATAACATGGTGTTGGTTTAAATTATCAGGATTGTGGAGGAAAAGGCAATTAGAAGAAGTAAAAACTGAGAGATGTTAAACAGTAGATACCTAAATGATCTCAGATAATTTATTGTCAAATTAAGAAATCACACTTCAGTGAGATTAAAAAAAATCAAATTAAGTAGTATCAGAAGGCAGTGAACGTTGGCAATATGTGTTGAATTCTGGCAGTACAGAATACAATGAATGGTATCTAGTAATTCCCTCAAAACATAAATACATAAGGCATCATACAACTACTAAATGAGTTTGATTCTGATAATATGAAACAGTCTCATCACAGAAAGTTTTCTTTGGTAGACATGTAAATTTGAAACATTTGTAATAAACTTGTTTTAATGTTTCTGCAATTTTATGCCATTTTGTTTAAAATTAATAATTATAACAACTCACATGACGATATTATAAAAAATCAAAATCCTCATTAATCTTATGAATGCAAAAATTACTCTCTCTGTTGCATTTTCACTTTAAAACTGCATAACAAATTTTGATGAAATTTGCTATGGAGATATCATGAACCCTGAGAAAGAACACAGGCTATTTTAGAAAGAAAAAATCCATATACCCTTTAGAGGCTGAAGTAGCGAATGGAATATCTTTTTCTTACATCAGTGAAAACATGTTAAAATATTATTCAGTTTGTTACACCATGTACATGTACAATGCAAGACGGCATTAAAAATGACAGTTGATATTATGTAGTTTTTGGAGCGCTGTTTTCACTCTGGTCTTTCGTATTTCAGCAATTCATTATTATGTTTTAGTATTTTAAATTTTCCACGTATGATTACGTCTGTTTCTGAAACGAGATATGCTGACGGTGCTATAGTTGCTTGTGTGATGTTGAACAATGGAAATGTGTGTTGTGGTTGGTGGGTATTGTTATTTACTGAGCAGTGAAATGGAAACTAGAAAGATGGAGAAAAGTAGGTAAACTTTGTATTACTGCAAAGGTAATCGCCGTAAGTGTTAATACGTTTATCACCCCGTGAGCTACAGAAGCATGATTTTACCGAGGTGTGCATCGACAGCCATGATTGTCTTTCTTCAGGATTCTGAAAATATTGAAATCGCATAGGGAGAGATCTGGGCTCTATGGAGGATAGTGGAAAGGCTTCCCAGTGAAATTCTGCAGTATAGACGAAACAACCTCGGCAACCTTTCCGCCTACCCACTCATTGTTAATCGCTTACATATCTTCCAAACAGTACCGATCCGTCCACATACGATTTCTATATTTTTGGGGCTCTGAAGGGAAACACTCGCAGCCGTCGATTTGGCTTGGACGAAGAGCTGCACGCCCGGTTACGATGATGATTCCACAGGTAACTAGAAAGATTTTCCCATGAAGGCACTGACCATCTCGTCCCACAGTGGGATAAATATATAACCAGTTACTGTTGAAATAATGAAAGCTTATTTGAAAAGGTCTTCTTCTCTGTGATGTGGTGACAGAGCAACCACTATGTAGAAGGAGTAGAAAACAGTCGTAACTGCGATGTTGAAATTACTGTTTACTTAATCACCTACGTCTTTCTAATGCGAGGCATCTTCAAATTGGCCTACATTAAAATAAAATCGTATTAGAAAGGTTAGATACTGCCTTGGGACTGGATGAAATTTGAAGGTTAAAGTTGGACTTACAGATAAATGTTGATAAGAAAGTTACAGATATCGATGACAAATTGCCTTCGTCATGTACAAGAAAAATAATGGAAGCAACCTGTGCTCTTGTAATGTATCGAAAGCATAAACGGAATGAACCACAAAACGCAAAAACTGCAACCCGTGATTTTCATGAAAGCTATAATTTTCGTAATTTCTTCCAATCCCAAGGTAAGGTCAAGCCTTACTAACTAAATTATTATTTTAATGTAGGCCAATTTAAAAATGACTTGAATTAGGCTAAAGGGGCTTCATTTATGAATAAATAAACAGCATTTTCAACATTTCAACCAAGATTGTTTCCTTCTCCTAATAAAAGTTGTTTACTTTTCCTTTCAAATGTCTCGTTTTCATATGACTACCCCTCTATATTGCCCGCCCAGTTAGCCGCGCGGTCCAACGCGCTACATCCCGAGCCGGAAAGCGTGCCGGTCCCCGGCACGAATCCACCCGGCGGATTACTGGCGAGGTCCGGTGTGCCGACCAGCCTATGAATGGTTTTAAGGCGGTTTTCCATCTGCCTCGGCGAATGCGGGCTGGTTCCCCTTACTCACCCTCCGTTACACTATGTCGGCGATTGCTGTGCAAACACTGTCTCCACCCAAACATTTGGGGTTACACTCATCTGGTATGAGACGTTCCTAGGAGCGGGGAGGGGGAGGGGGAGGGGGGGGGGGTCCACTGGCGGCCGAACCGCACAATAAACAATAACCCTGGGTTCGGTGTGAAGAAACGTAATGATGTAAATGTGACAGAAAAACTTTCGCACTTCGTTTATGATCAAGAACATTAAAACATCTTGCTGTTCGCGCGTGTTGCGAGAGGTATATCCCATGTTGCGAGAAGGCTATGAAAACTGTAATGGGAATTACGACGACTTCTGTTCCTTATTTATGTCCCTGTGTGTGATGGGGAAGTGGTTCTTTTGCTTATGTGTGCTTTCTGTTCTGTGTCCTTGGTCGGTTCTCTGAGAGCGGTAAAGAGTGTGTTGTTGCAAAGTGTTGTGTTTCCTGTGTATAGAATCAGCTACACGCCGTCCAACGAACGTGAGTACACGAATAATTAAGTAACAGCCCAGTGCACACCAAAAAACTGGATTCCACAACACTACCGCAACCCCAAGTGAATAGTGCTGACTTATGGAGTTCACATTTTAGTATTTTGTTTACTAACAGCCGCTCACACAGTTGCAGATGACATGATGTTCGCTCAGAAAAAACGGAAACAGAAAAAAAGCACAGAAAATATGTGGCAAAAGCGACAATAATTCTCAAAAACATGCTATAACATACAATAAATAAGGTAGTATGAAAGTATCCATAGAAAACTATATTTCAAAAAATGAATAGAAAATATGTAATTATGTGTCACTGTGTTTGTATAACTATGCTATTTTCTGAATGTTTTAGATTAAAAAAAACCACTGATGATGGTGATATTTGTCGCCGAAACTAGTTTGGGAAAATAAACAAGTAGACTAATAAAAAGGTGATTTTGCATCAAGGTGGACGAAATTTCTGATATTGTTGTCTTTCTATGGAAACACGGATCAAATGGAAGAGTTCCAAAGTAAAGTTTTTGTTGGTGCAGTCTTCTTTTCGTGATCACTCAAAGATCGTTTAGTAATTGATTGTAATAGACGCGAGAGTGGTTAATTCTTTTCAAGTAATTTATTCATTTTGATATACGGTGCTGTATGTGATCTGTCTGTATTTTTAATTGTGCCTTCTTTCTCGTTTTTCTTACACTCTCTTTTACTATTGCAGACAAAGAAATTAAATTACTGACGTTAACTGATTCCTCCCATCCTTTTTGGTAGCGCAACATAATAACAAATGAATATTGAGTATATTCTACAGTGTTAATCTATTCATGTTAACCCGTTATCGGGATGCAAGGACATCTGCCGACTTGGAACTGTGATGGTGGCACTGAATAAATTCGTCCTGTAGAACATATGTAGTATAGTATTTTACAATTGTTGATAGCCTTTCTTCTTTCTCTTTCATCAAGACCTGTACTTCCATATTGCGGGATAGGTAAAACCGTGGCTTTTTCAACACGGTGCCCCTTATTTTTGGAGCGTTTAGATATTGTCGGATATTAATGTCATCAACCCATCGCATTTTATATCCAGTGATCACTTCTGTTGGGAACTGTAATTTGAGTCATCGGATGAGACTGACCATATGAATTAATTTCCTATTATTGCACTGCGAGACAGTATCGAAGGATCACATTGTCGAAACACGTAACTGTCTCCCATTGCAACGCGTAAGTTTTAAATTTGGCTCAAAGGCACCTACAACCTTCCTCTGTTGTGGTCCAAAAGCATGGCGTCCTGTAACGTCACTCGTGGGTTCGAGGACGCTTGAAACAGCAAGGCGTCGACACCTGCGACGAAAAGAAAGGCCAGAGCTCAGTACGGTGGATTAATAACGTCCATTGGCACCAATGGTCACCACAATTCTGCCCAAAGCCGCCGTGGACGCGTCGATGGTTGTGCAGTGGAGGTCAGAACCGTGACACCTCACGTTGAAATCATGCGGTTTGCTTATGAGTGGCCGAGAATAACATTTCAGACACTCGACAGCTCAGAATCGACAGGGAAAGACCTCAGGGGTTGGCTTAAAGAGCATCAATTTAGCAATCCCTTTCCTTGTGATGTTCATTCCCACATATTTCGCCGGCGAAGACGCCAGGCTGCAGTGCTGTAAGGGACAGGAAGACATTCTTGACAATTTTTGGTACTGATAACATCTTCCTGACGCTTTATCGCTTCTCGAAGGACACCGTGGGCTAGTAACCCAACAATTCGACGAAATTCGAACGTGATCTGAAGCTGCAAATGGTCATTATGCTTTCTCAGTGTTGGTGTTTCACACCGTCCTATTGTGTGCTCATGGATGGATGCGACATCGATACGTACGTGAACAAAACGGCAAACGCCTCCTTGTTCGACAATAACATCGGTGTCCTCCAATCCCGAACCGCCACAACACAGATTTATTGAGAATTATAAATATGTGCCTTTGCAGAGAAAACCTGCGAAGTAGTGGTAGGCCATTGCATGGACGCAATTGGCACCTTAAGAATGCAAGCGGTTGCCTGCCTGCAGTCGCACAGCACTACTTGAAAGGTATTCTCTGTAAAGGAACTTTTTTAAAATTCTCAGTGAAGGGGCGGTGTCTTCGAGGGGCCTTTTGCCGTTTTATCTCGGTGAATGGTTTTTAGCGGTCCGTAGTGGTTCCGCCCCGTACACTAGAGCAAAACTTGTGATCGCCCTGGACTCCGAAGGGTTGAGACGACGTACAGTAGGGTCGCTGGCCCACGATGTCCTTAGAGAAAGTCTGAAACGTCAGGAAGGGGCCAGAAGTATCAAAGAATGCCAAGAACGTCTTCCTGTTGCTGTTCACACTCCAGACTGCCGTTTTCGAACGCGAAATGTGTGGGAATCAACGTCACAAGGAAAGGGGTAGTCTCGTTGACACCCTTTAAGCCAACCACTGAGGCCTTTCCGTGTCCATTCTTAGCGGAAATCTGTCTGAAATGTTTTCCTCGCCCACCCATAAAAAAACTGCGTGGTTTCAACGCTTAACGTCGCGGTTCTGACCACCATCGCAGAAGCTTCAAACGAAGGGTTGAAATGTGGGTAAGAGGAGCTGCGACGACTTTTCCATCGGGTGGTACGTCTACGGCTTCTTGGGGCAGAATTGTGGTGAGATTTGGCGCCAATGGGACAGTATTTATCCACTTTGCAGCTCAGATCGACTTTTGGGTCTGGCCTGTGTCGACACCTTGCTGTCTGAAGCGCAATCCAGCCCGACGGTAAGTCACAGGGCGCCAGGGTTTTGGACCGCTACACTGGAATGTTGTAGGCAGCTTTGAGCTTCGAGTCGAAAAGTAATTCCTTAATTCTGTTATGAGGTGTAATCGGGACCTGGTAGACTCCGATTCTTTGAACATCATGCCGTTATTCTGATACTGTTCTTATTGCCTAAAATAGAGTATTATGCTACGTAGGTATACGTAGGAATTCGTGAAAGTGTTTTAAAATAAATCCGTGATTTTATGATCCCGATCATTAGGGAATAAATGGTACTTTACTGTTAGGAGCATAAGTATTGCAAGAAAGGTTAGTGGACCCTTGCCATGCAGATCGGTTTCGTACTCAAGGCTGAAAAGCAGACAAATTTCATATTTTTCTGCTAGTATTTCTCGTTAAGTTACCTACATCACCATAAATATATCAGCTACCTTTCTTTGTCTACTCCGCCCCGATAGCTCAGTCGTCAGCGCGGTGGTCTGTCACGCCAACGGAGACGGGTTTGATTCCCGGCTGGGTTAGAGATTTTCTCCGCTCAGGGACTGGGTGTTGTGTTATCCTCATTATCATTTCATCATCCTCAGTGGAAGGGAACGGGAAACCACCACTGCAGTCACTTCCCTAGACGCTCATGCGGAGGACCTCTCTGACGCGGCCTCCCTCATGACAAGACCTGCCACAGGTCAGAACAAAAAGTCTTTTTCTTTGCCTCCCTAGAGGAGAAAAGTGTCAGTATGCACATTTCATTAATAAATAGGACTTATGTGATGTCTGCAATAGAATGTTTCCCTCAGACCGTGATCGTTATTTCTGTTTGTAACTTTATATCAAGTTTTCACTTGTTTATGTCTACAAAGTTTTGATATATCATACATAATACGTGAATCGTTGTAAATGGATGGAACACAGCTTTTTTGACATATAACATGAATATTTAGTATTAGACGAACATTTTATGCCTAATGTGATAACCAAAGTTAGTTTTCGGGGTTTAGTTTGCTACATATTGTCTGCGAACCATAACCACTTGATAGTGACGTAATCAGAGTTCTTCACTTTTCGGCCTTAAATTTATGAGAAACGTTTACTACCAAAGAAACAGGAATTAATTAAAACAGAAGATAGATTCACACAAAAATTATCGTTGGGTATCACAACGACTGCGCGTACAGCGTAAAGTGCAGTTCGCTTGCCCGCGGGACTAGGAGGTGACGCCGGCCGCAGTGGCCGAGCGGTTCTAGGCGTTTCAGTCCGGACCTGCCCTGCTGCTACAGTCGCAGGTTCGAATCCTGCCTCGGGCATAGGTGTGTGTGATGTCCTTAGGTTAGTTAGGTTTAAGTAGTTCTAAGTTGTAGGGGACTCATGACCTCAGATGTTGAGTCCCACAGTGTTTAGAGCCATTTGAACCATATGAACTAGGAGGTGAGCCACAGCAGCTCGAATACACATTTCGGATTAACGGTTTTGGCTGGTGCACTGACCAGCCTGTGTACAATATTTAGGCGTTTCCCCAACGTCGTTCAGGCGAATGCTGCACTGTTACGCACTTTCCGTCTCAGAAAATACTATAGAAAAACAGTTAAAATACGAAACTTCCTGGCAGATTAAAATTGTGTACCGGACCGAGACTCGATCTTGGGATGTTTGCCTTTCACAGGCAAGAGCTCTACCAATTGAGTTACCCTAGCACGACTGATAATCCCTCCTCACAGCTTTACTTCCACCGCTACATCATCTCCTACGTTTCAAGTTTCAGAGTTCTCCTAAGAAACTTTCGGGTCTGATATACCTAAAAGAAATAATACTGCGTAGACACGGCTTAGCCACAGCCTAGGAATGTTTGTAGATTGAATTTTTCACTCTGCAGCGGAGACTGCTCTTGTATGAAACTTCCTGGTAGATTAAAGCTGTGTGCCGGGACCTCCCGAGTACGTGTCTCGGTCAGACACATAGTTTTAATCTGCCAGGAAGTTTTATATCAACGTACAATCCGCTACAGAGTGAAAACTTCAGTGCAGTGAAAGTACGATCATACTGAGGGACAATTATTGAACTATGTGAAATAAAATCGCCGTAACTTCTGAACGGTTTTCGTTACGACGTTCAAACTGCACGACTGCCCGGGGGGCGTACGCCCATGCATGGTTTGTTTAGCGACGAAACCCACATTCATTTGGATGGGTTCGCCAATAAATAAAACTGGCGCATTTGGGTGACTGTGAATCTACATTTCGCGATCGAGAAGTCTCTCCACTCTCGGCTGGTGACTGTGCGATGTGGAATGTCCAGTCACGGAATAATCGGTGAGATATTCATCGACGGTACGGTGACTGCCGAAAGGTACTTCAAGGATTTGGAAGATGATTTCGTTCCCACTATCGAAAGTCAGCCTGATTTAGACAAGATGTTGTCCACGCAATACGGAGCTCGACCCCATCCGGAGCACTTTCGGGAGAGCTTTCTGGCTTTAAACTAACCAGAAGCCACTGGCATGGGCCTCGATTGGCCACCTTATTCTCCGGATCTGAACACATGCAACTCCTTTTTTGTGGGGCTATATTAAGGACAAGATGTACAGCAATAGCCCCAAAATTGTTGCTGAGCTGAAAACAGCCTTTCAGAAGAGTAATCGACAGTATCGATGTTCCGACCCTTCGCCAATGATGGCAGGCATATCGAAAATGTCATAACCTAAATCCTAATATCTGTAGTGACGTTTACATGTTGAATAAAGTGTGTGCTCGGCGTAGTTTGTAACTAATTTATGTTCTGTTTTTCATACAGTTCAGTAATTGTCACCCAGTATGCAGAGTTAAGTTTACGCTATTCAGAGGCAGATGGCGCACTCCCTTCCGTAATTGACGACTGTGTTGGCAAGAAAGTCATCCGGATGCAAAGTTTCATAAAAATGAATTTTCCGAAACAGGAGTGAAGTGTAACCCTTCGCTAGACGGGTAAAGCGCTAGCGATAAGACAAAGAAGTCAGGTGTCTCAATCCGCAGATACTGATCAACCGTCTCATGAGAGCTTCAGAAATCGCTGTTCTCAGAAATGTGTTTGAAAATACGGATTTGACTCATTAATCATTTTATTAACTCATTACTCCCGTCTGACCTACGTTTTATGGACTCCTTAACATTGTTCCGCGGCGTTAAAAGTTCGTTCTCTTAAATGGCGTCATGTATTAGGCTATATCAGTGACACGCAATGTTTTAAGCTTTATACATACCACTAGAAATCCGACAAATTCCTTTGACTTTGTTGAGAATGGACACAGAGCGCGCTGTTGTAACTGCGATCAATCTAGGCTGCCCTTCAGCAATGGAGGTTGCACACGCAGCCTATATCTCAGGGGGGTAGTCCCCTTGCAAACTCTTTCGACCTACTACAGAGGTACTGAACTGCAGGAAGTGTGTTTAGAGTAAAGCATCACGGGGAGCAAATAGTGTGGAGGTTATTACACTGCACATTAGTATATAAGCCGCCCTCCGCTACGTAGTTGAGGGAGTTCCAAGGTGAGTCAGTAAGCGTCCAGATCCAGCCGCAGTCGCAGTTCTAACTCCAGTTCATCGCAGTTCAGCTGCCCGAAGAAGGAACCGCGATGCCACCCAACAACGAGTCCTACCTACGATGAGCACCTCATCGCAGGCACAGGCTAGCGCTACTGTATAACAGTATCCTGAAGTTTAGTATTTGTGTTATTGAATAAATTAATGTTTCAGGGGCTGAATCTGTGGTCATTTCAGTAGCTGTGCTTAATATGTATGTGTACCTCATACTATAGTTTCGGAGTAGCGCCCCTGACGTATCAGCGACACATCAGGGTTTGTACTGAAGGTAGAATATTTAAGTTACAACACGCATCATCACATCAAGTCCGGCATAGAGCATGAGTGTGTGCTGTTAAGTACTTATGAGAGTGTGCTTCTCCGATTTGCAATCTGCTATTAGCCATCTGTTTCATGTAGAACATTTGGTAAAGATAGTTGACACCAACGTTTTTCCAATTAATCTGGAATTCGAATTAACATTATAGCATCGATCAAATGGTGAACATGCTAAACATGTAGGTGTAACCATTAGTCTTTTGATCGAATAATATGAATAGAATAGCCAGATTCATTTTTTATAGGGAGAAGATTGATATATCGACCATTTTCCTCTGGGTGGGTATCAGAGCCGCTATAAATATGAAGAAGGACATTGTACTTCGGGGCTGTACTTCAGATTACTTTAGGCAGCACTGCTTGTTTCTGGAGCAGCCGATTCTGAAGTGCATCTACAGCACTTTTTTGATGAGACGAAGAATAGAATACACCCACATTTGCTGCTATACAGGTACTCATGAATGGGCCTTTCCCGAAACCACCAGAGCAGAAGAAAATCATTAAAAATACAGCCCAGTGGAATAGTGCGTTTCTTCATAATTCATATATTTGAGACTTAGAAATTTGTAGCAGTAAAGGCATGTTATTAGTTAGTTGCAAGTGTCGTGATCATTTAAAAGATAATCATCGAAATGATCTATACCAAATCAGTTTACAGCCTTTGTATACGTGAACTGTTTGTGGTTATGACAACATGCTGGCCATTCACAGATTACTAACGGTGTGGTAAATGTAATAAGAAGGACGATATTAACCTATAGAACTACTAAAGCATATACTGACACTCAGTTTTTATTAGACATACGGTCAGTTGTTGATGAATATACGTCTGTCGGTAGAAGGCGGTTGAAGAAAATACGAGTTTTAAATTTTGTTTTTCTATGTCTGAAATATTTTATAAAGTTCGAAAAACGATCATAGGTTGTTGTTGTTGCACACTGACCTCCACTATAAATCACATACAGCTTTAATAATGACGGTCATTTACGTCTTCTGGTACTGTAGCTTTGAAATGGGATCTACATGGAAAATGTGAGGAATCGTCATGTATTATTCTCTCAGCTCTCTTATGTGCAAGCAATACTTTCTCTATAGGTGATGAGTTATCCCACATAACTGTCCCCTACTACACACGTGAGTGGAATATATTTTAAGATTTTGAACTGTTTGTATCCAAAAAGATCAGTTGGAGGGTCCTATGGCAGAGTGAACCAACTACAAATTACATGTTTCGAGATATTCAGCTCTAACGTTCAACTACAGAAAAAAAAATCTGATGAGATATTGAGGGCAGTAAATGATCTTCAACAGATTGCTAACATATACTGAATCTTGTTTATTGGCTTTTCAATAAAAATGCACCTATTACAAGTATGAAAAAATGATGGTGATTATAAGGACGTGAAATAAAGTTTGAAAAAGTACATTGTCTCAGCACTGATGTAACTATTAAAGCACTTTTGTTTCGTCACACATGTTATGTTTATAGCAGTCTTGTTTCATTCTTCAACAGAAAACGTCATATGCTATAAGGAAACTGTGTCTGGTACATTTTATACAGAATTTTCTGGAATCTCATTCATCTTCTGATAACCAATCTTCACTGGAATTTCCAGCTATCTCTGCAGCACTTCGAATGTTCTTGTAAAAATCATGGTAGATAGGAGGAATGAAGCACAGCATTGACTCAAGATCTTTCTTCTTTGCAGCCGTAAGTGGTCTTTCTCTGGGATACTTGAGATTCAGTGCTATGTGGTGTTGATTGGGTGTCCGACCTCTAGCTCGTTTAGAGAAACTCACTTCATAGTACTCCACATCATCATTGTGTGTGTGCTTGAACTGCATTACGTTGGGCTTCTCTTCGCTTATTCTGATGCATCTTATTTTCATCCAAGCTACAGTTAGTACATCAACTTTTTCCTGTTTCTTAAAACTGATGTTAAGCTCTCAGAGCTGAAGAAATCATCACGTTTCGTTTCCACCACACCGAACTTCTGTTTCTTGACTCTGCTTGTTTTCATTATGTTCTGGATTTCATGCATATGGTAAATGTTTTGGTTGCATCTCATCTTGTTCTCAATATGACTGAAATCAGTGTCATTGGGCAGATACTGCGGCCTGGGATTAAAATGTTTTGAATGATTTCTTTGACATGCTGAGCAGGATCTTGAACGATACGCATTAGTATTGTTACCAGTTTGGAATTTCTATTTTGGCCACCACATGAGTCTGACCAAAACACAACAGTTTCTTTCGTAGGATTAGCATTTAGGTGTTTCATAAGACGCGATCCTATCTCATCTGGTCCTCGACCTGCTATTCCCTCATGCCAAAGGTGCATAGTTCCTTTGGATGTACCCATATCATGGATACCCAAATCGAAGCAAGAAAGTTGACGTTTGCAATACACAACACCATTGGGAACTTTTGGGAGCGAAATTGTCGTTTGCAGATCAAACGCAAGCACTGTGCATTCACCATTTATTGCTTTCTCTTTGTCTTTTCGTAGTGTTGCCTTTGCAAGGTCAACCTGTCGATGATGTAGCTCTCTTTCCATGATTACATCTTAAAGAGCTTTCACATTGTCAGAAGTCTTCTCTAGTGCTTTTAGAGAGTTGGTTTTAATTTGAAAGATATCACATTTCTTGCATGTGTCTTTGTGTGGCAATTTAAATGAGAGGTTGAACTTGGTTCTGAAAACTTTTTCATACAACGATTGTGACACAATGTCAGACTCTGCATTTTCTCCTATCAGTTGCTCTTTATACAGCCTGTACATCAAGCTCAAATTGAGGTGACAAGAGAGATACTTCCTATCGGGACTATCCTTCCGACAATAGTGGCTCCTATTGCATGGAAATGAATTAATATGATCTCTGATGCGACGAATTCTTTCTTCAGGAAATTTATTATGCGGCTCACGTTTTCCTCTTCTGTCTTGTAGTTGACCAGACTTCACTTTCAGAAGAGCTCTGTGAATCTTTGCACTGTTAACACAGAGTGTGTTTAGGAACATATTTTTGCAAACCTTCACATCACCTGATGTGGTAGGAATAAAGTAATGTCGAGTAAATGTTCTTAGGGGATCTTCAGCATTTGATCTTCTGTCCTTCACAATGAAGGACTTAACAGACCATCCAATCAAAGCTGTTTGTGTTTCATACCGTCCATCACTGCAATGCATATCAAAATATAACTGTCGATCCTGCAGTGAGACTTTTTCATAACATTTGCCACAACATATGCAGCGGTAGTCCTTCAACGCCTTCGCATTACTGTTTGTCCCGTCGATGATGTAAATAGGTTTCCTCTGTTTTTGCAAGTCTTCCGAACATTCTTTTTTCCAGTTACCTGGATTGCTTTCCTTGCGCTTCACCCTAATTGGTTCTTTGGATTCTGCAAAAAATAAAAACGTTTCTTAATGTAAAACTATGGCGTACATGTTATCCACTTACATCATTACGAATACAATTGAGCAAGTAAAATAGTTAAATCAAAGTTGACAACAGATGTCCAGTCAAAACGATGCGTTTTCGTATATTTCATTTGCCGAAGTGTACCAACTACGTTCCTAGCGCTGACGGCGTTCTCGATGTTCAGCGACTGTAATAATCGATCAGGAACATGTCCCTATCGGTAGTTGTGAGTATTCCACTACGTAGTTCACAGTTTACTCCCTAGATGGTAGCACAGCACATCATCATGTGATGGTAGCCTTCAATAATCGCATGCAACGAAGTAATGTTGTACACCATTCTTAGCCAAATTTATGCAGTTTTAATTATAAAACATACCTTCACTACTGGATTGTCGTGAGGATGGCACACATTCATCGTTGGAACCACACTCAATGTCAACATTTACTGTCATTTGACTGTTCTGAACTCCTGTATGCAACTTCGTCTGCCATCTTGCTACTGGATTTATTTTACTCTGGCACCAGAGATAAATGTAGATCTGAGACACTACAGAAGTGCCAACACAAAAAAAAAAATCGCTCAGTGTCCCTCAAGAGTCCTGGTTCGTTTTGCCATACGAATCTTTATAATTTTCTGTACCATTATCAATAGCTAACCTAAAATGTCAAAATTTGTAGTTGGTTCCCTCTGGCATAGGACCCTCCGGTTATAAGAAGAGCGATATTTTCCGTACTTAAATGTTTAAGGAGCTCAGTAATATGATTAAGAATATGATAGACAGATTGTCCATCCACGAATGTAAGTGTAACGCAGACCCTGCTGCTACAATAGCTTGCCTGGAGTGGACGTAAGAGAGCGAGCACCACAGACCGCCAGATGAGTGAGGCCTGATGAAAGGAAGCCTCCAGGAGACGGCATTGCCTGCTCTTCCGAAATTTCCCCCGCGTGCCGTGATTAATCGTCTCGCGTCGTCCAGGCCAGTAAAATGTATGTTCCTGCCTGGAAGTTAATCGGGAGAAAGATAAGTTGCTCCCTTTCTCCTCCTCTGCCGGTATTCTCGGCAGCTACCGGCTGTCGTACCGCAACGACAGAACGAGAGAAAGAGAGGAAGAGAGACAGCCGGAGAGAGAAATGAATGCGCCATGAATAAGGTTGAGGTGAGGGCATAAACTTTATGAAGAAGTCCGACGTTAAATTTGATCCATAATGGACAGTGTGTACGAGTGAGCGCAGGAAGGAGGGACCTTGCAGCTTCGCTAAGTGAACAGAATTTCAGCTGTCTATACTATATCATGACTGACACCGTACTGCAATGAAAACAGTAGGTAGTGTAGCGTCCAGGCATCTCATTTCACGAGGACTGTATTAGGCCGGGTTATACAGGGGTTTAAAAGAGTGTCACAGATTTCTGCAGGTGGTAGCACAGAACAAAATTAGATGAAATCTCTTATAAATATGCAGAGGCCAACGCCTTTGAAATATGAATTGTTTTACTAGTAATGAGTAATGCATAGTATTCAGTGGTTTAAATTAGTCAGCATTCACTCATGAAGTAAACTACCACAACATGCTCGTGTTGGCAGATGCAAATCCTCGAGCAGTCATGGAGGTGAGGCTACACTGCCAAAACTCACAGGACGCCCACTTCATCAAATGCAATAAAAGGTGTTGGGTGTCACCGACTTATGAGCGATGAATTACCAGTGCTACTGGAAAACGTTACCCTGGCAGAAAGACAACGACTGTGCCCCACGCACAACGCGTCCACAACCCATTTTCTAGGATCAGGCGACTTTATCTCACCCCAACGTTTCTTAATCGATAGATTGGTTGAGGTCCATTAGCGTGGCCTCTCCGTTCACTGGACCTGAATCCGTTTTCTGGCTATGCAAACATTTAAGCGTACTGGACTGCGCCCAATCCACCGACAGAATCTATACGTTACAGGAGCATGTGATCAACGTATACGATTCGCATTCGTGAAGACGATGAACATTCTGTATTAGGTTTACCGTTATTTTGCAAGATCTCTCCAGGCAAATGGCGCCATGATTCCTTTGAAAGTGCACTGCTGATACCTTTCCCTGTCCTTGAAACAATTCGTGATCGTGCCCATTCTCCAATGACCTCGATGTCGACAGAACGTTAGCCCTAGTCTTCCTCACTTCCTTCTTTACAAACCCGTATTACGCAATCAGAATGAAGCCGTGTGTCTTTCAAACTGAGTGTATTACACTGGGAAGAAAGACTAACGGATGGGTCAGGATGTGCGACAACTTTATGCAGCACTGTTTACAGTGTCTTCCATTTAGTAACAGACAGATGGGAATGAGAGGATAGAGTATCCCGTATGTTAACATGTGTTTGTTTCCTGGCATATCATTAGTTTAGTTTTTCCTCTAGTTTTGACTAACAGTAATATGTGACATATTTTTGGGAACAACATCAGTATTACAAAGTAATCCCGTTTTACCACGAAGTGTCAACATGGCCAGACTTCAGTGAGTTCGAATGCGGTAAGGTTGCAGCTATGCGAATTTGTGTACAGTTCCACTGCTGGCGGTGTTTTTATAAAGTGGTAACGGCGGGACCAACTTGACAGTTCGCTTTGGCGGACATAAGACGTTTGATGAAGGGAAGAAATACAAAACAAATCGTCAGATTTTCTCAGCCACTGACGAAAACTTCGGTAAAAGCGGAGATTTGACACTGTAAGGTAATATGGGATGACATGTGGTTCTGTATTATTCTTGTTAAAAAAATTTATAAACCACCGAAACCTTTCAGTGTAGCAAATGAGTAGTTGCAGAAGAAGTAAGAGCTTTGCAATCTCAACCCCACAGGCTGAACGCACGTCGCCTGACAGAAAATCTTTATTACTTTGTGGCGACAGCGGCGAGGATGTAACCAACGTGGTGGCAGGGGGGAAAGGAAGGGCGAAGCAACAGCTGTCAAAAATTTTCTTCAAAAACCGTATACTGACCCTGCCCCAATACACATTCAGATGGATCAGTTAGAAGGAAGCTGGAACATGCAGTGGATACTTGCCAGTAGCGAGGAGAACTGCACCAAATTGTCGTGTAATTTCAAAACTAATTCGCCATTCACTACGAAACTGATATGGATTGTCTGCCCTCACCCCTCGCCCACTCACCCTTAACACCCATACGTGGGTCAGACCACGAGAGCATAGTTGACCACAGCTACCGAACGTACCGTCCGTTGTCGGCACATAACGTCATAAAATAGGATGATAACTAAGCATAGATCAGTTTAATAGTGGCTGCGTTGTACAATTTTTGAAAGCCGTCTGCTACGAACAGCTTTCATACGACGTATTCGTACGCAGATTGACAATCACTTGCATGCCACAAAGAAAAAAATAGTCTTTCATCTGTTAGAGTAGCTTCATCATTGGTTGAGATCGCAAAGGCATTTCTCAAGAACGCTACTTAAATTCTTAGATTAGCCGGACAATACACTATATGACACTTCCTGGCAGATTAATACTGTGTGCCGGATCGAGACTCGACCACGCTACCTTTTCTTTTCGCAAGACTCAGGACCCGTCCTCTGAGCTTCAGTTCCGGCAGTACCTCGTCTCCTACCTTCCAAACTCCACGATGCTCTCCTGCGAACCTTGCAACTCCAGCAATATTATTGTCTCCGCAATATCCTTTCTTCCAGGAGTGCTAGTCTTGCAAGGTTCGCAGGAGAGCTTCTGTGAAGTTTGGAAGGTAGGAGAGGAGGTACTGCCACAAGTGAAACTGATAGGACGGGTTCTGAGTCGTGCTTGGGTAGCTCAGTCGGTAGAGCACTTGCCCGCGAAAGGCAAAGGTCCGGCACACAGTTTTAATCTGCCAGGAAGATTCACATCAGCGCACACTCCGCTGCAGAGTGAAAATTTAATTCTGAATACACTATATGATCAAAAGCATCCGTGTCCACCCTTGGCGTGTAGCCGGCCGTTGTGGTCGAGCGGTTCTAGGCGCTTCAGTTCGGAACCGCGCTGCTCCTACGGTCGCAGGTGCGAATCCTGCCTCGGCATGGATGTGTGTGATGTCCTTAGGTTAGTTAGGTTTAAGTAGTTCTAAGTCTAGGGAACTGATGACCTCAGTTGTTAAGTCCCATAGTACTTAGAGCTATTTGAACCTTGGCCTGCATAACAGCTTGAACTCTGCTCGCTATTCTTGGGTGAGGTGTCTGAATGTCTGTGGATGAATGTTAGCTCATTCTTCTACAAGAGTCGAAACCACACAAAGTAGTGAAGTTGGACGTTATACTCTGGAATGAAGTCAACATTCTAAGTCGTCCCAAAACTTTTACATTGCTTTTAGGTAGGGAGTGTGGGCAAGCCAGTACATTTCCGAATGATACTGTCTAGGAATCATTGCCTCACAGACGCTGCTTTATGACAGGTTTCATTGAAATGCTGATACAGGCCAGCTTTGTCCCCGCAGTGTTACTCTACTGCAAGCACTACACAATGTTGTAAAATGTGTTCATACGCTTTCGCTTCGTCGTTTTCTTAAGCGTAATAATGAGAGGATCAAACTACTACCACGACAAACACCCCCATACCATAACACATTCTCCTCCACACTTCATTGTTGGCACTATGCATGGCGGCAGGTAACGTTTTCCAGGCATTCGACGAACCCAAACCCTTCCCTCGGACTGACACAGGATGTAAGGTGATTTGTCATATGACTCGTTTGCAGTCATCCATTGTCCAGTAGCACCACCTCGAGCGTTGTGTAACATTGACTAAAGAAATATAAGGTTTATGAGGAGTTGCGTGTCCAATATACCGCATTATTTTTAAATCCAAGGCACTAGCGGGACTTTTGGTAGCACTTTGGAACCACCAAACGACTATTTCTTCCGATTTCACGTCATTATTTCAATCACCCTCAGGATGCTCGCTTTCATTATATGAAGTCCGACTTGCGTGGCTTTTGAAGTGTTGAAATGTCCCTGATGTATCTGTTACGCAGGTTACATCCAGTGAGTGTTCCACGTTCGAAGTCACCGAATTCTCTTGCTCGACCGATTCTACTGCTGCTGATACTTCTCTACACAAAGCAAAATCTTCGTCGAGATAACTACCGGTCAGTTCCACATTACACAGTGTGTTCGGTTACTTCCGATCAGACAGTGTGGTATTGCTTGGCGTGGAGAATCGTTTAGCTAGTGTACAAGTGGGACACGGTATTCGCTTCCGCGCACTGCCATGAAGACCCTTTGCTCTCCAGCTGGGACGTGGTGAGCTATTTTATACAACGCTTGCCATGTGATATTGAAACGGGGACATTAAATCACCCGGAATTTTGGTGGGGTGTTTGCTTGCTTGCGCAGCCTTTACACAGTAATATATTATACCATTTGTTCACTCGAGATACTTTGGAATTGCGTTTCGTGAGAACAAGGTTAATTTCGTTCTTCGCTATCACGACGCAGCTGGAATACATGGGAATCTGTATTCATTGTCTTTTCACTCATCCGTGTCCACGACTACTATATTCCAGTGCGTTTTCACTCATTAAATATTATGGGCGATATTATGAATTTAGTATTATTTTTCTAGCTTTTGTAACTGTGTGGCCTTGTAAGGTCACGTGTTTCATTGAATGTCACTTCAATATCGGATGTAAGACATTATATTCTTTTACTACGTAATATATACAAGCTTTTTCAGTGATCACATAACTTGCTGTTCCAACGAACTCGTTTCCCACTCCTCTGATCTTTGGTTAAATCCTTACGTGACTAAAGAACCACATTCTCGAGAGATTTACGTTCAGTTTCATTATACTTGAACAAGGGAGAGAATGATCTGCCTCCAGCAGAGAGATTACTTTATTTTTAATTCTCAGCTAACAAAGTAGGCGAGTGTCACAGTGCAGCATCTCAGCACGTGTTTGCAGACACAGACGTCGATATTTAGCTACCAAATGCACTCATTTTCTGTTTATCTCAAATTGCAGGGCACTATGTGTAAGTCCATTTGCAGTGCACGAATTACTTCTACAGGCGGAGAGTCAACAGCAGAGAGAGCATCTAGATGAGACTTGTTGGAAAGATCATAGTTTCTGGTTATTCTGGTCCAGCTTAGGTTAGCTGTCATTTTTTATACGTTGCTCTACGAGACGCTTCAAAAAAATTGTTCAAATGGCTGTGAGCGCTACGGGACTTAACATCTGAGGTCATCAGTCACATAGAACTTAGAACTACTTAAACCTAACTAACCTAAGGACATCGCACACATCCATGCCCGAGGCAGGCTCCGATCCTGCGACCATTGCAACAGCGCGGTTCCGGACTGAAGCTAATAGAGCCGCTCGGTCACAACGGCCGGCACAGGATTGTGCTAAAGTGGGGGAAAGTCTAAGATGTAAGTGGGCTTTTGCTACGGGGCTGAGGAAGAAAGCGGACAGAAAGAAAAGAGATCTCTCTTGTACTGGCGCTTCGCTAGTAAAGAACTGCAGGTCTCTACCTAAACAGTGAGACTTGCGTCCTTTCCTAGTGTGCCAGTTAGAGCCTGTGCCAGTCACCTTCTGGACCGTCGCAGGTACTGCTTCCAGCATCACGCACACAACGAGTGAAGTGTGGCTGTACTTATTTGTTTTGAGTCGGCCGTCTAAACATTTGACATATTCCGTCACGCATGGACGTGGCACGGAGTCGAATTGGTTTGGCAGACCAGCAAACGGGTCCACCTGCACACTGGAATCCACCAGGGTTTCAGAGGCTCGTAGGGAAGTACCTGCGTCCCGAATAATCCTTACGCGAGACCGCGTACTTGCATTTTTCTGGCGCCCGCCATTAATAACAGATTGCAGCCATCTACGACTTCAGTCGCCGAATGCATCGGGGTGTGCCATCTTGACCATCAGGACGGTAAAGTATTCGCTGCTACGACGTAGGGCTCCAATATATATTTCTCAGCCCCCTGTTCTTGCGAACCATATTTTTCTTTTTTTGAATAGTAGAGTAAAGATGCTTGATGGTGGCGTAGTTTTTGTGCCATAACCCAGATTCACGTGTATGAAGTCAGATAAAGCGATTAGTCTTCCGGTTAGTGTCGTGCGTCGATCCCTTTGTCCAACATAGACCCCATGTCAGTGAAAGCGTTTGTCAAATAAAAATCTTTGTGTGACGGTTCCTTAGTCATTTTTTTTTTTTTTTGTCTTTTGATGTTAAGAATGGATAAACCTATTGTCATTTCGATCACAACTTATCCCTGTGTTCTGGTTAACAGTACGTTGTCATTTTTATTAAAGTCTGGATTATAAAAGACAGTAGCAAGCTTGCATATTTCTTACACCCTTTCTGTCCGAGCACTTCGTTCTTGGTTCTCCCCTCTTATTGTATCGTCTGGGCCCTTGTACATGTTGTATACTACATGTCTCTCCCGGTAGCTTAACCCTATTTTCCTCAGAATTTCGAACATCTTGAACCATTTGACGTTGTCGAACTCTTTGTCCAGGTTGACAAATTCTGTGAATTTGCCTTCTTTTTTTTTTTAGTCTTATTTCCATTATCAACCACAACATCAGAATTCTCTCTCTGGTGTCTTTAGCTTTCCTATAGCCAAACTGATCGTCAACTAACACACCCTGAATTTTCCTTTCCATTATTTTGTATATTATTCTCTCTGTGATATATCTTTTTTTGGAGCGGTAGTAGCTTGGTCACATCCCGCGGTTGATATATTTGTAAACCGGTGAATTCTGATAAGCATCACATAGCGTGCCAATTATGTGGATACGGAATTTTATTAGGTCTGCACTTCTCACACTGGCTGTCAGTTACGCGCTGATCGAATTTTTGAGGCTCCCACTGGACGCTAATTAAATTTATTATATTTATAAATGATAACAAAATTATGCAGAATTTAAAAATAAGTAATAAATACAGTATTACGTACAGCAGCCACAGGGGCGTACACTGATAACCATTAAATCTGCAACAGCCAGGAAGCATGACAACAAAATTTTACTGATGTGTATATTTGCCTATACTAAATAGTAGAAGCAATATAAGATCAAATTTGTAAATGATTTGGGAGTGTATAAGGTACGAAATTTAGTACCCAAATTGACCATTCTGGCTGCAACAATGACTCTAGCACCACGGAACGACATTCCGTACTGCCAGAGCCCATTAGTGGTAGTGACTGGCTAGTGGGGGCGTGTCAGTCACTCGGTAACCGTGGCCAGACTGTCCACTGGGTGAGTGATCCGGATGGGGGTAACTGTCGAACATCCTCGGTAGCCAGGTACGTCAGGACAGCAAGGGCAGCGTGCACTCAGGCGTTATCTTGCCGAAAGATAACGTCACCGAGGCCTTGAAGGTAGGACACAGCCAGAAACCTCTACACCACAACAATCTATTGGCTACTGTCCAAATTACGATGTGCCCTAGATCGTCATCAGAGGAAACTAAAGCGACACCTGGTGGACGGCAGTGAGGCATCAGGATCGTCTGAGGTTTGCACCAAGTCAGCTTGCCCTACTGTCGCAACATTTAAACGACGCCACCAAACTAAATATCTAGAACATTTCAAAACTCGAAACGCAATCCCTGTGTAAAGTGGGCCAGTAGAGACTGCAGGTACGTTAGCAAAATTTTCATCAAATATCTTGGAACAACTTCAGAAACTATGACGCTGGGCTACAGGTTCACCCTGAATGCAAAATGTAGATGACGTCACTCCTAACTGCCTCGTGCAGTTGTGTTGAAGTGCTTATCATTTGCATAGCATGCATCTGTTGCATTTGTAATGGTCTGCAGTGTAAGTAATGGTCTGCAGTGTAAGTAAGTTAGGTTGCAACTTCTTATATAAAACTGTTGAGTGGCTATAGAATTTCACTCACAATTTACAAAACAGAATTACGAAACAATTAACCACCTGAGATCTACCTATTGGTTATCTGAAATGGCATCAATATGAACACACGGCAATAATATAAAACGACAAATCCATAAATACAGGGTGTTTCAAAATGAATATACCGGTTTTAAGGCGTTGTAGCATTTATTACTTTCAACTTGCAATTGTGCCGGCCGCGGTGGTCTCGCGATTCTAGGCGCTCAGTCCGGAACCGCGCGACTGCTACGGTCGCAGGTTCGAATCCTGCCTCGGGCATGGATGTGTGTGATGTCCTTAGGTTAGTTAGGTTTAAGTAGTTCTGAGTTCTAGGGGACTGATGCCCACAGAAGTTAAGTCCCATAGTGCTCAGAGCCATTTGAACTTGCAATTGTAAATAATACACTAAATGAAAGAGCAACTGAAACAGGTTTATTTGTATACCTGTGCGCAACGGGAAGAGTATGGAATGACAAAGAGTGACTGAAACACGTGTTGAACGAGTGCGAGTCTTTCACGCTTAGCCCCAAGAAATATCCCCGCGGAAAGTTTATGGGCCTTTCTTTTTCGGTGAATCAACAATAACTGACGTTTCTTATCTTGATGTGCTACAGCTATGGCCCGTGCCTTAATGGGAAGAAGCTGAACAACACATCTTTATTTGGGAGCAAGATGGTACGCCGCCTCACTGGCATAACTCAGTACGCAACTGGTTAAACGAGTTGTATTCGACCAGTGGATTGGACGCAAGGGGCCAGTTGACACAGCATTTTATGCATGACATCCACGTTCACACACGATCTGACGCAATCATGCGTATGTGCCTCAGATACCAGCAGATATATTTGACTTTAGAAACGGTGGTATTGCAAAGTTACTCCTGACACATTGCACAAGGTTTGAGAACAACTCGCGTATTGACTCGATACGTGATTGGTGTAAGAAAAACTGTTTGTGTTTGTCTTTCATTTGGTATGTTATTTGTAACTGTAAGGTGAATGTAATATGTGCTGCAAAGCCTTACATAGTGCTCAGAGCCATTTGAACCATTTTTTGCAAAGCCTTAAAACCAGTATATTCATTTTGAAACACCCTTTACTAAGGGTACTATAATCCCTCTTCGTTTGTATGCATTTCTTTAAAATATTGATTTTAAAGGATAAGATAAGTAGCAATGAGAAAGGGCAATTGCAATTTTGACCAACCTAAATCGGTGAAGCCTGTATTGGCAGCGTCTCTTTAACACGATGATGTGTGACAGTGAAAAGATGATTAAAAGTTTTGATCGTTATTGAGCTTTTAATTACTCTATAAACGAATCGGACTTCGTAATGAAAATTATGAGTGAATATCGGTTTCAATATTGATCATGAAATATGCCCTTGAAGCTGCGACAATGGCAGCCGATGAATTGTATTGTCATATTAAGATCACCGACGTAGTAGAATTATTCCGAATAATTTGCTGAAAAGTATTTAAAAATCAGATTAGAGCAAGGAATGTACGAAGTGACAAAACAATCAAAGTTAACATTCGTTACATTGTAATCTAAGCTAAGTATTGCATCATGGAAAGACACAACCTCTTATAATTCATCCGATCAGGATGAACGCAACCAAGCAAGAGAGCAGAAAACGATGCTGGAGGCACTAGCATTTGAATTGAAACAAGGAATTAATTATATACGGTACAGTAAGAGGACATATAGAAAATTTATGCTATGAGACTGGGAAGCTGTGAGGATGATAACAAAATGTGGGATTGCCGTAGACTTACCTTGTCGTCATTGGAGGTCTAAGATTGCATATACAGCGATCCATCATGTATCTGACCCGATGTTCACTTCATAAATAAAACTTGGAGTAGTGTTTCTTTATATTTATTTGGTATGAAAATAACAACACAAGTGCACAGCACTGAAATATCTCGTTGTCGCCACCTTCACGACAGGCAAAAACAGTACAGTATTGCAGTATTGAAAAATTTGAACATCTGCAGCCGTCAGATCATCTGCTTGCTTCTTCGGTCGATACCGTGTCGAGACTCTCACAACTGCTGCTACTGCCACCACTCAGATGAGGCATCCGTTTTTATTCTAATGGTTTGTGACGTCACTGCAATGGCCTATGAGAAGCCCGTGGTTTAGCGGTAGCGTCTTTAATTCATAATCAAAACGTCTTCGGTCCCGGGTTCGATCCCCGCCACTGAATAAATTTTGATAAATAATCAGCATTTGCGGCCGAAGACTTCCGGCATAAGAAGTCAGGGCGGAGGAGCGGATAGAGGTTCAGGGCACTCTCTTATCCTAGGGGTGGGAAATTGCCCCTAAAGGCGGAAGAATTAGCAATGATCAACGACATGAGAATGCAGAAGGCAAATGAAACCACTGCATTAAAGACACGTAACGTGTATCCACAGGACATGTGGCCTGTAATTGAAGAAGTGTCATGATGATCTCTCCATTGGCAAAAGATTACGGAATATGAAACTTCCTGGCAGATTAAAACTGTGTGCCCGACCGAGACTCGAACTCGGGACCGAGTTCGAGTCTCGGTCGGGCACACAGTTTTAATCTGCCAGGAAGTTTCATATCAGCGCACACTCCGCTGCAGAGTGAAAATCTCATTCTGGATTACGGAATAGTCCCCCATTCGGATCTCCGGAAGGGGACTGCCAAGGGGGAGGTACCATGAGAAAAAGATTGAATAATCAACGAAAGGATAACGTTCTACGAGTCGGGGCGTGGAATGTCAGAAGCTTGAACATGGTAGGGAAACTAGAAAATCTGAAAAGGGAAATGCAAAGGCTCAATCTAGATATAGTAGGGGTCAGTGTAGTGAAGTGAAAGGAAGACAAGGATTTCTGGTCAGATGAGTATCGGGTAATATCAACAGCAGCAGAAACTGGTATAACAGGTGTAGGATTCGTTATGAATAGGACGGTAGGGCAGAGGGTGTGTACTGTGAACAGTTCAGTGACCGGGTTGTTCTAATCAGAATCGACAGCAGACCAACACCGACAACGATAGTTCAGGTATACATGCCGACGTCGCAAGCTGAAGATGAACAGATAGTGTATGAGGATATTGAAAGGGTAATGCAGTATGTAAAGGGGGACGAAAATCTAATAGTCATGGGCGACTGGAATGCAGTTGTAGGAGAAGGAGTAGAAGAAAAGGTTACAAGAGAATATGGGCTTGGGACAAGGAATGGAAGAGGAGGAAGACTAATTGAGTTCTGTAACAAGTTTCAGCTAGTAATAGCGAATACCCTGTTCAAGAATCACAAGAGGAGGAGGTATACTTGGAAAAGGCCGGGAGAGACGGGAAGATTTCAATTAGATTACATCATGGTCAGACAGAGATTCCGAAATCAGATACTGGATTGTAAGGCGTACCCAGGAGCAAACATAGACTCAGATCACAATATAGTAGTGATGAAGAGTAGGCTGAAGTTCAAGACATTAGTCAGGAAGAATCTGTTGTGGACTGGCAAGACAGCCAATCCACAGTGACGGGTAACCGAAAGGCACGCGCTTAAACTCACGCAGGCTGGCGTGAGGTCTGAAACAGGATACGTAATGAATGCTATAAAGAATAGTACGTAGCTTCTGGAATACTTAACTTTAATCCACAATTGGTGAACATTGGTCTTGTTACTGTACATGCTTCATTAGATACATAGCAAAGGATAAATGGCGCCTTGCTAGGTCGTAGCAATTGACGTAGCTGAAGGCTATGCTAACTATCGTCGCGGCAATTGAGAGCGTAATTCTCAGTGAACCATGGCTAGCAACGTCGGTTGTACAACTGGGGCGAGTGCTAGTAAGTTTCTCTCGACCTGACGTGTGGCGGCGCTCGGTCTGCAATTACTGACAGTGGCGACACGCGGGTCCGACGTATACTAGCGGACCGCGGCCGATTTAAAAGGCTACCACCTAGCAAGTGTGGTGTCTGGCGGTGACACCACAAGAATCAAAACGCAAAGAAGTGGGATACGGAAGTACTAAGGAATGACGAGATACATTTGACGTTCTCTAACGCTATGGATACAGCAATAAGGAATAGCGCAGTAGGCAGTACAGTTGAAGAGGAATGGACATCTCTAAAAAGGGCCATCACAGAAGTTGGGAAGGAAAACAAAGGTACAAAGAAGGTAGCTGCGAAGAAACCATGGGTAACAGAAGAAATACTTCAGTTGATTGATGAAAGGAGGAAGTACAAACATGTTCCGGGAAAATCAGGAATACAGAAATACAAGTCGCTGAGGAATGAAATAAATAGGAAGTGCAGGGAAGCTAAGACGAAATGGCTGCAGGAAAATGTGAAGACATCGAAAAAGGTATGACTGTCGGAAGGACAGACTCAGCATACAGGAAAGTCAAAACAACCTTTGGTGACATTAAAAGCAACGGTGGTAACATTAAGAGTGCAACGGGAATTCCACTGTTAAATGTAGAGGAGAGAGTAGATAGGTGGAAAGAATACATTGAAAGCCTCTATGAGGGTGAAGATTTGTCTGATGTGATAGAAGAAGAAACAGGAGTCGATTTAGAAGAGATAGGGGATCCAGTGTTAGAATCGGATTTTAAAAGAGCTTTGGAGGACTTACAGTTAAATAAGGCAGAAGGGACAGAAAACATTCCATCAGAATTTCTAAAATCATTCGGGGAAGTGGCAACAAAACGACTATTCACGTTGGTGTGTAGAATATATGAGTCTGGCGATGTACCATCTGACTTTCGGAAAAGCATCATCCACACAATTCCGAAGACGGCAAGAGCTGACAAGTGCGAGAATTATCGCACAGTCACCTTAACAGCTCATGCATCGAAGCTGCTTACAAGAATAATATACAGAAGAATGGAAAAGAAAATTGAGAATGCGCTAGGTGACGATCAGTTTGGCTTTAGGAAACGTAAAGGGACGAGAGAGGCACTTCTGACGTTACGGCTAATAATGGAAGCAAGGCAAAAGAAAAATCAAGACACTTTTATAGGATTTGTCGACCTGGAAAAAGCGTTCGACAATATAAAATGGTACAAGCTGTTCGAGATTCTGAAAAAAGTGTGGGTAAGCTATAGGGAGAGACGGGTCATATACAATATGTACAACAACCAAGAGGGAATAATAAGAGTGAACGATCAAGAACGAAGTGCTCATATTAAGAAGGGTGTTAGACAAGGCTGCAGCCTTTCGGCCCTACTCTTCAATCTGTACATCGAGGAAGCAATGATGGAAATAAAAGAAAGGTTCAGGAGTGGAATTAAAATACAAGGTGAAAGGATATCAATGATACGATTCACTGATGACATTGCTATCCTGAGTGAAAGTGAAGAAGAATTAAATGATCTGCTGAACGGAATGAACAGTCTAATGAGTACACAGTATGGTTTGAGAGTAAATCGGAGAAAGACGAAGGTAATGAGAAGTAGTAGAAATGAGAACAGCGAGAAACTTGACATCAGGATTGATGGTCACGAAGTCAATGAAGTTAAGGAATTCTGCTACCTAGGCAGTAAAATAACCAATGACGGACGGAGCAAGGAGGACATCAAAAGCAGACTCGCTATGGCAAAAAAGGCATTTCTGGCCAAGAGAAGTCTACTAATATCAAATACCGGCGTTAATTTGAGGAAGAAATTTCTGAGGATGTACGTCTGGAGTACAGCATTGTATGGTAGTGAAACATGGACTGTGGGAAAACAGGAACAGAAGAGAATCGAAGCATTTGAGATGTGGTGCTATAGACGAATGTTGAAAATTAGTTGGACTGATAAGGTAAGGAATGAGGAGGTTATACGCAGAATCGGAGAGGAAAGGACTATGTGGAAAACACTGATAAGGAGAAGGGACAGGATGATAGGACATGTGTTAAGACTTGAGGGAATGACTTCCATGGTACTAGAGGGAGCTGTAGAGGGCAAAAACTGTAGAGGAAGACAGACATTGGAATACGTGAAGCAAATAATTGAGGACGTAGGTTGCAAGTGCTATTCTGAGATGAAGAGGTTAGCACGGGAAAGGAATTCGTGGCGGGCCGCATCAAACCAATCAGTAGACTGATGAAAAAAAAAAAAAAAAAAAAAAAAAACCTAAATACAAGAACGGCGGACGGCGGACGGCGGAAACTGTTTACAAAGGCCTCAAGTGCGCATTGCTTGGAGTGATTGTAGAATCGGTCGCTGGAATGAAGTAGCAATCAAAAAACATCATGTGTTCCTTGGTACACTATCCTCTACATACAACACTCTCCTTTTTTTATTTCAGCGTATTGAAGATCTCAAAAACAAACGAAACGAAAACCAATAGATAAATGCTAAAATGAAAATCAGACACAGGAATATCGTGCTGTATGTCGAACGATTCAGTTTCAACTGAGGTTTACGAAATTGAATTTTGTGCAGGCAAAGTATTACCATAATTGTCGTTGTGTCTTTGTCGATGATTTAGTTAATGAATAGCAATTAAAACATCTTTTATTTAATTAAACTAATCACCTGAATCGAGGTATTTTGACCTCGTGATACAGTCATATTGAAAGACTTTTCTAAAATAGCTTCAAAATTAATATGAAGTGTGATCTATATCAAGGTATGCAGGGTATTTTACGGAAGTTATTCCTCACAAAATCTAATATGTCGTGCGAATAAGTGGTGCTTGTGACTTCCAGTATAGGTTAGTACAGGTGGGGATAATTTATGAAACAGAATTCGAAAACCGTAACTAAAACCAGATGAAGACAACTGATGAACTAAATAGAAGCAAAAAGTTCGACATGGAAATTGAGTTCCTTACGGAAATAGAAGGATAGTTTTTGAAATAATTTTATGTAGTGGCCGGAAGTGTCTGATATGTTCGTAACTACATAGATTTTTCAGTTTTCACCTGAAGCAGTCGATTTGGAAAACAATCATTCGGTCGCAGCCGATATCTGATTTATGAACAGAACAACCATTACGATAGAATTCTATTAGAGACTTTCACCACCACGACTGAAACAATAACAATGTATCCCTTACGAATACCTTGAGTCAAATGCTACACTCGAAATCCTACGATCACTGGCTAAATGGTACAAATGGCTCTGAGCACTATAGGACTTAGTATTTAAGGTCATCAGTCCCCTAGAACTTAGAACTACTTAAACCTAACTAACCTAAGGACATAACACACATCCATGCCCGAGGCAGGATTGGAACCTGCGACCGTAGCGGTCGCGCGGTTCCAGACTGAAGCGCCTAGAACCGCTCGGCCACCAACGGCCGGCTCCTACGATCACTGTGGTGTGCTGCAGTTCATGGACGGGCGCTTTCTACCGCCACCTGAATGCTCGAGAGAGCCCGGATGTCGAATTTCAGTTGTCGTGTGCTGCGGAACTTCCTCGAGCCGTGCTGCAGCGTTCGCAGTAGTGACTCCCACTCAGTGTCACTGTGCAAACAGTTAGCTGTGCGAGCTCAGAGCTGTAGCGAACTGTGTCTCGCCACTGCTCGCACCGAAGTCTCTCCTCTCAAGTCCAGTACTTAAGATTCCCTAGAAAGATGCCTCCTCCTGCGTTCTACAATGTTTTGATAAGTGAATCTATACATCAGATTGGCGAGCTCAGGTTCTTCTTCCCGCCGATTGAATTATTTACCAGTACCTTTCGCAACCATTGCGTAACTCCGTCCTTTCTCACTCTTAAAGGAAGTGCACCCTCTACAAGAAACATGTTGAGTGAAACCCTTCTTCTTAGAATGAGTTACGCTTTCTCTGATATATTCTCTGACGGTCACGTCAGTTTGCCTCCTCTGTCTTTGAAAAGTGCCTCTGCTCGGTTAATTATCTGCCTTCCTGTTGCTGGACAAGACACGAGTTGAGTGAGTGACTGTCCCTTCCGGTCAGACAATGGCAGTTCCGGGCCCTCCTGCTGTGGTACACAATGTCTGACGCCAGACTCCACACAGATACTGGCGACTAAGGCGCTCTCTGCATTGGGTCGGTATTGTAGGGTGACAAAGCTCAACTGCTACCCCCGCTCCTCTCCCCCCCCCCCCCCAGCCACCCCCCAATCCACCCGCTTGTGTCTAGGCGGCAGGAGTACCGTCTGTCCAATACAATCTTCAGCCGATTTACAGTACACAATTTTTCACAGTTACGAGGACGGGTTGTCTCCAATGGTTGTCAAGTACAACTTGATTTATATCAACAGTCAAACCATCTTCGTCTGGGAATCGTCTCCTATGCTACAGGCAGCCATCGTCACTAGACTGTATTTTACTGATTAGAGACAGCAAATGCCTTTTCTCATAAGGGTTATCTTTTATGTATGGAAACAACTGAAACTGCCCCAAGCCTATATCTAGTACATAATTTCACTATATTCAGAAACTGTGTGAGAAATTTTGAGTTGAATATTTCCTCAACACAACTCGGAGGTAGCCTATACGACGTAGTGTTGAAAATGTTCTCCAGCTTCAAGCCGCATCCGTGGTTAAAGTGCCATGATCTATCTCCACGGCCACTGTCAAGTAGTAGGGCTGTCGTTGGCTGCTGGTATGCCCATATATACACTGGCTGCCCGCTATGAGGACACTGAGGCTCGCGGGACCGTCACATGTGGGTGTAAGTCAATTCGGCTTCCGCTGGAACGCGCTCCGCACTGAGCTGCTGGCCACAGTCTCTACTAAGGATGTTACTGGCGATTTCTTGTTTCGATTGCTTCTTTACTTACATAGTGCCGTTTAGAGCAACAACAAAACCTGCCCAGTGACCGTTTTCTAGAGCATGTTCAGCTAAAGCGGATCTCCCTGCACACAGTAGGCGATAAAAAGCCCCACGCTCCTTCCTGCGTTGCTCACCAGTGCGTACTGTTTACCCGTCATAAGACTAACCACACGGCAGACCCCAGGTGTTCTCACACATGGTGAATCTTAAACTGGGTAACTAACGGATTTCTTTCGTAGGCCTGAATGACGATTGGGTTTCGTGTCTTTATAGCATGTAGCTTATCTTACCCGACACGTAGCCACAGATTATTATTTCTTCGGAGCCGTTGCCTGTTCCTGAAGAACTTGCGTAGGTGGCTCACCTCAAGGGGCAGGTTATCTGCACCCGAAGGCGCCCATGCACGAAGTACCAGTGTTAGCAACGCGGTGCGCTTCCGTGCCGGGTGATGACGGCTGATGGCGTGCAAGTACAGATCGGAGTGGATACGTTTTATGTAGACGCTGTGGTCAAAGAATACATTCCTTCTCTGGCGGTCAAAGACGCCGAAGGAGGGCGACACGTCGTCTTATTCTACTTCCATGTTGATGTTACTCATAATGCCGTTGAGAAGTTCAAAGAACTCGTCAAGCTTTTTACATCCATGGACCCAAATGGAGGACGTGCCACAACACACCGAAAGAAACACAAAACTTTGTTGCACCGTGTCTAATGCAATACCCTCGAAATTCTCCATTAAGGAAATATCGGTCTTCCCATTGCAATACCGTCCGTCTGGTCGTAATATTGGCCGTTGTCCAAAAAATAAGATGACTTAGGAGTATACCTATGCAGTTCGACCACTTCACATACCATGAAATGGGTTACTACATCCAAACTGTATTTTATAGGCAAATTCGTAATCCATATCAAAAGTGACCATAATGTTACCAAATCTAAACCGATTAACTCAGCTGATAAAAACGGATCAGGTTTTGATATTATGTTCACAGTGACCCATAAGTGGAGCGAGGAGATAGACCAAGCACTTCACGACCTTGCATGTCGGTGAACCACTATATATACACATGGCACCTCTCCTAACAAGAGAAACTCCCCATCGCAACCCCCCCCCCCCCTCAGATTTAGTGGTAAAATGGCACAGTGGACAGCCCGTCAAACACTGAACACAGCATGAAAACAAGAAGAAGTAGGTGTACTGAACTGTGAAAAAAACAAGCATAATAGAAACAGTGAACGGTCCAAGAACAAGATGTGTAATAAAGAGAAGCTTTAAATAGCAAAGGTGTCATGAGTAAGTGGTTTCGTGTTGCCCTGTGAAACTGGCGAGCCGTGTTCAAAACTCCGTCGTGCCGTTTATAATTTTCTTTTTTTCGGAATATTATAACATTGACTCTCACTGAAATTTTTGTTCTCTTTCTGTAGTCTTGCCGTTGGTCTTAATAGACATTGGTTATAGAATATGAGTCATTTGGTAAAAATGTGTCGCATGCAAATCTTATGAATAGGGAGAGCGGGCGAGATACCATACAGACGTCGTACAGAAATGAAAACAACAAATAGATGGGCGTGAACTCTGTTACAATAAAAGAATTCAGGAGTCAAGACTTCCAAAACGGAAACAGAAACTTTAAAAACGTTTCTTTTGACAGAGCACAGAGAAACTCTGTGCTTGCCAAATGCCGGCCACTGTGGCCGAGCTGTTCTAGGCGCTTCAGTCTGGAACCGCGCGACCACTACGGTCTCAGGTTCGAATCCTGCCTCGAGCATGGATGTGTGTGATGTCCTTAGGGTAGTTACCTTTAAGTAGTTCAAAGTTCTAAAGGACTGGTGACCTCAGAAGTTAAGTCTCATAGTGCTCAGAACCATTTGAACCATTTTTTGTGATACAGCGTTGTACACAATGGTTCCGTATTTGAATCGAGAGCTTGCCTACGTGGTGTTTACTTATGGAAAGGCAACTGACAACGGGCAGCAATGTCGTATCAGGAGTCCCATCCCCGTCCAGAACAACCACAGCATTCAGGGTTTTTTTGCAACACGGTTTCACCGTTTGTCTAAGACAGGGTCGTTTCAGGAAGCAGGAAACAATGAAGGACCTTCCCGAAATATTCGGAAACCGAACTTCTAGGAAAATACGATTAACACCGTGGAAAGCGACCGCTGGTCAGTACCAGGCGGTCGGGCCGCCAGTACAGGGTAAGCCAGACAGCCAGACGACCGTGCGAAACATTCTCCATGACTACCCTTATCACTTACAGCTTGTGCAGGGCTTACTAGCGACAGACTTTTCACATCTGGAGTACTTTTGTTACTGGCTTCTTCACCAGGCAACCACAATTCCAGGATTTGTGTCATCCATCCTATTCACAGATGAGGTCAACTTTACATGCAGTGGTATCTTCACCTTTCATAACAGTCCTCTGAGGTATGATATGCAGAACCCTCATGGTATGGTGAAGGGAATCATCAGCATCGCCATAAAAATTGGCAACAGTATGTTGGGACCAGTCTTCCTTCCACGTCGCCTAACAGACCAGAACTATCAGCCTTTCTTGTGAGTGACTTTACCCCTCCCCCCCCCCCCCCTTGCAGGAAGAAGTGCCCCTGACAATTCGAAGGGCTATGTGGCTGCTACATGACGACGCTCCAGGCAACATCGCCGTTAACGTCCAGAAGCATCTCATTGTGCCTTCCCTGGTTCATGGATTGGAGTGCAGTCTCTCATTTGTCTATTCACAAATACAGAGTAAAATCCATTTTTATTCATGTAGAAAATTGGGGATCTCTCTGAGTTTAGCTTGGGAAACCTAATCCACTAGAGTGGCAGTTTTGAGGTTGCACTTGATAATGGACACAAGAATTAAGAAAAATCAATACACCTTCATAGGATTCGTGGGCCTTCAAAAGCACCTGAAAATTTAATAATAACAAGAATCTGTAAATTCTAAAGAAAATGGGTTTAAGCTGTAGGAAAAGAAGGATAATAACATGAGAGGTGGCATGAGCCCCCTCTCGTATTTCTATCTTAGTCTGAGTAGTTCGATCTTCCTCTATAATTGCATGCGGTGAAAAGTCGCTATTCCTTCACACATGGACTTCCCACGCAGCCTCTCTCGTCACCCGGGTGGTCTAGTGACAGGCGGGCTCTGCTGATCTTGAAAGGGTTAAGCCGACAGGTTTGAAGGAGTGGAGTGAATACTTTCCAGATGCCGACATTGTCATAAGAGTGGCGGAGACACGCCCGCAGGGGCCTGGAGGAGTGGCTGGGCTAGAGATTCCGTTACTTCACAGAAACTTAGCGAAAACACTTTCTGGCGGGCTACCAGCGAGGCGTGGGAAAGACTTGTGTTCCCAAGCAGTCTTGGGGGGCAAATTCCCGCGTTTTCTGCAAAATCGTAACTGTGATTGGCTTGCTCAGGGCATAGCTCCATGACGTAGCAAAATCGGCGCAGAAATTGGCACAAAGAATCTCCATTGGTGGAATAGTAGTGCTTCGGCAATAGAGTGGAATTTTCCGCCGGTTTTCGAGTTGCTGATTGGAACGTTTAACCACGGCCACTGTCATGGGGGCGGTAATGTTCTGTGTTCAGGTTGTACGGGTGCTCTAGTGAGAGTTATCTCTCGCCATTCGGTCGGAGTAGGTTACAAGTCTGAGCTCTCGCTGCTCTGGACAGGCTGCCTTCCGTTGGCTGTCTAATATACTTTTATTTAATTGTAACTGTTTGACGAAGTTGCTTAAGTTCCGACTTCAACGTAACTTTCCGAGTACAGTTGGCAATTGAGCGTTCTGCATACAAGCATCCTACGTTGTCTGTCTTGAGCAGTTTTGGCTAAAGTTGAGTGTATCGCAGTTACGATGTGACTTTGCTTGTTAAAATCAATCACTGTACCTTCAGTGATTGTGTGGCTAGCCTTCTTCCCCTCCCTCAGACGCGCATTTGTATTGCTAGGAAGTCTTCAGTCTGGAACAACCAGACCAGGATAATTTGTTTCGGGCTATACTCGCGACATTATCATCACCAAGACGGGACGTCGAAGCAACCAACCATCGCCTCCGGTACGCCAGATCGTGTTCTTGCAGTAAAGAAGACAGCTTGGTAATGTATGTCCGCAGCACAGGCAGATTAGGGATTTTCCTAGATGATAATCAGAGCTCAGCAGAGTGCGCCTGTTTGTCTTTTTCTAACTTTGTTCTGTCTTGGGTGTTCGTTGTCTGAGTTCTCACTACTGTAGCAGCAATTAATGTTTGGTTGGCTGTGTTTCTCTTAAAATTTGAGTTGCAAGGAATTGGCTCTACATACCACTTCGTCATAAACGTCACAATCTAGTTTTTGGGACAACTTCACCTTCACAGTATTTATTTGAGTGTCCAATTTGAACTGGTTCGATGTATTGTAAATGTTTCATCTGTTTTGTTTATTATTTTGAGTTTAGTCATAATAAATCATATTGTTATTTTGGACAGAATTGTCATTCTGTTAATCGGTAGAGCAACCCTTTCATTTCTAACTGCGTTAATGAAACTTTCCCTTATTTAACTTATTTATCAAATTAAATTATTGCAGCTGCTAAACTCTTTTCTACTCCACTTGCAGGGTCGATTACAGTCAGTTCGCATTTCTTTCTAATCCATGTGCAACAGCAAAAGTCGGAGTTAGAATAGGGGGTCTTAGAGCATCATTTACATATGAAGATTGTAATAGAATTTAGTGGTAAATACACTGCTAGCCCCGGCACCTCGCATAAAATGGCGACCCTTAGCCTCGGATCGTTCCTGTGAACCACTTATAAGCAAACAGTATTCTCAGTAGAAACATTCAAATTTTTTTTCTGTACTGTTTTTTAATGATTAATACCCAAGTTCTTTTTCTTGTACTTCTGTGATTAGTTTTAAGTAGCGGCGCATGATTACTGTTTTTGCTTTCAGCGTATATATTTGTTTGTTTCTTCATTGTTTTATGTGTTTGTTTGATGTGGTGTCCGTACCACATGACACTTTGTCGGGTTTGTGTGCAGTTTCTGTGCATGTAATTACAGCGTTGGAACGGCCTTGTTGAAATTTTATGTCTATGTGGAAAAATATACGGGGTAGATTATTTCTATTGTGCATTTTAGATAAAATTGTTTTTCATGAATGATCTCGAGAAGTAAGGCCTGACTATTATCGAGCGAAGCTAAAACAAAAGAGGATTGCATAATGGATAAGGGGCAGTTTACTGATGGGAATAGGTTCGGAGATGAGATGGGCACATTTTTACCAGGACAGGACGACAGGGTCATTGATGAGGAAAGTGATTTGGACGCGATCTTAGACAACGTCGCGGCCGTGATTATGATAGTGAGGTAGAGGATGAAACAGAGACAGGCACACAGGTCGAGACGGTAGCAGGAGTTTATAATCAAACGAACGAGAGCAGACAGGGGCCAGCTCGGTCACGTCAGAGCTCTAGCGCCCAGGTGTCCAGAGTTACATAGCCTATGTGTGACGAGGATCAAAAAGATGACATAAACCCAATACTGAGCTTCCTTCGATCAATGAAAGAAGAAGCTGACGAACAACGCAGGAAGGAGAAGGAAGAAGATGAGAAACAGCGTAAGAAGAAGAAGATACAATGTAAGAAGTAGAAGGAAGAAGATGAGAAACAACGTAAGAAGGAGAAGGAAGAAGCTGACGAACAGCGTAAGAAGGACACTGAGGCAATAATTTCGCATATAGGGGAAATTCGTGGGGAATTACTAACAATAAAGAAAGAATGTGGAGAAGTAAAACAAATGTCAATGGCTGCACAAAACGTAGCAGGCCTGGCCGAAACGGCAGCAATAGGGGCAATGAAAGTCGCGGAAGCAACTTCTAAACTCGCAGGGCGCTTGCGACGTACAACACAAGCCCACTCAAAATCCCTAGCGTTCTTAAAAACTCAAGGTAATATCGCGTTTACGAACACCACGAAACGAATAGAAGAAGTAGAGAGTCGGATAGCAAAACTAGAGCGAAACGGCACACAAGCACTGCGCGTTCGGATACCAGTGATGGAGTACAGAGAATTGTGTCTCTGAGGAAAAGCCGGCCGTGCTCTAGCCCAATGACCAAGTGCGGAACTAACAATGCACACGCAGAAACAGCGAGTAATAGCTCCAATAATTGTAGCCCACTTAGAAGAGGGAATTCTGAGTGACACTTCCACTGTGATACAGAGGTAGCACATCACAGTTATCAGCAAGATAGATCAGCACACTCAGCAGACGTGCAAGTATCGGAAACGAGTGACAACACCAGTGCGAGGTTCAGACAGGATTTTGATCACAATCACTTGCTGTCGATACTAAAATTCCTGAAGTTCAAAGAAAATGGAGGGTCGATGCATCCGAAGAGCTTGGTGATGCAGTTTACAAATTCATTACCGGCATCATGGCCAACACAGACAAAATTAGAATTCATGTGTGGACACATCGAAGGCCAAGCCGCGGAAAAGATTCGGGGTGTGGCAGCGACGTGTCGGACTTATCAGGAATTTGTTGGTGCATTCCTGCGGACCTACTGCTCAAAGGAAACGCAAGACAGGATTAAAGAGCAAAAAATATTTTGTCCTGAACTTGAAGTGCCCGGCATAGGAGCGCAACCAAATTTCTTGATGATTTACTCAAGAAGAATCAACTTTTAGATAGTCCATATAGCAACGGAGAAATCATTAAATTTTGCTTTCCCAAATTGCCAGTTAGGTACCAACAGACACATGTCGGTAAGTATGGATCTGACATAGAAGCATTCAAGAGTCTATTGCGCGAACTCGAAGTAGTCTTTGATAAACAAGACGCAAAGGACAAGAAGGAGGGGCAAAGTAACAAATACCATGGGCCAGGAAGGGAAGACGACAACAGATCGCATAATCGCACTGGTCAGTTAGGAAACCAGGGTTACGGAAGTCGAGGTTACGCTATTCAAGGTTATGGAAACCAGAGACACGGAAACCAAAACGTCAGGGAACAGGGTCAATCTGGACAAGGAATCTGGGATAGGAGGAATAACAAACGGCAAAGCGACCGTAATTGGAGAGAGCGAAACCAAGGACAACAGTGGAGCCAGGAGATTGAAACTAGACCCGCAAATCCTAATGCACGTCAGAGGAGGGGGAGCTTAACAAGGGATTGACGCCACACTAGTGCGAACACAGGCCGCCGGAATTTCGCACGTAATCTCGGACGTGGCCAACTACGGATGATAAATTACGAAGATTTATCAGAAATCCTGCTCGAAGAACATAAAACAACTCCTCGACAGGATCGGCAGCCTCTTATCACAGTATCAATAGCTGAAAAGTGTATGAATGCGATAATAGATAGTGGAAGCTACATAATAGCAATATCTGAGGCAGCATACAAGAGGTGCTCTCAGGAGGTGGACTGGCCTGTCCTATCGGTTAAGAAAACCAAAATAAAAGGGGCATTAGCAGGTAAATGTACGGAGGTCACCCAACAAACAAGACTGGAATTCTCTTCCAAGGACACAAAATAGAGTCTAACTTCTGGATCGTGCCAAATCTGGCGATCGACATGATAATGGAAACGGACTACCTAAATGAGCATGAAGCGATAGTTGATCTAGGACAAGGTGAAGTGGTTTTGAGGAAAGGGAATCCCGTCCACATTCAGTTCGACGACCAGCTGATCCCAGCTCAACTACCGTCTAACTGTGTACGGATAAACTATGCGTGTCAGAAGGACAGAAAGGAAGAACAGGTCGACGTTGCGGGTAGGGGAGAGGACACGGATGAGAATGAAGTCGTTATAATGGGAGAAATAAAGGAGATAAAATGGAAGCAATAAAGAATATAAGGTCCGACCAGCGCAAATAACTTCATAAATTACTAGTAAAATAAGCGGAGGTTTTCATTCCCAAGGCAGGATCAATAAAGAATATCCAATAGGAATTCCGTATACGTCCTCACAACCAGTTTCGTGTGCCACCCTACCCAATCCCCTTGGCATATCGACAGAAAGTAGCAGCTGAAATTACGCGAATGCTGAGTGAAGGAATAATAGAACCTACGGCTTCAGCCTATAATAACCCGTTAAGAGTAGTCGAGAAGGCAGATGGTAGTATTCGGTTAGTCTTGGACTCGCGACAAATTAATACCATAATAGAACCCGAAACAGACAGACCGGAACGATTAGAGGAACTCTTACAAAACTTCCATGGAATATCAATGTTATCAGTCGACCTAAAATCGAGTTTCTGGCAAATTGGTCTCCACCCAAATTGCAGACAGTACACAGCCTTTTTAGCATTTGGAAGATGTTACCGGTTTCGTCGTCTACCATTTGGTTTGAACATTTCGTCTGCCGCATTCATTCGGGGGCTGGACGGTATACTAAGCGATAATTTGAAACGTCATGTCACCAGCTATGTGGACGATTTGCTGATCGCGGAGAAATCTTGGGGAGAGCACAATGCGGACCTCGGTGAACTCCTAGCGACATTCAAGGAATATGGAGTGACTATCAATATCGAGAAATCGAATTTTGGGACATCTTCTGTCAAATTTCTAGGACATATCATCACGGGTGAGGGCATTGCGCCAAATCCCGAAAAGATCGAAGTGAATGAAAAGTTTCCCATTCCTACGACAAAGAAGCAGTTAAGGGGGTTCTTAGGGATCACGAATTTTGACAACCGCTTCATACATGTCAAAACTCAGAGCAGTCCTAGGTTGCACCAACTTACAGGAAAGAAGATTCCTTGGGAATGGGATGAGGTGGCCGAATTTGAATGGAAAGCATTAAAATTCGGATTATTACAAGCACCCATCCTCTCACACCCTAATTTAGCAGAAGAGCTTTGCATAGTAACAGACAGTTCATATTCAGGTCTGGGTGTCATGGTGTTCCAAGACTATGTACATGAAGGAAACAGGGTGTGGAAGACAACTGCGTTTGGTAGCAGAGTACTAGCCAAGAGTGAGAGGAATTATTCAGTAACCGAGTTAGAGGCGCTGGCTATTGTATGAGCGTTTAAAAAATTCAGGTACCTTCTGTTTGGTCGCAAGACGAGGGTCTACAGGGACCACAAGGCACTCGAGTTCCTGATGACTGTAAAGCTTAATCACAGGCGGCTCATTAGGTGGACATCATATCTGCAGCAGTACAATTTTTCGATAGAAAATATACCCGGCAGTCAGAACATTATTGCAGACGCCTTATCACGGTCACCGATCGGATTTGACCACAACATGGAAGAACATCTGGAGGAAAATCACTACTGCCTTTACTATATGCAAAAAGTTGCCTTTTAAAATTTTATTACCTGCAGTATGCAGGACATCAAGAAGGAGCAAGACAAGGACCCTGCCCTAGTGTTATTGAAACAGAAATGGATAGACAGAAGAGACCCCACCGTCAGGCAGTTCTACCCCTTGCGGAAAGGTATAATCTTCCACCGAAATTATACCAATGACACTGAATGGGGGGTATGCATCCCTGAACGCCTAATAAACAAGGTTATATGGCATACTCACCTCAGCTATGGACACTTCGGACCACGTAAGTGCAATCTCAAGCTAAGGACCATGTGTTACTTTCGAAACATGGAGCGTCGAATTCGGAGGGCACTATCGGTGTGTAAAGACTGCCAAAAGGCTAAGCACGCTACTGTGAGCATGCAGGCACCATTATACCCAATCGTACCGACCTAATTAAAACATTTAGCAGCAACAGATTTGATGGGGCCTTTGCCAAGAACAAGAAGAGGATATACTGTTATACTTACGTATTAGTCTTAGATGAACTAACGTCCAAATACGTTACCTTTACGGCACTGAAGGGGGCGACAGGACGAACTGTATCACTAGCCCTAATCCGGGATTTCCTACCACAGGTTGGTCATGTGAGTAAAATTATTTCTGATAACGGGCCACAGTTTAAATCAAAAACATGGAAGGAGACGTTGCGTCGATGTAAAATGACCCCATTTTTATATCATCACACCATTCGAGCTCGAATGCTGCCGAACGGGTTATTTAGGAACTCGGGAACTTGTGCCGTTTGCACTGTAACAAACAGCACACGACATGGGACGTTCTCCTTAAAGACTTCCAGGAGGTGATCAATGAGGCGCCCCATGGGATAACGAAACTGGCACCCATTACAGTACTGAATAACCGGATTCCTAAGGACTTGATAAACAAGGTCGTAAACTTCCCACCAAGGGCGCGAACGCAGTACCGAGCCGTAGTGGATTTGGCTCTCAAGAGGATACGGGCTGCAGCAGAGGTCAGGAAGAGACGTGCCGACAGGGGAGCTTGTATACGACACTTCCAAATTGGCCAAAGGGTGCTCGTGAAGTCTTTCCGACTCTCGAACAAACAAAAAATGAAATGCCAAAAATTCTATTCTGTTTACAACGGCCCGTACCGTATAAGGAGAGCAGCTCACCACAATGCTTATGAATTGGAGACGCTGAAAGGAAAGAAGTCCATAGGACTCTACCACATCTCTCACATAAAGGAGTCCGTGGAATAGTAGAAGGGTAAGTGGTGTACATAGTAGAATCGGCAAATACATGAACCTTGCTATAATAATAGTTTAAGTGGTGTACATAGTAGAATAGACAAAATATAGGAACCTTTCTTCGGGGAACAATACTCGTTGCATTAATAGATTAAGATTGTTAAAGTATTAACACGCTGCGTTGTTTTGTAAAAGAATTTGCTGCTGCTAGTCCGTTTGTTGTTTTTTTTTTGTTGTTTTTTTTTGTTTATGTTCGCTACTTCCAGTGTCGATGCAGTAGGAGGCACTACCATTCCATGAGCAATGTTTTTGTCCTTTCCCGTCTGGTGTCGCTGTTGAGGGATAATGATGAGTGAGGAGATGTCATACAAACGGGCGCATACAAAAACGTGCTCCTAGAAGCGTTCTGGGATGTCGTGATGCGCTCCATAGCGGCCACAACCAGTTCGTGAGACGTTCATACCAATGCTTGCAGGCACGCGTCAGTGCACTGCAAGATTGTGGTATATTGCGTGATTTCGAGGATGAATATGGGCAGTATAGTTTTTGCAGAGATACGCCAGCATCGTTGTCCTTCAAGTCAGGGTGAACCTGTGAGCGTTTGACTCCAATGGTGCTCTAGACTGTAGAAATGCGGACATAAAGCCTACCATGCAATGTGACTGTCACAGATGAATAACCAGGAAATTATACTTGAAGATTCGTGACATACTGTGTAGCTGGTGTGTGGTGGGCGACGGAATGCTCAACAGGAACCAGTCCTGGCTTGGTCATATTACATTGTCTTTGGAAAAGTGTGCATTGATCGCGAAAACCGCATCACATAGAAAAAAGAAATTGCAACTATAAATTTATTGTCTTGTATAACCATGGCTAACCCAGTCTCTGGAGTTTCAGTGAGGCGTAGTGAGAACTCGGAGGCCATGTCGTACGGCGCGCACATCACTGTCGCAATAGCGGCGAGCAGCGGGACATCTCAGCGTAACAGGAATTATGTAAGAGTGCTGTGTAAGGTAAAAAAAAAAAAAAAAAGGAGAGAGTACCATATACTAGCATAAGTTAAACTTTAGGATTCAACAATAACTAGATCCTTAATATTGTGGGGGTTTTCTACCACAAGAGTTTGGCGCGCTCCTGTTGGGATGCTATTTTTCAGGTCACCAAACCACAGACCCGAGATGGAGGGACGACCGGCGGGCGAAAGTAGAATAGTTGCATGCTCTTTATAGCACAGTAAAACTTCAACCTTCACAATAACATAATTTATTCAAAAGACATAGAATGTAGATCGTTGGCAAATGGTATTTAATTCTTGAGCATGTCTACTGTCGATCTATGTAAGCAATACTAATATTAGTGCGGGCCCGCACATTTAGTTGTTCATCCAATATAGCGTCACACACCGTGTACAGTAGTGAGATCGGTCTCTATACAAATATCAAGATAGATTATTTCCATGTCTAGATTAGATATACCAAGATTTTGTTATAATGATAGCCATAGATTGATAACTATAAAATTAAAATAAGAGTGTCTGAAATGACAGATCATCAATGTATCGTTATGTAAATTTATTATAACATAGAAGGTCATGGGAAAAAGTTAGGCATAAGATTTTTGTCAGAACTGTGCAGATGACGGGAATCGTGGCAATGCAGAGGCCAGCCGGAGCAAAAAACAAGAGGTCATCGGCTATCTGCAAGACGGGGAGCGTCAGCGCTCCACCTGACGAGAAGGGTGCGGCGGCGTCCGGTCCTACAAGCTGACAGTCACCCAGGCCGTATACCTGAGGGATTAGGCGGCAGACAGCCCTCGCCGGGCCACAGACGAAAGTGTGGCTGGCCGTTGACACTGACACGCGACCAGCACGCAACAGCCAGCTAGCTCTCCGGACGTGGCAGCCGTTTGGATGGATTCCCTGCGGCAGACCACGCTGTCGTGAGTACCCGACGAAGATCAGATAAGGTGTCAGAACCTGCGCCTCATGTGCCTCAGGACAGAAAGGGACGCTATATAATCACCTATTTGAGTTTTTAGATCTCACTAGCATTGGCCGATCTGCATACACAAAGCAGAATCGTGCCACAAACTCTAACAAATGAATTGTCTCATTTCTAACTTCTCCTCTCACTTAGAGAGCAGTTGTAGCAATCGTCGCTCGTAGTTCTATCCTGTCTAGATGACCTCACACACTTGTGGAGTCACTCCACGTGCCATCATCCCTCGTCGAACTGATATATTGGGAAACGTAAAGTGCTGTCAAAAGAGAGAAGAGACCTGGACTAATGATGTATCCACGAACAAGTAGACCTCAGAGACAATTAATCGACGTGAGGAGAGCCTATCACTATGTCATCCTACCGTACTGCCGTGATCATATGCGTGGGTCTTGTTGCAATCTCAACAGCGTACTGCAGATGCTTCAGCACACCCTATTGCTGCTGCAACAACGTAGCAACAACACCCGACATTTAGCCCTGTGTGATGTCAGTACTGTGGCCCCATCCCAAAAGCCCCCCTCCGATGCTCAAGACATGGAACCACGTGCATCAATGCACCTCCTCAGATAAACTAACGAATTTGCGAAGTGCTTCGAATATTTCTAACAATGTGATTTAGTGCCTCATTCTCAGCACAGTCGTGAACATTGTGCAATGTGCAAGCACAACTTGACACCCCATGAACGTTGTTTTTTTTCTTAAATTTCTTTCTCTACTGTTGTTTTTGTATTGTATGTTATACCTAGTACGTGTTTGTGTTTTGCATTGTAATTCTTATATAAGTAATAGAGTAGGGCGCACAAATTACTGTATTGTTCTCCACACCATGTTTTTTTGAATTCTGTATTTATTGTTGTGTGTATGCAAACAGTGTGCTTGAAGTCCACATAAACAGAAGCAGATACCACCACTGTCATTGTGAATCGACCATTAGTTTAGGGAACATTTTGCAAAGGTTATTATGGCTGCAGGAGAACAGAATGAATCGGGGGTTGCAATTAGATTCTGAAAGCTCACAAAGAGATTGTTAACTTAAATAGTAACATGTGTGATTGAGTTCAGGTTAGTTTAATGATTGAAATTGTTGTAACATCTTGTAACCTCTGTGAGAAATTTGGAGTTGAATATTTCCCCAACACAACTTGGAGGTAGCCTATACGATGTAGTGTTGAAAATGTTCTCGGGCTACAAGCCGCATCCGTGGTTAAAGTGCCATGATCTATCTCCACGCCCACTGTCAAGTTGTACGGCTGTCGATGGCTGCTGGTATGCCCTTATATACACTGGCTGCCCGCTATGAGGACACTGAGGCTCGCTGGATCGTCATATATGGGCATAAGTCGACTCGGCTTTCGCTGGATCTCGCTCCGCACTGAGCTGCTGGCCACAGTCTGTACTAAGGATGTTATTGGCGATTTCTTGTTTCGATTGCTTCTTTACTTACATAGTGCCGTTTAGAGCAACAACAAAACTGACCCAGTGACCGTTTTCTAGAGTGTGTTCAGCTGAAGCGGATCTCCCTGCACACAGTAGGCGATAAAAAGCCTCACGCTCCTTCCTGCGTTGCTCTCCAGTGGGTACTGTTTACCCATCATAAGACTAACCACACTTGCAAGGTATCCTGCACACCCCAGGTGTTCTCAGACCTGATGCATCTTAAACTGGGTAACTAACGGATTTCTTTCGTAGGCCTGAATGCCGAATTGATTTCGTGTTATTGCTTCGCAGCCGTTGCCTGTTCCTGAAGAACTTGTGTAGGTGGCTCACCTCAAGGGACAGGTTATCTGCACCCGAAGTCACCCATGCACGAAGTACCAATGTTAGCAACGCGGTGCGCTTCCGTGCCGGGTGATGACGGCTGATGGCGTGCAAGTACAGATCGGAGTGGATACGTTTTATGTAGACGCTGTGGTCAAAGAATACATTCCTTCTCTGGCGGTCAAAGACGCCGAAGGAGGGCGACACGCCGTCTTATTCTACTTCCATGTTGATGTTACTCATAATGCCGTTGAGAAGTTCAAAGAACTCGTCAAGCTTTTTACATCCATGGACCCAAATGGAGGACGTGCCACAACACACCGAAAGAAACACAAAACTTTGTTGCACCGTGTCTAATGCAATACCCTCGAAATTCTCCATTAAGGAAATATCGGTCTTCCCATTGCAATACCGTCCGTCTGGTCGTAGTATTGGCCGTTGTCCAAAAAATAAGATGACTTAGGAGTATACCTATGCAGTTCGACCACTTCACATACCATGAAATGGGTTACTACATCCAAACTGTATTTTATAGGCAAATTCGTAATCCATATCAAAAGTGACCATAATGTTACCAAATCTAAACCGATTAACTCAGCTGATAAAAACGGATCAGGTTTTGATATTATGTTCACAGTGACCCATAAGTGGAGCGAGGAGATAGACCAAGCACTTCACGACCTTGCATGTCGGTGAACCACTATATATACACATGGCACCTCTCCTAACAAGAGAAACTCCCCATCGCAACCCCCCCCCCCCCCCCTCAGATTTAGTGGTAAAATGGCACAGTGGACAGCCCGTCAAACACTGAACACAGCATGAAAACAAGAAGAAGTAGGTGTACTGAACTGTGAAAAAAACAAGCATAATAGAAACAGTGAACGGTCCAAGAACAAGATGTGTAATAAAGAGAAGCTTTAAATAGCAAAGGTGTCATGAGTAAGTGGTTTCGTGTTGCCCTGTGAAACTGGCGAGCCGTGTTCAAAACTCCGTCGTGCCGTTTATAATTTTCTTTTTTTCGGAATATTATAACATTGACTCTCACTGAAATTTTTGTTCTCTTTCTGTAGTCTTGCCGTTGGTCTTAATAGACATTGGTTATAGAATATGAGTCATTTGGTAAAAATGTGTCGCATGCAAATCTTATGAATAGGGAGAGCGGGCGAGATACCATACAGACGTCGTACAGAAATGAAAACAACAAATAGATGGGCGTGAACTCTGTTACAATAAAAGAATTCAGGAGTCAAGACTTCCAAAACGGAAACAGAAACTTTAAAAACGTTTCTTTTGACAGAGCACAGAGAAACTCTGTGCTTGCCAAATGCCGGCCACTGTGGCCGAGCTGTTCTAGGCGCTTCAGTCTGGAACCGCGCGACCACTACGGTCTCAGGTTCGAATCCTGCCTCGAGCATGGATGTGTGTGATGTCCTTAGGGTAGTTACGTTTAAGTAGTTCTAAGTTCCAAAGGACTGGTGACCTCAGAAGTTAAGTCGTATAGTGCTCAGAGCGATTTGAACCATTTTTTGTGATACAGCGTTGTACACAATGGTTCCGTATTCAAATCGAGAGCTTGGCTACGTGGTGTTTACTTATGGAAAGGCAACTTGCAACGGGCAGCAATGTCGTATTAGGAGTCCTATCCCCGCCCAGAACAACCACAGTATTCGCGGTTTTTTTGCAACAGGGTTTCACCGTTTGACTAAGACAGGGTCGTTTCAGGAAGCAGGAAACAACGAAGGACCTACCCAAAATATTCGGAAACCGAACTTCGAGGAAAATACGATTAACACCGTGGAAAGCGACCGCTGGTCAGTACCAGGCGGTCGGGCCGCCAGTACAGGGTAAGCCAGACAGCCAGACGACCGTGCGAAACATTCTCCATGGCTACCCTTATCACTTACAGCTTGTGCAGGGCTTACTAGCGACAGACTTTTCACATCCGGAGTACTTTTGTTACTGGCTTCTTCACCAGGCAACCACGATTCTAGGATCTGTGTAATCCATCCTACTCTGCGATGAGGTCACCATTACGTGGAGTGGAATCTTCAACTATCATAGCAGTCATCTGAGGGATAGTGTGCAGAACCCTCACGGTATGGTGAAAGCGAATCATCAGCATCGGTGCATCCGGAATGTGTGGACCGGGATAATTGGCGATCGTATTTTGGGACCGGTCTTCCATTCACGTCGCCTGACAAGGCCGGAACTATCGGCGTTTCCCTGCAGGAAGAAGTGCCATTGCCGATTCAAAGGGTTATGTAGCTGCTACATGACTACGCTCCAGGCCACATCGCCGTTAACCTTCGGAAGCGTCTCAATCGTGGCTTCCCTGGTCGATGGATCGGAGTGCACTCTCTATTTTGTCTATCACATGGACAGAGTAAAATTCATTTCTATTCGTGTAGAAATTTGGGGATCTCTAGAGTTTGGCTTGGGAAAGCTAAAGCCACCAGAGAGGCAGTTCTGAGGTTGCACCTGATAATGGACACAAGAATTAAGAAAAATCAATATACCTTCGTAGCGTTCGTGGGCCTTCAAAAGCTCTTGAAAATGTAATAATAACAAGAATCTGCAAATTCTGAACCAAATAGGTTTAAGCTATAGGGAAACAAACATAATATACAATATGTACTAAAGCAATGAAGGAAAGTAATTATGGAGGACTAGGAGCAAAAGTCGGCCGTGATGGCCAAGCGGTTAAAGGCGCTACAGTCAGAAACCGTGTGACCGCTACGGACGCAGGATCGAATCCTGCCTCGGGCATGGATGTGTGTGATGTCCATAGGTTAGTTAGGTTTAAGTAGTTCTAAGTTCTAGGGGACTGATGACCTGAGGTGTTAAGTCTCATAGTGCTCAGAGCCATTTGAACCATTTGAACTAGGAGCAAAATGCCCGGATTGAAACGAGTCTAAGGAAGATACGCATTCTTTTCACACTATTGTTTGCTGTTTCTATCGAAGATGCAAAGACGGAAATAGAAGAAAGTTTGAAGAGAGAGATTAAAATGCAGGGTGAAAGGCTATCAATGAAACGAGTCACTGCCGACATTGCCATCCCCAACCAAAGTGAAGATGAATTACAGGACCTGTTCAGTGGAATCAATAGTCTCATGAGAATAGAATATCCACGATGTGTAAACCGAAGGAGGACCAGCAGAATTTAACTTAGCGAAACCTTAACATCAAAACTCATGCCCAAGAAACTGATGAAGTGAACGATATTTGCTACATAGGAAGCAAAATAACACAGCATTGAAGAATCAAGGAGGACATTAAAAGCAAAGTAACATAGGCGACTGGGACATTCATGACTAAAAGTACTCTACTAATATCCCATATAGATTTTAATTTGAAGAATATATTAGTGAGTATGTATGTGTGGAGCACTGAATTTCACAGTAATTTATCGCGGACAGTAGGAAAACAGGCGAGGAAGGAAATCGAAGAGCATGAGGTGTCATGCAGTAGAAGGATTGTGAAAATTACATTAACTATTAAGAGAAGGAATACGGAGGTTCTGTGCACAATGGAAAATACTAAGCTGAAGATGGGTCTTGTGAGGACATTTTAAGACATGCGTTAAGACATCACGGAACACATTCAGTGTCATTAGAGGGATCTACAGAGGGTAAAAACTGTAGGGGACGACAGATATTTGGATACATGCAACAAATAATTGACAAAGGTGGATACTCTGAGATGAAGAAGTTGGCACAGGACACAAAATCGTGACGGTCCACATCAAACCAATCACGAGGCTGATGACCACAAAGAAAAGCCAACAATGACTTACACAGAAGAATTCAAGACTTTATTCTGCCTGTAAAGCCTTGGCCTCTTAATCTGCTTACACTGATATTGGCATAGCAGTGACACCTTCATATCGTCACGTGAAGCATGTGAATTTACGTAAAACTTTAACTTTGTTTTATCATTATTCAGTTGTTTGGCAAATTTTATAGGATCTATAGCGAGTATCTGTCTCCTCCTTCTGTGTGTAGACAGCCTAATACTTATCATCAGCTTAAACCTGTTTCTCCACTTTCAAACACATCGGCTACTAAAGACCACATGTTCCACAAGCGTTCCAGAGAGCACCTGATTCTTTTATGTTCTTTTCTACTTTTTTTCTCTTGCTTAAGCATAGCATTTTTTCAAAGCTGCAGTGTGTGGTTCACGTGGCACGTGCAGCATCATTTCTGTGTACCCACACGTGGACGTCTTAGCGAAACAACAATCTCCAGTTTTCTCCCCCGAATGCGAGAATACTATGTTGGAAGCCACCTATATAGGGAGAAATGATCGTGTAATAAAATGAGAGAAATCTGAGCTCGTGCAGAACAGCACCATCATTCTCCTCACATGCCCTCAATCTACGAGACACTGTGGAGATGTTTGAAACTGGGACGATGTCTGGAGATCAGCAACTTGACAGAACCAGCGCTCGTCCCCTTTGCCAGAAAGGTGTAGAACAAACTGCCAACACCGCTTGATGTACCAGGGCTGTTATTCCTCCAAGTACTGACCGTGCCAAATGTTACTCAACTTCGCTGATCTGACTGAGCTCTAGTATTCAACGAGGAAAGCCGGCCAGAGTGGCCGAGTGGTTCTAGGAGCTACAGTCTGGAACCGAGCGACCGCTACGGTCGCAGGTTCCAATCCTGCCTCGGGCATGGATGTGTGTGATGTCCTTAGGTTAGTTAGGTTTAATTAGATTTAAGTTCTAGGCGACTGATGACCTCAGAAGTTAAGTCGCATAGTGCTCAGAGTCATTTCAACCATTTTTCAACGAGGAAAGCGAAGGATGTCCAGATGCTGTTGATTAGTGGGTGTTTCGCCGTCTGCAAACCACCCAGTTCTCGTAAGAGGACAGTGTCTTCATGCTGGAACGCTCGAAGGCCTAAAGCCCAAGGATTCTGTTCCACCTCTGTTTGCGTGCAGTGTCTAGCCTGTCCACAATCTTATATGCTACATCCTGTTCACCACACCTGAGAAATTCTTGGTATCTGTTTTCACTGCAGCACTACACTATGGGATATACTCCTTACGATAGTAGTGGGGCAAAGAGAGTGACACCCCACCTTGCATTGTTGCCAAATTTATTCAAGATGGTGGATCCAAGATGACAGCGATGGATACAGCAACGTCTCAACGACCTAATGGCGAAAAGTTCAAATTTTGGTGGGGAAATTAGGTCAGTTGGGGAACCTTCACTAACGTAACATTCTGCACTCCCCCCCTCCCTCCCTCTCCCCCATATAAAAATGGCGGGAAGTTCAAATTTCGGCAGAAAAAACGTCACTTGGACTACCTAAGAATATGGGAAAAAAGGTCAATTGGGTTATCTCCTCTAACCTCAGACATCCAATCACCACTTCTCCCTTGGAATTGGTGGGAAAAGGACTCAGCCCGTGCTGGGCTGCTGGATGGGATAGATGTAAGTTTTTATTTTGCATGTAGTGTTTATTTAAACAATTTGAGTTGTCATAGGCAGTAGCTCTATCCAGTGTGCTCACTGTGAGGTCCACAGTTCTACTGACCTAGTACACAATACTGCCACCAGAGGGCACTATCATCCCATGGCGGTCTGGGGGGGAAAATGACAGGGAAAGGATTCAGTGGGTGTCCAGCTGCTATGTAGAGGAAGGGGTGTACTTTATTTATTTTGGAACAATTTATTTAGGGACGGATTTCACAAAGTATGTTTATGACCCTAACACAAAACACTCACCATGTTGTGCTTGAGGCCACATTAAACTCCCAATAAACCTGGAAACTGCTCATAAATTACTGAAATAATGCATTACAATGATGAATAGACACGCAAACAACTCGTAAATTACCGGAATAATACATAGCACAGCCTAGAGACCTGTTCACAAAATAATTCCACAGACACGTTCACTACACGTAAAATTGTCAAAATATTACATATACAACGCTCTGACACAAGCTCACAACGCTTAAATAGCCAGGAATCATGCAGTGCACTAACAATCATTGTATTTAAAATTGCTTTCGAACGATTGTTAAGAAAGTCGACCATGATGTATCAGGTAACGGTTGGAAAAGTGTTTTATAACCAATATTTTGCCAATTTTACGTGTAGTGAACGTGTCTGTTGCATTATTTTGCGAACAGGTCTCTGGGCTGTGCTATGCATTATTTCGGTAATTTACGAGTTATTTCTGTGCCTGTACATCAGTGTACTGCATTATTTCGGTAATTTATGAGCAGTTTCCAGGTCTGTTGGCTATTTAATGTGTCCCCAAGCATGTCATGGCGAGTGTTTTGTATGAGGGTTATAAATATACTATCCATCACTTTGTTTTTTGTATGAGGGTTATAAATATACTTTCCATCCCTTTGTTTTTTGTATGAGGGTTATAAATATACTACCCATCCCCAAATAAATTGTTCCAAAGTAAATAAAGTACACTCTTCCCTCTTCACAGCAGCTGGACACGGACTGAGTCCTTTTCCGGACATTTTCCCCCCATAGATCGGCAGCGCCCTCTGGTGGCTGTACTATGTACTAGGTCGATAGGATTCCGGACCTCACAGTGAACTCACTGGATGGCGCTACTACCTATGAGAACTGAAATGCTTTAAAGAAACACTGCATGCAGAATAAAAAGTTACATCCATCCCATCCAGCAGCCCAGCACAGGCTGAGTCCTTTTCCGACCAATTTCAAGGAACAGGTGATGGTTCGATTACTTAGGTTGGTGGAGGTAGCCCAAGTGACCCCATTTTCTTAGGTTAGTGCAGGTACCCCAAATGACCTTTTTTCCTCCAAACTTTGAACTTCACACCATTTTCTTGGAAGGGGAAGGGGTGACGAGTGAAGGGGCTGGGAAGGTGGTAACGTTAGTGGAGATAGCCGAGTTGACCAATTTCCCATCAAAATTTGAACTCTCCACCATGACATCATTGCAGTGTTGCCGTATATATCGCCGCCTTCTTGGATCCGCCATCTTGAATAACGTTGGCAACAATACCATGTGGAGTGACGTTCTCGTTGTCACACTACTTACGATAACATTGATGTATGATCTTATTGGCTTTGCTGATTACTGAGATGTTAAATCTTTATTAGTCTGTGTTCATTGGCGTAGTAAATCTATGATATTTTTCATTATTATTGTTCAAAAGTGCATCAATTTGCTTTCTAAAAGTTCCATGGTAGTTGAGTGACGTTTGAAGGGGAACCTGGGTGTCAATCCCAATGAGGACAACTTGGTGCTGGCTGCATCTAAAGTGAGGAAGGACTCTTCGTTTTCTATCTGAAACAAGATTGTGGTTTCCGTGGAAATAAAGCAGAGGTCAGGGTTGTACTCTATTTGTCATGCAGCAGATCTGAAATTTCTCATCATCAACTAAATGCAGGTCTTGATGTACTATCAAGACGGTTAGAATCGTGCTCTTCATTTCGATGCTCATATCCTTTCACATATATAATGTTTATTCAAGTCAGTGCTCACAAAAATAATTAATTGATTATATGTGGCCAGCCGGATTGGCCGAGCGGTTCTAGGTGCTATAGTCTGGAACCGTGCGACCGCTACGATCGCAGGTTCGAATCCTGCCTCGGGCATTAATGTGTGTGATGTCCTTAGGTTAGTTAGGTTTAAGTAGTTGTAAGTTCTAGGGGGCTGATGACCTCAGAACTTAAGTCCCATAGTGCTCAAAGCCTTTTGAACCATTTGAATTTGAATGTATGTGTTTCGAAAGCCTGATCATTATCAGGAGCACATAAACATACAGTGAAGAGCCAAGGATAATGGCACACCTGTCTAATATCATGTAGGGCCTCTGCGAGCACGCAGAAGTGCCGCAAGACGATGTGGCACGGACTCGACTAATGCCTGAAGTAGTGTTGGAGGAAACCGACATCATGAATCCTTCACGGCTGTCCATAAATCTTTCAGGGCTGTGCATAAATCCTTAAGAGTACGAGGGGGACGGAGGTTTCTTCTGAACAGCATGTTGCAAGGCATCACAGATATATGCTCAATAATGTTCACTTCTGGGGAGTTTGGTGGCCAGCGGAAGTGTTCAAACTCAAAAGAGTGTTCATGGAGCCACTCTACAGTATTTCTAGACTTGTGGGGTGTCGCATTGTCCTGCTGGAATCACTCAAGTCCGTCGGAATGCACAATGGGCATGAATGGATACAGGTGATCAGACGGGACACTTCTATACGTGTCACCTGTCAGAGTCGTATCTTGACGTATCAGGAATCCCATATCACTCCAACTGCACACGCTCCATCATCTGACAGTTCCCTGCTTCTTGCAGGATCCAAGGATTCATTAGGTTGCCTTTATATCCCTACTCGTCCATCTGCTCGATACAATTTGAAACGAGACTCCTCCCACCAGGTAACATGTTTCCAATGTCGGTGCTGAAGGGCCCAAGGGAGGCATAAAACTTTGTGTTGTGCAGTCATCAAGAATATACGAGTGCCCCTTCCGCTCAGAAAACCCATATCGACGATGATTCGTAGGCTCACACTTGCTGAATGCTCAACATTGAAATTTGCAGCAATTTGCGGAAGCTTTGCACTTCTGTCACGTTGAACGATTCTCTTCAGTAGTCTTTGGCCGCGTTTTGGCGTGATCTTTTTCCGACCGCAGCGACGTCGGAGATTTGATGTTTTACCAGATTACTGATATTCACGCTACACCCGTGAAATGGTGGGGAAAATCCCCACTAGATCGCTACATTAGAAATGCTGTGTTTCATCGCTCGTGCGCCGACTATAATACCACGTTCAGACCCACTTAAATCTTGATTACCTACCATAACAGCAGCAGTAACCAATCTAATAACTGCGCCATACACTTGTTGTCTTATATGGGCGTTGCCAACCGCAGCTCCGTATTCTGCCCATTTACGTATCTCTGTATTGGAATAGTCATGCCTATTCCACTTTATTTGGCGTTTCAGTGTGTCTTAGACACGGCTGTGTCATTTAATGCCAGCAGTCAACATTTAAATGAGGCTCCTGTTCGAATGTTATTCTAAGGGCTAGAATATAGCCTTGTACGGAAGTGAAACGTGAATAATGAGCAGTTCAGACAGGATGAGAAAAAGAGCTTTTTAACTGCTCCAGGAGATTGCTGGTGATTATGTGGGTATACCAGATAATTAATGAGGAAAAACTGAAGCGGAATGGAGGATAAGCGATTTTTGGTACGAGTTGACTAAAATAAGTGATTGTTTAATAGGACATATCCTCTGGCATCTAGATATATGGAGTTCGATAATGGATGCAAGCAATGGGGGTTAAAGTTGACTACAGTAAACAATATCAAACGGATAAAGTTTGTTGTAACTACATAGTAATAAACGGGCTTGCGTAAAGCAGACCAATATGAAAATGAGGTCAAACGAATTTTGTATGACCATTTTATTAGATTTATGCTGTAAATATAGAACTGGCAAGTCCAGGATTTACTTAACATTACCACTGAAAACACGAGTCCAGTAACTGCCATTAAGGTACCACAAACTGTATTTCAACTTAGAAAATGGTTCAAATGGCTCTGAGCACTATGGGACTCAACTGCTGAGGTCATTAGTCCCCTAGAACTTAGAACTAGTTAAACCTAACTAACCTAAGGACATCACACACATCCATGCCCGTGGCAGGATTCGAACCTGCGACCGTAGCAGTCGCACGGTTCCGGACTGCGCGCCTAGAACCGCGAGACCACCGCGGCCGGCATTTCAACTTAGAAACCCTGCCCCATGAATAACCCCAGACGTACAGCCAATTGCTGCAGCACTGAGGCACGTTAACAGATTGAAGATGAGACTGCGTTGTCGCCAACATTAATTCCCTGTAGCCCAACCATCAAAGAGCGAGTACACCTTGAAACTGAAAGTGGCTCATCAATATAAGAGGATTGCGGTCATGTGCTCTAAGTCCTTACGAACAAGAATCAATCATGATGCACCTTAGTTTAGCGTAGATAGATCAGTGGATAGCGAAATAAATTAAGAATTAACAGTAAATTATAAATGAAATATACTGAGAACTTGATTTCGTAGGGTAGACAGGCAGTCCTCAATCCAAAAATTAGCATTAACCATGCCTTTGCACATATCAAACAGAAATCTAGTGCTGGTAGTGGCTTCAGAGATGTAGTTGCTAAACACACTCCATACAAATTACAAAAATGGATGTACATATGTATGTATGTATGTATGTATGTATGACGGTTGGAACTTTAATAGTGGCAACTTTTATTTACAGCTCGTACAACATAGATACGTGTTTCAAAGTTTTACTGAGCTTCAGAATAGTCACCAGCGTGTATAACCAATTGCCAGCGACGTGGAAGTCGTAGGATACTCTTAGCAGTGGCAGATGCACTGTGGTGGTAAGAACTACCCACCTATCAATGGGTAGCGACGGGGTTGAAGAAACTGTGTACTACGCGTAGTACTCATACCTTAGGCGTTCAGTATTTGAGAAAGAGAGTGCTTAGACACTTGCAAGACACTTTGAACATAATTTCAAGCATTTAAAAAAGTCTTTCTCGCCGACGTACCTCGCAAAATGTTGAAAGGTAACAGTTAATCGTTAACTACTTTTTCGATGTTCATGCAGTAAAACTGTCACATGAAACATGATGTTGGAATTTATTACTTTTTTACTACTAACTGTATTCGCGGCAAATTTTGCAGACCTTATTCAAACGTCACACTGAACGTACCAGAAAAATGACATCATTTTATGACGCTTAGTTCAAATGATATGACGTCATAAGAATAATTCATCTGACGTGACGTTTTAATTCGTTTCTATTCGGAACACTTTTCTCTGACAGTATCGACTTATGCCGCTGAATGCATCTACAAAATTTATTCGTTGTATGAAACGCAGTTCGGGAAGTATGGTGTGGTAAACGTTGAACTACGTGAAAACGAAACTTCAGGGCGCAGTTCGCTATAAACACAGATCAAATATGCGTAAAAACACCCGTCTAATACATTAAATATGTGTGGAGCATATCTGATAGGTGCGTATGCGGACAATGCCATGGGTTAAAAGGTCATGCTAAACCCTTGAAGCGATTTCAGAACAATTGCGTACACACATTTGTTACAATCTGGAAACAAATATTGCAAGGCTCAGAACCATCAGTCTCCTATTACGGCGAGTGTCATAACGTATCTTCGTCAGAAGCGAGGAAGAAGAGATGAAAGTAGAGGGCAAACGATGTTCTACACCAGTTAAATTAACTATGCAAATTAATTAACTGGTCAATTAATTACTCAAAATCCTTGATGATGTCCTGGATTTTTCTCAGCCATCACGTGGGTTCCTTTCCCCCACCAACACTCTTCCATCACTTCCCCTCTCCCCTGCCCCTCTACCATCACACCACAAGCACCCACCCCTGGGATGGATGAAAACTCGTTCTTTCTGCATTGAGCTGCCGGACTGGGATGATCAATATACACTCCTGGAAATTGAAATAAGAACACCGTGAATTCATTGTCCCAGGAAGGGGAAACTTTATTGACACATTCCTGGGGTCAGATACATCACATGATCACACTGACAGAACCACGGGCACATAATCACAGGCAACAGAGCATGCACAATGTCGGCACTAGTACAGTGTATATCCACCTTTCGCAGCAATGCAGGCTGCTATTCTCCCATGGAGACGATCGTAGAGATGCTGGATGTAGTCCTGTGGAACGGCTTGCCATGCCATTTCCACCTGGCGCCTCAGTTGGACCAGCGTTCGTGCTGGATGTGCAGACCACGTGAGACGACGCTTCATCCAGTCCCAAACATGCTCAATGGGGGACAGATCCGGAGATCTTGCTGGCCAGGGTAGTTGACTTACACCTTCTAGAGCACGTTGGGTGGCACGGGATACATGCGGACCTGCATTGTCCTGTTGGAACAGCAAGTTCCCTTGCCGGTCTAGGAATGGTAGAACGATGGGTTCGATGACGGTTTGGATGTACCGTGCACTATTCAGTGTCCCCTCGACGATCACCAGTGGTGTGCGGCCAGTGTAGGAGATCGCTCCCCACACCATGATGCCGGGTGTTGGCCCTGTGTGCCTCGGTCGTATGCAGTCCTGATTGTGGCGCTCACCTGCACGGCGCCAAACACGCATACGACCATCATTGGCACCAAGGCAGAAGCGACTCTCATCGCTGAAGACGACACGTCTCCATTCGTCCCTCCATTCACGCCTGTCGCGACACCACTGGATGCGGGCTGCACGATGTTGGGGCGTGAGCGGAAGACGGCCTAACGGTGTGCGGGACCGTAGCCCAGCTTCATGGAGACGGTTGCGAATGGTCCTCGCCGATACCCCAGGAGCAACAGTGTCCCTAATTTGCTGGGAAGTGGCGGTGCGGTCCCCTACGGCACTGCGTAGGATCCTACGGTCTTGGCGTGCATCCGTGCGTCGCTGCGGTCGGGTCCCAGGTCGACGGGCACGTGCACCTTCCGCCGACCACTGGCGACAACATCGATGTACTGTGGAGACCTCACGCCCCACGTGTTGAGCAATTCGGCGGTACGTCCACCCGGCCTCCCGCATACCCACTATACGCCCTCGCTCAAAGTCCGTCAACTGCACATACGGTTCACGTCCACGCTGTCGCGGCATGCTACCAGTGTTAAAGACTGCGATGGAGCTCCGTATGCCACGGCAAACTGGCTGACACTGACGGCAGCGGTGCACAAATGCTGCGCAGCTAGCGCCATTCGACGGCCAACACCGCGGTTCCTGGTGTGTCCGCTGTGCCGTGCGTGTGATCATTGCTTGTACAGCCCTCTCGCAGTGTCCGGAGCAAGTATGGTGGGTCTGACACACCAGTGTCAATGTGTTCTTTTTTCCATTTCCTGGAGTGTACTAGTTATTTGAACAATTTCATCCTGTTTGTTTACTTATTTATTTAAACAATTGTGATTGCCACCATCAGATTACATTCCCTCTCAGAAAATAATGGTGGGGAATCCAAATTTATTGGCGGGAATATCAAATTTTGTGTGTTCACCCTCAGGTCTGGAAACCAACTGACCAAGTTCATAAGACCACCATCAGATGTCACTATTCGCCCTCCCCACTGCCACTCCCACACCCACTGCCAATACCACTGCCATTCCCTGTCCCCTCCTCCACTTGCGATGGGGCTTCAGTCTGTGTTTAGCTCCTGCATAGAATAGACGTAAGTATTTATTTTTTACACACTGCATAACATTATTTGTTTAAACAATTTGTGTTGCAAAGGGATAGTTGCCATTGATCGAGCACTAGACAGTAGCTCCATCCAGTTTCATCAATAACTGCTGGACGTGGAGTGGATATTTTCGCTATTAGTCTAGTACCATAGGACTGCTCCAGCCATTCTATCCAGTTGTCCTATATATGAAGGATGGGTAAATAATGATAGAACAGCAAGCTATCACTGAAGTACAGGGGAGTAGCCTCCCGTGATCTACAAGTGGATAGTACTGGGAGGAACATAAGGTTGGATAATAATATTAGAACTGTAGCCCACCGTCCCAGTGCGCCTGTTTTATCTTTTGCTTATTATTATTTCATACCCCTAACCCATGTCGGCAGGGGTGGGCTGACAGCGGCGTAATCCGCCACTCTTCAGCCAAGAGACTACATAAAATATCACAGGAGAACGGTAAATAGATAAAAAACTGGAACAAAGATCAAGTTTACTCATGAGGAGTAGAAACAATTGGAGTTAAAATATACAAAAGGAAGGGGGTAGTTTGATGAGGCATGTGTACATAAAATCAATATATAATTCAAATAGCACTTGATAAAGTTGTAGCACAAAAACGCCGGCTACACAAAGAATGGCGTTCACAGTATGGAACCCAAACAGGATGAGGACACTGAATACACACTCCACTTACATGACATACACAGCAAAGTCCTATACACAACAGAGAGTAACTAGATAAAAATTGGATCTACCAAGGGAAGGGAGTTCAGACAGGATGGAGAGTGGAAAGAGAAAAGGGTGGCTGGTGGAGGAGGAGGAGGCAGGAAGGGGCAGAAGTGGTGAACCAGTAACGCAGCAAGGTGTCAGAAGGCACGGAGGGTGGCTAGGGAGCAGTCCAGGTGGCAGTGCAAGGACTGGGAAAGAAGAAGGGAGAAGAATGAGGAGGGAATAGGAGGGAGGAAACGACAGAGGGGAGGTGGAGTGACCGTTTCAGAGAAGGAGTGGGAGAAGAGGGCCAGAGTTGCAAGGAAGGATAAATATCAGGGCAAAGCACATTATCTGCGACAAGGAGATGCTGGAAGCCTCTTTGGGAGAGGTGGTCGAGGGTGTGGAGATGGAGAGAGGGTGGGACACATCACAGAGGCACTGCAGCAGATGGGAAGTGTAAAGGTGTCATCAGGGGGTTAGGTGGATTGTGGTGGCGGCTGGTGTAGAGGATATGGATATATTCAAGGAAAAGGAGGCGATGTGGGAAAGGAATGAGGTCATGGATGATCCTCATGTGGGACAAGGAGACAGATATGGGAAGCGAGCTGGGGTGCATGGTGGTCAAGGATTTGTAGGTCTTTATAGATTTTAGGAGGGGTTAGACACAGGCGACAGTGGCATAACAAAGGATGGGACAGATAAAGGATTTATAGGTATGAAGGATGGTGGAAGGATGCAATCCTCATGTCCAGCTGGACAAGAGTTTCGGGAGGGAGAGTCAATTACTGGCCTTGTGTTGGATGGTAAGGAGATGGGAAGCCCAGTTGATGTGACGGTCAAAGGTGAGGCCAAGGTATTTTGAGGTGGGAGTAAGTTGGATGGGATGGTCATAGATGGTGAGGTAGAAATCATCGAGCCAGAAGGAAGTATTGTGTGGCCATTGCAAGGCGCCACTGGAGGCATCAAGCAGTAAACTGCACTAGATTAGTTTGGAGGGAGCGGTGGGACCGTTGAATGGTAGGATAGAGGGCAAGGAAGGCGATTTTATCAGCATATTGAAGGAGATGCATGGGTAGGGATGGTTTGTACATATCACCGGTGTTCAGAAGATACAGAAGAAGGAGGAAGGACAGAGCCTCGGGGCACACCTGCAGTAGGGTAGATGGTATGGGAATTGGTATTATAAATGGAGACACAGGAAGGACAATGGGAGAGGAAGGACATAATGAGACAGATGAAGTTCATAGGAATGGTGTAGTTTAGAAAGGAGCCCAAAATGACATACATGGTCATAGGCGTTCCGGAGGTAAGGCGAAACAAAAATAGCAGAGTGACGGGAGTTATGTTGGAGGGAGAGGAGGTGAATAAGGTTAAGAGGCTGGTCATTGACAGAGAAGGAGGACCAGAAACCACAATGGGTAGGAGGGAACTGACCAGAAGTAGGAGGGTACTATACCCACTTTATTCGACTTCTCGTGAAGGAATGAAATGAGCTGAATTCCACATAGTCAGTACATTTCGAAATTTGTTTATGCAAAGAGTACAACAGGAGTTCTAAACTTGTACTGACAAGCGCTAGTAATACAGACTGGTATTCTTATTCCAGTACTGCAACTGGCATTTAGTGAAGACTGCTCCATACAAATCTTACATCACCTGTCCAGTTACACATGTACTTCTCCATGCTTCCATGCTGAGTAGCTTAGCACTCCTTATAAGTGTACAAGTACAGTAGCTATGAGACTGATAAATTTGTCATTGTCGTGATAACACGCGATTAAGAAAGAGAAGAAATGTATGGTATATGTATAATAGAGCTTCAGATCAAGAGAGTTTGAAACATTTTACGTAAATCACTTGTGCTATCAGGTCTGTAGAATTGTTTTAGTGTTTGGTTTTCATACCAAGAACGTACTGGGCAGAGTGAAATCCTCATAGAACATAAACATACACTTCTAAGTCTACACAGCTCTGGACTTAAGCATGATGTAACGTTAAAGCAGTGTGATTCCTGATATGTTAATGGTATGGACTGAAACACTGTTAATACTCCAATGCAGGAACTATAGTTCCAACATCTTGCATAAATTGACCATGCAAGTTTTCTATTCCACTCACTATGGTGAGAAACTTTAAGATGATAGTATCATTACTTTCTACACCAAAGGAAAAAAAAACATAGGTTCATTGTGATCCATGCACACTATAGCTTCCGGGAGGTATACAGTGCCCAACATTTCACATCTGATTATGTTTCATAAATCAGTCTCGCATCAGCCCAATAAGATGATCATCAGCAACAGAAAATATATGAAACATCTTATGAGAAAATAGACAAATGCACAGCAGTCGACTGCAGATCATACCACACAACTGATACACCCTGAGATAACAACAAAAGAAAATGGTTTAACGTGAGATGAATTACCTGTCACAACGTCTCCCTCTCTCCAGAGTGCATAATCAGTAAACCATTAAACCATACATCGTTACAATGCCTCTAAGCCGATTAGCCCGTCTGCTTTCTATCACCCTTTGCGCAGGTCCATGTCAATTTATAGGCATTTGGTTCTCTTCTTCGAGGAAGCATCAAAGACAGCATTCAACTTATATCTATCCCTATTACTACAATAGACACACAGCACAATGTTACTGAAAACCATGCAGCAACTGTTCTGCAAGCTTTTGCAGCTGTCTTATCATTGTCCACAAAAATGACTGCTCCCCAGGTTACCAGCGCTTCCATGTCAAAATGTCTTGTATTCATCGTCTTGTCATATTCTCATTTCCATGTGTAAGGATTATCCTGAACCAAGCAGACATGTAAGTACTTCCTCATTCTCGCTCATTTTCTCGGAATTTTGCCGTGTTTTCCCTCAATTTATACCTATTTCCCGCATGTTATGTCACTTCTGCTGATGTGATGATGACATCACTTCTCACCATATGTTCTGAAATTGCTTGTAAATGTAGTACATTTGTCAACATCTAGTGCAACTGCGCTGTTTTTCTGTATATGTATGTATATGCCTGTACTGATTTCACATAGGGGCCACATGGCACAGGGTAGGTTTGGGATAGGATTAGGATAGAGCTCGCAGATGGATCCATCACATGTTATGTCATGGATAGGGGTCGAGGGGGGATCCGCCATATATTACAGTCACGATGGGGTTTGAAGATGAATCCGCCATGCATTATGGCTATCGATAGGATGCAGAGGTATATCCACCAAGCGTTGCTGATGGGATAGTGATTGGATTCACCATGCTTTATCACTGGTATATATATATTTGGGAGGTGCATCCATCATGCATTGCAGCTGGGATAGGGTTCGAAGGTGAATCTACTCCATGTGTGTCTGGGCCGGTGTCTGAAGTTGGATTCACTGGTGGTAGGTTCAGAGTGCGGTCTGGCGGCCCCTAGGCCAAACTCATACAGGCTCAAACACATACAGAAAAATAGGACAGTTGAGCCATTTATTAAAAACTTTACTACTCTTACAAGTAATTTTAGAATAGGTGGCAAGAAGTGTTCTCATGATCACATCAGCAGAAATGACATAAAATAGGCGTTATTGCAAAAATTGACAGAAATACATATAAATTGAAGGAAAAACGCCAAAATTGAGTGACAATGAGGAAGTACTTACATGTCTGCTTGGTTTAGGATAGTCCTTATACATGGGAATGAGAATATGACAAGACGAGGAATGCAAGACATTTTGATATGGAAGCGCTGGTAACTTGGGGAGCAGTCATTTTTCGTGAACAAGGATAAGACAGCTGGAATAGATTGTATAATGTGGGTGATCACAATATGTAGAGTAATAAATTTGTATATGTCAGATCATAAGCCCAGGTGTGACCCCAGAGTTATTGCCAACCACCTTGTAGATTTTTATGTGTCCAAAGATTGTATTATCATCAAGGGGGAGGGGGGGTGGGGTGGGGGGGGAGGGAATGTTTGGTGGAATGTCCACCAAAACGACGGGAAAGCTATTTTGGCACCTTTCTCTAGATGTACGAAGACTTTTGCGACATACTCCATTCTCCAGCCCCATTTGGGACATAAATAGAGTCATCAGTTTCATAACTGCAGTGATTCTAAGTTATTGGCTGGAGTTCAAGAGGTACTGCAATTCCTGTTTATATTTTTGCTAGACAGATGCAGTGGAAGAGACTGTGTTCTTTTGCCAGAGGTAGAGGAGCATTGCGGGTAATTTCAGGTTTCCAACACCGCTCCTATGCGATTGTCTATTTCATCATAAGATGTCGTTGTTTCATGCATTTTCCTTTGCTGATGGTCATTTTATAGGACTGATACGAGCAAAGTATGTTTCCCGATCAGACGTGAGCAGTGGGTGCTGTATACTTCCCGGAAGCTATATTGTGCATGGTTAACAAAGATTCTATGTTACTTTCCCTTCTCTTTGGTGTGGAAGGTAGTAGTTTTATCATCTTAAAGTTTCTAAACGTTGTGAGTGGGATAGAAAGTTGCATGGTTAATGTATGTCAGGTGTTGGAAATATAGTTCCTGCATTGAAGTACTACAACGTTTTAGCCCATGCGACTAATATATCAGGAATCACCCTGCTTTAACATTACAACATGCTTAAATTCAGAGCTGTGTAGCTATAGGAGTCTGTTTCTGTGTTCTATGATGATTTCTCTCTTCCCAGTGCCTTCTTGGTATGGAATCCAAATACTACACCACTCTCTAGACCTGACAGCACAAGTGATTTACGTAAAAAGTTTTAGACTCCCTCCATCTGGACCTCTATTATACATACATTATACATTTCTCCTTCTTCTTAAACATCTGTTATCACCACAGTAATTTCAAATATATGACGCTCATTGAGAAATGTCGTGTGTAATTGGACCTGCGATGTGAGTAAGACTGGTGTGGAACAGTCTTCGCAATACGGCTGTCACAGTTTTGGAATGAGAATACCAGTCTGTATCACTATCGTTTGTCAATACAAGTTTGGAATGCTTGTTATACTCTTTGCAAAAACAAAATATCGAAATGTATTGACTACATGGAATTCAGCTCATTTCGTTCCTTGGCGAGACGTCGTATGTAGTGGGTATAGTACCCTCCTACTTCTGGTCAGTTCCATATTATACTAGAGACAATGTTGCAGGTAGGGTTGGTTAAAGACAGAGGAACGATTTTGAGACGGCTAGAGAGGGACCATCTAGAGGTTTGCTCAGGGCCCTTGGCCTATAATTTCAAAGAAGGGATAGTTCGTTCCGAAATGGAGGGCTGAGTGCAAGAGCTTTGAATCCCCAACTTCATCCCACGAATGCGGCTATACTTCGTGAATTCATCCACATAGGGGGAGATAGCAAATCGTAATAAATCTTACCGAACTTGTGTACTGTTTCAACTAAGGAACTCAGTTTCTGCACCTCACTTCTGATGATTGGTATTTCCTACATTAAGAATCAGTATTTGTGTCATGTGATGTAGGCTTTCTTACAGACAGGTCTATGCAGGATTGGCTTAGGAGCAGTATACCAGAGCTGTAAGTCACTTACTTCCACCAGTATGACAATACAACCGTGAGACAGAACGGAAGGTAGCTTTGTCTCCCATAGACGAATGCGATATACATTTGACCATTTTCTGATAGCGACCTCTGACAAAAGTTGGCTGTCAAGGCTACGTTTATTGATATCTTGACGCCACTGAACTTCTAGTGCCTTACTCCTATCCATTTGTGGTATAATGACTTTTTAACCATCAAATCCGACTGCAGGTTATGTTCACTCACTGTGCAAAGGGACAATCATGAACAGTTTACTTAATGACACAATCAATTTGATATCAATGGCGTGCTGCCGGGCGGGCGGAAGCGATGCCGAGAGTAATACTGCTAAGCTTCAAGAGCGTTTTCTCGCTCGGCGAGGTCTTTTAAAGGAATTTCAATCTTCCTCCTTCACAGCGAGAGATGCTCATCATAATAAAATCAGTTGTATTATCGAATTTATAAAGCGTTATGTCTTATAATTCTGACGTTTACAACTCCTCTTTACTGCTACCTTGAAAGACTACGTATGTGATGAGTCATTTGTTTACTTTAAGAGAGTTCGAAAGTGAGAAGCCATCCCGTGAGAGAGGTAAGGCATGCTTGTGGCACTCCGTCATGAGCCAAAAATGAGTTCAGTGTTCTGGTCCTGTGGTGCAGGACGCAGCAGATATTAAGCTGAATAGAACAGACTTTTCTACCTGATGAGAGAACACTTAGAGGAAATACAGCCTATGCCACTGTGTCGTACAAGATTTTCACAACAAATAACGATACTTCAGCGATGTTGAAACGCGTGTATGGTCATTTCTTCTGTTTTCGAAAATAACTCGTACAAAAGGGAAGAATTTACATTTCATGTAAGAAATTCGAAGTGTATTGACAAAAAAACATCCCCGTTTCCGAATTTTTTAACTGTGGAGTCTACGTCAGGGATCCAACTGCAGTTAATCCAAGTCACGCAGCGTCGCATTGTTCCACAGTCAGCGGCATGAGTGGTCACGAGGAGTTGGGCGACCGAAAGTCGAGACTTAAGGCTGTTGCGAGCGGCGGTTTCTCGGCTGCTAGGTGCAAGGTCCTTCAGGTACACAATACACTCGGTAGATGGTGGTGGACTGGAGGTAACTGGTCAAGTTTTTCTTTTTCATCTCTAGGTGTCGTGTTCAGGTAAGATAATGAGCACTAAATTCGTAAAAAATTTCGTACAGTGTGTTTTTAAATATGTTTTCATGTTCAGGATACGACTTGCGACTCATATAAGTGTGTTTCATTCAGAAATGATGTTGCTACACGAGTCCTGTGCGTAAAGGCACAGGAGTTACAATCGCACTGAACATCACTCAAACCTCGTCGTTCCTTCAAAAGACCATCTCACTCGCTGTGGCCGCCTGCTTTCCCACCTCCACCGTCCTGCCCTTCCTCCACAGGCGTTACTCCATCCCTGTGAATCTCGCAGGCTCCACCGTTCCTTTCTCCTCTGTCGTCACTGGGACACACTGTTCCGCCTCCGGAAACTACGAGTACAAAGACACATTCGAAACATTCTGACTGTAAAGAAACTCTAGGAATGGCACCAAACATGCACACGACTCAACGGCACCCACGCTGTCAACTAGTCCAAGTACTGGTCCGCCTTCCACTGCCTTACCAGTAGCCATCCCACCACACATCACCCACTCCTCCATGACAATTGCCCCTTCCCTGACAACCCCAGTAACGTAAACCATTTCACTTACCACCTTTCTGAATTCTTCCCCATACCTGATTACCCTCACATTGATTGCTCCCTCTCCCTGATGTCTTCGACGACACTGATACCACTGTCCTGCCACTTGCTCCCAGCTTCCGTTACTTGGACCAGCTACTGCAAATGGCTCTGAGCACTATGGGACTCAACTGCTGAGGTCATTAGTCCCCTAGAACTTAGAACTAGTTAAACCTAACTAACCTAAGGACATCACACACATCCATGCCCGAGGCAGGATTCGAACCTGCAACCGTAGCGGTCTTGCGGTTCCAGACTGCAGTGCCTTTAACTGCACGGCCACTTCGGCCGGCCCAGTTACTGCCATCAGTTACTGCCATCAGAGCTGAGCACTCCTATCACAGCACATGACATTAAACTCATCCTCCACTCCAAACGCAACACCACTCCTGCCACCTACTGCCACCTCAAGGAATGCCCTCTCTCCTTCCTCACTGTCCTTGCCAACCTGTACAACACTATACTCACCACTGCCTTTTACCCCAACTGTGAAAGACCTCATACATCCTGTTGTTGCTTAAACCCAACAAACCCCCTTCTGACACATCCTCCTATCGCCCCATAAGCCTTACCTCCGTATTCAGTAAGGTTTTCAAGGCCATCTTCTCCTGACATATCCATCACCATGTAACTCAGCACCACTTCCTCCCTCTTACCCACTATGGTTTCTGGCCCCCTCCTCTGCCAAAGACCAGCTCCTCAACCTCACCTAACTCATCTCCCTCCAACATAACTGCTGTTGCTCTGCTATTTTTTTTCCGTCGGCTTCCAAAATGCCTATGTTCATGTATAATTCCAGGCTTCTTTTCAAGCTACAGAACTAGGCCCTTTCTATCAATTTCATCTATCTTATTGCCTCCTTCCTCTCCCACCACTCTTCCTATGCCACCACCCATAATAGCAATTCCTGAACTTTTACCCTGATCTGAAGGTGTGCCCCTGGGCTCTGTCTTTTCTCTGCCCCTTTATCTCCTAAACACCGCTGATATGCCCAAACCACCTCCACCAGTCCACCTCCTTCAATATGCTGCTGACACCGCCTTCATTGCCCATTATCCTACCGTTCAACAGCCTAAGCGCTGCCTTCAAACTGGCCTAGACCAGTTTATCATTGGTGCAACCACTGGCTCCTTTTGATGAATCCTTCCAAAACCCAGGCAATCATTATATGATGGACCACACCCTCCTTCCAACTCCACTATTACTACCTCACCATCTATAACCGTCATATCCAACTTACTCCCACCTTGAAATGCCTTGGCCTCACCAGTGATCGTCACCTCACCTGGATACTCCATATCCTTGCTACCTGACACAAAGCTCAGAACAGAATCCTCCTCCTGAAACTCCTGTCCAGCCAGACATGGTCATTGCCACATTCCACATTCCTTCATACCTACAAATTCTTGATACAACCCATCTTTTGTTATGCCAGTGTCACCTCGGTCTGCACCCCTCCTAAATTATATAAAGCCCTCCAAATCCTTGAATGCCATGTGCGCTGACTCACTTTCTGTAGACATCTCCTGTCCCACACGAGTATTCTCTATGATCTCATCTCTTTCCCACATCTCTCCCTTTTCCTTGTACATATCCGAATTCTCCACACGAATTGCTGCCTCAATCCCCTTCATCTTCTAGTGTTGCCTTTCTTCTCCACTCTTCTCCTGCTACCTTCTTTTTTCCCTCCCCCTCTGCTCTTTTCTCGCTCCTAGTCTTCCCCCCCCCCCCCAATCCTTCTCTCTTCTCCTTTCCCAGTCCTTGCACTCCATACTGGGTTGCTCCCTTTCCCACCTTCCCCATCTCCTGCCCATTGGTGTGCTACCGGTTTCCCACTTCCATCCATCCTGCCCTGCCCCCCTCTCCCATTGCCCATTCTCTCTCTCCTCTCTCCCTCTTCTCTGACTTCCTGTCACTTGGTAGGTCCTTCCAGTTTTAATCCATTTACTCCCTGTCGTGTTTTGGTGTTCACCATGTATGTTACACAAGTGCAGTGTGTGTTAAGTGTCATCTTCCTGTGTGGCTTTCATACTGTGAATGCCATTTTTAACTGTGCTCTTTGTGCCACCAGTATTTATGTGCCACGTCTTTGGCATTTTAATTATATGTGAATTTTCTGTAAATGTGGTTCATCAAACTATCCTTTTTTGTCTATTTTAGCTCGAGTTGTTTCTCCAGCTCATGTGGAAACTTCATCTTTATCCCATTTCATTATGTATGGGCTGTGGGTTAGACTGACTGGAGCAACACTCTAGTGCTTGACTAATAGTGAATGTATTCACTCCACATTTTTTGGTTATTGATGTAATTTGATGGAGTTACTGTCTGGTGCTCGATCTATGGCAACTAACCCAGTCCAACTCAGATTGTTTAAATAAACAATGTTCTGCCCTTTGTACAAAAACACTTTCGTTCATTCTATATGGCAGCTCACAAAGACTACAGCTCCCTCACAGTAGCGCCCTCTGATGATGATGATGATTGTGATTATGATGATGATGATGATGGTGTTGTTGTTGTTGTTGTTGTTGTTGTTGTTGTTTTGAATTAGATCAGTTGGTCTTCGAAACTTAGGGTGAAGACACAAAATTTGATATTCCAGTTAACAAATTTGCATTCCCCATCATACTTTTTCTGGGAGAGGTGCGATGTCCTCTGGGGCTGGTATTCCTAATTGTTTGGATAGATAAATAAACAGGGTGAAATTGTTTAAATAAATACTATACTTATACATCCTGTCTGACAGCTCGACACAGATTGAGTGAGTTTTCTGCCATTTTCAGGGATGGAGGTGATGTCAGGTGTGGAATTGGGTGCGGTGGGGGTGTGGTTGGAGGTGGGGATGCGGATGGTGGTGGGAGAGGGGAGGGAGAGGGGAAAAGGGAGAGGCAGAGGGAGAAAGGGAGGGAGAGGGGGGAGGCATGGGTGAGGAGTGGTGGGGAAAAGGACTTATGTGCCAGCTGTGGAAAGCCCATGAATTCACCATGGGGTAGGGGGATTAATTGTTTGATTAATTAATTTACATAATTAATTTGATATCAATTTGATATAAAAAGTGATGTAGAACATAGTTTGTTCTACTCCTGATGGACAGATATCGAAGGGAAGGTGGTGACAGGCACAGGTAGGAGGACAATGAGATGGACAGGCTTAGGGAAGGAGGAAGTAGACAGAGAGAGGCGAAAAGAACAGATCGACTGTAAAGGGAATGAAGAGGTGACGGACTGAGACGGGGAAAGAAGATACAGGCAGAGAGATTATGGAGGAGGAGATGAATGGAGGGAGGGAGAAATAGACAGGGAATGGGAAGAGGAGTATATGGACAGGCAGAGGGGAAAGAGGGAGACAGAAAGGGAAACAAAATGGAAGAAGATGAACAGGGAGGGGTGGAGGAGATTGACAGAGAGAGGGGGAGAAAGAGATGAAATTACTGGTAGGAGGAGAGGATGGTCAGAGGGGGTACGAGGAGATTAACAGAGAGAGGGGGAGGAGGAAATCGACAGAAGCAGGAGCAAGAAGACATGGACTGAGAGTGTGGTCTGAGGGATATGGACAGAGAGAAGGAACGGCAGAGATGGACAGAGGCTGGAATAAAGAGGAAGATAGGAATAAGTACACACCCAGGCAATGCCAGGTATTCAGCCAGTACATATACAAGAGCAAAATCGTTTAACTTGACAGTGCAGGCAGAGAGGTCTTAAACAGTGATGATCACAAAGCATGGACCTATGTATTAAATCAATTAAACAGCAAAAAATCTCGTTTCAGTAACATAATCTTGTCTTTCACACTGTTTTCTTTTTATTATTGCTCCTGATTACGTGTTTCGTTTTAAAGCATATTGAGATCAAATCTGTGGTGCAGACAATTAATATCTTATCTGCGCTTGCTGTCTTCTTGATATGTCTTCCAGTCTTACAGTGTATCTCCTGTGTCATAGATTCTAAGCACAAATTTCAAAATCCCCCCATGATTTTAGAAATCCCAAAGGAATATTTTCTGGTCCTTCGACCTTGTTTGTCAACAAGTCTTCCAAAGTACTCGCTCTTATTTTTCTAGAACGTCATGAAACTGTTCTCCCTCTCATAGACTACTTAATGAACTCTTTTCGCTCACCCACACTTTCCCTTCTGCGTTTAACAATGGAATTCTTGTTTCAGTTCTAATGCTGAAGCTTGCTTTTAATTTCATTGACGGTTGTGTCGATGTTATGTATGTTGAACTAGTCCTTCGATTGGTCATAGACAGTGTTAACTGATTACACTTTCATTCAATTTGGAACTGATCTCTGTCATCAATGTCAGTCACAAGTATGACCTTTGTGATCAGGAATACACCCGTCTGTTAGTTGTGGACTGGACGCAAGTAGCCTCCAAGTGTTATCTTGAGCAGTTCGTTACCTTTCCTGACACACATGCTGTGGCTGTTTATGAGTACAGCTGGCTGCCAGCTGGTATGGAAGTATACATCCCCCCCCCCCCCACCCACCCATTGCACCACAGCTGTTCCCTGTTAATGGATTCATTTGTTCCTCAAGGCTTTTGTGGTGTGAACTGCATTCTGCAGTAAAGCGTCATGTGGAACCCTTGTGATGAAGGGTACAACAGGGTTTACCATTCTGTCCACACACTGACTAGCATTCAGCCTCTCTTCAATGTTTACTATATCGATCATGTGTTAATGCAATTCCTCCAAGCAATGTGACTCCAGGAACTGGGAGATATACATAAATGCTATCTCCTGTGATATTCCAGCAGGTCATCCACTGACAGATGGGCGTCGATATGATCGCTGCATACAGAAGAGATACTCACTTCTGAATCTCAGAGGAGATCAACTGACTCTGACACTAAACCATGTGAGTCACTGTAGCCTAAGGTATGGCGTCAGCGGTAAAAAAGGCGTAAATTAGAGATCTCAAGCCAGCTTTCAGTAACGTGTCCCGAATGCTTCGTGGTGACAATGTGACTGCAGCTGTCATTTGTCCACTCACCAGAGCCCGTCAAACAATCCTACCACCTTCTCACGATGCGGTCCTGAACTGAGGCTATTCTTACTGTTGTAATGTTGTCCAATGTTCGTCTCTTCACCAACCATTCTAAAGTCACTGTATTACAGATAGCTGTTTGTGCGTTCTGACGCTATGATGCTCCCAGATCACTGGCCAATGATTCAAAATGTTCAAAATACAGCTGTAAGCTCCACATGTAGATCCTGCAGGAATGCTGTCACTTGAAACGTTCCAGTATCGTTAGACACACTCTATAGCCATCAAGTATTCGCAGCATTTTCCATTTGTATGAATGACTTGATTCTCTATAGGAAATACTCAAAGTAACCTCGCAAAGCAGGAAATTTTGTTCAACATATACGACAGGCACTGATATTCTGGAGTGTCTGTTTGATAGTATTTGGTCAAGATGTTGAAGCTGTAATACATTCTATTTCCGCCAGGGCGTTTGTAGAACTAAAGTAAAGTGTTGTCTTTGTTGACGCAGCAACAGAGAACTCAGTTAGAGACCGTTCATGAAATTTGCTTATCACAGTTTAATGAATCATATCTTTGGCTCTTTCGTCTTTGCTGGTCTTCTTCTCGGTCCTTAATATTTTCATGCTCCTTCACAATCAGATCACTTTCACAGGTGCCAGTCATTTCCTGAGATCTATTTTCAGAATGCATATTTCTTCACAGTACGCTTATACACTCCTGGAAATTGAAATAAGAACACCGTGAATTCATTGTCCCAGGAAGGGGAAACTTTATTGACACATTCCTGGGGTCAGATACATCACATGATCACACTGACAGAACCACAGGCACATAGATACAGGCAACAGAGCATGCACAATGTCGGCACTAGTACAGTGTATATCCACCTTTCGCAGCAATGCAGGCTGCTATTCTCCCATGGAGACGATCGTAGAGATGCTGGATGTAGTCCTGTGGAACGGCTTGCCATGCCATTTCCACCTGGCGCCTCAGTTGGACCAGCGTTCGTGCTGGACGTGCAGACCGCGTGAGACGACGCTTCATCCAGTCCCAAACATGCTCAATGGGGGACAGATCCGGAGATCTTGCTGGCCAGGGTAGTTGACTTACACCTTCTAGAGCACGTTGGGTGGCACGGGATACATGCGGACCTGCATTGTCCTGTTGGAACAGCAAGTTCCCTTGCCAGTCTAGGAATGGTAGAACGATGGGTTCGATGACGGTTTGGATGTACCGTGCACTATTCAGTGTCCCCTCGACGATCACCAGTGGTGTACGGCCAGTGTAGGAGATCGCTCCCCACACCATGATGCCGGGTGTTGGCCCTGTGTGCCTCGGTCGTATGCAGTCCTGATTGTGGCGCTCACCTGCACGGCGCCAAACACGCATACGACCATCATTGGCACCAAGGCAGAAGCGACTCTCATCGCTGAAGACGACACGTCTCCATTCGTCCCTCCATTCACGCCTGTCGCGACACCACTGGAGGCGGGCTGCACGATGTTGGGGCGTGAGCGGAAGACGGCCTAACGGTGTGCGGGACCGTAGCCCAGCTTCATGGAGACGGTTGCTAATGGTCCTCGCCGATACCCCAGGAGCAACTGTGTCCCTAATTTGCTGGAAAGTGGCGGTGTGGTCCCCTACGGCACTGCGTAGGATCCTACGGTCTTGGCGTGCATCCGTGCGTCGCTGCGGTCCGGTCCCAGGTCGACGGGCACGTGCACCTTCCGACGACCACTGGCGACAACATCGATGTACTGTGGAGACCTCACGCCCCACGTGTTGAGCAATTCGGCGGTACGTCCACCCGGCCTCCCGCATGCCCACTATACGCCCTCGCTCAAAGTCCGTCAACTGCACATACGGTTCGCGTCCACGCTGTCGCGGCATGCTACCAGTGTTAAACAATGCGATGGAGCTCCGTATGCCACGGCAAACTGGCTGACACTGACGGCGGCGGTGCACAAATGCTGCGCAGCTAGCGCCATTCGACGGCCAACACCGCGGTTCCTGGTGTGTCCGCTGTGCCGTGCGTGTGATCATGGCTTGTACAGCCCTCTCGCAGTGTCCGGAGCAAGTATGGTGGGTCTGACACACCGGTGTCAATGTGTTCTTTTTTCCATTTCCAGGAGTGTATGATAAACAATGTTAAATAGAAAAAACGACGACCTACAAAGGAATTATCCAAATTAGATGGAAGTCGGTAGATGTAATGGACATGTACAGACAAAAAAAGTAAAAAATTACAATTTCAGAGGCACTGCATGCTTTGTTTGACAGAAAAAGCTTCACTAATTGAGCGAGTCAATAACGCGTAGTCCATCTCTGGTCCTTGTGCAAGTAGTTATTCGGCTTTTCATTGTTTCATTGGTTGACAGTTTCGGATCTCCTCCTGAAGGACATGTTGGCACATTCTGTCCAGCTGTCACAGTAGATCGCGAGAATCGCTAGCTGGTTGCCCACAATGCTCCAAACGTTCGTAATTGGGGAGAAGTCCGGCGACCTTGCTGGCCAAGGTGGCGTTTCGCAAGCACGATGACACGCAGTAAAAATTCTCGACGTGTGCGCGTGGGCATTGTCTTGCTGAAATGTAAGTCTGGAATGGTTTGGCATGAAGGACAACGTAACAGGCCGGAGAATGTCGTCCAACTATACTGCTATCCTGTAATGGCGCCGCGGACTACATCCAGAAGGATATGAAATGGCGCAAGTGGCACCACAGACACCACTCCTGCTTGTCGGAGTAAGGTTGAAATCTCATTGCTGCTGGGGCGTGTCCAAACACGTCCTCGCTAGTCATCGGGGCTCATTTCGAAGCGGGACTCATCACTGAAGACAATTCTACTCAAATTAATGAGATTCCAGGCTGAAGATGTGTCTGGAGACGACATGATCAGGGGTGAGGTACCAACCTGACTGTCGCCATCCATATGGCCTGATAACCAGGAGTGATGGTCTGGGGCGCCATTTCAATTCGTATCTTAACCCCTTTGGTTGTCTTCCACGGAACACTTACTGCACAGCGGTACATTGACGATATTCTACGCCCCGTTGTGTTACCCTTCACGGCAAGCCATCCTGGGCTTACATTTCTGCAAGGTGATGCCGTCAGCATGCGACGATAGTTTCCACTGCTTGTGAAGACAAATACTTACCTTGAGCCACCGGATCTCTCTCCAGTTAAGAAAGTTTGTGGCATTGTGGGCAGCTCCTCCGACCATCTCGGCATTTCGAGGATCTAAAGCACCAGTTGCAAGGAATCTGACACGGTGTCCCTCAGGAGGACTTCTAACAACTCTGTTCATCAGTGCCGAGCCGAATAACTGTTTCCATAAGGGCCAATGTTAGACCAACGTATTACTGACTTGCTTAGTTTCTGAAGGTTCTTCTCTTGAATAAGAGAGTTCTTCTGAAACTGTAATCATTTGCTAGTCCGTACATGTACATCACATCTACAGGTTTCTGTACTACACGGGTAATTCATTCATGATACATGGTTTATTTATTTATTGTCTTAGAGTGTGCAGTAGAAACAATTGCCGCGTGCGTGCAGGTATTTCTTGCTAAAATGCATGTTTGTATATATTTGACCAAGTGTTAAAATGGGAAATAAAGGAGGTAATAACACAAGAATATTCCTGGTGAGCTTCCTTAACGAAATGTTCCGAAGAAACGCAGAGGTATAAGAGAGAGTATAAACACTACCTATCAAGTGAATTAACAGGTTTCCGAGATATATTACACTCTGATATGACACTGTATATATGATATTACATTGTTAGAAGAGCGCCTGAGGAAGTTGGCACCACAGTGCTGAGATTCTTATTTTGAATCATCAGAAGAGCCGATTATAACGAATGAATTTAATCTTTTGTCTGGTTAGTTATCTGAGCCCAATGGTGAGTCTCACAAAACTTACGCCAGTGAAAATTATTGCCAATTATTGACATCAGCAGCACAGGAAAAACCAGGTTCTTATGTTTATCTGTTTTTTTAATTGTAGTGATTGTATGTAGTTAAGAAATAATGAGATGTTTCAAAATAAGTTTTTAACATAATAAAATATATGTAACTGTAATCTGTTGTCACGTAGAAGAAGGTGTAGTTAGGAGAATGACGAACACTAACTTCACTTAACGAAGGTTTATTCGGCACTTGCACATACAAGAGCGCAGAGCGAACTGCCTCCGGCCAGAACACATACAGTATGCATACAGCTACAGAACATCCCGGTACAATGTTTCTTGACATTTGTGGATACTTTTAGAATGTTCTCGAAACGGATATAGAAATTAAAATTGTACACTTCAGGTGAGTTTTGAACTCACAACCCTCCATGTGTCATAACCACTGCACCACGGTGCTAGTCAGCTTCTGCTGCGACATTGCTCGCTCCTTAAGATAACAGCATCTCCGTGTTACGTCCTCCTAGTCCGGGAAAGAGTCATCGGTTCTGCATACTCCGAATCCCGATGACTGATGCTCGCCCTGGCGGTGATCATCTTAGAACTTTTTTGCCGCGACACTCTTCGTCACCTTTCGGCTTGTTGCCTGTCGCTGGTGCCTCGAATTTACCTTGGGTTGCAGGATCCTTGAAGGGCTTCTGTCGAAGGACGTAGACCGTATCTCTGATCTTGCGTCGTCTTGTGTTCGGGTTTAAATCTTCAACATCATCAGTAACATCAGACAACTGTCTTACAACGTTATAAGGTCCAAAGTAGCGCGTGAGGAGCTTCTCAAAGAGACCAACCTTCCGAACAGGAGTGAAGCTCCAGACGAGGCCACCAGGCTGGTAGACAACAATGCGGTGGCTCGCGTTATACCTTCGGCGATCGGTTTGTTGAACCTGCAGCAGGCGGAGTCGAGTCAACTGCCGAGCTTCCTCAGCACTGGTTAACACTTGGCCGATGTAGTTGTCGTCCACGTCATCAGGATGTAACGGAAACACGGTGTCCATCGTCGTAGTCACCTCACGCCCATGCAGCATGAAAAATGGCGTAAATCCTGTGGTCTCTTGTTTTGCGGTGTTGTAGGCAAATGTCACGAAAGATGGCACCTCATTCCAGTTGCTCTGCTCAACACTAACGAACATTGATAGCATGTCGGCCAAGGTCTTATTACGGCGTTCAGGAAGCCCGTTAGTTTGCAGATGACAGGCTGTTGTAATGTGATGAGTAATGTTGCCCCGAAGGTTTATCTCTGTCACAAGATTCGATTGAAAAGCTTTCCCTCGATCCGTAATTAACGACCTTGGGGCACCGTGTTTTCATACAATGTCCTCCACGATAAATTAGGATATCTCGGATGCTTCGGCTGTTTTCATGGCTTTTGTAATTGCATAGCGTGTCAGATAATCAGTGCAAACAATAATCCACCTATTGCCACTAGCAGACGTTGGAAATCGTCCGAGGTCACTCCCAACACCCTGGAAAGGCGTTTCGGCTTGTGACATTGGTATGAGTAGACCAGGTGGTTTCTGAGGAACTGTCTTTCTCCTCTGGCACTCCCTACGGTGTGACACATAATGACGGACACTCCTAAATAAACCTGGCCAGAAAAATCTCTTGCTATTCCTATCGTATGTCTTAAAAAAATCCTAAATTTCCGGGCTCAGGTGTTACATGGAATTTCTGTAGAGCATCTAAGCGCATGTGTTTAGGAGTCACTGGTAACCACCGCCTTCCAAACGGATCAAAGTTTTTTGCAAAGTAATCCATTAACTACCTTAAATTGGCCTTGCAAATCCACTGACCGATTTAAGGCAAGTATAATTTGAAATATCATGGCGCCCTTATTCTGCTCAGCAGAGAGATCCTGGAGTGCTGCGAGACAGTCACTATCTTCATCAAAGTCTTGATGGTCTTGCACACGGTTTCTTGAGAGACAGTCGGCGTTTTGGTGTTTTCTTCCACTTTTGTACACTAGGGTTATGTCATACTCTAGAAGACGTTGTGCGCACCTGGCGAGTCGTTCTCTTGGATCCTTTAGACATGTCAGCCAACAGAGTGAATGATAGTCTATAACAAATGTGAATGGCCTTCCATAGAGATGCTGTAGAAATTTGCACATAGCCCAGATCCCAGCAAGACATTCTCTTTCTGTAGTTGAGTAGTTTCTCTTGGCTTTTGTAAGTGTCCTAGAAGCATAGGCTGCAACCTTCTCTTTTCTATCAGAAATTTTCACCAGAACAGTACCTATCCCATACCCACTGGCATCTGTGTGAGGTTCTGTAGGTGCTCTCTCATCATACAGACCAAGTACAGGGTTAGTGGTCAGAGCTTTTCGCAGCACATCTAATGAATCTAGTTGAGCACCACCCCAGAATAATTTAGCATCGTTTTTAACAACTATTGGAGTGGCCTGGCTTTTATACAAAAGTCTTTGATAAAACGACGGTAATAAGAACATAATCCGAGGAAGCTTCTCACATCTCTAATACTTTTAGGAATAGGAAATTCCATTATAGATCTCACCTTTTTCTGGGTGTGGCTGCACATCTTCGTTTGACTCAAGGTGTCCAAGTATTCTGTTTTCTTTTGCTCCAAAGAGACACTTTCTTGACTTAAGTTTCAGTTCGCTTTGTTGGAGACACTGAAGAACGGCCCCCAGTCATTTTATATGTTCATCAAATGTCTCTGAGAACACGATAATGGCGTCTAAGTAACAAAGACACATCGTCCACTTGAGGTGACGTAGAAGATTATCCATTATTCGTTCAAAAGTTGCTGCTGCATTACTCAAACTAAACGACATTACTTTAAACTCTTACAGGCCCTCAGAGGTGATGAATGCAGTTTCTCAAGATCAGCCTCATCTACCTCGATTTTCCAGTATCCCGAGTACATGTCCATGGTTGAGATAAGGTTAGCCGCCTTCAGACAACCTAGTGTATCGTCAGTTCGTGGAAGAGGGTAAACGTCCTTTTTAGTTATCTTTGTAATCAACACAAAAGCGCCAGCTGCCATCCTTCTTCCCGACGAGGACCACTGGTGACGACCATGGGCTCTGCGAAGGCTGAATGATGTCATTCTCCATCATATTCTCTACCTCTTCGCGAATGATTCGATGTTCCGTTGCTGGTACACGGTATGCTCTCTGGGTTATTGGTTGATCTAATCTGGTGCTTCACCGTCGATTTGTCTAATTTGCTCTTCACTTGTGGATTGAAGCATTCAGAGAACTCTTGAAGAATGACAAGCAGCTTATTCTGTTGTTCCTTGGTGAGATCTGGTGATAGTCGAGCTAGATCTTGTGGTAGCGCTAATGTCGCCCACTCACTCGGCATGGGCGGTTTCTATGACGCTCAGCTGTTCTGCAATTAACGGCTCAGCGTTTGCTACACACATGCGACTTTTAAGGATCTGCGGTTCTCGGCGTCAGTTAACTATCCCCAATTCACCGAATTCGTTCTTAAACGAGACGACAGAGGCTGGGATTACCAAGTTATTCTACAATGGTATGCTTCCCTTACATACCACTACAAGATCCATGGGTTCATGCATGGCGTCACACATGACAGTTACCTTTCTAGCGCCGACTGCAGGAATCACTTCGTCCAGCACTCCACACACTCGGATGCGCATCTTCCTCTCCACAGTATCTCATCTCATCTAGCATAGTCTTTGAGCAACCACAAGCTACAATTTCCTTAGAAGCTTTCAAAAAGTACCATCCGAGAATAACGCCATGACTACACTCTTGTAAGGCGATGAATTCTAAAGACTGTATATGGTCACTTATACCCACACGGATGGTACATCTTCCTGTAGGTTTACCATTAGTCACCACCAGCAGAGACGTTTTGCTGTCGGCGAATTCGGTTTTCTGCTACTGGCGACGTTACTTCTCCTAAATGACTAGATATGATGCTCCAGTGTTCACAAGATTTTGGGCTGGTCGGCCATCCATGAGGTTATCGACGTAGTTTCCTACCATTTTAGTATTGATCGACAGTGGAGAATTTTTCTCTTCGCGGCCTCATCTCCAAGGAAGGTCGCACCCTTTAGTTTTCCAGGTTGCGGCGGCTAGGTGATCGGCTGGAGCTTCTAAACGGCGATGGAGACCTTGATCGGCGTGTTGGGGAGCGTCCTCTCAAGCGGCTAGCTTACGGCGATGGTGACCTACGTCGTACTGCACCCACGTCCTCTTGTTCATCTCCGTCCTCCCGCAGTTGGCGTCGGCTAAGATCGGTCTACTGTCTTATGGCGCGGGCGTCATCAAATATCCGCCGCCTTTCTCGACAATAGTGAACCACATGTCCCGTTCGTCCGCAGTGGAAACACACTGGTTCGTTGTCCTGGGTCCTCCAGACTTCAGTCTTCTTTGATGTCCAAACAGGTTTCTCATGCGGCATTGTACGAACGTAACTCCGCCTGGGTCTCGACTTTTCACCGTTTTAAAGGGAAATGAAGAACGAGAGATTGGGTTCAATGTCTGTTCCACTTCCTCCCTTATGACTTCTTGAAGCGTCTCTCGACGTACAGTCCAAGTGCCTTCTGAACTACCTCTCTCACTATCTGACGAAGAAAAATCGTTAAATCAGTTGCTACGTCCATCTCAGATATCGATACGACGTTAGGAAGCCGCTCAAACTTGTTGCGTGTAATTCTTTTTTGATGCATTGTATCGATATACTACCAAAATTTTATGAAATCGTCTGCTGTCGAAACCTCCTTCAGGAGTAGAGCTTTATACATGTCCTCAGCAACACACTTCATGAGATATGCAACCTTATCTTCCTCCTTCATTCTAGAATCCCCTATTTTACACTGCTCCAAGACGTTTTGAATGTTGGATGCCGTAGCTTCTTCTGGACGCTGTGCCCTACATTTTAATTTATCTTCAGCCTTGAACTGCTGTCTCTGTGTGTTGCCAAAATACTTACACAGTTACACTTGGAATTCTTCCCAGCTTGTGAACTTCACCTCGTTATTCTCATGCAATTGCTTGGCAGTGCCCACCAAGTAGAAAAATACGTTAGCCAAACACACGGTGTCATCCCATTTGTTAAATTTGTCTATACGCCCATATACCTTCAGCCACTTGTTTGGATCTTGGCCATCATCACCAGCGAACCAGGAAGGGTGTCCCATGTGGTGGCACACAGTTTCTGTCATCGTAACGTCTTCTTCTTCTGCCTCTAGTAGATTGGCAGCCGTTGAATATGGCTCGAACTCGGGTTTCTCGTCACGTAAACGGCGGCTCTGTCGTGGCCTGATGGGAGCCACTGTGTCGTCGGCAACGTGCACTATAACACGTTCCAATACGCAGCGCCTCCACCAGAATAATGTCACGTAGAAGAAGGTGTAGTTAGCTGAATGACGACCACTAACTTCACTTTACGAAGCTTTATTCAGCACTGGCACATACAAGAGCGCGGAGCGAACTGCCTCTGGCCAGAACACATACAGTTTATATAAAGCTACAGAACTTTCCGGTACAATGATTCTTGACATTTGTGGATACTTCTAGAATGTACTCGAATCGAATATAGATATTAAAATTGTACAGTCGAGGGGAATTTTGAACTCACGACTCTCCATGCAACAGTTTAGTATCATAACCACTACACCACACCGCTCTTCAGCTTCATCTGGGACAGTATTAAACAAAACTGTAACTGCCGATACGTTTGAGCAGAGCAGCTAGAGGCCAAATACACTAAATTAAAAAAAAAAAAAAAGAGAACAGAATTGCCTGAAGTACGAGATGAATAGACAAACAAATTCCTAGTGTTTCGAATTTCGTTGCCATATATATTTTAATCTGCTCTAACAGACTTTTTAAGCGCAGATGCTGTATTTTTTACTTATATTTTAGACGTCAACATGCATACTCCGTTTTTGAAATTATGTTGAGTATTTTACGATGGCTTAGGTAATTACATAATTCACACACGATAAGTTAATTCCTTTAGAATTATGTTATCCTGACTTAACTTTAACCGCAAAAATAATCTACTGATTAGGTTGCCAACCACTGCTGAAATAAGATGGTAATCAGAATACAGAACAAGTTTGTCACCACAGAAAGGAGACATGGACCGCTGCATTGAGTCGTGCCAGCAGCACAGGCCTCGACTGTGAGTACGTTAACCGTAACGTATTTCATGTGGCACGCATCTCACACTGTCAGATTTCAAGGCTCTAATGAAAATAGTTTTATTGACATTTATAACAGCAATCTTCTTGGTATCAGGGTTTATAATGAATTTCTAGTTGCTGCGAGGAGGGCTAAATACAAATATAACTAGAATACTCATATGTTCTTCCAAGGTAATTGCACTCGACTCGCGGGGCATAGTGGACGTGTAGCTAAGGTATTGTCACAGTTATATACTGAAGCAGCTACATCTGAGGTCAGAACTATATTAACACTACCATATTTTGATGTCAGCGTGTCATTTAACCAAACACGAACTACTGAAAGAATTCAGCTGAAATTTTGTAAGTATATAGTTAATATATATGCTTTACACAATACACACGTACTTCTACACTACTGGGCATTAAAAGTGTTACACCACGAAGATGACGTGCTAAAGACGCGAAATTTAAGCGACAGGAAGAAGATACTGTGATATGCAAATGATAAGCTTTTCAGAGGATTCACACAACGTTGGCGCCGGTGGCAACACCTACAACGTGCTCATATGAGGAACATTTCTAACCGATTTCTCATACACAAGCAGCAGTTGACCTGCGTTGCCTGGTGAAACGTTGTGGTGATGCCTCGTGTAAGGAGGAGAAATGCGTACCATCACGTTTCCGACTTTGATAAAGGTCGGATTGTAGCCTATCGCGATTGCGGTTTATCGTATCGCGACATTGCTGCTCGCCTTGGTCGAGATCCAATGACTGTTAGCAAAATATGAAATCGGTGGGTTCAGGAGGGTAATACGGAACGCCGTGCTGGATCCCAACGGCCTCGTATCACTATCAGTCGAGATGACAGGCATCTTATCAGCACGGCTGTAACGGATCGTGCAGCCACGTCTCGATCCCTGAGTCAACAGATGGGGACGTTTGCAAGACAACAACCATCTGAAGGAACAGTTCGACGACGTTTGCAGCAGCATGGACTATCACCTCGGAGACCGTCGCTGCGGTTACCCTTGACACTGCATCACAGACAGGAGCGCCTGCGATGGTGTACTCAACGACGAACCTGGGTGCACGAATGGCAAAACGTCATTTTTTCGGATGAATCCAGGTTCTGTTTACAGCATCATGATGGTCGCATCCGTGTTTGGCGACATCGCGGTGAACGCACATTGGAAGCGTGTATTCGTCATCGCCAACTGGCGTATCACCCGGCGTGATGGTATGGGACGCCATTGGTTACACGTCTCGGTCACCTCTTGTTCGCACTGACGGCACTTTGAACAGTGGACGTTCCATTTCAGATGTGTTACGACCCGTGACTCTATCCTTCATTTGATCTCTGCGAAACCCTACATTTCAGCAGGATAATGCACGACCGCATTTTGCAGGTCCTGTACGGGCCTCTCTGGATACAGAAAATGTTCGACTGCTGCCCTGGCCAGCAGATTCTCCAGATCTCTCACCAACTGAAAATGTCTGGTCAATGGTGGCCGAGCAACTGGCTCGTCACAATACGCCAGTCACTACTCTTGATGAACTGTGGTGTCGTGTTGAAGCAGCATGCGCAGCTCTACCTGTACACGCCATCCAAGCTCTGTTTGACTCAATGCCCAGACGTATCATGGCCGTTATTACGGTCAGAGGTGATTGTTCTGGGTACTGATTTCTCAGGATCTATGCACCCAATTTGCGTGAAAATGTAATCACATATCAGTTCTAGTATAATAAATTTGTCCAATGAATACCCGTTTATCATCTGCATTTCTTCTTGGTGTACCAATTTTAATGGCCAGTAGTGTATTTTAAATGTTCCCATCATTTAAATATCACGGAGATATTTTCTAGGTTTTCATTTATTTAGCTGCAAAGTAAAAACAAAAGATACTGAATCAAATATTTTCAACTTTATTAAAAAAAAAACAGCGTAACAGTCTCCCCTTTGTCGTTTAAAGACGGCCCTATAATATACACCTAATTTCGTACAGTTGACGTTATGTACACTTTTCTGCGAGTTTAATATTTGCTGAGTATTCAGAAAAAGGAAATTAATTTACAAATCAATAGTTTTAGGAGATGTTATGTATTGAGGTGTAGTGCTTGGTAATAGGAAAAACATCTAGACAATAACCGACATCAACTTCAGTAATCTTCAACTCCCAATGAAATTTGGCTATTCTGTGATGATGATAAGACACTTCGAGAAATTGACCATCATTTGGAGTTTCGTTGATTCTTATGCTAGGAACATTACTGCTTCAGCCCTAGTTTAAACTAATACTGCATGCACAAATATTCTCCAGAAAATGTATAAGAGCTATATATATATATATATATATATATATATATATATATATATATATATATATATATGGTCTGCACTGTGTAGCTTCCTTCTTTGTGGTGGAATATGGTGTCTGTATTAGCTGATAGGAATTCACGGTAGAAAGTGCATATTTATTTATTCCCTTTTCATTCGTCTTTTTCCACGAAGCTCGGTTTGTGTGTGTCAGACCTGCATTATTTCGAATTCATATATAAATATCTGCATCTTGTGGCACCTTAGAACTACTCAGGAATCAATGATCATATGCAGCCTACGTCATCGCCTGGTAGAGACACTATACAAATGTTTTCCATGTAATGGAAAAGACTCCAAGCACTATTGGTTCAAATGGCTCTGAGCGCTATGGGACTTAACATCTGAGGTCTTCAGTCCCCTATAACTTAGAACTACTTAAACCTAACTAACCTAAGGACAGCACACACATCCATGCCCGAGGCAGGAATCGAACCTGCGACCGTAGCGGTCACGCGGTTCCGGACTGAAGCGCCTAGAACCGCTCGGCCACACCGGCCAGCCCAAGCACTATTGGACTTGACATCTGAGGTCATCAGTCTCCTAGACTTAGTACTACTTAAACCTAACTAAGCTAAGGACACCACGCACATCTAAGCCCGAGGCAGGATTCGAACCTGCGACTGTAGCAGCAGCGCGGTTCCGGACGGAAGCGCCTAGAACTACTAGGCCACAGCGGCCAGCCGTTTTCCATGTAAAACCAAAAATATGAAATTTCAGTTATACTAATCTCTCGCAGTTGTAAGGATTACTTATACAAAGCAACGCAACTGAACTAGAGTTGTAATCCAACCTGAGAAACAGATTTGTCACATTTTTTATTCACATACGACATTCCAGATATAAAATGATTTTTGCTTCCTTCTAAGGTCCTGAGAATGACGTCATTTGGTTCTGAGATCGGTTTTATGCTCATTTCACGTCAATAATAGGTACAGCTGAGTGGAGAAACAAGAAGGCTAAGAGGAAAATAAAAAAATCATTTCTCAGCAATGGTTACCTTGATCACGTGAAAGCATGATAAATATGGATAAATGTACCACGTGAAATTGTTGATGGTTATAGTCTCTTGTTGAGTGGCCGAAAATTCTGAAGTTACATTTCAACATGCACAACATGTTAATCTATATCCACATTAAACAGAGAACACTTCCTAATGCTCTCAGTAATTACATTTATTTTGTCAAGAAATGGGTTTCGGCACCATAGGCCATCGCCAGGTAACAACTGAGTATCACAAAAACAGACAAAATGATGTGCGACTTTACAGAACCTACAAAAGATGAAAGAATGATGACGAGTAGAGTATTTAAATAGGAAAGGGTTACATTTTGTGTCATTCAGGTATAGTTAAATCAACTAAAAATTAGACAAAGTTTTCTCATGGAGATACATTAAACAATGATAAAAAATAAAGTTGAATTTCAAACTTTAATCTAGTATTTGTACGAACAACATAATTTAACGTGGGGGAAATAAAAAAGGAAATGAAGAAAATTACACCGCTTTGACACTGGCCAATAGGAACTAGTCAGTAGTTAAAAATACTGATACATCGTCCCTATGTTGGTAACATTTAAGATAACCTCACAAAAGTGTCGCCACTGCGGAACTGTATTTTATGTCAATAGCCTACCACAATTTTTATTCAATAGTAAATACAAACTGCAAGCCTTGGCACAGATTAGTGTGTTTGAAGTGACATACAGTCATTGTGGAAAAGCATATTTTGATCAGCCAGGCAGACTGTGGCAACTTGGTAATCTGAACAATAGAGAAGATCAAGTAAGAGAGATTCAACCATTGCCAAACAACGTTTAATAGCAAAGCAGTCATTTGATTTGGATTGTGAAGTTTTCCATTTTGTTTAATAAAATCAGAATGTTGGCAAACAGAATGTACCGGAAATCAAGAAACATATTTCACAGAATTCCTTCTTGGTATTAAAAGATCAAACGCAATACCCGTTTTGCATTGCGTTCAATTAAGTTTTAGTTCCCCCCCCCCACATGAACCATGGACCTTGCCGTTGGTGGGGAGGCTTCGTGCCTCAGCGATACAGATAGCCGTACCGTAGGTGCAACCACAACGGAGGGGTATCTGTTGAGAGGCCAGACAAATGCGTGGTTCCTGAAGAGGGGCAGCAGCCTTTTCAGTAGTTGGAGGGGCAACAGTCTGAATGATTGACTCATCTGGCCTTGTAACACTAACCAAAACAGCCTTGCTGTGCTGGTACTGCGAACGGTTGAAAGCAGGGGAAACTACAGCCATTATTTTTCCCGTGGGCATGCAACTTTACTGTATGGTTAATGATGATGGCGTCCTCTTGGGTAAAATGTTCCAGAGGTAAAATAGTCCTCCATTCGGATCTCCGGGCGGGGACTACTCAAGAGGACGTCGTTATCAGGAGAAAGAAAACTAGCATTCTACGGATCGGAGCGTGGAATGTCAGATCCCTTAATCGGGCAGGTAGGTTAGAAAATTTAAAAAGGGAAATGGATAGGTGAAAGTTAGATATAGTGGGAATTAGTGAAGTTCGGTGGCAGGAGGAACAAGACTTCTGGTCAGGTGATTACAGGGTTATAAATACAAAGTCAAATACGGGTAATGCAGGAGTAGGTTTAATAATGAATAAAAAAATAGGAATGCGGGTAAGCTACTACCAACAACATAGTGAACGCATTATTGTGGCCAAGATAGACACGAAGCCCACGCCTACTACAGTAGTACAAGTTTATATGCCAACTGGCTCTGCAGATGACGAAGAAATTGAAGAAATGTATGACGAAATAAAACAAATTATTCAGGTAGTGAAGGGAGCCGAAAATTTAACAGTCATGGGTGACTGGAATTCAGTAGTAGGAAAAGGGAAAGAAGGAAACATAGTTGGTAAATATAGATTGGGGCTAAGAAATGAAAGAGGAAGCCGCCTGGTAGAATTTTGCGCAGAGCACAACTTAATCATAGCTAACACTTGGTTCAAGAATCGTAAAAGGAGGTTGTATACATGGAAGAAGCCTGGAGATACTGACAGATTTCAGATAGATTATATAATGGTAAGACAGAGATTTAGGAACCAGGTTTTAAATTGTAGGACATTTCCAGGAGCAGATGTGGACTCTGACCTCAATCTATTGGTTATGAACTGTAGATTAAAACTGAAGAAGCTGCAAAAAGGTGGGAATTTAAGGAGATGGGACCTGGATAAACTGACTAAACCAGAGGTTGTACAGAGTTTCAGGGGGAGCGTAAGGGAACAAATGGCAGGAATGGGGGAAAGAAATACAGTAGAAGAAGAATGGGTAGCTTTGAGGGATGAAGTAGTGAAGGCGGCAGAGGATCAAGTAGGTAAAAAGACGAGGGCTAGTAGAAATCCTTGGGTAACAGAACAAATATTGAATTTAATTGATGAAAGGAGAAAATATAAAAATGCGGTAAATGAAGCAGGCAAAAAGGAATACAAATGTGGTGTCACCGCCAGACACCACACTTGCTAGGTGGTGGCCTTTAAATCGGCCGCGGTCCATTAGTATACGTCGGTCCCGCGTGTCGCCACTGTCAGTGATTGCAGACCGAGCGCCACCACACGGCAGGTCTAGAGAGACTTCCTAGCACTCGCCCCAGTTGTACAGCCGACTTAGCCAGAGATGGATCACTGACAACTACGCTCTCATTTGCCGAGACGATAGTTAGCGTAGCCTTCAGCTACGTCATTTGCTACCACCTAGCAAGGCGCCATAGCATTGGATATTATTTTATATTGTGGTTATAACATGTACCGTCAAGAGAGATGTTCTACAATTGTGAATTAAAGTTAAGTATTACATCAACTACGTACTTTATTTGCTACTATTAATTCCTTTAACTGTTCCAGACCCCACGCCAATCTGCGTGAGCTTAACGCGTGCCTTTCGGCTTCCTCTCATTGTCACTTGGCTGTCTTGTCAAGTCACAACAACAAACGTCTCAAAAATGAGATCGACAGGAAGTGCAAAATGGCTAAGCAGGGATGGCTGGAGGATAAATGTAAGGATGTAGAGGCTTTTCTTACTAGGGGGAAGATAGATACTGCCTTCAGGAAAATTAAAGAGACCTTCGGAGAAAAGAGAGCCACTTGTATGAATATTAAGAGGTCAGATGGAAACCCAGTTCTAAGCAAAGAAGGGAAAGCAGAAAGGTGGAAGGAGTATATAGAGAGTCTGTACAAGGACGATGTTCTTGAGGACAATATTATGGAAAGGGAAGAGGATGTAGATGAAGGTGAAATGGGAGATATGATACTGCGTGAAGAGTTTGACAGAGCACTGAAAGACCAAAGTCGAAACAAGGCCCCGGGAGTAGACAACATTCCATTAGAACTACTGACGGCCTTGGGAGAGCCAGTCCTGACAAATCTCTACCATCTGGTGAGCAAGATGTATGAGACAGGCGAAATACCCTCAGACTTCAAGAAGAATATAATAATTCCAATCCCAAAGAAAGCAGGTGTTGACAGATGTGAAAATTACCGAACTATCAGTTTAATAAGTCACGGCTGCAAAATACTAACGCGAATTCTTTACAGACGAATGGAAAAACTAGTAGAAGCCGACCTAGGGGAAGATCTATTTGGATTCCGTGGAAATATTGGAACATGTGAGGCAATACTGACCCTACGACTTACCTTAGAAGCTAGATTAAGGAAAGGCAAACCTACGTTTCTAGCATTTGTAGACTTAGAGAAAGCTTTTGACAACGTTGACTGGAATACCCTCTTTCTATATATCTCTATCTATCTACATCCATACTCCGCAAGCCACCTGACGGTGTGTGGCGGAGGGTACCTTGAGTACCTCCATCGGTTCTCCCTTCTATTCCATTCTCGTATTGTTCGTGGAAAGAAGGATTGTCGGTATGCCTCTGTGTGGGCTCTAATCTCTCTGATTTTATCCTCATGGTCTCTTCGCGAGATATACGTAGGAGGGAGCAATATACTGCTTGACTCTTCGCTGAAGGTATGTTCTCGAAACTTTGACAAAAGCCCGTACCGAGCTACTGAGCGTCTCTCCTGCAGAGTCTTCCACTGGAGTTTATCTATCATCTCCGTAACGCTTTCGCGATTACTAAATGATCCTGTAACGAAGCGCGCTGCTCTCCGTTGGATCTTCTCTATATCTTCTATCAACCCTATCTGGTACGGATCCCACACTGCTGAGCAGTATTCAAGCAGTGGGTGGACAAGCGTACTGTAACCTACTTCCTTTGTTTTCGGATTGCATTTCCTTAGGATTCTTCCAATGAATCTCAGTCTGGCATCTGCTTTACCGACGGTCAACATTATATGATCATTCCATTTTAAATCACTCCTAATGCGTACTCCCAGATAATTTATGGTATTAACTGCTTCCAGTTGCTGACCTGCTATTTTGTAGCTAAATGATAAAGGATCTATCTTTCTGTGTATTCGCAGCACATTACACTTGTCTACATTGGGATTCAATTGCCATTCCCTGCACCATGCGTCAATTCGCTGCAGATCCTCCCGCATTTCAGTACAATTTTCCATTGTTACAATTCTGAAGGTGACAGGGGTAAAATACAGGGAGCGAAATGCTATTTACAATTTGTATAGAAACCAAATGGCAGTTATAAGAGTTGAGGGGCATGAAAGGGAAGCAGTGGTTGGGAAGGGAGTGAGACAGGGTTGTAGCCTCTCCCCGATGCAATTCAATCTGTATATTGAGCAAGCAGTGAAAGGATCAAAAGAAAAATTCGGAGTAGGTATTAAAATCGATGGAGAAGAAATAAAAACTTTGAGGTTCACCGATGACATTGTAATTCTGTCAGAGACAGCAAAGGACTTGGAAGAGCAGTTGAACGGAATGGACAGTGTCTTGAAAGTAGGGTAAAAGATGAACATCAACAAAAGCAAAACGAGCATAATGGAATGTAGTCGAATGAAGTCGGGTGATGCTGAGGGAATTAGATTAGGAAATGAGACACTTAAAGTAGTAAAGGAGTTTTGCTATTTTGGGAGCAAAATACGAGTAACTGATGATGGTCGAAGTAGAGAGGATATAAAATGTAGACTGGCAATGGCAAGGAAAGTGGTTCTGAAGAAGAGAAATTTGTTAACATCTAGTATACATTTAAGTGTCAGGAAGTCGTTTCTGAAAGTATTTGTATGGAGTGTAGCCATGTACGGAAGTGAAACATGGACGATAAATAGTTTAGACGAGAAGAGAATAGAAGCTTTCGAAATGTGGTGCTACAGAAGAATGCTGAAGATTAGATCGGTAGATCACATAACTAATGAGGAGTTGTTGAATAGGATTGGGGAGAAGTTTGTGACACAACTTGACTAGAAGAAGGGATCGGTTGGTAGCACATGTTCTGAGGCATCAAGGGATCACCAATTTAGTAGCAGCGTGGAGGGTAAAAATCGTAGAGGGAGACCAAGAGATGAATACACCAAGCAGATTCAGAAGGATGTAGGTTGCAGTAGGTACTGGGAGATGAAGAAGCTTGCACAGGATAGAGTAGCATGGAGAGCTGCATCAAACCAGTCTCAGGACTGAAGACCACAACAACAACAACAAGTTTTAGTTATAAATGTTGAACTGAAATTGTAGATTCAGATTTTTTCGACAGTTTTCAGAAGTATATGTACTTAAAAGACTTCGTGATTCGTTCTTTAGATGACGCATCTATAAAAGTGCAACATAAAAATGTCAATTTTTCCACGTAAATACTTTCATGTTATCGTTATTGTAGCATTTGTATCTTCCAGTACATGTGTAAGTTTTACGTCACTTTATATTTGTTTACGATATTCAGTTGCCGCCTGCAAGCTGCCTAAGAAGCTGAAAGCTGACGTGTGACCAAAGAGATACAATGTTACTGAACGTTAGGAAGAGTTATCTCTTTGATGTCATGTTCTGCAAACAGCGAAGGAAAATTCGGTTCATAATACGTAGCTAGTTTGCAGGGTCACGTCTCATGCAATGATCCACTGGCTTTCTAATCGCAGTTTCCCAGTGAATAAAGTCGAAGCGAAGTTTCTGTGACAAGTCGACCCGTGCTCAGGATTTTTATCTTACACGCGCCGTCAGGCCACCAGGACAACATCGTCGTAAACATTTCCAGCGTTAAAAACTACTGTTAGCTCTTCTCTCGGCGAACGAGTAACTTAGACTGCGGTAAGAGGCGCTAGCGACAATAAAGAAGGGCGGCACGAACCCGGGGTCAGACCCGATGACAGTATTGAGCATTACTGCCTCCGACGTGGCCCGCAGCCCGCCGTTCGGTCTCAGTGAACAAAGACCTCGAGGGCAATTGGTCGCGGTTTCCATTTATCTGCCCCGAGCGCTCCGTTTCCTTTCTCCCCCTCCACCGACCACTCCCCCCCCCCCCCGCCGTTCCTCACCCCCTCCAGCGACCTCGGCTCCACAGCCCGCTCGGCCTGCCCACTGTGTTGTAGGCAACCCGCCCCACCCCTCCACCACCTCCTCGAACCAACTCACCCGTCTCGTCGTCCTGGCCGCCACACAGCTTTCGCGAAAGGAGCAGAAGGACCGCTTCATTCCGAGGGAGCTCCAGCGCTAGTCACTTGGGGAAGATTCATCTTGGGTTATCTGCAGCGGGCCCGATCGCCCACCCGAAAAGGCGGCGATTCCTTTTTCTGTTGCCGCTGGCTTGGCGCGCGCCAGTTCTCTGGACTGGAGTGGACTGGCGCGGCAGCCGCGGCGCCGCGTGCTTTATGTTTTCCCGGTCTCTTTGCACAACACGGCTTCCGGTGAACAAAGCGGAGGGCTGCCGCATTAATTCCCTGAGTCCATTAGTCGGGCCGCGGTTCTCCTCTTATTTCTTTCCGATCGATACTTCTTTATATGCGGCAGCCTGGCTGCGTAAAGTCTGTGCTGGCGACGCCGCTCGGCCCTTTTGCAGTCTGCAAGGAGCCAGAAGCAGCTACGCCGCTGCCGGGGCGACTGAAGTACGCTGGACGCTGTCAGATAACCTATAAACTGGTGTTCCATTGTTCTACTGCTTGATACAATTCTGTTGCAATCATGGAGCGGGTGAGACGGTGGTTTTCAATTTGCTAAGGGATAATGTTTGTGTATCCCGCAATATGTATCCCTGGCTGTATTTTCCCACAAATTTGAGGCCAGAGCAGCGTTTAACTTTTTGTTACAACGCGCCCCGACTCTGGTTTTCTTGTCACAGCCGTTGGGATCGGTAGCCATGAGTTATATTCGTCTTCTTCATCTTCTTTTTTTCAGCAATGACGAGCCCTGTAACCTAAGCGCTACATCGACGATCTGTTTCCATCTTTTATCTCTCGCTGTCTCTCTTCACCCTGCTCGTTTTCCTAATGCTGCGACGTCCTTCTCTGTGTCATCTTTCCTCCGTGTGCGAGGTAGGCCCAGTGGTGTTGTGGCTTGGAGAATGCCCTCAATTCTGTTGGTTTCCATTCTAGCCACGTGCACAGCCCATTGCAGTCTCCTACTTTTTTTACTTGACGATAGTGGGTTGCTTCCGTAACTGGCAAGTTTCGGTGTTCTTTCCAACTCACCGTATGTCATTCTGCATCACAGGTCCCCAGATGTTTCTGATCAGTCTCTTTCGAAAACATTCAGTTTTTCTCTTTCTTTCTTGTTAAGCTTCCAGTTTTGCAAACCATTGAGTATAACTGGGCGGAAGATGGTGTTACAATCGTATTTCTTGATCTTAGTAATGACTGTCAAAGCTTTCCTTTTGAGCGGGGATGCTTAGAGCGTACAGGCATTTTGAACCTGAGGCTGTTCTCTCATTTCTGTCGAGAGTTATGATATTCTTAATGCTGAAGTGCGGTCCAAGGTACTTAAACTGACGAACTTTTCTGAATCTAAAATGGTGGCCAATTTCAAAGTGTGGATTACCGTTTATGCCTCGACAGGTTTTCATATATTCTGTTTCTGATTGCTTTATCAAATGTCCCATTTTGCTGGCAGTGTGCCTCAGACATCTATAACATGTCCTTCAGCTCTTCTTCTGTGCGGCTGAGTAAGACTACATCGTCTGCGTATGGCAGCACTTTCACTTCACTGTTACCTAGTCAGCAAAAAAAAAAAAAGTCATTTTGTCATAAAATGTCGTATTAAGAATAAAATATTAAATCAGTGATATTGATGATGTACTAATACACACACTGCCTAATAAAAAGAGTGAAGCATCCAGAAGAAGTGGTAGGATTCCAACGAGACTTGGTACACACCATCGGCGATTCTGTCAATGATTAGAACTGTAATTTCCTATGACAAGTAGAACAGACACGTCGGTGCATTAGTATTGCCCATGTTGGGTGTTGGTTATCAGGCTTGATGGAGTATATAATGGGCGTGAACACCGGCAGATGTGGAATGATTACTGTGAAGAACACAGATATTCTGAGTACTCTTATGAGACAGCATTATCACCATCTGAAGCTGTTTGAAAGGTACCCCATTGTGACTCTCCATTCCTCCAGTAGGTCGAAACCTGTAACATCCAGGTTTGTGAGAAATTCAGACGTTTCATCGGCTCGACGTTGGATAGTGTGGGCACGTGAGGACAGGCATACCAGGTGTAGATGTACGAAAACGGGATTTGGTTGCAATAATTACACGTCTGTTGTATGAAACTGATAAACTATGTTTTATTCAGAATAATCTCCATTGCTATGTATTTATACATTTCTCCTACTTCTCCGACAGGCTATGAATGCCACGCCAAAAAAACAGCTCTTCCTTTGAAGCGAACCAGTCAGCGAGCCATTTTCGTACATTTTCATACGAACTGAAGGGTTGTTCAGCGAAACCGTGTCCCAGCGATGCAAGCAGATGATAATTGGACGGTGCCATGTCTGGGGAACAAACCACATGCCCTAGTATATCCAAACTGAACGCCTCTGTCGTTTCCCTGACGCGTTTTGCTGTGTGTGTTGGGGCGTTATCATGGAGCAATATGACTTTGTGTTGCCTTTTCCCATATTACGGTCGTTTTTCACCTTATGCTCGACTTAAATCGATCATTTGCTGTTGGTAGTGATCGGTGTTAACGGTTTCACCAGATTTTAGCAGCTCATAATAGACGACACCCTTCTGGTCCCACCAAACACAGAGCATTGTTTTCGTTCCGAAGCGATTTGGTCTTGCAGTGGATGTCGATGGTTTGCCTGGATTCATCCCTGATGTACGATACCCATTTTTCATCACCTGTCACTATTCCATGAAGAAACGACTTATTTTGTATCTGAGGTGCAGCATTTCACTAGTGGTCTTTCGATTTGCTTGCTGTCTTTCATTCGGTTTATGCGGAACCCATTTTCCGACTTTCCGCATCTTTCCCATAGCTTTCAACCGAACAGAAACAGCTTTCTGCTTCACATTCCATTATTCCGCAAGTTCCTGTTGAATTTGAGTATCATCTTCATCCAATAAGGCCTGCAATTCGTTGTCTTGTAATTTTTTCGGTGGTTTCCCGCGCTCGTCGTTTCTCACACCAAAATCACCACTTTTTAATTTTTTGAACCACTCGAAACATTGTGTTTCCCGAAGAACATCTTCGCTGAAGGCTTCGACAAGCATTCGATGCGATTTTGCAGCAGTTTTCGTAGGCACAAAACTCGACACATTTACGGGTTTGAAACAGATACCGATGTATGGGACTTGGGTTACTTTGTGTTGACATTCGTCGTCAGCTGTTACAGGAAGTAGATGGCGCTGTAGACGCGATCTCAAGGTCCCTAAACTAACGGCTAGCACCTATAGGGAAATTCCGGTTTCATACTTCCACACGTGCTACTCGTCCTCAAGATTCCGGTAGACTACGTCCAACCACCAGAAGGGCGTATCCCCATGCTGTGCACCAAGCAACCTTTTGACATCTATGCCCACCGTCCGAGAGCAGGTAATGGACCTCCCGCAACATTCTGTGCCATCCCACATCACTTGTCGGAGACCAGTAGAGCCAGACTAAAGAATTACTGTCCAATGCATACACTGCCTTCAACAGCACAACAGAAACGGCTGCGCGTGGAGTTCTGCCGTGACCGGGAAGCGTGTAATGCTTTCTTGGGGCCGTCAGTCTTCTGACTGGTTTGATGCGGCCCGCCACACATCTCAAATGATTCGATTCTCTTCTGTTTCGCATTTCCCACAGTCCACGCTTCAGTACCATGCAACGCTGTGCTCCACACTACAATCTCAGAAATTTCTTCCTCAAATTAAGGCCTGTGTTTGATACCAGTAGGCTTCTCTTGGCCAGGAAAGGCCTTATTGTCAGTGCTAGTCTGCTTTCGACGTCCTCCTTGTTCCGTCTGTCATTGGTTAATGACAGACGGAATTCCTAAACATCATCTACTTCGTGACCATTGATTGTCATGTCAAGTTACTCACTGTTGTCACTTCTTCTAGTTCTCATTATTTGTCTTTCTTCGATTTACTCTAAGTCTATAATCTGTACTCATTAGACCGTTCATTTCATCCGCCAGATCACTCGGGACAGCAACGTCATAAGCGAATCGTATCAGTGACATCTTTTCAGCTTGAATTTTAGTTCCACACATGAAACTTTCTTTTATTTCCATCATTGCTTCTTTGATGTACAAACCGAACAGTAGGGGCAAATGACTACATCTCTGCCTTACACACTTTTAAATCCGAGCGCTTCGTTCTTGGTTGTCCACTCTTATTATTCCCTCTTGCCTCTTGTGGATACTGTATATTCCCCGTCTCTTCCTACAGCTTACCCCTATTTTTCTCAGAATTTCGAACATCTTGCACCATTTCACATTGTCGAACGCTTTTTCCAGGTTGACAAATGCTACGAACGTGTCTTGATTCTTCCTTAGTCTTGCTTCCATTATGGACCGCAGCGTCAGAATTGCCTCTCTGATGCCTTTACCTTTCCAAAACCCAAACTGATCATTATCTAACACATCCTCAGTTTTTTTTCCATTCTTCTGTATATTATACTTACAAGCTACTTGGATGCATGAACTGTTAAGCTGATTGTGCGATAATTCTCGCACTTGTCAGCTGCTGCAGTCTCAGAATTGTGTGGATGATGCTTTTCCGAAAGATAGATGGTATATCACCAGACTCATATATTCTACACACCAACGTGAATAGTCGTTTTGTTGCCATTTCCCCCAATGATTTTAGAAATTCTGATGAAATGTTATGTATCGTTTCTTTTTTTTATTTGAGTCCTCCAAAGCTCTTTAATTCTGATTATAGTATTGGATCTCCTATCTCTTCTAAATCGACCCCTGTTTCTTCTATCACAGCACACATATCTTCCCCCTCACAGAGGCCTTCAATGAACTCTTTCCATCTATCCGCTCTCTCTCCTTTGCATTTAACAGCAGTATTCCCGTGCTATATCCTTGCTTTTAAATAGACTGAAGGTTGTTTCGATTTTCCTGTAAGCTGAGACAGTCCTTCCCACAATTTTTCTTCCCCGATTTCTTCACATTTTTCATGCAGCCATTTAACCTTAACTTCCCTGCACTTCCCATTTGTTTCATTCCTCAGCGATTTATATTCCTGTATTCCTGAATTTCCATGAACATTTTTGTACTTCCTTCTTTCATCGATCAACTGAAGTATTTCTTCTGTTGATCGTGGCCTCTTCGCTGTTCCCTTCTTTCTACCTATGTCTTTCTTTCAAACATCTGTGACTGATCTTGTTAGAGATGTCCTTTCCTCTTCAACTGTACTGCACACTGAGCTATTTCTTATTGCTGTTTCTATAGCCTTAGAGAACTTTAAACGTATCTCGTCATTTCTTAATACTTCCGTATCCCACTTCTTTGCGTATTGATTCTTCCTGACTAATCTCTTAAACTTCTGCCTACTGTTCATCTCTAATACATTGTGATCTGAATCTATACTTTCTAATGGGTACGCCTAACAATCCAGTGTCTGATTTCGGAAACTTTGTATGATCATGATGTAATATGATATAAATCTTCCATACCATACGGCCTTTTTTAAGTGTACCTCCTCCTTTTGTGACTCTTGAGTATTCGCTGTTACTAGCTGAAACGTATTAGAGAACTAAATTAGTTATTTTCCTCTCATTCCTTGTCCGAAGCCTATGTTCTTTTGCAACCTATTCTTCTGCTCCTTTTCCTACGTCTGCGTTTCAGTACCCCATCACTATTAGATTTTCATCTCCCTTTAAGTACTGTATTACCCCCTCAGTATCCTCATACACTTTCCCTATCTCTCCATTTTCAGCTTGCGACGTCGGCATGTATACCTGAACTATCGTTGTCGGTGTTGGTTTGATGTCGATTCTGATTCCAACCCTATCATTGAACTGTTCACAGTAACACATTCTCTTTCCTGCCTTCCTGGTCATAACGAATCCTGCTCCCGTTACACCACTTTCCGCTGCTGCTGATGGTAACACATACTCATCTGAGAATAAATCCTTGTCTTCTTCCCATTTCACTTCACTGACCCACAGCATATATAGACTGAGCCTTTGTATTTCCCCTTTCAGATTTTCTAATTTCGCTACCACGTTCAAGCTTGTAACATTCCACGCCCCAACTCGTAGAACATTATCCTCTAGTTGGTTATTCAATATTTTTCTCATGGTCACCTCCCCCTTGGCAGTCCCCTCTCGGGGGCCAACTCTGGAATATTTTGCCAATGGAGAGATAATCATGACACTTTTTCAGTTACAGGCCAGACGTCCTGTGGATACACGTTACGTGTGTTTAATGCAGTGGTTTCCATCGCCTTCTGCATCATCATGCGTGACGTTGGTGGTTACTGATTCTTCCGCCTTTAGAGGTCGTTTCCCACCCCAAGGACAGGAGAGTGCCCTCACCCTCCGCATTGTACCTAGCGACTGTACTGAGCGATTTACCGCCGTCCTGCTCTTCCCTGCTTGACCATTGTCACCGATTAGGGCGGCAACCTGGGGCAACGTCCCATTCTTCTGACGTTTTGGAGAGGCCCGGTGTTGTCTCTGCTGGTGCCGTGATGTGCGAAACCACTCGACATGAATCCAAGTCACGGCTGGTAGTGACTGCGGGAATCTGAAGGCGTAACAGTTCGGCACGGGCTTTGTGCTTCATCGCACGTTATCTCTCATGCGATAGTATCATTTGTCAACTGCCAACGGGAGAATGCTCGTCCACACGTGGCACGTATCTCTGCGAATAATCTCCGTGATGTTGATATACACGTGTGGCTAGTAAGTTCTCCAGATTTGTCACCGATAGGACGTGTGTGGGACGAGAATATCAAGGAGAAGTTAGAACAGTTGGACTCAGGGCATGCATCCATGCTAGAGAGGGAGAAACATTATAGATATAAGTAGGCTCGTATTGTCAAGTTCTTCGTCAATTTGACTCGATATTGTAAGCACTACAATAATATGACATATACTCTCCATGCATGAAGTTTAATTTCCATTGGTTTTAGGTATCTTTTTAGTTCATTTAAAGTCAAATTAGACACTAAAACTGCAATTTAAGCAAATATTGAAGCAAATGTTCTATTTTAGCCTAGTGACCTCGCAGTAGACCTTACTGATTTCATAAATTTAACAGTTTGTTGGCCTTTGGGAGTACATGTTTCGGAAAACCATAAATCCTGTACACTGCATGTATTTCTCCTTAGCTTTACTCTTAATAACAATTCCACCTGCCCTCTTCACTGAGGAACCCCCCATTTTGCCAGTGTTCCAAATTCCCGTGAGTTTGAAAATTATATCTTCCGCGAACTGTTGTTAAATTACTGCAAAGGTTTCCACATTTGTTCGGGGCGAAGCTAGAACCTGCTGCTGAGCTATTTGTCAGTGTCAATGAAATTCACCAAAAGTCGTGTAACTTAAGATTTTATTTCATTTTATTTTGAAGGATACCAGTTTCAGCATTTCATTATACCATCTTCAGGCCCATATGAATCTCTCCAAATAAACGAAGATATCATATACAGCCATAAATGACTGTATGTCGTGAATTCAATCGTTCGAAGTACTGGTATAACGACTGCATTCACGACATCCAGTGATTTATGGCTGTATATGACATCTTCACTTGTTTGGAAAGATGCATATGGGGCCTGAAGACGGCATAATGAAATGCTTAAACTGGTAGCATTCAAAATAAAATGAAGTAACATCTTAAGTTACACGGCTTTTGCTGAATTTCATTGACAATTACTTAACCTGCCGATGTCCCCCGTCCATAATGGACAACAGAGATTCCAAAACCAAAGTTTTAATTTCCTTTAGCTTAAGCCTTCGTAGACATCGGTTGCTGAAGATGATATTTCTTTACTTCCTTCTAGTCAGTCATTAGAAATTTTTATTTCTATATGAAAATAACCAACTATTTATGAAGGACAAACTATCTTTTAAGCGTCAATTTCACCTTGGGGAATTTTCTTACATTATCATGCTGAAAGTCGATAGCAAATTTGCTATTCCACTTCAGGCATTACGAATTGATAACCCACTCTTTTTTACCTTCCTCACTGCTACAAGCAGTAAATCAGAAGCTACTTCACTTTGGTTTGTCTCTTTTTAGGATTCCTCGACATATTTACCTAGTAACATTGGGCATAATTACTAAATAAAAACTGTGGCATTAGATTGTTGTATGTGACAAACATCCTGGTAATTATTGTCGCATCAAACCCCATACAGACATTTCAGACGAAAACCGAGCTGGAGAATCAGATACGGAATCTAACGTTAATGCTAATTCGGAATAACGTAGTTCGGATATAGCCTCTACTGAATTTAGAACGAATAAATGAGTACTTACAGCAAAAGCACAAAAACACCAATAAAACTCTGAAGAATGTCTCCAGAAACTAAAAACTGTCTACACCGTACTCAAAATATAGTGATCCTAGTGTAGTTTGAGTTAGACTGCTACAAAATAGCAGTGACAGAAAAGTGAATACTGTGACCACCGACCTGTGTGGCGTCCCACCCCAGTTTCCCATGTACTGAGTGCCCCCAAACGGGAAGATTATAGCAGTCGATGAGTTTGAAATGGACGGTGAGAGCTGGCTTTAGCTGGCGCAGGGCCTGTGCGAAACGTCTGCGCAGGACTCTTTCACATCTGACATTTACTCTTTCCCCATCCTTTCCAGGCCACTCCTACAACACAGATGACACACCTATGCCACGTTTAAAAGAATTGTAAGTTTCGTCTTTGACTTATTACCACTATATCACGAGACCATTATTACAGCAGACCTGTTGCTGTCACAGAAAAATAATTCACGGAAAAAAGAATCTGAATAGGTACGGTAATTAACAAAACGTTAATAATAGAAACATACTTAATTACAGGATTCCTTCCAATTTAATGAAATTCAGACTCAAATAAGTTTTACAGATATTGTGTAGGATGTACTCTTAAATGTATTCATCACTTCACTGCGCTCTGTACACACATTAAATTAAATTATTTATAAGTTATGGACACTAAGAGTGTTCTGCTTCTCACACTTCACAAAAAAAATATCTATTCGTTCCTTTGTGACGAGCAAATACGACAACAGTTTCCGCCTCCGTAGCGTAGCGGTAGCGTTACCGACTACCACACAGGGGGCCCGGGTTCGATTCCCGACAGGGGACTGGGTGTTGTGTGTCCTTCATCATCATTTTCATCATCATTGACTCGCAAGTCGCCGATGTGGCATCACCTAAAAAGGACTTGCAATACGGCGGCCGAACTCCCCCGAATGGGGCCTCCCGGCCAACAATGCCATACGATCATTTCATTTCATGTCAGCAGTATCAACAAAATTAAGTTTTCCAACCACGTCGTGCTCAATTGACAACGTAGCAAGCGAAGAAAGGTGTTCTTTCGAGATGCTGCTCCTGAAATAATTCTTGATCAGCTTCAGACGTAAAACGCTCCTTTCAGCGGAGGTGACGATCGCTGGTACGTTTAGCAAATTTCTGTAGGATGTTGCCTTTCAGTTTCATTTAAATATTTCAATATTAGCACTGGAGTTTTCATATCCTTGTACACCATATCTCTGAACACTTTGATTTCGGTCAAAAGTTCTGATATAACGTCTTTTGAACATTCACCGTTTATGTGTGCACTCATCTCTTTCTCAAGCTCTTTACATAGTATTTTCAGTTCGTCTTTCTGTATGTGTGTTAAACATTTGAAGGGTCTCTACATGAGCCTCTTCATCATTTTGTTTAAGATTTAAGTTAATGTACCCACCTCTGGCACCTCAATTCTCGGCGCAAACTGGAAACAACATAAAAAAAGGACTGAGATGCTGAGTCTGCCTGTATTGGCCACAAGGTATATTACCTTTATTTCACCTAACATTTTATTAGCATTTTTGGTAATTATCGGAGCCTTTCACCAATATTCAACTCACCTCTGTGCAGTACGTCAGTATATACAACCTTTCCTCCTCTCACCTGATGAACGAAAAGCATGAATGAGAGTGTACAAGGTAAATTTGAGTATCTAGATGTGTGGGAGTAAAAGTAGTCTGCTAGTTTTGCAGAATAGCAAACCCCTTAAAACCTGTACCAGGTAGCAAAGAGGTTTCTATTCGCCGTGGACGAAGCTCTTGTACAGGTTGGTACCATACAATAGGCAGCTTTCTGGGCACTTCCTGAGGAACAGGACCCTGGATTCCAAAAGAGTTCTCTCGGCAGTGTTCCGGGACACGCGAGGCGAGCGACATCCGTATGTGAGTGTGCCTATTCACAGTTGATTCGTTATCTTATTTTTGCAGATTTCAGCTCCAATCAAAATTAAAGTCTCGCCCTCATCGCCCATTGCTCATTCAGCGGTATACGGAACTTTTCTGGCTGATTTCGGAACGTTGTAACCAGTTGCACTTGGCCACGCATACAAGCCATTGTTCTGCTCCACCTCTGTTCAGAAATGTAGACTCGTGACGTATTTTCTCAGTTCAGTTTGATTTAGTTCGTTGGTGACCTCACGAGTATAGTATAATTGAATAGCTTTCAGAAGCTTCGCTAATTTCGGTTTCAGTTCGTAATCTAATTTCCAAGTGTCTTTGTAGTCTCAGTACGTTTTACGTACGGATTTGAGAACGTTAAGTTCGCAGATCGTGAGTCACAGTAATGTATCCTCTCCAATTTGGTCAGCTATTCTGAATTTTGCCATTTATTTTATGCAGAATTTTTGTTTCTGACCACATGTTCACTGATTCTGAGAATCGATACATGTCATAGTTACTGATTCTGGGGGTACAACTTCCAAATTAGTTTCAGAATTTCTTCTACGCTGCAAGTATTAATAGCTTATTCCTAAGGATGAATTCTTGTTCACTTGCTTCGAGCACTCAAGCCAAGGCAACGACCGTTTGCCAGCTACGTGCATACTGGTGAAGTTTTTCTTATATTTGTCCTGAATACCTATTATATATGTATATGGACGGAATGTCGCCGTTGAAAGATTCCTCTGACCCTTCGATAAGTAATAATTAATGATAAATCGTGCTGTGGTCTCCAAGACGCAGTTGTAAACGTAATTTTGTAACTCGTCTGAGAGTATTATTAAGTACAACAACCATCACCCATTTATTAGTTGTATAGCTTATTAGTCTGTTCAGCTGCTTTTAAATAAACATGATTTCTTACCAGAGCAAATGCTTGCGTATTCCTTCGCCAACTCCAATTTAACGTCCTACTGCTGTCAGTTGTTCAGAACATAATATGGCCAAGTTATTTACTTAATATTTATTCAACTATTGTAAATGTGCAGATCCGGCAACTCAGCTCATTTAAACGTCAAGGTTTTTCTTTCATACCGTCTTCCCATCTTCCATGTTAATAGATACCTCATGTTTAAGGACACCTTCATCACGAGCACTGATCCCCAGCTACACCCTTCACCGACAGATACCTTCACGTTATGGAAGAAACAGAAGCCGAATATTTCGGAATACTTTGTCAGCTGCCCAAACATTTCTTTCCAACTTTCTTGTACTGTGTTAACCTCAGCATCAAAGAAATAAATTTTGTACTTATCCTCTAGAAGTTTTGTCTTGCAAACCATGTCGTCACTTACTTCGTGCCAACCTTCTTCCCTTTTCAGCTATTTCACAGTTACCCATGCATTAACGGACCTTCTTCACGGAAATTCTCAATAAACTTCATTAAACTATTGAGAGATATACTTGCTACTTTCAACTCCACGTTTTCTGCTTGAACTGACTTACTTGCTGCGTTAATGGCAAAGAGAAGAGCATACCACATGAAAAAGCCTACAATGAACAGAGGTTTTCTAATTCGTTCACAGCAAGCTTCACTCTTTTTTACGGTTCATCAGCACTATTACTCACCTCAAGAACAGTGTCTTTTACTTCTCTTGCATGGTAGGCTCTAGCTTTGACATTCTCCACCCTACCTTCCCACCGAGTACCTGAAAGCTTCTGCGCTGTTGAAGTTGGTACCCTGTCCAAAAAGATCTCCCATATCTGAGTGGACGCACCAAAATCAATGTATATTCTTTGAAATACACCAAGAAGTGTAACTGCTTTCGCTGTAGATATTACCGCATCACATAAGACAAAAATCAACAATGTGTGTTTCTCTTTTAAATTTTTCCATTCACTTGGATAATATTGTCTTATCGACTTAATCTAAGACTTTCCCATCAAGGAATGGTTGCAACTTATCTGTACTTTATGTATATTGTATTACCGTTAACATCATTGCTGTTCAATCAATACAAAATGAAAAGAAAGAATGTGCCTCGCTCATGGAATATAAAATGTTCTTGGATTACACTTAACGATTCGGGCTTGAACGCCACTACCATGACTTTCCATATTTGCTCTATTATCGTAACTTAGACCATTGCAATAATGAATATGTCTACTTAGTTGAGCTACTTTCGACAGTATGGTTTTTGTGAAACTATCTTCTGTCGAGGAAGTTTTCTTCTACAACTACAGCGTCTTCTGAAAAGTTTACAACCCTAACAATCAATGTCGTATGTACGTTGTGAGCTGTATTAGGAGTACAATCATGTGTGGCTGAGAAAGATTTATTTTCTTTTTACAAAATTATAAATGGTGTTTCGTACATTATTGGCAAATAAACTTTTGACTTCAATTTAAATGTTAATGGTCAAGAATATCTTGAGTTTTCACCCGCCTCAAATATTATTGTAGAACAGGGTTAACTTGTGCTATAATTTCAATCAAAGCAAGGAAATTGCTGTTATTATCTTGATAGAGCTTGTCGCTGGTTTCTCTTGAGGCCGTATTACGCTGAGCCGATGTTTCTTCTCTGTTCCTAATAGTTCAATATCACCTTTTTGTTTCAACCATATCTTCTATTCTACTCATTTTTTTGGTAAACTCTATGTGATTAAACGATGTTTCAAGCTCTTGAACCCGATTTGCTAAAGACACCCAATCATTTTGAATACACAGACCGTTTTCAATTCCTTTCCTTCCCACCAGGTAACGTTTGTAAGTAAAAACGAGTTGCAAATTTTCTGTCGTTCTCCTTTAAAGGATAATCAAAATTTATAGTTTTTGTAGGGCTGTTCTGTACAACTTCATCCATCATGAAGTATATTAACTCATAAGGCCAAATGTCTAGGTCAGGATTAGTGAGTATTTCACGGTCGCTACTAGTAGGTCTACTAGAAAATGGGACTGTGGGCGGTTCGCATTCCAATACTTCGCTGTCATGTTTATCCTGAGAACCACATGATAAGGGGCTACTGTTAATGCCATCGCCATTTAAACATACTTACTTCAGATTTATCCTCAATTTGTGATGGCGTTGGTAGAAGAATGATTTCGAAAGCGACTTTTTGTGAGTTTAAAAACTGTTCATGATATAGTATTTTCTTGTTGTTTTGAGTTCCCTGCCGGCACTTTAAACTTCACAGCACAGGAAAAACACTATATTTTGACGCAGACTTACACGGAGCTGGACCGAGGCTGGAGTAGACGGACGCGGATTCGGCGCTTGGATCATCTGACTGAGAATTCCGCGAAAATGAATAATCTATGGGTTTTAAAGAGTCGCGTGGGGACACTGTTTTTCCCACTTAAAGCCACCCAGCCAAACCGGCAGGTCTCTCGCAGGCGCCTTGCAATCACGGTTTAGTTAGGTCCCCTCTACTGCTCATAAGGCGGGGATGTTAATGCAGTTGCACTAACTAAGTCTGTATTTAGTATCAACATTGTTCAGCTGAAAGCTAAACGTAACTGCTCTCCCAAATAAGGCCTTGCAATATTATTGTTATAAGTCATTTAACCCCCTCCCTCGGGCTCCCCGGAGTAGGTATTGCTAGGTGAACAGTTTTTGGCGTTTGCGCTCTCTTTCTAACCCTTGTGAGCCTACTGACACTGCTGTTCTCAGGGCTGGTATCAAGTTGGCTTTATCGCCAATACGTGCCTGTTGGTTACGAAGTTGTACGGTGGCAACCTACCACAGCGTCTAGACTGCATATGAAGTTACATGTTAATTCCTTGAAGAGTAACTAACGCCCTGGGACCGAATCGGGGAGCGTCTGCATTTTCGCAGGGCTCTCCCCTTACTGTTTACTTCACGTAACAATATCTCTCCTAGTTTCGTCTGCCCTCAGCATCGTCTCTTCCTCCGTACCTTGGAGCGCCTGTCCTCCTTTCTCACAGCTTCAAGATAACACCACAGTAGCAAGGAATAATCAATATATTACAAGTGTTCTGTGACGTACACCTATAACGTTTTAGTCAAGTCACAACGGGTATGCCGGGTGTTACCCTAAGACCGAGAAAAAATGTGACAGGTTGCAGAGGATGCTCCACTGAACAATTTGAGGTAGGGAACCGGGGATCGGAGAAACCAGCTTAAGGAGATTTGATAGTAAAGTTCTCTGACGCTTTGTCTAGCATTACTGTTTTACAGCATACTTACAACTAACATGCGGACAAGTTTACATGTACTATGCTTTTTATTTACTCGTACATCGTCACTGGATTGGAAGCGGTGGTTCTTTTTCATGTCCTGCGAGGCCGTCTGATCTGAATTGCCCTGATTATCTCCTGTGAGAATATCTAAAGTCTCTTGCGTATGAGATCCCAGAAGATACAGAGATGGAATTAGTTGCCAGAATTGTAGCTGCCTGCGATATGGTTCGCAACACACCAGGGATATTTGTCAGAGTGAGTCAGAATCTTGTTCGCCGATGTCATGCTTGCATTGAGGTTGATGGCCGTCAGTTTCACCACATTGTAAGACACAGTACAAATGATAAGTTCATTGCGTCAGTGATGGTATTTGCAGGTAACGCAAACTAATTTAGATAAAAACGTACGCAGTTAGGTGATTTTATTACTATCATTTCTTTAAGCTGGCTTCTCCGACGCCGGGATCCCTACCTCAAATTGTTCGGCGGAGCATCCTCTAAATCCTGTTTAATTTTTGTACGCTCGTACGGAATCACCTTGTGTACTTCAGTTGCATTACCGTCGTATTAAAATTAAATGTTATTTAAGAAGCACCTTATTTTATTTTTTTTCATTTTATGTGTAATACCAGCATTTCAGGTTACTATTTTAAAATTGCTACCTTTTAATTCTTGGTACGGGATCCATTGATGCGCAAGATCCTGTATTGATACTCCGTTCATCATAAGAATAAACCTGATGTAAACAAACACAAACACGATGATTGGTCAGAAGCCGCAGCCCACGTACAGTGATGTTGTTACGTTCTGGGAAGTAGGCCCTACTTATGTATGAGAGATATTGCTACTAAGTTATGCTAAATGAATCTTTAATATATTTAAATGTATTAACAGCCGTCACAGTTTTTCTTAATGACGCCTTAGCTACGTAGTTTTTATTTCAAAAATCCCGTACAGTCACAGCCTCTGCAGCGTTGCGCTCTGATTGTCGCGCTGTTAATGCGCAGTTTGAAAATGGCTGAGGTTGCTTCCTGTTCCGAAGCGGAACACGGTTAAAAAGTGCCGAGAAATAGGTTGTTCTTAATGTTTTTCATAAATTTATAGAGATAACTGGCTTTGAAGTTTCCGAGTGACTGTATTATACACAGTTGAGGCAGAACTACATATCGGATGCAAAGCGGAATCGGTACCGTAACCCAGGGGTAACCAAGTGCGGTTCATGGTTCCCTGGTTCAAATCTCGCCTGGATCTTTCTTTTTTTCTCGTTCAATTTGAAATACATACGTCTCGTAATTGTAAAATTCATGACTTTTACGAATAATGCACGTCTTCTTGTTTCTAATTACATACTGCACACGATATTCCTGTTATCATTTCAAGTACAAATTCTCAGTCATAGATATATTATAAAAAACTATTAATACAAGTTGCTAAAATTAAGTAAAAATAAAAACTTAATTTAAGGCAAAAATGAAAAACCAGATACTCTTTATTTGGACTATGTCCATCGTTTTATACCACAGACGTATGTAAGTATCGTAGAAACATGAAAAACACTCGTTTTCATAGCATCGGGTACACCACACTAATGATGCATTTTTACATTTGCCGCTGTAGCATTAAATGAGAATCCTACAGAACTGATACGGAGCCAAGTTACGGGATTTGGCCCAAGAAGTAACAAGACTGTTAAGCTGGCAGACGTACTGGAACTAACACATGCAACTTTTTCACACGTCACTGCCGAACACTGGCAGGACACAGAACGGCTCGTCGCAAAACGAGAGGAGAAAATGCGGCGCCTTGTTGACTCCGTAGATTCTGTTGTTGATACGCTCGTTACCAACGTAGCAGGTGACACTTCCAGAACTGAAATGTGCTTTTGCACCACATACAGCACGGTCAGAAAAATTACCCCATGTTTAAGTTAAAAATTTTCATCACCCTTGTTTGTAACTAGAATACTATGTCAGGTGAAAACGAGAGCATTTTATGCTTCCCGTCTAGTCACCCAAGAAGCGCCCGGTAGTGCTGGAGTTTTTTCGAATATTATTTCATTCTCTTAAAAAATTAAATTACATTCGAAGCTGTTATGTTTCTTTGGTCGTCTCTTTTTCCGTCTGAACTGCAACTGCTCACATCATTGCAGGTTAGTTGGACAGCTGGCTAGCCAGAGCTGTCCTAGTCTAATACGCCGGTAAAGCGGTTGCCCATGTGCGTGTAACACAGCATAAAACGTATCCTTATGATTGTATTTGACTGTACTGGTCAAAGCTTGGCTTCCGCTCCACGTGAAACGAAATCCAATGACGTCCAAGCAAACGCGGAAGAATACATGGCGTAATGCTTACATCAGATTTATTCTTAACGCGAACTCAGCCACTACCATTTGCACATGACTAAGGCCAGTCCTCTGGATTGGATCTCCTGCCAGTTAAGACACATGTTCTGTGATTCGCTTCTTGCAAGCAGAAGGAGTCAGTACCGGTTAGACTCAGCGTTGATTCTGTTGTGTGAAGAGTGTGGTTGTACTTGTTGAGGTGAGTGGTCGTATGATAAGCCCAGTGGAAACCCTGCTGCAAATAGAGAATGTTTTTTGGACTTCAATGTATGCTTTTTCGTGTCATTGTGTTGATGCTATGGGCTGTGGCTCCTGCTCTGGTGAGTTCACTGTGTAGGAACCCTACGGCCATGACGTCATCGGTGCGCTACTTCTCCGTCGGCGATGGCGCCTGGAGAGGCTCCTGTTGCCGACAAGCGTAAACCACGGCGGTGTACGGAGATTACTGAGTGCGGGACTCGGCCCGCTGTCCACTGTCAGGAGATGGACGGCTCTGGCGCTGAGACACTTAAGCTACTCGAGGAACTCCGTGCATGCAGTAGCGGGTACGGACGGCAGATGGACGGTGCTGTGACACTAAAAGCGCCGGGAGGGACTCAGAGCTGGCGGCGACAGATGCGGCACGGTCTCGAACGCGTGGTTCCTGCTGTGTTGGCAGAAGAGCCAACACAGTGTTGTTAGAGGAGGCCGAAATGCACGCGTTTAATTACACGCAGACTGGCGTGAAGTCTGGAACAGGACAATGTCTTGAGAATTGCAATAAAGTACGAAAATCTTGTAATACTTAACTTTAATCCATAATTGGTGAACATTGGTCTGACGGTACATGCATCCCACTATAAATAACAATTTCAATATAAACTGTTAATGGCGCCTTGCTAGGTCGTAGCAAATGACGTAGCTGAAGGCTATGCTAACTATCGTCTCGGCAAATGAGAGCGTATTTGTCAGTGAACCTTTCCTAGCAAAGTCGGCTGTACAACTGGGGCGAGTGCTAGGACGCCTCTGTAGACCTGCCATGTGGTGGCGCTCGGTCTGCTATCACTGACAGTGGCGACACGCGGGTCCGACGTATACTAATGGACCGCGGCGGATTTAAAGACTACCACCTAGCAAGTGTGGTGTCTGGCTGTGACACCACATTCCTCCCCCGCAAATCGGCGGACGGGTGTGTTATAAGGCTTCCGCCCGCCGTGGGGAGGACCCCATGTTGACGTATGCGACGAGGTGGGGAGCCTAACAACAGGCGAGGCTGTGCCACCCGCACCCTGCCATTCGGTCCGAGGGGAGCTAGGAAACGCCTGAAAACCTAGTCCAGCGTGCACGCCAACATGCGGTGTATGCACCCGTAGAGAGACAGGAGGGGCCGAAGGGTCGACTCGACCTCCATCGGGCGGCGCACCCGACGGGCGAAGACGCCATGTGGTCCGGAGCGGGCAAGAGTTCCAAGGCGGAGGACAGCTGGTCACGGGAAGCGATCGGCGGCGCGTGACCCAGAGAGGCGCTGGGCGGCTGCAGCGAAGCGTCCACTGCGGGCGTCGCCGGCGGGAGAACAGGCGGCGGCGGCGGCGGCGCGTCGCCATGGAGCAAAATGGAAGGCAGCGTCGGTAACAACTGGGGATGAGGCGAGCCAGTAGATGGGTCCCCAGGGCGCTGACGGGACGGCACCGTCACTGAAAGCAGACGGGGAGCGGCAGAACCCGTGCGACGACAGATGCGCAGCTAATTGAGATGCCAACGCACGTCACCAGAGGCCCCCAAAACCAGATACGTAGCGCGGCCGAGGCAGCGAAGAATGCGCCCTGCGAGCCAACGCCGTGAACCGCGATAGTTGCGATAGTATACAACGTCGCCTGGAGCAAAAGCAGGTGGCTGCCGCTGCACAGGAACCTGAGGCGGCGGATGTAGCAAAGACATCAAGGTTCGATGAGGACGACCGTGGAGCAACTCAGCCGGCGAGCGACCATCTCGGGGCTGAGAGCGATACGAGGACAAAAAGATCAATAACGCGTCCTCCCGAGAATGCGACTCTTTCAACTTCAACAACTGTGACTTGAAAGTCCGGACCAAACGTTCAGCAGCACCGTTTGACTGAGGCGAAAACGGCGCGGATGTCAGATGTTGAATACCATTGGTCTTGCAGAATGACTGAAATTCTGCTGACATGAATTGTGGGCCATTGTCGGAAACAATAGTCTCTGGAAGACCTTCAATGCAAAAGATAGCGGATAACGCTTGGATGGTGGCAGACGATGTCGTGGAAGACATCTGGACAACAAAAGGAAAATTACTGAATGAATCTACCACAACCAACCATCGAGCATTCCAGAATGGACCAGCAAAATCGATGTGCAAGCGTTGCCAATGGGAAGTGGCTTTCGACCATGCAAAGAATTTCCGCATTGGTGCGGATTGTTGTTCGCACAAGCCATGCAAGAAGAGCACATATTCGTAATCGCAGCATCAATTCCGAACCAAGTACAGTGCTGACGAGCAAGGTGTTTCGTTCGCACTATACTCCAATGTCCTTGGTGGAGAAGCCGTAAGACAGAGGACTGTAACGAACGTGGGACCACGACCCTGGACTGATCATTATCCGAACGCAACAGCAAAACACCACGTCGTACAAAAAGTCTCTCCTTGTGAGCAAAAAATCTGCGAACCAACGGAACCCTGATCCGTGTCTTTGACAAGGGCCATTGCGTAGCAACAAAGCACAAAACGGTAGCAAGGACAGGGTCAGCAGCTGTGGCTGTAGCTACACGACGAAAATCAATCGGAAACTATTCGACCACGTCATCGGTTTCCGCATCAATGAACATGCAAGCAAGTTCGGAAGAATCGAATGCTCTATCCTCAGCAGCAGGCAAACGGGACAATGCATCGGGGTTTCCGTGCTTAGCAGTGGACCGATACAAGATATCGTAGCGGTACTGCGAGAGGAAAATAGACCAGCGAATGAATTTCTGCGCTGTACGTGGAGGTACAGGCTTGTTCGGATGAAAAAGCGATGTCAAAGGTTTGTGGTCTGTGATGATGGTAAAGTGACGACCATACAAGAAATCATGAAACTTAGTAACACCAAATACGAGAGCCAAAGCTTCTTTCTCGATCTGCGAATAATTTCTTTGCACATACGAGAGTAATTTGGACGCAAAGACAATAGGGCGATCGTGCGAACCATCTTTGTGCGCAAGCACAGAACCGATCCCGAAATCCGATGCATCTACCATCAATAAAAGGGGTTTCTGGGGATCGAATGGCGTAAGGCAAGTATTGGAAAGCAACGCCGATTTCAACTGGCGAAAGGCGCGTTCGCATTCCGTCGTCCAGACGAACGGAACACCTGTACAGCGTAAGCGATGAAGCGGAGCTGAAATTGAAGAAGCGCGCGGCACAAATTTGTTACAATAATTAATTTTTCCCAGCACACTCTGTAGCTGCTTCAAATTCTGCGGCGAAGGCAAGTCTTGTATGGCACGGAGGCGCTCTGGACTCGGATGTATGCCGTGGGCATTGATTACATGTCCCAGATAGGGTAAGTCACGAGCAAAAAACACACATTTGTCCTTCTGCAAGCGAAGACCATTTTGTCGCAAGACCTGAAATAATGTTCTAAGATTGGATAAGTGTTCTTCTTCTGTCTTTCCGGAGATTACAATATCGTCCAGATAGTTTGCTGCAGTAGGGACCGAGGCACAAACAGTTTGCAGATATTGCTGAAACAATGCAGGGCGGATGCACACCGGAATGGCAGTCGTTTGAAGCGATACAAACCAAGATGCCTGTTAACCCCCAAGACGCGCTGGGATTCGTCGTCCACTGGTATTTGCAAGTACGCATCTGCTAGGTCCAACTTCGAAAAATATTTACCTGGGCAAAGTTCGTCAAAAAGATTTTCCGGGCAGGGTAAAGGATAAGTTGCAATCACTAGTTGTGGATTCACTGTTGCCTTGAAGTCCACACAAAGTCTCAATTTACCGGAAGGTTTTGGCAAAATTACTGAGGGTGAGGCCCAGAGAGGAGCCTGCACACGTTCAATTACACCTTGTGATTCCAAATCGTGTGACGTTCTTGCGACCTCATCACGCAATGCGTGGGGAACATTGCGTGCTCTGAAAAATTTCGGTTGCGCGTTGACTTTCAGTTCCAAATGTGCTTGATAGTTCTTAGCGCAACCAAGGCCCAGTGCAAAAATGTCTGCAAATTCTTCACACAGACGAGAAACCCTGTCTGAAGGCACAGTCTCGTTCACTGATAGGACCTGATTGACTATAGACATGTTAAACAACTGAAATAAATCTAAACCAAACAAGTTCACTGCAGAAGAAGAACAAAGTACGTAAAATGACACAAGTTTTGTTTGTCCCTTGTATGTTACAAGAAGGCTGCACTGTCCTAACACAGGGATAGCTTGTCCGGAATAACTATGTAACTTAACATTTGCGGCACGCAATGGAGGTGTGCCCAGTTGTTTGTACGTGTCTTTATTGATCAATGAAACTGCAGCTCCGGTATCAAGCTGGAAGGGTATGACCTTGCCATTAATGTCCAAATCTACAAAAAGTTTATTGTCCTGCAGACGACAAGAGCGACTGTCTCGTGCAACGTGAAGAGACACTGGTACAGAAGCACTTGCTACTTGACGGGATTTCCTGTGATGTCGACGCACACTAATTTTGGGATGAACACAGTCACTGTTACAGAGAGTGGCACTGGGTGGAGTGGAATGAACTCCATGAATATCCAAGGGTGACGGTTCACAAGCCTGAGTATTCTTGGTTCGATTCTGGCGCAAAGCAAAGGGCCTGGAATGGTTGTTAGTGTCCGATCTGAGCTTTTTCTGGCAAACACTTTGAACATGTCCTTTTTTATTACAGAAAAAGCAAATAGCTTGGCGTGAAGGGCAATTCTCACGCGAATGTCTAGTAGCACACCGCGGGCATGATTTTAGCACTGCGTTTGCGTGCTTGCACGGCACACGTAGCGGAGAGCTTGTCGGCAGCTGCGCGGACGGGCGCGAGGGCTGTTTACTGTTCCGTGCAGCTCGCCTGGCGGGCCGGTAAATGTGACACACGGCTGGCGAAGTTTCAAATGATTCCTGAGCAGAGTCAAGTGTGTCTTGCCTTTCCAATATGGCTATCACTTTTTGAAGGAAGGGATTGACTAGTTTCAAAATCTGTTCCCTTATACGAACATCAGAAACGTTCTGTGCAATTGCAACACGCACCATTGTATCTGAATAAGAGAGTCCACATTCACACTGAAAAGCACAATCCCTTGTAAGGCCTTCCAAAGTTGCAACCCACTCCCTATTAGTCTGACCGGCCGTACGTTTTGTACGAAAGAACGTATACCTTTTTGCAACTACATTGACTGATTCTTTGAAATATGCATCTAATGCAGACAAAATTTCGTCGTAGGACAGAGTTGCTACGTCGCGTCAGGGAAACAATTTCACTATCACTCGGTACGTCGACACGCCGACGGCGGAAAGAAGAAAAGGCTGCCGCTCATGACCTTGAATTCTGTAGGCAGCGAGATGGAATCCAAATTGGCTTGACCACTCCGTCCAGCTTTCAAGTGCCGCATCAAAAGGACGAAAAGGTGGTGCAACTGCGTGTTGTGGCTGAGGTAGCGGTGGAGTGGCGGCTGCCGCATCGTTTTGCATCGCACGTTGACCCTGAACGAGCTGTCCAAGGGCATCCAATAAGGCCTGCGTCTGCAGATTCTGCAAGCGATAAAATTCGGACAGTACATCTGGAGATTGTGGCGAAGCCGTGACACAAGTAAATTAGTGCATCAATTGGTACAAACGCGATTTAACTCGTCGCCATGTGCTGTGTTGGCAGAAGAGCCAACACAGTGTTGCTAGAGGAGGCCGAAATGCACGCGTTTAATTACACGCAGACTGGCGTGAGGTCTGGAACAGGACAATGTCTTGAGAATTGCAATAAAGTACGAAAATCTTGTAATACTTAACTTTAATCCATAATTGGTGAACATTGGTCTGACGGTACATGCATCCCACTATAAATAACAATCTCAATATAAACTGTTAATGGCACCTTGCTAGGTCGTAGCAAATGACGTAGCTGAAGGCTATGCTAACTATCGTCTCGTCAAATGAGAGCGTATTTGTCAGTGAACCTTTGCTAGCAAAGTCGGCTGTACAACTGGGGCGAGTGCTAGAACGCCTCTCTAGACCTGCCGTGTGGTGGCGCTCGGTCTGCTATCACTGACAGTGGCGACACGCGGGTCCGACGTATACTAATGGACCGCGGCCGATTTAAAGGCTACCACCTAGCAAGTGTGGTGTCTGGCGGTGACACCACAGCTCCTGCCGGTGCTGCCAAGTCGTCTCTCTGTCCGGCGTGGCCCTGGCATCTTGGTGCTGCTCGTCTCAGGCAAAAGGAATACCTCTGACTCAAAATACAGGCATATCGCACCGAATGACATTTGTTTCACTACGAGCTGGCACCTAATCATGTTGCCCATAACAAGAGACTTGCCGAGGTGTAGCGACACCGACCGCCTGCTGCTGTAATTTCTTCTGCATGGTTTCAGTTTCCCGCTCAGTGCATCTAGCCTCGTTTTAGAACCCCCTTACGTGTTCGTTATTCTGACCAACTAGTCGCCATACGGCGGTCACTATCCAGTGGATTCTAATGCGATACTTCACGGCAGCTTTTCACTACTTCTTATTTCTTTTGCTAAAACACATGGTAGCGACACTTTAATAGCAATGGGCTATGAGAGATGGTGTTGTGAGAGTGAGGTGCACAAAATTCGAAAGTACTCGCACATATGTGCACGACGAATGTAGTCGAGATAGACCTTTATCTGTGACTGGTGGACTCATACAACACGTTAACGAAATTATGCATGGGAGATGTCGGTTAATAGTTTCGGAACTTATCTCAAGACGTGCCTCGTACTTCAAGGACAACCCTGTTTAACATTGTTACACAGATGTTCGGTTAACGCAAGTTCTGTGCACTTGGGTACGAAAATTTCTAACCGATATTCCCGAAATTAAAAATATACTGTTATTTAATTCAGATTAGTTAATCATAATATCCGTAAGAATAGGTCAGGAAGGCTTGTCATTTTAAAGGACAAAAATAAAATTTCGTTATGTTTGTGAATGAGGGGCCCGAATATGCACATTTTGATATATAATATCATAATTTAAAACGGTTTTCTTTACTGATAAACATTCACCTCGGTAAATCTGAGCTTGATTATAATTTTGTTGAAATTTCTGACTAAAGGGCATGAATTAATATAAAATCCACCAAAATTTGCTAAAAAAGTAGTTTAATGAACTCAAACAATTTTCTATGTATTCTGTCTCTACTACCAAACCTTGAAAACACATTTTAGAAAATGTAACAAGTTTCAATCAAAAATATTGATCAAATCTTGCTTCGATTCATTCCTAGACATAAATCTTCTGCTTGCTTGCAGATCTCGAACGTATCCTTCTCGTTTTTCATTAGTATACTCTTAGTCAGATGCCTCTGTTACTTGCTTTCATCTCCTTCCTATGGGCTGTCTATGACATGACCACCTGTATTTGCTCTTAAACAGAGTTGCTTGTCTCTGATATTTTGAGTTTGCACGTAAGTGGAGGTTAATACACTTTTCCTTACCAATCTATAAGTTCCAAAACTGAAGTTACTTTTCGATTTATTGCACCGAATTGATAGGTCTCCCGGTGTATCGTCATCTTCATTCTTCAATTCAATTATGTTCTAGCACCCTGCTTGCTTTTCTTCTTGGTCTTCCGACTACAAAAGTGGCTGAAGCACCGTTTCACTAAATGGGAAGCACGATGAAGAATATGGCAGAGTTTCTCCACCCAAGAGAATTTATATTTGATTGTAGACCAGCAGAGATGGTAACCCCAGCGATGTTTTCCATAAGCAGTAGTAACGTCTTCAAGTTGTTGACTTTAAGGCCATATATTGGAACACATTGCGACAAATCCCATGTGCAGTTGTTCAGAACCTAGTATGGCTTGCAGTACCATTCTCTATTGAAGTCATACAGCTGAAAGCGCGACAGTCCTTACAGCCTGAGTTATGCTGTAACCATAAGCCTGATCTGTAGAGAGATGTTTGACAACAGTGTCACTGAGTGGAATCAAAGGCTCTGAGGAGGATATTCTGACAAATGAGGGACTGATTTCAATTTCTGCTGCATTATCAAGCATTTGGCCAATTTTACCGCTCCACTTGTCAAACGAAGTCTCCCATCCAACTAAACGTGAAGAAGCATACAACAGCTACCACCGTCACAGCTTAGATCTGGCAGAGAACCTGAGAAAATCCTGCTCGTATGTAAAATCGCTAAGCAAGTCCAAGGCTTCCTTTCAGCTACTTGTTGACCAGTCTGATGTGGCAGTTGAAGATAGCAAAAAAGAAAAAAAAAAGCCGATTTTTGAATTCGCAAAATTACATACGAATACCCATAACTTGTGTTTGCTGCAGAATCCTTGAAAATATTCTCAATTCGAATATAACAAACTTTCTTGAGATCGAGAAGCTTGTGCCACGAATCAGCATGGTTTTAGAAAGCATGGCTGGTGCGAAACTCAGCTTGCCCATTTCTCATATGACATACTGAGAACAATGGATGAAGAGCAACAGGCTGACTCCATATTTCTAGATTCCCGGAAAGCATTTGATACGGTGTCCCATTGCAGGTTGTTAACGAAGGTAAGAGCGTATGGAGTAAGTTCACAGATATGTGATTGGCTCGAAGACTTGTTAAGTGATGGAACCCAGTATATTGTCCTCAACCGCCAGTGTTCATCAGAGACAAGAGTATCGTCAGGGGTTCCCAGGAGAGTGTGCTGGGATCGCTGTTGTACTCTATATACTTATTTTATTTGCACGGTAGAGTGGGCAGCAATCTGCGGTAGTTTGCTGACGATGCCTTGGTGTACAGTATAGGGTCGAGGTTCAGTAACTGTAGGAAGATACAAGACGAATTAGACAAAGTTTCTAATTGTTGTGATGAATGGCAGGTAGGCCGAAATGTGGAGAAACGTAATGCAGACTGTAAAGGAATTATATAAAATTTTTATGAATATGTAGACAGTAGTTCAACTACCAGAGATTGATGCTTACAGCGTTTGCTGAACAAAAGAAGCTTTACGCTCTTCGTTTATTAGTTTTAGAATAAGTTACCTTTCGCTGCTATCCTGTCCTGATGTTAAGGCGTGTTGTGCCATTTATTACTGATAAAATTGGGTTAAATAATGAAAGTTATTTTGAAGCAGAGCGATTTCGTCTTTTGTGATACCATAGGTCCCAGCTCCTGAAATTCTGGAAAATTATTACTATTATTTTAATTTTATGCAGAGAATTTAGATGGAGGCGGCGATGTATAACTTCAGTAAGTTTTTGATACTTTACCAGTCTCAGTGACAGAGGAGGCGTCAACTTCACGCACGGATCCTGTCCCCCGTCAAGTCGTCGTCATAGCAACGGCATCGTTCCCTCGTCGACCACGTCAGCCGGTCCAACGTACGCGTCATTCAAACAGCAGGTTTACGTCTTAAGGAGCTGACTTTCCCAGGCGACAGACGACAGTGAAAGCCCGGAAGTGATCTTGGCAGCGTTACGTCGCGGCGTCCTTCACCTGCCACACATCAACCACTGGGACGTCACGAGACTGAAGGCACTTGCACCTGCACTGCAATACGGACATCACCACAATATTCGAACTTAGCGGCTTCTGCAGCATTAACAGGGTGTGTCCACATACCGCAGAATCATTTCTGGACAAAAAGTGGCTTTTGGTAGTCGATACATATTCATACTTCCCATACGCGATGTGCACAAACAGCGAGACCTCATCAGCCACCATCAAAGCTTTAGAGAAAAGTTTCGGTTCTGAGGTGCCACACACACGCTTATAGCAGATAGTGGACTTCAGTATACACTGATGATCCAAAACTATAAAATCACCTGCTTAATCCTACTGTTTTTTCAAATGTACTGTTCAGGTCATAACTACGCGACATAACAAAATGCTGAAAAAAAGCTCCTACTCACACGCATTTTCCGTACAGCTGGAAGATATACAGTAGTATGCTATCTAAATTGTTGTTATATTACAATGTCTTGTTAATGACCACATCGATAATAACAATAACAATAATAATAATACACAGAATTTCACCAAAGAAAATTTATTTCTTTGATATTCAAGCTGGGTACATTAGGAACAACAGACTTTTCCACCAATAAATCGTACTCAACAACCATCTGTCCATCTGTCCATACCACTTTATTTCCGTCTTACTCACTGCAGTTTGGACACAAGTAGGTGACGTGTGTTTTGCATAAATGTATATCACACTTTGCACATAACGTGTTTGTATTATTGCCATTGCTTGAAGGACAGAACTTAAACGCTCACGTTTCTTGTTACTGATTTGGCCACACCTGCCACTCCTTCAGAGCCCTGGATGCTCCTGACCATCTCAAAGAATCTTTTGTTCCTTGAAAATGCTTATTTGATGCCATGTGCTCTGCAAGCAGCGACTTTCTCAGTTCCACCAAAAATATTCTCCTTGTAGTCAATTTTCCTGCATTAAAGTTAGGGTCAAACGAAGTCCACAAGACATATGCATTATGAGCAGCAACAGCAAGAGTATTGTAGAAAATTATCATGGGTCGTCTACTGGTTTTTCATTCGCATGTGTATGTACAGTTAGCTGATCGGGTGTATTTGCAGCGCTTTGTTTGAATTATAATCTAAAATCATTTCTGGGTTCGTATCAGCCGTGTCACTTCTTTTCCAACCATGGTGGAGAGTGCTCATAAGTACGGATTTCTTATCTAATCGCAAGGCTCGCAATATTTTACACAATGTTTCTAGGCACATTTTTGCTCGAAACATGTTTCGTCCAGTATCCTTACCGCACAGTCTTTTGTGGATTCCCCATGTGAGCGATATACACCCGCAAGGAATATGAGTCCTAAGTATGCATGAAAAAGAGAATCATCAATGTTTGCCCATTGTTTACCATTAACTTGTTGTTCCCTCACTATTTTACATCTCTGTTATTTCATTCTGAAGTGCTGTAGAAAATAATGCTTCAAACGATCCCACTTTACGTCACTTACTCTGCTGCTTGCACACCTGGTAACTGCCGGGTTACTCCTGATGACGTTCGAAGCAGGTAGGCGGCGTGTTGTGCTGGTGGTTGCAACTGCCATTCTATGTTTCCGCTATTAGAAACAGAAGTCTGCACACTACTTTGAACAGTCTGTGGACTGTCGTCAATATCATCAGAACACTCGCTTTCAGATGCATTACTGACATGATCTTCGAACTCGGAAGGCGATCCTTGGTCTATTGGACTATTTACTAATTCTTCCAACTCAGCGTCAGTCAATAACGTAACAGCCATGATGTCACAATTCAGACTGATCACAAACGATAGAGAACACAAACTGAGCAGAAACAATGGATAATTCGAACAGTTGATAAGTCTTAGTGAAAAGTCCATTGTTGTAAACGCAGCGCCTTTTTTGACTTGTCGAATGTTGATTGTATGAATAATGGAAGTCATTACTACTATCAAATATGAGACAACCAGAAAGTATTTGACTTTAGAGTAATCATATTAATGTCGGGTCACACTGACCCGAACATTACGTATGTAACTGATGATTTAAAATACTTTAAACCTTTTTTAACCACATACTTCCCTTGCATTTTCAGACAAAATCACCAAATTTCATAAAGTTAATTTGATATTTCAATAATAAGAAACTGTAATCATTTCGGGTCTATAGACCAGAACAGAAGCGGAGCTTGTTTGTCCGTCTTTGGTAGGAAATACATCACTGCTTGTGCATGTCACGGATCCGACGCTTCGTTGATAGGTTTGTGGAGGTGTGTGGCATTAGATGTCTGTACACAGGCCACGTAATTCACACAAACATCGGGCCTCTAATTTCCGTACGCAGTGAGGGGGCCTGACAGCGACCTGGATGGGTTCCATAGGATTCACATCAGGTGAATCTGGTAGCCGAGACATCAACGTGAGTTCGCTGTAATGCTCCTCAAACCACAGTAGCACGGTTCCGACTCCGAGACACGGACAATTACACTGCTGAAGGATGACATCGCCGTCGCTAGAGACGTCAAACGTGAAGGGACAGCTGTCAGCGTGTCTTAGATTATTGTTACAGGTCCCACGCATGCGCAGGAGAATGTCTCTCACAGCGTAATACTGCTCCAACCACCCTGCACGTTTCGAGCCGCCGTTCACCTCGATGACAGATTTTGTGGAGACGATCATCGACCTGGTGTAGGGAAGATGTGATTCACCTGAAGAGCCGACATGTTTCCATTGATCGACTGTCGAATCCCGATAGTCCAGTGCCCATTGCAATGATATGAACATATGAACACGTAGGCGTGGTCTGCTGCGGAGCTCCATGTTCAACAATATACGATGAACGATGTGATCCAGCATTGTGCTCTTTCGGCAGAGATACCACAGATCTGTTCTACCATACAGAGCGGACAAGCCGCCGTACACCACGTCCTGTCAGAAGCCAAGTGTTAGTTGCTTTGTCCTTCTACATCTTTCTGTAGATGCTCACCGCAGTTTCGCTGTTTCCGAAATGCACGTTCACAGGATTTGCATAATAATGATCTACCCTTTGTCAGAGTCCCTTATCTCAACGTATTTCACCATTTACAGCCCATATATTCGCTACAGTGGTCCCCCGTCTGTGTCTACTCCGCTTGCTTACTTTTGCTACCGCGTCACGTGCCCGCAATGCCTTCTATCGTCGCGGTAGGTTGAGAAATATATACCACCAGAACCGGCAGCAGCAGTCTTTCTTTTAGTTTCGCGGGAGATTCAGCTGTTTCAAGGTCGTATTTTTTGGGTAGAATGCTTTCTTTCAGCAGAGCTCTGACTTTTGCCGTCTCCTTCAGCTATCTGCTGGAGAAGAGATATAGACGTCTTTCGTTTTCTGGACGAGTGATTTCTAGTGAAAAATTACTGGAAGAAACAATTATGTTACACACATAAAACTTCCTTCACTCCTCTCCATAACCACCTCATATATTTAAAGACTTGTATCTGGTCACGAGCTTCAGATTTCCCACGTTATACTTTGCTGCCGCCAGCTCCTGAAGCCAGGTGGCCACTGGATTCATTAACTCTTCATCACTTCCAAAACGTTTAACACCTAGGAACTCTTTCAGCTTAGCGAAAATGTGGAACTCTAAGGGTGCAAGGCCCGTAGTATAGGGCGCATGATCAGAACTTTTTCACCGGGTTGACCCAGGAATTCTTTAATTGCAGCAACTGTGTGAGGAAGGATATTGTCGTTTAGAAGTACAATATTACTCCAGAAAGCTTTCATGTCTGCTGTTCTGAATTACACCTTGTAGTTTCCCTTGATTGTTACAAAATCGATTTTTATTGGTCGTAGTGACTATTAGCATGAAATCTACTAAAAGAACATCTTTATCATCCAGAAAGTCTATTTCAGTGACTTTTCGTACTACGAACGTCTGTCTGAAATTTCTAGGTGTTTTCTTGTGATGACGGATGATTGCACTCAAGTGACTGACGTTCGCTCTCTAAGGGGATGTGAGACACCAGGGCACCTAGATCACATATCCTATATGACGTTCATGATTAAGACGTTGAACGTTGAGGGTATATCTGTTCTTACATTTCTTTTTCGAGTTATCAGTCTTGTGACCGGTTTGATGCGGCCCGCCACGAATTTCTCTCCTGTGGCAACTTCTTCGTTTCTGAGTAGCACTTACAACCGACGTCCTCAATTATCTGCTGGATGTATTCCAATCTCTGTCTTCCTCTACAGTTTTTGCACTCTACACCTCCCGTTAGTACCATGGAAGTCATCCCTGATGTCTTAACAGACGTCCTATCATCCTGGTCCTTCTTCTTGTCTGTGTTTTCCACATATTCCTCTCCTCTCCGATTCCACGAAGAACCTCCACGTTCTTTACCTTATCAGTCCACCTAATTTTCAACATTCGTCTGTAGCACTACATCTCAAATGATTCGTTTACCTTCTGTTCCGGTTTTCCCATAGTCCATGATTCACTACCACACAATGCTGTATTCCAGGCATACATTATCAGAAATTTCTTTCTCAAATTGAGGCCGATGTTTGATACCAGTAGACTTCTCTTGGCCAGGAATGCCCTTTTTGACATTGCTTGTCTTCTTTTGATGTCCTCCTTTCTCCGCCCGTCAATGGTTATTTTGCTGCCTAGGTAGCAGAATTGCTTAACTTTACCTACTTCGTGACCATCAATCCTGATGTTACGTTTCTCGCTGTTCTCGTTTCTGCTACTTCTCATTACTTTCGTCTTCCTTCGATTTACTCTCTATCCACATTCTGTAGTCATTATACTGTCCATTCCATTGCAAGTCACCTAATTCTTCTTCTCTTGCACTCAGTATAGCAATGTCATCATCGAATCCTATCACTGATACCCTTTAACCTTGAATTTTAATTCCACTGCTGAACCTATGTTTTCAATCAATGGTTCAATGGCTCTAAGGACTATGGGACTTAACTGCTGAGGTCATCAGTCCCCTAGAACTTAGAACTACTTAAGCCTGACTAACCTAAGGACATCACACACAACTATGCCCGAGGCAGGATTCGAACCTGTGACCGTAGCGGTCGCGCGGTTCCAAACTGTAGCGCCTAGAAGCGCTCGGCCACTCCGGCCGGCACCTATGTTTTATTTCCATCATTGCCTCTTCGATGTACTGATTAAACAGTAGGGGTGAAAGACTACATCCCTGTCTTATACTTTTTTGAATCCGAGCATTTCGTTCTTGGTCGTACACTCTTATTATTCCCTCTTGGTTCTTGTACACATTGTATATTACCAGTCTCTCCCTGTAGCTGATCCCTATTTTTCTCAGAATTTCGAACATCTTTGCCATTTTCCAGATCGACAGGTCCTACGAACGTGTATTTGTTTTTCTTTAGTCTCGCTCCATTGCATACAATTCAGTAAAATAATATAAATGAAAGTATTTTAAACATAGCTGCGCAACAGCAACGGTTCCACGTAATAAGATTAAAAACAGCCGACCAGTTGCAAAGGATAAAGTAATCTTTACCTAGGTTTCGATAGATTTAAATCTATCTTCTTCAGAAGGCGGCAGTATTACGAGTACATTAACATGGAGTGATATGTCATAATCGTTTTTACAAACATCTGCATAGCACCATTAGTCCAAATAAAATATAGCCCTGAGAATAGGGTTTGTCAGACAAATAAAAATAAGTACATGGAAGTTGGAGAGCGCTCTCCAACTTCCATGTACTTATTTTTATTTGTCTGACATACCCTATTCTCAGGGCTATATTTTATTTGGACTAATGGTGCTATGCAGATGTTTGTAAAAACGATTATGACATATCACTCCATGTTAATGTAATACTGCCGCCTTCTGAAGAAGATAGATTTAAATCCATCGAAACCTAGGTAAAGATTACTTTATCCTTTGCAACTGGTCGGCTGTTTTTAATCTTGTAAATGAAAGTAGGACAATGTATGCTTGCTAACGTAACATTGCATTTAAGCGCCTTTTTTCACATTTGACGGTGTATTCATAATTTTTGTGCATCTTTGTTCCGTGCTCGTGCGAAGAGGTGATTCCTGACCAAGGCCATGTAAAAGACGAAGTATATCCTTGCCGCCCATGGGTTGTATAACTAGTTTTAAAAATGTGTTAGAGTCTTCCTTCCCGTAAAATCCTGTAACTGAGGAATTAACAGTATTTTCAAAGTAGCTGTAATGTATTGTAAGGCGCTGAAATGTGCGGAACTAAAAGTATTACCGGATGCTACACCAGACAGAACCTCCTGCTTGACAATAAAATCGGTAGAAAATGAGGAAAATCGGTTACGCTGGTCTCGAGTTCGCCTTACTTCATGTAATTCTAAACCTGTTCATTAGACTGAAACATCGCACAGTAAATTTCATGCATTCCTACGCACACGTCCTCAAAGTAGAACACTCTCCTCCACTTGGATCTAAGCCTGTAGCCGAAAAAGAAGCAAATGTGCTTGAGTAATTTCTTGTGTATCAAGAGAGTTGATTTTCGTTTTTATAATTTTCATCTATTTACTAACATTAAAACTAAGAGCTAGGTTCCATTGTTTTGGTATAGACCATGAAGAGACAACTTATATCGATGTAATGTGAACATGAATGATGGAGTTTTCATCTTTTACAACGTAAGATATTCGTAACAGTCACAAGTCATTGATTATATGTTCAGTTTTCGGTGAGTTCCTGTATCGACGATTTTTCGTTCCCTTCGTCCCGGAATTCGCCCAGTCCTCGCTGGAAAACGATTCAAAAGCAACTGACGGACTGTTACAACTACTGCAGTCTACTGGATGCCGTGCTCGGCTTATCCTGCTATGAAGTTAATTGTAGGTCGAGATGAGTCCAAATAAGCACAATCACCATCGTCTTTAATAGATAAACAATAGAGAATACTAACAGTTGTTTCATGATTAACATGGAACTGTTTTCAGACCAGACATTTGTAAACATGCGTGTAAGAGTCTAGGTAACTGCAACATTATACACTTGGTGGAACTTTGACATATATGTTTCCAGGCGCGATATTCCTTTCTCGTGACTGTTCGCAATAACACTCAACTATTTGTCCCTTTCAGTGATTGACTGCTTCACAAAGTCTAATGCAAAACCGTGAGCATCCATTATCTGTTCTTTTGTAAGCATGATCGGAAAATATCGAGCAAGCGCTTTTCGAGCCTTTGATCAAACAGCCGAGATTGTTCCAGTAATTTATGGAAACTAGAGCGCAAATGTCATCCGCACCCGACGCGTCTCTTCTCTCTCATCTCTGCACCAGCGCCGCCCGCCACTCCCTCAATCGCTTTGAACGTTTGTCCGCTCTGATATTCACAGTGAACGCTCCCCCGTTTCGATTCGGACGATCCCAACCACCGACAGAACCACCAGCGACTGCGTAATTCCTCTCGGCACACTTCGCAGTTCATACGGGGCACGTCTCGTGTCTCCACATTGTGCGCCTACCAAATGCGTAACACTCCCCGAATCTTTCACACGGCGGTCTGTGCCGCCGCGCCTGTCACAGGCTGCAGCAACCACTAGCGTACAATTCGCTATCAACGTAAGAAAAGAAAAAGAGAAAAGCAGCGCGCCACTCCAGCTGAACTTATTTTTCAGATAGTCTGTCATCTGCGTTCTTCTATTTGCAGTTTATCTTTGAAATAGAAGCAGTCTACATTTGGCAAGCCTGCCAAGAGTATTACTGATATAACTCAGTCAAAGCTACAGGTCAGAATAGTGCTACTTTCACATAAAACAAGATATTGTAATTAATACAACCATAACTTTCAAGATATTGCGATACAGTTGTACCGATCTCGTCGTTCTTTGCATAAATCCAATGTCGGTTGCGACCACTTGATCCACTCCAAATATCTACCCTCAGCTGAAAACTACTTTGTTCGTCATAACCTAACTTCTACGCAACGAAAAGTTGTTCCGACGTAACATAAAAGAAGCTTTCGGATAGTGCGTAAAATTGTCTGAAACAAATTCCATTTCTAGCGACCGCGCTATCGACTGAATATTAAACTGTAACATTCCTTTTTCCTCTGAAAGTGTCCGTCTCTTTCATAACCGATTTTTTTTATTTACGTTTAGCTTACAAGTTTTCTGCGACGTTTTCTTCAAGTTTTCGTACTTGGTTTGCCTTTTGGAAATTGTCATTTTAACTATCAAATACTGGAAGCCCGAGCAGCCTTTTATTTAGTCATAAAATAGGATCAATAGCGGTAGCTTCTATGCACTAATGCTGGAAAGCTTGATATGAGAACACCACTCATTTTAATGTTGACACGTATTTAGAAAAGCCTTTGGAAGTAGTTGATGAATTTCAGTCGGAGGAGGGGCACAGTGTGGGCTCCTGCCCACTCGTCTCGTATAGGGTGCCTGAAGGATGCTGCGTTCTCGGAATATTATACAACAATTCAAGCAAATCACGTTAATAGTTTTTATTACACTAAACAAGACTGACTAAACTTAACCCTCCGTTACTCACGCGAAAATTCGTGAGATGGTCACTGGCGCCGATGACAGGTGCCATTCAAAAAGCAAGTGGTCCGTTTGAATGCTTTGAACGGTCTTTATGACTGACTTTATAATTTTTTTTACATCTAAGTATAACACATTTAATATTCGTACACAGTATAATATATTCTAACTTTTGAAACAGTTTGTGCAATAATTTAATAAGGTTACATTTCATGCTGGACAACACCAACACTGTTCAGTTTTCCTTGGACAGTATGAGGCCAATGTGCAATCCTGGTGAAATCCAAAGATTTTTGCTCCCTTGCTCTTTTTGGTAGAAGTTCTTTCGGCACTTCTCTCTTGTTTTTTCGTACTGTTCCGACGTATTCCAGTTTCTTCACCTGAAGCTTCTTGAGTATAGTCAAACTGGTTGTACCTTGTACTGCTTCGACCATTCGAAGAACAATATATTGATATGAATTACTGGCATTATATGGTCCCTCTGGTTCTAAATTCAAAGTTTAAGCTGTTTTTACATCATCCAAAGCAAACAATTTTAACCCATACTTTGCAGATTTTACTAGGAATGTATTGCCTGAATGGGCAGTTTCCTCTAAATGCCAAAAGCTATTCGTCAACAGTAAGATATTTACCAGGTGAAATATATTTTTGGCAATAAATTGTTCATGAATAGTTCAAGTACGTCTCTGATAGCAGTCAACTTGTCTGTCTCTCTGCGAACACCTCTATCATGGATATTTTAGAACCTCACACATCTCAACAGATACGTGAATCGGTTTTGAAGCATGCATAAATAACATGATACAAGTCCATTTCCCTTCGAGTTGTCCCACAATTTCGATATACTCTTCCTAGAACATCTCAAAGATCCACATAGATAAAACAAACAAATGAAAGCTCTGATCTCTATTTCATCTGTTTCTTTAGCGCCCCTTTCCCTACAGAAGCTACCACGAACTTCACTGATGGGTATATTAGTGCGTGTTGCGATAATAGTTATTATGTTTTCATCCAAGAACAAATTCAGAATTTCTATTTCATTCTCTTTTAGACGAGCTTGATTTTTTAGTCCAGGCAAATGCGTAATAATATTAAAAGATGTGCTTTTAATGTTAGTAGGATATTTATTTTTCCTTCAGTTAGTTATTCCATCTTTCCCTAAAAAAATGCATCCTCGACGTACTTCTTCCTGTGACTCATATTTGTCATTTTGACACTTCTTTTTCTGTTCCCGTATCATGACCGCTTTCACGAACACAGTCCTCAGTCTCTGAGTCAGCGCTATCAATGTGAGCATCTTCATCACTCGGCTCACTAAACCATTCCAGCCATACATTAGTATCTCTACGAAGCTCTGTCGCAGGTTCTTTTGCCTTTGACATTTTTTCCACAATCTAAAAATGAAGAGAATACTAGGTAAGATGGAAGGTAACTGCAATCAGTTTCAATACGCCTAAATTTACGCACATGGAAGATCGATTGAATCTAGGCAAGCAATAAAGTAATACAGACTTACTTAGTTTCATATTGTAGCAGCAGAGCTCGCGCGGATGGCCAGTGTCCTCCAGACTATAATAATGTTTCATAAACTATGTATCTTTCGTAACTGAGAGCCAACAATGGCCGGAGCTGACAGCAGAAGAGTTAATAGAAAGGTGCTGAAAATGGCGCGAACTCAGTCCAGCCCTGTCAGACAAATATGAGCGGGAAAGTCATGTGGATGACGAGTGTCATCTGTGCCAGCGACGGAGGGTTAACTTTGAATTTACAACGGCGTCGCAAGCAATGAGCGACGTGCAGACAAGTCAGAGTCCTTTGCTATATATAATATTCTTGTAAGTTTGTCCCACAGTTTGTGGATCACTAATAACTGCTATCGTAGTGCAGGTCTAGTACTGTGCGGGGTCTAATACTGTCCTGATCTGCGAGTACCGGTCTCGTACTGCAGGTCTAACACTGTGCGGCCGTGGCTGGCTGGACCGGCGCTTGTATTCTCTTCTTGTAGAGGCCGCTCGTGTCGTGGTGCGGTCCTTGTCAGCAGGCTACTGGTTGACGTCGTCTCACCGCCTTCTCTTCTCTTGCGTTCTTCATTTTCTTGACGGTGCTTTTCGTTACGCCAGGAAAGACTAAATACCTCATTCTGGTAATTAAACTTGCTTAAAGATAATTTCCGGGTTTGAAGCCTTCTTGTATGCTCATGTTCTACTTCTCTTCTGCAAAAAAAAATTTTTTTCGTAGAAATTTTTACCGACAAACGAAAGTACAAATTGTATCACCATATAAATAATATTTAGCCAGTAAATTGATGAACTTGCAAAGTAGAAAATGATGACCAAAATACCTCTGCAAGGCTTGAGCAACTAAAGGATTTACAAGATTGAGGGTAAAGTATAGATCAGCAATCAGAGTGAAAGATATGTAGATGGTGCAGTCCTAAGGCATAGATTGCACACCGATCAGCGCAGCACAGTGGAACGACATCAAGAAAGCGCTGACCCGCGCCCAATGGAAAGAGCGGGCAGCGCCACACCTCCAGGAAGACAGCATTGAGCGCCCCGTCAGCACAGACTTAACCCATCGCCTATCGCTAATCGGTCCAGTTTGGTCACAGACTTCGAGAGCTACACTACTGACTAATAGGAAGACGATACTCAGCTGCATTCTGCGAGTGTTTAAAGAGAGTAAAGTACTTGTATGGAGAAAGGAGTACTTGTATGGAGGGAACCGGAATCAAGGTAAGTTAAGTTCCTTTCCTTTTTTTAAATATAGTTTTCTATTAATCTACAGTTGTTCTGTACAGATAATTTTGGATTCCTGCCACCGGCCATCGCAACTTCTCTCCCTTCTTGTTTGTGTCGTTGTTGACTCCCACAGTGGCCGACACAACAAACTTAATAAGAATTAAATCCTCTATCGCATGAACCTCAAAAATTTAGTTTCCTGAAGCGAATTTCAAAATGGTGTCCAATTGAAAACATTGGTAGTGAAAATCGACCTATTTTGTTGCCTTTCAACATAAATAAGTAACAAACATTATGAAAACTGAACTATTTTTTAGCTTCTCGCAAAAATTGCGAGTGTCTATATTACTAAATCCAAAGCCGCATCCAGTTTTACAGAGTAGTCTTTTAGCATTAACAAACGTTGTCTAAAGAAATATGCAAGTAAAATTTGCAGTTCGATTTTTTAGTACATAACGTTGAGATTTTCCAAGTGACCATTAATTTGATTTTCCTAGGTCTCTCTGTTCTCCGAGGATTGCATTTTCTAAAGCGGAGTGTCCCTTGCCACAGTTATAGCACTGACGCTCGTCTGGGACGGACACATGAAGCGTTTCTCGTCACCTTTCAAAGGAACGAGCAGTCTTGGAGTCGATAACGGCTCCCCTGACTTACGTGTTACACAGGCACTTTTTTTTTTTTTTTTTTGGTCATCAGTCTACTGATTGGTTTGATGCGGCCCGCCACGAATTCCTTTCCTGTGCTAACCTCTCTTCATCTCAGAGTAGCACTTGCAACCTACGTCCTCAGTTATTTGCTTCACGTGTTCCAATCTCTGTCTTCCTCTACAGTTTTTGCCCTCTACAGCTCCCTCTAGTACCATGGAAGTCATTCCCTCATGTCTTAGCAGATGTCCTATCATACTGTCCCTTCTCCTTATCAGTGTTTTCCACATATTCCTTTCCTCTCCTATTCTGCGTAGAGCCTCCTCATTCCTTACCTTATCAGTCCACCTAATTTTCAACATTCGTCTATAGCACCACATCTCAAATGCTTCGATTCTCTTCTGTTCCGGTTTTCCCACAGTCCATGTTTCACTACCATACAGTGCTGTACTCCATAAGTACATCCTCAGAAATTTCTTCCTCAAATTAAGGCCGGTATTTGATATTAGTAGACTTCTCTTGGCCAGAAATGCCTTCTTTGCCATAGCGAGTCTGCTTTTGATGTACTCCTTGCTCCGTCCGTCATTGGTTATTTTACTGCCTAGGTAGCAGAATTCCTTAACTTCATTGACTACGTTACAATCAATCCTGATGTTAAGTTTGTCGCTGTTCTCATTTCTACTACTTCTCAATACCTTCGTCTTTCTCCGATTTACTCTCAAACCATACTGTGTACTCATTAGACTGTTCATTCTCTTCAGCAGATCATTTAATTCTTCTTCACTTTCACTCAGGATAGCAATGTCATCAGCGAATCGTATCATTGATATCCTTTCACCTTGTATTTTAATTCCACTCCTGAACCTTTCTTTTATTTCCCTCATTGCTTCCTCGATGTACAGATTGAAGAGTAGGGGCGAAAGGCTACAGCCTTGTCTTACACCGTTCTTAATACGAGCACTTCGTTCTTGATCGTGCACTCTTATTATTCCCTCTTGGTTGTTGTACATATTGTATATGATCCGTCTGTCCCTATAGCTTACCCCTCCTTTTTTCAGAATCTCGAACAGCTTGCACCATTTTATATTGTCGAACGCTTTTTCCAGTTCGACAAATCCAATGAAAGTGTCTTGATTTTTCTTTAGCCTTGCTTCCATTATTAGCCGTAACGTCAGAATTGCCTCTCTCGTCCCTTTACTTTTCCTAAAGCCAAACTGATCGTCACCTAGCGCATTCTCAATTTTCTTTTCCATTCTTCTGTATATTATTCTTGTAAGCAGCTTCGATGCATGAGCTGTTAAGCTGATTGTGCGATAATTCTCGCACTTGTCAGCTCTTGCCGTCTTCGGAATTGTGTGGATGATGCTTTTCCGAAAGTCAGATGGTACATCGCCGGACTCATATATTCTACACACCAACGTGAATAGTCTTTTTGTTGCCACTTCTCCCAATGATTTTAGAAATTCTGACGGAATGTTATCTATCCCTTCTGCCTTATTTGACCGTATGTCCACCAAAGCTCTTTTAAATTCCGATTCTAATACTGGATCCCCTATCTCTTCTAAATCGACTCCTGTTTCTTCTTCTATCACATGAGACAAATCGTCACCCTCATAGAGGCTTTCAATGTATTCTTTCCACCTATCTGCTCTCTCCTCTGCATTAAACAGTGGAATTCCCGTTGCACTCTTAATGTTACCACCGTTGCTTTTAATGTCACCAAAGGTTGTTTTGACTTTCCTGTATGCTGAATCTGTCCTTCCGACAATCATATCTTTTTCGATGTCTTCACATTTTTCCTGCAGCCATTTCGTCTGAGCTTCCCTGTACTTCCTATTTATTTCATTCCTCAGCGACTTGTATTTCTGTATTCCTGATTTTCCCGGAACATGTTTGTACTTCCTCCTTTCATCAATCAACTGAAATATTTCTTCTGTTACCCATGGTTTCTTCGCAGCTACCTTCTTTGTACCTATGTTTTCCTTCCCAACTTCTGTGATGGCCCTTTTTAGACATGTCCACTCCTCCTCAACTGTACTGCCTACTGCTCTATTCCTTATTGCTGTATCCATAGCGTTAGAGAACGTCAAACGTATCTCGTCATTCCTTAGTACTTCCGTATCCCACTTCTTTGCGTATTGATTCTTCCTGACTAATGTCTTGAACTTCAGCCTACTCTTCATCACTACTATATTGCGATCTGAGTCTATATCTGCTCCTGGGTACGCCTTACAATCCAGTATCTGATTTCGGAATCTCTGTCTGACCATGATGTAATCTAATTGCAATCTTCCCGTATCTCCCGGCCTTTACCAAGTATACCTCTTCCTCTTATGATTCTTGAACAGGGTATTCGCTATTACTAGCTGAAACTTGTTACAGAACTCAATTAGTCTTTCTCCTCTTTCATTCCTTGTCCCAAGCCCATATTCTCGTGTAACCTTTTCTTCTACTCCTTCCCCTACATCTGCATTCCAGTCGCCCATGACTATTAGATTTTCGTCCCCCTTCACATACTGCATTACCCTTTCAGTATCCTCATACACTTTCTCTATCTGTTCATCTTCAGTTTGCGACGTTGGCATGTATACCTGGACTATCGTCGTCGGTGTTGGTCTGCTGTCGATTCTGATTAGAACAACCCGGTCACTGAACTGTTCACAGTAACACACCCTCTGCCCTACCTTCCTATTCATAACGAATTCTACACCTGTTATACCATTTTCTGCTGCTGTTGATATTACCCGATACTCATCTGACCAGAAATCCTTGTCTTCCTTCCACTTCACTTCACTGACCCCTACTATATCTAGAGTGAGCCTTTGCATTTCCCTTTTCAGATTTTCTAGTTTCCCTACCACGTTCAAGCTTCTGACATTCCACGCCCCGACTCGTAGAACGTTATCCTTTCGTTGATTATTCAATCTTTTTCTCATGGTAACCTCCCCCTTGGCAGTCCCCTCCCGGAGATCCGAATGGGGGACTATTCCGGAATCTTTTGCCAATGGAGAGATCATCATGACACTGTTTCAATTACAGGCCACATGTCCTGTGGATACACGATACGTGTCTTTCATGCAGTGGTTTCCATTGCCTTCTGCATTCTCATGTCGTTGATCATTGCTGATTCTTCCGCCTTTAGTGGCAATTTCCCACCCCTAGGACAGGAGAGTGCCCTGAACCTCTATCCGCTCCTCCGCCCTCTTTGACAAGGCCGTTGGCAGAATGAGACTGACTTATTATGCCGGAAGTCTTCGGCCGCCAATGCTGATTATTTATCAAAATTTAGGCAGTGGCGGGGATCGAACCCGGGACCGGAGACGTTTTGATTATGAATCAAAGACGCTACACCTTTAAGTGTCGCTAAAAATGCAGCACACCCGATTTTTTGTAATCTGGACGACTTTCACACTCGAAACCGCTTAATTTGGAGAATAAGCCCGAGTTAATGAATTCAGTGTGTCACTGTTGTCTGGCGAATAGTATCCAAGACATCTCTGCATCAAATTGTCCTCAGACAGATGTTTTTATGCATCGGCAGTAGCTTCAGTAACTCTACTCTTCAGTGGTGGCTTATGATCAGAGTTGATCCTATTCATGTCAGCTTGCCTCCTTTTGCAGAATCTTTCAGAACAGTAATCTTGCTGGAAATTGTCATTCGTTAATCTCCTGTGATAAGTGTCGCAATAACAGCTTTTTCTATCCCACTTTTGTCTATAGCATATACTTGAGGCATCTGGTGGGCCAGTGCAACACATATATCGATATTTTCTCTGACTTTGAATGTTACAGTAACTTTAGAGAGAATGGGGTGTCGATCGGTGCCGCTAAGGACCCAAGGGCCGAGATCGGCTAGAGTGAGCGTATGCGCACTTTCATTAAAATGTGATTTTGAAGTGTAAAGAATAATTTCGCAAGAAAATCCTTTTGATCTGTAAAAGAGTCCAAATATGCACAAAAAAGGGAAAAAAACGAAAAAACGATGTTCTGAGACAGGACAACTGCCTTAAAAGAGGATATTAATTATTATTAATTAAGGAAAACATCCATAAATATACACTCAGATATTTCGTTATACTTTGCGTACACAGAAACCAGTTTCAGCATCTATTCTTCTGATCAAACGGAATCTTTTATACACGGAATAGCCAAAGAAACTGGTACACCTGCCTAATATCGTGTAGGGCCCCTGTGAACACCCGCAACACGAGGTGGAATGGACTCGAATAGTGTCTGAAGTATTGCTGGAGGGAACTGTCACGATGAATCCTGCTGGGCTGTCCATAAATCCTAAGAGTACGAGGGGGTGGAGATCTATTCTGAACAGCACGTTGGAAAGCATCCCAGATATACTCAATAATGTTCATGTCTGGGGAGTTCGGTGGCCAGCGGAGGTGTTTAAACTCTGAAGAGTGTTCCTGCAGCCACTCTGTAACAATTATGGGCGTGTTTGGTGTCGCATTGTCCTGTTGGAATTGCCCAAGTTCGTCGGATTTCACAATGGACTTAAATGGATGCACGTGATCAGACAGGATGCTTACGTACGTGTCACCTGTCAGAGTCGTATCTAGTAGTATCAAGGGTCCCATATCATCCAACTGCACACGCCCAACACCATTACAGATACTTCACCGGCTTGAACAGTCCCCTGCTCACATGCAGGGTCCATAGATTCATGAGGTTGTCTTCATACCCGTACACGTCCATCCGCTCGTTGCAATTTGAAGGGAGACTCGTCCGACCAGGCAACAAGTTTGCAGTCATGACCAGTGCGATGTCAGTGTTGACGGGCCCAGGCGAGTGTTAAGGCTTTGTGTCGGGCAGTCGTCAATGATACGTGAGTGGGCCTTCGGCTTCGATGATGTTTCTTTGAATGGTTTGCACGCTGATGCTTATTGAAGGCCCATCATTGAAATCTACAGAATTTTTCGAAAGGGTTGCACTTCTATGGTGCTGAACGATTCTGTTCTGTCATCGGTGGTCCTGTTCTTTCAGGATCTTTCTCCGGCCGAAGCTATGGCGGAGATTTGATGTTTTGCCGGATTCCTGATATTCACGGTAAACTCATGAATTGGTGGTAAGGGAATCCCCACTTCGTCGCTGCCTCGGAGATGCTGTGTACCGTCGCTTGTGCACCGACCTTAAGACCACGTTTAAACTCACTTAAATCTTGATAACATGTCATTGAAGCAACAGTAACCTATCTAACAACTGTGAGAAACACTTGTTTTTTTTATATACGCGCTGCCAGCCGCAGCGCCGTATTCTGCCTGTATTCGAATATGCATGACTATACCAGTCTCTTTGGCGCCTTAGTGTCTAAGTCACATCACGATAATATTCTATTTTATTTTTGCTTTGGTACTTTTCTAGTGATTTATGTTTTTAGATATTCCACAATACGGTTTAAATCAAATATTGTAACCACACAAATTGTGAGTGCACACTGAATTCACTTTGATGCATTCAATTTGTTGTGACAGAAGAAGCTGAGAAGCACCGTGCTATAGTGGTTGTGATACTAAACTGTTGCCAGGAGGGTCGTGAGTTCAAAATTCACATTAACTGTACAATTTTAATTTCTATATTCGGTTCGAGTACATTCTAGAAGTATCCACAAATGCCAAGAATGTTCTGTAGCTGTGTATATACTACACGTGTTGCGGCAGGAGGCAGTTCGTTCCGCGCTCTTCTATGTGCAAATTCTGAATAAACCTTCGTGAAGTTAGTGTTCGTCAATTCATCTAATTACGCCTTCTTGTACGTGACAATATTCTGGTGGAGCCGCCAGGTATTTAAAGTTGTGACAGAGCACGTTATCGACGACACGGTGGCTCCCATCAGTCCACGACAGGGCCGCCGTTTACGTGGGGAGAAAGCCGAGTTAGAGCCTTATACAATATATCGCAATCTGCCGGAGACAGAAGAAGAAGAGGACGTTACGAAGACAGAAGCTGTGTGCTACGACATGAGACATCCTTCCGGGTTCTCTAGACGTCTTGGAGCTGTGTAAAATAGTTGATCGTAGATTGAATGAGAAAGATAAGGTTGCACATCTCATGAAGGATGTTGCTAAGGACATGTATCAAGCCCTACTCCTGAACGAGGTTTCGACAGCAGACGACTTCATAAAATGGTTTCTGTATATCGGTACAATGCATCAAAAAAGAATTATACGTAACAACTTTGAACGGGTTCCTAACGTAGTATCGATGTCTGTGATGGAGCAAGCAATTGATTTCACACGTATTCTTCGTCAGATAGTGAGAGAGAAAGTTCAGAATGCACTTGGACTGCACGGCGAGCAAAAAACCGAGACGCTTCAAGAGGTCATAAAGGAGGAAGTGGAACAGACAGTGAACCCAATCTCTCGTTCTTCATTTCCCTAAGAAACGGTGAAAAGTCGAGACCCAGGCAGAGTTATGTTCCTACAATGCCGCATGAGAAACTTGTTTGGCCACCAAAAAAGACTGGAGGACCCGGGATAACCAGCCAGTATGTTTCCACTGCGGGCGAACGGGACATGCGGTTCACTATTGTCGAGAAAGGCGGCAGATATTTGTTGACGCCCGCTCCAGAAGACAGCAGACCGATCGAAGCCGACGCCAACTCCGGGACGACGAAGATGAACAAGAAGACGTGGGCGCAGTACGACGTAGTTCACCATCGCGGCAAGCTAGCCGCTGGAGAGGACTCTCCCCAACACGCCGATCAAATTCTCCATCGCCGTTTAGAAGATCCAGCCGATCAACTAGCCGCCGCAACCTGGAAATCTAAAGGGTGCGACCTTCCTTGGAGGTGAGGCCGCCGAAGAGAAAAATCCTCCACCGTCGATCACTACAAAAATGATAGGAAACTTGGTCGATATCCTCATGGATGGCCGACCAGCCCGAAATCTTGTGGACACTGGAGCATTATATTCAGTCATTTCGGAGAAGTACCGTCGCCAGTTGCAGAAAACCGTATTCGTCGCCAACAAAACATCTCTGCTGAAGGTGGCTAATGGTAAATATGTAAAACCTACAGGAAGATGTACCATTCGTGTGGGTATAAGTGACCATACACAGCCCTTGGAATTCATCGTCTTACATGAGTGTAGCTTCTCAGGCAATTATAGATTGTGGTTGCTCAAAGATAATGCTAGATGAGATAAGATACTGTGGACAGGAAAAGGCGCATCCGAGTGTGTGGAGATTATGTGTGCTGGATGAAGTGATCATTTCTTCAGTCAGAGCGGAAAGGTAACTGTCACGTGTCATGCCATGCATCAACCCATGGATCTTGTAGTGGTATGTAAGGGAAGCATACCACTGAAGAATAACTTGGTCATTCAGCCTCTGTCGTCTCGTTTAAGAACGGATTCGGTGAATTGTGGGTAGTTAACTGTCGCCGAGATCCGCAGATCCTTCCAAGACTCATGTGTGTAGCAAACGCTGAGCCGTTAATTGCAGAAGACATGAGCGTCATTGAAACCTCCCGTGCCAAGTCTGTGGGCGAAATTAGCGCTACCACAACGAGACAAGATCTTGTAGCTCGACTATCACTACATCTTATTATGGAACAACAGAAGAAGCTACCCAGAAGAAGCTACTTGCCATTCTTCAAGAGTTCTCTGAATGATTCAATCCACAGGTGAAGTGCAAATTAGATTACTCGACGGTGAAGCATCAGATTAGCACTGGAGACCATAAACCAATAAGCCAGAGAGCATACCGCGTGTCAGCAACAGAACATCGAATAATTCGCGACGAGGTAGAGAAAATGATGAAGAATGACATCATCCAGCCTTCGCAGAGCCCATGGTCGTCACCAGTGGTCCTCGTCAGGAAGAAGGATGGCAGTTGGTGCTACTGTGTTGATTACAGGAAGCTTAATAAGATAAGCAAAAAGGACATTTACCCTCTTCCACGAATTGAGGATATCCCAGATTGTCTGAAGGGAGCTAAGTCTTTCTCAACCACGGAAATGTACTTGGGATACTGAAAATCGAAGTAATGAGGCGGGTCGAAGAGAAACTGCGTTAATCACCCCTGAGGGTCTGCATAAGTCTGAGGTAATGCCGTTTGGTTTGTGTAATACCGCGGCAACTTTTGAACGGATGATGGACAATCTTCTACGTCACCTGAAGTGGACGATGTGTCTTTGTTATGTAGATGACATTATAGTGTTCTCAGAGACATTTGATGGACATATAAAAAAACTGAGGGCCGTTCTCCAGTGTCTCCTATAAGGCGGACTGAAACGTAATGCAAGAAATTGTCTCTCTGAAGCAAAATCAAAATACTTGGACACCTTGTGTCAAACGAAGGTGTGCGGCCATACCCAGAAACGATGAGGTCTCTAACGGAATTTCCTATCCCTAAAAAGTATTATAGATATGAGAAGCTTCCTCAGATTATGTTCTAATTACCGTCGTTTTATCAAAGACTTTTGTACCAAAGCCAGGCCACTCCAAAACTGATGCTAAATTTATCTGGGTTGGTGCTCAACAAAAAAACTCTGACTACTGACCCTCTGCCTGGTCTGTATGATGAGAGAGCACCTACAGAACTACACACAGATGCCAGTGGGTATGGGATCGGTGCAGTTCTGGTGCAAATTTCGAATGGAAAAGAGAAGGTTGCAGCCTATGCTTCTAGCACACTTACAAAAGCCGAGAGAAACTACTTAGAAATAGAATGTCTTGCTGTGATCGGGGCCATTAGAAAATATCGACAGTGTCCCTATGGAAAGCCATTCACAGTTGTTACAGACCATCATTCACTTTGTTGGTTGACAGGTCTTAAGGATCGAACAGGACGACTCGCCAGGTGTGCACTACGTCTTCAAGTATATGACATAATCATAGTGTACAAAAGTAGAAGAAAACACCAAGACGGCGACTGTATCTCAAGAAACCCTGTGCAAGACCATCAAGACTTTGATGAAGATAGTGACTGTCTTGCTGCACTCCAGGATCTCTCTGCTGAGCAGAAGAAGGACACAAAGATATCTCAAATTATGCTAGCCTTATATCGGTCATAGGATGTGAAAGGACACTTCAAGGTAGTTAATGGATTCCTTTGCAAGAAAAACTTTGATACTTTTGGAAGGAGGTGGTTACCATGAATCCTAAACACATGCGCTTAAATGTTCTACAGAAATTCCATGACGCAGCTGAGGCCGGACATTTAGGATTTATTAAGACGTATGACAGAATCCACAAGAGATTTTTCAGACCAGATTTATTTAGGAGTGTCCGTCACTATGTGTTGCACTATTCAGAGTGCCAGACGAGAAAGGCTGTTCCTCAGAAACCACCTGACCGACTCATACCAATTCCACCAGCCGAAACGCCTTTCCAGGGTATTGTGATTGACCACCTCGGACGATTTAAAATGTCTGCTAATAGCAACAGATGGGTTTTGGATGCAATAATTATCTTACATGCTATGCAATTACAAAAGTCGTAAAAACAGCCGAAGTATTCGAGGTAGCCAAATTCATCGTGAAAGACACTGTATTACAACATGGTGCCCAAAGTCATTAATTACGGATCCAGGGAAAGTTTTTCAGTCGAATCTTGGGACAGAGATAAACCGTAGGTGCAACATTCCTCATCACATGACGACTGCCTACCATCCACAAACTAACGGGCTTACTGAACGTCTTAATAAGACCTTGGCCGACATGCTATCAATGTTCGTCAATGTTGAGCAGAGCAACTGGGATGAGCTGCTATCTTTCGTGACGTTTGCCTACAACACCGCCAAACAAGACACCACAGGATTTACGCCATTTTCCCTCGTGCATGAGCGTGAGACGACTACGACGATGGACACTGTGTTTCCGTTACATCCTGATGACGTGGACGACGACTACATCGGCCAGGTGTTAACCAGAGCTGAGGAAGCTCGGCAGTTATCTCCCCTCCACACGGTGCAGGCTTAAGAAAACGATCGCCGAAGGTATAGCGCGAGCCACCGCCATGTTGTCTACCAGCCTGGTGACCCCGTCTGGGTCTTCACTCCTGTTCGGAAGGTTAGTCTCTCTGAGAAGCTCCTCAGACGCTTCTTTGGACCTTATAAGGTTGTAAGACAGTTGTCTGATTTTACTTATGAAGTTTAAGATTTAGACCCCGACACAAGACGACGCAGGATGAGAGATACGGTCCACGTCCTTCGAATGGAGCGCTATAAGGATCCTGCAACCCAGGCTAAATTCAAAGCTCCAGGGACAGGCAGCAAGCGGAAAGGTGACGAAGAGCGTAGCGACAAAAGAAGTTCCGTAAAGATCACCGCTAGGGCGAGGATCGGTCATTAGGAGTCGGAGCATGCAGGAACGATGACTCGTTCCCGGACTAGGACGACGTAACACCGAGACGCTGTTCTCTTAAGAAGAGAGCTGTTGTAGTTGGCAGAAGAGCCAACACCGTGTTACAACTGGAGGCCGAAATGCACGCGTTTTAGCTCACGCATGTTGGCGTGAGGAGGGAAGAACTATACTGACGTGAGGTCTGGAACATGACAAGGAATTAGAATTCAGAAAGCGGACGTAAATAGTTTGATACTTAACTTTAATCCATTAATGATGAACGTCGCTCTTGACGGTACATGATTCACAATATGATCTGTTCAGATTATGGTAACTGAATATGGCGCCTTGCTAGGTCGTAGCAAATGACGTAGCTGAAGGCTATGCTAAACTGTCGTCTCTGCAAATGAGAACGTATGTAGACAGTGAACCATCGCTAGCAAAATCGGCTGTACAACTGGGGCGAGTGCTAGGAAGTCTCTCTAGACCTGCCGTGTGGCGGCGCTCTGTCTGCAATCACTGATATTGGCGACACGCGGGTCCGACGTATACTAACGGACCGCGGCCGATTTAAAGGCTACCACCTAGCAAGTGTGGTGTCTGGCGGTCACACCACAAGAGCAATGCCGCAGAATGAGTTGCGTAGTAGCATGGTTTGGTGGTTATGGTACTAATCTGTTGCATGGAGGGTCGTGAGATCAAAACTCACATTTCTTGTACAATTTTAATTTCTATATTAGGTTCGAGTACATTCTAGAAGTATCCAGAAACGTCAAGAATCATTGCGCTGGAATGTTCTGCAGCTTTATATATACTATATGTGTCCTGGCCGGAGGCAGTTCGCTCCGCGCTCTCGTATGTGTAAGTGCTGAATAAACCTTCGTGAAGTGAAGTTAGTGTTCGTCATTCATCTAAGTACACTTTCTTCTACGTGACAATATGAATAACTGGTCATTGAAATAACTTAAAACTACAAGAAAATTACTTTGATTTTTAAGACAGATCGTAGTTCCAACGTAGGACTTGTTTGACACCACTACAACAGAAATAGCAACTTCAGTTGGAGGTGGATTCTTGGGCAGTTGTGTTACCAGACTAGGTACAGATCACGTCAAATGTAAGTTGAAACGTGGACATGAAAATCTGGGCAATTAAAGTCCACATGTCAAGTATATTTAAAGAAGTACTGTAGCTGAGAATTTACAGATGGGGTATCGCCTTTGTAAACATAGCGAAACAATAGACTTGATAAAATGTGATTCCACCTTCAGTTGTGTTATAAAGAGAGTGCCCGGGAACCCAGAACCCGGTACCTGTTGCAGGTTACCAGTCTAACAGTTTCCAGTGGCTACGAAAATTTGATCTCCAATATTCTCGCGTAGTTATTGAAAGATTTTTCAAAAAAATTCAGTTATCCTCATGTACGTGCTCGCACAAGTCGTTTTTAATGTATTTGGAATTGTGGGATAGCTCCAACTTAGTCCTACTGCCAACAGAGAGCGCCTCAATGCTGACGCATTAGTGAAAGCAAGCAGGGATTTTATTTCAGTAGTGGTACAAGTCCGTGTGCTTCTGTGCATTGCAGCGTGTTGCTATTTCTTGCGAAGATGATGGATTCAGGAGCATTATCAAGTGACTGTGACACAGTTGATGATCCAGATTTTCAAACGATTGCACGTAAAAAGAATTTACTTACCTTCCTCTCAGCATTATAGACATTTTGTTCCAAAAAATTGAATATGCTAGAATGAAGGTCATGTTGACAATAACAATGGAAAATGAGGGTGTCCATCCTAATGTATTTCACATATACATATGTTTTCAATCATCTGGTGCTGTATAAGTCATAACTTGTGTTACTTTATATCTAGATACCAGTACCGATGACGATGAAACTTCCAATTAAAGTGCAAAAAATGACGAAACAAGAGGCACTGTTACTGATGCCTGTGCGAACGGTGGAGCCACAAATATGCAGACAAAAAGGAAGCGTACTCGAAGCAAGAAGGGTGCAAGGAAAATCGACACACATGAAAAGCATATTCGAAAAAAAAAGGAACACTGGGGAGTTATACGTCACAGCAACTAGAAAAATAATTCCTCCAAAAACATTTCGCAATGTGGACTGCATGTAAATGTTTCAGTAAAATTTCAGTATAGAGGAACATGTTATTTGACATTTTCTGTGCTAAGGGTGATATTAATCGCGCCAATATAGTTATCTGAATGGTATATACATGTATCATTCAGTTAACCGCCGACAACCAACACATGGCTCTGGTTCTCAGAAAAGCTGTCTTTATAAATATCGATTACATTTGAACGGAAACTGTGCAATAGTATGCAAGAAGTTTTTCTTGAATACTTTTGACATTTCTAATGGACGACTGTAAAGGCTTTCAACAAAAAGCAAGGAAGAAGGTACATCTCACCTTGATGGAAGGGGCAAACATGAGAACAAAATCTCTGTACCGGAATGTCTGATCAGTGATGTAAAGGAATACATCAAAAGCTTTCTAGTTTCCGAGAGCCATTATGCAAGGAACGCTAATCCCCCCAAAACGGTTTTTAAATACTGAGCTGTGTGTCGTCAAAATGTACGATTTGTACAAAGATAAATACATATCTCACAATAAAAAAATTGTGGGAGAGCACATCTATCGAAAAATCTTTAACAAAGACTTCAATCTGTCATTTCGACCACCAATTAAAGACACTTGCTCTTTTGTGACAAGTTGAGCTTTGAAATGGACGCTGCTGCCAATGCAGAAGAAAAAAGATAGCTTCAAACTGAAAAGGAGATTCACCTTAGGACGGCTGAAGCTGCAAAAACAGCAAAGGCTACAGACGCAGCATGTAGTGAAGAGGCAGATTCCCAGGTGTTCGTGTTTACCTTTGACCTGCAAAAAGCACTTGCATTTCCTAAACTGACAACATCTATATCGTACTACAAAAGGAACATGTACGTGTATAATTTAGGTTAGCACAATTTAACTGACGGCAAAATCCATACGCATTTTTTGATGAAACACCTGGATCAAGGGGTTCACAGGAAATTCGTACCTGTTTATTGAAACATATTGAAAAGTGTGTCACATCTCAAAAATAGGTAGTTACGTACAGTGACACGTGCGGTGGGCAAAACAGGAACATAAACATTTCCCTAACATTAATGAAAGTGACATATTAACAGGTTTATACACAATGTTCAGTCTACTTTATTTCAATAGTGGTACAGCTCCATTACCTCCACGTTTCTGCCTATAGTGCTGCTGAAATTAATGACGCCAACAAACAGAAAGAAAGGTTCATATCTATCAACAAGCCATATACCGTACTCGAATATTTGTGGTATCTCAAATGCAGATTTTTCAGCGCTCGTTTAACTTTAGGACTCTGTACCTCAGAATGGACAAAAATGGACTTGTACAACCATTGAAATAAGCCCTTCATATCATGTTAAGAGTTTAAGAAAATACGACAAATATTACAGTTATAAACTGTGTGTTTGTCTTTAGGTAGCATCACTCATTGGGCAGTATTTAAGAATGAGAGCACTTAGAAACTTAACTTAGCCACCCGGTTAGTTTAAGTTCGATTAAGTAGTGTGTAAGCCTAGGGACCGACAACCTCAGCAGTTTGGTCCCATAGGAACTTACCTTAAATTTCCAAGAAACTTTACTCATAACTTCAGAACTTTACGCAACTTTTTCTCTGGTGACGGCACCCCACACACATACACACAAAACGTTTACGGTCTGCTACATTTTTGCTGCTCATGCAGTAACACTTCAGCATCGGACGTGACGTTTTAATTGATTACTGCTTTACTATACGCGACACAGTCTGTACATAGTGTCTGGATATACCAATAAATGGACGTGCTACATTATATGATTGTACGCCACATAATTCAGGAGAGATTGTCACAGAAGTTGAAATGCTTGAAAAATTAGCTTTTTGTTAAAATGCAGCGCACATTTCCCGCACTATATCCAGTGTTTCACAATCAGAGCACATAGCGACTACCAACAGACTTTATGCGTAATTTCAAACACTGTCTGGACTTATTCTCACTTAATTGATTAATAACAAATATTTGACACATTAACTCGTTTGTAAAGAAGTCAAATGTCTGAAGCTGTTTTATGCATAAGAGTTTCATTCTTTAAGGGATCGGATGTTTGCTGCTACTCCCCAAAGAAATGCTCTCTTTTCTTGCGCGTAATAATGACGTTCTGTCAAATTTTTGTTTTTTGAAATTTGTCACTAAATTTTGTATTTATATGTTTTTCGCGTGTGAACTCGTTTTATTCAACGTGTGATAGACATGATTTCCGTGCAGACATAATCGAGTCTAGAAAGCTATGCAAACCAACGCATTAAAGATACATAATGTGAACCCATATGACATGTGGCCTGTAATTGAAGCAGTTTCATGAGCTCTCTATGGGCAAAAGGTTCTTGACTAGTTTCCATTTCGGATCTCCGAGAGGGGAATGCCAGTGGGGAGGTGGCCATAAGAAAAATACGGAATAACCAACGAAAAGGTAAAGTCGGAGCGTGGAACGTCAGAAGTTTAAACGTGATAGGGACTATAAAATCTGATAAGGGAAATCTAAAGGCTCAATCCAATCTAAATATAGTAGGGGTCAGTGACGTGAAATGGAAGGAAGACAAGGATTTCTGGTGATATGAGTATAGGGTAATATCAGTACCAGCAGAAAATGTTATAATGGGAGTGAGTTAAGGTGAACAGTACAGTAATAGGTTTGTTCTCACCAGACTCCACAACAAACCGACACCGACAAGGTTCAGGATTACATGCCGACGTCGCAAGTAGAAGATGAAGAGATAGAGGAAGTATATGAGGATATCGAACACGTAATTCAGTACGTAAGGGAGGAGAAAAAATGTAATAGTCATGGGCGACTGGAATGAGGTTGCAGGGGAAAGAGTAGAAGAAATGGTTACAGAAGAATTTGGGCTTGGCACTAGGAACAAGAGAAGAGAAGTAATACTTATCACTTTTTTATAATCGAGTTCTGCAATAAATTTCAGCTAGTAATATTCAATACTCTGTCCAAGAACAAGATACCTGGAGAAGATATGAAGATATGGAAAGATTTCAGTTAGATTACGTCATGGTCAGTCAGAGATTCCGAGATCAGTTACTGGACTGTAAGGCATACTCAGGAGCAGATATAGACTCAGACCACAATTTACTAGAGATGAACAGTGGGCTGAAAATTAAGAGACTAGTCAGCAAGAATCAATTCGCAAAGGAATTGCATACGGACGAACTAAGGAATGAAGAGAGACGCTAAAAGGTCTTTGACGCTTTAGATACTGCGATAAGGAATAGCTCACTAGGCGGTCCAATGGAAGACGATTGGCCATCTCTAAAAATGGTAATCGCGGAAGGTAGAAAGAAAAACATAGATGCAAGGAAGCTAACTGTGAAGATGGTTCAAATGGTTCAAACGGCTCTGAGCACTATGGGACTTAACAGCTGAGGTCATCAGTCCCCTACAACTTAGAACTACTTAAACCGAACTAACCTAAGGACGTCACACACATCCATGCCCGAGGCAGGATTCGAACCTGCCACCGTAGCGGTCGCGCGGTTCCAGACTGAAGCGCCTAGAACCGTTCGGCCACCAAAGGTGGCAACTGCGAAGAAACCACGAGTAACAGAAGAAATACTTAATCTGATCGATGAAAGATCGAAGTACAAAAATGTTCAGGAAAATACTTGAAATACCGAAATACATGTCACTTGTGAATGGAAACCCGGGGAAGGTAAGGCGAAATGGCTGTATGAAAAATGTGAAGAAATCGAAAAAGAAATTATTGTCGGAAGCATACAGACAATTTCATTCTGGGCTAAAGAAACGTACGCTAATTTGCCGTAACACGTATTGGACAATATGGCTAGCTAGATTATACTGTTATTAAAGTCCTGTGATTTTTACAAGAATAAAACTTGTATAGCTTATCATAAAGGTTGCACACACCATATCGTAATGGACAAACGTATACAGGTGACTGCAACTGATAGCTTCGCACCACTGCCAAAAACAATAGGAAATAGCGAGAGCACCAGCCGCAGCGAGTACTGTTTGTATAAAGCGTTTATTTTGCATTTTGTTTACGACCTTCCACTAAGGAAGGGATTCTATTTGTGTTTATCTGCTCTGCATAGAAACTAACAGTTCTTGATAAAACTTTACGTAGTTTTCGTGTTAGATTTCTTAGTGTTTTCTTGATCGTTTAGAACAGAAAGCGCCCTAAAACCGTCTTTTGTTTGTTTCGCGGCCGTTAGCCACTAGTCACTTGAATCAGCAGTTGTCTTGTGACAGCCAGAGCGAGAGCACCAGCAGCAGCGAGTGCTGTTTGTATAAAGCGTTTTTGTACTTATTTGCTGCGCTTAGCTTTTAAATAGTTTTTCTGGGAAAACCTAGCGTAGTTTTCGCGTCTCGTATTTCAGTGAGTGTTTCTTGATTATCAGAGTAGCTCATCAGAAGATTATCTTGGGAATTTGTCACCGTATAGAGTAGGGTAAACATAGTCATGTGTAGGGACTGTGGTTGTTGTGAGCGGACGCAAGGAGAATTGGCCACTCTTCGGGGGCAGGTGGAGGCTTTGTCTGTTAGGCTCATCGAGCTCGAGGCGCAGGCGTCGGCTCGTAGTGGCGTTGGGGCAACTGTGGTGAGACCTATGCCTACTTCGGTGGCCTTGGAATCACATGGAACCCCTGATGTCGCTGCGCCTTCCGGCAGTGAGCATCTTACCGGTCAGCCATCACTCCAGGGTGAATGGCGGACAGTGGTGGGCTCGCGCGTGCCTGGCCGAAAGGCGAAGGTGGGATCTGGCCGCGTGGCAGCTGCCTTACCCCTTTCCAACAGGTACGAGGTGCTTCCTAGTGGTGATGACATCGTTTCCGAGCCACCACAGGATGCCTCGCCTGTTGGGCCAGTGGCCGATTCTCCGGCAAGGTCCCGACAGTCACAGAGGGCGGGCCTATTAGTTATAGGGAGCTCCAACGTTAGGCGGGTTATGGAGCCCCTCAGGAAAATAGCGGGTAGGTCGGGGAAGAATGGCAGTGTGCACTCGGTGTGCTTGCCCGGGGGTCTCGTCCGTAATGTGGAGGAGGCCCTTCCGGCAGCTATTGAACGCACTGGGTGTGACCGGCTGCAGATAGTAGCACATGTCGGAACGAATGACGCCTGGCGCTTGGGTTCTGAGGCCATCCTTGGTTCCTTCCGGCGGCTGGCTGATTTGGTGAAGACAACCAGCATCGCACGCGGAGTGCAAGCTGAGCTTAATATCTGCAGCATAGTGCCCAGAGTCGATCGCGGTCCTCTGGTTTGGAGCCGTGTGGAGGGTCTTAACCAGAGGCTCAGACGACTCTGCGACTATAATGGTTGCAAATTCATCGACCTCCGTTATTGGGTGGAGAACTGTAGGGCCCCCCTAGACAGGTCAGGCGTGCACTACACACCGGAAGCAGCTACTAGGGTAGCAGAGTACGTGTGGCGTGCACACGGGGGTTTTTTAGGTTAGAGGGACCCCCCCTTGGGCGAAACGATAAAATACCTGACGGCTTACCAGAGAGGACATTATCATCGTTGATAAAGAACGTCCGTCCTCAGAGACCAAAAACAGGAAAAGTTAACGTAATATTGGTAAACTGCAGGAGTATCCAGGGCAAGGTTCCTGAATTAGTATCTCTTATTGAAGGAAATAGTGCGCATATAGTATTAGGAACGGAAAGTTGGTTAAAACCGGAAGTGAACAGTAGCGAAATCCTAGACACAGAATGGAATATATACCGCAAGGATAGGATAAACGCCAATGGTGGAGGAGTATTTATAGCAGTAAAGAATTCAATAATATCCAGTGAAGTTATTAGCGAATGCGAATGTGAAATAATCTGGGTTAAGTTAAGTATCAAAGGTGGGTCAGATATGATAGTCGGATGCTTCTATAGACCACCTGCATCAGCAACCGTAGTAGTTGAGCGCCTCAGAGAGAACCTGCAGAACGTCGTGAAGAAGTTTCGTGATCATACTATTGTAATAGGGGGAGACTTCAATCTACCAGGTATAGAATGGGATAGTCACACAATCAGAACTGGAGCCAGGGACAGAGACTCTTGTGACATTATCCTGACTGCCTTGTCCGAGAATTACTTCGAGCAGATAGTTAGAGAACCAACTCGTGAAGCTAACGTTTTAGACCTCATAGCAACAAATAGACCGGAACTTTTCGACTCCGTGAATGTAGAAGAGGGTATCAGTGATCATAAGTCAGTGGTTGCATCAATGACTACAAGTGTAATAAGAAATGCCAAGAAAGGAAGGAAAATATATTTGCTTAACAAGAGTGATAGGGCACAAATCGCAGAATATCTGAGTGACCACCATCAAACGTTCATTTCTGAGGAAGAGGATGTGGAACAAAAATGGAAAAAATTCAGAAACATCGTCCAGTACGCCTTAGATAAGTTCGTACCGACTAAGGTCCAAAGCGAGGGGAAAGATCAACCGTGGTATAACAATCATGTACGAAAGGTACTACGGAAACAAAGAAAGCTTCATCATAGGTTTTAGTCGAATCATAGCTGATAAGGAAAAGCTGAACGAAGCGAAAAAGAGCGTAAAGAGAGCAATGAGAGAAGCATTCAACGAATTCCAACATAAAACATTGGCAAACAATCTAAACAAGAACCCTAAAAAGTTTTGGTCATATGTAAAATCGGTAAGCGGATCTAAATCCCCTATTCAGTCACTCGTTGACCACGATGGCACCGAAACAGAGGACGACCGAAGAAAGGCAGAAATACTGAATTCAGTGTTCCGAAACTGTTTCACTGCGGAAAATCGTAACACGGTCCCTGACTTCAGCCGTCGCACGGACGCCAAAATGGACAATATTGAAATAAACGATATCGGAATTGAAAAACAACTGCTATCACTTAGTAGCGGAAAAGCATCCGGACCAGACGAGATACCCTTAAGATTCTACAGTGATTATGCTAAAGAACTTGCCCCCTTTCTATCAGCAATTTATCGTAGATCGCTGGAAGAACGTAAAGTACCTAGCGACTGGAAGAAAGCGCAGGTCGTTCCCATTTTCAAGAAGGGTCATAAATCAGATGCGAATAATTATAGGCCTATTTCGCTTACGTCAATCTGTTGTAGAATAATGGAACATGTTTTGTGTTCTCGTACTATGACGTTCTTAGATTATACAAATCTCCTTCATCATAACCAACATGAATTCCGCAAACAGAGATCATGTGAAACTCAGCTCGCCCTATTTGCCCAAGAAATTCACAGTGCCGTAGACACTGGCGAGCAGATTGATGCCGTATTCCTGGACTTCAGGAAGGCATTTGATACGGTTCCGCACTTACGTTTAGTGAAAAAAATACGAGCTTACGGAATATCGGACCAGGTTTGTGATTGGATTCAGGATTTCCTAGAAGAAAGAACACAACATGTCATTCTTAACGGTTCAAAATCTGCAGATGTAGAGGTAATTTCGGGAGTACCGCAGGGAAGCGTGATAGGACCTTTATTGTTTACAATATACATAAATGACTTAGTTGACAACATCGGTAGCTCCGTGAGGCTATTTGCAGATGACACGGTTGTCTACAAGAAAGTAGCAACATCAGAAGACTCGTACGTACTCCAGGAGTACCTGCAGAGGATTAATGCATGGTGCGACAGCTGGCAGCTTTCCCTAAACGTAGATAAATGTAATATAATGCGCATACATAGGGGCAGAAATCCATTCCAGTACGATTATGCCATAGGTGGTAAATCACTGGAAGCAGTAACGACCGTAAAATACTTAGGAGTTACTATCCGGAGCGATCTGAAGTGGAATGATCACATAAAACAAATAGTGGGAAAAGCAGGCGCCAGGTTGAGATTCATAGGAAGAATTCTAAGAAAATGTGACTCATCGTCGAAAGAAGTAGCTTACAAAACGCTTGTTCGTCCGATTCTTGAGTATTGCTCATCAGTATGGGACCCTTACCAGGTTGGATTAATAGAAGAGATAGACATGATCCAGCGAAAAGCAGCGCGATTCGTCATGGGGACATTTAGTCAGCGCGAGAGCGTTACGGAGATGCTGAACAAGCTCCAGTGGCGGACACTTCAAGAAAGGCGTTACGCAATACGGAGAGGTTTATTATCGAAATTACGAGAGAGCACATTCCGGGAAGAGATGGGCAACATATTACTACCGCCCACATATATCTCGCGTAATGATCACAACGAAAAGATCCGAGAAATTAGAGCAAATACGGAGACTTACAAGCAGTCGTTCTTCCCACGCACAATTCGTGAATGGAACAGGGAAGGGGGGATCAGATAGTGGTTTATAAGTACCCTCCGCCACACACCGTAAGGTGGCTCGCGGAGTATAGATGTAGATGTAGATGTAGATGTATTTCGCTGTTCACGGTCGTGTTACAGGTATTTTTTACGTTTGTGCGTTTGTATCTACTACGAGAGGTGAATCCTGAAAACTATGACAAGAAATTGGAAGAGAGTTTTGTATTACACGAACACTATTCAACCGAACTGTATTCAAATCTAAATTGTGGACATAATTTGCAAAAGATGATACGAATATTGAGTCGCTTCTTCCGTATTTATTGCGAAAGAAGGTGCTCTGATTGCAGCTAAAAGCCCCCAAACTTTCAGTAGGTCGTAAATACTTTGAGCCGTGATAGTACTAGGATGCCGCTGCGCGACCTTCTTTTCGATAGGGATTGGTTATCACGACTGAAACCGATAATCTACGGATGATTAACCACTGAACACTGCGAGAATGGATGCCGCATAACGGTATTGTGGGAACATGACACGATAGGGAAATTATGAAAGCGAAACACAGACCAATGGGGAATCAGTCTAGCAATGATATGGACCACGAACAGGGAAAATCACTGACATATGTGACTTTGGTAAATGGCACGTTCTTATGGTTTGACTCCTGTTATCGAGCAACTCGGAAACGTATCAGCTGTTGGTATTGTGCTATTACTGAGAACATCTACAGAAAATGGTTGAAGGTTGGTGAAACCATGAGCCGGCGACAGTGTGTCAGATGTGAACACATCATCAAAGACCATGGATATCGGGAGTTAGGCCACTCTCTAAAGCACAGTAGGTGACGAACTGTGGCAGATCTGAAGGAAGAGTACAGTTTATAACCGTGACGCTTAAAGACAAGCCTTTCCCTGGCCCGAAGTGTGGCAGTTCATGCTTATTGGAAGCGACTCATGTCATTGCTGACTGGTTAGTGACTGATGACTTCCCTTGGTGGATTGGCTTCTGTGGTTTTTGGATTTGAAAAACGAAAAGAAGTGTTAACTTCAAATGGCTCTGAGCACTATGGGACTGAACATCTGAGGTCGTCAGTGCCCTAGAACTTAGAACTACTTAAACCTAACTAACCTGCCCGAGACAGGATTCGAACCTGTAGCTGTAGCAGTCGCGCGATTCCAGACTGAAGCGCCTAAAACTGCTCGGCCATAGCGACCGCCAAATGTGAACTAGGCGATCTTGCGATGGTGAAGTGATGATTATGGTGATGATGACGATCATGATGTGATGTCGGTTGTACTTTGCTGCTCTAGAGACAGTCTCACAGCAGGTCATACCGCCGTGTAGACACCCTGTGGCGTTGTTGATGGCCCAGTTCCTGAATTAACCTCATGCTGGATTGACCAGCCTTGTCGTAGAATGGTCTTCCACTCTGTCAGAATCTGTCCCGCAGAAATGGATGGCCTGGTCTTCGTGCAGCAGGCGATTTGAATACATCCTCGGGAGGCACACAGCGAGTTTGAGAGCTTGGTTCTGCAACCTCTGCAGTGCTCAGATGTGCGAGTCAGCGGCATATCCCCACAGCACGGCTGCATCCTCCAACACTGGCTGGACCGGTGTTAGGTATAGCGCTAATCTTGGCGCAGAAACAGCGTCCTTCAGCAGGGGGTATTAGGCGCAGAATCACCCTATTGCCTGCCTTTGACATCTCGAACGTGCGGTCTCTTGGCGAGTCTCTGGGCGAGGGTTACCCGAGGTATTTCGCCGCCTTCTTTCATTGGCTGGAGCTTCCCAGGGTCCTGACAGGTGGAAAATTTGGTGGCAGCCACCTTCGGCTGAAGACAACTGCCTGGCTCTTGGCAGGGTTGAATTTCAACCGCCGCAGGTGCTGGAGACGGCGTGGCACGTGCATTAGGGCTGCCGGTGAACAGCGCCGTATCGTTAGCCTGGATCTACAGATCCACGGACCTTGCGTCATCTAACCTGACATGGAGGGTCCTCCCTTTAAGGTAAGACCACTGCAGGTAAGACCACTGCAGACACGATAGATAGCAGAGCGTCGAAATTCGCTTCTTCAAGCAGTCTTCAAGGCTGTCAATAGACTGAGACAAAGGTAATGTTCCCAGCGGTGATGTTTATGGCAGCTGCCGTTGCCATGTTCATCACTGGAAACGTGACTTGGTTATGCTACAACGATGTCTTGTCTGTTACGCCGCCCTCTGTCGGAAGCCCGGTGCGGTAGCAATTCTAGCTGGCTGCCCGTATGTTGAACTCAGATATGAGCCACGTCTCTGTCACGACGCATATATCAATTGCCTTGTCGCAGTGGAATTGGTGAAATTCGTCTTATTACGACCACAGAACCCCAGCACTAAACGTTCAGATGGTTAGTCCACGTATATGGACGTTATCCATGATGTGCCTAGGTGTCGACCGCGGCTGCGTCGATGAGAGCTGGAAGTTATCACATAACGTCGCTCAGGAGCTGCAAAAGCAGTCTAAGTTCGAAAGCTGTTTCCGATCCTATGACAGTGGGCCCTGTCTGAGCGGAGACTGCTGGCTGCGGTACATGACGTCCACATCCGTGCTGAGGTGCGGTTAGCACTGACCACTGCTCGTTCTGCAGCTGGAAGGTTACTTCCCCCTTGGTGATGCCTGCGAAGCTGACACCTGCCAGAGCTCTTCCGGCAGGTCTAAGTCTTCGAAAGGCATTGCAGCCCCTATAGATGACAACATGAGGTTTACTGCACTTGCAGAAAGGAGGTTTTTCTTTTTAGAGCACTGTTTGCTCTGGTGTTGGCCTGCACAAGTATTAAAGAGCACCGTTCCCCATTTAAAATGGGCCTCTGCAGCAGACAGCCTCTACATTATCCCATGTTGACCAATAAAAATGACCAATTAAAACTGCTTTGGAAATGTGAACAGTGATACTGGACCATGGAACAATGGACTAGTGTCCACTGGTCGAATGAATCATGTTTCTTGTTACACCAGAAGGGCCGGCCGGGGTGGCCGAACGGTTCTAGGAGCTACAGTCTGGAACCGCGCGACCGATACGGTCGCAGGTTCGAATCCTGCCTCGGGCATGGATGTGTGATGCCCTTAGCTTAGTTCAAGTAGTTCTAAGTTCTAGGGGATGATGACCTCAGAAGTTAAGTCCCATAGTTCTCAGAGCCATTTGAACCATTTGAACACCAGACTGCCGTGCTGCCGTGTTTGTGTACGCAGTCACCCACACGAACGGCTATTCGAAATATGCATCTTCCTACTAATGCAGGCCAGTGACGTTGGTATTATACTGTGGCGGACATTCATCTGTGACTCAATGAGATCTGCAGCAGTATTCTTGAACCGTGTAATTACTACTGGTTCACCAAAAGTTATTAATCTCAATCAATACACAAAATGTAAAGTGGAAGTAGGTGCCAAGGAATAACTGGTGAAATTACACACAATTTTCAGCAACACTCTTTATTCAATTTTGGTGCAAGACTTTACGATATTTTAAAAGAAGACCAACAATTATTTAACAAATAAGTCACAATTTACGACAGGAATGGACTTTTAAATTATTAAATTATAATAAAAAATGTGACGCCAGTAAAAGGCAAGTACAAGCAAGCAATTCAACGTATACAACGCGACGCTGTATAATATTACTAGCTCCACTGAATTACAAGTGAATTTAACTCCATTCATTAAATGGCGCAGAATCTAACTTATCAGCAACATATAAGGACAATCCTGTTTACAAAAGTTCTCAAAATAGAAAAACCAAAACGCATGAGTCACACCGGGGGGTGACACTCACAGTTAATGACATTAACATTTCCAAAAAATATAAAAAAAATTTTAAAAATTTCTGCCTGTTAACTTACGAACATTTACTACATTCTCCTTTCAAGGCAACAATTTCTAACCGTAATGAAATGGCAAACTTTTGCATGGCAAGAAAACACACTAATAACCAACTACCTGTATAAAACACATAACACGTTGAGTAAAAGCCTTAAAAGGTATTTAATTGGAAAAACACACAACAGTTTTTGCTGACTAGAAACGATATGAAAAATCCACTACGGCGTACATCAACAACCTTGCTTGATTATAGCCAAATATACATAAACAGAAATTTACGTAAGTTACGCCTTCCAGATGAGCAGGAATTCGTTATGCAATTGACTAGTTCTTATCACGAGGCAAAAGGAATTTTTCTTCTTTCTTAGAGTACCTTTTACACGTGATTCTAGTAATACTAGTTATGGCAGGCGAGAGAATGGATCAGGTCTTAGTGCCTTGCATTTTAAACAGTACAGCCACTGGTGCCTTAGACTTTCACAGACATGGCAGAGGCTAACAGTCGAATAACCCACAGGTAAGCTGGGAGGGGAAAGAAGCAATCCGAACCACAGATTTACTCTGACTCCCCCTCACCCCCCTTTCGTCCTCAAAAGGCGATAAACGGACCACACTTTCTAATATTACCACCTTCCCGCGGGTGGACAGACGAGAATGAATGGCGGGAAACACCCAAAAAAATACGGCAGGTAAGTAAATGAAATTCAGTTAAAGTTCATAAAATCCGTTAACAACTCAACTTCTGGTGCGTTACGACTCCCAGGACTGAACAATCGCAGCACCTGCAAATGCTCTGCCGAGCCGCCCGCTGCCAGCCGTTTCAACGGGCACAGGAAGGCGCGCCGATTTTCAGAACCTCCTCGCCGGTCGACAGCATACGGCCGAACTGCAGATTAGGCCCCTTGCGGACCCACGCTCAGGAAGATTCCTTTCGCGATGAGCAGTTAAAGCCCCATACCACGGAGCCGCTGCTCGCGTCACTTACGCTGATGCCGCGGTCTGCGTGCTGTCCCTCCAGCACAGGCAGAGAAGTCGCTTCTTGATGCCCTGACTGCCAACTCTCCACGAGAGTCCATACAGCCACCTCTTAAAGCCACACAACAGCCCGCTTTTCCCCTTTCCCGCTAGAGGGAGACACCGAAGCCTTCAAATGCGACAAAGGCGCCACCGCCAGAAAACGGAGGGCAACTGCTTCACCCTACGCTCTGCGGCGCGCTTTTCAAAGCTAACTTTACTACGGCTCAATTATATTGCAGCATTACAGCTCTATACTACGTGAAATCTCTGCTAGAACACGTGCGGTCCGCATCTCGTGGTCCGGTGGCTAGCATTGCTGCTTCTGGATCACGAGGTCCCGGGTTCGATTCCCGGCCGCGTTGTGGATTTTTTTTTTCCTCTGCCCAGGGACTGGATGTTTGTATCGTTCTCTTCATTTCATCTTCATCCGTGAAAGTACCGGTATTGGACTGTGTAAAGATTGTGAACCGCGCAGTTCAGCGTCCCACAAAGCAAACATCATCATCAACATCGGAACACCTGCACCCCTTCAAGGCAGATCTCTTTGAAGACAACAGTGGCATATTCGAGCTGGATAATTATCTCACCCACAAAGCTATAATTGTACTTCAGTAGTCTGAGTAGCGTTAGAGTGAAGTTGATACCTTGAGCCACAGTTTCGCCTGATCTGAACCTGTTGGAACGGCCTTGCCACACAGTTGGGCACCAACGAACCTACGGCCCGTAATTGCATGACCTGCGGGTAGTCATCTTGTGCCACATACCACCAGGAACCAGCTAAGGACTTCTAGAATACGGGCTAATCAGAATCGTTGGTATAGGCCTTCCAAAGGTGGACGAACACACTATTAAACAGGCGGTCATTGATTTTGGCTCATCCGAGGGTTGTACACAATTTGCAGGGCTCCAAAGTGACGTAACACTATTTTATCGTGAGAAATGGGAGTAATACACTACTGCCCATTAAAACTGATACACCACGAAGATGACCTGCTACAGACCCGAAATTTAACCGACAAGAAGAAGATGATTAGCTTTTCAGAGCATTCACACAAGGTTGGCGCCGGTGGCGACACCTACAACGTACTGACATGAGGAAAGTCTACAACCGATTTCTCATACAGAATCAGCAGTTAACCGGCGTTGTCTGGTGAAACGTTGTTGTGATGCCTCGTGTAAGGAGGAGAAATGCGTACCATCACGTTTCAGATTTTGATAAAGGTCGGATTGTAGCCTATCGCGATTGCGGTTTATTGTATCGCGACATTGCTGCTCGCCTTGGTCGAGATCCAATGACTGTTAGCAGAATATGAAATCGGTGGGTTCAGGAGGGAAATACGGAACGCCGTGCTGGATCCCAACGGCCTCGTATCACTAGCAGCCGAGATCACAGGCATCTTATCCGCTTGGCTGTAACGGATCGTGCAGCCACGTCTCGATCCCTGAGTCAACAGATGGGGACGATTGCAAGACAAGAACCATCTGCACGAACAGTTCGACGGCCTTTGGAGCAGCATTGACTGTCAGCTCGGAGACCACGGCTGCGGTTACCGTTGACGCTGCATCACAGACAGGAGCGCCTGCGATGGTGTACTCAACGACCAACCTGGGTGCACGAATGGCAAAACGTCATTTTTTCGGATGAATCCAGGTTATGTTTACAGCATCATGATGGTCGCATCCGTGTTTGGCGAGATCGCGGGGAACGCACATTGGAATCGTGTATTCGTCATTGCAATACTGGCGTATTACCCGGCGGGATAGTGTGGGGTGCCATTGGTTACACGTCTTGGTCAACTCTTGTTCGCAATGACGGCACTTTGAACAGTGGACGTTACATTTCAGATGTGTTACGACCAGTGGCTCAATTCTTCATTCACCGAGCGAGGTGGCGCAGTGGTTAGATACTGGACTCGCATTCGGGAGGACGACGGTTCAATCCCGCGTCCGGCCATCCTGATTTAGGTTTTCCGTGATTTCCCTAAATCGCTCCAGGCAAATGCCAGGATGGTTCCTTTCAAAGGGCACGGCCGACTTCCTTCCCCGTCCTTCTCTAATCCGATGAGACCGATGACCTCGCTGTCTGGTCTCCTTCCCCAAAACAACCAACCAACCAATTCTTCATTCAATCCCTGCGAAACGCTACATTTCAGCAGGATAATACACGACCGCATGTTGCAGGTCCCGTACGGGCCTTTCTGGATACAGAAAATGTACGACTGCTGCCCTGGTCAGCACATTCTCCAGATCTCTCATCAATTGAAAACTTCTGGTCAATGGTGGCCGAGCAACTGGCTCGTCACAATACGCCAGTCACTACTCTTGATGAACTGTGATATCGTGTTGAAGCTGTATGGCCAGCTGTACCTGTACACGGCATCCGAACTCTGTTTGACTCAATGCCCAGGCGTATCAAGGCCGTTATTACGGCCAGAGGTAGTTGTTCTGGGTACTGATTTCTCAGAATCTATGTACCCAAATTGCGTGAAAACGTAATCACATGTTAGTTCTAATATGTTTTTGTTGTGGTCTTCAGTCCTGAGACTGGTTTGATGCAGCTCTCCATGCTACTCTATCCTGTGCAAGCTTTTTCATCTCCCAGTACCTACTGCAACCTACATCCTTCTGAATCTGCTTAGTGTATTCATCTCTTGGTCTCCCTCTACGATTTTTACCCTCCACGCTGCCCTCCAATACTAAATTAGTGATTCCTTGATGCCTCAGAACATGTCCTACCAACCGATCCCTTCTTCTGGTCAAGTTGTGCCACAAACTTCTCTTCTCCCCAATCCTATTCAATACTTCCTCATTAGTTATGTGACCTACCCATCTAATCTTCAGCATTCTTCTGTAGCACCACATTTCGAAAGCTTCTATTCTCTTCTTGTCCAAACTATTTATCGTCCATGTTTCACTTCCATACATGGCTACACTCCATACGAATACTTTCAGAAATGACTTCCTGACACTTAAATCAATACTGGATGTTAACAAATTTCTCTTCTTCAGAAACGCTTTCCTTGCCATTGCCAGCCTACATTTTATATCCTCTCTACTTCGACCATCATCAGTTATTTTGCTCCCCAAATAGCAAAACCCCTTTACTACTTTAAGTGCCTCATTTCCTAATCTAATTCCCTCAGCATCACCCGACTTAATTAGACTACATTCCATTATCCTTGTTTTGCTTTTGTTGATGTTCATCTTATATCCTCCTTTCAAGACACTGTCCATTCCATTCAACTGCTCTTCCAAGTCCTTTGCTGTCTCTGACAGAATTACAATGTCATCGGTGAACCTCAAAGTTTTTATTTCTTCTCCATGAGTTTTAATACCTACTCCGAATTTTTCTTTTGTTTCCTTTACTGCTTGCTCAATATACAGATTGAACAACATCGGGGAGAGGCTACAACCCTGTCTTGCTCCCTTCCCAACCACTGCTTCCCATTCATGTCCCTCGACTCTTATAACTGCCATCTGGTTTCTGTACAAATTGTAAATAGCCTTTCGCTCCCTGTATTTTACCCCTGCCACCTTTAGAATTTTAAAGAGAGTATTCCAGTCAACATTGTCAAAAGCTTTCTCTAAGTCTACAAATGCTAGAAACGTAGGTTTGCCTTTCCTTAATCTTTCTTCTAAGATAAGTCGTAAGGTCAGTATTGCCTCACGTGTTCCAGTGTTTCTACGGAATCCAAACTGATCTTCCCCGAGGTTGGCTTCTACTAGTTTTTTCCATTCGTCTGTAAAGAATTCGTGTTAGTATTTTGCAGCTGTGACTTATTAAGCTGATAGTTCGGTAATTTTCACATCTGTCAACACCTGCTTTCTTTGGGATTGGAATTATTATATTCTTCTTGAAGTCTAAGGGTATTTCGCCTGTTTCATACATCTTGCTCACCAGATGGTAGAGTTTTGTCAGGACTGGCTCTCCCACGGCCGTCAGTAGTTCCAATGGAATATTGTCTACTCCGGGGGCCTTGTTTCGACTCAGGTCTTTCAGTGCTCTGTCAAACTCTTCACGCAGTATCATATCTCCCATTTCATCTTCATCTACATCCTCTTCCATTTCCATAATATTGTCCTCAAGTACATCGCCCTTGTATAGACCCTCTATATACTCCTTCCACCTTTCTGCTTTCCCTTCTTTGCTTAGAACTGGGTTTCCATCTGAGCTCTTGATATTCATACAAGTCGTTCTCTTATCTCCAAAGGTCTCTTTAATTTTCCTATAGGCGGTATCTATCTTACCCCTAGTGAGATAGGCCTCTACATCCTTACATTTGTCCTCTAGCCATCCCTGCTTAGCCATTTTGCACTTCCTGTCGATCTCATTTTTGAGACGTTTGTATTCCTTTTTGCCTGTTTCACTTACTGCATTTTTATATTTTCTCCTTTCATCAAGTAAATTCAATATTTCTTCTGTTACCCAAGGATTTCTACTAGCCCTCGTCTTTTTACCTACTTGATCCTCTGCTGCCTTCATTACTTCATCCCTCAAAGCTACCCATTCTTCTTCTACTGTATTTATTTCCCCCATCCCTGTCAATTGCTCCCTTATGCTCTCCCTGAATCTCTGTACAACCTCTGGTTCTTTTAGTTTATCCACGTCCCATCTCCTTAAATTCCCACCTTTTTGCAGTTTCTTCAGTTTTAATCTACAGGTCATAACCAATAGATTGTGGTCAGAGTCCACATCTGCCCCTGGAAATGTCTTACAATTTAAAACCTGGTTCCTAAATCTCTGTCTTACCATTATATAATCTATCTGATACCTTTTAGTATCTAATATATAGTTCTAATATATATATATATATATATATATATATATATATATATATATATATATATATATGTCCAATGAATACCGCTTTGTCATATGCATTTGTTGTTGGTGTAGCAATTTCAATGGCCAGTAGTGTACAATCGTTGGTATAGGCGTTCCAAAGGTGGACGAACACAGTATTAAAAAGAAGGTCATAAGAGTTTAGGTCATCCGAGGGTTGTACACAATTTTCAGGGCTCCAAAGTGACGTAACGCTATTTTATCATGAGAGAGGTGAGTAAATGTAGGGTGAGGAGGGCTATGCGAGAGGCGTTCAATGAATTCGAAAGTAAAGTTCTATGTACTGACTTGGCGTTCCAAAGGATTGGAAAACGGCACAGATCATCCCCGTTTTCAAGAAGGGACGTCGAACAGACGTGCAGAACTATAGACCTATATCTCTAACGTCGATCAGTTGGAGAATTTTGGAACACGTATTATATTCGAGTATAATGACTTTTCTGGAGACTAGAAAACTATTCTGTAGGAATCAGCATGGGTTTAGAAAAAGACGATCTTGTGAAACCCCGCTCGCGCTATTCGTCCACGAGACTCAGAGGCCCATAGGCACGGGTACACAGTTAGATGCCGCAAGGCGTTCGATACAGTTCCCCACAGTCGTTTAATGAACAAAGTAAGAGCATTTGGACTATCAGACCAATTGTATGATTGGATTGAAGAGTTCCTAGATAACAGCACGCAGCATGTCGTTCTCAATGGAGAGAAGTCTTCCGAAGTAAGAGTGATTTCAGGTGTGCTGCTGGGGAGTGTCGTAGGACCGTTGCTAATCACAATATACATAAATGACCTTGTGGATTACATCGGAAGTTCACTGAGGCTTTTTGCGGATGATGCTGTAGTATATCGAGAGGTTGTAACAATGGAAAATTGTACTGAAATGCAGGAGGATCTGCAGCGAATTGACGCATGGTGCAGGGAATGGCAATTGAATCAGAATGTAGACAAGTGTAATGTGCTGCGAATACATAGAAAGAAAGATCGCTCATCATTTAGTTACAATATAGCAGTTAGTTACAATATCTGGGAGTATGTATTAGAAGTGATTTAAAATGGAATGATCATATAAAGCTGATCATCAGTAAAGCAGATGCCAGACTGAGATTCATTGGAAGAATCCTAAGGAAATGCAATCAGAAAACAAAGGGAGTAGGTTACAGTACACTTGTTCGCCCACTGCTTGAATACTGCTCACCGGTGTGGGATCCGTACCAGATAGGGTTGATAGAAGAGAGAGAAAAGATCCAACGGAGAGCAGCGCGGTTTGTTACAGGATCATTTAGTAATGGCGAAAGCGTTACGGAGATGATAGATAAACTCCAGTTGAAGACTCTGCAAGAGAGACGCTCAGTAGCTCGGTACGGGCTCTTGTTGAATTTTCGAGAACATACCTTCACCGAGGAGTCAAGCAGTATATTGCTCCCTCCTACGTATATCTCGCGAAGAGACGATGAGGATAAAATCAGAGAGATTAGATCCCATACAGAGGCATACCGACAATCTTTCTTTCGACGAACAATACGAGACTGGAATACAAGGGAGAACCGATAGAGGTACTCAAAGTACCCTCCGCCACACACCGTCACGTAGCTTGCGGAGTATTGATGTAGATGTAGATGTACTAATTTTTCTCCGATTACCTTATTTGGACGTAGATGAAGCAGGCAACTGTAGTAGTCCGAAATGTGAAAATTAACCCCGCTGGTACACGCTCGCGAGCTCTTTTTTTCCCTCCTGTGCAGACGGCGTCCCGCCGTGCGACCTCTGCAAGAACCGGCGCGGCGGAGCGCTGGGCCGACGACGCCGCGACGGCGCCAGGGCCCGGGAGCAGCGGCGCATGCGCGCTGCGAGGCCGCTTTCCGCCGCCGCCGCCGCCGCCGCCGCTGGACCAGAGAGGCAGCACCAGTATCGCGGCGCGACGCCCAGTGGAGACCCGCGCGCGATGACGTTCCCCCGCGGGCCGCTCCAGCTGCCAGCACGACTCGCCACGGCTGCTCGCGCGCTCTGACTGTCGAGAAAAAAACAAAAGAACAATAGACGTTCTCTCTCTCCCGACCTCCTCTGACGAATATCTTCTCGATCGGAATGCCGTTGCGTTGACGTCGCGTTGCCCCTGTACACAGTCGCGTGACCTTCGTCTCTCGAGAGAAGCTAGCCCGGTACCAGTCACTCGCGTGCCTACCTCTTCCAAACGCAACCGCGAGTTAGACAGGCGCCCGCGATGGTGGTGAGAGCTTCGCGCTGGGTGACCACGGCGCTGTGCGTCCTCTTGGGATTTGCTGCACACGGTGAGTCGCTCGCATCCTTCTTTGGCGCGCCCCTTTCTTCGACGGCTTCATGCATTGTAAGCAGCTGAGGGTCACCACCGCGGGCCAGAAAACAGGATTCCCTCGCCACCTACTGGAGACACCGCTCTTTGGAGGCCGCTCTCCGCTACTGCCGACACACTTTTCCCGGTGAAATGTTGCCGTAATTCGTCCGCGTCCTGTGAACGCGCTGGAGGCACCAAATTTTGCGACGGGCACGGCGGAGAATGTGTCCATTCCCTATGATGTTGCGAAAGACAACAGAGAAATGATTCCACCAAATCTTCCCTCGAAACTGATCCAAAAAACGCCTAAGTATACACGTAGGCTTCCGCAGACATTGTCACACGAAATAAAATTTTTCTGGGTTTGTGACTGCATCGTCAATGTATAAAACTACCGACGTTTCGGTCCCTGTTGCGAGCGACCTTCTTCAGGGTGTTTTTCTTTACTGAACACAAAAACACCCTGAAGAAGGTCGCTTGCAACAGGGACGGAAACGTCGGTAGTTTTCTATATTCACAATGCGGTCACACACCCAGAAAAAATTTATTGAAAACACCTAAGAGATTGGGAAACTATACGAGCACAAATGCAAATAAAAAGTAATTTTTGTCTGGTGGAAGAAAAAGTTTATTGCGTAGTAAAATGTTCAAGAGTCTTAATCTTTTGCAACATTGAAACAATCCATTTGAACAGAACTACACAGTTTGCTGCATATATAATCGGTTTTCAACTTTCTTCTATTCCTTTATTTCGTAATTTACCTCTGACATCGACCTACACTGTGATACTTGTCCTTTTAGCAGAGGATTTATTTTTATGTCTACATTGATATCGCCCCAAAAACATTGATGTTCAGCATTATATGGACATTACTAGCATTTAATAAGAAAGTCAGGATATCAGGAGAAGATTTCCTGGCACGTGGTAGAATGCAAAATGACAAAACCCTTAAGCGATGTATCCTTCATCTTCAACTTTGGAAATTAGGTATAAATAACAGTGATATGCTCAATAAAAAATAGCTCAGAAATGTTGGTGAAGGTAAAGCCCAAAATTTCTCTCCACGGCAGACCCTCGTTCCATTTATGCTGTGTTTGCGTGACAGTGGAAGCGGAATTTTTTGGTGCCGACAGCATTTTGCAGTACATGTCAGGTACTGTCCTGATATTTTTCCAGCCGTTTCATTATGAATGAGCCCTGATGAATTTTGTTTGACTTTCCACCGAACAGATGATACAAAGGTATTGTTTGACTAAAGAATTTTAAAGTTGCTCCGTTACCTCACTAGATAAGAAGTCACGTACCATGAGTTAATTCTGCATTTGTGATGTGCCATCGGTCGAAAAGAAGGGAGGTCTGTTTAAGTTTCATAGGTATCCTGCAAGTAGTTCACGAAACATGGAGTACTGCACGCAGAAGGATAGGAAAGGGAATTGGCCTACTTTCATCTTTGCACCAGATCTTCCCGTCTCCTGAATCTTTCTTGAAACATCAGATATGTTGGCGAGAACGAGACACTTGTATGTAGCAGACTTTTCTTTTTACCGTGAGTCCGTAAGTCAGATTCGATGTTGTGTAGTCTGCGAGGTTGTCTCTGTATTATGAGCACTGGAAGAAGCCTTATTGTTTGTGTGTGGGGCGAGGGGTGCGTGGTAGGGGGAGGGCATGAGAAGGAGGCGAGTGGGGAAGGGGGGGGGGGGATGGAAGACATATTTCTCCACGATACTGAGAGGACGTCTCGTTGTCAACTTCTCTCAATCGACTGTGAAAATGAGGACGAGGTTTTTGTCGTAATTTTCAAATAGTCTCTTTTCTTCAAACACATGGTTTCCTGTTATTCATTGTACATTTTAATTCTGTTACTACATATCAGTTTACAATTTAGACTGCAGAATATTCATAATAGTTGTTGTGGCGTAACAAGCTAGCTACGCCACATTGAGAAGGGAGGCGAAAGAAAGGCACGCGTACACACACGCCGACTGGCGTAAAGTCTGGAACAGGATGACTATTGAATGGTAGCAAGAAAAGTACGTAGCTGCTTTATACTTAACTTTTAATCATTGTTGTATACATCGTTCTTCTTGATACATTTATACGATAACTCTCAAACTATGTAAGGCTAATGGCGCCTTGCTAGGTCGTAGCCATGGACTTAGCGGAAGGCTATTCTAACTGTCTCTCGGCAAATGAGAGCAAAGGCTTTGTCCGTATAGTCGCTAGCAATGTCGTCGTACAACTGGGGCGAGAGCTATCTCGTATCTCGAGACCTGCCTTGTGGTGGCGCTCGGTCTGCGATCACTCAGTGGCGACACGCGGGTCCGACATGTACTAAATGGACCGCGGCCGATTTAAGCTACCACCTAGCAGTGTGGTGTCTGGCGGTGACACCACAATAGTCACTTTTGAAACATTGCAAACTTTAACGAAAACTTTGTTGGGATAGTAGCTGTTATTAAATGCACTCTAAATTGGGAAACGACATCATACCCTTCTAAGCTTTTATTGTAATATAACAATATTATTCATTTCTGTCACTTCTTTCTCTCTAAGGAACCATCTCCGATAGGACATAGTCTAATGAACTCACAAGTATTCTAAATTTACTTAGTGAGCCTTTTACTTGCTTCTATTAAAATAACTTTCCTTCTTAAAACTCAAATGGTTTTTGTCTGTGAGAGGTTTTTGCCCGTCACTGCGTAAGTATGTAAATGAATTAAAGAAATGTAAAGAAACACCACATGCTTTTTAGTATTATGTCTGGAGATGTATCCATAACAATCGATTTACCTAACAACTAATTCCTGTATCTCAGCAAATAGTTTCGTTATCCCTGGAAGACCTTGGACTCTCTCTCCTCGGGAACGGCAATATCTTCTAAATTTCATAGTATTATCTGTCACTGTTTTGCTTGTGGGAATATACAGGGTGTTTCAAAACTCGACAGAAAAACTTCAGGAATGGATTCCTCATACAACAAGAACAAAAAGTGTGTAGCAAATACGGTCTTTAAAATGCAAACCTTAAAAGCTATGGGCACTTCTTTACCTTCGACACTGTGAAACAAATCTCGTTTACTGCAAGTTTTTTTTTAATGTTTTGGGAGCATGGACCAAAACAAGCATGGACCAAAACAAGAAAAAATTGGCCAGTAACCTTGGGCTCTAAAATGCAAACGTTAAGGTATCTCTTTTTGATGTTCGCTACTATTGAACAAATGCATAGACTCTTAAATATTCATTTTAGAGTCAATGTTTACTGGACTTTTTTCTCTTGTTTTATCAGGGAACCATTCTGAAGTTTTGCAGTCGACTTTTGAAACACCCTATATCTAACAACTTCTTATCTCTGTATATGTCTTGTATTTATTCATTTGCAGATGTATCATGGCTACTTGCCTATAGCTTCCTGACAACTGTTGACTTTATTGCTCCGTTTAGCTCATATATAAAACCAATATGAAAGGTTTCTTGAATGAGTGTTATGAAAATTTTGCGAGTCGGATATTGTATCTTTAAAAATGATCGTTTCTGGCGTTCCTAGCAACTACATTCTAAAGTAACTAAGGAAGTCACATTGAGTCTAAGACATACGATTCAAATCCGCGTATGGGCGCCGTGATTCAAGTTGTCCACGGAATTGTATTTCCGCTACGGTCCAGGTTCGAATCCTTCCTCGGGCATGGATGTGTGTAACGTCCTTAGGTTAGTTAGGTTTAAGTAGTTCTAAATTCTAGGGGACTGATGACCTCAGAAGTTAAGTCTCATAGTGCTCAGAGCCATTTGAACCATTTGATTGTATTCCATGCGACAACTGGAGTCTCTCCGTAAACAAAACAGTCGTTTCATTGTCCCACCCCCTTGAAACAAGGTAGTGGTACATTCCCGACCATCTTAACCTTGACGAGATGTTAATCACTTATGTTCTTTTTATTCAGTGGTTCCAGTTTTTGGTGCGTTGGAGGATTATTGTGGGAAATCGTAATTAAATGCTTTTACTGCGAAGGAAAACTGTGTAATGAAGTGTTGAAACAATGAAAGTTGTAAATAAACATAGAAGGAGTTATTGTTGGGATGTAGACAGTAGTGTTTAACTATATAGATGCGTATTTAAAATTAGCAACAAAATTTAAAAGGAACTGATGAAGGAAATCATTTCAAATGGTTAGCTTTGTCTAGTGCGATGGCGTCCTAAATGGAATACGTCCCAGATTTATTGAAAAATGACTTTTCCGGTTGTAGCTAATCAGATTTAGAGGAAATATGTATTGTAAATGCGCGTACAGGATAAAAGTCCTAGTCTACTGTGTTCTGCAGGGGGCTGAGCGATGTGACGTCACTATGGTGCTTGGTAAGACAAATTGTTATTGGGCGATCATAATGAGGCGTTGGTCCTAACTTCGAAGAAACAGACCTGTGAGAAAACCGATCAATGAACAGCGGTATAATGCGTGTTTCAATGTTCTGCTCACGTTGCATCTGACAGTTTGACAAACGGAAACAAAACACGGGAGCAAAGCTTATGAAAGCTTGACTCTGCACTTGTTCTCATGTGTGAGTGTGTATGTGCTCGCTCGCTCGCGGGCGCATGCATTTACCCGTGAGAGGGAGAGAGCGAGAGAGAGAGAGAGAGAGAGACAGAGAAATGAAAGCTGTTCTCGAGCCTGCCGTAGGCAGAAAATACGTAATCGCATTTCAAATGCGAAACAATAACGAAATAGCTGTCTGACGCCCACGGCGTGCTCCGAGTTTAATATAAAACAGAATTTCAGCGGAAATTGTTATTTCCAGAGGCTTCATACTGTTCTCATGGAAGTGGTAAATATTTCAACGGACGTTAATACTTCTGCCCAACTACACCGTCAATCTCTTGGTATTTAACTGCTCGGATCTTCCTTTTGAAACGGTTTTCACTAACAACTAACTGATTCACGAAGGATTTTTGCGTATATCTATACACATTAAAAATTAAAGTCCCCCGCCTTGGTTTTCATTTCGTATGTAAAAGCTAATCTGAGGAACTACTGTAGGGTTTTGTTAAAGCTTTCATTAATAGATAAACCGATTCAGGAAGAAAGTTTGTGTACATATGCGCCGCAGAAACTTGGTGCTACCTGTGCGAAGCCTGTGGGGGTCAATGGTATATAAAGGGGTCCACATTCCAGTGCAAATATCTCTTGACTAATTATAGGTATTGAAAACCGATTTCCACAGATATGAAAGTAAGGCAGGGGCTCATGAAACTAAAAAGTATAACACGTAATCAACCATTATTTTCAACACAAACTTATGTTTACTTTTCCTGTGTTAATGACTCACCGTACTACGCAAAAAGAATGGTGTTGGTTGCATCCCAATACGTCAGTTACATCCCGAGAAATTGCAAAGTGATGTTGACGCTCGAAATCAACGAAACGCTCCGCTTTTGCACCTACTGAGAAGCAAGTGATGTGATTGATGTACTAGAATGCGACAAACGCTGTACTAATTGATATTTACACTTTTATGAGGTTGAGGTTACGGATATGAAATTAGCTAGGATGATTGCAGGTACTAGTAGATGGGAACAATGGCAGGAAGGTGTCCACAATGAGGAAATCACAGAAAAACTGGGAATGAACTCTATAGATGTAGCAGTCAGGGCGAACAGGCTTAGATGTTGGGGTCATTTACCCAAGAGACTCATGGGTTCAGTAGTAGAGGATAGGGGGAGTCGGGGCAGACCAAGGAGAAGGTTCCTGGATCCGGTTAAGAACGATTTTAAAGTAATAGGTTTAACATCAGAAGAGGCACCAATGTTAACACTGAATAGGGGATCATGGAGGAATTTTATAAGGGGGGCTATGCTCGAGACTGAACGCTGAAAGGCATAATCAGTCTTAAATGATGATGATGATGACTTTTATGAAGTGTGCTGTGCACAATACAGATGTCCAGTCACGTAAAATGAAAAATAAGGAAAGGTTTATTCCTCTGCACCTTACCGATCTTTGTTATAGTACTAGAATGGAGATAACGGTGACGAAAAACCGACTACAACAGGCCAGAGTAGACACAAGTAGTGGCTGACCAAGGATCTAACAGAATGATAAATGGTAGTTATATGTAGTTGCGTGACTGGGCAACTGCATTGATTCTAGTACACTGAATAGAACTGTAAATAACAACAAGTTCAGTGATCGTTGCTTCGTGGTACGTAAGTTACATCGCGATTACGAGCAATGTGGGGTTCACGTTTGCATCCGAGGAGGTGCACTATCAGCGGGTTTTGTTTATTTCAAGCGTCAACTTCACTTTGCAATTTCTCGGGATGAGTGACGTATTGCAAACTCTGTTCTTTTTGTAATTTTTCATGTTACTGATTACGTAAGAAATAATACGGGCTATCTCTTTAAAACAAAAAAAAAGTTTGTGTTTAAAATAATATTTGCTTACGTTTTAGAAAGTCTCATAGTATTTCCTTTCATGAGCCCCTGCCTTACATTCGTGTCCGTAAAAGCCGTTTTTCAGTATGTATTGTTGCTCCACAGACATTTACAGGGTAGCTTTGGCTGAGAAACAATTGTTAAGATGAAAATTCGATACCTTTTACCATTTATAAATTATTTAGCACTGAAGTTTGCCAATCAGGTCGTTGTGCCCGCAAATTCAAGCAACCTGCTGGAAACAAAGGCACCAAATGTTAGGTTTGCTAAGTTATAGGGTGACAGTTATTGAACTATATGAAATAAAATCGTCATAACTTCTGAACGGTTTGCGTTATGAGGTTCAAATGGCGTGGTTGGCCGCGGGGCATGATGGGAATTAGTATGCGCATGCATGGTTTGGTTTAGCGACTTAGCCCACATTCATTTGTATGGGTTCGTCAATAAGCAAAACTGGTTGCATTTTGGGGGACTGAGAATCCGCATTTAGCGATCGAGAAGGCTCTTCACCCTCAACTGGTGACTGTGTGGTGTGCAGTGTCTAGTCACGACATAATCGGTGCTATATTCCTTGACGGCACGCTGACTACCGCACACTACGTTACGCTTTTGGAAGATGATTTCATCCCCATTATTCAAAGTGACGGTGATTTCGACAAGATGTGGTTCACGTAAGACGAAACTCGAACCCATCGAAGCAGGAGAGTGTTTAATGTCCTGGAGGAGCACTTCGGGAATCGCATTCTGGGTCAGGGGTACTCAGAGGCCACTGGTTCGGGCCTCGATTGACCGTCATATTCTCCGGATTTGAATACATGCGACTCCTTTTTATGAGGCTATATTAAAGACATAGGGTACAGGAATAACCCTAAAACCATTGCTGAACTGAAAACAGCCATTCAGGAAGTCATCGACAGCATCGATATTCCGACACTTCAGCAGGTCACGCAGAATTTCGCTATTACTCTTCTCCACATCAACGCCAATGATGGCAGGCATATCGAACATGTCATAACCTACATCCGAATATCTGTAGTGACGTTTACGTGTTGAATAAAGTATGTCCACACTGTAGTTTGTAACTAATTTACGTTTTCTTCGTATAGCTCAATAATTCTCACCCTGTAAATTTCTCACTTCCGAAAAGGTACCTTGTAATTGGTGCTGGGAATTTGAACAAGTGGTAACTGACGGACAAGTCGGTGCAGTACCGTGTTTTCCAGCATTAATTTATGCCTGTGACGACTGATTGGGTACCTTATATTAACCCTTACAAGCTTTTCGCGCGCGCGAGCAGGCGGACGTGATGTGTGTGTGTGTGTGTGTGTGTGTGTGTGTGTGTGTGTGTATGCCTGTGTTGTGTATGTTTGTATGGGTGATTTCATGTGTGTGACCGTCCTTCAGGATGTCTTTGCTCTGTGATGCTTAGTATCCTGTATTGTCTTGTTGTGAGTAATGAGGTAACTGGGAAAGGGAAAGCAAGTCTTGAGCAAGAGGAAATTCAATTCTAAAACAACGTAATGTATTACAGGGCTGTAGTTTTAGGTACACGATGGCTACAACATCGGCAGAGACACTGCGCAGGCTCCAACAGAACAAGCGTCTACTTTAGAACGATATAGGCTTTTTCAAACCAACCGCCCTACTTCTTACCACTTCAAATACATCTAGTGATTTAATGGAATTGCTCATGTAAGCTATTCCTTGATGTCTTAACACATGCCACGTCATTCTGTTCCTTCTCCTCGATAGTCTTTTCCACATTATGTTGTTTTATCCACAAATCCTGTGGAGAACTGCTCATCAGTTATCTTATCAGTCCACCAGATTTTGAAAGTTCTTCTTTGGCATCACCCCTTAAACGGGTCAGTTCCTTGCCATATCTGTTTTCCCACAGTGCGTGATTCACTACCATACAGTGCTGGGTTCCAAATGTACATTCTTAGACATTTCTGTCGCATCTTAAGGAAGATTTAGGTACTAGTTGGTATTTCTCGGCCAGGAATGCCATCTGCGCTTGTGCTGTTCGGTTTTTACGTCCTACTTGCTTCGACCATTCCTAAACTTCGTCTACTTCGTGGTCACAAAATTTTAATGTAAGTTTATCTCTGATCTCATTTCTACAACTGTCCATTGCTTTCGCCTTTCTTCGGTCCCCTAGAGATATTTGCTCACGAGTCTGTTCGTTCCATTCATCAGGTCCTGCATTTCTTCTTCACTTTCTCCGTAGTCAGCACTGTCATCAGTGAATCATATCGTTTACATCCATTCACGCTAAATTTTAATCTCACCATTGATCCTTTCACGTATATACATTATTGCATTTCCAGTGAGTAGACTAAACAGTAAGGGCGAAATGTTAGTTCCTTGCCTTGCTTCTTTCTTGACCCGAAAACCTCTTTAATGGTCTTCCATTCTCGTTCTTCCTTAGTTTCTCAAAATCACTGAAGGAAGTACCAGAACGCTTCATAAAGCTACGCGGCTTATCTCTATCCCTGTTTTTCGCCGATTCCACTCCCCGCGCCCTTCGCGGGGTGGTCAGCGAATCTGACAGCCACGCACTGGGCCCTGGTTCGATTCGCAGTGGGGTCAGAGATTTTCTCCTCTCGGGGAGTGGGTGTTGTGTTGTTCTCATCATCATCGATACGCAAGTCGTCGAATGTGGCGTCAACTAAAAGGACTCCTAACTCGGTTGCCAAACTTCCGTTGGTGGAGACTCACGGCCTTCAGTGCCATATGATCATTTATTTCAATCCGTAATCATCTTTTGTTTTTTCTCGATGATGCAACATCATCATCATCTTAAATTTTATTGCTCGGAGAATTCTTTGACACTGCTGTGTTACTGTCGTGTGATTCACAGTTAGAGATGTGAAAACTGGACCCTGTATCTCACATACGTTAATTACTTGCCCTCCATAATAATGAATTAGGAATTTAATGACTGTTAAATGAGAAAAGACTTACAATTAAATCGGTTTATCCCATTTAAAAAAATTTGACAAGCAATGATAATATTACTCTGGTAAATCCTTGCCAAATCTAATAAAAGCGTCTGGGGTAGGACTAACAGAACTGTGAAGGAAACAATTGCAGTCGTGAAGTTTCACCATGATTATCGTGACGTTGAACCTGTGTTTGGAGCTTAAAGCAAACTGGTCATAGAACATTCATGTAAAGTGAAGCTTGAAGCTGTGACATTTTATAAAATGGCTATATATTGTCTCACGCGTGTGGCTCGACCTCACCATGGGAAACTGTTGCTGGAGGCTGAATTGTATGCACAACAGTGACCCTTGCCAAAGGCTAAGTACAGATCAGCCCGAGATCTCACTAAATTCCTCAATACATTTGCCCTGGCAGTGGACTCTGACATTCACTGGCCATTGACTGACCCCAGGAGGTGAAACGATGACGTCTCTCTACTAAGAAGTAATTTTACACATCGTGTTCGCTAGAAGAAAGATTCGCATTTCCGCGTTTTCGCTCTTAACAGTTTGCCTGAGGTATGAATCACCAGAGCGCCAACCTGTAAAAATTTTCCTTAGAAAAAGCTAAGCCCTTTCCCTTGGCCATTTTTTACACAGCTAACCAATGATGTGCGTCCCACAATTTAACACTGGAAGAAGGTGTCCAACTCTCTTGCCACCTCTCTCTGTGGTCGGTGATATGAGCCTTCTGCAACACAGTCGAGTTTTTCTTTGTAACCTCTGCTTTATTCACATTAAACGATACTGGCAGTTCTTACGTTGCGTAAACTTTGAATTTTGTCAATTCAATGGAGAGCGGCATCGCATGCCTACAAAGCGCCCTAAAAATGTGGGTGTCCGCTCCATTTTCCAGATAGAGTCCGTAGCATCTGGCAGCCTGTACGGAAAACACAGATTTCTACGTTTTCTGCACGATAGTGACTTCACTGGCTTCTATAAAGAAAGGCGTTCCTTCTCATTCCACTTGTGGGCTGTGCAAATGATGATCACGTCTGAGGACCTCGCATCACACGAGGTCTTATCTGTGTTTTTCTGCACTCCTTCGGGCTTGCAACTGCGGTGCTACAAAAGACTGTCCGCTGGCCTGTGGGAAATTAACCTGATCATCTCCCGGCACTCCCCTCTGAGATCCACTCCAAGGGTGGTGTTCTACGCGATTTCACAGCGCTGTCGGCTCATCCCAACATGCTTTCAACGTCCTCTCATTTACGGAAGGCACGCAAAATTGAATAATTATTCTTATCGAATGGGCCTTGCAGTATAATTTTATATATGTTACAAGACTGTTTCATAAAACACAGCCGCATAATAACAAGAACTCTGACTGCCTCCCTGAAGGCTGACCAAACCTGTTCTCATTTGTGCCGACAAACTCCCCCTATTCACACCTGTTGTGGGGCTTTTCTCTGTACACTTAATGGGCTTTCTGGACACTGCATTCCGTTGTGCCATAAAGTAGGGGCATGTCTGGAAGTTCTTGTAATTAGAAATGCTCCATATTTGACAGCCACTCATGGTCTGTTAACAGTGGTTAGCTCCACCTTAGACATGCTACCAACAATTATGTTTTGTTTTGTAGTGAAGTTTATATGGCAGACGTTTTCTCTTATATAAACCTGAGGAGGCTACAAAACGTGGCTGTCACGTATTGCTCCTACAAGATATCTCTCGCTTTCTACACGAAATATTGTCATTAGAAAATTTAATAATCTGTATAATTTTGGACGTAAACGTTTACGACAGCCTGTGTGCTATAAAGGTCAAAGACGAATCATCTGCGATGTGCAGACTTCATGATCTTTCGCAGTGTGAGATTGTTCTGTCCATCTCCAGTTGACATGTCCGCCTGCTTAGCTGCGCGCCGGCACGGTAGCTCAGCGTGTTCGGTCAGAGGATTAGCTGCCCTCTGAAATACAAAAAATTTAAAAAAAACTGAGTGAGCTGATCAACGATGAACGTGGACGGCTGTTATTGGACGTCCGCCCGAACAAGGTGATCTATGGTTTCCTTCAGCAGCACAGGTCACCGAATGTCGTGTGGGGAATCTTCCCCACGTCCACTGACGTGTCGTTTGGCAATCGGTGTGCACTCCTTACCTTGACGCTGACGTCCAGTCTGCGTGGTACCTTACTGTCAATGGGAAGTAAGTATGCCGGTTGATAGGATTCACCTCGCACACACCCCGTTGTGTGTCGACTGTGATGTTATAGACACAGACGAACGCCGCCTGGTTTGCAGATCAGCGAGTGGTATGGTTGTTGGTGCGACAGATGTCCCTAATTAGCGTACGACTACTCATCAGGTACCTACATACGTGACCGTCTTTCGGGACGCAGGATACTTCCCGCAAGTGAAGACGAACTCTGTGAGATGGATTTGTGGAGGCGCAGCACACTACTGGTTTGCTGATGGCGAGAAAAGTATACCTGACTTCTGGCAGTTCCTTAATGAACGACATTGTGCAGTTGTTCGCAATCCAAAATAAAGACAATTTTTCTCCGGTTTTCTCTGCAGTGTCTTCCTTAATCCACAGCAGAGCTGAGGTGTTCCTGTCATGGAGAGTTGATCCCGACCTCTTCCACACTTAGAACCGATGTATTTACTGCTAATGGGTATGTTATTTAAAAAAAAAAATACGTTGATAGTCTCAACTAGTCTGACGCCTTTCTGCGCCCTCCTCCTCGTGTGACGCCGGTTTCCTGATGTTCTCGGTGGTATTAATGACAAAAATAAATAAATTCGTCAATGACAATAAAAAGGAATGAAAAGGAAAATAAATAAATAAACGATGTTCATTGTACCTTTACTCTACATTCCCCAGCATTCCTCGGTACCTGGAGGGTGGGAACAGGACCTGTTGGCCAAGCCTCGGGTTGGGAAGCCTGCCCACTTTGCCCCCACACCTCCCTTTGGACTCCTGGAGGGTTGCTTTTTCTTGTAAAAAAAAAAAAAAAGAAAGGTAATTGGTAACGTATTTGCCTACCATTCAGCGGGCATGGATTCGATTAGATTCGAGGCGAGGTTGGAGATTTCCTTCACTCGAGGACTGGGTGTTGTGCTCTTCATCGTCACCGACATGTTAGTCGCCCAATGTGGCGTCGTCTCAAATGAACCTTGCAACCCGGTGGCCGAACTTGGATGTCGGATGGAGCCTCCCGGCCACCAGTGCCACACGATCGTTTTCTTCCAGTTAATATATATCTTTATAGAAATGAAGTAGTTGGACCAAAACAGATTCCTGAAAGTTGATACAGATTCGTCGGTGACGATCTTGTAATAGACAACCTGTGCAGGATCCTCTGTGTATAGTGTATAATTTGTATCAAAGTGTGGTCCCAACAACTACAAGAATTGGCACTCATGTTCTGGTGATATAGACATTTCAGTTAGGAGGCTTTTCACGGTAGAAGACGACAGAAATCGACTTCTGCAAGTACCAGATGAAAGCATAGCTGAAACTGGACTTCGCAAATGAAAGAGTTTCTGTTTCAAAATACAGCCACATTTTGCTTCAGGCTGCTCAGGAATTTCGATGTTGGAATGGATGGTCACTTAAAGCTATTGATTAGAAGCGAGCTAGGTTTGATTCTCGGTGTAGCATACAGTTTTAACGTGTCACAAATGCTGTTTATCTACACTCCTGGAAATGGAAAAAAGAACACATTGACACCGGTGTGTCAGACCCACCATACTTGCTCCGGACACTGCGAGAGGGCTGTACAAGCAATGATCACACGCACGGCACAGCGGACACACCAGGAACCGCGGAGTTGGCCGTCGAATGGCGCTAGCTGCGCAGCATTTGTGCACCGCCGCCGTCAGTGTCAGCCAGTTTGCCGTGGCATACGGAGCTCCATCGCAGTATTTAACACTGGTAGCATGCCGCGACAGCGTGGACGTGAACCGTATGTGCAGTTGACGGACTTTGAGCGAGGGCGTATAGTGGGCATGCGGGAGGCCGGGTGGACGTACCGCCGAATTGCTCAACACGTGGGGCGTGAGGTCTCCACAGTACATCGATGTTGTCGCCAGTGGTCGGCGGAAGGTGCACGTGCCCGTCGACCTGGGACCGGACCGCAGCGACGCACTGATGCACGCCAAGACCGTAGGATCCTACGCAGTGCCGTAGGGGACCGCACCGCCACTTCCCAGCAAATTAGGGACACTGTTGCTCCTGGGGTATCGGCGAGGACCATTCGCAACCGTCTCCATGAAGCTGGGCTAAGGTCCCGCACACCGTTAGGCCGTCTTCCGCTCACGCCCCAACATCGTGCAGCCCGCCTCCAGTGGTGTCGCGACAGGCGTGAATGGAGGGACGAATGGAGACGTGTCGTCTTCAGCGATGAGAGTCGCTTCTACCTTGGTGCCAATGATGGTCGTATGCGTGATTGGCGCCGTGCAGGTGAGCGCCACAATCAGGACTGCATACGACCGAGGCACACAGGGCCAACACCCGGCATCATGGTGTGGGGAGCGATCTCCTACACTGGCCGTACACCACTGGTGATCGTCGAGGGGACACTGAATAGTGCACGGTACATCCAAACCGTCATGGAACCCATCGTTCTACCATTCCTAGACCGGCAAGGGAACTTGCTGTTCCAACAGGACAATGCACGTCCGCATGTATCCCGTGCCACTCAACGTGCTCTAGAAGGTGTAAGTCAACTACCCTGGCCAGCAAGATCTCCGGATCTGTCCCCCATTGAGCATGTTTGGGATTGGATGAAGCGTCGTCTCACGCGGTCTGCACGTCCAGCACGAACGCTGGTCCAACTGAGGCGCCAGGTGGAAATGGCATGGCAAGCCGTTCCACAGGACTACATCCAGCATCTCTACGATCGTCTCCATGGGAGAATAGCAGCCTGCATTGCTGCGAAAGGTGGATATACACTGTACTAGTGCCGACATTGTGCATGCTCTGTTGCCTGTGTCTATGTGCCTGTGGTTCTGTCAGTGTGATCATGTGATGTATCTGACCCCAGGAATGTGTCAATAAAGTTTCCCCTTCCTGGGACAATGAATTCACGGTGTTCTTATTTCCATTTCCAGGAGTGTATTTACTTTTTGCCTTTGTGTGACTGATCATTTTATGTCAGTATTATTTCTCTCTGCAATAGGTAAAAACAGTACAGCCAAAAATGCTTAATTTTGGTAGGTAATCTCTCCAAATGTACAAATTTTACCTTTTTCTTGGCAGCTTTCGCAGATATCGGAAATACTAGCACCTCGTTTCTGGGATACAAATGGAATTATAGCCCGGTTAAGCAAAAAATTTAGTTGAAGAGACAACAGTTGCGAATGAAACTACGGATTTTCTGCTTTTTTCTGTGATTCGCGTACTGACAGGACAATAAATACTGGATGTAAAATGTTGTACTTGTCACATGCGGCAAAGTTGTCTCAGGATCAGAATCACCCACTCGCAAAGTTGCTGCAAAGTGAGACGGCCTGCAGTATTCGGGCAACTTGTTGCTGTTTAGATCCCACGGCCTAATTGGAAACTCGGGCGCAAACAGAGCAATAAAGGCGCCGCGCGATCGGCGCGCACAGCAGCCTACAAGCGGCCAGGTGCGTCTGTCGCAGCCGGCGCTGTTGACAGACTCTTTTCGGTGTGCGCCCGCTAGCGAGCGTTTTTGTAGCGGTCGGAACGTTTGTACGGCTCAAGAGCCTTTTTAATTCCGGCTCGCGATATGCTGAATGACGTTTGATTAAATTTTTTTGTGAAGTTGGTATGTTTTAATTAATGCGCCTAGGGCTGTGGGTTGCCGGCTGCGGGCTGCCTGCCAAATGTCGCTCGCGTTTGCGCCCGGGAAGTCACGCAATCTCCTCCTCCAAAGACATTTAATCCACCGCGCGAGCTTTGTAAATATTTGTATTCACAAATTGTTTGAGAGAATGTTTGTCATCAACTAGTATTGACTTTCGATTCCATGCGCAAAACTGTTATACAGAACCAAGAATTCCATAGTATTTTGTGAGTAGAAGCAATTTTTTAAATAATAGATTTCAGCTATCAGTCGCCCTCTTGAAATTTTATTGGCAGATCTAGATTTCAGCTAGAAACTAGCCATCCTCAGTGCACTATCAGTTTTGATCAATGCATGTAATGCCTGTTTCTCGGGCTTCATTCACAGTTCATTGAATTAGTATTCAATGAACTGTGAATGAAGCCCGACCAACAGGAATTAAATGCATTTGTTGTGTTGGCAGAAGAGCCAACACCGTGTTACTAGGGGAGGCCTAAATGAACGCGTTTTAGCTCACGCAGGTTGTCGTGAGGAGGGAAGAACTATACTGACGTGAGGTCTGGAACATGACAAGGAATTAGAATTCAGAAAGCGGACGTAATTAGTTTGATACTTAACTTTAATCCATTAATGATGAACGTCGCTCTTGACGGTACATGAGTCACAATATTATCTGTTCAGAAGACATATTAACTGAATATGGCGCCTTGCTAGGTCGTAGCAAGTGACGTAGCTGAAGGCTATGCTAAACTGCAAATGAGAGCATATGTAGACAGTGAACCATCGCTAGCAAACTCAGCTGTACAACTGGGGCGAGTGCTAGGAAGTCTCTCTAGACTAGACCTGCCGTGTGGCGGCGCTCGGTTTGCAATCACTGATATTGGTGACACGCGGGTCTGACGTATACTAATCGACCGCGGCCGGTTTAAAGGCTACCACCTAGCAAGTGTGGTGTCTGGCGGTGACACCACAGCATTGAACAAAAATGATAGTGCACTGAGGATGGCTAGTTTCTACCTGAAATCTAGATCTACCAATAAAATTTCAAAAGGACGACTGATAGCTGAAATCTACGAGTATTACTTACAATTCAATAACAGTCGCTGCGTGCAATAGCCTCTGAATGTAGGGTAACCTGAGAAGTAATTTTATTATGTGTGTAGACGGCGCTATAGCGAATATTTGTCTGTAGTTATAATTGTTCTGTGAAACTGTTGTGGCATTTCCATTCTAATTGATTTATTTTGTGCTTACCATCTTACTGCGTTGATCATTCTGACACGATGTATACCAAATAAATATTTTTGGAAAACGCTACTGCGTCTGAGTACGACATAATCAACATATTGATCAGACCAGCAGTTAAATTGTAAGTCGGTTAACTGAACATAAACACAGCTGGAGGTTGCTGAAATATGATTCTACGTATGTTTTGAACATGGCTGTTATTCAGCAACCGTACACTGGTTTCAGCATAGGATTAAATAGCCAGCCGGGTCCACAAATACGGTAAGTAGATTGACCTAGGATTCGACAACTACTAGGGGTGTCTTCATCAGATTTAGCAACATTTATTCAAATGACGACACCCCTGTGTCTAAACTTACGTCAGTGTACCTACCGTTTATGAGCAACCGGTTGGCTGTTTATGCCTATGTTGATCTTACATGTGTGCATCATGTATGTGAAGATCACAGCTACCGGCCATAATCCTATGTCCTCCACTCAGCAAACAAAGGCCAAAGCTTTATCTGTTGGAAAACCTGGATATCAACACACATTTCGCCCACAGCCCTCATTTCATACATTTCATATTAAATGGCGACATACAAGAGAATACTTCCCCACTTCTTAACTTTACATATTTCTTAATGCTTCTCACACCGTCTGTTCCATTCTATTCCAATAATTTTTAGTTTATTTGTTTTACTGTTAATGTCTATTTTCCAAACAAATTCTTCAGTACTCTTTTCACAACGTATTTTTATTTTATTTGGGTTGTTAATTTATTCTACACTGTTATATAGTGTCTGAAATAAAAATGATCGTATTGCTTTATTGGCCGGGAGGCCCCATGCGAGGGAGTTCGGCCGCCATATCGCAAGTCCTGGCTGTTTATTCGAAACTAATGTTTACGGTTTTCTGGTGTGTTCCTCCTGCATTTCTTTTCTGTCCATCTTTAACATTTTTGGTTTGCACTATCGCTGGACTCTGTTGAGATATACTCTGTTGGCTTCTTCCACGACGACAGTTAAATTCTGATTGTGGACTCGTAAGTCGAAAACCGGTTAACTAGGAATATACTAATACGGTAGAATGTACAAAAAATCGTCCGTTTCAATCATGATCATAAGCATCATATGCACATCTAGAAACGTCAGTAGTTTGTTAATGCTAATCTGAGGACACTTCGATTTGAAGATGTAATACTCTGCACCAATTAAAATGGCAAACGCAGCAAAAATAGTCAATAATAAAATTTTGTCTATCGTGTGTACGAAGAGCGTTGGGAAGAATACATGATTGAATTGATAGTTGATTTTTAAACTGAGTGGATTGTACTGCTACATCTGGCAGCAACAGTGACTCTCATCCGGCTGGTCGTAAAGTCGAATTGAGATTGGATGACGTCTACGGTTACGTCATTCCATACTGCTTCACCTCTGTGCAGAGTCCATATCGGCAGGTGAAGTGATGGTCTCTGGGCAGCCCATTACCAGATGTTTTCAGTGGGTAGGAGGTAACAGAACCTGGTGCCCAGGGCAACAGTCGAACGTCTTCTGCATCGAGGTAGGTCAGGACTACACTGGCAACATTCAGTCTTACGCTATATTGCTGAAAGGTAATATCACGGAAGTCTCAACGATAAATCACAACCATTGGCCTTAACAACTTAGAAATGTAGCGGCTGCTCTCCAAATTACCAGCTATGCGGACTACTGGAGGTCCTGTTATGGATCCAGTGGCACCAGTTACCATCATGCCGTCTGCTGTGCCCATATGGCAATGTGCAATGCGATTCGGCAACATTCGTTCAACTCGGGTCCGCCAAGACAAATCCGTCCATTGTGACGATGTATGTCGGAATGAGACTCGTCCGAAAAGACGACACGTCGACACTCTGAAGTCCAATGGTTTTCAGCTGAGCGTAATGGTTAGCACACTGGACTCACATTCGAGAAGACAACGGTTCAAATCCCCATTGCAGCGTCTCTCTATAATCCCTGGGCGCTTAGTTCCTATGTTAGAGGGATCAGTTACAAATGTTTCTCTGCCATGCGTTCTGTTACTGTTAAAGAGTCGCTGATTTACACTTTTCTCAATTAGCTGGAAGATTTTTACTCTGTCAAGTACTCAGTGATCTTCACAGTCCAAGTTTGAACTTGAGTCTCCAGAAAATTTCCAACGACGTAGTGTCACACTGCGTGATCACCTGTGATATATCTTACTTTGAAATAATTTCGTGTGAACGCACGTGACTCCTCCAGTCTTATGCTTTCTTATGAAGAACTCTAAAACATTTACATTCAAACACTATCCATAAGGCGTCCTTGATACTTCTTCGATTAATTTACTTAGAAGACGTTCACAAAATTTTGACTATTTCATTCATTTGTTACCTACTCGCAACTGAAAATCAAATATGTTGGCCTCTCGATAGTCAACGATATAGCTTCCTCTGTCCATACTTTCTGCACAGTCTTACATAACAGTAGCGTCATACCGTCTGTTTTTTGTTACCCACTGCGATAGCAACGCGCTAAGCGGCCAACAAGAGAACTTCTGAATGCAACATCGCATGGCTGCGAATACTATCCTTTATATTGATTAGTAACATAGTTTATACAATAAGAAGGGTGTGTAGTGCAATAAAATCGCCAATAACTAAAAACTGACAACACATTTGTCATTCTTTAGTTTCCTTTTAACGCCTTGTTTTTTTCTGGGGATTTTCATTCTTCTTTAATAGCAAAAAGTTCCTAGTAAACACCAAAAGACCTGACCTTTTGCAGAAAGACGTCTTATAACTACTTAACAACGCGAAGTTTTGTTTGCTACACTTTCATCCAAATCGGTAAATGTGGAACGTGTGAAACCGGTACGGAATGTAATACCTACATTATTTAAGGTACAATATAAGCCAACAGGCCTGTAGCTGAGGGATAAGCCACACAGACGCGATAATAAAACGTCAATGGAAATAGAACTGTTACCCAACAGTACAAGAAACCAGTCCCACAATAGTAGTTACATCTATACCACAATCGGCAAGAATCTTCAATATACCAGCTTTTTAATCACAAATAAGTACATTTACAAAAATATTCATGTATTAGAAAGTCGAATGAACTGTAAGAATTGGCAAATCTTTAGACTCCTTAAAATTCTTTGAATGTATTTCTTCAAGAGTAAGTTGTAGCATAGAATCAGCGAGATTTCTTTCACGGTAAGTTATGCCTCTTGGTAATTTACTAACACAGGAAACGGAAAATGTAACAAATACTTCGTTAATGAAGTAGAAAAATAGCTAAAAATAAACATTATCCTTACGACACAGGTAACAGTCTGCTTTCTCACCGCCTAGAGCGCTAGTGTCGCTCCAGCTGACAAACGGTAACAATTTTCGCACAAGAGAATGTCGCGACTGTAGACATGTACACAGCGGCGTGCTGAACAGCGATGTCTCCATTTTTTTTATGTTGAAACTCTTATCATCATCATCATCTTGGACAGTTTCCAGCCACTGGCTGGGTCTGTCGGGAACACAAGCCTCTCCATCGTGTTCTGTCTTTCCACCATTCCCTCTCTTCCACCTTCGTCCAGTTCTCTCCTCTTCTCGTCAAACATTCCTTCACTCCCTTCACCCATCTATCTCTTGGTCTTCCCATGGGCCTCTTCCCCTCCAGTTGCAGATCAAACATCCTCTTTGGAATTCTTCCCTCATCCATTCTCTTCATGTGTCCATACCACTGCAGTCTTGATTTTTCTGTCCTGTCCTGTACTGGTTCCTCCTTTAGTCTTTCCCTCACATACACATTTCGCAATCTGTCTCGTCTTGTTACACTCAACCTGCTCCTCTGGAACTTCATTTCACTAGCTTGTATTCTACTTTTGTTGCTTTTGTGCATTACCCATGTCTCACTTCCGTATGGCAATATGGGGACAAAGTAGGTTCGGTATATAATTCCCTTGGATTCCTGTGGCACCTCCTTGCTCCAAATAAGCCCCCTAATGCATTTGAAGAACTGCCCTGCTTTTCTGCACCTTTCATTTATTTCCATTGCGTTTCCCCCCTTACTTTCAATCATGCTTCCCAGATACTTGAAGTTCTCTACCACTTGTAGTTTTTCCCCTCCACAAGTTGTATCCACATTTGGCCTATTCTTCTTCCTTGTTGTGACAATTATTTCACTTTTCTTTGCAGAGAAATGCATTCCATATTGTGCTGCCGTTGCCTCCCATACATCTAACTGCTCTTGCACCTCCTTCTCGCAATTTCCCCATAACATCAGGTCATCGGCAAAAAGCACTGCTTTCATTTTATGATCTCCTATTGCATCTGATACTTGCTGTAGGATTTCATCCATGATAATAAACAATAAAGGCGAAAGTGCACTTCCCTGTCGCAGCCCATTTTCCAGCTTGAACCATGCAGTACGTTCCCTCCCCACTTTCACACAACTCTCACTTCCCTCATACATTTTTCTGACTTTTCGTGTTATCTCTTCATCTATCCCTTTTGCGTTCAGCACATCCCAGAGCTTGTCCCAATAGATACTGTCATACGCCTTCTCAATATCTAAAAGGGCCATGATTAAGTTCTTCCCGTACTCATAGTGCCTTTCCTGCAGTTGCCTTACCGCAAATAAGAGGTCCGTGGTTGATCTTCCCGGTCTGAAACCATACTGCTCCTCTTGCAGTCTACTTTCAATACTGCTTCTTATTCTCTTCTCCAGGATCTTTTCATAGATTTTTCCACAGTGGCATAGCAGGGTGATTCCTCTGTAGTTCTCACATCTCCTTTTATCTCCTTTCTTGAAGATCAGGGCTATAATTCCTTTCTTCCAATCCTCAGGAATTCTGTTCTCCTTCCACACCACCCTCAGCACTCTGTATAGCCACTGGGTTCCTACTTCTCCTGCTGCTCGTATCATATCCACTGTTACTTCGCCCCAACCTGGTGCCTTGCCCCCTTTCATCCTCTTTATGGGTTCTTCCACTTCATTCCAAGTTAGATCATCAATTTCCCCACTATTATAATCGTCTGCTGCCTTAGGCTCTCCATCGCTGTTAGTTACCCGCTTGACGGCATTCAACAGATCTTCAAAGTACTCCTTCCAAATCTTTTTGAGCTCATGCATTTCCTCCACAACTCTTCCATTATTATCCATGATCCTCAGGCACTCGCTTCTGTCGTTCCTCTTATTTCTTATCATGGTGTAAAGTACTTTTTTGTTCCCTTCACTATCCTCTTTTAACATTCTTGTCCATTTTTCCATCCACTTCTTCTTCTCCGCCCTTACTATGGTCTGTGCCGCTTTCTTGCTTCCCTTATATTTTACCCTAGCTTCCTCTGTTCGGGTCTGGAACCATTCTCTGAAGGCTTTGTTCTTTCGAAGTACTGCCTCTTTACATATGTTGTTCCACCATGGGGTTTCCTTACTTCTCCTCTTTGTGCTAGTTCTTCCGCACACAGTCTCAGCTGCCTCAACTAGAGCCCTCTTAAAATCTCCCCATTCTTCTTCCACTGTTCTCTGATCTTCTTTTGGCAGCTTCTTCCTGATCAGTGTCTGGTACTTGGTCCTCCATTCATCCTCTTTCAGCATCCATGTCTTCAACCTTTTCTCCTGTATGTCTGTTGCCCTCCTATCTTTTTTCTCTCTCAGGGTGGCTACCAACAGCCGATGGTCACTGTCTAAGGCCTCAGATGGAATGACCTTAACATCTGTGAGGCTGCTCATCATCTGCCTATCCACTAGTACATAGTCTACTACTGAAGTTTGGGACCAGTCTCCACTGTACCAAGTTATTTTGTGGCTACTTCTCTTCTTGTACCAGGAATTTGCGATCGCCAGCCCATTCCTCTTGCAGAATTCCAACAACAATTTTCCTTCTTTATTTCGGTTCCCCCAGCCCTCTGGTCCCATTATCTCCTCGAATCCTTTCTTGTCTGTGCCAACATGTGCATTGAGGTCCCCTATTATAATCTGATTACCTCCATTTAGCTGCTTTTGCATGTCATCTTCAAATTCCTCCTTCTCCTTTTTTGTACACCCCACCTGTGGGGCATATGATTGGATGATTTCAATGCTTTTTCCTTTCACTCGTACTCTGGCTTTTATCATTCGATCATTGATACCTTCCACCTCTTCCTGCAGACCCTCTCTGACCACTATTGCCACTCCATTTCTTCCCCCCTCATTCCCTATCCAGTACAGTTTACATCCTTTACTTAGTGGTTTTTCACCAACTCCTCTCCACCTAGTCTCAGCAAGTCCCAAGATGTCCAATTTCCTCCTTTCCATCATTTCTACAATTTCTTCTAACTTCCCAGTTAGAGTCCTTACGTTTAAGGTGCCCAGTCGTAAACCATCTCGTAATTCTTTTCCATTGCTTGGTCGGTTTCCTTTAAATCCGTTCCGTGATCCGAGGCATGTTCCCTTTTTAAAAGCAGTTGATTTATCCACTACTGGCTTGCTAGGCCTATCGCAGCTTCACCAGAGCCCCGTTAGCCGTCACGTTTCAGGGTTCCCATAGGGCCTTCCCAGCTACCGTAGCGGTCCTGGGGCACACGAAGTCCCCGCTGTACATCGCCCCTATAGGCAGTCCCCTACTTTGTGCCGTTGCCCATCTCCCACGACTTGGACGACGGGTTGGACTTATGGGAGACGTTGAAACTCTTAAAGCTTTTTAAATAAAATAATCGTTATTGACATTATTCATCATTATTCTTCATCTTCATGTCTGTGTACTTTGTTTCGGCGTAAAGTCAAGCGCCGGCACGCCATTGGGGAACGATAGAGAAGAGACGGCTGTGAGAAGACGTCAGCCAATCGCACGCTGACCAGACCTCTCTCCAGGACGACAACGCGACAGCAGCGCCCCCTGTGCGGAGAGGACATAAGGGTTGCGCCGGCCTGGTCGCGGCCCAATTCGAGAGTAGCTTCAAGACTGGTCATTTCGCTTGTACTACGTAGCATCGTCTATACTGAAGAAACGTGATTATTTCGCATGTCGCTCTTTGGCTGCGACACATCTGTGTAATCACGAAGTTAAGCATTGTAATCTTTCCCTTTTGTAATAAAACTCATTACTACGATTTGTTTGAATGTTGTCTAGCGATCTGAGGAAGCAGGTTTCCTAGACACCACATATTTTCACGAATAGGCTGGATTTAACATACTTATCTCTCAACGTCGTCATCCTGGCAATCATCACATTTATTTCAATGAGAGATTAGTTTGTTGATACTGAGAATATAGACAATGTTGACGAAGCCACGACCTCACTTCTGCTTGCACTGCTTCACACAGTCGAAATGTTGTCGTCCAAAGTGTTCTATAAGTTTTGGAAACAGATGAAAATCGGATGAGGGCAAATCGGGACTGCACTGCAGATGATCTACGACAGGGAAGCCAAGGCTTCGGATTGTTGTAGATGCAGAGCTCGTGTGTGGTCTGGCACTCCCATGCTGAAGAACAGGTTTTTCCACATGTACACGAACTTTTAGACTTCGAAAATCGATTATAGCACGCTACTTTTTCAAGCATCTACATCTACATACATACTCTGCAATCCACCATATGGTGCGTGGCGGAGGGTACCTCGTACCACAACTAGTATCTTCTCTCCCTGTTCCACTTCCAAACAGAACGAGGGAAATATGACTGCCTATATGCCTCTGTACGAGCCCTAATCTGTCTTATCTTATCTTTGTGGTCTTTCCGCGAAATATAAGTTGGCGGCAGTAAAATTGTACTGCAGCCAGCCTCAAATGCTGGTTCTCTAAATTTCCTCAGTAGCGATTCACGAAAAGAACGCTTCCTTTCCTCCAGAGATTCCCACCCAAGTTCCTGAAGCATTTCCGTAACACTCGCGTGATGAATAAACCTACCAGTAACAAATCTAGAAGCCTGCCTCTGAATTGCTTCTATGTCCTCTCTCAATCCGACCAGATAGGAATCCCAAGCGCTTGAGCAGTACTCAAGAATAGGTCGTATTAGTGTTTTATAAGCAGTCACCTTTACAGGTGAACAACATCTTCTCAAAATTCTACCAATGAACCGAAGACGACTATCCGCCTTCCCCACCCCGCAACCGCCATTACATGCTTGTGCCACATCATATCGCTCTGCAATGTTACGCCCAAATATTTAATCGACGTGACTGTGTCAAGCGCTACACTACTAATGGAGTATTCAAACATTACGGGATTCTTTTTCCTATTCATCTGCATTAATTCACATTTATCTATATTTAGAGTTAGCTGCCATTCTTTACACCAATCACAAATCCTGTCCAAGTCATCTTGTATCCTCCTACAGTCACTCAACGACGACACCTTCCCGTACACTTCAGCATCATCAGCAAACAGCCGCATATTGCTATCCACCCTATCCAAACGATCATTTATGTAGATAGAAAATAACAGCGGACCTACCACACTTCCTTGGGGCACTCCAGAGGATACCCTCACCTCCGATCTTGAGAGTATGTGGCTTAAAGTCGCCACCAACTACAGTATCAAATGTCGTCGTAGTTTGAATTTGGGCCTAGCTGGATAAGCAATTACAAGAATAGTTCACACATCAAATACATTTCTACTAATGAGGTCAGTGTTTTGATGGTGAACTCGGTTGCGGCTCATAGCCACAGAATCGCAGTTGTGTCACAAAGACCGTTTTGTTTATGCACCCATATATGGAGGAACGTTTTTATCTGTGTTGTATACCTTCAAATGTGTGAGTTTCCACAGTTAATTGTCATTCAATGTGTGTAAGCGAGAGCTTTTTTTTCCCTGAAGTTCGATCGGCCGCGATATGGAAACCAGAGTGGAAATGAAAAATGTTTTATTTGCAAAATTTAACTGTAGCTTCCAGCTACTTCTATATATATTCACTGCTCCGACTTAGACATTTATCGTAAGGTGGTACCAACTTTCCAGTAGCATCGTCATAGAAGGCAGCCGCTTGTGCCTTCTGCTAGTTCTGTACTCTGGTCTGAAGCTCGTTGTCTGTGTCAAAAGGGTATGTGCTCACAGCCAGCGGTTCTTGTGAGAAAACACTTGGAAGTCAGAGGGAGTCAGTCTGGACGGTATGGTGGGTAATCAAACACTTCATATCGAAAACGCTGCAGGAGCTTCTGTGCTGCAACTGCAGTGAGAAACAGAGCATTTTCATGAGGAAGGGCAATGGATGAAGACTACATTCCTTTTCCGTTGTTCTAAACTCCACTTTATAGACGATTTTATCCAGTCCAGACACTCTGTGGAACACAACTGCACAAAATTTCATCGGTTTTTCACTATGGTTTTATTTTCGCACTCGATTGGACATTGAAAAAAAGTTGCCCCCGTGTAATAATAAAGTATTTATTGTATTGCTTGTAAATGAATTAATAATATATCTCCTGTGGCTCAGAGCTAGGCGCGAATATTTTCACATGGCGTAATTTTATTGACGGGTATATCAGCTTAAATTAGTGCTGCAATCAGCGTTCGAATTCAGGTCTGTCCAGTGAGTTCTCTTTCGTATCATGCAAAAACCTGTGCTACCCTTTCCTGTATCGTACATAACAATTAAGATCGTTTATATCGAGTTTCAACTACGCACAGGAAAATTTTCTAAAATTTAACTTCTAAGTAGTGAGTTTCCTTCACGCACCACATACAACTTACTCAATTAAACTGTGTTTTGGGTTTAATTCGTCAATACAAAATTGCATGATATTTTTTAGGGTTCTGGATATCAATTGGTGAAAACAGAACCATTATAGAATCACTTTCTTGTCCGACTGTCTGTCCGTCTGTTACGACTTTACGTTTTTTCAGGAACGAGTGGAGGTATCGAGTTGATATTTATGCCTGATACTGTGCACTGTGGTCCCTGGGCGGTGTAAAAAATTATTTATTCCCGGTCATTGCAGTCAAAGATTCTGCCAGATATGTCGCATATTTTGATACTTGCAGTTTCACTCATCAGAACCTATATATGAACTATCTACTATACGCGAACTGTTACTTGGAGGGGGGGGGGGGAGCTGGGAACGAGCACTATGGCTACTGAGGGGTGAGGCGGGGTGAGGAAGGAACCAAGCTCCGCTTCCTTGTACTGTAAGTGCGCTGTGGACCAACACAAACGTGTTTCTTAAATTTCCACAAAAACAGCTATGTGTAGCACAGAGTTAATCGTCAGTTAAATACTTCGTGCTATCGAAAGTGAGATCATATTAAACGTCCTACGTTAACAGTTACTGTATCAAAATAAATGCGCAATTAGAAGTAGGTAAAAGAACAATTTACGACACTAGGAATGGAAGATAACTTACTGTTTATTTTTTAAATTTACTGGACGTCACACATTTCAGTAAAGCTATAATAACAATCAACACAAATGTCTAATAAAACAAGAATGAAACAGGTCAATTTTGCTGAAGCTTCTGATAATTCAGATGCACTAACAGTTTCACTTTCTAACGTAATCTTCTTCTCTGACTCATCACTGGTATGTCAAGTGCTGACGTAACCAGTGATTTTTTTTCCGTCGTCGCAGCACTTCACTACATCCATCTTCATTTTACGAAAAGTGCTCCTTATACTCGGACTCTTTTTCCGAACTGGAGTCGACGGTAACTCCTGCGATGGGCCAGCAACCGAATCATCACTCATTTTCGAAACAGTGAAAATACAACTACTACACACTAACAGCAACAGCACAGCTAAGTGACCCACATAGCAGACAACAAAGCAGCCGACGAATGCAGTCTGCGCCGCACAGTTGGCAACACGTACAAATCGCCACGCCACGCCACGAAAGCTCCCGACTGCTGCCGATAGTTTCCGATCCGGAACCAAGGGGCCCGCGTGCCATGTTACAGTCCCCATACAGTATATAAATAACTGTGTACAGCGCCAAGTCCTACTCACACTCCTTTCCGATGAAAAGCGAAGTAATTTGTAAAATATAGAATTAAAAAAAGATCTGTTCTTAACTATGAAAAAGAACAGAAATTATTATTCTTTCCACACCGTTCATAGACGGGTTATTGTCACTGCAGGTAGAATAAACAGAAGGTTTTGCCCTTTCGTATTTTGCTAAAAGCTTTTAAAGCTGTCTGGAATTATCAGAATCGGAAGTTAATTGTATGTTCTTTCGATATTTAGCAATGAAAAATGATTCCCAAATATTCCGTTACAGAGTGGTATCTAGGTAATCATTTTTCGAACACTCATTTCCACGACTACTAAGTTTATATTTATTCTCTAAGACCTAACAAAAGCCGGCCGCGGTGGCCGAACGGTTCTAGGCGCTCAGTCCGGAACCGCGCGACTGCTACGATCGCAGGTTCGAATCCTGTCTCGGGCATGGATGTGTGTGATGTCCTTAGGTTAGTTGGGTTTAAGTAGTTCTAAGTTATAGGGGACTGATGACCTCAGATGTTAAGTCTCATAGTGCTCAGAGCCATTTGAACTATTTGAACCTTACCAAAAAGGGTAAGCAAAATCAAGTAATGTAGCGCTGTCGGAAGGGGGGTGGGGGGCGTTGCGTGCGGCATAGGTTTGAAAAGGTATACCTTGACCCAGCAGCTTCATCTCTTATTTTGTCGGATATTTCGACGCAATGAATAGGAAAGACCTTTTAAACAAAATGAAAATGAGAGGGTAAATGCAAGTATGTCTCTTAACACCAACAATCACCGTAGCAGCGTGTTTGGGTGTTGTAAGATGACAGGATGGTCGTTTTCCGAAATACACTAGGAAACTATGGTCACTATTTGGCATGCTGCAAGACTGACGTATGAAACTAGTGGACACCGAGGTCGTAGGCAGTTACGAAAAGGTACTGGACGAAGCATTGATCACAGCCTTAGGAAATGGTCAACATGTTAGCGTTGTTCGACTTCCACGCACAGTGTTGGATTGACTCTGAAGCACTGCAGCTGTTGTGAACACGTGCCTGTCGACGGTTCGAAGCTACACTACTGCCCATTAAAATTGCTACACCACGAAGATGACGTGCCACAGACGCGAAATTTAACCGACAGGAGGAAGATGCTGTGATATGCAAATGATTAGCTTTTCAGAGCATTCACACAACGTTGGCGCCGGTGGCGACACCTACAACGTGCTGACATGAAGAAAGTTTCCAACCGATTTCTCTTACACAAACAGCAGTTGACCGGCGTTGCCTGGTGAAACGTTGTTGTGATGTCTCGTGTAAGAAGGAGAAATGCGTACCACCACGTTTCTGACTTTGATAAGTGTCGGATTGTACCCCATCGCGATGTGGTTTATCGTATCGCGACATTTGCTGCTCGCGTTGGTCGAGATCCAATGACTGCTAGCAGAATATGGAATCGGTAGGTTCAGGTGGGTAATACCGAACGCCGTGCTGGATCCCAACGGCCTCGTAGCACTAGCAGTCGAGATGACAGGCATCTTATCCGCATGGCTGTAACGGATCTTGCAGCCACGTCTCGAACCCTGAGCCAACAGATAGGGACGTTTGAAAGACAACAACCATTTGCACGAACAGTTCGACGACGTTTGCAGCAGCATGGACTATCAGCTCGGAGACCACGGCTGCAGTTACCCTTGACGCTGCATCACAGACAGGAGCGCCTTCGATGGTGTACTCAACGGCGAACCTGTGTGCACGAATGGCAAAACGTCATTTTTTCGGATGAATCCAGGTTCTGTTTACAGCATCCTGATGGTCGCATCCGTGTCTGGCGATATCGCGGTGAACGCACATTGGAAGCGTGTATTAGTCATCGCCATACTGGCGTACCACCCGGCGTGATGGTATGGGGTGCCATTGGTTACACGTCTCGGTCACCTCTTGTTCGCACTGACGGCACTTTGAACAGTGCACGTTACATTTCAGATGTGTTACGACCCGTGGCTTTACCCTTCATTCGATCCCTACGAAACCCTCCATTTCAGCAGGATAATGCACGTCCGCGTGTTGCAGGTCCTGTACGGGCCTTTCTGGATACAGAAAATTTTCGACTGCTGCCGTGGCCAGCACATTCTCCAGATCTCTCACCAATTGAAAACGTCTGGTCAATGGTGGCCGAGCAACTGGCTCGTCACAATACGCCAGTCAGTACTCTTGATAAACTGTGGTATCGTGTTGAAGGTGCATGGACAGCTGTACCTGTACACGGCATCCAAGCTCTGTTTGACTCAATGCCCAGGCGTATCAAGGCCGTTATTACGGACAGAGGTGGTTGTTCTGGGTCCTGATTTCTCACGATCTATGCACCCAAATTGCGTGAAAATGTAATCAAATGTTAGTTCTAGTATAATATATATGTCCAATGAATACCCGTTCATCATCTGCATTTCTTCTTGGTGTAGCAATTTTAATGGCCAGTAGTGTATGTAGCACGAGAAGAACTGGTGCGAAACACCTCACTGTGACGGCTTCCACCGCCTGTTAAAGATAAACACCTCAGAATGCAGAAGGTACTATTCCGCAGTCGCTTGCATAGTGCATGGGAACATGTACTGTGTTTGCATTACATCTGCTACAGTCTGTAGTACAGTCTTTCAACATACAGGGTGACAATTATTGAGCTATATGAAATAAAATCGTCATAACTTCCGAACAGTTTGCTTTACGAAATTCAAATGGTGCCGTTAGCCGCGGGGCGTGATGAGAATTAGAAAGCGCTTTGTCGTTTCGTTTAGCGAGGAAGCCCACTTTCATTTGGATGGGTTTGTCAATAAAAATTGGCGCATTTGAGGGACTGAATCCGCATTTCCTGATTGAGAAGCCTCTTCACAATCAACGGGTGACTGTGTGGTGTGCAATGTCCAGTCACAGAATAATCGGTGCGATATTTCTTGATGGCGCGGTGACTACCGAACAGTATGTGAAGGATTTGAAAGATAATTTCATCCCCATTATCCAAAGTGACCCTGATTTCGACAAGATGTGGTTCATGCAAGACGGAGCTCGACCCCATCGAGCTAGGAGAGTGTTTGATGTCCTGCAAGAGCACTTTGGGGACCGCATTCTGTCTCTGGGTTACCACAGACCACTGGCATGGGCCTCGATTGGCCGCCATGTTCTCCGGATCTAAACACATGCGACTCCTATTTGTGGGACTACATTAAAGACAAGGTGTTCAGCTATAAACTCAAAATCATTGCTGAGCTGAAAACAGTCATTCAGAAGGTCATCGACCGCATCGATGTTCCGACTCTTCAGCGGGTCATGAACAAAATCTCTATTCGTCTGCGCCACGTCATCGAGAATGATGGCAGGTATATCGAACAGGTCATAATATAAATCTGAATATCTGTAGTGACGTTTATGCGATGAATAAAGTGCGCGCATGCCCTAGTTTGTAACTAATTTATGTTTCTTTTTTCATGTAGTTCAATAATTATCACCATGTACATGATGGGCGCTGTTATGGCAAGCCTTTGCGACATACGGGACAAACACTGTTGTGGTTCTTGGCCCAAATGAAAAAAAAAAAACATGGGTCCGACTCTGACTGCATTGACGGTAACCTTCTGAACCGGTCGTGAGATACGGTCTTTCCAACAGCCAATTAAGATTCCCATATACAAAGTGGACAAAATAAAACAATCGAGGAAAATACTTCATCAACATTAACACTGCGAACCCAACTTGCATCATCCACCCTCAGCCCCTCCCCCCCCCCAAACCCCTTCTCGCAAAAGCAGTCCGTCGTTAGGCCACAAGTGGCCATTCGGGACCATCCGACTGCCATGTCGTCCTCAGATGAGAATGCGGATAGGAGTGGCGTATGATCAGCACACCGCACTCCAGGTCGTTACGATGGTTTTCTTTGACCGGAGCCGCTACTATGCGGTCGAGTAGCTCCTCAATTGGCATCACGAGGCTGAGTGCACCCCGAAAACTGTCAACAGCACACGCCGGCCCAGATGGTCACCCATCCAAGTGCCGGCCTCGTCCGACAGCGCGTAACTTCGGTGATCCGACGGGAACCGGTGTTTCCACTGCGGCAAGGCCGTTGCCTCCCCTTCTCCCAGGGAAAATGATATAACCTGCGTTGCCAGTCTTTGTGTGTTGAAATATTTTCCACATGCGTTTCATTTGTCCCGTCCTATATAGAAAGGACAAAGGCTGACAGCCTGTGGTGAAGACTGAGGATGCGACAATGACAGATATTACTGTTTCCCTCTCCGTACCTAACCTCTTATTCCACCCACGGATTGAGCTCGGAAAGTGCGCAAGAGCTAGTCACGTTTTCTCAGCAAGCACTGTCGATGCTTTCTAGACTCGCGTACAAATTACCTGGACATCGTGGGATATTCTCCAGGCATAAATCCGAGGCATTTTGATTCCATGATGGGATCTTTTGGTGATTATGATAACAAGGGATTTCACACCACACTGAATTCGCAGACATAGGGACTAGAGAGCCTCTACAGTTCTGCAACGCAAATGCCTTAAGTCATGTGCATTACCCATTTCGAATCCTGCTGATGGAAGAGTTCTTCATCGGCACTATAAGAGAGGTGTTCCTGATCACCAAACTTAGCGCCAATGATAACGATGATACGAATTTCAATTCAAAACCTCACTGCAGTGCCTCATGGAGCCAGGACGTGTGGATGAAGTTGATAGTGGTCCATCGGTCGGATGGCCACATCAAGTGCAGCAGTTACCTTGCTGTTACTCGGCTGCAGTAAGCCGTATCAGGATTTCACCCTCTCACTTCCCCTCGTCCATAAGAACACAGTTACAACACTACATTGTACACATACTCTTGACATTCATCCTCACGACGCAGATACACGCTCTACACTTCATAATGTGTCTGACAAAGGCAATGGCAATCCATTTCCATCATAATTTTGTCGTGGTCCCTAATGCGGAATTCTCGCATCTGTTCCCAACACTGGTTTTCTGAGTATGGTAGATTCTTTCAAGCCTTGTGAGTGCGGTATAAAGTTCAGTCACTTTCATACACCTTGGTATTGTAAATTTCATAAACGGTAGTGTACTAATAATTTATGGTGGTGACTCAAGTGACGTAAGTCAGACTCTAAACAAACCTCTACAAGGCTAAGTCCTGCAGTAAGATGCACGGAGACTGAGACGTTGTCCCGTCACCCACGAAGTACAACTCAATCATTGTCTAACAACTTCGGTAGTGCTTAGTGTAACATGCTTAAATGAACTACCTCTATTAAGCTTCATGGTTGAAATTCACATCTCCCTGCAGTTCATCTGAAATGGTTGTCTATTACATCAATTAGGCCCTAACAACTGTATCATACAACATTAGAAAATGAAACACTCTCCGAAAGAACCAATATTTGCAACAGTTTCTGCAGCACCTCAAACAATTTGGTCTATCACTCTTCATGTGTTCCCTTTGAAGGCTTACATCCTAGCCTGTTTCACCCCAAGGTGCCATAGGGGCAATTCGATATCTCTTTCCCAAACAATCTTTAATTCTTGACCTGACTCCTACAAGCCAGCTCCTCCAGCAAATGTGTTGTTGTTGCTGTTGTTGTGGTCTTCAGTCCAGAGGCTCGTTTGATCCAGATCGTCATGCTACTCTGTCGTGTGCAAGCCTCTTCATCTCCGAGTAACTACTGCAGCCTGCATTCTTCTGAATCTGTTTACTGTATTCAACTGTTGGTCTCCCTCTACGATTTTTACCCTCCACACTTCCCTGTGGTACTAAACTGGTGATCCCTTGATGCCTCAGAACGTGTCCTACCACCCGATCGCTTCTTCTAGTCAAGTTGCCCCACAAATTCCTCATCTCCCCACTTCAGTGCAATACTTCCTCATTAGTTACATAATCGACCCCAATAATCTTCAGCATTCTTCTGCAGCACCACATTTCGAAAGCTTCTATTCTCTTCTGGTCTAAATTATTATGGCTGCACTCCATAGAAATACTTTCACAGCAGACTTCTTGATACTTAAATGTATACTCGATGTTAACAAATTTCTCTTCTTCAGAAACGCTTTCCTTGCCATTGCCAGTCTACGTTTTATATCCTCTCTACTTCGATCATCATCAGTTATTTTGCTCCCAAAATAGTAAAACTCTCTACTACTTTAAGTGTCTCATTTCCTAATCTAATTCCCCCAGCATCCCGTGATTTAATTCGACTGTATTCCATTATCCTCGTTTTGATTTGTTGGTGTTCATCTTATATCCTCCTTTCAAGACACTGTCCATTCCGTTCAGCTGCTCTTCCAAGTCCTTTACCCTCTCTGACAGAATTACAATGTCATTGACAGATCTCAACGTTATTATTTCTTCTCCATGGATTTTAATTCCTACTCCGAATTTTTCTTCTGTTTCCTTTACTGCCTGCTCAATATGCAGATTGAATAACACCGGGGATAAGCTACAAACCTGTCTCTCTTCCTTCCCAACCACTGCTTCCCTGTCATGCCCCTCGACTCTTATAACTGCTATTTGGTTTCTGTACAAATTGTAAATAGCCTTTCTTCCCTGAATTTGATCCCTGTGACCTTCAGAATTTGAAAGTATTCCAATCAACATTGTCAAAAGCTTTCTCTAAGTCTACAAATGCTAGAAACGTAGTTTAGCCTTTCCTCAATCTTCTAAGATAAGTCTTAGTGTCAGTATTGCCTCACGTGTTCCAACATTTCTACGGAATCCAAACTCATCTTCCCCGAGGTCGGCTTCTACCAGTTTTTCCATTCGCTTGTAAAGAATTCGTGTTTGTATGTATGAATGCTATATCAAAGACACTCATCCGGTTAGTGTTCTGTGCCCCATATATATATAGCCTTCTCGTCGACTCTCTCTTCCTTGAATAGCACGCAAAGATTGTACACTTAACCTCCAAACGGCCAACATGGTTTAGTTTCACTGTGGTTGTCTTACTGCCTCAGAAAAATACTTGGAAAGGTTGTTACGGAAAGGACTGGACAGATTGCTCCCCTAAGTAAACCGTGTGCTCCTTCTGCAGTGACCTCATCGTTGACACGAAGTTCACTCTTAATGTTCCTGCTGCTTACAGCATGTTGCAGCTCGATTAAGAGACAATGAACAACATGCGTTTCTGTGAACTGTCTCTCTGACAGCTGGTAAGTCATACATCATTCAACAGGCTTTTTATGCCCTAGTAAAAAATCTTAACTTCGTTGAGCCTGACACTTCCTTTCGTAGAGGCAAGCTATTTATTAAGCGGCTAGGAAATGAAACGATGTATTTGTTTTTGTTGGCAACATCTCTTTTTTCTTCTCCCGTGTCACAGCATCCGGTGCCGCTTTGAAATTCCATAGCTGTGACGGGGTCAACAAGTTCCGACAGTCGGCCCGTTGGAGTGGTCGCAACGTGGTATTAGACAGAACACACTCCAGTTGCGCACCTACACAACAATATGTGTTTGAATCAACAGTTGCATATTGCCATTTTGCAGAAATATTTGTTTATTTAGTTTGACGTTGTCTCTAGCTACCCATCTATTTTGTAAACTACATTGTTACTTCATATGTACATAAACTGCATAATCTTTTGAAATGTTCGTAATGAATTATCAATATGGCTCTCTCATTGTTCTTAACTAGGTACTGTATCCGAGGCTCTGAGCACTATGGGACTTAACATCTATGGTCATCAGTCCCCTAGGACTTAGAACTACTTAAACCTAACTAACCTAAGGACAGCACACAACACCCAGCCATCACGAGGCAGAGAAAATCCCTGACCCCGCCGGGAATCGAACCCGGGAACCCGGGCGTGGGAAGCGAGAACGCTACCGCACGACCACGAGATGCGGGCACTGTATCCGAGAACAGCACATTAAACATAAATTTTCTTGGATACTTGCGACCAGATAATATATGCACGACAGGACGACTTCTATGGAGTACCGATAATAAATTTATTCGCGAACCTTCCTCTTGAATCAGCGTATCTATTAGTGAGAAACTTATCAAAAACCCCACTGTAGTTCCTGGGATTATCCTTGATATGCAGACAGAAAAACGTGACAGCCAACTTTAATTTGGTAACATGTAGGGATTTTGTATTTGCGCTTTTGTTATACGAGAGGCGTTCGATAAATAATGGAACACATTTTATTTCTGAATGCAGGTTGGTTTTATTGATGTTCGCAATACACCATATTTTTTCCCACAGTTTTGACTTCAAAACCCTATTTCTTAACATGATGGGCGTTCATTGGATGGCCTTACGTCACCTTACTGGTAGGGCCTGTATGTTTGCATGGTACCACTCTACTGCTTGACGTCGGACCAAACATCTTGCAGCACCAATAAGCTCAGCATCGTCCACGTATGCTTCCTGTGGATTGCATCACTCACTGGACCAAACAGATGGAATCTGTTTGTGGTCTGCTTTTAGGAACCTAGCGGGCACACGTCTTTGCGTACCCGAATTGGTGGTCGAGTGTGTCAGGGGTACCTAGGGAGACGTCTAGTTGAGCAGCGAGGTGTTTGATAGAGATCTGGGGGTCACCTCGAATGAGAGTGTCCGCACGTTCTCCAACACAGCAGGAGTCACAACTGTGTGTGGCGGGCCGACACGCTTGAGGCCGGACGGGTTCGCATGATCTTGTGATGAAGACAGACGTCTCGACCAACGACGCACCCTGCTTTTGTTCACTGCCAGGTTTCCAGAGATATTCTGCAAGGGCCTATGAATATCTGCGATGCTCTGGTTTTCGTCCAGGAGAAACTCAATCAAAGCTCTCTACTTGCAATACACCTCCGTTACAGCAACCATTTTGAAGGCTACCCTAGCACTGCCGCCTATCGGAACGCCATGGAACTATAGGTGCTGATGAGAGAATGTTCCAAGACGTCCACAGAAAACACGGCACTTTCAGGGAAACTGGCCGAGAGAGAATGTGTTTGTGTTGCATTACTTGCATTACTTACTGAACGCCTCTCCTACTTACGTTTTTTTTAATTTTTTTTTTTAGTCTAAACGTACAAAATCACAAAGGCAAGTTTCGCCATCCCTGTAAAGTCTGAAGACCAGGTGGTTCGTATGTGGTGGAGATTAAGGGAAGAGTTCGTTATGACGAATATTAGTTTACGAGTATACTTTCAGCTGGTGTTTACAGTACGACATTGTAAAAAATGGTCAGCAGTTGACTGAGAATATTGTTGAGTGACAGAGGTCAAGAAAATGTGTTTGTGACATCGACATCTACGGGATAACTCATGCACCAAAGCAAAAGTATTCATAGAAGAATCAGTTGAAAAAATCTGTAGATATAATGAATGTAGACAGGAATGGTGGAAAAGTTCTGCCGTTTTGGACCACCCACTAAGCTCTACTCTCGACTTTATCACTTTCAGCAACACCGGACATTTTGCTAAAATTATTGTTAGTATTAACTGATAAATGAAACAAGCACTTACAGCCTTCTAAAAAGTTATGATTTTCACAAGTTACGTGAATCCTGAAATGCATTATATAAACCAATCGCCATTAAAAGTCATCAAACACTCCAAAAACAAGACAATAAAATGAGTCTCATAGCGGAAGATTGCGACCATACCTTTGGCGGTGCGGCCGTTTATGTCAGGAAATGGTCTGAAGAAATAATGTAAGCAGATGAGCCTAAGGACAGAAACCTCTTCTATGCGGACAGTCCTTCATTCATCCGCCATGAACTACTCAAACGTCTGCTCCTAGCAAAAGGACACAGTGGAAGTGCACCTGTATGATGAAGATCGATTTGATGCTATCTAATAATTATTTACAATGGAAAGGCAGGTCGCAGTTTTCGCGCAGGTTTATTGTGTTAGTTGTCGGGTGTGTACAACTCGTTTTATTTCACCCCTCATCCAGTGTGTTACTCAGAACTCTGGAGCTGCGAAACGTATTGTCACGCAATTTCTTCGAACCGCTGTAGCGCACTGGGCGTGGTTCAGAAAGGCCAGTTGACGGTGTGACCCTGCCGTGCCGGTTAGAGTAACAGGCACTATCCACCTACACTCGTGCACATCTTGAATACGCGCCCCTTAGTAATTGCGCCGTAGGCAACACAGTCTGAGTAGATGGCATCTTTCACTGAACAAAATAAAAGGTTGGCGAGTGTTTGATCAGAATTGTGAATCGATTCAGGACTTCCAAGCAGATAAAATTCAACACGTCGCTTTTAAGTGGACAAAGTCGACAGACACGAAAGTAGTTTCCCAAGTACTTAAGTCGAACGGTATAGGGTCGTCTATTTATTTAACAGTATTTATAAATCTTCTTCTGGTTAATGTCATAAGCTCTTTGAGGCGGTATGTGGGCGGTGGAGCTACCTATCGGAAGGTTCGAGGGCCAGAAGACTGTAGAGAAATGAACGTCGACTTTCATATGATAGACGATTGGTGCAGGAACTGAAAGTTGACCCTGAACCTTCATAATTGTAACGTGTTCTGTATACATAGCCGAAACGCTGTATTACTGTTAGATTGCATTATTTTCTACAAATCACTGAGAATGGTAAGAACCTAAAACACCTAAGAGTAAACATCTGAAGTTCCACCTGTTTCGGAATATATTTTACTCTCTAAATTTTCCATCTATTAAAACTCGGCGGACAGTCAGAGTAATTCGTTGGCATAAAGCAACGCCGCAGAATACGAGGGCAGCTCGTAGGAAACTGGTTCCCACGAAGGTAGTGGTGACGAGTTGGCCATGTGGCGCGGTAGTGAATCATAGGAGTGGGCAGGAATACGCGAGCCTTAAGAGCGAATCTTGGTTGGCAGTCAGGAGAACAACTGTTCTGACGCGGAACTATGAATCTGCTCTATTAAATAATAAATATCTCTTCGACGTAGCAAATACTAGGAAGAGCCTTTGGATCATCACCATATTATCGCTATGCAGCAAACGATGTAAGCCAACAGGCAAATGAATATTGTTAAACTACCGAAGATTTAGCCGGCCGCGGTGGTCTAGCGGTTCTAGGCGCACAGTCCGGAACCGCGCGACTGCTACGGTCGCAGGTTCGAATCCTGCCTCGGGCATTGATGTGTGTGATGTCCTTAGGTTAGTTAGGTTTAAGTAGTTCTAAGTTCTAGGGGACTGATGACCACAGTAGTTAAGTCCCATAGTGCTCAGAGCCATTTGAACCATTTTTGAACCGAAGATTTAGGAAGACAAACGAGGTTTTATAAGGTAAACAAGAGATTTCGGCCGTCCGCGAATCAAATCAGTTGCCGAAGGAATGTATTCGAAGCCACTTTTTATGCGATAGAGCGTCTTACCGTGCTCTCGAATGTTATTAACATTGTGAGACAAATCGTTTTAAAATGTAGTGTTGTTTGCTAATAGAAGTATCGTAGCCACATTCCAGAACTTATTTCAAGTAAATTAGGTATCTGTGTGTCCACATAATCGCAGGTAGTCTGCTTGCATCTTCTGAAGAATCAGATACACCACAAGAACTGCTTCGAGGGACAACATCTTCGACAGATTCGCAGAAAACGGATAGGAGGAGAGTCTAGCTTAACTAGCGCAATCACGGATGTGAAGGTATGACCAGTTATGTTGTACCAATCAAATTAAGTGGTAATTGCGAATATGGACAACCATCAGCTGCAGAATGGAATGACGACAACGAAAATTTGTGTCTTACCGGGGCTCGAACCTAGATTTGCCGCTTATAGCGAGCGGTCGCCTTACCATTTGGATATCCGTGCACGACTCACGACCAAACACAAACTCCCGTATCTCGTCAACCACGCGTCTACGGCCTGTACTCGTACATCCATCATGTGTAGTCCCGTACAGGTCAGACGTCGCACTTGATTGTCAGTTGCCCAGTATTGGTAGACAACTGCGATATTGGAGTGTCTGTGTTACTGTGATTACGATGAAGAGTTTGCATCGTAATCAGAATAACACAGAGACTGCAATGTCATAGTTATGTTGTGTGTCATTTATACTACTTTCTACGGAATTGCGGCTATCCTGAACAATTTTTACATTGGTTTGATACAGCGAGGAGAATAATCTAATGCAGGAAACCCACATGAAGCTAGTTGCAGGAAAAGCAGGTGCTAGACTGAAAACCACTGTAAGAAAAGGAAATGTCATTCATACACAAAAAAGCACGAAGTGGCTTATTCAATGGATTGCTAAGCGTTGATTATGAGTCAGGTGTTCTTAACAGTTTCGTTAGAACAGACAGGATTCAACATTAAAATTTTCCCGACAGATCTCACTAAAAATGCAAAGAAATTCTGGTGTTTCGTAAAGCCAGTAAGCGGATCTAAATCATCTATTTACTCGCTTAGGGTACACATTCGCACAGAAATGAAAGATGACAGAGAAAAGTGAGTCTAATACTTGGAAATTGTTTCATTGCGGAAGACAGGGATGTGGTGCCACCTTTCAATCCTTGCAGCGTGAGCTGAAATGCAGAGACAACGAAATAAGTGATCACGGAATAGAAAATAAACTACAACTGCTCAACAGTGGAAGAGCTTCTATACCGGATGACGCACGTGTGAGATTCTGCAGAGATTATGCGAAAGAACCAGCTCCTCTTCTAGCAGCAGTATATCGTAGGTTGCTAAAATAACGAAAGGCGCCAAGCGGTTGGAAGTAACCACAGTTACTTCCTGTTTTCGAGAAGGGTCGTCGGTTTGATGCAGACAGTTAAAGCTGAAGTAAATCTGTTGGAGAACTATCGAATATATTCTGTGTTCACGCATTACGAATTACGACGTTTCCGCAGAACGAAAAATCTGCTCTGTAAAAGTCAGTAAGGATTTCTTAAATACATATCTGGCGGCACACCGGTCGCATTTGTCGTCCGCGAAATCATGGCGCTCTAGGTAAAGCACGGGATTGATGCCGTTTGGTGCCGTGCTCCTTGGCTTCTAGAATGCATTAGATAGAGATCCGTACCGTCGTTTAGTGAAATAAATAAGGGCTTACCGAGCATCGGGTCAGATTTATGAGTCGTTACGGGGCTATCTAAGAGGCAGAATTCATTACGACGTTCTCATCGGAACAAATACAACAAACTATATTCTTAACTGGATGAAATCCACAGACGTAAAGGTAATTATTAGTGTGCACCTGCGGTCTTTTACGGGATCGTTAATGTTAACAATAAATGTAAGCGATGTTCTGGATTACGTCAGAAGCTCTAGGAAGCTTTTCGAAAAAGATTCTGTTGTTTATCGGAAGGTTACAACGCCAGAAGACTTTAGCGAAACACAGAACCACTTCCAGGGAATCTATGATCGTCGCAGTGACTATCTGTGGACCCTGAACATAAATGAATCTAATATATTTCGCTAAAATAGATGAAGAGATCCCCCCCAAAAAAAAAATCCCTCGTTGGCTCTATCCCTCTTTCTATCTCATATACAAAAACGTAAAACATCGTAAGTAGAAGTTAGTCACGAACATATACTTCATTAGGTTGGCAACAAATAGGTAAACATACCAAAGAAGATAAAACACGTAATGGAGTCGCAATATTTACGTTGTGAAAAACAGTGTACGACGAAATAATTGTATCGAGTGACAAAGGAACAATAGTCCACCACAAAAAAGAGTGAGAAATATGGTGAACAGTGTGTGGAAGGCGCGAACACAAAGATGTGATTATATGGCAGTGATAAAAGTGGTAGTGCGACCTCCAGATTAGATGTGAGGAAACGCAGATCAGCAAATCGTAAGTAATTACTTTTCTTACAAAAAAAAGGAAAAATCACGAAGCGAACTCTTTAATAATCTATAACTAACAAAACTGTATGGTTATAGATCCCAGTGATGATGCCTTACTAACATGAGAAGGCGAAACGGGTATGGAATAAATAAAGTTACTAGCAGCAGGAAAAGGCAGTTTTACTTACAAAACAAGTATTGTTGCATACTGTTTCCAACACCTAGGGATTTGGTGATGATTTTGGAAGCAGTATCGTGGCCTTCCGTGGGTCCCAAGGTTACTCTGGAGGGCTACATTACTACCAAGGATTACGTGATCATTTTGGCTGATCAAGACCGTCCCGTGGTGCAGTGATTGTTCCCCAATGGTGATGCTGTTTTCCAAGACGAAACGGCAGCTGTTCACACAGCTCGCTTGGTCCTGAACTGTTTTTGTGAGCACGAGGATGAATTTTCTGTCCTCTCCTGGCCACCACAGTCATCATATCTCAATATTATTCAGCCTTTATGGTCTGCTTTGGAGAAAAGACTGCGCGGTCAGCAAATATCTCCATCATTGTTTCCTGAAGTTGATAGTATTTTGGAAGAGTGATGTACGACTCCATTGAAAACGATACAGGACTTGCGTTTATCCATTCTGAGACGTTTGGTAGCTGTTTCGAATGCCAACTGCTTTCCTACACCGTATTAAGCACGGTAATGTGCTGCGTTTTTGCTGTTTACGTATTTTCGTTCGCTCAGAGTAGGTCGTTAATGGGATAACACAGTGGTTGTGTATCATAATACCGCCTGCATGTTAACAGTTGTGGGGTCTATCAACGTCTTGCGCTACGTTAAGAAACTTATTAATGTTTCCCCTGCAGAGCAAAACATTGCACCGTCTCACAGTAATTATCCTGCCGCAGTGCCGTCATTTTAATGGACACACGGCATCAGTTAATCGGAATGTTCTTTTTCACAGTAGCATTTAAAATAAGCTTTAGAGGCAAATAAATGAACTGACTATATTTTGTTACTCTAGTTTATTGGAAATAAAATAATTTTATTATGAAACTGTCTGCAGCTTTTTTATCTGGCAGCGAACTCTGAATACCGCATGGCATCAGCTTATCAAACTGCACTGAAATTTCCAATAAAATGAATTAAAAAATTTGTAAATTGAAGCATTAATCTGTTTATGGAGTTTGTACTAAGCTATCTATAGCGTATATTGTTATGGTACTTTTAACTTTCTATACGCAGTTTATCAGGTTAGACAGCTTGTCAGCTACAATTGTAATTTAACTTCTTCATAAGAGCAAACATTGCAGTTTTCATCTGTATTGGAGATTTCCAGATGTGCGTGAATAAGTGTCCTCCTACTGATAATTATCGTCCTTAGCTCTTAAACTGTACTGAAGTTGTTTGCTATCAGAAACGTCGGAACTGAGCGAGCAAACAACTTATAGCTCACCAAACAGTTCTGAGATCTGCACCTAGAAAATACTCAAAAAGCTGTTTCTAGGTTTCTTATTTACTCAGAAGCAACACATTTACCAAAATTCTACTTTTGTTTATTTTATAAAAATATGCCAACGTAGCTTCGTCGACAAAAAATACGTCATTCAGTATTTTCAGTAATTACAGAGGTAATGTACCTGTGTAACATGTTCCCACCGTTAGCTATGATGGTATTGCAGGTAAATTTGGTGTTTTAAACTACAGGTCTCAAGAACAACGTATTATCTTTACTGTTGCTTTTTGAACTGTATCGTTCGATCACCAAAAACGAGTCATGATTCAGTAATCCAATTTTTAAAAAGTGAAAACCTCCAACAAAGTACTTGAGTAACAAGAAACGTTCTTGTTATATTCAGAACAATGCCACTAGGAAGAGGATGGTTTACGAGGACACGTCAACACCAACATCCAGTGCAAATTCGTTTAATGAATTGGAGGCTTCTGATTATTTGACAGACAACGTAGACATTTCTTCAACACGGAAAGAATTTTCGGACTAGCAGCTGGCCGTGGTTCGTTTCATTGCCCGATATTTCGACTGCGCATCTGCCGGTCATCCTCAGGTGAACTGTAGAAGACAGACGAAAATGTATTTTTACTGATCTTTCAATTTTTTACGAAGTAATAGGCTACCAGCATACAAGAAGTGCTCTCTAGCCAAATGTTACCATCCTTATACATATCTAACTTGAAGTTCCCTGATGGTTTCTGTCTGTATATACAGGCTAATCTCAGAAACTATTGCAGTGTTTTTGATCCGGTTATGCAAAATAAATAGACTGATCCACGAAGAAAGTTAGTGTATATAATTTGTAAATGTGTCTTGGAAAGTGGCTCAAGTTATGATGAATTTAAGTCCGCCACCGTTGAAGAGCATGGCGTGGTCATGTAGCTGTACAATGGTGAAAGGGATTTCATGTTGAGTGATAGACCAGACTGTGTGAGGCTCTGCAGAGGCTGTAGCAGGTATTGGTAACTGAATCCCCTGACGAACAGAAACCGCATCTGACCTGCTTGTATAGAACGTGCCTGAAAACTGAAAGGTCGCGAAATCGAAACCGTCGAACCACGGATTTTTTTGCTTATAGTCTTGCCCGAAACTGTCCTTACAACAAGTACCTGAACTCCGCAACTAATAGCAAACCTGCCATTTTCTTTGGTCATTCCACACAAAACCTCAGCAAACATATTGTAGCAATGTACCAATTCTAAGCAAAAGTATACATTTTTGTGAAAAAATTTACAAATTACTCTTTCAAATATTCTAACTGACATAAAAACGACGAAAAGGTGTTTAAGAGAGAAAAATAGTTTTAAGAACTTTTATTTAGAAGACATATTTTGTAACCAACGATCACATTTAAGCTTTGTCCAAAACACAATTCAACATGTGCAATCTGCACTTTGAGCCTTTCTACTCTTGTACAGTTTTGATGTGGATGAATACCTGTCTTCCTTCGATTTTCTTGCCAGTTTCTGACACAGGTCTAGAGCCGACACTGTTTAGCTGAAATTCTGTAAGTACTCTTATCAAGACACAAAAATTAATTGTTGACATGATGAGACACAAACAAAGCCTGAAATCCTGAATGCAATCACTTGCACGTTTATTCGTTCTACTGAGGTTTTGTCTGCAGAAACACGACGAGAGAAATATGTATTTTTCTTGTCAATATAATTTTGTGTCAGGTAATCAGTGTTAGCTCCTCTCTAGTTCATTGCATTTGTTAACGTTTGCCTGTCTTTGCGTAGATGCTTGCTTACGCAATGACTCGATATGGTTTTGGTAGATTATCAGCCATAAAAGGGTAGCTTGGTTAGTCAGGGATGGTAAGGAAAGGTACAATGTGTGTAACAAAATTCTGAAGCTTTTCTTCCTCTGATTTATCCTAAGCTTATTGGAATTCTGTGCGTTTTTATCATCACACTTTCTTTATCTGAAACAGGTTAAGAACGTATGTTTTTTTACAAGATTTCAGTTGTGATCAGACGAAACTATAATCGTCCTGCCACAACTGTGAGTCTTTGACAGCTCGGTGAGGTAGAGCGTTAACTAGAACACACGAAATATCAGTGCGCTTTACTACATAAACGAATGATAGAATTATTTAACTTCAACACCCCCCCCCCCCCTTGTCCCATGAACCGTCGACCTTGCCGTCGGTGGGGTGACTTGCGTGTTGCGTGCCTCGGCAATACAGATAGCTGTACCGTAGGTGAAACCACAGCGGAGGGTATGTGTTGAGAAGGCAGACAAATGTGTGGTTACTGAAGAGGGGCAGCAGCCTTTACATTAGTTGCAGGGACAACAGTCTGGATGATTGACTGATCTGATCATTGTAACAGCAACCAGAACGGCCTTGCTGTGTAGGTACTGTGAACGGCCGAAGGCAAGGGGAAACTGCAGCGGTAATTTTTCCCGACGATATGCAGCTCTACTGTGTGGTTAAATGATGCTGGCGTCTTCTTGGATAAAATATTCCGGAGGTAAAATAGTACCCCTTTCTCATCCGCGGGTCGGACTTACTCAGGAGGATGTCGTCATCAAGAGAAACAAAACTGGCATTCTACGGATCGGAATGTGGAATGTTAGATCTCTTAACCTGGCAGGTAGGTCTGAAAGTTTACAAAGGGGAATGTAGTCGGAATTAGTGAAGTTTGGTGGCAGGAGGAACACGACTTCAGGTCACATGAATACAGTGTTCTAAATACCAAGTCAAATAATGGTAATACTTGTGTAGGTTTCATAATGAAGAAGAAAACAGGAACGGGGGTACGCTAGTACGAACAGCACATTGAATGCATTATTGTAGCCAAGATAGACACAAAGTCCACGTCTACCGCAGTAGTACAAGTCTACATGCCAACTAGCTCCTGCCGGCCGCGGTGGTCTAGTGGTTCTAGGCGCGCAGTCCGGAACCGCGGGACTGCTACGGTCGCAGGTTCGAATCCTGTCTCGGGCATGGATGTGTGCGATGTCCTTAGGTTAGTTAGGTTTAAGTAGTTCTAAGTTCTAGGGGACTGATGACCACAGAAGTTAAGTCCCATAGTGCTCAGAGCCATTTGAACCATTTTTTGAACTAGCTCCTCAGATGATGAAGAGATTGAAGGAATGTATGATGAGATAAAAGAAGTTATTCATGTATGTTAAAGAGGACGAAAATTTGATTGTGATGGGGGGCTGGAGTTCGATAGTACGAAAAAGAAGGGAAGATAGTAGGTGAATATGGACTGGGGTAAAGCAATGAAAGAGGAAGCCACCTGGTAGAATCTTGCACAGAGCGTATCATCGCTAACATTTGATTTAAGAATCATGAAAGAACATTAAATACGTGGAAGAGATCTACAGACACCAGAAGGTTTCAGCTTGATTACACAACGGCTAGACACATATGCAGGAATCAGTTTTTAAATTATAGGATATTTTCAGGGGCAGGTGTGGACTTCAAGCACAATTTATTGGTTATTAACTGTAGATTAAAACTGAATAAATTGTAAAAAGGTAGGAAATTAAGGAGATGGGACCTGAATAACTTGAGAGACCTACAGGTTGCTGAGTGTTTCAGAGAGTGCATATGGCAAAGGTTGACTAGAACAGGAGAAAGGAATACAATAGCTGAAAAGCCAAGGCCTAACAGAAATCCTTGGATAACACAAAAAATATTGAATTTGGCTGATTAAAGGATAAAATTAAAAAATGCAGCAAATGAAGAAGCAAAGGGGGATAAAACAATGAGACTCGCAGGAAGTGAAAATCTACTAAGCAGGAATGGCTAGAAGACAAATGTAAGGATTTAGAAACATATTCACTAGGGGAAAATTGAAGAGGCATTTGGGGAAAAGAGGAGCAGCTGTATGGAAATAAAGAGTTCAAATGGTAAATCATTCCTAAACAACGGAGGGAAAGCTGAAAGGTGGACGTAGTATAAAGACTGTCTATACAAAGAGATGAACATGAAATCAACATTACAGAAAAGTAAGTGGATGCAGATGAAGATCTGATGGGAGGTATGAGACTGCAAGAAGTATATCACGAAGTTCTGAGAGATATAAATCAAAACAGTGCCACAGGGGTAGGCAATATTCCGTGAGAACTGCTGATAGCATTGGGAGAGCCACCCATGACAAAACTCTTTCATCTGGAGCTCAAGCTTTAGCAGACAGTCGAAATACCCCGACACGTCAAGCAAATTGTAGTAATTCCAATTGCAAAGAAAGGAGTTGTTGACAGGTGTGAAAATTACCAAACTATCACTTTAATAAGTCGTGGTTGCAAAAGACTTACATGAATTCCTTACAGAAGAACGAAAAACATATAGAAGCAGACCTCGGGCGAGATTAGTTGGGATTCCTTAGAAATGCAGGAACACGCGAGGCAATACTGACCCTACGACTTATCTTAGAAGATAGAGAAAGCTTTTGGCAATCTTACCTGGAATACTCTCTCGAAATTCTGAAGGTAGCGGGGGTAAAATACTGGGGGGCGAAAAGCTATTTATAACATTTACAGAAACCATACGGTAGTTAGAATGAGAGTCGAGGGGCGTGAAAGGGAGGAAGTGGTTGAAAATGGAGGGAGACAGGGTTGCAGCCTATTCTCAGTATTAATCGGTATAGTGAGGATATAAGATCAACATCGACAAAAGCAAAAGAAGGATAATGGAATGTAGTCGAATTAAATCAGGTGATGCTAAAGGGATGAGATCAGGAAAGGAGACACTCAAAGTGGGAGACGATTTTTACTATTTGATCAACAAAATAGCTGATGATAAACGAAGTAGAGATGATACAAAGCGTAGACTGGCAATGGAAAGAAAAGCATCTCAGAAGAAGAGGAATAAGCTAACATCGAGTATAGATTTAAGTGTTAGCAAGTTTTATTTGAAGGCATTTGTTTGGTGTGTAGGGATGCACGGACGTGAAACATGGACGATAAACAGTTTAGACAAGAAGAGAAGAAAAGCTTTTGAAATGTGGTTCTACAGAAGATCGCTGAAGATTAGATGGGTAGATCACGTAACTAACTAATGAGGAAGTACTGAACAGATTTTAGGAGGCAAGAAATTTGTGGCACCACTTGACCAAAAGAAGAGATCGGTTGATAGAACACGATCTGAGACATCAAAGGATGATCAGTTTAATACTGGGGCGAAGTTTGAGAGATAAAAATCCTAGAGAGAAATCAAGAGATAAATAAACCAAGAAGATTCAGTTGCAGCAGTTATTCGGAGATGAAGAAGCTCGCACAAGATAGAGTAGCATGGAGAGCTGCATCAGACCAGTCTTCTTACTGAAGACCAAAACAACAACTTCGATACACATCTTTGCCACAGAATTGCTTGATAAGTTAGAACTGTTATTATTACAGCATTACTTGATGCATAGTCTAAGTAACTGTTCTCTTGCAGTACAGTGTTCCACATGTATATGAACAAGTTCATCAGAAACTTTAATTATCACGTTGTTACCAACTAGTAACTTACCAATCTACTCGCAGACATAATCCAAAGGCAGTAGTGTAAAATGTGGCACTTCATATTACATGTTCCGTGCGAAACATTATTGTCTAACGTTCAGTTGGGTTTAGTTTTTTAATGTAGCCAGCGCAAAAGCTTTGTAGTTTTGTTATCAGGTGCGTTAAGTTTTTCGTGTTTCGCCTGCTCCTCTCCAAACCAAGCTGCCAATGTGCCAGCAGCTTTCGACATCAGTCCTCTAGTAACATGCTTCCGCTGGAGACTGCTAGCTAGTGGTGTGTTTTGTGACCTAACGAACTGCGCGTTCTATGAGTCCCACGGGAGATGATTCATTTTTAACCACAACAAATGATATGTTAGATCACTTTATTACGTGAGTGCATAAACATTTACTTACCTTTGCCACAGGAGTTCTGGAAGATTTGCAACTGCCATGGAGTATGAAGGCGTCACTTGGTGCTCTAACAATACGTAACAAACTGTGATCGGAAAGTGCGGTGCAGAGCTCTGGACGAGAGAAGCGAGCAAATCTGGAGGGCTACTCGGTCGTTAGCAGAGCTAGAGAGAGGTTGGTCAATTCGGAAGCAAGGAGTCTCGGATTCGGCTTGCACACGGAATTCGATACTTTTTGTGCTGTTCACTCGCACAGGCGGAGGTAATCACCGGACGATATAGCCTTTATCTAGATATCTCACGACTGATGCTGACGCATCTCAAGCGACGACAACGCTTTTTATGTTGCCGTAATAATCAGTTCAGCGATGGTAAGATAAATCTGTAGTGCCATCGAAGAGTCAGTCATGAATTTTAGGACTGGCCAGCATACAGTTTAGTTAATCTGGGGTTGTTACATGGTGGGTAAAATTTTTTTTAAAGCCCACCAGAGCTTATTGGCGTAGAATCTTGGGCTTTGCACTATGTTTCTTACTTCATTTGGGCTCCAGTAACCGGTCATGTCGGCAATCAGTGGACGGAAAACTTATGACTTATTTTCGTGCTTAATATGATAGACTTCTTTTCCTTATTCATTGCCGGTTTGGTCTTACCTCCAAGTATTTCAGTCAAAAACTAATATCATCACTTTTGCTCTTCATGACGCGTTCTTGTGTACACTCTTTTTTAACATATAATTGCTTTGGATTAACGTTTTTAATTTGAAGAGAGCCTTTTTGGAGATTAAAGTTGTATGAGCCTGGTCACTGAATTTAATTTCGTAGTCAGATTTCGCGCCTTCTCTTTGTTCGGCATGGGGACTCTGTCGTCATAATTATGATACTGCCGCCTAGTTTTTCATAACATTTCTTTATTACCAGTTTGTGTGTGTTACCGTAACTTCATTAATAGGAGCAGTCTGTTTCATGAGGGTCTAGTTGTGGTAGGTATTTTAAGCGAACTTTGTTTCGAAGCTCAGACAGCATCACGCAAGATCTGTTACCTACAAACAAAAATAGATTCTAGCATTTTACTATTTATAATAAGCATTACTTATAATATCCCATGGTGGTTGGTTGAAAGAGATAACAGTTTCCCGCTAATGCATTAATTATGGAGAAAACACTACTTACCAACTAAATTTATCAGTTTATTATTTATTATTTGTTATTACATACATTATATATAATATAATATATTGTTTATAAGCTTAGTATTAACGTGTGGCTTTGTTCCTCCCTTAGCTGCACTTTGCCAGGTATCCTGAGCTTAGATTTTGTGAATTAAACATTTATATTGCCGGTCGTTGTACTGTTCTGAGAGAAAATAAGACTGTAAAGCTAAATTACAAAATAAATTGATTCTGTTTCACCATATTTTTAGGAAATGTTGAAATGGAATATTCAGAAAAAACAATGGCAAACAACTAAGAGTTATGAAAACAAGGGCACTGAAATATGAAAGTACATATTGTTGCCGAATGTAGATTCAGTGCTACGTCGAAGAAAATGTATTTCTATACTGTAAACTAATTAGAACGTGTATGGTATATTACAGCATATTCTAAACGAAGTGTAATGAAAAATTACTAAAAACAAAACAAAAAATTAGCTTTATTTTTCGAAGACAAGCTAAGAGTGCAAGAAACAGCTTTCTTCAAGCAGATGCTGCCACCTGAAGGGAAACGAAAATAGGTGATGCCAAAAATGCGCATGGTGTAAGACATGTGTTACAATCAAGCACAGTGAATTTATTTACCATTTGGTTGCGCTACCAATTCCCTACGTCAGACGTGGCCAAGGATTCGTTACTCAAGAGTGTCTGTTGCTTGTTTGTCAGAGCTGCCTCAGCTGGCTTCACACTTCCCCCACCCCGTACAACGCTTCGGCACGTGAGGAGGGGAGGAGGGGACAGAGGTGGAAACTGCAAACGTGCCCCGTGTAAGTGGCAATGCTGTCACACTGAATATGTCTTCGTCTCGTACTTCATATTTCTCAACTACACAGATAACAAAGTACACAAATTTTCCGTATTATTTAATTAGTTTTGGCGCACTGAAGACACAGTATGATTTTTATTCGCTACGAACTGTTGGCATATGAACAGACACAGATACTATTACAGATTTTTGCACCAAGCTACCATGTAATCCTGACTTATGTAGTTTCATAATCGAAAAATCATGATCAAAATCTTTTATTGCGTTTGCAACACCATTACGGAAACGTGGAAACTCCTCCCAAAGAAAACAATCAGAGATCTCTTGGACAGTTCTAACATAAAAAGGTTCTCTTTTAAATGCGAATTACACTATAGCTCAAAAGTTCTATTTGCTCATGCACAGGGCACTTTCAGCTGAAACAGTAAACGGTCTCGAAAACAGCTCGAACACGGATGTAAGATTGGCAGCATCTTCAAAACGTTTGGAAAGCTCTTCTTGCAGTTCTTTCAAGGTCACCATGAATTCTTCAACCTCTCGTTTCCTGTAACACCAGTGATCATAGGGAAATGGACGGTGTTTTTTGTAAGAATTTGTCGCTTCCACAACTCGGTTTTGTTTTTAAGTGCGTTCCCATCATATCAGATATAAATTGCTGTTCATCTTGTAATGTCTTACTGTGGGCAGTGTACAGCCAAGTCTACTTAAAATACAAAGTCTGCAATCCAATCTGGATGTTCTAACTTTCGTCCTTCCTCTCCTTTTTCCTTCATAAATTCAACAACAGCTCGTTTTAAATCGTGTGATCGTCCCAAGCACGCCCCTTGACTTAACCAACATACGTTGCAGTAATATAAATGGTGCTCAGAAACAGCTTGTAAGGATGTTGCAGTGTAGGTTTGCTGAGAAATTACTGTTAAGAAAAAAATTATATGCTTCGCGCCGCTTCCCAGTTAAATAGCGTTAAAGTTAGGCACTCAGGCCATAGCGTGCGCAAATTCTAGCGTCCCGTCAGATGCAATTGGCTATTTTCCTATGTTGAAAATGTGGTTCTGGTTGTTGTTTTTCTGATCGACTATAACATTTATATAGCACTTACCGTCAATATTCTCAAAAATATCTGTCATTTTTCCGTATTAAAGCTTAAAAATCATTAAATATCAAGAGCTGGTCACACGATCGGAAACGCTCTGTTACTAGCTGATGTCCATATGTATGTGAGCAATATGTATATTGACAAAGCCTGCTGCACAAGGTGATTTATGTGTCGTTTTTATTCAATAAATGGATCTGAACACTATAGGGCTTACCATCTGTGGTCATCAATCCCCTAGAACGTAGAACTACTTAAACCTAACTAACCTAAGGACATCACACACATCCATGCCCGAGGCAGGATTCGAACCTGCGACCGTAGCGGTCACGCGGTTCCAGACTGAAGCGACTAGAACCGCACGGCCACACCGGCCGGCGTTTTTATTCACTTGACATCTTGTGCACGAGGTCAGCTCAAAATGAACCTGTTTTACAACAAACTATTTTAAGACCTGGAGACGATAGCGTAGTCTGTTGAAACCGGTTGTGTTAAATAAAAAAAAAACAAAAACAAAAAAAGAATAATTTTATGCGATCTTGGCTGTTGAATGGTTCTGAACAGGAACTTGTTACGCACCATTGCGCTGCAGTTCACACTCAGCAACGCAACTACGCCACATGAGGCACCAACATAAGGCTGCGTCTTCAGTGGTTATTGGAGCTGAATTCGAAACGGGACTCATCGCTGTAGACAGTTCTACTACAGTCAACGAGATTTCAGGCTGAAGACGTTCTAAAGACGCCTCTGACAGCGGTGAGATCTTACTGTCGCCGCCGGCCGGAGCAGACGAGCGGTTCCAGGCGCTTCAGTCTGGAATTCGCGCGACCGCTACGGTCGCAGGTTCGAATCCTCCCTCGGGCATGGATGTGTGTCATGTCCTTAGGTTAGTTAGGTTTAAGTAGTTCTAAGTTCTAGGGGACTGATGACCTGAGAAGTTAAGTCCCATAGTGCTCAGAGCCAGTTGAACTTTTTTTTTTTTTTTTTTTCTTACTGTCGCCCGCCACACGACCCGACAAGCAGGAACGACGGTCTGGGGCGTCACTTTTTTTCATGGCAGGATCTCTTTGCTCGTCACACGCGTCACCCTTGCAGCCCACCGGTGCGTCGATGACATTCTGCGCCCCGTTTCGTTGCACCTCACGGCAAGCGGTCCTGGGCACACACTTCAGCAAGACAATGCCCACCTGTACACAGCGAGCGTTTCTACTGCTTGCCAAACCCTACATTGGCGACCAAGGCTGCCAAATACCTCGATAGTAGAGAACGTTTGGAGGGTTACGGGTGGGGCCCTCCAACAAACTCGGGATTCTGACGATCTATCACGGCAGCTGGACAGAATTTGGCACTATATCTCTCAGGAGGAATCCACGAACTCTATCAATCAATGACAAGCCATGCCGTTTTTCTGAAGTTCTAATCATTATTTTTGTCTGTACATGTGTATCACATCTACCGATTTCCGTTCCATTCGTACAATTCTTTCCGTGTGCACATGTTAGTTATTTGGTTATTTCATTATCTTTTGCTTTGTTGTGTTTTATTTTAATTTTACTGTAATTTTTTTGTTTTGCTGTCTCAAGCCTAGTTTACACGACGACATTGGGTTGCGCCGCTCGTTGCGTGGAATGAGTTGCGCGCAAATGATTTCAGATATTACAGTAGACACGGCGACACCAGTATGCACTTCAGTTTAGTCGTTTTGTGGGTCCCTGAGTCGTGTCTGAAATGAATGCTTTGGCAGCTGCACGTCGCACGAGTTGTGGTGGCGTTAAAGCTTGTTGATTGGAATCGCTGCATAAGGAAAAAATAAGAAACGTGTTTCGATTCGTGACTGGATGAAGAAAAGACGTCTGCTCGGTTGCTCAGTATCCTTGCTGAAATAATTTATAGCGGAAGATCCAAGAAGTTATTTTAATTATCTTAGAATGTCACCAGAACTGTTCACGTTTCTTCTAAATAGGGTTAATTATGCGATAAGGAATAAATGTTTGCATGAAGCATTGTCGCCAGAACGGAAATTACATATCATATTTTGGTAAACATTTTTGGAAAGCAGTGATCAATTAATTGTTATATTTTGACTAAAGTTCAGTCTTGATCACGTCATGTATGTTTTAATGACACAGGTAACCGGTTTCGGTTCTCTCTACAAAACCATCATCAGACCCATGGCTCCCTTAGGATGGTAGGCGGAGCTCTCCTCGCTGCTACGCAGTCAACTGATTGCATAGCAGCGAGGAGAGCTCCGCCTACCATCCTAAGGGAGCCATGGGTCTGATGATGGTTTTGTAGAGAGAACCGAAACCGGTTACCTGTGTCATTAAAACATACATGACGTGATCAAGACTGAACTTTAGTCAAAATATAACATATCATATTGCGTGCATTACAATCGAGAACACTCAGCATTTTATAAGATACGGTTTCAATTGATGATGGCGCTTTTTCATTAACACCAATAATTATTAACATTAACAGTAATAATTATTAACATCAGCAACAATAATTATTCGAAGCAGGCCGCATTAAGAAGAGAATGGTTTACAGACTACTCCTTTGAAGATAGATCTGTACAGTAGCAATATTTCAAAATTCTAACATGTGAATGGGGAGCACTGCAGCGACGTTTTAAACAGATGAATACTGAATAAAGAATGTAGCTTCTTGAATATGTATAGCCTTCCCTCTTGTCAACATTATTCCTTAACAAAGAGTTGACCAACTGAAACGATGGGATTTTAGTCTAGTAGACGAGAGCATTGCCACAGCTAGAATTACAGTTGCTTGTATTTTTCTTAATTCACTTGTATAAATTTTTCCCTGCAGCTCAGATATTGTCAAACCATCTACGTTATGATCGCATACGATGGTCTCAGAGGCAGCAGTACCTTGCTTATTTTTGTAACCAGCATCACTGAAATCCCACAACCACCCATGCGAGGCATAGACATACAAAAAGCGAACATTATTCTCCGTTCCCAACTTCATATTTCAGTTTTTCTACACTCTACGAACATACATAACCTCAAAACTCGTGCAACTAGCGTCGCCAAAGTTGGAACACGCCGGTACTGTTTAGTTTCAGCACCGAGTTGCGCATGCGCAGTGGCCGGTAGCGCAGTTGCCTGCAACCTAGGGTCGTCGTGTAAACTGGGCGAAAGAGTGTATTGCGTGCATTACAATCGAGAACACCCGTCATTTTATAAGATACGGTTTCAATTGATGATGGCGCTTTTTCATTAACACCAATAATTATTAACACTAACAGTAATAATTATTAACATCAGCAACAACGTTTTAAACAGATGAATTCTGAATAAAGAATGTAGCTTCTTGTCCTTGAAGACGGTCCTCCAGCAATCTCTCCAAGATACCTCTTTGCTGTACCGTTGGACTTTTCTGAACAGTGGTTTGCGCCGTTAAGAGGTTGTCGACCATTCCATCACCCATTAGAGCTTCTCTGTATTCGGTAACGTCTCTGACAATGAATGTCGTGCCGAACAATATGGTCTGGCGCCGCATTTCACGACACGGCGGTAACAAGTAAACCGGATACCGGCAGGTAAACGGAACAGCGAATCGATTTGTACCGCTGGACGGAGCCCAGTCAGCGTATGGCTCCTTCGCTGGCGCAGCGGCTCACGGTTTAATCTGGCCGCGCGGCGCACCGCTACGGGCCGGGACGAGACGAGATGTTCTGCGAGCAGACAGCGCCCCCTCTCCGCCGCCCTAGCCGCTGTCCGTGTCCTTCCTCATCGCGGCCGGCGAGTAATTAGCTGCCCCGCCTCCAGCCTCATAAATCAGCCGCGTGTCTGCCGGACGGCGACAGTAGCCAGCAGACGGAGAAGCCTCTGTAGCGTGTCGCTGTGGCGTGGCGTGGCGTGGCACGGCGTGACTGTACGAAATAAAAGCGCAGCGGCAGTGGCGCGCTCTGCTTTGTGTCGCGGGAAGCGGCCCGCGGGGGTTCCCCCCAAACATGGCACAAGGCTCTGTGTGTGTATGTGTGTGTGTGTATGTGTGTGTGTGTGTGTGTGTGTGTGCAGAGCAGGCCCGCCAGACCCGTAGAGCAGCTGTTTGCTCGGCCCGTGTGTCTTCGCTGCCGCAAAGTGGGCCCCCTTCACTTATCGTGTTATGAGCTGCGCTGTTGCGCAGCCGCAGACGCGCCGGCGGCTTGAAAGAAGCGTTTCGCACTGCAGAAATCTGCTGCTACAGATATCTTGTTTTACAAGATTTGGGATAGACACCTTTAAAACAAAGGCGTTTTTCGTTGCGGCGGAATCTTCTCACGAAATTTCAATCACCAACTTTCTCCGCCGAATGCGAAAGTATTTTGCTGGCGATGACTTATATCGGGAGAAGCGATCATCATCATAAAATAAGCAAAATTAGAGCTCGGACAAGATGTACGTTGCCGTTTTTTTCGCGCGCTTTTCAGTGTGATTTGCGGAGTATCTACATCTACATCTACACGGATACTCTGCAAAGCACATTTAAGTGCCTGGCAGAGGGTTCATCGAACCACCTTCACAATTCTCCATTATTCCAATCTCGATAGCGCGCCGAAAGAATGAACACCTGTATCTTTCTGTACGAGCTCTGGTTTCCCTTATTTTATCTTGGTGATCGTTCCTCCCCATGTAGGTCGGTGTCAACAAAATATTTTCGCATTCGGAGGAGAAAGATGGTCATTGGAATTTCGTGAGAAGATTCCGTCGCTTCGAAAAACGCCTTTCTTTTAATGATGTCCAGCCCAAACACTGTATTATTTCTGTGACACTCTCTCCCATATTTTGCGATAATACCAAATGTGCTGCCTTTTTTTGAACTTTTTCGATGTACCCCGTCAGTCCTACCTGGTAAGGATCCAACACCGCGCAGCAGTATTCTAAAAGAGGACGGACAAGCGTAGTGTAGGCAGTCTCCTTAGTAGGTCTGTTACATTTTCTAAGTGTCCTGCCAATAAAACGCAGTCTTTGGTTACGCTTCCCCACAACATTCTCTATGTGTTCCTTCCAATTAAAGTTCAAATGGCTCTTAGCACTATGCGACTCAACTTCTGAGGTCATCAGTCGCCTAGAAGTTAGAACTACTTAAACCTAACTAACCTACAGACATCACACACATCCATGCCCGAGGTAGGATTCGAACCTGAGACTGTAGCGGTCTTTCGGTTCCAGACAGTAGAGCCTAGAACCGCACACTCCGGTCGGCCAATTAAAGTTGTTCGTAATTGCAATACCTAGGTATTTAGTTGAATTTACGGCTTTTAAATTAGACTGATTTATCATGTAACCGAAGCTTAACGAGTTCCTTTTAGCACTCATGTGGATGACATCACACTTTACGTTATTTAGGGTCAACTGCCACTTTTCGCATCATTCAGATATCTTTTCTAATTCGTTTTGCAGTTTGTTTTGATCTTCTGATCACTTCATTAGTCGATAAACGACAGCGTCATCTGCAAACAACCGAAGACGGCTCCTCAGATTGTCTCCAGAATCGTTTATATAGAAAAGGCACAGCAAAGGGCCTATAACACTACCTTGGGGAAAGCCAGAAATCACTTGTGTTTTACTCGATGACTTTCCCTCAATTACTACGAGCTATGACCTCTCTGACAGAAAATCACAAATACATTCACATAACTGTGACGATATTCCATAAGCACGCAATTTCACTACGAGGTGCTTGTGTTGTACAGTGTCAAAAGCCTTCCGGAAATCCAGAAATGCGGAATCGATCTGAAATCCCTTCTCAATAGCACTCAACACTTCATGTGAATAAAGAGCTCGTTGTGTTTCACAGGAACGATGTTTTGTAAACCTGTGTGTCAATAGACCGTTTCCTTCGAGGCAATTCATAATGTTCGAACACAATGTATGTTCTAAAATCCTGCTGCATATCGACGTTAACGATATGGGCCTGTAATTTAGTGGATTGCTCCTACTACTTTCCTTGAATATTGCTGTGATCTGCGCAACTTTCCCGTCTTTGGGTACGGATTTTTCGTCGATCGAACGGTTGTATATGATTGTTAACTATGGAGCTAATTCATCAGCGTACTCCGAAAGGAACCTAATCGGTATACAGTCTGGACCAGAAGACTTGCTTTTATTAAGTGATTTGTTTCACTACCCCGAGGATATTTACTTCGACGTATCCATGTAGATGTAGATGTAGATGTAGTTCTTACACGTTTGTATTCCACAGTACTGTAAATTTTTAAAATGCGCCGCATAAGAACAGCGCGATCATGGACTGTACCTTTGGATCCCAATAATTACACTAAATAGTATCCATAAATTTCTGTGCATCTACAGGAAAAGGGGGAACATCTCAAAAAAACTTCTTTAAAGGTAAAAGGTAATAGCTATCCGCTATGGAGAGTACTCGAAGCTTTGCAGTTCAGGCCGAAAACTATACGAGAGTTTAGGAAATGAAGAACAGGCCACTTTTGAGAAAAATGTCCGTGATTGCCACAAACCTCCCACATAGCTATCTGGATTGCCACTATTTTGTAGGAAGAATGGTATAGGATCTCCTTAGAAACTATACGGTATGCAGTACCTTTTTTATCCATTCCGAGATCACTGGAAGCTCTTTGGAATGCCAACGGTTTTCCTACGCCGTATGAAGCTAATTAATCTGTTGTGTTTTTGGTTCAAAAATGGCTCAAATAGGTCTCCGCACTATGGAACTTCACATCTGAGGTCATCAGTCCCCTAGACTTACAACTACTTAAACCTAAGGACATCATACACATCTACGCCCGAGCCAGGATTCGACCTGCGACCGTAGTAGCAGCGCGGTGCCGGACCGAAGTGTCTAGAACCGCTCGGCCACAGAAGCCGCCTGTGGTTTTGGTGCTTCGATATCTCTTCCCACCCCAATGCCATAATCCTCCCGTATCTCTGTACGCTGATCTGTAGAAACCACGAATTCAATTAGCCTATGAATACTGCGTACAAGGGAGATAATTGTAAACGAGTTATTGCGAATAACAAACAGTTCCTATCACATCGAGCGAAATCGTAATACTTTTTAAAACGTACACTATCGTCTGTGATGTGTCTACTTCGTATTTCACGTATATGTGACACATCGCTAGTTAATTGAGACACAGCATTAAAAAAATCTTATTCGTAATAATGTTTAGGATACAATAACAACCCACTACCTAGCTGATTAGTGGGTCCTACAATGTAAAATATTATTCTACACACAGCTAATGTATAGTAGTGTTGTCGCGCGGGATTAGCCGAGCGGTCTATGGCGCTGCAGTCATGGACTGTGTGGCTGATCCCGGCGGAGGTTCGAGTCCTCCCTCGGGCATGGATGTGTGTGTTTGTCCTTAGGATAATTTAGGTTAAGCAGTCTGTACGCTTAGGGACTGATGACCTTAGTAGTTAAGTCCCATAAGATTTCACACACATTTGAACATTTTTTATAGTAGTGTTGTTACAATTAATTCTAATGGGCAAGCTACATTTACTGTACTATTTACTGAAAACTACAACTGACAAAATTTTTCTACTGACAGCATTAGCCATTAATGGAGCTAGCACGGATACATCTCTACTTGGCACATCAGAATGAAGAACTCAAACCAACTGTGTGTCTACGTCTCCCAACCCTCTGCGGTGGTAGTCAATTCGGTCTGCAGTCTAACTACGGGAGGTACTGCTTGTTGTAGTTTTCATCGACTGAAAATAAGCTTGTTTTGGTGCATCTGAAGCACCTTTGTAGCTTTACAACTCCAGCGTGTGACGTACTGAAGTCGAACCCACTTGTGTACTGGTACCGTGTCGTTCTTGGATGATTTTTCCACGCGGAGTTGCTACGCGCTATGCGTTGAGCGATAGCATCCTCGTAGCCCTGACGCAAGACTTTTCTACGAAAATGAGACAAAAAGGAGAGTCAGTCTACTGCAGGAGACAATTTTTGAGATGTGGGGAGAGGTGGTGTCAGCAATGAAGCTGTGGCAGGGCGTGAACCGTGCCTTGGTCGCCTTCAGGCTGCTCTGTCAGACCACTGCCATCCTAGTGATAAATGTGGTACCAGTCTCAAAAAACGCGGACCTCACCGCAGGGCAAACATTTCTTACAAAGGCACAAAAACTCTTACAGAGGCCGCCGATATCCTAACTGAAAATATTTTCTAGTCATGGCTGCCTACAAGAATTTCACCACTGCTCGTTACGTCATCGTTAACGGTCACAAAACAGTAATAATTTCAGCAGAGTTTCCGCAGTGTTAACATCGTATACCCTTCCTGCAACATTCGTATAGTTAGTTCTTGATAATGTGGTTAGGTAAAATCGTCAAATATCACCAAAATTTCGAAGATGAACAAAGCAAAGGTGAATGTAATCAAGAGTGAAAAGAGTCTAGTGGGGCACACTTACATGTGGCACCCGAATATTGTAATGACAGTAATGTAAACTAAAATGAAACTATTATATTATAAACGGTTTATGTCTTGTTAGGCTTATAAAGCTGATCGCTGACTGTGCACGACCGCAGAGCCAAAGATACTGCTTCTGGTCTGAGATTGTAGAGCTGGAGCAACAGGGCGCTTGGCGCACTTCACTGGACAGCTGTGTGTGAGCGGAAAAGGACGCAGTAGGCAGTGTTTGTGGTGTGCCCTGTGAACCCACCAAGTGTCAGATTATCATGTAGGAATTACGAGTACATGTTTTATTGGAAATACAAATGTGGAAGCAGAAATCATCTCGCAAGTATGGTAAAGATGTTAAATATCTAGAGCTTTTGTTTTGCCAGCGCGTTAATGTAAATGAGCTGGCTGATAAACGGCAACTGTTGAGTAGCCCCAGAATGTAGGTAAACATATTTAATGTAAACGCTAGTTAGATATTTCCCTTTTATAATGTTTCTAAGATTTGTCAACACGGGTGTACATAATTTGATGATTTGTCTTTATGCTGTTTTAGTGAGCTTAGATAATACTTGCTGTATAAATATCGTTGTTTGTGACTCAATTAGTATAAAGGACGTAATTTTTCTGAGTAACGTAGTTTCAGTTGTCAGATGTTTTGGCAAGCCAAACTTAACTTCGAATCGAATTTCAGCACTGAAAAGGTCAGCGTTAGTAGTTCACCCAAATCAGCGCCACCTGTCCTAAGCTCGTGGTCTAGTGACTAGCGTTGTACCTCTGGAGCATGGGGTCCCGAGTTCGATTCCTGGCCATGTTGGGGATTTTCTATGCCCGCGAACAGGGTGCTTGTGTTGTCCTCATCATTTCATCATCATTCGTGAAACGTGACGAGATTGGACTATGTAAAGATTGCGGCTTTGTACTGGCGCTGATAACCGTGCAGTTGAGCGCCTCACAAACCAAACATCATAAACATCATGAGTACCACAATGTCACTTGTTTTTCAAAGACAAAAAATTTTTGTTAAATGTTTTCATTTATCAGCCAAAAGAATTTCATGTACATTTGAAAGTAAAACGGCCAGCATTGCACACCGTTGAGCCTGTTGCTAGTATATTTTATTCTTCTTCATGCGAGACTAGAATATATCGCGATCCACCGTTGCTGCTATTGAGGTAAGACAATTCTAATTATTTGTTATGTGCACAGGGACCAAAGTTACCGGTTTTGAACATGACCGGAGCATTCAGTGCCCAAGTGGCTGAAAGTATTTTTGCAGTGACTGTATTTCTTTACTGGTATTGGGAGTTGCTTTGCCGAATCAGCTGATATAAAGTTTTTGCTAACAATAACATAGAATAAGCACACCACTTGCAGTTACGCTACACGATAATTCCAGTTTTGTATGCATTCGCAGTTGAGGCGTTCATTCAATGTAGTACAAAGAAGATTAATTTTTAAAGAACGTAACAATGGTAATTGGAGAGTGGATAATGATTCGCTTCAGCAGAATAATCAGGAAGAAAGACAGTAGTGGAAGATATCCATGGGGTATCGTTCCCAGAAGGTAAAACAGCGTTAGGCAACCGAAGCAAGTAGTACACTGACAAGCAGGAAAAAATCTCTCTTTCATAGAACTGCAGTTGAGATTGGAGACAGTGACTTGTATCTGTGGATAAAGCTCCTGACTGGTGTACAAGTGGAGCACAGCTTTGTACGGAAGTGAAACGGGGACTTCCCAAAATCTAGAGAAGCAGAAACTGTTTGAATTAGGAATGTGGTGCTGTGAACAAAGGTGAAAGCAACTAGGAGGAGGGAAGGGATTACAGCCGTTAAGACATCAGGACATTTCTTCCGCGGTACTCGAGCGAGCGGAGGCGTTGGAAAAGTGTAGACGACGACTGGGATTTGACAATGTCCAACAATGATTAAGGACGCCGACTGTGCTACTCGGAGATGAGAAGGTTGGTACGGAAGAGGAAGACACAAAAATTAGTACGAAGATTGGAAAAATATGCATGTATACTATCCAATCAAAAGTTCCATTACAACAATTTGTGGACATTAACGTGGGATGTATCCACTCTTAGCCTTTACGACGACTTTAACTCTACTGAGGAATTATATGTAACATGTAAATCGAAGATGCAGAGAAGAAGAAAGGAAAGGAGAGGGAGGAGATCAATGCTGTCAGCTGGGTTGGGACATCATTATGCGGAATCAGCGGCGACGAGTGAAAATGTGTACTGGACTGAGATTCGATTCCGAGATCTCCTGCTTGCTAGGTAGGTGCGTTGACCACTGCGCCATCCGGGACACAGCTTTATCGCAACTGCACGGATTATCTCAGCGCGCTCACGGCCGATCCACACTGAAGCTCTGTGTAAAGGAAAGTATGGCCGCCCTATTGCCCTGCGTCTGCCGCCGCCCGCAGTTCAGGATTGGCTGAAACCGCGTCACGCGACATTAGCAGCCATTGTGGGCCCAAGCGGTACGTGTCAAGCATAGGAAATGTTGTGTGTCTTCCAAGTTTTCAGTAGTATAATGCCTCAGTGCTGTGATTTCGGCTGTTCGTTTCGAGGCAAAAAGGGTGGAAAACTGTATAGAATTCCTTCCTAAGGGAGAGATACAACAAGGAGGAGAATACTGGTCGTAATGGGAAAGGTTGCAGGAACTCGTCTTATCCATTCAGTCAATTTTATTTATTCACTTCTGGCCTTTTGTCTTTGTCGCCTTTTTACATTCCTGTTACTTGTTTCCGCCGGTCATTGTGACCGAGCGGTTCTAGGCGCTTCATTTTGGAACCACGCGGCTGCTACGGTAGCAGGTTCTAATCCTGCCTCGGGTATGGATGTGTGTGATGTCCTTAGGTTAGTTAGGCGTAAGTAGTTCTAAGTTCTGGGGGACTGATGACCGCAGGTGTTAAGTCCCACAGTGCTCGGAGCCATTTGATCCATTTGAAATTTGCTGGGTAGTACTCGCCAAGCACTACGGATTTAAGTATACTGAGCTGTAGACCTGAACTGACGCTCCGCTATGCTTCTACGATAAATCCGTGCAAGAAGATCTCCGTTGCTATTCACCCTGCAATACACGACTTTGACCTTGAATTATATGTATATAACTCTCAATCCCAATCGCTGTCTCGGTGAAAATCCTCGTATTTGCTTCAGTGGGCAGATGTGTGCATTTTTCCTTTCGAAAAACAAAACAAGTGGTGCAGTTGCAATAAAAGCTCTAGAAACAGAACGTTACTGAATGCATTCTATTGCTGTTTTTCTTTTCGTCATTTTGCTATGCCTCCCTTAAGAGGTTGATTAAATTTGAGTCCCAGTTTAATCTCCAGATCAGGCAAAGATATACAAAATTGCATCGCTGCGAAACTATTTTTGAAGAATATGCAATCCAATTACGTCCGAGTGCTTTTGTTGCCAAGAACTATTTTAATATACGCTATAGTCTAAACAACTGTATTCGACTACACAGAACTGAATAATTTACGTTCGCAAAATTACTACCTCTGCTACCGACAGGATAAAATTGACAGAAAACAGTCTGACAGATATTGGTCGGGGAGTAAACTTTTGAAACCACCTGGCAGTTAACGTTATCATAAATATTATTCCGCGTCAAAAAATTAGCAAGCTGTTAACGTATCATAATTATTATTCCGAGTTAAAAAATTACATAATTGAACACGTGTAACAGCTAAGTTTTTGCCACTTAATTTACGCCTAAGACTTGTAATACATACATTACGGCGTGTTTTTGTTCGTAGTCCTAAACTGTATGCATCTTGACACGACTGCAAACCCTTTTGACCATGATCTAATTGTGCCGTGATTCGAAAAAGTTATTAAAAAACAAGAAATGACGTAAAATATACTTAATGAGAAAACCATTTACTAATTATTAATGAACTTGAGAACTACAATATGATGATGTCATATACCGTTATTAAACGTCGAACTGAGGTGCAGAAAGCAACTTGTAGCACACTAAACATTGATCAACGAGGGATACTGAGATGGCAAAACTGGTTTAAGGCAATATGAAATTGGACAGATTAAATGTTTACGAAACCTTTCAGTGCTGATTAAGCATTCTGAACCGTTGTGGTTGTTATTGTTGTGATCTTCAGTCATAAGAGGAACTAGCCTATCTACAACTCAGAATAACTGCTACAACGTCCCTTAGTCTTCCTCCACAATATTTACCCAACACACTTCCACCTATTAACAAGTTAACGATTTCTTCATGTCTTAGCATGTATCGTATCAACTCATCCTTTATTATGGTCATGTTATGCCATAAATTTCTTTTACCCCCAATTCAGTTCAACATTTCCTCATTGGTTACTCAATCCACCCACCAACTTTTCACAGTTTTTCTCTAGCACCAAGTTTCAACAGCTTGTGTTCTCTTCTGGTGTGAACTGCTTATCATCCATGTTTCATTTTCGTACAAGGATGCCTTCCAGAAAAACATCTTGAGAAAAGACTTTCTAAGATCTAAACTTACATTTTAAGTTAATGAATTTCTCTTTTTAAGAATCGCTGCTCTTGTTAATGCCAAGCGACAATTTATATCCTCTCCGTTTCGGCTACCATGATACTTTACTGCCCAAACAACGAAATTCATCTACTACGTTTGGTGTCTAATTTCCAAACCTAATTCCTACACGATCAACTGATTCAATTCGTCTACATTCCACTATCTTTGTTTTACTTTTATTGACATTCGTTTTGTAATCTCTTTTCAAGACACTATCTATTACGTTCAGATGCTCTTGCACGTCCTTTGCTGTGCCTGACAGAATTATGATCTCATTAGTAAGAATTTTTATTTCTCCATTCTTTCCAAATTCTTCCTTGGTTTCCCGTACTGCTTGCTCAAAACATAGATCGAGTAACTTCGAGGACTTGCTACAATGCTACCTCACTCCTTTCTGAACGGCTGCTCCCGTTTCATTAGTAACATGCTTTGCACGTATCACAAATAAATTCTGACGTTATCAGCAGGTGGTCCTACACTTCCACAACACATCGATAGGTCTTGATTCTGTACAAAACTGATTCAACAGGAGAAATTTGCATATTAAGTTTTTCAATTCATTTAATATGCACGTAGTCGCCATGTGAATGCGGGCAGTGAACTCGTAATTTCTCTTTCTGTCTGAATCTGCGATTGAATTTTAAATTAGTTTATTAAATCTCTGCTCTCTCTTTGTGTAGTCTGGACATAACAGCTACTAGCTCCTGTAAAAGTTCTGGTTTTTATTTTACGTTCGCGTTTGGATTATTTTCATTATGGAGCATTTTTTTCCTTTTTTTCGATACGAGTGGAAGACAAGAAGAAGTAGTGTAATTACATCCATTCAAAATATAAAACTTTTGTTAATTTGCTTATTGTAATGAGTTATGATCTGACATTACCAGCATGTGTCGCATCAGGTCGAGGGCGTAAGTAGTTCTACCACTAAGGCAGTTTTTCGGAATACTATCTCGTTCAAACGCACGGATTGAGAATCCTGAAAGTTTCAAAATAGAATACACTCCCGATTGAATGTCTCTTTCTGAAAACAGCTCGCTATCTGTTATGAAAAACTAGTTGGAGGCGACTTTAACCTACCGAGTATAGACCGGGATGTCTATGGTTTCACCGTGGGGGTACAGACAGATAGTCGTCCGATATACTTTTGAACACGTTTTCTGCAAACTGTCTAGAGCAGCTAGCTCGGCAGCCCACATCCAATAGAAATATCTTAGACCTTATTGCTACGAATCGGGTGGACCTTATCGTCAGTGTCAGTACAGAAACGGGAATTAGCTATCATGATGTCATTATAGTAACTTCGGTTACGAAAGTTAATATATAAGTCAAGACGGTAAGGAGAGTGTTCGAGATAGATTCTGGAGAGTTATGTGTCTAATAAGTGGATAGGGGATAGAAAAGACCCACCATGGTTTAATAACGAAATTCGTAAGTTGCATTTCTCGGGCAAGTGCTCTGCTGTCTGAGCTACCACAGCACGCCCCATGATCCCTCCTCAAAGCTTTACTTCCGCGAATACTCCATCTCCTACTTTCCAAACATCGCAGAATCTCTACTGCGAAACTTGCGAGATTAACACTCCTGGAAGAAAGGATACAGCGGAAACATGGCTTAGACACAGCCTGGTGGATGTTTACAAACTGAAATTTTTACTATGCTGCGGAGATGTGAAACTTCCTGGAGGATTGAAACTGTGTTGTGGACTGAGACTCGAACTCGGGATCTTTGCTACGTACTTTATGTTACTGGTGGAAGTAAATCTGAGAAGAGGGCTCGTCTGTCGAGCTTAGGGAGCTCGGTCGGTAGAGCATTTACTGGGGAAAGGCAAAGGTCCACAGTCTGAGTATCGATCAGGCACACAGTTTTAATCTCCCAGGAAGTTTCATATCAGCACACACTCCGGTACATAGTGAAAATTTCATTCTCGAACTTACCGTCTGGTCAGAAGCCATAAAGGATTGGGTAATATGCAGTTCGATGATTGATTTAAACAAATTACTATTCATACATAGTTCCCTTTCAGTCATTTTCTTGGTAATGTTTTTTCACAGACTCCCTCAAACAGCAAACGAAAATCACAATGACGTAGATGAAGTACAGCTGCAGAGAGTTTATCAAAAGAAAAAGTAGCACGTTAAGAAAGCCGTATAATAGAAACAGCTGTAGGAGATATTTTACAAGAATTATGAAACTGTAGTTGCGGTGGTTTGAGCTGAAGGAGTATCCCCTAGTGGCTCATACGGGTGACCATCGCACCCAAGACAGTGCAAAGAAACTGAACTGGCTGTTCTGCAAAGACTGTCCAACACGGCGAAGTGAAAAGATAGAAGAGCCTTCCTAGTGCTAATTAAGTCTGTACGCTAGATAACGAGTCGAACGTGACACATTGTCTTTTCTGGGCTATGATCTTACCAGTTTACCTTACTTCCCAAACTTCGCAGTTTTCCTGCAGATCTCAAAGAAAGGATATTGATGAGAACTGGGTTACACATGGCTTAGGACGGTGTTTCCAGAAGGACTCTTTCACTCTGCAGTGAAGTGTGTGTTCTTTTGACACTTCCTGATAGATAAAAATCTTTTTGCTGGGATTGCCTTTCGTGGGCAGTGCTGTCACCAACTGAGCTATCCAGAATGACTCACAACCCGCCCTCAGAGCTTTACTTCTGCCAACAGCTCTCCCGTAAATTGTGGCTAAACCATTTCTTTGCAATTTCCATTTTCCATAAGTGCCAGTCCCGCGAGGTTAGCAGAGAAACTTTGCGAAATTTAAAAGTTTTCTGATGTGTAGGTTGTTCCATGAAATTTCTGGTCATGTCCTTGATGTCAATAACTTGGTTCCTCGATATTTCGGCTGTGTCTTCTCGCACTCTTCGGGTGTCTATTGGCCGAAGTACAATGAACTTCCCCGTTTGAAACGGCGCCGGCGCATGCGTCGTGTAGCCAGTTGTCTAGCAAGGTACGCTCACTGAGCAGTGGTTACATCACACATTCGCGAGCGCTGTCTTTGAGGAGGGAAACTCAACGCACTTTCTCCAATGTACATCTGAAGATGGCCAGAAGACTCCGTGCCGAAATAATGGGGCACCAAGTTATGACATCCAGCAGTTTGGCCGAAATTTCATGGAAAAACATCTCTAAAGCTTGCAAAGCAGGAGAAGGATTGTAATGGAGATGAAACTGTGGGGGCAGGTCGTGAGATATTCCTGGATAGCTTAGTTGATAAGAACATTGCATGATAGAGACGAGATCCTGCATTCGAATCCTGATCTGGCAAACAGCTCCAGTCTACCAGTCTACCACACACTGCTGCAAAGTGGATTTTTTTTCTTGAAGTTGTAATAAATGATGACAGAGTCCAACATTTAAAAATAGGGACAGACGGGCCATTTCTGACTTCATATTGAAGCCTGACTGCACACAAAATAAGGCTGACGAGGCCGATCAAATAATTTAAGCAGTGAATCATGACTTTTGAATCAGCCTTTCTGTCTGATTAGTATTACACGCGTGCAAATAAAATGATAACCGCTTCATTTACATCTACGTTTGTGGAGCTTACCTCATACCGCTACTACCCGTCGTCTCTCGAGTTCCATCCTCTAATGGCTCAGGAAAAAATTGTGTCGGTAAGCGTCAGCACCAGCTCTGCTTCCTTTGATTTCCCGTCCCGATGATCCAACCAGATTGGCTGGAGATGTAAAAGTTTGCTTATCCACAGATCTACGTCCACACAGATACTCCACAAGCCACATTCGGTGCGTGGCGGAGGGTAACATGTATCGCTACTAGTCATTCCCTCCCACGTGGTTTACATGTGAACCACGCTTTCCTAAAAGTCTCCCAATACACCGAAGTCGACCATTCGCCATCGCTACCACATCTGTCACACGTTCACTCCATTTCACAGCGCTTTGCAATGTTACGCCCAGAAATTTAAACGATTTCACTGTGTCAATCAGGACACTAATAATACTGTATCCGGACAGTACAGATTTGTTCTTCCTGCCCATCCTAATTAACTTACATTTTCCCACATTTAGAGCTGGAGTCCGTTCATCACACAAACTAGAAATTTTGTCTTAGTAGCCTTGTATCTTGCCCGCAGCTCGTGGTCGTGCGGTAGCGTTCTCGCTTCCCACCCCCGGGTTGCCGGGTTCCCGGGTTCGATTCCCGGCGGGGTCAGGGATTTTCACTGCCTCGCGATGACTTGGTGTTGTGTGCTGTCCTTAGGTTAGTTAGGTTTAAGTAGTTCTAAGTTCTAGGGGACTGATGGCCATAGATGCTAAGTTCCATAGTGCTCAGAGCCATTTTGAACCTTGTATCTTTCTCAGTCACTCAGCCTCAACACCTCCGCTATAACAACGGTGAAGTCGCTGATGACAGTGCCACTAAAGCAGAGTTATTAAACACGGTTTTCCGAAACTCCTTCACCAAAGAAGACGAAGTAAATATTCCTGAATTCCAATCAAGTAAAACTGACAAGATGAGGAACATAGAAGTAGATATCCTCGGTGTAACAAAGCAGCTTAAATCACTTAATAAAGGCAAGGCCTCCGGTCCAGATCGTATACCAGTCAGGTTCCTTTCAGAGTATGCTGATAAAATAGTTCCATACTTAGCAATTACATACAACCACTCGTTCACAGAAAGAGACGTACCTAAAGACTGGAAAATTGCTCAAGTCACACCAATACCCAAAAAGGGAAGTAGGAGTTATCAGATGAATTACAGGCCGATATCACTAACGTCGATTTGCTATAGGGCTTTAGAACATATACTGTATTCGAACGTTATGAAGTACCTCGAAGAAAACGATTCATTGACATATAGTCAGAACGGATTCAGAAAATATCGTTCTTGTGAAAAACAACTAGCTCTTTATACTCATGAAGTAATAAGTGCTATCGACAGGAGATGTGAAATTGATTCCGTATTTTTAGATTTACAGAAGACTTTCGACGCCGTTCCTCACAAGCGTCTTCTAATCAAACTGAGAATCGCCTCAGTTGTGCGACTGGATTCGTGAATTCGTGTCAGAAAGGTCACAGTTCACCAAGTAAAATAGAAGTAATGTCCAACGTTCCCTAAGTCAGTGTTTGTGGTGTCACCGCCAGACACCACACTTGCTAGGTGGTAGCCTTTAAATCGGCCGCGGTCCGCTAGTATACGTCGGACCCGCGTGTCGCCACTATCAGTGACTGCAGACCGAGCGCCGCCACACGGCAGATCTAGAGAGACTTCCTAGCACTCGCCCCAGTTGTACAGCCGACTTTGTTAGCGATGGTTCACTGACAAATTACGCTCTCATTTGCCGAGACGATAGTTAGCATAGCCTTCAGCTACGTCAATTGCTACGACCTAGCAAGGCGCCATTATCATTTGCTATTTATCTTGTGATGCATGTACCGTCAGACCGATGTTCACCAATTATGGATTAAAGTTAAGTATTCCAGAAGCTACGTACTTTATTTGCTAGTCTTCATTACTTGTCCTGTTCCAGACCTCACGCCATCCTGCGTGAGCTTAAACGCGTGCCTTACGGCTATCTCATAGTGGCTTGGCTGTCTTGCCAAGTCACAACAGTGTTATAGACCCTCTATTGTTCCTGATCTATATTTACGACATAGGAGACAATCTGAGTAGCCGTCTTAGATTGTTTGCAGATAATGATGTCATTTACCGTCTTGTAAAGTCATCAGATGATCAAAACGACTTGCAAAATGATTTAGATAAGATATCTGTATGGTGCGAAAAGTGACAATTGACCCTGAATAAAGAAAAGTGGGAAGTTATTCACATGAGTACTAAAAGAAATCAGCTAAATTTCGATTACGCGATAATTCACACAAATCTGAGTGCTGTAAATTCAACAAAATACTTAGGGATTACAATAACAAATAACCTAAATTGAAACGATCACATAGATAATATTGTGGGTAAAGCAAACCAAAGACTGTGATTCATTGCCAGAACACTTAGAAGGTGCAACAGGTCTACCAAGGAGACTGCTTACACTACGCTTGTCCGCCCTATTCTGGAGTACTGCTGTGCGGTGTGGGATCCGCATCAGGTGGTGTAACAACAACGACGCTGTACTATTGTACATACAAGTAATTTTTTTCTTCTGATTTTTCGATAAACTAGTGTAATTGATGTTCTGATTTCATTTCTGTTTTGTTTCATGTCATTGTGTTAGGAAAACTGTAAACGAGTTTCAATGTGAATATTAAAGTTTATGTCAAATGTCAAGCAATATTGTAACAGAATTGAAATGTAAGAAACGTTGAAACTGTTGTAAGATGTTTAAAATTGTAACTGTGCGTCTGGTCCATACGTAGTCAATGTGTTAGGATGTGGAGAATGCAAAACCTCAGGTGAATACCCTGTCTGTAAGGGAGCGGTAAAAGGTGGATGGCAGGCGAGCGCGGGAAAATGCGCGCGGGCACTGCACGGCACAACGGGCTCAGCAGTAGTAGTTGGAGTTTGGCATTGGTCTCAGCAACACATTCTGGAGCGAGGAGGCTCTCCTGGAGGACGTAGTTTCACTGAGCCTCGGGTATGCCGTTCCAAATCCCACACAGCATGGCAAAATTCCATAGGAACCAAATGGAAAAGTATTGCGGCGCTAAGAAGAATTAAAGTGCCGATACGTCAAGAGCCATAGCTGTGGTTGTATGTGTGCTCTGTGCCTCGCCATCTCGCCGCCCGCCAACCGCCGCATCGATACAAGCAGATTGAAACTTTTAGTACTGTATGCGTATGGACCATAGAGTGAACTGTTCAATAATAACCTAAATTTTACCAGAACTTTCCTCTCATTTAATTATCCTCACAACTAACCTAGACAGGATCCTTTCCAAATGTTGTGCAATCCAAATGTTCCGAAATGAAAAATTAAATTTTTTGTTAATAATAATTACTTGCAGATCTAGTTATGTTAGAATGGTGTTTAAAGAACTGTTTTGTTAATGAACCAGTAAACGAATAACGAAGGTCTGACGAAGTTGAAAGATAACTTTAATATTGATATAGTAATGAAGTTTAATTATTTCGAGACATATATAAAGGTATTTAAATGAGAAATAAATAAGATAAAAAGAGTAGTAACTCATATACTGGAAATCTTGAACGCATGATAATTTCAGTAATCAATTTTTTTAATATAGTGATCATAACAGTTTCAGGATCCCCCCCCCCCCCTTTTTTATTCATTTGAATTTTGAAGTGTTCTAAATTGGTTTGACCAGCAAAAGTTAAAGTCAATATAAAATCCAAAATTTATCAGTGTTTTATCTTTATTAAAATTGACATTTTGTGTGTGGCTCGAAAGTACTATTTCTAGGGTAACCTATGCCCGATTTTAATCAGATCAATAGACAGTACGAAGTTTTGTAGTATACGTTATAGTGTAGTGTTATGTATTCATGGTTTTTCCATATCAGTACAAAACGTGAAACTATCAGTTCAATAGATTTTCTGGTTCTAAAATTTTACTATATTATGCAGTGTTACTACGTGTTGTTTTGCATGAATATACACCAAGTTTTACACGGAAGAAACTCAGTTAATGCCTAATTAGGCTGGCGACCGTATTATTATCAAATTGGTGGCATCTTCAGTGTTACTTTTGTTCCATACTGACGTGTAATTGCATTTTGACTGGGTGTAAGTCTGATTTGCTACCATTCAGATACACGCGATCAATATCTATACGAAAATCCTGTCTCGTAAGGTGAACCCCGTTCACTTACCATAGTACAGGCTTTAATGAGTATTGTGTGCCCCACGCGCACGTTACAGTGGGACTGAAGGATGACATCGAAGAAGTACAAAGAAGGGAAGCTCGTTTTGTATTATCGCGAAATAGGGGAGATAGTGTCACAAATGTCACGAACATGATACGTGAATTGGAGTGGCAATCATTAAAACAAAGGCGTTTTTCGTTGCGACGGGATCTTCTCATGAAATTTCAATCACCAGTTTTCTCGTCCGATTGCGAAAACATTCTGTTGGTACCCACCTACATAGGGAGAAATGATCATCACGATAAAATAAGAGAAATCGGGACTCGCACAGAAAAATTTAAATGCTCGTTTTTCCCGCGTACCGTTCGAGAGTGGAGCGGTAGAGACAGCATGAAGGTGATTCATTGAACCCTAAGCCAGCACTTTATTGTAAATAGCAGAGTAATTACGTAGATGTAGACACCTTACCGTACACCACAAATCATCACCAAATAAAGTATCCTGTCCACCAAATCATTTATGTGTACAGAGAACAACAGCGGTTCTATCATACTCCTGACGATACTCTTGTTTCTGATTAACACTCGCCTGCTAGGACAACATACGTAACTCTATTACTTAAGAAGTCTTCGAGCCACTGACATATTTGTGAAATTACTCCATATGCTCATATCTTCGTTAACAGCGTGCAATGGCGCACCGTGTTAAATGCTTTCCGGAAATCTAAAAATATGGAACCTGCCGTTACTCTTCATCTTTAGTTCACAGTATGCCATGTGAGAAAATGTCAAGCTGAATTTCGCACGAGCGATGTTTTCTAAAATCATGTTGATCGTGGACACAAGGTTCTCGGTCTCAAGAAAGTTTATTATATTCGATCTGAGAACATGTGCAAGGATTCTGCAGCAAATCGAACTTAGAGATATTGGTCTGTAATTTTTTGGGTCCGTTCTTTTACTCTTCTTAATATACAGGAGTCACCTGCGCTTGGGACTTCGTGACTGGCGAGAGATTCACGATAAATGCAAGCTAGGTAAGGGGCCAAAGCCGTTGAGTACTCTTTGTAAAACCGAATTGGTAACCGATCAAAGCCTCGTAGTTTATTTGCTTTTAAATCTTTGAGCTGTTTCTCTACAAATTCAGGAATACGAATAACTTGCTTGAAATATTTTGGAGTTTAACTGATTGGCTTTTTAAGTCAAAACAAGTTATAAATGGCTATCACATCCATATTTGCTGTCAAAACCATTATTGGTCCGTGTTAGTAACTGTTTTTACTACAAGATTTCACACGGTAGCAGCCAGAAGTTTACCTGTCCGATCCGAATGATTTTTAGCTCCCATACAGTCACCGTACCACAGATGTTCGTGAGTTACTACATCAAGGAGTTCAGTGGCCCTCTTAAAAAGACGTGCTCACCCAAATGTTCAGAGACGTGCACGAAAGACGCCGCGTGGAGACTGAAGTACGACACCTAAATTCACAAGTAAAAAACTTCCAAACAATGTTACTTAAAATGTCCAAACATTCGCTAAAATGTTTAATACTGTAGCCGCTTCATAAATACCATGAAAGAACTGACAGAATGCAAGATGTTCCTCATCTTAAAGAAATTGTGAGTGGCGCAGCTCCATATTGATTTGTACTATAAGATCGTTCTCGAAGACTCCTAGAGACACAGAACTCTGTCGCTGAGCACTACACAAAGCGCCGGAGATGCTTAATTCCGATTGGCTGATGATATGGGCAGCCAGTTAGAAAAACTGCAGCACCACAATGCTCTCGGTAATTCCTGTGTCATCCTGTATCATTACAGAGAGCAATTTATAAAAGAATATCTGACTTTACGAGTACACTTCTAATTTTAATAAAAAATTGCTGATTATGCAGAGGAATGAAATACTAATTGATTTGATGCCTAACTGTATTGTCTTTCATAAGTTTAGGGACAAACAGAATAGTTTTGTATTTACTTTGAGAAATAACAGATGCCGCGCGGAGTGGCCGCGTGGTTTGAGGCGTCCTGTCACGGACTGCGTGGTCGCTCCAGCCGCAGGTTCGAGTCCTCCCTCGGTCATGTGTGTGTGTGTGTGTGTGTGTGTGTGTGTGTGTGTGTGTGCGCCTGTGTTGTTCTTAGCAGAAGTTACTTCACCTTAGTGGAAGTAGTGGGTGTCCGCTTCTCGTGGTCTCGCGGTAGCGTTCTAGCTTCTCGGGCGCGGGGCCCCGGGTTCGATTCTCGGCGGGGTCAGTGATTTTTCCTGCCTCGAGATGACTGGGTGTTGTTGTGCCGTCTTCATCATCATCATTCATCCCAATCACGGTCGGAGGAAGGCAATGGCAAACCACCTCCGCTAGTACCTTGCCTAGTAAAGCGGTGCGGGTCTCCCGCATCGTTCCCCTACGCTATGTAAAGATGCATGGGAGTTTCCATTTTCTCCAAGTAGTGTGTAAGTCTAGGGACCGATGACCTAAGCAGTTTGGTCCCTTAGGAACTCACACACACACTTTGAAATAATGACAATCAATTAAACGTATTATGTTCGTTGTTCCAACAGACACAATGATATTCACAGAGCAATAAACTGAACATTTTACTTCATTTAATGACACACAAAATACAAATAATTTCATATTTATGCGAAATAACACAGATTTTCGTTCTCAAATGTTTTGGGACATAGTGCGGAAATAAACCGAAAACTAGGAAATAATGAGGAAATTTACTTTGTATTTCTAGCGCGACGTTGTAACACTTGTGTCAGCCAGTTTGGCATACTTGGTACAAGCTTCTGTAAGTACGAAATACTTAGATTTCCCCACTCTTCTTTCAGTCGTCTCCTGACGTCTTGTTTGGACTGCATGGGGGCTATTCGAATATTCCTTTCTAACGCATCCCATAAATTCTCCATGAGGTTCATGTCCGGACTTTGTGGAGAGCGACTGACAACTTCTGGACAGTTGCACAGGAGCTACAACCGTACAATATAGGCCGTATGTTTGAGGTCGTTGTCCTGATAAAATTTGAAACAGTCTCCAATTCCAGTACTTTCTGCGCTCTTCTTAAAATTGTTCCTTAGAATCTGCAGGTTTATATTTTTATCCATATTTTCGTCACTGAAGATCAGCTCACCGATTCCCAGGGCCGACATACAACCCCAAACCGTAATGTGGTCCCTGCCACGTTTCGCTGTAGTCTGCATATTTTTTTCCGCCAGCTCTTTGTTGGGCTGCCGCCAGACCATGATTTGTCCATCCGGTCCTAACATGTTAAATTTAGTTCATCCGAAAAAATTACTTGATTCCAACACTCCATGTTCTTATTTGTGTGTTACCCTGCGAATAGCAACCTCTTGTTCCTACTGGGAGGACTTTCTCCTTGAAGTTCGAACATGGTCATTTTCTCTGTAAAGTACTCATCTGATTGTGCTAGGACTGGCCTTCTTCACAAAATTTTCCTCAGCCTCAATGGCAATTCGAGTAGCTTTGATTCGTGAATCTTTATTGATCTTTTGTGCCATTGTCCTCTCTTCTTTCCTCACAAATATCCTTGGACGGCCTGTCTGTGACAGATTTTCTATCCTGTCTTCATATTCAAAAACGTTGCTGTTTCTAGGCATGTTCTTCCCTTTTCGTGGTGGAATAATAGTAAGTGCCTTTGTTCAAAATTGCTGTTCTTACCTCTGCGTACCATTGTACACAAAGAAACTTGCGCTTCCTTTGAGCTCTCGACAGATAATGACTGACATCGCAGGAACTAACAAATAATAATTACCTATGTAGAGTTGATGACTGTGCGGCTGTCCCCGCGGAGGTTCGAGTCCTCCCTCGGGCATGGGTGAGTGTGTTTGTCCTTAGGATGATTTAGGTTAAGTAGTGTGCAAGCTTAGGGACTGATGACCTTAGCAGTTAAGTCTCATAAGATTTCATACACATTTGAACATGTAGAGACGATGCCACTTTCCGTAAGAAGGTGTCAATAGTTCCATCACTGTATTTGCTAAATGTTGTCCCGCACCGGAATATATCTTGAATGAGGAAATGTATTCCGTACTCGAATCACACAGCATCCGAATGAGTATGCAAATTTCTTAATTTTCGTCTGATTGTAAACTTTAAAATTTAACTGTCCACGCCACGGTATCGTTCCTTCATCAAATTGAGATGTTTTGACTTAGATTAAACGTTTCTATAAACTTTTTGGAAAAATAATCAATGACGAATTGCAGTTTGAAAAGTCGGTCGGCATATCCAGTTTATTGCTGTTGTCGGAAAAATGTGAAAATGATAATATTTGTCTGAATCGATTGCGGGACATCGTTTTGCGAAATATCGGTGTGTCTATCGACGGATTCGTTGACCAGTAATCATCGAACCTTGCTTTTTTTACAATTCCCAGAAGGATAACAAGCCCAAACCATTTTCTAAGTTCGGATCCCGAAACGTCGACAAATTTGGAATTTTTTTTGTCCAGTTTCCTTCTATTGCAATTTTGACTGTAATAGTTGTTGGTTTCGTTGCTAGTATATTCAAATAGATCGTTCCCAATATATAATTCTACGATACCCACGACGCTCTGTGTATTTTTGGGAAATATGTGAGGACCCGGAGATTCTTGGACGGATTTCACTATCTTCCGACGATTCTGCTTCACTTTCATTTTTTTTTTTTTTTTTTTTTTTTTTTTGTATATCCAATGTCTTCTTCCCAATCGGCCAAGTCGTCCGGAACGTCAGACAAGACGTCCACGCATTCATCGTAAATAATCGTATCGTCTCTTTTGAGTGCCATGATGAAAGGGCAGAAGTAGGCTACTCATAAAAACAAAAAAAACTTGTTGACGTGTATAACTTATAGTTACGTATAGAAAACACCAACAGATCGAAAAAGATATTAAAGTGCTATCACCGGCCACTGCACCATACTATACTCAGGAAACCAGTGTGGCGTCGCCGGCCACTGAGCGATACTATACACACGACACCACTGTGGTGTCGCCGGCCGTTGACCGCTATTTGGCGCATGACACCATTGTGGTGTCGCCGGTCGGCAAAGTTTTAACACACGACTGCGCGTGAAACGAATGCTGTCCGTTCCAAAATTAGTACTAAACAATTGTCCCAATATGCTCAACCGTCGTAGATGGCGAACATAATATCGACTTCACCGCACACGATGATTCATGGAAAGTTTTCCATGCTTTACCATGATTTAATTAAATACGACAAATTTTTCAGTTTCTCAGCAGTGAGTGTAGCATATTTTGAGAATCTGCTAGAAGTTACAAAGCTGTAAAATGAAGTAACGGGCAGCAATTTTCCACTTATCGTACGGTCTTTAAAGACATTCACACACGTTGAAGCATATGAATACAATTGTTAGAAAACAATCTACATCTATATCTACATGGCTACTCCGCAATTCACACTTAATTGACTGGCAGCGGGCTCTTCGAACCACCTTCGAGATGTGTCTCTACCGTTCCTCTCTCCAATAGCACGCGCATAAAAATGTATACTAAAGCCTTTCCGTACGAGCGCTGATTTTTATTATTTTATTTTGATCATTCATCCCTATGTAGCTTGGCGACAATAAAACAGCTTCGCAGTCAGAGAAGAGATCAGATCAGATCGTGTCGGCGACAATCTCTCCGCTATTTCGCGGATAATACAAAACGAGTTGTTCTTGTTTGGAAATTTTCGTTCTCCTTGGTCAGTCCTATCCGGTGAGGATCCCATACCGCACAGCAATACTCTAGCAGAACAGAAGAAATGTAGTGCAGGCGTCTCTTTACAGACACGTTGCATGTTGTTCGTGTTCTGTCAATGAAACAAAGTCTTCGGTTTGCCTTCCCCACAACATTTTGTATGTGATCGTTCCAATTAAAGTTGTTCGTAATGGTAGTACCTTTCTATTTATATATTTATTACACTTTTGTATTTTCAATAGTACACAAACTATGACTGAACATTAAAATAACTTACATGAATAATGTGGTCTCAAACTTTGTTCTAGGCCCATAGTACTGTGGAAGTGTATATTTTTAAAAAAGCTCAGATTTCTAGAGAGCTTTCAGAGTGAGTAAAATGAAAACAGTTCACTCTGAAATGGCTGTTCGCTTATGCTTTTCTTCATTTGTGTTCTTTGTCTCACTGGTCATGACAGTTCTGAAATCTCATCGAGGGCGATTCCTATGTCCTCTAAATGCCGCACTTACGTTATGATTGGTCGTGCAGCCGTCCAATGTCATGGTGACGCGTTTATTTATTTAACTGGTCGCAAACACACGCTATAACTCACAGGATATCACAGTCATTAATAAAAATACTCCCAACAGATTGGTGCAGTAGGCGTTATTACTACTAACAATTAGTGGCATCGAACAGTCATAGGTTACAGACTTACGAAAGTGTCACACAGATAATGACACTGAAATATCACGTAACTAATTAAATACAGTGGATGCTGAGAATGTGTTAAATATCAGTGAATCCATAAATCGTGAAATAGGACGTGAAAAAATCCACGCTTCAATGATAATAATGAACCTAAGTGATGAACAAGAACGGTAAAAAAAGTCGAAATTACGCCATCAGAACGTTCGAAACATCAGAATCTTACTCGCTGGGGATACAGACAGCATTTGACAGCTCTCATAGCGGGTGGAACATAATTTAAGTTTCGAGATCACTGTCAATCTGCTTCCCTTCCTGTCGACAGATTTTAATATCTCTTTCAACAACTTTGCTCTCCACTGAGCTGTGAAGCACGCATCAGAAAATTTAAGCATGGTACGACCAGTCAGTATGCAGCCAACTCACACGTTCCCTTGGAGTAATCAGTCACTTTCTGGAGAGAGCATCCAGTTGGACTCAATTTGCAAACAAGGAGATGCTTTATTGTCTGTTCTTCGGCACATTCGCATAAGGTACGATTGCAGGAAAATACACCATTTCTCACGTTGGTCTTCCTTCTACAAACACCAGAGCGCAGAGCAACCTTCCTCCTGACCTGAAGGGAGGCTTTGAGAAGGCGTCACGCATCCTGCGAAGTGGCTTCATCTGGAGCGCCATGAATTTATTCTGAAGAGTGAAGATGGTTCAGAGAGGATTTGTGTTGGATGAAAGAAGCTCTTTTTCGACTTGAGCCTTTGTGTTGCCGCTCCTCAAAAACAGTGCCTTAGACTTCTCCAGTCTGAATGCGCACCAAGGCGTATAGCTGGGGCTGAGATACCTGCTAGGGGCTAAATTTTTTCAGGTGCTGTAGATCTCAAGCAACCTGTAACCAGTCTCATTTAAGGCGAGATATTCTTGATGAGCGTGGAAAAAGCTCCACCAGATGGGGCACGCATCTTGTGCGCTTCAATAGGAGTGAGTTATATCCGAGATTCTGGACGCGTTGTGCATCGCACATAGTAGTTGTAAGCATTCGCTGTGAGCGAGAAAGCGCAAGAAGTATGTTTTCTGAGTAACTGTAGCAGGTTGTAGTACACAGCTTGGTGGAATAAAACTGGTTCATAAACTTGCAACATTATTTACATTTTATAAAAAATATCCTTTTTTCATCACTCCGATAGAGCAGCAAATCCTCGAATGAAAGACTGCACATATAACATTTATTTTGTCAAATGTGAAGCACAAATCTGTCATCTGTTTTGCTTACGTTCGTCTGGTGAACCAGCTAAAAAGTAGGAATATGATGCGTTGGTTGGAAGAGTCTGCTCACAAACAAAGGTTGAAAGCTACACGTTCATTTCTGAGAGAAAGTTCTGCTTGTCAAGAGGACGCCAGATTGTAGCGGAGAGTGGCTGGCGAATAGCAGACGCGGCGGGAAGCCCTGCCGAGTCCACGGCATTCGCTAATTATGTCCTCTGCTCATTTAATTCACTGGGCGGTGAAGAGCAAAGTTGTTGAAGACAGGTCTTGAAATTTGTCGACAGGAAGGGAAGCGGGTTAACAGTGAACTCGAAACTTAAATTATGTTCGACCAGTTATGACAGCTGTCAAATGCTGTCTATATCCCCAGCGAGTAAAATTCTGATGTTTTGAACGTTCTGATGCCGTAATTCCGATTTTTTTTAACAGCTCTTGTTCATCATTTGGGTTCATTGTTATCACTGAAGCGTGGATTTGTCTTGTCCGATTTTGCTGTTCATCGATGCAGTGATGTTAGAGTATTTAATTAGTTACGTGATTTTTCAGTGTCATCATGTCTGTGACATGTTCCTAACAAGGCATAACATAAAATATATTTCGTATTTACTTGGGTTGGAAGAGATCATTATTACATAACGAACTGATATAAAAATGTTATGAGTTAATAAACGCTTATTACATAACTAACGGGTATAAAAATGTTTGGAATTAATAAAAGATATTGGTCTGTAATAAATACGAACAAATACTTTGTTTACTGTAAATTCACATGCTATCTTCAAAAATCTTGTTTCTCTTCATGCGAAGGAAAGTTCTTACCCTAAGAAAGGTTTTGTACGTCAACGTGAAGGGTTCATTCTAACATAGTTGATTTTGCAGCAGTTCTACAAAATCAAATACTCTTCACAAAATTCCTACCTAATGACCTTCGAAAGTGCTTGCAGGAGAAAGATGAAGAATGTTCATGAGGTCTCCAAGTTTGAAAACTACACCCATCTTCCCTTCTAAAATTACTTCCGTTCTTATAGATCACAACAGTTTCAGGTATATTCCAATTGTGTTACGTTGCTTGGCCGTCAGACGTATGTTACTAAAACCTGATGTTTATTCTACCTCAGATTCCACACTGTGTTTTAACCGTGTTTTACTCTCGGGCCTATTCTACTGACCTTGCAGTTGGCACGGTCAAACATTACCTTTAGTCTGACTGTATAAAGGCGATCAAGAGGGCAGTTTGCATGTCTGTAAAAGACATTTATTTTGCTCACTGAAGAATATAGTTCTTAAACTATTTTCGAGAAGAAATTTATTAATGATGTTGGTTACTGTAGCAATGAACGGTAACTTTACAAAGTAATAAGAAGGTCCCTTGGTATGCTTGGTTATGTTATTAATTCAGCTTCTGAAGGCCCTATCTACAGTAAGGTCTTTATAGTCGCAGACAACCTTTTACGTAGGGCAGCCACTGTATTAACAACCACTTCAGCTGTGTTTAGTCCTTTTTTATTGGATCACTACCGGTTTCGTGGCCCTAAAAGCCACATCTCCAGGTGAATATATGACTAAAATATTGGAGCGGGAAAGTTCGGAACATTTTTACCCAACATTCGTTATCCATCTGAACAAAACACTGCTAAATGGCGGTATGTCATAGAATAAAACAGCCGGATTCCAATATAGTGGATGGGTCCGCATCACCTTTTCGCTTTTCCCTATAGATCGGAGAAGCGGATCCATCCACCATATTTGAATCCGTCTGTTTTATGCTACGATATACCGCCACTTAGCGGTGTTTTGTTCTGACGGATAACGAATGTTCTGTAAAAAGGCTCCGAGCTTTTTCTAATATTGGCCTGAAGACGTGGCCTTTAGGGCCACGAAACCGGAAGCGATCCAACAATAAAGGACTAAATAACTCGGAAGCGTTATTAATACCCTTTATAGTGGATGGCAATAAGCGTTTACTGTACATAACCTTGCTCTGATTCCAAAAACAGACGGATTTGATCGCTACCAGACTTTGAGGTGTCTGTGAAATGACGCATGGCAGTGACAAAGTGTATAAAGGCAAATCTGGGAGGACAATCAAAGAACGCATTAAACAGTACGAACGCCACACACATTAAAACAAAGTACGGGATCTACTGTATTGGAAAAATAGGACGACTGGGCACGGGATGTAGACTTCAATGGCTTATGAGTGCTAATCAAAGGATGTAGCAATTGTAGAAGCAAAGTTCGGGAAGCAGTTGAAGTGACTAATAATGAACTCAGTTTATGTAGTGAAGACGACTATTGGCTTCCAACTTCGTGGCTTCCCGGCATGGAGGAAGTAACTGTACACTCAATGCGTGAGTAATACACACTATCAAGAAGGAACTTCGACGGCACGGTAATATTTTGGAAGATTCTGCTCTTGTTAATTACTATCGATTTCACCTACCCAGTGATGATGGTCTTCCAACGGCCTTGTAACGGGAAACTGGGCCTTATTGGAAAAGAGTGGAGCGATTGATTCAATAAGCACAACGTTAATACCTTAAATATTCATTTTAAAATTTATTTTAAAGTCACACCAGCTTGGTGACTGGTAACCCAACAATAATACTTAATAGTGTCGGAAGTTCCATGCGGCTTTTCGCGGATGATGCTGTAGTATACAGAGAAGTTGCAGCATTAGAAAATTGTAGCGAAATGCAGGAAGATCTGCAGCGGATAGGCACTTGGTGCAGGGAGTGGCAACTGACCCTTAACATAGACAAATGTAATGTATTGCGAATACATAGAAAGAAGGATCCTTTATTGTATGATTACATGATAGCGGAACAAACACTGGTAGCAGTTACTTCTGTAAAATATCTGGGAGTATGCGTGCGGAACGATTTGAAGTGGAATGATCATATAAAATTAATTGTTGGTAAGGCGGGTAGCAGGTTGAGATTCATTGGGAGAGTACTTAGAAAATGTAGTCCATCAACAAAGGAGGTGGCTTACAAAACACTCGTTCGACCTATACTTGAGTATTGCTCATCAGTGTGGGATCCGTACCAGATCGGGTTGACGGAAGACATAGAGAAGATCCAAAGAAGAGCGGCGCGTTTCGTCACAGGGTTATTTGGTAACCGTGATAGCGTTACTGAGATGGTTAGCAAACTCAAGTGGCAGACTCTGCAAGAGAGGCGCTCTGCATCGCGGTGTAGCTTGCTGTCCAGGTTTCGAGAGGGTGCGTTTCTGGATGTGGTATCGAATATATTGCTTCCCCCTACTTATACCTCCCGAGGAGATCACGAATGTAAAATTAGAGAGATTCGAGCGCGCACGGAGGCTTTCAGACAGTCGTTCTTCCCGCGAACCATACGCGACTGGAACAGAAAAGGGAGGTAATGACAGTGGCACGTAAAGTGCCCTCCGCCACACACCGTTGGGTGGCTTGCGGAGTATAGATGCAGATGTAAAATACAGTTGTCCAATACTGCGTACTCTTCCAAGAATATTGTTTCCTTAAAGAAAGCGATATTAATATAAAAATATATGTTTCAACCATACCGATAAAATTTACAATTTAATATATTAAAATCCGAACCCATTACGGAAGTTTTGCATTTATTGTTCTTCCTTAGAAACTCCAGTTACATTAATGTTACTTAAACACCTAATCAGTTGCCATCTTTCCACAGTTAGGAGACACAATATGCATTACTGAATCAGCTGACAAATGTCTTGAAAATTACGAGAATATACAAATTCCTTTAGGACTTACAGAAGACACAGTGGTAACCAAAGTATCTTAATGCTTACTAACATTAGTTTTGATACATAGAGAAATGGAAATGAGCGTTTGGCGTCATTGGCCGGGAGGCCCCTTACGGGGCAGGTCGTCCTCCTTGGTGCAGCTCTTATTATATTAGACGCCACAATGGGCAACCTGCGCGCCGGATGCGGATGAAATGATGGTGAAGGCAACACAACACCCACTCCCTGAGCGGAGAAAATCCCCGACCCAGCCGAGGATCAAACCCGGTCCCGTAGGACGGCAATCTGTCACGTTGACCACTCAGCTATCGGGGAGGACATAGAGAAATGAATCATTGTTTCTATTACAGTAACGTCTGGTTGCGTTACGACGCTGCTCCATCATTCACCTTGTCGATCGGTATTCTCCATTTGCACATATATACAGTAATCAGCACTAACACCTGAAGCAGCTTTGTATCAGTGACCAGAAATAACAACCATTTTCAGAAGGCAAATAGCTTCAATTGTAATCACTTGACGCCACAGTGCTAGTGACAACTCGCACTTATGTCATCTCTTTAGCATAACACGCTCAACCAACCATTTAGTCTCCAAATCAAAGGTTGCCCAATCCACAGAAGTGAAGGCTGTAACCACATGGACGAAGAATGCAATACCGACGACCATAAGTTAATGTACAGCCACGACGACGAGCATATAATACTAGCGAATATCAGTACCTTTTACAAATTTTCCGTTAACCCAACGGCTGTATTAATATTTCACGTATCTAGCCACTTGAGACACGCTACATGGACCGCTCTCTACTTTTAGTTACCATGCCTCTTACCTCCTCCGTGCGCGAAGCTAACCGCTCTTACCAGCATAGCTTCCAGCAAGTAAACATCAACGCACTCGCTTGTTCTCGCGCTTTCCTCACATGCGACCAGGTTCCTTCCGTCTCCGTGCGTCCGTTCTTTCTCCCTCTCCTCTCTCTCTCTCTCTCTCTCTGTCTTCCTCCCTGGCTTTGCACCATTACCGATCCTCCTCTTTTCAAAGCCTCCCGTTCCGTAGATAAATTCCTTTCCTCCTCAGTGGAGTCCACATACACAGGCAGGTCAGTCGCTCCAACCCAGAAAGGTTAGTACCTACCTAAATCGACGTTCCGTATACTTTTACTTAGTATCTCCACTTATTGGAACCAGCGCGAAAAAATACCCTTCCAGAAATGATTGCGACTCTTGTTTTCGAAAGGATTCTGCCAACTTTGGGAACCAGATGCCTTCTCAAAAAGTTCCCAACATAAAGAGCGGAACGTCAAGTTTTGGAGAAGTTCGAGGGGGAATATGGTGCGCTCAAAATCAAATTGAACACCTCAACTGCAACGTCCATGAAAGGGTGCAGACTTTCCAGTACTTGTGTGTTTTGTGCGAACTTGCAGTTTTTATCATTCAAAGTTGAAAAATATTTGTAAACTACTGTGAGTTTTATATGTATACTCGTATGAAAAATAATTTGTTTCGTGCCCACTCAAGGTAAAAATAAATGTTTGTAAGGTAACTAAATAGCAAACATAATGGTGTTGTTGCAGGTACCTGGCGGGTTGAAACTTGATTAATAGCTTCGAAACTATGAAGTAAAGTTAAAAGCTCATTCTTGGTGCTTAAGTTTGTCAATGGATAACTTTCTAAATTCGCTGTGTCATCACACACATCTGAGTTTGATACTTGCTGGACGATTAAAACTCTCTGTCGGACCGAAACTTCATTTCGGAACCTTAATATTCGCGCCAATACTTTTAACAACCAAGCCATCCAGACGCGTCTACTCACTCACACCTGGACGAACAGCATTACCTCTTTCTTCCTGTGAGGCAGCTGTGAGGGCACGTCTTGAGTCGTGCTAGATGTGCCTGATCTGCAGACAAAGAAGCTGGGTATTATTACAAGTAAATAATGTGATGTTAATTTAAAATCACGTTTTTCAGTGTGTAAGTGGAAATGGTGACCCACTCTCAAGCTTGTGGATTCGCGATTGTGATTACAAAACTTGAAATACAGTTATACCAGTATGCCTATTCATTACATTTCTTGCAACATGCGGAAAATGCAAGCCTTCAAAGCAACTAGGCCACATTCACATTCAAAGTATTCAATAGGTTATTAACATTTCGTCGTACGCATACAATGCAGCCATCTGACGACGAACATAGCGTCCGAAACCGATAATAGCAAGAAACAATAAAATGTGTTAAAGAAAAATATCATCCAATTAGTGGTTGGTAGCAGCATTAGTGAAGTAATGAGTCCCTGTCGTTGTCCGGACATATATTTTATTCGGATCTTCTATCAGCTGATCTCGTCCTTCCCCCTCTCTGTGTCCACCTGCTTCTCTTCCCTTTCTCTGTCCACTTCCTCATCTCTTCCTCATCTCTCTCTCAGTCCATCTCCTCCTCCATTTTCTCTGTCCAAACATTCGTCCCTCCACTCTCTGTCCATATCCTCACCTTTTACTTGTGTCCATTCCCCCTTCCCCTCTCCATTTCCCCCTCCCCCTATCTGTTTCAGTCTTCTCCTCCCCCTACTCTGTCTGCTCTCCTCCTTCCCTCTCCTCCACCCCTTATTCTCTCCCCACGTTATCAGTTCCACCCCAGTAGGACTTTGCTGCTCCTTTCTCCCACAATATTTCTTTCTAGATAGTAAGAAACATGTGTACCAAGTTTGATGGAAATCGAACCAGACCTTTAAGAAGATCTTTTTAACCGTGACTTTGCCAGCGTACATACACGTCACGTAATTTCGCATATGTTTAACATATTTCACACATATTTGTACATATAAGTATTTCACCCGAATCTCTAGCAAATTTCGCCCTGCAGTTTCGTTTTCACGCAGCGAAGTGTTTAATTCGAAAATACGGATTCTTAATTCGGCGAGGAAGAAACCCGAGGGAGGGCTAGACCAATGAGCATCTGGTACAGTTCTTGACGTCATACCCCTTGCTATGTGTCTTATAATCATATACTTTAGTGGGTTCATCCAGTGATATATGTCTGCGAAATGTGTTGTGAATAGAGTTATTAGCGAAAGGAATTAATAAATTAAAAGGTCTTGTCTGATACGGCATTTTTACTACATGAGCAGTTAAAACGCTGTGTGATAAACTCTCTTCCTTTCATCATTTTGTGGTACATGCGAGCGAGAAAGTCTGGTAAAGATTTGAAATTACGTTTAAAGATGAATCAATGTTACTAAGTCCTGTTATTCTCGTACACTAGATGAAAATAGTCTGGCTCTACATTTCTTTCTCACTCCTACCCACACCCCATTGAGAGCTACATGACTGTTACCCGCATAGCGATTACTTCCAGACAGTAAGTGATGGGTGTTACGAATTTGGTTGAAACAAAATCAGTGATGTAATGAGATATCTAATTTATAGTACGTTTGGATTATATACAATGCATAAAGTTATAAATTTTGTGTCGATATGTGACAAACGACTTAACATCAATGTAAGAAGTGCTTGCCCTGTGAGCAATAAGTAATACTAATATCAGTGGAAGACAAATTTTAGGCCATCATCTTCGTACTGACTTCATGTCAGACGTTGCTGATCATCTGAGCAGAGATGGTCATTCCATCTGCTGGCGTCTCGATCATTTAACCACTGTAATAGTCAATTTTTCTAACTTCCAATCTTTACCATGAGGATCTGTGGACAAAGTTCAAAACCAGCGTACAATATGTATTGGATGAGTATGTGCCAAGCAAAATCGTAAGAGATGGAAAAGAGCCACCGTGGAACAACAACCGAGTTAGAAAACTACTGCGGAAGCAAAGCGAACTTCAAAGCCAACATAAACGTAGCCAAAGCCTTGCAAACAAACAAAAATTACATGAAGCGAAATGTAGTGTGAGGAGGGCTATGCAAGAGGCGTTCAATGAATTCGAAAGTACAGTTCTATTTGCTGAATTGGCAGAAAATCCTAAGAAATTTTGGTCTTATGTCAAAGCGGTAGGTGGATCAATACGAAATGTCCAGACACTCTGTGACCAAAATTGTACTGAAACAGAGGATGACAGACTAAATGCCGAAATACTAAACGTCTTTTTCCAAAGCTGTTTCACAGAGGAAGACTGCACTGTAGTTCCTTCTCTAGGTTGTCGCACAGGTGACAAAATGGTAGATGTCGGAATAGACGACAGAGGGATAGAGAAACAATTAAAATCGCTCCAAAGAGGAAAGGCCGCTGGACCTGATAGGATACCGGTTCGATTTTACACAGAGTACGCGAAGGAACTTGCCCCCCTTCTTGCAGCGGTGTACCGTAGGTCTCTAGAAGAGCGTAGCGTTCCAAAGAATTGGAAAAGGGCACAGGTCATCCCTGTTTTCAAGAAGGGACGTCGGAGAGATTTGCAGAACTATAAATCTATATCTCTGACGACGATCAGTTGTAGAATTTTGGAACACGTATTTTGTTCGAGTATAATGACTTTTCTAGAGACCAGAAATCTACTCTGCAGGAATCAGAATGGGTTTCGATAAAGACGATTGGGTGAATCCCAGCTTGCGCTATTCACCCACGAGACTCAGAGGGCCATAAACACGGGTTCCCAGGTAGATGCCGTGTTTCTCGACTTCCGCAAGGCGTTTGATACAGTTCCCCACAGTCGTTTAATAAACAAAGTAAGAGCATATGGACTATCAGACCAATTGTGTGATTGAATTGAAGAGTTCCTAGATAACAGAATGCAGCATATCATTCCCAATAGAAAGAAGTCTTCTGAAGTAAGAGTGATTTCAGGTGTGCCGCAAGGGAGTGACGTAGGACCATTGCTATTCACAATATATGTAAATGACCTCGTGGATAACATCGGAAGTTCACTGAGGCTTTTTGCGGATGATGCTGTAGTATATCGAGAGGTTGTAACAATGGAAAATTGTATTGAAATGCAGGAGGATCTGCAACGAATTGACGCATGGGGCAGTGAATGGCAATTGAATCTCAATGTAGAAAAGCGTAAAGTGCTGCGAATACATAGATAGATAGATCCCTTATAATTTAGCTACGAAATAGCAGGTCAGCAACTGGAAGCAGTTAATTCCATAAATTATCTGGGAGTACGTATTAGGAGGGACTTAAAATGGAATGATCATATAAAGTTGATCGTCGGTAAGGCAGATGCCAGACTGAGATTCATTGGAACAATCCTAAGGAAATGCAGTCCGAAAACAAAGGAAAGTAGGTTACAGTACACTTGTTCGCCCACTACTTGAGTACTGCTCACCAGTGTGGGATCCGTACCAGATAGGGTTGATAGAAGAGATAGAGAAGACCCAACGGAGAGCAGCGCGCTCCGTTACAGGATCATTTAGTAATTGGGAAAGTGTTACGGAGATGATAGATAAACTCCAGTGGAAGACTCTGCAAGAGAGACGCTCAGTAGCTCGGTACGGGCTTTTGTTGAAGTTTCGATTCAAGCAGTATATTGCTCCCTCCTACGTATATCTGACGGAGAGACCACGAGGATAAAATCAGGGAGATTAGAGCCCACACACAGGCATACCGACAATCTTTCTTTCCACGAACGAGACTGGAATGGATGGGAGAACCGATAGATGTACTCAAGGTACCCTCCGCCATACACCGTCAGGTGTCTTGCGAAGTATAGATGTAGATGTAGATGTAGATACCTGCGAATTCAGTTGATTCCTCTCGGAATGAATGCGTATGCAACTTTCTGGGAGTATTTTACAATCTAATTCCCGCCACCTCGGTTTGTTTTAGTATCTCTTCGGTTCATACGAGTTAATTGTGATAACAGTGGTAGCAGCGTTCGCTTTCTTCCGCGAGGCTGCGTAAGGTTTAGTTGTTTGGCTACGCGAGGGTACCAGAGAGCGAGGTCATCAGTCCCATCGGATTAGGGAACGATGGAGAAGGAAGTCGACCGTGCCCTTTCAACGGAACCATCTCGGTATTTGCCTAAAGCCAGTTCGGGAAATGACGGAAAGCCTAAATCAGTATGGACCAACGCGGATTTGAACCGCCGTCCTCCCGAATGCGAGTCCAGTGTGCTAACCACTGCGCCCCCTCTCTCGGTAAGCGTTTGGGAGGCGTCACGCGTTTCCACAGGCTATAAAAACCAACTGCTCCGTGCTGTGACAGAAGACCTAAAATTACGCTCGATCAGCCTTGTTGCTTGTGTTTTGCTCTTTTTTCAGAGGCCATTGGCTCCCTCTTGGGCTGATACGGCGGCTGATGCGGGGGTCGGAGCGACGGGACGTATTTCACGCCCGGCGTCGGAAAAGCGCGCGCCGGTGCTCCCGCAAAGCGGAATTAAGAGCGGAAAATCGATGGCCGCTCGCAGCCCGTGACTTACGGCCGCAGGAAAATTGAAGACACGCTGGGGCGCCGGGCGACCCGCCAAGTTTACCGCACGGAATAATCCTCGGGCCGGCGCTAGCAGGCGGGCCGAGATGCGCGGGAAATACACGGGCCGGCGCGGACCGATAATTCCTCCATCGGACCTCCGTCCGTGGCTCCTGTAGAGAGACAGGTGGCGAGGAGGTGTGGCTACCGGAACAGAGACATAGCTGTGTGGGGGATCCCGAAGTCTTTCTTCGTCTCTCTGCTTGCAACACTGAGCTACTCGCAAATAGTGCGTATACATACGTTAGAATTTATATTTCTTACTTTAGTACATACTGTTAGCCCGCCCGGCTAGCCGCGTGGTCTAACGAGCTGCATCCCGAGCGGATCTGCCCGGCAGATTAGTATCGAGGTCCGGTGTGCTGGCCAGCCTGTGGATGGTTTTTCATGCAGTTTTCCATCTGTCTCGGCGAATGTGTGCTGGTTACCCTTGAAACCTTCCCGTCTCCTCTATATCTATTTTGTTACGCAATCTTCTACAAGAACCTATGAAACCTTCCCTTAGGATTTCTATCTCTTCCTTAATAATAACAAATGAAATCTTCCATTTTAAATTTATTCTCTTTCTCAATCTTCGCATACAAATTAAATTGCTGCTTATTAAAACTGATTTTCTGATTATTTCGACGAAATGTAGAAAGTGTCGTCGTCGTGGCCCTCAGTCGTTACCTTCAATGACCCTAAACTGTTTCTAACCTTTTTTACTGTTATTGTATCGCCATCTGACTGCTACATCGAACTGCGACGTGAATATACATACTGTTTTACTATCCTTTATTAGCTGCTGGTGGTCTGTCATAATAAGTGGCTGTATTTTTTACCAAAGCTGACCTTAATCTTTAATAGCAAAGCTGACGTTATTACTTAATTAATTTGACTGACGTTACGTAATTCATAGTTAAACTTTTTCTTGACAACAATATAATTTTGCAAAATTTTTCGTTGATGGTTTTTGGGATGGATTATAATCAGTAATGCAATATTGCTGGCAAAAATTAATTATATTCTGAATGAAATGATTTTACAAACGTTCAAATGGGACTTACGTTTTACAATAATCTTACAACTAGCACTGCGTAAAGATACCTTCAATAGTCTTGAGTTTCTCAAAAAAAATGATTCAATAATATTGGTTCTTCTTATAATAATAGTTAGCTGATGTCTCTGTACATCCGTTTATAATCTCTTGTAAATCATAGCTGGTGGCTGGCAGGGACACCGCTCCTCTCAACCTCTCCCTTCAGACCTGCTACCGACACGCTTCACTTCTCGCTTGCTACTGACTTCCTACGAACGCTAAAGTGCGGTTTCTGCCGCCAACAATGCTTTCTGGTGCAGGCAATCCCTGCTACCATTACAAAATGCATCAATGCGCGGTCTTTCCCGCTCTTTTCTTAAAATGTATCCATACGCGGTCTCTCCCGCCCTTTTTAAAATTATATCAATGTGCGGTCTCTCCCGCCAACAATACTTTGGTACAGACATTCCCTGCTACCACAATTATTTCCAACATGACAAATATTAATTATTTCTAGTTAATCCTATTAATAAAATGTAAACATCTTTCATAAATTGTGGTTTGACAATAGAGAATTGAAATATACACGCCTTACACCCTTATACCACCTCAGTTACATTCTGTCGGCGAGTGCTGCGAAAACTCTGTCTCTTTGTATGCGTACACAGTAATTGCTCTACCACTCAAACATTTGGGGTTACACTCGTGTCTGGTATGAGACGGTCGCGGGGGGGAAGTGGAGGAGGAGGCGGGGGGGGGGGGGGGGTTCCACTGGGGGCCGAACCGCACAATAACCCTGGATTCTGTGTGGGGCGAAGGTGGGGTGGGTGGACTGCTGTGGCCTGTTGTGGGGTTGCGAACCACTGTGGGCTACAGCGGGATGAAGCCTCTGTGCCGTTTCTAGGTCCCCGGTTCAATCCACACAATACACAATTCACACATACTGATAACAAACGTAAAAGAACTATCAGCATCATTTTTCGAATAATATTTCATTTTAATCATCAAAAAAGTTTTGAAAAATGTTGGTGACTGAGTTTGTGGGTGTTCTGCAGCTTTAACCTTCATCAGTCACCGAAATGTAGTGGTATGTTGTTGTTGTTGTTGTTGCGGTCTTCAGTCTGATAATTGGTTTGGTGCAGCTCTCCAGGCTACTCTATCCTGACCTCTTCGTCGCCGAATAACTACTGCAACCTACTTCCGTTAAAACCTGCTTACTGGTTCATGACTAGATATCGCTCCACAAATTCTCCGTCCTCTTAGTCCACAGCTCGGGGTCTAGTGGCTAGTATTTCTGCCTCTGGATCACGGCGTCCCTGGTTCGATTGCTGGCCAGGTATGGGGTTTTCTGAAGTGTCGGCAGAAGTGCCAACACCGTGTTGTTTGAGGAAGCCGAAATGCACGCTATAAGCTCACGCAGGATGGCGTGAGGTCTGAAACAGGATACTTAATGAATGCTATAAAGAAAAGTACGTAGCTTCTGGAATACTTAACTTTAATCCATCATTTGTATATCGCTCTTGACGATACAAGTTAGACTCTTTAGATACATGCAATATAATGCTAATGGCGCCTTGCTAGGTCGTAGCCATTGACTTAGCTGAAGGCTATTCAAACTATCTTCTCTGCGAATGAACGAGGCTTCGTCAGTGTAGTCGCTAGCAAGTCGTCCGTACAACTGGGTCGAGTGCCAGGACGCCTCTCTAGACCTGCCGTGTGGCGGCGCTCGGTCTGCAATCACTGATAGTGGCGACACGCGGGTCCGTCGTATACTAGCGGACCGCGGCCGATTTAAAAGGCTACCACCTAGCAAGTGTGGTGTCTGGCGGTGACACCACATTTTCTCTGCCCGGGGACCCGATCTTTGTGATTATTTCATCATCATTATCATTCGTGACAATGGCTAGATTGGACTGTGTAAAATTTGGACTGTGTACACGTCCCCAAACTGACTATTGGCAAACTGCCTGTTGACTATCTCGGGTTCTTCGGGAGACGTTCTTCTGACGATTTTTCTGACGCTTCACCAGCACGAGTGGCTCGTATTGTCAAAGCCTCACTTTGTAAACGTAAGAGGTTTGGTACTGTTACGCCGGTGACTCCTTCGTTGTGTGGAGCAATGGCGATGAACAGCTCAGTGACTTCCTAAGACAATTGAGCAGTCTCTGTGCCAACATAAAATTTACCGTGGAAGAAGAAAAGGACAAGCAATTAATATTTCTAGATATGCTGGTCACAAGGATGGTGAAAACTTGGAACAGAGCGTGTATCGAAAACCAACACACACTGACCGATACCTGCACAAACTGTCAAATCACCATCCGAGCCAGAAAAGAGGCATGATTAATAAGCTGGTAACAAGAGCAGGACGAATATGCGAGCTACAGCACCTCAGACTGGAAAGTGTTCTGAGGATCAATGGGTACTCCACAAGTTATATTAGAAGTATAACAGAGTCAAACACTCAACGAAGTGACACCTCAGAAAAGAAATGTCGGATACTGTCTTCCTACCGTACATTCCCAGAGTGACGGACAGAATCAGTCGTACATTACGCAAACACGCGTAAAGGCTATTTACAAACCAACGAAGACGGTAAAAGAGTGTCTCAGTCGAGAAAAAGGATCCACTTGCAATGTTAGGAATATACCGCATACTATGTATTTGCGGGAAAGTTTATGATGAAATGACTGGACGATTAGTCAACACCAGGATCACAGAACATAGGCGACACTGCAGATTGGGGCAGGTGGAGAAGTCGACAGCGGTGGAGCATGCGTTGTGTGAGACCGACCACATAGTGAAATTCGCCAACTTCTGGCTGTAGAGAAGAGCTATCATAACCGTTTGTTCAGAGAAGCTATAGAAATACACGAGCTCTACAATAGCTTCAACAAAAACGAAGAAAGTCTCAAGGTAAACGGATCCTAGCTTCCCGTGCTGCGACGAACGACCCTTGCAGTTAGCAAGAGGAGAACCGCATCGGAAATGACTACGGAGAGGCCCTTGGACGTTGCCGCACGAGGTACATAATTATAGTCTGCGGCCACGAGCTCCAGTCCTCCACCAGCAATTGGGGGAGAAGCTTTAATAATACCAGCCACTCGTGTTGGCGAAACGTAAGGTGAAACTTTGGAAAAATCATCAGACGAACGTCGGCCGAAGAATCTTACACTGAAGCCAATGGGCAGCTAGTCAACTAGTGGCCACGAAAGCCGTAATAATTTTGTAAACTAACTATGCGTCGATTTCTCAAGAATTATCCTATAAATCGATCCCTTTTATTAATCAGTTCCGCAGTTTTATTCAGTAGCCCCTCACTTCTCGATCTACCAATCTAATCTTCAGCATTTTGCTGAAGCACCACAATTCCAAAGCCTCATTTTCTTCTTGTGGAAACTGATGATCGTGCACGTTTCCGTCTCGTATACAGCTACACTCCAGAGGGATAACTTCGGAAAAGACTTCGAAAAACTTATATTATACGTTTACAGATTCCTCTTTTTCATAAGTGTTTTTCTTCCCATTGCCTGCTGACATTACATATCCTTTCTATTTCGGCCATCGTCAGTTAACTTGCCGCCCAAATAGCAAAATTAGGCCTAATATATTAATTTTAATGACTCATTTCCTAATTTAATTCCTTCAGCATCACCTAACTTAAACCGCCTACAATCCATTACACTTGCTTTGCTTTTGTTCCTCTTATAAAATGTTTCTAAGACGCTGTACTCTCCATTCACCTGCTCCTCCAAGTTCTAATCTGACATAATTACGATGTGTTAGTCAGACATCACAGTTATTATTTCTTGTCTTGAACTTTAATTCAATTGCCATATTTCTTCTTTGCTTCCTTTACTACTTGTTCAATGTACAAGTTGAATAATATGGGGGAGAGGCTGCAATTCTGTCTCAATCCCTTCCCAGCTACCACTTCCCTCCCGACTCTTACAACTGCTTTCTAATTTCGATATAAGTCGTAAAAACATTTCGCCCCTTTCTACTTTCAGAATTTCTCAGTGTAGTCCAGTCAACTTTGTCAACAAATACTATAAATAACCTATCTTCTAAGATATGGAATAGAATCGGTATTGGGCCGGGTATTCCTAAATTCTCTCGGAACTTGGGCTGATCTTCGCGGAGTTTGGTTTCTACCAGTTTTCCCTTTCTTCTCTAAATAATTCGTATCAATGTTGTTCAACCATGACTTATTTGAGTGATTATTTTTTACTTTTCACATTTATCGGCACCTCTCTCCTTTATCATTTGGATTAATACACTTTATTAGAAGTCTGAAAGAATTTCTCCTTTGTCATACAGGAGGAACAACAAGGTGGAATAATACTGTCAGGGCTGGCGCTATGTTAGTATCGTTGAACAGTTTCTCCCTCGTAATGAGTCAAAATCCAGAACAAGAGACGGTGGTCGGTCGCGATACTCTTTCAAGCGCAGTGATGACGTAAGCAACTTCGTTTGTCACTGCTCGTAATGGCGGAAGGCTGTGCGTGCCGAGATACTTGTGAATATCCCCGACTCCACCTTGTTGCAAGCTACAGCCATACTCGTGCTTCAGGTCTCGATGGAGATTCTTATACTCTAGGTTTTTTACCTTCCTGAGTGTGTGGGAAAGTGCTGGAACCTACAGAAATAAATGAACACTTTTGTACTTACACTGTTTACATTTCGTCAAACATTTTTTTAACTTATAGAACCGATTCCTTTTATCATGCAAAAGTTTTAAGGCCAGAAGAGAACATAGGAAGTAAAAGGAACTGACACCTGAAGTTGTGAAAGTTCAGCGTCTCCCTAGGGATGGGGAAAAAAAACGACCAGTTACAAGCGATATCGATTTTTTTTTTTTTTTCAAGTTTGTGGTAAATTCTGTGGGACCAAACGGCTGAGGTCATCGGTCCCTAGGCTTACACACTACTTAATGTAACTTAAACTATCTTATGATAAGGACAACACACACACCCATCCCCAACGGAAGACTCGAACCTCCGACTGGACGGAGCCCCGCGAACCGTGGCAAGGCGCCTGAGACTGCACGGCTACCCCGCGCGGCACGATTCCGATATTTTAGTTCTGAACAACCGTTATTTTTTGGGATTTGTTTGGTCTCGGTTGTAGCAGGTGTTCTTTTATTTTTTACTAAGAACCGAGAAGAAAACGAAATACCAATTAGCCATAGCAACAGTGGTAACTTTTTTTTAAAAAAAGGAGTAATTTTTATTAGTAAAACCTGCGTTGGTTTGAATTATTGCGCTATTATAGAAAATGAGAAAAGTAATCAGTGCTATTTAATAACAAAAACGAGCAACAAATATACGGCCTAAGAATTGGTACAGCACTGCAGAGACAATCATGTATCTGTTGCTGTGTGTCGTGGTTTAAGGTACGTGTGTGTGTGTGTGTGTGTGTGTGTGTGTGTGTGTGTGTGTGTGTGTGTATGCAGCGTGCAAGGCCTGCCCCACATGCTTTGTGTGGTAGTTTTTCGCTGTTGTCGCCGGACATCCGTTGTCTTGCAGGATTGCTCCAACCCTAGCCTGGAAATAATTTTACGAAGTGACGTAGCAGTGAAGCTTTATTTGCTTTAAAAGATTACAAATTTGTCAATTATGTCTACAAAATAATAAAAGGGGAAGGAGATTATGGTAACAGTAACAAATTAAAAACTTAACAACTGTTATTTTACAGTAATTAATAAAAATTGAAAGTAGCTGATCTGCTATCTGTGTATACATAATATGCCTTTATCTGCTTGTAGCTCTTAAAACGGGATGATTAACACGGAAAACAGGTTCTTCAACCTCGGTTTTCACCCGATGGCACTGGCTATTCGTAATGCACAAATGGTGGTATTATTACCGATTTTACAACATGATTTTGAGCAGCATGTCAAAAGATTAGAATCAATAGGAGAATACTGGTGATCTTTTTTTTTCTATTCAGCCACTTATCACTTTCTGAGAAAAGCAGCAGTCGGTGAAAGAACGAAGTTTTATTTGGATATTTAATTTAGTATTTCGGATTCTATGTATCTTGAATCTGAGAGAATCAAAAGTTTTCAATTTTGGTCCGTTTTCTACGTCTTTTACAGTAAATGCACTGAAGAGCCAAAGAAACTGGTACACCTGCCTAATATCGCAGAAGAGCCGCAACACGACATGGCATGGACTCAACTAACGTCTGAAGTAGTGCTGGAGAAACTGACACCATGAATCCAGCAGGCCTGTCCATAAACCCGTCAGAGTAGGACGGGGCGCAGATCTCTTTTAAACAGCACGTTCATTTCTGGGGAGTCTGGTGGTCAGCGAAAGTGTTTAATCGCAGAAGACTGTTCCTGGAGCCATTCTGTAGCACGTCTGGACGTGTGGAATGTCGTAGGAATTGCCGAAGTCCTTCGGAATGTACATTGGACATGAACGGATGAACGGATCAGACGGGATGCTTATGTACGTGTCACCTGTCAGAGTCTAATGTAGACGAATCAGGGGTCCACATCACTCCAAATGCACACGTCCCACACCATTACAGAGCCTCCACTAGCTGGAACAGTCCCCTGCTGACATGCAGTGTTCACGGATTCATGATGCTGTCTCGCCGCGCGGGATTAACCGAGCGGTCTAGAGCGCTGCAGTCATGGACTGTGCGGCTGGTCCTGGCGGAGGTTCGAGTCCTCCCTCGGGCATGGGTGTGTGATTTTCTCCTTAGGATAATTTACGTTACGTAGTGTGTAAGCTTAGGGACTGATGACCTTAGCAGTTAAGTCCGATAAGATTTCACACACATCTGAACATGAGGCTGTCTCCATATCCGTACGCGTCCATCTTCTCAATGCAATTTGAAACGAGTCTTGTCCGCCAAGGCATATGTTTCCATTCATCAAAATTCCAATGTCGGTGTTGACAGGCCCAGGTGAGGCGTAAAGCTTTGTGTCGTGCAGTCATCAAAGGTACACGAGTGGCTTCTAACTCGGAAAGCCCATATCGATGATGTTTCGTTGAATGCTTCGCACGCTGACACTTGTTGATGACCCAGCATTGAAATCTACAGAAATTTGCGGAAGGGTTGCACTTCTGTCACGTTGGACTATTCCTGATATTCACGGCACACTTATGAAATGGTCGTACGACAAAATCCACCCTTCATCTAAAACTACAATACACTACTAAAACCTACCAATATTACAGATACATTATGTATATTCCCAGTGACGTCAGAATAACGAGAAACAAATGTTCAATGAAAATCCTTGAGACGTGAAAGAAAAGAGGTCAGATTTATACACTGAAACAAAAATTAAAATTTCCGAAAATGAACAAGTTGAAAAGGAGACAGCTACTGTAAGGCAAGATGATTAAGGACGACAGTCATTACATATTAAATCAGGTTCCATGGGGGAGAAAAATGTTACCTGTTGGCGAGGTAAGGAAAAACATAATATAGTTATTCATAACAGAAGACATAATACGAGGTAGGTGTTACATTTAGAGTATTGACAGGATAATTTAAAAACATAGCTGCCGGATAGTGTAAAGAAGAAAAGAAAGATTGTGAAACAACGAGGAGCTGTTGGAAAGTGCGGTAGAAGTGAGTGGCAGTCAGCAATAAATGTACTGAAGTGTTTATATGGACTCCTGAAGACCAAAATCGATAAATGAGGAAGGGTAATGTACATAATTTATCTGGATTTTCTTTTTTCCTTTTATTAAAAAAAGACTGCGTTTTTCCTTGATATCGTGGGACTTATTCCAACAATAGTCGCAAGTGTACATTCGACAGCGCTTGATGGTAATTACTTAGGATCGCTCAAGAGATATAATTGTAAAATAAAGCCCTAAGAGTTGCTAGCAAACGATATATATCCCATTTACTGTTGTAGATTATGTAGAGCGGCAGACGTATGAGAAGTCTTAAACAACTAGTAATCTGTAAAGACAATGTGTGGAAATAATATTAAGAACGGATTTATATGTATAATGGGTAAGAGGATGGAAGGTATTAAGAAGGTGATGTAATACTTCACATGCGAATGACAAATGGCTCTGAGCACTATGGGACTTAACAGCTATGGTCATCAGTCCCTGCGAATGACATGCAGGCAGTCTAACAACAACATGTAACATTCCGAAAAGCGAACAAACACTTCTCATAATTTAAGCAGCTGTCACATTAGTTTGCATTAAGCCATATGTGATCGAAACTACGAAAACGCGCTTTTTAACTGCTGCATTTCACTCACTGCCGATGGATTAATGAACTTTCGCAGTAAATAACAGGAGACTGTCTGCGATATCCAGTTAGCGAATTACAAAAACAGAGCGGCTAATTCACTTCAAATGGCCCCTGTCGTGAAAAGTGATGATACACAGGACTGGCCGTAATTTACATATTTAAATTGATTACGCTTTAATTAACTTTTCAGACAATGACTCCTCCTCTGCCGCATGCGCGCGCACGCCTTCGGGCGGCACTAAAATTAACTCTGGAAAGCTTTACAAATGAAATTAAACAAACAGCAAAATCACACACACACACGCGCACGAGCGCGCGCTCGCTAGCGCTCGACTTTGCTCCGCGGGGGTTGAAAGTACGCCATTAGCGGTAATTCCCGCCAGCCCACTGAAGCAGAGTCGACAGTTATGGGTGTCTGCTCGGAGCGCGTTTGCTGAGGAGGTGGAAAAATGGGTGCTGCGCCTGCCACGAGCTGAAATCTCATTAACTCTTTTAGAATATTCTATTACTTTTTCTGACTCTAATTACCGTTAAATTGTGTCGACTGTCGGACTCGAAAACGTTCACAACCAATTTAGCCTCTTCGTCAATTACTCGTGTTTCAACTGGTCTTCAAACTGATGAAAATTTGACTTCGAAACAACTTGTAAAAGGCAGGATTCGCAACAGTTTGGTCCAATTTGTACTGTGTTTTTGAGTAAGTAATACTATCGAACATCTTCTCCTCCTTCTTGTGCCTCTGTCCCATGTCGGTATATGATTGGCATGGTTACAACTAGGTTAACTGACGGGTTGGAGTGATGCCCTTCCTACCGCTACCCAACTTTCCCCCAGAGCGTAACGTGTGTGTCTGCGTGTAGTGATACTCATGTGAAAATGAGCGAAAGTATTCTAAATGTTTGCGAGTCGTGTAACTGAGGATTGGATTGGATTGTTTGGAGGAGAAGACCGGACAGCGAGGTCATCGGTCTCATCGGATTAGGGAAGGAAGCCGGCAGTGCCCTTTCAAAGGAACCATCCCGGCATTTGCCTGGAGTGATTTAGGGAAATCACCGAAAACCTAAATCGGGATGGCCGGACGCGGGATTGAACCGTCGTCCTCCCGAATACGAGACCATTGTGCTAGCCACGTGTAACTGAGGTTCAAGTGGCTCTAAGCACTATGGGACTTAACGTCTGAGGTCATGAGTCCCCTAGAATTGGAACTACTTAAACCTAACTAACCTAAGGACATCACACACAGCCATGCCCGAGGCAGGATTCGAACCTGCGACCGTATCAGCAGCTCGGTTCCGGACTGAATCGCCTAGAACCGCTCGGCCACAGAGGATGGCTGTAACTATGGCAGGCTTTGGTTACCAGGCAAGTAGTCACCTAGTGGGATGTGGGAAACCGCCTCAAACCCACTCCACGCTGGCCGGCACACCAATTCGCCTGATGGATCTGGTCTGGGGCTGGCGCACCTAACCACCCCGGAAGCGGCGTTTTTACACACACGACGTTTTTAATAACGTTCAAGATCTCATGGTCAACATCATCTAACTGAGAAAGTATCAGAAACATCTAAAGCTCAGAAGGTTCACAAGAGGCCATCGACTGCGAACCATACGTGAAGATATTAGTAACAGATGGCATATCATTTCTTAGAGAACGTGGTTCAAGATGAAACAGCTAAATAACAGCCGACCGTGATTTCATGCTACTTTTCTATGCACCGCCGGATTCAGCCAATGGCGCTTTAAATCTGACAATGGCCAGCATAAAAACTGAATTATATTGGAATAAATAATAATCTGTGATTTTGACTGTTTTATTAAGTGACAAGATGGCATATCACGATGAGAGGTTGTACATCTGCATATATTTTGCAATAAATATTTATTTAACACTCCCAGTTCCATACTTCACCAATGGTTACTAGTTTCTTAACTCAGCATATTGAGGCCTCATAAATCATCATCTGCCAAAGATAATTTTTTCGTAAAAGAACTATCATAAATTGTTCCTCTTAATTTAAAGATTACGACTGAGTTCTATTACAAGACTTTTTTATTCGTGATTTATTAAATCTAAAGATGTCTACCAAGCGATAGAAGCTAGAAATCATTTGTGACAGTTTGCAACTCTGGTGTAAAACTTAAATTCTCTTAAGGACTTTGGTATTATCGTGTCTCCTGTTCTCTGACTTCATCGTTCAGAACATTGATCCTCGCTCTGACGTATGAGGTCACAGGGCAAAAATCTGTAAAAACAGGGTGTCATACATTGTTGGCGTTCTTTTTTGGGTATTCATTTCTTAACGAGCACTTCTTGATCTTTTTATTGTCTTCATGAAAGTTTGCGACAGCCCATTCCATGAGTCATGATGAACAGCAAAACAGGACTCAATCAAACTGACTTTGTATCATTCTAGTCGGGTTTTAAATGTACAAATTTTCCAGTACTTCAGACTCAAAACTGATGTTCAATACCTTATTATACTCTTTTCATTGAATTACGTAATAAATGGTTCCGGATTCGGGCGAGTATTGTCAAAAACGACGTCGCAGATTTTAGACTGTTTAGTTCTTATTTAAAATAAAATATTTATTGAAAATAAAATATTCATTTATCCCACACGTTTGTAAACCCGAGGTATAAGTTGTTTCTAATGGGGTAAATATCCACTGCTAAATTAATTTTTTTCTGGCTACAAAATATGTATAGATGATAAGCTTAATCACTTAGTTATTTGAGCGTTAGACAGGTCCAAGAAAAACGCAACTGAATGCGCGCTCTTAAGGATCTGAGATATGGGATACACGTTGGAAAATTTTGCGAGATCAGATGGTCTGTGAATAACACATCTGTCTCCTTAACTAGGTAATTAAGAAATAAAAAAGTCCCTTGATAACATTTGAACAAGGCTCTTTCCTCGACACTGGTAGGTGTGAACTTGCCTGCCTATTCCCCTCCACATGTATAGGGTGACACAATAATTCGTTAACGGTTGAAAATTCATAACTTCACGGAATAGGTCAATAGAGCTTGACACGATAAGGGGTTTTATGGAAACCAAAAATAGTTCACAAAAAAGTATGACCAACGTATGGTATTTCATATGACCCAAAAGCAATAATTAACATAACAACAGATTTTCAGTAAAGACGATGTTCTTTATAGCAAGTGTTCAGTATGACCAACATTTGGCATTTCATATGACACAAAAGCAATAATAGCATAACAACAGATTTTTGTAGTAGAGACGATATTCTTTACAAAATGTGTTCAGTATGTCTGCCGTGATTCATCGACAGTGCCTGTAGTCGAGGGACAATGTTCTGAACAGTGCTGTACAGCATATCAGTAGGTACAGTGAGGAACTGCCGCCGGATGTTTATACCATTCCTAATGAGGTCGGACGATCACGGTAGACTTGCGACTTTAGGTAGACCCACTGTGGTGTCACCGCCAGACACCACACTTGCTAGGTGGTAGCCTTTAAATCGTCCGCGGTCCGTTAGTATACGTCGGACCCGCGTGTCGCCACTATCAGTGATTGCAGACCGAGCGCCGCCACACGGCAGGTCTAGTCTAGACTCCCTAGCACTCGTCCCAGTTGGACAGCCGACTTTGCTAGCGATGGTTCACTGTCTACATACGCTCTCATTTGCCGAGACGACAGTTTAGCATAGCCTTCAGCTACGTCATTTGCTACGACCTAGCAAGGCGCCATATTCAGTTACTATTCTGAACCGATAATATTGTGACTCGTGTACCGTCAAGAACGACGTTCATCATTAATGGATTAAAGTTAAGTATCAAACTATTCACGTCCGCTTTCTGAATTCTAATTCCTTGTCATGTTCCAGACCTCACGTCAGTATAGTCCTTCCCTCCTCACGCCAGCCTGCGTGAGCTAAAACGCGTGTATTTCGGCCTCCTCTAGTAACACGGTGTTGGCTCCTCTGGCAACACAACACCCACAACCAGTAATCGCCCGGAATGAAGTGTGAGGACCTGGTAGGTCAAGCATGGCGGACGTGGCGACTCAGCAAGCGAACCTTACCTCAAGAGATATTTCACACGTGAAGCAATACAGGATGGGGTGCTATCCTGCATAAAAGTCGTACCTTCTAGCAGGTGTTTTCTGCCACGCTGGAATGATTTGTCTCCCACTTCAAATACAGCTCATTTTATACACGATTCTCAAACAGTGTCACTGAAATGTAGCTGCCCAACATCATCTGATGGCCAATTTTTGCACTCATTTGTGATGTCAATAAAACTACATCTCATTTCAGGAATATGTGTCAATGTTCACTTCTCTGCCTACATTATTCCATGAAATAGCGCATTTTCAAATGTCGATCGACTTTCCTCTACGTTTAAACACTTAATATTTCGAAGACTAATGTCTTTGTTTTCTAAAATATTTGTGCAATGAGTTTAAGCTACTGGAATGCAACATTTAATGGCTTTAACAAAACCCCGTTTACAGTTGTGATTGCAGTGGTCACGGGTCAACCGAGATTGCACCGTGAGTTAAACAAAACGTGTCGTCTGATCGGACGACTCACATTCTTTACTACACCAGATCGATGGTCGTGTCGGGATGAAAATCAAACCCGATTGAACACATCTGGGACGCTACCAGACACCAACTCAGCACCCAGAAACCGCCGGTCCGTAATTTATCTAAACTGCCTGATCTATGGGTAGACATCTGTTGCTAAATAACTCTGGAAAAATTCAAGGACTTGTCGAATCAGTGCTACGCAGAATCGCTACTGAGCTAACCAGGTAGTCATAATGTTTCGGCCCGCCATCGGGTGGTTATAATTAAACTTTTCCTATTTAAGACGTTATAACACGGAAAATAATTATCGTACGAGGACCAAACTTCGAAGCATTAATGTCAGTGACATGGGGAAGAGAAATAACAAAGAATCGATTCGTATGAAACACTTTTAATGTGCTACTTCGGTACAACACATGTACCGGCACCGTTACTGCTATAAAAGAGGCTCAATATGGCGCCCATTAGTGGCCAGAAGAGTCAGAATGCGCAGGATTGCATTCTGCACAGCAGAACGTAACATGTCCGTAGGTATGCCGGCTATCTCTCTTGATATGCTGCTCTTCAGATCAGCACATTTGTGAATGTTCCCCTGGTAAACACTGTCCTTCAGGTAGCCCCACAACCGGAAATCGCAGGCAGTGAGATCAGGTGGTCGTGCCGGCCAAGCATTTGGAGTCGATCGGCTGATAATTCGATCGTTTGCAAATGTGCTTCGGAGAAGCAGGTGAACTTCCCAAGCGAAGTTCGGTGGGCCCCCATATCTTGCATGAAAACTCTTAAGTTTAATGCATATCTCTCCGGTAGGGTGTATATGACGTGATGGTGAGGCGTATCGCAGTAACACTGGCCAGTCACACAGCACGTCTTTGATCCTTGAGCGCCAACCTGTACAAAAAATAATAGGTCAATGATGAAGGTAGCCGTGAAGTCACACCATACGGTGACACGTTCACCATACAGAGGACCTTCATGCAAAGTGCCTAGATGTGAAGATCCTCACACTCGGCAATTTTTTGTGCCCACTTCACCCATTAGAGAAAAATGAGTTTCGTCTGTCCATAGGTCGGTCCAGGGCCAGCCCTCGTCAGCTTCAGTCCCTGCGAGAAAATGGAAAGCGACGTCAACACTCGGTTGTCCGTTCTGTGGTGCAAGCTGCTGTACGACATGGATCTTTTACGGATACCATTTGAGAAGGGTCCCATACAGTGGACCACGGGATGTTCAACTTTCGTGACTGTCTGACGATCGGGAATTGCGCACAGCATTGTCTGCAAACCAACAGCGATTTCACAACCACCTGTGGTGCAACCGGTCGTCGTCCTCTTCCAGAAATGACGCCCAGTTCTCCAGTTGATTCGAATTACTTCATCATGCCCCGCACAGCAGATGGAAAAAAAGAGGACCCTTCCGTAATCCTTCCAGATATTTTCTAAGTGCAGCTCCAGCCTGTTGTTTTTATAATAGACCTTCACCAATAATGCCCTGATCCTTTTGTACAAGCTCATATTGAAACTTGAACAAGTGCACTGCGACTGGTCAGGTGTGTGAGACTATAAACTACGATGACTGATCACAGCACCTGATGGCCATAGTTGTAACTGGACGGTGGCGCTATGACGCACGGAAATCATGCATCCCGTACTCTGGACAATAATGCTACCAAATTTGGTACTCGTACAGTAATTAGCGAAATCTGGTTTCGCAGGGTAGAGCGGATCAGTTTGTGGGAAGGGGTCAAGGTCAACTACTGTTAGTTATACAAGAACACACACAACTTTATTGCTCAAACCAATGCACAGTTTTCTCTTTAAAACAACAAAGATCAGTTCACGGCTGAGGGCCCAATCACCTTCTCCAGAATAAGCTTGAATAATTGCTTTTAAAACACCAGGATTTAAAGCAACGGCTAAAGGCCTTACGCTGCAGTCATGGACTGTGCGGCTGGTCCCGGCGGAGGTTAGAGTCATCCCTCGGGTATGGGTGTGTGTGTGTTTGTCCTTAGGATAATTTAGGTTAAGTAGTGTGTAAGCTTAGGGATAAGCTTAGGGACTGACGACCTTAGCAGTTACGCCCCATAAGATTTCACACATATTTGAACATTTTTAAAGGCCTTACTTAAGCAAAATTACACTATCTTCTCGGCTAAAGGCCGAAATAACATTTCAGATCAGTTAAGGAATTCTTTAAATGCCAAGCATTTACATATTCTGGCTAAAGGCCACATTAAGGAAAATTCAAGATAATTCTTCGGCTGAAGGCCCAATAAAGAAAAAAAAAAAAAAGATTCTTTGCATGACAAAAGAGAGGCTTTAAGGGTAAGCATTTACACAGTACAACAGAAAAACGTCTTAAGAAAATTTGAAGCATCTTATCGGCTGAATGCCCAAACAATTACTCAAGAATAGTTAAAGACATCCATAAGATAAACATTTACAGTACACGGCTGTTTCAAGAATTCAAGATAGTTAAATGGGAGACCTTACATACAAGGATTTACATATTAAAACCACAGATTCTGAGACAAACAGGGCTGAAGGCCTAAATACAGAGCAACAGGATTTTTTAATGAAATACGGCTGAAGGTGTAATCTTAAAGTTGTTATGAAGTTCGGCTGAAGGCCATATACTAAACATAAAACAGACACAGTACCTGCGACCAAATAAAATGACAATCAGAAACAACAAACAGTGGTGTTCAGAAGCGCTCCAAGGGTCGGCCTGGGGAGGAAGCTCTAAGCACAGTTTAGGTGAGACAAGCAGCCAAGCGTAACAATAAACAATCGGATTCCTGCACGACCTACGGATGGCTCACGAACCAACCAACCATCTAATCAATTCTCTTCCACCCGACCAACAGCACGATAACAGAATTATGTCTTGATAATTGTTATATAAACACAGTCAAGGCGCAATAAACACTCAAAGAGAAAAGAGAACAACACCAAGTTGTCGAACTACACCCCGTGCCGGACATCATCAACACGGCGAGGAAAACACACTGACTTAAAACTGCGCTTACTACCAGGTCAGATAACCGGAACGTTAACGACCACAAGGCAGAAGATACCGTTGGTGCACTTCACTAATAAATCATAATCATTTCAAAGATTAAACACCATTCAGGGAGACGGCTTCAAAATTTTGCCGACTCCAACACACCATCACGTTGCTGCTTGCGGGGACAGCCCAGGATGCAACAACCAGCAATCAATGAAGAGATGTCACAACGGTTTAGCTTTCATGACAGGTTCATTGATTACTAAACTCCAGTATACATGTGCGGTAGGCGATGAACATAGCAGTTCTCACAGCTAGTGCCACACAACTCCGACCACGCATGCACGCCGCCAGCGGCCTCGGCCTGATGACACGCCGCAGAGACTTCATCGCTGCTCCGCCGCAACCGACCAACTGCACACACCGGGAAACGGTTACAAGATCAAATATACGTGAACCGAACGACCATCCAACGGTCGTTGCCACTCCAGTATTCTTAAGTCGGACACTCCAAGTCTATCGCGAGCGGTCGGCAAGTACTGGCTGTCCGCACCTCACTGGCGCTCCGTCCCCGACGCTCCTTCGTCCCCGACGGCTGCTCCGTCCCCGACTGCTGCTCCGTGCCGACTGACATCGAGGCACACGACGAGCCGGAAATACTATCGGTAGCTCCAGAGATAGTACGACAGAGCACTTGTCGATAAGCACTGCACCTGCCACTCTTGGGCTGGTAAGGCAGGAAGTTAGTGGCGCCAGTAAATGGAATAAGAAAACAAGGCGGCAGTACGGTAAGAGAAGATGACAAACAATAAACGGAATGAACACGAGCCGCGCAAGGCTCAATTACTTTCCATGTTATAACGTGTTAAATAAGGAAAGTTTAATTAGAATCATCCAGTATATAACGTAAACTTTGAAACAGAAAAAGAGTTAAAAATACAATCCATATATTGCACAAGAAAAGTGAGAACATTATACTCTGTGTGGCCCAGTAGTTTCCACCGGAATATATAAGTAGTATAGGGATTTATTGAGATATCACTACCTCACCACGAAATGACGCTGAAAAAACTAGAGATAATTTTATTGCATCGACACGCATCTTAAACTTTCATTTGCATAACAGTAAATCTTATCACCATAATTTACTTTAGCATCAACGCTGATGAACCTGATATGCTCAGATGCAGCTATATGACTTTATGACTGATTAAATGACAAACATACATTAAGTTGACGAGGGCATGGAATAACTCCTAATATCGAGTCGGGCCTTCTTTTGACAGCAGCTCAATTTGCCATAGATTCAACAAGTCGTTGGAAGTCCCCTGCCAAAATACTGAGCCATGGTGAATCTATACCAATCCATATTAGGGGAAAGTGTTGCAGGATTTTGTGCAGAAACTAACCTGTCGACTAAGTCCCACAAGTATTCGATGGAATTCAAGTCGGGAAATCTGGATGGCCATATTATTCGCTCGAATTGTCCAGAAAGTTCTTCAAACCTCATTCTTGTGGCCTGATGACATGGCGCATTGGCATCCATAAAAGATACCATCGCTGTTTCGGAATACTAAGTCCATGAAGGGCTGTAAATGCTCTCCAAGAAATCCAACACAACCATTTCCAGTCAATGATAAGTTCAGTTTGAACAGAGGGCCGAGTTCATTCCACGTAAACACAGCCCACACCATTATGGAGCCAACACGAGCTTGCAAATTGCCTTGTTGACAACTTGCGTCAATGGCTTCGTGGGGTCCGCGCGGCACTGGAATGCTATCATCAGCTCTTCCAAACTGAACTCGGAACACACCTGATGAGGTCACGATTTTCCAGTAATCTAGGATCCAACCGATATGCACTAGGCCAAGGGGAAGCGATGTCGCCCTCTTAAAAAGCCACTCGCGTCGGTCGTCTGCTGCCATAGCTTGTTAACGCCAAATTTCGCCACACTGTTCTAAGGGATATGTCCAACTTGATTTCTGTGGTAATTTCGCATACGGTTGCTTATCTGTTAGCACTGACAACTCTACGCAAACGCCGCTGCTATCGGTCGTTAATTGAATCCGGCTGGCCACTGCGTAGTCCGTGGTGAAAGGTAATGCCTCAGGCGTGGTATTCTCGAAGTCTTGCATCTCGGAATATTGAATTTCCTAACGATTTTCGAAATGGAATGTTCAGTATTACCACTCCGCGTTGTAATCTGTTAACCACCATCGCGCCGGTATAGTCAAGTCGGAAACATTTTAACATGAACCACCTCGGTACAAATAACAGCTCCGCCAATGTGCACTGCCCTTTTCTACTTTGCATACGCTTTGCTACCGCTATCTGTATGTGTGCATATCGCTCTCCAATGACTTTCGTCACCTAAGTCTAGAAAAGGTTGTGTTGCTAAAACAATGAAATTGAGGCGAACGTTAACGCCACTCGTGTATTAGACCTGTTCCGACAGGCCGATGGCTGCCTCTAAGGCAGTACGGGGAGCGGTCTTTGATAGTGGGACATGTCAGCAATTCCTCTAATTGTTATTGCCCGTAGATGAATACTGATGGTGCCTCTGCTTATTTACTCAAACAGCCCCTCACTTGACCTCTCGAGGCTGAGTGGAGTCCATTCCACAACTTCCGGAGAAATCCCAGAAAGAACCAAGAATCGAAGCTGGGCCCTACTGTATCGAAGGCAGTGCCGATAACTGTTCGGCTGCATAGTCGTCATAAATTAAGAATGGAAACAGAACAGTGGACATTATAGAAAAAATCTGAGATGTAAGTTGAAAAATGAAATTTAATTACTAGAGAGATAAGGAGAAACTTACAACACTTGTAAGCTGCCACCCCTTTCGAAACTATACCCGAGAGTTCATAAAAGGTTAGGAACACTTTTTATGCCCTCAAATACAGGATGATGAGATATTCCCTTTACAGAGTTCTAGGACTTGTTGAGAGGAGTGAGTACATAGTATTTTGAATAGAAAGCCATGTTCGGAAACGTACCATTTCCGTTCTACGATGTTTTCAGTTCATGTGTTTAACGGATTCATTTCTACTTGAGCAATTGGATTAGTCGTGACGCAGTATACTTATTACGTAACAATTCGAAAGGAAACGTAAAGAAACACCTATTTGTGACATAAGCACATTTTTTGTATAAAAACGTAAACATTATATGTTTACATTACTATAAACCGAAAAAGGATCCTCCACACCGTACGTACCAAACAATACTGATGCGTTACATCAGTGACTCGATGCCGCGACCGCCAACGCTGTTACAGACATGGTACCTACGAAGCATGTTCTGGTACACGCTCTCCATCCCACCTGATATGTCTACAGTTTCTTGTGCAACGGCCAGAACTCGTGCCAGCAGGTTTTCTTGTGTCTCATAAATTATGCTTTCCCTACGACCCCACAAGAAGTAGTCCATAGGAATACACGGCATCTTGTATAACCTGTTGCACACCAGGACAAGCAACTCTCAGACTTTTCTCTTTCCCTCAGCAGATGTAGACGCGTTACGCTTCTGAAATGATACCGTCATACTTTTCGGGACACTTTTTCCTATTCATAATGTTATGTACTCACTCCTCCCCCTAGAAGTCCTAGAAGACTGTAAGGGGAATTTCCGAACGACCTGTATATCCACTGGCACTGAATCTGCCCATTAATATCGCTGTTTGGCTTCGGAAATTTAGCTCCGAGGTAGCAAAGCCTACCCAAAGAAAGAGAGAGGGAGGGTGGGCAATCTGGAAAAACACAAATGACTACTGAACAACATCAATCCCTATCTCATTCTATATTGCCGTAAACTGTAGTAACTTATTGGTGGCTGCTGTCCCATTTCAAATCACATATACGTAACTTCATGCTCAGAAACTATTCAAAGGAAAATTCTCAAATAAAATTCAGAATGAAGGTAATATTGTGTAGTTTGAGGTAGTATTTACGTAGTATTTTTACATTTTTCATTTTTAATGTAATTTTTATCATCTTTCATATTCTTTCTCAAAATCACTATTTTAAATGGAATAAAAATTATGTCATATTGTTCAGCATTTGATTCAAAAACAATATTAGTAAACATTTTTGTGGTATTTACAATGGAGATCTGTAGAAAAAATAAAAATAAATAGAAACAGCGGCGTAACCCACCGGTTGCACTACGCCGTTTTACACAATGATGCATTTTCAATGCTGTCCGGTGTGACCGAGAGGTTGTAGGCGCTTCAGTCTGGAACCGCGCGACCGTTTCAGTCGCAGGTTCGAATCCTGCCTCGGGCATGGATGTGTGTGATGCCCTTAGGTTAGTTAGGTTTAAGCAGTTCTAAGTTCTAGGGTACTGATGACCTCAGATGTGAAGTCCCATAGTGCTCAGAGCCATTTTTTGCATTTTGAATGGGAGACGCGAAAGGATGGCAACCTACGTGCAGGGCGAGCGTAAATATTTATTACTTTACTATTTTTCCTCCTTTTCAGACAAAGGGCTCCGTACAAATTGAAGCTGAAATCAAAAAGCAGTAAAATCAGGTCCAAGCCAATCCAGGTTTAATCGTTGTGAAAACTGCTTTTATACTTCATACATTAAATAAAGATTTAATAAATTGTATTAAATATTTCTATTGCTATATACCTCCATCAAAAACAGACATGCGGCTTTAAAATGAATCGTAGTTCACTGAAATCCAGTATAAGGTGCCTGAGTTTACACGGCAGACAAATTGTCTCATTCAGTATACAAAGCTAAATTTACCGACATTTAACTCGAAAACAAGTAAACTTTTAAGAGAAACCTTTATGAAAGCTGTTTTCTTTTGCAGTAATTGACAGCAATTGACGCATTTTTTAAAATGCGGGATCAGTTTTCTCTTTTTTTTTTTTTCGTCCGATTTGAAATGGAATAGCTCAGAGGCTTAATTTGTGAAGGGACAAACGTTCTTGTTGTCTACTGCCTAAACTATTTAATAACTTGAAGGTAGTGAGCTTATGTGGTGAAAGGAATAATTTACGATGACGTCGTCTCCACCGTCGTATGACTAGGAGAAGTGCATTACCGGTTCCTTCACCTGGTTTGCTGAAAATTTATGAAAGATAAATGCCAGCGAGCCGAGCATGTGCATCGTAAATCCTGAGCAGCAGATACAATAAGTGAATGGAGGTCGTTTGCATGTAACAAAGATAAAGTACTCGACAGGGTGGCAATGTGTATGCGGCTCAGTTTGTAAACGGAAGAAAAGTGTAAGAGAATGGATTCACTAAGTTCACATGTATGAGAAATCCATTATAAAAAGTGAGCAGAACTGTTAGACAAGCTAGCAACGGCTAAAATCTGACATCGAGGCAGAACGTTTGACATCTGATCGTCATGTCAAAAACTACATGAAAATTGCTTTGCAAGCTCGTCGGATGAGGGCTTGAGAGTCATAGAACATGTGTGTAAGTCACTTGAATTTGGCGACAGTGATCTCACTGATAAGTACCGACCACCAAGTTTGCTGAGGTAACTGAGGAAGGCAACAGAGACGCAGGAGTAGGTACGGCCGCATACAAAATCCAGTGGGAAAATGACGAGGTTTTGGCTAACCTCAATACATCCGCCGTTTACAGTCACGTGGAAACTCGCTGCCAGCTGCAAACTCGAAATCACGCCGAATGCTGCTGGTCGAGTGCGTCCGTATCAAACTCAAGACAAGTGTCTGAACACTTCCGTTCAGATTGCTGCCCAGAACGAAAGACGAGACGAGGGCGGCTTGTGTTCCAAACTGCGTGGGAGAACAACAGAAAGATGCGTGCCGATCATTCTGATTGGTCGGTATTGCAAAAAGCTCTAGCCATGGAGTGAGAGTTCCTTCATCGTTCCTCCTTGACACCGACGTGTCATTCTTGTAGCTAGGGACGCCTAGAGTCTCACCGTCTTTGAATCAACAAGTGTCTTGCACATATCGTGCATGCACAAAGCATTAAAAGCGCTCGCGCGTCACGTCCATCATTCACACTTTGTAAAACTGAGTTCTGAAAATGTTTAGATTAGGGAATAGTTAACGTATCTCGGGAATGTAGCGTTGTCATGAACCTTGATTTACGTCTGAACACCGCCATGGTTTATTGGCGTGTTCCTTTTCGAGGCTGTACACATTGTCATCCTCCCACTACTGGCTGACTTACCCATCCAGTTACTCTAGGATGCACAGTTTAACGAAGAATCCGAACCACGATGCGATTCGGCGTTTTTCACACCGACAAGTCACTGTCAGAGCGTATCGACGGGGAAGTCTTTGGAACACCCGCGCATCGTACATCAAATACTTCAATTTGTAGGTGGTAAGTAGCTAAAGGAAAAACAAACTGGTGCTGAGGCAAACTATACATATACTATTGTAATGCGAGACTCCGAGCCAACCTCCTTGGAATACAAGGAACATATTAAAAGGAGAGATCGATTATTCGATAAACGTAAAGTTAACCTAGTTACTTGAGAAATTATCAGAAGACAAAACACATAATACAGACACACATACATACACACGCACACACACACACACACACACACACACACACACACACACACACACACACATCAAAACAAAAACATTGATAAACAGGTATTAATTGCACATGAGATACTTGAAGGCAATAACAGTAGCTGTGCTGCAACTACTACAGACAAATGAACACTACGTATATATTCATTCTTCATGTTAATATTTCTGTAAATACTTACAGTAGGCCCCCTAATGTAAATATTGCAACTGGTAAAGATCATAATGCATAAATTCTTCGTAGTTGTTCAACAAATAATAAAAAAAATCCACTGAAGATAGAGAAACCTCTCCGGAACTTGATGGGTAGTTAAAAAAAACTGTTTGCTTAAGGCAGAACAACATCTCGTTATTACATATTATGAAGCAAACGTGGATAAGGAAAGAGCTTCGACCACAAAATGATTAGCTACTTGACGCTTATAGTTAGTTGTCCACAAACTAAACTGAGCAAAAACTCTGTCATGCACTGCATATTTGTAACTAATTCTAATTATTTCTTGTTTATCTGTTTCCTTGAATGAGATGCAGGACTAAGTTGTTAGTTAAAGACAGTATCCATGAACAAAACCTGTTGTATATTTCTACTGAATTTTGACTGTGCATGTATATATCCACCTTAATGATGCTCGTCTCTGGTACTGGCAATACGTTGATCACATTTGCAATAACACATATGTAAGTGCGAATTTTCACGTTATTTACTTCTATTTCTACTCACCTACTAATTCGGGACTCCTCATGGGTTGATCCACATCGATTTTATTCATACACAGATGATTTAACACTGCAACGCAAATAACGAAAATAAACCTTTGAAGGTTAGGAGATATCCGAGTGCCGCTTAGTTCAGAACATCGAGATTAATATCGTAGTGTGAGTTCCTCGCGTACGAGAGCTGTACTCGTAATGTTAATGGTTAGAAACTGTCTCGCACAGTTTCTTTAACTTCCTTAACATTCTATATAGATTAATGAATGTAAATATAATTTAAGAAATACTGAATCTAAATTCTCTTAAAAAACATAATACGTTACTATTTTTAGGTTTCTGAGAACCCTGTCATTGCCCATGTATGTGTTCGTATTTATTCTAACCTTCCATTACAGCACCTCCTCCTGTCTCTGTCCACCTCCTCCTCCCTCCTCTCACTACCCATCTCCTCATTCACTCTCTCTCTGTTCCCCTCCTCATACCCCGTTGTCTGTCCATCCGTCCCCTATCATCACTACCCCCTCAATCGGAGGTTGGTGGTTTTCATGTCCACAGTATTTCTTTCCAGATAGTAATTAATATGTGTGACACGATTGGTTGAAATCGATCTAAGGGGTTTATGACTTGTTCCTATCCATAATACGGCATATATTGCACACAATGACTCCAGAGAATGTTAAATTTACCCTTAGTATTCTGTCGTGTGACTTAATCTTAGCTTCCCAAACACGTTGACAAAATTACTGGCGCACAGAAGCTATCAGTCCCGAGACCTAGTTGGCAGAACAACTGAGAACCAAATTGCACTTCAAAAATTTGAAAGTCAACTGAATGCAGGAAATAAATAGCAACAGGTCATTTATTAACATTTTTGCGTCACCCCTTCTCGCAGCCCGATTTCCAGTCGTAATGGGAAATCTTACTCCCACAGAATTTTATACAACTAATTCTTCATGTACATAAAAAATATTGAAATTGCTCCAGCCGACTCTAAGTTACACTTCGGTGTCACCGCTTTATTATTCCCACCCACACAAGATGTAAGGCGTTTCTAAGTCCGTAGTGCTTCTTTCCAGATATCACGTAACCAGTAAATCCTCGATTCTTTTTTAATAAGTCGTGCACTTCTTTATGAAATTTCTTCAAACGGCTGATTAAATAAGTTAAACGTGTTAAGTATTTGGTTAAGTATTTGCTGTTAAGCACGTAATCGAGAAAAACTTTAGGAAAGGCCTGAAATTATGTTTAAAGATTCTTCATGTTTTTAAGTCAGACACTGGATGAGTACAGTCTGGTTAATTCGTGCTCTCTTTTTAAGGAAACCCAGTGTTTCACGAATCCCAGTGTTTGTGACGTATTATCTCCTGAGCTGTGTATCGTACAGTGATTTACCTTTCCAGTTACACTCAAAGCTAGAGGAACTACAGTCTACGAAATATGTTGGCGAATACAGTTACTAGTAGGGAAGAGATAAATGAAAACGACACGCCTAATGCGGCAGATTTTCATACATCTCAATGCTTGTGTCGTCATTTCTACGGATGATTTATTTTTGCAGAGGGATAAGTGAATGCTGTTTCCATAGTTTGTTGCTAATAGTGTTTGTAGTAAAGAAGTAATAAATCAAAACGTCAAGGCTGATGCTGCAGTTTTACTGCATGATCAGCGAAGATGTAAGCGATAGACTTTCCTTCCTTTGAAACTAATCTGCATTAGCAACAGTTTAAGCTACGAAATCAAAACCTGCGAGCGCTATCAACTTGTCACCACTTTGCATGTTATGGTAATTTGGCCACTGCACACGACGGGAACACCATTACATTGAAGCAATACCTTAACGTATTCCTGATTGTGTTCGTTAGACAAGGGTCGCCTAGTAAGTTGCAGGGCGTCGGGATCATAAACTGAAGTCGATATCATAATACCAAGTGATTATTCATATTCAAAACCAACGTGATATTTTATGGGAATGTGACGCTTGAATAATAAAGATACAGAAAACTGTCATTAACTGTTGAAGTCAATTATTTGGGACCGTAATTAATTTCGTTAGGAAGATCAGAGCTCTTCAGGATATGGACTCAGATATAAAACTAATACCTCATACTACAGAAAAAAGCGACACTTACACCTTCAAAGTGCTCAGTTGGCACTGGACTAGAAGTAGTAAGTTAAATCATTAAAATTCCAGGAAGAGAGTAATGAAAATAACAATTCTCTGTACTCAGCCAAAACTCTGTTTAGATGGGGGACGGGCTGGAGGGGGCAGCAAGCTTGTAGGCAATACATCGAACCTAAATGTGCCTCGATGCCTGAAAACAGAAGGGAACGCTGCAAAACTTTCGCTGACGTTGCGTGAAAATATGCGTAGACAAATTCTGAGTTTGGTTCCAAGTACGAACATTCTTTTACTATTGGCAGATGAAGTATAGACTGTGTCTGGAAGGGGAGGTAATACATTGTATTGGCTGAATAGAAAAGACTATTGAGAAAGTCTTAAATTTCTCGCGTTTCACGGGAACAGAAAGGCAGGAATCTTGTTGACATACATGCAGAACAGACATTTTCTACCTGTCTTGTGGACACTCAACTTCAGACTGCGTGACATCTTTTCAGCCACCACCCAACATTCTGTACTTCGTGCTTTAATTTCAAAAACAAATGCAGCAGAAGTGATACAGAATCCTGAGGTGATCTGCAGCAATAATTTTTCGCCTTTCAGTTGTTTTGGGGGTTGTCGGCGAGGAAAAGTTTAGTTAATGGTTAGAAATTATGTGTAAAGTCTGCTGAAAATCGCTAATTTCTCTCATTCCAGAATACTAGATGAGTGTATTCCGGTATTTCTGCGCAGTGCAATACGCTTCTTTTTTACCTCCACTCTTTCCCGTTCGAGAGGTAGGTGGTTTTTAACCCCACGCTGCATCTTTCCAGATAGGAAGTGATAATGTTTCCCAAGTCTGATTGAAATCGATCCTACACTTTACAAGTGAAATGCCTTATTGTTAGCCGGCCGAAATGGCCGTGTGGTTCTAGGCGCTGCAGTCTGGAACCGCGAGACCGCTACGGTCGCAGGTTCGAATCCTGCCTCGGGCTTGGATGTGTGTGATGTCCTTAGGTTAGTTAGGTTTAACTAGTTCTGAGTTCTAGGGGACTAATGACCTCAGAAGTTGAGTCCCATAGTGCTCAGAGCCATTTTGAACCTTATTGTTACTTTTAAAATAAGAACATCGACAACACTGTTAAATCCCTGGAAATGAATAACTATTTTTCTTTTTTGTTTGATATTTAAGTTTTTCTACCAAATTTTAATATGGTGTAAATAATTACGTTTTCATGTTATTCTTATTTCTCCTTTTGTCCATTACTGCTTCTCTATGGCGTCACCATGATTAAACATCGGTCTTGGGCCACGTCCGTTGGGGTCTGGCGCAGATTTCACGTTCAAGTGTGATAAAATTTTGTAAACGTTTGCGTTGATTGTATCAGAGGAGAAAGGTCGCCGGCAGTCCGGAATATGCTAGCTGGATATGAAAACCCCCTAAAAAGCAAATCGAGAATGGCCGGTCCACAAGCCCTCGTGTTTATCCCCTATGTCCGAAAAGCGTGCGTCTTAGCGCTCTCAGTTACCCGGGTGAGACTGCATTTTTATGATACTGGTAATTAAAAATAAAAGGAAACTAGGTTTATTAAAAACTTCAGTATTTGTTCACTGACATTTCCATTTGATAATAAGTACTGTACGTAATTTTAACAACAGTAAAAAAAATATGGCATTTTTTCGAATTTGTGTGAGAACCCCGTCGTTCTGTTTTAAGAAATTCTATATGAAGAAAATCGAGGAGTGCCAGCGTGTAAAGTCCTCTAGTAAAACATTTCACAGTAAGCGGAAAACGTTCCGACATCATACACACCTAGAAACACAGGACCCTGTGAGTAGCACTATCTCCAATAGCGGCGGTGTTCCGCAGGGATGTGGCCAAATGGTTGGTGTAGGAGAAGTTATGAGACTGTGTGGGGTAAGTTCGGGGGAGGGGAGTGGGGTTGTAGAGGCTCCAGCCCGCTGTCCGTGTCGCGGTCGGCTGACAACGCCCACTCGAAGTGTGACGCGTCTCGGGTGTGATGGCCGTGGGAGGGGGGCGGGAGAGGGTCGGGTTTTGTTTTGGCGCCTCCGGTGTTTGCTCACTGAGGGCCGAGCCCGTGAATACCTGCAGGGACTGTGCGACATGGTCGGAGCATCACACCAGGACAAACTGCGAAAGAATAGAACTTTTCATTTGGTTATACAAAAACTTAACAGCAAACGGATGCGTTGTCAGTGGTCTGTTACACGGGTGACGTGCAACACCAGCAGTCACTTGATCCTTTCACTACCATGCAGACGTATCTGTCCCATGATGGATTATCTGGGAATCAATGCCATTTCTCTGTTTGTTCTTGCTATGTATCAGTGTTCCACTGGTAGAGCGAAAGTGCTAGCAGTGTACAGATATCTTATAATTATACACCTTCCACATGCAGGGTGACAATTATTGACTACATGCAACAAAATCGTCATAGCTTCTGAACAGTTTTCGTTAGGACAGGGTTGTCCGCGAGGCATGATGGGAATTAGTACGCGCATGCGCACGCGCGTTGTTGTCAGCCGTTTTCATTCGGATGGGTTCGTCAATAAGCAAAACTGGCGCATTGGGGGACTGAGAATCCGCATTTCGCGATCTACAAGTCTCTTCACTCTCAACGGGTGTGGTGTGCAAAGTTCTGTCACGCAATAATCGGTGAGATATTCCTTGAAGGCACAGTGACTACCGAACGGTACGTGAAGGTGTTTGAATATGATTTCATCCCCGTTCCCCAAAGAAGATGGGACCTGGATAAACTGACAGAACCAGAGGTTGTACAAAGTTTCAGGGAGAGCATTAGGGAACGACTGACTAGAATGGGGGAAAGAAATACAGTAGAAGAAGAATGGGCAGCTTTGAGAGATGAAATAGTGAAGGCAGCAGAGGATCAAGTAGGTAAAAAGACTAATAAAAATCCATGGGTAACGGAACAGATATTGAATTTAATTGACGAAAGGAGAAAATACAAAAACGCAGTAAATGAAGCAGGCAAAAAGAAATACAAATGTCTCAAAAATCTGATTGACAGGAAGTACAAAATTGCTAAGCAGGGATGGGTAGAGGACAAATGTAAGGATGTAGAGGCGTATATCACTAGGGGTAAGACAGATACTGCCTACAGGAAAAGTAAAGAGACCTTTGGAGAAAAGAGAACCACTTGCATGAACATCAAGAGCTCAGATGGAAACCTAGTTCTAAGCAAAGAAGGGAAAGCAGAAAGGTGGAAGGAGTATATAGAGGGTCTATACAAGTGCGATGTTCTTGAGGACAATATTATGGAATTGGAAGAGAACGTACATGAAGATGAAATGGGAGATATGATACTGCGTGAAGAGTTTCACAGAGCACTGAAAGACCTAAGTCGAAACAAGGCCCCGGGAGCAGACAACATACCATTAGAGCTACTGACAGTCTTGGGAGAGCCAGCCCTGACAAAACTCTACCATCTGGTGAACAAGATGTATGAGACAGGCGAAATACCCTCAGACTTCAAGAAGAACGTAATAATTCCAATTCCAAAGAAAGCAGGTGTTGACAGATGTGAAAATTACCGAACTATCAGTTTAAATAGCGACGGCTGCAAAATACTACAATTCTTTACAGACGAATCGAGCCGGCCGGTGTGACCGTGCGGTTCTAAGCGCTTCAGTTTGGAACCGCGTGTCCGCTACGGTCGCAGGTTCGAATCCTGCCTTGGGCATGGATGTGTGTGATGTCCTTAGGTTAGTTATGTTTAAGTAGTTCTAAGTTCTAGGGGACTGATGACCTCAGAAGTTAAGTCCCATAGTGCTCAGAGCCATTTGAACCATTTGAACAGACGAATGGAAGAACTGTTAGAAGCCGACGTCGGGGAAGATCAGTTTGTATTCCGTAGAAATGTTGCAACACGTGAGGCAATACTGATCCTACGACTTATCTTAGAAAATAGATTAAGGAAAGGCAAACCAGTGTTTCTAGCATTTGCAGACTTAGAGAAAGGTTTTGACAATGTTGACTGGAATACTCGAATTATCAAGGTGCCATGGGAAAACACAGGAGCGAGAGGCTATTTACAATTTGTACAGAAACCAGATGGCAGTTGTAAGAGTCGAGGGGCATGAAAGTTAGGCAGTGGTTGGGAAGGGAGTGGCAGACGTGCTGCACGACGTGCAAGCGAGAGAGACTGTGCAGGAGGACGACACTCTTCTGGCTGACATGACTCGGGACGGCATGGACTTGAAGAGTGATGCGTTTAACAAATCACTTGGCCCTGATGGGCTCCCTATTGAGTTTTTCTGCTCTTTCTCCGGTCTTATGGGTGAAAATAGATCCAAATATATAAGAAACTTACGAGGTCCATCTTCCGAGTCCCCATCGAATTTACGGAAGGCATCATGATCTCTGTGCCTAAACGTGGTGGAAGGCTTCACCCGCGGGACTATCGACCCCTGACTTTGTTAAACGCCGGCAATAAGCTTTTTACACGCATCTTCCATGCCCGTCTGCACTTCACAGTGAAGAACGCAATACATTCCGATCAAAATTGCCTCGGTCGAAAGACCAGTGTTCACACAATTTGATATCGTATAGGGACTAAGTCGCACTTGTCAGCCTGCAACCTCTGGGGCGCCCTTGTCGCCGTTGATTTCGATCACGCATTTGGCTGCGTCGATCATAGTTTCTGCTTGCCATCATAGAACACACAGGCCTCCCCCGCTTGTTTGCGATGTAATCCTGCGCTTGATTCAAGGACCACATCCGAGGGTAACGGTGAACGATTATCGATCAAAACCCTTTGCTTTCGAAGCAATGATCCCCCTCTTCCCCCGTTCTACTCGCAGTAGATTTCGAGCCACCCCAGTACGGCCTTCGCCGACGCTTGGAAGGGATCTCTGTTTACGGACCACAAGGTTCCGATGTTGTACATATGCCTAAGTTTTACTGGCCACGACAGGGGATGACATACAGACGGCGCTACGATCGCTTCAACAGAACAGTACTGTGCTAGATAGTATCATCAATCTCCGGAAGACGAAGCATATGGATGTGGGCTGAGGGCTGGTCCAAGAAACGACAGTGCCCGTCACCAAAACTATCAACGCTCAAGTGTTTAGGGGTACTCTTTCACGGTCACATTCAACAACGCGCCGAATGTGGCATTCTGAGCAAGTGAACCCGACAGGCACCGTCATCAACGAAGTGGATCCACAGTCGCTGTACCCTCCAGTCCCCGTCGGTCATTTTTCGCCGCCATCAAGTCACATTAGGACGTCCCTCGTGGACTACAGTTATTTGCTGGATGACCTACGTTGAAAACTATTACCGCCAACTGCAGAGATACTACGTCGCCAGCATGACTGAACTGCATTACCCTGCCGTGCGATGGAAGAGAGTATGGCGTGCGATATATTTATCCTTTCTCCCCACGGAAGTGCAGGCTTCGTGCTATGTGATAGTGAATGAGAAATTCGCTAGTCTCCAACGACTGCACTCCATTTATTCAGTCGACGCGCCTTTGTGTTCACTTCTCGCAATATCAGATGCTGACGCACATCGGTTGACGTGTGGTACGGCGGTTGCATTTTATCTGCTCACACAATGGATGTTAATCTTACTCTAACGACGGTCGCTGATTCTGAAGCTCTATTCTACACGGATGCGGTCTACTTCCCACCTGTCAGGACAAATGCAATCAACTGAAGTACCCTGCTGAAGCCCAATACTATGTTTTGTTTTTGATTTTGATAAAATTATATCAGAGTACTTCTTTTAAGGGTAGCAGCATATATCAGTGACTAAACTGTTATTTTTTAAATGTTTACACTGTTTTATTTCACGTAAGATAAAACATATGATGGGTATTAACATTTAAAGTTCGATAGCACAATCTAATTTTTTATGTACCAAGGAAACAACGCGAAATCAAATTTTGTTTCTCCAACTTACAATTCCGTCATTAATGGTATTGGGAAAATGAAAATAAACTGGATCAAGTCCAATATCACATTATATCAGTGATATGTTTTGTGTTTTGCACAATGTTCACCTTTAATATTGCAAAAAAAAGTGTCTCGGTGAAGACAAACATTACATTTAATTCAACGAAATTTTGTGCTTTTTCCACAGTATTTACGTCTCCGCTGCGTTAGAATTTTGTCCTCTAAGTGTTCCACATTATCTCTGCGGATATTATTCGGCAGAGCTTTGCTGGATTTTGGCATGGACCCTCGAGGTTTATCCATTACTGGCGACGTCAGTAGAGACAGTACAACATTTCGTCGAACTCCAACAAATTCGCATTATTCACCTTTTATACAGCATGCACATATTGACGAAGCTAGGGTCAAGGCAGAATCTAACAAGAGGCCAGTATCATTTCTTGGAGCGGATCCTTGTTCTATACAGACCTACCAATTTGTCGAGAAGATCGTCATCTCCCATCCCTTTGTTGTAGAGTCGTATTATGGTTAGTTGAGGCGCGGTTACATGCTTTAGTTATACTTTGCTTCAATTCTTGCAGGTCTCCTTGATAAGACAATCATTGATTTGCAGATTTGTTGCTAATGTCATTTGGCAACGTAAGGTGGTCATCTCGAAAAACATTATAAGGTCCACGAGGTTTCTTTATTACGTCTTTCAGTGGCGCTTTCTCAATCCTGTCTCTTCTGATAGTGCCTATGCAGTGTACTTCACGCATGCTTAGTGATTCCAGCGTGGCAGAGAGGTGAAACTGTTGTCAAGAAAGACAACAGAATTAGGAGGAAGAAAATCTACTCAAAAATTTTCTTTAATTGAAGTTCCCAATGTTTTTGCTTCTTCTTTGTAACCAGCACCAATCTTAAATTCACAACATAGACCTCAGATGTTGTAAGGCACCATAACTTGTAAGCCCAGCGAATATGCGTTCCCCTTCATGAACTGTTCCATCGTGTTACGTCCACAGTAGGGTTGCACGGCTTCATCTAAGGAGAACGAACGTCCTAGTGGCTGAACGAGTTGCAAAAACATGACGTTGAGTTGTTTCAAGAACGGATCAAGTTTGCAAGTTTTACTAGTTGGATCTGTAATTGTGTTATCATTGAAATGCAAACAGAGATGGATTTGTTCCTGTTTTGCTGAGTGAATTACTTACAAGAAAATTGTAAGTATTTGCCCTTGTCCCTCAATACATACTTCTAAAAGGGACTGGATTGTAACCAGAAAGAATAAGAATTCCAAAATATTTGTATAACTCCTTAACTGAAAGTTGAAATTCCAAATATCCTTTCTGAACAGCATATTTCACTGTGTCTTTACAAATGTGCTCCATAAATTCTTCATCGAAAACTTCTTTGAATATATGTTTAGGCATCTTATAAGACAGCTTCATTTGAGGCAAAAGAAAAGGCTCAGATGTATTATCAGTGATATATACTTGATTGCCAACTCTCACAGTTTTCAGTTCGCTTGATATCCACTTCCATGGTATAGTTTTATATTTCTTTGATAGTTCTCGTGTATTCTTATCTCCGTTTTTGCTTTCTCTCACAGGCTGCTCAATAACATCGTTTCTGTTTCCATTACCAGTGTCACTGAAACTGACGAGCGCCTCATTGCCACTAGGAGCGTCACAACAACCGGAATCATTTCCATCACGTCCCGGAAGAACGACTAAATTCATTTCATCAGCTGTTTCCGTTTCACTGCTGATATTATCTTCATCGCTGATATTCTCAAGTAGTTTGAGATTATCTTCTACATCATGGGGATTGTCAGGGTTGTAACAGTATAGACTTGACCCCTGCCAATAAAACATACTACATCAGAGTCTAGCAAAATGACGTCATGAAACAACTGCATTTATTATTTTACAGTAAAATTAAAAAAAGTGTCCTGAATTACGTTTAAAAGTGGTGATGGTCTCACGTTATATGATATGTCACACGACAAAGTATTGCCCTATTACATAAGCCTAGATAAAGATTTTACAAGCAGAAATAACATCATACTTAATTTTTGTTGTCACTTAATACTAGAACCATAAGCCAAACCTGTATATTAATAAAAGAAATTTCAGTATCGGGTAAATTCTTACCTCTCTCGCGTTATCTTACCGGTTCAGAGTAGCACTTAACACTTTCTGTGTCACGGTAAACTACCATCGTTGTGGAGCGGCACTCGCTGACTGTTCACGCAAACAGTTGTAAGCAGCCTAAACCATTCCAACTAGTGCTAAGGACGTAAAATGAAAACACTTGTGCCACGTATTACATACCGTGGGCATAACGAATGGTGCTGTACTATTTCTTCCGCGACAGTGATAAACACATGTTGGATTATTGGTCCTTTCTGTTGGTCAAACATACGCGCTTACATTAAGGGCGAAATATCGGTACTGTTTGGCCAACTAACTGGGTTCATTGTTCACGGACCCTCCGATTGACTGAGGCGTTCCAGGTGCAAGAAGACATTGATGACGATGGTGCACGATTCAGTATCGATTTCAGTGGTACACAGAGGACAGTACTCATCATATGACAAGACGGCCTGGACAATCTTTATGCTCAGCTGGTGTAGGGCTTTCCTTAAGTAGTTAGCATGGTATTTACTTTGTGATTAAAACAAAAACAAACAAATAAATAAAAAAAGGAAGAGTCCTTGTTATCGCCCCCTTCGATCCCTGTTCCAGATCCGTGAGCAGGGCGACATAGTGGCCTGACATCGGGTACAGGAATACCACGAAAGCTTCAGAGAATCTGCTACGCTGCTACGGGCATGTCATGTGCCGTGATCCTAAACGTATGACAAGAACAGTACATGATGTAAATGAGTCTGAGAGGGACCCCGATGTCCATCAAATACCTAGATTAGGATGTTAAAGAACGATCTGAAAACTATGAGAGAGCACCATGGAGTGACGCAGGTGCGTTCAGAATGGTGTAAGAAGCCTATGAAGTCAGACCCCAAGAGTCGTGGAAATAAGGCACACAAAAAGCTGATTAGGATCAGGTTTTAACGATCTTTTCACAATGGCGCCACAAGAGACGGTGCAGTAGGCCATTTTAAAAACCCTTGTTGTTGCCGTACCTTTCGATAATTTTCAGCTATGTTACTTCCCCCAATTAAACTGTCATCTCTGTCTATCTTACCGTGTCCGTCTTCAGATAACAGGGAGTAGGAGGCTTTTATGTTTGGGACATATTTTGTTTTTTGAAAGGGAATTTGGAATCCTGCTTTTTCTATTAGCTCTTTTTGTATATTTATCTCCTCAGCAACAGAGTTAATGTTTGTCGACACGATTGCGAGATCGTCGGCAATAGAGGGCAACTGCTCTTCATACGGCATTTACTTCCTTCAGTGTATACCTGGTTGAGCAACCACTTCCCGGCTTGCAGTTTTTCCCATTCGCGGATGATCTCCTCCTGCACACAATTTAAAAGTGCCGGAGAGGGCCCATCACTATTTTCATATCAAACTGCCCCACAAACTTTACATTCGGTCAGGTCCCTATTAACGTCTGCTTGATAAATTCCGTTGTGTTGGCGTCCACTTCAAATTCTATCACTTTACCGAGTTATTGTTCCTTGTCATGTGAACGCTTTTTTAAATGTAGACTATTATCAGATGTTCGCAGAGATAATTTTGCAAAGCTTTTTCCAGACTCCAGATGAGCTTCGCGCATGACCTTCCTTTTCTCAGCCGCGTTTGATATTCCCCCAACTGATGATCTGTTTGCTCCATTGTACTCGCCTGTAGTACTTTGGATAGTGTTTTTTTATGTTACAGGGACGATCTAAACGCCACAATAGTTACAGGGACCCTTTCTGTTATATTTCTTATGTAAAGGATGAGTTGTAGTTAGTGTCCTCAAGGTCCGACTGCCTCAGACTTTTACTGTCTTTGATGCAGAATTGTCTGCGATCTTGCGGGCACTGGAGCACATGAGACATTCTTCCTCTCCTAAATTTCTTGTCTGTTCCGATTCACTCAGTGCCCTTCACTCATTGCAACGTTTGTATCCGGCAGACAAAATTGTGCAGACCATCCAGGATGCCCTCCTCCGACTACAGCGACTGGGGAAGGTTGTAGCTTTCTGCTGGGTTCCGGGGCATGTCGGCATTGTTGGGAATGAAAGGGCAGATCTCGCAGCCAAGGAGGCGTGTCTCGCCCCACAAGTATCTCAGTGTGCTATCCCCTTGCACGGACTCACCTCGCTGTTGAGCTCACGGGTCATGAGTCGGTGGGAGGATGAGTGGCTGGATGTGACTGACAATAAGCTCCGTATAGTCAAGCCCACAACGCGTGCGTGGTGTACTTCCTTTCAGCCCCATCGACGGGACGAGGTTCTCCTCACTCGGCTTCTAATAGGCCACAGCCCTATGACGCACGGCTTCCTGCTCCGGCGACAGGACCCTCCAATGTGTGGTGCTTGCGGCGTCCAGGTCACTGTGCGCCATGTTTTATTGTATTGCGTTTTATTTTCTGGCCAGCAGGTCGCGGCTGACTTGCCAGCGGACCTGCCATCTCTTTTAGGCAATACTCAGACGAATGTGGCTAAAGTTTTAAAGTTCTGTGCCCTGTCAAATGTTTTTACAAAGATTTTAGGGAGAGGATTTTAATTTGCTCACTGTGTGACGAGCTCGCCCATATTTTATGTAAGTGGCCAGCCAATAACAATTTCCTGTGACATTGTTGTTGCTATGTTTCCCCTTTCCTTAGGTTTTACTTTCTTATGTAGCATTTTCCTTCTTTTCCTGCTTTCTTTGAGTGTGTGCTTTAGTTTTCTTAGGTCTGTCCTCATTAGTTCCTTTTAATGTGTGTCAGGGCGCTGATGACCTCGATGTTGAGCGCCCATAAGCCCCAACACACCACCACCACCACCACCAGTCATCCAAGCATCAGAAATCAATTCACATTTTAAGATACTTTTGATTTCTTGCATTAAATATGTAGTTGTGATTTTTTCATCACTTTTCAGAATTTCAAATGCGATTGCGTCTTCCTCAACTATTTTACACAATTCTTTCAAGTCTCGTTGGTACGAATCTTTGTTCTTCAGTTGTACGTTCTTGAAAATGTAAACAGCTCTCAAATTATGCTGCCAAGATTTCATAATTTTCATCCATGTTTATTGCCAGTTTCACGACTGCCATATGAAAATCTTCGTTGCTTGGCATTCCTGTAGAAGGTACTACTACTGTTATTAAGTTCTGTCTCAAATCATACCACTTTTCTCCGGCTTACAGTAGATTCTCCATAGTCTACTTTTGCGCTTATTTCTATTTCTCAAAATCGTCTTCTGTTTTGTCTGCGTACGTGTTTCGTAGCCGTTTGCTCTCTTTCCAATAGCCTCATTGCAGTCTTTAGTCCACCACCGATGTCTGCGTGTTCGTAATAATGGAGCAATTTCCTTCATTACATTTGTCATAGTTTTCGACATGCAGTACACGATTACGTTTTGATGACACGTAAGAGACACTGAAATCCGTTTCTATATTTTTCTTTTTGTAGCTTTTTACAAGTTAACATACATTGCTCTGTTCTTTTCTTCTGTAATGGAATTACCCCGATTTCTATGATTGTCAAAAAGGTATCTGAGTCTACAGTAGCTCTTTTCCGAATCTCTACTTTCATAGTTTTTCTACAGTTTCGTAGAGACATGATTGCTCTGTCTGATGTTCACCGAGGTCTTTCCTTGGCGAACTTTACTTTTTTTCTGTGGAAAGTGTCTTGAAGTAAATGGAGATAAACTTCATATCAAAAGGTTCTCACAGTGCAATAAGTCGTTTACCATTCTCATTTGGTCTGTTATAAGCCTGGTTCAGCTGAACTATTTTTCGAAACTCTCATTCTTTTCCAGCTTGTGCGCTGAAAACAGACAACAGTGTTTACGTTGTAACTTGGCATTTCTCCGTATTTCGCTGTCTAGATGACCCCAGAAAGCTTCAACCGCCTCAGGATATTTTCGGTAATCTTCTTTCTTTTATTCATATAGATCGATTAATGTGTATGGACCATTTCAATGTGAGACTGGAACTACTTTCAGAGGGATAACTGAAGACAATTATAGAGTCTGGTATTTGTTTATTTACAAGAAACTCTGTGCCAAGCTGGTGAAAAATACAAAAGTTTTTTGGTCAAATTTCCCTTTGAAGATTTGGTACTTATGTGAATCAGAAATATTCATGTCGATAAAACTTCTTTCCTCGAATGTCATTATTAAGAAATTATGTTTTTCGGTTTGTTCCAGATTTCGTTGCAGTCTTCCATTTCTAAGACTCTTTATGACAGCTTTTGTTACCTAGCGCTAAGCCTTATTAACTCCAGTCCTATTTATCTACGAGAGCCTCTTCATTAGCTATTGGAAAGCACCGTAACGTGGGTGAGTTCCCCAGTTCCCCACCCCAGTGTCTCAAACTGCTTCGCGTCCAGCCCTTAGTCAGCTGAGAAGAGAATCGCTGCGAAATGAGTCAGACCACGGGTTTCACACATCATTGTTACTAAAAATCACATTGCACTAACAAAACTGTTTTCTTCTGTTAAAAGTCAAGGAACCCAACACCACACCACACCGCTTAACCGTTGAAACAGAAGGAAAAAAATTAATGAAAATAAAGTCTTCTGGAAAATGAATAAACGCAGAAGGAGAGAATGAAACTGAGATGAATAAGGAGCTACGTAAAGACATATAATTAACGTTTGTTTTTAATAAGTAACAATTGAACTTACTATTACTATATTTATGTTACAATACATTTGTAATAAAGTATTGCTTTTTACATCTATTTTTTGGGCAAACGTTTGAGCAGGGCAAGAACAAGACTCGCAAAAAGTTACACAACTGATTTTCCTCTAAATTTTCGTAGCCTAAAGGAGAGTAGAAAAAGAACAAATAGTGCCTTAATTCGACCAGCATGAGGTCTAGTTCTGCAAAAATATATTTAACTGACAAATAGCTTTCGAGCATCTACCCATTTGAGGCGGCTGGAAGCTCTATAGAATCTCATTAGTACATATCGCCACGAAAGGAATCATTTAAATGTATAATTGCTTGAAACTAATGGTGGAAGTCAAGAAAAATCAAATTAGTAATTGGTGGAAAAACTGTAATATTTCTAGACCAGCTGCTACGTAGATGAAGTGTCAAGAAGGTCAGCACTGCACGTCATAAGTATTTTGCACATAAAAAAATTGCGTTGGTGTGATATTTAACTGTCAAATTGGATTCCTTCGAATCAAGTACTAAACTCAGGATATTTAAAGAAAAAAGACGCTAGGAAAGCAAATGATGTTTCAATAAGATCCTGATTCCTCAAAAAAACTTGAAAATAAAGAAAACTTCGAAAAAGTCACATGTTTTGTGAAATGATTTGTTTAAAACTAAAAAAAAGTAGGTTAGAGAAACTTTGATTAATGCTCGAAATCACGCAGAGAAAATGAGTATTCCTCTAATCTATTATTTTTCTTACTGTTAGGCAAATCTTTTCACATTTTATTTGACCGATTTACTACTATTTTTTTATTTGTTAAGTATTTTTTACGTTTAACATAAAAATACATCTTCAAAGATGCATAACCAATTTTCTTTATAGAAAATATGCTTTACATACCCTAATTTTTATTGAAAACTTGTTGCAAATGCGTGGTAACGGAGTTCTTTCATTACATAAACATTCATAATTAGATTAAATCATTGTGAATACTCACAATTTTTACATCTACACTTAGCGTTAATGCGTAGCAAGTATATAAATGTTTAGTGAAGAAATGTAGCATATTGACTTAGAACTTATACTTCCTTTCTTAATGTCAGTCGAACTGAACAAGATACTATACAGGCTGTTCTTTTTAATAGTATTTAATACAGCAATTATCATTTTGATCCACTTGCTTTTTCAATTAATTGATTTATTTCCACATTTGGACAGATTTCTAGCATTCCCGTCGTTATCAGCAACTACGGGAACACTATACTACGCGAGCAGTTTGATCTAGGAATATTTAATACAGATATAAACATTATTTCCATTCACCAATTTCTTTCTTTTTTTATCACTTTGCAGGAAGTTCTCATTATCATTAGACATCATTTCGGCACCACTTCTTGAATTTTTATAAAATACTTTTCCAGGATTTTCCTAAACAGAAATTATTTTTTATACCATGTTTTGTGTAAATTATATAACATTTCATCTTTCGGCAATGTTTTCGAATATTCTGCCCACTATGCCCTATAACGAGTTACTCTCCTAGAAAACACATCCACTACTTTACGAGCTATTTACGAGGCTGCGTGTTTGTAGGTCGAAACTAAAGTAAATATAAAATGAACCGAAAGATCTTCTAGTACGTACTTTTCAGCTACTGAGATTTATGCAAAAAATAACTACTAAAATTATTAATAAGAACTATGTCTACTCTCCCTCATTACTCTGCTTGCATGATACCACTTCTTGCGAGTCGGTGCTCGTAACTGAAGAGGCCGAACTTTCTCTTTGCGGCGGGCAAAAGCACAGAGTATTTCCCAGAGAGATGGTCACACTGGTGGCGTAATGGTAGGGCGACTAATTCGGTGAATAATACTCGGCTATCGTTCGCCTCCGTGTCCGAAACGCGTGCGACTTGGAACCAGAGCGGCCTTTGTGCGGCGCGGTTGGCTGCCCGGGGTGGATTTAGCAGCGGCAGGTGCACCACGTGTTGCAATTAAGCAGCGGGGCCGCCCGGCTACTAACGACCGGACCAGACCGGCGCGGCTTTCAGCGCAGCGGCCCTATTAGCGCCGCGTCGACGGGCCCGAATATATTTTTTTCTTTCTTTCTTTTGGTACGAGTGGGTTTTCGCGGTGGCGCGGAGAGGGCGGACATTGAGCCGTGCAGATTTCCGCGGCAGGGCAAATGCGTTCATGAATAAACTGTCGCACGTTCCCGAGTGCACACTAATCCGACCAGCCTAGCGGTAACCGGACACAGGTCGCGCAACGCGGGTTGCCGCCGTCAAGGGGCAGTCGCTCACGTGGCACGCCACACGGTGCTGGTAACTGCGGACCGACTTCCGACTCCAATTACCGTGTTAATGCTTCGTATGACTCTAAAGGCCTTAGGAAATGAAGAGCTATCCGGACTAACTGTCTTTGTTTGTATGACATATGGCGATGGCATTTGACCTGAAAACTTAGTTACTATAGTTCTAGTCCTTCCACAAAACAAATTCAACGCTAAGGACACAAAAATTATAAGCAAATACATTTGATATGCTACATTAAAATGCTTTGCTCACAAGATTGAGGGAAAGATAGGATAGAACCAGTGAATTTGGGGAAAGGAAAAGGAACACGAGACGCTGCTGTATGCTTGAGGATGATAGCACAAACCATGTTACAAGAAAACCGGGGTAAGTACTTTATTTTCGTTGGTTGGGGAAACGCGTTGGGTGTAAGTGACTGGAGAATCTCTCTAAAAGACTTTGAAAGAGGTCTGTATGAACTGGAAAGACAGACAACTGATAACGGAAGTTTACAGAAGACAAAAAGTGTTAACCTGTTGGTGGCGCTCGCGAAAAGACAGAAATATAGCATTTCTGTTACATAATGAACCTTTCGAGGCTAGGAAATAGTAGTAACGTTACCGCTCCATTAACATTGACTCGAAATATGTGAGCGTCGTTAAGACCATTTTCATGCTAAATGAAGTTGGGCGCACACTCCCAATATTGTTACAGTTCAAACCAGTCAACTTTGTAATTCCCATAGCAGGAAACAGGACATAAAATTCGACAAATACAGCCAGGAATTAGAGCTATAATTTGTCATAGGTGCAGATATGATACGGCTGTTACAGCTGAATCTGATAGCCGAGCACGTATAGAATTACTTGTTGTGAAAGGATGAATAACTGGAAGTAGCGTTTTGGTCAACAGATATCTACCACTTCTGCAAGAAATATTTCACGTTAACTGAAATGAAACACAGAGACCATTGTCATTTTACCGGGAGACATCGAGGATCTGCACATGATACCTGTATTTAAATTATGGATCTAAGACCACTGTTCCTGTAGTGATCCGACGAATTACGCTGCTCATTTTGTAATTAAGAACCTATGTGACAAATGCAAAAAAGCTAAGTATAATGAAATGATAAAAATAGAGTCTCAAGATATGTGAGACGTATAGCCGTATCTTAGGATTGCATTGACTTAGATGTTTAAATTATTTACGTCGCCAAGGGATCACAGACTTTAATAACTGAATTAAATTTCAAGCAATTACCTCCGCCCGTTCCTAAGAAGAAAGGGCCTTAACAGACAAATAAACAGACAGATGGACAACGAACGTCAAAAAAAAAAAAAATTTATGCGATATTGTCATAAATTAACAGTTTAACGATTTTTCTTTTACTTACCCAGTGAAACCTCGATTCTTTTCAAATTTCACAATTTCATAGTTCTATATAAACAGAAAGTACGCTATAAGTTTTGATAAAAAGTTTTTGATATCGAAATATGCGACGTAAATAGCCATATCTTTTAATCGCACTGATATAGAAGCTTAAATTTTTTCCATCACCAGGGGACCGTAGACCGTTGTGGTTGACATAAATTTCAACTTGTTACTTCTCCTTACCTGTTCCTGGGGAAAGAACTGTTAACAGTCGGACGGACGGGCAGACAAGCATACGAACAACAATGTGATACTATAAAAATTCCCTTTTTTTTCGGAGTGGCTCGTGGACCAGATGAAAGCTGCGACGAGCATTATTTGTTTGGGCTGACACTAGCCAAACACTTAAAAAATGAAATTGCAAAAATGTGCCGAAGCGCCAGAAATAATGTCCCTGATGAATGAATGTTAGGACACAAACGCACACACACAGACAGGCACACATATCAAAACCTCTAGTAAACACAACTTCATTTCACTGCGATTATTTTCAACCTCTCTTCATTACCTGGCAGACAGTACAGAGTGGTGTGAAGTGCTGTAAACTTTTGTCATCTGCAGAAAATGGCTTCCATCTTGGTCTTTCATTCTTATGGTTCACTGCTGTTGGTTGTTGTACATTTTCAAACATCTTATACCTTTTTAGGCTGTCGATCGCTTTTAAGGCTGATAAATTGTATGAAAATGTCTTACAATTGTTCGCTTCATTTCATTTCAACACACATTTGCTATCTGAGATTCCTACAATGGATCTAAAAAAGCCAATTAATTTTTGTTAGTATTGTACTGGACTTTATCTATCTTCAATGCTACATAATGACTTTGCAATATGAGTCTCACAAGTACACCCACCAAGAACAGTTAAGCATATAATTGGTGTTCGTATCTTGAAATAAGATAGATGTCTTATACTGTATTTTTTTATGATACAGAATATAACGCAAAGGAAAACTACATTATATGTTATCTTTGAATCGATTATAAAATGAAGAACGAAAATTATTTGAAAAAAAAGAAGCTTCAATGTCTCGCAACATCAAAAACCATAAACTGGTGTATTCAGCGGATCGTTCAATAGCGTGCAGGCCCTCCTTGAACGCTCAGGCACTCTTGAATGCGACGGGACATGCTCAGTACCAACTCATTCCAGGACTCTTGACACATATTACGCAACTCCTCACTTGCAGTATTCCTGAGAGCTTCAATCGTTAATGGAGATGCTGACGACTAGAAATCGCTCTTTTGAGCAAGGTCCATGCATGATCAGTGTAACTGATATCCGATAAGCATGCTGGACAATCTATTCTTCGGATTCCACGTCCTGCCAGATGCCGACCCACACTACGAGCACGTTGAGGTCGGGGTTTATCATCCTGTGGAGTGAAACCTTCTCCTACAGTCTCTGCAAAACCACTGACCATGAGTCGGAAATGTTGTTTTTACACACTGCAACAGTTATGTTGCCTTCGATTGGAACGTGAGGTGAGCGGTGGCCATACATGATATGTGCCGAAAGTACGACTGAACCACCGAATTGTTGGTGACATTCCACAGTCGTTGGAGGATGATTGCGTTCCAGTGTTCGCCTCCATACGCGAACAGAGTTGCCGTAAGGGTGTAAGCCTATTCGCACTTCGTCTGTGAACAGCATTTTGGTCCACTGGTCTCGTGTTCAATGTTGAAGTGCTCTAGGCCATCTTACACGAGGACCACTATAATGTGGACGGAGTGGTGGAGTCTTGAGAGGTCTTTACGAGCCCCATCGTGAAGTCTGCTGCGCAGAGTTTGGGTACTTCCTGTAACTGTGGTTTCTCGAAGCTCGTGGCGCAGAGTACGACTACTCCGTGCAGATATCGTTACATATCGGGTCTGAAATGCTGTAGTTTTGCGTGGACGGCCTTCGCGATGTCGGTCCGCTATTGAATGCGTTTCCTGGAACTTTTTCCACAGTCTGGAGACAAAACTTTCATTAAAGTGAACAATACTCGCAACTTGAACTTGTCTCATGTTATGTCCCGCAAACGTGATGGTTTTGATACGGTCTGCTGTGGAGAGCCTGTTTCGAGGCATTGCGCGACACTACGACGCACAGGAACAAATTTGCATTCACAAGAACTCAGCTCTGGTGTGCTGCGTTTGTTTACAAGCCATCTTTGCTAGACTCCCTATGTTGCAGAGTGGCAGCGACGAAAGAGTTCGCCTTACGTACAGAACAAGCTTCCTACACTAACGCGAATGGTACGTCCATAGTGGCTATTGGTGGGTTATCTGAAAATATGTTTATCGTTCTGTCATGAGTGTATATAAGAGAATATGTGCTACCAAACTGATTAGCAGAGCTTCCCTTTACATTTTTAAAAGATACTTTTAATGTTTTTGTTACGCTTTCTGCAGTAAAACTCTAATCTCAAGTGAAATGTGCTTTTTAAAAAATTCATTACGAAATAAACCTTAGATTGTGTAATATTTTTCCAGTGACTTTCATTTCAGCCCCTTCAATGTAGCCCCATTAGCGAATTTTGTCAACATGATAAAAATATCTCAACCCCCACTACAGTTGCTATAAAACAGCAGGAACCTTCGGTATAACAGTCGTAATCTGTCGTAGCTGCGCTGGGAAAGTACCAGGGCTCCAAGCGCTAATCTAAAGCATTGATGCTCAAATCGTCATAGGCACGGAAAGCTGGCTAAAGCCGGAGATAAGTTCAGCCGAAATCTTTGCGAAGCATGTAAAGGTGTTCCGAAAGGATCGGCTAAACACGATTGGCCATGGCGTTTTTGTTGCTGTTAGAAGTAGTTTACCTTGTGGCGAAACTGAAGTAGATGGTAACTGTGAGTTAGTATAGGCTGAGGTCATTGTTGACAACCGGAATAAAATAATAAATGGATCCTTTTACCGACCTCCCAATTCAGATGATGAAATTGCTGAAAGATTAAAAAAAAACTTTAGTTTGATTTCAAACACGTACCCGCCTCATACAATTACAGTTGGTCGTGACTTTAATTTACCCTTGATATGTTGGCGAAAATACGGTGTTTAATTCTTGAGGTAAGCATAAAACATCATCCGAAATTCTGCTAAATGCATTCTCTGAACAGTTAGTTCATGAGCCCACTAGAATAGTAAACGGCTGTGAAAACACACTTGACCTCTTAGCAATAAATAATCCGGAGTTAATAACGAGCATCAAAACGGATACAGGGATTAGTGAACACAGGGCTTTCGAGAAGAGACTGAATACTGTAACCCCCAAAATCTTCCAAAAATAAACGAAAAATATACCTATTCAATAGAGCAGATAAAAATTCACTTGACGTCTTCCTGAGAGATAAACTCCATTCCTTTCAAATTAACAATGTAAGTGTAGACCAGACTGGTTTGAATTCAGAAAAACAGTATCGGCAGCAACTGAGAGAATTATGCCAAATAAATTAACAAAGGACGGAACTGATCCTCCTTGGTACACAAAACTGGACAGAACACTGTTGCAGAGACAACGAAAAAAATGCCAAATTTAAACGGACGCAAAATCTCCATGATTGGCGATCTTTTACACAAGCTTAAATGTAATTTGCAGAGTATCGAAGTAGATGTAGATGCAGAAGACATTTCATACTAAAAACCCTGAGGGAAAGGGAAAGTATTGCTCAATAAGCATATTTATTTAGTCCTTATGCGAACTTCTTTTCAGTAAATTCAGTTGAGGGAAAAGCCATTCCTACAAGACGAAGTGGAGCAACACAGCACATCCATAGGACGTGCACAGAAAGGTCGAATGTTTGCGTAAGGAAAATACAAATATCATACCGACAGGTGGCACAGATAGTTGTTTGTAGTACGATGACTGAAAAGCAAGTGGTGATCGAATGGACTAAGGACAAGAGTGTGGCAAGATCAGCAGACGTTAATTTCACTGATAGACGGATGACAACACATGAAATGCTGTCAAAGGTTATTAGCAGAGCGTCGAGAACAGATTAATGCCTCGTTGGTGGAGATCCTTAGTTGACGTGTATCGTATACCGCAGCTAGTAGAACGCGGACTATAGAATCTTGTATTACTATCGTGCAGTATCAGATTCAACAGGTAACCTGCGCGGCATTCTGCGTTGTTCAGCGATGATTCTTGCTTGTTTTTGTGCCGGTCAGATCGACGCCGGCGTGCCAGTAGACAACTTGTTGAAAGGTCACAGGTATCAGCGATTCTGGGGACCTGTACAACTCGCAGATCAAGGTTAACGGACCCGTTGAATATCACAACATGACTTATTTGGTAATTGTTCAAGGCAAGTTCGGTGTCCGCCAGTATGAGGCCGCAAAGGTAAGCCATGTTGTCATAACAAGGGTGACAGATCACGTATTACACACAAATGCAGTACCTTAAATGCCCGGCAGATGATCCATCGAACTACTTTCACACTATTACTCTACCTTTCAAATTTCGAATATTACGCTGGAAAAACGAACACTCCGCGCGAGCTCCACTTCCTCTTATTTTATCACGATGATTATTTCTCCCTATATCGGTTCGCGTCAACAATCTATTTCAGAATTCAGAGAAGAAAAATTGTGACAGAAATTTCGTGAAAAGATATCGCCCAACGAAAAACACCTTGGTTTTAATTATTGCCACGCCAACTCGCGTATCATATCTTCGATATGCTCTCTCATATTTCGCTATCGTGGCAATACCAAAGTAACTGCCCTTTTTTGAAGTTTTTCGATGCTCTCCGTCATTGCCATCTGGTACCGATCCCATACCGCGCAGTAATACTGCAGCAAAGGACGCACAAACTTAGTGTAAGCACTCTCTTTATTAGGCTTGATCCATCTTCTAAGGGTTCAGCCAATAAAACGGTCTCTGGTCAGCCTTCCCCCCACAACATTTTGAATGTAATCGTTCCAGTTTAACTTCTTTGAAATTGTAATACCTAGGTATTTTGTTGAATTGACAGTCTTTAAATTTGTTTGCTTTATTGTGTAACCGAAATTTAGAGGATTGCGTTGATGCATAAGTTCGTAGCGTTATTGTTCTGCATGTTGGCATTCTGATTGCTATGCGTTTATTTATCGATTGTCGTTTTTTATTGGTAGCTCACTGTTTCTATTTCTCTTTACATATTATCTTTTGTCATCCGAAAATAGTGAGTGGAGCTGTGAACGCTGTAAAAAGGAGTGCCAAGTGGAGTAATCCGAACATTTCCGACATGTTGTTCTGTTTGAGTTCAGTAGAGGGGTGACAGTGGTGGAGGAAGCGAGAAGTAGTTGTGCCGTGTATGGGGATAATGCCAGTGGACAGAGAATGGCAAGGAAATGGTTTTCTCGGTTTTTGGAGCATGGTTTTGACGTTAGTGACTCTCCGCGCTCAGGAACATCTTGGGGGTTTGGTGAAGGTCGTTTGAACGCATTAATGCGCAATGATCCACGTCAGTGTACTCGAGAACTGACAAATGCCACGAACTGTGATCATTCCACCATCGTGCGATATTCGCATGCAGCGGGGGAGGTTCAAAAATCGCGTGTATGGCTGCCGTATGCTCCAAGCCAAAATCAAAAAAATCAGCCGGTGGCCATACATGCATCTCTGCTTGCTCTTCATCAATTGGCTCATGAGCAAACATCTATCATTCCTATCCTATATCGTTACTGATAACGAGATATGGTATCCTTATGCTAGCATAAGGGAAAAAAAAGAATGGTTGGGCCCAAACAAAGCAGCAGATCCCCGTATAAAGACCTGCGCGTATCCACAAAAAATTATGTTATGCATCTGGTGGAGCAGCAACGGAGTTGTGCGCTACGAATTGCTTCATTGCGGTGTAGCCGTCACTGCTGACATTTATTGCAGACGCAGTCGAAGATAAACGACCAGGAAGAATGAGTGAAGCGATACTAGTCCGCGATAACGCACGCCCCCTTTCCCCTACACCGACTAAAAACACTATACGGTATCTGGGTTGGGAAGTCACACCGCATTCACTTTATTCGCCTGATCTTGCGCCCTCAGAGTTTCGCCTTCTCCGCTCTCCATCGAACAAAGTTCAAGGAACTTCCTTTCTACATGAAAATGTCCTCCGAACATGGCTCGACGAGTTCTTCCCTCAAAACCTTCAGTAGTGGAATCTAAAAGTTTCCTACTTTCTGGCAGACTGTCGTAAATTGTGAAGGAAAATACACCACTGGCCACTAAAATTACTACACCAAGAAGAAATGCAGATGATAAACGGATATTAATTGGACAAATATATTATACTAGAACTGACATGTGATCACATTTTCACACAATTTGGGTGCACAGATCCTGAGAAATCAGTACCCAGAACAACCACCTCTGTCCGTAATAACGGCCTCGATACGCCTGGGCATTGAGTCAAACAGCTAGAACTGACATGTGATCACATTTTCACGCAATTTGGGTGCATAGATCCTTACAAAGCAGTACCCAGAACAACCTCTTCTGGCCGTAATAGCGGCCTTCATACGCCTGGGCATTGAGTCAAACAGAGCTTGGATAGGGTGTACAGGTACAGCTGCCCATGCAGCTTCAACACGATACCACAGTTCATCAAGAGTAGTGACTGGCGTATTGTGACGAGCCATTTGCTCTGCCACCATTGACCAGACGTTTTCAGTTGGTGAGAGATCTGGAGAATGTGCTGGCTAGGGCAGCAGTCGAACATTTTCTGTATCCAGAAAGGCCCGTACAGGACCTGCTTCGGGAGGTCGACGGATCAATCCTGCGTCCGGCAGTCCTGATTTAGGTTTTAAGTGATTTCCCTAAATCGCTCCAGGCAAATGCCGGGGTGGTTCCTTTGAAATGGCACGGCCGACATCCTTCCCATCCTTCCCTATTCCAATGAGACCGATGACTTCGTTGTCTGGTCTCCTCCCCCAAACAACCCAACCCAACAGGACCTGTAACATACGGTCGTGCATTGTCCTGCTGAAATGTAGGGTTTCGCAGGGATCGAATGAAGGGTAGAGCCACGGGTCGTAACACATCTAAACTGTAACGTCCACTGTTCAAAGTACCGTCAATGCGAACAAGAGGGAACCGAGACGTGTAACCAATGCACTCCATACCATCACGTTGGGTGATACGCCAGTATGGCGATGACGAATACACGCTTCCAATGTGCATTCACCACGTTATCGCAAAACAAGGATGCGACCATCATGATGTTGTAAAGGGAAATTGGATTCATCCGAAAAAATGACGTTTTGCCATTCGTGCACCCGGGTTCATCGTTGAGTACACAATCGCAGGCGCTCCTGTCTGTGATGCAGCGTCAAGGGTAACAGCAGCCATGGTCTCCGAGCTGATAGTCCATGTTGCTGCAAACGTCGTCGAACTGTTCGTGCAAACGGTTGTTGTCTTGCAAACGTCCCCGGGATCGAGACGTGGCTGCACTATCCGTTACAGCCATGGGGACAAGATGCCTGTCATCTCGACTGCTAGTGATGCGATAAACCGCAATCGCGATAGGCTACAATCCGATCTTTATCAAAGTCGGAAACGTGATGGTACGCAATTCTCTTACTTACACGAGGCATCACAAAAACGTTTCACCAGGCAACGCCGGTCAACTGCTGTTTGTGTATGAGAAATCGGTTGAAAACTTTCCTCATGTCAGCACGTTGTAGGTGTCACCACCGGCGCCAACCTTGTGTGAATGCTCTGAAAAGCTAATCATTTGGATATCACAGCATCTTCTTCCTGTGGCTTAAATTTCGCGTCTGTAACACGTCATCTTCGCGGTGTAACAATTTTAATGGCCAGTAGAGTATATTACTGATGACTAAACTCTTTTTACACGGATGAGCCAACACATTACGACAACCTGCATGATAGATTGTTTGTCTGTCCATGAAACGAAATACTTTACTGATTCTGCGCATCAGGGATCCGACGATGTTTCCGTAAATGTGAAGGTATGTGGCATTAGATGTCTACGTACAGGTCATGGAATTTGCATAAATAATGCGCCGCTGACTTGCGTACGCGGTGATGGCGTCCGATAGCGACCCACGCGGGTTCCATAGCATTTACGTCAGAGAAATTTGGTCATCGACACATCAACATGAGTTCACTATAATGTCCCTCTAACCACTGTGGTGCGATTCTTACTACGAGACGAACAATTATACTGCTGAAAGATGACATCGCCGTCGGGGAAGACATCAATCATTAAAGGATGCAGGTTGTTCGAAGCTGTCGGCTTGTCTTCTATTACTGCCACATGTTTCATGAAAGCGCAGGAGAATCGCATAGCATAATACTGCTCCCAGCATCCTTCGTCCGTGGCGCGATGCAAGTTTGGAGCCGCCGTTCACCTAGATGACGAAGTTTGTGGAGGCGACCATTGACGTAGAGTAGCAAAAATGCGATTCGCTCAAGAACCGACACGTTTCCATTGATCGATGGCTGAATCTTGATAGTTCCGTGTCCACTGCAGTCGTCATTGAAGATGTCGTTGGGTTAACATGTGAACACGTAGGGGAGGTCTGTTGCAGAGCTCCACGTTCAACAATGCACGATGAGCGATCTCCCCCGAAACACTTGTGCGTGCACAAGCATTGTGCTCTGTTTTGGCAGAGATGCCACAGATCACCATCTACCCTACTTTACAGAGCAGCCAAACCTCCGAACTCCCGTTGTGAGAAGAGTCGTGGACGTCCAACCATTTAGCGCCTACTGGTAGTTCCACTGTCCTTTTACCTCTTTCCGTAGATGCTCACGACCGTAGCAGGTGAACATTAGACCAGCTTCGGCGTTTTCGAGATACTTGCTCATAGGCTCTGGTAATAATAATCTGCTCTTTGTCAGAGTCGCTTATCTCAGTGGGTTTCTCCATTTGCAGCCCGTATCTTCGCTAAGGTAATGTCCCGCCTGTGTCTGCTTCGCTTTCATAACTTTGTTAACACATCACGTGCCCGCAACTCCAACAGACGGCATCCAACGTCGCGGCTGCCAGTGGTTATAATGTTTTGGCATATCAGTGTATGTGTATCTGTTGTCTTTATTAAATATGGAATTACGCTACGAACATATGCATCAACCTTTCCCTCACTCTATTCTTTATTTACAGTCAATTGTCACTTTTCTCATGATCCAAACGTCTCATCTAAATCGTTTTGAAATTTGTTTTTATCGTGTGTCCACTTTACCAGAAGGTAATTAACTACATCCTCAAACAAACTAACGAGCCGCTCAGGTTGTATCTTAAATCGTTCATATAGATTAGGAACAGCTGAGGCTCTACAACACTTCCTTGGGGAACGTTATAAATAATGTTTTACTCTATGGCTTCCCGTCATTTACTACGGTCTGTGACCTTCCAGACAGAAAATCACGAATCGAGTCGCACACCGAAGGCGAAACTCCAAAGGCATGCAATACGATTAGAAGTCACTTGTGAGGAACGCTGTCGAAATCTTTCTGGATATCTAGAAATGTGGACTCAAATTGAGATCACCTGTCTATAGCAGTCATAACTTAGTGTGAAATATCGATCGATATTTTCTGAACCCGTACTGACTGTGTGTCAGTAAAGCGATTTCTTCGATGTAAGTCATAATGATGGAACACACAGTATACGTTCCAAACTCCTACTGCACACTGATGTCAGTGATATGGATCTGAAATTCAGCGGATTACTTCTACTTAGTTTCTTAAGGATAGTGCAAGTTTCCAGACTGCAGTTCACGTCACACACGCACTGAGCAACAAAGCAACCTTGAATGGCTTGTTCGGCCTCTTGATTTCTCCCGCAAGATTAGATTAGATTAGTACTTGTTCCATAGGTCGTGAATACGACACTTCGTAATGATGTGGAACGTGTCAGGTTAGTAAAAGGTGTCTACACAAGATATTACGTTACACAAAATATTACATGACACTTAATATTTTTTTTCTGGGAGTTGGGAAAATTACCCACTTACTATATCCAAAAATTCATCTAATGAGTAGAAGGAGTTTCCATTAAGAAATTCTTTCAATTTACTTTTATATGCTATATGGCTATCTGTCAGACTTTTGATGCTATTAGGTAAGTGACCAAAGACTTTTGTGGCAGCATAATTTACCCCCTTGTGAACCAAAGTTAGATTTAACCTAGAGCAGTAAAGATCATTCTTTTTCCTAGTGTTGTAGCCATGTACAGTGCTATTACTTTTGAATTCGTTCGGATTGTTAATAACAAATTTCATAAATGAATATATATATATTGTGAGGCTACAGTGAAGATCCCTAGCTCTTTAAATAAGTGTCTGCAGGATGATCTTGGATGAGCTCCAGCAATTATTCTGATTACACGCTTTTGTGCAATGAATACTCTTTTCCTCACTGATGAGTTACCCAAGAATGTGATGCCATACGAAAGCAGAGAATGAAAATAGGAGTGGTAAGTTAATTTACTGAGATGTATATCGCCAAAGTTTGCAATGACCCTAATAGTATAAGTAGCTGAACTCAAACGTTTCAGCAGATCCTCAGTGTGTTTTTTCCAGTTCAACCCCTGATCAATGCATACACTTAGTAATTTTGAATATTCTACCTTAGCTACCGATTTCTGATCGAAGTCTGTATTAATGGTGTAATTCCATTTACTGTGTGGAACTGTATATACTGTGTTTTGTCAAAGTTTAATGAGAGGCAATTGCAGAGAACCACTTAAACAAGGAGGGTGTCTGGATTGCAGTGGGAAAATTTATACACCAAGAATCAGCGAGCAATCTTCAGGAAATGGCAAAGAATGGGTTTGAGGCTTCAAAAGAAATTCCTAAAGATGACATTCGAGAGATATATGCTTCCTTTCCTTAGCAAATACAAGGGTGTAATGAAAATTTTATCATTTAATATTTGACAGATGATGAACATCTCCACAAAGTTTGATAAATATCGCACTGATTCGTAATGCTGTAATGTTGTCCTTCTCAGCCAGTGTATTTGAAAGCGAGACATTGACATATTACGTTGTGATCCGATAGTCAGTCCACAAAAAAAGTTCCTAGAGAGAATGCTGTGGAAGTGCTGATGTGTTCGTGTGACCGTGACACGTTGATAGACTTGCGTGTCTATGCGCACTCGTTATATATTCGTGTTTAGTGCCAAGCGGATTCGCCATTTACAGCTGCAGTTTCACTCGCTAATGCGAGAAGCCGAGAGCAGTGCTGGCCGTAACTCAACTGTACATTTCCGACGCCCGTGAATGTGTCGATCCTGATTGCCACGTGAAGCAGAATTACTCATCCCCCCACGGTCGAGCAGAAATGCGACTCCCTGCTTATTTGCAAGTACATGATTAACTCGTGCGCCTCACTGGAAACCGCGCGCGTGTTCGTCGTTTTAGCAAACAATGTGTCGCATTTCGTTGCAGACAGGCTATATATGAACAACTCGGGAAACGTTCAGTTTGACTTTTACGCGTTCAACTTACATTTAGATTATTTTTCGAATGAAATCCAGAAAAATTTTGAGGAAACCGGCGACAGCACCAGCAAACCATTTCAGTTACAGCAGACGTCCTGTAGTTCTAGCTCTGTATAAAGAACATCCACATTTACATTGTGTAAGTAATCTTATGTGTGTGTGGCAGAGGGTAATGCCTGCACTACCTCCACTTCCACCTCTTCGTACTACAGTAGTGAATAATCCGCGGGTAGAACGACTGTCGCAAAGCCTTCTCGTTGGCTCCGATCTCTCTGATTTTGTGTTCATCGACTTCCCGGGAGGTATTGGTAATTGGAAGTAATATACAGGTTGACTCTTCCAGAAACGCACGCCCTTCAAATTTTAACAGCACAACTGCCTTTCCCCGTGATTGCTACGGTCGCAGGTTCGAATCCTGCCTCGCGCATTGATGTGTGTGATGCCCTTAGGTTAGCTAGGTTTAAGTAGTTCTAAGTTCTAGGGGACTGATGACCTCAGACGTTAAGTCCCATAGTGCTCAGAACCATTTGAGCCACAACCGCCTTTCTCGTTAATGGCTGCCTCCGCAGGTCCATGTGCATCTACTTCAGTTCGTACTTCGTTCATGTAAGGCTACGAAACAATAAAAGTAGGATATCACGTGTACTAAGAAGTTCCCAGCTTTATTCCTGCAGTCGAATGAAGATAATTCTATACCTGGCTACGTCACTGAAAATGGAATCTGGCAAAATTTCTAAGGATTGCGGTAAATCGATCGATTTCAAGTCAATAACGATAAGTAAATGAAATATTTACAGTACAGATAGTTAACGGTTGAGCAGGAGTTAAGCACCACAGTTTTTGCAGATATATTTTCCGCATTTTAAGTGAGATGAAGGACTTTTCCTCAATGTGGTTACAAATTATGTACGTCACTTCATTGTGATGACGTATTTAACGTTGCAGTAACAACTCTTTTACATCGAGTTTGATATTAATCACTTAAAGTGTTTGTAAGTTGGTTATTATGTATCATAAAGAATAAAATAATTAAATCGAAACGTTATTAGAAATTAGGTGGTAGTATACAATTGCGACAGATGGGAGATAGCGGCAAGTGACACATAAATACAATAATAATAGTAATAAATGACCCGGTTGAGTGGAATTGGTACTTACTTTACTTTAGTAGGTGTTTCCGTTTATCATCAGTTGCCTCCTTTCAGATTCCACCAACTTCTATCCTTCCAATCTTCTTCAGACAGATTTCTCTTTTCCATGGCTTTGGCTATAGCACCTGGCTACAAGTGAATGGTGGAAAGCACGATGAGGGAGTACAGCCAAACGAAAGCATAGAACTGAAAAATATGTCAGTAAAAGGACGAGCTCAAATGCGGAGAGACGAATGGTAGACGACGTACTAATGATTTTCAATACCGTCCACGTTATTAATCCAAAGAGGGAGCACAGCACTGTGGGGGGAGTGTTAATAATGCCCATAATGTTTACGATGTTGACGGTTACGAATAACGTAAAATAATTTTTCCGGCAACGGAGTATGTTTTATGGTGTGTGAAATTTGTGTTTTACAATAATTTTTTAGACGGAAAAGCAGCGTCGATTCAGTGAAGCCAAGAAAATGTAATGGTTATTACGTTATGAGCATTTCCCAAAATACTGTCCAAAAAAAGGGTGTAGCATTGTGTAATGAAGATTTCAGGTGGGATAATACAAAATTTGGAAATGAGTGACAACAGAATTTTAGTAAGATTGAATTCTTTTACACGAAAAATTCTTTTACACGAAAAATTCTTTTACACGAAAAATTCTTTCAGTATATCCAGAAATTCTTCAGGTCCACATACCTATCTTGCAGTAATTGTATGAATATATTAGCGGAATAAAAAAATTATCGTTCATACTCACGTGCATACGTCTCAACCATTCTGATTTCTCTTTCTGATGAGTTTTGCTAACCTTTCAAGGCAAATGTCGTGGCAAAGATCTGTACCTTACACATTAGTTGTCCATTATTAATCTCTGAAAACTTAGAAAATATCAATGGATAATGTTTGTTACAACTACTTTACATTCAGTTTGTTATTGCTACTATTGTCATTGATTACTTGAAATTTCTGGAACTCTGCGACTTATTCAATTTCAGTTATCAGAATCACAAAGATCAACTCGAATAAATGAATGTAAGGAATACGGTTTGACGCTACGTGTACGATGGATGCGTATTTAGAAACTTGAAGAGTTTCACAACACGATCTCGTGTTCGGTGTTCTCTCATGAAATGTGAGATACTTTACTTCAGGTGGCTCAAGATACGCCAGAGTTATTTTCTAATTTGTGAAAGTGGAGATAGAAATTTTTTTGCAAGTATTTTTTCGGTTTATGTTTCTCACTTTCATTTCCCCTGCACTTTCTGATTAACCTTCTTTACCACGCACCAATTTTTCGTGAACAACTCTGTTGCAAAATGCGAAGCTCTAACTCCCTGCCTCTGTAATCGAGGTCTGCGCGTACATGTAACACAGCCGCTTTGCAGGTGCGTTTGCCAATTATCTGCTGCACATTTCTGTTTATTAGAGCGAAAAGATTAATCTGATTACAAAATTTTTCATTTCAGATATCGAATGATACAGGTTTATCTCGTAGTATACTGACCTAACGTTAGGACGTTGGTGTGCCTACTTGTGTTTAATTACGAGTATTTGCAACAAACGTAAGTTCTACAATACCTAAATTTCTGAATGTGCTCTGCATCTGACAGTTTCTCTGTTGTCACGATTATCGTAAGGCGATTGGGCAAGCTACTCTAATTCATTTGAAGAAACCGTTATGCCAGCGGAATTTTTGTTCAAAATCTCTTTCGATACGATAAGTGAAAAAGTTCTTGTAAATCGAAATACTTAATTCTGTATGTTAAAATGTAATTTTTGTTAGATTGAGTCCACCATTACGTCAGTGTACTTTCTACAGGATCTCCCCAGGGACGGATTCCAATCAAGAAGTAACATACTGAAAGATCAGGAAATTATCTGTCTCTGCCTGACATAACCACTTTCTTGAAGCAAATTATCACAACAGGCATATATTTAGATGTGTGAATCGGTGGATGCCAGTGATGTCTGAATCTGATGAACGGTGATATTGATGCTACAGTTCGTCCTGCAGATTCCTAAGTTTCACTCTAGTCCATATTCTTACAGAAGATAGTACTGGTTGGAACTAGAAAACCAAGACGGATTCAACAATGGTCGGCAAAAAATACGTGTGATATACAGGTAGACCACTGTGTCCTGTGATAGTTAACTGCCTGCTGACACTAGAGGAGGTGTTAAATATGGTAACCACTCATCCCTATACATCCCTTAACATTTCTGAAATATTGTAAAACGACTGAAAAGAATCACAAACTCATGCAAACTAATCTTGCTACACACGGATTTCGTGAGGCATGAATGGTCGTGGTACGTGTCTGTGCCTTTAAACATGCTCATACACAAAAATGTAAGGGGATAAGTTCAGCTGAACTTACTGCACTGCATCTCCTCGTCCATTCCACGGCGCATTACACGTCTGTGTTACATACTGTCAAGAGGTGTAGTAAAAGGGGTGGTGCCACATTGTGCGTAAACTACGGTGCTGTTCTGGAAGTAAGGTTCGATCGGTCGCGAAATGAAAAACACAGTGTAAGTTGCAACAGTTTGATACAGCTACCAGCTACTTATCTTCATAGTTAACGATCCGACTTGGACATCTTTCGTAGCGTTGTACCAATTCGCAATACCCTCGTTATAGAGGGCAACCGCCTTTGCTTCCCGCTTCTTTTGTTTGCTCGCCTCCAGTCGGTTGACTGTGCCAAGATGTCTTCATAGCCAGCGGTTCACGTGGGCAGAGATGAACGTCGGAGAGAAGCAAGTGCGAGCTGTATGGTGGGTGATCGAACACTTCTCACCGAAAACGCTTCAGGGGTGTCTTCGTTGCCCCTGCAGTGTGTGGCCGCAAATTGTCATGAAGAAGGTGTAAGCGTATTGTCGTATCGCTGGCTTAGTTGCGGAGTATCTCTGCGGGCAGCCGCGTCTGCAGAGTCGAACATGGGACACGGAACTGTTACGTTGTCGTGTGGGTATCTCTGCGTGTGAGAGGCATTGTTATTATAGAAGTTCAAGTGTTACTACAAGTGATATTACAGTAAATTGATGAAATCTAGAAGTGATTCAGAGGGAAGTGCGTAACGATGTAATTAAAATGAGCAGTGCCGCCGACAACGTATTTGTGTATCCTCTCGTTGCGGGTCGCACTGCACGTCAATCATCTGCACCGTGTTCGGCCTCTCAAAATGAACTAATGTCGATCAGCAGTTTAGTTTACCACGAAAGAGAGCAGAGCCAGTGTCTTGTAGTGAGCGGTGAGAACGTGCGTTCGGTCATCGCGTTTCCGCATCGTCAACAATCAGCCGCGCCGCGACGGTTACGCGTACTCCCGTCCAAGTGATATTGTGGACAGATAATCATCAATAAGTTAATTGGCATAGTCACTCATGACTTACAGAGTGTAAACAGTGCAACCTCTGATTTTCATATCGTCTCAGAATATAGATGTTCATACCAGACGTAGGACAGTGTTGTGCTTAACGTTGAGTGACTCCCCTAAACACGGTTGCATATTTGAATACATAATTTCAGGCAAGCCAGCAGCAGTGTGGAGCAGAACGATACGACCGCCGCGGGATTATCAGGTATGTGGGGTGGACAGGGCCCACGGTCAAGAAGCGGCAAGCGGGAACCAGTTAAAGGGTCCACCACCATTTGTACCGCGGGCGTGTTACAAAGGAAACGCATGGCAAGTATATTATGCGGGGTTGCGTGCATGAAACCAGCCGAAACCTCGCAGTGTGCACCCATACTTGGTGGGACACACGATTGTTCTCTATCTTTACATGCTCACTGTGTGCTCATAACTAGGAACAGCTACGCAAAGCGATCGACAGGCATACTAGAGATACTGCCAAACATCTGACCTCACTGTCGTTTCCATTTCGCGACCCGTCGGACCTTACCTTCCAAATAGTCCTCGAATAACCACAGCTTTTCTAAAAATGTAAATTTCTCCTAAACTGCGCAGGTATTGATGACAAACAGCACCTACAGGTTTGTCAGCAACAAATCCTGCACACACATTTATACTAAAGCGAACCTGATGCATCATTCCTACGCTCGCTCAAGGTCTTGCATATGCCGACAAGTTGTCACTGGTTGCTAAATCATTCCAACCTGCGTGGATTCCACCTCCTTCGTAAATAACATGTAAATTACGACCTGTGTATTTCATGTACTCCATCTTAGAATCCACTTGCAGAAATGCTATAGCATATGGTGGACTTCTGGTCCGGGAGCTTGCACAAGCCGTGATGGATACAGAACTGCTCGTTCACAATTGACCAAAAAAAAGAGCTCCAATTCTTCGGAAACACTGTTCCGTGAACAGCTTCTGTTCCTTATCGATCTTGATCGACCACAATCGTCACGCTCACTGTGAAACTTCTAACACAGCCGCTGTTCCTTGTCCATTTAACGAACGACCCTGTGTTTGCAAGTCGCTGTACCAGCGTGCAGATGGACTGCGACAGTAAAGGTGTCGTTAAGCGTATATGGCACGTGCTTGCTGACCATAGCAGAATACCACACCTGCCATTTACCGCGTAGAGTAATAAGAACTCATTTCACTGCTAACTAACTTCATACAAATTATTTTTTTGGTGCCAACGCAGCCTCAGTGCAGTATTCGGTCGATGTGGAATACATCACTAAATGTTAATCCGACGACAGTGTGATAGTCAGAGCAACAGCTGCAGAGGTAAAACGTAACCAGTAACGAATGAACAATGGACGTCAGCAGGAAGGCAGCCTTACAGCCGTGAGTAGTGACCGTTTTCGATTCAAGTATAATGGGCCATATATGGACGAATATCTGTATCCTGACACATGTTTTAATTTTTTTATTTTTGACTTCTACTATCTCCAAATACTACACACATCAAAATAAGTTTTGCAAAACCCCGGTTCCCAGAACCCCTGAATACAGACGTTGACTGTGGATATTGTATCACAGACACAGTCCCTTTGACTGTTCAGAGATATCACTAAACCCATCCAAAGATGTAAGCAACAACGCACGAGCAACGCCTATTAGAGGGAGGGGGTCCGAATGCCGATCAGTTCCAGTCATTCCACCAGGAAGGAGGCACACGGCTCATGTTGTCTGTAGTTCAACCATGCCTAGACGATTAATACCGCAGTTCGATCGCGTTCGCATTGTTACTTTGTGACAGGAAGGGCTCTCAACAAGGAAAGTGTCCAGGCGTCTCGGAGTGAACGAAGGCGATGTTATTTGGATATGGAGGACATACAGAGAGGCAGGAACTGTCAATGACATGCCTCGCTCAGGCCACCCAAGGGCTACTACTGCAGTGGATGACCGCTACGTACGGATTATGGCTCGGAGGATCCCTGACAGCTACGCCACCATGTTGAATAATGCTTTTCGTGCAGCCACAGGACGTCGTGTTATGACTCAGACTGTGCACAGTAGGCTGCATGATGTGCAACATCGCTCCCAACGTCCATGGCGAGGTCCATCAGTGCAACCACGACACCATGCAGGGCGGTACAGATGGGCCCAAGAACATTCCGAATGAACCGCTCAGGATTGGCATCACGTTCTCTCACCGTGTGAGTGTCGCATTTGCCTTCAACTAGACAATCGTCGGAGACGTGTTGGGAGGCAACCCAGTCAGGCTGAACGCCTTAGACACAGTGCCCAGCGAGTGCAGCAGGTGGAGGTTCCCTGCAGTTTTGGGGTGGCATCATGTGGGGCCGACGTACGCCGCTGGTGGTCATGGAGAGCGCTTTGAAGGCTGTGCGATACATGAATGCCATCCTCCGACCGATAGTGGAGCGATATCGGCAGCATGTTTGCGAGGCATTCGTCTTCATGGACGACAATTCGCGCCCCTGTCGTGCACATCTTGTGAATGACTTCCTTCCTGAATAACGACATCTCTCGACTAGAGTGGTCAGCATGTTCTCCAGACATGAACATTATAGAACATGCCTGAAATGGATTGAAAAGTGCTGTTTAAGGACGACGTGACCCACCGACTACTCTGAAAGATCTACGGCGAATCTCCGTTGATGAGTGGGACAATGTGGGCCAACAGTGCCTTGATTAACTTGTGGATAGTACGCCACGACGAATACAGGTATGCATCAACGCAAGAGGACTTTCTACTGGATATTTGAGGTACCGTACCCATGTGTACAGCAATCTGGACCACAACCTCTGAAGGATTCGCAGTATGGTAGTACAACATGCAATGTGTGGTTTTCATGAACAATAAAAAGGGCGGAAATGATGTTTATGTTGATCTCTATTCTAATTTTATACGCAGGTTCCGGAACTCTTGGAACCGAGGTGATGCAAAACTTTTTTTGATGTGTGTATGCAGCAGGCAGTGATATCCGGCCCTGGACTACATTATCAGCTGTCGATTCCAGGTGCTGAATTTTAGAATAAATTATCCAATTTTTCTGAAATGGTAATGATTTGTATGTCTGTACGTATACATCACATCTACCGATTTCCTTCCCATTCAGATAAATCCCTCTTAACGTGACCATAAGGCATGGGTTGGCGAGAGACTAGGAAGTTACCACCGATCAGCAGCAACCACTGATCCTTTCATAGAGAGGAAGCAGCATGGAATGACGTATCATTATCTGTCATCCAGGCCTAGTATGCCTCAGTGCTAAGCGTAGTCACAGACTCTATTGATGCTAGAAACGGCCTCTCCGTGCGCTAAATTTCTCACACATTATGCCTCACCTACAAATTTAATCCCGCATCGTTCATACGCTTAAATTCTCACACATTAGGCCTCGGCTACAGATTTAATCCTGTATCGTTCATACTATACTGTATAAGCATATTAAACAAATTTTAGGTGTTTGTTACTCTCTCTGGTGTTGAAGTTTTTAAGGCCGGCAGTTTACTTTCTTGTTCTCAGGTACAATGCAGTCCTTCACTTCACAGAGAAATGATTCCATCTACGACGCATACGACCATTCAGAATTGGCACACAATGTTTGGCAATGTTCTTGCTTGCAAATTAAATTATTGACGGTTTTCTGTGCACCATCATTAGATGTAGCTGTGGTAGGAACAAAAGAAACAAACGGTATATGCAACAGTAGAGAACAGTTTCCATCAATACTTACAATGAAGCACAAAGCAAACCACATCAAATTAGGCACAGAGGTACAGAAAATACAGCCCTAGGAACCAGGCATCAAAATGACCGTGCGCCAGTTATGTAGTCTATAGACTGAAAATGGACAGACAGACTTCATGAAGAATGTTAGGTGTTAAAATTATGAAACGTAGAGAAATTATTCTCAGAAACGAAAATTAAAACAAATTGCAAGAAACAAATGTAGAAACATTATGACGTAGTTATAAAAATTACGGTATAAGAACAGAATACGACATAGTTAAATAAACATTTACAAAAAGGCGCTGGTAACATAATATTATTTATTTTTTAAATTTATATTCCTTTTTATTACACAGTGATATAGGATAGAAAAAAGGAAATTAAATATGTATACAACATAAAAGCATTTGGAGTATCATACATACAAACGTGAAATGAGAGACAGTATATTGATAATGATTTTGTTGTTGTGGTCTTCAGTCCAGTGGCTGGTATGATGCAGCTCTCCACGCTACTCTATCCAGTGTAAGCCTCTTCAAGTAACTATTGCACCCTGCATCCTTCTGAATCTGCTTAGTGTATTCATCTCTTCTTCTCCCTCTACGATTTTTACCCTTCACGCTGCTCTCCAATACTAAACTGGTGATCTCTTGAGGCCTCAGAACGTGTCTTACCAACAGATTCCTTCTTCTAGTGAAGTTGTGCCACAAATTCCTCTGCTCCACAGTTCTATTCAGTACCTCCATATTAGTTACGTGATCTACCCATCTAATCTTCAGCATTCTTCTGTAGCACCACATTTCGAAAGCTGCTTATCGTCCATGTTTCACATCCTTATATGGCTACACTCCATACAAATACTTTTAGAATAGACTTCCTGACAGTTAAATCTATACTCTATGTAAAAAAAGTTTCTCTTCTTCAGAAACGCTTTCCGTGCCATTGCCAGTCTACATTTTATATTCTCTCTACTTTGACTATCATCCGTTATTTTGCTCCCCAAATAGTAAACCTCATGTACTACTTTAAGTGCCTCATTTCCTAATCTAATTCCCTCAGCATCACCTGATATAATTCGACTACATTCCATTATTCTCGTTTTGCCTTTGTTGATCTTCATCTTATGTCCTCCTTTCAAGACACAGTCCTTTCCGTTCAACTGCTCTTCCAGATCCTTTGCTGTATGTGATATAATTACACTGTCATCGGCAAATCTCAAAGTTTTTATTTCTTCTCAATGGATTTTAATTCCTGCTCCAGATTTTTCTTTTGTTTCATTTACTGCTTGCTTAATATACAGATTGAATAACATCGGGGATAGGCTTAACCCTCTCTCACTCCCTTCCCAACCACTGCTTCCATTTCATGTCCCTCGACTCTTACAACTGACATCTGGTTTCTGTACAAATTGTAAGTATCCTTTCGCTCTCTGATCATTATTGGTAATATAGCTGATTAAAAATTTACAAAGTGTGGTAAAAGATTAATGTAACGCTATGCTGAACCCAATGTGCAGGAAGTATTCTGTACCAAGTCCAAGTGTATTCAGTTAAAATATTCTTGTCACAAAATGACTTACATATCTTGTTGCAAGTAAACTCAGGAAAAACATCAAATAGAATTAAGACAATAATAATTATTAAGCAATCGTAAGATTGTGTCGACACAGTGAAACGTCCACTTTGAAAAATTTATGAATTACTGTACTGATAAAAGCGCTCCGTCTTCAGGCCACAAGTGGCCCATCGGGACCATCTGACCGCCGTGTCATCCTCAATGAGGATGCGAATAGGAGGGGCGTGTGGTCAGCACACCGCTCTCCCTGTCGTTATGATGGTTGTCTTTGACCGGAGCCGCTACTATTCGGTCGAGTAGCTCCTCAATTGGCATCACGAGGCTGAGTGCACCCCGAAAAATGGCAACAGCGCATGGCGGCTGGATGGTCACCCAGCCAAGTGTCGGCCACGCCCGACAGCGCTTAACTTCAGTGATCTCACGGGAACCGGAGTAGCCACTGCGGCAAGGCCGTTGCCACTGTGCTGATAAACCTCTTACATTATTTGATTTTCAAACAGCTGAGCAGAACTGAACGTACTCAGACATTTCGCTCTTTACATAATCTGATCAACACTAAACTGACAGCCAATATTTTTAGCACAACGCAATCTGACTTTTAATAATCCCTACAAGATAGTGGCCCTGACTAACATTAACCTTTACGTTTCACAAATCACTTACCTGACAAAAATCTTCGTTACTCGAACTACTGCAATACAGCGACCGCCACTACTGCCAGCTAAATAAAAGATTCTAACTACTGAAGGCACTAACTACTGATAGGCATACTTAGCAAATGAAAGATTGTGATAGAGAATAAACAATGTATTTACCTTAATAGTGATCAAGAGTCATATATGTGTATATCAGTTCATGACATCCAGTTTTACAAATTTACTGTCTTTGATGGACACACGTCCACATCATCCGCTCTCAAAACTCTGCCATCTCTCTCCCCACACCCACCACTGCTGGCGGCTCACCTCCAACTACGCAACGCTACGCGCTGTTAAGAGCCAACTGCCCAACAGTACAATAGCAAATTCCAACAATGCAAACCAGCCACAGACTGCACACAGCACAGTCAGTGATTTTCATACAGAGCACTACGTGACGTTACCAACATAAAAACCTAAACAGCCTACTTACAACAGGAACTAAAATTATGTGAACCTCGTAAAAGTAAAAACCGAAATTTCATAGGAACTACGTGTCCAATACCACACATACAGCGCAACGTAGATTAAATGCCATTCCTTATACGAAATAATGAGAAATATGTCAGTAACAAGGGGTGGTGGGAGAAATGGGGGTAGGGGAGGAGAAGAGGGCAGAGTAAGTCAACAACGCGAGAGAAATTTACACTAAAAGTCAACGGAATCCGTGACAAGTAATACTCAACGCATCCGAAAAATGTCAGAGCAGGGCAAGTCTTCAGAGAAATAATAATACTGAAATTACGGAAAAACCAATATGTATCATACAAGACATCCTATACCAAAATGATGATTTGATTATGCACCGCCTAAAGGAAATGTTAATCACAAATGACAAATTAAGAGTCCACATAGACAAAATCAATACTTGCAGCGTTAATTTATATAAAACGTATTAGTTGGACGGCACTTTCCATTTAGATCCTCAATCGAAAGTTCAGTGGAAAAGAACTGTGACAATCCTTATCCCCACAGTGTAACCTCGTGATAACCAGAAAGGCTCACGCAAGGCCACTATTAGGAACACAACAAGTGCAGGCGCCGTCTAATGCGACGAAGGAAAACAAGGAGGCACATCCGTGAGTATACGACTAATACACAAGGTGATCATATGGAGCTTGCTACATAAAACTGACACAAAATTAACGATGCACATAGGCCCTATTAGTCACGCACATTCATCCAACGTTTCCTCGAAATAATAACATAGCCAACTGCTACTGAAACCCTCCTGTTCATTCAATAACCTATGTGGTTGACGTATTCGTTGTGCATAAATTTTTTCTCTCCTTGCTTCGTCCGTCAAATTTCTGTCTCCCTTTATCTGGAAAATGCGGATGACTGCGTATGGCGTTCCGATCTCCTCTTTTAGCGACAGATTATACACTTTACAAAAAAGTATGTCCACACATCGCGAACTAAGACATAATCGACGACTAACATGGAAGCGCCATCCACTAAGTATTCAACAGAAAGCCCACAATGGACTAAAATAACTGGAACTACTACGTGCCCGAACACGTGGATTGCATCCTTCCGCGATTCGCCGCCTCTATAAATCCCTCATGCGATCCTTCCTCTGGTATGCAAATTTGGTGTGAAGTTCTGCTCCTCTATCCTTTTACTACTCCCTACAGATCCTCAAACGCCATACACCATACACACCACCTAGCGCTTCGCCTCCGCATACGTTCACTCACTTGCATCCTCTACCAGCCCACCCTAGTCTTCCATCTTGCACACCTCCGAGCATCCTACGTTACCCATAAACTCGACACTACACATCTCCTAGTTTCCCTCTTGCTTATTGATCCTGGTAATCTGCCACGCTTCTACCACCACATTCCCTCAACACGTCACCTCCACACTCTCAACGTTCTACCCAAAGGAACTTTAATCGCCTTCCCTTCCTGGCAATTAAATCCGCCCACGTATAAACCATCCTACCAGAGCTAGGGTATCCCTACCAACCCCTACTCGTCAGTGCTCCATTCGCCTCCACTCCTCTCCATCCACTGCCTAAGTCTTGGTTCAGAAACGCATTCCTCTCCCCAAATCCTTCTTCCAAACATCCATCCTCACAAACAGCCGCCTCCGCTCCACTCTTGACTGCTATGTTTCCATGATACCCTTATCCCTAGCAGTCTACATCCATTCATCATTTCAGTCATCTATGTATCTGTTTTAATCAGTCAACGCACTGGCCTTCTACCTTTTAACATATACAACTGTTTATTTGTTTTATTATATTACTTGAGCAACATTCATTTTCCATACATCCGTGTCTGCATTTTAAATAAGCCTTTTTATATTTTAACTTAGGCGTTTGACTATCTTTGTTTATTGCTCAAAATATCCATTCTTGTCAATCGCCACATCTAATTTTTGTACTATGTTTTAAGGTTTTCACTCTGATATGGCTGAAGATCGGTAAATTGTATCCGTTGACAGCCCACTCCTCATTCGTATGGGGCGAGGGTAATGAAATAATAATAAATTGCTTCGGCCCTCCTGTCGTAGTTTATTTTCAACTTAGCAGAATACCTTCATATTTTCCATTTCGTGGTCACTAATTTATATGTGAAGTTCTATGTTAATCTCATTTCTGTTACTATTCATTTCATTTATGAATATTTCATGTCACATAACATGTATTTTTAGACAAGAATCTCCACCCACCTATATCAATACAAAGCAGATTCACGCGCTGAATGCCGGCCGCTGTGGCCAAGCGGTTCTAGGCGCTTCAGTCCGGAACCACACTACTACTATCGCAGGTTCGAATCCTGCCTCGGGCATGAATGTGTTTGGTGTCCTTAGGTTAGTTAGGGTTCAGTAGTTATAAGTCTAGGAGGCTGATGACCTCAGATGTTAAGTCCCATAGTGCTTAGAGTCATTTGAATTTGAACCACGGGCTGAATCTTAAAACATACGTGATACTCCAACCGTACGATCTCATTCGGCAAAAAACTTGTTTGCCGTTATTGTATATACCACTTCGCGTGAATGAATTTCCACGTTTAAAGTGAGACAAATATTAACAATCTACTTCACACGTGTTCATATTGCAGGAACCAAATATCTACACACCCATATATTCATATTACACAGCCGCCTACGTATAAAGACTGGACTTCCAGTTCTTCACATACATATGTCTGTTTTTTTATCTACCGATTGTATCACTGCTGCACTGAGACCTAAAGCGGAATTTAATTTCGGAGACTTTGTTTTATAAGCAAAATCCAACTTCCGACCAAAATAAGTAGTTAACTCATTACCTTTCATCATCTCCAAGCCATACTGAATTTTCATTTATTGTTTACATCGCTTAGACTAAACGGCTAACTCGACAATAATGCAGCCATTCGTCACTTCTGAATTCCTGAATAGTCTGATTAAATGCAAAAACCTCGGATACTGCCTTCACTATAAAAGGGAATCATAAAATATCGAAACATACTGTTTTACGTCAAGAACAATACACACGCTTTGACGGAGATCGTTACATCCTTAGATAAACATAAAGTGTATCCTGTAACGTATGCACTACCTGTTTTGCGTAGTTCTCGGGAAGGTGATTAATACTTCACATTTCTTCATGAGCGACTTCAATGGATTGCTGAAATATATTACCATTATACTGTTCCGTACAATCCTTTAAACTTTTTTGAGGGAATGAAACTATGAAACTTGCAATGAACTTTGGTCATTTTTTTGGCGAACGTTGCTAAAATTTTCTTTACTGGAACTTGCTGCGTTTTACGAAAAATTTAAGCTTGTAACATGTTAGATGTCCACGCGTACGGCTCCCTAACGAGTACAGGAAAGAGTCGACGCTTTTACTTTTGTTGCGGGCTCTGTAACACGACAACTACCGCTTCCTCTTTTCCTCTTTGAAGCAACGCCATTAATGAAGCTCCCTTCGTGCAGGAGTCTCTTTTAAAACTGCGTAACAGTTGGGATGCTAATGTTTGTTTATGAGAACATTGACAGTCTGGGTTCATATCTTGTGGACACAAAATGAAGTCGGCTTTATGACTTTATGAAACACTGTACAGATGTTTTTGAAGAAAGTGAAAACACTTACATTCTCACGATAACCGCAGTCTGTTACAGCCTTCAGTTCATCGGAGGCCGTCTTGTTTCCAGAAGAATTTAGCAATATCCACAACGTAGAATACTTTCCAGTCCCTTCAGTAATAAATGGCAGCAATGAGTTAATGAACTAAAATCTATTCATAACTGCATTTTATCGTGTGTTTTACCTCACAAAATACAAGAAAGAAAAAAGCTTTTGCGATTGTGAATGGTGTAATTCGAAAACCATTACTGCATCACATTGGGTGACAGTTATTGAACTATATGAGAAAGAACGTAAATTAGTTACAAATTACCGGGTGCACACACGTTGTTCAACATGTAAACGTCACTACAGATATTCAGATTTAGGTTATGACATATTCGATATGCCTGCCATAATTGGTGATGATGTGGTGCAGACGAATAGATTAATTCTGCATGACCCGCTGAAGTTTCAAAACTTCGATGCTGTTCCTCCTGAATGGCTGTTTCCAGCTCAGCATGGTTCTGGTGTTATTGCTGTACACCTTGTCTTTAATACAGCACCCACAAAAAGGAGTCGCATGTGTTCAGATCCGGAGAATATGGCAGCCAGGCGGGGCCCATGTCAGTGCCCTCTGGGTACCCCAGAGACAGAATGCGGTCCCCAAAGTGCTCCTTCAGGACATCAAACACTCTCCTGCTTCGATGGGATCGAGATCCGCCTTGCATGAACCACATCTTGTCGAAATCATGATCATTTTGGATAATGCGGATGAAGTCATCTTCCATAACCTTCAAGTACCGTTCGGTAGTCACCGTGCCATCAAGGAATATCGCACTGATTATTCCGTGACTGGACGTTGCACACCACACAGTCACAGTTGAGGGTGAAGAGATTTCTCGATCGCGAAATTCGGATTCTTATTTCCCCAAATGCGCCAGTTTTACTTATTGACGAACCCATCCAAATGAATGTGGGCTTCGTCGCTAAACCAAACCACACAGCGCATTTTAATTCCCATCACACCTCCTTCCAACCATGTAGTTTGAACGGCCTAACGCAAATCATTCAGAAGTTACGACGGCTTTATTTCATGTACCTCAGTAACTGTAACCCTGCATAAGCCTATGGTTTGCATTGCTTCCTTGACCTAAATACATACATACGCGGCTTCTTTTGCTCATGTCAGCCTAATCTAAGGATGGGAAAAATTAATTTAAGCTTAAAAATTAATGAGAGTAGTTATTTCTTTACTAACTGTTGATGTAGCACATTTTAAAGAACTTCTAACTTTATTGACCTGAAAATAAACACCTGTGGTTCCTTTTGTTCGTGGAATCCGAATAGAAGTGAGGGTTAAATAAATTTAAGCTTAAAAATGTATGTGAGTAGTGACATCTTTGTCAATTGTTGATGAAATGTATTTTAGAGAACGTATAACGTTGCTACTTATTATTCTTGCGACGATATCAATCGGAAGGATGAGTTTGCCCCCTAATCAACAGTTCTTCAAATCTTGGTACAATATTGGCAACTGCAGCTGGTAGTTCCTTCTCCGCCTTCATTCGCGATTTATATATCGCGCTGATGATTGCCGAAGCTGAAAAACCTACCACACATGAGGAGGATATTGCAAAATGTCTCAAAACTTTTAGGGTCTTTGTACCTAATTGCGGATACTTGCTTCACCGAGCTCCAAATTCAAGTAGTGGTGACGAGACGAATATATGGTGTTTGTAGATATATCAAAAAGTTGCTGTTGTTCTTCGTTGGTAAGTGTTGACGGACGTTCTGTACTGAAAGGGCCATTGATCCAGCTGCGTTGATTCAAACATTAATCTCTGAGTTCAGTGAAATGAGCTACAAAGACATACTTCACTCAAATAAAAGTCAGTCTTCAAAACCCGCATGAAGACCAATGGAAACATAATGCATATCTTTATCATCCAGCTCTATTTTCCGCTATAGCAGTTTATTTCTGAAAGCTGAAATTTTGTCTGACAGTTGGAAAATATTGGTTTAATTTAACTGAAAGGATACATTCAATCAACTGAGTTTTTCGAAGATGCCAGAAAAATACGCTAGGTTCGAAGAAAAGTTAATGTCTACGAATTTCTCATGAGCCAAATGTTAGTTTTGAGTAAGGTACGAGTAAAGTTCTTCGGTGAATCTATACGCCCATTTCAAGAAATTCCTACTTGAAAGCCAGTGAGAATTGTTGTAACAAATTAGAGAAATGTGCTCACTCCCCATTTCAAAGCACATTTGTTGGAAACATATCGATTTATGTGACCGACTGTTGATGAAGTTTACCATTGCGATAACTTACTGCAGAACCTCACGAGGACAAGTTCCACGCTTTTGATGCCAGCGCTTCTCGGTAAACTAATCACTGTGTCCAAGTAGCATGAGGAACCGCTTCATGGATCAGACCTTGGAATCCGGAGTAGCGATGTCGATCATTAGATACGCCAACGCAATTTTTGCAGTGAATATTGTTTCCTTAAATAAAAGAATGTGATGTTTCAAAGAGGTCTATTGCGTTTGTTGCAAGACTTATTTTCCGGCACGACAAAGTATCTTCAAGAAATTTCTCGTTATGCATAAACAGCTCGTAACAAATTTGATGTGGATCTTTGTGGTTGTTCTAGCTTCACCCGACTGATCAGCAATCTCGTCAGCTACATCGAGCCTTTGACGACTGAGTTGATTAAAAACAACTTGCCGACTGCTTAACAGCTGACTCACCTATTACAACACATGCCATGTTCAGAGGGAAATCAGGTCAAGTCTTCCACTATGGTGTAAGGTTTCCTACTTTTACACGATAGTAGCTCTGTAAGAAGAAAGTAGTCTTTATAAGAATCGACATTATTGTTTTAAGATTTTTTTAACTTGCGGGAAAAGTTACCCTCGTAGTTTGTTTACGGAATTACCGTGATTTGATTACAGATGTCGCTTCGTTATTTTTAGGATGTATGCTTCCAGTAGCTGGGAGTTTGAAGAAAATGACACACTGTTGTCGTTCTTCAGCTTTAACAGTTGTACACGTAAATCCAAAATTCAAGTAACTGTAGTCCTACTTCTCATATTTTCGCCTATTCTTGTCTTTAGAACGGCATAATATATATGCGAAATATCGCCTACTCAAATTAAAAGTTTGTCCACACTCACAGAGAAACACAAACTACAGAAGGTTAACGACAGTCGAAAACTGGCCAGGTATGATTAGGAGTCGCATGCTGATAGCTCCGTGCCAACTTAGTTTTGTCTATAGACGGTTTAATGATGCCGCAAATCGATAATCTTGACTATTTTTGCGTGTTACCTACAATCGTAATGGCAGGATATCGTTCCCGGTGTAACCTCACCACGGAAAATTACCCTCTACCACGCAATAATTAATAATGGTCAATCAAATCATCCACATTTATTCGCTTTTGAAAAGCATCTGATCGGATTTTCTAGTAATATATGCGCCGACAACTCGTCGACGCCAAGGTATTTTCCAGTACGTTTATTCTTTGGAATAACAGAGAGACATATGAGAAACATATATGTATTCTCCATGGTTATTATAGACGGGTAAAGAGGACAGCTTCGGAAGTATCTGTTGGAAGATTGTCGGGTTTCTAAAAGAGACATATTTGCTCTTCTTCTTGCTAAAGCGAGCTATTAACGTTTGTGCCACTAGCGGGTTATTTGAAAAGGGAGAAAAACTGTAAATGCAAATTAAGTAAGACTTGGAATCAACAGAAAACGGAACATGTAATGGAGATGGATTGAATATACAATTTTCCTCAAAAATAAGGTTGGTCACCCTTTCATTCTAGAGTGAATGACGAATGAGTTCTTTGTCTGAATCATTGATGATTGTCTTGGCCCTGTAATTAGTGGGGAAGTTTCAGCTGTGACGAAGAGAGCCTGCAATCGACAAGTCTTTATAAAATCGTCCAAAAAGGCTTCGGACACATCTGAAATTCAAAATCTGTCGTAAAAGGAACGAATTGTTCAAACGATCGATTTTCCCAACTGAATGCAGCGCTTAACAATAATAATAGATATAAAAACCTTTTACAGCAAGCCAGCCGCTGAATGTTAAGACGAAGGGCTCCACCAGAGATTCTATTGGGCTGATTTCACGTAATGAAATATTATATTTAAAATCGTACAGAGAAAAGAGAGAGAGAGAGAGAGAGAGAGAGAGAGAGAGAGAGAGAGAGAGAGAGAGAGTGAATGAAATTAGAGAAAATACTCAGAATCCTCCATTAGTATAATTGTTTGCCTGTCTTATCACGGATCAGCCTAAAGACAAAACAGGAGGCCCTTACTTTACGATACAGATTTATGTGTGAGAGTGAAGGAATCATAAGGGGCAACAAATACACGTCTTTACAGACAAAACATTACACCAAGTAAGCGGCAAGCTGCATTCCAAATAACAATATATAAAATCATTATAATGGCCAATCCGTGACAGGACACGTTTTTGGACGTTGTTAAAATAATTTTGTTCTCTGTTTCATGTGAACTATGACGAGCCAACTTAACTGACGCTTGGAAAAGAGAAGAAATACTCGCAGTCACATTAAGTGGATCTACAAATAAGAATATAAAACAACATGCTGGGCGCAGAGAAAAGGCCGCTTGCTAGTATAGATGAAGTATACCCTTCTCTATTAAGTATTATTGGATATTTAATTTTATTATTAAAGCTTGCTAGTATAGATGAAGTATACCCTTCTCTATTTAGTATTATTGGATATTTGAACATTGATTAATTGTGTTCATGCTAGATGTAGTTTGATTGACCTGCCCCAGTTGCATTTATCTATATAAGTACAGTAAGAAACTAGCCACAGAACTACTCTTGTGTGAAATGGTTTTAACTAGGGCAATGTTTAAGATGAGTCAAGCAGAGCAGAGCAGCACGCAACAGCCTTCAGCTGTTAGCACTGATAATAATGATGCAGTAAGAAGTGTTGTAGAACCGATGGTTACAGATAACGCAATAGAACGCCCTGTAGATACGGAGGGACATGTAACGGCAAGTACGCAACATGAATTAGATCCATTAGTCATTATCATGAGACAGATGCAGATGATAACCGAGAGCATGAATAATATGAATACAAAATTAGCCTCAGTTACTGAAGGGCAGGAAAATTTGAAAACCGACATGAACGCGAAATTAGCCTCAGTTACTGAGGGGCAAAATGATTTGAACGCGAAATTAGCCTCAGTTACTGAAGGGCAAAATGATTTTAATACAAAATTAGTCTCAGTTACTGAAGGGCAAAATGATTTGAACGCGAAATTAGCCTCAGTTACGGAAGGACAGGAAAATTTGAAAACTGAGATTAAGCAGCAGTTACAAGACAGTTTTTCCGAATTAGAGCAGCGGATAGAGGCGAAGACCAAGGAACTTAAAGATCAGGCCGAAGAGACGGAACGAAAATTAACTGCACAAATAGAATTGGTGAAAGCTCAATGTGAGGAATCTACTCACCGTGTACGTGTAGAAATGAAGGAGTATGTGGCTATTAAGATAGTTACTGTACGGGAACAGGTGGAAATGGTTCCGCAATTAGTACAAAAGCAAGATGTCATGTCATGTGCAATTGCGCAACTTCCTGAATTGGCACGTACGCAGACTAACCTAAAAGAAAGTGTTGAACATCTGACAGAGCGTCAAGACGTTATAGACCACCAAATTAATGTATTAACGGGTAAATTATCCGAAATCACATTAGAAAATAAAAGGCTAATGTGTGAAAACGTTGAGCAAAATGTTAAGGCAGCATTCCAGAGTCTATCTGGCAAACAGGAAGAGAATTTGTTGGCGAAAGGACTTGAGGAAGAGCGACAGCAGTTAGGTGCTGATTTAGAGCATTGGAAACAAACGATAGAAGAGTCGATGCGCGTTTCACAACAAGGCTCAGAACAAATGAATACAGGCCAGCAGCAGAAGATGGCAGCGACTATAGAGCCAGTTACTGCACATTCTCATACGATACCGACTCGTGTAAGTAACTCAAACATTAAATTGCCACGAGCTAGCTGTTCGCGTGAATTTTTATCTAACGGAGATTACGAAAGCCTTTGCCATGCCGAAGAAAAAATGATAAAGCATCGGAAATTCCAGATTTTTAACACTGACAAAAGGGGGGTCCATCCAATTGTTTTTACTCGAAGTTTCAGAGGAGTGCTACCCAGAAATTGGTCGGAGTGGCAGAAGATCAGTTTCGTTACAGGATATATACAAGGTTCGGGAGCGATCTGGGCTTCGGACATGACTTCTGTTTGCTCGACATATGACGATTTTGAGAAGGCGTTTTTAGCAAAGTTCTGGTCAGAAGGGGTACAGGAACGCCTGAGGCAGGAGGTGCTCTACCCAGAGCCTTTCTCCTTTTCAAAAGGAAGCCTTAGGAAGTATTTTGAAAAATATATAAATAAAACAAGATACTGGGACAGACCTATGCCCTTGCCAGATATAATAAACATACTTAAGGCAAGACTACCAACCAGCATCCGGAATCAATTGATTTACGGCAACGATAAAGACTTGGAGTCGTTCCTCACGACGTTAGACCATATAGATATTATCGAAGAGAACAACCAGAAAGCCCGTAATAACAGATTCCAATATAGGGAGATAGAACCTCCGCCAAACGATAGGCAAGGGAATGCACAGAGATCTTTAAATAGTGGAGAAACCCCTCAAAATCTCAATAGTAATACCGGCTATAGTCTTGCGAGGGGCTATCCAAGGAACAACAGGAATGGGAAAAGATACAATCCCGTGTGGGGGAACGAAAGGAATTTCAGACCCCAAGCCTGGAATAATAACAGTAATAGAAAGTGGAATCAACCGGGGGGAATGAATTCAAATAATCAACATCAGTGGGGACGGACATCTACGAATCAACCGGTAATTACCGAAGTGACGGACGATGTCAACCAGCAGGCAAATCACAATCCAACAAACTTGTAAGGACCCACTCGTGCCCCGGAGGAGCGGTCAACAATTGGTTGAGGGGCAACAGGATATGTGTACCCATGCTAACGTATAATGATGGACGATTACTAGCAGATGAATTGACCGAGGACTTAGAACCCCAAGATGAGGATAAGGAACAGGTGGCAGTAGCCGAAGTGCAAGCCATTTTGGAGACTGTACATATAGTGGCGGTTTTAGACACAGCTGCAACCACAAATGTTATTTTGGAGGCTCTATTCAACAAGATCGGAAATATAAGACGAGTACCAATTTTTCCAGTTCAAAATTGCAGAATAATAGGCGCCGTTGGGGCTCGATCGGCTAATGTAAAAGTGCAGTCACTACTTAGTGTAGAAGTCAGAAATGTAACAATATTAAGCACATTCCTTGTTGTGAAAAATTTGGTGGTAGATTGCATTATCGGAGCGACAGCCTACGTCAATACGGATGCAGAATAGATTTTAAAACAGGAAAAATTTGGTTGAATGTTAATAAACAAGAAATTCAGTTGGAGTTGTTGAAAAAGGAAAGCCTCACGAGAAAATATAATTGTGGGATCAGTGTGCAAGTAATCAGGACGGCACAAAATTCTAAACAGCACGTAATTAATGAGTTCCAAGTCAAAGGAGATTTCGGTCAATTAGTGTATGAGAAGTTAAATGAATCCGACTGCATTATTGAAGATCAGAAGAAGCAGCTCAAAGAATTATTATTAGCGTATGAAAACGTGTTTGATGAAAGGCCAGGAGTTATTAAGGGATACATATGCCATCTCTACGTTAAGCCGCACGAAACGTATTGTAGAACTTTCTATCCTGTTCCCTGGAGGTTAAAGGCTCAAGTTCAAAAAGAAATAGATCGCATGTTGAAATGGGGTTTGATCGAACCCTCTACAAGCCTATACTGCTCCCCATTGTTGGTCGTGCCAAAACCAAATGGGACTGTGAGACTGGTACTCGACGCCAGAGATATAAATAAAATCATAATTCCAGTGAGAACACATCCGGAAAACATAGACGAATTTATACAACGGTTCCAGGATGTCCAATATTTGACGAGCATTGATTTGCGGAGTTCTTATTGGCAAGTCAAGCTGGATGAGTCATCAAGGAAATATACGGCTTTTATTTATTCCGGAAGAAGTTACCAATTTACTGTAGTTCCTTTCGGACTCAACATTAGTGCTTGAATCTTTATAGCAGCTCTAGATTATGCACTAGGCCCAGAACTCAGAAGCAGGATAACAGTGTTTGTTGATGATTTGCTTATTGCATCGAAGACTTGGGAGGAGCATATTACCTTACTGAGTCGTGTTCAAAACCATGGGAATAACTGCTAACCTACAGAAATCCCATTTTGCACTAAACAGAATCAAGTTCCTGGGGCATATAATTGACGCAAAGGGAATTTTACCAACCAAGGAGAAGCTAATTGCGATTAGTAAGTTTCCAATACCCAGAAATAGGAGGCAATTAAAAGGGTTTATGGGTCTTGCCTCATTTTTTAGAAGATTTATAACAAATCAGGCCATGAACGCAGCAGCTCTAAATAGTTTGCTGAAGAAGGATGTGCCCTGGCTCTGGACATTAGAGTGTCAAGAAGCATTCGAGGAGATAAAGAAGCAATTAGTAAATGCACCGCTTTTGTACCATCCGGACATGCAAGAAGAATTTTACTTGTCAACAGATTCGTCGAATGTGGGTCTTGGAGCGTGCCTTTTCCAAGTACGCAAGATAAATGGACAACTCACCTTCTGTCCTATTGCGTTTGCCAGTCGTGTTTTGTCCAACTGTGAACGAACTTACACGACGACAGAATTAGAGGCTCTTGCAGTCGTCTGGGGTTTTAAAAAATTTCATTATCATCTATATGGGTCAAAGACTATCGTATATAACAATAAACTGTGTGTGTAGTGTTAGAAAACTTTAAATTGAAATAATTAATCAGTGACATAGACTATATAAATAGTGACTAACTATTACTATCGAGTGTTGCAAAGAAGATAGTGGAGATAGGCTTCACCTGTGGTTTGGGTGAACATGGAACTTTAGCATTGCTAATGTCATCAAGATTTATAAAGGATCTAACTAACCTTCAAGAAGAATGAAATGTTTCCCGCAAATGACGCTGAATGATCAAAAGAGGTTCCGAGTGGATGTTCATATATAGTTTCAAGTGCATGCTTAGATGTGTAAACGTGTGAAGGGATGTGTTGTGGCAGTGAATCGTGAGTGACGGTTATCGCCGCAAAGACAGTTTCCCGCGCAAAACAGTTGACGTCGGCGCGAGAGTTAGAATCGATATAGACGACACAGATATGTTTTGTAAGAGACTCGCATCAAAAGCGAGGGTAAACTGATTCATGTTGAACTTTAAAAGGAAAAGGTGTTATAATTAGAAGTTAAGAGTTTTTAATTTATTAATGAATGTTTAAAGGAAGTAATATTCATAGAATTAGTAGTTATTTAATGGTTCGTGTTCGTTTTGGAATTGTGTTTGAAAATCCATTTCCATATATGTGCATGTATGAACGCCGTATGAATCAGAGAATAAATGAAAGAAGTGAATCCGCATTCCTCAGTGCTAATAACTTTTACATTACAGCAATCAAGCGGAGAAATATATGTATTTAGGATAAAAAGTTTTTGAGTATAGATAAATTATATGACTTTTCAAGGAAATGATGGATTATGCCTTTGTATAAAATGAACCACACTTTCCATTATTCGATGATTTGAATCCAAAATCTACTGTAAGTTGCATGAATCCTTTAAATTACGAAGAACAAATCAGTGATAGAAAATGTGTCAGAATTTTTTTTGGACTTATAAGCACAAGTGGAGATGAAAAGTTAAAAAGAATATTCAAATGAGAGTAAATATGATGATGTTTTTGGCAACATCATTAGTTAATGCCTAAATTCCTTGAAGTACGTCGTAAGAAAAAGGATGCATGAAGCCATAAGGATTTTGCTTTCAAAAAGGAGAATCTTGGACGGTGCAACCTAACCAGTTCTTTTACAGGAAGAGTTTCCCTTTTGGTCATTGCTAATTCTGTTGGAATGAATGTTGCATGTGAAATCGGGTATCCCTGTTCCTTCTACTCTTCCCATTGTGGGCCGCGTAGAAGACCGACTACAAAGTGGGCCGCGTAGAAGACCGACTACAAATGTGGACGTCGGGGACATGCAAGACCCGGGGGAGTATTAGCACCGCAAGATATTGTCCTAGGAACAAGATTGGAAAACGAAAATTCACGTTATTTATTGTAAAATGTTTTTTTTTTTTTTTTTGCTAGAGGCACAAATCACTCTTCTCCAAATCGTTATATAAATCGATCCCTATCTTTCCTTTAGAGATCTATTTCAAAATTATTTTTTTTTCTTCTATAGGCTTTCCTATCTTCTATGTACCGTAGGCTGGGGGTCTAGGCTTAAGAGGTTTTCCAAGGTTTCCCTGCTTAAGAAAGTTCCCGAATGGGCAGACCCTGATAACAGTTTCATGAAAGATCATCTTCCTTGGTTGTGCACAGCAAACATAACACCTAGATGCACGTAAAAGCAACACAGCCGCGGTACCTGTCTCTTCATTTCTTCCGTTTTCTATATTTCTTTTCTTCGTCTGCCTTAAACACAATATTCTTTTCCAGTCGGAGGACTGACAATTATCACTTCCGGGTTATCCACACTAATAGATAGCTCGCGAAGTGTGTTCGGTAAATCAAAATTGAGCTCACAAACTTCGCTCGCTGCGAGGGGCATTTTAATCTCCCCACGGAAAATTACCCTCTACCACGCAATAATTAATAACGGTCAATCAAATCATCCACATTTATTCGCTTTTGAAAAGCATCTGATCGGATTTTCTAGTAATATATGCGCCGACAGCTCGTCGACGCCAAGGTATTTTCCAGTACGTTTAATCTTTGGAATAACAGAGAGACATATGAGAGACATATATGTATTCTCCATGGTTATTATAGACGGGTAAAGAGGACAGCTTCGGAAGTATCTGTTGGAAGATTGTCGGGTTTCTAAAAGAGACATATTTGCTCTTCTTCTTGCTAAAGCGAGCTATTAACGTTTGTGCCACTAGCGGGTTATTTGAAGAGAGAGAAAAACTGTAAATGCAGATTAAGTAAGACTTGGAATCAACAGAAAACGGAACATGTAATGGAGATGGATTGAATATACAATTTTCCTCAAAAATAAAGTTTGTCACCCTTTTATTCTAGAGTGAATGACGAATGAGTTCTTTGTCTGAATCATTGATGATTGTCTTGGCCCTGTAATTAGTGGGGAAGTTTCAGCTGTGACGAAGAGAGCCTGCAATCGACAAGTCTTTATAAAAACGTCCAAAAAGGCTTCGGACACATCTGAAATCCAAAATCTGTCGTAAAAGGAACGAATTGTTCAAACGATCGATTTTCCCAACTGAATGCAGCGCTTAACAATAATAATAGATATAAAGATCTTTTACAGCAAGCCAGCCGCTGAATGTTAAGACGAAGGGCTCCACCAGAGATTCTATTGGGCTAATTTCACGTAATGAAATATTATATTTAAAATCGTACAGAGAAAAGAGAGAGAGAGAGAGAGAGAGAGAGAGAGAGTGAATGAAATTAGAGAAAATACTCAGAATCCTCCATTAGTATAATTGTTTGCCTGTCTTATCACGGATCAGCCTAAAGACAAAACAGGAGGCCCTTACTTTACGATACAGATTTATGTGTGAGAGTGAAGGAATCATAAGGGGCAACAAATACACGTCTTTACAGACAAAACATTACACCAAGTTAGCGGAAGCTGCATTCCCAATAACGATATATAAAGTCATTATACCGGGAATTCCTGAAAAAAGGGATCCCTTCGCATGATATAGTTACAAATACGAATTTTCTGATTTTTTCCTTTCGTTGCACCGTGAAATCTTCCGTCTCGGCAAATTTTTGGATTCTACGCACAGGACATGTACCCTAAAGGTTTTGATGAGCGACTTCACGAGCATCTAAAGATGTGACAAAAATAGCCTCATTTTTTGACTCGTTGCCTTAGAAGCTCACATTTTCTATACCGCCAAGAGCTCATGGATCTCAGTATGTGACATAAATTTCAACTTCATACATCTACCCGTTCCTGAGAATATGAGTTCTCAAGAGCCGGACAGACAGATAGATGGACAACAAAGTGATTCTGTAACAGTTCCGTTTTTACGAACTGGGGTACCCGAAAACGACCTTCATTCGACAAGACTAACCTTCATATCAATTACAGTTTTTTTTTTTCTTTTGAGTCATCAGTCATCTGACTGGTTTGATGCTGACCGCCACGAATTCCTGTCCTGTGCCAATCTCTCCATCTCAGAGTAGCTCTTGCAATCTACGTCCTCAATTCTTTTCTGGGGGTATTCTAGTCTCTGTCTTCCCCTACAGATTTTACTCTCTTCCGTTCCCTCTAGTACCATGGAAGTCATTCCCTGATGTTTTAAGAGATTTCCTATCACTGTCACTTTTCTTGTCAGTGTTTTACATACATTCCTTTCCTCTCCGACAGTGCTCAGAACCTTCTGAGTCCTTACCTTATCACTTCACGTAATTTTCATCATTCGTCTGTGCGCCACATCTCAAATGCTTCGATTCTCTTCTGTTCCGGAGAACGCTTTTGACAATGTTGACTGGAATACTCTCCCTGAAATTGTGAAGGTCGCAGGGATAAAATACAGGGAGCGAAAAGCTATTTACAAATTGTACAGTAACGAGAGGGCAGTTATAGGTGTCGAGGGCCATGAGAGGGAAGCATTGGTTGAGAAGGGAGTGAAACAGGGTTGTAGCTTACCCCGGTGTTATTCGATTCGTACATTGAACAAGTAGTAAAGGAAACCAAAGAAGAATTTGGAGTAGGAATTAAAGTTCAGAGAAAAGAAATAAAAACTTTGACATTTGCAGATGTCACTGTAATTCTGTCAAAGACAGTAAAGGAGTTGAAAGAGTAGTTCAACGGTATGGACATTGTCTTGGACGGAGAATACAAGACGAACATCAACAGTAGCAAAACAAGAATAATGGAAAGTAGTAGAATTAAATCAGTTGAAGCTGGGGGATTAGATAAGGAGATAATGATGATGGACGAGGTAGAGAGGATATAAAATGTAGACTGGCAATGACAAGGAAAGCATTTCTGAAAAATAGAATCTTATTAACACCGAATAAATGTTTAAATGCTAGAAAGTCTTTCCTCGAGGTATTTGTCTGGAGTGTAGCGATGTATGGTAGTGAAACATGGACGATCAACATTTTAGACAAGAACAGAATGGAAGCCTTTGAAATGTGGTGCTACAGAAGAATGTTGAAAATTAGATGGGTAGATCACGTAATTAATGAGGGGGTACTGAATAGAATTTTGGAGAAAAGAAATTGTGGCACAAATTGACCAAAAGAGTGGATCGATCGACAGTACACGCTCTGAGATATCAATGGAAATCCAGTTTAGTACTGGAGGGAAATGTAGTGGGTAAGAATTGTAGATGGAGGCTATGAGATGAATACGCTAAGCAGATTCAGAAGGATGTAAGTTGCAGTAATTACTCGGAGATGAAGGGGCATGCACGAGATGGAATAGTATGAAGAGCTGGATCAAACCAGTCTTCGGACTGAAGACCACAACGATAACAACTAACAGTATAACATTGCGAGGAATAAGTAACATTAGAAAAAAAATGGTGTGAACAGAAATGGATTACCGAGAGCAGAAACCACAACCTCTTGGTTTCCAGACACACACGCAAGCGTTTATTTTTATGTAGTAGTAAATTATGGAGTAGTAGATTTAACTGAATTGAAATAAAGACAATAAACGTAAGTATGGCACAATTTACATACAGGAAAATAGAATTAATTAGAAAAAGCACAACGTAAGTATCTGAATATTAAGGCGAACAGGAAATAAATTTTACGAAAAGCTATCAATAATGGCCACTATGAGTTTTGGAGGGGACGTGGGCAGGGCTTACTAGTCTTCACGGTCTGGCCAGAATACCGGCAACCCCTCCGCCCCCCCCCCCCCCCTCTCCGCCGTCGACCACCTTTCCCTTATCTCTGAGTTGCTCCCTCATATGACTTCCTTTCTTTTTTTCTGTTGCAAAACGCAGATACACCCAGGAAAAACAGAGGCGAGGAAACACAAGCACAATTAGAGCAGCAGCTATTGTCGGAACTACCCTCCGTCCTGTGTTTGAAGGTAAGATTTATCAAGTTTTCACAGACTTCTCGAATTCGGGGCAATTGCAAGCAGGACCAGCAAGCCGTAGACATAAACTTGCGAAAAGCAAAATGGTCGTCATCACCCTCACCAACAATGACAAAATATACAAAGTCACCAACCAACCATATGATCGTACAAGTTTCTGTCCTCGAAAAAAACAACTAGCTGGCCGCAGTGTTATATTAGTGGAATACGCAGCATCAACAGACCAAGTACCAGTTTGCTAGGTGACCACGACAAGTAAACCGTTGCTGCAGCGTATCTAGGGACTTACACCTACTTAATTTATCTGTGTCACTAAACCTGATATAAGGACCCTTGTTGGTGAAATCGAAATTGTCGACCATCCTGCACCAGGAGGAGGTCCCTGTCATCGATAGAACCAGGAGGCTGATGTTGGTCCACATAATTTTCCATGATATTCGCGGTGACAATTGTTCAACGGTATTGGCACAGGGAATGCCTTCCCAGCGAGTCAACAAAAACTTCTTCGTGAGCACCGGCCGCTGCTGTATGTCAGCCCCCAAACATCTCATGGCTAGACAGAATTCTCGAAGATGTCTCAGCTTAAAGTTCAAGCGACCAACGTCAACAGGGGACACAAGACTCGGTGGACGCACTAAGGTGAACAGCCGAAACGTAAAGGTATATAAATCCTGAGTGATTGTCAAAATGTAATACAGACGCCTTTCGCTTAATTTCAGAAAGTCCTAATCCGCCGAGGGAACGTGGTTTAGTCACAGTTTCGTACCGCTACCTGAAGATATGACGCTACCAAGAAAAGCGACCGGGCAACTGCTTCGGTTTCTTAACCACCAGAAAGGAAAACGGAGAAGCTGTGCATTGTAATAGGCGTGACACATACAAATCCAAAATAAATTTTCCCTGATACATTTAAGTCTCTAACGTATCTACCATAACGTTAGAAGCTGAAAATGTGAATTAAAATTTTGTTGGCCGGGACTCGAACGCGGGTCTTGTTGCTTATTAGGCGGAAATGCTGAACATTACACCACCGCAGCGTTATTGTCAACGTAGCTGCACGAATTATTAAACTGAAATACCCTCCCCAACACAAACTCCAATTCTCATCTCCCATTATATTGTCACTAATACCAGGGCTCTCCAACACTGTAATAGCACCGCAGCATTGGACGTAATGAGGAAGTGCTGTACTACATGTGTTCGTATAGACCTTAAATTAAATTTTCCCTGAGACATTTAAGTCTCTAATTGATCTACGATAACGTTGGAAGCTGAAGAAGCGAATTAAAATTGGTGGTGCAGTGCTATTCCAGTGTCGGAGAGCCCTGGTAATAGTGACAATATAAGGGGAGATGTGAATTGGAGTTTGTGTTGAGGAGGGTACTTGGCTTGAGTAGTTAGTGCAGCTATGTTGACCATAATGCTGCAGTGGTGTAATGGTCAGAATATCTGCATAGTAAGCAAGAAGACCCGGGTTCGAAAACTGAGTAAAGGAATCAACGATCAACTTGAACGGATGTCTTGTGACGTCCGCCCAGACCAAAACGCAACGAACAATACCGAACAAAAATGAAAAAAAAGAAAGTCCCGGACGCAGCACAAATTTTAATTCACTTCTTCAGCTTCCGACGTTATTATATCCAAAATAGGTACCGTCTAAAGAAGGGTGGGGGAGTTCCAGTACTGCTCCCTGGACCTTATCAGTGAGCTATCTTCAACTGACAGTCACCATTTGGAGAGGACAAAGATCAATAAAAAAACTCCCGTTGACGTAAAACGATTGACAGTTGTGACCTACGTGATTCTGCTCGAGCGATATCCCGTAAATTAAGAAGTTTACTTTTGCCCTCGTTAAGTCACGCGGCAACATAATTCACATATGATCGCCTCCAGCAGAGATATCTCTGCACGCCGACGAAGTAAGACCATCATATCATCAGCGTACGTGCGAACAGTGGAGCGTCCCTCCAGAAAGCGTCTAACCCAGAAGCAGGAACGCAACCTACCGAAGCAGCGGTTCCAGAGACAAGACAGACAAAGACATCGAAAATGGGTTCCGCGGATGGTAATCGGGGGCGTCAGTTACCCATTGACAACTACCGACGATGCTGTGTCCGTGAAAATGTTCGATAACACTATGCGCCTCTACAGTAAACCCAAACACCTTCAAAATCCGAATAAGAAATTCAATATTTATACGATTGAAAGCCTTATTAAAAATTCAGAAAATGCAGAGGCACCATTGGCAGAATCAGCGGAAGCCACCGAAATCACATCACGGTATTCGTCCATAGGGGTAAGAAAAGAGCGGCCAGAAAGACGACTCTGATACTCGCTGACTCCAGTTACCAGCAGGGCAGACATGTTGCGATTTACCATCCTTCCCACTGTCTTATAATCACAATTCAGTAACTTGAGAGGACGAAAAGACGAAATTTATCAACAGTAATGCGAGCGGGGTGTTTAGGTTTCAACACAATTTTCTCCACTTTGAATAAAGCGGACATAACTGCCTCCATCATCACCTCGTTCAAAATGGACGTAAATGTGATGTCGAAGAGGCACTAAGAAAGGAATTAAAATTCCTTGAATAAGATCATATATGTCACCTGTGTGAAAAGCGGTCAAGAATTCTGTGTGCTGCTCAGGCATGAGGGGACTGTCTAGGGTCTTAATATCCGGTGCGAAGGGAAACTCGCTTGGGTGCATACGAGATGCAAAGATCCACCAAGTTCTGGTGTAAGGCATGAACTACAGCTTTCGCTGTCAGTTGACAGGCGTCAGCTGCTTTAAGGCAATACAAGAGCGCGGACCACAAGCTAGGTGTCGAAGCAGATGGTATAAGAACGTCAATCCCTGCACCACTAGTGATCGAGGATTCTAACGAACCCGCACGGTCACCGCTCCAACTTCAAGAACTTTGCTTTAATACATTGCATATCCGTAATTCACTGTTTGAATAAAACCCGGCCAAAATAGGTATACCACATAAAGACAAACTAGAAACATTAAAACAAACGCTCCCACATATTAGGTATTACTTCATCGAGAGAAGCATCTGCCAAGTGAGCGACTTACAACATCTGTTGGAAACGGAATAATTTCATTGTTTGCCAGTCAAGATGGAAAATGGCAGACGAAACATAGTGGTCACAAAAACTAGCAGAAATAACGTTAGATGCAAGAATGCGATCGCGCATCCAATCCGATAAGTCAAATCGGTCAATCCTGCTACTAGAAGTCGCATTAAAATGCGTAAATTTAACCAACTCCACATATTTACCCTCCCAAATATCTTTAAAATGCTTCGAGCGTATAAGCTCATTTAGATTTCGACAGTAATTAAAATGGGGAGACTGATCAACATTTCGTAGAACACAGTTAAAATTCCAACCCAACAACAGAGACCGGGGACTCCTACCTAAAAGATAAATAATCTCTTTATAAAAATTCGAACGTTTCTCTGTGTAACCAGAAATAGACGGAGCATATAAGATAAGACGAGGTCAAAAGTTCTGCAGCCTATCTCTCTGCCCCACTGAAGAACCTCCACCACAGCAATTTGAGTAGCTTCTCGAAAGAATAAGGTAATTCCAGTCGAAAATTCGGTCCCCACATTGAAAACAGCTCGAAATCCAGGGAGAGGGAAACTGGTAACTGAAAGTTCTCGCATGAACACTACATCCACAGATGAGTCATATACAGGATGTTCCAGGATGAATGGTAAATATTTTAAGACGTGTTAGTATAGACGAACCGCATTGGAAAAATGCCATATAATATGTATCAAATTTTTATTGAGTACGGACATATAGGTATTAGTATGTAACCCAAACAAACATAAAGCAAAGGCAAGTGAGGACGTTAACAGTTGATTTTTCAAAAATTCCGCCGCTAACTTCAGTGCACTTTTGACTATTCTTGAGAACACGACGTATAGCTCTTCTGAGGTCGTCTTTGCCTTCTTTTATGAGGGCTCCACTATTCATAATCCGAAGGCTCAAATCGGCTCTTATGGTTACTCTTCCTTTGTAGACTTTGATTTTCACCCATCCATGTAGGCAAAAGTCCAAAGGGGTAAGGGACGAGTACCTCGCTGGCCAAGAAACGTGCCCATATCTACCGATCCATCTCCCAGGGAATGTTAGGTTTAGATGATGTGTCACCTGACGGTTACAATGTGAAGGACCCCGTCATGGTGGATGAACATACGCATTTTTGTAGCCAAAGGAATCTCTTCCGATAGCAGTCGAAGCTTATTTTGAAGAAAGTGTAGATAACGGTGTCCTTTAAAACGATGCGGTAACACTACATGTTCAATAAACTCACTGTGTATCAAACCACGACACACATTTACAGAGAAGGGTTCTTAAGAATGTCTCCACAGTGCCATGTGGGTTTTCTTCAGACCACACATACGAATTACGAGCGTTATTTATGCCGTCACAAATGAAAATGGATTCATCAATGAAGAGTAAAAATGGGATTACCTGGCGATTTTCGAGAAATCAATGACAAAATTCCTATCGTTTATCTTCATCTCCTGCTCGAAGGTATTGAATGAGCTGTAGAGAATACGGATGGATCCCGTGCTTACGTAATGTCCGCTGTACACTTGTATGTGGAACACCAATACGTCCAGAAATTCTATGTGTGCTTGTTGAATGACTACGTGCTAGCGACTAAATACTGTCTTCTACTTCCTTCACAGTCTGTTGATTTACACGTTCAGATGCAGTATGATTGTTAGGCACTGTGCCAGTGTCATGCAGTGTATTGAACACACCAGTAAACACTTTTGAATCCGGTAGTCTGCAGTTAGGAAAGCGTATGCCATATACAAGCAGCAGCGGCGTTTCCGCTAGAAAACCCATACACGTATAGCATATCGGCACCTGATCGTGGCCGGACGGTGTCGCCGAGCGGTTCTAGGCGCTTCAGTCTGGAACCGTGCGACCGCTACAGTCGCAGGTTCGAATCCTGCCTCGGGCATGGATGTGTGTGATGTCCTTAGGTTAGTTACACTTACGTAGTTCTAAGTTCTAGGGGACTGATCACCTCAGATGTTAAGTCCGCCGGCCGGGGTGGCCGAGTGGTTCTAGACGCTACAATCTGGACCCGCGCGACCGCTACGGTCACAGGTTCGAATCCTGCCTCTGGCATGGATGTGTGTGATGTCCTTAGGTTAGTTAGGTTTAAGTAGTTCTAAGTTCTAGGGGACTGATGACCTCAGAAGCTAAGTCCCATAGTGCTCAGAGCCATTTTAACCATTTTTTGAACCACCTGAGCACGTGTAAATGCGTGAGGCATGTTAACGCGCAGAAGTACAGCAGACTCGGCCAACAAATCACAATGAAAACTTCAATGTTAACTAAAACACAACTTCACAACTTCAACACTCTACCGCTGACTAGATAAATCCGCCCATAGTAACCAATAGCAATCGGTGTACCGCCACGAAACGAAAATGTATTGAACTCAGCTGTATCTCTGTACCCAACAAAAATTGGACAGATATTATATGGCATTTTATTGCTGTTCGTCTATACTGCCACCTTCTAAAATTATTATCATTCCTCCTGAAACACCCTGTATAAACTGACGCAGTTAGACTAGGCATAGCTCGGATACAAATCGGTTAACATTTAGTGTGACGAGTGTACATGCCTGAGCCCTCAATAAAAAAATAAAAAAGACAACAACAAAACACAGAGCAACATGACTATTCCAACAAACTCACATGTCAGTCGATTGAGGATTTGAATAACGAATCCTAGAGGCAGGGCCAGTACCAGCACCAACTGAATCTTTACCCTTGGTTGTTTTGCTCGCGCCCCTCCATTTTTCGGATTCCACGTTGTTTATCCCGGCTAAGAGGCATAATATCCTCAGCAGTCGCCGACATAGGAGGATCATGTACAACTTCGGTATCAGTCTGTCACTTCGCAGGGTTAGAGGCCTGCCCTACAGAAGGGTCACTCTGCAAGGCATACCGATTCCATAATGGAGAGCAATCAGAGTTAATCTCAGGGCAGCAGGAGACAACTCTGGGGTAAGAGTTTCCGGAATGAGAGTCGCAATAAGCGGCAAATCACCATCCCCGAGAGCAGACAGAGGAACGGGAGAGCGTTGCTGTGTTACCGACTAGACTTCTGGCTGAGGCTGCGAAAGAGACTACTCCAACACAAATTCATTTTGCGACAGTTGCATTGGAGCCACCCCTATAGCAGCAAATATTGCCTCTCGGATCCTCGACAGGTCTAAGTGGTACCACTTTACTGGAAGGAGTGACAGAGAAACACGGCCTAGGGGAAGGTGGGACAAGGGAAGGCACAAATAATTCATCACCACCTCGAATGCGGCTCCGCTTATTATGAATCGAGGGCGTCGTCGTCCGGGTAATAGCAGGAGCGGGATCTGCAACGTCAGAAAATCACTCAAAGTGATAGTGGGAACTGTTGAAAGATCGACAGAAATAAGAGAAGATGTAGGCACAAGTTTGTTACCAGGGGGGACAAGTTCAGCGACCGTTAAGTTAAGGCGCTGTTACAAGGAAGACAGTAAAACAATAATTCTCCGTCGGCAGTTGGTTCGAAGGTGCCCACTTTCATTGCACGGAAACACGTACCCACCTGTCCGCTATTCGTAGAATAAGTGCGATAGCCACAAACTTCGAAACGAGATTGAATGCTTCTTTTAATTGGCATGTCGACCGAAGCTACACCGCTGTAACATTGTACACTGAATTGAAAATAGTCACGGGGTACCTCCTTTTGCCTCCTTTTGCCTCCTTTTGCCTCCTTTTGCCTCCTTTTGCCCAGTGTAGTGCAATAACTCGACGTGGCTTAGATTCAACAAGTCGTTCGAAGACCCTGCAGAAATATTAAGCCCTGCTGCATGTGTAGCCGTCCATAATTATGGAAGGGTTGCCGGTGCAGGATTTTCTGCACGAACTTACGTCTCGGTTATGTCCCATAAACGTTCAATGGGATTCAAGTCGGGCGATGAGGGTGACCAAATCATACACTCGAATTGTCCAAAATGTTCTTCAAACCAATAGCGAACAACTGTGGCAGGATGACATGGCGCATTGCCAACCATAAAAATTCCATTGTTATAAAGGAACATGAAGTCCATGCATGCTGTAAATGGTCTCCAGGTAGCTGAACGTAATAATTTCCAGTCAGTGATCGTTTCAGTTGGAGCATATGACCGAGCCCATTCCATGTAGCCACAGTCCACACCATAGGGAACCACCACCACTTTTTACAGTGCCTTGCGGACAACTTGGGTCATCGTCTCCGTCGGGTCTTCAGCTCACTCGAACCCTACCGTCAGCTCCTATCAACTGATATCGGGCCTCATCTGGCCAGACCACGGTTTTCCAGTCGAGGGTTCAACCAATAGGGTCACGAGCCCAGAAGAGGCGCTGGAGGCGATGTCGACTGTTAGCAAAAGCACACGGGTCGGTGATCTGCTGCTATAGCTCATTAACACCAAATATTGGCGTACTGTTCGTTGTACGTCCACAAGGATTTCTGCAGTGTTGCTTGTCTGTTAGCACTGACAAGTATATGCAAACGTCGCTGCTATCGGTCGTTAAGTGAAGGCCGTCAGCCACTGCATTGTCCGTGAGGAAAGGTAATGCCTAAAGTTTGGTATTCTCGCTTCACTCTTGACGTTGTGGGTCTCGGAAAATTGAATCCCCTAACGATTTCCGGAATGGAATGTCACTCCAACTACCATTGCGAGTTCAGAATCTGTTAGTTCCCGTTGTGCGGTGATGATCACGTCGGACACTTTTTCACATGAATCGCCTGAGTACAAATGACAGCTCCGCCAATGCGCTGCCCTTTTATACCCTGTGTACGCGATACTGCCGCCATCTGTACAGGTGCATATCGTTATCCCACGACTTTTGTCAGCTCAGTGAAGCTGGTGTTGACTTGACCAACCCTCAAGGTGAATACCTCTCATGTCACAATATTGTGGAAAAATTTCGTTAAGACAAATACAAATATCTTCTACTTGCGAAGACTGAATATTCGAAGGTGGTATATTGAGTGTTTACATTCGGAAATAGCAACATACTGGCCGAACCATCTCTATGCCGGAATGGAACCTGATTATCGTGCATCAATAGAAACTTGCCTGCTTGAAGGGGATTTCACAAAGAGCACAGAAATCTCATTGTCAAACTAGTATGTATCCGGGCTGCTCGTGACATGTCGACTTATCAATGAAAAACTCACAGTACCTTTACGTTGAACACTCTAGGGTGCCATGAGAAACAGACAGTAGCGGACTAGGCCGCTGTAAGACACACGCCCAACGAGGGACGAGACGAGACAACGACTATGTCACAGACACAATGGCAGAAACACCACTGAAGTGATGAACTCCCGACGCCTGAGACGTTGCAACGGAGCGGATGTGTCGACACCTACCAGCTCCCTCGGCGCACAAGGCGGAACTACAATGGCTAGGCAGTGAGGCCCGACATACTTTAGCTGAATTGGAATCTAACAACGTATGCAAGCATCCATTCATGTCCATTGTGGATTTCGTCAGACTTGAGCAATTCTAGCAGGACAATGCAACATCCCATACGTCCATAACTACTACAGAGTAGCTCCAGGAACACTTTTATGAGGTTACGCGCTTGCGCTGGACACCGAACTCCACTGACATGATCGTCGTTCAGCATATCTGGGATGCCTTGAAACGTGCTGTTCTCCAACACCTCGTACTCCTACGGCTTTACCGGCAGCCCTGCAGGATTCACAGTGTCACCTTCCTCCAGCAATACTTCAGACGTTGGTAGAGTCTATGCCATGTCGTACTGCAGCACTGCTGCGTGCTCGCGGGGCCCGTGCACTATACTAGGTAGGTGTACCTGCTTCTTTGCCCTTTCAATGTAATTTATCCCTCCAAAAATGTGTAAATCACTCATGTATTTAATATACACTGATATTCAGAAAAATAGAACACCTTGAACGACTACAGATACGATATTCATATTAACAGGACGTCTACATAAATATGTCATGCATAAATAGTTAACATTTCAGTAACCTCGGTTCAGCATGTGTCTTGTTGCCTAGTAAACACAAGGTCCGCCATGGGTCCTGTTAATTTATTCCAAGCCTGATGCCATCGACGCTTATAAGGCGCGAATGGCGTCCTGTAGTATAGCTATTGGTACAGCCATCCATCCTTCAAAGCGCTTCTGTGGTGGTTGACACTGTGTCACTACGCTGCACCTTTCGTTTCACCATATCCCTCACATATTTGATTGGCGACAAGTCTGGTACCCTGGCTGACATCCTGTGGCGCTACGAAAGCACGTGATCGTGCACCAACATGTGGTCGTGCATTGTTTTGTTGTAGAATAGCGTCTGGCGTGATGTGCAGAAAAGGTATAGCTACGAAAACATGGCTCAGAGCACTATGGGACTTAACGTCTGAGGTCATCAGTCCCCTAGAACCTAGAACTACTTAAACCTAACTATCCTAAGGACAGCACACACATCCATGCCCAAGGCTGGATTCGAACCTGCGACCGTAGCAGACGCGCTGTTCCGGACTGAAGCGCCTAGAACCGCTCGTCCACAGTGGCCGGCGGTGTAGCTACGAGTCGCAGTATTTCATTCACGTCTGTCACACAGGTCACAGTGATCTGGAGACGCACCAACTGTGTTGTAGTTGTACCCAATGGCACGCCACACCATAAGGCCTTGAAGCTGTATGTCTTGTGCGAATGCAGTCACTGTGTGGCCGCTCCCCCTGTCTGCGGCGAACCAAAATGCGGCCATCATTTTCAATCAGACACTACCTGGATTCGTCCGAAAACACAAGATGATGCCATTCGTGCCCCCATTGACGTCGTTCCACACACCATTGCCATCTAGCATGTTTCTGCACATGCCTCACAGGTAGGTGGAGAAGCGGACGACGCACAAGTAACTCACCCCGTAATAAACGGCGACGGACTGTCACCGCTAACAGTGAAGGATCTGTTCCACTGTTGCGCCAGACCCAAACAACACGCAGATCTGTGCTGCAATGCTATTCGTCCGAAGTGTCGATCTTCTCGGTGTGAAGGGGCTGACGAGCGGAAGAGTGGGGGTGGCTGGGTGGTGCGACGTGTTCTGCGGTCTTCCGTGAACCATTTTGCGCACACCCGCTGCACTGTCGAAACACTTCATCCAACACGAACAACAATTTCCCGGATGGATCCATCACATTTTCTCATGCCCTCTTTCAGACTCACTGATCTGACAGTACGGTTCACGCATCCTGCACGTCTTCTCAAGTCACACTGATCAATTTCCTTCGGTTTATAGCGACAACGAAAGCCACACGCACATTTTACCAGTTGGCGGTGTTGCGCCGTGAAATCGATGTTGACCCTGAACCCGCGGTCCGATGTGGGTCAAATGCTAATCATTTCTTCAGAATACACTAATGCAAATGTCCTGCGAATACGAACGTCCTACTTCTAGTCCTTGAAGGTGTTCTGTTTTTTTCCGAACGTGAGGGTACTTAATGTACAAATTAAAAGTAGATGAAACTTGCCTAATATGTAATTAGGTGAGCTCGCCGCAACACGCAACTGCACTGTGCTCTGGCAAAATTTTAAGCCGAACCGCTTAGCTCTCCCACACATATCATCAGAGGCTGTTGGCAAGGCTAGCATTGAACAAACGCAGCAACTTACTTGGAGTATTGTTCATGGTCACACGAGAATGCAAAAAGTGATGCAGGCTGTCCGTAAATTTAACAAATTTTAATTGCTTCCGTCAGATTATTTCAGAAGTACTTCCTAATAACTGCATTAATGAGAAACCTATTTGACGTGTCGTAGTATCGAAGCTATGCGTTTTGGTGCGCATGCCTAACCAGATAGCAGTTATAAGAGTCGAGGAGCATGAAAGGGAAGCAGTGGTTGGGAAGGTTTGTGAGACAGGGTTGTAGCCTCTCCCCGATGTCATTCAATCTGTACGTCGAGCAAGCAGTAAAGGAATCAAAAGAAAAATTCGGAGTAGGAATTAATAACCATGGAGAAGAAATAAAAGCTTTGGGGTCTGCCGATGACATTGTAATTCTGTCAGAGACAGCAAAGGAGCTGGAAGAGCAGTTGAACGGATTGGACAGTGTCTTGAATGGAGGATCTACGATGAACAACAACAAAAGCAAAAAGAAGATAATGGAATGTGGTCGAATTAAATCGGGTGATGCTGAGGGAATTAGATTAAAAGAATGAGACACTGAAGTAACAGATGAGTTTTTCTATTTGGGGAGCAAAATAATTAATAATGGTCGAAGTAGAGAGGATATAAAATGTAGACTGTCAATGGCAAGGAAAGCTTTTCTGCAAAGACATTTGTTAACATCGAGTATAGATTTAAGTGTCAGGAAGTCCTTTCTTAAAGTATTTGTATGGAGTATAGCCATGTATGGGAGTGAAAAATGGACGACAACTAGTTTAGACAAGAAGAGAATAGAAGTAATCATCTTGTGGTGCAACTCTCTTTGTTGTCTCCGTGCTTGCTAAGAAAATGGGATGAGAAGTTCCGCCTGATGCAAGACACCTTTTTTCCTTTTGTTTCACTCAATTTTCACAGAAACACAGATTAAAAAAATGATACAGAAAAATCCCAAGCCCCCCCCCCCCCCCGCCCCCCTAAAATCATTGCCTAAAGTTCATAAACCCGGAATACCCATACGTCCATTAATAAACTTCACCAAAGCACCAACATACCACTTAGCCAAACACACACACTCTCTGCTACAGGCAATATAAAATACACTGACAACAGAAGGTTAAAGAACTCAAGTGACTTAATAGAAAACATAAGAAATGAAAACACACCAAACACAGCAACATTGGTTTCATTTGATATAATTTCAATGTACACATACAACCCAACAGAAGAAACCATCAACATAATAGAAGAAACCTCCAACTGCAAGAAAACATACCCACAACAAACATACAAGAAATATTAGCCATACTCAAGCTCATCAAAGAACAAAACTACTTGACATTCAACAACAGATTATACTCTCAACAAGATGGACTACCCATCGGATCCCCAATCAGTGGCCTCCTAGCAGACCTTTTCCTCAATCAGATAGAAAAACAAATCTTTGACAAAATAGTAACACCAAATCGGTACAAAATAATATATTGGTACAGATACGTAGATGATATAGTTTGCTTAATAGATGAACCACTGTCTCGCATAAAAGAACTTCATGATAACATAAACTCGATCCACCCACAAATACAATTCACCACAGAAACAGAAACACATGAAAAACTTAATTTCTTAGATCTCACTATACACAAGAGAAACAACAAACATGAATTCACAATCTACAGAAAACCCACACTCACCAGCACCATTATTCATAACCAATCCAATCACCCCATAACTCACAAAGAAGCCAGCTTCAGACATTTACTTCACAGGCTGAACAAAAAAAAACCCATGAACAAGCATGACTACATACAAGAACTGAACACGATGAAACAAATTGCACAGGAGAATGGATATGGCGCAAAGAGAGTAGATAAAATAAACCACGAAATACAAAAACAAACAGCACATAACCATCAAACACACACACATACAAACACAACTCATCACACATCAAATCAGCAGACAGTAAGCAACAAATGGCACATAATGAATTACAACAGCAAAGTCACACACAGGGTAAAGAAACAAGGACTCAACATAGCATACAGAACCAACAACACAATACAGAGCAGACTCGGAAGAAATACCACCAACACTGACAAATACAGCCAGTCCGGCATCTACCAACTCACTTGCAACTGCTGTCAATCTGTATATGTGGGCCAAACATGTAGGACCTTCAGAACCAGAGATAATGAACACCTCAGAGCACTGAAAAGCAATAGCACACACTCAACATTTGCAGATCACCTGGTAGCACACAACCACCACCCCACAAACACTGAAACTGACCTTCACATCCTAAAAACTAGCAGCAGCCTATACCAAAAATTAACTATAGAAGAAAACTACCACATCCAAAAATCAATTGCCCAAGGAAAGAAAGTACTCAATGAATACACATCACTGTGCAATAAAACCCTCTTCGCCACAATAGAAGAACTATACAAGTAACACACACACACACAAAACCTCTCTCTCTCTCTCTCTCTTTCCTTTCTTTCTTTCTTTCAGTCTCTCTCTCTCTCTCTCTCTCTGCCCCAGTACTCATCACACACACGCAAACCCACACAAACCACACACCACATACACAAAAAACTGTAAGTTACAGAAAGAAAACGTGATACAATCTTACTTCCGTTCGTAAATGCATAACAAACAGAAAATAAATTACGTTTTGCTGTTTGCAGATGACAAGTTGTATATTGTGTAGCAGAACAGCTACCAAAATAAGTGGACAATAAAATCAAGTAAGGTATGTTACTCATGATTACACCACTTTTCACCAATTAAGTTATAAATGCAAATTTTACATAATGTTGTAAACAACACAAATGATAATATGTTAACAACAAATTTACAGTTAAAAATAAAAATAGAACCCACTGACGATAGCACAAAAGTGCTGAAACATATATGGGTGAAACAAAAGGAAAAAAGGTGTCTTACGTAAGGCGGAACTTCTCATCCCAGAGAATAGAAGCTTTCGAAATGTGGTGCTACAGAAGAATGCTGAAGATTAGATGGGTAGATCACATAACTAATGAGGAGGTATTGAATAGAATTGAGGAGGAGTTAGTGGCACAACTTGACTAGAAGAAGGGATCGGTTGGTAGGACATGCTCTAAGGCATCAAGGGATCACCAATTTAGTATTGGAGGGCAGCGTGTAGGGTAAAAATCGTAGAGAGAGACCAAGAGATGTATACACTAAGCAGATTCAGAAGGATGTAGGTTGCAGTAGGTACTTGGAAATGATGAAGCCTGCATAGGATAGAGTAGCAGGGAGAGCTGCATCAAACCAGTCTCTGGAGTGAAGACCGCCACAACAACAACAACAACACATGCCACGCTATAGTAGCCAGTCATGACGTAGGATTGCTCTTCCGGTTCCATGTCAGCTAAATGAAGGAGCTCATTGGCTATAATAGCGAGTGCAAACCGCCACATGACAGCATTCTTTAGTCTAATACAGCAGTCAGCTTTTGGCGGCGATGTTAGCTGCTTGTTACAATACGTAGGATGCTTTGAATAACAATAAAAGAGTAAGGCTGTACAGTACATTCACAAGCAGCCTGAAGACGTAGAGTTGACAATTGTGGATGTGAACACATTTTTGTGCATACTTATCGAAAATAAATGCACACTTATCGCGAGATTCAAAAGCCATAATACTACTTCTGCATAGAGATACGTATTTCGCAAGCTGCCAAATGATGTATAGCGGAGGTTATCTTGTACCACTGCTAGTCCTTCCCTAACCTGTTGCATTCGCAAATGGAACGAGTGAACAACGACTGCTGTATGCTTCCTTGCGAGCCCTGGTTTCTCCAATCTCGCCTTCACCGTCGTTACTCGAGATGTATGGCAGCAGAAACATTCCGCAGTGTGTCGCAAATGTTATTTCTCTAAACTATCTCAATAGCGAAACTCCCCACCAGATTTAAACTGTGTGCCAGACCGTGTCTCGAGTCCTGGATCTTTGCCCTTCACGAACAAGTGCTCCACCGGGTACCTAATTTGGTACAGCAATTCCCCGCGAAAGGCCAAGGTCACGTGTTCGATCCACAGTATTAATCTGCCAGGAAGTTTAATACGAACGCTCTCTATCTCAATTGTGTTTCACGAAAAGTACATCTTCAGTCCAGCGATTACATTTTTGAGTTCGCGGAGCCTTTCCGTAATACTCGCGTATTGATGGAACTTATTGGTAACAAATCTCCCATCACGCCTGTGGATTGCTCGATGTCTTCCCTTAATCCGACATGGTGGGGGTCCCAACAACTCGAGTAGTTCTCAGGAATGGGTCTCACAATTGTTTTGTCCGTGCTACCCTTTTTTAGACGAGCTGCAGTTTCCCTGCGGCTGGTCCCAGCAGAGGTTCGAGTCCTCCCTCGGGCATGAGTGTGTGTGTTTGTCCTTAGGATAATTTAGGTTAAGTAGTGTGTAAGCTTAGGGACTGATGACCTTAGCAGTTAAGTCCCATAAGGTTTCACACACATTTGAACATTTTTTTGCAGTTTCCTAGAATTCTCCCAGTTAATCGAAGGCCTTAGGTTCTCGTACCGTTTCGTGTCACTTTGTAACATTGCGCCTTGACATTTAATCGGGATTCGCTTGTCAAGCGTCACCCCACTAATACTGTATTCTAATAACAACAGTTTTTTTCAACTCATACGCACTAACTAATATTTTCATTCATTTAGAACAAGCTGCTTTGTATCATACCAAACAAAAATTCTGTCAAAATTATTTTCATCCTCCTGCACTTAATCGCAGACGAAAATTTTTCGTACGTTACGGCGTCATCATAAGTTGTAGAGTGCTGCTGATCCTCTCCGTCAGATGTTTTATATATACAGAAAACAAGAGCGGACTTACTGTACTTCGCCAAAGCACCTGGCCTCCGAGGAACACTCGTCCTCCGGGACAACGTAATGAATTATATTACTTAAAAAGTCTTCGAGCCAGCTACATATCTGACGACCTAGTCCGTATTCTCCTAATTCGTTACAGATTGCAATGAGGACTATGTCAAATTCTTTCGAAAAAGCTAGGAATATGCAACCTGCCCTTTGCCCTTCACCAATGTTTATGGATTTGGCGGAAGGAAAAGGCGAAGTGAGTTCCGTATAAGTGATGCTTGTCTCAAGGAAATGTATTATATTCGAACTTAGAATAAGCTCAACAATTCTGCAGCAAACCGACCTCAAGGGTAGTGTAATTTCTCCGGACTGATCTTTTACTCTTCTTATTTATTGGAGAGATTTGCGCTTTTTTCACTAGATATGAACTTTGGGCCGGACGAGGGATTCGCCATAAATGCAAGCCAAACAAATGGCCAAGGCCGAAAAGTACTCTCCGCAAAATCGAACCGGGTTTCCATAGGGAACTCGTAACTTATTTGTTTTCAACTCAAGACTGCTGGTTCTGCGTCTTCTCTATGGACGTTGATGCTGCAGTTAATCGATGGTATTGCTGTGCGATCTACAATACACTAAGGTTGCAAATTACCTTTGCAGTCTTCCTGATGGGGGGCTGATGCCAATTATAGATCCGACTACGTTCCTGCCCCATTACTCTCTCTCTTAATCTTCATTCACAAATTTGTCTCCAGAAATAAGTTACCTCGATTGCACCGAACATATCAATGTGTCCAGCTATCGAGAGCCTCAGATGCGGTAGTTCCTGTTACCGACGCGCATTCGGCCATCGGTCTCGGACGGCCAGTCTCTCAGACAGAGATGCAGCGAATTGTAGCTCCCTGGGGCGGCAGCAGCAGCATCAGCAATATATCACAGCGTGCGGAAGGGCCAGTGCTAGGGCAGAGCCAGCCGCGGTCGCTCAGGTATGCGGCGCCCGGCGATATTAGTTTATCGATTCCTCCTCCGTAATGCGTTTCACTGGCCCGAGAGGCGAAATCACCGGTGTATCATAACTTCAAAGCGGGCACTTCTCAGTCGCGGCTTGCCGAAAAGCCGACTTTCCGTGGCGCCAGCCGAGAACGCTGACTGGGCTCGGATTGAGATGCACTTCGCTCTGTTGCTTTGGGGGGAGGGGGGGGGGGGGAGGGGGGAGAGGGCAATCTGGCGAAAACGTGCATGTGCGGAACAGATACACTGCCCCACTGTGGAGCCTATCAGGCGGACTTACTTGTACCACTAGGTAGCGAATAAATAAGCTGTCGTCAGCGCTTACGCTGTTAGCTTCACTTTGAAGCTCTGCGCCATATATGGACGGATACAATCACACTCAGATTTAGGACAATATTAGATTACGTTTTTTTCCAAAAGAGCCATCTGACTCGGGTGTGGGACATTCATGCGTGTATGGGGAACGCTATAATTAATAAAGAAATATAACAAGACACAGATGACGAAGAGATTGATGAAATGTATGATGATGAGATAAAAGAAATAATTCAGATACTGAATGGAGACGAAAATTAATAGTCATTGGTGACTGGAAATAGATAGTAGGAAAAGGAAGAGAAGGAAACGTAGTAGGTGAATATGGATTGGGGGAAGAAATGAAACAGGAAGGCGCCTGGTAGAATTTTGCACAGAGCATAACTTAAACATAGCTAACACTTGGCTTAAGAATAATAAAAGAAGGTTGTATACATGAAAGAAGCCTGGAGGTACTGACAGCTTTGAGATTAAATAATGGTAAGACAGAGATTCAGGAACCAGGTTTTAAACTGTAAGACTTTTCCAGGGGCAGATGTGGACTCTCAACACAATCTATTGGTTATGAACTGTGGATTAAAACTGAAGAAGCTGCAAAAAGGTGCGAATATGAGGAGATGGGACCGGGATAAACTGACTAAAACAGAGGTTGTAGAGAGCTTCGTCGAGAGCGTTAGGGAACGATTGACAAGAATGGGGGTAAGAAATACAGTAGAAGAAGAATAGGTAACTTTGAGAGACGAAATAGTGAAGGTAGAAGAGGATCAAGTAGGTAAAAAGACGAGGGCTAATAGAAATCCTTGGGTAACAGAAGAGATATTGAATTTAATTGATGAAAGGAGAAAATATAAAAATGCAGTAAATGAAGCAAGCAAAAAGGAATACAAAAGTCTTAAAAATGAGGTCGACAGGAAGTGCAAAATGGCTAAGCATGGATGGCTAGAGGACAAATGTAAGGATGTAGAGGATTATCTCACTAGAGGTAAGATAGATACTGCCTTCAGGAAAATTAAAGAGACCTTTGGAGAAAAGAGAACATCTTGCATGAATATCAAGAACTCAGATCGAAACCCAGTTCTAAGCAAAGAAGGGAAAGCAGAAAGGTGTAAGGAGTATATATAGGGTCTATTCAAGGGCGATGTTCTTGAGGACAATATTATAGAAATGGAAGATAATGTAGATGAAGATGAAATGGGAGATATGATACTGCGTGAAGAGTTTGACAGAGCACTGAAATTCCTGAGTCGAAACAAGGCCCCGGGAGTAGACAACTTCCATTAGAACTACTGACGGCCTTGGGAGAGCCAGTCCTGACAAAACTCTACCATCTGGTGAGCATGATGTATGAGACAGGCAGAATAGCCTCAGACATCAAGAAGAATATAATAATTCCAATCCCAAAGAAAGCAGGTGTTGACAGATGTGAAAATTACTGAACTATCGGTTTAATAAGCCACTGCTGCAAAATACTAAAACGAATTCTTTACAGACGAATGGAAAAACTGTAGAAGCCGACCTGGGGGAAGATCAGTTTGGATTCCGAATAAATATTGGAAGACGTGAGGCAATACTGACCCTACGACTTATCTTAGAAGAAAGACTAAGGAAAGGCAAACCTCCGTTTCTAGCATTTGTAGACTTAGGGAAACCTTTTGACAATGTTGACTGGAATACGCTCTTTCAAATTCTGAAGGCGGCAGGGGTTAAATACAGGGAGCGAAAGACTAATTACAATTTGTACAGAAACCAGATGGCAGTTGTAACAGTCGAGGGACATGAAAGGGTAGCAGTGGTTGGGAAAGGAGTGAGACAGGGTTGTAGCCTCTCCCCGATGTTATTCAATCCGTATATTGAGCAAGCAGTAAAGGAAACAAAAGAAAAATTCGGAGTAGGAATTAAAATCGACAGAGAAGAAATAAAACTTTTGAGGTTCGCCCATGAAGCAGTTCTGTCAGAGACAGCAAAGGACCTGGAAGAGCAACTGAACGGAATGGACATGGTCTTGAAAGGAGGATATAAGATGAACATCAATAAAAACAAAACGAGAATAATGGAATGTAGTAGAATTAAGTCGGGTGATGCTGAAGGAATTAGATTAGGAAATGAGACACTTAAAGTAGTAAAGTCGTTTCTGAGAGTATTTGTATGGAGTGTAGCGATGTATGGAAGTGAAACGTGGACGATAAATAGTTTAGAGACGAAGAGAATAGAAGTTTTCGAAATGTGGTGCTGCAGAAGAATGCTGAAAATTATAAGGCTAGTTCACATAACTAATGAGGAGGTATTGAATAGGATTGGGGAGAAGAGAAGTTTGTGGCACAACTTGACCAGAAGAAGGGACCGGCTGGTAGGACATGTTCTGAGGCCGAACAGATCTAGGTCGGAATGTGAAAGGTCGGGGCTGTAGGGTCGATGAGGAAGAAAGGCTCAGTGAAGTTTTGTGAGCTAACTGCGGGTGTGGAGAATTTGTGTGAGGACCTACTTTGTCACAGAGAAGTAGAAGTTCGTTTGCATTTTTGCGGGTACGAACACCCTCAAGTCTGAGGATAGCACAATAAACTTCAGAGTCACAATAAACTTCAGAGTTGATCGTTGCGCTATGAGGGAGGACATCAAACAGAATGAACCCTTCAGGGTCCCTGAAGGCCATCGCCATGTCTTTAACAGTTGAGGACGCAGCTTTGAAATTTTCGTTAGGAAGAAAATATAAACGTTTTCGGAGTCGATCTGAGCAGCCGTCTTCGGTTGTTTGCAGATGACGCTGTCGTTTATCGACTAATAAAGTCATCAGAAGATCAAAACAAACGGCAAAACGATTTAGAAAAAATATCTGAATGGTGCGAAAAGTGGCAGTTGACCCTAAATAACGAAAAGTGTGAGGTCACCCACATGAGTGCTAAAAGGAACTCGATAAACTTCGGTTACACGATAAATCAGTCTAATCTAAAACCCGTAAATTCAACTAAATACCTAGGTATTACAATTAAGAACAACTTACATTGGAAAGAACACATAGAAAATGTTGTGAGGAAGGATAACCAAAGGCTGCGTTTTATTGGCAGGACACTTAGAAAATGTACCAGGAGATTGCCTACACTACGCTTGTCCGTCCTCTTTTAGAATATTGCTGCGCGGTGTGGGATCCTTGCTGGCCGTGGTGGCCGAGTGGTTCTAGGCGCTTCAGTCCGGAACCGCTTGACTACTCGAGAAACTTCAAAGAAAGGCAGCACGTTCTGTATTATCGCGAAATATGGGAGAGAGTGTCACGGAAATGATACAGGATTTGGGCTGGAAATCATTAAAAGAAAGGCATTTTTTGTTGCGACAGAATCTTCTCACGAAATTCCAATCACCAACTTTCTCCTCCGAACCCGAAAATATTTTGTTGACCTACATAGGGAGGAACGATCACCACGATAAAATAAGGGAAATCAGAGCTCGTACGGAAAGATATATGTGTTTATTCTTTCGGCGCGCTATACGAGATTGGAATAATAGAGAATTGTGAAGGTGGTTCATGAACCCTCTGCCAGGCAGTTAAATGTGATTTGCAAAGAATCCATGTAGATGTAGATGAAAGGTGGTGTGTTGACACTCTATGGCTTGTAATTTTATTTCAGGGTGGAAGCAATGACCCCATCTTTCATCCTTGTGACGACGTTCGACAAATAAATTGTCACTATCAATCTCTTACCGCGCAAGCAGTTCCACAGAGACGGTCCTTCGTTGCTCTTCATGGACTTCTGTTGGGCGGTGAGGAACACTGTGGGCACACAACTCTGACTAGCCCAGCTGGTGGGCGAACCTGTCAGCACTGCCAACAGGACACCCAGTTGTACAGCGAGATATTTGACTGTCATCTATCGATCACCTCGAATGAGTGTGTCCGCACGTTTCAACACTGCAGGAGTCACAGCTGTGTGTGACCGGCCGGCACGCGGGAGATGGGACAGGTTTGCGCGATGTGATGATGACAGGCGCCTCGCGCAACGACTCACCGTGCTTTTGTTCACTACCAGGTCTCCGTAGACATTCTGCAAGCGCCTGAGAACATTTGCGATGCTATGGTTTTCTGCCAAAAGAAACTCAATGACACTTTTTTTTTCCTTGGTAAGCACCTCCGTTAGCGATGCCATTTCCAAGTGTGCGCCACCTCCTACCGGGAACTTCACGAAATTTTACGGGCTGATCTGAGAATATCGCACGATGTCACACAACAAACTCCTCATTTTTTCAACCGCAATTGGCTGAGGAAAAAAAACGTGTTGCATTACTTATTGAACTCGCCTTGTATGTGATATCAGAAACAAACTTGTTCATGCGCAAATGGGACCGAAGACATCACTACTGGCTTCGTTGTGAAATCTCGTCCTATTAAGTACAGAAGTATTTCATATACAGGGCAGCTATAAATGATTCATTCGTTTTCATGGGTCAATATTTTCCGTGGTGTTAGATGTACTCAGACTGTCGGTACTTAATTCCAGAGAACGTTGCTTTCAGCCCGCGATGTTCGTTCACCATGAAGTGGTATGCAGTGGATACTATGCGTCTCTAGTTGGTGTATTGGCTGATGGTAATTTATTCTATGACGTTGATTACAGGTGAACTCCACTGCGGCATGGTGTGGGAGAGCATCTGCATGTCTACAAAATTTTGTTCATTGCCCGTGCATTAACAGTTTTAGTGCCCGCCTGCTTAGCTGAGTGGTTACGTGCTTGCCTCCTATGCAGCGGGCCCGGATTAGATTCCTAGCCGGGTTGGAGATTTTCTACGCTCATGGACTGAGTGTTGTGTTGTCCTCTTCATCATTTCATGCTCATCATCGGCGCGCAAGTCGCTCAATGTGGCATCGACTGAAATAAGACTTGCAATTGGCGGGCGAACCCGAATGGGGCATCCCGGCCAAGAATGCCATACGATAGTTTCATTTCAACTATTCAAGTAGGGGGTCACATTGTGCCAAACAGAACTGACTTCTACTGGCTTATGTCAATTTTCGACATTATATTTATCAGCCGATGGCTGGCTGCACCTGAAGGACATGGGTTTTATTGCTGAATGTTCTGTTAAAGTTGGTTTAAAGCGTTTTGGTGTTTTACATTTTTCTGAGCTATATTAAGTGGTACTGAGCTTAATGTGACTCTATCTTAGTTACTCTAATTTGAAATCATTGACGCATTAACTTAGGGCAGTGACTGTTCGCCGAATCTTTTTCTACTGGACGATTACTGCTTGAAATTAAATTAGCTGCTGGGTAATTATTACGCCGCCATTAGCCGTCGCCATGTTCCTTTTACTAAAGTTGGGTTTTCAAAACTACTTGTTATCCACGAAGGAATTTTTTTTAATAGTTGCTGTGGTTATGTATTGCAATTCCCGAGTGGGGGCTGCTTTTAGGCTTTTCAGATAATTGTATTTTTTGTTATATGGATATTCTTTTCTTGTTTTAGGAGTTACCTGTACCAAATTGTAACCAAACAGTTCATGATAAACAGGCAGCCGCTGTAGGCACAGTACAGGTATGGGGGCCGCTGGTGTGTTGTGTCATTTTTATTACGGCTTTGTAATTAATAATGTTTCTTGGTTCAGCTAGTTAATTTATGTGGCCAACGGTCTTGCCGCAGTGACAAGCGGTTCCCGTCATATCACCGAAGTTAAGTGCTGTCGGGCTAAGCCAGCACTCGGACGAGTCACCATCCTGGTCTGTCGAGTGCTGTCGGCAAGCGGTGAGCACCCAGCCCTTGTGAGGCCAAAGGAGGAGCTGTTTGACTGACACCGGTCACGAAAACAGAGAACGGTCGCGTCGGCATCCGGTGACGTCATAGTTCTGAGGATGACACGGCGGCCGGTCGGTTCCGCTTGGCCTTCAAGGCCTGTTCAGACGGTGTTTGTCTTGTATTAAACTAATATAAAGTGTTGTAATAAAGTGTTGTGAATTTTAAATAGTCAAAATGGCTTCAAATTCTAAAATTTTGTGACTTTTATGCTGTGTTTCTGGCACTCCCGAGTTTTCTGGTTACAACTGCTCTCTGTCTATGTTTTACTTACTTGAAGTTCAATGCTAAAATAATACATATACTTGGCTGAGTCTGAAGGAAGCCTTAAATTTTAATGTTGTACTTTGTTGAGGACCTGGAGGGAGAGGAAGGGGATTGTTCAGTGCAAGTATGATTGATACTTGAATAGAACCGCAAACTCAACGCACCGAGATGCATGTGCTCACCAGCTGGCGCTACGAGCTACAAAATGGCGACAAAGCAAGAAAAGAATTTTTTGTGTATTGTTTCCAAGCTGATGTTCAGCGACGAAGCAACTTTCCATTTATGTGGAAAGGCTAATCTCCACAATGTGTGAGTGTGGGGCACAGAAAACCCTCATGAAGTACAGATTTGGAGACATCGGCATTGACAAGCCCCCTGGTGTTCCTTGATGCCACCGCAGCCGGGTAGTTAACTACGTCTGAGGGCAGAACCGCCCACCCCACTCCCTCTGTAATCAGCGATTAGCTGCAGCCATCGCTCACGACGTTAATATCGTCGTAGTACAGATAGGGCTGCGAGCTATTAGAACAGTTGTACTGAACATCATGTCATATTAAAGACAACTGAGCACTGATGTGAAACTATCATTCTGTAGTGAAGTGCTGAATGCTACAATTGTCAGCGACAGCGTCAAAATGCTGTTATCAGTGTGGACACTACTTGCTTACGAATTTAAGTATTTACCATGCTCAAGTTTGAATAATTACTAATAATTTCTGTGAGTGTTTCAGTACCTACTCGACCTCCTCCGGAATTAGATTTGCTGCAACACGTCACAAATTTCTGTTGTCAATAAACCGTTTCTCTTGACACGATATTAGAAGATTTTAGTCTGAATAATATTTCCATCACACAAGTTCCTTAAAAACCGTATAAATAAAGCTAACTGACAGTCGATCGTTGTTATTCTCAGCAATTAGCATTGGATGAAAAGAATAAGCCATTGACGACAACGTTTTCTTCCTACTTTAGACATTCCTGTCCCATAATACTGAAGAAGGTTTTTTCATTTCCAGTCCAGTCTATTGAAACTGCTGTTAACTAAAACACTTCAACTGGTCTTCTAAACAATAATAACATCGACGTAGTAAATTTAAGGACAATAATTAAACTCGCAGTTCAAAGTGACGAGTAAATTTAAGTTAAATATCCTCCACATATGATCGAATAAACAGACGCAAAAAGACACTACCGAAAGAGACAGTATAATAGCGTTCCACTACTCCAACTGAACTCTGAAACAGTTACAACTGCAAGTACGAAATTAATTTTGTTTGTCGTCGAACTGCAAAATCGTCAAACGCAGCGATCACACGCATAAACAATTACCGATTAATAAACAGAATGTAAAATACCCCTTTGTTTTGTGCCTCGAAACTTCTGTTAGTCAACCGACCTGAATTGAAGTTAATAAATTTTAGTGTGTACGTAATATACGGAGCGTAATAGATTGGTAATAACAACTGTATTTACTGCCTGCTGCGGATGCGTAAGTAATATGTTACTTTTGTACCACCATTATTGCTGGCGCAGAAGCTGTATCAGCTGTAACCGCAATGGCTGTAATTGTAATAAATCAATCGAATCGACTTCAGGGATTGAAATTTTAGTTAACTCACATTTTTTGATTCCCCTCAAACTATTAAATCTTCTCATTTGTTGTATCAGAGTAAAGATGGTAGCTGAGAGTGCTTTACGTAGAGGATAGCGTACCTAGGACTAAAAGATGCATTTTCGTCAACAGTTCAGCGTAGCGATTGATAGGTTCAAATGGCTCTGAGCACTATGGGACTTAACTGCTAAGGTCATCACTCCCCTAGAACTTAGAACTACTTAAACCTAACTAACCTAAGGACATCACACACATCCAAGCCCGAAGCAGGATTCGAACCTGCGACAGTAGCGGTCGCACGGTTCCAGAGTGAAGCCCCTACAACCGCTGGGCCACTCCGGCCGGCCGTAGCGATTCACATTAGAATGACATGAAGGAATGCACGCTATAGATTGCCGTAAGCAGGTTCCGGCATTCTCTACACTTTTTGTTGCTGTTCGACACGAAGTTGTCTTCTGCGCAAAATTTATAGATTTTCGCTTACTACATATTTAAGTACCGTGTAATATGTTATAGCTATCAGGAATAAATTAATAATTCTTCAGGTACAGAATATTATGTTGACTAAAATACTTTATGTTTGTAGAACAATTTATACAACATGTGAACAGTTCAACCATACATCGTCGGTCATGGACTATCTTGTACCTTGACACAGAAGAAGGCCTTTTACGATGGAAGATGCGATACTGCGTTTAATTTTTGTCTAAATAATTTTAGCTGTCTATGAAATGAAATTTTGTGGTAGTTTCCAGCTGCTTCTATTTCAAGGTGCTTTTATTTTGTAGCGGATTTTCATAATACCTGTACTTAATTTGATTTCATTTGCTGGTTATTGGTATGTAGCGGAGAAGTAATGTAGCAGATAGAGTACTAAATACAGCAACAACAAGATTTTCTCTGTTGCAACGCTTTTCAGTTTAAATAAAATATTTTTTCCTAGGTGTATGATAGCATTGTACCCGGAAACTTCTTTTGCAATTGGAAAAAAACCTTATGATTCGAAGTAATTTAGGTAATTTCGGTAAAAGTACATAAAAAGTGAATGCTGTCATATAAAAATGGAATAAGAATATAGAGGGTCATTCTAAATGATGGACTAATTTTCAGAAATTCGTATTTATTCAAGCAAAAATCTAAAATGAGCACGCTTTACGTATACCAATGAGAAGAGGAAGGTTTAAAATTTTTTTAATATATTTCATATAAATTTAATAATAATTTTTAGTAATTTGTAATAATTTGTAATTAATTAGTTTGAATAATTATTTAATAGTTAGAAATGTGATCAATGTTATAAATGTTCAATTTGGTCATCGTTGGCTGCCCGCCAAACATCGTCGCGGAAGTTAAACACGTCCCACAGAGCACTACCTGCTGTGGGAAAGCCTACCTGCTGTTACCGAGTGCACGGCAGCAGTGATCTGGTTCCGCAGACAGTCGGAGTTGTTGATACATGTGGGGTGTAAAACGCTTCCTTCACATAACACCATAAGAAACAGTCGCAGGGTGTGGGATCAGGAGATCTCGGTGGCGAGAAGTGCAGAACCCCTGTGACCGGTCCAGCGCTGAGGTAAGGAGTCATTCAAAAAGCCTCGCACATCATGTTACAAATGGGGTGGAGCTCCATCCTGTTGGAAAATTAAGTCCTGGAAATCTTCCATAACTTGAGGGAACAGCCATTTTTCCAACATGTTCGGATATATGGTTTGCGCTACAGTTCTTTGCGCAACGAAAAATGGTCCATAATCCTTTGTACGAGGTACGGCACAGAACACGTTGATCTTCGGTGAGTCTCTTTTGTGTTGCAATTCTGAATGTGGATTTTCCAAACCCCATATGTGAACTTGTGTCTTTTGACTTTTCCACTAAGGTGGAACGTCGCTTCATAGCTAAAAATTACACGCTGTTGAAATGCGTCATCCTCCATCTTTGCTAGCACATAACCAAAAAATACGAGACGCTTTCCTTTGTCGTTGGGGTTGTAATCGGTACCGTTCGTACAGAAAACGCCGGCACAGAATTTTCCATACAGTTGGTTGGGGTATGCCAAGTTCTTGACTGGCCCTGTTGGTAGACTTATTGGGACTGCGCACAAAACTTTCTTGAATCCGTTGGACATCATTCTCTGACACACGAGGTCCGCCTGTGATTTTCCCCTAGCATACAGTCCCAGTCTGTTCAAATTGCTTAAAACTACCGCTAATGCTCTTGCGAGTTAGTGGTTAAATACAGAATTTGGTACGAAATGCCCGCTGCACTGCTATTTGCGACTCAATTTTCGCGAACTTCCTTTGTCGTTGGAGTTGTAATCGGTACCGTTCGTACAGAAAACGCCGGCACAGAATTTTCCATACAGTTGGTTGGGGTATGCCAAGTTCTTGACTGGCCCTGTTGGTAGACTTATTGGGACTGCGCACAAAACTTTCTTGAATCCGTTGGACATCATTCTCTGACACACGAGGTCCGCCTGTGATTTTCCCCTAGCATACAGTCCCAGTCTGTTCAAATTGCATAAACCTACCGCTAATGCTCTTGCGAGTTAGTGGTTAAATACAGAATTTGGTACGAAATGCCCGCTGCACTGCTATTTGCGACTCAGTTTTCGCGAACTCAAGAACTCAGAAAACCTTGGGCTCCACAGTCTTCATTTCACTCACAACTGACCGTGAAACGGAATGACGTCCCTTGTGCCGTGCGATCTCTACCGGCCGCTTGTGAAACCATTGCCATCTGCCCGTTGCCACCCGCCAAGAACTCCGAAACTTCCTCTTTTAACTGGTACAAAGCTTGTTCATTTTAGTGTGTACTTGGATACATACAAAGTTTCTCAAATGGGTTCATCATTTAGAATAACCATGTATATTAAAATTCTATTACAGAGCCGCCTAAAGATGAAATGAAAAGTGTAGCAAGGTAAAACGCCCTCCCCTATGAAACAAGTAAATCCAGTATGGAAGTTTTTCACTCACCCATAAACGAAGCTATCTAGGAACATGGCATTGTGGAAGCGTCCATTCTACTTTCTGACAAAGCGGACAGCTACTTTGTCCATTGTTAGGTCTACTTTTATATGCGACTAATTTTATAAACGTACGTTAGGTATGTTATTTTGATTACTTAATCTGAAGGACCAAGGTGCAAGAGTACAGCCAGACGAGGTGTAAAATATATTATTTTCTTTTCTTGTTGGGCATCGAAAATTTTGCTTCGAAGAAAATTTGTATTTACATAAAATTATCTTGATAGATTAGTTGTACCATACTGCATCCAGTGATAGTGCAATAAACGATAAACAAACGAAGGACCAAACACAGGCTATGAAGCAACATTTTAGGGGACGGAAACAACTTCAGGGCAAGGAAGTAGATATGGTACCATATACTCAAAAGTGAGACGACTAGCGAGCAGCCCCGTATGCACTAGAGTAGCACTAGATATCTACGGTTGGACGAATTGTCTGGCGAGGAGGTGACAAATTACGTATACAAACCCTCCTCTGAATCATCTATATCTATTAGTGAAAATCGTACCAGAATCTGTACGGTAGTTCCTGAGACTGATCTTCACATACAGACAGAAAAATACGGTGAGCGGCTTTAATTTATATACGTTTATAACTAGAAGAACTGCATAGAGTCCGGTAATAATAATTTCATGTGGCTCGGTGGCATGGTGCGAGTTCTTCAATTGCATGCCCTATCCTATCCTAGTTATCCATCTAGGGAAACGGGACGTACAGCCAAATTTGAAAGTAGGACCACTCGACGTTTCTGACGACTACCCCTATCATTGAGAGACCAGTGCAAGTTTAAAAGGTAAACTCAAACATTCCGTACTTTCGGGATTTGAGCCACCAACCTTTAGATTACCGAGAACGCGTTTTACCTCTTTCTTTCCTCTTTTAGGTCTGTTTGTTAGTCGTTTTAACGGCAAAGATTCTGTCTGGGTGTCACATGACACGTTTCAGATTCCATCGACGAGGACTTCAGTAATATTATATTTGTTACTTGTTGTTGTTGTTGTGGACTTCAGATACTGGTTTGATGCTGCACTCCATGCTGCTCTATCCTGTGCAAGCTTCTTCATCTCCGAGTACCTACTGCAACCTACATCCTTCTGAATCTGCTTAGTGTATTCATCTCTTGGTCTCCCTCTACGATTTTTACCCTCCACTCTGCTCTCCAATACTAAAGTGATCCCTACATGCCTCAGAATATGTCCTAGCAACCGATCACTTCTTCTAGTCAAGTTGTGCCACAAATTCCTCTTCTTCTCAATTCTGTTCAGTACCTCCTCATTAGTTCCGTGATCTACCTATCTAATCTTGAGCATTCTTCTGTAGCATCACATTTGGAAAACTTCTATTCTCTCCTTATCTTAACTATTTGTCGTCCATGTTTCACTTCCATACATGGCTACACTCAAAAAGGAATTCTTGTCACTTAAATCGATACTGGATATTAACAAATTTCTCTTCTTCAGAAACGCTTTCCTTCCCATTACCAGTCCACATTTTATATCCTCTCTACTTCGACCATCGTCAGTTATTTTGCTCCCCAAATAGCAAAACTCCTTTACCACTTTAAGTGTCTCATTCTCTAATCTAATTTCCTCTGCATCACCCGAGTTAACTCGACTACAGCCGTTTATCTCCGTTTAGCGTTTGTTGACCTTCATCTTATATCCTCCTTTCAAGACACTGTCCATTCCGTTCAACCGCTCTTCCAGGTCCTTTTCCGTCTCTGACAGAATTACAAAGTCATCGGCATACCTCAAAGTTTTTATTTATTCTGCTCTGAATTTTTCTTTTGTTTCCTTTACTGCTTGCTCAATATGGAGGCTGAATAACATCGGGGATAGGCTACAGCCCTGTCTCCCTCCCTTCCCAATCACTGCTTCCCTTTCATGACCTTCGACTCTTATGGCTGCCATATGGTTTCTCTACAAATTGTAAATAGCCTTTCGCTCCCTGTACTTGACCCCTGCGACCTTCAGAATTTAGAAGAGAGTATTCCAGTCAGTACTGTCAAAAACTTTCTGTAATTCTACAAATGCTAGAAACGTATGTTTGCCTTTCCTTAATCTAAGATAAGTCGTACAGTCAGTAGTGCCTTACGTGTTCCAACATTTCTACAGAATCCGAACTGATCTTCCTTGAGGTTGACTTCTACCAGTTTTTCCATTCGTCTGTAAGGAATTCGTGTTATTATTTTGCAGCCTTGATTTATTAAACTGGTAGTTCAGTAATCTTCACATGTGCCTTCTTTGTGGTTGGAATTATTATATTCTTCTTGAAGTCTGAGGGTATTTCGCCTGTCTCATATATCTTGCTCACCAGACGGTAGAGTTTCGTCAAAGGTGGCTCTCCCAAGGCTATCAGTAGCTCTAATGGAATGTTGTCTACTCCCGGGGTCTTGTTTCGACTTAGGCCTTTCAGTGCCCTGTGAAACTCTTCACGCAGTATCATATTTCCCATTTCGTCTTCATCTACGTCTCCTTCCATTTCCATAATATTGCCGTCATGTACATCGCTCTTGTGTAGACCCTCTGTATATCCTTCTACCTTTCTGCTTTCCCTCCTTTGCTTAGAACTGGTTTTCCATCTTAGCTCTTGATATTCTCTTTCCTCCAAAGATCTCTTTAATTTTTCTGCAGGCATTATCTACCTTACCACTAGTGATGTATGCCTCTACACCGTTTCATTTGTTCTCTAGCCATCATCTGCTTATCCATTTTGCACTTCCTGTCTATCTCATTATTGAGACGTTTGTATTCCTTTTTGCCTGCTTCATTTACTATATTTTAATATTTTCTCCTTTCATCAATTAAGTGCAACATCTCTTCTGTTACCCAAGGACTTCTACCAGCCCTCGTTTATTCACCTACCTGATCCTCTGCTGCCTTCACTATTTTCTCTCTCAAAGCTGCCCATTCTTCTTCTATTGTATTTCCTTCCCCCTTTTTTGTAGTACTCTCTCTGAAATTCTCTTCAACCTCTGGTTCTTTCAGTTTATCCAGGTCCCATCTCCTTCTATTCCCACTTTTTTGCTGTATCTTCAATTTTAATCTACGGTTCATAACCAAGAGGTTGTGAGCAAAGCCACATGTGACCCTGGAGGTGTCTTACAATTTAAAACCTGGTTCCTAAATTTCTATTTTGCTATTATATTAAATATATATTAAAGCTTGAAGAGTCACCGTATATTATCTATCTGAAACCTTCCTATGTCTCCAGATCTCTTCCACGTATACAACCTTCTTTCATGATTCTTGAACCAAGTGTTAACTATGATTAAGTTATGCTCTGTGAAAAATTCTACCAGGCGGCTTCCTCTTCCATTCCTTACCCCCATTCCATATTCACCTACTACGTTTCCTACTGTCCCCCATGACTATTAAATTTTCGGGCTCCTTTCACTATCTGGATAATTTCTTTTATCTCATGATACATTTCTTCAACCTCTTCGTCATCTGCAGAGCTAGTTGACTTGCTTGTACTACTGTGGTAAACGTGGGTTTCGTGTCAATCATGGCTACAATAATGCGTTCACTATGCTTTTCGTAGTAGCTTACCCGCACTCCTATTTTTTATTCATTATTAAGCCTACTCCTGCATTACCCCTATTTTTTTGTATTTATAACTCTGCATTCACCTGATCAGTAGTCTTGTACCTCCTGCCACAAAACATCACTAATTCCGACTATATCTAACTTTAACCTATCCATTTCCCTTTTTAAATTTTCTAACCTAGATACCCGATTAAGGGATCTGACATTTAACGCTCCGATCCGTAGAACGCCAGTTTTGTTTCTCTTGATAACGGCGTTCTCCTGTGAAGACCCCGCCTGGATATCCGAATGGGAGACTATTTTACCTCCGAAATATTTTACCCAAGAGTACGCCATCATCATTTAATCATACAGTAAAGCTGCATCTCCTTGGAAAATTTTACGGCTGTAGTTTCCCCTTGCTTTCAGCCGTTCGCAGTACCAGCACAGCAAGACCGTTTTGTTTTATGTTACATAGCCAGATCAGTCAACCATCCAGATTGTTGCCCCTGAAACTGCTGAAAAGGCTGCTACCCATCTTCGGGAACCACAAGTTTGTCTGGCCTCTCAACAGATACCCCTCCATTGTGGTTGCACCTACGCTACGGCAATCTGTATCGCTGAGGCACGCAAGCCTCCCCACCAACGGCAAGGTCCATGGTTCATGGGGGGGGGGGGGGGGGGGGATTTATTACTTAGGGTGGCGAATTCCTGGCCGAAGACGCCGAGCTACCGTGCCATCTTCCACTAGACCACTAGGCCAAACACAGAGTCTGGACAAGCTTCGCTACTCTCAAGGTAACGTCCTGACTGACTGACTGGCTTACTCACCATCGACCAGGCAAAACCGCTAAGGGTAGAAACCTGAAGTTTGGAGGAGGGGTGGGTCTTACACTGTAGGAATCGTTTAAGAAGGAATTCATCGAAATTCCGCTCCTAAGGGGGTGAAATGGACGATGAAATGCTTTTTGAAAGTATGTTACTATTAAGAGAATTTTCAAGCTAGCACTACGAAAACTGGTACTTGATTTCTCAGTCAGAAAATAAGAAAATACGCGTTTCACCATAATTGCAAATTCAACCACTAACAAGGTAAAATAGTTGTTGAAATTTTTTTGAAAATAAATAATTGGTAAAGAACTGCTAAATGCTTTTTAAGGCTACATCTATGATAATTTGTAGAATCACCAAAAAACGTGTTTCAGTGTTTCTAGAAATTCAGCCCCTAAAAGAGTGCAATAGGGGATGAATATTTCTAAGAAATTATTTCGTTACATTAAAAAAAAATTGTGCTACGTTTATGAATATTCGTATTCCACTTCTTGATTAGATATAAATAAATATTTGCTTGTACTCCTGCTACCAGAATAGCTAATTGGTCAGAAGTACTTTCGAAAAAGACCATGCCGATATGGCCTTAATTATCGGAGAAAGCTTAGAAGGTGTTGTAGTTCTTGAACAATCAAATAAAAACAAAAATAATCTCGGCAGGCCTGCGTGCCTACGTGAGTGGAGCAGCCGGGCGCTAGTACATTCTAATTGTTGATGAAAGTGGCTTGGGAAATGCTTGCCGCATTTGAATAGTACCAAACTGTTCTACTGTAATAATAATAAAAATAATAGTAATAATACTAATAATAATAAACCCCGTCGAGGCCCGAGAAAGAATAGGCCTCCGGTATGTTCTGCCAGTCGTAAAAGGCGACGAAAAGAACAAACCACTAACAGGGCTAACCCCCCTTTTAGTGTCATTAGTTGGTTCAGGACAGAACTAAAGAAGCCTCAGACAAGCGCCGTCATGGTCGGGGACGACGCTTGAACCCTATGCCTGCCCAAAATGGTTACGACACTGCTAGCCAACTGGAAAATGATTTAAATCCAAATAGAGGTGTTTTGCAGGATATGCTTCCTGCAACCACCCTAGAAGGAAAACACAGACAGAGGATGAGATGGTCAGATGAAGTTAATCGACACCTCGTGTTCTGTTATTACCAATCAACAAACCTAGGAACCAACACAACTGGGTAAAGATCACAAGTATACTCAACATTTATTACGAGATACCGAGAATTAAAATAGGAATAGACAATACAAATATTAAAGAAGGACTAAAAGAAAAATATAGACAAAGACTAACAAAAATACTGAAAACAGAATTGACAGCAAGAAACAAGGCAAAAGCTATAAATACTTATGCTATACCAATAGTGACCTACTCATTTGGAGTAGTGAAATGGAGTAACACAGACCTAGAAGCACTCAATACACTTACACGATCACAATGCCATAAATATAGAATACATCACATTCATTCAGCAACAGAAAGATTCACATTAAGGAGAAAGGAAGGAGGAAGGGGATTTATCGACATAAAAAAACTACATTATGGACAGGTAGACAATTTAAGAAAATTCTTTCTAGAACGAGCAGAAACTAGCAAAATACACAAAGCAATCACTCATATAAATACATTGGCTACACCAAATACCACAACAGATAAATGCAGACTTTGCAAACAAGTAGAAACAATAGATCACATCACAAGCGGATGTACAATACTAGCAAATACAAAATTCACCAGAAGATATGACAATGTAGCCAAAATAATACATCAACAACTTGCCATACAACATAAAGTAATAAAACAACACGTTCCCACATACAGATATGCACCACAAAATATACTGGAGAATGATGAATACAGATTATGCTGGAACAGAACCATTATAACAGATAAAACACCACCACATAACAAACGTGACATCATACTCACCAATAAAAAGAAGAAATTAACACAACTAATCGAAATATCCATACCCAATACAACAAATACACAGGAGAAAACTGGAGAAAGTATGGAAAAATACATCCAACTGACTGAGGAAGTCAAGGACATGTCGCATCAGGATAAAGTTGACATTATACCAATTATACTATCAAGTACAGGAGTCAACACAACTGGATACAGATCACAAGTATACACAACATTTATTACCAGATACCCAGAATTGAAATTTTTACCAGAACAACGTCTAGCTGATCAGATCCGTGTAATAATCAAAAATAACAGGATACCCCAGTCAGAATTAGAAAACATCAAACAAGTACAACAAATACTGTAACAAAATAATGTGCAATCAGAAGAAGGAGAAAATACAGTAATGGACTCAAACATCCCAGAGCAAACAAACAAAGAACAACACGCATCAATTAAACAATCAGAGGAAAACGAAATCTTAAGTCAGGCATCAAAACAAGCACAAATAGAACACGAAGTGATACACATGTTAGATATAGAAGAAAAATTTCAGCTGACATATATATGGAATACAGAGACACAAATATAGACATTAGACCATTCTTGCATAGACCCCCAAATAACCCACAAGTCGTAACAACAATAACAACTATCAACACAAGCATACCCAACAAAATAAATAAAAATACAACTATGGAAGAGTTACAACTACTGATTTATATAGGAGCACTCACTACACTAAATATACACACTAAGCAGAGATCAGAACCAACCAACACACAGAAGAAACCCACAAAACCAGCATGGCAACACGGGCTACAGATCAGAACGGAAAGACTGAGAAAAGACATCGGACAGTGAACACAATTTATAAGAAATGAAATATCAGATAAAAAACGAAAAAGGTTAGGTAAAATCTCACAACAAGAAGCGATAGAGCAATTAGATGAAAAGAAGCAGAAATTACAAGCATTGGCCAAATGACTTAAAAGATACAAAAAAAGTGAAAATAGAAGGAAACAAAACCAAACATTCAACACAAACCAAAAGAAATTTTATGAGACAATAGATAACACACACATTAAAATAGACAATCCACCAAACATAGCAGACATGGAACACTTCTGGAACAACATATAGTCAAATCTGGTACAACATAACAGACATGCATGATGGATACAAGCAGAAACAGACACATACAAGATGATACCACAAATGCCTGAAGTGATAATTTTGCAACATGAAGTCACCCAAGGAATTAATTCTACACACAATTGGAAAGCCCCTGGAAAAGATAAAATAGCAAATTTCTGGCTAAAGAAGTTTACCTCAACACATTCACATCAAACTAAATTATTTAACAGTTACATAGCACACCTGTACACAGTCCCTAATACACTTACACAAGGAATAAATTATCTGAAACCTAAAGATCAAGCAGACACAGCAAACCCAGCAAAATATCGCCCCATAACATGCCTACCAACAACACACAAAATATTAAATTCTGTCATTACACAGAAATGAATGAAACATCCAACACAGAACAAAATCATAAATGAAGAACAGAAAGGCTGCTGCAAAGGAGCATGAGGATGTAAAGAGCAACTGATAATAGATGCAGAGGTGACATATCAAGATAAAACCAAACAAAGGTCGCTACACTATGCATACATTGATTACCAAAAAGCTTTTGATAGTATACCCCACTCATGGTTACTACAGATATTGGAAATATGCAAAGTAGATCCTAAATTGATACAGTTCCTAAACATAGTGATGAAAAATTGGAAAACCACACTTAATATCCAAACAAATTCAAATAATATCACATCACAGCCAATACAGATTAAGTGTGGAATATACCAAGGAGACTCATTAAGTACTTTCTGGTTCTGCCTTGCTCTAAACCCACTATCAAACATGCTACATAATACAAATTATGGATATAATATTACTGAAACATACCAACACAAAATCACACATTTGCTATACATGGATGATCTAAAACTACTGGCAGCATCAAATCAGCAACTCAACCAATTACTGAAGATAACAGAAATATTCAGCAATGATATAAATATGGCTTTTGGAACAGACAAATGTTAGAAAAATAGCATAGTCAAGGGAAAACACACTGAACAAGAAGATTACATATTGGATAACCACAGCAACTGCATAGAAGCGATGGAAAAAACTGATGCCTATAAATATCTAGGATACAGGCAAAAAATAGGAATAGATAATACAAATATTAAAGAAGAATTAAAAGAAAAATATAGACGATGACTAACAAAAATGCTGAAAACAGAATTGACAGCAAGAAACAAGACAAAAGCTATAAATACTTATGCTATATCAATATTGACCTATTCATTTGGAGTAGTGAAATGGAGTAACACAGGACTAGAAACACTCAATACACTTACACGCTCATAATGCCATAAATATAGAATACATCACATACATTCAGCAACAGAAAGATTCAAATTAAGCAGAAAGGAAGGGGAGTTATCGACATAAGAAACCTACATTATGTACAGGTAGACAATTTAAGAAAATTCTTTATAGAACGAGCAGAAACTAGCAAAATACACAAAGTAATCACTCATATAAATACATCAGCTACACCATTGCAATTTCATAACCACTTCTACAACCCTTTAGATCACATAACATCAACAGATACGAAGAAAGTAAATTGGAAAAAGAAAACACTACTTGGCAAACACCCGTATCATGTAACACAGCCACACATCGATCAAGACGCATCCAACAAATGGCTAAGAAAAGGCAATATATACAGTGAGACGGAAGGATTCATGATTGCAATATAGGATTAAACAATAAACACAAGATATTACAGCAAGTATATTATTAAAGATCCAAATACCACAACAGATAAATGCAGACTTTGCAAACAACAAGTAGATCACATCACAAGCGGATGTACAATACTAGCAAATACAAAATTCACCAGAAGACATGACAATGTAGCCAAAATAATACATCAACAACTTGCCATACAACATAAACTAATAAAACAATACGTTCCCACATACAGGTATGCACCACAAAAAGTACTGGCGAATGATGAATACAAATTATACTGGAACAGAACCATTGTAACAGATAAAACACCACCACATAACAAACACGACATTATACTCACCAATAAAAAGAAGAAATTAACACAACTAATCGAAATATCCATACCCAATACAACAAATATACGGAAGAAAACAGGAGAAAATATGGAAAAATACATCCAACTGGCTGAGGAAGTCAAGGACATGTGGCATCAGGATAAAGTTGACATTATACCAATTATATTATCAACTACAGGAGTCATACCACACAATATCCACCAGTACATCAACGCAACACAATTACATCCAAACGTATATATACAACTACAGAAATCTGTAATTATTCATACACGTTCAATTACCCGAAAGTTCCTAAATGCAATGTAACATATACCGTACAGTTAAAAGGAAGTCACGCTTGTTCAAGGTCCGCGTCGCTTTCCATTTTTAACCAGACATAAGGTCTGAGAAAGGAAAGAAATAGTAATAATAATAATAATAGTAATATTTGGGAAACAGAACACATTGCTTCTGAATGGAATTGCGCACTCATCCATCCACTCCACAAAAAAGGGGACAAAACTGAACCAAATAATTACAGGGGTATCTCACTCGTACTGGTCACATATAAAATCCTATCAAAAGTTCTCATGAATAGATTAGAAGAACAAGCTGACCCGGAAATAGGAGAATACCAGGCTGGTTTTCGCAAGGGACGATTATGCATAGAGCAGATCTGGAATCGGAAAATGATTCTCCAGATGAGAAACACCCGAAACACAGTGGTCACTTTTGTAGATTTTAAAAAGGCCTACGACTCAATAGACAGAGTAGCGCTCTGCAAGACGCTGGAAGAATTCAGCATTGACAGAAAGACAAGAGCAATCATTCGGGAAAAGTTAACTGACACAGTCTCCAAGGTTAAATTTATGAGGGATACCTCGGAACCATTTGAAATCCAAACTGGAGTGCGACAGGGTGACGGACTTTCACCATTACTCTTTAATATCATTCTTGAAAAAATTATCAGGACATGGGAAAAAGAAGTCAAAGGAATCCAAATTGGCATTAGAAAAGATAATAGATTCAATGTGAAGTGTTTAGCTTTTGCGTATGAGCTTGCCATCCTCACAAATAATAGAAAAGAAGCCACTAACGCCATAGAGAAGTTACACGAAATTGCACAATGAACCGGCCTGCAAATCTCATATGAGAAAACCCAGTACATAGAAAGAGTGCCATAAGACATATTGCCTATTGTGACAACCCATGGGAAAATCGTAGAAGTACCACATTTTAAGTACCTGGGAGAAATCATCCAGAAATCAGGGATCAACCTAAATGCCAATGAGGAAAGAATAAAAAAAACTACAGAAAGCATATAAACTCACGTGGAACTATTATAACAAAAAGTCCATATCCATTAACGCAAAACTGAGGCACTACAACTCTGTCGTACTTCCAGAGGCACTGTATGTATCTGAAACAACACAAATAGGTGGGCAAACTAAAATCAAAGAAATGGAGAAACTAGAGAGGAAAATTCTCAGGAAAATTTTTGGCCCGATACAAGAGCAAGGAATCTGGAAGAAGAGACCAACATCAGAATTATATAAATACACAGACAAGATTGTTGTTGTTGTTGTGGTCTTCAGTCCTGTGACTGGTTTGATGCAGCTCTCCATGCTACTCTATCCTGTGCAAGCTGCTTCATCTCCCAGTAACTACTGCAACCTAAATCCTTCTGAATCTGCTTAGTGTATTCATCTCTTGGTCTCCCTCTACGATTTTTACCCTCCACGCTGCCCTCCAATACTAAATTGGTGATCTCTTGATGCCTCAGAACATGTCCTACCAACCGATCCCTTCTACAACTCAAGTTGTGCCACAAATTTCTCTTCTCCCTAATCGTATTCAATACCTCCTCATTAGTTATGTGATCTACCCATCTAATCTTTAGCATTCTTCTGTAGCACCACATTTCAAAAGCTTCTATTCTCTTCTTGTCCAAACTACAGGGTGTTTCAAAATGAATTTACCTGTTTTAATACATTATAGCTTTTATTATATTCAATTTAAAATTAGAGATAGTACATCAAATGAAAGAGTAGCTCAAATATTTTTATTTGTAAACCTGTTACAAGCTCTAAAGCCTACAGACTACGGTCTGCTTACCAACTTTGTAAACAAAAAGTTGGTGCACGACCATGAAGCTTTCCTGGATCGTGTCGTCTTCAATGATGACTCAACATTTCATGTAATTGGAAAAGTGAACACACATATTGTATGTGTCTGGAGGTCACCAAACCCCCACGAAAGGACACAGTTGAAACAAAACTTCTCTACATTAAATGTTCCTTGTGTCATATCCCAGGGGAAAGTTTAAGAGTCTCTCTTTTTGCTGTGCAGCAACTGTAGCTGGTGCTTCGTATCGTGATGCGTTGGAAGTGTGGCTTTTTCTGTATACTGGAAGAAGCTGAAGAGCAGAACTTTATTTGGCAGCAAGATGGTGTGCCGTCTCTGGAGTGACAGACTACACGATTGATTAAACGACGCTGGTTGTAAGGCGCGGAATGACAGAGCTTGTTACGCATGATCTCCACCGTCACCTGATCTGATGCCAAGCGATTTTTATATCCTTGTGATTCATAAAGGATCATGTGTATCAACCTGCGCTACAAGCTGGAGTACGTGACTTCAGAAACAGTACTGAAACAGTTGTTGCAACAATTACCTCTGACACAGCAATCAAGCTTTGGGAAGAACTCGCCTATCAGCTCGATGCGACGAATAAATGCTCACATCGAACAGTTGTAAGGAAAACTATTTGAGTTGTTCTTTCATTCAATATTTTTACAATAATGTAAGCTAAATGCAATAAATGTTACAAAGCCTTCAAACCGGTATATTCATTTTGGAACACCCTGTATTTATCGTCCATGTTTCAGTTCCATACATGGCTACACTCCATACAAATACTTTCAGAAACGACTTCCTGACATTTAAATCTATACTCGACATTAACAAATTTCTCTTCTTCAGAAACGCTTTCCTTGCCATTGCCAGTCTACATTTTATATCCTCTCTACTTCGACCATCATCAGCTATTTTGCTCCTCAAATAGCAAAACTCCTTTACTACTTTAAGTGTCTCATTTCCTAATGTAATTCCCTCAGCGTCACCCGACATAATTCGACTACATTCCATTATCCTCGATTTACTTTTGTTGATGTTCATCTTATATCCTCCTTTCAAGACACTGTCCATTCCGTTCAACTGCTCTTCCAAGTCCTTTGCTGTCTCTGACAGAATTACAATGTCATCGGCGAACCTCAAAGTTTTTATTTCTTCTCCATGATTTTTAATACCTATTCCAAATTTTTCTTTTGTTTCCTTCACTGCTTGCTCAATATACAGATTGAATAACATCGGGGATAGGCTACAATCCTGTCTCCCTCGCTTCCCAACCACTGCTTCCCATTCGTGACCCTCGACTCTTATGGCTGCCGTTTGGTTTGTATACAAATTGTAAATAGCCTTTCGCTCCCTGTATTTGACCCCTGCGACCTTCAGAATTTAGAAGAGATTATTCCAGTCAGTACTGTCAAAAGCTTTCTCTAAGTCTACAAATGCTAGAAACGTAGGTTTGCCTTTCCCTAATCTAGCTTCTAAGATAAGTCGTAGGGTCAATATTGCCTCACGTGTTCCTATATTTCTACGGAATCCAAACTGATCTACCCCGAGGTCGGATTCTACTAGTTTTTCCATTCGTCTATAAAGAATTCGTGTTAGTATTTTGCAGCCGTGACTTACTAAACTGATAGTTCGGTAATTTTCACATCTGTCAACACCTGCTTTCTTTGGGATTGGAATTATTATATTCTTCTTGAAGTCTGAGGGTATTTCGCCTGTCTCATATATCTTGCTCACCAGATGGTAGAGTTTTGTCAGAACTGGCTCTACCAAGGCTGTCAGTAGTTCTAATGGAATGTTGTCTACTCCCGGGGCCTTGTTTCGACTCAGGTCTTTCAGTGCTCTGTCAAACTCTTCACGTAGAATCTTATCTCCCATTTCATCTTCATCTACATTATCTTCCATTTCCATAATATTGTCCTCAAGTACATCGCCCTTGTATAGACCCTCTTTATAATCCTTCCACCTTTCTGCTTTCCCTTCTTTGCTTAGAACTGGGTTTCCATCTGAGCTCTTGATATTCATACAAGTGGGTCTCTTTTCTCCAAAGGTCTCTTTAATTTTCCTGTAGGCAGTATCTATCTTACCCCTAGTGAGATAAGCCTCTACATCCTTACATTTGTCCTCTAGCCATCCCTGCTTAGCCATTTTGCACTTCCTGTCGATCTCATTTTTGAGACGTTTGTATTCCTTTTTGCCTGCTTCATTTACTGCATCTTTATATTTTCTCCGTTCATCAATTAAGTTCAATATTTCTTCCGTTACACAAGGATTTCTACTAGCCCTCGTCTTTTTACCTAATTGATCCTCTGCTGCCTTCACTACTTCATCCCTCAGAGCTACCCATTCTTCTTCTACTGCATTTCTTTCCCCCATTCCTGTCAATTGCTCCCTTATGCTCTCCCTGAAACTCTGTACAACCTCTGGTTCTTTCAGTTTATCCAGGTCCCATCTCCTTAAATTCCCACCTTTTTGCAGTTTCTTCAGTTTTAATCTACAGTTCATAACCAATAGATTGTGGTCAGAGTCCACATCTGCCCCTGGAAATGTCTTACAATTTAAAACCTGGTTCCTAAATCTCTGGCTTACCATTACATAATCTATCTGATACCTTCTAGTATCTCTAGGATTCTTCCATGTATACAACCTTCTTTTATGATTCTTGAACCAAGTGTTAGTTATGATTAGGTTGTGTTCTGCGCAAAATTCTACCAGGCATCTTCCTCTTTCGTTTCTTACCAACAATCCATATTCACCTACTACGTTTCCTTCTCTCCCTTTTCCTACTGACGAATTCCAGTCACCCATGACTATTAAATTTTCATCTCCCTTCACTATCTGAATAATTTCTTTTATTTTATCATACATTTATTCAATTTCTTCGTCATCTGCAGAGCTAGTTGGCATATAAACTTGTACTACTGTGGTAGGCGTGGTCTTCGTATCTATCTTGGCCACAATAATGCGTTCACTATGCTGTTTGTAGTAGCTTACCCGCATTCCTATTTTCCTATTCATTATTAAACCTACTCCTGCATTACCCCTATTTGATTTTGTGTTTATAACCCTGTAGTCACCTGACCAGAAGTCTTGTTCCTCCTGCCACCGAACTTCACTAATTCCCACTATATCTAACTTTAAGCTATCCATTTTCCTTTTTAAATTTTCTAACCTACCTACCTTATAGACATTTGCCCATTCATTCATTACTCGCGCACGCTTTGGCGATTCCCCTGCAATGTCAGCAGGAGATCCCGGGTTCGAGTCCCGGTCGGGGCACACATTTTCAGCTGTTCACATCAAGGTATATCAACAACACCTATCGGCAGCTGAGGGTTTCAGTTAGTCATCATTTATTCCAGGGAAAACTGGACGGTCATCAACAGTATTCTGTTCTTTCGAGAACAGTTACTGTCTACATATATATAGTTAAAAGCTACCCAGCCATTGACCTTCGTCTGTGCGAATGCGCACAGGTTGCCCAAACTCTTACGGGAATCGCCAAAGCGTGCGCGGGTAATGAGTGAATGGGCAAATGTCTATAAGGTACATTACATATGTATAATTGTGGACAGTTGGGAATGTGAGTCTCACGGGAAGCGTGCAAGGGATAAGTCCCTGCAGTCGCGCTATTCATCTGTGTCCTCGGCGGCTCAGATGGGTAGTCAGCCTTCGGCGGCGAAGCGGTTCGGACGGTGTTTACGTCCTGCCGCACGTCTGCGCGAGAGGTGTTTACGTTAAGTGTGTAGCGGTGTGTCGCGGTATACATAGAACGAATCATGGCCTTGTCGTTCCGCAAATCGACACTGAAATTTAGCTTTGTTAACGAATATGCTCGACCGAAGGCTTACGAGATCGAACGTTATTTACGGGACGAGGTGAAAATCGAACCTGACGTTCTAGTTGGAATACATTTATCTATAGTCAGCAGCGTGGTCTATGTCAAGCTCATAAATGAAGCGGCATGTGACGAACTACTACTTCGACACCGACAAGGACTTCGTTTCTGTCATTCGGACGGGAATGTTGGAGCGGTAACAGTTGAACACGCCGGCATGGGCCTCCGAACGATCCGCGTCTTTGAGCTTCTATTCGAAGTGCCAGAAGAATTGGTGACAGACGTCCTACGTCCTTACGGAACGGTCCTATCACACGTGGCTGAAAAATGGGCGAGTTTCAAGACGTATCCTGTCCTCAATGGCGTCAGACAAATACGGATCGAACTCCGAAAACACGTCCCGTCATAGTTGTACATCGCCGGTTGTAGGGCGATTGTCATTTACGACGGACAACCAAGGACGTGCTCTGGATGTGGGAAGGAGGGACACATACGTTCTGAGTGTGCTCAACGAAGGTTATTACAGCTGCCACGGGATGATCCACCCCTCACGCCGCATCCGACTGTGCTCCCCGTGACTTACTTCACCGCATTACGCCATGACGTGGGCCGCGAGACAGACACGTACCAGAAGACACAGACAGCGGCGGATCGTGGCGAGCCACAGAAAGACGACGCTGCGTTGGACCGCCTGCAGCAGTCACAGGACGCCCTCTCTTCGGTTCCGCTTGCGCCCCCTTCAGATAAGGCACTTGGAGACGTCGATAGTGCGACTTCGCACGATTCCGACGCCCCCCACGAACAACTGGAGACCATGCTGACCTCTGATTTCGAGGCCCGGCAACGTAAACAGCGATCACCAAAACGCCGGAAGAAGCGCCGCCTCACGGTGGAGAACGACCACTCTGATCTAGCAGACAATTCTGAGATGTTTACGAGTACTGAACAGACGACCATGGATACAGAATAACTGCCTAGCGTGGATGCAACGGTGGCCAGCGGGACGACGGCACGAGCTACCGCTGACGATGCTCCAGACACAGCGAAGGAGCTCGATAGACGGTAACTGGCTACTGAGGAGGCTACGACGCCTGCAACGCACGACAACGATGGGACACTAGGGGACTGGTCAGAAGAGCCACCCCCGTGGGGAACAGATGATGCCGGAGGAACTGCTCCCACGCACTCTCCCGGTGTAAGACCGGCAGAGTGCACGGAATAATGGCAGACCATATGCGGGGACGGCGGGGGACGTTAGTCCAACAGCAGCCTATGTACGGCAAAATTAGCGACCGTACGGTACCTTATCTACGTTGACCGCCATCCAACAAGCTTATCGGATAGGGTCTGTTAACATCAATAGCATTGAGACGCCGGTAAAAATCAAGATGCTCAGTGACATGATAAAGGCTGCGGATTTAGACATAGCACTATTACAAGAAGTTCGGGTACTTCCCCCCTCGGACTTTTACGGTTACAACATTTAGTGTTCCCCGTGTGACGAGAGAGGCGTTGGCACAGCTGTACTATTAAAGGAAAGGATACGTGCAGACGAAGTAGAATATTTGCCTTCTGCCCGTGGTACGGCCGTGACCATAGGTGAAATACGTTTGATCAACATATACGCACCGTCAGGCTCGGATAAGAGAAGGGACAGAGCAGATTTTTACGCCCATGAGGTTACACCGTTGTTCCAGGGACGATACGATGGTTGCATACTCGGCGAAGATTTTAATTGTGTGCTCGACGGAAAGGACCAACAACCTAACTATACTACTAGCCAAGAACTTGGGGAGATGGTCAACGGGATGGAATTAGTCGATACATGGTACCTGAAGTATCGCAACCAACCAGGGTATACATTTTTTACTAGCCACTCCGCGGGCCGTTTGGACCGGATCTACGTTTCAAGGGCGTTATCAATGTCGACGGTGGACGCAGAAATATGGCCGACAGCGTTTACAGACCACGAGGCATATATTTGTACGGTTAACCTTAATAGACAGCAAGTATGGAGACGGAGGGGTAACTGGAAGATGAACGTCTCCCAGCTGCGAGATGCAGAATGCCGACGCATGGTGGAGGACGCGTGGCATGGCTGCCTCCGTCGACGAAGTTCTTTCGGTTCTGTCCTGCAGTGGTGGATCGAGTGCGCGAAGCCAGCTTTACGGAGGACGTTAATAGGTTACGGGAAGGAGGTTTCTCAATGGCAGCGCACGACCACTGAGTTTTACTTTACGGCTCTCCGGGAACTGTTAGCTCAACCACCTACACCAGAACGCCAGACGGCCGTCCACCGAGTTAAGGCGAAGCTGGTACAACTTGCGACGCAGAGGATGGCAGGTACGATGATACGCGCGAGGTCGCATGATTTCCTGCCCAACGAGGTTCCCTCGATGCATTATGTGATAAAGGAAAGACGAAGAAGACGCAGGAATTTAATACATTAGATCGATCTCGGCGATGGGCGTCGTTTTACAACGCAAAGGGGCATAGCACAGGCGTTCACGGATCATTTTAGCAGATTCTATGCGAGCAACGGGGAGGGTCAGAGGGAGCTGGGGAACGTCCTGGAAGAGATCCCAGGCGCGACGAGTGTGAACGGGGAAGCGGACGGGTTATCTGAAATTACGTGTGAAGAGCTGGAGGAAGCGATTACACGAGGTGCTTCCAACAAGTCCCCAGGTCCAGACGGATTCCCGTTGGAATTTTACCGTGCCTTTGTGACCATTATGACATCGATGTCGCTATGTATGTTTAATGAGCTTCTGCGGCAAGAAGAACGGGTTCACATTCAATTCACGGAAGGGCTCATTATACCGATACCGAAGCCCCGTGGTGGCCAACTGCCTTGTGATTATCGCCCCTTGACCCTCCTTAATAGTGACTACAAGATCTTCATGCGCATCCTGGGAAGTCGTATCAAAAAGTCGCTGGAGAATCGAGTACATGCCGATCACACTTGACTTGGCGGCATCAGTAATATCCACACAGCCTTGGGAGACTATCGTGACGTAGTCGCCCTCGCGGCTGCATGCCGCCTCCGGGGGGCGATGGTTGCTGTAGATTTCGATCATGCTTTTGATCGCGTGGATCATGTGTACCTCGCGGCGGTGATGAACAGGATGGGTGTCTCGCCTTTATTGACCACTGCTGTGATGCGGCTGTTGCACGGCGCCAGATCAGCGATGGTGGTCAACGGAGGGAGAACAGAGTATTTTAAGATCTTAAGATCAGTGAGACAGGGTTGCCCCTTGTCGATCCTCCTTTATGCGATCGCCTTAGAACCGTGCCTCGCAGGCCTTCGCCGCCGTCTTACCGGGATCTCCATACGGCATTTATCATTCAAATGCAGAGCATGCGCGGATGATATTGTGTTCCTCGTACGGAATGAGACGGAGACTCAAACAGCACTGGATTGGCTACAGACGTATGGGATGGCAGCTGGAAGTGTGGTCAACTACCGAAAATCACAATTCATGCATGTGGGGCGTGGACTAGAACCAGGAACCGAAGGACCCTTACCTGCGGTGGAAACCCTCCGCTGTTTGGGTATCAGCTTTCATAAAGAGACAGCGAGAACGGCTGCGGACAACTACCGAAGACTGTTACTCAGAGTCCGCACGGCAGTACGACTAAACGCCCTACGGTCGATAGATATGTTGCAGCGAGTGTTACTCGTCAACCTTTATCTCGCGCCCATGATGTGCCACCTGACACACCTTCTCCCCTTGACGCGCACGATGGCTATGAGGATTCAGGCGGCTTTTAGGTACTACGTGTGCGTGGGACAACTCTTTAAGGTACAGTACAACACGCTTACCCTCCTAGCGCGAGAGGGGGGGCGTGGGTTTAGTGAACGTGCACGAGAAGGCGCGTGCCATGTATATTAATACTATGCACAAACGGTGGCGCAACAGGAATCACTCGCTTACGGGGACGATCATCGAAGAACTCGTACCAACATCGCATCTTCCTCCAGTCAGTGTCGGCCATATATCGCCATCTTTAACGTATGTGCGCACGTTCATCGTGGAACACAGTTACGTTCGAGAGCGTTTACCGACGACCCAACAGTCGACATCGAAGGACGTGTACCATCTGCTTCTTCGACAGATCTCCCGGAATAGGGTGGAACGCAAACATCCAGCTGTTAATTGGCACGTGGTGTGGAGCACGGTCCACCACCCCCACCTACCTACATCAGTCAGATCAACATGGTACATTGTCGTCAACCGAAAATACCCTACAAATGATAAAAAGTACTCAATACATTTGGCGGATTCACTCTTGTGTCAGCAATGCGGCGAGCTGGATACAAACGACCATCGGCTGGTCTGCGGAGAGGCTTTGGCTGTCTGGACTCTCGCACGAAAGATAATAGCGTTCATGCGGCGCACTATCTATACAGCAGTCTGTTCTGACATAGTACTTTTTCCAGAGGAAACGTATTTTCCGCGTCATAAGACGAACGCAGTGGCGTGGATCACAGGTATGACGGTCTATTACATCTGTAGAGACACACGTACGAACTTACTGAACGTCCTGGATTACTGGCAATACTTGCAAGATGACACACAAAAGTGTTACGGCTACAAAAGTACAAGGATTGGTATACCAATTTCCTAGTAACGGTTTTTGTGGACCCGCCATATACTTGGGGTGTGCCGGGTGCGCCGGGTGCGACCTACGAAACACTCACGCTTGAACAGTTAGCAAATGGATGTACTTCAAATTTTGTTTTCATATCGATAAATACTTTTCTTTAGGGTGCCGGAGGTGGCCCCACTTTGATTTTGTTGTTATTTCATGCTGCATGGTAGGACGGCAGCGAGGTTCCTTCCAGGACAGTTATCATGTGTCAGGATGTACTATGTTTATTTTGTGAATAATAAAGGTTTCTGTTTCTCGTACCTTCCTTCATATAAAATAACTAAATAAAAACCCCTCACTCCCAAAAAAAAAAGTTGGTAGTGCACTTGCCCGCAAAAGAAAACACATAAAAAAAGAAAAAAAAGTGGTAGAAAAAAAGATGGATAGAGCGTCTGCCATGTAAGCAGGAGATACCGGGTTCGAGTCCCGGTCAGGACACACATTTTCAGCTGTCCACATCGAGGTATATCAACAACACCTGTCGGCAGCTCAGGGTTTCAGTTAGTCATCATTTAATCGTACAACTATTACGATGATAATTATTCACTCTGCTATGTGATAACGCGCTGAAGTTTCATTGTCAACAATATAAAATTCAATTAAACTCTTTTGATAGAAAGTGACACAGCTAACTTTCCAGATCAAAAAGCAAAAATTTGTTTCTCGTATTTACGCACCGTCAGTGTGAGGTAGCAGTTCAGAGAGCTAGCCAGGATCCTCTGAAAGTTGTGGGAGGAAATGATGTATCGAGGAAGAGTTATCATCATAATACTAATTTACTGGTATCTGATAGACTGAAAAGTGAGATACAAATCACTTTCAAGAAGTCTGAGCGGCTGACAAAAGGCGTATATATTGGTTAGCATCGACTCTTGACGGTCGTCACTAAAGAATCAGAATACTTAGTACGAAACGAAATAATTTTAGCAAACTAGCTTGAAAAGTTGTTGTATGCCAGAGAACGAGCAATTAGAGCTCTAGACGTGTGTAACAACGAGTAGATATAGAGCCATATCCGCCTTCTTCTCGTCTGAATACACTTCTGTCCAGACCAATGTTTGTAAAAGTCTCACCATGTCCTATAAGTTGTTCCACAGGTCTACTTGTGCAAACCAATCTGAGCAGAAAGACTAGACATAATTTCGATCTGCCAGTAGGAACTGAAAGCCAGGTACCAGCTCTCCACTTTCAGTAAGCCATGGGAGGCGGATACTTGAGACATTATGCCGCTTGAACAGAGGGAACGTTATAATAATAGAGTTTCATTGTCCTAGCAACGGGTGATACATCTTTAAGATAATATTGCCGTACATAATTTCAGTGCTACTTACCTCACCTGTTCGTAATCAATTATGCACAGTATCTTACGGCATTCTTAAAGAATTACGCCCCTCTACAGGTGTTCATCTTTTGTTTTGGAAGGCGGCCACGTTTATTTGCGGCCCTGACTGCAGAGAACGCGCTTCGTTTTCATCAAACAGGAGAAACTTTATTTCTGGAGAAGGTTTCGTCAGAGGTAACAGAGGACTCGAAGATGTGCGCACAATATCTCCCCAGCCGGCACACCTGCACACTGGGCGTCATTGCCGTTTCACGAATTCACACATATGCAGACCTGATAACCGTTCTTTATCTCCGATTATGCCACCGCAATGACAAATCAACGGTTACCGTCATGGATTAATAAGATTAAAACGCTCTCAACACATAGATAAATTTCTGAACGGATATTCTAATCTGCGCTTCACACCGGATGCTCACGTTTATTAAACACAAATATTTCGAGACGTCTCTCAACATAGAAACTTGCCGAATGTGGTCTCAAACTTTTATACTAGAGTTGTCACAAACTCGGAATGCATCTTAAATTTAAACAGTTATTCCGGTATCGTGTTTCAGAGAGAGTTTCTTGAAAGACATCATGTTTACGCCAGTTACTGTTAAACTTTTTATTTCCATTATTGCAGTTTCAGCCCTAGGCCATTATCAAGGCCACATATTTTGGCTATAAGCCATGTATACTTTATACAAGCTGACACATTTATTTGTTGTTTTTTTTTTTTTTTTTTTTTTACTTTATTGTTATTTTAAAGCCCGCACAGCAGGCAGGCTGGCAGCAGCATACTACGCTGCTCTTCAGCCATAGACGATACAAACAGCACAGACAGGAGAAAAGCATAAAGGTTACAAAATGGTGGGCAATAAACAGGAGACATAGAGAAACAAACACGGAGCCGTTCACACTCGACGATAAGCCACACTGCAAACTGTTGAGACGACGCACGAACACTGAAGGAGACGATAACACTGGCGAACGATGGAGTGTGACGGTGAACACTGAACACTAAACACGACGGCACACACAAGACACTAATGGCGGCGATCTCCGGCGCGCGAAAGTCCACGTAGCGTGTGCGAGTCCGGGGACCTGCCAAGAGGGGAACAGGGGTGAGGTGGGGGAGAGGGGAGAAAAGGACGCCAATGGCGGAGGAGACGGGGCCAGGAAGGGGAGGGACAGGGGAGGGGAGGGGAGGGGAGGCCCGGGGGAGGAGGGGAGAGAAAAGGAGGAGGGAGGGAAAAAGGGAGAGAGGGGAGGGAGGGTGCCCGGAGGAGCAAGCACAGGAGGAGGGCGGGAGGATCAAAGTTGGTAGGAGGGGTAGATGGAGGGGAGGAGGGCATCATCAGGGAGGGGTAGCTGGCGGAAGCCACCTTGGGAGAGGGTAAGGAGGGTGGAGAGATGGAGACCGGGTGGGACATGGGAGTACAGGCGCGGCAGCGGGCGGGGGTGGGAGAGGATCGGGGAGACGAGCGGGTGAGGGGGATCGAGTTTACGGGAGGTGTATAGGATTCGTATCCTTTCGAGGAAGAGGAGGAGGTGGGGGAAGGGGATAAGGTCATACAGGATCCGCGTGGGGGAAGGGAGACGGATGCGATAGGCAAGGCGGAGAGCATGGCGTTCAAGGATTTGGAGGGATTTATAGAAGGAAGGGGGGGCGGAGATCCAGGCTGGATGGGCGTAACAGAGGATAGGGCGGATAAGGGACTTATAGGTGTGGAGGATGGTGGAGGGGTCCAGACCCCACGTTCGGCCGGAAAGGAGTTTGAGGAGACGGAGGCGGGAACGTGCCTTGGCTTGGATTGTCTGGAGATGGGGAGTCCAGGAGAGGCGACGGTCGAGGGTGACGCCAAGGTACTTAAGGGTGGGGGTGAGAGCGATGGGACGGCCATAAACGGTGAGATAGAAATCAAGGAGGCGGAAGGAGGGAGTGGTTTTGCCTACAATGATCGCCTGGGTTTTGGAAGGATTGACCTTGAGCAACCACTGGTTGCACCAAGCGGTGAACCGGTCAAGATGGGATTGGAGAAGGCGTTGAGAGCGTTGCAGGGTGGGGGCAAGGGCAAGGAAGGCGGTGTCATCGGCAAACTGGAGAAGGTGGACGGGGGGTGACGGCGGCGGCATATCCGCCGTGTACAAAAGGTACAGAAGGGGGGAGAGGACGGAGCCTTGGGGCACACCGGTGGAGGGGAAAAAGGTGTAGGAATCGGTATTATGGATGGTGACATGGGAAGGACGGCGGGAGAGAAAGGAACCGATCAGACGAACGTAGTTAATGGGAAGGGCGAAGGTTTGGAGCTTGAAGAGGAGACCGGAATGCCATACGCGGTCATATGCGCGTTCGAGGTCGAGAGAGAGGAAGATTGCGGAGCGACGGGAATTGAGCTGTTCGGAAAGGAGATGAGTGAGGTGAAGGAGAAGATCGTCGGAAGAGAAGGACGGCCGAAAGCCACACTGGGTAACGGGGAGGAGGCGGTGCTGGCGGAGATGCAGGTGGATGCGGCGGGTGAGGATAGATTCCAGGACCTTGCTGAAGACCGAGGTAAGGCTGATGGGACGGTAGGAGGAGACGGCGGACGGCGGTTTGCCAGGTTTGAGGAACATGAGGATACGGGAGGTTTTCCACAGGTCGGGGTAGTAACCGGTGGACAGGACTACATTGTAGAGCCTGGCCAGGGTGGAGAGAAAAGAGACAGGAGCTTCACGAAGGTGACGGTAGGTAACACGATCGTGACCCGGAGCGGTGTTGCGTTTGGTGCGGAGTGTATTGATGAGATCCTGTGTGGTGATGGGGGCATTAAGGTCTGTGTGTGGAATGTTGTCCAAGTACTGGAAACCAGGAGCGAGGGGAGGGACAGAGGTGTCAGTTCGATCGCGGATATCTGGGAAGAGGGAGTAATCGAACTGGGGATCATCAGGGATGGAAAACACATTTATTTGTTGTTGTCATTTGCTGTTATATACATTCGTAACGCTGCTCGGTAGTGCGAGCACAGATGTCCATATGTCGTAAAACAGCACGATCTGTACATACATATGTTCGTTCCACCATCACTATTAACTTTTGCAGTAAACCACAGGAACCTACTACTGTTTACAGGCTACTGGTAGCCGTTTTGGTGCGTAAAGTTAATTTAGAGTGAAAGAAGTCCAATGTTGTTCACATCGATGAAATCGTAAAATCATTAATGGAAAGATTTTGACAGGGCACAAATTTTTCTTTATCGCTCATTGTGAGTAGTTCTGGCGAACGGCATTGTCGGCAGAGGTTGAAGGGTGAAACAATGGTACAGGTTACATTGTTTCCCAACGTATGGGGAATAGCAGTTAAAATGACAGGTGTAATTCAAGGCGAACTGAGGCGGGTTTCTGAAGGCACTGGAAACTGCTGAATTAAAGGCGTAAATGTTCATTATCAAGAAATGCGCTCTCCTTAAACACTACCATAGTGTAAGCTCTTTTCTGTAGAAAACTGCTTTCAGATTTCCAGGTGGAAACTTTCCGGTAAGACGATAAAGTGAAATTGGTGACTGAATTGGTGAGGTAAAGGTAACTTTGGGCTGACCCGGACAAAGTGCGTTGCGACCATGGCTGTTCATGTTGTACATTAATCACCTGGCATACAATGTAATAGTATCCTCGTACTTTTCGCAAATTATGAGTTTGCCACTAGAGGATGATCTATCTATCAGATACGACGATATATATAGCCTGGATGTTTTAGATTTGTCGTTACTGCAATCGCTGAAGGTAATTTTTGCACCCTATTTCCATTAAGTTCTCTGTATCGGAACAATGATGTCTTTCAGTTTCTATTCTACACAGATTCTCAGAAAGTCGTGTGCGATTTTCCTTCTCCGAGACGATATGGCTAGTAAAGATTTTTTTTCTTTTTTTGAGGTGTTTCCTTGTAACATACACAGCAAACGGTATCTGAACAAGAGTTTCGCTCCATAAAGTACCAGACACTCGCATGAGGTCAGCTGGTACCTGGCCTTCAACGGACTCTATGTTTTATTCTAGAATGTACAATGTGCGTCCAGTTTTTATTGCAGGAAAGAAATATAGTGCAGTAAATTCTACAGTGCCTACAAAAGAAATATTTTGCTTGCTTCCACCTGGAAATCCGAACGCAATTGTTTTTACAGAAAACAGCCTAAATACGATAGAGTTTAAGGAGAGTGCATTTCTTTATCATGAACTTTTTATGTACACTCCTGGAAATTGAAATAAGAACACCGTGAATTCATTGTCCCAGGAAGGGGAAACTTTATTGACACATTCCTGGGGTCAGATACATCACATGATCACACTGACAGAACCACAGGCACATAGACACAGGCAACAGAGCATGCACAATGTCGGCACTAGTACAGTGTATATCCACCTTTCGCAGCAATGCAGGCTGCTATTCTCCCATGGAGACGATCGTAGAGATGCTGGATGTAGTCCTGTGGAACGGCTTGCCATGCCATTTCCACCTGGCGCCTCAGGTGGACCAGCGTTCGTGCTGGACGTGCAGACAGCGTGAGACGACGCTTCATCCAGTCCCAAACATGCTCAATGGGGGACAGATCCGGAGATCTTGCTGGCCAGGGTAGTTGACTTACACCTTCTAGAGCGCGTTGGGTGGCACGGGATACATGCGGACGTGCATTGTCCTGTTGGAACAGCAAGTTCCCTTGCCGGTCTAGGAATGGTAGAACGATGGGTTCGATGACGGTTTGGATGTACCGTGCACTATTCAGTGTCCCCTCGACGATCACCAGTGGTGTACGGCTAGTGTAGGAGATCGCTCCCCACACCATGATGCCGGGTGTTGGCCCTGTGTGCCTCGGTCGTATGCAGTCCTGATTGTGGCGCTCACCTGCACGGCGCCAAACACGCATACGACCATCATTGGCACCAAGGCAGAAGCGACTCTCATCGTCCCTCCATTCACGCCTGTCGCGACACCACTGGAGGCGGGCTGCACGATGTTGGGGCGTGAGCGGAAGACGGCCTAACGGTGTGCGGGACCGTAGCCCAGCTTCATGGAGACGGTTGCGAATGGTCCTCGCCGATACCCCAGGAGCAACAGTGTCCCTAATTTGCTGGGAAGTGGCGGTGCGGTCCCCTACGGCACTGCGTAGGATCCTACGGTCTTGGCGTGCATCCGTGCGTCGCTTCGGTCCGGTCCCAGGTCGACGGGCACGTGCACCTTCCGCCGACCACTGGCGACAACATCGATGTACTGTGGAGACCTCACGCCCCACGTGTTGAGCAATTCGGCGGTACGTCCACCCGGCCTCCCGCATGCCCACTATACGCCCTCGCTCAAAGTCCGTCAACCGCACATACGATTCACGTCCACGCTGTCGCGGCATGCTACCATTGTTAAAGACTGCGATGGAGCTCCGTATGCCACGGCAAACTGGCTGAACTGACGGCGGCGGTGCACAAATGCTGCGCAGCTAGCGCCATTCGACGGCCAACACCGCGGTTCCTGGTGTCTCCGCTGTGCCGTGCGTGTGATCATTGCTTGTACAGCCCTCTCGCAGTGTCCGGAGCAAGTATGGTGGGTCTGACACACCGGTGTCAATGTGTTCTTTTTTCCATTTCCAGGAGTGTATTTAATGCAGTAGTTTCCATTGTATTCAGCAACCCGAGCATTTCGCCATGAATTACACCATCCATTTTAGCTGCAATTCCCCATATGATGGGCAAGAAGGTATCCTAGTATTCTGAAACTTCGTGACAGATTAAAACTGTGTGCTGGACCGAGACTCGAACTCGGCACCTTTGCCTTTCGTGGGCAAGTGCTCTACCGTCTACCGGTAAGTTTCATAGAAGTGCACACTCCACTATAGAGTTGAAATCTCACTCTGAAAACATACCCCATTTTATAAGTGGCTAAGCCATGTCTCTGCAGTATCCTTTCTTCCAGGAGTACTAGTTCTGCAAGGTTCGCAGGGGAGCTTCTGTGAAGTTTGGAAGGTAGGAGACGAGATACTGGCAGAAGTGAATCTCTGAGGCGCGGTTCTGAGTCAAGCTTGAGTAGCTCTTTTTCTTTTTTTTTTTTTTTAAATCTCATTTTGTTCGCTTTTGTTCGTTGCGTCTGCTCAGAGCGGACGTCGTAAGACGTCCGTTTAAGTTCGTTGATGATCGATTAACTCAGTTCTCAGTTTTTTTATTACAGAGGGCACGTAACCCTCTGACCGAACACGCTGAGCTACCGTGCCGGCGGTAGCTCAGCCGGTGGAGCACTTGCCTGCGAAAGGCAGAGGTCCCGAGTTCGAGTCTCCGTCCCTCACACAGTTTTAATTTGGCAGGAAGTTTCATACTTGCGCACACTTCGCTGCAGAGTGAAAATCTCATCTTATAATTCTGTTTAACCCTTCAACCTCTGCCGACAAGGTCGTTCGCCGGTACTACTCACAATGAAAAATTTGTGCCCCGTCATGTTTGTTTCAATTAATGATTTTACGATTTCACTGATATGAACAACATCTGACTTTTTTCACTCTATCTGAAACGTGGTACCGGAAAAATTGTTTAAATTTAAGATGCTCCCCGAGTTTGCGACAACTCTTAAAAGTCTGTGAAGACATTCTGCAATTTTATAAGTTGACATACGTCTAAAAACAATTCTGTTTCAAACTCAGAATACCCGTTCTGAAATTTATCTATGTTTTGAGAGCCTTTGAGTCTTATTAATCCACGACAGTATCTATTGATTTTCCATTGCGGTGGCATAATTGATGACACAGGAAGGTTAGTAGATCTGAATACGTGTGAATTCGTGAAACGTCAGTAATGCTCAGCATACAGATTTGTCGGACGGCTAGTGATGTATTGTGCGCACATCTTCGAGTTCTCCGTTACCTCTGACAAAGGGGTATGGAGTCCACTGAGACGTCTGTTTACTCATATGATGCGCTGTGTAGCTCTTTCACTTAAATGTCAAGCAACTGTTAAAGTTCTCTCAACTTTGCAGTAAATTATAACGTCACTGAGACGTCTGTTTACTCATATGAAGCGATGTGTAGCTCTTCCACTTAAATGTCAAGCAAGTACTAAATTTCTCTGAACGTGGTAGTAAATTAAAACGTCAAATATATGTAGTTTATAATGGCTTTGTTTAACTATGAAATAGATATCGATTTTTGGTATATCACATTTATAAATTGGACTGAAAAATGTAAAATAATTTGCCCTGGCTCCATATTTTCCATAACTCGATACAGACAGTCCTAAAAAATTTTATTGTGAGTTTCTAGTAGCCATGAAAATATATGCACGATTTTGAACAAAACACATGGATTGCATGCATAGATAGGTGATGAATTACCCGTGCATCAATTGTGTGTTGTATGCGGAGCACGTTTTTCAAATGTGTGCGAATGTTTTGACCAATTTCAAACAGTTCGAGGAGTTTACAGCAGAGAACTACTGTAACGTTCTTGTTTATTTCACTTCTTCTAATCCTGACGAAGCCAATACATCGCTTCCTCCTACGTATACTTCGCGAAAAAAACATGTAGGCAAAAATTAAAAATTCGAGTTCACGTGGAGGCTTACCAGAAAATGTTCTTTCCATGAACCAAACGCCACTGTAACAAGAAATAGCGGAAATTACAGTGGTAAAAAAAGTACCCTCCCCCTCAGACCAAATAAGAAAGTGAGTTAGTGGTGTCTTGTTATACAGTTGTGAGTTGTGTTTAAAATTTTAAGTCTCTAGCTCGGGAAGTTTATTCAAAATCAATTACAAAATTTGTGCCTAATAGAGGTGCAACAACAAAGCGATATCTATCTCCTCTTCCCACTCCCTTTGCTCAGTCGTGACCTCTTGAATCTGGTAGCAGATTTCCGTGTAACACTTCAAAATATAGGTTAGTTTCTTAACTACTCAGCCATGGTAGCATGTTACAGCATGTTAAAATTTCGAGACATGTCTAGTAGAAATTAAATACATGAACGCTTGAACCGAGATTTCCGTTCTTAGAGACACACACCTTTCATTCTGTGCGCTAATTTCTCGAAGTCTTCATTTCGTGATCTGACGTCTCCTACAATCAGCTTCTTTGCTCAGATGTTCCAACGGAACGTAGGGAAAAAAGAAATCTGAATATCTCGAGATGGAGAACCGTGCTCCTCTAACCTGCACACTGATCTACTTGGTACCCCCATCACGTGCTGCCCTCCTCCCCCTTTTCCTTTTCACTCTCACTGTTTGGATGAGCGGTGAGAAGTAAATACGTCATTGGTTCTCACAGTATTTATGGGTGAGACTGTAATAATACGTTTACAATGACTGCACTATGTACCGTAGTCTGTACAACACAGAAGTATTTCCTGCGTCTATGATGGGGTGACACCCCACCACCGTCCTTTTTATTGAACCCTCCTAACCTCGACTCCATGGTTAATTTCAACAATAGGTATCCATAGAATTTAAGCGAAATTACCCATGTCGTGTACTCCCACAACTTGTGACTATCTTAACCCATTAAGTCCCAAATTAATTTATTTTAAAAATGGAATTTTTTATTCCTTAATTATAATGTACATAGTGTATGAACCACAATAAGTACAAAAATAGCCAAAGAATATTTATACACGCTGATATAATGACCGTCCTCAAAATAGGACGCTGGGATCTAACAGTATCGTATAGCACGCTAAACTGTATTCAAGTTTTAAACTATTTATTTCCAGTGAAATGGTACAAAACACTTCACACACAGTGTTACACGGCATTTAACACAATATGTTTTTGGTTTCCCGTTGCATTTAGGTCTTATACATCTTCTTTGCGTGCTTCTTTTGTCAATCATTTGACCAATTCCATCAAACCTGATGTCTTGTGTCGCTCTCAACTGACTTGATGGGTATTCCATTAGACGTCTAATATTCGGTTTTCCAGTGTCCAATTTCAGGTATGTAACTGTAACAGCACGTCTGAAATCCAGTAAATCCAGTGAATTTTTCCCATGTACTAGTCTGTAGAAGAGCCAGCATTTACGAGGGCCATTTCCAGCATACGTGTAAATAGGACCCAGTACCATTTTTCCCTCTAATTACTGTCGCATATTTTCCAACTAACCAGTCATGTTGGTCAACACCATCCATGTACGCATTATACGACTTCAAAACGGCAAGTTGTTGCACTTGTGTCTTCTTACTTGCTTGTCTACTGTACCGCGTAGTTGCTACCAAAGTTTCAGCTTTGTTCAATGGCACGACAACAGATGCGTTACAATTGGTACAAATTTTGACAAATAAGACTTCACCATTCCTGTCGAACTGGTAGTCATAGTTTCTTCGAATTGTCTTTTTTAGTTCGTTGCTGCTCAGTACTGGACAGTCACCAACTCGATTCCCTCTGACAGTCCCAGTTGCTCGAAAACCCAAGTTCCTCGGATGAATCAGAATATCTCTACTAGTGTAGAAATTGTCAAAGTACACACAATGATTCTCGGATTTTTCAGTGCAGTCCAGCATGTTTAGGACTACTCTTGATCATTATAATCTATATAAAATGAAATGAAATAAAATATAATAAAATAAAGTGAAATGAAAGGATAATACAGTAGCACAAACTACAGAAAAGGGAATGTGTAAATACTTCTGTCCATCTGGAACTGTATTATTTACTAATGGGTAACATATTCATAAATATACTTACATAATACGCTGCAACTTCATATATGTATATATAAAAGAGGTGTCGTTAGTTACCTCAGCAACAAAATGTAGTAAAATTACCACGTTCTAAAAAGAAAATACATCAGTTGTAGCAGAGTTTCATATTCGAACGTGCAGCAATACAAATAATTGAAATGATGACACCAAGTCCCTGTGTCCTATTTCGAGTACACCAAATTTTATAACAATGGAAAGCAATGAATATAACTCCAATTGAGCTAACAATGCAAGTAGTTTAAAAGACACATTGTTGACTATAAACAATCAAAAAAAGATCTTTGCCACATATTTCAAATATTACTAAATTGTCGATAAAGTAAATACCTGTAATAACGAAAAGTGTGCCTTAGTATTCAATAATCAATTAATGGTATGAGTTATTGCTTTTAAATTCCTGTAAGCATAGATTTGTTATAAAAAGCATCAACAAATGATGTAGAACAGTAATAGTTGCAAATTAATAATTTATTGTGTATTTATAAATAAATATGTGCTCTGTCCTCAAAATAGGACACTAGCACTTAATGGGTTAAAACTGTAAAAGTTCTCCTTCCGCAGTTCAACTTGAAAATAAAGTCCTGATGCAATTAGGTACAATTTCCTATGACACGTGTGCAGTTTCAACATCCAGGTACTTGGTTCAAATGGCTCTGAGCACTATGGGACTTAACATCTTAGGTCATCAGTCCCCTAGAACTTAGAACTACTTAAACCTAACTAACCTAAGGACATCACACACATCCATGCCCGAGGTAGGATTCGAACCTGCGACCGTAGCAGCCCCGCGGTTCCGGACTGTAGCGCTAGAACCGCACGGCCACCGCGGCCGGCATCCATCCAGGTACTATTCTCCTCTCAAACGTTAGCGGGTTTTTGGTCTGCAGAGCGCTGTTGACGTAACAACGAAATCCACGATTATGTGACGTTATCATGAAAGCTCGACGTCTATGATTCTGCTGCGATGTGCATACACGATCTTTGAGTCTGAGTTGTCATTATCGCGAGGGAGTCAGAAGTGGTCGACGCAGGGTGCGGTAGGGAGAAGCCGCGCAACATGAGAGATGGCAGTTTGCTGTGATCGTGCTAGTAGCGCCGGAGGAGATTTTGGTATTAATTGAGGATTTTTGTGCACATAGTTATTGGTTGCTTCTGCGCTGGAGGGATTTTGTCAGATTTGTATATGCGTACATTGAGAGTAATATTCGTACCTTTGTTGAGGCCAGAAACGTGTTTATTCAGTACTGACATTCTGGTACAATTAAAAGTCTGTGTAATGTTTGTCAGTGTTTAAATATATTGCAAATATAATAGACTATACACTTTACTGATTTCTTTCATTTTTTTACTACGTTTAAGGGTAATTGACCAAACCCCTCGTGATCATTCAATTTCTATGTATAAAAATATGGCACTAGTTGTTGTAATGAGTCCATACATTGCACTATGCATGGGTCGCAGTACTGATTTTGAAATATTTTAGCATGTTGCTGATCACGCAGTTACAGCGATAACACGAGGTAAGTTGTCTATTGCACACAGGAGCATTGAGGAGTAGTTGTTAGGAGACGTTTTTTTAAACTCGCAGTCTGATAGCTGAGAATTGAATTCTTTATAATTCGTAAGAGGAGTAATTAATTACTGTTTCCTTTTTTTGTACTCAACTGCCCATTATTGTCAAAGACGGAACACAACACATACATTTATGTACGTCTTACAAAATAATTGGCAATAGAGTTTCAATCTCGTTACAATTGTCTATTATTTCCAATATGCTTTTTTCACTAATGGGAACGAGATGAGTATTATTTACTCATAGGTAATATGCTGGTACAGGTTATCGGTGTGAGACAGTTAAGGCACTCATATTACACTGCAAAAATCAACCAATATTTTCTTATTTCTGTTGTTGTCACCTTTAAGAAATTAATGAATCTACTATCGCACGCGCTAGAGTGCTCGCACGCACACACACACACACACACACACACACACACACACACACAGGAGAGAGTTGGAATGCAGGATGACAGTGGGAGGAAAGAAAGAAAGAGTGAGATACACGTGTATGCTGGGAGCCATTTAGGTATGGTTCATTAGGTATGCTTCAGACCCCTCCCGTCCCCAATTTGAAAGGGTTTTCTTTTCCATGCACAATGGTCACTTTCTTCACAGTTTGTAGAAGTTGTGCCTTAAGTGTCTCTGTAAGAAGTAGGGAACTGCAATGCATATGTGAAGAGTGTGCTGCCGTGTTCGATTTGTATGATTCTGAGAAAAAGGGGCCGGCCGAGGTGGCCGTGCGGTTCTGGGCGCTTCAGTCCGGAACCACGCGGCTGCTATCGTCGCAGGTTCGAATCCTGCCTCGGGCATGGATGTGTGTGATGTCCTTACATTAGTTGGGCTTAAGTAGTTGTAAGTTTAGGGGACTGATGATGACCTCAGCTGTTAAGTCCCACAGTGCTTAGAGTCATTTGAACCATTTTTTGAGAAAAAGGAGGGGGAGGAAAAGGTGAAACATAGCACTGACACATAGGCGTTCCTTCCAAACAGCAGCAAAGAAATTGTCGACGCATGGTTATCAGGGTTGCCATCATAACCCCTTCCTTCCCTCTTGTAGGCCAAATACTGCTGGCGAGAATGTATGACTAAGATTCGTCTGAATACTTTCTACTCGAGCATCACTGCACTAGCATACGATGTCTGATACGAAGGCAAGTAAATGATGGAAAGAGCCAAGGGAAGAGGAGAAACCACAGAATATGGAGATAAAGAAAGAGAGGATAGGAAGCGGTGCAGTTCAAACAGAAAGACCAGTTAAGAGAGGGAAAGAGAGGAGAAATGAAGAAATTTGGGAGTGGGGTGGGAAACAGGTATCCAAAATCTGGACAAAAGGGGTCGGCGTGTGTAGATAAACAGGTGGATAGTTGTGGGTGAAAGAAGTGAAAGAAGAGATGGGAAGAGGCTCTGGAGGCTAAGAGTAAATGGATAGTGGACGAGCGTTGTAAAAGGATTCGTCGTGTAAGGAGTCGCAAGAGAAAACGAAGAGATGGACAGAGATGAGCGAAAGGAGAAACGAGACCTTGAATGAAGCGATGGGAAAGGGGAGTAGGAGGCAAAGAGAAATCGAGAGCCAGAAGGAGAGAAAACGAGAGAGTGCACGAGGGGTATAAAACGATACGTGTAAGAGCCTGTGCAGCAGGAAGGGAAAACTAACTTCTACGATGCCGCGCACAAGACTCGATTCTGCTAGAATGGCGGACAGCGTCCAGCCATTATGAACTGGTCCTTTCTGGGTCGAGCGCCGTCGCCGCCAGCGATGTTCCTGTTGCCTGTTCGCTCGTGGCTGTTTCTGCTGTTGTAGCGGGCGCGGCGGCCGTTACCGGAGGGAGACAGAAACCCATCTCGGCGCTAGCTCTGGCCAAGTGGATTTTCCACTTTCGCCCCCGCCGAACAGTCGCAGCGGCAGCCGCGGCGCCGCCAGCGCTCCCTGGCGGCGTGGCCCGTAATGTCAACTGGCGCCGACGGAGCACTTTCCCAGGGCGGCGCGCCGGAAACTGCCGGCGCGGTCTTCACTCCTGATAGTCCGGACACCTGCAATGGCTGCAGCAGGGCTGCCAACTGTGCAACGGGGATCGACGACGGCGACCGTGTAAAGGGTTTTAGGTGGACGAGAAAAAGTCATATGCCACATTTTGCCTTATAGGCTTGAAGGATAGATTGTAGTATATAACAAGGATTTTCGCTTTTCGCGGACATTGCGTTCAAGGAAAGTATTCGGTGTAATATTTTAGTAAATGTCGAGTTTGATGTAGGGGCCTATTTGATGATGATGACTGACAGCAGTCACTGTAAACATCCGAAGCTAATCTTCGTCGAATAGCAGCAAGTATTCCGCCTGACTTAACACACCCTGACTTAACTAGGAATCCCAGTTCAATTTTACAAAGAGCACTGTACGGTAATGGGACCTTACCTATTCTGCATTTATCGTGAATCTCTTCCCGAGCACAAGCCCCAAGAGAGTGGAGAAATTTGCAGATGACTCCAGTATACAGGGTGGTCCATTGATAGTGACTGTGCCAAATATCTCACGAAATAAGCATCAAACGAAAAAACTACAAAGAACGAAACTCGTGTAGCTTGAAGGGGGAAATCAAATGGCGCTATGGTTGGCCCGCTAGATGGTGCCGCCATTGGTCAAATGGATATCAACTGCGTTTTTTTTAAATAGGAACTCCCATTCTTTATTAAATATGCGGGTAGTACGTAAAGAAATGTGAATGTTTTAGTTGCACCACTTTTTTCGCTTTGTGACAGATGGCGCTGTAATAGCCACAAACGTGGTATCACGTAATATTCCGCCAGTGCGGACGGTATTTACTTCGTGATACAATCCCCGTGTTAAAATGGACCGTTTACCAATTGCGGAAAAGGTCGGTATCGTGTTGATGTATGGCTATTGTGATCAAAATTCTCAACGGGCGTGTGCTACGTATGCTGCTCGGTATCCTGGACGACATCATCCAAGTGTCCGGACCGTTCGCCAGATAGTTACGTTATTTAAGGAAACAGGAAGTGTTCAGCCACATGTGAAATGTCAACCACGACCTGAAACAAATGATGATGCCCAAGTAGGTGTTTTAGCTGCTGTCGCGTCTAATCCGCACATCAGTATCAGACAAGTCGCGCGAGAATCGGGAATCTCAAAAACGTCGGTGTTGAGAATGCTACATCATCATCGATTGCATCCGTACCATATATCTATGCACCATGAATTGCATGGCGACGACTTTGAACGTCGTGTACAGCTCTGCCACTGGGCACAAGAGAAATTACGGGTCGATGACAGACTTTTTGCATGTGTTCTATTTAGCAATGAAGCGTCATTCACCAACAGCGGTAACGAAAACCGGCATAATATGCATTATTGGGCTACGGAAAATCCACGATGGCTGCGACAAGTGGAACATCAGCGACCTTGGCGGGTTAATGTATGGTGCGGCATTACGGGGGGAAGGACAATTGGCCCCAGTTTAACTACGGCAATCTAAATGATGCAATAGATGCTGATTTCCTACGTAATGTTCTACCGATCTTACTACAAGATGTTTCACTGCATGACAGGATGACGATGTACTTCCAACGTGATGGATGCCCGGCACATAGCTCGCGTGCGGTTGAAGCGGTATTGAATAGCATATTTTATGACAGGTGGATTGGTCGTCGAAGCCCGCACGTTCACCGGATCTGATGTTCCCGTATTTCTTTCTGTGGGGAAAGTTGAAGGATATTTGCTATTGTGGTCCACCGACAACGCCTGACAACACGCGTCAGCGCATCGTCAATGCATGTGCGAATATTAAGGAAGACGAACCACTCGCTGTTGAGAGGAATGTCGGTACACGTATTGCCAAATGCATTGAGGTTGACGAACATCATTTTGAGCATTTATTGCATTATTGTGGTATTTACAGGTAATTACGCTGTAACAGCATGCGTTCTCAGAAATGATAAGTTCACAAAGGTACATATATGACATTGGGACAACGGAAATAAAATGTTCTAGCGTGCCTACGTTGTGTATTTCAATTTAAAAAGCCTACCTGTTATCAACTGTTCATCTAAAATAGTGAGCCATATGTTTGTGACTATTACAGCGCCATCTATCACAAAGCGATGAAAGTGGTCCAACTAAAGCATTCATATTTCTTTACCTACTACACGAATATTTAATAAAAAATTGAAGTTCCTATTTAAAAAAAAAAAACGCAGTTGATATCCGTTTAACCTATGGCAGCGCCATCTAGCGGGCCAACCATAGGGCATCTGGTTTCCCCCTTCAAGGTAGAAAAGTTTCGTTCTTTGTAGTTTTTTCATTTGATGCTCATTTCATGAGATATTTGGCCCGGTCACGATCAATGGACCACCCTGTGTAACAAAGATAAAAGAACGCACCCGCAAAATTACAGACAAATATCCCTAACTTCTGTTTGCTGCAGAATCCTTGAACACATTCTTACATGGAATATAATAAACGTTCTTGAGGCTAAGAAGGTTATGTCCACGAATCAGCAAGGTTTTAGAAAGCATCCGTCGTACGAAACTCAGCTTGCCTTTTTCTCGCATGATATTTTGCGGACTGTGGATGAAGGACAACAGGCAGATTCCATATTTCTAGATTTCCGGAAAGCATTTGACACGGTGCCCCATTGCAGGCTGTTAACGAAGTTACGAGCATATGAAATAAGTACAAAGACTTCTTAAATAGTAGAACCTAGTATGTTGTCCTCGACGGCGAGTTTTCGACAGAGACAAGGGTATCGTCTGGATGTTCTGGGAGGCGTGATAGGACCGCTGTTGTTCTCTGTATACACAAATGATTTGGTGGACTGAGTGGGAGGCAGTCTGCGCTTGTTTGCTGACCATGCCTTGGTGTACGGTAAGGTTTCGAATTTGAGTGACTGCAGGAAGGTACAAGGCGACTTGGACAAAATTTCCAGTTGGTGTGATGAATGGCAGCTGGCTCTAAATGTGGAAGGATGTAAGTTAATGCAGATGAGTAGGAACAGCAAACCTGTGATGTTCGGACACGGTATTACTAGTGTCCAGCTTGACACAGTCAGTTCGTTTGAATATCAGAGCGTAAAGCTGCAAACCGATATGAGGTGGGACGAGCATGTGAAAGCTGTGGTAGGGGAGGCAAATGGTCGACTTCGGGTTATTGGGAGAATATTAGGAAAGGAGACAGCATGTAGGAGGCTGGTATGTCTATACCTGAGTGCTGCTCGAGTGTTTGGGACCCGTACCAGGTTCGATTGAAGAAAGACATCGAAGCAATTCAGAGAAGGGCTGCTACATTTGTTAGCGGTAGGTTCGACCAAAACATAAGTGTTACGGAGATGCTTCGGGAACTCAAATGAGAATCCATGGAGGGAAGGCAGCATTCTTTCCGGGAAACACTATTGAGAAAATTTAGAGAACCGGCATTTGAAGCTGACTGCCGAACGATTCAGCTGCCATTAATATTTATCGCGCGTAAAGATAGGAGGCGTACAGACAGTCGTATATCCCTCGCTCTGTGGAAATGACTAGTAGCGGTACAGGCTACCCTCCGCCACACACCTTACGGTGGCTTGCTGAGTATCTATGTAGATGCGAATGTAAATGTAGATACTCCTCTGACGAAGTCAATAATTAAATTTAGATGACACAAATAGTGTTAGAGTGAGAGACTGGAAGAGCTAATGGCGACTTGGGATCAAAAGAGGCAGAGAGAATTGCTGAAATCTTTGGGGGAAGTGGAAAACCAATGAGTATTCGTACTGCAATTGGAATTATGAACGATAGCAGTAGAGTTCAGCCTTGTTCTGCACGCCTAGTCACGCATTCGATAGCAAATGAGCGTTCCGTAGCGTTTGGAGCGTTCTGCTATGAATATCGTTGCCATTGCGAGCATTAAACGTGATGGTAACAAGTTATTTAGCGGATTTTTATTCCATTTCTCCCGAGCTGACATCGCTGATGATAGTGAAAAGCGATAAATTCTACATAAGCAAGCGAGGGACGTATTTCTTCAAGGGCTCAGCCGACGCGCGTGCCGCAACTCTCGCTCGGAACCGGCGTCAATGCGATCCCCCTCCACGCCCCCACTGCCATCGTTCGCGAATAGGACAATGGTGTGTTGAATCTACGAGGCTGGAGACATGCCATCGGAGTTTCGGATGAAAATTATCCACAATATCCCGAACATTGAAAGAGCAGAAAAGGAAAGGTCCTCGTACTATCAGCTTGACAGCTCATGTCTCCATCTTCTATACAGGAAATGTTTCAGAAGAATGAAGAAGGTAGTCGTTGGAAGGTTCTGCATTCGAACCGCAGTGCAGCACCGAGTTTCGGAGTTTCTTTCAGTACTAGCGTGCTTAAACGACGTCGACAAGCGTGCGACATAACAACAGTAAGTCAAACCATTATTACCTGTGCCCATTGCGAGATTTATAGTCCCTGACTGCGCTGCGGTCTCGTGACACGGTGCGGAAGGTATAAAAACGGAACATAGACGAAAGCCACGACACAGGACGCAAATGAAGAAATGCATTTAAGTAAGGAACATTTACAGAGGCAGAATATTATGACGTGTCATTTGGGAACGGCTATGCAGACAGATTCTTCTTGTGCTGGTGTCGTGAGCGACTATAGAAAGTGGATGAAGGATCGTGTAACAACGAGTGGGTGATAAGGTATTCCAAGTCCACGCTTCATCAGAGAACGGTGTGGTCGGAGGCTAGACTGCACGGTGAAGCAGAGTAGGGGGTGATTTGTGTCACGTCTGACGACAGGGCAGAGTGGTGGGGGAGGCACAACTGTTTCTGAGCACGTCGTTCAGCACACGTTGCTGAACATGCGGTTCCGCAGCAGACGAACCCTACGCTTTCCCATGTTCATCCGACGACGTCGATTACAATTGCAGTGCACACGGGGTCTTCGATATGGGACGATATATCAACAGAAACGTCTCACTTGGTCGGATGAAACACATTTCTTGTCACTCCGTGTCGATCGTCGTGTCCGGATACGCCATCACGCAGGTGATACGCCTCGGAACATGCTGACCGATAATGACAAGATAGTGCTATGAGCGACGCATGATAGTATTCGATGGCATTGTAGATGAGGGCTACGTGAACATACATATCAATTCTATCGTGCTTGGTGTACTCCCCAACGGCGATTATCGTGTTCGAGTATGATAACAGCCGTGTCACAATGCCTGAGTCTTGTATACATGCCTGAGACATATAATCGTGAAGTCAAAGTCTCAACCATCATTTCCGTCTGATCAAAACGCTATTAGGCGCCAGCTCCGAGCCCACAATGCACCGAACCGTAATTTACGGGACTTGAGCGACCTGTGGCTAGACATCAGCTGCGTCATACCTCAAGGATAATCGAATGAATGACACGTTTCAAACGTGAATCAGCATATAATGAAGCAGGTTGTCATGACGTTTTCAATAGTCTATTTCAACTGTCAATTCGTTGCGAATGAGTCAATCTCAGTGTATGTCTGTGATGTGACTGGTGTACTACGTGTTGAAGAAGGTAACGTGCCCGCATGCTTTGCATCAGCCGCGTTTCTTATTCGTTTCTCTGCTTGCAAGTGACGGACTAAGGAACGCACAATTTATTTATTTAATTACAAGTCTAGTTCCGTACGACCAAATTCAGGAACAGACCTTCAAGGTTACGGAACGTGTCAGTACATGAAATTACAACATAAAAGTAGTGATAAAATAAAATGTTTATGAACTCAAAGAAAGTCAAGCTTGAAGTTTAAGTAAACGCAGTCAACAATATAACAGAAAAATCAGCTCAATTTTCAAGAAACTTCTCAACAGAATAGAAGGAGTGACCCATGAGGAAACTCTTCAGTTTCGATTTGAAAGCGCGCAGATTACTGCTAAGATTTTTGATTTCTTGTGGTAGCTTATTGAAAATGGATGCAGCAGTGTACTGCACACCTTTCTGGACAAGAGTTAAGGAAGTCCGATCCAAATCCAGGTTAGATTTCTGCCTAGTATTAAATGAGTGAAAGCTGCTAATTTTTGGGAATAAGGTGTTATTGTCAAGAAGAATCAAGAGTAAGGAATATACATATTGAGAGAGCTATGACAAAACTCCCAGACTAGTGAACAGAGGTCGACAAGAGGTTCGCGAACTTACACCACTTGTTGTTCGAACTGCCCGTTTCTGAGCCAAAAATATCCGTTTAGAAAATATAATTCCAAACGACATAAGTGAATGAAAATAAGCAAAGTAGAATAATTTTCATGTCGAACGATCACTCACTTCAGATACCGCTCGAATAGTAAAAATGGCTGCATTAAGTCTTTGAACAAGATCCTTAACGTGGGCTTTCCACGACAGTTTAGTATCTATCTGAACACTTAGAAATTTGAACTGTTTAGTTTCACTAATCATATGCCCGTTTTCTGAAATTAAAACGTCGGTTTTTTTTTTGACTAGTGTCTTAGAAACTGTAGAAACTGCGTCTTACTGTGATTTAGCGTTAGTTTATTTTCCAGAAGCAATGAACTTAAGTCACGAAATGGACTGTTCGAAACAGAGCCAATGTTACACACAACAAGCTAGCGTCATGAGCAAACAGAAATATTTTAGAATTACCCGTAATACTAGAGGGCACATCATTTATATAAACAAGGAAAAAGAGTGACCCCAACCCTGATCCCTGAGGCACATGCAGTTCAGGTTTCTTGACACAGTACCAATGTTTTTATCTCCTAAAACTGTCATGGAGAAGCTCTAGGCATTTTGCAATTAAGTTATTCCAAAGTCTTTTTTAACTCATTAACACCAGATCCCGTTGCATTCCTAGGAGGCTACTCTCTTACTTACCTTAAATTCTGGCTAGTTTGGAAAATTTTGAAGAAATCACTCTTAGGAAGGCTGTGGTACTTTCGTGGATCCCAAACTGAGTAACATTATTGTTGGAATTACTTTTGTTAATCTACAGTGCCATTTTAGTTATTACTGCAACTGTTGTGTGGTCGACAATGGACGGAACTGGAGCTGGCCCGCTGAGACAGATTCCGACTGGCGCCATGGAAGCATCTTTGAAGTTGGCTGGAAACCACAAGTAGGGCCCAACCAACAGTCTTCGCACCGCCGCCACTGAGATGGAGTTCCGCGTTGTGATAAGCGGCAGCCCACAGGCAGCAACGGATGGTTCGTGTTCGACTTTGACGTACGACAGTTCTAGTACAGAATTTCAGGGTTGCAGTTCGTAGCTACAGTTCGTAAAGGAGATCAGCTTGCGAGACTTGGACTACAAGTGGAATCGCCTATAGTCTTTGCATAGGGGCAAGCGGTTAGTAGGGTGATCCACAGTTTGGAGCCCAGGACGGACATAATCTTGTTCACACTGTATTCAGTGATGCACGCCTTGACACGCCACTGCTTGGTTGTATCTGTCCGCAAGCACATCCAACAAGTTGCTGTACGACTTTAGTCACATACTGCAGTGCAAAAAGTGTATGTGTATGTGTCACTAATTTGTTCACACCGTCACAGTTACTCCGTCCACCTCGGAGCATCTAAATCTAGTACATGTTTGAGCCGTTCTACCCAGATAACCCACACACCTCAGTAACACTATATTCTTTGAAGGACTTACAGTATATTTTTGTATCATTAACAGGTATTGCCCAAGAATTTACTGTCACCATTGTCAGAAAAAATGTATTGCTTACCGTAGCATTAGCTTTCAATTCTTCTGAGAATGATCAGTGATGGATGATGCCGGTTAAGAACATAAATGTTTACTGTGATTGTGTCAAAGAAAATGTTCAGTGTACAATAAAAAGGTTAGTTACTATCTTCACTGTGAAATGAATCTTAATGACTTACTTGCGACAGACTTGCTCAGCTAAAACCAACGATGATAAAATTTGTAGGGTTTGGAACAAATGATTCAAAGGAAACACACATTAAAAGGAATAACTGCATATTAAATTATATTTTCAGTGAAACAAGGACAATTAAATAATTGCCCAATACACCGCAGAGTATTTTTGTCTGGGTGGAATATCATTTGTAACTTACTTAATCTACACAGGGCCCTGAATGCATTTCTGTTATATCTAGTGAAAAAGGAGAAGTTTCTTGTTGGCAGCTCTGTGGCGCGTCATCGTGCAAAAAGGAGCTCATAAAGATGACACACGAGGAAGATCACAACAAGTGCGTTTAAGAAATCACGTTAGTTTTTTTTCCACCGGTTCCTAGTCCTTCCTGCGAAGTGAGACGCATCTTCTCGACCATCTTCTCCTGCTACCGTCTCTGTCCATCTGCTACGTCCCTGTCTCTCTGTCCATATGCCCTTTCCCCCCTCTGTCCATTACCTCCTTCCCCCATAAGTACATCAGATCCCCCCGCCCACTCCATTCTATCAACTCCTCAACCTCTCTCTGTCCAACTCCTCGTCCCTACTTTCTCTGTCCATCTTCTCTTCGCTTTCTCCCTGGCCATCTCCTCCCTCCCCCCTCTCCTCCCTGTCCATGTCCTGCTTCCCTCTCTCTCTGTCCATCTCCTATTCTTACCTTTCTCCATTCAACTCACCGTCCGTTTCCGCCTTCCCTTTCTCTGTCCATCTCCTCTTACCCTGTATTTGCGGCCAATTCCTGCTGAATTTGTGTCTGTCGATACCCTCCTTGGAGCAACGTTATCACCCCTATCCCAATAGGAGGTTGCTGGTTCTTACCGTCACGATATTTCTATTCAGATAATAAGTAATAACTGTATCAGGTTTGACTGAAATCGTTCCAGGAATTTAGGAGGAGCTTTTAACCCACAGGCTGCCCACGTACTCACGTGTCGCTTGTTTTTCATATACGTTTAATATATTTCACATATATTTGTACGCGTATTTCAGCTGTATCTCTAACAAGTTTCGCACTGCAGATTCGTTTTCACGCAGCTCAATGTTTACGATGTCATATCTCCTGAAATATTTCTTGTACAATTTTTCAATATATGCGGTAGTATGCGTGAATACTCTCTGCGAAATGTGCTGTAAATAGAAATAATAGCAAAGGGAAAATGTAGTAAAGGATAAACTTTTTCCTTTCACATTTTTTTTATTTGGGGGGGGGGGGGTGGAGGGGGGCCCCGAGAAACAGTCTCTTAAGCGTTTGAAGTTTGTCAATTTTTTTGGAAGTGACTAAATGCTCTTATTCCCAGATAGTGGAGTAATGTAGTCAGGCTACTTGCGTGTTGTGGCGTACACTTCATTTGTATTCTCACCATCACCACATGAGAGATAGGCGGTTCTGACCTGCACCATGGTTGTTTCCAGGCAGTGATATGTGCATCTTGAGTCACTGAAATCGATACAGTAAAATAAGAAACAAAAAGACGACACACCACGAGGGAATTATCCGAATGTGACGGAAATCGGTATACACTATGTGATCAAAAGCATCAGGACACCCCCAAAATAACATACGTTATTCATATTAGGTGCAGTGTGCTGCCACCTACTGCCAGGTCCGTGATTTCCCTAAATCGCTCCGGGCAAATGCTGGGATGGTTCCTTTGAAAGGGCACGGCCGACTTCCTTCCCCGTCCTTCCCTAATCCGATGAGACCGCTGACCTCGCAGTTTGGCCTCTTCCCCCAAACAACACCGATGTTATAGTGTAGTGGAGTAGTGGAAACGTGAAGGGAGACGTACAGCACAGAAACGTAAAGGCTGACCTGTCTTTTGACTGACAGAAACCGCCGACAGTTGAAGGTCTTAATGTGTTATAGGCAGACCTCTATCCAGACAATCTCACAGGAATTCCAAACTGCATCAGGATCCACTGCAAGTACTATGACAGTTAGGTGGGAGGTGAGAAAACTTGGGTTTAATGGTCGAACGGCTGCTCATAATCCACACATCACACCGGTAAATGCCAAACGACGCCTCACTTGGTGTAAGGAGCGTAAACATTGGACGACTGAACAGTGGAAAAACGTTGTATGGAGTGACGAATCACTGCACACAATGTGGCGATTCCGTTACAGGGTGTGGGTTTGGGGAATGCCCGGTAAACTTCATCTGCCAGCGTGTGTAGTGCCAACAGTAAAATTCGAGGGCAGTGGTGTTACGGTGTGGTCGTATTTTTATGGAGGGAATTGGACCCCATGTTGTTTTGCGTGGCACTATCACTGCAGAGGCCTACATTGATGTTTTAAGCACCTTCTTGCTTCCCACTGTTAATGAGCAATTCGGGGATGGCGATTGCATCTTTCAACACGATCGAGCACCTGTTCATAATGCACGGCCTGTGGCAGAGTGGTTACACGACAATAACATCCCTGTAATGGACTGGCCTGCACAGAGTCCAGACCTGAATGCTATACTCATCTTTGGAATGTTTCGGAACGCCGACTTCGTGTCAGGAGTAACCGACCGACATCGATACCTCTCCTCAGTGCAGGACACCGTGAAGACTGGGCTGCCATTCCCCAAGAAACCTTCCAGCACGTGACTGAACGTATGCCTGCGAGATTGGAAACTGTCATCAATGCTAAGAGTGGGCCAACACCATATTGAATACCAGCATTACCGATGGAGGGCGCCACGAACTTGTAATTCGTTTTCACCGATGTGTCCAGGTGGTTTTGATCACAGTGTATGTGATGACCATGTGAATACAACAACGTGATTATAAATTCAGAAAGAAATGGATTATTTATTAAAGTAATAGGGTTGCTGAATGTCCACCTGAGGGATATCGTGCCAATTCTGTCCAGTCAAAATCTCGAGCTGGTTCGAGGGCCTTGCCCATTATGCTGCAGCGATCTGAACTGGGGAGAGATTCGGCGATCTCTCTCGTCAAGGTAGGTATGGAAAGCTCGAAGAAACTCTTGCCGTCTGTGGGCAGGAATTATTGCTAAAATGTAAGGCCATATGATGCAGTAACCAAGTACTACGGTGTGGTATGTAGGAAGCCTGCTTACTCGATTCACTTGAGGTATCGTATTAATGAGTTTTATTACAAAATGAAGATAGCAGTACTTAACTTTGCAATTACACAGATGTGTCCCAAGCAAAGGGCGACATACAGAGTGCAAGCGAAGTAACTAGCGTTGACGCTTCTACAGAACACTCTAATCTTGAAGCTGGTATTCAACTGGGCCGTCACCAGTGGGTCGTGGAACTTATGTCCTCCTGCCGCATTGTCGTCCTGGAGGGCGGTTCGGTCAGCGTGCGATTGGCTGACTTCTTCTCACAGCCTTCTCCTCCCCGTCATTCTAGACTGGCGTGCCGGTAATTCAATTTACGCCGTAACATACACGAAACCGATCCAAGAAACGCAAATATTGCTTTATTCATAAATCTCTGAACAATAACTGAAATAAGCCTCTCGTGACTCTACACGTAACAAGCCAAGAGAGCCATACAGAACGTACAACGTATGCGATACACAGAACAACTAACGACAACCAACAAAGTGCTTTTATGAAAAATATGGCACGCCAGACGCTGTTAACTTGTCGCCGGGTCGTATGGCGGCCGACAGCCAGGTTGGTACCCCACCGCTGTCCGTCGTGACTGCATACACGTCTTTGCTGAAGACAGTTCTACTCCAGGCAATGAGATTCCTCGCCGAAGGCGCTTCTGGAGATGTCCCAGGCACTGGTGGCATATCAACCCGTCTGCCACCCGCCGTACGGCGTGACTGTTGTTCCGGACTGCCCTTGCTCTTCACAGCAGGATCCCTTTGGTTGTTATCCGCGGCGCCCTCACAGCACAGCAGTACTTAGACGACATTCTACGCCCCAGTTTGTTACCCTTCATGGCAACCCATCCTGGGCTTGTACTTCAGCAACATAAATTCCTGCCTCTACAGGGAGAGAGTTTCTACAGCTTGTGCTAGTGCTTGTCAAACCATACCTTGGCTAGCAAGGTCGCCGCGTCTCCCTCAGTTGAGAACGTTTGGAGGATTATGGACAGCGTCCTCCAACCATGTCGGGGTTTTGACGATCGAACGTGCCAGTTGGACAGAATTTGGCACGATAATCTTCAAGAGGGAGTCCAACAGTTCTGTCCATCACTGCCAAGCCGAGTAACAGCTTTCATACAGGCCGCAGGTGGATCAGTGCGTTAATGAGTTGCTCAATTTCTGAACCTCTTTCTCTTATACAAATCATCCAATTTTTCTGAAATTGTAATCACTTGTTTGTCTGTCCTAGATGTACATCGAGTCTACCGATTTCCTGCCCTTTCGAATAATTTATTCGTGGTGACTTGTAATTTACTTATTTATTTATGGCAGAACTCCAGCCATGCCAAACACTTAAATATTGCTCTAAACGAAACAGGACTAATTGTAACCGGCTGCTTGCGGGCAACCCCTGTTGACAAAATCTACCACCTCATGGGCGTATCACCTGCAGACATCCGAAGGAGAACAGCAGCTGAAGTGGAAAGAAAGAAGGAGGAGACGGATCAGAGACACCCCCTGTGTGGATGCGAACATCAAACACCAAGACTCAAGTCGAGAAAAAGTTTTCCCCGGACAACGCAACCAATCCAGACATCACCTGCAGACCATAGCATCATCAGAGGAATATTTGGACAACCCCAAGGAAGAACTTGCTACAGGTCATCATCTCCCATACACGACGTGGAAGGTACGCAATACACTGAGAACTGGAGTATCTCGGTGTAAGGAGAACATGAGGAAATGGGGATATATCTCAGGGGACGAACTGTGTGAGTGTGGTGAACCTCAAGACCATCAGCACATACTCAACTGCAGGAAACTGTCGGAACCTGTGTCCATGGACGATTTGATTATCGCCAATGATAAGGCGGTCTGTGCAGCGGACTTCTGGGCAGCACATGGAATATAAATATGCACATATTCTCTGTAATACTTGTAATATATATGTATGATATGCTATGTATGATAAATTATACTTAATATGTTATGTTCTGGACACGTATAAATAAATAAATAAACTTATTTATTTACTTATTTTGAGTGTACCTACATAGATCCAGTTACATAACTTTGTGATTAAAGAATGTATGTTCATATTGATTTAAGACAGAAACTTGGGTGGATTTTGGGTAACGCAACCAAAATTAAATGTTTACCTTGCTGTCAGTTCTCGTTAGCCGGCATGCGTGGTTGCCGCTACAGCCCTCAATATTGCCCATTGATTGCTAGTGGTTGCCCTTGGAAGTGTCGCTATCCAGCTACCGGTGATAAACAAGTCAGAGCAAGCTGATGCGGACATCCGTTAAATCAGTGGTGCAGAGTGGCCGAATGCCCCCTGGCCAGATGCGAAGCAGTGTGTTGCTAAATTAAGAACCTGGCTCTAAACCACTAATCAAAAACGGCTGTGCCATGACCAGACAGAAAGATTTAGCATTGTACGTTGGCCACGACTAAACAATCAAATGAGCTCAAACCTAAAACAGATAATGTAATGATCCCGACAATACAGCGAATAGCTACGAATGTTCATACAGTTTATAGACAATCTGTCATCTCCAAGCCAGTCCAAAGGCCGCCAGTGTCTATTAGTAACTCCGCTTTGCGCGTTAATTCTGTAGCCATAAATAGCTGATTAAGTTCGAAGACCGTCATCCACCAAATCCAGGCGACATATTTCTAGGGCATATAATTTGATAGTACAGAACTAGTTTGGAACAATATTCCATTCCAGCAGTTTCTCACAGCGTCCAAGTCCCACATGATTGCCAGCGGTTGCCCTTGGGAGGTAGTTATCCAGCTACAGGTGATAAACAAGTCAGAGCAAGCTGATGCGGACCGCCGTTAAATCAGTGGTACAGAGTGCGCGAATGACCCCTGGCGAGATGCGAAGCAGTGTGTTGCTTAGCTACAGGCAAAGGGGTCATATCGCGTTTCGATTACATTTCGAAACAGAGCACAGGTCAAACGTAATAACATTGTAGTCCTACTCGTGACAAAAAATCACCGTCCTGAGTCTATCTGCATTCTTATATTCTTGTCAAATTTGATGAATGTTTTTCATACACTCTAAATGTCAGTCTTAAGATGGACGCTTCTTGCAAGACTTTGCCACACGTCAATAACTTCGCTGCTATGCAGAAAAAACTTCAGAATCTAAAGTTTATCTCTTTCTCACATGGTTGTAAAACTTCTACTGCAACAACAACGAAACTTCCTCTGATATGAGGTCTATCGAATGAAACAACAAGTTCACTTTTACCACTCATCGATCATTTACATCCAAAATGCGTATCCAAGGTTTAAAACTCCATCATCAAATGGATTCTTTTGTGTGTGTGTTGTGTTACGACTTTGGTGTAACCTGTGGCACCATAGAGTGAAGAAACATACATTATTTCAGAACATAGTCTCGGGTAAGTTTTTGACTCAAACCTGAACGTAAATGTAAATGTGAAAATACAGCAACTAGAATAGAATAGTTGCAGTAGTCACGGGATTCTTTCTCCGTCGTTATACATCACATATAAACTGTCACTATCTGAATACAAAAGTGATTTCTGGAAACTACTAGCTGCAAACAACATATAGCAAAAACAGAAACATTATTTGGAAGAACAAATAACGTAAAGCAAAACAACAGCATTATTTCAGTGTAAGTCTTAAGGCATTGTGGACATCTTTGGCTGAGTTGATGAATACGTACATTGGAGCAAACATTTCAAGTGGTATAAAAATATTTTTCTGTCATTTTCGTATAGCTCACAAAAGTCAGTAGATTCACCCAAACAAAACTGTCAGTTTGTACGCATTATCAGCCTGATGTTACTCATATCTGTTTACATTATTAAGAGTATATCTATCTGCGTATCTTTAACTTGGTGTCAGTATATCACTTCAGCATTTACTTACTTACAATACGTAACAGAGTCAGTTTAACAAACCCACAGCTCTAGCGTACACAAAAATTAGCTCTCCCTCTCTCTCAATCATTTCATCATATATCTCTGAATCTGAGCCAAAGTTGTTGTTTATATATAACTGTACCACTGTTGGCAACATAATTATTGCACTTAATGTTTTAAACATGTCACCTGATTACATAAACGAATACGAAATTTAAGTTGTATAAACTTGATATAAAATGATTTTTATACCACTTGAAATATTTGATCTAATATATGTATTTATCAACTCAACAAAATACGTCCACAATGCTTTAAAACGTGCTCTGAAATAACTGTGTTGTTTGACTATATATTCTTGGTACTTCGAAATAATGTTTCTGTTTCTCCTACATGCTCTGTCAATTTCCAGACACCATCTTTCTTTACAAGGTGTGGCAGTTTATATGTGATATGTGCGGCGGAGAAAGAATCCTTTGACAACTGGAGGTATTCTATTTTGATTGTTTTCTTTTCAAATTGACATTCACGTTTAGTTTTTAGTCAAAAGCCTTCCCAAGACCATGTTCTGAAATAGTGCTATGTTTCTTTACTATGCAGTGAAACAGGTTCCCCAAAGTTGAAACACACACACACACACACACACACACACACACACACACACACACACACACACACACACACACACGGACACCTCGCATAAACACATATGAAACCACCTGATGGTGAAGGTTTAAACCTTCGAAACGCGTTTTGCATGTAAATAATCGGTGACTGCTAACACTGAACTTCTTGTTTCATTCGATATCAATAACAGTCACGGTGAAGCCTAACCAATGATGTTCTCAATTAAAGCTATCATTTCTATCACTCAACCTGAGAGAAACTTCTCTTTGCCCTAACTAAACTCACTAAGACAGCAAGGAATGAAAACAGCGTATTTGAACAAAAAACGCTTGTTAGTTCCAGATTTGTATTCCTGGAGCTGGGAATATTGCCAAAGGCAGGTAATGACATTTAGTCAGCATCTATCCGTCATCATTCTGCATTGTCAGAGCACGTATATATCTCTTACACAGGCTGTACCGTTATGCCGAATTATGCTTTACGACCGGCTGTGATTAAGTAGCAGCATTCCGTGCGCGCTAACCTAATCTGCCGGTTCTGATTAAACGCATTGCGCCGCTCGTATTTCGCCATTTGAGCCGATTACCGGCCTAGTACCAGTGTTTGCTACACGGAAGTGGAGATGTGTCAAGCGCCGTTTACGTGTTCCTAAATGAATACCTGAACAATGCCTGTTTCCATTAGAATGCGTTACATAATTTAAGGAATGAAACAACATGAAAATAGATGTTACTTGATGTATGTTTATACTCATATGTTGACTAATACGTCAAGATCATCTTGTAATTACAGTTTTCGCATTACCAACTTCAGCGGCAACTCGGTGCCATCTTCAGATGTGATTACGCCACTAACACTTTTGCCATGTTATACAGACGCATCTTATGCTACATGAGGTTCTATAAAATACGTCAGTGAATTACACATCATCTGGTCAAATGGTAAAAGAGACTGGATGTATATAATCTGAGGAAGCTGTTTGTGGAGTAATCACATCTCACGTGAACACTGTAATTAGTAGAAAATGTTGACGTTATAATTAATCATTATAATTCGTATTACTCTTTTGACGGAATAAGGGAATGACGGTAGAATTCTGTTCCATTGGAGTGTTGTTAACGTGCAGCCGAATACCACACTGCACTAAACAGCGCGCATAGCAAGCAGCTTTCAGGCAGTTGTGGCATTTCGTTTCTTGAGAATCTTAGAAACGCTATCTCTTTCAGAGACTCAGGTTTTACTTGATTAGAATGTTGTATCCGAAGATTGATTAGTTAAATAAATATACTTACTTACTTTTAACTTACAAGTGGCAAGGACTTTCAAAAGCCGGCCGGAGTAGCCAAGCGGTTCTAGGCGCTTCAGTCTGGAACCGCGCGACCGCTACGGTCGCAGGTTCGAATCCTGCCTCGGGCATGGATGTGTGTGATGTCCTTGGGTTAGTTAGTATTAAGGGTATACGGAATGATTTTTTCGATGAAAAAGATCGATTTTTGGGTAAATGCATTTTCGAAAAATTTATACTCTCCCGTTTAATACCATGTATAAAATATTTGGATGACGTGAACAGAACTATTTTAAATAATTTTTTAAAATAATTTCGACACACGATGTTCCGCACCTTGTATATGAGACGCGAAATATACCTGATATAGACAGCCTTGCCAGAGATATAATTGAGCACAAGAGAGTTAGCTTTTCTGTTGGCTACACTGCTAGACAGTTGACAATAGATTCTGCACCATTTGTATTGTTTCCTTTGTGAGTACATCCATGTCATTGTTGTGAAAGTCGTATGTGGAGAAGTCATTGAGTTTTCTTTCCTTCAACATGCCAAGACCTAGTCTGAAGGTATTTAGAAAGCGTGTACATTGGCGCAAGAAAGTAAAGTGTTCTAAAAATTCGTCTGATTCATCTTCATCAGTATCTGATGTCCCAGTAGCGACTAACCTCAACACTGGTAGTGATACATTGAGTGATGCTGCTGCCACTACATCGGAAAGTGCTTCAAGAGGAAAACTAGCTGGAATTGAAGAAGAATACAAGAAATTAAATGCTGGGACTACAAAATACGAGGTAATTAACGTCTCTTTATTATCAGACGTTTTGGAGGACAATGTGTGCTGCAAACAATGTGGAAAATGTGGTGTTTCATTGAAAACAAACTTACATGTAGGACTTGCTTGTGAATTAGAGTTGGTGTGCAGTTATTGCAAACACAGTGTTACTTTCTTCAATTCCTCACATGTTACTGCAGATACAGGTAAACTATACGATATAAACATTAGACTGGTTTGTGGATTACGGTGTATAGGAAAGGGCAGGGCTGCAGGTGCCATGTTGTGTGGTGTGATGAACCTCCCTCCTCCACCTTCAAAATTTAACAAACAAATAATTGCAATAGGCTCTTCTGTAGAAGATGTGGCACAGGAAAACATGAAATATGCTGTTGAGGAAGCAGTTGTTGAAAATAATAATGGCAGAGACTTGTCCATAGCTTTTGATGGAAGCTGGCAGAAGAGAGGCCACACATCTCTGAATGGTGTAGTAACAGCTACAAGTGTGGACACTGGTAAGGTAGTTGATGTGGCAATACTTTCAAAGCATTGCAGATGCAAGGAGAAAATGAAAAATAAACATGAAGAGGAGTGCATGGCAAATTACTATGGGTCAAGTGGTGGTATGGAAGTTGCTGGTGTAAGAAGTATTTATAAACGCTCAGTAAAATGGTACAACGTTAGATACATAAATTATGTTGGAGATGGTGACTCAAAGGCTTTCAAAGAAATTGAGGAACTGAGACCCTATGGTAACGATGTGAAAATTTCCAAACTGGAGTGTGTTGGCCATGTTCAGAAAAGGATGGGATCAAGACTTCGACGGCTGAAGGCTAGCATGAAAGGCAAGAAATTGAGCGATGGAAAAACTTTAGATGGGAAAAATAGACTGACAGATGCTACAATAGATCATATTCAGAAGTGCTATGGTCTAGCAATAAGACAGAATACAGCAGATGCAGAATTAATGAGAAGAGCAGTCTGGGCTCTGTTTTTTCATACAGCTTCAAACAATGAGAATCCCCGACATGGGCTATGTCCAAAAGGAGACGATAGTTGGTGCAAGTATAACAGAGGCAAGGTAACTAAGAAACAATACAATCACCCTCATCACCTGCCACCTGCCATAATGGATGAAATAAAACCAATATTCCGAGACCTCGTAGATATTAGTCTACTAAAGAAATGTCTTCATGGCCGGACTCAAAATCCAAATGAGTGTGTGAACCATGTGATATGGAATAGACTACCTAAAACTGTGTTTGTGGGTATAAACACACTTCACTTTGGCGTTTATGATGCTATTTCATCATTCAATCAGGGCAATATAACAAAGTGCAAAGTTCTGCAGAAGTTGGGGCTCTGTGTAGGACTACGAACTGCCGCAGCTATTCTTTCTTTGGACAAGGAACGGCTCAGGTCTTCAGATAATGCCATAAAAGTATATTCAAAGATGGCTAGACAGCATAGCAGAGCCATCAAGAGGAAGCTGTTGGACGATTCTGATGATACAAGCTACGGAGCAGGCTTGTACTGAAGTAAAAACTTTGAAGCTAATTTCCCATAACTTTAGTTTTTTTGCGTATAAGGTACATTTTCTCAGGGCCTATTTATAGTAGAAAGATGACATTATCTGTAGTTGTTCCTTAAGACCTTCTAAATTATATGAATTAAAAGATATGTGGAATTATTTTGTATTAATGGATGTAAATTTTAAAATACTTGTTAAAATGTATAACTTTTTTTAACATTTACAAAAAATAAAATATCTGAAAAACTATACATTATTTTTTCGAAATTAATAATTCAGCATAAAAGCAGAACATATCTCTGCGTTCTGTGAAAAAAATCAGGAGTATCGTCCAAACAACAAATGAGAAAATGTTCCTAACTTGTAGCTCAATTTAACATTGTAAGCATAGGGCGTTCCGCATACCCTTAAGTAGTTCTAGGGGACTGATGACCTCAGAAGTTAAGTCCCATAGTGCTCAGAGCCATTTGAACCATTTTTGGCTTTCAAAATTGGCTCTGAGCACTATGGAATTTAACATCTGAGGTCATCAGTCCCCTAGAACTTAGAACTACTTAAAACTAACTAACCTAAGGACATCACACACATCCATGCCCGAGGCAAGATTCGAACCTGCGACCGTAGGGCCAGGACTTTATCGACCATACGCCAGCTCTACGTGCCTCTTTCATTTCCTTCTGTCGAGCGCCCCGTTTGTCCATTTAGTGATGGTTGTCCTGGCTGTGTCATCCTGGTTGTTATCTCGCCACCGAAAACTGGGTCACGCTAGTAGTCTCGTTATATCTATTGTTCTGCGGAGTGCCATAAGTACACTGCCTGACATAAAAAGGTGAAGCTCCCACAAGACATGGTGGGACGTACACGCCATCGGCGTGTGAATGAGTGGATCTGCGGTTCTCTGTGACAGGTAGAACGATCACCGGAGTTAGTTAGGGTTTTCGGTGTTTACTGCTGTTACCAGACCTGGCTGGCTGCGTAACGAGTGAGACCTGCGTGTTGTGGTCACTGTGCGAGACATGAAGACGCCGAGTGTGTCTGAGACCGAGTTATCAACACCTGACAGGGGTCAAAAGGGTCCCCACTGCAGATGTTCGTTTGGCGACTGGCCAGATTTATGAGGCAGTCGGATGTGACAGTGGTCCTATGATGGACTGGCTGCGTGGGAACGCGACGGCAGACATATTCGTCATGGAGGATCCGTCGAACACGGCTGACCAGCACACTTCTCCTCTGCGCCCACCGCACAACAACAAGCTGCGGGCTCCCTACAAAGTTCTGTGTCATCCTGCGCCACTGGTCGGAGACTAGCTGTTGTACAGGACGCAAATACTCTCGTCGTTTTAATTTATTTTTATTTCTTAATTTGGCTTTCGGTTATAAGGACCATACACCCAACAAAGGTTATAAAGTGCCAAAGAAACATAATAAAAAAAAGCATAATAGCACAAAATCATGAAGTTAGCGTATAAACACACTCTTAAAGTATAATAAAACTGCAATTGGACAAACACCAGACAGCCGACGGCGCTGTTGACAATGACATTGGAGCAGAATTACAGACAGCACTATATAGCAACATTATTCCAAACATAAACCCGTACATCATACATTATTCCAAACATAAAGCCGTACATCATACAATAAGTACAGCAATAGCTGAAGAACCGAATTGGAAATAAGATCATACACTGAAGCGCCAACGAAACTAGTGCAGTCATGCATACTCAGAGATATGTAAACAGGCGGAATACGGCGCTGCGGTCGGCAACGCCTATACAAGACATCAAGTGTCTGACGCAGTTGTTAGATCGGCCAGTGCTGCCAGGTTTGCAAGACTTAAGTAACTTTAAACATTGGGTTATAGTCGGCGCAAGACCAATGGGACACAGCATTTCCGAGGTAGCGATGAAATGGGGATTTTCCAGTACAACCATTTCACGAGTTTGCCGTGAATATCAGGAATCCGGTGAAACATCGAATCTCCGACATCGCTGCGGCCGTAAAAAGATCCTGCAAGGACGGGACCAACGACGACTGAAGAGAGTCGTTAAAGGTGAAAGAAGTGCAACCCTTCCGCAAACTGCTGCAGATTTCATTGCTGGGCAATCAACAAGTGTCAGCGTGCGAACCACTCAACGAAACATCATCGATATGGGCTTTCGTAGCCGAAGGCCCACTCGTATACCCTTAATGACTGCACGACACAAAGCTTTATCCCTCGCCTGGGCCTGTCAACACCGATATCGGACTTTTGATGACTGGAAACATGTTGCCTGGTCTGACGAATCTCTTTTCAAATTGTATCGGGCAGGTAGAAGTGTACGTGTATGGAGACAACCCATGAATCCATGGATCCTGTGTGTCAGCAGTGGACGTTTCAAGCTGGTGGATGCTCTGGAATGGCGTGCGGCGTGTGCAGTTGGAGTGGTATGGGACCCCTGATACGTCTAGAAACGACTCTCAGACAGCTCCTTAGCCGCTTTCAGTGTGGATTCCGAAAATTTCGGTCCACCGTCGACAACCTGACCCTCCTAGAGGCGGCTATTCAGCAGGCTTTTCTCCGTCAGCATCACTGTATCGGTATCTTCTTTGATATCAGTAAGGCATATGACACTACTTGGAGACACTGTATTCTTCCACAAATGCATCAATGGGGCTTTCGTGGCCGCCTCCCGATTTTCGTTCGGTCTTTCCTGTCTCAGCGGTTTTTTCGGATCCGCGTTGGTAACACACTGTCTGATCGCTTTGAGCAAGAGAACGGCGTCCCCCAGGGCAGTGTTTTAAGCGTTACCCTCTTTGTCATAGCCATCAACAGTATAACGTCTACAGTGTGGAGTCCAGTACAGTGATCCTTATTTGTGCACGACTTTGCTGTTTTCTGTTCCTCCTCCAGTGTTGCAACCGTGAGCCGTCAGTTGCAGCTAACAGTGCGGCGGTTAGAGGAGTGGGCTGCAAAGACGGGTTTTCGGTTTTCTGCCGATAAGTGTGTTTGTGTTCATTTTAATCCTTCTCGTCATCTTTCTACTTTGCCTGCCTTGCATATGGGGGATACTGTCCTACATTTTAGAGACACAGTGCGGTTTCTGGGCCTAATTTTTGACTCCAGGTTGTCATGGCTGCCACACCTACGTGACTTGAAAGCCAGAACGCTGAAGGCACTGAACATCCTCAAGTGCCTCAGCCACAGGTCTTGGGGCGCGGACAGGGCGCATCTCCTACAGTTTTATGGAGCTTTTGTGCGTTCACGGCTGGACTATGGGTGCACAGTATATGGGTCAGCGAGGCCATCTTATTTGCGGATCCTTGACGCTGTTCACCATGCTGGGATCCGACTGGCTACGGGTGCATATCGGACCAGTCCCGTACCCAGCCTCTGTGCTGAGTCTGGCGAACCCCCACTTACCATCCGCCGGCAGCTCCTGCTGGTGCGCCAGGCTTGTAAGTTTCTTGCAGCTCCCAGATCGCCTGCTCACCATCTTGTTGCCCATCCACCTCTGGACCGCCTTTTTTCCCGCCGTCCCCGGGCTACGTTGCCGTTTGGGATCCGTGTGCAACGTGTACTAGAGTCCCTCGGTGTGGAGTCTGTACAACCCCACATCCAAGGTTTTAACCGCCTGCCACCCTGGTTACTGAAGAGGCCCGGAGTGATTTTAGATTTATTGCAGTACAAGAGAGACTGCACTCCTGCCACCGTTTTTAATGCAGCATTTTCTGCCATTTTATCTGAGCACCACGACTATGTAGCTGTTTTTACGGATGGGTCGAAACAAGGGGATTCTGTTGGTTGCTCAGTTGCTTTTCCATATCGTGTCCTCAAGGTCCGACTGCCTCAGACTTTTACTGTCTTTGATGCAGAATTGTCTGCGATCTTGCGGGCACTGGAGCACATGAGACATTCTTCCTCTCCTAAATTTCATGTCTGTTCCGATTCACTCAGTGCCCTTCACTCATTGCAACGTTTGTATCCGGCAGACAAAATTGTCCAGACCATCCAGGATGCCCTCCTCCGACTACAGCGAATGGGGAAGGTTGTAGCTTTCTGCCGGGTTCCGGGGCATGTTGGCATTGCTGGGAATGAAAGGGCAGATCTCGCAGCCAAGGAGGCGTGTCTCGCCCCACAAGTATCTCAGTGTGCTATCCCGTTGCACGCACTCACCTCGCTGTTGAGCTCACGGGTCATGCGTCGGTGGGAGGATGAGTGGCTGGAAGTGACTGACAATAAGCTCCGTATAGTCAAGCCCACAACGCGTGTGTGGTGTACTTCCTTTCAGCCCCATCGACGGGACGTGCCGGTCGCGGTGGTCTCGCGGTTCTAGGCGCGCAGTCCGGAACCGTGCGACTGCTACAGTCGCAGGTTCGAATCCTGCCTCGGGCATGGATGTGTGTGTTGTCCTTAGGTTAGTTAGGTTTAAGTAGTTCTAAGTTCTAGGGGACTGATGACCACAGCAGTTGAGTCCCATAGTGCTCAGAGCCATTTGAACCATCTGAACGGGACGAGGTTCTCCTCACTCGGCTTCGAATAGGCCACAGCCCTATGACGCACGGCTTCCTGCTCCGGCGAGAGGACCCTCCAATTTGTGGTGCTTGCGGCGTCCAGGTCACTGTGCGCCACGTTTTATTCGATTGCGTTTTATTTTCTGACCAGCGGGTCGCGGCTGACTTGCCAGGGGACCTGCCATCTCTTTTAGGCAACACTTGGACGAATGTGGTTAAAGTTTTAGAGTTCTGTGCCCTGTCAAATGTTTTTACAAAGATTTTAGCGAGAGGATTTTAATTTGCTCACTGTGTGACAAGCTCGCCATATTTTATGTAAGAGGCCAGCAAATAACTAACAATATCCTGTGACATTCTTGTTGCTATGTTTCCCCTTTCATTAGGTTTTACTTTCTTATGTAGCATTTTCCTTCTTTTCCTGCTTTAGTTTTCTTAGGTCTGTCCACATTCGTTCCTTTTAATGTGTGTCAGGGCACTGATGACCTCGATGCTAAGCACCCATAAGCCCCAACACACCACCACACCACATCTAATAGGTGACATGTTCGTAAGCATTCTGCCTGATCACCTGCGTCCATTCACGTCCATTATGCATTCCAACGGACTTTGACAATTCCAGCAGGACAATGCGACACCCCACACGTAGGGGTCCAGGAACACTTGTCTGAGTTTAAACACTTCCGCTAGCCACCAAACTCCGCAGACATGAATATTTTGAGCATATCTGGCATGTCTTGCAACGTGCTGTTGAGAAGAGACCTCCACTCCGTCGTACTATTACGAATTTATGGACAGCGCTGCAGGATTCATGGCGTCAGTTCCCTCCAGCACACCTGCCGACATTCGTCGAGTTCATGCTACGTCGTGTTGCGGCACTTCTGCATGCTCCTGGGAGCCCTATACGATATTAAGCAGGTGTACCTGTACCAAATGGTTCAAATGGCTCTGAGCACTATGGGACTTAACATCTGAGGTCATCAGTCCCCTAGACTTAGAACTACTTAACGCTAACTAAGCTAAGGACATCGCACACATCCATGCCCGAGGCAGGATTCGAAACTGCGAAACATCAGGTAAGATTTCAGTTCATGTCTGGTAGTGCCTGACTCTAAAGTGCGCGTCATTTATGATGGCGGCCGAGTTTAGGTTCGTTCTGCGCATCCGACGTCACAAAACACAGTAAGCCAATGAACAGAGAACGACGTTGCCACAGTTCGACTGCAGTGCAGAGCACGGACGAGTGTCTTCAGTTTTAGAAACGTTCAGTCATAAATAAAGTAATTGAACAAAAGCAATGTCTTCATAGCAGACTTTCTTTTATAGAAAGTTTGGAAAAAGCATTCTTTATATCAATTGCTTCATATTCTATTAATAAATTAAACCAAACAAGCAATAAGCCTCCTAATTCAGGCGGTAGCAAGGAAAGGTGTTTGTATTATTCTCACGAACCACTTTTTCGAAATAAAGAACAGCGGTAATTGTTATTTCCTATTGTCCTTCGACGAAACGTGAATAATTCATAGTCATACCAACAATGTTTGTCGGTATTTTGGATGATCCTCAAGGAGTTCTGTTGAACGGCGAGCTGTGTTAATGTAATGGTCAAGGTGGTTGGGTGCTAAACGAAAGTTCCGAGTTTAAACCTTGTGCAGTGGTTAGTATTTTCCTTATTTAAAAACAATATCAAAGTGTCTTACTTCATTAATTTTATTCGTTTGAATGTAATTTTTCGAAATTTCTAGTGCTTTTTCTCTTCATTATAATAATAAGTTTTCAGTTTTTCTAATTTTGACCTCCAATATTTCTTTTCACAGCACTTAAAAACAAAGAAAAGTCACACATACAATATTCACGTTATCTGTTTTGTTTGTATATCTTCTCTTCCGCAGTCGCTGTTTTACTATTCGTATTGAGATATATTCTTATGCGACAGTATTAAAAGTATTATTTAGAGCAGAATTTCGGCTCATACGTTGCCGAGCTACTTAATTGTCTTTCATAGTTTTGTGCTGCGGTAACACAATATTCAACGTTTGTGTCGGCTGATCAGTGTTTTAGCAAATAAATGCTGTTTGTGTGTGCCACACACAAAAATTATATTTGATATAGCTCAGAGCACTTCACTGATACACAGTATATTAAAGTCCTAATGTTTTTGTGAGTCCACAGTTGTGTTTAATGTGTTTTGTCTACTTCCTTTCGATTGATTGAAGTGCTTTAAAATAAAGCCAAACGTGACCGGTGTAAATAAAACTTTTATTACAGTCGCGAAAGACGGAATATTTCTCAATATTACATACGACACCTATCTGGTACTTAAATTAAATGAGATATTGTTATACAGAAAATTTTATATGAAATTTAGGTATCTTGTCCACATTTCATTCTCAACATTGTGGCAACTAAAATCGACCGTACGGAAAGTATACGCTATGGAGTTTTACCTCTTCAAAGTCTTCAAAATTTCGTGCAATGGTTTACTACATTTGATGCTGCGCAATAACTATGTTGAACATCGAAACATTATTAAGTCATTTATGGGGGGAAGGTATCAGTTAAGAAGATGTGTAAAAATCAAATTTTTGGGCCAAATAGTTTTTGTGAAACCGAATGATAAGTGTGTCAAAGCAGTCGGAACACAATGTGTCTGCACAGGCGAGCAGTGTAGTGACGACGAAATCGTGCACAGCGCGGAATGCGGGGAGCACGTCTCTGTAGCAGCGAAAGGGTTACTGCGGCCGTGGTGGCTTCATAAACTGTGCACTCCTCCCTAAACGTACTATACTATGGCGCTGCTTCTCTTGGCGCGTACAATTGGCAACGCAGCAATCTCCCGCGTCTGGGCGGACGTGCGCTAGCCGCCAAGATAAAGGAATTGAACTATAACCATTCAAGAATATGCCAAGGACTTCCTGCGTCCTCGTGTTTTTAATGCAACAATATCTCCCATTTCTCAACAGTAGAATACTCGTCCGCATATAGCACTTGTCTCTTATTAACTGTCTGCGTGATGTTGAGATACTCCGGTAGCCACCAAGATTCCCAGATCTATCGCCATTAGAATATGTGTGAGAGTAACTCGGATACCATTTCCGTCCCAGTGTCAGTATCCATGATATGAAGGAGCTATTACAAAAATTGTGGGCCATCATACCCAGGGAGAGGATGTAACGTCTTTGTGGCATCCATCCTTCAGTGCATGCATCCAGCCCGGAGGTATGGAACGCCATATTAGTGAGCTCTTATTAACAAGTTCGTAAATTTGGCTAGATTTTGTGGTCACCGAAATAACCCATTCGTTGCTTTCGTTTCTTTTCTTCTTCCCCTTCAGGATACTTCCCTTATATGTAATGGAATTTCTTTTTCCTGCTGCACACGTTGACGTCACTGAGTTATTAATGGCAGATCTTAACGTTGCTACTGTTCTCGTACACAGTCGTGCTGATTAAATGAATAGCATAGGTGACATTTCATATGAATTTCATTATGACTTTCGGGTCGCCCTTACGCACCAAGGAAAGAATAGGTGTGGGGGGGGGGGGGGGGAGGGGCATTCGTTTTGTATATTCTGAAAGGACTGAAACTGCGAACGTACTTCACAGAATGCAGCGGCAGAATAGTGATGGCTGTTTTAGAGTAGGACAAATTTATGAGTGGTTAAATCGATTTAAGGGTTTCGTGATGGTTGTTGTGCCGGGACTGGCGACATTGCACGTGGTTTAAACGCTAGCCACTTACCGCATTTGCGATTGTAAATTAATCTCAGAATTTCGAAAGTTTGGACTCGTTGTGTATTACGTCCATAAACAGACCAACGAATGCTGGCACATTTAAAGCATTTGAAGAGGAAAGAGAAGTGTCGCATAGTAATCGTTGAAGATGTGCAGGTCTCTTACTGAAATCCACAGAGTAAGCGGCAAACGATGGTGTGGAAACGTTCATTTTAACCTAAAGCGAAATGTTAAAAATGGCAAGCTGCTAATGGAAAGTTGATAATGCCATTGTTTTGGTATATGAAAGGTCCAGTGTTGATTAATTAAACTGCTAAAGATTAATCACTGAATGATGAAGCTGCAGTGAGCTGCTAGAGATCAAATCAAAACGAGAACTCTGAAACGAGGAGCATTCCAAAGGTGTGATTTTTCTTCAGGTTAATGCCCAACCTGACACAGTTAGGGACACTATCTAGAGCATTCAGAAATTTTATTCTTAGATGCAACGTACAGCCCTAACCTAACTCCAACTCATTTTCAGCCGGTTTTTTCCATGCAGCAACACCTGCGATAAAACACGTTTCGCTCGAATGACGAGATTGTGGAGATGGTTCAACAGTGGAAGCGCACTATCTCAGAAAACATCTTCCAGACCGGAAATAGGAAGCTTGTCCGCATTTGGATCAATTGCATAGTTATTTAGTGAAATTATGTAGAGAAATGGCATGGCAAGGTATGTGGCGCAATGCTAATAGTTATTTGAGGAGACCTATTCATCGTGTTATCCAGAAAGTGCACATTATACTGAACATTCCAGACATAGAGAGGTCGATTTTGGTAAACTGTCTCACTCATTCCTAATACAGGTACTTTTGTAAGAAAATTTATTGCAACAAGAGTTGTAGAAAAATGGAAGGTACGATTGTTTCTAACGAAGTTACACATTTTTCACTTCTTGCAGTCTCAAACTGCAGTCGATCTGTGACTAATGATTATTTGATACGTCTCAACAACTAGTACAGTCATTCAAATGGACGCCACTTCGGTAACTTTCATGTCCCTAACCTATCCGAAGCAATCCTGCAAGTGTAGGGAAGACGCATTGGTTAGGTAGTAACCGAACAACCGTTCCTGGATAATCTTCATATCGTCGACAGGTTAGTGTTAAGTTAAAGGCAGAGTGAAAAAATCCGTGGATCGATCTAGATTCGTTTCCGCTACCTTTCGTTTCCCAGTTACACTCTCTCCCGTTATCCCACTAGACCCTAATTCCTGTCTTTTAACCCCCCTGACAAGACAAGCAATAAGTTACGTAGAAAGGGACGTAGGAGATAAACATCTCTTGCACATCATGATTAGTGGAGATAAAACAACAATCCTGCTCACCATGGGTATGTGACAAAATCATCGTTACAGGTTATTGTTTCTGGATCGTGTGTATTATTAAATCTACTCAATGGAATCAAAGTTGCAGTAAGTAAAGATGTAACGAAGTCTCCTATGACAACGAGCCTATATTGAGGCTCATTTGTGTTCATCATAATGTTACTATGGTTTTATACCTTTTGACGGTGCCTATCTTAAAAACAAGTCTTTTACGTTCCGCCTTAGAGTCTGTTCTTCTTTATTATGACACTAAAATCTGTATCAATACCCTAAAAACAGCCACTTTGGCTTTTTGTATGCGACTTGAATTACTGGGTCACTTCACGCTTGAATTACACTCGCTTTTCATAGTAATAATTTCTCGTCTGCGTCCCATTTGATAATGCTTCGTAGCTTTACTGCTAAGCCGTTAAATTCATCTCGTAAACAGAATTCCGCACTCTTCCTATTTGTTGTGGGGATTTATTTGCGTTGCAAATTATATATTACAAGCGAACAGCCGTTCAACTCAGTCGAAATATTATGTAAGTCGTTTGACTTTTATGACATTCAGAAACGATTCACCTACACTATGTGATCAAAAGTACCCAGACAGCGCCAAAAACATAAGTTTTTCATGTTAGGTGGATTGTGCTCCCACCTACTGCCAGGTACTCAATATCAGCGACCTCAGTAATCATTATAGGTCGTGAGAGAGTAGCATGGGGCGCTCCGCGGAACCCTCGGACTTGGGACGCGGTCAGGTGATTGGGGGTTATTTGTGTCATACGTCTGTAGGTGTGATTTCCACACTCCTAAACATCCATAGATCCACTGTTTCTGATGTGCTGGTGAATCTCCCTAGAGGTACACCACAAAGCCTACAGGCCGACCTCGTCGGTTGACAGAGACCGCCGACAGTTGGAGTGGGTCGTAAAGTGTAATAGGCAGACATCTATGCAGACCACCACACAAGAATTCCAAACTGCATCAGGATCAACTGCAGATACTATAACAGTTAAGCGGAAGGTGAGAACTTGGATTTCAAGGTCGAGTGGCTGCTCATGAACCACTCATCACGCCGGTAAATGCCAAACGACGTCTCGCTTGGTGTAAAAAGCGTAAACATTGGACGACTGAACAATGGAAAAAGATTGTGTGGAGTGACGAATCACGGTACACAATGTGATCATCCGAAGTCAGGGTGTGGATATGGAAAATGCCTGGTGAACGACATCTGCAGGGGTGTAGTGCCAACAGTAAATTCGGAGGCGGTGATGTTATGGAGTGGCGATATTTTCATGGTGGAGGCTTGCACCCCATATTGTTTTGCGTGGCACAATCACTGCACAGGCTACAATGATGTTTTAAGCACCTTATTGTTTCCCATTATTGAAGAGCAATTCGGGGATGACGATTGTATGTTTTCAAGGTCGAGCACCTGTTCATAGTGCACGGGCTGTGCCAGAGTGGTTACACGACAATAACATCCCTGTAATGGACTGACCTACACAAAATCCTGACCTGAATCTTATAGAATACCTTCGGGGTGTTTTGGAACGTCGACTTCGTGCCAGGCCTCACCGATAGACATCGATACCTCTCCTCAGTGCACCACTCCGTGAAGAATGGGCTTCCATTTCCCAAGAAACCTTCCAGCACCTGACTGAATGTATGCCTGCGAGAGTGGACGCTTTCATCACGGCTAAGGGCTGGTCAACACCATTCTGAATTCCAGCATTACCGATGATTGGCGCCACGAACTTTTATGTCATTTTCAGCCAGGTGTCCGGATACTTTTGATCACATAGTATGTAGGCAATATCAAAACTCAAAGAACAAAATAAAGCGCTGCTGATCCAGCAGGATAAACCGCTTCGATATATTAATTCATTATTAGACTTTGCCACATGTTCTCTGTTATTTATGCTTGTGTTGAACAGTCACTACACAGCAATTGGTATGCTAGTTTTCATTAGAGCAAATAGAAACCTCATCATTAACATATCTTTGAATATTTTGGGATAATCATAAACTGACCAAAATTCTAAATCAGTGGGTTGGGATGGTGAATGAATTCCACTCCTTCCAAAATAGAAAGCAATGTGCACAGTTTCCAGGAATTTAACACAGCTAAGTGGAATGTGAACCTAGGTACATGAATGATGAGTAAAAGATGGTAAATACAATGATAAATGGAAACTGGGAGGGTTACGAGTGCGTGCTAATGACGTGGATACTCGGGAAATGATGCATCATCATGAAACATGCAAGATCGTTCTGCAAGCGTAAATGATCTACATCTACATATATACACATATAATCCGCTAGCACCCAAGCGGTGTGTGGCGGAGGGCACTATTTGCGCCAAAGTCGTATTTACCCCCCTCTGTTCCACTCGCGGATCGCGCGAAAGAAAAACCACTGTGTGAAACCACAGTACGAGCTCTAATTTCCATTATCTTTGAATGGTGATCACTGCGTGTTTTGAAGGTTGGTGGTAATAATATACGCTCTCCATCCTCGGCGAAGATCGGATTTTGGAATTTAGTGAGCAACCCCTTCTGTTTAGCGAGTCGTCTGTGTGCAAGTGTGTCCCACTTCAAACTTTCTATGAGATTTGTAACGCTCTCGCGATGGCTAAATGTACCAATCACGAAGTTTGCAGCTCCTCTTTGGACCTTCTCAATCTCTTGAATCAGTCCCAACATGTGAGGGTCCCATACAGAAGGACAATACTCTTATGACCGGACGAACTAAAGTAATGTAAGCTATTTCTTTTGTGGAAGGAATGCATCGCTTCAGGATTCTGCCAATAAACCGCAATCTAGTGTTCACCTTACCCGTTACTTGCGTAATTCTATCGTTCCATTAGAGATCATTTCGAATGGTCACACCCAGATACTTGACGGATGTTACTGCTTCCAAAGACTTGGCATTTATTTTGTACTCGTACATTAATGGGGATTTTCGCTTTGTTTTATGCATTAGGTTACACTTATAAGGGAACCTCCCCATGGCACCCCCCTCAGATTTAGTTATAAGTTGGCACAGTGGATAGGCCTTGAAAAACTGAACACAAATCAATCGAGAAAACAGGAAGAAGTTGTGTGGAAGTATGAAAAAATAAGCAAAATAAACAAACTGAGTAGTCCATGTGTAAGATAGGCAACATCAAGGATAATGTGAGCTCAGGAGCGCCGTGGTCCCGTAGTTAGCGTGAGCAGTTGCGAAGCGAGAGGTCTTTGTTAGTAATATTGAGAGATAACTGCCAGTCATTACAACACGCATTTATTTTCTGCAAATCGTCATCGATTTGTTCGCAACTTTCGTGTGATACTACTTTCCTGTTAACTACAGCATCATCAGCAAACAGTCTAATGCCACTGTCAATACCATCAACCAGATCGTTGATGTAAATCGAAAAAAGCAGCGGACCTATTACGTTGTCCTGGGGCACACCTGATGTTACGTTTGTTTCTGTTGAAGTCTCCACATTCAGGACAACATACTGCTGTCTATCTGTCAGAAAACTTTCTATCCAACCGCATATGTCATCGGATAGACCGTAAGCGCGCAGTTTTTGGAGAAAGCGACCGTGAGGAACTGAGTCGAACGCCTTTCGAAAGTCGAGGAATATGGCATCAACGTGGGAGCTGGTATTTAACTAAGAGCCTGTTGTATATGAAGGGCTTAATTCAATAGCGATACTAGTCCATTACCTCCACTTTTCTGTCTGTAATGCTTCTGAAATTAATGAGCCAAACAAACAGAAAGAACGGTTCATCTCTAGCAAGAAGTCATATGCTTGAATATTTCTGCTATCTCAACTGTAAATTTTTCTGCGCTCATTTAACTTTAGGACTCTATATCTCAATATGAACAAAAATCGACTTGAACCACTATTGAAATAAGCTCTTCATATCATGCACAAAGAGGGCTAGCTGTGTCTCGCATGACCGCTGCTTCCTAAAACCTTACTGGTTTCTGCAGATGAGCTTCTCAGAGCCTAGAAAGGTCATTATCTCTGAACACAAAACATGTTCCATGACGCTACAACAAATCAATGTCAGTGAAATTGGCCGGTATTTATGTGCATCCGATTTTCTACCCTTTTTATAGATTGCTATGATCTGGGCCTTCTTCCAGTCCATTGGAACCTTTCGCTCTTGTAATGATTTCTGACAGATGATGGCTAAGAATGGTGCTATATTTGTAGCATAGTCAAAATCTGAGGGGGATACCGTCTGGGCCAGATGCCTCCCTGGCGTCTAAGGATCTTAACTGTTTTACAATCCCGGATACACTGAATACTATGTCAGTCATCCTTTCGTTTGTTCGATAGTTGAAAGAGGGAATGATGCTGCAGTCCTCTACCGTAAACGAGTTTTTGAAGCCTGGGTTTAGAATTTCGGCCTTCCGTTTATCATCGTCAGTTACATTACCCATACTGTCAGCAAGAGAAGGTATTGAATTATTTGTAGCGTTCATAGATTTTACATACGACTAAAATTTTTTGGGGTTATTTTTAGAATCTGCAGATTAAATATTGCTTTGAAATTCGTTAAAAGAATCTCTCATTGACCTTTTGACAGCTGCTTTCATTTCGCGTAACTTCTGTTTGTCAGCGGGGCAGTGACTACGTTTAAAACGACTGTGTAAAATTCTCTGCTTTCTCAGCAACTTCCTGATATCTTTGTTGAACCAAGGTGGATCCTGTCCCTCTGCTATATTTTTGCTAGGCACATATTTCTGTAGCACGTGGTAGACAATACCTTCAAATGCCGATCAAAGATGCTCAATATCTTTGTGTCCCGCGGTGAATGCTTGGAACTGACTATGAAGATATTCATTGACGCACTTTTATTTGCTTTCCCAAACAAGAAAACTCACGCTGTTTCTTTGTCTTTTTTGCAACTTCCACTGACACAGAAGCCACAACGATATTGTGGTCGCCAATACATTCCTCAAAAAGATCAGGTTTGTTTGTCGCCAAGATATGTAATATGTTCCCGTTTCGAGTTGGTTTTCTAATCAATTGCTCAAGGTTGTAAGTTGCGAGCGTTCCTAGACTAACTTCACACGAGTCTTTGCTTCTGCCCCTGTGATAAACGTGTAATTTCCCCAGTCAATCGATGCCATATTAAAGTCTCCACCTATAACTAATGGATAATTTAGATATTTATTTCCTATGTATTTAAGACTTTCCTTGAAACGTTCTGCGACGTTTGTTGCAGATGCTGGTGGTCTATAAAAACATTCTAATACAATGGTCACTCCTTGTCTGATTGACAGTTTTATCCAGACTATTTCACAGCATCGATCTCAACTGCGTTTAAACAGCTTTTAACTGCAATGAACACATCACTTGCCATAGCGTCAGTCCTATCCTTCCCAAACATTGTCGAATCCGAGTTCAGAATTTTACTGCTATTTATGTCTGGTTTCAACCAGCTTTCGGTATCTAACACAATAATGGCATCACTACTGTTTATTTCCGAGAGTAACCCGGGAATCTTGCTACAGACCCTTCGACATTTATTAACATCAGCTTTAGTATATTTAAATTCTTTGGGATGACCTGTTTATACGTACTAAAAATTTTTACAGTTGGCACAGCAACATCAGTGTCATGAACAAGTAAATTTTCAGGCCCCATGGGCACGCCACAAGTACTGTGCTACCCATGTAGCTGCTTCCTGTATATAGTCCACCCCTGATCTATCGAGGGGCGTCCCACAACCTTCCAACCCATAGCGTAGGTCGAGGAATCTACAACCATTTTCGTCACAGAGTCGACATAGCCTCTGGTTTAAATTCTCCACTCGACTCCAAACCAGAGCCCCCCGGTCCACCCTGGGTATGATGCTGCAAATCGTCAGCTTGGTTTCCACTCCTCGAGAGAAGGAGGCCAGTTTAGCCAGCCGTCTAAATGACCCAAGGATTTCCTCGGAACACCGACGACCGGCGTCGTTGGCGCCGACATGTGCAACAATCTGCAGCTGGCTGCAGCCCACACACTCGACAGCCGCCGGAAGAGCCTATTCTACACCCTGGACAAGGACCCGATAGTACATCGAATGGTATACTTTCTGCTAGATTCGTATAGGAGCTTAATTAGTGCAGCAGTGGGCAAGTCTTTCACTAACCCTACAAGTGTATAACAGGGGGGGGGGGGGGGGGGGGTCACTCTGATCCTGAGGTTTGTGATTGTTATCGTGCACACGCCACTGCACGTACACAGCTCGCTGCCACCAGTGTAAATTTAGCATTGAATAAAATCTAGCAGAGGGCAGCATGTAGAGACGGCAGTTTATTAAAGGAAGATATTGTACGGGAAGTACTGTTAGAATAACTCAATCGTGAAAGTGAGGAAAGCGACTTTCCTGACGAAAGTGATTCTGAAGCTGATATTTCTTGCAGCTGTTGTGGGAAATGCCAAAACGATCAGTCTGCCGAATATACAGGCAGTGTCGAAGAAGATACAGTCGTCCAAAGTAAGGATGGTCGTTGTTGGAACACACATGTTCGTAATATAAGTGGCCGCCTAGTTGCCGATAACTTGGTACTCTGTATGCAAAGAGTGTGGAAATAATGAATGAATAGGTATATGAATAACAGAGAACATCTCAAGATATTGGTGTAACTTCTGCATTTCATTAAGCGAATAACATCTTTACCTAATTAAACTGAAAATGAAATTCTTTAGAACCGAATCACTTTCAGGTTTCATCATTGATAACCTTTAACAATAGTTTTTCCTTTACCTCGAATTTTAGATGCATTAATACCAATATTGATTGAAAAAAATACGTGACACAGGTGGAATAAAATGCGTTTCGTGTCTGAGACTCAAATTTTTTTGTAAACAGTAAAAACTTTGACACTGATGTACAGTTCGTGTGACAATTTCAGAAATGTACTTTGCTATGCCAAGGATACGCTTCAGTGACCTGCGACGACTTTCAGAAAGAAAACTAAACGCTGGGACGAAATGCAGTGGGAGGTACATTTTATCGAGAAAGTGTATTTATACTGCTGAGCGCTCGGAGATGAACGCTCGCTTGTCGTCCTCCGCGATCCGACAGTGGTTTTATCACCTTCGCCCCCAGTAAAAGACCGTCGTTAACGTCGGCGATCCAGCCTGCGTTTCTAATCCGTGCTTTGAGAGACGCCACACAGAAGTTCACGGCTGGAAGACAAGCGTTTCAAAACGGCCACAATTTACGGCGCTGTTTACTGACAGCTGTGTTTTTGGTCGCTGTAGAATCTCCGGCGGCTTTTTACCCCTGTTAACGCGTTCGGAGTCCTGGTCCCTATGTGATAACACATCACAGGAGCTCGTGCTGTAAACAAAACAATTACAAATGAAGTGTAAATATGGCAGACAGTTTATATTTAGGAGTCTTCAAGTAAGTGTACACAATTTGAATTCCAGTACGGAAACAAGGCGTCAGTTGGAGTTGTGAATTTAAGCAATTGTGATAGTCCAATTCATTGTTATTTATGCTGTTTTCAGTCCGAAGACTTGTTTGATGAGGCTCTACATGCTACTCTATTGTGAGCAAACCTCTTCATTTCTGAATAATTACTTCAGACTGCATCCGTTTGTACCTGTTTACTGCAATCATGCACAGGTATCCCCCTACAATATGTTCCATCCACTGTTCCCCCCGTAACCAGATTCACAATTCCTTGTTACATTAAATCGCTCCTTTTACTCAAACCATTAGTTATCTAACTATCTACCCATATTTAACCTAATCCTCAGCATATCGTCTCAGAAGCTTCTATTCCAATCTTGTCGGAACTGCTAATGAACCACTTTCTTCGTACAACGCTACACTCCGGAAAAATGCCTTCAGAAAATACTTCCAAAAACATAAATTTCTATTAGACGTTACAAAATTTCTCTTTTATAGAAATGCGTTTGTTTCTATTGCTCTTTACTTCGGCAAAAGTCAGATGTCTTGCTCATCTACTACTTTTAGTGCCTCACTTCCTAAATCCCTAACCATATTCTGACTTCATTCCACTGCATTCCATTCTTCTTCTTCTTTCTGAAAAGTTTCTGTTTATGTAGGCTGCCCACACAGCTTCTCAAGATCATAGTCTATCGTTCAGCATTTCCTCTCGTTGTAGTCCTCTTCGGTACACATCCTCCTTCACCTGGTCTCTCCATGTTGTTCGTGATCTTGTAATTGTTCTTCTTTCAGATTCTGTCCATTCCAGAGCTCTCTTTCTTGTCCCATTCTTTTAACTTGGCCGCCGGTCCAAGTTACACCGAGTCTTTAATGAACTAATTATGCAATAACAGTATTCGCTAATGGCAGGCATTCTTTAATGAACTAATTATGCAATAGCAGCATCCGCTAATGGCAGGCATTGTACGAGTAGAAGTACGTATCAGGTAAACATAGATTTAACTCAAATTTGAAACTCATGTGCTGTTTAGTTAAAGCACAAAAATAGGAATTACATAGTACACCTCAGTGGACATACGTGGGTTACAGTCAAGCACTGATCACGACAGATAATAGTAAAAACTGTAGGGGTTGCCTGAAACGCATTAAAATACACACAAATAGAATTTAATATGATGGGCATGTAATAAAGGAGGGTGTCATGTAATTGTCCAGAATTTTTCAATTGGAGACATGGCACTGGATGATTTCTGAAATGAGAGAAGTGTAAGAGGACACTGTATTATGCAAAGCTACACCTTGTGACCAACTGGTCTGTTTGTGGTTCCGACTATATTACAGTGATCTGTATTAATCTACCATTATGACAGCGAAATGTACCAAGGGGAGGAAGGGAAAAGAGGTATAATGTTTTCTTATTCTGTGCGCAGCTTTCAGAGGGAAGTCAGTTTTACAACTCCATTTGACAAAAAAGGAAAATTACAGTATTTTAATTGCAATGATTTACAGTAGCAGTTAAACGTGATAAAATATCATGACAGTCTTTTCCTTAACACAGAATATTACATTAGAAATACAAGTTTACATCATTTTCTATGTTCCTTATCAATCATAAACAGAAACAGTGACATTTGTGTTTTTTGCAACATTTTAGTTCGATGCATTTAAATGCTGTGGATATATTAAGGCTATTTGGAAGGTATTTTTAAATCTTCAGTTAAAGAATTTTATAGTAAGTAAAATTCTATTTATTTTTAAAACTAGCTATATAAAATGTGGTCACTTAAGCCATAGATCTACTATTATGTATCTTGAAGCAGATCTTCCTACGACGGAGCATGTGATACTAAAGAACTTACTGTCCTTAATGTCTTAAAAATTTCACCTGTCCTGAATACGAAAATTTGATTTAGCTGCCAATAGGTTCGTTTCAGAATATTTCCAACTTATAACTGGCATTTGACAACACTTCTGCTTACTATGATTTAACGTATTGATTATTTATAAGTGGTACCTCAATAACGTATGTTATAGACTATCAAATACAGTATGGGCAAGGTTCTCTCGATTCGAACAGTTTTAAAAATTCAACAGATTATTTGTTCTTAGGTACTGAACAATGTTGCACCTTAGAAATTTTTTTTTCATATTTTGAAAAATCTTTTAGATGTAAAAGTGGAATAATAAAATTTATCACGCTTTTTTAAATTAGCTGGTTAGAGAGTGGAAGCGGTAAAGTGTTCCATGATAGAGCAATCTCTCCTAATTAGTATAAAATTAAAGGATATTTTAAGTCATGGGATGGCAGAATAGAAATATTTACTGTCGAATTAAGTTTCTGCAGGTTGTTTTTGCGTAGAGGAAGATGACCACGGAAGTCAGTGAAAGATAGTTAGCAAAAAACGAATTAATGCGGATTATAAAGTGAGGTTTTATACCATTTTTCTGAGTATAGGGCGCAAGTAGAAATACTGATAGATTTCTTTTCCACCTGATCCTGGCTGCCCTGAGGTGTGTGAAAGTGCTGATCTTATTTCTAACTATTTAAGTATTCAGTTAGCAGACTAGTATAAGGAAACAGAAAATAATATTCCTTTTGTTTTCATTGACGAAAGAAAAAATCTTTTAACATCCCCTTGTAATCCAGACAGGCCGTTCAGTTGGATGAGAACACGGTTCAATACCTTGGAGAGATTCAGGAGATGAGAAAAAACGTTGCCTTGGCGGTAAAACTGGGCTGTAAGCTGAGCAAACATTACTACTTGTTAGGAAACCTAAACTAAGTAAGGGAAGTACTTTTGTCAGGAGAAGTAGAAGATTCTAAAATAAGTTTGAATTGATCTGAACATCATAAATTAAATGATGTAATTTACCATATATTCATTAAGAAATACAAACCAGAGCTTACGCCTTTGCAAATAAAGTAATAATAATCAAAATATGCTTCACACAAGACGTACTAGCTTGTAATTCCACATGCGAAAGGGAAGTATATCATTTTCATTTGTCCCAGCGTTTTTGTAACTGGGAATCGGATGGCAAGACTTCAACCTTCGTTTTTGTTTACTGCTATGCGGGACAAAGAACTAACAACTAACGGCAGAAGGACGTTGACAGTTTGTAGTAATATGCTGATTACATCTGCTACATGCGTACGTCAATAAACGAAGCCTGTTAATGAGTGTAGCACGGGTGCTGCATATTTACTGCTCGTTACATGTGATTTCTAATTCGAGAATCAACAGTACATCTTCAAGAGGAAATAAGTTATTTACTGTTAATAAGGAGAAACGTGTTTTAAATGCAAAATAATAGTGTCTGAAGCAGAAGTATTAAAGTACTGAGAAATCAGTGATAGGAGTAGTGATATTTACCGATTTGTAAAATGGTTGTTCAGTTCATAACCGGAGAAGACACTGCTGTGAGTGTTATGTACTGTAGTTTTCCTGAACAGTGTTCTACAAATCATCCTGCTACAGTTGGCAAGCCGCGCGGGATTAGCAGAGCGGTCTGGGGCGCTACAATCATGGACTGTGCGGCTGGTCCCGGCGGAGGTTCGAGTCCTCCCTCGGGCATGGGTGTATGTGTTTGTCCTTAGGATAATTTAGGTTAAGTAGTGTGTAAGCTTAGGGACTGATGACCTTAGCAGTTAAGTCACATAAGATTTAACACACATTTGAACATTTGAACAGTTGGCAAATGGTATCCAGTGGAGCAACAGAGGTTCGATGAAACAGTCTGCAGTTATTGGTACTACATTTGGCGAGGGGAAACATTACCATTTATTTTCAGTGGATACTTATACGTGATTTTCTTCGGACGATAGTTGAACAAGTGAAGAGATATGCAGCCGAAGTTATTCCACGACTTTGAAATGAATGCGGGAAAAATTATTTTCCTTGGACGTTGGAGAGCACCCCCCGGAAATACTGTGATGCCGCAAACTAAACCATCGTTGATCGAGTAGAATTACGTGAAAAGCAACGTTTGATGAGACAGAAAATGCGACTGCCGCAATAAAGAGACATGAAAGAACAGTGATGATGTGGTTAAAAACATTGCAGACGGTGTTCAGAGATATTAATTTTGTCCTCTTAGTTGAGAATAATGTATAGCTAAATAAGAGACGGTATTGTTTTACGAGGTATTTCATAACGAGACGACATTTGGAGGAATGTTTGATATCGCCATCCACCGTCAATGCCACTGTTATCGAGCACATTAGTGCACGGTTTGGCATACATTCGCTGACACAGAGCTTGCACGCGTATAATTGAGAGCGGCTTACACCGGCAATTTGCGGCCATTACTTGGAACGGTCAGGCGGTTAAGTGGTCACCTCCCGCGCCGAGTTAAAGTGGATGAAGCCACCGGCGCACGCGGACGGGGTCGCCGGCCAGCCTGGCGGAGTGCCTGGCCAGCTGATTGGTCAACCGCCGGACACCGGCACATTGGTCTCCCGCCATACGATTACCAGACGTACGACGCATCTGGGGCCCTCTCCCCACGCAAGTAACGAAGTCACGGGAGAGCGAACCAATCCACGCTCGTGGCACCTGCACTTACGTAACTGCCTTCGTACTTTGGTTAACGTTACTTTCCAGTACGTAGCCAGCTCTTGAAGCGAACTTCGGGGGGGGGGGGGGGGGGGGGGGGCGGGGGGGGGGGGGAATTAACAGTGTCTTTTTCGGGAATAACGTGCAGGAGCGTAATAACCTCCACCTACATATCCGTTGTCTGAAAGCTCTATGGCCGTTCATCATTTACGTAGATTTTGCGACATAACCTCAATATTTCTGAAGAAGGGGGAAGAGAAATATCCAGGTTAAATAACAAAATACAGGGTGAAGGGAAGCAGTGGTTGGGAAGGGAGTGAGACAGGACTGTAGCTTCTCGTCGATGTTATTCAATCTGTACACTGAGCAAGCAGTAAAGGAAACAAAAGAAAAATTCGGAGTAGGTATTAAAATCCATGGAGAAGAAATAAAAACTTTTAGGTTCGCCGATGATATTGTAATTCTGTGCCACCCGAAGTGGCCGTGCGGTTCTAGGCGCTGCAGTCTGGAACCGCGAGACCGCTACGGTCGTAGGTTCGAATCCTGCCTTGGACATGGATGTGTGTGATGTCCTTAGGTTAGTTAGGTTTAACTAGTTCTAAGTTCTAGGGGACTAATGATCTCAGAAGTTGAGTCCCATAGTGCTCAGAGCCATTTGACCCATTTGTAATTCTGTCAGAGACAGTAAAGGACTTGGAAGAGCAGTTGAACGGAATGGACAGTGCCTTGAAAGGAGGATATAAGATGAACATCAACAAAAGCAAAACGAGGATAATGGAATGTAGTAGAATTAACTCGAGCGATTCTGAGGGAATTAGATTAGGAAATGAGACACTTAAAGTAGTAAAGGAGATTTGCTGTTTGTGGAGCAAAATAACTGATGATGGTCGAAGTAGGGAGGATATAAAATGTAGACTGGCAATGGAAAGGAAAACGTTTCTGAAGAAGAGAAATTTGTTAACATCGAGTATAGATTTAAGTGTCAGGAAGTTGTTTTTGAAAGTATTTGTATGGAGTGTAGCCATGTATGGAAGTGAAACATGGACGATAATTAGTTTGCACAAGAAGAGAATAGAATCTTTCGAAATGTGGTGCTACAGAAGAATGCTGAAGATTAGATGGGTAGATCACACAACTAATGAGGAAGTATTGAATAGGATTGGGGAGAAGAGAACAAAAGTGTATCTAGCCAAACCTAGTCCCGCTACTAGATTTGATAGAAATGCGAGTCCAAAAAAAGCACCTGTGGCAACACTGTAACTGCGTGCAGCGTGGCCTAGAAGGAATAGCGTCAACACTGCACAGTGCTGCAGCTGTCTTATTTGCTCAGCGGGACGAGGAAATGTCGTGAAACGATATGCGGACTTGCCGATGCTAAAGTAGCGTTAGCGCTAAACATTTTTTTATTTTCTTTCAGTTAAAACATCAAAGTATATTCAGTTTATACCTGTAAAATGCAGTCGCGTGTGTATTTCTTTGCTTACTGTTATTTTTGTTTAAACATTAAGACATAACGTGAACTTCTTACACACATAAACGACCATTTTGTTTTGTCCATGACACAAACAAAGCCAACAAAAAACAATAATGGGTGCAGTAAAATAGTTTGTATCCTACGAAGCACAAGAATTCAACAGGCGAGCTACATTAGATGCCATGCTCAGCAATTCCATTCTTTACGTTTGACGTCCACGATTTCTTCACAGAGCCGGTACGTGCACGAACGAGAAACTTTCAAGTGAGAGAGAATGTTCGAAGTGACAACCTTGCACTTACAATCACTTCTCCACTCTCTGAATCGTACTACACTGGACCCTAGGAATACACCTGTATTGACAAATGCCCAAGTGGCATGCACGCAACCTGTTAGGTCGTGTATATCCATAGGTGGAGACATATAAACTGCTTCCTTTAAGCGTGCCCAGAAACAAAAATCTAGTGGATTAAAAGTGTCCGGTGAACACAGAGGCCAGAACGTTTGATCTCCACCACCAAGCCATTTCCTTCGGAACGCTTCATTTAAATAGTTCATTCCAAAGTGTGGCGGTGCATCATCGTGCTGAAGCCATAGCTGTCGTCGAACTTCAAGGGGAACGTTTTATAATGTGTCAGGCAAAATACTGCAAAGAAACGTACAATACTGAGGCGCATTCAACTTTCTCGCCAATAGGTAATGGTCCAAAAGCACTCCTCCGACGATTCCAGCCCGCAGGTGTATGCCAACGCGTGTCTGAAAGTCACTTTCTTGGGTGACATATGGGTTGTGTTCCGCACAGTAATAGCTGTTGTGGAAGCTGAAAATACCTTCACCTACATTCGCCAGTCCTTGTCACGTTATTTATAAACTGTTCTTTATACTCGACCTGGTGCAGAAACCATTTACAAAACTCTTCTCGTCGAATGTGGTCTTCTGACCGCTGGTCTTGAGTTAACGTGTAATAATATGGATGCACTTCTTCATAGTCCAATACTTCGACAACCAGTCTTTGAAATATATGGAACTGTCTTGAATATGTTATTCTACAAGTAAAACTAAAGAAAAAAGTTCGTGTATACATAGGTCCGCAAATGTTTAGTTATGGAGTTACGGCTGATAAAATTTTTGCCTGAAATTGTCAACTTCGATAACATGAAGCCATCGCAAAACTGTGCGAGGTTAAAGCAAAGCACGATTTCCATTTATGTTGTTGTTATTGGTTTGGTGAGTCTAATAAAACATGTCGCAGATGTTTATGTGGAGTAGTTTTACAAAAAAATGGTTCAAATGGCTCTGAGCACTATGGGACTCAACTGCTGAGGTCATTAGTCCCTATAACTTAGAACTAGTTAAACCTAACTAACCTAAGGACATCACAAACATCCATGCCCGAGGCAGGATTCGAACCTGCGACCGTAGCGGTCTTGCGGTTCCAGACTGCAGCGCCTTTAACCGCATGGCCACTTCGGCCGGCGAGTAGTTTCACAGAACATCCTCAGAAGAAGATTATTATACAAGTAAATTTGTTTACTTTCCATTAAGAATGTAGAAACTTTTATGATATTGTTGGCAATCGTTAGTGAGTTGTTTCAGTCGTTTCTATTTTGTTCTACGGAATCGGTGCGTTCCGATCCTACCTCAAAATTTTCTTTCGATTCTTTCTTTATCTGTGGTGAATCAAACATCTCAGTGGATTCGTTCACATACCCACTGTCATCTACAAAGTCATCCTCTACTTCCTGTTTTATTCCTTGTTGTGTTCTAGGTAATCTCGACATTTCAATCTGTTCGTTAACATGTTCGTGGTATTGTATGTACGCCAATTGTCTACCACTAACGCCATCTGTTATCTGGCCGCGTACACTCCTGTCATTGCCAGCCGCATTTTCCATTACGCTCGGCACATCTACTGTGTCTACGTTCCTGTCCATACTGAATGCAAATTACGCCTCACTACCGTACTTGACGTTCACTGCTATTTACTTTACTGAATATTATTGTAATTCGTGCCACTGAACATCCACTGTTCGGTATTCACATTAATTTGTGACCGACAACAACTGGATGTCCTGTCATCGGGAGCCACTTGTAACGCTGCGCTGGTGTACACACGATACTCATTAAAGCCTGTACTATGGTAAGTTGACGGGCTTCACCTTATGGAAAAGGATTTTTGTGTAGATATTGACCGCGTGTACCTGAATGGAGGCAAATCAGACTTACACTCGCTCTGTAATAACAATGATACGTCAAGCAAGTCCGAAATGCAACTACACATCAGGACGGACAAGAATCAACACAGAAGATGCTATCAATTTGTTAATAATACGGTCGCCAGCCTAATTAGGCATTAATTGAGTTTCTTCCCTGTACAAGTTGATGTACGTTCATACAAAACAACACGTAATAACACTGCATAATATGGTAAATTTTAGAACCAGAAAATCTACTGAACTGATAATTTCACTTTCTGTACTAATGTGGGTAAACCATAAATACATAACATTACACTGTAATGTTTACTACAAAACTTCGTACTATCTATTGAGCTGATTAAAATCGGGCATGGTTACCCTATAAATAGCACTTTCGAAACACACACACAATGTCAATTTTGATAAAGATAAAACACTGATAAATTTTGGTTTCTATTTTGGCTTTGCCTTTGCTGGTCAAATCAGTTTAGAACACTTCAGAATTCAAATGAATAAAAAGGGGGGGGACCTTGAAACTGTTATGATCACTGTATTAAAACAATTAATTACTGAAATCATTATGCCCTCAAGATTTCCAATATATGATTTACTACTCTTTTTGTCTTATTTCCTGCTCATTTAAATACCATTGTATCAGCCTCAAAATAATTAAACTTCATTTCTAAATCGATATCAAAATTATCTTCCAACTTTGTCAGACCTTCGTTATTTATCTATTGTTCATTAACAAAAAAGTTCTTTAAACATCATTCTAACATAGCTAGGTCTGCAGGTAATTATTATTAACATAAACTTTAATTCTTCATTTCGGGACACTCGGATTGCACAACATTTGGAAAGGACCCTGGCTAGGTTAGTTGTGAGGATAATTAAATGATAAGACAGTTCTGGTAAAATTTAAGTTGTTATTGAACAGTATGGAACAAAAGTAACACTGGCCCACACGAATACAATACTAGAAGTTTCAACCTGTTTGTATCGATGTGGCGGTTGGCGGGCGGCGAGATGGCGAGGCACAGAGCACACAAAACAACCACAGCAATGGCTTTTGATGTATCGGCACTTTACTTCTTCATAGCGTCGCAATACTTTTCCATTTAGTGCCTATGGAATTTTGCCATGCTGTATAGGCGTCGGAACGGCATATCCGAGGCTCAATGAAACCGCGTCTTCCAGGAGAGCCTCCTCGATCCAGAACGTGTTGCTCAGACCAATGCCCAACTCCGACTACTCCTGCTGAGCCCGTTATGCCGTGCAGCGCCTGTGTGCATTTTCCCGCGCTCACCAGCCATCCACCTTTTACCGCTCCCCTACAGACAGGGTATCCACCAGACGTTTTGCATTCTACATATCCTAATACATTGCCTACGTATGGACCCGACGCACAATTACAACTTTAACATCTTGCAACATTTTCAACATTTGTTACACTTCAATTCTATTACAATATTGCTTGAAATTTGACATAAACATTAATATGCACATTGAAAATTGTTTACAGTTTTCTTAACACAATGACATGAAACAAAAAAAAAAAAGAAATGAAATCAGAACATCGATTACACTAATTTATCGAAGATCAGAAGAAAAAATTATTATATGTACAATAGTACAGCGTTGTTGTTGTTACAACACCACATATTAACTGTTGTTTGTAGATTAGTTATGAAATAGGAATGCCTTTCAAATTTACGACAGAGGAATACGCCGATTGTGGTCTGTTTATGGAAAATGTGATGGTAATGCTACGACTGCAGTTAACGAATATCGCGTACGTTATCCATCTCGGAGGATTCCGAATGCACGGCCCATTAGTGGAGTACTTCGAATGTTACGGGAGACACATTCTCTACCTAGCGTTCATGATCAGTACGAGCGCCCGATACGTGAATACGATGATGAGGATATTGCGGATGCTGTTCAACGTAGCCCGGGTACCGGTACACGACGTATCTCTCAACGATTAGGCATTTCCCAATCTGAGGTATGGTGTACACTGGAGTATAATAATCTGTATCCTTATCATAAACAAAAAGTGCGTCATTTATATCCGGGAGATCCTGCCCATCGCTTGGAGTTGCGCAACTGGTTAAATACTAATCGGCAGTTACACAAATACATTTTATTTACTGATGAGGCACAGTTTACTGAAGATGGTATAAAAAATTTTCATAACGAGCACGTATGGTCTGAAACAAACCGACTTGCTACACTGCAGCGTAAATTCCCTCAGCGATTTAGGATAAATGTGTGGTGTGGTATAATCAACACACGCTTTATTGGACGATTCATTTTTCCCAGGACGTCTAACTGGCGAGACGTACTTACAATTCCTTTAAGAAGAAATGCCTCGCTTCCTCGAAGATGTTCCACTTGCTACGCGACTGCAAATGTATTTTCAACATGACTGCGCGCCTCCACATTTCACTAACGCCGTTACTACACATTTAAATGAACATTTTCTCCAGAAATGGATTGGTCGTGGTGCTACGCGTCTGTGGCCGCCCAGTTCATCCGATTTCACACCAATGGATTTTTGTGCATGGGGATGGATGAAAGACATAGTTTAAGAGGACAAAACCAATATACGTGAGGCATTACTTGTACGCATTATGAATTCAATGGACGACATTAAGAATAACCCTGTGAAACTGGAAGGAGCAGCAAAATCTGTTCATACACGTGCAGCTAAATGCACTGAACTCGGTGGACACATTTTTGTACATTTATTGTGAATGCATTGTGAAACTGTATGTACACTGTGGAACTTCCTTGACACTGAGCTTTGATTTTTTTTTCAGTTTAACATGGATGACGATGATGTTTGGTTTGTGGGGCGCTCAACTGCTCGGTTATCAGCGCTCGTACAAATTCCCAACCTTTGCTCAGCCCGACCTTTCATGATGATGATGAAATGATGAGGACAACACAAACACCCAGTTATCTCGAGGCAGGTGAAAATCCCTGACCCCGCCGAGAATCGAAACCGGGACCCCGCGCTCGGGAAGCGAGAACGCGACCGCGAGACCACGAGTTGCTCACTAGTTTAACAGGGATTCACGTGTGCTATCGTATTAATAAAAACAGATTATCTGACACATTCATACAGTTTCAGTTAACGTTGTTACCATCATGTTTCCAAAATTAAGTATTCTACAACTTCTGCTGAAAATTTTGAGCAATTGACTGGAATTTAAAAAACAAATTGGGCCAAGTAGTTGATAAATTAAAAATTTTACGAAATTGCGTCTTTGCTTCTCTGGATGTTCTGGAAAACTACTGCAGATACACGTCTGGGTTATGTTTCATTGTTGGCCGGAGTGGCCGTGCGGTTCTAGGCGCTACTGTCTCGGGCATGGGTGTGTGTGATGTCCTTAGGTTAGTTAGGTTTAAGTAGTTCTAAGTTCCAGGCGACTGATGACCTCAGCTGTTAAGTCCCATAGTGCTCAGAGCCATTTGAACCATTTTTTAATGTTTCATTAGATTCACGAGATCAATAACAACAAAATAAATGGAAATCGTGCTTTACTTTAACTTCGTACAGTTTTATGATGGGTTCATATTATCGAAAAATTCGGAAAATGTAAGAGCGTCGAGGTGCACGTACGTTTTTGTCATTTTTTTTGTGGAGCTGGTGGTAACTGCGATAATGAAGTAAGTACGTTTGTCTTAAATAGGACCGTGTACTTTTTATAGCTGCATTCGACAGCTCTTGAGAAGAAACAGTATTTTTTAACGTTGATGTTGAAATTTTTACCAAAAAAATTCGAGAAATGCTCTAGAATGTGAGAGCACGGTGGCCGGAAAAGGCATTTGCGGTGCAAACACTGCCCAGCAGGTGTGTCGGACGAGGCTGCGTAATTGTGTAGCGTAAGGTAGGCTTGCGTTGCGAAAATAACGCTTTATTTCCGCTTGAACAAACTTACGACCTAGATGTAGGTTCACCTACGAATGCTGTATTACAGAACTGCTGATTATATAGTAAGAAGTACACACAAACAAAACTGTAAAAGAGGAAGATAAGAGCGGAGAGAAGCACGAGTGGAAAAGTTCCTATGAGAGAAAGATTAGTGGATACCCATTCGCAGACTCATTGTCACAACATTGTAATAAAATCATTGAAATGAGAGTGTTATAGAGTTAATCTCTCCGAAGTGTCTTCAAATGTCTGCCGCGCAGGATTATACGAGCGGTCCAAGGCGCTGCAGTCATAGACTATGCGGCTGGTCCCGGCGGAGGTTCGAGTCCTCCCTCGAGCATGGGTGTGTGTGTTTGTTCTTAGGATAATTTAGGTTAAGTAGTGTCTAAGCTCAGGGACTGATGACCTTAGCAGTTAAGTCCCATAAGATTTCATACACATTTGAACATTTTTGAAGATTTCTGACATATTTGAACATTTTTTTTCTTCAAATGTCTAAGTAGATGTGCATGCGACTGAGTCTTCTGTTTGGGTACGTGTGCGTTAAAATATGAAAATATTTGCCTTGTATGAAGAGAGAAAGATGGAAAAGAATTTTACAGACATTGTGAACGATACTGCAGCACTTCTTGTTAATACTTTACCGAGTACGTGTTTCGCTGGAAACCTAAGATACCATTTCGAAGCTTTTTATATGCACGTGGGTTTGCAAGTTTCGTATTTACCGCGAGCAAACGCACCAGTTCGGAATATCATTTCACTCACACAGTGTTTCCTTCTATCTGAAGTTAATTAAATATTCTATACGTCGCTTCGCACCTGGAGACCAAATAGATTTTACACAAAGCCCTGCGGAATTGCGTTCTGGTGTTTGGAATACAAATAAGCGCTCGGAAGCAGACGTGGGAGGTACAGCGGAAAATAAGAAAACCTTTCCAGACATTTCCGCGTGTGATGCGAGGTAGATAACATAGCAATGGTGCGCAAGAATTTCACAATAAAGGGAAGATCGTGGGTTGCTAGTGGGCGGGAGGGGAGAGTTGGGGAATCGTGGGTAATGGAATTTTGTAGCGAGGCACGGAAGCAAACGGCGGCCCGCCAGAAGCCCCCACTCAGGGGCCAAGGCCCGTGTTCGCGCCTCTCAAGTGTGATAGCCACTTTCCCGTTCGACCACCGTAGTCGTTCCAGACAGCGCTGAGTGAAATGCGTTTGAAAGAGAGCTTAAAATCATCATGTAGGCTTCAATATCTGTCGTTTCCCTTCATTTGTAGAAAAGTCTCTAAGTAGACTGCTTTTGCACAATGTCAATGAAAGCTGAAGCCGTGGCAGTAAAGTCGAAGTAGTGTTTCTGATTCTTGGTTGTAAGTGACTGACGTAATGATCAGAACAAGGAATGCACACTGAATTAGTGCAGTATATGTTGTACTGAGTCACACAGTCACACGGTTAGACAAAGACAACGCGATCATCACTTATGAAATAGTTTAAAATGGAATAAGGCATTCGTACGTTGTGCCGCTACCTCCCCTTTGTTGTCGCTATAGGGCAGCAGAACCAAAAACGACTGTCCTTGTATTATCGAGAAGTACATAGACTGGGTTAACCAATGAGACGAATGTGTGACTTTAGGTGTTTTGTGTCAAATTTTGGCTTCACATGTGGTTATGTTTCTGCAAAACTAAATTGCAACTAAATTTATCTTCTGAACTTTAAAAATTCTCATCATATTTACTAGAGTTAAATACCAAAAATAGTGCACAAATAGTTACAGTTAGCCAATTTTTCCTTAATTTTTGTAATTATAACTGTTAAACAAAAATTCAGAGTTAATTAAAACAACAATAAATGTTTCCTACATTATTTCAATTTTTTCATTCACATATTATAACCAAATGAATTTTCTTCACAGTGTTAATAATCTGAAGATGAACAACTATTTATTTCGAAGTTCATGCCAGGTTGTTTAGTAAGAAACCTATATACTTTTTCATCACCCGCACAAAGGAACCAGTAGCTCATTAAGACAAAATAGGAGGTGATGTGTGTTGCGTATTTATTGTATTTTCATGTATTATAATGAGTATTTCTTCGGAAGTTTTAAATATATTTCCATTTAATGAAATCTGTTTCGTCATATTTCACTGTGACTCATTTTCTATCGACTATAAGATTATATTATAGTTCTGAAGGGGCGATATTGGTTTTCGGCGTGAATCATCACAAAAATCAAATTGATTTTTTTTTATTCACACCAACCGAACGCCAAGTATTCCTTTACAAGTCAAAGACACACATTGCTTCATGCAGACCCTGAGTCAATCCATATTTTCTTCTGACAGAGGCGTTTCAGATTACTCGTCATGCCTCAGTTACGGAGCAACGCATCTGGGAGGACGAAATTTACCTATATTCCGTTACACATGATATAATACAAATGTGTAATGTAAAGACAAAGTTACGCAGAAACTGTCTTTACATACAAATTTACATCCCGTGTAGACAGCAGGCTTTTTGAGTACGGTCCCGTGTAGTTTCAGCCCCTTTAAAGCGAAGTATCAAACGAGGTGGCAGTGGTACAGATGGATTCTCAATTAGGGTTATTTGAGAGGGAGTTTCCAGGTCTGGTAACCTCCCTAAAACCTTGTTCAGGACCGGAGGATGGATATTTTCAACCAGGGATAATCAGTCCTTTGTTGCTGGTACTATCTAGTGGGTTATGAAATGGCCAGGCCAGTAAATGTCTATTTAATAGCCAAGCATATCTGCTACTGAACCCCTTGAGATCAATGGCTTTTTTAATGATTCCGTAGCACAGTGGGTGACTGGTGCCCAACTCAATAATTCCTTCGACAGAGTGTGGTTTTATTTAATTTAATGGCCTGTTCCAGGTGTCTCCAACTGCAATCACTAAGCAGCTGATTAGAGAAGCCGAAGAGCATGGTTCAACGTGACAGATGTGCAACCCTTCCGCAAATTGCAGCAGATTTCAGTGCTTGGCCATCGACGAGTGTTAGCATGCGAATCATTCAAAGTGACAGCACCCATATTGGCTTTCGAAGCCGAAGGCCAACTCGTGTAGCCGTGATGACGAAGCTTTACCCCTCGCCTGGGCCAGTCAAAACAGACATTGGACTGTTGATGTCTGGAAACATGTTGCCTGGAAGGACGAGTCTCGTTTCAAATTTGATCGAGCGGATAGACGTTTACGGGTATGGAGACAACCTCATTAATCCACGGACCCAGCATGTCAGCAAGGCCCTGTAATGGTTTGGGGCGAGTGCAGTTGGAATGATACGGGACCCTTGATACGTCTAGATACAACTCTGACATGTAACACGTACTAAAGCATCCCGCCTGATCACCTACATCCTTTCATGTCCATTGTGCATTCCGATGGACTTTGGCAATTTCAGCAGGACAATGCGACACCACACACGTTCAGAATTACTATAGAGGGCTCCAGGAACATTCTTCTGGCCACCAAACTCCCCAGACATGAGCATTATTGAGCATATCTGGGATGCCTTGCAGCATGCTATTCAGAAGAGATCTCCACTCCTCGTACTGTTACGGATTTAAGGATAGCCCTGCCAGAGTCATGGTGTCAGTTCCCTCCAGCACTACTTCAGACATTAGTCGAGTCCATGTCACGTCGTGTTGCGGCACTTCTGTGTGCTCGCGGGGGCCCTACACGATATTAGCCGGGGTAAGAGTTTCTTTGGCTCTTTAGTTCATAATGCTACATGAACTGCCTTAGTCTTCCGACTACGCCCATGAATTACTAGGACCAAATGATCCCACTGGTTCAAGCAAAAGGTGTTTTGTATCTCGCTCAAATCATACTTCCGTCAACGACAGCACTGAACAAAATGCAAAGAGTTACCCTATCTTCTGGTTTACGAATTTTAACGTCAGTACACATCACGTGAGATGACACCGGCTTTACCGGGATACGCAATGATTTGACTCAGCCGTGGGCAAGCACTTAATAGGAATCGTACATTTTTAAATGGACATAAGTCAATTGAGACACATTTTTGGGAAATCGATAAAAACCGTTTAAATCTTAAAATTACCACTTCTTGCAGCATTTCTTACATTTTTTATATAGGACTAATACGATGTAGATATGATTCTTTGACAAAAGACTAGATTCATATTTAAATAATGCAATCAACTGAAGCTGAAAATTTCTACCTTAAAAAAAAAGAAAAAAAGGGAACACGATGAAGCTAAAGGTTCTAAAACCATTTACTCTTTTTTATTCTTAGTATCGGTATCTTTAAAGCAGACGTGTACAGGTCTACATTTTACAATACTTATGCACAATTTTACAACAAAAATCGATATTTCACAGTCCATTTACTCGTTGTCTTGGCGGCTGTTCTTTATAGACCGCTTCCCAATTTCTTCATAGAAAGCTGTGTGTTTGTCAGGCAGATAACACTGCAGTTTTTCCAAGTCTTTTATTGAATTGGACTTCAGTGGAATCTTTTCCTGAAGGGTAAGCTACTTTATTTGGCGCAGACAAAAATGGTTCAAATGGCTCTGATCACTATGGGACTTAACTTCTGAGGTCATCAGTCCCCTAGAACATAGAACTACTTAAACGTAACTAACCTAAGGACATCACACTCATCCATGCGCGGGGCAGGATTCGTACCTGGGACCGTAGCGGTCGCGCGGTTCCAGACTGAAGCCCCTAGAACCGCTCGGCCACTCCTGCCGGCGGTGGAGACAGAGGACCATGGTGGACTCCCAGAAGAAATGTCACTCTTAAGTTCATTGCTCGTAATAGAAGCTGTATTACAACCCACTCCGATACTATCGAAAGTAAAATGTGAAAAAGTGCTGACAGAGAACGTTACTTTCCGTTGTCATCCACTGTTTTGACTTTCTTCAGAAATTCTGGTCTTCTTGTAAAACAGCGGCCAGCATGACTTGAAGTGCAATAGTATTGAATTTTGTTGACTCTCGCAGAATCGGTTGGCTACAATAGAAATCTGCTGAGCGTGTGATTCTTATTTAGAGTTGAGCAGTTGTCTGAAAAGAGATGAAGTTCGGTGTATTTTTGTGGCGTATCGTTTGCATAATCATTTATACCTGAGCACACTTCATTTGGACTTTTCTTGCTTTCATCTTCATGGTAGTCCGTATACTGTGTAATTGTCAGTCTTTATATGGTGTATGCAAAACAAATTAACGGTAAGTGGCTTCAAATAAAACGCATTTAGCAGTGGAAGTATTGGCAGGGAGACGTTCTGCATGAATTCGAAAGACAAAGAGCGGATGTGGTCTCGTAATATCACTGCTTCCGAGTTCTCATATCGAAGAGCAATGTAAAAATTTTCTGTTCCTCTGCTTGTAAAGAAGCAACTCAGTCACATCTCTGCGCTTCGCTGCATCGTTTAGTAAAGGAGATTTCAGTTGAACATTTAGCTCGTCACACATGCATCAAGTGTCTACTTGTGGCCTTCCAAATTTGTGATCAAAATTGTCCCTGAAGGATGTCCAGTAAAACTTACTTTTTCTTGAGGCTGTTTCTCAAGGAATAATTTCCACGCCCGTTTGATGTTGAGTTAAGCACTTAAGTAATATCTTGCTGGCCAATTTACATACTGGCATTCTTTGCGTGGAAAGGTTGATACTCGTATACGATTTCACACTAAATCATGCACTTTTGTTGGTAGTTTGCGGGAACCACGCCTTCCTCTCTGGTATTCGGGTGTTCTGCGAGCAATTTTCAGTGCTTGTAGTCTTCGAACTCTCTTCACACTGACGCTTTAAACTCCTGTAGGTGCATCGAAACATAATCTTTCTCTCTTGTAGCTCCGTTAAGTTTGTGATTCTTAAAGCTGGAGGAATTAATCCTTGGAGTGTCATCCCTTGAGCGCCTCTGCCTCACATCCTACGCATCAATCAGCCGTTAAATATCACTTTTTGCTGTAATACTGTGAAACTGTGTAAATATATTCAGGAAGCCTTCTACTCCCATTTTTCCCAAGCCATTTTGTCCCCACTTGCAATTTTGCTGATATCAATTTCAGGTAATGAAATATATACAGGAAAATACCATCCCTATAAAAAATGAATACATTTCATTATCTAGTGGTGCTTAGTGTAGAATGCCCTTCTTAGACAATATTGCTGGCATATGTTGGACTAAATGCTATAGGTAAAGAATCATTTGCATTGTCAGTGGCACAGACACAGCACAGAAGCATGAAATTTAAAAAAAAATGTAATGTACATTAAACATATGTGTCTCTTAAATAAAAGTTCAGTCCACACAAAAATAAAGAATACACACTGACAACAAAGAAACATAGAGTTATCCACATTCTCTGTGAATTGCGCACGGTTCCAGGAAGCAATCAATCATCAAACACTACTAGTATCATGTGAGCTGGTCACAAAACAATATTATAAGAAAATCTAAAGTATTTAAATCTAAAATTGCGTCCTTGCTGGTAAACTTACACTGTGAAAATTACGAATCATGATTAGGATTTAGGTAGCGTAATACATGTACTAAGACAGTAAAGAAAGTCGATACATACTTGCGAGGGAATGCAGGCTTTTTCGCTGGAGTACTTTTCCCTCCGTGATTCACATCGGCCTAATTTTGTACCTTCCAGATCTTTTTTTATTGGCTTTATAACATTTCGGTTGTTTAATCTTCTTTAGCTTTTTCCAATTGCAGCCTTGCTCTCCAACACTGACATCACTGATAGAGGCACTCTGTAAACACTAACTCCAACAATGTACGTTTAACAGCGTGGAAAGCGAGGACAACAATGAACAGCAGTCCAGACAATTGTATCATATTGTCTGTCAACAATGCCAGTAATACCATCTAATTGTGTGATTGCAAAGAATAACAGATACGCAACATCAGTTTGTGCTGCCATCGAATTTCTGTTTTCAATGGAACATGAGGAAAAAATCGTGGTTCTTCTTTTTAAAAACGACAGGAGTCATTGTCTGATCCCACTATAAAAATAACGCAGTTTTTCTGTATCTCATAACATACAAGTTAACTGGTGGATTCCACTCCTTTTAATGTCAGTTGGTGCAGGTATACTCGAAGTACCTGAAGCAATAACAGACTACAAATTGCTGATTGAAGCCCATTTCAAGATATACGATTCTGATAGGATCGTAAATTTGCTACGTATATGACAGACTTCGAGATAAATGTACAATCATCACACCATGTACAGCAGAAGGCGTCACGGTATCTCTTATAAAACTACTAAACATTGACCGTAGACAATAATTTCGAAAATATAATGTACCAAAACTAAGATTTTGAACATTGCTGTACTACAGCAAAAACATTGCATGCAAGGGGCTTCACTGCACTTGAAATAACAGCCAGCCAGTTGCAAAATACAGGTTTATTAAATCTTGACCATGGTTTCGACGGTTTTAAAGCTGTTTTCTTCAGAAGATGTAGGTTCTAAAATCATATTATATATAGTCAAAGTCGGAGTCGTTGACTCTGTCTAATACATGTAATCCACTTAACCACCATGTAAATACGTTACACGAACATAGTAGCCGTCTACTGTACAGCGTCGTGTTAAAACTTTAAATTAAAAAAAAACCACATACTTGCAACTGGTTACCTTTATTTCGGATGAGTTTGAGCTATTGTATGAAAAATGTTTGCGTTTATTAGCGACACGTACTATCACTAGATAACGTATAGGCATGAGATTTAAACCATGTTCTACAGTGAAACAGCAGCCTACGAAACCAACACGCTATGGCATGTGGCGTCTGCGGATTTTAAAAAAGTGACCGATGAGCGAAGTAACAGCTAAAAGAGTAAATATTTTAAGAAGTCTCATTATCTTTCTGGAATGGCTCTTACATCTACTAGCAAAATGAATATCGCAACAGGAACTGAGAAATCAAAAGCCATAATAAAGTCGTGACTAATAATCAGCTTATTAGGAAATTCCTTAAAACTTCTCTCTTCCAGGCTGTGCGTCTCCCGTCTCTTCCCTACAAGCACACCATGACACCCGTAAAGCTAGAACTCGAGAGCAGAAACGACCTCGGAACTCGGATGCCGGCAACTTAGTCGTCGACCACACCCATATTGAGGTCAATAAGAAATTATGAGACAACTTATAAATCATTTTCGACGAACTTTGGCAATATCCATTCCCCTCTCCGCTTCCCCGCCACCACTCCGACAGCAGGCCGCATCGATATTTTCTTCTCGTAAGACGAGAGGGGCGGTGGTAGGAAAAATGTAACTTTTTCCACTCCTTGTTTAACGATGGAACATAAAACTTGGCCTGTTTGTGAGTGACTATGGAAGCCTTGGAGAACAGGCGCTTTTGTCGTTTGCAGCAAGTGTGGGGGAAATGTAAAAGGAAGGTTCTGTCCTCTGCAAAAAGGAGATGTTGTGGTTGTGTTGTTTGAACAGCAGAATGAACTTTTCTTTCTTTCTTTCTTTCTTGTCAACGAAGAACAAGCCAGTTATAAAGAAATTATTTTAACTGTCATTGACACGTCATTCAAGCCGTTAGTTCCAACACAACTCATCGAAAATAGTAATTACTCTCACCATCGACCCGCTAAACAGTCACACTTCTAGTCCGCACATTCATTTCATCCGCTCTTTCTTCTCATTTCAAGAAAGGTTTGGCGCATGAACTTGTTCCATAGATCTTTCAGTTTTAAGTTAAATTTCAGATTTTTCTGCTAATATGCCTTTCTAGATTTCTCTCATTCATCTAATTGAGTTTGGCTTCGTGACCTAAAAACTTACTTCTGTATATATTAGTGATTTACACTGTATAGGCATGCGTATTCAAATACAGAGATGAGTAACTAGGCAGAACAAGATACGGTGGTCGGCAACGACTATATAAGACAAGTTTCTGGCACAGTTGTTAGATCGGTTACTGTTGCTACTATGGCAAGTTACCATGATTTAAGTGCGTTTGAACGTGGTATTATAGTCGGCGAGCGAACGATGTGGCACAGCATCGCCGAGGTAGCCATGAAGTGGGGATTTTCATGTACGACCATTTCACGAGTGTACTGTGAATACCAGGAATCCGGTACAACATCAATTCTCCGACATCGCAGCGACCGGAAAAAGATCCTGCAAGAACGGAACTAAAAACGACTGAACAGAATCGTTTACCGAGATAGAAGGGCAAATCTTCCTCAAATTGCTGCAGATTTCAATGTTGGGCCGTCAACAGGTGTCAGCGTGCGAACCGTTCAATGAAACCCTTACGATATGGGCATTCGTGTCTGAAGGCTTACTTGCATACTCATGATGACTGCACACCACAAAGCTTTACGCCTCGCCTGGGCCCGTCAACACCAACATTGGAGAGTTGATGACTGGAAATATGTTGCCTGGTCGGATGAGTCTCGTTTCAAATTGTATCGACCAGATGGACGTGTACAACCTCACGAATCCATGCACCCTGCATGTCAGCAGTGGACTGTCCAAGCTGATTGAGGTTTGGGGTGTGCGCAGTGTGAGTGATATGGGACCCCTGATAGTCTAGATACCACTCTGACAGGTGACACGTACGCAAGCGTCCTGTCTCATCAGCTGCATCCATCCATGTCCATTGTGCATTCCGGCGGACTTGGGAAATTTCAGCAGGACAATGCGACACATCACATACGTAGAATAGCTACAGAGGGTGAACATTCTTCTGAGTACTAACACTACAGCTGGCCACGAAACTCCCCCGGCACAAACATTACTGAGCCTTGCAACGTGCTGTTGAGAAGAGATCTCCACCCCCTCGTAATCTTACGGATTCACGTTGTCAGTTCCCTCCATCACTACTTCAGACATTAGTCGAGTCCATGCCACGTCGTGTTACGGCACTTATGCGTGCTCGCGGGGGTACCAGCTTCTTGGCTCTTCAGTGTATTATGTAATAATGATGGAAACCGAAGAAATGAAGTAAAAGTTTTGCAGTAGCCGCGAGATGATCCTCGGTCGCCTTACATACTAAGTAACAATGCTTCCAATTACAGTCCGGAACCGCGGGACTGCTACGGTCGCAGGTTCGAATCCTGCCTCGGGCATGGATGTGTGTGATGTCCTTAGGTTAGTTAGGTTTAAGTAGTTCTAAGTTCTAGGGGACTGATGACCACAGAAGTTAAGTCCCATAGTGCTCAGAGCCATTTGAACCATTTGAACTTCCAATTACACCACCAGAGCACTATAGCTAAAGATGCTGCACCACTACTGAAGTCGTATGCCCTCAACACGACCTTCATACCGTCAGCTTTTTTCCCCCCTTCTTCGATAGTCACTATTGCCAAGGCTCTAAGGCATTGGAATACCACCCCAGCGTTGGACATAATAGGGAAATCCTGTATCTCAGGTGTAGATGATCTATAGATCTTATAATTAAATGTTCCTCGAGACATTTCAGTCTCGTGTTTATCAACGATAATAACTAAGCTGAAGAAATGAATTGAAATTTGTACTACGTCAGTGACATGAACCCGGGTCTCTTTGCTTACTAGGCGCTGGAATTGGGCAGTCGATGCAGCAGTGTTTGTTGTAGTCCTACGGTGCTGTAATGGCGCCGGCACGGTGGCTCAGCGTGTGCGATCAGAAGGTTAGTTACCCTCTGTAATAAAACAGTTAATGAGTGGATTAACGATGAAGTTGAACAAGCGTCGTGGGACGTCTGCCTCGAAAAAATACATCGACCAATAACGAACGAAATGAGATTTTTTTTTAAAAAAAAGAAAGAAAGGCTAGCATTTCTGCTCAGTTACCTAGTAGATCCAAGTTGAAGTCCCTCCCGCGGCGCACACTTCAATTAATTTCTTCGGCTTCCATCATTACCGTAGATAAAGATGAGACTCAAATGTCTCGAGGGAAATTTAATTGTAAGATCCATAGTTCATAATTACTGTTATAATTATTATCTGTTTTTGTAGATGAAACGGAGTACTTTTAACTTAGTCAAGGTTTTTTCCGCACTCTTGTCAGGCAGACTGGTCCGCATCTGACACATTTCAAAATAGTACGCATTGTGGATCTCCATTTGGCCGACTGGTCGACTCGTGTAGTATCCTGATTTATGGCCGTTCAGGTTGGCAGTGGTCCAGTTTTAGACTGCGTAGGGACGTAAGGGCAGGCATATTCTACGTCAAGGTTTCGATCGATTATGTCTAACGGCCAAACGGAAGGATCGCCGTATCGTGCACCAAGCACAACGTAACAGCTTCACATCTGCCTTTGACATTTGAGAACAAGTAACGGATTCCCTGGACGTAGACTAGCAGCAGTCACTCTAACGAATTACCGGCCGTCTCAAGCGTAGGCCGCCCTTAATACTAGAACAAAACCGACTGCGTTTGGAATGGTGCCGTGACCATGGAGTGCTGGTGAATGGTGCCCGCACTGTGTTCGGCGATGAATCGTGGTCCTGCACTACACCAGATGACTGTCGCTGGCGATTACGGCAAAGACCTGGAGAGGAGTCCCTTCCTTCAACTGCTTTTGAGACACACAAAGGTGTTACAGCTGGCAGCATGGAGTTGCGAGACACCGGTTAGGGCTTTAGGTCACCGCTGTCAGTAAACTGGAGAACTCTGACGGCAAAATGGTACGTAATGGACACCCTGCATTTCGTGTGTTACCTCTTAGGTGACAACATCATGGCTGCCATTTTCCTACATCGCGATGCCCGTCCACTCACAATGCTGAGGTACTCCCAGCAAGATTCCCTGACCTGGCCCCGACAGTACATGTATGGCACCAGGTCAGACGTCAACTGCGCACCAGTGCCAGTATCAACCATATCAACGACTAGTTATAAAAACCAGCTTGCCTCAAGAGACCACACAACGGAAAAAATGTTCAAATGGCTCTGAGCACTATGGGCCTTAACATCTGAGGTCGCCAGTCCCCTATAACATAGAACTACTTAAACCTAACTAATCTAAGGACATGACACACATCCATGCCCGAGGCAGGATTCGAACCCGTGACCGTAGCGGTCGCGCAGTTCCAGACTGAAGTGCCTAGAAACGCCGACACCACAGAACGGTCTTGTGCTTGCATTCAGGTTAAATGGGGTACAACTCTTATAGTGATAAATGAGCTAGTACTGCCGATTGCTTTGTAAATTTGACTGATTTTGTAATCAATGGAATAACATTACATACCTTCTCGATTCGTGAAGTTTCATATCGCTGCCCCCGCCCTTTCTGGGTACTACGCATTTGTTGTCACTAACAAGGAAAACTCCCCGTCGCATCCCCCTCGGATGTAGTTGTACATTGGAGCAGTGGATAGCTGGATAAAAACTGAACACAGATCAAGCACGGAAACAAGAAGGTGTGCTGAAATGTGGAAAAAGAAGAAGCAAAATAGGAACAGTGAACGTTCCAAGCTCTAGATGTGCAACATCGAGCGAGTCGCAAGAACCACGGCGTCATTGTTCTGTCGTCACGGTGCTGGACTGCAGACCGGGAGGTCCGTGTTCAGACCTCCCCCGTTCCCAGTCACTCCTTTTTTTTTCCACGTATTTATGAACTGTTCGTCCGGTCATTCACGTATTTGTTCTATTTCTGCAGCCTTGACAATCGTCACATTATACACTGGTTATGGAGTATGAGTCATGTGGTAAGAATATATTACCGGTCGCAAGTAAATGTGATGAATAGTGAGAGCAGGCGAGATGCCACATAGACCTCTCCCAGAAATGAAAACGACAAATAAACGTGTGTGAAGTATGTTACAACGAAGGGATTAAAGAGTTAAAACATCAAGAACGGAACGCAAGAGGCACAACGTGTGGTATTTGTGTAGTATAAACAGGAGGTACCTCCCACACAAATTTGATTACAGCGAACAGATACGGCAATGACTGGAAGGACAGTTCATAATTTTGTGAAAAAAAGAAAGTGGGACATGAGGGAGATTTGAACCCTGATCTATCCCTTCGCAGTTCAACCCGGTAATCACATGACCACGCCTTGACGCTCAATCACTGTCGCCCGATGTTGCACGTCCTTGGTTTGGACCGTTCACTGTTTCTATTTGACTTCTTTTTCACATTTCTGTACACCTTCTTCCTATTTTCATTGTTGATTTGTGTTCAGTTTTTGGTAGACTATCCAGTGAACCATCTTACCCATAAATCTGAGGGGCCTGCGATGGGAGTTTGTCTTGTGAGCGTATGTGCGGTTTTTTCGTGTTTCCAGACATTATAATATGATGAAACGGCTATTAAAATGATGTATGCAGTTCTTCGTGTTTTATTTTTTGCGAGCAATAAATACTTAGCCCTGTCTGGTACTTTCAAAACTTTTCGGGCAAGGTAAGGTAAAATCATTTCCGTTCTCTATTGGTTGTGTCGTCAGAGATAAATCTCCAGCATTCATATCCAGACCATTCAAAAACGACAAAAACCATGGCAACACAAGTCTCCTCCAATTGACAGAGACACGTTTTCAGTGAATACTGAACACTGTGGCAGTTGAAAAAACCTTACCTACTTCTCTGGCTTCAATAAAGATCACTTACTGCGAAGATATACAAGTAATTGGTACGCATGGAGCTGATTATAAACTAATCGCAAATAACAAACCCCTTGGAAGAAACTAGAGGTAATTAATGTAAGTCCAACCCATGGATTACAGTCGCACAGCTGCAAAGTCAATGGCCTCCGTTCTAGGTGGTCTTTTTTCGGAGACGAGATGCAGATACATGGGGCTACAGAATTGTTAGTCATTCAGTAGTGTTCACCTACAATATCATCATAGCTCTTGGTCCGATAACGCACGGTTAGTGTACTCAACGTGTAATCTTCACTTCATAATTTAATGAAGCGATTCAGCAATTGCTTCCTCAAAGCGCACCTTACGCGACACGCGGTTAGTAAATAAGCGTGTTTACTTGATGGGATTATCTTGGCTCGAATACTCGCCCTACGACGGTACAATATACATACAACAATGATCATGATTCGCGCTGAATAGTTCCCTTATTTACTATTACCGGAGAGCCATTGCTGGAAATTGGTGGCGATACTGTTAGTAAAATTGAACAACACGATCACGTCAACAAATTTCCATTATTTAGCCCAGCACGTCGATTACTAACGTGAACTATGCCAGCCTCTTCGATATTCTCGAAGCCACTGAAGAAGCTAGGAAAGGCGCTAATGACGTTCAAGTGATATCTAATGTCACAGTATTCATACGAAACACCTTGTTCTATTTAATAATGTAGATTCCATTTCTAACGAAAATAGCGACTCCGAATTCCAAGAAGTGTAATACTTGCAAAATAACAATATGAATTCTTAATTCTTTCTGTAGCAAAATTGCTGGCGTTTTTCCGTGTGGAAGCAATTACGCATGTTGGCCTTCGCAGGAAACTTCATCCGCGGCGCACGAATAAAAGGCGAGTGGCGACGAGTAATATTGGTAGAAAAATTTTATAGGGATGCGAAGATAATTAAGGCGAGAGCGGTAATAAATGATGCAGATACTGAAAATGGTTCAAATGGCTCTGAGCACTATGGGACTTAACTTCTGTGGTCATCAGTCCCCTAGAACTTAGAACTACTTAAACCTAACTAACCTAAGGACATTACACACATCCATGCCCGAGGCAGGATTCGAACCTGCGACCGTAGCAGTCGCGCGGTTCCGGACTGAGCGCCTTAACCGCGAGACCACCGCGGCCGGCGCAGATACTGAAGAAATGCTATTCGTCACCGATTGATTAAGATCCATATCGCTTCGCTTTGATCGATTTGGGGAAATGAGAGGTAAAAAGAATAGTTGACTTAAACTTGACCGCTTGTGTTAACCACTGCTTCAAACTTTCTGAACATAGGAAAAGCGAAGTGGATGTGAAACGGGCTTTATCGCAGAGATGTGTTTTAAATAGCAGGAGTAAGCGATGCACAGAAAGCAATATGTTTTCTCAGTAGAGCGCATGACGTCACGGGGGAAGCAGCTGTGCGAAACAGTACACAGTTCGAATTGTGTTGTGTTTGAAGGAGTATGTTGATTGAGTTCTTCCTTCTGAGATACTCACGATTTCCTGGAAGGTTTCGCCGTAAATGCGAATAAAGTTTGTAACCTCCCAACGTATTAATCCCGTAACCTCGCAATAAAAATGGTGACTAGCCTCTCAATAAAGATGTGACTCATATACAACCTTTCAACAAAATCTCGTATTGTAACCTTTCAACAATTAACTATGAATCTGAACTGGTAAATCTGGACGTCAGCAGTGCTGCGTCATGGCACTGAAAAATCATTCCGAATAAACTGAAAATTCTTACCTCAATGATGTCGCCGGATAACGCGTATATATCTGCTCCTACAAGAAATTTTTCTGGCATAGCCCAGTGCAATGCTAGCCACTAGGTTTTGTTATGTATGAAAAACAACTGATTTTGTTTACATTAACCGGCATGACTATGGATAGGAGAAATTAGTAAAAACTTCAAATTCAGATGAATGACTGTCAAAAGTTACCTTTATAAGAATGATTATTATCGAAAGATTTTTTTAAACATTTACATCCGACTTTGATATAACAATAGTACAAAATTCAGTTGTAGCAATTAACATATGCTTGCGACAATAAATAATAAAAATATTTGGCTTTTACCTTATACTACATCGCTCAGGCACCGCCATCGTTCGTCACGACTGGCTATGGTATTACATAACTCTACTGCTCTTCTCGAGCTATAAAACACCACTACTGGACTGCATTGTCCGAACAAGTGCTCTCTGTGAGCTATACAACTCGACAAGTGCTCTCTACGAGCGACCTGATCCAACAGCCCGTCTGTGAGCTACTACTCCTATTGCTGCCGACACTGCTCTCTGGTCTGCGATTCTACTGTAGCCTACATATCGCAGGCAGCGGGTGAGCAATCCATCGAAGTTACAGCTGCTCGACTGCGCTAGCAATAAATTCCTTATTCATGGACGTCTTACAAGTTGCGAATTTAATAAATGTACTCAGCCTCTGTAATATCGATATTATCACATTCTTTGTATAACTGAGACCGGATTAAGAGAGAGAGTACCAGTAAAAAATAAAATGAACATATGGCATCGTTGTGTGGGAGGCCCCATCCGGGGAAGTTCGGCCGCCAAGTGCAAGTCTTATGTCAGTCGAAGCCACACTGGGCCACTTGTGCGCCGCTGATGAGGATGAAATTATGATTAGGACACCCAGACCCCGAGCGGAGAAAATCTCCAACCCGTCCGGGAATCGAACCTGGGCCCCCTTCCATGGGAGACGAGTACGTTACAAACCAGCTAAGCAGGTGGACAGAGAGCAGCAGTAGCAATGTGTTTTGGCTATAGCATTGTACTTGGTTCAAAAAGGACGGAAGCTGGCCTTCTGAGTCGTGGAATGCAGCATTATTTAAAAATAATTTTGCAACAATATCTTTTGAGGAAAGAGACTTAGCAAACAAGATTATAATAATGGAATAAGGACAAAAGCCAACTTTAAGGGTAATCCAGTATTTTATATTTGTAACTGTAGTTTCTTAGTGTTAGAACATTGCATATGGTGGAAGTTTTCTGAGAAATTTCGTGACGAAGCACATGGCCTTGTCTTCTAGGAATGCACACAGGAAAGTTATTAAGAAATATGCTGCTAACTTGACTAGGTGTGATAAGTTTATGAAAAGGCGTATTGTTGTCATGACTTAACGAAGCATGCTTTTACACACTAGTTCTAACTTCCAAGAAACCACATACTTTACTCAATCCTCAGGTAATGGTAACTACCTACGGGACCTGCACTGCAAGCAGAGTATTCACATAGATCCCTGATGAGACAAGAGGTGCAATATATGCTGGATTTCGTCCCTACATCTACATCTACATGGTTACTCTGCAATTTAAGTGCCTGGCAGAGGGTTTATCGAACCATTTTCATACTACTTCTCTACCATTCCACTCTCGAATGGCGCGTGGGAAAGAGGAACACCTAAATTTCTCCCGTTCGAGCTCTGATTTCTCTTATTTTATTACGATGAACATTTCTCCCTACGCAGGTGGGTGTCAACAAAATATTTTCGCGTTCGGAAGACAAAGTTGGTGATTGAAATTTCGTAAATAGATCTCTCCGCAAAGAAAACCGCCCTTGTTTCAGTGACTGCCACCCCAACTCGCGTATCATATCAGTGACACTTTCACCCCTATTGCGCGATAACAAGAAACGAGCTGCCCTTCTTTGCACTTTTTCGATGTCCTCCGCCAGTCCTACTTGGATGATGCTTGTCTGGACACTACTGCTCGCGCAGCGCATCGATCTTGAAATTTGTCTGTACGACGAAGTACGTCTAGAACATTGTCTACAGGTATGGGAATGTTCCACAGACTGCTGCTGAAATTAGAGAGTTACCGCTGACACACTGTATCCCACGCGAGAGCAGTCCGTCGAGACATCCATCCAGATTGCCACAGGCGCACAGTTCTACCACGTTCAAACGGCTGTAGCTCTTTTAACAAGAGTACGCACAGGTCGTTCGGATTTCGTTGTACCCTGGAACGAATGTTGGCAACACTGTTCACCTTTAAACACAGCACAGATACTGCCTGCACAATTAATACGGAGGGTGCAAAGCCGGGCCTCCTGAGCGTCCATGATCTGACACTACAGCCCATCAGTATGCACATGTTCACACTCTGTTTCCACAGAACACAACTTTGAAAATTCATATAAATTAATTCATAGTACCTGCAGAGGTGGTTGTAGTGTCAATATGTAGGGAAATACATCAAGTTTTGTCTCGCGTAGTTCACTAGTGCCGGATTGCACCGTCAGGAACGGCAGTTGCTTTAAAGATGACTGCCTTCAGTGGACCAGAGCGAGCTAGCTGTGTGTTTTGGTTTGAAGAATCGAAGTCAGCGACAACAGCTCATCCGTAATTTCCGTACCAAGTACGCTAAAGATCCTACTAGTAGGCTTACAATTTATGGGTGTCGTCCAAGCACATCTGACGATGTCGTCGAGCGAGTGAGATAACGTTTTGTCAACAGCCCTACAGCATCACGCGAACTGCAAATCCCACATAAGACTGGTTGGGGTGTGTTGGAGACCGTTTGCGTATCATTCAAACTGCTAACGTAATCAATCCCTAAGACCTTTTGTATCTGAAACGTACAAACTGACGATCGTACAAGCAATAAAAGACACTGATAAAATAGTTCGCAAGAAATTTTGTGCGGATGTGTTAAATCGATTACATGGGGATGAACATTTCTTGGACAAAGTCATCTTTTCTGACGAGTCAGCTTTTCACTTAAGTGACAAGATTAACACACATACCTGTACGATTTGGGGCTGTAACAATCCACATCAAACTTTGCAACAAGTTCGTGATAGCCCTGAAGTGAACGTTTTTTGTGTCTTGAGCAAGAACAAAGTGTATGGCCCCTATCTTTTCAGTGAGAGAAAAATCAACGGGACAGTGTACCTGGATGTGTTACAACAATTTTTGATACCATGGTTCGATGAGGATGACCAAGAACTAAATATTTACTTCATGGAATATGGTGCACCACCCCACTACCTGACTGACACCCAGGTTTTCTCTGTGACAGCTTTCCAGGTCAGTGGATTGGCCGTGATGCGCCAGTTGCATGGCCCCAAGTTCCCCAGAACTAACACCACTCGACTCTTTTAATGGGGATTCATCAAGGATATCATGTTTGTGCCGGCTTCTCTACCTGAACTTAGAGCAAGAATTTAAGCCGCGACTGAGCAAGATACACGTGCAATGCTACAGCGACTTTGAAAAGAATTTGACTTCCGATTGGATGTGTGGAGGATGACCAACGGAAGCCACATTTAACATCATTAGTTTAGTGTAAAAAAAACGTGATGTGTTTCCCTACAAAATAACACTAAATCCAGCTCTATATCTTCTTTCAATAAATTTATATGAATGTTTGAAGTTGCAATGTCCTTTTTGAAACACCCCGTATATTTCATTTAGGTTGCAGCTCTAGTGGTTAAGCTCTCGCAGGAAAGTGCTGTACTGATGCGCAGAACACCAGAGGGGTGAGAGAGGTTGGGGGAAACGTCTGGCAGTGGCTGCAGAAATCAATTCCGGTGGGGGAGGATTCGGCGCCGGTATTTTTATATCTCCCCGGGATCCCGGCTGACGTCTCCGATAAAGTGAGGTCTGCCGAGCGCTCGATTGGACGGCAGACGGTTGGCGTGGGTGGGTTCCGCGTCGATCCCTCTGTTCTCGTGCCTGCCTGGCTGCCTGCCTGCCAGGACGGCTTCTGTCCGAACCGCTCCGCCAGTACTCAGCGGGAGGCTCACTGGTCCCGCGTCAGTCAGCACACAGAGGGGGACGCGTCAGCCGCGGCGAAGCGTCACAGGAATGCCGAGGTACACCTGTTGCCTACCTATGTCCGGATAGCGGACCACTGGAAGATGAGTCATCATGCAGTACTGGAATCAAATGCAAGTGTATCACGTTTCGGTGAATAGATATTTGGAAACTTATTTGAAAGTCTAAACCGTAATATTTTATTAGGACAGCTGAAGTTCTAACGAACTAATTATATAGTCAAGAAAAAACTCAAGCCATTTTTAAAGAAAAACATTCATTAAGTTGCAGTACTTACTTTGAAGAATAGTGGAAGGAAACTTCTACCTGCACGAAAACAAGGATGTACTTCCACGAGTCTCTACTTGTGGCCCACGTTCGCTTTCTTTGTGTGATTACCACATCCTTTATCTACAGGTTGCTTCCGCAACACCGTGCAAACATTTAAGAGGATATAGAGGATAGAAAAAGCACCCGTCCTCTAGGGGTAGTGTCTTTGATTATTAATCAAAACTTTCTCGGTCCCTGGTATGAATCCCCCCACTGCTTAAATTTTGATTAATAATCAGCATTGGCGGCCGAAGACTTCCGGCATAAGAAGTCACCCTCGTTCTGACAACGGCCTTGTCAAAAAGGGCGGAGGAGCTGACAGAAGTTCAGGGCACTTTCTTGTCGTAGGGGTGGGGAGCTGCCCCTAAAGGCGGAAGTATCAGCAGTGAACAACGGCATGAGGATGCAGAAGGCAATGAAAACCACTGCATTAAAGACACGTAACGTGGCCTGTAATTGAAAAGTGTCGTGATCTTTCCATTGGCAAAAGATTCGAGAATTGTCCCCCATTCGTATCTCCGGGAGGGGCTGCCAAGAGGGAGGTTAACATGCAAAAAACATTGAATAATCAACGGAAGGATAAAGTTCTACGAGTCGGGGCGTAGAATGGCAGAAGCTTGAACGTAGCAGGGAAACTAGAAAATCTGTAAAGGGAAATGCAAAGTCTCAATCTAGATATAGTAGGGGTCAGTGAAGTTAAGTGGAACCAAGACAATGATTTCTGGTCAGAGGAGTGTAGGGAAATATAAACAGCAGGGGAATCTGGTGTAAAGGGAGTAGGATTCGTCATGAAAGTAGGAAGGTAGGGCAGAAGATGTGTTGCTGTGAACAGTTCAGTGATAGGGTTGAGCTTATCAGAATCGTCAGCAAACGAAGACCGACAACGATAGTTCAGGTATACATGCCGACGTCGCAACCTGAAGATCAAGAGGTAGAGAAAGTATGTGAGGATATTGAAAGGGTAATACAGTACGTAAAGGGAGACGAAAATCAAATAGTCATGGGAGACTGGAATGCAGTTGTAGATGAAGGACTAGAAGAAAAGGTTACAGGAGGATACGGGCTTATGTCAAGGAATGAGAGAGGAGAAAGACTAATTGAGTTCTGTAACAAGTTTCAGCTAGTAATAGCGAATACCCTGTTCAAGAATCACAAGAGGAGGAGGTAAACTTCGAAAATGCCGGGTGATACGGGAAGGTTTCAGTCAGATTACATCATGGTCAGATAGAAATTCCGAAATCAGATACTGGATTGTAAGGCGTACCCAGGAACAGATATAGACACAGATCACAACATAGTGGTAATGAGGAGTAGGCTGAAGTTTAAGACATTAGTCAAGAAGAATCAATACGTAAAGAAGTGGGATACAGAAGCACTATGGAATGACGGGATATGCTTGAAGTTCTTTGAGGACATACATACAGCAATATGGAATAGCTCAGTAGGCAGTGCAGTTGAAGAGGAATGGACATCTCTAAAAAGGGGCATCACAGAAGCTGGAAAGAAAAACATAGGTACAATTAAAGTAACCGCTGGGCGCTTAGCCTGCTGGTTACGCAACCCGCATGGCTCAGAGCTAGGCCGGCGCACCAGTTTGATCGATGAAAGGAGGAAGTACAAAAACGTTCCGGGAGACTCAGGAATACAGAAATACAAGTCGATGAGGAATGAAATAAACAGGAAACGCAGGGAAGCTAAGATGAAATACCTGAATGACAAATGTGAAGAAATCGAAAAGGAAATGATTGTCGAAAGGACAGACCCAGCATACAGGAAAGTCAAAAACCTTCGGTGACATTAAAAGTAAGTGTGGTAACATTAAGAGTGCAACGGGAAGTCCTTTGATAAATACAGAGGAGAGAGCGGATAGATGGAAAGAACACACTGAAAGCCTCTATGAGGGGGAAGATATGTATGATGTGATAGAAGAGAAAACAGGAGTCGATTTAGAAGACATAGGGGACCCAGAAATAGAATCATAATTTCAAAGACCTTTGGAGGACTTCAGATCAAATAAGGCAGACGGGATAGATAACATTCCATCAGAATTTCTAAAATCATTGGGGGAAGTGGCAACAAAACGACTATTGACCTTGGTGTGTAGAATGTATGAGTCTGGCGACATACCATATGACTTTCGGGAAAATATCATCCATACAACGCCAAAGACTGCAAGAGTTGAAGAGTGCGACAATTAACAGCTCATGCATCCAAGTTGCTGACAAGAATAATACACAGAAGAATGGAAAAGAAAATAGATGACTATCAGTTTCCCTTTAGGAAAGGAAAAGGCACCTGAGAGGCAAATCTGACATTGCGAAGGTTAATGGAAAAAGACTAACGAGTCAGGAGACGTTCACGGGATCTGTCAACCTGGGAAAAGCGTTCGACAATGTAAATGAAGCAAGATGTTCAACGTTCTGAGAAAAATATGGGTAAGCTATGGGGAGATACGGGTAATTTACAATATGAAAAAGAGCCAATAGTTAATAATAAAAGTGGACAACCAAGAACGAAGTGCTCGGATTAAGAAGGGTGTGAGAGAGGGAAGTAGTTTTTCGCGCTACCTTTCAACCTGCAGAAGCAATTGTAAAAACCAAAGGATTTGAATTAAAATTGAGGCTGAAAGAATATCTATGACAGGATTCGCTGATGACATTGCTATCCTGAATGAAAGAGATGAAGAATTACATGATCTGCTGAACGGAATGAACAATCTAATGACTACAGAATATGGACTGAGAGTAAGTCGAAGAAAGACGAAAGTAATGAGATGCAGCACGAATGAGAACAGCGTGAAACGTAACATCAGATTGATGGTTACGAAGTAGATGAAGTTAAGAAATTCTGCTACCAATGACGGACGGAGCAAGGAGGACATCAAAAGCAGACTAGCAATGGCAAAAAGAGCATTGCTGGCCAAGAGAAGTCTAAGAGTATCAAACATGGCCTTAATTTGAAGGAGAAATTTCTAAGAACGTACGTCTGGAGCACGTTATATGGTAGTGAAACAAGGACTGTGGGGAAACCGGGACAGAAGCTGAGATGTTGTGTTACAGACGAATATTGAAAATTAGATGAATTGATAAGGAGTGGGGAGGTTCTGCGCAGAATCCGAGAGGAAAGGAATATGTAGAAAACACTGATGAGGAAAAGAGACAGGATGATAGGACATCTGTTAAGACCTGAGGGAATGGTAACAGAGGGCAAAATCTTTAGAGTAATAGAGAGATTTGGAATACATCCACCAAATAATTGAGGACGTGGGTTGCAAGTGTTACTCTGAGATGAAGAGGTTGGCACAGGAAAGGAATTCGTGGCGGTCCGCATCAAACCAGTCAGAAGACTGATAACAAAAAAATAAAAAAAAAAAAATAAAGAGGATGCTCCGCTGAACAATTTGAGATATTGAACCTGGGGTCGGAGAAGCCAGCTTAACTCCTAATAGGAATAAAATCACACCACAGCGTACTTTTTTATTTACATTAGTTACAGCTATCTGCAAATATCATTGACACAGTGATCACATCATTTCTACTGTGTCTTACAACATGTGCTGAAACTGTCATCAACCTCAATGCAAGCATGACATCGGCGTACCAGATTCTGATGCACCCTGACAAATATCCCTGGCGTGTTTCGTAATCACGTCACAGGCAGCTGCAATCCTGGCAACTAATTCCATCTCCGTATCTATTGAGGTCTTACACAAGTGGCTTTATGTATCTCCATAGGAAATAATGGAGGGTAGTTAGGTCAGGTGACCTCGCAAGCCATGGAATAGGACCTCCACTTCTAGTCCAGCGACTAGGAAATCCAGCACTGAGATGGTTGCGGATATCCAACTGAAGTGAGGTGGTGTACCATCATGTTGTATCCACATCCTCTCAGGAAGGGCCAAGGGTACGTTCTCCAACTACTCAGGTAGAACTCTTTGCACGAACCTAAAGTACAGGTAGCCATTTATACGGGCAGGTAGAAGATATAGTCCAATGAGATTGTCGTCTACAATGCCGGCCCAGTAAAACTTACTTGACGGTGTGACGCTACTAAAGCGTGAGGATTTTCCTCGCCCCACACATGGCTATTCCTGCCGTTCGAAATAACGTCACGATCAAACGAGGCCTCTTCAGTAAACAGCACGATTTGTAGGAAATGTGGACGATCAATGCATTGTTGGAGCAACCACTAACATAATGCTACCCTTGGTGCAAAGTCAGTCACAAGCACTGCATGGACTCGTTGTGGATGATATGGGTGCAATTGTTGTTCGTGGAGTACTCACCAGACAATAATATGTGCAGCGGCCATTTCATGTGCAGTACTTGTAGTGGGGTCCGCTGCAACACGTTCCAGCCCATCCTCTTCAAAATGGGGACTGCGAGAGGTCGTCATGTCGGCATGTCCCTCGTTTCTTATATCCAATGAACCAATATCCCGCATTCGTCGATAGACAGAAATAAACACTCGTCGTGACGGATGATGCCTGCTAGGAAATCGTTCCCTGTACAGCCTTTCAGCAGCGAGAGCATTGCAACGTACATCTACATCTACATCTACATCTATACTCTGCGAGCCACCTTACGGTGTGTGGCGGAGGGTACTTATTGTACCACTATCTGATCCCCCCTTCCCTGTTCCATTCACGAATTGTGCGTGGAAAGAACGACTGCTTGTAAGTCTCCGTATTTGCTCTAATTTCTCGGATCTTTTCGTTGTGATCATTACGCGAGATATATGTGGGCGGTAGTAATATGTTGCCCATCTCTTCCCGGAATGTGCTCTCTCGTAATTTCGATAATAAACCTCTCCGTATTGCGTAACGCCTTTCTTGAAGTGTCCGCCACTGGAGCTTGTTCAGCATCTCCGTAACGCTCTCGCGCTGACTAAATGTCCCCATGACGAATCGCGCTGCTTTTCGCTGGATCATGTCTATCTCTTCTATTAATCCAACCTGGTAAGGGTCCCATACTGATGAGCAATACTCAAGAATCGGACGAACAAGCGTTTTGTAAGCTACTTCTTTCGTCGATGAGTCACATTTTCTTAGAATTCTTCCTATGAATCTCAACCTGGCGCCTGCTTTTCCCACTATTTGTTTTATGTGATCATTCCACTTCAGATCGCTCCGGATAGTAACTCCTAAGTATTTTACGGTCGTTACCGCTTCCAATGATTTACCACCTATGGCATAATCGTACTGGAATGGATTTCTGCCCCTATGTATGCGCATTATATTACATTTATCTACGTTTAGGGAAAGCTGCCAGCTGTCGCACCATGCATTAATCCTCTGCAGGTCCTCCTGGAGTACGTACGAGTCTTCTGATGTTGCTACTTTCTTGTAGACTTCCCCATACACAACGTGCGTGTCAGTGAGTTCTGCAAAGCTGTACCGGCACTGCTCCATCATACTTTACTGTACGCCTCTGAATAGCACTGAGTAATAAATGGATCTGTCGTTGAGTCATAGCACGTTCTGTCATGGGACAATATAAATACAACAGAGCCACCTAATGGACAAGTAAAGTAAACAAACCCTCATCATGGCTTCCTAGTAATCAGGCTCGTCCTCCTTGTTTCCTTGTAGAAAATAAAGGATGTACATGGAAAGTAGTGGCACAATACCTGTTAACATGTACGCATGTTAGTTGTAAAGAAGCTGGAAAACAGTAATGCTAGACAAAGCGGTAGAGAAATTTACTTCCATATCTCCTTAAATTGTCTTCTTGTCTGAGCCCAGCTTCCCTACCTCAAATTGTTCAGTGGAGAATTCTCTATGTCTTGTTACATTTTGCGCGCTCTTACGGAAACACCTTGTATGCTGTTAAATAGCTAAAATGGTCACCAGGGCCGTGCGGGATTAGCCGAGCGGTCTTTGGCGCTGCAGTCATGGACTGTGTGGCTGGTCCCGGCGGAGGTTCGAGTCCTCCCTCGGGCATGGTTGTGTGTGTTTGACCTTAGGATAATTTAGGTTAAGTAGTTTGTAAGCTTAGGGACTGATGACCTTAGCAGTTAAGTCCCATAAGACTTCACACACATTTGGTCACCAGGTCACTTCCTGATTGCCTGTCTTTCGGCTTCCAGCAATTACAAAAAATGATTAAAATGGTATTCAGCATTTCATATAGTTACTGATGGAATCTAAAAATTGAAAATGCTGTCAGAATATACTCATTAAAAGGTGCACTCTTACGTTAAAGGTTGAACACAATGAAACAAGCATTAATTTAGCAAGTACAGGCACTGACTGCAGAGGAAGCCATTGTTGAAGCTACGTTACTGAAAACAGCCACAAGTCGCACTCAGTATTTTTTATCTACCGGTTTCGCTCTTCGAATGAACACAAGAATCACTAGCGCATCACTGTAAAAGGTACAAATTGAGATAATACGGAAAACTCATACTGACGTTACGTAAAGTACATATTCTATTTCCAATGTGGTGACTTACATTTAATGTTGGCTGGCAGCATTAAGGGTTATATTTAATATCGTCTGACAGCACTAAATATTGGGTTTAAAGTTGCTTTACAGCGCTATAGATTAAACAGGCTGGACTGAAAATTCTCGAAGAAAAAAAAAAAAAGAAAAACCTGAAAAATTTATTAAACGAACAAAATTAATTTAATACACTTGGATTCCTCCAGTTATTTGATAAAGCCCTGTAAATAAGCCACAAAAATATGATACCTGCCCTATTATCCTAAAAGAATAATTTTTTAGAAATGGAAATTCCGAAATCATTTTGTAAAGAAATTTTCGAATTTGTAATTCTTATAATATGTTTTGGAAGATATTCTAACTTCTACATATATATTTTGAAAGATAAGCAGAAAAGTACAGATATGAGATATCTATAAACACATCAATGAAAGAGGCGATTAAAATATAAATTCGTTTTCTGAAGTTGTAAATTATCTTTCGCTACACTACATCATGGACGTAACAAGTATTGTTGTGCAGTTAATTTAATAACTACGTAGGCTACCGCCGCCGGTGTAATGACTTTCTAAAATTCTTCTGGGTGTCGTAATGTGTCATGGTAACGTGATCTAAGGAAGGCCGTTGTAATGCGGTCGAAACGTTGGTTTTAAGCTTATAATAAGAGCATTTTACACTTTGACGTGGTTCAACGCACAAAAGAATTTTAATCATGAATCAGTTTAATCATTGGCACTGTCAATTTCACCACCTACTACTACACTTTAAACATACCTTAAACCTAAGTTTAAGCAGTATAGTGGAGCCAGTTTACTCTTCAGTGGTGTCAACCAAGTTTAAGCACAATCTTTAGTGCTTGCACCCAACTTTAGATGTAAGTCACCTTACTGGCAGTAGAGCATACGCTTTACGTAACGTCAATGTCAGTTTTCCGCATTATGTGATATTCAGATAATGCTCCTGTTCATTTGAAGAACGAAACCGCTAAACAAAAAATGCCAAGTGCGACTTGTGACTGTTTTAATAAACCTACAAGAATTAACGTTAGAAACTTTGTATATTTGCTGAGGCACCGTAACTCACGAAGCGTAAATTACGCAGACTATATTTATCCAGATTTTAATAGTGAGAGCACTTAATGGCTTCCAAAAAATCTTACAAATTAATTTCAAACCTACCTTAAATATTTCTGGCAGTCAGGTCCCACGAAATAATGAAAGCAAAAAAATATCGCTTAATACTTTTCCAACATTTATGCAAAAAAACTTCAGCATCAGGCATGACGTTTTACTTTGTTTCTTCTTTGCTACTAACTCTATACGCAATACATTTAGTCGAATGATAACGACATATACCACACATTGTATCCCCAAAATTATATTTTTGTAGGATACACAGCTCATAAATATGACGTCATAAATACTGAAACCCCTACAAAACTGTGCGGATTACTGGTAATAAATAGAAAGCACGATTAGTTATACGTAGGGTATTCTTGAGCGTATATGGAAAAGACAGTAATCATCCTCCGTAGACTTTTATTTTACGAGAAAATGTGAAAAGTATTGAAAAAAAATTACTTCCTTCACTTTTCGCCGAAACTGGGTTAAATAAAGTAGTACAGCAAAATGTAAAACATTGCTAATGAATTTTGTACGTTATAAGGTTTGTTCATTGAAGGAGGAGCGTCTATGGGAAGACTAGAGAACTAAACTAGCTCGTAAACGGCTACAATACCCACATAATAGCACATCTTAACACCCATGAAAGTCCGATTTGAATGCATAGCGGCAAGATAGTTGAACACCGTTGTCGGCAGCGTGTTTATAGAGTTATCTAATAAAGTAGCTACAGATTCCATGTGAAATAATCTTGATTAAGATAAGCATCAAAGCTGGATAAAACGTAGCATGGATATAACATGCGTTCATCGACCTCCTGATGAGGAGCAGTAGTGGTAGAACGTTTTAGTGGAAACTTATAGAATATACCGTCTGAATTCTCTCGTTATGTCATAGTGTTAGATGGAGATTTAAAGTTAACAGCTATAGACTGGAAGACAAGTGTTTAAGTTGGCTAGTGCGGACAGGGAATCGTGTAAATTTGTTCTGAATACCTTATCCTAAAATTATCTTAAGCAGCTAGTCACGAAACTGACTCGTGAAAAGTACGTATTACATCTCCTGGTCTAAAAAATTCCCGGACGTAGCGGGTTAGTGTAGAGCACTATATCAATGACTGTTACTGCATAACTGAATGTGGCTGAAATAGTATAAAGAAAGATTTCTCGTTAGCAAGAGCGACAAGGAATTCAGATTAGCTTAATGGTCAACATGAAAACTTCGTCTCCAGCACAGAATGTGGAGTATCAGTAGAACAAGTTCAGAAGTATTGTGCAATACACAGGTATGTGGCGAGGAACGTTCTGAGGGATGGGAAAGATCCGCCATGGTCCGACAGCCGTGTTGGAAAGCTGTGCCGAAGGTAAAGAGAGCTACAGTGAAAATTTCAACGTAGCCGAAACCTCGCAGACAAAAACGGAACTAAGCAAAAATTAGCGTAAGGACAGTCACGAGTGATGTTTTCAACGAGTTCGAAAGTAAAATGCTGTCTACTGACTTGATAGAAAATCCTGAAATGTTTTGGTCTTGTGTTAAATAAGTAAAAGAAATCGAAAGCATCTGTTCAGACACTTTCTGAGCAGAACGTCATCGAAACAGAGGGTGACAGAGAAAAATACTAGACACGTTTTCCAAAAACTTTTTCACAGAGCAATGTCGCACTGTAATTCCTCCTTTAAATTGGCACACAAACATCAAAATCTTCAAATTGTCGGATACCTACACAATTGACCATGGGACGGAAAAGTTACTGAAATCGCTGAACATAGGAAAGACCACTAAAGGTGATTCGGTACCAATATGATTCAATATAGAACTTTCTCTTCTTCTAGGAGCAAGGTAACTTACATTGCTGGAGGAGCGAAGCGTTTGTAAGGATTGAAAATAGCACAGGTCGTTCACGCTTTCAAGAACGGTCGTCGAACAACCTCACGAAACTATAGGCCTATATCTCTCACACAGGTTTTGTGTATAATTTCGTACATGTTTTACACTCACATAACGGCCTTGCCGCAGTGGATACACCGGTTCCCGTGAGATCACCGAAGTTAAGCGCTTTCGGCACTTGGATGGGTGACCATCCAGGCCGCCATGCGCTGTTGCCATTTTTCGGGGTGCACTCAGCCTCGTGCTGCCAATTGAGGAGCTACTCGACTGAACAGTAGAGGCTTGGGTCAAGAATACCATCTTACGACCGGAAGAGCAGTGAGCTGACCCCTCTCCCCACCTATCCGCATCCTCTACCGAGGATGACACGGCGGTCGGATGGTCCCGGTAGGCCACTCGTGGCCTGAAGACGGAAGGCTTTACACTCACATATTATAACATTTCTGGAGACCGAAACTTTCGTCTTTGGGAGTCAATAGGGTTCCGAAAACAACGACTGTGTGAAGCTCAGTTCGCCCTATTCGTAAACGAGACCCAGAAAACAGTTGATACCGGCGCCTAAGTTGACGCCGTGTTTCAAGGTCTACGACGTAGATCCACACTATGGCTCAATGAACAAAATACTAGAGGACGGAATATCAGACAACTGTGTGACTGCATTAACGAGTTTCGAGCAGCAGAACGCTGCATATAGTTCTCAACGGAGAGAGATCTTCAGACGTAATTGTAACTTCTGGTGTACTCCAAAGATATTTTCACAATGAATATTAATGACCTGGTGGATATCGTTGGAAGTACCATGTGGTTTTCCGCGGATGTCGCTGTTGTATACGGAGAAGACGCAACGCTATGATGTTTAGTGAAACACGGGAAGATCTTCAGCGGATCATCACTTGTTGATGGCATTCACAATTGTCACTCAACATAAACAATTGTAACATTTGCAAAATAGCCACTGGATGTAGCCGTATCCATAAGGTATCTAGGAGTATGAGTACGGTGCGATTCAAAGTGGAGTGGCGAAATAAAATTAATCGCAGGTAAGGCAAATGCCAGATAGATTAATTGGCAGAATCAAATAGGAACTGTGGTCCACTCACCGAAACCTTCGCTCAACCAATACTTGAATACTGTTCTCAACCTGGGATCAGAACCAGACAGGATGGGGAAAGCAGAGAACATCAACCGAGGAGCACCGCTGTTCATTGCAGGCTCAGTTAGTGCGAGCGAAAGCGCCAAATAGATGCTCAGACAACGCCGATGGTACAAGCTGCAAAAGAGGCATTCTGCATCACAGTGTGGTTTACCGTTGAATTTCTGAGAGCGTACGTTTCTATATAGTCAGCGTCCTACGTATATCTCGCGGAAAGCTTATAATGAAAACAATAAAGAAATTTGAAGTCACAGGGAGGTTGACCAAAAATCGTTCTTCCTGCGAACCTTTCGTGATGGGAACAGGAAAAGAGGGGAGTGACTAAGTAACTCTACAAAATATCCTGCCCCTGCGCCACACATCGTTAAGATAGCCTGTGTGTGAAGTGTGTATACTGACCTTCAAAGTAGTCACCAGCAAATTGTTTATAAGCCGTTGCCAGCGATATAGAAGTCTACATCTACATCTACATCTATACTCCGCGAGCCACCTTACGGTGTGTGGCGGAGGGTACTTATTGTACCACTATCTGATCCCCCCTTCCCTGTTCCATTCACGAATTGTGCGTGGAAAGAACGACTGCTTGTAAGTCTCCGTATTTGCTCTAATTTCTCGGATCTTTTCGTTGTGATCATTACGCGAGATATATGTGGGCGGTAGTAATATGTTGCCCATCTCTTCCCGGAATGTGCTCTCTCGTAATTTCGATAATAAACCTCTCCGTATTGCGTAACGTCTTTCTTGAAGTGTCCGCCACTGGAGCTTGTTCAGCATCTCCGTAACGCTCTCGCGCTGACTAAATGTCCCCATGACGAATCGCGCTGCTTTTCGCTGGATCATGTCTATCTCTTCTATTAATCCAACCTGGTAAGGGTCCCATACTGATGAGCAATACTCAAGAATCGGACGAACAAGCGTTTTGTAAGCTACTTCTTTCGTCGATGAGTCACATTTTCTTAGAATTCTTCCTATGAATCTCAACCTGGCGCCTGCTTTTCCCACTATTTGTTTTATGTGATCATTCCACTTCAGATCGCTCCGGATAGTAACTCCTAAGTATTTTACGGTCGTTACCGCTTCCAATGATTTACCACCTATGGCATAATCGTACTGGAATGGATTTCTGCCCCTATGTATGCGCATTATATTACATTTATCTACGTTTAGGGAAAGCTGCCAGCTGTCGCACCATGCATTAATCCTCTGCAGGTCCTCCTGGAGTACGTACGAGTCTTCTGATGTTGCTACTTTCTTGTAGACAACCGTGTCATCTGCAAATAGCCTCACGGAGCTACCGATGTTGTCAACTAAGTCATTTATGTATATTGTAAACAATAAAGGCCCTATCACGCTTCCCTGCGGTACTCCCGAAATTACCTCTACATCTGCAGATTTTGAACCGTTAAGAATGACATGTTGTGTTCTTTCTTCTAGGAAATCCTGAATCCAATCACAAACCTGGTCCGATATTCCGTAAGCTCGTATTTTTTTCACTAAACGTAAGTGCGGAACCGTATCAAATGCCTTCCTGAAGTCCAGGAATACGGCATCAATCTGCTCGCCAGTGTCTACGGCACTGTGAATTTCTTGGACAAATAGGGCGAGCTGAGTTTCACATGATCTCTGTTTGCGGAATCCATGTTGGTTATGATGAAGGAGATTTGTATTATCTAAGAACGTCATAATACGAGAACACAAAACATGTTCCATTATTCTACAACAGATTGACGTAAGCGAAATAGGCCTATAATTATTCGCATCTGATTTATGACCCTTCTTGAAAATGGGAACGACCTGCGCTTTCTTCCAGTCGCTAGGTACTTTACGTTCTTCCAGCGATCTACGATAAATTGCTGATAGAAAGGGGGCAAGTTCTTTAGCATAATCACTGTAGAATCTTAAGGGTATCTCGTCTGGTCCGGATGCTTTTCCGCTACTAAGTGATAGCAGTTGTTTTTCAATTCCGATATCGTTTATTTCAATATTTTCCATTTTGGCGTCCGTGCGACGGCTGAAGTCAGGGACCGTGTTACGATTTTCCGCAGTGAAACAGTTTCGGAACACTGAATTCAGTATTTCTGCCTTTCTTCGGTCGTCCTCTGTTTCGGTGCCATCGTGGTCAACGAGTGACTGAATAGGGGATTTAGATCCGCTTACCGATTTTACATATGACCAAAACTTTTTAGGGTTCTTGTTTAGATTGTTTGCCAATGTTTTATGTTCGAATTCGTTGAATGCTTCTCTCATTGCTCTCTTTACGCTCTTTTTCGCTTCGTTCAGCTTTTCCTTATCAGCTATGATTCGACTACTCTTAAACCTATGATGAAGCTTTCTTTGTTTCCGTAGTACCTTTCGTACATGATTGTTATACCACGGCGGATCTTTCCCCTCGCTTTGGACCTTAGTCGGTACGAACTTATCTAAGGCGTACTGGACGATGTTTCTGAATTTTTTCCATTTTTGTTCCACATCCTCTTCCTCAGAAATGAACGTTTGATGGTGGTCACTCAGATATTCTGCGATTTGTGCCCTATCACTCTTGTTAAGCAAATATATTTTCCTTCCTTTCTTGGCATTTCTTATTACACTTGTAGTCATTGATGCAACCACTGACTTATGATCACTGATACCCTCTTCTACATTCACGGAGTCGAAAAGTTCCGGTCTATTTGTTGCTATGAGGTCTAAAACGTTAGCTTCACGAGTTGGTTCTCTAACTATCTGCTCGAAGTAATTCTCGGACAAGGCAGTCAGGATAATGTCACAAGAGTCTCTGTCCCTGGCTCCAGTTCTGATTGTGTGACTATCCCATTCTATACCTGGTAGATTGAAGTCTCCCCCTATTACAATAGTATGATCACGAAACTTCTTCACGACGTTCTGCAGGTTCTCTCTGAGGCGCTCAACTACTACGGTTGCTGATGCAGGTGGTCTATAGAAGCATCCGACTATCATATCTGACCCACCTTTGATACTTAACTTAACCCAGATTATTTCACATTCGCATTCGCTAATAACTTCACTGGATATTATTGAATTCTTTACTGCTATAAATACTCCTCCACCATTGGCGTTTATCCTATCCTTGCGGTATATATTCCATTCTGTGTCTAGGATTTCGTTACTGTTCACTTCCGGTTTTAACCAACTTTCCGTTCCTAATACTATATGCGCACTATTTCCTTCAATAAGAGATACTAATTCAGGAACCTTGCCCTGGATACTCTTAGCAGCGCCAGTTTTGTTGACAGTTCGAGTGGCGCGGTCTATTGCCCGATGAATTTATAGCAGTTCTGAAGCGAATGTTGTAGGTTGTGTTCCAAAAATGAACAGCATAGAGAAAAAAGTGGTGACACTTTCTGAAGGATCTGACCATCATTATGTAGGACAATGCTCAAGCACGTACAGTGCAAGCTGTTACAGATTTGTTTGACTAATGGGGCTGCTAAGTGCTGTACCACCTCCTGTACTCCACTGACAAGCCCTCTTGAGTTCAACTCGATTTCTAAACTGAAGGACACAGTTCACGGCATTTGCTTCAGAACTGCTACAAATTCGTCGGGCACTACACCACGCCGCTCGAACCGTCAACACAACCGGTACTGCTAAGAATATCCTACGACTTCCATATCGCTGGCAATGGGTTATACACAATGCTGGTGACTTCTTTGAAGGTCAGTAAAACGTTGACACACGGATCTATTTTGTACGAGCTGTAAATAAATGGTTGCCACTATTGAAGTTGCTATAGAAGGGGTTTAGGTTAAATACCGTCTTTTGCAACTGCGGACATATTTGGCGCTGCCGTAATAAAAGTGTCGTGTTCTAAAATCTAACAATATACGTGGAAGAAAACGAAGAATTACCTAAACAACAACAAAACCGTGAGTAACGGTAAAAATTAATGCTGCTTCTAGAAGTAATTTGAACCACGCGAACTTTTCATGAGCCTAGCAACGAAAATTGTAACAAAAAGAAACCATACTGTTCAGTGACTACTGAAGACGCCTTAGACTAAAACGGAACGCGTTTGGTCTTAATACTACCCCCATTACACTTGCAAAAGACGGCGTTTGACGTGCACAACTTGAATATTAATGTAATGCGAAAAGAAAGAAATAATGTTCCCAAGGAACTTATCTCTGTTTCTGAAGAAGCGTTTTCGCAAAATTGTAGACCGCAGTGTCTGAAGAATGTGATATATTACTTTTACTTTTTTTGCTTCTCTAATGGTTATCACTCAAAGTATGTGCCTACGCCACATTTTCCCTTCGGCGCAGGTGTTTTCTGGTGACCTGCTACGAATTTTGCTTTGATGAATATGCGAGATTACGTACGAGTAACGTATGATTGAGCAGGACTCCCAAAGACCTCAAACGTGCAACACTGAGGTGAACGGACGTTACGGAGCCGCTGTGGTTCGCCGTAAGAGTGGAGTTCCGCACCCGGGGCCCTGATAAATGGATTTTTGAGCTAACTGGAAGGCGCTGAACAATTAATTGGGTATCCGAAAATACCATCAAGTTTCCGTGGAACGGACTAATTCCCGGATAATGCGAAATTAATAACCGCCGGCTTTATTAAGGCCGTGACCGTAATAATTTATTTTGTAATTGAATTGATATTGCTTCTCCGAAAGGCCGTTCTGAGCGCCTCTCGTTCGCCGTTGTTCATTTCCCGCGACACCAGAAACGGGATTTCCACCAAGGATTATCTCGAAGTGTTTTCTTTGCTGATCTTACACGAAGATAATATTTATCTTTAAAGGCGGTAAACTGTAATACATTTATTCGAGGAGCAAATAGTAACAAATCTCTTTTCTTTCTTGTTTAGCATTCTACAGCCGGTTTCTGGTTATTATGGATTACACTCTTGTGAAAATGATTTTCTTAACAGATTACACGTGACGCAATCAAAAAGCGATAGTTTTTTTGTTAAATCGAGTTACGGTACTCTTCCCAGTGGTGAAGTGATGTACATAAATATTACCGATTACGCTAGACATATCAGAGGAAACTCGGTACTTTGAGTACAGCTGTAATGGACAGGATTGAATCTGAGCGGTAATGATGGTGGAATAAAAAAGCTAAGTCTGTGCTTTCCTTTGACTGATGGCAATTAATAATGCAAATACATATGTAATTTGGCCGTACGCGGAATGGATAACCGGTTCGTGAATTTTGGAACTCTCGAATTTTCAATCACGATAAAACAGTTGTGGCTGTAGAAGGCGCGTGACTGTTCTGATATGAAGATGAAACATGTTTCGAAACTCTCTCCGCAAGCTTTGCCCCTCAACTCTCAAATGACTCAGAAATGAAATCTTCAGTCCGACAAAGGCTACAATTTTAAAAAAAATATATATTTTTTTATGTTTGACTAGTTACAACTACGAACCCATCATCAGAAAGACGATAAAATATGATATGTTTTCGAAAACATAGAAACAATAGGATGTGGATACGCTCGTAATACAAACGACAACAGATAGGTAAATACATGTATAGAGCTGTAAATATAGCATAAAAGCGCAGTTTTTCACTTTAGCTACCGAAGTGCTGCATAAGATCCCACTGTATTCAGCGTCATGGCTTTACAAATACTTTAGTTCGTTGATATGTACGGACAAGTTACGTGTGTGCATTGAATTCGATGTAAAATACGAGATAAAAAGTTTCATAATCGCAGTCAATGAAACAGCAAAATTTAGCAACTGCTGCGTCCATTTACCGCGCACTATGAATAAGCGTCATCAATGTCTCCCCACAGCATAATCTTTCGAGACTTCTGGCGCACTGACTTCTATACCTGACTGAGGTTTATGTGAAAAAACTCTGTTTTGACTACACATAATCGAAAGGTAGACCCTACTCAAAAAACCGGGATTATTTTTTGAAAGCTGTATATTTTCAAACTGTCTACAAAACAACCTTATCCCCTTGAAAACAGTCTGCATTACAACTAATACATTTGTCCCACCGGTGCTTCCAGTGATCGAAAAAGTTTTTGTAGTCATCCTTAGAAATGGGTGACAGCTCCGCCCTTGTTTTTTCTTGACTTCTTTAGTGTTCTCAAATCGGAACCCTTTCATGCCCCTTTTCATGCGTGGAAATAAGAAAATGTTGCACAGAGCTAGGTCAGGCGAGTAAGATGCGTGGGGCAGCGGAACTATGCCATTTCTCACTCAAAAACTGTCTAACAGGGATGTCTGTATGTACAGGTGCGTTGTCGTGGTGGAAGAACCAGTATTCTCTATGCCACAAATAAGGTCTTTTTTGACAAACACTGCCGCGCAGTCTTCTTAAAATTTCCAAATAAAAGGTTTCATTGACGGTTTGACCTGCGGGAACAAACTGTGATTGAACTACGCCCTTGGCATCAAAAAATCAATTCAGCACTGTTTTGAGATTTGAGTTGACTTGACGACATTTTTTTCGTCGGGTGACGATGACGTCTTCCGTTGGTTTGACTGTAGCTTTGTTTCTGGGTCGTAACCATAGTACCATGACTCATCACCAGTAACGACCTTTGAGAAAAATGTGTGTGGATCAGTATCAAGCTGTTGTTCCAAAGCGTGACATGTTTCATCTTGATGTTCCTTTTGATTCTCAGTCAGAATCCGAGGAACAAACTTGGCAGCGGCCCTTTTCATTCCCAAATCTTCGCTAAAATTCGCTGAACTAAGCTTCAAGATAACCCACTTATCTATGACAGTTGATCAACTGTCTATCGACGGTATGTGAAAATTATCATCTGGTCACACCCTGGTTGAGGTTTTGCCATCATTACTGCAAATTACTGTGGAGAGTGGAAGTATTTTTGCCTTTACGGATTATTACGGGAATGAAAGAGAGGGAAAGGGTGATTGCAATCCCAGCACAACAGCTACGTCTGTTCGTGTTTGTGCAGTGGTTGACGCAAGGAGGTACTCTTCAAATCCACATCTGGCAATACCAATATTCCTAACCCTGGCTTCATTTTAGGCGAAAACTGTAATAGATCCCCTGAAGAGTTTTCATAGAATGAAGACTGTCACTTCCGGATGACATAGCTGCCGGTAAACCATTCGGGATGTGAGGTCGTGGTCCAAGAAACTCTCCTGTTTTTGACGTTTCGTCCAGGACTGCGTTGAACATCCTCAGAGAAGCTCCTCCGCTGAGTCTTGCCGACTGACCGGTCGGACGTCCAAGAGTGACATAAATACTGTAGGAAAGGGGGGGGGGGGCGTGGTCAAAGTAACACGTGATGAGCAGAGATAATCCTTGTCAGTGATAAAACTTAACTGCCGATTGTCGTCTTGTCAAAGATAAAACTGTCTAGCGATCTTGCAGAGCTACTTTCCATATGTCGCTGAGTTTCACTGCCTCATCTTTCCTATTAAAATTATTATGATGGTTATAAATTTCAATAGCTTTTCTACATAATCGACAATCGATAGTTAAGCTTTATCTCTGACAAGGATTATCTCTGCTCGTCATGAACAATTTTGTTCATAATGCACTACACTGCCATAGAATATATCGATGTTGCTTCTTCCTTTGCCGAGGCCGTGTATATGTGATCGCTCCAATTTTCAATTACTCGAATTAGATACTCGTATGTACTGCCCATAATGTCATCAAACGATATCGAGCACAGCCTTATCTTTGTGTCGAGGGACAGCAGTCTAACTTCGGCAAATTCCTCATCAAAGTTTGTCTCATTTCCATAACAGCTTTATAACTACACGAACTGCTCTTCTCCGTTTAAGTCACGAACTAGGTCGCATCTAATAACTTTTTCATAGTGTGGGGCCACAGTCCTAATATATTTCTTTAAAGTCAGTAGCGCCATCAGACTTGTTTATTTACAGTGTTACATTTACACTTACACAAACATAATGTCGGCTTCAAAGCGCCATTATCAAGAGTTTTAAGTGTTATAAATTGCCTAAGATGGCATACTATCGTATTAAAATACACTATTACACATTGTCTAAGAGTCGATATATCTGGCAGTGCCTACTGCTTTGTTTCATTACTGAGTACACTATCTTGACTAAATAACAGTTGGCTAAGTCGCATCTGCTAGGAACCTTTCACTTCAGCCCCGTGTCTATTCCGATATTCCGTAACCATACGTCCGGCCATTGTGATCAATCATATGAAATCTATTTCGACAAGCACTACGCTACATGGTGCATATTCAATAGCAGAATACAGTTTGGATCAGGGAGAACAGTTCCCTAGAAAAAGAATATGTACCATTAATATATTTTAAAAAGCTTTAGAGGGGAGATTCTACAAACCAACAGAAGAAGGAAATTCCCTGGAAATAGAATACTGTTAACTTTACAGATGATAATTAACGCAAGTTCTACATAGTTTACAAATCAGTTCTACACAGTTTATAAAGGATGTCGTGGAAAATGTTAAAAATGTTTCCAATTGCTTCTGTGCCCCCCCCCCCCCCCCCCACACACACACACACACACGCGCACACGCACACGGACACACACCTGTGTGCTGAAGATAATTCAAGCTCGACACCAGCAACTCTGTCAGATTACTCTATGGCCTCGAGTTATAGGTGACTGTCAGGGGGTCATTTTCTCCTCCCAGCAGATGTCATGAAAGTTTACGAAACCATTCGACATACGCGAGCTCCAGACACATGATGCAACGAGTTCATTCGTTTTAGTTGCAAGACCAGGTCGTTGTAAATATTATTTCCTTGGCTTCAGAATCATCTCTTCCGATTAACGGTACAAAAATACACTGAAGCGCTCAAGAAACTTGTATAGGCATGCGTATTGAAATACAGAGATAAGTAAACAGGCAGAATACGCCGCTGTGCTCCGGAAAGCCTATATAAGAAAAACGTCTGGTGAAGTTGTTAGATCGGTTACTGCTGCTAAAAAGCCAGGTTATCAAGACTTAAGTGACTTGCAGTGTGGTGTTATACTCGGCATATGAGTGATGGGACACAGCATCTCCGAGGTAGCGATGAAGTGGGGATTTTCCCGCACGACCGTCTTACGAGTATACCGTAAATATCAGGAATCTGCTCCGACATCGCTGCGGCCGGAAAGAGATCCTCCAAGAAAGGAACCAACGAGGACTGAAGAGAATCGTTCAGCGTGACAGAACTGCAGCCCTTCCGCAAATTGCTGCAGATTTCATTGCTGGGCCATCAACAAGTCTCAGCATGCGAACCATTCAACGAAACATAATCGATATGGGCTTTCGTAGCTGAAGGCCCACTTGCATACCCTTCGTAACTACACGACAGAAAGCTTTACGTCTGGCCTGGATCCGTCAACACCAAAATTGCCATGTTGATGAATGGAAATATGCTGCCTGGTCGGGCGAGTCTCGTTTCAAATTCTATCGAGCGGATGGACGTGTACAGGTATGGAGACAACCTCGTGCATCCATGGACCTTGCATGTCAGAAGGAGACTGTTCAAGCTGGTGGAGCCTCTATAATGGTGCAGGGCGTGTGCATTTGGGATGACATGGAACCCCTGATACGTCTAGATACGACTCTGACAGGTGACACGTACGTAAGCATACTCTCTGATCACCTGCATCCATTCATGTCCATTGTGCATTCCGACGGACTTGAACAGTTCCAGCAGTACAATGCGAAACCCCACACGTGCAGAATTGCTACACACTGGCTCCAAAAACACTCCTCCAAATTTAAACATTTCCGCTGGCCACCAAACTCCCCAGACATGAACATTATTGAGCGTATCTTGGATGTCTTGCAACGTGCTGTTCAGAAGAGATCTCCAACCTCTCGTACTCTTACTGATTTACGGACAGCCCTGCAGGATTCATGGTGTCAGTTCCGTCCAGCACTACTTCAGACATTAGTCGAGTCCATGCCACGTCCTGATGCGGCACTTCTGCCTGCTTGCGGGAGCCCTACACGATATTAGGCAGATGTGTTTCTTTGGCTCTTCAGTGTATATCTATGTGCTTTTATTTTGTTTCAGTGTACGGAATGTAACTAAATAGTCTGTTTGTTTACTTCAGATAAACTCTGTCCTATCATACCGTACATTTCCTGGAAGATTCAAAGTCTCTCTGGAAATGTGCGAGTCGTGAACCACATCTAGTTATTTAGAGCGAGACAGCACTGTTGTTAGCACACTGATCTCTCATTCGGGAGGATGACGGTTCAAATCAATGTGCGGACATCCAGATTTAGGTTTTCTTTCACTTCGCTAAATCACTCCAAGAAAATGCCGGGATGGTTCTTGTGTAAAGGACACTGCCGATTTGCTTCCTCATAGTCATGAAACCCGAGCTTGCACTCCGTCTCTAAATGGCCTCGTAGTCGATGGGGCGTTAAACTCTAAATCTCCATCCCTTCTTCGAGCTCTCTAGCCAGCGCATGTATTACACTGGTCGTACGCCTTCGGCCACTTACACAAGATTTAGATCTTGGTCCCAGATTGCAGCCGTTGGCCGACCTCGACTTTCAGCCTGAAATCCTCCGCAAACACGAAACGCCGGAACTACAGACGCACACACCAAAGTACCGTCCGCGACACACATTGAAAGACGGCTTTCAGAGTGTTGATGTAGATATTCATATACAGGTCAAATTCAAAAAATGGTTCAAATGGCTCTGAGCACTATGGGACTCAACTGCTGTGGTCATAAGTCCCCTAGAACTTAGAACTACTTAAACCTAACTAACCTAAGGACAGCACACAACACCCAGCCATCACGAGGCAGAGAAAATCCCTGACCCCGCCGGGAATCGAACCCGGGAACCCGGGCGTGGGTCAAATTCAATTCGCAGCCCACCTCACATTGATCGTGTCTGGCCTCTAACAAGCAAACGTTTCGTCTGCACATTATAGCACACAAATGTACACTGAAGAGCCAAAGAAGCTGATACATCTGCCTAATATCGCGTAATGTCAACGCGAGCACGCAGAAGTCCCGCAGCATGACGTGCCATGATCTCGACTAATGTCTGAAGTAGAGCTGTAGGGAACTGACACCACTAAATCTCCACGGTTGTCCATAAATCCATAAGAGTATGAGGGGGTGAGATCTCTTCTGAACAGCACGTTGCAAGGTACCCCTGATATGCTCAATAATGTTCCTACAGGGTGTTTCAAAAATGACCGGTATATTTGAAACGGCAATAAAAATTAAACGAGCAGCGATAGAAATACACCGTTTGTTGCAATATGCTTGTGACAACAGTACATTTTCAGGCGGACAAACTTTCGAAATGACAGTAGTTACAATTTTCAACAACAGATGGCGCTGCGGTCTGGGAAACTCTATAGTACGATATTTTCCACATATCCACCATGCGTAGCAATAATATGGTGTAGTCTCTGAATGAAATTACCCGAAACCTTTGACAACGTGTCTGGCGGAATGGCTTCACATGCAGATGAGATGTACTGCTTCAGCTGTTCAATTATTTCTGGATTCTGGAGGTACACCTGGTCTTTCAAGTGTCCTCACAGAAAGAAGTCACAGGGGTTCATGTCTGGCGAATAGGGAGGCCAATCCACGCCGCCTCCTGTACGTTTCGGATAGCCCAAAGCAATCACACGATCATCGAAATATTCATTCAGGAAATTAAAGACGTCGGCCGTGCGATGTGGCCGGGCACCATCTTGCATAAACCACGAGGTGTTCGCAGTGTCGTCTAAGGCAGTTTGTACCGCCACAAATTCACGAAGAATGTCCAGATAGCGTGATGCAGTAATCGTTTCGGATCTGAAAAATGGGCCAATGATTCCTTTAGAAGAAATGGCGGCCCAGACCAGTACTTTTTGAGGATGCAGGGACGATGGGACTGCAACATGGGGCTTTTAGGTTCCCCATATGCGCCAGTTCTGTTTATTGACGAAGCCGTCCAGGCAAAAATAAGCTTCGTCAGTAAACCAAATGCTGCCCACATGCATATCGCCGTCATCAATCCCGTGCACTATATCGTTAGCGAATGTCTCTCGTGCAGCAATGGTAGCGGCGCTGAGGGGTTGCCGCATTGAATTTTGTATGGATAGAGGTGTACACTCTGGCGCATGAGACGATACGTGGACATTGGCGTCATTTGGACCGCAGCACTAGCTGCGCGTTGCCCTCTGTGGTTGCCGTACGCGGTCGCCCTACCTTTCCAGCACGTTCATCCGTCACGTTCCCAGTCCGTTGAAATTTTTCAAACAGATCCTTTATTGTATCGCTTTTCGGTCCTTTGGTTACATTAAACCTCCGTTGAAAACTTCGTCTTGTTGCAACAACACTGTGTTCTAGGCAGTGGAATTCCAACACCAGAAAAATCCTCTGTTCTAAGGAATAAACCATGTTGTCCACAGCACACTTGCACGTTGTGAACAGCACACGCTTACAGCAGAAAGACGACGTACAGAATGGCGCACCCACAGACTGCGTTGTCTTCTATATCTTTCACATCACTTGCAGCGCCATCCGTTGTTGAAAATTGTAACTACTGTAATTTCGAAAGTTTGTCCGCCTGAAAATGTACTGTTGTCCCAAGCATATTGCAACAAACGGTGTATTTCTATCGCTGCTCGTTTAGTTTTTATTGCCGTTTCAAATATACCGGTCATTTTTGAAACACCCTGTATATATGGAGTTTTGTGGCCAGCGGAAGTGTTTATTCTCAGAATGGTGTTTCTGGAGCCACGCTGTAGCAATTCTGGACCTGTAGAGGATTGTATTGTCCTGCTGTAATTTCCCAAGTACGTCGCAATGCACAACGGACGTGAGTGGATGCAGGTGATCAGAGAGGATGCTTAAGTACGTGTCACCTGTCAGAGTCGTATCTAGACGTATCAGGGGTCCCATATCATTCCCAATTCACACACCCTACGCCGTTACAGAGGCTCCACCAGCTTAAACAGTCCTCTGCTTGCGTGCAGAGTCCATGGATTCATGAGGTTGTCTCCATACCCGTACACGTCCATCCGCTCAATACGATTTGATGCGAGACTCGTCTGACCGGACAACATGCTTCTAGTCATCAAGACTGCAATGTCAGTGTTGACGGGCTCAGGCGGGACGTAAAGCTTTTTGTCGCGCAGTGATCAAGGATACACGATGGGCCTTCGGCTCCGAGAGCCCATATCGATGATGTTTCGTTGAATGGTTCGCACGCTGACCCTCGTTGACGACCCACAACTGAAATCTGCAGCAATTTGCGGAAGGGTTGCACTTCTGTCACATTGAAAGATTCTCTTCATTTGTCGCTGGTCCCGTTCTTGCAGGATCTTTTTCCGGCCGCAGCGAAGTTGGAGATCTGATGTTTTATCGGATTCTTGATATTCACGGCACACTCGTGAAATGATCGTTAGAAAAATCCCCACTTCATCGCTATCTCGGACATGCCGTGTCGCTCGTGCGCCGACTATAACACCACGTTCAAACTCAGTTAAATCTTGATAACCTGCCATTGTAGCAGCTGTAACCGATCTAGCAACTGCTCGACACACTTGTCTTACGTAGGCGTTGCTAAACGTAGCGTATTCTGCCTCTTTACATGGCTGTGTATTTGAATATGCATGCCTCTACCAGTTTCTTTGGCACTTCATTGCAGCTCCTCATCACAGTGATGAATGACGCTGGAATTTATCTACTCAGACAGTAATAATTGTAATATTTACAGAAATAAGACTGATCACGGGGTATACTCAAGTAGTTTCGGCTTAGGTAATTATTTTCAAGTGTTTAGCTGTAGAATCAATAAGTACTTTGGAAATCACAAGTTAACAGTTAACTGCCTGTCTTGTTATAACGCCGAAAAATTAATTCTGTAAACGCACTGATGGCTGTATCTACATACTCTAATGACAATATGGACGTCAAATTCCATGACTGTAATGGTTATTGTCAGTTGCTGCTGTACTTGTTACGGAACTTCGCGTGATGATGGACCTAAAAAAAAGGGCACATGATCTTACCAACAGGAAACGGGAACATAATAGTTTGAATGTACCATGATGGAAAATTTGACTTCCAGTAGCAAGGTGCGATGTATAGGGATATGGCAGGCCTTTCTCTTTCGGGATGGATAGAAACTTTCGGTGCAACAAAATTTTTGTGGGGCTATATTAAAGACAAGATGTAAGGCAATGACCATTGCTGAGCTGAAAATAGCTATTTAGGAGGTCATCGACAGCGTCGATGTTCCAATACTTCAGCGGGCCAAACGGAATTTCGCTATTCGTCTGTGCGACATCATCACCCATATGTGGCAAGCGTATCGAACATGTCATAACCTAATCCGAATATCTATAGTGACGTTTACATGTTTAACAAAGTGTGCGCACGCCGTAGTTTGTAACTAATTTATGTTTTTTACATGTAGTTCAGTAATTGTCACCCTTTATTAAGCGAAAGTGGAACACCGTTTTATATTTGAAATAAGTAATGTTGTCACAACATTTATCACTCGTTTTGCATCGCCTCTTCCACTAGCGGACTATGAATAACTCACCATAGCAGAAACGCATGTGCCCACCTGCACACGGCTGTCTACCTGATTTCACTTCGCATGTGCTGGACTTGTACTGGCCTTTTACACTGACGCATGGAGAGGCTGCAGTCATTTTGTAGTAGGTAGGATACTACCTTTTCTTTTGTCTAAGTCCTTTAATATTTATAACTTAATCATTTAGTGTTTCTAACATTATTTTGCTCACAGTTACTCACCTGTATTAACTGTATATGAAGTATCTGTGAATGCTCACACATGGAAGCTAGACCGAAATACTCTGGACACAGGAGGGCAAGTTCCTGAAATCCAGAGGCAGAAGCTCTGAACAGCAGACACACATCGCAAGCAAGATTCACAAATTCAACTTTACCCGAAAATTTAGTTCTGTAATTAGAAAAATACTGTCTCCAGTATAGAATCTAGACCGTGCACTGTTCCGATGCACCTTAACAGTATCGATTGAAAATATGTAACTGTAATAAATTATCTGCGAATTCATTGTTAAAAATGTGGATCCCTCAATCTCTGGCTGTCTAGAAACATCACTTCTGGTGTCCTAAAACCAGGTGCGTCTTATTCATCGCCATCTGTTGTTCTTTGACACCTGTGCGCAAGAATACTTTGCCAACACCGTACAGCTGCTTCTGCTCGTAGCTGGATCTGCTGATGTTTATAGCCTTTTAATAAAATTTAATAAAACTTTAGTGCAACGGAAAACTAGCCAAAGTAGCAAATTTCACTTTTTTTATTGAAACGTCCCCTGAGAAAAATTTATGAATTACTGTGCTGATAAACCTCTTACATTATTTGCTTTTCAAACAGCTGAGCAAAACTGAACGTACTCAAACATTCACTAAAGTGACACACAATACTTTCAGCGCAACGCAATCTGACTTTCAGGAATCGCTACAAAGAATGGCCCTGACTAACATTAACCTATACCTTTCACAAATCACTTACCTGACAAAAATCTTCGTTACTCGAACTACTGCAATTCAGCGAGCGCCACTACTGCCAGCTAAATAAAAGATTCAAACTACTGAAGGCACTAACTACTGATAGGCATAGTTAGCAAATGGAAGATTTTGATAGAGAACAAACAATGTATTTACCTTAATAGTGTTGAAAAGTCGTAATATATATAGCAGTTCATGACAACCAGTCTTACAAATTACAAAACTCCGCCATTTCTCTCCCCACATCCACCACTGCTGGCGGCTCACCTCCAACTGCGCAACGCTACGCGCTGTTCACATCCAGCCGCCCAACACTACAATGGCAGACAACAATGCAAACTAGCCACAGACTGCACACAGCACAGCCAGTGATTTTCATACAGAGCGCTACGTAACGTTGCCAATAAGAAAACATAAACAGCCTACTTACATTATTTACTTGATGACTAACTTCGGGCCAGGGTCCATTTTCAAAACACCCTGATAGTCATAGCAGTATTTCCAAAAAATACAAGAACCACATCACAAACATATACGAGTACGTATTGAGAAGTGCAAATGAACAGTTGCAGTGTATATGGATAACAATCCATTTGCATTGAATAACACGAATATATTTTTGGCATGGTTCCTGTATTTTTGGACATATGATTTTGACTATCTGGATCATTTGAAAATTGGTTCCGGACAGAAAATAGTCACCACGCAAACAAAAAAGTTAAATTTGCAACTTTGGCTGGTTTTCTGTTGTACTGAGTAACAGAAGTTGCTGACCTGCAATTATTAATGCTGGAAATTCGTCAGTAAAATTTGGTATTTGTAGTGTTCTGGTATACACTTCAATCGCAGCGTCACAGTAACACAGTACACCAAAGAGGACCAAAAATGAAACGATTCAGCCTGTTTACAGAGTGGAGGAGTTGGGCCACATTGCGGAACGACGGGGTGGCGATTTTAATGTTTCCCACCTGCGTAGAGAAAGACATTCAGAAAGTAATCCCTCCACTTGTTTTGTCCCCTTCATTAAGTTACCAATGTAATAATCATGAGTTTGGCACCCTTCTGCAAACATTCTTCAGCAGCCCACTTCGGTAACAGCGTCCTACATCAACAGATGCCACCACTGCATTAGCCGACATTGTTATACGTGTGAGACAGCGTCCTGTAATTGAATTCCTTACTGCAGAAGGTACAATACACATTCCCATTCACGCAAGGTTGAAGAAGGTGTATGTAGATTGGACAGTGGACTGCAGCATCGTAAGCTTGCCATCACAATGCCGTCGAAACCGGTGCGTTTTACTGACGACCGATATCGGCCGAAGACGACCGATGTGTTAAGTGCGCGGCCACAACGCAGCCGATCTCTTCGCCCGAACGTACAGACTTCCGATGCCAAATTGTGAAATTCAGATCGTCTTTTTTATTGCTCGAATCGGCCGACGTTCTCACACACGACAAACGGCCTTCGAGAAAGTCGAAGAAAGGAGTGATTTATGGGATTCCGAGGATGAAAGCTATCATGGTCGGGATACAGCTCGGTATCTAAAGATAGAAATCGCAGCTTTACTGCAAACCATAAGTATGTAGCACCTTTATCGAAAATTTTAAGCGTGAATTACAACTTAAAAAAATAATTTCTTCAAGTGAGAATGGTGGCGTATCGTATGCTTATAGCTACTTTAATCGATATCTTTCGTCTACAAATTATTATTACTGTTTACTTGAGTTTTTATGCTATTAAGGTGGCGATTTGCAAGTGTGCTGTATGTGTTTCTATATTTCAGATTTCCTGGTATTCAGTATATCTTTCTCTAAAATCTATTTTTGTCTTCCCCCCTATAAATGAATGACAGACATTGAAGGTTATATTTACGTTTTGCTGAATCTACGTTTCTGAAGTCGTAAAGAGTGTTTGTAATCTTGCTTTTCGACGTTATCACGAATCTTCTCGAGTACGCAATAATATTTTCTTGTGTCATCTCACGTATTAGTGAAACTGATGAGTCCATTAACTGAGGAAAGATTATTTGGTACTCGCCACGTTCTTTTCGAGACAAATATAGCTCATTGACATGCACTGGGCGTCATTTTAGTAGCAAAAGCTACAATACAGCATTCGTGTCCAAGCGCAGAGGATCGTGGCATCCATATCTACATCTGCATCTACATATATACTCCGCAATCCACCATACGGTGCGTGGCGGAGGGTACCTCGTACCACAACTAGCATCATCTCTCCCTGTTCCACTCCCAAACAGAACGAGGGAAAAATGACTGCCTATATGCCTCTGTACGAGCCCTATTCTCTCTTGTCTTATCTTTGTGGTCTTTCCGCGAAATATAAGTTGGCGGCAGTAAAATTGTACTGCAGTCAGCTTCAAATGCTGGTTCTCTAAATTTCATCAATAGTGAAACATGGACTGTGGGAAAACCGAAACAGAAGAGAATCGAAGCATTTGAGATGTGGTGCTATAGACGAATGTTGAAAATTAGGTAGACTGATAAGGTAAGGAATGAGGAGGTTCTACGCAGAATCGGAGAGGAAAGGAATATGTGGAAAACACTGATAAGGAGAAGGGACAGGATGATAGGACATCTGCTAAGACATGAGGGAATGACTTCCATGGTACTAGAGGGAGCTGTAGAGGGCAAAAACTGTAGAGGAAGACAGAGATTGGAATACGTCAAGCAAATAATTGAGGACGTAGGTTGCAAGTGCTACTCTGAGATGAAGAGATTAGCACAGGAAAGGAATTCGTGGCGGACCGCATCAAACCAGTCAGTAGACTGATGACAAAAAAGCGAGTCACGAAAAGAACGCCTCCTTTCGTCCAGAGACTCCCACCCGAGCTCCTGAAGCATTTCCGTAACACTCGCGTGATGATCAAACCTATCAGTAACAAATCTAGGAGCCCGCCTCTGAATTGCTTCTATGTCCTCCCTCAATCTTACCTGATAGGGATCCCAAGCGCTCGAGCAGTACTCAAGAATAGGTCGTATTAGTGTTTTATAAGCGGTCTCCCTTACAGATGAACCACATCTTACCAAAATTCTACCAATGAAGCGAAGACGACTATCCGCCTTCCCCACAACTGCTATTACATGCTTGTCCCACTTCATATCGCTCTGCAATGCTACGCAGAAATATTTAACCGACGTGACTGTCTCAAGCGCTACACTACTAATGGAGTATTCAAACATTACGGGATTCTTTTTCCTATTCATATGCATTAATTTACATTTATCTATACTTTGAGTTAGCTGCCATTCTTTACACCAATCCCAAATCCTGTACAAGGAGGTCAAAACCCTTCACAGTATAAATTCTGACCTAATCTCACTTAATCTCCTTGATGCTGCCAAGAACTGACGGAAATAGCACGCGCTGTGACCAAGCCGTCGGCCGATGGTGGCGAGCAACTTCTGGCAAAGGCGTCTAGCGATCGTTGCTCGGAGCCACTTTTGAACCAGCCTTTAGCGGATGGTAGGATGGTAGGTGCAGAGAAGCTGGAGGGCGAACAAAGTGGGTTGAATGCAACGCGGAGCAGCAATGGCAGTGACGTCATGCAGCAACCAGTATGACGATCAGATCGTCGGCGACGACTGCAGTTTATCTACAGATGAATTACGTCTACAAATGGTCTACTGTAAGATGTGTGTACGCTCAGTGCCGAAACACTCAATCGAGCTGCATAAAGAAACCAGGAAAAAAACTGCATCCAGCCTGCTGCACCGTCAAACTTCTATCTGTTCGGTCCATTGGCTCGTCTGGATTATCACCCCGAATATGTGGAGACTTTAAAAAACTCTATGCGTCCGTAGCAGAGGAAGAAGTACCATGATACTTACTGCATAGTTCCGCTGCTCTTGTCTCAAGGATGAATAAAACTCTGGACAAAGATTGTGTTTATGCTGAAAAGTGACAAATTAATCGCAAATCACAGCAGAGTTTGTAGTCAGGAGAGCCACAGCCTGGTTATAGTTGCATTTTCTGGAAAGATAAGACCACTTTAGCTGTAAGTACTTTATTTATAGGCTCAACCGGTTTAGCAGCACTTTGCATCAGCTGCAATAAAATCAAGTGGTTCCGATTACCTTTTCTCGAACGGAACATAATTTTGATTTTATTGCATCTCATGGTGAAGCTAAAATCCTGCGAAACCGATCGTGCCTATAAATAAGGGACTTAAAGCTTAATAGCGAATATTACACCTCTTACCCTGTCTATATCGCATTTACTTTCCTTGCAAAATAAATATTTTTAAAAATTGGAAGCACTGCTTTCTGAATGATTCTCGTACAAGGAGTGCATACAGACATAAAGGGGTCCTTATCCGTTCAGTATTTACTGCGCAGTAATATTGTGTCAGTACACTGCACGAAAGTTCGAGGCCAAGAACAGCACAATATTATCTCGCAATATTTATGCCTGGGGCGCGTCAGTTAGTGTTCTGCCTCCGTGGTGAACACGCCGGCACTCCATGATGTACAACTCGCACGTATTGTTATTCCAATTACTACGTTCTGCAGCAAGAAAACCAAGATGAAGCGGCGATGGGCGAAAACTTGACTTGGAAGGCATTCTACACACGGCTGTACTAATATGCCAAGAGAACTTGTAGTAGAACCAGGTGACTACAGGAACATTTTAAGGATAAACGAGGAATCTTTCAATGAACTGGTGAACTTCATTACACCTCATGTACACGCAAAAAATACAATTCATATATTAGACTGATTTCACTGTCTATAACGCTGGAAACGATCTGCACTAATGAACACAGTGATATACGTACATAATCATATAGGAACTGTAGACAGTACTGTTATGTATTTCTCCAATAAGTAATTCAAGCTTCTCAAATGAACAAATAAGCACTTTCAGTGTTATTTCCATGCACCTAATCACTTTTTCCGATCGTTTTTACTTACCGAACAAATATTCAAGCAGCTGAAAAGTACTCCTGTCGGAGCACAAAGAGGCGAATATACTTCTTCTTAAAAGACACTACCAGAAATGTGAGAAGCCGCTACATTCCGCCTTGCTCACTAAAAATTTTGGCATTCGCGCTTTTTTATGCTGAAACATAGCATTTTTTTTAAATTTGCAATCTTTGCAGTTTTACATAATGTTTGGCAATTATTTTAAGTTATCTTCAGGCATATTAAATCCCTTTTTAGCCCATACTTCTCACTGCCGTACCCCTTTGATCACATTTATACAGGTGTAAAGTTGACATTACAAAGAAACAGCAAGTCATTATGTTTTAGTGATGAAAAATGCTGACAAAGCATATTTTTGCGGCATCTGAATCCTTGCGATGACCCTAGAACCCTTGCCATGTGTTCACCACGTCAGTTAAAACTACATTAATGCTTGAGACTGGATATTACCTGAATATTTTAGGCGCGTAAGAATTATCACTTTGAACTTGTGGACCTCGGTAACGTATTATGATACCGGAAACCATTTCGAAGTTCCCAGAGAATCTCATCCTAATAACGTCAGACAAATTTTCGTCTGTCTGCCGTGAGCATAAATTGTAGGATTGGCCATCCCCATCACTGATACTTATTCTCAGCAGTCGCCCATGAACAAATTGTGGTTTTATAAGCTAAGGTCCACCCCAGGCTACAGCAAATACATGAAACTTCTTAACTATATTTTTCCTTGGACTGAAATAACTGAGAAAGTGAAACTTCTGCATTTGTTTTTACTTAAACTGGAATAACTGGGAAGACGAAACATCTTGATTTAATTCTGAAAATGCTGAGTGAAACTGAATGCAAGTGCACCTGCTTAAACAGCTGAATGAAACTGAACGAACTGTCTCTTTGCTTATCTTTATTGTTTTATTTCTGACATACATAATTATTCCTGACAAATACAACCTATCTGACTGCTCAAATAATTAACACCAAAGAATGGCGCTGAATTAGATGAAATCCTAACAATAACCTACACATTTCATAAAATCCTTACCACACAAAAAGTCTTCATTACACGAGTTACAGCAATGTAACAAACACCAATAAAGCCAGGTAAATAAAAGATTCTAACTACTATAGGCTCTAACTACAAACAGGCATGTGGTTAGCAAGGGAAAGATTTTGTTGCAGAGCAAACAATGTATTTAGAAAATTTTACCTTAATAATGTGACGTCCAGTTCAAAAAATTATATAATCGTCCGTGACAGCCAGTTCCAAAAAATTACATAATCGTCAATAATTTTAATCTCTATGACGGACGCGTCCAGACCGTCCGCTCGCACCTCTAACCTCCATCTCCACTACCTATAAACTTCCAACCCCCATCACTGCTGGCTATTCACCTCCAACTTCCGTCACTGCTGGCTATTCACCACCAACTTCCATCACTACTGACTGTTAACTTCAGACTGTGAGTCCGACCAGCCACAGAGTCTCTTACAGAGGGCGCACAGCGCTGTCGGAGCTACTAATGCAGTCTATCGCGGTACCAATGTACAAACACGTAAACAGACTAATAACATACAAAAGAACCAACCGATTTGCACAACTTGCCTGGGCTGGAGCTACTGTGTACTCTTTCAATTTTGAACAAGTATTGTAGCTACATAATGTGTATTTTCCTATAGGGATACAAATGGTCTTTAGGCCAAGGACTATCCGAAACACTTGAATGTGTATTTCTACCATCAATAGAATCCGAGAGATGACCCCCGGAAAAATTGCGTTTCGCGCGCTGCGTTTTGGAACATATCCGTATCGTGTATTGTAGACCTTTAGTGGACACAGGAGCGAGGAACAGATGCTGTTGATGAACAGAGAATTCCGATATTAATTTATCTAACATCTGATATCAAACAGTAAAACAAAAAATGGATAACTTTTTTGGTGGAGTTGTAGCGTCAGTTGACAACAGTAGATTTGATTGTTGACATATTTACACTGAAGAGCGAAAGAAACTGGTACACCTGCCTAACATCGTGTAGGGTCCGCGCGAGCGCGTGGAAGTGCCGCAAATCGACGGGACACGGACTCCACTAATGTGTGAAGCAGTGCTGGAGGGAACTGACACCGTGAATCCTGCAGGGCTGTCCATAAATCTGTAAGAGTACGAGGAGGTGGAAATCTCTTCTGACCAGCGCATTGTAAGGCATCCCAGATACGCTCAATAATGTTCCTCTGGGGAGTTTGGTGACCAGCGGTAGTGTTTAAATTCTGAAGAGTGTTCCTGGAGCCACTCTGTAGCAATTCGGGACATGTGGGGTACAACATTGTCCTGCTGGAATTGTCCAAATCCGTCGGAATGGACAATGGACGAGAATGGATGCAGGTGATAAGACAGGATACTTACGTACGTGTCACCTGTCAGAGTCTTATCTAGACTTTCAGGGGACCCATATCACTCACACTGCACCCCCCCCCCCCATATCATTACAGAGCCTCCACCAGTTTCAACAGCCACCTGCTGAGACATGCAGGGTCCATGGATTCATGAGGTTGTCTCCATACCCGTACAGGTCCATCTGCTTGATACAACTCGAAATGAAACTCGTCCGACCAGGCAACATGTTACTAGTCATCAGCAGTCCAATGGCGGTGCTGACAGCAGATTTGAATGTTGACACATTTACAAGATCTGTGTCGTGCAGTCATCAAGGGTACATGAGTACGTCTTTGGTTCCGGAAGTCCATATCCATTATGTTTCGTTGACTTGTTCGCACGCCGACAGTTGATGATGTCCCACCATTGAAATCCGCAGCAAAATTGCGGAAGGAATGCACTTCTGTCTTCTTCTTCTTCTTCGGCACTACAGCCCTGTATGATGGACCTTGGCCTCCTCAACAATCTCCCTCCATACCTCTTTGTTATCAGCTTTTTTCGCCTTGAACAATTCTCTTCAGTCGTCGTTGGTTTCGTTCTTGCAGGACCTACTTCTGGCCGCAGCGATGTGGGAGATTTGACGTTTTACCATATTCCTGATATACACGGTACACTCGTGAAATGATCGTATGGGAACGTCCACACTTCATCACTTCCTCGGATATGCTATGCCCCATCGCTCGTGCGCCGACTATAACACAACATTCAGACTCACTTAACTCTTGATAATCTGCCACTGACCGAGCGAGGTGGCGCAGTGGTTAGCACACTGGACTCGCATTCGGGAGGACGACGGTTCAATCCCGTCTCTGGCCATCCTGATTTAGGTTTTCCGCGATTTCCCTCAATCGTTTCAGGCAAATGCCGGGATGGTTCCTTTGAAAGGGCACGGCCGATTTCCTTCCCAATCCTTCCCTAACCCGAGCTTGCTCTCCGTCTCTAATGACCTCGTTGTCGACGGGACGTTAAACACTAACCACCACCACCACCACCATCTGCCACTGTAGCAGCAGCAACCGATCTAACAACTGCGACAGACACTTGTTGTCTTACATAGGCGTTGTCGACCGCAGCCCCGTATTCTGCCTCTTTACATGTCTGTGTATTTGAATATGCATGCCTCTACCAGTTTCTTTGGTGATTCAGTGTATGTCGATACAGATGATTAACATTTCAGTCGTCAATACTACGGCTATTCAGTAAATGACGAGCGTTGGCCGCTATGAAAGTCTGTAAGTGTTACTCAGCTGGCAAAAAGGGGTCATTGCATCAGTATTCGAAATTAAGTACATCCGCAGCTGGAGCTCTTGAGAGAGTGTGCTCGCATCTCATTGGCAGCGGCGTAATTGTACGTGGCAGCGCCGTCGTGCCGCGGTGGCGGCTGTGGGAAACACGGCGGCGCTATTGGCGGCGCGTGGATTTGAAAGTGCGGCTTATCGGATACTGGCCGATACCACACTGCCCTGAACGCAATTCAGTACATGATTCCATTCATCTGTCTATTCTGATGTGTTCATGGTCACACGGCGCCGTTGCGTCAGTTGTTTGCACGTCTGCAGTCGTCAGGAACTGCAGTCTGTTACACAATATCACACACGGTACAATATATTGGCCAAGCGTCAATATTTGTAAATCGCTTCAGTCCCCTCAATACATTGAGCAAACTGTCAATACCGCTCTCAGACGGTCAGTGTTACTGTGAGATAATCATTATTGCGTAAAAAATATCAGGGCCCTCGTTAGATGAATTATGTAAGTTTATTTTGAAATGTAAATCACACCTTTCTCAGTTCCCCTCAGACGTGCTCGTAGAGAAGATTTACTGTTCTTCTGGGAACGAGAAACATTTGTTTATGGTGAACGTGTAATATTTAAGTAACAAAACACAATGTTATTCATGAAATTAGTTCTCAATTGCAAATAGGGAATACCGTCAGCTGTAGAATGGAATGACGACAATGAAAATTTGTGCCGGACCTTCTGTGTACAAAAGAATACGTGGTAACATTCATACAATGTAGGCTTTCACGGCCGGTGTTGTCTTCAGTTAAAACTTCCGGGCTGACAGGCCGTGGTCGATGTATAAAATTTCTACCTGATGTTTCGTCTCCAGCTGCGGGAGACATCTTCTGCGGTCGTCCGGAAATTGCCACTGAGGCTCCAGGTACTCTAGCATTTATAGAGAGCATAGAGGGCACCACCATTCGTCACGTGCTGCCGACGGTATGCCTATCTCTGTAAGGCGTCATCAATCTCAATTAAGAGTAATCGATTGTCATTCTCCTGGCGCAACGTCGACATCCATATTTTGTCTAACTTTAAAACTTCCTCTTTTCTATTAAAATTGTTATGGTGTTTGTGAATCTCTATTGCTTCTCTATACATGCGCGCATGATAATGGGATGTTGGTGGTAGAACGCTTGTGTCATGAAATTTAATTTCGTGATTCCCATCTCGAAAAACATGCACAGCTACGGCCGATTTTTCGATGTGTGCTAAGCGACAGTTTCTTTCATGTTCCGCTAAACGGGTAGTTACACTTATTTTCGTTGTTCCATTATATACTTGTCCACAACTGCTTGGAATTTTGTATATCCCAGTTGTTGCTAGGGGGTGTCGGGCGTCTTTTACAGTTCTTAAATATTCCTTAATCTTCTTGGTGGGTCTGAACATTGTTTCGATCCCATACTTGGCCAGAACTTTCCCGATACGGTCCGTGACTTTACTAATGAACGGTAGGAAAACTTTTGCAGTAGGTGACCGTTTTTGCTCTGGACTTCTGGCTTCTTTCCTTCTTTGATGGATACCAGTCTTCTTTTTCTTCGGATGATAATAAAGAACTCCGCAAAACGGAAGCTTATCCACCCAGACTTTATGGACTCCCAAAGGTACATAAACCACAGGCCCCGTTGAGACCGATTGTGAGTGCCATAGGATCTCCAACACAAGAGGTGGCCAGATATCTCGCCTTCTTGCTGTAACCACACATTTGCAGAACGGGCAGTTACATTAAAAACTCGGCGCATTTTATTGAAAAACTGAGGGAGATTAACGTCAACCCAAGTGATATTCTTGTGAACTTTGATGTAGTGTCATTGTTTACCATGGTGCCTGTTAACGAAGCTATTTCATATATAGCACATATTTTTACGACTGACATTATGGCTTTATTTAAACACTGCCTGACGACAACTTATTTCCAGTATAACAAAGAGTTTTACGAACAGATCGACGGGGTGGCGATGGGAAGCCCTCTCGGCCCAGCTGTTGCCAATTTATTTATGCAGATCTTCGAACAGCGAGCGCTGCAGACTGCCAGTAAAAATGCTGCTAAATGGCACCGCTGTGTTGATGGCACATCTGTAGTGTGGACTCATGGCGAAGAAGAGTTGGATGTCTTCTTGGTGCATCTGAACAGTATTAACCCCAAGATACAGTTTACGCTGGAGAAAGAGAGCAACGGTCATATCAATTTCCTGAATGTATCGGTAATTAAACGGGTGGATGGGTCACTGGGCCACAAGGTATATAGAAAGAACACTCATACGGATCGATACCTCCACAAGGAATCTAACCATCATCCAAGGCAAAAAAGAGGTGTCATGAAAACCTAGGTGGACAGAGTCAATAAAATCTGCGATCCGGCTTATTTACAAGATGAACTAAATCACTTGCGGTCAGCCTTCATGAAAAATGAATATACCAGTAAGGAAAGTGATCGAGCCCTCCATCAAAGAAGCCAGAAGTCCAGAGCAACAACGGTCACCTACTGCAAAAGTTTTCCTACCGTTCATTAGTAAAGTCACGGACCGTATCGGTAAAGTTCTGGCCAAGCATGGGATCGAAACAATCTTCAGGCCCACCAAGAAGATTAAGGAATATTTAAGAACTGTAAAAGACGCCCGACACCCCCTAGCAACACCTGGGGTATACAAAATCCCATGCAGTTGTGGACAAGTATATAATGGAACAACGAAACCAAGTGTAAACACCCGGTTAGCCGAACATAAAAGAAACTGTCGCTTATGATACGTCGAAAAATCGGCCGTAGCTGAGCATGTTTTTCGAAATAGGAATCACGAAAATAAACTTAATGAGACAAGTGTTCTAGCACGAACATCCCATTATCATGCGTGCAGGTATAGAGAAGCTATAGAGTTTCACAAACACCATAACAATTTTAATAGAAAAGAGGAAGTTTTAAAGTTAGACAAAATATGGATGTCGACGTTGCGCCAGCAGAATGACAATCGATTACTCTTAATTGAGATTGATGACGCCTTACAAAGATAGGCATACCGTCGGCAGCACGTGACGAATGGTGGTGCCCTCTATGCTCTCTATAAATGCTAGAGTACCTGGAGCCTCAGTGGCAGTAGCCACACGACCTCAGAAGATGTCTCCCGCAGCTGGAGACGAAACGTCAGGTGGAAATTTTATACATCGACCACGGCCTCTCAGCCCGGAAGTTTTAACTGAAGATGTAGTAATATTAATTATCTCACTGTGATATATATCAAAAGCAGTATCGATATTTCATGATAACGAATCTATGTTTTGCGGTAAAGATATTGAGGAGAATGAAGACAACAGAAATATATAATGTTTTTACACTAGTCTGAATCTTCCTAAGAGAAAGACGTGAATGGAGACGTATGTATCTTGTAACGTATTTCCGAGAAATATATATTGTTATTCATAAACAAACCACTCCTTTCAGTAGCATTATCATCCCCATAAATATTAAAAATTGATTGTGATTAATAACGCGCGATAGAGCGCGAGTTGCAATTAGTATTGTTGGTAACCATTTGCAAGACGGCAGATTCTTTTCTAAATTACTCCAGTATTAGGTGCCGTAAAGTCAAAAGGAGATGCTTTACAATCAATTTCTTGAATAAACAGACTAAAGTCAAGTTAATTTCATTCATTCTGCAAAGAGTAGTACCAATATCAAAAAAGATTCTTGTGGTTGCCGCTTCACGGATATCTTTAGTTCAAGCGACAAGATTTGCCACAGTCAAGAAAATGTACAGCTTTGAATTAATAGCAAGTGTACCGTACAAAAGGTGTTTCATCATGCGAACCTCCAGAAGTATAAATTATTATTCATGCTAAAAGACATTCCATTGCAACCCTGAAATATTTCTAAAAGTAAACGATTAAGGTGCTTCATTTATTGGACATCTGAATATAGAGAGCCTTAACAATATCAAAGATAAAATTACTTGCCCGTAGAATTAAGTTTTAGTGGATATGTTGTACGTAGCATCACGTCATATTACGATGCGTTATTGACAGCACAAATGTAAAATGGTTCAAATGGCTCTGAGTACTATGGGACTTAACTGCTGAGGTCATCTGTACCCTAGAACTTAGAACTACTTAAACCTAACTATCTTAAGGACATCACACACATCAATGCCCGAGGCAGTATTCGAACCTGTGACCGTAGAGGTCGCGCGGTTCCAGACTGTAGCGCCTAGAACCGCCCGGCCACTCCGGCCGGCACCACAAATGTATTCACACCTATTGTTCAGTACACACACACACACACACACACACACACACACACACACACACACACGATACACACACACGTAAAAGACACCGTACTGACGCTACAACGATTCTACAAACCAATACAAACATAAAAAATAAACGATGGTCAAACAAAGTATTTGGTCCAACTTTATAATGAGTTTGGTGTTGATGTTAGAGCAGTTTATTAGCCACAACGTTCCACAAGGTTGTCTCCCGAGTAATTCGCTCATTGTCTCGAAACATCCAACGTATAAAAAACTTGTGACGCTGAGTGAATACAACGCACCACTCTCCTTTTTACACTCCGGACGTAATCTGGACGTTCCAGAATCGACCCCGCCGAGCCAATTTAGCGGTCCGGCGGCCACGTTGAGAGTTTCCATTGGTTGTTTTAATTAGCGCCGCATGGTGGCCACGGTTTCCGAAAACGCGCCTACGCTACTGGACGCAGCGGCTGCAATAAAGCGACGGCTGTACTAAGTACGGGCAGTACCTCGGACAGTGTTTTTTGTCATGTCCGGCACGGTTCCCCGCGGGTGCCATAGCGTTCATTAGCGACGCTCCTGCTGCCGCTGCTGCTGCTGCTGTTGCTGTTGCTGTGGCTGTGGCGGGGCCCACGTTAAATGAACAGTCCGCGTGCTGCCCCGAGGGGTTTATTAAGGTCGGACTGCACTCGCTTTCCGGAGCGATACGCGCTTGTTTCCATCTCTTTGTGAGCGCAAGGAATGCCACGCCGGCGAAACTGCGCAAGCGGGGGCTCAGCTCACCCAGCGTAATAAAAAAAAAAAAAAAAAAACTACCGGTCTCCCAGAGCAGTGGCGGAAATGGAACTTTCCCGATGCACGGAATGAAGTGCGTCTGCCGCAGTATTGCGTTTCGGCAGCTGCACTTGTGCAGCGTTGGAGTCAGGCTTCAGCCACTGGTCAAGTGCATTCCGGCCAAATATCCCCCTGAGTGAAACCTCAAATCAGAGTGTTAATTCGTGCTTGAGCTGTTTACGACCAAGAGTGAGAAACTATAAATATAACTCGTTGCCGTCATATCGTTTACCCCTTTCGAATAGCACCAAGGGGGATGCAAGCTTAATCCAATGGAGAACTACCCACCAACTGAGTGGGGTGTGCTGTCTTCACCAGATGCGGTAGGAGAACAAAGTATTTAACCCTTTGCACTGCGTAAAGCAGACACAGTGCGGTATCGCGCGCTCTTGTCTAAATCGCCGCTGCCAGAGCGGCAGCGTGCTACACAGAACTGCGCGTATCTCTTTGTCGAAACAATGGGGCCATAGGCCAACAATTAGGGTATATCTTAAAAGTGCGGTTACATTCAAATATATTTACAGAGGCACTGCAGTGAAAACTTTTTATCGTGAGATATTTTTACAGAAGGACCTTCGCTAGCGCAAAAGCGACAGTCTCAGAAATACTTCTCATCCGATTTTAAGGAAACTAAACTACTGGCCATTAAAATTGCTACACCAAGAAGAAATGCAGATGATAAACGGGCACTCATTGGACAAATATATTATACTAGAACTAACATGTGATTACATTTACACGCGTGTGTGGCCGTGCGGTTATAGGCGCTTCAGTCTGGAACCGCGTGACCGCTACGGTCGCAGATTCGAATCCTGCCTCGGGCATGGATGTGTGTGCTGTCCTTAGGTTAGTTAGGTTTAAATAGTTCTAAGTTCTAGGGGCCTGATGACAACAGATGTTAAAGTCCCATAGTGCTCAGAGCCATTTGAACCATTTTTTCAACCACATTTGCACGCAATTTGGGGACATAGATCCTGAGAAATCAGTACCCTGAACAACCATCTCTGGCCGTAATAACGGCCTTGATACGGCGGGGAATTGAGTCAAACAGAGCTTGATGGCGTGTATAGGTACAGCTGCCAATGCAGTTTCAACACGATACCACAGTTCATCAAGAGGAGTGACTGGCGTAGTGTGACGAGCCAGCTGCTCGGCCACCATTGACCAGACGTTTTCAATTGGTGAGAGATCTGGAGAATGTGCTGGACAGGGCAGCAGTCGAACATTTTCTGTATCCAGAGAGGCCCGTACAGGACCTGTAACATGCGGTCGTGCATTACGCTGCTGAAATGTAGGGTTTCGCAGGGATCGAATGAAGGGTAGAGCCACGGATCGTAACAAATCTGAAATGTAACTTCCACTGTTCAAAGTGCCGTCAATGTGAACAAGAGTTGACAGAGACGTGTAACCAATGGCACCCCATACCATCACGCCGGGAGATACGCCAGTGTGGCGATGACGAATACAGGCCCGCGCGGAATTAGCCGAGCGGTCTGAAACGCTGCAGTCATGGAATTTGCGGCTGGTCCCGGCGAAGGTTAGAGTCCTCCCTCGGGGATGGGTGTGTGTGTTTGTCCTTAGGATAATTTAGGTTGAATAGTGTGTAAGCTTAGGGACTGATGACCTTAGCAGTTAAGTCCCATAAGATTTCACACACATTTGAACATTTGACGAATACACGCTTCCAATGTGTGTTCACCGCGATGTCGTCAAACACAGATGCGACCATCATGGTGCTGTAAACAGAACCTGGATTCATCTGAAAAAATGACGTTTTAACATTCGTGCACCCAGGTTCGTCGTTGTGTACACCATCGCAGGCGCTCCTGTCTGTGATGCAGCGTCAAGGGTAATCGCAGCCATGGTCTCTGAGTTGATAGTCCATGCTGCTGCAAACGTCGTCGAGCTGTTCGTGCAGATGGTTGTTGTCTTGCAAACGTCCCCATCTGGGGACTTAGGGGGCGAGACGTGGCTGCACGATCCGTTACAGCCATGCGGATAAGATGCTTGTCATCTCGACTGCTAGTGATACGAGGCCATTGGGATAAAGCACGGCGTTCCGTATTACCCTTCCGCCGATTCCATATTCTGCTAACAGTAATTCGATCTTGACCAACGCGAGCAGCAATGTCGCGATACGATAAACCGCAATCGCGATAGGCTACAATCCTACCTTTATCAAAGTCTTTACACGAGGCATCACAACAACATTTCACTAGGCAACGCCGGTCAACTGTATGAGAAATCGGTTGGAAACTTTCCTCATGTCAGCATGCTGTAGGTGTCGCCACCGGCGCGAATCTTGTGTGAATGCTCTGAAAAGCTAATCATTTGCATATCACAGCATCTTCTTGCTGTCGGTTAAATTTCGCGTCTGTAGCACGTTATTTTCGTGGTGTAGCAATTTTAATGGACAGTAGTGTATTCTACATTTAAAAATTTGGAAGTTTAAAGCTCTCATAGTCAAATACATTAGGCTGATTATGAACTGACAATTTTTGCGTAATTCGTTACGTTTGTTGTTCACCTTTGGAGTTAAGTAAGACTTTGTATGTGCTTACAGTAAATTTTTCATGTTGCTACTAGTTTACTTTTGGTTGACTTCAGTGAGCCGTGTGCGGCTCGTGTTCATGCCGGTAATTGTCTGTCACCTTCTCTTACGGTACTGCCACCTCGTTTCCTTATTTCATTTACTGGCGTCACTAACTTCCTGCTTACCTGCCGTGAGTGGCATCTGCAGCGCTTATCGATACGTGCACTGTCGTACCATCTCTGGAGCGACCGGTAGTATTTCCAGGTTCGTCGTGTGGCTGGAGTTCAGACGGGACGCAGCAACAGTGAATTCGGGGACGGAGCGCTGGTGAGGCGCGGACAGTCGGTACTCGCCGACCGCTGCCGACACACTTCAACTGTCCGGCGGAAGGAGACTGGAGTGGGAACGACCGTTGGTTGGTCGCCTCATCGACCGACGTGTATTTGGTCCTTTGACCGTTCCCGGGACTGCGCAGTCGGCCGGTTGGGGTAGAGCAGTGAGGAAGTCTCCGTGATACACCGTCAGGTCGGAGCCGCTGGCGGCGTGCACAAGCGGTTGGAGTTGTGAGGCGCTAGTTGCGAGGGCTATGAAGTTCGTCACCCACCGATCCTGAACACTAAATTTGGGTGCTCACTTAACCTACTACCAAGCCTCAAATGCCATAGCATCTCTTCGTTTGATCTTGGTTGTCGCTTTCTGGGTCATTCTCACGAGCAATGTGTGTGCATTGAAATTGGCTAGAATTGCAGCCATCTTCCTGTGTGGTGTTTAACTTTGTGGTGTCACCGCCAGACACCACACTTGCTAGGTGGTAACCTTTAAATCGGCCGCGGTCCGCTAGTATACGTCGACCCCGCGTGTCGCCACTATCAGTGATTGCAGACCGAGCGCCGCCATACGGCAGGTCTAGAGAGACTTCCAAGCACTCGCCCCAGTTGTACAGCCGACTTTGCTAGCGATGGTTCACTGACAAAACACGCTCTCATTTGCCGAGACGATAGTAGCATAGCCTTCAGCTACGTCATTTGCTACGACCTAGCAAGGCGCCATTGCCAGTTAATATTGATGCTGTAAAACTTGTACCGTCAAGAGCGATGTTCACCATTTATGGATTAAAGTCAAGTATTACACCATCTGCGTCCGTTTTTCTAATTTCCTTGTCATTTTACAGACCTCACGCCAGCCTGCGTGAGCTTAAACGTGTATCTTTCGGCTTCCTCCAAACCCCCGTGGATTGGCTCCTGCCAATCCAGAACAAACTTAATTTAATTCATTCCTTCATTAATGAAGAGTACCAGCGGTATCTTCTGCCTTGTGGCGGTTGACGTTCCGGTTACCTGCCCTGGTCGTTGACGTAGTTTTCGGCAGTGTATTTTCCTCATCGTGTTGAAGCTGTCCAGCACGGCGTGTAGTTCGACAGCTGAGGTGTTGCTTGTAGTTTTGGGCGTTTATTCTGACTTGGCTGGATTGGGCACCAGTATCCACAACGTTGTGCTGTTGACATCGTTTTGCCGTTTTGCTAGTCGGGCGGAGCAGAACTGATCTTGTTGGTTGGTTCGTAGGCTGGCTTCCGGTTGGGTTGCCTTCCGATTAGGAGGTTGTCGGTCTGCCTGCCTGTCTCACCTAAACGTGCTTTAGTGTTACCTTCCCAGGCCGATCCTTGGAATCTTCTGAGCGCCGCTCCTTGTGTTTTACATAGTGATTTCCTTTTTAATCTTAACTACTCTGTGTGGCTTTCAGCCGAATTTTAGCTTATTGCAAGGCTTTTCTTCTTAGGCCGTAAGCCGTAAAAAAAATTGTTATGCGGCCTTCAGCCGAGTTTCAGCCATTCAGAATTAAATGTGAAAATTCCTTGTGCCTAGGCCTTAAGCCACAAATTGGTTTCAAGTTGGTATGTGGCCTTCAGCCGAGTTTTCAGCCTTTTCAAATCAAAAGTTGAAAAATTTTGCCTAGACCTTAAGTTGTAAGAAATATTTTCTAGTTTTTATGTGGCCCTAAGCCAAGTTTTCCAGCTTAAAGTAAAAATTGGAAATTTCCTTGTCTGAGGTTTGAGCTGTGAGATTGTTTGGGTTTCGTATGTGGCCTTCACCCGAGCGTTATGTGAACCATTTTTGGATAAAGCCTTTAGCCTATTTTAGTTGAAATTTGGAAGCTTTTCCATTCAGGCCATAAGCCGTAAAACTGTTTTATGCATAGTGTGTGGCCTTCAGCAGAGTTTTAATCTCTCTTAAATTAAAAATTCATAATCCTTGTCTTGCCCTTAAGTCTTAAGATTGTTATTCTTTAGTATGAGGCCTTCAGTCGAGTTTTACAAGAAATATTTTAAGATAAGACCTTCATGTTTTTCAAATTGAAAGCTCCTCTTCCTAGGCCTTAAGCTGTTACATTGTTTTGTTGATATGCGGCCTTCAGCCGAGTTTTCAGGCTATTTAGATGAAACTTTGAAAATATTTGTCTCGGCCTTAAGCCGTAACACTTCTTGGTTAATGTGAGCCCTTCAACCGAGTTCTATGGGGAAAAAAATTCAAGCTAAGGCTTTCAGCCTATTTATACTGAAGATAAAAAAAAAATTTTCTAAAGATGTGAAACCTCCAGAAGAACTCCTGTACCTCGATTCGTTGCTTAGGCCTTGTGCCTTGGATTTTCGAGTGGCCTTCAGCCGATCTAAATTAAATGACAGGTCTTTCGTTAAAACCCTGAGAGTTTTGATTCCTGCTTGTGTGATTGTGCGTTTTAAGAAATAAGCTTTATATGTTGAGTGCAACTGACAGTTACTTATTTTGGCCCCTTTCCACAAATATAACATCATCCGCTCTGTCCTGCTAGCCCCGGAATTTCATTTAGGTCATATATTGTTGGCTCTGAAATGTAGCTAACATACAAAACTTTTATTTAGAGGTTACCATAAAACGAGATCTATTTTCATACTCGAGTGATTGGTTTGTGTGTGTGTGGCATAATGGTAGCGCACGGTTCATGCAATTCTGTACTGCACATTATATATCGAAGCGGAAAACAAAGTTTGCAATGTCGAGGCCCGCTCGACGACGGAGTGGGAAGAGTTAGTGTAGACCGTTCCACTGTAGCCTGGTGATCACAAAGTACCCTAATTTTGACAGCCGACAGCAGATTTTCTTTTTATTGCCGCTCACAAGAACTCATATGTTGTATTAGTATGTGAGAGCACCTGCAATTGCTGTCCTCACATTAAATCCAAAGTCGGGGGACGATCTTTTAGCAGCAACAACTGGAGAAATGAATGGTTAAATTCGGTGTGCATCAGAATGAACAAATACACAGTGAAAAATGAAATGCTACATAGAAACCATATTTGAATTACTGTTTATATACTGCAGTCAGCATTAAACATGTTATATGTCTTATTGCCACTTCTGTGCAATTCTTTCTGTGTAGTTGTTTTTCAACTAAGAAACTGAATAAGTCGGAAGACGCCTTGCGATAAAAAGTGAAGTAATAACCACATTGCAGTAAACCAGTCCATTGGATAGGATGTAACAGTATCTAAAACACCATGACTTAAAATTTCTTCTTAGTGCGTTAGCATTATTAGGTAGCATAGCCTCGATTTAAGAATCAAATATAGTGAACATTAACCAAGTTCTGCACAAAACTGGGCTGTCCATTAAACGCACTCAGCCAAAACGCTTTTTATGTTCCAGCTTCATGGACCTCTGTGTAAATGACGCAAGTTTGCGAAAGCCGTCGTAACATGATGAGAACTTACAAAATATTCATAATACTGAAAGTGGCATGAAATTTCACAACCAAAACATCAGCTACATTATTATTTCGGTATCTCATTGATATTGTTATTATTATTATTCCTATTATTATTAACAAAATGAAATATCCAGTAAGAAAAACAAGAGCCCTAAATTTCAGAAGTAATGATGCAACATAAAACCAACGAGAAGTACACTGAAAATTGTTTTGCAAGTGAGTTCCAAGGGTAGTAACACATTTTGTGAGATCTGTGATACAGAGTCGTATTGATACTGCCCTACTATTACCTCCAGTTTCTGTAAAATAACATCGTTATGAAAAGATTAATATTTGTCACATGTCACAAAAATTTCTTACATTTAAAACCAAATTTCATGTATAAACTCTTCACAGTTGTGCATACATAGAAGGCAACAAATACTTTAACACAGAAAAGAGTACGAACTCTCAGAACGGCAGGAGAGTTATGTTAAACTGTCTTTCTATACTGGGTGTCCCAGGAAGATTTGTCAATACTCAGGTATATGACAGGAACGATCATTTGAAGTAAAACTTTTATATCCACGTTACTCTGAATAGTTTCAAAGATAAAATACATTTCACATGAACTGTTATTTGTTTCCTTTGTTATTGATTATATTCTCAGGTTTGCACCTGTACAACAGTTAGTAAACATTTCAACCTGCATTTTACAAAGTTTCTATTGAATAATACCTTTTTCTTTACACATTCACCTCTAAGAACTATTCGAACACACCACCGTCAGCATAATTGCATTTGTGCACTCTTGAGAGAACATCTTGTATTACTTCTCTGACTGCCTCTGCATGTTCACTGATGGGGGTAGCAGTGTACGTGATGTGACCAAGCAATTCATCTCGTGCATTTTCACTTAGTTTGCACACCCGAGACTCCATTCAATAACATAAACAAAAATCCAATGGGGTAAGGTCGAGCATACTTGGTGGTCAGTGAATCGTTCTACCATGACCAATGCACTGATTAAGGTAAGACACATATTTTCGGGCCACTAGGTCAAAACGAATGTACATTAAATGTGTTCCATATCGGAAACCATTCATAAAACGGCAAAGGGCCAAATGATTTTTTTTTTTTTTTTACCTTGAGAACAATACTCCTATATTTCTGAACATTGTCTATTGCTCTTGGGGCACGAATGTGAGTTGATATGCAATATGTACAAATCTGAAGAGCTGATATAATAGGTACAAATGTGAAGAGCTGATACGTAATATGGGGTTTTACATCTCAGAAGTTATGGCACCTGAGTAATATTACTCTTTTTCGTGCGGGAAAGATGGTATATTGGCGAGACTGGCATTATTAATCATGAAATATTAAGTCTAGCTCTGTGTCATGCATTTTACAGAAAAGTAAACGGATATATTTTGTAAAATGATAGAGAATTGACGATAACAGTTTCACAAAACCACAAAACAAAACATAGTGTCTCTGGTGAAAGAAAGTATCACATCATATACAGCAAATTGTTAAAAATTAAAAAAAGTAAAAGATGATCAAGAAGCAGCTAGCAACGTTTTCAAAAGTAAATTAATAACGCAAAGATTCCACAGTATAAATGGTAACAGAACAAGTTTGGAGTGGTATGGGAGAAAATGAAACAGACAAGGTGAGAAGGTAAAAGAAATTTTGAGTAAAACAAATGGCAAATGAAAAATAATTGAAAATGGGTCGTGGTCCCTAGCTTTCGAAAACTGAAAATCAATTAAGAATACTCATAATAAACGAACGGTATTATCATAATAAACGTACGGTATTATAAATTTGCATCAGTAGTAAATACTCACTTTAAATTAATTTCATTTTAAAAATATTGATAACGAGAAAGAAATGATTTATTTCTAGTAAACAAACCATTAATGATTCGAAAAATCTGCCATGTGCAACTTCCGCCATATGATTGCATGTTTTTAAATTATTTATTTCCAAACATCATGATTTCGACTTTATAGCAATCATCAAGTGCAAAGGTGAAAGAAAACAAAATGGCCAACATGTGTAAATGACATGTCATCTTCCAAATACTGCAACATACATCTGGTTGTATACATTAGTCGTTGCACTACTGGCCGTGAGTACGAACATGTCGATTCATTAACTGATACAGACAAGGAGTATTTAGTCTGCCTTACACGAACACCCTCTCGTATATTCTGTGCATTTTATTATTACATCTACAGCAACACAACCAAGTGGACTCTTAAACACTCTTGTAGGAACAGTGCTGTCTACTATCAAAATCGGTTTAGTGTGTCACTTTCCCGTAAGACCACTGCCCGTATGGAAAATATTTCTGCTGGGAAAGGAAGGTATTTTCCAGACGTAAAATATGCAACACAAGTTTGGAAACACGTGCCGTTCAACTCATATAAAAGCCTGTTGGAAATGAACCATTAATAGGGCTTAACAGTTTCCTGAGCAGTGGTGTAGAAAGTACTCGTAATATACTCTTTAGTCCTTTGTCTTGTGTTCAGTTAATGACAGCAGCTATCTTCTTAAACAAGTTCATGTAGCTTAGCACTTATCGTAAGGCAGGGAGATGCACTGTTGCTGTTGCGTTGCGCACCATCCTTTGTGAGTTCTAAACAATTTGGTAACGGACTAGAGTTGTGTTTCGTATCTGAGGATCTCCAGGTTTCATTTCTGGACATCTATCACAAAAACAATAAGAATTCCTGTATTGTATAACAAGTGACTCAAAATCTTTCCAGTGCTATACGCAGACTAAGTCACTTATTGTTGATTAAATACTTGGGATTTCTTAAGCGGTAGAAGGTAGAGGTCACCAGAAAACTGAGTTCGACTGCCAAAAAGTGAGTTCATTTTCGAATTCACATTCTTTGCAACAAGTTGTTTACAAGTGTGATTTATGTGAGCGGAATCAACTTTATATTGTATGTAGCTTCCACAAGCGTAATTTCTATTGTTATTCTGTGGTGAACAATTATTTAATTCTGTTTTTTCAAAATTGCCGGAATAATAACTATTTCAGTATGTTATTTCAAACGATTATCGATACGTGGCCCACAAAAATGACGAACTTGTTACAATTGTTTCACGGTTAGATACGCAGAGTGGTCAGAAACAGTCCGAACAACTTACATGGATGTTGCAGGGTAGGATGTCCTGACAAAAATTGTTGTTAAGAAATATTCAATCACCTGCACACGCTAAAATGGTGTAATGCATGGACACCTGTGGGTCCGTAGGTTACCACTGTTGAAATACTCATGACCAGTTAAAATGTAAGTGATAAATTTAAGTTACGTGAGCAAAAACTGCGTTTGTTCGATTTGCGGTAACCAAACAAAGAACAGTTTTGGCGACACTATCTGTTGTACCCTGCCTAGATGTTAAAGACGGAGTGTCTAGGAGACGTGCTTTCTCGGATCGCAACACAACAATTCTAGCAAATGGTATTAGGGAGTTTTATTACGAAATTAATCAATGACAATACTTTGAGAGATAAAGATGTGTCGCAAGCACAGGGCGACGTGCAAAATTCTCAATGCCCTTTGTATTGTATTGTACTGTATGTTAACCGGGAACCTAGAAAGGACGGAGAGGCTGCGTCCACGCCGCAGCCGCAGTGGTCCACAACCCCACGACGACTACCGCAGTCCACTTCACCCTTCCGCCGTCCAACACCGAACCCAGGGTTATTGTGCGGTTCGGCGCCCAGTGGACCTTCCAGGGAACTCACATCAGACGAGTGTAGCCTCAAATGTTTGAGTGGTAGAGTAATTACTGTGTACGCGTATGTAGAGACAGAGTTTGCGCAACAATCGCCGACATAGTGTAACTGAGGCGGAATAAGGGGAACCAGCCCGCATTCGCCGATGCAGATGGAAAACCGCCTAAAAACCATCCAGAGATTGGCCGATTCACCGGACCTCGACACAGATCCACTGAGCGGATTCGTGCCGGGGACCAGGGACTCCTTCCCGCCTGGAAAGCCGTGCGTTAGACCGCACGGCCAACCGATCAATGCCCTTCAGTATAACGATTCCAGTACACGTGAAATAATACAGTGGATGCTTCTAGCCAGCTCGCTGGGCTTGACGAGTTTGTAGAACTGGCTAGTCTTCAACTGGTTTGCGACCAGGCCACTGCTGCAGCGTCGTCGTCCTGGAGAGGGATCGGTCGGTCAGCGTGCTATTGGCTGATGTCGTCTCAGAGCCCTCTCTGATCTAACGTTCCCACCTGGCGTGCCGGAGCTTGACTTTACGCCGGAACACTCCTCCATCCAAAGCGATGGACCGTCGTCGTATAAGGAACCCGACAACGGGGGGGGGGGGGGGGGGGCAGGACTGTGGAAGCTGCACTGGGCCCGAAGCTGTGGCTGCCGGGGACGTCAGGCTTCTGGTCATACCACGCCATCCGGCCTTCGCTCTGGCGGAAATGTCCCCTGGAAAACGACCAGAACGTTACGCGTCCACTGCCTGAGGCCCATAAGATGTAGAAGGCTGCGCTACGGCGACATGGGCGGATCCAGCTCCATCGGTAGGAGAGGAGGCGGACGTTCCGTCTACGTGGGATCGTCCCGTAGTGTCGTGATGACAGCCTCTGGAGGCTGCTGTGGCTACGCTGTCCTCGGGATCCGTGAATCTGGGGGAAGAGATACAGGGGGATCACCGTGCACAAGGCAGTGGCAAAGTTGCTTGTGATGTCAGCGCTGCAATCCGTCTGGGGCTGAAGTGACTGTAATTGTAAAAGCAATACTGAGGAGAAAATGCTGAAACAACGTCAATTCCAGATCTACAAATCAGACAAGAAAAATGTTCATCCCGTAGTGTTTATAAGAAGTTTTAGGGGAGTATTGCCAAAAAATTGGAGTGAGTGGAGAAAGGTTACTTTCGTGACCAGTTATATTCAGGGGTCAGGAGCTATATGGGCATCTGATCTGATATCAACTTGGGACACATATGAAGATTTTGAACGAGGAGTACAAGAACGTTTAAGGCAGGAGGTATTATACCCGGAACCTTTTTCCTTTTCACGTGGGACTTTAAAGAAATACTTTGAGAAATATATAAACAAATCGCGGTATTGGGATAAGCCTATGCCTCTACAAGACGTGATTGGCATATTAAAATCTCGACTTCCGGCCAGCATCATAAATAGAGCGCTGTATATTAATGAGTATGACCTTGACTCTTTCAAGACTACGCTTGACACTATAGATATGATCGAGGAAGATGAACATCGGCCAAGACAACCGGTTACGCAGAGGAGAGCGATTGAGGCGCCAAACGCAAACCGGAACGAAGACGGATTTAATAATTATTATACTAGGAATAGTCAGAGATTCAACGGGAACAATTGCAACGGAAATGGAAATTTCAATAACAGTGCTGCGAGGGGCAGATTCAGAGACAATCTAACAGGTCGCAGATACAACCCAATGTTTGGAAATGCAAGAGATTATCAGAACCAGCAGTTTTCAAATAATAATAATGCGTACAGAAATTCTGACCCTCGATTTGAAGCAAATAACACAACCAGTCATCAACAACAACCAGTCATAACAGAAGTAGTAGATGATTCAAGAGGAAATAATAATCGACATTTAAACTGAAGAGGGCCGCTTTATGCTCCGTAAAGTCGGCCGGGGAATACAAAAGGGGCAAACCTGTTTTAAACGAAAATAATTCCTTGGCAATGTTGAGATATAATGAAGGCGAACTAATGACAGATGAATTGACGAGAGACTTAGAGGCCTGTGTAGTCGAAGATAAAAGGGTTCCTGTGTCTGAGATCATGACAGAAGTGGAAGGAATTTTAACCAATGTTGTATTGGACACAGCTTCATCTACAGACGTAGTATCCGAAACTTTGTTTCGCAGAATTAGTAAAATTAAGAAAATCCCTGTCGTACCAGTACAAAATTGCCGAGATATAGGTGCAGTGGGAGCAAAATCCCGGAACGTCAAGATACAAACGCTTATAGAGATAAAATTGGGAAATTTATCTAAACAATGCACATTCCTTGTAGTGGAAAAGTTGTTAGTAGATTGTATTCTTGGCATTGGAACTTTGCAAGCCTGCAATTGCAAGTTGGACTTGGTAGAAGGAAAGGTGCATTTAAAAATCCAAGATCAATTTGTTACACTGATCTTACTGAGAAAGGAGGCAGTGTATGAGCGATATTTCCGTGGTGCTGTTGTGCAATTGATTTGTGCTGAAAATAATAATATGTACTGACTACCGATCAAGTCAGTTCAAGTAGAGGATTTCAGACAAACAGTCGAACATAAGATTGCTGAGTCACATTGCCTAACGGAAAGTCAGAGGGAACAATTATTCAATATATTTACAGAATATGAGTCAGTTTTCGATGAAAAGCCCGGAATTATTAGAGGATATGTTTGTACATTACAGATTCAGCCCCATAAGACATTTTGCCGCACACACAATCCCATTCCCTGGCGATTAAAATGACCAGTTCAGGAAGAGATACAAAAAATGTTAAACTGGAATGTTATTGAATCGTCGAACAGCCCATATTGTTCTCCGTTGCTTGTTGTACCAAAGACAGGAGGAAAAGTTCGATTGGTATTAGATGCAAGGGAAATTAACAAAATTATAGTACCTGTGCGCACACATCCGGAGAACATCGATGAGTTAATACAGAAATTTCAAGATGTATCCTATTTAACCAGTATTGATTTGAGAAGTTCGTTCTGGCAAGTCCAGTTAGACAAGGACTCAAGAAAATATACTGCTTTTATATATCGAGGGAGAAGCTATCAGTTCAAGGTCGTTCCGTTTGGTCTCAATATCAGCTCTGGAGTTTTGATTTCTGCGTTGGACTATGCCCTAGGAGCAGAACTGCGTAGTCGAATAACAATTTTTGTGGACGATCTATTAATTGCCTCTAAAACTTGGGAGGAATATTTACAACTTATTATGAGGATTTTTGCTATGTTCAAACAAACTGGTATAACTGCAAATCTAAAAAAAATCCCAATTTTCTCTACTGAGAATTAAATTCTTAGGACATATGATTAATGCAAAAGGCATTCTTCCAACAGAAGCGAAGATTAGTGCGATAAAAAATTTTCCAACTCCAAGAAACAGAAGACAACTGAAAGGCTTTATAGGCTTGGCTTCATTTTTTCGTCGATTTATTGAAACTCAAGCAATGAACTCTGAAGCACTAAACCGGCTCCTGAGGAAAGATGTACCATAGCAATGGTCTAATGATTGTGAATAGGCTTTTTGTGAAATTAAGGATCAACTGATAAATGCTCCGTTATTATACCATCCTGATATGAATGTCGGATTCTGTTTAGCCACTGATTCATCAGATGTGGGATTAGGATCTTGTTTATTTCAAATTAGGTACATCGATGGTGTAAGAACCTTTTGTCCAATTGCATTTGCTAGCAGAGTTTCATCCACCTGTGAAAGAGCATATACCACTACGGAATTGGAAGCTTTAGCAGTTATGTGGTCTTTGAAAAGGTTTAATTAATATGTATATGGCTCAAGGATAGCCGTTTATTGTGACCACCAATCACTAGCCTTTTTACAAACTTGTAAGTTGCTGCATCGTCGCTTGTCAAGGTGGACGCTGGCGCTGCAAGAATATCAGTTTAAAATTATTCATGTAGCCGGAAAAGAAAATATTATAGCTGACGCGTTGTCAAGATCTCCAGAAGGAATAACACCTGAACTGGATGTAAATAATAAGGCAGAATTTCCAGTGCTTCTTCTTCAAGAAAATAATTACAAGTTATATTATATTCATTTATGTAAGACAATGGTTCAGCTTTAGAAGAAGGATCGACGATGGAATGCTATAATACGACAATTCAATCAACAAAATCCTATGGTCAATTTGGAATATTACCGGCTTGTGAATAATATTTTATTTTTTAAATCTGGGAAGGCTGAGAATCCAAAGTGGTGTGTCTGCACACCAGAAGAATATGAAGAACGATTAATTTGGTTTACACATTTGACCTGGGGTCATGTTGGTGTTGTAAAGTGTGCTAATAAGATTAGATATTATTGTTACTTCCCAAATATAAGGCGAAAAGTGCACAAAGTCGTACAGAAATGTGTTCTCTGTCAAAAGGCTAAGCCGGACAACAAGGGAAATAAAATTGCGCTTCACTCAATAATACCTGAAGCACCAAGATCACTTATATCATGTGATATTTGTGGACCACTTCCTAGAGCCAGAGGTGGCGTTAAGTACATTATCGGATTCTGTGATGTGTTTACAAAATATGTTAAACTATATCCTATAAAATCAGCAACTGCAAGAGCTGCCGCAGTAAAGTTTGTAAATGACTACATTCCTCATGCAGGGATTCCCAAATCTATAATCTCTGACAATGCAAAGATATTTACTGGGTATTTATGGAGAAAATTAGTATCACAACTAGGAATAAAACAGATATTTACATCTTGCTATGATCCACAAGGGAATTTAATTGAACGGGTTTTTCGAGAACTAAACAGATTCATGAGAACGTACTGTCATGATAAACAAACTACCTGGATAAACTATTTGACCGAGTTTGAGCAGAGATATGATCGAATACGGCGCTTGCGTGTGAAGTAAGTGTTTGTAAACTGACAGTTCACAGGAGAACAAATGAACCACGTTAGGAAATTAGAATCGATTGCTACTGTCCACAGATATAAAGACTCGCAGGATTTTTTTTTGGCGCGAGCTAAATTCTATTCAAGAGAATTTAATTAACTAGCTTAGTGTGTGTTTCTAAAATTAGAGTTAATAAGAAAGTTCTTCATTGAATTTATAATAATGTGTCATTTTCCTGTTGGATTTGTTTATTGTTATATTACATTCATATATGTTCATGAGAAAATGCAGCAATCGGCGTATAAAAGAGAAAAATTTTATCGTCAATCAATACTAACAAAGTTTAATTTCAGAAGGAGAGGTCATGCAGCAAGACTTAATTAAACGTTCTCTTTCAGCAAAATCTCATTTTAATCATGTATGAGTAAGATATAATTTTTTTTGGAAATTGTCTCAAATAATAAAGTTTTTAACATTCTGACATGCTATCCACATTCGTATTTGATACCAAATTAGGAAAGATTCAGATCTACTTCCGCCTGGGAAAGCCAAAATAAATAAATAAATAAATAAATAATTAAAACCATGATTAGAACCTTTCGGCTTACTCAAGAAGATGGTTGAAATTATCCATGTTTTCAAAATTGTTTTCCGATCTGGAGTTATATTGTGCAACTACAGTATCGATTAAGACACCTAGGTGTGGTAAGTATAAGACGAATGGATTTTCCCATTCCTCAGATGGAAGATTGGATGGATCAGGTCCATATTTGAGTTCAAAATGAATCTGGAGAAATTCGACTAACCCTTTTCTTCCGGGAATCTTTAATAGTTGACCATTCCTTAGACGAATTTTGATTGTTTCATGCCAAAATCCTGAGTACCTATTCCTGAGGTTCCTTCTGGTCTCTCAAATCCGTTACGTCTCCTTTCCGGTACGTCAATGCGACGCCTGTCCTCCGTGCCGTGTCCCATGTTCCTGTTCGATCAGTTTCACCGCAGTTCAGCAAGACATCGATGAAGAAAATATGTCAGAAGATTGTAAAAAAATTTGCATGTGTAAAGATTTTTTTTTTTAGGTATGAGGCAGATTTTATCTTTCCTATGAATTCTAGAATATCTCTCAAATATCTAAATTATTCTGTCTTTCCTATCATCTGCGATACCTAGTTGGGGTGTAAGCCTCCAGGTTTTCCGGGGTTTCCCTGTGAAAGCCAGTTCCTGAATAGGTAGACCTGATTAACAACTATATAAGTCCATCTTCCCTGGTTGTGTACGTGGGATGCGGGTATGCCCCAGTACACGTGAAAGCAACAACTAGGTATCTAGGTAACGAAGATACTAAATCTCTTTCAATTCTTGTAATCAAAAAAATCTTACTAACTTCTTAAAATTTATAGGAACGTATGTTCCACAAATTCTAACGAGTTAGCTAAGCCAATAGTTAGCTGGCAAAGTGGATACAAATCAACTTTGCTCGCTACGAGGGGCGATGTAATGTCTCTTGTAGCGGTCTCTCCGCGATATTTTCAGAAATTTTATAAATTATATAGCTCAGTACATATCTCGAAATATCTCTTCTTATCTTACCGATTATCAATGCGAAGTAGTTTCAGGCCCAATTATTCCTTGGAGCGTCCATTTACTCCATGGAATAGCTTCTCTGCTATCTATGTTTTCTCTTATGAAAAGAATGAAGGAATGCTTGCCGATTAGTCGTGAAAGGAGGAGGATGTATATGTATGTAATGTTGAGCTAGTCGCCATCTTGATGAGATTCTGTATGAGAAGGAATTTAATACATGAACTACACTAAAGTAAGTGTGTTCGCGTATTATTTAACTGATTATTATTGACAGTGTCTGCTTACTACGCTGTGTTGCACGGGATCAGTGGGGAACGTCTGATTTACACTGGACGAACCTGCCGTTTTGTATGCTCAAGATATCCAGTTAATTCAAATAAATAGACTAACACGGTCCTACCAGCAGATCTCCGGTCTCCCCCATGTGATCACCGAAAGTTAATAATTAATAAAAATGTTTCCAGGAGATCGACTGACAATTTTCGTCGCACCGAGACTTCGAAATTGCTTCACTGCCTTATGGAATTTAAGTTAAGCTCAATTTAATCAGGATATAACAGTATTGAACTGTGTGAATGTGATAAGCCTGCTTTGTGAATGAAAATTCCCTTAACATACGCATGTTTTTACTATCATGATCAGTGAAGCTAAATCAGGCCGGTGTGAGAGAGGTTTTTAAATTTTAGATCCAAAAAAAAATAAAAAATAAAAGGTGTACGACCTGCTACGACAATATCGTCCAGATAGTTTGAACACTATCTCTTGGAGTCTGCTTGAATTTGTGGGAGCAACAACCTCACAAGATAACTTCAACGCTAATTAAACAGTAAAGAGTGCATCATATCGATTTCTTTCTCAACAGTTATTTCTGAGCGCAACCTACACTGCAACAATCTTGCGAGCGAATTGAATCGAACGAAATCGAAGTGAGTCGAATTGATGTACGTGATTTTACTGAGATGTAGTACTGGATGCTGGTGTTACGGATTTGCCGTGCACTTCAGTTACGTCTTTTAAAGATAAGAGCTCTTCACGCAGAATGGTGGTGGTAGCTTAATTGGTGGGGATTGAAAGAGCAAGAGCCTCGAATAACGTTCAAGGCGCAAATTTGCCCCTAAAAAGACATTTTTAGAAGGCCATTATTCCTATGCACTGGAACTTCTTGATTCCACATCCAACATATGCAGTCATCACAGAAACGTATGCAGGCAGCACAGAAAATTGCAGAGAATCTTTGTTTTGTATGCTTTCATTGGAGTTACGACGAATTAAATCATTTGCATCTCTGAGCCATTAGAGACTCTACAGCATCCAAGCTGGTATGGCTGCCATGCTTGTCAACAATAAGAACTGCTCGTTAGTTCACGTCGTCTTCTTGAAAGTAGTGGTAACAAAGGAATTTGTATGTAATGTGTATGTAAGAATAGTCAGATACTGGGATTTAAACGTAAACTCGCTTCCTTCATTCTCTCATATTTATATTCTTCGGAACATATGTACCATGACGCTGTGTAGGCACTAATCACAGTTATTAGTTAAATAAAAAGATGACATTAGTTTATTATTGTAGTTAATGGTCATTCTATTGACACCTTCCAATATGTTACTGCAGTTTCCCACTCTGTTCTTGCGTTATGTAGACAAAAACTAAATACTGTTAAATATTTAACTTGTATCATCTCCAAATGACTGTAATTTGATTCATTTGTCATGTTTTCAGGTATGTCGATTGGGCCGCAAAAACACATTCCTGCTATCTGGTAACAAGGTAGGAGGGTAGTTTTGAGATTTCGAGAAAGCTTTAGTCACATCAGGCGTGAGGCGGTCCTGATAAATTACTTTTGCAGTCACTTACTTTAATTTTTAATTGGTACTTGGAACTTAAATTCACAAAGAGCGAAATATACTGATCTATTGATACTGATCCACTGACGAATAATGGTGTTAACCAAAAATATATTTAAGTTCTACCACAGTCGTGGATAGCAGAGATGTGAGAAATTTCTCTACGTTGCCTAGTGACTTACAAGTGGACATGAAATGGCTTCACGTTTGCATAGTAATGAATTTCACTTCCAAGGGAGTGGGTGCACTGCCTTCTTCAATTCAACAATGTTCACTAAGGTAGAAATAAATAATGTGCGGGCAGACAGACAAGAAGAAAAAAAGTGTATCTGGGAAGAGTCACTCAATCGAATTGGGGAGAAAAGAGGCTTTATGTCAGAAGCTGACTAAAGGAATGAGTGGTTTTATAGGACATGTTCTCAAGCATGTGGGTTGGTTTATTTGGTAATGGAGGAATGTCGCAGTGATAAAAAAGCCTGCAGAGAGAGAGAGGCCAGGCTTTGAATACAGTAAGCGAGATGAACTGACGTGTCGGTTACTGAAGTTTCTTACAGAAAAAGACACGAGCACAGGACAGACAACAACAAGTACAATCTTAATGTGTATCTTGGTTCCTTTTGTCCTACATGTACGTCTTTACAACGAGTTTTTGCTCTACAGTTCTTCTTTTTAATTGTCACATAAAATAGAATACGTCTATTTGTAGTGTGCACGTCTTAGTTTAATTGAGATATGTAATACATATGGCTGTTTTGTTAGCTTTCGTACATGTAATCGGAATCTGCATAGTTTACGTCGTTATAAGCATGTACGTAGATTACGTAATAAATACCCCCAAAACTATTTTTTCATAGACAGATTAAAGTCGTTGGGGTTCTTCGTATCATTACTTTCTTATGCACATGTAAAAAGTAAGAAACGTTTACTGCAATGTTTTCACTAATTCCAACTCATATTACCAGATGTAACCGCTAAACCGATAATGAAATATGTGAATGGAGATGTATATATATTTCCAGTATTGTTAAAACGAACTAACTGTAAAGACTAAGAGTCTTTATAGGATTATGTAAGGTGGATATTACACTCCTGGAAATTGAAATAAGAACACCGTGAATTCATTGTCCCAGGAAGGGGAAACTTTATTGACACATTCCTGGGGTCAGATACATCACATGATCACATTGACAGAACCACAGGCACATAGACACAGGCAACAGAGCATGCACAATGTCGGCACTAGTACAGTGTATATCCACCTTTCGCAGCAATGCAGGCTGCTATTCTCCCATGGAGACGATCGTAGAGATGCTGGATGTAGTCCTGTGGAACGGCTTGCCATGCCATTTCCACCTGGCGCCTCAGTTGGACCAGCGTTCGTGCTGGACGTGCAGACCGCGTGAGACGACGCTTCATCCAGTCCCAAACATGCTCAATGGGGGACAGATCCGGAGATCTTGCTGGCCAGGGTAGTTGACTTACACCTTCTAGAGCACGTTGGGTGGCACGGGATACATGCGGACGTGCATTGTCCTGTTGGAACAGCAAGTTCCCTTGCCGGTCTAGGAATGGTAGAACGATGGGTTCGATGACGGTTTGGATGTACCGTGCACTATTCAGTGTCCCCTCGACGATCACCAGTGGTGTACGGCCAGTGTAGGAGATCGCTCCCCACACCATGATGCCGGGTGTTGGCCCTGTGTGCCTCGGTCGTATGCAGTCCTGATTGTGACGCTCACCTGCACGGCGCCAAACACGCATACGACCATCATTGGCACCAAGGCAGAAGCGACTCTCATCGCTGAAGACGACACGTCTCCATTCGTCCCTCCATTCACGCCTGTCGCGACACCACTGGAGGCGGGCTGCACGATGTTGGGGCGTGAGCGGAAGACGGCCTAACGGTGTGCAGGACCGTAGCCCAGCTTCATGGAGACGGTTGCGAATGGTCCTCGCCGATACCCCAGGAGCAACAGTATCCCTAATTTGCTGGGAAGTGGCGGTGCGGTCCCCTACGGCACTGCATAGGACCCTACGGTCTTGGCGTGCATCCGTGCGTCGCTGCGGTCCGGTCCCAGATCGACGGGCACGTGCACCTTCCGCCGACCACCGGCGACAACATCGATGTACTGTGGAGACCTCACGCCCCGCGTGTTGAGCAATTCGGCGGTACGTCCACCCGGCCTCCCGCATGCCCACTATACGCCCTCGCTCAAAGTCCGTCAACTGCACATACGGTTCACGTCCACGCTGTCGCGGCATGCTACCAGTGTTAAAGACTGCGATGGAGCTCCGTATGCCACGGCAAACTGGCTGACACTGGCGGCGGCGGTGTACAAATGCTGCGCAGCTAGCGCCATTCGACGGCCAACACCGCGGTTCCTGGTGTGTCCGCTGTGCCGTGCGTGTGATCATTGCTTGTACAGCCCTTTCGCAGTGTCCGGAGCAAGTATGGTGGGTCTGACACACCGGTGTCAATGTGTTCTTTTTTCCATTTCCAGGAGTGTATATGGATACTATATTTGTTAGTTTCTTCGTAATGGTCATAGATATGGAACATCTACTTTAAAAGACAGGGTTTGGAACAATCAAGTTAATTTTCAATTTTTGAAAAACTGTTTTTCGTAAAAGATGTTTCTTCTCCACGACCTTACCTTAAAGTGGCTGATACATCACTAATGGTAATAAACAATCGTTGCTTAATTTAACAATGAATTCATCTTTAGATTACAAACTTTACTTCACTTCGTGGATGATTAAGGTACTAAACCAGGTTCAGATACTGCTACAAAAATAATCTGGAGAACAACTTTGGATGTTTCGGTAGGCTGTTAGCGAGTGATGCTGTTTACTTTAAGGAAGTTGTAACGCTAGAAAATTGTAGCGAAATGCAGTAAGACACAAAGAAGCTCAAAGTGATGGCGAGCAGACTTAACATATTTGGTAATTATTCCACATAAATTGGTGGAAAGGCCAAGTATGGTATTTAGACTGTTGCTATTGTTACTGCCGTATCAGTCCCAAGATTGATTTGACGCAGCTGTGCACGCTAGCTTATCCTGTGTGAGCCTCTTCGCTCTGAATAACTACTGCGACATGCACCCAGTTCAAGCTCCGTATGGTATTCTCCCTCTACAATTTTGAGCCCCTACGCTTAACTCCATGACCAAACTGACTGCTGAACACATGTGAACCGAAAGAGTCTTTGATAAGGAATTTGTTTTATGCAGTTCCGTTCTGGTTTCGATCGTTAACTGTAAGCAGATTGATTAAAACAGCAAGCGCAAATATATGTGTAAGAGCATCATGATTAGTTAGAACAGTATAATTGGTAACATTCATTCACATTGCCCGAGAAGTCTATAACAAGAAACTTACCTGTTTTATTAGTTTTAGTAAAATAAGCAAACAAAATTTATAGTCTTGGTTGGCATCGTTACAAAATAAAAAAATAACAAAAACATGACAAAACTGTGATGGACATTCATGGTCTGTGGTGCACGATCTTCGTTAGCACAATACGCTTACCGATGCAGTGAAAACATTTGATGGGGCGTCGCTGCCGTGTCCCTAACAGTAAACAGAGTTTACAATGGCTTGTTACAAAGCCACAGAGGGCACGTTTAAAACTCTAGATAAGCTAAATACAAAGAGTTAAAAGTGAGATTAAAATAGAGCGAGAGTGTAAAAGTGAATCCACCGTAAAAAGCTGAAAGCTGCATACCGACATACGAATAGAGTCACAACCACAACGATTCCACGAAAACACGGCGAAGAAAGAAGAAGCGCCCACGAGCAAGACTTTGGTGGTGCAGTGCCATGAACAAAAGACAGAATCAGAATATCGGGATGTGCAAGACCTACAACAGCTTATCACACAGTAAAAGATAGGTAATCACTGTAAATTGGTTTTCCACATTCAGAATTTTAGTTCAGTGTAGAGATGGTTTTCCTCCAGTAAGTTTAACAGGCGGACTCTTTTTGCAGTGTGGTTCAAATGGCTCTGAGCACTACGGGACTTAACATCTATGGTCATCAGTCCCTCGAACTTAGAACTACTTAAACCTAACTAACCTAAGGACATCACACAACACCCAGTCATCAAGAGGCAGAGAAAATCCCTGACTTTTTGTAGTGTGGTCGACTTACATGTTTTAATTTATGCTGATTACATAATGGTTGTGTCCAACAACATTGATGGATTCATAAAATGGTATGCATCACTTTCATGCCAATTTATGATGCCACATCTGTAGTGAATAACGTAGTATTAGTTTTGGTTCGTTGCTTTCAGATGATGGTGGTAAGTTTTCAGGACGTTAAGGGCAAATCTGAAAGAAAATCGCGAATACTTTAAGGATACTCAAGATGCACTTGGAATACGTAACCTATGTCAATATCGTCTGCGTCAAAAGTTTCTACACTCTCTGGAGAAAGCCACACAAAATTTCATACTAGAAGCTACTGTAACATCGCCCACCTCTAAAGGCTATTCACTTCAGGACATACAAGATTTATTTTTTGTCGTCCTAAATGACCATGAAACTGCTGTTGGCAACAGTATGTCTGCATGAAGAGTTAATAATAACGCGTCTAACGGCTCTTTTAATAAAATGAAGTGGTTCAATGTCGATAAGAAGCAAATTCTGCTCTAGTAATTTTCAACAGAGCACCCCGTGCCAAGCCAGGTGAAGTGGTGTAAGGCACAGACTCCAGTTCTTATGTTTTAAGACATAGCCTAGGGAAGTTTTCGAACATTTCAGCAAACAGACTCGCCTCAATTTTCAAATATAAATCGAAACACTACTCTAGTGGTTTACACATGAACACATTCCATACACCGTAACTGCTTTTGGCACTCACCTTTGTTATCATTTCTTGCGTCAATAAAATTTAACCGTCTCAATTAAGGTAAATTGAGGCGAGTCTGTTTGCTGAAATGTTCGAAAACTTCCCTAGGCTATGTCTTAAAACGTAAGAACTGGAGTCTGTGCCTTACACCACTTCACCTGGCTTGGCACGGGGTGCTCTGTTGAAAATTACTAGAGCAGAATTGGCTTCTTATCGACATTGAACCACTTCATTTTATTAAAAGAGCCGTTAGACCCGTTATTATTAACTCTTCATGCAGACATACTCATACGGAAAAAAACCGTTTTGACTGACTAAATGAAACTCGCAATCATCAGGAACATATGTCCACTTTTCTGGAGTTCATGTAATTTCAAGTATGAAGGTCACATTTAGACGGATAATGTTAAAAATTTCAGCTATTCGGTAAGTTAGAAATTTATGTTGTATTTGTTTCCTTGATTCATTACTACAGTACTCTTCGTAAATTGATATTTTTCCACATCTGATGGCAGTAGAGGAACGCAACCAACATTTAATTGACTTTGATCATTATAATCGTCGTTTATTCACATTTAGTAGCGATCAACAAAAGATTACCATAATTACTGAGATTGTGAAACAGAACTGCACTGCAAAGTGAGGCCTGTAGTCTGCTGGCATGTGCAGAATCTCGACATGCAACACTGGAGTGGCAGTAGTCTTTGACTCCAATATCATTTTTGCTAAATGTTTCTCCGCAAATAGGACAGGCATCCGGTAATCTAAATGATAATTTTTCTTTGGGACTTAAATTCATGTTTTTATCTTGCGCTGAACTAATTAACACTCTCAGCTGTTCAGTGAAACATTTTATGCAATGGATGCTCCTTTACAATTTAAACTCAGATAATTTGTCATCGTAGGTGTTGTGTATGAAACAGGTTATGCTGAACAAATGGTTCAAATGGCTCTGAGCACTATGGGACTTAACTTCCGAGGTCATCAGTCCCCTAGAACTTAGAACTACTTAAACCTTACTAACCTAAGGACATCACACACATCCATGCCCAAAGCAGGATTCCAACCTGCGAACATAGTGGTCGACTGTAGCGCCTAGAACCGCCCGGCCACCTTGGCCGGCTATGCTCAACAGTGAATGGAAATATACTAAATGGTGTACGAACCTAAGGCACAGCTACGACCCGAAGTAGACACTATATCTAACATGCATTGTGTATCAGCATAAATTACAAAAGACAGCTTCAATTTGTTCTTAAAGTAGTTGAATTTTACATATTTTATTCTGCCACTAGGCATTTTGCTGTTGACTTTATGAAAGTGTGTACAGTCAAACGATTTGCATGTAATTTTTCTTTAGAATGAAAATGGGACAGACAACATTCACATACTACAATCAACAATGAGAATAAGTAAGGTTTCTATGTGTAACCATCTGCTTTCCTGATTGTTCATCTATAATTGTCAGCTTGACACTTCTCTAATGCAAATTCACTAATAGTATTATAGTAATACTATTAGTCTCAAAGTTGACAACGTCCACGACGTTCAGGCAACTGAGACATGTCCATCTGTGTTCGGTCTATGACCGCTGCTCAGATCGAGTTTTAGATTATAGCTGCTGTAGTACGTTGGGTTGACTGCTGCTCCCTCTCCTCGCTCCCAACAGCTTGACGATTCTGCAGCATTGAATGAATGGCACTGTCGAGTCACGAGCGTCAACATTAGGTAAGTTTGGGAAAGACAGCATAGTTGTATTCATACATACAAAAAAAAAGCTTCCGCCACTGTGGGAAGGGAAGAGGTGTGGTAACGAGACTAGACTGGAACAGTCAAAAGTGATGAAACTCAGAATAAGGAAAAAGGATAGAAAATGCCTGAATTGTGATGCAACAGAATCAGAATGGAAGGAGCAGGACAAGAAATGAAATAATTTGAAACACACTTCAGATCAGCACTTAAAAGAAACTCTGGAGAGAAACAAGCTGAAATGATTTGCCTATATAAAAGAATGGGAAGAGAAAGACTACCAAGAAGAAGTCTGGAATGGATGCCTCTGGAAGAAGACGAATTGGAACAAAATGTAGAGACCAGGAGAAGTATGTTGTGAATCAAAGAGGACTCCAGTGGAAGGAAGTGCTGAAAACAAGCTGCGAGGAAAAGAGAAGATTGCGAAAGGTTATGTGAACATGAGAATAAAACTTTCAGAAAGAAGAAGAATCGGTAGGTGAAACCCGTCAGGTTGTTAGTAGCAACATTTAATTAAGACTTACATTTTTTTTCTACTCGTGTCCGAAGAAAATGTTGAACTTGGATGATGTCTCTGACAGTCCAGAAACGATAACATTGAAGCGCAAGCAGAAACCACGCTTTTATGACCAGTTCATGCCGACAGTTTCCGAATGGTTCCAACTAGTTCTGACTAGTTCTGAGTTGTAACTTGTTCAAACTTGTTCCAACAAACAAAAGCGAATAGTCAGCAAGTTGTGACAACGCCTATCTTGTTGACATCTGCTTTCGATGAATCATCACATTTCGTTCAATGAACCTGAATGCACATGTTCCTCCACACTGCAGAGAGTAGGAAACATAATTTCTAACGAAGATGTCTTCTCAACGCATTCAACAAACCGCTAATGCAACCTATAATGCAGGTGTCACCTGTTCACCTCAAACTGCATTCTTATACTGACTGTTTTTATGGCAGTAGCTATAATTTTGCTACGAAAATAACTGACACTAGTTGCGTGCGACACAACAGGTGGTAAGCAAGTCCTGTGAGCTTTGATAACTGGTGCATATCGCATGTCACTCTCTGTTAGCCCGCTCGTCTACTTTCTGCCCACAGCGTTTCTCGTCGCCTTCAAGGCGTCTGGCGCTGAGTGCATTCAGTTTCCTGTAACTTAAATGGTAGCAAAACGTTAAAGCCATTTACAGAGTTTCAAAACTAATGCACGCAAAAGTGCTGAATTTTTAAGAGGGGACGTACGCAAAAGCGACCAAAAGTGTAAAAAACATTTTAATGGATCTTGATTTCCTACATTGTACTGAAATTTCAGATCCTGAATGCTACAGTCCAGTTGCACTCCTAAGTGTGATAAAAATAATAATAATCAAACAAAGCTTGCACAGGGCCACGCTCCATTGTTATTCTGAAATTCCTGCGGTGTCTTCTTCCATTTCTGTGAAGCCCTGTTGCGGGGAATATTTCGGTACTTAGCAGATCCAGAACATACAAAAAAGTGTGTGCACGGAAAAACTCAAAATCCTAATGAAACTTACAACTCTCTGATAGGAAAACAATACCCCAAGACAACCCCAGACCTCGGACTCTGCAGACGCTAGAATTTGATCCAGGAGCTTACTGTTGATATCGAAGGAAATCGATAACAGGAGAATTTTGCAGCTGACGTTATTGTTACCTAGTTTGAAAATCAGATTAACCTAAGAGGACAAGGAAAGGAAAGGCTATTTTGGGATGAACAGAAGAATGCATGTTGTTTACTCTAGTTCACCCACATAATGTAAGGTATAATACAAACACTGTCAAATCTCTGATTCAGGTTTCCCGAAACTTAAATTTTCGCAGCTTTATGTATCTTTTCCTCACAAACCACTGACATTATACAGCTTAAATTTCGCATGCAGTTAGTCAGTATTACAGTTAAAGATTCTATGGAAGGAATCATCAACAACTGTAAGAAATTTACGTATTAGAAAAGCACTGAACTTGATTTTTTGTTCACAGAAATTTGGAGACTGTAATAATCTGGCAAAAGAAGATACCAATTCGCTGTTCAAAAGATAATTGTAATAACGGTATATCAAACTTTGTACAAAAAGACATAATTTCCGTCCTCAAAGGTTTTTCATAGAAGGAACATTGGTACTCGCCTTAGTGAAAAGATTTCTAGTTGTTTAGAAATGAAAACGCACAAGTTCGGAAAACACGATAATGTATCAGTATAACATTAATTTACAATTATGACAAATTTAGTTGCATAGCCATAGAAGCTTCGGACATTATAAAGCATCTTTTCAAAGTATTGCGACTTCGCATATGTCCCCCCTTAAGGCAGATATTTTGAAAAATAGTACAGTGTTTTATTTTTGCAAAAGCTTGAAACGCTGCGCTAGATGTTGAGAATATCACAGCAGGGGAAATCGTGACGAACAGGTTTTGGTTTTATGTAACCCATTGCATTTTTATCATACTACGTGCCAAATAAACACAAAAACAATAAGACTTTTCTTATCCAATAGAACTGACTTTCACAACAATTTGTATTCTTATTTGTGATTTTATTATACAGCTGTTATAAAACCTATATCATCTTTCACTTTCAAATATTTGATGCTTTTCGTGGAATAATATTAGTAAGAATATCGTCCTAGTACTCATGGATCGTTCACGTTTTGTCACGAAAAGTCCTTTAACACAACATGAGTGAGTGTAATGAGAATATGTCAGCAGTCCGTGTCATCAGATGACGTCAACCCTCTCCCCAGCAACGTTAATGTAAAACCATCTTTCCAAGAAGTTTAGACATTCTGTTGATGGTCTGTGTGAATGCCGGCATGTGAAATGACTTGTGGAACTTTTCGACATTGCAAACCTTTACCGTTCCGATGCGTTATCTGTCAGTGTGATTGGAAAATCCACAAATTGAAATTAATTATGGAACCTTCTGACGTTCCAGTCCCTTCCATTTCGTTATTGGGTGTGGCAGGGATGGTCAGCTCACTCGGTGGTCACGATTATTCTTGGAGGGGAGGGGAATGGTGATCATTGCACAGGGTGACCATTTTCCCATTCAGTGCTCTCATATCGCATTCAGTAGGGTATCTCAGAGGAACTGATCTGCAATTAAACGTCAAAACAAAATATTGTGTAAATTGTAGCAGTTTATAAGGAAACGACTTTTGCATGTGTTTTGTTATATGTATTCATCCAGACGCGTTTTATATTTTAATATGACTTCAGTGGCTGCCTGGAATATCGCACGATTTTTTTTTATATTTCAAAACAGTTCACGAAAATATTTAATAATAAAATGAAGAAGTGCTTACAGTGAAACGTCTGAATCATTGTTAGAAGACCATACGTTTTTCCCTCGTGGTCTACACATTTTTGTGTAGTTACTGCAATTTCATCAAATCTCATAAATACGAAAAAAAAATCTGGTATGTTATATTTCACTAAAAGGGATTTGTGACCTCTGTTGGCTCGTTTCATTTTGTTTTTATCGTTATTACACTGAAAATATCTGCAGATGACGAGGGTATGCACTATGCATCTGGCTGATGAAAAGAGTAATACATACTCTATTGAACTCCTTCAAATTTGAGTTGTCTTTCGAGCTGGGTGTGTTTGTTGTACATTAACAGTGATACGCAGAGAGAAGGATAGGGTTACTAAAGAAGAGTTGATCGATACTCATGCGTTGACTGCATTCGGAGGAAGAAGGTGCAATGCCAGTGTGATGTTCTGTTCCTGCACCGGCAGCATGAGTCATCATTGTGGTTTAGACAACTTTGACCTGTATCACAATTCCTTCAAACAAGACGAACAAGAAACTTTTATGAAGTTGTGAGCTAGGAGATGAGGCACTGGTGGAAGTATGGAGCACGTATTGGGAGTGTTTCTTGGATAGCTCAGTGGTTAGGGAACTTGCACACGGAAAGCGAAGGTCTCAGGTTCGAGTACCAGTCTAGCACAGTTTTAATCTACCAGGAAGTGTCAGATCAGTGCAGTCTCCACTATAGACTAAGAATTTCATTCTGAAGTTTGAACATGGTATGAGACATATATTGAGTGATATTGTTAACCCTGGTATGCTTTTAATGCGTTCCTCGAAATATGTGGACGAGTGTGGAATGAAAACTCATGGCCGGCCGGAGTGGCCGAGCGGTTCTAGGCGCTTCAGTCTGGAACAACGCGACCACTACTGTCGCAGGTTCGAATCCTGCCTCGGGTATCGATGTGTGATATACTTAGGTTAGTTCGGTTAAAGTTGTTCTAAGTTCTAGGGGACTGATGACCTCAGCTGCTAAGTCCCATAGTGCTCAGAGCCATTTGAACCATTTTTTAACCAATGAGCAGAAGGTGAAACATGCAGCGAGAGGAATATTTTTGTGTGGACGCCAGTACAGGCAGACACAGATGCCGCACCCTAGGAGGCACTAAATAAAGCTCTTAAGGGGGCGCGTCTCACAACGAGAGCCAGCGACCAGAGAGGTGACGCATACTGCAGGGCGAGTAACGGGCCACCAGAAGTAGGGCAGAAAGAAGCTTTAGAAAACTGCGTTTAGGCATTCCAAATGGGTACGAACAAAACCAGTGATGTATTCGATCACGTGAACTGCAAGTGGTAGACATGTGATAGACACGTGTAACATTTTAGGCGTCTGGCGCAGGCAGAAATTGTCCGATTGGCGGAAATGCACTGGGAAAGAGTGAAGTGCCGAGATTTCGACGCAGTTTAGTGGTAGGACCGCTGCGATTGGTATAGAGAGTTTCCACAAAATAGGAGGAACGCTCCTATTGGTCCAAAAAAGCCGTGATGTGGAGAACAAAAAAAGTCAGGTCGGGAAACAGTTCGGCTATGAGAAAGACAAGACGGAAATTTTAGAGGACTCTTCTCTGAACTGGCATCGAGTGCAAAACGCAGTGCATAACGCTCTGTAAGACGCAGAGGAGAAATTTGTGTGAACACTGCGTTCACAGTGACTGACCTCCAGCTAGGAATTAGCTGTAGCGTCACTGAGCTCCAACTCTGGAGAAACAAACCGGCCAGTTAGTTAAGTGTTTTTGCGAGAACTGAGAGGGCATTTTAATATGCATGCTGCTCCAGCCATCTGAGTGTATATCGCCATAGTCTGTTTTCTCGCACATCGAATAACATAGGGAGGTTTGCTGCTGGAAAATCCAGCAAAGGTTTAATTAGTTTCATAGGAATTTCAGACGGCGAGAGCAGCCAGGCAGATGACTGCACATCGCAGCTAAGGTAAACTTGTTGGTTCACCTGCTTGCGTGCACGAACACTCGAGCGACCTTCGGTAACCTTTTGCTCAACTTATCACAAAACTAACCATCCTCCGTAGACTTGACTGTCATACTAAAATTACAACCGAACTTTGAACCGGGATCAGATGATTTATCGTAGAACTGGCCACCATCACAACGTAATTGTAAGATTAATTTTGTAAATAAACTTCTAGTTAAAATTTAATATGGTTGTATTCAGGATTATTTAACTTTCTGATAGTTACAATTTAATACTGTTGCGTTTACGGTTAGTTCACTTTCAGAGGCCGAGACGCATCATTTTGAAAACTGTCTTAACATTATCGCATTGCAAACTGTGTAAAAGCGTGTATTTCCCTGACAAAACTGCAATATTAAACAATGTCATTACAGCTTACACAGTTATTTTCAGTCATAGAATAAGAAACAACCTAACCATGACCTTACAGCTGTCTATTAGCATACAAAACTAAGAAAACAAACAATATGGCACTAATCCAATGAATGCAACATATAATTAAACTGTCATACCAAATTTGGTGTTCGTAAATTTAATCGTATGTCGGATCTCAATTTCTTTTTAAGAGAGTGACGAATTCGTAATAACTCTCCAACTTTTGCCTGTAAGCTCAGGAAATAATTGCTTGGAGGCTATTCCTGCAGGATACATCAAGCCATAATGAAAATGATGGGTCATCACAGAACGTAATTTTTCCCCACTGTAAAGCTGATTGATAGCTTCTTCATTTTTCTGCAAGTGTACAACCTCCTCTTTAAGAAGAACCATGTCTTATCGTAGATCGCCAGCAGCTGGGCCATGAAATCGGTCACCCCACCGCTGACATGACGAGGTCTTTCGCAGTAGGCAAGGTCTTGCACATAAATTTTCTCTTCCCCCCCCCCCCCCCCCCCCCTCCACACATTCATACTAAACATGGCACATACATACTGATTGTATGTTTTGTAATTTCGTTTAATTTCCCGCCAGAGTGGAGTCATACAAAACAGTCATGATTGTGACGACATGATTATGACATCATTGACAAGAGGGGGCGTGGCTTGTGACTTAAGTCGTAATGTGTGATCCGATACCGCGTTTTGTAAAGTGGACACCATCTTGGGTTGTGAGTGGTCTAGTGTAATGGCTCTGAGCACTATGGGACTCAACTGCTGAGGTCATTAGTCCCCTAGAACTTAGAACTAGTTAAACCTAACTAACCTAAGGACATCACAAACATCCATGCCCGAGGCAGGATTCGAACCTGCGACCGTAGCGGTCTTGCGGTTCCAGACTGCAGCGCCTTTAACCGCACGGCCACTTCGGCCGGCATGGTGGTCTAGTGTAGTTACATATTATGTTTAGGTGCAAACTGAGCTGGACCCAATATTGCTACATTACGTTAATAATCAGAATTTGCTCAAAACAAAATGCATATAATGATCAGTGGAGAGTATTAGATATAATGCGAGTATTAGATATAATACGTGAACTAAATTTGCACTCATCTAAGTGTTTATAGCTTTGCCTGTCACGTTAGAACCAGTCGTCATTGCTGCTAGTTGCAGAAAAACTAAAAAGATCCATCAACCAGGAGGCACATGAAGTGGTGCAGATGGGCCTTTTCTCACCAGCAGTAACAATGGGCGCGGTCTTTGTACTCTCGAAGGCCGGGGTTAAATCCCTTTTCACCTACCAGCAGACAGGTTTCCCATGTCCTCAATTATTTGCTGGATATATTCCGAACTTTGTCTTCCTCTACAGTTTTTGCCCTCTAAAGCTCTATCTAGCACCATGGAAGTCATTCTCTGATGTGCTAACAGATGTAATATCACCCTGTCCCTTCTCCTTGTCAGTATTTTCCACATATTGCTTTCCTCTCTGATTCTGCACAGAACCTCCTTACAGGTCCATATAATTTTCAACATTCGTCTGTAGAACATCTTCTGTCCCGATTTTCCCTCATTCCATGTTTCACTACCATACAATGCTGTGCTCCAAACGTACGTTCTCAGAAATCTTCCTTAAATTAAGGCCTGTGTTCGATTCTAGAATACTTCCCTTGGCCAAGAATGCCCTTTTTACAGTGTCTTTGATGTCTTCCTTGTTCAACCCGTCATTGACTGTTTTGCTGCCAGATAGGAGAATTTCTTAACTTCATCTATTTCGTGACAATCTAACTTGACGTTAAGTTTCTCGCTGTTCTCATTTCTGATACTTCTCATTACTTTCGTCCTTCTTCGATTTACTCTCAGTCCACATTCTGTACTCGTTACACTGTTCATTCCATTCAACAGATCATGAAGTTCTTCCTCACTTTCGCTAGGGCCAGCGGATCGTATAATTCATATCCTTTCAGCTAGAATTTTAATTCCACTTTTGTGATTTCCACCATTGGTTATTCGATGTACAGATTGAACGGTAGGGGTGAAAGACTACATTCCTGCCTTACATCCTTCTTAATCCGAGCACTTTGTTCGTGGTCGTCCACTTCTATTATTTCACATATTGTATATTATTCGTATCTCCCCATAGCTTAGCCCTATTTTTCTGAGAACTTGGGACATCTTGCATCATTTACATTATCGAATTCCTTTTCCAGGTTGACAAATCCTGTGAATGAGTCTTGATTTTTCGTTACTCTTGCTTCCATTAACTTTCGCAGCGTCAGAATTGCCTCCCAGGTGCCTTTTCCTTTCCTAAAGCAAATCTGATCATTTTCTTTTCTATTCATCTGTTTATTATTCTTGTCAGCAACTTCGATGCATGAGCTGTTAAGCTTATTGTGCGATAATTCTCGCACTCGTCAGCCCTTGCAGTCTACGGAATTGTGTTGATGATGTTTTTCCGAAAGTCAGACGGTATGTCACCATACTCATTAATTCTAAACACCAACGCGCATAGTTGTTTTGTTGTCACTTCCCCCGATGATTTTAGAAATTGTGATGGAATGTTATCTATCCCATCTGCCTTATTTGCTTTTAAATCCTCCTAATCCCTCTTAAATTCTGATTCTAATACTGACAGCTATCAACCTGAAGATGAAAATCAATTACAGCCGGCATCCTATGAACGGCACGTGTCAAGGCATCACGATCCTTCCTCCTGACTGACAGATCAAGGCAGAGAGTGCAGCCAGTCTTTTCCACACGAAAGCGGACAGTATCTAGAGTTGTGTGTATCTTGTATCACATCTTCTCAGCAATTTGTTACTCTCTTTTTTTCCATTTTCTCTTCTTTGCGGAAACTTTACTTGTCCAGCCAATGTTAAGGAAGAATGTGTACATTTATTTATTGTTTCCTTGATGCAGTTCGTCCCCTCCTCTTCTTCTACCTGTGTGTGTCTACTGCTATGTAACTCAGAGGACACGAATATTTTGAAGCACACCCTTCCGTAGTCAGATTGTGCCGTAGTGCCAACATAGCTCTCCAACTGCTTGCGCTGGAACCAGAGACACAGGAAGTGAGTACACCGCCAAGGCGCAAGGTGCCGGTATTAGCAACAGGAGGAGCCGCTTCCTTCCTGCATCAGCTGCCTGGGGTACAGGCGCACTGCAGACAAAGCTTTTCGCTCACTGTCCCATCACGTTTGGTGAGTAATGGCCGTGTCTGTATTGCTCTGCTCTTAGGTCACGAACAAAGTGTTCTGTAACATTATCTCGACTTGGTATTTCAATTATTTCAGATCGGTTGTTCATCGTGAAAACGCGTATTATTCGTGTATAGCGATTATTGGGCATTATTAATTGATATGACTGAAGGTTACTCGTACAGCATGGTTTATTCCAAGAAGTTGTGAGCCTGGGGTTGATCTGAGATTCTGTTATTCTGCGCAACGGATGAATCTGAATGTACCCTTTACCCTGTGGCTGCAAGATGCAATTTCTACCCCCACACTACTATAGAAGCCAGACAGGCGCTCCTAACATTCTAAAGAGAAAAGCCTGAAAAACTTTCAGCAATAAATATCTTCTGGAGTCGTCCGCTGTAAGGAAATGACACAAAAATTCACAAAATTTCTTACCTAACTAGTGGGATACTTGGGTACTGGAGTAGTGCTAGTTAGTATAAGAAAAACATGAAACTAACGAAAGTTATTATTTATTTTGCAAAAGTTCTGAGAAATCACAATGGCACTTTTAGTTATGAATTGAACAAGTTATATCCTGGTTCTTTTCGGAATGTGAAGTTGCCTCTCAAGGATAGGATTCGCTAATGAAATTTCTATACAAAGTTTAAGGTGGTTGTTGACTTGGCAGAATGGCTGAGAGGCGCCCCTACTCAACTTGAATAATTATCCTTTAGAATGTTGCTAGGTACGGTCGAGGCTGTCGTGTGTGAAATGCAGTGAAGTGTACTGTTGTGGAGGAAATATGTGGCTCGCAATAGCTGTAGTGCACAATACTGTAAGCTGCGATGACTGCTGTCTGCACTGCTCGCTGCTGACAAATAAGATAACTCTCGTTCTATCTGGATTTACCTTCGCCAATCAAACTCTCCCTACACCTTGATGAAGTCAAGGATTCCTATTCGCCCCTAATCTTACTATTGGCCTGGTACACAGGTCAGATAACCACTCAAAGATTCGCTCGCAGGCGTTTAACTATAACTCTGTCTGTTCACACCACACAATAAGTGTGTCGGCCAACACAGTGAACAACGCTTAATCGCAAGGACTCAATATAGTCGCCCTTCGATTTGCTCTCGACAAAGGTGCTCTCCCAGTGAAGTACTGAGGAGACACTTGTTCCTCGCTCCAAAAGCGACAACGGAACGGTGCCTCTTCACGCCAGACGTGAAGGGGTATATCTTTCGGTCTCTTCCATTACTCCTTCAGCTCAAGGCGTCAGAAGTATCATCTGCCAATCAGCATTGCTCTTCTAAAACGGGAGAATGACGTTTCGTTTAAGGTGACCAACACGGAAACCTGTAGCATTGGCGTTTGGCGTTTGCTGTCTCCCTGTGAAAATCTCTGAAACTGCGTGCTATGTGTAAAGAATGCGTAGGCTGGCCGCTCCCACACAATGTAGTGGAATTTGCTTTTAAGCCAAACACGGGGTCGTTCCCCCTTCTCACTCGGCCCACGCTGTCCGCCCCACGTGCCGTCACCGTCCGACATAGGCTGGGTCGTCCTCTGAAGGGACCGGCGTCCCGTTGTGTGGTTTCTCTCCCGAACTAAAAGCTCTTGTGACCGTCGTGTACGGAATGTATGTGTGTACGACAGCCTCGAGTATTTAAACCACGGTGCACTTACTTGTTATTTGCATATCATTTACATGAATTCATAAAACATTGACTTTATCTTATCGAGTTTGGGTTCGAATGAAGCGTCTTGATGTGCGGAATATGACTGTGAGGGCGGAATATGTAAGCCATGAAGGTCAGGAGACCACAACGTCTTACAAAGTGACCGTTGAGACTGGTGTCTTTGGGAGAATCTGTAGTGTGGAGAGATCCTACATTCCTCTTATCTGGGTATATATACCACTTACTCCAGTGGTGTGTATGTGCGGGGGGGGGGGGGGGGTTTCTGCGTCGGAATCAACGCCCAAAGGAAGGGGATAGTTCCATTTCATTAACGACCTGTATTTCTCTTCGTAAGACCTGTTCGCGTCGATTCTGAGTGGTGGTGTGTCTGAAATATTTTACTTGCCAGCCCATAAGACACCGGCGTGATTTCAATGCTGTGCGTTGCTACTCTGATCTCCATCGTAGAGGCGTCAAACAAAGAAGGTGAAATGTCAGTAAGAGGGGTGTGGCGATGATCTCATCGTGTGACACGTCGACGGTGGCGATGGACAGAATTTCTGTGAAATGTGATAGCCAGTGTGATATTATTAACTCGTCTTACAAGTCACCTGAACTCCTGAGCTTTGCTCTTGTTTTCGCAAGTGTCGACATGTTGCTGTCTGAAGCGTCGCCGAACCCGAGAATAACGGCGGAGGGCGCCGTGCTTTGGCATCTTTATAGAGAGAGTTTGTAGGCGCCATTGAGCTAAATATCAAGCTCCTACATCGTAATGGGAGGCAATTACTGTGTGATCCTTTAATTATGCTGCGTGCTGCGGTTTAATCATGTTAATTGCACTAATCCTTTCTCTCCGTTTTCAAAGAAACCATGAGTCGCATACTACATCGTCACAGCTTTCTGTTATAGATTCCAGAACACATTTCTTGAAATCTTCCATAAATGTATTGTGGTAGGGAGCTGTTATGGAGCGGTAAGGTGCTGAACCGAAATTAAATAGTTCAGTGTTGCAAAATGTTTTTTACACTCAGTTTCAAAACGCAATGAAGAAATGATGGCATCTAGTAAGATGATAGCTTTAAGGGGACCACACCGTGGTTCAGGTCGAAAAAAATCGATTTTCGGTTTTCATCATATTTCGGTATATTAAGATTTCATTGAAGTACTCCGAAAAGGATTTTGCTGAAAAAACTTTTTTTCGGACCTTTAAAGAGCATTTTCCTACCACGTGTGTTTATGTGCCACTCCCACTTTTCTGTCACCCACTGTCAACCCAGCTACTGTCAACTTAAGCCGTATGGAGATGCCATTGTTAGCGAAATAGAATGTGTAGGCCATGTTCAAAAACGTTTGGGAACAAGGCTGAGAAAACTAACTGTTGATATGAGAGGAAAAAAATTAGAAGATGGAAAATGTTTGACCGGACAGGGTCGGTTAACTAAAACTGGAATAGAAAACTTGCAGGTTTAAGGCCATATTCTTCCACAATTCCTCTACTGATGATAAACCATGTCATGAAGTGTGTCCATCACGAGAAAATTCGTGGTGCAAATACAATAGGGCTCAGGCAACTGGAGAATCTTTTTCTCACCAGCATTCTATTCCTGCTGCTGTTATTACAGCAATTAAACCTAATTTTAGAGATTTGGCTCATCCTGACCTTCTAAGGAAGGGCAGACACAGAAAACAAATGAATTTTTCAACAGCATAATTTGGAACCGCCTTCCTAAAACTGTATTTGTCGGCATGCATACACTGAAACTAGGAATTTATGATGCTGTTATTACATGCAGTTGTGGTAATATTGGAAAGTGTTGGGTGCTGAAAAAGCTGGGAATTTATCGTTGTGAAAATATGATCACTCGGCTGCAGCATTGCGATAAAATGAGGATAGCCGATGCAGACACGTCTGCATCTAATATATCGAAGAAAGCAAGACAAACATTCAGGAAGGTGAAAAAGAAGCTGGAACACCAGCCAGAGGCCAAAAAAGGGCCACGATATGTAGCAGGACAATTTTAATTAACTGTAAGTAACAAATTTCAAATTTTTTTTCTTTAAAGTCAATTTACCGCAAACTAAAATTTTCACCACACATGCCCCATTATCCAGAAACTATCATAGATAAATGAATGAAATTTTCAGACACTCTGCGTAACATAAAAAGCCACCTCTGGTACTACATTCATTAATATTCTCCCATTAGGTCACAAAAAACTTTTTCTGCAGAAAAACTTAATATTTTTTGTTAATAAGTTTAAAAAAGTATTTCGTAAAAACTAGAAAACGGACAAAGTAGATTTTAGTACAGTTGACTCTACAAGCATCATGTAACATACTGTAAAAATATTAAAGTCCTGTATCAAATACTTTTTTTTTCAGAAATGGGTTAGATAGGCAGGGTGTGATCCCCTTAAACGTTTACAAAAAATGACCAAACGATATTCAAAAGCATTGAACATTCAAGTTATTCTCTTAATAAAGTAAAATCTTTGACACTCAATTCTGAATCAAGATAAATTCTGAGAAAGTGAATTTTAAAAGATCTATTTAGTGTGGCCAGCCACAGAAAGAATTTAAGGCCACAGCATCGAAAACTAATGAACCACAAACAGAACCTGAAATTCACTTAAAACTAAAATTTGCTTCTATATAGCCAATCTCAGTTAACTGTAACTGTAGTCGTGTAAAAGTTCTGGATTTTGCAACTTTTCGTAAAAGCCTGAACTAGTAATAATAGAAGCAATGTAACAAATTCCAATTTTTACATTTGGCGTAGAACTTAGTAACGTACTTTGAGAGTAGCTTACCATAATTTATACAGCCTGAAACAAATGTTTGACTCTCGAAGCCTAGTGATAATGCTTAAAGATAATATCAAGACTCAAGCTTGGAACACACAGAAAGTAATTAATGTTCAGAATAACTTAATTACAACTGAGGTAACTCTAAACAGTGTAAATGAAGTAAACAACAAATTGGTCAACTTATTCGTCGTCATGCGAGCTGCCACTTCCTATGGCTCAGGCTGAATTTGCTAAATTTTGAACAATGGGAAACAAGTATATATCAAATTCTCGTAACATAAAGCGATTACCACAAGCACCTAAGCATATACAAAAGCATTCAAGGCATACCACCTACAAGTTTAAAACAGAGTCTCTAGTTATCCGTGCTTCTTGAAATTTAAATTTATACTTTTTTTTAGTCATCAGTCGTCTTTTGACGGCCCGCCACGAATTTATCTCCTGTGCCAACCTCTTCATCTCACAGTAGCACTTTCAACAGACGTCCTCAATTAATTGCTGTATGTATTCCAATCTCTCTCTGTCTTCCTCTACAGTTTTTGCCCTCTATAGCTCCCTCGAGCACCATGGAAGTCATTCGCTGTTGGCTTAACAGATCTACTATCACCCTGTCCCTTCTCCCTGTCAGTGTTTACCACATATTCCTTTCCGATTCTGCGTAGAACCTCCTCATTCCTTACCTTATCAGTCCACCTAATTTTCAGCATTCGTCTGTGGCACCACATCTCAAATGGTTCAGTTCTCTTCTCTTCCGGTTTTCCCACAGTCCATGTTTCACTACCGTACAGTGCTATGCTCCAAAGAGAGAGGAAGGCGCGGCGAGATCGACAAGGACGGCTGGAGGCAAATATTTGTGGCGCAGGACTCAAACACACTGGCGATAATACTTCACAGAGGATTTCCTATCGCAACACCATCTCTATGTTTTTCGAACTGACCATTGATCAAAAACTAAGCGGAAATCAACACATTATGCATTGTTACATATGTGACTAGCAGGGGAAAGAAAATCAAGGCAGTATGTGATGTTACATTACAGACGACTTCCATTAATCGGGACTTCAATATGTTCACTTGAAATATTTTATAACATATTCTGTGGCGACTTTATTACGATAACTTATGAATAATGTATATTTTACTAACAATATAACATTTCCTTGATTATTTCCAGAAGTCGTCACAAAAATGCGAAATGTCTGTTGGATGACGAAAATAAAAATTTTATTTACACCAGATCCACCAGATACAAGGATAATTGGGGCATTTAGGCACGTCACAGTAATTACTAGTAGTATTTAGACAGAAATGGAATGGAGTAAGAAACGGTCGTGGCCATTATTCTGCATATTGTGCTGAGTACCGGGCATAATTGATCGAATTTGTGAAACCTGTTGATGCAAACGGACATTGCACAAATTACTGAACCTTAACAATACTCTTACGCTAGTAAAAATCTGAAATAACAAAGACTTCCAGAAATTATGATGTTCAACAGTTCTCTGAAAAACGCCTATTGATGTTGAAAAATTTCTTTATTGAGAGACTGAACCTTTTTATTCTCCTCCTCAAGACGGATGTGATATTAAGTCCAGGCCAAGAGACCAAAAAAAGCTATGTATTTATGTATTATTTGCAGCAACTAGTAAACAAACCTTTCGGATGTAATATTAAAAATTCTCTTCCATTTTTCCAGATTTTGCTACGTCGGTTATCAGATTTTTACAACTAAACAGTAGCTTTTTTTTTTTTTTTTAATGTTTGATCCTGATTTGCCTCAAGGCTCCTTAAAACAGGTATAAAGCTACAGAAAACAGTAATCAACAGTTATTTATCACTGATATTGTTGTATACCATTCATAGATTGCAAAGGTGACTTGGTCTTTGTTCGGTCGAAATGATAAAGCGCTGCTTGCATGCACTTCTTACACAGTACCTTACTAGTTGGCTTTAAAAATAGCATAGCATTAAGGTTCATCTTTCCGTCAGCTACGAATTTCTCTGTAGAATTTTCTATCGGTAACATCTCCTCCACATTATTATTGGAAGTGAACTTCGTTATTTTTGGACTTGTTTTTGTATATAATTTACTGAAATTGTTTTACCTAGCAGAAGAAACGTGGAAATCAGTAATGTTAATTTCACTTGCAATTCAGAGGGCCAGATCTCGTAAATCTGTCAGTAACGCTGTATTGACTCACACAATCATTTCTAAAGATTTGAATAGTTTTTCTTTCACAATTTTTCGAGTTACATTTTGGCGTGTATTTCATACTTTTCGTAAATCTTCGTTCCATTTACACGGTTCACGTTCAGATTTTACGAAATCAGATTGACTTTGCCTTCTGCTTAAGTGTTTTCTCTGTCTTTCCTTTAACCAAAAACTTTACAGCCTTTTCTCTTAAACTGAAAGCTATTACTGTGCATTAATTCTTTGGGCTACAAAGGTACTGTGCTTTTGCCCTGGACTTTAATTAACAGAACAATCATTGTTCGAACCAAAATTCATGGAATCTTCAGTTATTTCATTTTTCTTCTAATGTTTCCACAACTTCTAACGAAATGTCGTCGTAATTCTAACAAATGTCTAAGAAATTTACTAATAAGTAAAATACATGTATGTCTTCAGGAGAAGTAAATGATTTTGACTGCGTTTTCATCAAATTTCATTTTTGCATAGGTTGAAACATTATTTGAATTCCTCGTTACCGTGAAAATGCAGAATCTGCGCAATGACAAATGCTATTAGCTAGCATATGCGAAGAAAACACAAAGAAATTTAAATCAGTTTTATATTCATTGTTAACACTTAAGCGATACCGTAAAGGCAACTGCAAACTTTTATGGATATTAAATGAGTTGTAAATTCCAGCGAATAGTATCTAACTACTGTGTCAGAAGCAGTATCAACGGAAACGGAAATTCGCTTTACATATTACAATCGAGTTTCGCCCTGTCGTTTATTTCCCGATTTGCCGTTAAACAATGACATGCACCTATCAATTTGCGCATGCGCTGTCCGGCACAGCTATGGCAGGGATGTACATTCCTTCAGCCACCTTATGAGCTACGACTCCGATAATTTGCCACATATTTTTAAAAATACCTGCAGTGAGTTTTCTATGGTAAAATTTTGACATTGTGTTTGTTTCTCCCTCTATAAATAAATTTCAGAACAAGTTTATACATGTGGGACTGCACAGTTCCTTTGTCAGTTACAATTAATGCGCGAATGGTGGGTCCGCAAGGTATTGAGAAACAGAATGTAAAAGGGGTCCAGAGATAGTTACTTAATCGACTTTGGATGATGTGGCAGAAATAACTGCGGTACTCATCATATTAAGAAAAGGTTAGGCATGCAAGAAAATTAATACGTACACTGGGCAAATTAAAGAGCAAGTTAAGGTGACGCAAGCTTTACTACAATCAAAGTGGAGTCCTGAATAGTGAAAGAACGGGAATTATAAAATTAAGAATAGTGGCAAACTTCCCTGAACAACTAGCTAGACAACCCCGATGCAATGGCAGTATTATAGATCTTATAGCTATCAATAGGTCTGACCTTATCGACAGAGTGAGTATGGAGACAGGGCATGATGTTGTCATGAAGACGATGGTTACCGAAGTTAGTAGATCCATAAAGAAGGCTAGGAGAGTATTACGGTAGAAAAAGGGGACAAACTGTTGTCAGCATTCCACTTAGAGAATGAATGGATTCCATTTAGTTCCAATGTGACTGATGCAGAGGGATTTTAGGCAAAGCTTAAACCACTTGCAAATAGGGCTCAGGAGACATATGTGCCAAGTAAGTTGATAAACGGCGGAAAAGATCCATCGTGATTTAATAATCCAATTCGGAAGGTGCTGAGGAAGCAGAGATTGTTGTATTGTCGATTAAAAAATGGACACACAAATGTCGACAGGCAAAAGATAGCAGTAATCGTGTACCCGTAAGAAGCCCACCGCGCGAAGTATACAACGACGTCCACCGACGTACCTTAGTGAAATATCTTGCCGAGAACCCAAGAAAATTGTGGTCATACTTACAATCACTAAACGGGTGGAAGGCCGTTGTTCATTCGTCGACCAGTCTGGGGTGGCAACAAAGACACCAAAAGGAAAGCTGAAGTTCTAAATTCCGCTATTAAGAAGACAATCACGCAGGAGAATCGTAAAAACGGATCGTCGTTTGACTGTCACACAGACTCCATGGAGGATATACACTGCCGTTTGTGAAAACTGCAACATTGAGAAGGAATTACCCGAACAGCGCTACACTTGGTGGAAGGGGCGACGGGTGTGTAAGCAATACGTGATACGTTTTGCAGCGAGATGGCGCACGCGTAGGCCGAGCAGAGCCCTATCGTGTCGGTCTGACAGGGTCGGTGTTGCGCCTAGTATAGTCGGTGCAGAGCTGTCACACAAGGTCATGCGACTAGGGCCTCCCGTCGGGTAGACCGTCCGCCGGGTGCAAGTCTTTCCATTTGACGCCACTTCGGCTACTTGCGCGTCGACGGCGATGAAATGATGATTAGGACTACACAACATCCAATCCCTGAGCGGAGAAAATCTCCGACCCAGCCGGGATCGAACCCGCGCCCTTAGGATTGACATTATGTGGCGATGACCTTTCAGCTACCGGGGACGGACGTCACACAAGGTGGGAACAATACAATGAGTGCCAGTATGTCAAAAGGGAGCCATATCGGCATGTGGACGACATCGAACGGGGCAGAATGATCGGCATGTTGCTATGAGATTGATGCGTATGTGGATGCAGTGGATAGAGGAAGGTCGTACGGAGCGACGAGAGGGAACTGGACAACGGAAGATGACCACAGCACGGGATGACCGTCATCTTGTCCGCATGGCCATTACAGACCGTACAGCGTCATGCACCGTGTTGGCACGTCGCTGGAGCACTGCAACAGGTGTGAACTTGTCTGCATCAAGAGTTCGTCGCCGTTGCTGCAGGTTTGACTGGTTGCACGTATGCCATAAAGTCGGCTTCCATTGTCCAGAAACGACAAGCTCCTCCGGCTGCAATGGGCACATGTAATGTTTTCGGATGAGTCCCGCTTCAACGCGTCCTACAGTGATGGCCGCATACGTGTCCGGCGGTACCGTGGTGAGCGTAACCTGGAGGGCTGCACTGTGGAGCGGCATAGCAGACAAACACCAGGTCTGATGGTTTCGGTCGCCATTGGTTACAACCACCGATCTCGCCTCGTACGTATTGCGCGCAATTTGAACATCAACTGGTACCTAACGGAGGTTGTGGAGCCTGAGGTACTCCCCCTGCTTCAGGCATCTCCCCAGGCCACATTTCAGCAGGACAATACCTGGCCACATATTGCGAGGAATGTACAGACCTTCTTCGAAGAGCGAGGGGTACCACTGCTTCCCTGGCCTGCACGTTCACCAGACATGTCGCCCATCGAACATGTCTGGGATATGGTTGGTCGGCACCGGCTGTGTCACGGATTTGTGGACTCGGATAAAAACTACGTGGAGGGAAACACCTCTGGAACGTATTCGGAACCTTATTGATTCAATGCCACGGCGTATAGCAACTCTAATTGCAGCGCATGGTGGCCACTCGACATACTGAATAGTAGGGCTCAAAGGACATGTACAGATTTGAAAAGGTTATCATTTGTTTCTTGTCGTGTACGTAACCTGTGGTATTAAATTAATTGAATTCATGCGTTTCCTTCTTGGTGCTGCAATTTCCACAAACAGTACTGTAGACATTTGCATCTTTGCTGTGGAGAAGTTTCAGAAAGAATTGAAAAAATAAGTCTCCACGGTTTTACAGAGAGAACTTCGCGGCTTACACCCCTTACTTACTTTGGATTTATGGAGACTCTCTCTCCCAACACAAGCAACTGGAAGAAATACCACGGAAATTCTGTATATAAGAAATGAAAAGTGACAGACCAGATAGTTACAGACCAATATCCGTAACATTGGTATCCTGTAGAAATGCTGAGTGCATTCTGGGCTGGAGTATAATAAATTTTCTTCAGACAGAGAAGCTTTTGTTCGCAAATGAGCGCGGTATTAGAGACCATCTCTCGTGGGATCTCTGCTTGCCCTTGTCCCACATGATACCCAACAAACTCTGATTGGAAGCCAACAGGCGATTCCATATTTCTAGATTTCTGAAATGCGTTTGACACGTGCAGCAACGCAGACTGTTGCAGAAGGTTCGAGCACACGGATTACGTTGCCAGGTATGTGAATAACTTTCTAAGTAACAATATCCAGCACGTTCACCTCGTCGGCGAGTGCTCATCAGAGACAGGCATATCGTAAGAAGTGCTCCAGGGAAGCGTGACATGACAACTCTTATTCTCCATATATATAAATCATCCGATGGACAGGGAGAACAGCAAATTTACGGCTGTTTGCTGACGACGCTGTGGTGTATGGGAAGGTGTAGCCATTAAGTGAATGTAGGAGGATACAAAATTACCTAGAATTTTTAAATGCTGTGATGAATGACTGATTGCTATAAATGTAGAAAAATATAAGGTACTGTTGACGAGTAGGCAAAAAGTCTTGTACCGTTCGATTACAGCGTTAGTGGTTTGCTGCTGGAGTCAGTCCTGCCGATTAAATATCTAGGCGTAACGTTGCGTATCAGTATGAAATGGAATGAGCATGTAAGGGTAGTAACAGGGTAGGTGAATGCTCGACTTCTTTTTATCGGGAGAATTTGGGGAAAGGAGACGGCGTATGGAACGTTAGTGAGACCTATTATTGAGTACTGTCCGCGTGTTGGGGATCCCCACCAGGTCGGATGAATGAAGTACATCGAAGCAATTCAGAGGCGTGCTACTAGTTTAGCTAACGGTTGGTTCGATAAGCAAGCGCGTATTACGGAGATACTGCGTGAACTTTTGTGAACTCATTTGGGAATCCCTGAGGGGATTTCCGCGAGGCACTGTTCCGGAAATTCTGAGATCGGTTTTTGTAGTCGACTGCACGTCGATTCTACTGCCACCAATGTACATTTCCGGGAAGGAGCCATAAGATACGAGTAACACGGCAGAAATTAGGTCTCCTACCGAAGCTTATAGAGAGTCGTTTTCCCTTCGCTGTATTTGGGAGTGCAAACAATGGCTAATAGTGGTAGTGCTACCCTCCGCTATGCACCGTACGGTGGCTTGCTGACTATTTATGCAGACTCTTCGAACTTAAATCTTAATCACGCTCGTAAAAATTTCTTTTATTTCCGTCATCGGCGCTTCGATATTGTACCGTAAGACGGAGTTTGTATTCCTGTATGACACCTTTCTCTCGCCCTGCACTTCCTTCTTTACTTCCCATACTTCTTTTTCCCACTTATTTCTTGCAAAAATGGTATATTGTCCATCCTACCGGTTTTCCTAATAACTAGTAAATCTTGCACTGTTTTACATTGTCGAACGCTTTTTCTATGTTAACAAATACTATGAAAGTGTCTGTTTCTTTTTCGTAAGTCTTCCTTCCATTGTCAACCGGTATCTGTCAAAACATAAGAAATGATTTAGTGTACGTTATTGTATTAAAAACTAAGCTGGATGTACAGAATATATGCAGCATTGTCTTTTCTGAAACCCACCTGATATACTAGTCACGATTCGAAAATACGGCACGTGGGGTTCTCTTCACTCAAAAGTGCTCGTGTAGGCTCTTCGTGGGCAGACAGTCGTGCCTGCCAGAACGTCGAAACAGAGGGCGGGAAGAATAAAAAAAAAGGTAGTAATGTGTCTGGAGAGCTGCCTGTCCGTCCGCGACAAAGAACAAAGTCCGCACGGCAGCACGTGTTGATTGACAGCTTCCTCTGCTTTAAGCGTGCCGTCCGAGCTCTTCACAAAGGCGCTCGTAGCAAGAATAGGGCCACCTGAAAACGAAACCACTTGTCTCCCGTTGCTACGTTTTGCTATCAGAATTTTTTCCAGTAGCAAGCATTTTTATTTTCTCTTGTGTCTCGATGGAGATAGTGTGCTGTATTTCGTTAAATTTTTCTGTAGTTAGTCAGAAAGGGTACTTGAATGGGACAGATAATAGTACTGTGTCGTGCATGAACACTTCCGCTTGTCTCCATGTCATCCAAAAGATTCAGTGCACTGCCCACAAGAAATTAAACGGAAACTTAGGCAGTACCATGTTCTGCTGAAGCTTCAGTACTCGGTTATAATCAGTCACGGTATGAGCTGTGAAAATTCTCGCTGAATAGAGTATCTGTTGATCTTTGTGTGCTTTATATGAACTACATTCGTGTATTCTGACCATGTCAGTGCCACAAATACCGAATATGATAGCCGCGAACAGACGTGTTACGTGGCCACTGTGTGCTACGTTTACTTCTCAGTGTGCTTGTGACATATAATTACAACTACACCTGTATCTACAAATAATCTACAAGTCACCTTGCACTGTGCGGCAGAGATTACATCTGGTACCGCTATCTGTTCATCCCTCCCCTTTTCCACTCGAGAATAGCGTTTGGGAAGAATGATTGTCGATAAACCGCATATTAGCTCTAATTTCTCGATTTTTTTTTCTTTTCACTGTAGACTTTCCGCGAGACGAACATGGAAGGAGGTAATGTGTTGCTCTACTCGTTTCGGGACGTATTCTCTTGGTATTTCAGTAATATACCTCTCCCGTACCATCTGCCACTGGAGTTTCTTAAGCATCACCGTAACTCTCTTGCGCTGACTAAATGATCCCGTGACGGAACGTTGGATCCTCGTTTTATCTTCTCCAATCTCGTGACCACATTGATGAGGAGCACTCAAGAATCGGTCGAACTTCTCTCTTGGATGAAATATAAGGGGCATTCAAACAGAAACGTGCCGGAGTCTGGAATGCGCAAACCGGTGACAGGGGGGTGTCATCGTGGCGTGTGTGCCGACCAAGAGCGTGGAAGTTCACAGCCCGTCGTTAGAGGGCACGCGTGGACGTCATGTGACTATACAGAGCTACTAGCAGCATGCATCAATCGTCCAACGCTGCCAGTCACATTGCAAACAGTGGCTTGGAGCCGCCAAAGGAAGAGCAAAGAGGTGTTGTTCGTTTTCTGACAGCGGAAGGAGTAGGAGGAACGGATATTCATCGAAGAATGTCACAAGTGTATGGCGAACTCTGCATGTGCCTTGCAAGGTTCACGCCGTGGCACAAGCGCTTCAGGGAAGGACGAGTGTCGTTACCCGATGATGCACGGTCTGGAGCACCACAATGCACTACTGGTGACATCATCCGATGCACTCATAACCCAGAACCGCCAAGTTACAGTGAAAGCCATAGCCGCCGTGGTCGGATTGAACGTCGGAAGTGTTCACACCATAACGTAGGAACGGATGCACATGCGCAAAGTGTATGCCCAATGGGTGACCCACAGTCTTCAACCGCATCTGGAAGCATATCGAATGGCCCATTGTCTTGCTCATCTGCAGCGCTATGCTCGGGAAGGGAATGCGTTCCTGGCACGAGTGGTGGCTCGAGATGAGTTATGAGTCATTGTGTCATCACTTCGAACCAGAATCAAAACGACAAAGTCTCCAGTGGAACCATCCAGGGTCACCATCACCATGAATAGCAGAGGCCATACACACGAGCGCAGGAAAGGTTATGTTTCCGTTCATCCTTGACCAAAATGACCCCCTTCTCATTCACTTCCTGCAGCACGGGACAACAGTGAATGCCCAGCGTTACTCGCAAAACCTTGACCAAGCGATCAGATCAAAACAACCAGGCAGTCACACCAGTGTGGTCAATCTGCTCCACGACAATGGGTAGCCTCATACGGCCAACACAGTCGCGGCACTCCTGCAGAAATTCAAATGGAAGGTTCTCGTCCACCCTCCATACAGACTGGGCCTCTCTGCCTGTGATTACAACATTTGTGGTCCCCTTAAAAAGGCTCTGAGGGGCAAACGATTCATCTCGGACGACGACATCCAGGTGTAAGTGCGGAACTGGTTAACATCGCAGTCCCGGGAATTTTATGAGACAGCCATTCACCGCCTTGTGTCACACTGGGACAAGAGTCTCAACAGACAGGCGCAATACTTCTAACATACAGGTACTGGTTTCTATAATTATGCCTCTGGGTAGTTTCTTTTTGAACGCCCGTTATACATTTCCTTAAGGTTATTCGAATCAATCTCAGGCTGATATCTGCTTTTCCTACAACTTGTTTTATGTGATCATTCCGATGTAGATCGCTCGGTGTGGTTACTCATAACAATTTTACGGTGGTTTCCAGCGATTTGTCTCCAGTACTGTCGTTGCATAATATTAGATTTCTTCGCCTGTTTATACTCAGTACGTTCCATTTATTTGCGTTCGGGATTAATTGCCGCTCGCTGCATCAACTACCAATGCTCTGAATGCCTTCCATGGTATTGCAAGCTTCTTACAGACGAGCGCATCATCTGATAACAGCCTCATGACGCACTACAGCTAGCCCTCTTACCTGCCTGCTAGAGAGCCCGAGACAATAACGGACTTCGCCACAGAGTGCCTGGTTCTCTAAGACGTCGATAAAGTATACCTTACAGTGAATGGACACCATAATCGACACCTCCTTTAGAGATGTCCCAAAATAGCAGGTCCTATGTAATAGGAAGGAGATTACGTTACGAAATCTCGTGTGTCACAGTAAAAGAATAATGTGTTTTCATCTGTTTACTAAAATCTCTAGGTCGTTTGTAATAGCAAAGAACTTACAGAACAAGATACACACATCAAAAAACGTTTGCATCACCCCGGTTCCCAGAACTCCTGAAGATAGACGTTGACTGCGGATATTGTATCACAGGCACAGTACCTTTCACTGTTCTAACTAAACCAGCCAAAACATCTAAACAACTTTGTATGAGCAGCGCATATTAGACGGAGTGGGTCCGACAGCCAATCAGTTCCAGTCATTGCACCAGGAAGGAGGTACACGGCTCGTGTTGTCTGTAGTTCAACCTTGCCTAGACTGTCAAGACCGCGGTTCGATCGTTTCCGCATCGTTAGTTTGTGCCAGAAAGGGCTCTCAACAAGGGAAGTGTCTAGGCATCTCGTATTGAACCAAAGCGATGGTGTTCGGACATGGAGGAGATACAGAGAGACAGGAACTGTCGATGACATGCCTCGCTCAGGCCGCCCAAGGGCTACTACTGCAGTGGATGACGCTACCTACGGATTATGGCTCGGAGGAACCCGACAGCAACTCCACCATGTTGAATAATGCTTTTCATGCAGCCTCAGGACGTCTTGTTACGACCCAAACTGTGCGCAATAGGCTGCTTGATGCCCAACTTCATTCCTGACGTCCATGGCGAGGTCCATCTTTGCAACCACGACACAATGCAGCGCGGTACAGATGGGGCCAACAACATGCCGAATGGACCGCTCAGGATTGGCATCACGTACTCTTCACCGATGAGTGTCGCATAAGCCCCCTACCAGACAATCGTCGGAGAAGTGTCTGGAGGCAACCCGGTCAGGCTGTACGCCTTAGACACATGCATCAATGCAAGAGGACGTGCTACTGAGTATTCTCGACCACGACCTCTGCGAGTCTCGCTGTATGGGGGTACAACATGCAGTGTGTGGTTTTCATGAGCAATAAAAATGGCGAAAATGATGTTTATATTGATCTCTGTTCCAATTTTCTCTACAGGTTCCGGAATTCTCGGCACCGAGGTGATGCAAAACTTTAGTGATGTTTTCTTTGCTTCACAGTAGCGAAGATGAACGAGTATCCTATAGCTGTTAAGGTGTTTTCTTAGAGCCAATATTTAGTAGATACTTTTTTTCCTTTTTGTTCGGATCACCACTCAAAATATGGAATATTGCTTCTTGTTTTTAAACACCCTATGCATTCGATAGCTCATTTGACTGAAGAAGTACTTATCTTACAGCAATAGGGCTAGGAGAAGATGGATGTTCAATCTGGCTAGGAGAAGCTGTATGTCCAGTCTCCATTATTACAGAAAGACTCTAGCCATTGTATGTACATGATTGATGGCAGCGACAGTCACGAGAATATACGGTCGCAACAAAACCGGGCTCCGGATGGCCTCGTGGCTCTCATGAAGGGAAGGACCATCGTGTTAGACATGTGGTTCTGGTTCTGGCTCATCTTACTGCATCAGCAGCAGCAAACTGAGCAGCTGCTGGCGCCACAGTGACACAACGAACTGTTACATATCGGTTACTTCAAGGACAGATGACCAGTTGCGTGCTTTCCACTGGCCCTAAACCACTGCCATTTGCTTCAGTGGTGTCAAGCGAGAGCTCATTGGACAGCAGGGTGGAATCTGCTCTTTTGTGATGAAAGAACTACTTCGGTGTCAGTGATCGCCATGTATTGGTAAGAAGGAGCCAGTTGAAGGCATGCACCCAAGAATCTCGTGCTTGACGCGCTGGACCTACACCTGGGATGTGATTTCGTGTGACAGCATGAGCACTCTCGTGGTTATCCCACGCACCCTGACTGAGAATTGTACATCAGTCTGGTGATTCGATCTCTTGTGCTGCCATTCATGAATAGCATTCGAGGTTTTCCAACAGGATAACTCTCGACCACATACTGCTGTTGTTACCCACCATGCTGTACAGATCGTCAACACGCTACCTTGCTCTGCACGATCACTAGATCTGTGTCCAGTGGAGCATATATGAGATAGCATATATGAGACGTCATCGGACGACAACACACAGCATTAACCGTCCCTGTATTGATCGACCGAGTGCAACAAACATGTAACTCCATCCCACAAACTGACATCCGGCACAAGTACAACACACTGATAGCATTTTTGCATTCTTGCATTCAATATTCTGGCGGTTACATCTGTTGTTAATGTACCACCGTTTGAAAATTGCAATGGCTCATCTCGCCCTTACATTAACCTGTGAACTTGCAATGCTAATCATTTGAGCCATTGCCCGCTATTAGGGGATTTGTCTCCGCAACGCAATTTTTGTCTTAGTAATTTTGTTGGCAGCAGTTGTTACTGTTTTGCATTGTTCTCTAGATCTTAGTCAAGCTTGTGCAGTGATTGTCAGTTGTTGTTAAACGAGTGAAGTCTACAGGATTATTTATGTGAGGAAGTGAAGTTCGTCAGAGTTACAAGAGCTGAACATTTTCAAAACAGCACGAGTTACGTAATTATGCAAATAACTTCTAGCATCCGTGTACTGGCGTGTTCTGTAATGATTTAGAAGATGTTTATCGATTATTTGTGTCCGCGACATATTTTATTTTCACGTTAGGGCTCTCTAATATTCAATCCCCATTTGGGGCTCATGGGAAGTTCTACCTACAAGTATGTTTTGTTTTTCTTTTCTTCTCAGGCATAATGAATCGCTATAAAACACTTTCAATAACAACTGAAGAAAATGTAAATGACCCCAATTTCATGGCTTCTCGCGACGATGAGAATGAAGTGAATGACTCCACTGACATTGTCCAGCTTTCTCCAGATCGTGCAGGTGAGATGTCTGACTGTGACGATGTCGATGGAAATGTATTAGAAGCTACTCATCCAGTTGATGTGCCAGGAAACTTGGAAGTTCGTACTAATGAAGACAGGGAAGATGAGGAAAGGGCAGGCCATTGCAAGAAGGAAATGAAAGCTAATATCATTTCTAATTGAACAACAGAAGATGCAACTTACGGTAAAACCTACCCCGATCTAGCAGAAACTGAAGAGTACAAATGCAGTATGGTAACAGAACTAAAAAAAGGTAAGAATTTTTTGATGAACAATCACTGAAAATGGGTGACAGTGAAAGGGTCTAATGCGCTACACAGAAGAATAATCACAGCATTGAGTTATCAAACGAATGCATAAAAAAGTTCTTACGTATACTGCTCATAACTGTATAAACCATGCTTTCCCACAGGAACAGTGATATTGGAATGAAGATGAGGACTTTTGACACAAGGCTCACACGACAGTTCATGCGGCGCAGCAGATATCTGGAAATTAAGTGCCACCTTGACTTCAATGATAACACACGTCTGAGCATAACCCCAACTGGCGAAGTGGATAAACTTTCCAAAGTCGCCCCTTGATAAATTTTTTGTTAATAATTTCATGAAATTTCAAGGTTTTTCTGAGAGCTTGAGCATTGATGAGCACGTGTTTGAATATTATGGACACTATTATCAAAAAGAATGCATTCGCCCGAAACCAGAGAGATTCGGATTCAAACAATGGGCCATGTGCTGTTCCCAAAGCGCTCACTGTTATCGTATGTCTGTCTACGAAAGAAAATCGAAGAAGTGATGTTTCAGTTTTTGGACTTGACAGATCAGTTGCACTAAATATAACTTCTCTTCTGCAATCTTCTGAGCTTCATAAAATCTATATTGACAAGTGTTTCACAAGTTTCCGTTTGATGAATGAGCTCTCAGAAATAGCGATTGTAACAGTCCTAACGAACGGAATGAATAACCGTCTCACAGAAAATGAGAACAGCACGAGAAAGAAACAGAGAGGTACATACGAGTACAGAGTTGAAAAAAAAAAAGTCACAGAGATAATGACAGTAATGCGGAAAGAGAACAATTGTGTAAAGCTCTTGTCAAACCACGTAACAGCGCACGTAGTAAGTCAAGCGAAGAGGTAGAGGAAAGCTAATAATCAAGAATTACAAGTTCCATAGCCAAGGATATGGAAGAATATGGAAAGCATGTGAGAGACGTGGATAAATTGCACTGGAATGTCCAGAACCTCAGTGCGAGAATTCGAAGTAAGAAATCGTACTTTCCATTGTTCAACAACGCAATAGATGTACATTGTGAGTCAAAAGTCGCAGTACATCCTGTCTTGTCGAAAACCCTGCAGGAATGAAGGAACCTGAATATTCCAGTAAGGTATGGGTGGGAGTGATCTATCTTTTACGGTATGTACTGAACATGGGCGCCACTTTGAAATCGGCCGTCTTGAATCCAAGCCATTTTTTTAAAGTGGAAATGGGGTCATCATGTACCAAATAACATTAACATTTTCTCGCAAGTTATTTCCTTCCCGTAAACTGATTCGAAGTAGCAGTTATGGTTCAAAGGGTACAACACATTTTGGTTGGAAATACAGGCTTGACTGTTCTCCATAAGGGGCAGCCATTTAATGTGTTCAGCATGGTCAACACACTTTTGAAGGCCCTAAATCCAATTGTCATACACTCGCAGATGGATTTCCGCAGAAATGCTGGCACACGCTTCTACAATGCGTTGCTTGAGATGGTGTCTGTCTCATTTTCTGTGCGTATACGAGTTGCTTTAAATCAGCCCGAGGATAAAAGTGTAATGGTGTGAAATCAGGTCGTCTGGATGGCCACTCCACAGAACAATGACGGCCAATGCAGTGACCAGGAAATTGACCATCTACCCACTGACTAACAACTGCTCCATAGTGTGGTGGAGCCCCATCCTGTTGGAAGTAGGAGGGAAAGCTGCCATCTTCATTCAGAACCAAGGGAAATATCACTTCTTGCAACACTTCCACATAGCGTTGAGCATTTAGGTTCTGGTCAATAAAAGTGAGTCCAATTACGTGGATAACGCATACTCCACACCACACTATAACCTTTACGTCATCTACCTTGGAAGGTTCCATCCAGTATGGATTCTGGTCATTCCAGTGCCTGTGGTTGTGACGACTGGCTTCACCACTGACCAAAAACAGTTGCCTCATCACTGAGCAAGGTACCTTGTGGAAAAGAGGGTTCTTGTTGAACTTGCGCAAGGGAACGCGTGCAAAACTGCATACGTCCGTCAGGGCCATCGTTTGATAGATGTCGGAGCAGCTAAATCTTGAATGTATGCCGTTGATCAGTATGACGATATTTGTGGATCGATGACTGGTTGGTTCCATGTTTAGTTGACAAACGTCGCTTGCTGTGGTGTGGGCTCTTCACGAAGGACACCAAACTAATGTTGAGAGTGTCTCGTCAGTTGAATGTTTTGGACAGCCACCCCTTGTCTTGTCAGCCACAGTCCCAGTTTCTCGGAATTTGGAAATTAAGCAGTTGACAGTACTATGTGAAACTGGAGCCCTTTTTTTAAAATTTGCCGCTATGACACCTTAAGGTAGCCAACCAAAATAAAATCATCTGACCGGGTGTGGACGAGGTAAGTTGGATTTCCCGTCTCAAGGCGCATAAAATGCGTATTTTCCGGACCACTTTTATTCGGCATTCCATCTAGAAAATGTTGAGTGCAGTAGTTCAAAAATGGCTCAGAGCACTATGGGACTTAACATCTGAGGTCATCAGTCCCCTAGAACTTAGAACTACTTAAACCTAACTAACCTAAGGACATCACACTCATCCATGTCCGAGGCAGGATTCGGAACTGCGACCGCAGCGGTCGGGCGGTTCCGGACTGAAGCGCCTAGAACCGCTCGGCCACTCCGGCCACCCTGAGTGCAGTAGTTAGTTAGTTAGTTAGTTAGTAACATATTCCACAGATCGTTATGCACGATATGTCTAATGAGATGGAATGAGATGTTATTCAGTTACATGGCAAATTTATTTGTAAATTTGGACACACGTTTACGCGCTGAACATTTGTAATATTTCCCTTCTTCTGGTATTGTAATTACGTACCTCATTGTTCTTCTTGAACTCTAGTGGGTTACTTAGGACGAACTTCATGAGGGAATAAATATACTGTAAAACAGTAGTCAGAATGCTCAACTCTTTAAACAGATATCTACACGATGATCGTGTGTGAGCGCCACACATTATTCCCACAGTACGTTTTTGCGCAATGAAGATTTCCTTTCTCAAGGATGAGTTGCCCCAGAACATTACTTCATATGACATTATTGAATGAAAATACACGAAATACGTCAATGGCTATCAAGAAATGAAAAAAAAATGCTCTAGATAGGAAAAACGGAAGACAGCATCAAACAGTTGAAGAACAACTTAAAAAAAAAGTAACAGCACTTTATGACTCCTAACTCCATCGCTGATATGGCTTGGAATAAGCTAGCCTCCACTCTACGAAGAATTCATTATTGCGCTGCATTTAAGAAAAAACGGAAGCACTTTGTTCGAAGGAAAATTAACATGCATCTCCATTTCGCTCTTCCAAACTTGGAAGAACACGCTCGCTTTTTTTTCAGGTACGCTTGTTTCTCTTATCACTTTTCAGTCACTTACAACAAGACCAGCACTGCAGTACAAAAGCAAAGTTTTTGGAACAACCTAATTGAAGAGTCTATCGAGGTAAAACAATGAAGCCTGAAAGAATGTGCGTTTCATGGAATAATTGTGCGGGCTCTGAAAAAGAAATTACTATCGGAAGGCGCAGCCAGACACGCCTATAAATACCGTCTCGACAATGCTTCACATTCTAGGAAGCCAGCACGCATAACAAGACAGATTCCAGCACATAAACGACACAGCTAAAGACTGAAAAGCAGAGAGCGTACCATTAATTAATCTTTCCGAGAAGACCTGAAAGATCATTTCGTCCTACTTCCTCTCTTGTTTTGTCTATGCTACTTTCCTAAGCGAGATTTCGCTCACATTCATTGCTGACTCTGCTCACAACCTAAACATTCTGCATTTAAACAATCTTTATATTCCACTCTTCGAAAACAATCTTATCATTTACTGTTAACGAGGTTTATATGTTTACTAGATTTCATATTAGTAATGCCTGATAAGGAAAGTGAAGCAACCAGAAATGGTGATGGAAACGAAACTTCACTGTTAGACAGGGTATGTAACTGTATTTCAGTGACTAAAAGGTCGAGGTTGATTGCTTAGAAGTTGACGGTTCAACCCAGCTTTATCAGTCTGACGTTGCACACCATCATGCACTGACTCAGTTGGGAGGGGTTTCATGAAGCCGCTGTATCTTCTCCTGAGGCACACTGGTGTACAGTTGCTGTATCTGCTTGTGAATATCCGAGTATTAGCATCGGGACGGAGTTGCCGTCCGTGCTGGTTCCATACATGTCCTGTTGGGGAGATTTTGGCAGCCACTGGATTCCTTCAACATCATGCAGACACATCATAGAGACACATGCTATATGTGAACGAGCATTGTCCTATTGAAAAATAGCTCCATGACATAGTCACGTGCTGGGAAGGGTGGTAACGCACGAGTGCTCACGATGTACATGATCTACCGTTGTGTCATCAGAAATCCATCAGTCACTATCAACAGTAACCCGATGTCACATCCGATCGCTTTCCATTCCATGATTGAGGAATTGTGGAATGCGTGCTCTACTTTAAACAATATATATACACTTTCCTTCTTAATATTTGCCACGGAACCTTATGTCGTTTATCCACTTCATCATTAGTTAATGAACCCTTATTTGATTACACATAGTTGTATGTCTTATGAGATGAAAATGAAATCGACTGGCTAAATTAGATCATGGTTTCGTATATACATAACCAATCTGGAAACAATCTTAATTCATCTTGAAATGTGCCAGTACGTAAGTAATGTCAGTAAACAAAGACTTGCTGTTTCCATTTTTCATCATATTTGCACGCAGTGGTATGTTTTGGCTATGTTACAAAATACCACATATTTATAATGGTTAATAAATGAAAATACCATATGCACCAACAGCAGTAGCACACTGTATACAACTCAGGATCAAAATCGACTCTAGCAATTGAAAAGAGAAAGGAAGAAGGTCCGGGGCGGAACCTCATTAACACCCCTTACAGAGTGCACATACGGTTGGGACTTAACAAACAATGAGTTGCACTTTTGTGAAAAAACATCCTTGCGTTGGAAATCCTAGTTTCCGTATAACCTAATTTACGAAATTTTTCCTTTCATCTTTGTAACTGTTAGTGTGGTATTTGGTCCATACTTCTATGCAGTGCTTGAATACTGTTGGTGCAGATGGTATTGTCTTTTACTAACCATTATGTATAAGTGATATAGAGTAAGACTGTCCTAAAACATACCACTCATTTCTTTTATAATGACAGATGCCAAAATTTTAGTAACTGCCACTGACACGGAGGTGATGTCCGATGACGTACTAGGATTGTTCTGTCGGATATAGGGATCCTTCTCCCCATGGGAGTACCTCAGCATCAGTTAGACAGTTCCCAGAAACATGAGCCATGTTTGGATGAGAGGATGTCTATGACGTAGTGTTGTGGCGTCAGAATTCCCACAGTCACAACCGGTCATCAGCGGAATCGGTGCCTTTTAGCTCGCGACACCATGCCACAAGAAGTAACTCCGGTTTTCCCCTCCGAATCGTTGAAAGAATGGCACCTTCCCTCAGGTAGACCGCACATTCGCCACTGATGGCTATCCAGCATAGTGCAGAACTGCAATTCATGGCTGAGTACCGTGCGACGCCATTCCTTCACAGTCCCATCTTCCTAGTTATGGCAGCGCTTCAAATGCAACCGTTGTGATATTAAACGTAGCCTATGCATGGGACAGTAATTCCCTAGTCTAGAGGCTACTAGTCTCTGACCAGTGAAGTCGGACGACAGTCAAAGTTGCAGGTAGGTAATTCCTTGTACTCGGATGGCAGACGCAGATCAGAAAGGGTTACAGTGTGTAGTGAGATGTGTTCAGTCGCAGCCTTGACAAGTACGCCTGTCCTCACATTCGCACTCAGTCCAACATCGAGTAACTTCCGAATTCCCCACAAATCTGGACACTGCACTATTCGACCATCCAGCCAAACGGAGACTCGCAATGAGGCCCCTTTCCAGTTGCGTCAGGCGCTGATAACGATGTCTCACACGCGTACATGATACTTCCTTGCCCTTCAGAGTGATCACTTAACATCTGAGGCTCTTCGCGCTCCTTACATACCCCGCCAGGCCTGGTAATGTCACTAAACACCAAAAAACCTAGTGCAGTCAGGTGGCTGTAGCATCTGCCATAGGGAGTTGCACCTCTAGTCAGTTACATACCCACGGATGGTGTGTATGTGTGCGGGAAGAACGTTTGATTACACTGAAGAGGCGGGCTTATTGACCTAATCTTGAAAGACAAATAACAAATAAATTTATCCTCCTACTACCAGGACTTTTGGTCTCACTCAGTGCCACTGGGGTCATATACATACCAAGTAATTTACATTTGATGTATTGAAAGTATTTTATTGCACAAATATAAAACCATACGTTACACTTGTTCAACATAACAGTAAGGATCCTATTTTCATAAATATTACGTTCAAGGAACAAAAGGAAATTTTGGTTGGGATCATATTGACCACAGTGGTACGCAGTGCAAGAAACTATGAACAAATTTGAGTGTGCTGTAAATAAAAAATTGAACAGAACAACATAGGATGCATTGATTCATAGAGAAAAAAAGGTGTGAAACCAAGGGACTTGCGATTTTCCAATGTGCTTCTGGGATCACATTGACCCCAGTGGTACTGGGAAGGGTACAAGAGTTGTTGCAATAAACCACAGTAATGGGTACAGAAATAAGTGGGAAATAATATTTTCATTGTGGCAGGTGTTTCGTGTTAACAGTTGTACAACATAACATTCTTCATTCTGTTTTCTTAAATGCCACTTTCGAGAAACAAACAAGTAATTTCTTTTCATATTGACCCCAGTAGTACTCAGTGCGAAAGCCATGAACAAATTTTAATGTCTTGTAAATATAAAAATGACACAACAAATCATTGGATACTATTGCCTCAGTAAGAGAAACTCGTATATTTTGAAAATATTATATTTGAAAACTTGTGAGATACATATTTCAAATGTGCTTAACGAGTCAAATTGACCGTAAAAATGGTTCAAATGGCTCTAAGAAGTATGGAACATCTGAGTTCCCTAGACTTAGAACTACGTAAGCCTAACTAACCTAAAGACATCACACACATTCATGCCCGAGGCAGGATTCGAACCTTCGACCGTAGCAGCAGCGCGGTTCCGGAATGAAGCGCCTAGAACCGCTCGGCCACCACGGCCGGCCCAATAGTTCTATGAGTGTTAGTTAATATTCAAATCGTTGGCTCTGTTCTCGAACTCAAGTGAGATCGTGTTTGATTGATCGACAGACAGCATCCAAGACACCCTTGCAAGCTGTTTATAGTTGTTCTCTATGCACCCACCCATAGTTGTTCTCTATGCACCCACAGGAAATTATCGGTTCTGTACGGCTGTTGACACAATACAAAACAACTTAGACGTAGTAAGAGTGTCTTGAAAATGTAGGATTCTTACTTCGGTAAATGATATCTGGACCAATATTTCCAAAGCCAGAAGTGTTGAGTATGAAAGATGCAGGAAGCGACACGTAGCACCTTCCAAGAGCTCACATTATCTACAGCTACACACACCGTGAGTGGCAGATGGCACTTCGGATTTCACAGTGATTTCCCTCATTTTATGTTGTTTTTTAGAAGAGAGACTGCCTTTGTGTGAGCTCGAATCGCAGAAAAATGACGGTTCACCGCGTGCAAATTCGTCTGTGATAGAGCCGCAAATTCGCTGAATATTTAAACGGATAGTTACAGACAAGCACCCGACCACATACGACTAAGCCCGCTAAACATATTCTGAAGATGTTGCTCTGACTCATAAATAAATTGCTGATCGTACTGTGCAGCAAACGAAAATTATTACTGGATTGACGATTTCATGGTAGGGACGACATACATATTATCTTGGATGGAGAGTCATAGATAAATGTAGAAGTATCTTCAGGTGTTGGGACTCTTTGTGTTTATGTTGTTTACTACCGAACGCACCAATACTTTGCCATTGCTAAACACCTATGGGAATTGGATAAATGTCCTGCTCTCCTTCTTTGTCCGTTTCCAACTCCCCAAACTTGTCTTCGTCCATCGCCTCCTCTTAGACGCTCTCTCTGGTTCAAATGGCTCTGAGCACTATGGGACTCAACTTCTGAGGTCATCAGTCCCCTAGAACTTAGAACTACTTAAACCCAACCAACCTAAGGACATCACACAACACCCAGTCATCACGAGGCAGAGAAAATCCCTAACGCCGCCGGGAATCGAACCCGGGAACCCGGGCGCGGGAAGCGAGAACGGTACCGCACGACCACGCTCTCTCTGTCCAGCTCTTCCTCCTCCCCATCTCTTCCTCCTTCCCATCTTTATCTCTCTGTCCATCTCTACGTCCATTTCCTCCCCCCCCCTCCCTCCTTACGTCCATTTCCTGTCCCTCCCCTCATTGTCCATCTCGTCATCCCCCTTGTCTCTAACCCTGTACCTTGTTGATCGTTATTACAAACTAAACCTTAGTTGGAAACTAAAGTAGCTTAAAATGAATCAGTAAACTGTTTGGGACCATTGGCATACTGCGTACGACGGAGCCCTCTCTAGCTGTTGGATCTGAGAATATATTGCCTACGATCACAATATTTCGCACAGTTTGAATATGGAAACGGGTACAGTTATCAAGTAGTAGTACAATCATAAGTTGATAGCCACGAAGCTTTCTTTTAAATCCCACTGTGAGCTAATAGTTTATGTATCATGCTATTATAGTCGAAACTAACTGCGAGAAAGAAAATAAAACCACACAGATAAACAGCACAGCACAGTATTTTTTTCTCGCATCGATTTTAACTGGAAACGTCAGCATTATTGTTTAAAAAATTTATAGCGTATGTCCATCTGCTTAGGAATTAACTTGATTGTTTCATGATTATTCATTTTTTTGTTATTTTCTTCTTCCTTTTACCTTCCCAAAACTTCATTTTCTGGTTGTTGTCTTCGCTCTGTCCACACTTTCCTGGTTTTCTTCCTTTCTTTTACTGCAATGTCGTGTTCGTATTTTTGTTTCTATATTCGTCTTTTTTATTTATTATTTTCCTAATGATTCGTCCACAGAATGTTCTTCGACGTTTTCTGACCATGTCAATGAGTCTGTCTGTGCGTTGGTATAGTTCTTTGGTTTCTCTCTTCACCTACAAACATTGTCTGTGGATTTGACTTTGTGTTGTTTCTATCTCTTTGATGCGTGATGCTCCGTGTGCCGTCGATCTGATGTTTAGTGAACCTTTGGTAGCAATGCTGTATTCTAGTGCCTGAGTCTGGCCTGACTTGAAATCTTTCTTTTAATGTAGTGCGTCCACGTCAGTTTATACGCTTCATGAACTTTTTATTTTCATTTATGTTGGATGCCTTGCTTCACCTTCCTGATTGTATATATTCTCCAAGATATTTCAATATCTGCAGTCTGTTAACCTCCCTGCATTTTGTGCACATGGCTTGTGTGTTGTTGTTCTTTCTTTCCATATATTGTTTTTTCTCATATGATAGCTGTAGACTTGTTTTTTCAGTGTGTTCCAGACCTTGGTGATTCTTGTCTATTGTTGTTGGAGCATCGAGAAGCCATCTGCAAATACCAAGTATTTTATGATCGTCTGGCTTGCACATGTACTTTCTAGCGAATCATTTTTGCTTTTACTTCCCATTGTTTGATAATTTTGTCCAAGACCATGTTGAATAAAAGCCGGAGAGACCATCTCCTTGTCTGACACCTGTATGTATCTCGAATGGGCCTGAGATTTTTCAGATTGCGGTGTCTGTTGTATGAGTGCTCTAGTTTTTTCTGTCTACTCCTTATTCTCGTAATGAGTCAAAGAAAGTCTAACTATGCATCGAGTTGTAAGTCTTCTTGAAGCCCACGAAATTGACCGGTACACACCACTGGCGTAAGTTTGCCGGGCAGCAGAAGGACCGGACCAAGTTCGGGTTGAACATCAGTCATATCAAGATTTTCATTAATACTTTTCACGAAAAATAATTTTACCAATTATGTCAACAAGATCTTGAGATATTAAGACAAAACTGTTGAATTAGTAAAAATAATTCGAAAACAGTTACTGATAATCTATCAACAGTGTTATCAAATATTTCATTGAGATCAAATAACAGAATATCATAGTATTAATACAAATACTTGTTTTCAACTTTCCAAAGTTATTCATGCGAACATGAAGTATGAAAGTTTAGATTTACAGCCAACTTTATTTTCTACCAAAAATATACAGCTTTTGCGTGCCACTGGTTGCTATTTTTGAAATATTTACATCAACTATCAATAAAAGAAGCAAGATAATAGTTCACCAACTAAAGTTACTCAACATTCTCTTCAAAGGTTCTAAGGTAACAGTCTTCGAATAGTTGGGCACAAATATCTTTAGAGTGCGTGACTAAAATACGACAAACAGTTCAGGTTTACCTAAAAAGGAGTACATTAAAAGCAAATATAAACAATTAAATCTGTTTGATGTGAACTACCACCCGTCGGACAATGTAATCCGGACGAACGGACCCGAAATTACTTAGTGCAGGCCCGATACTCTGCTCACAACAATCCTCTTCTATGCACACAGTGAGAGCACGCCCCAAGCCACAAACACAAAATAATAGCCTAACGAACAGAGAAGTAATTTTTAAATGAAACGAGTTAAACCTTACGTCATCAGATTACAATCTGGCAGCGTAGGCAAAACAGTGTGAGAATACGCTAGAAGATAACAAGATAAATGGCCAAGGCAACTACCCGCACTTAAACCTCATGGTAAAGAAGTTATGCGAGCAACCGAGAACAGCTTAAAATCATGGCACAAGGCGGAAACGATAAATACCTAAACGCCTCGCGGGACAGAAAACATAGGTGGAAGGAAGATTCGAGAGGCTGACAGGTGAACCTCACCTACCAAAATACAAGCTTGGCTTAAAAGTATAGCGCGCCAAAATATATGCATCAAGATTTGTACCGAAGAGGTGCTAAGCTTGCAGGCTCCAAGTTACTGAAGAAAGGGACTTAGCGATTTAGAACACAACGTACTGGGCAAGAAAAATATTGTGAACGTCATGATTAATGATACAGAATATAAAAGAAATTTATAAAACCTCAGTAATTTAAACAACAGAACCAAATTGCGGCTCTGACAGCTACCGAATGGAAGCTGTTATGTTTTGATACTAGCGACACGCTCCTCAAATGTCGTGGGACTAGGGCCCCACGTCGGGTAGACCGTTCGCCGGGTGCAAGCCTTTCGATTTGACGCCACTTCGGCGACTGGCGCGTCGATGGGGATGAAATGATGATGCTTTTTTTTTTTTGGTCATCAGTCTACTGACTGGTTTGATGCGGCCCGCCGCGAATTCCTTTCCTGTACTAACCTCTTCATCTCAGAGTAGCACTTGCAACCCATGTCCTCAATTATTTGCTTGACGTATTCCAATCTCTCTCTTCCTCTACAGTTTTTGCCCTCTATAGCTCCCTCTAGTACCATGGAAGTCATTCCCTCATGTCTTAGCAGATATCCTATCATCCTGTCCCTTCTCCTTATCAGTGTTTTCCACATATTGCTTTCCTCTCCGATTCTGCGCAGAACCTCCTCATTCCTTACCTTATCAGTCCACCTAATTTTCAACATTCGTCTATAGCACCACATCTCAAATGCTTCGATTCTCTTCTGTTTCGGTTTTCCCACAGTCCATGTTTCACTACCATACAATGCTGTACTCCAGACGTACATCCTCAGAAATTTCTTCCTCAAATTAAGGCCGGTAATTGATATTAGTAGACTTCTCTTGGCCAGAAATGCCTTTTTTGCCAAAGCGAGTCTGCTTTTGATGTCCTCCTTGCTCCATCCGTCATTGGTTATTTTACTGCCTAGGTAGCAGAATTCCTTAACTTCATTGACTTCGTGACCATCAATCCTGATGTTAAGTTTCTAACTGTTCTCATTTCTACTACTTCTCATTACCATCGTCGTCCTCCGATTTACTCTCAAACCATACTGTGTACTCATTAGACTGTTCATTCCGTTCGGCAGATCATTTAATTCTTCTTCACTTTCACTCAGGATAGCAATGTCATCAGCGAATTGTATCATTGATATCCTTTCACCTTGTATTGTAATTCCACTCCTAAGCCTTTCTTTTATTTCCATCATTGCTTCCTCGATGTACAGATTGAAGAGTAGGGGCGAAAGGCTACAACCTCTTCTTACACCCTTCTTAATACGAGCACTTCGTTCTTGATCGTCCACTATTATTATTCCCTCTTGGTTGTTGTACATATTGTATATGATCCGTCTCTCCCTATAGCTTACCCCTACTTTTTTCAGAATCTCGAACAGCTCGCACCATTTTATATTGTCGAACGCTTTTTCCAGGTCGACAAATCCTATGAAAGTGTCCTGATTTTTCTTTAGCCTTGCTTCCATTATTAGCCGTAACGTCAGAATTGCCTCTCTCGTCCCTTTACTTTTCCTAAAGCCAAACTGATCGTCACCTAGCGCATTCTCAATTTTCTTTTCCATTCTTTTGTATATTATTCTTGTAAGCAGCTTCGATGCATGAGCTGTTAAGCTGATTGTGCGATAATTCTCGCACTTGTCAACTCTTTATGATTAGAACAACACAAAACCCAGTCCCTGAGTGGAGAAAATCTCAACCCAGACGGGAATCGAACCCGGGACCTTAGGATCGACATTCCGTCGCGCTGATCACTACCTGGGGCGGACGCTCCTCAAATGGCCTGGCCAGACACAGACGCTATATGAAACAAACCAGTCACAATTATCTCCGTCACAGCGGGGAGGAAGATGAGTCCTTACGAATGCCACGTTGTGTCTTACCGAAGCAACGAACTGAAAGTATCTTACCGAGCTATGAACCTGCAATGCGGTGACAAACAATGGAAGAATTTGGATCCGCCAGGTGATGCATGGCTGGCGACGGCCCACCGCCTGCCTCCAGACCTGGTCGACCGAAGGAGTGTGTCCTCTTCCGTTTCCGGTGCACGTCCCTCGTGTCTGGAAGATGCTCAACCAAACCGAAATGGATCTCACACGGGCTTCGAACAAATAGCAGTCCCGTTGCCACGCAAACCTACACTGTGCGTGCTGCTTTACAGACTCCCTCTCCACGGAAAACGGCTTCCATGGGGCTCGCAGTTAAAGAGCCACGGCCCCTTCACACCAAAGATTACACTACTGGCCACTAAAATTGCTACAACACGAAGATGACGTGCTACAGATGCGAAATTTAAGCGACAGCAAGGAGATTCTGTGACATGCATATGATTAGCTTCTCAGAGCATTAACACAAGGGTGCCGCAGGTGGCGACACCTACAACGTGCTGACATGAGAAAAGTTTCCAAGCGATTTCTCAAACACCAACAGCAGTTGACCGGCGTTGCCCGGTGAAACGTTGTTGTAATGCCTCGTGTATGGAAGAGAAATGCGTACCATCACGTTTCCGACTTTGATAAAGGTCGGATTGCAGGCTACCAGGATTGCGGTTAATCGTATCGCGATATAGCTGCTCGCGATCCAATGAATGTTAGCAAAATATGGAATCGATGGGATCAGGAGGGTAATACGGAACGCCGTGATGGATCCCAACGGCCTCGTATCACTAGCAGTCGAGATGACAGGCATCTTATCCGCATGGCTGTAACGGATTGTGCAGCCACGTCTCAATCCCTGAGTCAACAGGTGGGGACGTTTGCAGGACAACAAGCATCTGGAAGAAAAGTTCGACGACGTTTGCAGCACAATGGACTATCAGCTTGGAGACCATGGCTGTGGGTACCCTTGACTCTGTATCACAGGCAGGAGCGCCTGCGATGGTGTACTCAACGACGAACCTTGGTGCACAAATGGCAAAACGTCATTTTTTCAGATGAATCCAGGTTCTGTTTTTAGCATCATGATGGTCGCATCCGTGTTTGGCGACATCGAGGTGAACGCACATTGGAAGCGTGTATTCGTCATCGCCATACTGGCGTATCACCCGGCTGATGGTATGGGGCGCCATTGGATACACGTCTAGGTCACCTCTCGTTCGCACTGACGGCACTTTGAACAGTGGGCGTTACATTTCAGATGTGCTACGACCCGTGGCTTTACCCTTCATTCGATCCCTGCGAAACTCTACATTTCAGCAGGATAATGCACGACCGCATATTGCAGGTCCTGTACGGATCTTCATGGATACAGATAAAGTTCGACTGCTGCCCTGGCCAGCACATTCTCCAGTTCTCTCACCAATTGAAAAAGTCTGGTCAATGGTGGCCGCGCGACTGGCTCGTCACAGTATGCCAGTCACTACTCTTGATGAACTGGGTATCGTGTTGAAGCTGCATGGGCAGCTGTACCTGTAAACGCCATCCAGGCTCTGTTTGACTCAATGCCCAGGCGTATCAAGACCGTTATTACGGCCAGAGGTACTGGGTACTGATTTCTCAAAATCTATGCATCCAAATTGCGTGAAAATGTACTCACATGTCAGTTCTAGTATAATATATTTGTCCAATGAATACCCGTTTATTATCTGCATTTCTTCTTGATGTAGCAATTTTAATGTCGAGTACTGTATGTTCCAGGAGCGGTGGCGCGACAATTTAGTTCGTCTGTCTGACCTTCAGGAACGTTCTCAGGCCCAAATCTGTTCAATATACGACGTTCCTTCCCTGAAGGAAAATTTCACCATCTTTGTATCAGCTTGTGGTTCTAGTCTGTTGAGTAATCCGTTGGAGAGTACTTTGTGAGTGACTGGTACTAATGAGAGACCTCTGTCTTTCTTCACGCCCTTTGTGGAGAATCAATGCATATTTCCATTCCTGTCGAATTTTGTTTGTCCTCCATATTTGTTTGAAATTTTCATGAATTTCTATAGTCAAATTTTGTAGACATCGGAGATAGTGCCCTCATCTCCTGGGGCTCCGTTGTGTTTTAATTGGTTTATTGTAGTAATTGTATATTATTTTTTACTTATGAATTTGGCCAGCTATGGACCGCATACAACTTAAGACTTATGGTGTTTCTTTTCCTTCCGTTCTTCCCAGTACTTCTTCATTTTCTCACCAACTGCTCGTCTCTGCTCATCTGTCCACACTCTCTTGGGTCGAGGTTTTGGTGCATCTTCTTCATAGTTTGCGTTTTCTACAAGTAGCCGAAAGTTTTTTCTAGATCTCTTAATTCGCCTTTTTTATTCAATGTTAGGCACTCTGATCCATATGTTGCTTCTGTCAATTGTATATTATATATATATATATATATATATATATATATATATATATACTGAAAAGCCGGCCGCGGTGGCCGTGCGGTTCTGGCGCTGCAGTCCGGAACCGCGGGACTGCTACGGTCGCAGGTTCGAATCCTGCCTTGGGCATTGGTGTGTGTGATGTCCTTAGGTTAGTTAGGTTTAAGTAGTTCTAAGTTCTAGGGGACTTATGACCTAAGATGTTGAGTCCCATAGTACTCAGAGCCATTTGAACCATTTTTGAACATACTGAAAAATACTCGCCTATATCTGTTCGAATAGTTATTAGAGTATCGTATAGAAATTTGAAGTATATTAGTGAAGAACGTCTGTCTGTAAGATTTCGGTACGGGTATGAAATGGAGCTATCACACAGCCTCAGTCCTACTTAAAGCTGGTGGCAGAATGCAAGCAATATGGAATCAGTCTACAAGGTAGACCTACCGCGAATTACGACTAATACTGAAATATTCCTCTAGTGCGTTGTAGCCGTATCAAATTTGACTAACAGGGGTTACTGAAGATAGGCAAGAAAGGACAGAGCGAGCGGTCAAGGTTTGTTTGATCCAACGACCCTGAAAGAATGCCTGAAGAGTGACACCAAATATTCCGTCGAAAACTATGTAGTAAGTCTGTAAAACCGACTTTGAGTGATGAATCTTGGAATGTACTACACAAACCTGCGTATCACTCCTATGTGGCGTGCGAAGATAAGATCAGACTAATTGGAGGTGGAGGAGGAATGGTGCTTAACGTCTCATCGACAACGAGGTCATTAGACATAGGTAATTAGAGCTAGTACTGGGGTAAGTATTCGTAATTCCTGTGCTCCATATAAGAATGTCACTAGAAAAAGCCATAATAGCTGGTACAGTTGGAAGCACGCTTCACCATGCACTTCATAGTGGTTTGCTGTAAGAGGATGTTGCATGTAGATGGGCATATTTATCTTTCCGTAGCAATGAGAAAAGGTACCAACGACGATCACACATTATTAGAATCGCGTAGCGCTAGAAACATACGACACAGGAGCAGAGTACATATTTCATATCATTCTACCGTTAGCTGTATTCAGTTTCCAGGTTACATGTTTTCTTTTTGTCCATTACTATAGGAATACTTTCAGGAAAAATGAAGTACATCTACATCTATTTCGTGACGTGTCATTTTCAGAAAATCCAATGGAGTTTTACTGCAGCGTGATGTAATTTGTTCCACTGTTTAGGTTTTTGTTGTGACGCCTTCGGGTATCTGTAGAGGCAATCACATGGCGGCAGCATGCACAGCGGCCGAATCACTGGAACAACATACACTATAAGTTTTATTATTCACCGAGATTTTTTAATATTTATTCGAAATTTCCCCTTGGAATAATGTAAAGCCAAGCGCCGGCACACCAGTCGGCAACGAGCGAGCAGAGAGCGCTGTGAACAAGACGTCAGCCAACTACACGCTGACCGACCTCTCTCCAGGATGACAACGCGACAGCAGCGGCCTCTATGCGAAGTGAACATAGCGCCGCTCCCGACTGGCCGCGGCCCAGTTTTACAGCACCTTGAAGACTAGTAACTAGATACAAGCGTCAAAGCTCATTAATTTCCTTGTGCATTCTTTGGATCTCAAACATAGAATTGTTATACTGAAGAGAGTTCTTATTTTGTCTGTCGCCCTTTGCTTGCGATACATCTATTCAACACGAAGTTAAGTATTGTCATGTACTTTTCGTAATAAAACTCAATAATACGATTTGCTTGAATTGTTGTCTAGCTATCCAAGCAAGCAGGATTCCTAGACACCCCATATTCGACGACTAGGCAGCATTCAACAAAAGTAGCTACTTTACTCTCACGTTTGGGATTGGCTACGGGATCCACAACCATTTTATTGGTGCCTATTGATTGAAGATTTCAGTCTTCGCGATGTTTTGTGCTTGATACGAGGGAAGAGATCGTAGAATATATTTATTGCTGTTTTGCCTTATTTATAAGCTGGCCGGTGTGGGCGAGCGGTTCTCGCCGCTTCAGTCTGGAACCGTGCGACCTCTACGGTCGTAGGTTCGAATCCTGCCTCGGGCATGGATGTGTGTGATATCCTTAGGTTAGTTAGGTTTAAGTAGTTCTAAGTTCTACGGGAGTGAGGACCTCAGATGTTAAGTCCCATAGTGTTCAGAGCCATTTGAACCATTTGAACCGTATTCATAGAAGTTACCTGTCGTCATGTGTCTTTCAGTAAAAGATATACACTGAGACGGCGCCCCATACGAGTAACCAAACACTGACAGATCAGGTGACCTGGGTGGCCACCTACGACCGCAACCAGACTGCTAACAAGGCCGACAGGCGTGAAGGTTGTGTACCTGTGTTCCGACGTTCGGCTGGCTCTATGGGCAGTTGCTCCATCCTGTTGGAAGAAACTATAGGTGTTTGCCTCCCCAGTTAATGCTGCCACAAATGGTATCCACTCGTCTTGACCATTTTATTTGCTCCACCCTCTACGAAACAAAATTTAAAAAAATGCTCCACATACCGCATCGTTGTTCATATACACAGCACATACGTGAGAGGACTTCAAAAAGTAAGCTAGACATTAATATGACATGCCAAGTAGCTTTAATTGAATGCTGCATTACACTTCAGAGTGACATATAAACACGACTCTGTCTTTCAACGTTGGCACCAACTACCCGTAAACAATGGTCGGAACGTTTTAGTAGTCAATCTGTTTCTGGAGAATAGAGATCGTCTTCTTGATTACGGAACCATTCGAGAAGCGCTGTGTGGGTGACCTCATCGTCGAAAAATCTCCATCACACCAAATGACCTTCCAGCTAGCTCAAAAGATGGAAAACGCATGGTGCAAGACCTGTACTTCTCGGTGAGCGTCACCCGCATTTCTGGGGTCTCAGTCAAGTGGCACTGTTTCACTACAGCTGCGAGTCACATTGCATTTTCTCCCTACACCGCCATAAATTCACCATGAACCTGTATGCAATTTCGTTGTTTCACCCACAGTAATCGTACTGGCTCCTGTAGTTCAACTTCGCAGTTCGTTTGCAGTTGCCGCGCCATTTGAACTGCACACTGTGAGCACCTGTTAACCGTACCGAAGCGGAACTTTGTCAACATAATGCTCGGAACTTCTAATCTCTTCTACAAAAGCGCCGATCTTGTTGCGCAATTGTCGGCGTGTGGGACGACGTGTGTACATTACCTTCTGAAGTCCCTACGCATGTGCTAGCAGTAAAAACAGGAATACAGTTACAATATGATGACAAGGGAAAACAAGTGAATGTGGCGCGTATGAAATGGAATTTTCTTGGGCCATTAGTTTTCAGGGTGACTTTATACAGGCCGCCACGACTGTGCCAGCCGCTGCATATGATATTATCACTAAACCCCGTTGATTTATTTCACTCTGCGCCTTCATCTATAGATTTCACCTTCTACTTCTGCCTCTATTAAAGCGGTTGTTAGTCTGTGGCGTCTTAAAACATACTCTGTCCCTTTTTTTTTTTTTTTTTGGTCAGTGTGTTTCAGTCAGTCCTTTCTTTGCTGATCTGCAGAAGACCATCTATTTTATATCGTCATCAGCCCATTTAATTTTCTACAGCATTTAGTAAATCTAGAATCATGGAAGTTATTCTCTGATATCTTAACAGACACTCCTTGTGAAGTGCTAAGGAGTAGAGACGTTATGGGACGGAAATAATCAAAGGCAATGTTGGACGACATGAAATATACTGCATACGTAATAGAGGTGAAATAGTATATTTATAACGAAAAATGGTACAGATTTCATCACATTGCACAGTAGTATGACAAATGTAAATAACGTTCACATTTGATACAGGTCAACTCGTAACTTAAAGGTCGATATCGGATTCTCAGTAAGTAATATCTCCTCCTCGGGCACCAATGCACGTTTTGCACCTGTTATTGATGCTGGGTTCCAAACCCGAACTCCCCGACGGGGTTTAAATTGGTTCAAATGGCTCTGAGCACTATGGGACTTAACATCAGAGGTCATCAGTCCCATAGAACTAACTAAACCTAACTAACCTAAGGACATCACACACATCCATGCCCGAAGCAGGATACGAACCTGCGACCGTAGCGGTAGCGCGGTTCCAGACTCTAGCGCCTAGAAGCGCTCGGCCACTCCGGCCGGCAGTCTCTATACAATACCGCTGTATCGTAACGGTACCTGGCGCAAAGATATGCAACGTTGTTGGGCCATTGAGCATAATGTCTACCCACATCACGAGGCCTACGTCAGGATTTCGAAATACGTTCCGATGTGAATAAGTATTCCGCGAAAAACTGTTAATAAAATGACTTTTTTCGACACTTTTCACATTTGTTTTTAAATTTCATTATGATTTTTGTATTACTACTGCGGTGTCACAAGGCTTAGGCCTGTCCCACCCCTCATTAAATCGACCAAGACTTATACGAATAATTGTAAGAACAGTTATTATTATTATGTTCTTTAAGTTTGTTTTTGGGTTTTCAGAAATTCTGTGGGAAGAAAGTTTATTTATGTTGCAGATAACGTGGAAGACGTTGCGCAACGATCGCCACGAAAGTTCGACGTAGCGGCAAGTGGGCAAGGAATAAAACGAATGCTGCAAACTACCGCAAGCCATGGAAGAGCCTGGGCCGCGAGGGCGTCGAGCTTCCTAGGTCGTTGTTGGACAACGTCAACAGAAGAGATATTCTGCTTTCTGTTTGTAAACAGATCGATCGAGTCTTGAAAGGTTCATGTAAAACGTATAGGCGGGTGACACATTAGGTGGGACCCGATGCCTGTAATACTTCCACAGTTATTAAAAAGTTGTTAAACGGCAAAACCAATAGTTCATCATTTATATAGATAAAAAGTAGTAAAGATGTAGGAAAGGAAGAGTTGCGGCGTCAGAACGAAAAGTGATACATCGCTCAGCAAGGAAGAAGGACGTAAACAGTGGGCGTTACGTGGTGAAAACAAATCAACTGATAAAATAGCAAGTCTGTAATTAAGCAGAAAGTCACGTAGCACTGCACAAGTTATGATTTGAAATGGAATAAAAGAAGCTTTAGCCGTTTTTAAAATTTTAATCAACATTTATTAACCTTCAAAATAAACAAGGTGTTCCATGAAAGTACCAGGATTCTCAAACTGTTCCGTCAGAGGAAAAGTTTGGGAATTCCTGGCCTAGGCCGTAATGATGACGTTGTGTGAAGGGCGTTGCCCTCTATCTTCACACTAACTAGTGGCAAGAACCATTTGCCACAGGGAAGCAGGATTCGTCGGAGAACATCACTGTGGATCACTGTGACCCCAACAACATGCTGCCTGCACCAACGAACTCTATCTCGATGACGGCGTGGTTGAAGAGCGAAGCATTTAACAGAGTTACTAGCATACAGACGAGCCTAATTTCTGGCAGAGAAACGTGTACGCATAGCAGATGCAGAGCCCGAAGCGGTCGGCATTGGAATGAATTAATATCTGTCCCTTTTCGCCACAAGAGCTATGTACAGGTATCGATCTCTTGCGGTGTGGCGGCCTCTAAACGACCACTAGCATGCTTTCTCATAGCATTTGCACTTTCTGCGGTGTTTTTTAATCGCGAGGTGGCACTTGTCGACACATTCATTACTCACGCCACAATAGTGACTCTTTGACCCGCTTCGAGCCGTCCAACTGTTGGCAGCCGTCGAACCGTTGATCCACGATCATAAACACTCAAATAATATCTTGCAGGCATGTTTCACTAAGACACAGGCTGACGCACTAACTGGCTCCACAAACGCCTCCATCAAATACCGTACCGCATGAACTGTCGAATGCACACAAAGCGTTCGTGTACCTGTTTTGCTGCAGTTATCACGTCCCACCCTCTACGTTCCCCTTTAATATCTTTGGTCTTGTATTCGGTAGCAGCTGTCGGTTGTTCCGTGGTAATTTGCAATTGCTCTTTACCAACTGTCAGTTGTTCCTTAGCTATAGTCGGGCAGTGAATATCTGGTCATAGTGTTCTTTCTTAACTCCTGCCAGTGTTCTCCATACAATACTCTCCTCGCTGATTCTACGGAGAAGCTCCTTAACTTCATATCTTCACAGTCTACGCAATTTTCGGCACCCTTGTGCAGCACCTCATCTGAAACGATTCGATTTTCTTCTGTTTCAGTTTCCTCATAGTCCATGTTTCGCTACCATACAATACTGTGCTCCAGACATACATTCTCAGAAATTTATTCCTCGTACTGAGGCCTGTTTTTGATTGTAGGAGAGCTCTTTTGCACAGGGGTGAGCTCTTTGCCTGTACTAGTCTATTATTTTATGCCCTCCTTGCTTCGTCCGTTACGTGTTGTTTTCATTCCAAGTTAGCAGAAATTCTTCTCTTAGTCTGATTAGTGCTCCACACCAGTCCTACTTGTGGTCATTCTTACTACTTTAATCTTTCTGTGGCCTATGCTCAATCCATATTGTGTAATCAATAGACTTGCTTTTATTTACGTCATTCCTTCTTTGATGCAAGCTCGTACAGCAAGGTTGACAATCTTTTTAATCTAAGAATGAAAAAAGTTAAGTCGTCAGGCGAAACTGCGAAATGAAGAAATAGCGGAAAGAATTGAAGAAACAAATCTATCGAAACAAACGTAACAGGTTAGTGGACATCAAATGAATCATCGGTGGTTAGTTTCTCTGACGCTAGAAGGAGCAATAGGAGTAGAAAAGTAGCAGCAGAACATCAAGAATAAAATATGGTCGAAGATGTTGCACGTAGTAGCCACATACACATAGAAAATTAGCGTCAGGTACGAAAACATGAAGCACAACATTAAGCCAGTCGAAAGACAGATGACGAAAAGAAATCCCCGGAGTGTATAATAAAAGTTTGGCCACGGTTTTCAGATGGTCGAAACTGTACCGGACTTCAACGTGAGATGCTGTTAATAGTTTCCACAACGAAACTCAGTCTCTAAACCTGTCAGAAAATTCAAAGAGATTCTAGACGTACGTAAAGTATACCTACTCTCTGCGATATCAATTGTAATGTTACCGAGGACAGCGCCACTGAAGCGTAGCCGTGTTGTGATGTACGTAAGTAAGGAAATAAGTGCTGAGTAAGACATAGTTTCCTCTCTCTCTCTCTCTCTCTCTCTCTCTCTCTCTCTCTCTGTCTGTCTCTCTCTCAATCCCTCTGTCATCTACATTTTTAATTTAGTTTTATTTTATTTTTTTATTAGTTTAGAGGGCTTTTTAAAGGTCAAATCAAGCCATCCATTGTGACCTCCACCTATAGCAGCAGTGAGATTCGTTGAGCCATTCATTCAGTTCCTCATTTTGTGTAACGAATCAGCGGCCGTTACCCATCGACAACTTGTGGACACCTACGGATCCGAGTGAATGAATCTTAGAGTGTTATCAAGTGGGTTAGATTGTTTAACGAAGACCGTACCGACACTCACGGCGAAGAAAGAAGTGGTAGACCGTTTATTATTTTAGAAGAGCATGTGCGGCAGGTTGAAAAAAAAAAAAGCCCACGATGATCTTCGTGTGACACTCGACTGCCTTACAGAAAGTTTTCCACACGTTTCACGAAGTTTCTTGGATGAAACCGTGTCAGAAAGACCTGAGTTTAAGAACTTGAGCGCCTGGTGGTTGCCAAATACATTTACTCTGGAACACCGCGAACACCGTGTGTCGATTGCCGCGAACTTCTTAAACGTTTTCAAACCGAGTGTGAGTCCTTTTCGACCCATTTGTGACTGGAGACGATACGCGAATGTGTCGTCGAAACGTGGATGTGTCACTGTACTCCTCAGTAACAAACACAATCTCTAACGTGGCGGCATACCCATTCTCTATCCACCAAAAATTTAAAGTTCAGTCTTCAGTGAGAAAAATCACGACGTCTGTGTTTTGGGACCGAAAAGGGCTGTTGTTGGATGATTTTATGCCCAAATGGGCCACGATCAATGCTGTAAACTATGAGAACCTATAAAAGTTGAGAAAAGACAAAATTCAGAGTATGCTGACTTGTGGTGCATTACTCCTTTATGAGAACGCCAGACCCCATAGTTCTCGATTTACTCATGGCCTGATCGATCTGTTTAGATGGGACACTGTGACTCGTCTACCCTACACCTCTGACCTGGTGCCCTCTGATTACCACCTTTTGACTAACTTGAAGGTGTTCTTGTGTGGACGTAGCTTTTCTAACGATAGGGAAGTCATGGAGTCTGTGAGAAAGTGCTACGGGAGGTGGAGCGGTGTGTATAAGATGACGCTACGCAGAAGCTTGTGTCCAGGCTTCAGAATTGCATTAATGTCAACGGCGGTTATGTGGAAAAATAATATCATGTAAGTTTCATCAAAATATATATATTTTTCTAATTTTGAAAAGTGTTATAATCTTTCTTGATGCCCTTTGTGCATCAGTCATGCCTTTCTCTGATATGGGAATTATTTCCTAAAAGTGGAAGATTGTGATGCATAATGTCTATTTTATATTAATAAAATTTGATATTTATTTCTTTTTTGGGGTTCCGTGCCTGAGTCTGTAAAAACGGAACTCGTACACGGTCACTTTATTATCCGTCCTGTGTCTTTCTGTCTGCCTGTCTGACTGTCCGGCTGTTAAGAACCCTTTTTCTCGGGAACGAGTAGACGTACCAAGTTCACATCTACGTCACATATTAAGGTTTATGGTCCCGTGGAGGTGTAAACATTTTTAAGCTTCTAAGTCGCTTCAGTTAAAAGAAATTGTCATTTATGTCACATATTTTGGCACTCGCGAAATCACTCACCAAAATCCATAGGGTGCTGCCGTTGACCTAGAACCAGGAAATTTTACAAGAAGCTATGTTTCACAAGTAAAGGAAAAATTCCGAAAATTGTTAATTTGTAGTCATAAAACACGAAAAAATATTTTTTTTTTCATTTTTCATCCGTCTGTCTGTTTCTCTGTCCGTCCGTCAAGACCCTTTATCTCCGGATCAGTTTGGTGTACCACGTTCAAAGTAATGTCACAAAACAAGGTCTATGGTCCCTTGGTGAAGTGAAAGTTGTAAGCTTAGAAGTCAGTGCAATCAAAAGTTGCGGCCATTGTGTCACATTTTTTCGTACTCGGAAACTCACACATCGAAAGTCATAGGTCGGTTTCTATTGACCTAGAAGCATGAAATTCGACAAGAATCAAGATTCCACGGTAAAGCTCTGCAACTTGTAGAACTATAATTACATCACATAAAAAATATTACTTGCATTTAAACATACATCGCATTCATCATCCATCAAAGCATGGGAAACGAATATTACTGAAAATGTAAGTTGTAGTCACGTTTTAGTACGTAAATAAAAAAGTGTGTTATCGAGACTGTTCTCTGATACTTTTTCATCAGTCTTCTGACTATTCTGATGCAGCCCGCCACTTCTTCCACTACTGTGCCAACCTCTTCATCTCAGAGTAGCACTTGCAACCTTTGCTGTGTGTAGTCCAATCCCTGTCTTCCTCTACAGTTTTTGACCTCTACAGCTCCCTCCAGTAACATGGAAGTTATTCCCTGATGTCTTAACAGATATCCTACCGACCTGTGCTTTCTTCTTGTCAGTGTTTTCCACATATCCCTTTTCTTGCTGATTCTCCGGGGAGCCTCCTCATTCCACACGGTATCGGTCCACCCAATTTTCAATTCCTCTGTAACAGCACATCTCAAATTCTTCGATTCCCTTCTTTCCTAGTTTTCCCACACTGCATGTTTCACTACTATACAATGATGTGCCAGAATTCTCAGGAATTTCTTCCTCAAATCAAGCCTATGTTTGATACTAGTAGACTTCTGTTGGCCAGGAATGCTCTTTCTGATAGTGCTAGTCTACTTTTGAAGCCCTCCTTGCTCCGTCCGTCATTGGTTATTTTGCTGTCTCGGTAATAGAACTTCTTAACGTAACCTACTTCGTGAGCATCAATCCTGATGCTGAGTTTCTCGCTGTTCTCATTACTTTCGTGTTTCTTCGATTTAGGCTCAGTGCATATTGTGTAACCATCAGGCTGCTCATTTCATTCAGCAGATGTCTCGACACATATAAACTGAAGTCCACTGCTCGCTTCTTTTTTTATGTCCGGTTAGTCTGAGGAACTAATGTGGATATTTTGATACTGTCTTGGAATTGGCGGTACCAATATATCGCATCGATCAGATATCAGGCAAAAGTCCCTGAGATTCTGAATTTCCAGAATGGACGAACTACATATATAAGTAGTTAAATTTGTACGAAACCCTTAGTGCGCGGGTCCTACTCGCATTTGGCCGGTTTTCGGTACGTAGTGCCGTTAAATGATGAGACCAGAGAAATAATGAAATGCCTCAGTTCACAATTTCCTCCTGGCGGTACTTATAAATCTCCAGAAGTAGAAGAATTCAAGAGGAACTTTCGAAATCCATACCCTGGCAGTTAGGAGTAACACGGAACGTTTCTAAAGGAGCTCTGTGCCTGAGAAAAATAAACCTCCGGCGCAGATGGTTAATTCGCCTCGTCACGGACCGCTAATAAAAAAGAGGGACGCAACTGGTGTGGACGCCTGGCTCCCGTTATGTGCCCCTAAAATTGGAACCAGGTGCATCGCGGAAATATCCAGCTCCCTGGCAACAACAGCCACGGGCAGTTCCCCCCCCCCCCCCCTTTCCAACCCGCACCCCCCACCCTTCCCCAAGCCCTTCCATCCTTCCCGATCCCCCCTTCTCCCGAACGCTGACAATCGGAGGCACTCGTGATGGGGGTAAAACTCGCAGAATAGAGAGAGCTTCCAGAGGCGGAGCGATGCTTATTGCCAGTAAGCGCGCTCAGATCGCAGCAGGTGAGGTGGGAGCAGGTTGTTAAGGAGGGGAGAAGACATGAGAGAGAGAGAGAGAGAAAGAGAGAGAGAGAGAAGAGAGAGGGAGGGAGGGAGGGAGGGAGGGAAGCAGGCTGTCACAAAGCAGGAATCGGGCTTCCTTTTTATAGTGTCGCGCCGGCCTGGAATAGAACGCACGCAGTCGGCCGCATACGTGTGCGCGCTGCGCCTGCCCATTCAGTTGCGGGACACCGGTGTGTCGGCCATTCTTGTGCTGGCAAGCACACCGCCTCGACGCCACACTTCAGCGGCGCGCTATTTTTCACTTCTTATTTTCTGTCTCCTTCGCTTCTTTGTGTCGGACAGATGTCCCACCTGGCTTTAGGGATTTTGTAACAGGAGAGGGCTAAAATTACGCACGCCGAGCTCCTTCTTCGCCGTATGGCTGTTTCTCATTCTCTCTCTCTCTCTGTCGTGTCTGTGTGTGTGTGTGTGTGTGTGTGTGTGTGTGTGTGTGTGTGTGTGCGTGTGTGTGCGCGCATATTTAGCAGGTTACGTGGTGTGAACGCAAGCGGCTGAATGAGTACTGTGTTTAGCTAAGGGTTGTCCTCTAGTGGTCCTATTTACAAGCATTTCATACAGTCACTCTTCGAACAAAATGAAGAGCAGAATGAAACAATCATTGCTGGAGAAATTAGTGCCACGTCCAAAATCCGTGTTTTCTAGGTAAACAGACGTTTTATTGGACGTACGTTCCTGTATCCTGGTCCGGGATTCAAGCCGAGATTCCTGCATTTGCAGGCAACGTGCTGGATGCTTGGTTGATTCGAAGGAGGGGACGAAAAAGCGAGGTTATCCCCAGTGCGCTACAAATTATTTCGTTAAGACAGGCTTTATGGACCGAAGTGGAGCCTCGCGGTGTTGCTATGCTTACCATACCTTTTTGAGTCCAACCCAGGACATATTTTTGAAACTACTGAAACATCTTAATAGTTTACTGAAACATTAAACTTTATTTATTCAGTTGTATTTCTCATTAACCATGACTTTTTCAGAAGTAGTTTGTGTACAATTGATCTTGAACAACTGGTCCCTAAAATGTGCCTATCTAAGTAGCTTTGAACGTTTCTGAACCCATTTTCTTTCCCATTTCTGTTCGCACTAACAATACTACTAGCAGTGTTCGTTGTTGTTGTTGTTTTTGTTGTCGTCTTCTCTCCTTAGACTGGTTTGATGCAGCTCTTCATGCTGCTCTATCTTGTGCGACCCTCTTCATCTCAGATTAACTGCTGCAGCCTACATCTTTCTGAATCTGATTACTGTACAGACTATATATTTTTTAAACGACAGTTTCATATTTATTCTTATTGACTTATAACTATGATAATAATAATACAAAGTCTTTCCCTCTACGATTTTTACCAACCACGCTTCCCTCCAATACTAAACTGGTGATCCCTTGATGTCCCAGAATGTGTCATATCAACCGATCCCTCCTTTTGTTCAAGTTGTGCCACAAATTCCTTATGTTCCCAACTCTGCTGAGTACCTCCTCATTAGTTACGTCACTGACCCACCTAATATTCAGCATTTTTCTGTAGCGCCACTTTGCGAAAGCTTTTGTTCTCTTCTTATCTAAACTGTTTATAGTCCATGTTTCATATCGGCAGTAAAACAAATCTCTTTTCTTCAAATCTCAACTTTTTCACACACTGATAAACTTACTCAAAATCTGAGCATCTTCATATGATGATCGAAATTTTAAAGTTGAATTCCCTCCTAGAGACCGGAATATCTTACAACAGCCGGGAAAAAATTTACTTCGTTTTTGTTGCAGATATCCATCGTTGCTGTTACACTATTAATTTTTTCAAACAACGCATCACATCATCCATTTTGAACTGCGAAATAACTTTAAAACTAATTGCCTCAGTTTAGGTTCCAGTAAATGAAGATTTTGGGTCTTTGGGTCATATAACATTTTTACCAGTCCAGACGTGCAGTCTGATGTTTTGAAACCGAGTTCGTTATCTAGCAATGTGATACGAACATGTAGCTTCTTTATCAGCACGTTTCAAATCACAATTCCAAATAACTTACGATTTGTGAAACAGAAGCATTAATAACAGCCGTATGTTTAGCTGTGCTCTTTAATATCATGCTTTTCCTTTATGTGCAACACAAAGTTCTCCAGCACATAGTGTCCCATAAACACTTTCATTGCTACTGTCATTAAATAAATTTGAAAAACTTTTATTCCTGTAGCAGGTTAACATTAAACACACACTTTTTTTTGCCCATTGCTAAGCAATGAAAGACAAAACGAATAGCAACAAAATGGTCAATAATTTGTAGACGAATTACTGTACTTCACACACGAAAATAACATAAACACATTGCCACTGTTGCGTTCGAAACGACTAAAACCAAAGTTGTGAGGGAACTGGTCGGCACGGCTCCCCAAAGACGTCATTGTTTGCTCCAAGGTCAGCTGAGAGAGACACGATCGTATGAGAATGTTATAAGGTGGGCATGTAATTTTTTATTTTTGTAAGTTATCAATGTGCATGGTAGAGAGACAGCAAGTTACGTTACTGTTAAACAATCTTTGGTCTTGAAGTGGCACAGTCTTTGCCTCTGCGCAGTCTGTTACACTCTTAGTTGAAGTGTGGTAGGTGATGGGCGTATTCAGTAGTGCTGTGTTGACTTGGGATTGTATCTGTTAGATAAAGAAAGATTTATTGTAAAGGACAGCTGTGGTCATCAGTCCCATATATATATATATATATATATATATATATATATATATATATATATATGGGACAGATGACCACAGATGTTAAGTCCCATAGTGCCCAGAGACATTTATATAGATATAGATTTTGAGTAATTTTCTTAAAAAAAATTGAAGAAATTTGAGGTACGACTGAAGCACTGCGCAGATAATTTACCAGACTGATTATTGTCAGCTGCTTAGCTTTGTTCTCTCGCTCAGAGCTGAGAGAAAGACCGCCCCAGCCCCCAGTCCCTTGAGTCATGCAGTAACACGACGACTGATTAAACTTTCGTTCTTCATAGAAATTCTCTATTAACATTGTACCCTTTCTAAATCATTTTCTACTTTGTTAAGCATAGTAACGTTCAGAATGTTATGTGTGAAGATCACGCGAAGTTTTGCTCTGTCATTTTGAATACATACTTCATTCTGAAATCGTGGTCTTGGAATATCATTTCATAGGAATTGTTATTCTTCCACGGTTTCAAGACCGTTTATCATTAAGCATAACCACATTGCAACACGTGGTACGCAACAGTTCGAATAATGTTTGGAAATTTTATCTATAAACAGAAATCTAGCTTAGCCACTGCCTGATTGGTATTTGCTGTTGTGCTTTCGAGAAATCTCCAACAATGATGTACAGACGCGAAGTAAGTTGAAATTTTGATTACGGCCAGATAATTCAAAAATCACTCTTTGGTTACACGAATTCTTATGTCTCATGATATGAAACTGAAGTACTCAGACAAAATTAGATCTTGGTTACCTGTTTACACAACCATATTCAAATTTCATCTTCATATATGACTGGACTCAGAAACGTCGATAAATAACGACACTCTACATTTCGTAATTACAAACATTAACACCAATAATAAAAGTCTAACTGAATATTTATTATCACTTTTCATTGCATTAGCTAGGACTTGTGTGTTTTTGGCTATCTGCACAAAATACCACGTATAATTATTAGTAAATGGTATCATACTGCATACAACGAAGGGCAAAATCCCAAACAATCATTAGCGAAATGGAAGTAAAGAAATCAGTTTCGGGACGGCGCACGTACATTCGGAGCTCCACAAATGTTGTGAGTCATGTTTTAGTAAAAAAATCACCTTGTAGTGAAAGTCCTATTTTCTATAGAAAGTAATTTACGAATTTTCCTTCGTCTTTGTGCTTGATAGTGTGAGATTTGATCCTTATTTGTAGGCGGTACTGATGTGCAGTTGACGCAGACGGTATAATCTTTCATTAATCATTATATATGTGTAATACTGCGCAAGGCTGTCACAAAACATTGCTAATGTAATGGAACATCTCAAAAGTTTAGTACTCATTTTAACGGTTTTCAACTGTGTTTTATGTTCGTAATTACGAACTGTTAGGAATGTATGACACTGCATCACCTCTGTCGTGAAGGACGCACAGAATTCTTTTAGGAACTGCGTCATATAGCAGTTGCGTCCTCCACTGAGGTAAATAAGCCCACAAGTGGTGTAACTGGTCCTTGATATCCCTCGTCTGACACATGTTCTATTCTGGACGGATCAGAGGTGCTTGCTGGCGACTGACGTAGCTCAGCACCATGCAGGCAGTTCACCGCGATAATTACCATGTGAGGGCAAGTATGATGCTGTCGAAAAATAGCACGTTGATACTGTCACATAAGAGTTGACACATGATTCACGTCTAGTACCATTCTGCAGTCAGAATTGCTTCAGACACTATCAGCCCTGCGCGGACGTCATGTCCGTTAGGTCCCTAGAGCGTGACTCAAGCAATAGAACCGCTGGGCGTATCCAAAACGGAAGAATGGGACCTGTCCCACGGTCGCCGTCATAAACGCCCAAGATGATCATCCGGGGTAGTGCAGAACCACGATTCAACGATGAACAGAATTCGAGGCCATTTATCAGCAGTCTAAGCTTCTTGGTCATGCCACAATTCCAACCGCAGCTTTTTGTGTTTTGGTGTAAACGTCAATCTACTCGTGGGACGGTAATTCACATGGCCGACCAATGGTGTGCGATAACACAGGATGTAGCAGGAAGTCTGTTACTTGTTCTTGGATGACAGGGACAAATAGTAACGGGTTACGATTTACTTAGTGCACAATACGGCAACTCTCCATGGAGATCATTAGATGTGGTCGACCAGAACCCTGAAGATGAGTATGGCTGCCCTCAACTTCCCATGAGGTTCTAAATCGTGCCACTGTCACGTCAGAATGCCACACAAATCTAGGTATTGCACGATTCAATCAGCTGCCCAAATGGAGGACCACAATGAGGTCGATTTAAAACTCTGTCGGGTGCACACAACGCTGTATCGCACTGGTGCGAGGAACCTTAGTATCCACTGTGAGCGTTTAATGCTGCTGACGCCCCTTGTATACCGTACCAATCTGGTAACAACACTGAACACGAGCGATAATAATGCATCCTGCTGGCCGTTACACGTGTCACAGAGAATTGCAACACTACTCATCTACATACACGCCGATGGTGAGCACATTTACGCTGACTTCCGACGATGTCTTGTGGGTGTTTCACATTTTTTGTCAGGTTGTGTATGTTTTGGATCTAAGTTTTAGTCTGTGAAGTTAAGCTTTATGATTGGCTCTATTGTTGGCAGTCGCAGCGTATTTGAGGGTACAGGGGGAAAACTGATAAGCTTGAAAATGAATGAGATGTTTGGATCATCAGTTATAAACTGTGTGCAGTAAGCGATTAAGACAACGTCTGCGAAATGATCAATACTAATGGTCTTTATTAAGTTCATCTCTAGAGACTTCCCGATATACTTTATTTAGTAACGTGGGCTTTGTAGGCCGATGTTACACAGTAAAATTCGGCAGGACTTAAAAATAAATGAAAGAGCTCATGTGGCGGTAATGTTGTGGATAATAATTGTAGCATGAGCACTCGTGCGAAAACGCTGGCATGGCTGCAGCATCGTGTGAGTGCATAAAAAATGCATATTTTGGTAACGTGGCCTTTCATGCAGAAACCACTCTCTTTGGCCGTTAGCCAAGATACTCAGGATTTAATGATGGAACAGCTGAACATTTCGTAAGATATGATTCGGTCGACACTCTCTCAACACATTCGGTGTTTTTAAAGTCCACACAGTATACCATTTTGTGTACTCTTTCATGGAAGAGGGTCGCTTCGTTGGCTGTTAAAGTGGCAATTATCCTCGCACTCTCCGAATGTTTGATGACACTGCACACTGTCGTACGAACGACGTATTTCTTGAATCCTCAGTAATTAAGGTTGCGGTGTCAGGTCTACCTTAATGTTACTTGATCGTAATAGCTGTGGCGTCAAATTTGCGGTAATGATCACAAGGTGCAGTTACGCCTACCCATACGGCTACGTCGTTATCTCCATTCTAATGCTGTTTTAGACCTACTAACCAAATGGTAGCGCGAATGAAATTCCCTTTGCAGGCTTAAAACGTTTTTCCTGTTACAAACCAGGCACATGATCACGGCGCGATCATCAACATTTTTATCTACGACAATTAATCTTGTGTAAATTTCGGACTTTCGCCTCGAATGAGTAAAACTGATCATTCTGTAAATTTGGTTATGCCCTAAAATGTATTCAAAAGCCACCACCTTGCATTAAGTACGTCGCAAAATTGGTTTCATTTTAAAGCATTAATTGTTTGTTCTTGGAGTGAGCTACATTTTCCCTAGAGTAACATAGCGGTGGCGCTGAAGCCTAAGCAAACGGCGGCTGGTTCATTGCGCCATTGGAAGAACTCTTCCCTGCCTGTTTCTTTGGTGGAGAGTGGTTCCATTCTACATCCATAAGTCGTACTTCGATTTAACCTTAATAATAATTTCCACTGAAATATGTAAAACTTGGTATTTTAATTTTTCACCAGTGATAACTTTTTTTTCTACCTCGATATGTATACACGCAGCTCTATTTCCTCAGACATCTTGCTATACTCGCGCTGTAAACGAATTCCTGTAGTCTGTCATGTTCTGTTACGTACATGCTCATAAATTTAGCATAATTGCAGAATGTTGTGCCACACAACGTGGCATTACACAAAACTGGCACATTGGAAACACACGCGACACATATCTGAAAGTCAACGATATTAGTGATAAGTTGAGAAAACCGTCCCGAAACCCATGTGCTACAAAACGCCACTGTTTCCTGCGCATGCACCCGACATCAGTATGGGACATGATCACCATGAACACATAAACAGGCCGCACAACCGGTTGACATACTCTGGATCAGGTGGTCGAGCAGCTTCTGGGGTAAAGCCTCCCATTCTTGCACCAGTGAATGTCGGAGCTCCTGAAGTGTCCTAGGGGTTTGAAAACATGCAGCGATACGTCGACCGAGAGCATCCCAGACGAAGTCGATGGGATTTAGGTCTGGAGAACAGATAGGCCACTCCATTCACCTGATATCTTCTGTTTCAAGGTACTCCTCCACGATGGCAGCTCGGTGGGCCATGCGTTATCATCCATCAGGACTACTGCACCCCTCAAAATAACGTCCCGAGACACTTGACCTGTTACAGTTCCTCTGTCAATGACATGCAGGGTTGTACGTGCACCAATCATAATCCCACCACACACCATCAAAACACGAACTCCATACAGGACCCTTTCAAGGTCATTAAGAGGTTGGTATCTGGTTCCTGGTTCACGACAGATGAAAACCCGGCGAGAATCACTGTTCGGATTATACCAGGTCTCCTCTGTGAACATAACCTGGGACCACTGTTCCAATAACCATGTACTTTGTTCTCGACACCAGGCTTTACAGGATCTCCCGTGACCAGGGTTCAGTGGAATGCACCTTGCAAGCCTCCAGGCGAATAAACCATGTCTGTTCAGTCGTCTGTAGACTGTGTGTCTGGAGACAGCTGTTCCAGTGGCTGCAGTAAGTTCCCGAGCAAGGCTACCTGCAATACGCAGTCGCCGTTTGTGGGCACTGATGGTGAGATTCTTGTGGTGTTGTACACTGTGGACATCCCGTACTGTAGCGACTGGACACCTTTGCTGTCTGTTTCCTGTCTGTTTGTGGCATACGGATGGCCCGTGCTTCGACCTGCTATGTTTGACCAGCCTCCAGTCGCCCTAGTATTCTACCCCTCATAAAGTCATCAATATGTGTCCTTTGAGCCATTTTCAACACACAGTCACCATTAGCACGTCTGAAAACGTGTGTACACTTACTCGCTGCACCGTACTCTGACATGCACCAACACACCTCTGCGTATGTGGACTGCTTCCAGCGCCACCGTGTGACGACCGCAGGTCAAATGCACCGCAGGGTCATACCACGAGGTGATTTAAACACGCAAACCGCCCAACAGAGCGTTGTTTCACTATGTATGAGCATTATCCTTAATTTATGGGCATGAGTGTAGTAACGCTGCTGGCCGCTGTGGCCGAGCGGTTCTAGGCGCTTCAATCCGGAACCGCGCTGCTGCTACGGTCGCAGGTTTGAATCCTGCCTCGGGCACGGATGTGTGTGACGTCCTTGGGTTAGTTAGGTTTAATTAGCTCTAAGTGTAGGGGACTGATGACCTCCGATGTTAAGTCCGATAGTGCTTAGAGCCATTTGAACTAGTAACGCTCGTCCCCTATGACGCTCTGTGCACTTGGATATTTGACGACGGAAATTAATCAGAAACGCGTCAAGTGAGCAATTCGAGTAATAAAGTCATTTTCACCGGCTGTATGACTTATGTTGAAGCGACCTAGTTAGCTCCAGGACAGTGCTACATTAGAATTACTGTTGTTCGTTTATCCGCGAAACCTGCAGAAGTATTTTCTTCTTTCAGTTGCGAACACGTCCATTTATTACCTGACATTACGATAGATTTGAATTAGTTTCCAGCCGACGATCGATTGTATGTTGGGTTGAACAGGTAGGTTTTTTTTTTCTCACCTCTATGGATAACATGGTTCTGGAAGAGCCTACACTGTTCTGGTAACATTACGCTGTTCCGGATGGTTGCGCCATATGGCGCTTCCTGAAAGATGTCATTTTTGAAATTGTTCAACTGTGCGAAGAGGCTAGGTTGATTTGTGGGAGGAGACCAAAATGCCAGGCCATCGGTCTCATCGGATTAGGGAAGCTTAGGGAACCGTGGGGAAGGACCTCGGCCTTGCCCTTTCGAAGGAACCATCCCGGCTTTTGCCTGAAGCGATTTAGATAATTCACGAAAAACGTAGATCAGGATTGCGGGAAGCGGGATTGAACCGTTGTGCTCCCGAATGCGAGTGCAGTGTGGTAACGACTGCGCCACTTCGCTCGGTCCACTGTGCGAATAATTTTAGTCAATGTGAAAGGGGGAACTTGGGTGCTTTCGGACAAACCATAGTCCATGTGAGTCGATTTCTCACTTAGTTTTCTAAATAATCGTGTTAAACTGCTCAGCTGCTTCCAGCGTCCTGATAATTGTTCGTATTTTTCCTTGTTTACTGTAGGTGAACACAGCTCTATTATATTCTGCTTAATGGGTACAGAAAGATGGATATCTGTTTCATCAGGTCGGGCGTATGCAGTAATTTTTTTCCATTTTTGAACGACAAAAATGCAAAATTGTGTCAAGAATTTAGAAATTATATTGTAAGCGGTGGAACGAGGAGATGGTGGTGTGCCTTGCGAAACCTCTTGAAAACGATATACTTATTCCTTTTTTTTTTCAATCAAATGGGCGAAATATCGTCATCCTCAAAATACGAGAGTGAGTCAAATGAAAAGCTTAAATATTTTTTTAAATATTATTTACTGCGCAGAAGTGGTACAAAGGTGTATCACTTTTCAACATAATCTCTCCCACGCTCAATGCAAGCCCTCCAGCGCTTACGAAGTGTATAAATTCTTTTAGAAAAAAATTCTTTTAGTAGTCCGCGCAACCACTCATGCACCGCGTGACATACCTCTTCGTCAGAACGGAACTTCTTTCCTCCCATTGCGTCTTTGAGTGGTCAAAACGTATGGAAATCACTTGGGCGAGGTCTGGTGGGCATGGTGGATGAGGAAGGCACTCAAAATGGAGGCCTGTTATTGTTGCAACTGTTGTAGGGGCAGTGTGGGGCCTTGCATTGTCATGCTGCAAAAGGACACCTGCTGACAGCAATCCACGTCGCTCTGATTTGATTGCAGGCAGCAGATGATTTTTTAGGAGATCTGTGTATGATGCAATGGAGACAGTGGTCCCTATAGGCATGTAATGCTCCAAAATGACGCCTTTTTCGTCCCAAAAGAGAGTCAGCATAACCTTACCTGCTGATGGTTCTGTTCGAAACTTCTTTGGTTTTGGTGGTACTTGCTCGCTCTCTTCGTTTCCCGTTGGTGGAAGTGAACCAATATTTCGTCCCTAATAACGGTTCTTGCAAGGAAGCCATCACCTTCTCGTTCAAAGCGCCGAAGGAGTTCTTCACAAGCATCAACGCGTCGTTCTCTCATTTCAGGAGGCAGCTGCCGTGGCACCCATCTTGCAGACACTTTGTGAAACTGGAACACATCATGCACAATGTGGTGTGCTTACCCATGACTAAACCGTAAACATGCCGCAATGTCATTTAGTGTCACTCGGCGGTTTTCCTTCATTATGGCTTCAACTGCTGCAATGTTCTGTGGAGTCACAACTCGTTGTGCCTGACCTGGACAAGGAGCATCTTTCACTGAAGTCACGCCATTTGCGAACATCCTACTCCATTCGTAGACTTACTGCTGTGACAAAGATGCATCACCGTACTAAACCTTCATTCGTCGGTGAAGTTCAATAGGTTTCACACTTTCACTACGCAAAAACCGAATAACAGAACGCTGTTCTTCCCCGGTGCAAGTCGCAAGTGGAGTGGCCATCTCTATACTGATACTGTGACGGTATGTGTGCATATGCACTATGCTGCCACCTACGGGCCATTCTGCACGCTGTTGATAGCACGCTTACCAACTTACAGGATAACGGCGCAAAATTTCGATTTGTTACTACAAATGTAAGGTTTTCATTTGACTCACCCTCGTATAATCGAACATCCGTCTACAGCTGCTGTACTTTACATTCATTTAAAAGGTGGCATCCTATTTCCATGACACTTACGCTTTGGAAAGACACAGATTCTGTTAAACAGACTCATTCTAAAGGAATTTATTTGGAGTCGCCGCTCGATGCAACGATAAACAGGGAAACAATGCTGTGAAAGTGGATCCTAAAATGAAAGCGGTACTTAATCTGGTACTCAGCCTTCTTCTGTACTTCCCGTATCGTCGACTTCGCCCCTGCGTCTGCGAAGAGAAAAGGCAGTGACAGAATTTCATTACCCCCTCGTAATTTTGCTTAGTCAGCTGGCCTTCCGATAACATCCAAAGAGAAAGGTGTAACACTTTGAGGGCCCATCCGTAAGATACTGCTTGTCAGAACAGTTTTCAGCTGTACTGCGCCCACCGTCACAATTTCTGGAAGAAGCCTCGAGTCTTGCTGCCCTTAATGTCGGAAATACGCAGATCAAGGCGTGCCGATGCTTGCACGCATGTAGCACACAAAAATTTCTTCTTGTGTATCTAAACAGTTTCTTGTTCGCTCTCTGGGGTCGTGGCCGTCGCAAGCGTAGCTGTACAATGTCTTTCGAAAGAGTCGACCAATTCCGCAATAATATATTTTCCACATGATTAATAACAGAAACTTGGGAAGTATTTTAACGTAAACATAAGATCAGAAAGTTTTATGTCTCTATATAACCGCCGAATTCACGAGGATATATCTTTTACACCCCTATACACGCAGGCCTGAGGTACTTATTACATTTATGTTCAGGATGAAAGAGTCCTATTTAGTTCCACAAATGTTCACTGTGCATTCGACATCAATAATCTGAGGAAAAAATTTTTTGTGGTTGTAGATAAGAATAACAGAAACAAATTCTGCACCCAAAGATGCTGCAGGACAAGGAACATAGACGAAGCACCTAGGAGAAAAGTGTACCATCAATAATCCCTAATTCAACGGAATTTTATCCGTTTACGTGTTTACGGAAAGATCAGACATGTTCTTCGTGCACAGAATATTTACGAGCCGAAAGTATCTATACTGTATTTGAACAATGAACAACTAAAATTTGTAGCTGAACAGTGGGGGAGGACATAATTGACAGGACCGCATCTGCTTCCTTCCCGCTTTACTTACCAGATGTACAATATGTTTCTGAGAGACAATTTCCTGCGAAGTTAATAGTGGGCGACTCACAGACCTTACTGTTTTCTGGAAAGATGTACTATTTGTGGATAAGGCTAAATTTATTATCACAAAAGGCTAATACATGTTGAAGGAGTGCTCTTACAAGTGGAAAAACCACACTAACTGAACCTCTACATAATAACTGAAAAGAGTACGGACATAGCTACTTTATAACTCTTTTATGGTTACCGGAAGAAATTTATATGTCATTTTGAGGGAATCCCTATAAAGGCGAATACGAGTCAGCTATTTATTACATTTACTAAGCCCATAATAAAATGTATAAATGATAAAGTATCACCAACTGGTATCAAAGGTATTTGATTGCTGCAATCATAATGTTCTGTTAGAGAAAGTTCTATCGAATTCGTAGCTAGAAAACGACTGGTTTAGTTCTCATTTAAGAAAGAGAATGCGGACAGATACTTTCGCAAAATAAAGACATACCATATCAACTGCGCTGGGAGAAATTACAACACGTGCACCACAGGGCGCGACCATTGGCCCGCTAAAGTTCTTGTTTTGTTGATTTTCTGCCGTATTATTTGACTCAGGTGCTACAGTTAGGCCCGTTTGTAGACGTTGCAAGCATTGCTGGTAAGTGAATCAAAGAATCATCAACGGAGAAAATAGTAAATGAGGTTTTTGCGAAAGTTACTGAAAGATTTTGAACAAATGGACTAACTTTGAAACTAAAGAAAAAACGCAGTTCACCCAGATTTTTACTGCGAAAAAGTACCCCACTTAGTGTTAACATAGTACGCCAACAAAAAGTAGTCAACAATTCTGATGAAAACTGAAAATGGAAGAAACGTATAGTAGATCTTCGAAAACATTTAGCTTCGGCTATTTCGCCATAAGAATAATTGCCAACCTTCCGGGATATAGATGTAAGTAAGTTAACATATTTTCCATGTTTTTATTCATTGTTTCTTGTAAGTTAATATTCTGTGTTAATTCCTGGCTTAGGCAAAACGTACTCACTGCACAAATGAACGTAATTTGAACTGTGTGTGGAGTTTACATACGTATACATTGCAGGTATATATTTAAGAAGCTGAGAATATTAACCACAGCTTCGCAAAACATATATTCACTTCTGAAATTTCTTATAAACAATACCCATACAATCCTGAATAACGGAGATATTCACAGTACGATCCTAGAATGAAACATGATTGCACCACCCGTTAATGAATCTAGCTCCGGCACAGGAATGGATGAGTTATGCAGTTATAAAACTATTTAACCACGTTCGCATGGAAATAAAGTGTCCGGTAAATGCCAGTGTTCAAATTGAGATTAAATACATTTTTTCTTAATGAATTCTTCTATACCATATCGGAATTCTAGAGCAGAGATAATTAGTCGCTAAAAGATATCTACAGCCATTTAAATATTATTTCCTATTCAGTTGTGTACAAGTGTTCTATGTTTGTTCTGTTGACACTTTCTGCATCATATTGTTTATTGTTAACTTGACCTATTGAACAAGCAACTAATATACTACGTTTCGTCAAAAAAGAATGTGTGATTCAAGAATGAATGGCTCAAAGCTCAGGCCGAAGTGCCCCGCAACACTGTGGGAATCGTAGATGGATGTTTAACAAGAAAAGTTACATGGGTAGTACGAGGTGTGAGTGGAAAGTTTTAAGAATGGATCCGCTACTGCTTGCAGGTTTGGCGAGCAAGTACACGGAGGGTGGGGAGTGAGTCATTGCCTTGTCCTTGAACGCCCTCTCACAGGAAACTATGTTTCCTTCATTCAGTTCGTTGTGGCAGCTGGTTGAGTGTATGTATGCTAGTTAGGGCTTGTTGCCGGATTCTGTCTGCGTGAAAATTGACTTAAAAACGGAGCAAAGAATTTGTGTGAATGTTTTTTTAAAACCTGGAGATCCGTTTCTGAGACTTACGAACTATTAAAAACAGTTTCTGGTGATAATTGTATTAGGCAGTCAAATGCTTTTGTCTGGTTCAACAGATTTAAAAATGTCCGCGAATCATTTGAAGATGAATCACAGTCCGGCCGTCCTTCCACCTCAACACGAATGAAAATGTTGTAAAAGTTCGCAACTTAGTTCACTCTGATCGTAGACTTACATTTAGGGAGATTTCTGATGAACTTAATTTAAGTTTCTATGCAGTTCATTCAATTTTAACTGAAGATCTGAACATGTATCGAGTGTCCGCAAAACTCATTCCGAAAGTGTTGTAAAGTGACCAGAGACAATACCGACTTGAAGTGTGCCAAGAACTGATTAATCGGACTAAAAATGACCCAGATTTTTTAAATAGGGTAATTACAGGTGACGAATCGTGCGTATATGGATATGACCCTGAAACCAAAGTGCAGTCTTCGCAGTGGCAGACTCCAGGTTCACCACGACCAAAAAATGCACGGCAAAGTTGGACAATGTTTGTGATTTTTTTCGATTCCTCCGGTATTGTGCATCATGAATTTACCCCTGGAGGACAGACAATTAACCAGGAATACTACAAGTGTGTCCTTGAGCGTATGAGCGAAAAGGTGCGGAAGAAAAGGCCTGTATTGGGGTGCTACACCATGACACTGCTCGGGCTCATCGTGCCTTCTTCATCGTTGAATTTTTGACCAAATTCAGAATTCCTGTGCTTCCACAACCGCCTGATTTGGCCCCTGTGGATTTCTACGTGTTTCCTAAACTGAAATTTTCACTGAAAGGGAAGCGATTTGACTCGATTGAAGACATCCAGGCAAATACGGAGAGCTTCCTTAGCACACTTCAGGAAAAAAATTTCCAAGAATGTTTCCAAAAGTGGAAACACCGTTGGAGTTGCTATGTTCACTCAGAAGGGGACTATTCTGAAGGAGATGCATCACAGTAGCATGCAAGTACCACCATTGTACAATGACCGGCCTATTCTTCAAACTTTCCACTGACACCTCGTATATCGAACATTTACGGGGAGGAATACTTTGGGTATCATGCGAAATTTTGCTTTTTTGTTCACGAAACAATGTGTCCAAATAACGTAGTGGTGATCAGTTTCGTTATCTGTGTCTTATTATGATGGCTCTAGATCGATTTTTCTATTTGCAGCTACTGTCAGCGAAAGTAGGCAGTGGATGCACAGGGAATTGCAGTATTACACCGTTTTTGTGTTTAATTCGTAAGTATGAGGAAATAGTGGAAAAATATATTTTTAATGTGTGTGTCGGTATATTAAAGTGAGGTCCTGGTGTGATTCTGCAGATTGGCCATGAACATGCGTGTTGCACGTAGAGATCTGTGGCGTAGGCTGCGGTACGCAGGGCAGGGCCCCAGGCTGCCAGAGACGTGTTCCTGACAGCTGACCACACAGAGCTACGCGCCACCTGCAGCATGGCCGGAAGGGGGGGGGGGGGCACTTGTAACCGCGTAACCGCGCACGCGCCTTGCCAGAACGGCACTGCGCACATGGGGCAGTGGCGGATAAACCTACCTTCATTGTATTTCCCTCCGCTTGGCGTTTATAAGTACCAACTTCGCGAGTTTAAAAAAACTCGGACTTTCACAACAGTTATGTAGGTTGTATTCCAATCTCTGTCTTGCGCTGCGGGTTTTCCCTCTACATTCCCTCAAGTACAGTATAAGTCATTCCTTAATTCCTTGACACGTTTCCTATCATCCTGTCTCTACTTTTTGTCAGTGATATCCATATGTACCTCTACTGACCGGTTCTGCGGAGAACCTCCATATTCCCTGTCTGTCCACCAGATTTTCTAATGTCCTTCCATAGCATAACAACACCAACGTGTCTCTTCTCATCTTTCCGGTTTTCACCAAGCCTCTCCTTCACTACCACACAGTGCTGTGCTCGAAACTTAGATTCTCACCAGTTTCTTCCTCAAATTAAGGCCTATGTGTGACACTATCAGATTTTTTCTGCCCAGGTATGCCCTCTTTGTCTGTGCTAGTCAGCAATTTTATGTCTCACTTGCTTCGTAATCGTGTATTATTTTACTTCCAAGGTCACAGAGTTCTTTTAGTTCGTCTGGTATCTGCTACTCCTCGTTACTTTCCTGTTTCTTCGGTTTACTATCAAACCATAGTGTGTGCTCATTAGTTTGCTCATTCCATTAAACAGGTACTGTGCCTCTTCCTCACATTCACTGAGGACAGCAATCTCCTCAGTGAATCTTCTGACTGATATCGTCTCACCCTGAACTGTAAGTTCTTTCTTCAACTTATTTTAGTATTATTGCTTCTTCAATGTATAGAATGAGCAGTAGGGGCGAAGAATTAGTTCTCTGTCTGAAACCCTATTGATCGCAAGAACATTGTTATGTGTCCACCAATCTTGCTTTTATTACTCGTTTCTTGCACATACTAATATATTTACTCGTCTTTCCGTACAGCTTACCCCTAATTTCCTCTTGCAGCATTTTGCACTATCGAAACCCTGTTCTAAATTGACAAATCCTAGGCATTTGTCTAGACTTTTTGTAGGCCATGCTTCCATTGCCAAACTCAACGCCATACGTGCCATTCTGATTTCTCTACTTTTTCTAAAGACAAACTAATCGTCATCTAACAGATCCTTTGTTATCTTTTCCATTCTTCTACAGGGAGGTCCATTGATAGTGACCGGGCCAAATATCTCAAGAAATAAGCATCAAACGAAAAAACTACAAAGAACGAAACTCGTCAAGCTTGAAGGGGGAAACCAGATGGCGCTATGATTGGCTCGCTAGATGGCGTTGCCATAGGTGAAACGTATATCAACTGGGTTTTTTTAGATAGAAACCCCCATTTTTATAAATATTAGTGAAGTACGTAAAGAAATATGAATGTTTTAGTAGGACCACTTCTTTCGCTTTCTGACAGATGGCGATGTAATAGTCACAAACGTATAAGTACGTGGAATTACGTAACATTTCGCCAGTGCCGACGATATTTGCTTCATGATACATTACCCTTGTTAAAATGGACCGTTTACAAATTGCGGAAAAGGTCGATATCGTGTTGATTTATGGATATTGTGATTAAAATGTCCAACGGGCGTGTGCTATGTATGCTGCTCGGTATCCTGAACGACATCATCCAAGTGTCTGGACTGTTCACCGGATAGTTACGGTATTTAAGGAAGCAGGAAGTGTTCAGCCACATGTGAAACGTCAACCACGACCTGCAACAAATGATGATGCCCAAGTAGGTGTTTTAGCTGCTGTCGCGGCTAATCCGCACATCAGTAGCAGTCAAATTGCGCGAGAATCGGGAATATCAAAAACGTCGGTGTTGGGAATGCTACATCAATATCGATTGCACCCGTACCATGTTTGTACGCACCAGGAATTGGATGGCGACGACTTTGAGGTCGTGTACAGTTCTGCCACTGGGCACAAGAGAAATTACGGGACGACGACAGATTTTTTGCACGCATTCTATTTAGCGACGAAGCGTCATGCACCAACAGCGGTAACGTAAACCGGCATGATATGCACTACTGGGCAACGGAAAATCCACGATGGCTGCGACAAGTGGAACATCAGCGGCCTTGGCGGGTTAATGTATGGTGCGGCATTATGGGAGGAAGGATAATTGGCCCCCATTTTATCGATGCCAATCTAAATGGTGCAATGTATGCTGATTTCCTACGTAATATTCTATCGATTTTACTACAAGATGTTTCACTGCATGACAGAATGACGATGTACTTCCAACATGATGGATGTCCAGCACATAGCTCGCGTGCGTTTGAAGCGGTATTGAATATCATATTTCATGACAGGTAGATTGGTCGTCGAAGCACCATACTATGGCCCGCACGTTCACCGGATCTGACGTCTCCGGATTTCTTTCTGTGGGGAAAGTTGAAAGATATTTACTATCGTGATCCACCGACAACGCCTGACAATATGCGTCAGCGCACTGTCAATGCATGTGCGAACATTACGGAAGGTGAAGTACTCACTGTTGAGAGGAATGTCGTTACACATATTGCCAAATGCATTGAGGGTGACGGATATCATTTTGAGCATCTATTGCATTAATGTGGTATTTACAGGTAATCACGCTGTAACAGCATGCGTTCTCAGAAATGATTATTTCACAAAGGTACGTGTATCACATTGGAACAACCGAAATAAAATGTTCAAACGTACCTACGTTCTGTATTTTAATTTAAAAGACCTACCTGTTCGTGTAAGTGGTCGTGCGGTTCTAGGCGCTGCAGTCTGGAGCCGAGCGACCGCTACGGTCTCAGGTTCGAATCCTGCCTCGGGCATGGATGTGTGTGATGTCCTTAGGTTAGTTAGGTTTAATTAGTTCTAAGTTCCAGGCGACTGATTACCTTAGAAGTTAAGTCGCATAGTGCTCAGAGCCATTTGAAACATTTTGTTCGTCTAAAATTGTGAGTCATAAGTTTGTGACTGTTACAGCGCCATCTATCACAAAGCGAAAAAACTGGTCCAAGTAAAACATTCATATTTCTTTACGTACTACACAAATATGTAATAAAAAATGGGGGTTCCTATTTTTAAAAAACGCTGTTGATATCCGTTTGACCTATGGCAGCGCCATCTAGCAGGACAACCATAGCGCCATCTGGTTTCGCCCTTCAAGCTAAGTTTCGTTCTTTGTAGTTTTTTCGTTCGACACTTATTTCGTGAGATATTTGGCCCGGTCACGATCAATGGCCCACCCTGTATATACTATTCTCGTTAGGAACTTGGATGCATGACCTGTGACGCTGGTTACGCTATAATATAGTGCTTACCTGTCATTCCCATCTTCGGAGTTGTGTAGCTTAAGTTTTCCAAAGGCCCGGTGGTATGCGTCCAGGAGCATAGATTGCACAAACGAATTCGAATAATTGTTTGGTTGCCACTACCGCTAACGCTTTAAGAAATTCCGAAAGAATGTTATGTATACCTTTCGCTTTACGTCATCTCAAGTGTTCCAAGGCTCTGTTAAACTCTGCCTGTGATAGTGGGCCTAACTGCAATTAACACATGCGATAAAGACAACAAGAAAGAATAAGTTATTGCTAACGATTACTGGGTTATGATAAATCTTAAAACTCTTTTAGTTCTTTCGAGCACAACAGACCGTGTCACTGGTGAGCAAGGGATGAGGATATAGGTACCGTTTGAGTGAATGAACGTACTTCAGACAAAACTCTTCTTTCCTGAAGCACAAATCTTCTGCTTCATTTCATAATGCCATTGGCCACTCCACATGTACTTGTCTTCTACCACATCCACAGTAATCCGGTGTGCATTATTCGAGTTCTACACAAGTACCATCATCTCAATAAAATTGATTGCTTTTCCTTTTGCCAAATTTTTAAGACGACGTGAATGAGCTGTCACAGTCCAACATGAGGTTGCTTCTGTGGTCATTCCATCATGGAAGTCGCTAAATTACAGTGGATCTGTGTTAATCAACTGGGACACATACTGTGTTACCGAATGTGTCTCCGTAGAATATTTTTCGATACTTTTCCTGTGGCAACTTCGACGAATGTGACCATTACATTGGTGCTGAGCATAATATTGTTCACATAATCACACACTCACTGTTCACTGATATCCTGACCGGACAAATCATTTGTATCCCTCCTTCCGAATTTTTGCAACCGTCGAATTACGCTGTTTTTCCTTCTAAAACCGTCGCATTCTTTAATTCGCCACAAAAATTGGAAGAAAGAAACATAAATAAAAATCTTCTTGTGGTTTCAACTGTTTTGACTTACCAATACACCGACCAAGTATAGAAATGTAGTGAATCTTGTAATAACTCAAACTCCAATGAAGGAATAAATGAGCTGACAAGCTTGCCTACAGCAAGCAGTTGGTTGCAGTGCTTATGAAAGGATAAGAGGCTTGCACATGAGAGGTTACAGTATTGAGCCGTATCAAACCAGACTTCTGACGACAACAACAACAACAACAACAGCAACAACAACAACGATTAGGTTGTTTGTGTCTGTATAGCAAAAGATGACAGTGAAGGTTCAGTATCCTACCCTCCCACGCGTCATTAACATAGTATTCTTGTAACGAATGCTAATGTCGTCGATTACTTGCGTTGATACCATCAGATCGACCGTTCATAACTGCTCGAACCAACTCCTCGTTAGCAGAGGCACGACCGCATCTGCACAAAGACGTAAGGATAGTGGTTCGAAGGAGCGGCTGACAGCGATGTACTGGCAAAGCCTGGGAGCACCAGACACATTCTACAAGTTGCCGCTGTACCGTATGCTCGTCTGCTGTAGCTGTGAGTTACAGCTTTCAACTTTTATGATGGTTTGATAAATTACGATCGGATGAATTATCTCTGGAAATACAGTATGCGATCTGGAATGTTATTTTGTCTCCCAGAGAAATGCAGGAAAACGCGAAGAGTCAAAACTGAAACCTCAAGAGTGAAGCAAACTCGTACACCTGCGTAATATCGTTTAGGGTGCCAGCGAGCACGCAGAAGTGCCGCAATACGACGTGGCATGAACACGGCTATTGTCTGAAGTAGAGCTGGAGGGAACTGACTCCATGAATCGTGCAGGGCTGTCTATAAATCTGTGTGAATACGAGGGGGTGGAGAACTCTTCTAAAAAGCACGTTACAAGGAATCCGGATATGCTCAAAATGTTCATCTCTGGGGAGTTTGGTAGCCAACGAAAGTGTTTGAACACAGAACAGTGTTCCTGGAGACACACTGTACCAATTGACTTCGTGGACGTGTGGGGTGTCGCATTGTATTGCCGAAATTGCCCAAGTCCGTTGGAATTCACAATGGACATGAATGGATCCAGGTGATCAGACCTGATGCTTAGGTACGTGTCTCTGTATCTAGACGTATCAGGGGTCCCATATCACTCCAAATTCCCACGCCCCACACCATTACAGAGTTTCCACCAGCTTGAACAGCCCCCTGATAACATGCAGGGTCCATGGATTAGTGAGGTTGTCTCTACACCCGTACACGTCCATCCGCTCTATACAATTTGAAACGAGGCTCGTCCGACCGGGCAACATGTTTCCAGTCCCAATGTCGTTGTAGACGGGCCCAGGCGAGTCGTAAAGCTTTGAGTCATGCAGTTATCATGGATACACGAGTGGGTCTTCGGCTCCGAAAGCCCATATCGATGACGTTTCCTTGAACGGTTCGTACGCTGACACTTGTTGGAAGCCCAGCATTGAAATCTGCACCAATTTGAAGAGGGGGTGCACTTCTGCCATTTGAACGATTATCTTCAGTCATCGTTGGTTCCGTTGTTGCAGGATCTTTTTTCAGGCTGTAGCGATGTCGGAGATTTGATGTTTTAGCGGATATTCACGGTACACTCGTGAAATGGTCGTACGGGAAATTTCCCACTTCATCGCTACGTCGGAGATAATGTGTCCCATCGCTCGTGCGCCGACTATAACAACGCTTTCAAACTCACTTAAATCTTGATAACTTGCCGTCGTAGCAGCAATAACCGAACTAACAACTGCGACAGACACTTGTTGTCATATATAGGCGTTGCTGAGCGCTTCGCCGTATTCCGCCTGTTTACATATCCTTGTATTTGAATACGCATGCCTATAACAGTTTTAAAAAAAATGGTTCAAATGGCTCTGAGCACTATGGGACTCAACTGCTGAGGTCAGTAGTCCCCTAGAACTTTGAACTAGTTAAACCTAAGTAACCTAAGGACATCACAAACATCCATGCCCGAGGCAGGATTCGAACCTGCAACCGTAGCGGTCTTGCGGTTCCAGACTGCAGCGCCTTTAACCGCACGGCCACTTCAGCCGGCTATAACAGTTTCTTCGGTGTTTAAATGTATAACGTATGATTATCTTACATGGTGTGATTTATAAAATAATGTTTGAAAGTTTTCACTGAAATTCTCTCTTTGGAATTCTGAAGTTACCAGGACAAAATACAAGAAACTGAAAATTACGTAAAAGTTACACACAAAGAAGATTGTAGTTATTATTAATGCCGAATAACAAGAGACCGTGATAGTTGTTGACAAAAGAGTGAAACAGGATTATAGTCTGTACCTCATATTACTGTCTGTATTATTTAGCAATAGTTAAAGAAATCTGTTTCTTTGTCAAAATGGAACATGGAGTATGAGGATTACAAAAGCGTTTGTTGAAGCGTCGTAGATGAGGTGTTGCAGTAGTTTTTTTTGTAAAGTTGGTTGATTGTTACGAATGAGGAGGTTCTCCATAGAATGGGTGAGGCAAGTCATGTATGAAAAGAAAGTAACTAGAAGAGAAGATAGAATGATTGGACGTGTGTTAAGATATCAGCAAACAACTTCCATGTTACTAGAGGGAGTAGTAGAGAAAAAAAAAAACTGTATTGCGAAACAGAGAATGGAGCATATAGAAGAAGTAACTGAGAACTGTGGCTATAGATGCTGCTCTCAAAAAAAAAAAAAAAAAAAAAAAAAAAAAACGTTGCGCCCGTTAGCGCATCGCGGTGAGCGGTAATACAGAGGGCAGCTGAATTCCGATGTTCCACCAGCGAGGGCGCTGCCGCCGAGAATTATGGTCCATTTGTGAACTTCATTTTCACGCGTGCACGGTACACTCGCAGCGCGCTATGTACTGCGGAACAGAGCAAGTTTTCGTCAGTCTTCCATGGTTCATCTGAAAAATTCTCGCGTCAGGCGAGTAGGTTCTGCCTGTTCCCACCTCTATCGTAGAGCAGCGAGAGCTTCTTTGTCTATCCTGAGTGTCTCTCGGCGTCTCGTGCTCTTTACTCAGTTTTGACGCACCATTGTCTTGCGCCGCGATGTCTTCCATGCCTTCCAGTAACAATCCACCTACAGCTACCGTCAGTTTGAGTTTTGGCAAGTCCCCATGGTATATGCAGGCAAGTTTGCTAGAAATTTCTGATTGGCTTGCAGACACGATCGAGGTAATTTCCGAACTGGTTCACACCGCTTACTTCGATTCTGAACCATACAGGATGTTTCCGCAAGAGCGTGCAAAAATGTAACAGGACATAGAGAATGCTGTACCGAACAATTTGAGGTACGGATCCAGGCGTCTTAGAAGCCAGCGTAAGGGTATATGGAAGTAACCTTGTCTACCGCCTTGTCTAGCATTACAGTTTTCCAGCTCATTTACAACTAACATGCGTACGAGTTCACAAAAATGGTTCAAATGGCTCTGAGCACTATGGGACTTAACATCTGTCGTCATCAGTCCCCTAGAACGTAGAACTACTTAAACCTAACTAACGTAAGGACATCACACACATCCATGCCCGAGGCAGGATTCGAACCTGCGACCGTAGCGGTCGCGCGATTCTGGACTGAGAGCCTATAACCGCTTGGCCACCGTGGCCGGCACAAGTTTACACGTACTGTCCTATTTATTTACATGTACGTTCTTTATTTCCTGAAAGGAAATAAGGAGAACTAGCCTGATTACCAGGAAGTCATGATGCATGTTTGTTTAATTTACTTGTTCATAAGTTCGCTTTATTGTATCGTATTTACATCGTCCCATGACAGAACATGCTATGAACGAACGACAGACCGACTTATTTGTGCTATTGAGAGACGTCAGTACAATATGATGGAGCAGTACCGGTACAGTATCTCCTGGTCGCTGGATTGGAAGGAGAGGTCCTATTCCATGGCTTGCCTCCTGCGAGGTCACCTGATCTGAGTCTCCTTGAGTGTTTCCATAGGGATATCTAGGGTCACTTGTGTATAAGACCCCAGTGGATACGGAGATGAAATTATTTGCCAGAATTGGGACATTGGTCCGCTCAACATCGTTTACAAGTTTGTGGTGGTGCAGCATCCGTGGAAATGGTGGTAAAAAGGAATATCCCCTCCCTCTCATTTAAATGTGTCTGGGTACCTGTTACATATAATTTACAAAGGACAAGATGGGGCCTGTTTTATATGTAATGAATGTGATGTGATGTGTAAGACACCTGGGACATTTGTCAGGGTGCATAAGAATTCTGTTCGGCGATGTCATGATTGTGTTGAGGTTTATGGCCGCCAGTTTCAGCACATTTTGTAAGATACAGTACAAATAGTACATTAATTGTGTCAATGATGGTATTTGCAGTTAACTAATGTAAATAAAAAGTATACTGTAACGTGACTTTCTTCTCAGTGGTGCATCCTCTATGCTCTGTTAAATTTTTGCACGCTCTTACGGAAACACCCTGTATCTGTTTTATGTCAAGTTTCTAGACTCGCTTCAGGTTGACAGGCTCCTTTTTCGGCACAGACAAGAAGTCCCTTTCGCTCACAGCGATGGTTCTAATAGTATGGTTATTCTGGCGAAAGCGGAGGTGGATTATACGAATGTCGGGGTATTTAACCTTGCTCCCGAATTTGATGGAAGTTTGCTCAAGACCGTCCTGCTTCCATTTAGGATCATAAATAAAATATGGCTGGGACACTGGTCCGCTCAACATCGTTTACAAGTTTATGGTGGTGCTGCATCCGTGGAAATGGTGGTGAAACGGAATATCCCCTCCCTCTCATTTAAATGTGTGTGAGTACCTGTTACATATAATTTTCACAGGACAAGAAGGGGCCTGTTTTACATGTAATGAATGTGGACATCTGCACATAAATTGCCCGGGACGTATCGCGGTCTTAAAATCCACTTATGAACATCGTTAAAGGCTAACTCCAATGGACCTCGTTCGCCAAGTCACAGTCATTGTGCCTAACCAAGTTCCTGAGCGGGAACGCGAGCCGTTGTTCGGTGCCCCAAGCGCATTTCCGCCGTTAACTTCGCGCAGGGACTTCGCCACTAGCATCCGAGACGCCACCATCTCCACAAGCGTAGGCGGACGCAAGATTGTGATTAGTCAGACGATTCCTCTTCCCTTCTCCGCTCTACCGAAAAGATTTCCTCCTCCACGCGCTCTGACCGGATGATGTCAACCGCTGTACCAGATTCGAGTGTCCTGCGGCCCCGATTCTACGTACGCCCGTAGACCGAAGCCGCCTCTTCGGGATCGCACGACGATAGACCTGTTATAGAGCTCAGTACTATATCGATGGACTTGCCAGGCATCCCTGAGTATATCGTATTCCGACCCTACTTCTGCGCTCCCGCATGAGGAAAACATGCGACAGGCCGTTTCTGATCAGATCCAGATCGGCAAAAGTGTACCAGTGGAACGTGTGGTGACGGAAAGAGATATACCGTCAGTTTTCATTTACGCTGATTCTCAGGAGCCGCATCACCCACCTGTGGATGTATCCTCGGCACCTGATACTGAATTTCCGCAGGGCCCAACCCCTAACCCCCCCGCCACGATCCCATGCGGCAGCTGCCTTTTTGGAAACCCGCAACAAACAACGTTTTCAACCTGAGCGTGCGGCATCGCGAAAAAAGAAAAAAACAGGAAGAGGGTGGAAGAGAAGGATCCGCCTCTTTAAATTCGGATTCATGCGTTGGCTAGTCCATGGAATGTTATACACGAGTTTAAATGTCACTTGCAACTTCCAGTCCCAGATTTGCGACGCCGCGACTGTTTATTTACGATTCAAATGAAGGCGTGATATTTTTGCAAGAAATGTTATTTGGTCACTTTTCAGTTCCCGGATTTTCTGCTTTGTTTAATGTGAACTACCTACTGGCACTTTACAGAGAGAGCGTACGACTGACTGATTCGGAAGTTCTTGATAATGGCCGAGGGGTAGGCTGCATCTTTTGTGACCTTAGTTTAACTCTTCTTTATGTTCTTTCAGCCAATTCCACAAATAGAGAACGTTTTACGAGGCCTGTTCAGAAAGTAAGCTCCGATTGATTGCCAAATTGAAACCACAGTGAACATCAGAAATGTTTTACTTGTAACAATTAGCTACACCTTTCAGCTACTTCTCTACGTAGTCGCCGTTCTGACTTAGACTTTTGTCATAGCGTTGTACCAACTTTTCAATAGCCTCATCATAGAAGGCAGCCGCCAGTGCTTTCCGCCAATTCTCCACGCTGGCCTACACCTCGTTGTCTGTGTCAAAATGTTGTCGTCAAAGACAGCGGTTCATGTGACCAGAGATGAAACTCAGGGGGAGACAATTGCGGACTGTATTGTGGGTAATCTAACATTTCCATTTGAAAACGATGCAGGAGCATCTTCATTGCCCCTGCAGAATGCGGCTGAGAATTGTCGTGAAGACGAAACAGCAGGACAGTTATGTAATGTTAGCTGCATAGCTTCAGGCGAAATTTCTCACCAGGCCCTCGGCGGCAGACACTATTTTCTAGACATCTTTACGCACTCACTGCGAGCTCAGAAATGAGAAGAGCGACGTGATGCTAACTGGGGTTATACTAGAGACACTACCCAACACATCTGTGCAAAGCTTTATCGGATTTTCATAGTCGTTTCCATTTCGCGACCGATCGGAGCTTACTTTCTGAACGCCCCTCGTATTACGACGTGGATACAGTTTGTTTATTTCGCAAAACTCCATAGACTCTTCTGTTAGGCGGAGATTTTAATTGTGTTTTGCGTCCTGAGGGTAATTTTAATTCCAATGAGAAACTTACTATTTGATGCGCTCTTCGCGCGATGCATGGATCTGTCACTGTCACAACTCTCGTCAGGTATATGGATTTCACATCTGCTTCCAGAGGAGACTCGATCGTTTTTGTCCTTATGATTCTTTATGTGGACAACAGTTAGCGATAGGCCTGATACCCACTGGTTTCACTGATCACTGTGCCGTAGCTGTAAACTTAAACCATGTGCCGCAACCAGTAAAATTGTATGCCTCCCCTAGATGTTGAACACATCTCCCTTAAAGTGCCCTTCCCTCGAGATTATTGTTCGTGATATTTGGGACCGTAGCGTACGTTTGCAGGACCGTTATGTTTCGCTTAAGGAATAGTGGTCAGGGCATGCAAAACCATTGCTCTGCAGAGCGTTAATGCGTTACGGCGCTGAGAGGATGAGGGGGCGAGGGATTTCCGGCAAGACACATGAATTTCATTATTCTGTCTTGCAACAACTTTATGCAGGTGCCAGACAAGGTCCACTATGGATTACGAATGTCCGACGTGTTAAGGCGAAGCTTCTTCAGTTAGAGAGACAACAAATGGAAGTATTCAAGGTGCAACCAAAATTCCGCCCATTCCTACAGGATGAACTGACCTCCTTTTGTCTTTTTATCCGGCTGCGGGCACGTCGAAAAAGAGCATGTATCGCGTCCCTCACTCGCATCGATAGTCACGTACATAGTTCAAACGTAACATTTCCAGAGCAACCTGTAATTACTCTACCGTCTTTTACAACGTCCTTGCTAGTGATGCGATTATCTCTGTTGCATTTAGTCCTCTCCTGGAGCGCGTGGTTACTCCTGTATTGCATTATGAATTTCTGAGTGACGTCACTCTAGATGATATGTATCGCCTTATTGCTGGCGCACCATTACCGGGACTCGACCATATCCTGGTTCGAACCCCGGTCCGGCACAAATTTCCATTGTCATTCCATTCTACAGCTCAAGGTAGACCTTTCTCGCAATTGCGATTTCATTTGATGTATTTTTTTTGTGTGTTCTTAGAGACTTTTTAAAGTGGAAACGTTGATTTCTCCTTCTGTCGAAGAGATACAGGCGTTCAAGGTGTTTCTCCTTTTATCTTCTCTTTTCGAGCAAAAGACAGTTCATGTATCAGCATAGGAATGTTTGATATAATAGTTTCAATTTTATATGAAGAGGAAATATTAAGCCCTCTTTCAGAAGAGGGTACCTTAAAACGGCCGGCCGCAGTGGCCGCGCGGTTCTGGCGCTGCAGTCTGGAACCGCGAGACCGCTACGGTCGCAGGTTCGAATCCTGCCTCGGGCATGGATGTGTGTGATGTCCTTAGGTTAGTTAGGTTTAACTAGTTCTAAGTTCTAGGGGACTAATGACCTCAGCAGTTGAGTCCCATAGTGCTCAGAGCCATTTTTTGGTACCTTAAAACGATATTAGTTCTACCAAGCAAGATTTAGTTGTGGAAAAACGTATCACATTTCTTTTTAAAGTGCACTGAGTTTAAAACACAAATGCGACAACGGTTTATGTTCTTTTGACGAGGAGAGATTTTAAATTCGTTCTTAAGAAGAAACGGGATTTACGATCGGTACGACATGCGAATTGCCTTTTTCTTCTTAACAAGAAAAGTGCTAGTGTTGTTAAGGAAGATAATAACTTTTTTCTAAGCGGAAGTTTTGTTAAGGAAGACTATAACTTTCTTGTAAACCACGTCAGTGAAGGCAACAATGGGGTGCAAGGACGGATTAGAAGGTTTGAATGGAGGATCGATGAAGAAAAAAGGTCAAACCAGCTGACAGCGATGTGGGGTACACATTAAACAGTTTGAGAAGTTAAATCATCTCAGACACACGCTCGATACTGTTATCATAGATAATCGTACAGAAGGTATGATGTTGCAGAGTATTAAAGACAACACTACTGAGAATTTTCACACTGCTAACAGAGTGTGTGCTGCTTTGCTACCTAAATACCGCTCTCAAGTCTACAAAAAGCTGTTCCTTGCATCTTGTGCACGCGTTTGCCCTGCACGTAAGGCCATTATTTTCCCATCTATGTGGACCTTTGTTGACCCATTCCGGAAGCATATGAGTGCCACATCGACACAGAGCACACAACATCGCACATTCAAGGCCGGCTCCGTTGCTTCATTAATGGCCGCGGAAACGTCCTCGAGGTCGGCGATAATTCGTACATTATACCGAGTGCAAACGCCAGCCGCCTATACGGCGAGGTCATCGTGGGAGGAAGGCAAACATTTGCGTTCTCTTTGACTCGAGGAATTACGTCCACCGTGTTAATAGTCTCATAAATATTCTACAGATACCTGGAGGTACAGGAACAAATTAACATTACTGTTTGAGGATCCGATAAAACAGTTTTCTTAGCTGTCGCAAACTGCGTTTTCGGAACTGCAGACTCATTTTGGACGGCTAGTTTGCACATTTTCAACAATTCAGTAACCGACGGTGCTTTTGCAAACGAACGCTGCGCCAGAGACAACCGTCCAAGTACACAAGAGGTCGTTTATTGAGTACCTTGTGTCGTCTGGATTAGTTTCACGAAGCTTGACGATTTCCCTTGGAGCACGAGATATATCTTATTCATATATGCTTTTATTAACGTATGCCCTGACTACACCAAATGTCGTGACAAGGTCAAGCAGTCTGTACTAATAAATCACCGTTAGAACTCTAAGAGACGCAGTAGATATTGAAAAAAAAACGTATAAATATGAAGAATAATACAACCAACCAAATTGTTACAAAGGAACTTGTCACACCACAGTGTGTACATATCGGTCACACTACATGAACTTTGTCAAAATTAGGTCATAAAAACGTTATCACTGAACATTGACGAAAATCAAAAAGAAACATTCCTGGCACACATTCTGTTTCTCAGAAATCCGAGGACGACTGCTTAGCAGCAGGAAGAAGTCAACATAGAACCCCTTTGTGGTATATTTGTATGGGATACTCAGCCCTTGTAATGTCTGACAACGTGGTTCATAACTAAACAACACAGGGACCTCCTGTGGTATGATGTGCATGCGTTGCTTTGTCTACAGCTCCTTCCATGCAACCTACGCATCCAGTATGACAATGCACCGTCGCAGAATAGTTCCACCACAACCTATATGACACACCTCATCTTCCTCACCCCTCAGAGATGACATGACCTCAGTCTTATTGACGCCAATGGACGAATGTCTGTAGCTTGGATCCAGTTGCAATTTAAATATTTTTTCTCTCTTTATAACTTTCATGCGTTTGAAGTGTCAAAGGGTACAACAATCAGTCACAAATAATACTAATTACATATGCAGACGTCGGTCATCGTGTGGCCATCTTCGGTGCAGTAAGTGTAAGTGAAAACATTAAAAACACTTGTATATGCACACAGTCTCACTTGAACTGTTCATGTCAGAGATTGAGTTCACTCTCAACCAGTAGCATCAACAGCCTAGTTCGGAATATTAAAACCACTTGTATGTGCACTTAGTCCCAACTTGACTATTCATGTCAGAGGTTGAGTATGAACTTACTTAGGACTACGTGCATATACAGGTGTTTTAAAAATCGTAACTTATATTAACTGTAGTGATGATGCCCATACAGTGACCGACAACTACATATAGAACAGACTATATCTGCGACTGATTGCTGTACCCTTTACTAATCGAAATCAACACAATCCCTCGGCACAACTGCTTTACCATAAAATCAGACCTGAGATTCATTCACCATATTTAGTAATAAAACAATATTACAATGAAATATTACAAATATGTCCACCTCAATATGAATGTCTCCATGCATGTTTACCTATATTTGCAATGAGGGAGCACCTTTCGACCATTGAATATGAACGATTGAGCGGTGAGGGTCGATTATAGAACGAGGAGATTTTTCTTGGCGTGACAGCGGGGCTAGTGGGTTGACTTCCATGTGTAAGAACACGGATAAATCGCTTAATCGAGGTATAATGCTTATCAATGTGAACAACAGAATGAAAATGCTTCTTGCTGAGTTAATGTGGAATTGTGGACTTTACTTTCATTCCTGGTTAAACCAAGAGTGTTTTCACATGTGCGAAGGACACATCCTGCTGGGTCGCTAGTGAAACGTTATCTACGCATGACATCAAATATGAACACTTCTACTACGGTGATTAGATGTGAATAAACTTTTTTTCTCATAATTGTATCTGTTTCGAGCCCACGATCTGGTAATACTTTTAAATATGTCACATTCGCCATTGGCTGAACATTTATTACTATACCGATAAAACGGATCCACGCATTCCACGAAATAGATCTTCGTATATAGAAAGAACGACATATATCGGACACAGAGACACTATTTTCAACGCAGAATCGTAAAATATCTGTATCGCGCGTCATCTTCGCCACACTAGCTTGCAAACCTGCAACGAGGTAAAGTGCAGCAAATATCAAGAGTTTTAGAAATGACTTCTAAATAATATCAGGTTCCCAATAGCAAAAATTGTTTATATGTGCTTTTCCACACTTAATATTGTTTTACACGAACGGTATTGTCAAGAATTGCTGCAACTGTACTAACGTGGAGTTATACTGTTTGACTCACATGTCTCGCTGGAATTTTTCCGTTCGTTTGTGAAATGCTGCTCTTACATGCTACCATTTACATTTGCCACGTTCTGTAGATTATAATTCATTACGTATTAAATAATTTAAACTGTGAAGAGGACTCATTTACAGATAGTTGTTACAAGGTGTGCACGCATACATGTCATCAATGTCAAATTAGTATATCTGGTTCCAGAGTCTTTTTTTTTTTTTTTTTTTTTCAAGTTTCAAACATCTATGGTGTGTGTAAGCAGACTGAGCAGACTAATAAAAACTTGCACAAAGGTTGGAATTTGAAATAAAATGGCTCTGAGCACTATGGGACTTAACATCTGAGGTCATCAGTCCCCTAGATCTTGGAAGTACTTAAACCTAACTAACCTAAGGACATCACACCCATCCATGCCCGAGGCAGGATTCGAACCTGCTACCGTAGCGGTCACGCGGTTTTGGGATTTGAACCAGTGCCTCCTCGTCAGTAGAAAGATATCAGTAGGAAGATTAGATTTTACGCCATACAATGGCAATCCTAAGGCTACACGATGATAAACAGATAGTAATATTAAAATCACGACGGTAACTCTCAAGACGAATACAGTGGAACACGAACCGGCGACACAACCAAGCACGCTCCACATTCGTCCATCAAGCAAACTATCAACTAGATTATATCAAGTTAATAAAACACAGCGAGTTAAATTTAATACTCTGTCTTGTACGGCTCTAGCAAACGACAAGTCGTCGAAAAACTTCACAGTGTAACCATCTAAGGGACAGTTTTTCCTGCAGTCTTAATTTAGGATATTACAGTGCCTGTGTTATTCTGATTATGATGCAAAGTTTCTTTGGACATGCATGTATGGCCAAAGGAACAGGCACTGCGTCGACTGCAGCCCTGAATACGTTAAATGTATTCCCAATTGCGAATAAGGGCAAGCATCACCCGAAGAATGGAGTGACGACAGTGAAAATTTGTGCCAGACAGGACTCGAACGCGGATTTCCTGCTTAACGCGAGCGGTCGCCTTACCATTTGGCTATCTGTGCACGACACACGGCCAGACCCAACCTTCTATACGTCGTCATCCATGCGTCTACGATCTGTATTCGTACATCCATCATGTTTAGTCCCGTACAAGTCACACGTTGTACTTGAAAGTTGCTTGCCCGTTATGGGCAGATGAATACGACATTGCAGTGCCTGTGTTATTCTGATTACGATGCAAAGTTCCTTTGGACATGTTAAGAAACACGTCAAATGAATTCACAGTTGCGAATAAGGACTACCATCAGTCGTAGAATGGAATGACAACAATGAAAATTTGTGCCGGCCCGGGACTCGAAACAGGATTTACCTTGAGTCTTGCTCGGCTGGCTAAGGACTTTTACAGCCTGCAATTGCACCGTGTACCCCGGAATGTGACAGAGACGAAAATCGCTCCATCCAGTGGCCCATAGTGTGGACTACCATTTACCAGCCCCTCCTCAATATGGATGTTCGTGCACTGTGGCATCACACAGTCAACAGTAAATTTGTCACCAACAGCGACTGCACAACATTGGTTTGTCGTATTCCCCTCATTGTCTCCTTTCCCAGCAACTCGTGACTGATGACCATCGTCTGGCATTCACCTCTTCGCAAAATGTCTGGCACTTCGTGCAGAAAATCATTGCCTGCTATATCTGAGTGCCACCAGACACGACCGAATCACAAATGTTGCTATACCCTCAAGACAAACATTTTACCACCGCCAAATATCATTCCATTACGTGGGTCAAGGGATACGTGGTCCGTTGGCTCTTCCATGAGGAATCCCAACTCGATTTCGCCACGTTACCGAACATTATTTGCTACCTTTCTTCTCCACTGAGTTGAGTTGGAGGGTACCTGGAGCTGAGGGCACCTAACCTTCTCCCCCCCCCCCTTCCCCAGTGGTGTCGAAGCTGCCTATCATCGATTTTACCTCCGACCTCCAAGGATGGGAGAGCGCGCCATGAGATGCGAGGATTTTGTTTCGTTTTTTCTTTTTCTTTAGCTAGTACGTTTTTTCTGTGTCGATGACGTATGTTCCAGATAATTTCATAAAACTGAAAATAAATAAACTCGACAAAGCCTTCCACTTCTGTTGGTTCCTGTGTGTTCCACTTTCCTGTGCACCACAGGCTCGGTGGCGGTGACGGGGCACCGTTGCCAGGTTTCGGGTTTCGACACCTCCCCACTTTGTCCGCCGGCCGGAGTGGCCGAGCGGTTTTAGGCGCTACAGTCTGGAACCGCGTGACCGCTACGGTCGCAGGTTCGAGTCCTGCCTCGGGCATGGATGTGTGTGATGTCCTTAGGTTAGTTAGGTTTAAGTAGTTCTAAGTTCTAGGGACTGATGACCTCAGATGTTAAGTCCCATAGTGCTCAGAGTTATTTGAACCATTTTGACCCGCTCCATCCCCTGAACCCCCACCGGTCCACTCCTACTTTAAAAAAAGTGGTATCGAAAAAAAATATCGTAAGGTGACCGCTCGCGATAAGTGAGGAACTCGGTTCGAGTCCCGGTGCGGCACAAATTTTCACTGTCGCCAATATAAGTCTTAATTTAGTTGCTCAAGATCCGACAGTGACCGTGTCAGGTGGCGCAGTGGTTAGCACACTAGACTTGCGTTCGGGAGAACGGCGGTTCAAACCCACGACCAGATATTCTGATTTAGGGATTCCGTGATTTCCCTAAATCGCTTCGGGCGAATGCGTGGATGGTTTCTTTGAAAGGGCACGGCCGACTTGCTTCCCCAATCCGATGGGACCGATGATCTCGCTGTTTGGTCCCATGCCCCAAATCAACCAACCATTCCGACATGCATCACTTATTTTCTCGTCAATAAATTCACTACTCTTGTCTTAACACTGACATGCGAAATTAATCATATTTGAAACAGATGTTATAAACATTCCATAACAACAGCTAGTACAGGACCCCAACAGACGAAATATAAGTAACTAATCTTCCACGTAGCTGAACTATTAAAATCAAACACGACCCACGTGTTCCTAATTACCGACCATACGTCGTAGCGCAACCACTTTCAGTGTAGCTAAATCCGATTCAGGAATATGTGATAAATAATAATAATGTCGTGTGACGATGGCCTCCCGTCGGGTAGACCGCTCGCCTGGTGCAAGTCTTTCGATTTGACACCACTCCGGCGACTTGCGCGTCGATGGAGATGAAATGATGATGATTAGGACAACACAACACCTAGTCCCTGAGCGGAGAAAATCTCCGACCCAGCCGGGAATCGATCCCGGGCCCTTAGGATTGACAGTCTCTTGCGCTGACCACTTTTTTTTTTTTTTACCACTCAGCTACCGGGGGAGGACATGTTATAAATGTAAGACGAGGAACACATACGCTAACCAAATTCACTAAAAACCCGCTCTGACAACAAGTCGTCGGTGCCTGCTGCAGGAAACAGAGCCTAAGTTGCCGCTACTGGGACATTGCGATGCTAGCCAGTACATTCACATTTCGTAATCAAGTAACTAAGTAATGAGACAGGTATGAAAACGATTCGAAAGAGACTCGCATTTCCAGGGGAGTACCGCGTAGCACCTAACTCAGTGCACGTCTCGTTGCACATTAGTGAACTCATTAGAAGAGCAGTGAAAGCACTAATACGCAAATATAATACAGGATTTTAATCGGATTGCACAACTCAGACCTGTAAGAACAGTTCACATGGGGAATAAAATTTTGAGAACCACACCCCCAAACGTTTCTCTCGCGTGCTGAACGTGAATATTCCATTAGGAACGCTCCGTCACCCTTGAAACCGCATAAAGCAGTCCAGAACGATTACACTACCCTTTGTGCCTGAACCTGCCGGCAATACACTCCCTCAGTAGTGCAAAACACGAGACCGACCATTATTAATAACTATTCCTACATGAGATTCGCACACGAATAAAATACAACACATACCCCTTAACAGTAACCGCTCGTCGTTTGCCAAACCACTGACAATGGGGACAGCGCATTTGAGAACACGTGATTCATGGGTGGTTTGGAACACAAACGCACATCACACTCATTCCAAAACAACGTAGACGTCAACTTTCCGGTGTCTACAAGAAACAAGACTTATTACACCTGACAGCAAGTAAGAATTCTATCCAATTATTCGAACATTCGACAAGTAAGCAACCGCGAAAGAAAATCAGGACCAAATACTTGAAGCACTTCAGCTACCCGGAAGAATACTAAACAGTACGCAACTGCACTATACGGCCTGTGACAGCGCAATGGAAAGTCTGACACATCACCATCTAAATACACTGAAGTAAAGCCACCCGAGAGTGATAGGCACCTATACAGATGGCGGTAGTATAAACTTTTTAAACTCAAAAACAGCAACCACGACCACAAGGATTTTGTGCTAATCACAAGACTCCATGAGCACCATGTCTTCCATCTGGCTTATCTGCTCTACCCTCAAGATAGTTCTAACCAAATAATTATATTCTTTACCCTGACTCGTAAATCCCCGTGGAGGGACGAGAGGAAATTACACGCCAAAATTGTTTCTTCCAAAGCCACTTTAGGACTAAAGTGAACAACACATTCATCACAGAGATCATTAACGTGATGGATCGAACGTTACAACATTTCCAACGAGGAGCCTCAGCTAAACTAAGAGAAGTGCTTTTGTGTCTCAACACAGACCATTTCAGCGCCGCCATAATTGTTGTATTCTATCCCAAAATTCTTCCAACGGAATGAGGCTTCCCAAAATGTTCGGCAGGCAGAGGGATGAAACCATCCGACAGCTTCACTGATAGTGTTCGGTCCAAGGTGAACATGAATGCCAGTCCTATCCACAATGGGCGTTTACGACACCGTCAAAACGCCTTGGCCAGGCAACCCATTTCTCTCCTGCACCCCTGTCCCTGCCATGGTCACAAACGCATGTAGGCATTTTTTCGCCACTTTGGTCGAAGGTATTGTCTGCATAATAGTGCGAGAAATCTTGAGACCAGGGTCTGTCTCCAGTAAGAGCTTCAAGGTATTCCTGTCAATAATAGCTGCATGTGGCTTCCAAGCCCCAAATGTCCACTGAAAGCTTTACTGTTAAATAACGAAACTGCCTCCTTGTTCTCAACTTCAGAAATTACTTTTCCAAGGAGAGCTATCTTAATGATTCCACATGCATTGACGATGTAAATGCTCCCATCAGTGCCTTCTGATGTTGTTACCTCATTTCGTCTCACAAATGTGACGTCGAGTAATAACAACATCAAAGAGTGGCCTTGAATATGAAAATAAGTAAGAGAGTGACTTGTTCTCTTTCAAATTTTTATGGACTGGGCTGCAATTGCTCACGACTAGTTTGAAGAACATTCTGGACAATTCGATTGAATGATCTGGCGACCCATCGAACATTTATGGGACATAACTGAGAGGTCAGTTTATAGCCCTACCCAACTACTGTAATTAAATAACAGAGAAACCTCTCTATGTTGTCAAGTATACTATACCCTAATAGAAGAAATAGTCCTGTTACGGGAAAAGCCACGTATAACCCTTTTATTAAAATTTAGTTATTATTTAATTATTTTGAGCTTTTCCTCATTACAGAGGCTTATCTCCAACATAATAATTTACTTGGAAATTACAATACAAACAATAAACGTTCTTAAACTATATTTTCAAAATATTCCCCCAGGTGCTTCGAACTTGTGTGTCCTCTTCCTCTGCGCCCATTCTCCTCATTGTGTGCTGTACATTTTGGAGCCGGGTGGTCACAGGTCGTCCTCTTCTTCTCCCCTCCGGTTCCCACTCCAGTATCAATTTTGGTATTCTGGTTTTCTCCATTCGTCGTACATTCCCGTACCACTGTAATTTCTTCCTATCCATTACGTCATATATTCTTTCTTTTATTTCCATTCTCCTTATTACTTCGGTGTTCCTTATCTTTTCTTTCCTGAAGATTCTTGCCGATCTTCTCCAGAAGTCCATCTCTAGAGCTTGTAATTTTTTAGTGTCCTTCATGTTAATTGTCCAGGTCTCCGTTCCATACAGAACCACACTCTCTAATATGGATTCGTATATTAATTTTTTAGTTCTGCTCATTACATTCCTACATACATAACATTTAGATTAGTTTCCAAATAAAGTAAACTATGGGAGGATAGTCCTCTTAATAGGAAACGCTTACCAATAGAGTTACCCCTTTTAAAGGATTTGACAGTGTGTAGTGTCTCATGGATATGTAAATCAGACTGTTCAGTTCTTTTCCTAAGATTTTACCCAGCGGTTAAATAGAAACGCAGTATGAATAATATTATACTGAAACTAGAAAAATTCAGTGCCAAGTTCATTTAGTGGTTTACAACATGTAATAGTGGTCGCCAGAGTATCCAGGCAACGAAACAATGAAGTACTGGAAAAGCAGAAGTATGAGTTTTGCCTACTTTCTTCCTACTGTTTAATTTGGTTCTTCAAATTAATTTACTACACGTAAACAATGTTGGTGCACATACTGGAATTTCTTTTTGACCACTACACCCTTATACATTACGTTTATAAAAGAGAAATAGCCCAATAGATAACTTCAGGAAAGCAAAAAAAATTTGGCCAGGGGGGGGGGGGGGGGGGACATATACGAGGGTTGGAACTTTAATGGTGGCAACTACTTATTTACAGCTAGTACGAAATAGATACGTGTTTCAAAGTCTTACTGACGTTCAAAGTAACCACCAGCATTCTGTATAGCCCGTTGCCAGCGATGTGGAAGTCGTAGTTGTGTTGACAGTTCGAGCGGCTCAGTCTATTTCCCGATGAATTTGTAGCAGTTCTGAAGGGAATGTCGTAGGTTGTGTACCAAAAATGAACAGCATAGAGACAGAAGTGATGGCACTTTCTGCAGGACCCGACCATCACTTTGCGGGACAATGCTCAAGCACATACAGTGCAAGCTGTCACTGATTTGTTTGACTGATGGGGCTGCTAAGTGCTATACCACCTACTGCACTCTTCTGAATTAAGCCCTCGTAACTCGATTTCTCAACTGAAGGAAACACTTCACGGCATTCGCTTCAGAACTGATACAAATTCGTTAGGCAATAGACTGCGCCGCTCGAATTGTTAACGCAACTGGCACTGCTAAGAGTATCCTACGACTTCCACATCGCTGACAACGGGTTATACAGAATGCTGGTGACTACTCTGAAGGTCAGTAAAACTTTGAAACACGTATCTATTTTGTACGAGCTGTAAATAAGTAATTGCCACTATTAAAGTTCCAACCCTCGTAGAAAATCATTTTCTGTAATAAACAAACTTAAATAGCAAAATAATTCTAAAGCAGATATTTCTTATACTAACCTTTCACTTCAAGAAAACCTCTTTCTTACTGGAATTTACTTTCAAAAGCTATTATTCTTTGAACTAACTTTGTATAGTCATTTACCAGATTCTAATAACTTGTCAACACTCTGAATTTTACGAAAGCAAACTTTTACTATAACACTTTGCAACTGTTAAGAACACAGAATAACAATTTAAATGGTGCCTCTTTATATTAACTTGGAACTTCATAAGTCTGTAAATAAGATACTCGGATTCATCAAACACCAGGAAGGAATCCTATATAGGTGTATGATTAGGATGAAACAATAGGGGTTAACCACTTTCTTTAAAGATCAGGAATGATTATTAAAACACAGTTTAAATTAATAGTTTACGCTGTACAAAAGTAAATTTACTATAAAATTGTCTTATCTGGTGGCTGTAGGCGTGGGTGTGGCGAACAATTATGACGGCTACACTACCCGCAGTACGGCCTGCAAGTCCCTTGCTGTATGGGCTCAGTTTCTCTTCTTGGCGTCGTTCAGTTCTACATACAGTAGTCCAACACACGCAGCTATCCCGTAAGCCGCTTGCAGTATCCATCCGAGGCATTACGTGCGGGTTCGCAGGCAAAGCTTCTCCTGCTCCAGAAAGGTGTTGCCTCAATCACTGCTGCCTACAGACTGTGAGACTTTACTTCCCGCGCTCGCTCTAGGAAGCGCACCAATTAACCCTTGCCACCTTTTCCACTCCCCAGAGCCACTTTCGTTTTTAACGAAAGCACATTGGCTTTTACATAACACCTATTTGTTATATTGTTGCTAAGTGTGACCACTTCTTAAATTGTCAAATTTACATTAACATGGACCATTTATATACACAAATATTTTTAAATACGAAAGGTCATCAGAAAATTATTTAACTTCATAAACAGTTTAGTTAGTATTTTTCTTACATTGCTCACGTACAATGCAATGAACGTCAGTCTCCAGTGTAGTACACTTTACATATACAGAAAATTTAGTACCAATCTGCGAAAATTTTTTAAAGCAAAAAAAAAATTATAAAAATTTAAATGAACCATAAACAGATATTTTTATATGTTCCTGCACTAAATCCTGCACTGGTAAGTCCTTAGCAATTTCTTAGGATACTGAGAGAGTATGGCTCAATATCTCTGCATGGGACTGCCAGCGACTTGTTGAGTCGATGCAACGTCGAACTGCTGCACTAGGCTAGGCAAAAGAAAGTCCGACACAATATGAGGATCCCATGACCTTTGTCACCTTGTCCAACGAGGAAATTTGGAAATTTGTGGTAAGTTCTATGGGACCAAACTGATGAGGTCACCGGTACCTAGGCTTACAAACTACTTAATCTAACTTAAACTAACTTACGCTAAGGATAACACACACCCATGCCCAAGGGAGGGCTAACTTCCGACGGGGGGAAGCCGCGCGAACCGTGGCAAGGCTCCCCAGACCGAACGGCTACCCTGCGAGCCACACAATGAGGGAAACTTATCCACACAACCTCCAGAAGCGGCCCATACTGCTAGCTAGCCCCACACTACTGCAGGTCGAGAGAGAGAAGACGCAGTCCGGGGGCGCTGCAAGCACCAGGTCACGAAGAAGTCAGCCAGGGAGCGTCATTTTGACAGACGGCGCCGCTGGCGGTACGTGGCCGGAGTTTTTAAAATGCGCACAATGCAGGACGTGATGGCACACTCACCGCTTTATTACATGCTCAGTTAAACTACTTCAGTTTGGATCATCCTGTTGTGTCATACAACCTATCTCTGTCAGTCGCTGGTGGCAGTTGGATGGTCGCTGAGCAGTTCAGTGCTTTGAGTGTCATGGGCCGCTTTTGCCACACCGTCATCAGGGCCGAAGGCTGCTTTTTGTACTAACATCAAACACTACCTTTCTTTCGTTATAAAATTTGACATTTAAATGTTTCGTTAATTCCTTAGATTATGAAAGATTTGAACTTAAGTTCACATTCGTAATGAGTTTTCACTTGATAATGGGAATCCAAGTTCAAACCAATACCGGTTTTTCAGCATTACGTTCATACTCTCGCAGTGAATCAAAGAAAACTGCGACCACTCTTATTGCCCTTATTTGAATACATACAATTTCCCCATCTACTGTTTCATACGTAAAGTTTATGATTTCAAAAACAAAAAATTAAATAAGACGATATATTTGAATATAGGAGTTCGCCCCAACGTCATCGATAATGGGCTTCTCCACTTGAGTTACGGCATTTTATTTTCTTTTTTTCTGACTACGCACTTAATTTGGCGCTGCCATCAAAAAACTTCGCGGATGCGACAGGACGCGGTAAGTCCCGAACCAGAGGACCAGCGGGGGACCGACTCGCTTCGGTCCACGCTTCCTTCCCTGAAACGGAAACTGTGACCTCGTTCTGGCCGCCCGTCTCGCGCTCTCCATCTTGCCCTTTTTTATTATTTCAGCCCTGCTGCTGTCGGAGTCTCTCTCCTCCTCTGTCCCGGTGACGTGCCTTTATCAATAGGCATTGTTTTCGTTCGGAGCAGTTGCGCCGTTCCGTTCCGGGAAGTACGGATGGCTGGCCGCACATCAAAGGGAACATTCCTCGCGTCGCTCCTCCAGCGAGCGGCAGTGTAGCGGAGTCAACCGACTGCGGCAGCGCAAGGCAGCAGTCCTAGCGGTCGGGCACCGCCACACACACGCCCGCACGACGTCCTGCCTACACCGAGCACCTCCTACTCCAAGCGTACGGAGCATGCCGCGCTGAACATGCAGAAAAATATTATGCCAGTTCAGGCCAGTTCTACTCAGGATTTGCTAATGACCGGCTTATAAATACTACCCAATTCAGTTATGAAGAACACCAGCACTAGACCAGATGCGTACACATTTCGCTCCAAATTTCCCCGTAGTTACCTGTTAGCCAGGCACGCGAGCTGCCGCGCGTTACCAGCCGAACGGGCAGACAGGTTTACTCCAATCGAAGCAGTGCTACGCCCAACCGTAGCTAGCTAAAGGAATCTTTCTTGCCTGATCGTCTTCCCTCGGTGCTACGCCACCTAGCAGTTTACGGTATTCTGCGTACTATAAGCGCCATTTTTTCCCTTCGAAAAATTGCCTTCAAAATGCAGATGCGGCTAAATACTCGGGACTAATACAATGTCCAGTGTTCAATTTAGAATTTCCGTCAGTCTTAAAAATGGCCATTAGTTTGATGCCGCGGAAACCTATCTCTGTCTTTCAACACTGGATTCTACTGGCAGCAGCAGGGCGTCGATGAGACGAACATGAACTGCGGGGATTCACGAGCCTGTTAACACTGTCTCGTTCCCTCCCTACCGTCACAAACACAGAACAGTCTAACCTACGATGCGTCATTGCAGTCTACGGTGCCAGTGGAATTGAAAGTGATTCGTGTTATCGGTAACAGTACAATATTTCCGTTAGTAGCTGGTCCGGTAATGGAAGAAAATAAAAGGTATTCATACGATGCGGTCTATAAATTGAAAGCAATAGCATATTCGGAAGAGCCTAGAGTGAGAGAAGACATTATTGTTAAATCTTTCAATAAATGAGGCATGAGTAACGCTATGGCAGTAAAGACCATCTTATATATGAAGAGGACTACGATGACGACTAACAGGAAGAAGAAGGAGAAGAAGAAGAAGAAGAAGAAGAAGAAAGTTCTAATGACGATTTCAGGAATTTTAAAGGTCAGATCGGTTTCATAAACTAAGATTATCATTTTTTAGTATGGCTTTGGAATCTAATAATAAAAATGGTAAAAATGATATTTAAAAAATGCTTAAAAATTAAGGCGCGTCTTGTAGTCCCTAGTGTCTTATAATCTGTAAAATTTTGTAAACTGTACGCTTTCATTGAAGTATTACAGGTAAACTTCCGAAGTTTTTTTACCTGAGTATCGCAAGACGTCCTTTTCTTCCTTTTCGTCGTATTTCGGTCTTATTTATTTGTTCCGATATAAGCGGTTTTTTCTGCAACTTTTCACTCTTTCGACTAGTAGACTACTGGCTATTCTCATCTAGAAAAATCGTCAGGTCACTAATACATTTATTTCGTAGTATAAGCAGAGCCATCTCTGAAAGCTGAGGTCCTTTGTACCGGAATATGTCTACTACGCTGAAAAGCAATGTCAGGTTTTGTAAGTCTCTTTTCTGTAATCTTAGTGTGTTTCAGCCAGACATGAACCCAGTTACACCAATTTTAAATACTTTTCCAGGATGTGTATTGTGGGTCCCCTTTATTCACTCCAAGTGGCCGAAGTAGTTCATTTCAAATTCCGCAAACGGAATTTAGAAAACACGAATTTCGTTTTTTATGTTATGTTAATCTAAAAAGTACGTGTCTGAAAGAAGAACCTCTTCTTTCAAAATAAACTTTCTTGGCACTTCGTTGCATATCACCGGAATGTGGTTTTTAATATCCATTGAGCCATATTTTTTTCCTATTTCAATCGATGTTCTCCCTAAATTTAGAAAGCCTATGCATTTGTAAGCTGCGTTCAGTCTTTGGCACACAATTTCATGCACTTGCCACTCAATAAGTTTTCAAAATATTTATGGAGTGAGGTAAATTCTGGTCATATATATACAAACAAGCACGTATGTGAGGTTCCCGAGCGAATGGTTAGTAACTTTTTCCACAATTTTCATTGTGAGACATGTACCGATTTATCTGAAGCTGGCTCATAAACAAACGACAATTTTTGCCATCCTGGAGTTCTGCTCTGTTTCGTGACTGGTATACAGCCTGAATTCTTAATTTATCCTCAATCTCCTATAAGCCTGGTTTGTTCATTTTACTGCTCCCACCGTTAAGACAGCTGAGCTGCGGTGAAAATACTTACGCGGCCGTATACCCGGGTATTCTGCAGTCACGTTGGATTGATAGCGAAACCTTTTTCCAGGTACAACAGGCTAAACGGGTCCCGTGAAACTTGATGTAGTCTCGTGTTTCTGTTGCGGAAGGCTGAGGTGCTTTAATGGTTGCGGCGGAGATAGGTGCAGCCAGCCTGGAAGGAGAATTTCAACACCCCTGAGTTTTATACAATACTTCAGCATTTATCAGGATTTTAAAAGAGTTTTGGAAGATGTAAGACCAAATAAGGTAGATGGAATTGATAATATTCCATAGGAATTTCTAAATCCGTTGGATGTGCGAGAGGGGTGGGGGGTGGGGGGTAGGAGTGGCAACCTAACGACTATTCAAGGTACATACCATCAAACTTTCGGGAAAACATTATCCACACAGCTTCGAAGATAGCAGTAATTACAAGTGTGAGAACTATCTCACATTCAGCATAAGAGCTGACGGGTTCAAATCACTGACAACGATAGAAAATAATATTGAGGCTCTGTTAGATGATGATCATTCTGTTTTTTTTAGGAAAGGTAAAAGTACCAGAGAGGCAATGTTGGCGTCGCCTTTGAAAATGGAAGCATGGTTCAAAAATGGTTCAAATGGCTCTGAGCACTATGGGACTTAACATCTGAGGTCATCAGTCCCCTAGAACTTAGAACTACTTAAACCTAACTAACCTAAGGACATCAAACACATCCATGTCCGAGGCAGGATTCGAACCTGCGACCGTAGTGGTCTTGCGGTTCCAGACTGACGCGCCTAGAACCGCTCAGCCACCCCGGCCGGCTCCTCAGCGAAGGCGAAGAAGAATTACAGAGTATGTTGAACACGCTCTAGTCGGTTCAGAATGTGCATTGAGAGTATACCGAAGAAAAGTGAAAGTAATGTCAAGTATCACAAATAAGAATAGCGACAAACTTAACATCAGTAGATGAAGTTGCGGAATTGTGCTACATTGGAAGCAAAATAGCTCATAATGAAAGAATCAAGGACACACAAGCAGCAGTCTATTAAGGGCAAATGTTCATGAAATGTATTTGCAAACTGTGAATACGGCACGTTCGTAACTACACAGTTTACTAGAAACAAGTCAAAATTTGTGCCGTATCGGGACTCGAACTCCTTGTTTCCCGCTTTACGAAAGTGATCGCCTTAATCATTTTCGTTATCTGATCATTCTTCACCCAAACTTCCATATGTCCCAATGTCTGTTACCCACAGTGCTCACACAATTATGTGATTCTCAGAGAGGAAGAGACTTATTTAATTTTCCCATCAAGATGGCTTTGCCACGAAATACATTAGTGCACTGTCTGCTGTTTAGACTGTCTGTAAAGTCGATGTTGTGTTCACTCTGATCGGGATGTATGTCCGAAAGAACACTGCATCGAACTTTACGGACAGTCTAAAATACAGATGCAGCGCTGACATACGGACAAAGAGGGCATTCCTGGTCAAGAGAGGTCTACTAGTGCCGGTATCAAACACAGGCTTTGATTTGAGGAAGAACTTTGCGAAAATATAGAGTCGGACCACAGCATTGTGTGCCAGTGGTTCATGGACTACGGGAATCAAACCATTTGAAATGCCGTGCTACTCAGTGAAAGTTGAAAACTGTGTTGACTGATAAGGCAAGGAATGAAGAAGTTCTCCGCAGAATTGACGAAGAAACGAACACACGGAAAATGCTGCAAAAATTTAAAAAATAGGACAGAAGGATGGGACGCATATTACTACATCGAGGAATAACTTCCATAGTGCTGGAAAGCGCTGTAAATGTTATAAACTGTAGGGTGACACGGAGATTGGAAAACGTACGACAAATAAGTGGGGGCGTAGGTCACAATTGCTTCTCTGAAGTTAAGAGATCGGCACTGGAGAGATATTCGTGGCGGGCCACATCAAAACCAGTCGGAAAGCTGATGGCTCAAAAAAAAAAAAAAAAAAAAAAAAAAAAAAAAAAAAAAAAAAAAAAAACAAAAACGTTTACTGAATTTTCTCATTAACTTGTTCAATTGCTAAAAACATTCAAATGCCAAAATAATAACAATACTTCTTTATTTAAAACAACCGATTTCGACAGACTTTGCTCTCATATACAAGTCTTAAAAAAATCTCATTGTTACGAAAAATATTCGTTTTAAACTGGACCTCACTCCAACTTGTCATGTCGATAGAAAACAGCACATTGTGAAATGTCTGTCATAATGAAAATATTTAAAAAGATAAAGCACGTTGTGCAAATGTCTGTGTCCATATATATGATTGTTAGGTCATAAAAACACAGTGTAGAGTAAGCTGAACTTCATTTTTGTGACGTGAAGATCATATGTGAGCGATACATATATGAACACAGCGATCTGCACAAAGTGCTTTATGTTTTTAAATATTTTAGTTATGATAAATCTTTTATAATGTGCTGTTTTTTATCCATACGAGAACTTGGCGTGAGGTCCAACTTAAAATGAACACGTTTCATAACAAAAATATGTTTTAAAACATGTAGGTGATAGCAAAGTCTAACGAAAACGTTTGTTTCCATTAAAGAAATATTTATGCAATCTTGGCTTTTGAACGTTTGTAGCTAGAAAAACTCTCCATCAAAGTTCTGCTGATCAGGTTAAGCTACGCAACGAAGAAGGTCTAAGCCCATTCGCGGAGTGATGAACTCTGTGAGCGAGCAGCAGCCGTCAAAGACCAAAGCTCTGCATCCGCCCATGAGACCAGCAGAGTAAAAGAGTGCGACCAGGGCGATGCCCTGTGTACGCTCTCTCTTAGGTCTGCAACCGTCAGGTTGGTTAACAGTATCTCTAAATGCATTTACATCTTCGACTTTCCTCTTAAGAACGATATGGGTGACCTCCATGGTCTTGTTGATGGGTTCTAGTATCGGTCTGCCGCTTGAGTTCGCTTCTTTTATTCCGCCTTCAATGATACTTTTAATGGTACGATCATGTTTCAACAGATGGCCTGTCCATGTGTCCCTTATATCTCGCCCAAGCTTCAGGAGATGTGGCTTCTCTCCCTCCAGTCTATGGAGCATCTCTTTGATATCTTGTCTACCCAGAAAATCTTGAACCTTCTAGAGTATCATCACGTCTCCACGGCTATTGTACTGTTCTGCTCAGCAGCATACTCCAAACAAACGCCTTTATGAGGCTTTTCCTGAGATACTTTGCCATGCAGGTGTATGTGCAGAGGGTTCTTCTTGTGTTAAAAGCTTTTGCCTGGTGGATTTGGCTTGCTGTATCCTTCCTTAATCTTCCGTGCGACGTAATTTTACTGCCTAGCTGGTAAAGGATACGACGGTCTTTAGTCGCTTATTGTTAAGTGAGCATTTGGCAAAGGCATTTTGTCTACTCACTTCTAAGACATTTTTCTGTTTCACCTTTACTGAATTCCATGTTGTAAGAAGAGCTTATGGTAATTTCCATCTGGACCAGCACTGCTTCCAATTATTCCACATCTTCGCTTAATATGTGAGATCATTCAATACGGTGTATGTTATTACCAAGAATCTTAATTTCTCTTGTACTCATAGTTACTCCATAGCTTCATCTATTGCCTTCTGAATGCTTCTATTGAAGAAGAGTCAGCCGGCCTGCCCTACATCCTGCTTAATAGCAGTTTCTTCTTAGTATACCACATTTTATCACAGCCACCCCTTCCCTACACAGTCTCTGTACTGCTCTTGTGTCCTCATATTTTATGTCACTTTTTGTCAACCGCCTGGAAGCGAGACGGAAACTATCGTGTCGCCTCGCTGTCTACGCCTGCTGCATAGGCAACCACACTAACTCTACTGTACAGCTGGAAGCCTCAGGGCCCTGTGGATGCAGCGCTGCTTACTCCTGTCCACTTACTCTTCTGTGGCCATTCTTCTACATCTACGTCATTACTCTGCTATTCACAATAAAGTGCCTGGCAGAGGGTTCAATGAACCACCTTGAAGCTGCCTCTCTACCGTTCCACTCTCAGACGGCACGCGGGAAAAACGAGCGGGTGCTGATTTCTCTTATTTTATCGTGATGATCATTTCTCCCTATGTGGGTGGGTGCCAATAGAATGTTTTCGCAATCGGAGGAGAAAACTGGGATTGAAATTTCATGAGAAGATCCCGTCGCAACGAAAAACGCCTTTGTTTTAATGATTGCCACTCCAATTCACGTATCATGTCTGTGGCACTATCCCCCCTATTGCGCGATAATACAAAACGAGTTGACCTTCTTTGAACTTTTTCCATGTCATCCGTCAGTCCCACCTGATGCGGATCCCACGATGCATACCAAAACTCCAGAATAGGCGGACAAGCGTGATCTAAGCAGTCTCTTCAGTAGAACTGTTGCACCTTCTAAGTGTTGTGCCAATGAATCACCGTCTTTGGTTTGTTTTACCTACAACATTATCTATGAGATCGTTCCAATTTAGGTAACCTGTAATTGTAATCCCTGAGTATTTAGTTGTATTTAGAGCCTTCAGATTTGTGTGACTTATCGCGTAATCGAAACTTTGAGGATTTCTTTCAGTATTCATGCACATGTACTTCCGCCGACCTATAGACGTGTTGAGTAACAAATGAAATTACTAAACCTGAACAAAACCACGGTGCCTCATGGAAACCATGTCAGATTCTGTATCGCATCTTCCGTAGTTTCGTAGAACTAAACGACCACGTCCACAAACTCCAAGAAAACGAACCCGTCAAGGTTAACAGAAGTGATGCACAAAACTACCGTTCTCTATCCTTGACATCCATTTATTGTAGACTCTTAGACCATATTACGGGCTCAAACGTAATGGGACGTCTTGAACAGAAAGATCTTCTACAGGAAAACCGCCACTGTCTTTTGGAAACCTCTAACACGTGGAACCAAACCGACATTTTTCTCATACGACATCTTGAAAGCTGCGAGGTGGTCTGGTAGTGATTTGGTTAAATATCTCACCTACGTTTAGTATCGAAAGTACCATCCTATGTTTTGTCAAGCGAATTTCTGACTGAATAGAGGTTTTTTTTACAGGAACGATGTAGATTGTTTTCTTGGATGGAAAGGCAGTGACAGAAGTAGAAATAACACCAGGTGTGCCCCAGGGACGAAGTGAGGTCCTATCTGTTCATGTTGTATATTAATAACCTTGCAGACAAACTTTTCAAAGAATATCCGGTTACTGAAGAAATCCGTGCAAATTTTCCGTGGCTTTTTGATAAGATTAAATTTGGTGGCCGGCCGAAGTGGCCGTGCGGTTAAAGGAGCTGCAGTCTGGAACCGCAAGACCGCTATGATCGCAGGTTCGAATCCTGCCTCGGGCATGGATGTTTGTGATGTCCTTAGGTTAGTTAGGTTTAACTAGTTCTAAGTTCTAGGGGACTAATGACCTCAGCAGTTGAGTCCCATAGTGCTCAGAGCCATTTGAACCATTTTTTAAATTTGGTGAAAATGTAGGTAACTTGCTTTCAATGTTCAAGTACGTAAAACTTTTCACTTCACAAAATGAAGAAAAAACGTATTCTGTGACTGCAACGTCAATGAGTCACAGAATCGGTCAACTCATACAAATAACTAGGTAATGTAATTTGTAGAGGTATTAAATTGTAGAATCATATAGGCTCAGTCGTAGGTAAAGCAGGCGACGGACTTCAGTTCGTTGGTAAAATACTTGAGAAATACAAACTGTTTCAGAAGGAAATTACACTCCTGGAAATGGAAAAAAGAACACATTGACACCGGTGTGTCAGACCCACCATACTTGCTCCGGACACTGCGAGAGGGCTGTACAAGCAATGATCACACGCACGGCACAGCGGACACACCAGGAACCGCGGTGTTGGCCGTCGAATGGCGCTAGCTGCGCAGCATTTGTGCACCGCCGCCGTCAGTGTCAACCAGTTTGCCGTGGCATACGGAGCTCCATCGCAGTCTTTAACACTGGTAGCATGCCGCGACAGCGTGGACGTGAACCGTATGTGCAGTTGACGGACGTTGAGCGAGGGCGTATAGTGGGCATGCGGGAGGCCGGGTGGACGTACCGCCGAATTGCTCAACACGTGGGGCGTGAGGTCTCCACAGTACATCGATGTTGTCGCCAGTGGTCGGCGGAAGGTGCACGTGCCCGTCGACCAGGGACCGGACCGCAGCGACGCACGGATGCACGCCAAGACCGTAGGATCCTACGCAGTGCCGTAGGGGACCGCACCGCCTCTTCCCAGCAAATTAAGGACACTGTTGCTCCTGGGGTATCGGCGAGGACCATTCGCAACTGTCTCCATGAAGCTGGGCCACGGTCCCACACACCGTTAGGCCGTCTTCCGCTCACGCCCCAACATCGTGCAGCCCGCCTCCAGTGGTGTCGCGACAGGCGTGAATGGAGGGACGAATGGAGACGTGTCGTCTTCAGCGATGAGAGTCGCTTCTGCCTTGGTGCCAATGATGGTCGTATGCGTGTTTGGCGCCGTGCAGGTGAGCGCCACAATCAGGACTGCATACGACCGAGGCACACAGGGCCAACACCCGGCATCATGGTGTGGGGAGCGATCTCCTACACTGGCCGTACACCACTGGTGATCGTCGAGGGGACACTGAATAGTGCACGGTACATCCAAACCGTCATCGAACCCATCGTTCTACCATTCCTAGACCGGCAAGGGAACTTGCTGTTCCAACAGGACAATGCACGTCCGCATGTATCCCGTGCCACCCAACGTGCTCTAGAAGGTGTAAGTCAACTACCCTGGCCAGCAAGATCTCCGGATCTGTCCCCCATTGAGCATGTTTGGGACTGGATGAAGCGTCGTCTCACGCGGTCTGCACGTCCAGCACGAACGCTGGTCCAACTGAGGCGCCAGGTGGAAATGGCATGGCAAGCCGTTCCACAGGACTACATCCAGCATCTCTACGATCGTCTCCATGGGAGAATAGCAGCCTGCATTGCTGCGAAAGGTGGAGATACACTGTACTAGTGCCGACATTGTGCATGCTCTGTTGCCTGTGTCTATGTGCCTGTGGTTCTGTCAGTGTGATCATGTGATGTATCTGACCCCAGGAATGTGTCAATAAAGTTTCCCCTTCCTGGGACAATGAATTCACGGTGTTCTTATTTCAATTTCCAGGAGTGTAGTTACGGAGTACTCGCGAGGTATATTGTACAATGTAGGTCGCGTGTGTGGGATACGTACGAAATAGGACAAACAGGTGTTATTGAACTTATACAAAGGAAGGCAGCACGACTGGTCTCAGGTCTCTTTGACCTAAGAGTGTCACGTAGACGATGAAGAAAATGAACTGGCGAACGCCTGAGGATCCACGCATAAAATTGCAAGAAAGCCTACTTACAGTTTCAGGAACTAGTCTTATAGGATGACCCTCTGGACTAGATATCGTTCCATTAGGGATCGCGAAGACAAAATTAGACTAACTGCATCTCACAGAGAGACGTTTAAACGATAATTCTTATCGCGCCCTATGCATGAATTAAATGGAAAGAATCTCTAATAGCAGGTAAATTGGAGACTGTCCTCTGCCACGGACAGACATTGCTTGTCGATGTGGATGGAAACATACCGACTCGACTGGCAGAGCAGGAACTTCCAGTGTTGGATCACAAATCGCATAGTGAACAGAATAAAGAAAAGACTAATTATGCATCTATATTCTATCGAAGTGCAAGTCGAATCTTTATGACTAGTCCTCATACCGTGTAATTATAGAACTTTTCAGTGTATTACAGTGAGAGATGATTTTTATTATCTTCACATCAGGTTACCAAAGTTTATTTTTAGTACCACAGAGCTCCACTTTGCATGGTGATATTGGACATCTGAACAGACTTATTATGCCGATATTACGGATTAGGCCCAAAGATCACAGACAGACTTCAAATTGTTGTCAAGAATGTCACGACCATAAAATCTGTGCTTGAAACGTGTGTTCAGAAATGTGTTTTTAATTAGACAAGTGATCGTAGGATTTTGAAGAGGGGCAGCGCTTTCTTCTAGGCAACTACTTCAGCAGCAAATGCGAGATTTTTACTGCGATGGACGCCAACCGAAACTTGTCGTAGTACACCCGACTGCATTCAACACGTTAGATGGACCCGATCGTTTGCTCGCTTGTCCCACCGACACTCCAGACCGCACAGACCCATGTTTTCTGCCGAAGGGTCTACGTCTCGTGTTGGCTCCTGCATATTCAAGGCTCTCTTGTTCAGTTAGAAATGTGTTGCAGTACTCAATTTCTTCGTCAAAATGTTTTCTACAGCCTATAGATGTTTGTCGATATCGTTTTGCTATACCCTCTTTAGAGACCTACACTTTAACGTCGACTCCGACCCACCGTACAACTTGACAGTTTCCCGTCAACCAACCAGTACTAGGGTTAAAAAGTCTTTGGACCGATCAAGCTTTCATTTTTTGATCTGCAGCCTCCCCATCGCTACCCCATTCTTCGCAATTAGTTGTCTTCTGTGGCACAAGCTCTCTTCGCGAAGTTAATCCTCCGACATCTGACTTACCTGAGAGATGCATCGTAAGAAAACAGCGAAGGCTGGCCTAACTTTCATAGCAGAATTGACCATGTATGCAGCTGCTGACCTATTCCAGTTCTACCTAAAATCTCGTTATCTGAATATTTTACTGACATAAAACTGCATTAAACATCACACGTTTATTTGCCATACACACTTACTCAAACGGCCAATACGGTCGTCACCCATGAAAGCAGACCAAAAATTATGAAATGATGTTTTACTGGTATTCAGTTTAGCTATCCACAAACATATAGCAAAAGCACCTGTCGAAATTATGATTTCATGCACCCTCAAGAGCACTGGTTTACGAGAAAACACGATGCAGTTCTAAAGAAGTCACATTACAACAGATACAAAACGACATAACACTTGTCTGTCAGCAGTAAAGTTTGAATCCCGCGATGGTAGCCAAAGAGAACAAATCACAAACCGTGCACGCCGTATAAAGGCGTACTGACCTTTGACTCACTTCACATTTAGAATTAATTGCCTTACTAAAAGCCAAATTACAATTTTAATTGTAGCATGTGTCCGTATAAAAATTATGAAGAAAAATAAATGCACAAGGGTGACCGCTAGTCAGAGTAGCAGTTTGGCCCCTATTATAAACCTGGCATTAATTTTAGGTATCTAACAATTTGTACTACTAGCAGAATTACGTTGGTTAATTTCAGATTACCAACAGCCCAACTGATACTGTAAATCGTTGTATTGAATGTGCCACTGACGAATTAGACAACTTTCAGTAGCAGCCAGAATTCAACTCAGATATGAGGGGTTAGAAGCATGTGCTTAGTTTCAAAACCAACGATGCTCAGATGAAATACCTTTGGTTTATTGTAAAAGGAAAGCCTTTCTTATTAAAATGAACATATTTAATACACAGTTAGGAAAACTGGAAGGTTGGTTTTCATAACAGTCTAGCACAGAAGTCTTAGTGTTGGTTGTGTTCTTCATCATGGCTCAGTTCCAGTAATATATAATGACAACCACTAAACATGCTGGTATTCTACAATCTTCGTTTTGAAGGTGGACACTCCAGTTTACTTCACAATCCGACTGTTTTTCTCTTTGATTTATCGTCGAAACTTTTGTATTGCAGGCTCCTCGTATCAGGATTTGCACAGTGCGAACTTTAACCACATAAGTGATTATGGAGCATAATTGCAAGTGCAGTGTCCATTCCGTCACTAAACTACCTTTGTCTCTTTAGTTATGTAAGATAGTCCACATTTTACGTACATTTACTCACAGTGGTTTTCATTCTCTGCCACTAAAGGTAAAGTGGGCCTTTTCTGTCAAGTACATGGCGGTCTCTTAGTGGACCCAAGAGAGACATAATTGGGAATAATATTTGATAAGGTATTTCGAGCTCCAGTGTTTGGCTTACAAGCAAAGCAAATCTCCCTAAAACCTTCGCTGGGACTAGGTGATGAGGACTATTAATTGCAGTCTGTTACATATACGAACTTAGTGTGTGTATGCTTGTTTTTCACCAAATATCGCAGAAGACTGGAATTTTTGTCTTTTTTAAATCTTTCACTCCATATCTCTGGGACATGGTGGGCTTTAGTGGGATCGAGCCATTTCAACTACGCTGCTTTGGCACTGTATGTTATATCATGTAATTATTAGGTCGTTTTCTTTCCTGTATGTCTATTTGGCACAAACGTATCAGTTGATTTTCGACTAACTTCCCAATGAGCAAGGGACATCCAATTTTGAACGTAACTCATAACTCCATGACAATTCAATATTAACTTCTGTTCGTGTATGTCTGTTCTGTAGGGGTGAGGGCAGGATGGGAGCAAACAGTTTGGTAACACCTGAGATCTAAGCTGGCCTGCAGGACAATCTTGTGTGGATAGTTGGAAATGGATAGTTAGATGGAGAGGATGAAATGGAGAGGGACAGGGAGAGGGAGAGATCAACAGAGAGAGGGGGCAGGAAGTGATGGACAGAAAGACAGACAAGATGAGTATAACGGTGGGGCACGGGGAGATGTACAGAGAGAGGAGGAGGGAGAGTTGGATAGAGAAGGGAGGATCAGAAGATGTGTTCAGTGTGTGAGACATACAGGTACAAGTGCCAAGCCACAGGTACAACAATAGTACTGAAATAAAAATCTTGTAGAAATTGTATAAAATCAATTTTACTTGCCTCTTTGTTTTATATTTTAAGAAAATAGCAATTAAAGAAAATGAGATTAGTGGGAAAGTGTATCACTATTCTATTTCAGGTATTATCAGCTGAAAAGCTACTGAAATAAACCTGAAATGTGACAAATTTCTTTCTTGTTGTCTTATCAATATGTTTAAAATCAACGATAAATTTCACACACTAAAGACTAAAAAATCAGTCATTACCTATTTAAATGAAAATAAATTTTCATTATGCTACGGTTTCGAATCGGACTAGAATGTGTCAAGTAGTTTCACCGATCCCAATAATTCAGTTTCCTTACACCATACATACAGTCCAGAAAAAAATGGGACTGTAAAATTTTAGTAACTATGAAAATACTTCAAAATTTAAATCGAAAACCGTTGGGTGCACGCAATGCTTAACTGATGAATCAATAGTTCATATTCTTGCTATTGTCTGTTATATTTGTCCCACGTTTTTCGGTGTAAGTCATACAAGTGTTTTCGTAGCTATTAAAAATTCAGAGTCACTAATTTTCGGGAATAAATCAGGTCAGGAATCTGTATGTCGCTAGGAGACATTGTATTATACATTTAGACCTATACATAACGTGATACATTAAAAAAGTTTTATTTAAATAATTGTTTAATGTTGAACTGTTGTATGGCCTGCACTCTGGTGGGAGGTAGGATTATGTTCCTGTGCTTATTAGTTAGTCCTGACATTCACCTTACGGATTGAGGGAAAACATAAAACCTTTCTGAAGAGAAACCCCAGATGGGACTGACTGTCTTATGTACTTTGCTTCATTCTGCTTGGTATTATCTGACAGATAGATATATTAAATATTCCTGTAGCAGAGGTGCAACCAGTTTTAAACATTACTTTCTTTTTTCTTAATCTTTGATTTCCAACTCATGAATGCAGGTCGGACAGTTGCAGAACTTCGTCCTTTTCAACCAAACGTCCCAGCAGGGTCTCAGAGGAGCAGGGGGAATCTCAACTGGCAGTGCTTTTATGACACTTCCAGTTACAGTGTTGACGTAATGACCAAAGAAAACTACTCGAAACCTCCGCCAGACTTAGGAACAAGAATCATTTCAATTTACTTCTGGGACAAAGGTGCCCACTGTCACAGAGAAAACTATAATTTTTTTTCTTTATATATGCGCATGTGCTTGAGTGCACTGTGTTTGTGCACGATTCATATTGATCCCGTTCGCACATTCTTTCTACTGTGAGTATATGATGGCTGCGCAAAATCCTCGAGAAACCCAGTTTCTTCAATCACTTCAGTGTCGCAACTACAATTTATTTGTTGTTAATCGCTTTCTTCAAAAATGTTCAAATGTGTGTGAATTCCTAAGAGACCAAACCGTGAGGTCATCGTTCCCTAGACTTACATTCCACTTAAACTACCTCATGCTAAGAACAACTCACACCCATGCGCGAGGGACGACTGCAACCTCCGGTGGGAGGAGCCGCGCACTCCGGGACATCATAACCTAACCGCGCGGCAACTCCGCGTGGTCACTATCTTCCTGCATACTCCACCGATACATTAAGTCCAGCAGCCAAGCAATCCCGTCATCAACTCGCGTACGGCGGTCTAAAACCGACAGTTCGTTCTCCACGCAGTCGTGAACAAGCTTTCTTAACAACGATTAGCCACTATTTCATCGAAACCCTATGGTATGGAAATCATAAATAACAAATTAAAGAAAAAACTAAGTCTCATAAAATAAAATGAAATAAAGGTAAAAAAACATAAACGGAACTTAATCTCTTCTTTCCGAGAAAGAAGCGTGAGATACTTCCTTTCTGCCAAACGTCTATATTCAACAGTCATATCTAAAAAACTATTATATGTTTCGTATCATCTTGCCACCTAAAATATATCCTAACATTTTAGTTTGTGTTGGAACTAACATCCTTCTTCAAACCCAAACGCTTGTAATAATTCAGAATTATTCCGCAAAATTCAATGTTTTATATAATTGTAACTAATCTCGAGACACTGTCTTCTTTATGGGAACTTTATACTATTGTAAACAAAATGTCCTTTGGGTCATTTATTGCACAATAAAGTTTACTAAGATAGTAAAATCTATAAATCGATCATTAAAATAAACAATTGATGTGAAAACAAAATAATGGACTCACGTGAATCTCTCCCTTCCCAAGAAGGTCTCCTTTACTGTTAATTGAAAAAGAACTATTGAGCTTCTAATAAATTTTATTAAATTGCGTGTCATCCTCAAGCCACTTCGTCTACATTTAAGACTGTCAAAGAAAATCAATGTAAAGTTAAGGAAAATTCTACGTATCACTGGACGTAAATTATGAAAATTCTATGTATCACTGAATGTAAATAATGTCAAATAATATTTAAAAATTTAAAGTAAGTGTAGAGATCTATTCTCTTGACCATTAATGAAATATCGCGTAACAGACTGCGACTCTAAACAAATGTAATACAATGCATTTCATAGAGAAGTTTACTTCGAAGACTGAGTTTTCGTTCCAAGTTGACTTCATCATAACAACGTTATGTGTGAGCGGCGTGCCGCCTGACAAAACCTACGGTGTATCAACGAATTTCTGTGAGTTACGATCAGGATATCTGAAAACAAGTGTGCTACTTTGCACGAGGTTAGTGAGGGGGGTTTTAAAGTCACTGGTTTTAATTATCAGTTTGTAGTTGTTGTGCCAGTGACAAAGTTGTGATGTTTACAAACTACTTTTCTAATATTTTACGGTGGTAGAAATACAATATTTTTCGAGTGTTATAACAAGAGATACAAAAAGCATACGTCGCGGCTGGAGTATGTCAAACAGTGTTGCAATTAAGTTTTAATGAACTAGTTCCCTGTTATAATTTTCAGCGGAAAAGAAAACAAATGAAATTAGATTGCACTGTGTACCAGGTAAAGTAATTTTCATGGCACGAGTGTACCATAAACTTGGAGGCAGTTATTAATACTGCAGTATTTATTAGACTGGCATAGAGAAACAGAATACGTCGTCATTTTTTAAATGGGTCAGAGAAGTATCGTATCTGCTGTACCTGACTGAAATGCGCAAATGAACTCTTGACTCTAGAGGCAGGGAACGTCGCCTTCAAATAAAAGTTACAAAATGAAATAGGGGAAATGTGATAGTTATATATTGGTGTTTAGGTCACACACAGACAGAATTTGGTTTGTAAATTCCCTTACTTATATTTCATTTTTATTTGTCAATATGTTAGTAATTCAGAATTTTTCCTTGATGTACGGTTACTGGTCACACTTCGTGTCGTCTTCGTATGAGAGACGTTTGCAGCGACTGTGCAAATAGACGTTTAAATTTTCCGTTGGTAACTCCTTTGAAAAACGCAAACTGGCCAAATATCATGTCCACACATCTTTTTAGCGACATCTCCACTGGATGAAACTTGGGTCTTGAAGAATGTCATTTGTGTAGTTGTTCACATTATTCAACTCGATCAAAAATAGCATTAATCCTGGTGACCACTTTGAAGTGGTAAGAACCAGCCTCACATTATTGCAGAGTTGTTATTACCGTAGTAATGTTTCGTAATCAGTGTAACACACATTTGCTTTGTCAATACGACACAATATTCATCATAATCTTTTTCAGTTTCAGCGGTTAGGCGTGATGGCTGATCTGTCTCTGTGGCCCAGACTTACTCACGCCATTTCTTTAACGTGGTACATATTTTATGGTTTGTTGTGTTAATTGCCATTCAGACATTCTTTCCACATGGTACTTCCATCTACCTCTACATTTTTCTGTTACATCTGCAACTACATTTATACTCCGTAGGTCAGCAATGGTGTGTGGAGGAGGCCAACTTGTGTACCATTGTCAGTTTTCTCTTTGTTCGAATCGCCCGCGATTCGCGGGAAGAGCTATGATATCGTTTATTTGTTACGAATTTATCTCTTCTCTAATAATTTGATTTTTATTGAACCTATTTCTTATATCGTCTCTTGTCTCTCAGGAAGTTCATTTCAGGCTGTTGAATCTTATTTCCTTGACACAGGATAAATATCCATGTTTTACTGCCGACGGGAAATACAAGAATTGCCATAACGATAATTTCCAAAAATAAGAATAAAAATAAAAAATTTTTGTTGACTTATTCACTCTCTGTTTTAGAGGTGTGATATTTCTCCATTATAATAGTCGGTGAAAGGTCCTCAAACTGTGTGAACTTATGGCATTTGTAGAGACAACATTATGTTTTAGGTGTTGTATGTACCTGAATATCTAAGGAATGTTAATCCTTGAAATTTGTCATTTAAATACCAGCAGCTGATAAACACTCAAAAGATTTTGAGCATACAATCCAAGGAAAAATTCTTTGATTTTTAGGTACACCAGAGTATCTAGTTAGACACAATGTGTTACTGATATGTCACGCCCAAATGGTTTCTAATTCTTTGCTAGAAGAATTTTTTTACGATTGTCATTCCCTCGTAAATCAGAGAGAATTTCAGTTTTTTATAACAGTTCCTGTTAATTAAATCATTATAAGACCGTTGGGAAGCAGTTATTTGAGAAACAGACTGGACTTCACCGTTATTCCCATGACTAACGCTTACCCATACACTGTAAGTTATCCGTACAGTTTACTATATCTAGCTTTCAAACAAAGGGCATCTTACAAAAATATGTATTTTCAGCGCTGAACCATTTACGGCTACATCAAGAACTTCTTTCAATTGATACCCATCGAATAATCCACTTATAGACTTTTTGATGCGTTTCGACGTTTAACCACACACATCTATGATGCTACTGTGTAATTTTAGATGCCATCTACCCCTTTCCTAGTAGATCATTTTTTTCTTATTCTTGATCTGTCTGTTCGTATCATCCATTTGAATGGGCCGATCACCATCAGTTCGTTTCAGTAGCAGTCGTATCTTCCACTCCAGTTTGCTAGCTAATTCATTATTTCATTTCTCCTTGTAATTAGCAAAACACTCATCTTCGCTTCTGAATAACCCTCATTTCTGAATGATTTTCGCATTAAAACTTCACGTCCGATTCTTTTAGTGAGATCTTATAATGTTCACAAAATATACACTCCATTTTTAAGAGAAATCGGAAGATTAACTTTGTATGTCTTATTTAGTTCATCGGAAACACACAGGACATTTGTTCACACTTCTGTTTATTTCATGTCCATCCAATCATCATCGTAAACGCCGTACACACTATAAAAACTTGACTATCACGTAAATCTTAAATTACACTATTTTTTGGTGAAGAGTTAGGTTTTTTTCACTTCCTCGAATTAGGTATTTCTAATAGTTTCAATTAACGTTAATATTTTTGTGTTTTGTTCTTAAACTCTACTTCACCGAAAATACAGATTTTTAGCCCCGTGAAATAGTTTCATAACCGATCGATTGCTTCGTAGTTCGACAAACTTGAATGGGTCGCTCTATTCCCACGCCTTAGGTAATGCATTGTATGAGCAGATTTGGCAGACGACCAAACTACTGGCGTGGTGTGAAGTGAGTCACGCGGTAGTGCATGGGACCCGTTTTAGATAAGGTTAAGTGGCCTGCATGTGCTGCAGCGCATTCACAAGTGCCAGGCCAGTGGAACCATCTCATCGGGGATTAGCTGTGGTACCACTGCGCCCGTGATAGTGTCAACTAATGCACACGGAACGTTTCAAAAACCTGGAATAGACACGTGGTGGCTGGACACGTGTGCAGCTTACCAGAGAGCACGAGGGAGTGCCGAGAGAGAGGGTGCCAGTCATGTGCCCTCAGCCGCAGCCTGATGGAGGACCATTCACCCCACGGGATGACTACGTGTCGCTGATCCGAAATCTGTCATCTTACACTACTGGCCATTAAAATTGCTACACCAGGAAGAAATGCAGTTGATAAACGGGTATTCATTGCACAAATATATTATGCTATAACTGGCATGTGGTTACATTTTCACGCAATTTGGGTGCATAGGTCCTGAGAAATCTGTACCCAGAGCAACCACCTCTGGCCGTATAACGGTCTTGATACGCCAGGGCATTGAGTCAAAGAGATCTTGGATGGCGTTTACAGGTACATCTGCCCATGCAGCTTCAACACGATACTATAGTTCATTAAGAGTAGTGACTGTCGTATTGTGACGAGCCAGTTGCTCGGCCACCATTGACCAGACGTTTTCAGTTGGTGAGAGATATGGAGAATGTGCTGGCCAGGGCAGCAGTCGAACATTTTCTGTATCCAGAAAGGCCCATACAGGACCTGATACATGCGGTCGTGCATTATGCTGCTGAAACGTAGGGTTTCGCAGGGCTCGAATGAAGGGTAGAGTCACGGGTCGTAACACATCTGAAATGTAACGTCCACTGCTCAAAGTGCCGTCAGTGCGAACAAGAGGTGACCGAGACGTGTAACCAATGGCAGCCCATACCATCACGCCAGGTGATACGCCAGTATGGCGATGACGAATACACGCTTCCAATGTGCGTTCACCGCGATGTCGCCAAACACGGATGCGACCATCACGATGCTGTAAACAGAACCTGGATTCATCCGAAAAAATGACGTTTTGCAATTCGTGCACCAAGGTTCGCCGTTGAGTACACCATCGCAGGCGTTCCTGTCTGTGATGCAGCGTCACCTTAGAAACAAATTACATACGACAGACGAAGAAAGGAGGCCGCTGGACATTCCCTCATATGGCAAGAGGTGGGAGTACGTAATGAATCAGAGTACTTTGTCGATCGTTTTGGTGGTTCAAATGTTACAGTGTGCGTGGGCATAATGTTGCATGGACATATTGGTCTCCACATCTTTGAAAGCGGGCGCTCACTGGTCAGCGCAATTGTGACATTGTACTCATTTCCCATGTGTGTCTTTTCAAGGATGCATTAGGCCTACGGTTTTTTGGATGACAAATCGCGAGCGCATCGATGAGCCCGGGTGGAGGAACGCGAGGACATTCGACGACTGGACGGGTCTGCCCATTCCTATGACTTAAATCCCATCGACACGTGTGAGGCGCGATGCGGAGACGAACGGCACCACGTTCGTAGGCACCGAGGGCACTCCAGCAGTTGTCAACCGCTCTGCTGGAAGAAAGGAACGACCTGCCACAAGAACTTACGAACCGGTTGCAGGGCATGCACTGCCGTCCGTAGTATCACACACTCTGTTAAGGACCATGGACGAAGAACTTGTCTTCTGTAATGCTCAAGAGACCAACATGAATCGGCGCCGAGATCAATATACGCCCATGCTCATAAATTGCGGAATGTGGTGACACACAACGTGGCACTACACAAAACTGGCGCTAATAGCATAGGCACATAGGGAACACACACGACACAGATCTGTAAGTCCACGGTATTGGTGATAAGTAGAGAAAACCGTGACGAAACACATGTGCTACGAAACGCCGCTGTTCCTGCGCATGTACCCCGACATCAATATGGGATATGATCACCATACACACTTCCACAGGCCACACAACTGGCTGGCATATTCTGGATCAGGTGGTCGAGCAGCTGCTGAGGTATAGCCTCCCATTCTTGCACCAGTGTCTGTCGGAGCTGCTGAAGCGTCCTAGGGGTTTGAAGACATGTGATTCATCGACCCAGAGCATCCCAGACGTGCTCGATGGGATTTAGGTCTGGAGAACAGGCAAGCCACTCCATTCGCCTTATATCTTCTGTTTCAAGGTGCTCCTCTACGATAGCAGCTCGGTGGGACCGTGCGTTATCATGCGTCAGGAGGAAGGTGGGACCACTGCACTCCTGAAAAAGCGGACATACTGGTGCAAAATGTCCAGAGACACCTGACCCGTTACAGTTCCTCTGTCAATGACATCCAGGGGTGTACGTGCACCAATCATAATCCCACCCCATACCATCAAAACACGAGCTCCATACAGTTCCTTTCAAGGACATTAAGGGTTTGGTATCTGATTCCTGGTTCATGCCAGATGAAAATCACTGTTCAGGCTACACCTGGACTCATCCGTGAACATGACCTGGGACCACTGTTCCAATGACCATGTACTGTGTTTTTTACACCAGCCTTCACAGGCTCTCCTGTGACCAGGGGTCAGTGAAATGCACCTTGCAGGTCTCTGGGCGAATAAACCATGTATGTTCAGTCGTCTGTAGACTGTCTGTCCTGTGATAACTGTTCCAGTGGCTGCGGTAAGGTCCCGAGCAGGGCTACCTCCAGTACTCCTTGGCCGTCTGCGGGCACTGATGGTCAGACATCGGTCTTCTTGTGGTGTTGTGCACTGTGGGCGTCCCGTACTGTAGCGCCTGGACACGTTTCCTGTCTGCTGAATTGTTGCTATAATCTTGAGATCACACTTTGTGGCACACGGAGGGCCCGTGCTACAACTTGCTGTGTTTGACTAGCCTCCAGTCGCCCTAGTATTCTACCCCTCATAAAGTCATCAATATGTGTTCTTTGAGCCATTTCCAACACACACTCACCATTAGCACGTCTCAAAACGTCTGCACACTTTCTCGCTGCACCGTTCTCTGACACGTAACAACACACCTCTGCATATGTGGACTGCTGCCAGCGCCACCTTGAGACGACCGCAGGTCAGGTGCACCGCATGGTCATACCCCGAGGTGATTTAAAAACGCAAACTGCTCACCACAGCGTTGTTTCACCATGTATCAGCATTATCCTTAATATATGAGCATGAGTGTAGCTATTGTCTTTGGTTATTTGGTATGGGTTACTGGAGATACTTTCAGTTACATTCTGTATTATGTTACTGGAATTATTTTTGTGTGTGGTCCATGTTTCATCGAGCCGTTTTACTTGACTATGACACATCACATTTTCGTTCTTACGTTTTGCACTTTGGTGTATAACTCGATACTGAAAATAAAGACAATACAATTAGTGACGACTTTATTCCTTGGATTGTTACAAGTACGTTCTTCTCAGCAGACGGAGGTATACCGTAAAGATTTTCTAAAGCTTTTCCTCAGTTTTTTCATCTTTTATAATGTGAAAGCACGCAATTCTGTCTCCTCCTTAGTTAATAAACATTTAAACTAAGAATTCTTAGATATGCCTTAAAAATCAATGAAGCAACATTGTATCTGCATTCATCATTCAACATGAGCTGGGTAGAGCCTGGAACCATTTGGTTGGATACGAGTACATCCGTATTTTATGTTAAATTTATTCAGAGTACACCACACTTGTAAAATAATACCAATTTCTGAATAAAAGCACACTCATCCACATTTAAAATGGCTTTGGAGGCGTGCGTAAGATCCCTGGACTTATGTGCTACAAGTGTCGTATCAGTGACTGATATTAAAAGAAGCCCATTCCACGCACAGAATCGTGAACTGCGTTTAAGCAATGTTGTGAACAGAAACCTGCTCCATACACAAAATTTAGGCAGTGTTCCTTGCAAAATACCAGTCCTTCTCCAGTACTGAAAAAAAAGTTTAAGAAATTCCATGCACAGAACGCCGTTTGGTGAAAAGGAATGTGACCAAAATTCAAGCAGTGATAGGATAGGGTCATGAAAAAGAGATGAAAATTAACAAACTTAAAAACAGGTTAATTAAATGCAGTGGAATTATACTGGATGATACTTACAGAATCAGATTTAAATCTGAGACACGAAAAGCGATACATAATTATTCTAGTCTAGCACCAAAATAATGTAATATGGTCGAAGAAGAGAGAATATATAACGCTAGCTGGCAACATCAAGAAAAGTATTTCTGAAAAGAAAAATTTCTCAATATGAAATTTAAATTTTAGTGTTAGGAAGTATTTACCTGTAATGTTATCTGATAGAGAAGTTAAACAAACAGTATAAACAGTGCAGGCGAGAAGGACAAAAGAGATTCTTAAACATGGTGCTGCAGAGGAATGTCGAGAATTGACAAAGAAATGAGAATTTATGAAATCGACATGGAGCAAAAAATGTGGTACAACTTCACCAAGAGATGGGGGCAATTGATAGAGAAATGGTACCAAGGTGTGGTATATTTGTAAAGAAGCTTGTGAGGAAGGGAAGTAAACGATGTAGAGGGATATTAAGTACTAAGATTTGAATATAGTAAGCAGCTTCAGATACATAGAGGTAGCAATAGTTGTGAGATGAAGTGGTTAGCACCGGGCTAGGTAAAAGATCTGCATCAATGTCTTCAGACTGGAGACCACAAAACAACACGTACAGATAACCAGTCCAAGCACAGTCGTGTAAACAAAGTGCAAGCACTGCTCTGTGCAGAAACCCAGTTCTTGCACAGTAGTGCAAGCAATGTTACGTACAGAAAGCTAATCAATGCACAGTACAAAAAAATGGATGAAAATTGAGAAGAGATATGTCCACAAACCTAATTCTTTTACAGTAGTGTAAACAAAACTAAACTAATGCTATGCACTGAAAGCCACTCTACGCAAATTTAAAAAGTCTTAGCAACACCATGTGCAGAATACAGGTTCAGTAGCGTAAACAAAGTATGAGCAGTGCTGTGTGGAAAATACAGTACCCGCACAGTGATTATAGAGCTAAAGCAATGTGATATGCAGGAAGCTAGTCAATGCATATTACTGGAAACCAAATGTAAACACTACTGTATGCAGAATACCAGTCATATATAGTACTGTAAAGAAAGCTTACATAATGTGGTGTGCTTACAGTTCTTCCATTCACAATAGTATGAAAAACGTATAAGTTATGCTGTGAGCCAACAGACACTAAATACAATTTTGTAAACAAAATTTAAGCAGTGGTAGAGGAAGGTTGGGTAGTATCAGATATGTAAGGTTTTTCGGAGTTATAATACTTTCTCAAGGTTGCGTTGGGACATTCTTCGCGCTAAACAATACTTCAGTATACTTCTTAAAGTAGTTATAAAACTCGATGTCATAATAAAATATGTTTGTTAACTCTTAAACATGTTTTTCACCCTTAGAATTTCTGGAGGGTTGTACCAGACATGAATTTATAATTTGTAAGAAAAGTCATTCATGTTGCAAGCTTTATTTGGATCGTAAATCAAAATGAACATGAACTTGTCCATCGGCTCACCTAGGACATCAGAGAATCTATCAACTTGTCCCTTGCTGCAATCTGCTGCTCGTTTCAGATTGGTGGGTTCAGTTTCCCTCAGCCATTAGCCGTTACCTGCTTTCATGATATAATAGTAAAACTCATTATTCGCTTTCATTCTTATTTTCAGTCGCTATACATATTTCTACACTATATTTAAGAACTCATCTGTATTCAAAGGCTGTCGAATGATTTAGCATGACCGAATGCTATAGGAAAAATCTATCATTTTAAAAACCGGGTTTCAAGGTGCTATTCTTGTTTAGCCGTAAGTTCGTAAGTTACTTACTCAATTTACTTCTTGAAATTGGAAATTTATGGTAAGGTCTTATGGGACCAAACTGCTGAGGTCATCAGTCCCTAAGCTTACGCACTACTTAATGTAACTTTAACTTATGCTAAGGACACACACACACACACACACACACACACACACACACATTTCCGCGGGAGGACTCGAACCTCCAACGGAGGGAGCAGCGCGAACAGTTATAAGACGTCCCCTTGACGGCGCGACTGCCCCGCGTAGCATATTTCCTGAAACTGAATATTTCTCACACGCCTCCCTTATTGCCGTCTCAAGACGTCTGAAATTTCCTTCGACTTTCTTCATGTTATTTTCTTTCCATTTACATCCTGCGTTCTCCATATTTCCTTATTAAAGAAAGTAATCGCGAAAAGTCGTATTTTATGGTACCCGTTTTGTCATGTACTGCCCGTGATTGTTTTTTTTTCCTGTGTAATCCGGACATACCATTGTGGTGAATATTAATATTGTTTGTACTTGGGCTAGACATTGCAGTATCCTTCAATGTAAGGAATAACCTCAGTTGTATCTTTAACATTTCTTACTTCAAGACGAGATAAAACACTCGAAATTTAAGGTCACGCACCAAATCACTCGCTGGGAAGTGATGTTGCTAATGCGAAACGCACAGTTATTTTGACTCAGAAGCAAGTTAGTGATCTTGTTCTACTATAGTTCACACCGTTGTGGTGTGACAAGTGCTGTTACTACAGCTTGTGATTGGAAACCGTTCTTGTCCGAAACACTCAAGTGCACGATACTAAACAGTCGTCTCCTATATGCTGAAAACCAGTCCGTAAACATTAATGTAAACACGGCGTAACAAATGCTATGTCCAAAAGTCAGTCCACATGCCACAGTGGCTCCCAATCTTTCCGATACCATTGCCTCTGAGTACCATCATTTATTAGCTAGTACCCACCTTCCTCCAGTATCATTAACATTGGCACCCAATTAAACTTTAGAATGAAAACGAAGTTTCTTCGAACTCTTTTATTTTTAAAATGAGAAAACATAGATGACATTTAGTTTTTGTACGTGTTTATTCAACCTCGAAATAACGAGTGAATGAAACAGTTCAAAAAATGGCTCTGAGCACTATGCGACTTAACTTCTGAGGTCATCAGTCGCCTAGAACTTAGAACTAATTGAACCTAACTAACCTAAGGACATCACACACATCCATGCCCAAGGCAGGATTCGAACCTGCGACCGTAGCGGTCGCTCGGCTCCAGACTGTAGCGCTTAGAACCGCACGGCCACTCCGGCCGGCCTGAAACAGTTGGTACAGCTTTTATTAACAACTTTTTTGTGGATTAAGGAAGCATTTCTCAGTTTATCACAAGTGCTACCTAAAGGTCATTATTAGAAACAGTGCTACCTGTCCACATTGACGGTAGACGAATGTTAGAAAACGTGTTTTCTCGGCACCACTCCTCCCCCTAGCGACACTTACTGCACCCACACCTTGCACTTCCACTTAAAATCAACTAAATTAAAGTATGTGCACTATATTTCGTCCTACTATTTGTAAATAAATTCATTACTGCGCTCTTTGCTTCTGAAATGGCAGAATTTGGAAGACTTCTGGCAGCCAGTGCTTTGTATCTGACCACTGCCACTGATAATAATAATAATAATAATAATAATAATAATCATAATAATCATAATAATGCAGCTTAGGCTCTACGAATAGTAGTGACCATTATACATTTTCTGTTGTTTTGTACTGAGTTTGTTTATGTTGGACTGGCAGTTAGCTTATTTCTGCGAAGTGAACAATGAAATAATTTTTATGCCAGTGCGAGAACATCCTGCGATTCGGTGACGACATTTTCGTGAGACACAGGGTGGCTCAAAAAATTAATATAGAATTTAATTGTTTAAAACACAAAATCAATTCTCATTTTTATTAGTTTAATAGTTTAGTATCCTGGGAGTCACCACATAGGCTTTGATCTTTTTTGTAAAACAATAGTTGTCACACAAGCGTTGTTTTGTTTTGTTACGCTATAGAGCCAATAAGGGTTGCTTTGTTTTGTTTCCAGTTACGTTAATAAACATGGCTCCTGCAAGGCTGACATTCAGTGAAATGAATGTAGTTTTCAAGCGAAACATAAATGAGATTTAAAGCTATTGCGAAATGAGTTTCAAACGGAACCACCGATGCCCGCAACAATTGTGCGCATTCGTGACAAATCCGAAGTCGTAACGATCTACACTGCCAGTTACAACAACAGTTTGAGGAAACTCATGTGCTGTGTTACAATAATGCAGTCGTTCTTCACGGAAGCCTGAGAGACTATGTGCCCACAAAATCAGGTCCAGTCATTCAAGTGTTCAGCACATTTTGAGCCGGAAGTTTAAGTGCTACATTCGAAAATTGCTTCGTTCAATGAACGATGACTACGCAGATCGTAGAATTGAATACTGCGAGTGACTTAACGGTTCGATGCACAACAACAAAGTTTTTGCAGAAATAGTTGCTTGGTCTGATGAGGCGCAATTTAAACTCAGTTGTACAGCAGACCGCCGCCATTGTGTCTACTGGTTGGCCACAATGCAGCACATCACCGTGGAGAAAGCCGTAAATTTACCAGGAGTGAATGTCTGTTGTGGTTAGATTGGGCCCCTGTTCTTTGACGAGACAATTACCCGTGAGACGTGTCTGGAGAAGGCTGAAACATCCACTCTACCTGCCATCCATGAATTTGTATGGGACGGAGAGGTTTTACTTTCATCATGATAGTGCCCCATACCACTACTATAACGATGTGATCAGCACAATGATAGCCTGAGTTGGTGCTGTCGAGTATTCATCACGTTCTCCAGACTTAACGCCTCTGGACGTCTACCTATTGCGAACACTTAAGGACGACACATATCGACCAAAACCACACACATTGGATGAATTTAGGGAATGCATCCAACATTCCAGTGCAGATATGCACACTGGAGTCGTTAGTTCATGAGGCATTGCAGTGGAATCGCCTGTGTATCGATGTCGAAGGTGACCACTTCCAACACTTACATTGATTTCAATAAGCTGTACTTTAAGCTACACTGTCACTGAAAATTAGACGTTTCCGTCAGTTAATTTTTGGGACACTGTGTACTTAAAGATACGTTGTGATCATATATATCTCAATTGTACTGTCATATATGCATCATAAAAAGTACAGAGTATCTGTGTGGTGGGTGCACTATGTGAGGAAAATGTTCTTCACCCATTCAGGTCACAAGCTATGACTTCCACTACATCGTGATACGTGTTGATGCTAATATTGTAAGGTGATCATGTCGTTTTGGTACGTCGTCGATGTGCACGCGAGGGAGAGAGCAAGTTACGTTACTGTTAAACAATATTTGGTCTTGAAACTTCCTGGCAGATTAAAACTGTGTGCCCTACCGAGACTCGAACTCTGGACCTTTGCCTTTCGCGGGCAAGTGCTCTACCATCTGAGCTACCGAAGCATGACTCACCCCCGGTCCTCACAGCTTTACTTCTGCCAGTATCTCGTCTCCTACCTTCCAAACTTTACACAAGCTCTCCTGCGAACCTTGCAGAACTAGCACTCCTGAAAGAAAGGATACTGCGGAGACATGGCATAGCCACAGCCTGGGGGATGTTTCCAGAATGATATTTTCACTCTGCAGCGGAGTGTGCTCTGATATGAAACTTCCTAGCAGATTAAAACTGTCTGTCTGCCCGACCGAGACTCGAACTCGGAACCTTTGCCTTTCGCGGGCAAGTGCTCTACCACCTGAGCTACCAAAGCACGACTCACGCCCGGTCCTCACAGCTTTACTTCTGCCAGTACCTCGTCTCCTACCTTCCAAGCTGTGGCTATCCCATGTCTCTGCAGTATCCTTTCTTTCAGGAGTGCTAGTTCTGCAAGGTCGCAGGAGAGCTTCTGTAAAGCTTGGAAGGTAGGAGACGAGATACTGGCAGAAGTAAAGCAGTGAGGACCGGGGGTGAGTCGTGCTTCGGTAGCTCAGATGGTGGAGCACTTGCCCGCGAAAGGCAAAGGTCCCGAGATCGAGTAGCGGTCGGGCACACAGTTTTAATCTGCCAGGAAGTTTCATATCAGTGCACACTTCGCTGCAGAGTGAAAATCTCATTCTGGAATATTTGGTCTCGTCGTGGCACAGTCTTTGCCTCTGCGCAGTCTGATACATTCTTAGTTGAAGTGTGTTAGGTGATGGACGTATTTAGTAGTGCAGTGTTGACTTGTGTTTGTATCTGTGAGGTAAAGAATATGGTGAAGGACAACGATGATGAATATGATATATACATTAAAAATGAATATACATTTTTAATAATGTAATTGTTTTTGAAGAGAATAAGTTTGAGGTAACACTGCAGCACTGCGCACCTAATTTGTCGGATTGATTACTGTCAGATGGTTAACTTGCTCAGAGCTAAGAGAAAGACCACCCCACTTTCCTGAGTCATGCATTAACATATTAATTGATTAAGTTTTTTGATATTTATACAAATTCTCTGTTAATACTGTACCATTTTTAAATCATTATTCACTTTCTTAAGCGTAGTATTGTTCAGATCAATATTGCATGTGGAGATCACTCGAAGTTATAGTCTGTCTTTTGAACGTATACTTCGTTATAAAACCGTTGTCTTGGATTATCACTTCATAGAAGACGTTACTCTGCACACCGCACTGTTTATAACTACGCATTACAACATGCAACAGTTCGAATATGTGTTGAGAAACAGAAATCCAGCTTAGCCGTTGCTTGCTTGCTGTCTGCTGTTGTGCTTTCGAGAAATCTGCAACAATGTTGTCAAGACGCGACGTAAGTGGAAATTTTGGGTTACGTTTTTCACATAAAGACAAGGTGGTTTCAGATCAGTTACAATTCAGCTCACATCAGGATCTGTTAGACAATGTTTAGCGTATAAGTTTTAAGTTGGGTAGCAGTCTACAGGAACATCGTTTTTGGTAATACGTAGATTTTATAGAGGTGAAGTTGGGCTAAATTTCACATGTCCAAATACACTGAGGAGGTTGCAGTATTTGAAAAAAAGTAATTACTGGTAATTTGTGCAGTCAGTATTACAGCTTTACGAAATCGTAATAAAAGAAATAATCTTTTAAACATAATTTAGTTTCCTGACCGAAACACTTCTGTACCCTTTTGGTTTTACCCCTCAGGAAATACATATTACCCCTGTGGTTGTAATTACTTCCAGGTTTGGAACTAACGACGTACTGTACTGTGAACAAGGCATAGGCAATGGCGGTGTTGGGAAAGCCAGTCCACGCACACAGGTGTGAACAAGGATTAAGCGGAATCTCGTGCGGACTATTACAATCAGTTTACAGTGGTGCCAACCAAGCCCACGTGCCGTTCGTTCCCAGCTCCACCGCAGTGCCTGCGTGGGACTGCGCCCTCTGCTGACGACAGAAGCGTCCCACCCCCAGAGCTCAGCCTCCCCTCGCCAGGACAGCAACTTGGTCGCGGACTGCTCGCTTCGCTTCGCCACGATAAATTAATCAGGAAACTTTCATCGGCCGGAGGCGTGGGGACTGGGGGGGGGGGGGGGGGGAGGAGGAGGAGGAGGCGGCGGCGAGTCGCAGAAAAACGGCACAGAACTGCCACCCGGCCACCCGACTGCCGCGTCACGTAGCTCGGCTGCTTGACTCAACAGCTGGCGCGGTATTGTGCCGGCACGTGTCCCGCCTGCCACATGTGAGTGGACGGACTTTCTCTGGCCTACTCGACTCGTCACCGGGCGACGAAGCCGCCTAACGCTTTAATATCACGAGACTGAGCAGTCTGTGACCCGCAGGGGCGGATGAAGTGATGAAGTTTTATGATAGGAAAAACTGTGTGCTGGACCGGTACTCGAGCCAGGAACATTGCTTTTCACATGCAATGATGGTTCTTTTTTTTTAATTTGCTGGTTTGCTCCACTGCTTTAATTTAAGGTGTTGGGACACACGTCTTCGACCATAGAACACTTCCCCCCCCCCTCCTCCCCCGGTCTTCCCTCTCCACCCCCCCCCCCCCCCCAAGCTATAAAGATAACAGGTTTCGATTTTTCAAATTTGTGATAAAACTTACAATGAGAAAACATTCTTTTAAAAATACAATTGCGAAATTCAGATTTTTAAAGCATAATTTATTACAATCCAATGCCGGAGAAACCTGGTACACCTAGAAAAATGGCGTCGATTTTCATCCTGTAATGGCATATGCCATATGGGGAATAGGAGATGTACTGATAATGGTATGAACATTGTCCGCCAGTAGACAGCATAGTGGCATAGCTACCACAGCGCCATCTGTCCATTTAATAGGCAACGCTCACACCCAGAAGCTTCGGTATGTTGCAAACGCCGCCTAGAGTGGCCGAGAGGTTCTAGGCTCTACAGTCTGGAACCGCGAGACCACTACGGTCGCAGGTTCGAATCCTGCCTCGGGCATGGATGTGTGTGATGTCCTTAGGTTAGTTAGGTTTAAGTAGTTCTGTGTTTTAGGGGACTGATGACCTCAGAAGTTGAGTCCCATAGTGCTCAGGGTCATTTGAATCATTTGTTGCAAACGTATGAAGAAAGATGGCAACCACACCAGGGAGACACACTCGTGCTTCCTACAGCCAGGTGAGCGAGTTTGATTGGTGTCAAATTGCGGCCTTCCGAAAGGCGGGATGGACCTTGCAGAGAACTGTCACACAAGTTGGATATGCTGCGTCAGTTGTAAAACGATGCTAGTCTCGTGAACAGTCTCACACCCTTAGACGATGTTCTTGACGTCCAAGCACCACACGCGCCCGCCAGGATGGTCGTATTGTAAGGGCAGCAGTGGCAGGTCATACACATATCACAGCACAGATAATAGGACTTGTGTGCCTAGACGTGTCAGGACTCACTGTTGGGAACCGGTTATTAGCAGAGGGACTACGGGAACCGCACACCTCTAGCCTGTCTTCCACTCACGCCTCAGCATCGACGCGTACATCTTGACTGATGCCGTCAGAGGATCACTCGGGAGATGGAGTGGCGCGCCGTGGTCTTCAGCGACGAAAGCAGACTCTGCCTGCGCGCACAGTGATGGTCGTTTCCGAGTAGACCCAGAGGGCGCTGTCTCGTAGAGTGCAGTCGTCTTACACTCCCCCACTGCTCCAGGCATTACGGTATCGAGTGCGACAAGCTACAACTCTCGCTCACCTGCAGTGTTTCTGGAGGGGACGCTAACCAGCGCCCGGTAAGTGCAGAATGTTGTTAGATACGTTCTTTTGTCGTTCTTGCAACAAGAAGGTAACGAGTTGTTCCAACAGGACAATCCTCGCCAACACACTGCCCGTAAAACTCAGTGTACTCTGCAAGACGTGCAGCAACGTCCCTGGTCAGCACGATCATTGGTCGTGTCTCCAGTCTAGCACATGCGGGATATGATGGAGCAAGAAGTGGCTCTGCAACTCGTCAACCAGTAACTCTTATAGAACTACGTGAACAGATCAGGTAGGCCTGGAATAATTCGCCATATGTACGATCGACTGGATACCCCAGTCTGCGCCTACACTGCCACCCGTGGAGGCTACTGCGCGTACTAATCTCGGTGTTTGATCATATTCGGTACTTAGTACCTCTGAACGACGTATGCTGCTGATCTGTAAATGTAATCATATTATTTGCTCCATATGTGCTGTTGCTACAATAAATCTTGAATGAATTGGAAACCTCTAAAAGGGAGTCCTAGCTGCGCGGAGTGGCCGCGCGGTTAGAGGCGCCATGTCACTGACTGTGCGGCCCCTCCCACCGGAGATTCGAGTCCTCCCTCGGGCATGGATGTGTGTGTTCTACTTAGTATAAGTTCTTTTAAGTTACTTTAAGTAGTGTGTAAGTCTAGGAACCAATGAATGATTCAAGTGGCTCTGAGCACTATGGGACTTAACATCTGAGGTCATTAGTCGCCTAGAACTTAGAACTACTGAAACCTAAGTAACCTAAGGACATCACACACATCCATGCCAAAGGGAGGATTCGAACCTGCGAGCGTAGCAGTCGCGCGGTTCCGGACTGCAGCGCCTAGAACCGCGTGGCCACCGCGGTCCGCTAGGAACCGATGACCTCTGCAGTTTGGTCCCTTAAGAATTCACACACATTTTAACATTTGAGGGTGCGCTAATCTCGTTTTCCGGCAGTGTGTAAACAACAGGTGCTACCATAGCAGTATCACGTTGCTCCTTAGTTCCGCTATATACGTATCAACGATTTGTACCTACCACAAATTCGGAACGATGGTCAACTTAACTTGGATATACTGCATGTCTGGCCAGCCTGAGTGGCCGAGCGGTTCTAGGCGCTACAGTCTGGATCCGCACGACCACTACGGTCGCAGGTTCGAATCCTGCCTCGGGCATGGATGTGTATGACGTCCTTAGGTTAGTTAGGTTTAAGTAGTTCTAAGTTCTAGGGGACTTATGACCTCAGAAGTTGAGTCCCATAGTGCTCAGAGCCATTTGAGAATGCTGGCAGTCGTAAACAAAAGACAGATGACGCAAACGTTATGGATATGTTCCGATCAGAAATGTGGAACGAAGCTCAATTTACCTTGGGTGTACTGTACACACACACACACACACACACACACACACACACAGCACCCCGCCCCACAGACGTTCGCCACCCACTCTTAAATTCACTGGTGCAGGAGCATCGGCATTTTATAGTCACGTTGCGATTTAAAATACAATTTACAATTGAAAACACAGGTATCCCTGGAAGGTGCTCGTACGCCGTTCTGGAATGTTCCAGCAGAAATTAAGCCATTGTTTGACCCTCCTGAGAACCGCATGAACCATTTTTTCTTTAGTTTTTACTTTCTTTCTTTCTTTCCCGTGTTTTCCTTTCCTTGCGAATATTGATCTTTTGTTCCTTCAGTCCGTATCACACCTATAATTTTGTTTGTTTTCTCCTGGAAGCCTTTGGGCATTTTAATATTTTATTCTGAAACTTTCTCTCTTGCATATTTCGTCATCTGTTATTGTTTTTTTCCCGCGAGCGCTTTGACTTCATTGATCCACGTCACTGATGGCTGAGGGCTTGTGTCAAATTTCTTAAAGATTCTTTGTGTCATTCTATTCTCATCTATCCTTTTTAGATGTATTTAGAATAAAACTCTTCTTCATTGTATCTAAATTTTTTTAGAAATTTGAGGTAAGGTCTTATGGTACCCAACTGCTGAGGACATCGTTCCATAAGATTATGCACTATTTAATTAACTTAAGGTAACTTACGCTAAGGACGACACACACACCATGCCCGAGGGAGGACTCGAACCTCCGACGGAAGGAGCCGCACCGACCGTTACAAGGCGCCTCAGACTGCGCGGCTACCATTGTATCTAATATTCTGTTCTTTGTAAACTACTTTACTACTTTTAATTTCCATTTCCAACTGTCGAAATTTTTTTGACTGTTCCATTTTACTGCTTTTGTACTACAACTAGTTGTTTGGTTATATTTAACGAATGAAATATAAAATAATTCTGCTCTAATGGCATTTCTTTACTGCCAGAATTTCTCATTTATAGATAAAGACTTCTTGTTACACAAGCTGTTTGTTAACTGAAAAGCCACTTCTCTTTTCCTTTCCTTGTTAAGTTAATTTGCCCAAAGCATTCGGCTGCATTATTTCATCTAGATACGTAAATTCTGTAACCCATTTTATTCTTGCATAACCACTTGCCATGAATTTCGGCGCCTCCTTCGATCCACATTTACTTTCGTTTTTCGAAAGATATAGCTACCTAGGCCAGCTTTATATAGCTGTCTCTTGTAGGTTATTTATAATGATTGTAGCAATTCTTCGTCGCCATTTGCTAAAAAGGGAATACTCTTCTTCAGAATGTTGTTTCTTTCATTGAGCGATCATTGAAACTCATTTCCAATTAATATTGTTTTACACAGCTAGGAACTGATCGGTCATCGTGCTAGCATCTAGAGGGCGACACGTATTGAACCAGTCACCTGTTAGGCCGCCTTTGGTGTTGTTAAGAAATATGTAGTGTTCCTGTCGGACACCAGGCCATACGATACTTTTGTGGGGTGTCCAAGCCAAACCCTCCCTGAAGAAGGGGCTGCACTATTCAGCTACGACTCATTAGCAGTCGCCACAGCCTTACTTCCGGCGGTGCAATTCTCCAAATTAGGAAATTTCAGAGACGTTCTGCTTCTACTTTGTAATGCTGACACTCCTGAAAAGAAAGATTATTGCGCAGAAGTGACTGAGCCACAGTCAGTGGGATTCCAGACAAAATGAATGTTTCACTCCGCAGCGCAATGTGTGCTGTTGTGAAACATGGTACTGGGTTCGAGATGAGACAAGGTTTTGGGCCCGGGTCCCACTCTGGCCTCAGTTGCATCTCGCACAGTCCTATGCAAAAATGGTTCAAATGGCTCTGAGCACTATGGGACTTAACATCTGTGGTCATCAGTCCCCTAGAACTTAGAACTACTTAAACCTAACTAACCTAAGGACATCACACACATCCATGCCCGAGGCAGGATTCGAACCTGCGACCGTAGCAGTTGCGCGGTTCCGGACTGCGCGCCTAGAACCGCTAGACCACCGCGGCCGGCAGTCCTATGCAGAATGACACATTTTGTCAATAGAGAATAATGTTTTCAGGCAACAAGAAGTTAAAGCAAATCACTTCATGTCAGATTAAAATAGTGTGTCGTTGAAGGGCATACAACCCGAAGGAAGGAAGGAAGGGAGATTGGGTTTAACGTCCCTTCGACATTGAGGTCATTAGAGACGGAGCACAAGCTTGGATTGTGGCAAGGATGGCGAAGGAAATAGGCCGTGCCCTTTCAAAGGAACAATACCATCATCTGCCTGGAGAGACTTAGGGAAACTACGGAAAATCTGGATGGCCGGACGCGGGTTTAAACCGTCGTCCTCCCGAATACGAGTCCAGTGTGCTAACAGCTGCGCCACCTCGCTAAGTCAAGCGCTATGAACAAGGAAGTTCATGCGTATGCCGTACCTCTGGGAGAAGAAAGTTTCTTCCATTCTGAAGTGGAGAGAGTACTTTTCCTGCATACCCCACCAGAATTCGAACTGAGAACCTTGCTTTTCGGCAGACAACTCTCATATTGACTGAACAATCAATCTGAAAGAAAAAGGAAGATTACTGTGAGAACTTAAGCGACTCATATGTTGCGCCACGACATTTCACTTTTTGATAACTACAAAGAGCTCCTTTTCTATTTCAGCTATCGTATATTGGGCATTACTCTGACACTGAATACGTGAAGTCAGTGCATAACAACAAACGAATTTTTACATTGACAATAAAGCTATAATCCTTGGAAAACACAATACGAAATAAATACATTTAGTAGCTGGATGGAGGAATTTCTTTTCCCTACCTAACATAGATGTCTTCTGGGGTCACAATGCGTAGTACAAAAAAGTAGAAAACATTTAAGACGATAATCTTCGTCTCTTTTGCTTCAACTCAAAATGAGAACAGTACAATGACTTTCCATAATATTAGGCAGACGTTGTACCACCCATTTACAAACATATAATACAGATTTTACCCTGCGACCACAAAAACTTTCATCACCTTCTGCGCTCACAAACTATGTTCCATTTCTTTCACACTTTCGGTTGCTTGCTTCTCTTTTGCCGTCTCCAACACACGATTCTGAATCCAGTTTTATCTCATGGATGTAGTGGTGGATTGGTGGATCGTGTATTGTCTTCAGGCAAATGACTGTGCAGAGAGCACTTTGGAATAAACTTTTCCAGACACCTTTTGGAAACATCTTTCCTCAGCAACAGCTGTTGTAAAGTAAACAGAATAAAAATTAATTCACGGAATCCAGATATTGATGGCTCCAGTTATGGAATAATCGATAGATCTGTAATGCATAGGGGCCTGAAGATCGCTTTAATGAGATACTGGAACAGGTCGTCTAAATGAAATATATTCTGAAACCACACTGATGTTTGGCTGTTATTCTTTGTTAAACTCATGTGAAATGTTAACAATCTTCCTAATGTAACACACCACATGCGACAGTGTTCATCATGGTATAATGAAGTGTATCAGAAGGAATTTATTACCAGCGTATAAAGTGTACCAAAATGACAGTACCAGTATAGATGGCCTGACAAGTTAAGTACCTGAGATCAAACAGCAGAAGCTGGAGATGTGTGTGTTGTGCTACTATCATGTCCATTGATCATCTGTATAAGGCAAAGTGTATGTTTGTATGTAGGGGATCTCCTCCCAAACCCATGGATATATTTCAACCAAATATGGCACAGAAACAGTAGGCATCATGACTATGACCACAAGTTTATAACCTCCTACCTCCAATAGGAGCAGAGATCAGGCAAAAAGCGTGCCCCTTATCAGCCCCCGGTGTACGGGTTGCCTGTATGACAAACACGTTGTCTAGTATGCTAAATCATCATACTGTGAAGGGCATCCTACATATCAAGGGCAAGAAACGGTTTTTCTAGGTCCCATAAGGTAAGCTGTCCTGCATGACAGGTGTATTGTTTTGAAGTATTATCGTCATGCTTTTTAGATCAGCTTTGCAAGGCAGCCAGGAAGTCAGGGGCAAATAAATGATTTTTTGCCGCTGGTGTTTAGCCTGTCCTGCATAACAGTTGTGTTGTGGGAGTAGCATTGGCCTGTGTTAGTGAACTACTTTGCAGGAGCTGATGAATGTGGCTGGGGACACATTAAGATCGATAGAGGATTGGTTGGACAGTGAGGTTAAGAGGAAATGGACAGAGAAACGGCAGGACAGGGAGAAGTATGAGACAAGAGGGAAGGGTAGGCAGCTAGTGCACAAGTAGAAGAGGAGGAGATGTAGATGGAAAGAGAGAGGGGGAATAGGATTTAGACAGAGGGAACAGAGGGATATGTATGGTCTGAAAGATGGGGTGGAGTTAAAAGGCAGAGGTAGGGGGAGGAGGAAATGTAGAGACACAGAGAGTGGGGAGGACGATATAGACAGATAGCAGTGGGAGTATGAGGCGGCCAGAGAGGACAGGAAGAGTTGAACAAAGAGAGGAGAAGTCGATTGCATATGCAGGTGTAGGTGTGGGGAAAAGGCTAGTTAATCTACATACCTCCACATTTGTGGTGTATGTTTTATGGCTAACAAACCTAAACATTATAGAACCACAGGTTGCTGAACAAACAATACTGGCAAGAGATAATTGCAACAAGAAAACTGACTAGAGATGTAAATGAAATATTATTCAAAGAAAAGTATTTGCTCGAAACTACATTACCCAACAAAAAAGTAAAGTATCCAGAAGACATAGTCGGATTCCAGTGTAGCTTTGTGCACGTAGACATAATCAGCATATATGTAAACAAGTAGTTGCAATGGTCTGTGGCGGGTAGAACAGCCACCAGAGCCTATTAGCGTTGTCACCAGGCCTGGCAGGAAGATAAGGGTCGTGAAAGGCGTCAGATTTTGAGTATCACTGAGAAGGATGCGAATATGCGCCATACTCATATGAGACACCGTTACTAGCACACAACAGAATTTGAAAGTGGTCTCATTGTGGGACTCCATTCGGTCAGCTGCTTCAATCGTGCAACATTCAGATGTGTGTGGCATTCGAACGTAAAAGTGGTACGGGTGGTGGGCTTGCTTGGGAACGTGAGGACATGCATAATCATCACCTAGGTCCTGGTCGACCGTGCCTGGCCACTACAGGGGAGTATCACAGTATTGTGCACCATGCACACAATAACCTCTTCACATCTGCGCCTGCCATCCAAGAACAAGCCGCCCTATGTCGTCCTACCACATTGGTCGGAGACTTGCTGTAGCCACACTATGGTAATACCATTCCACTTGCTGAGAGGATATGTGATGTTGTTTCAGTGACTACAAACCCGAATAAAACTTGAACGCGTGGCTGCCGTTGACATTACAATAGAAACGAATGTGGAGTGGTGTCGTAGCTGGGAAACACTGACTACTGATGAATGGCTTTACATTGTATCAAGCGATGATTCACAGTTCTGCACTACCCCTATGGCTGTCAAAGCCGAGTATCATGGCGACTTGGAGAAAGATCACATTTTCCCATTGTTTTGGAGAGGCACAGTGTTGTAACTTGACGTCATGCTGTTGGGAGCCACCAGTTATGGCTCCAGGTCATGGCATGAAGTGACTGACTACCTCTCATGCGAAAGTATCGTGGATCTATTTTTCTACAGCGCAGTTCTTCATATGGCACGCGTCCCTACAGACTGGCTGTGTGATGTTGAGGTACTCCAGTGATCAGAAGATCCTCCGATTTGTCCCCAGTAGGACATGTGTCGAATCAGAATGCACATCCCAGTCCCAGTAATCAGGATATCTAGGATGAATTACAACTACTGTGGGCCAGCTTACAAAGGCTTTTTGACACTCTTCCCGTACACACCAGTTCATGTTTCCTGACCAGGGAGGCTGCAGCGTCATTCTCATAGCTCCATTCATACTGCTATCGTCAAGTTCAAGTTCGATTCGGCTTTGTGATCACTGAAATAATATCACATACCCTCTCAGCGAGTGGAATGTATCTCGTTTCCTGTTACATTCTTGGGGGTTTCACTTTATTGTCAAGTAGTTTACATATAGTACCACATGAAGTACTTACAGAGTGATATTTCCCAAAACAGAAGTTGCTATGTTGTCAGACGTTTTCTTTTATTAGTCATCGAAGATCTGTGTGTATTTCCATAGACGTGATGGAAACGCAGAGGAACGGAACAGTTTGCTACTAGATACAGGCGACATGTGGACTTTACTTGAAGAAATGCAAGGACGTGATTCGAGGCGTCAGCTAACTCGTGTAATACATTCATGTTATAGTGATGGAGATCTATATGTAATAAATGTGTCATGCAACTCGCATAAAGCAAAGTTATAGTAAGAAGTGATCGGTTGTGCTATTACTTCAGGTAATTCAATTTACAACCACGGAGCTTAACCACGCTTACGCTACACGCATACGCTAATGACAAGTGGATATGTTGCGTCATTTTCGATGTATCTGCACTGTAGCAGTCCAACATCAAAGGCCCCAGCGATCACATTATCCAGGTCTGTACCAAGAGCGGTACGATTCCAATGTTTTTTCATTATTTTACTGAAACTCCGTATTTGCACTTGAATGACGAATTACAGTTACGAATGCAAGTTCTCTTTTGGAAAATATGTCTGTATGCTCTGGAAATTTTAACACGTATTCTGCAAACAACACTTAAGCTTTTTGCTGAATAGTATCTTATTTATCAATTTCAGGAATATTCGTGTCATAATATGCCTGTTTGTGACGAAACAAGACGCTGTCGAATGTTAATGTAAGTAGAAATGACGGTGCACATTTAACAAAAGTGATGGAAACCTGGTACATCCCTCTTGACATCTCATATACGCAAGTTTGGTGCTAACTAAAACCAAGAGCGTTTAACTTTTTATCAAGGATTTCTCCTGGCTCTTCAAGAAAACAGAGCAAGAAAAAGAACTGCCACGAAGGATCTTCTCAGGGCAGAACAAAGTATCTTTATTTTACAGATCAACGTAGAAGAACTATCAAAACACAAAAGTGACTTTCTGACCAAACTGGCCGTTGATCATAACAGCGATATCACAGCTCTCTAAGTATCCCTTCTGAGTGAATATAGCAAGGTGTGAGGTGGCAGCATACAAAATGATAGGATAACTGCCGTCAACAGAACATGGCTCTGTCATATATGTAAGAAATGGCCTCTGTGGTGTTAAGGGAGTGACTGGCAAAGAGATCAGTGGCAGAGAATTGATCACTGTATAACTGAATTGCAGTCTACAAGCCACCGAACGTCCAGTGGCCTATTCTAGTCATACCATCTGTATCTCAGCCGCCATTTCAACAGCCATCACGTAATTTGGAGTAATAAAAACATTCATGAAACTGTAGAGACACTAGTAAACTGGGCAGGAGGAGAAAAACTCCTTCTGAATTATCATGCCAAACAAATTAAAACCTTTCACACCGCTAGATGGCACACTGATACCAATCCTGACCAGTGCTTTCTCTCCACTAACGAATACATACTTCCTTTGAATCCTACTAGAAAAGTCCTGAAAGCCTCCCAGGAAGCGAGCATCGCACCACCAATAATGAATAGAGTTTTGGGATTACTATCAAGGCCGATTAACAAGCCAAAATAGAATTTGAGGAAAGCTAACTGGGATCGGTATACTCAGGAGGTTGACAGCACCTTAGAAAATTGCAGGAGATGTGTGGGAGTCATCACTGGAGCAGCCAAACGTAATATATCAGAGGACTCACGAAACATAACGCCCGTTGCTGGGATGAAGCAACAGAAAACGTGTATGCAGAATACCAACAGACCGAAAACCATGATACTGGTAAAAGCTAAACAAAGAGAGAAGACGGAAATGAACTTGACTTTCAATGGTTATAAAGAATCCGCCTCGATTGCAAACAGAAACCGGATGTTGACCTAGGTTTCGGCGCGGATAACCATGCTTTCTTCTGAACACACTAAAACTACAAATTGCCTAAAGAGGCATGGTCCAACATTAATACAGAACGCCCAAAAAGGGCAAAAGACTCGCATAGAATGTAAAATAAACGGTGTGTGTGTGCTATGTCAATAGCTGTACTTAGCTCAAAGGTCAGAGGCGTGCTTCCTCAACCCAGCCACAGGTAAACTGAGAGCCCGCGGCCCACCGATCGGTGGTTGGAGTGAGGAAGCACGCCCCTGACCTTTGAGCTAAGTACAGCTATTGACATAGCACACACACACCGTTTATTTTACATTCTATGCGAGTCTTTTGCCCTTTTTGGGCGTTCTGTATTAATGTTGGACCATGCCTCTTTAGGCAATTTGTAGTTTTAGTGTGTTCCGAAGAAAGCATGGCTATCCGCGCCGAAACCTAGGTCAACATCCGGTTTCTATTTGCAGTCGAGGCGGATTCTTTATAATAATTAAATTATTCACGATTGCTGACGCACTGCAATGTTAAAAGTTCTCAATTTCCACTTTAAATTTCACTCATTCAAGCAGATAAGCGTGGACGTTATTAGGGAAACTTGGCACTGCAATCAGTGTTAGCAATCAGCGACCGAAGATAACGCCATCTGAACTGGGACTACACACAAAATGAGGAGCTGAAAAGGCCTCTGTTGACTAAACCACTAAAGAAAAGATAGAGGATGAACTGAATGAAATAAATAGGTATCTTCAAGATAATAGCTCCTCATCAAAACTGTTTAATAAAAACAGACATAAATGAGGCTATAAAAACATTGAAAATGAGAAAAGCAGCAAGACTGATGATGCATTCTGAGAATTGATAAAACGTGTTGGAGAACATGAGGACCCTAGCTGCAGAGACTCTGCGACGATATACTCGAGACTGGGAAAGTACCTCATCCTGTTAAGATTGTGCATATTCGAGCAATCCTCAAATCCGGGAAGCCAGCGGATGACCTCTCCATTTACCATCCAAACTGCGCTGCTGAGTGAGTATTTCAGACTACTCGCACGACTCATCGTTAACAGAATTCAAGAAATAATAAATAAGATAACTCCAACATATCAGGCTGGATTCAGATTCCAGTGCAGTTGCTGTGAACAATTTCTAGGCTTAACATCCGGCACTGAGGATGGATACCAGAAGAAGCCACAGACATCGGTGGCCTTTGTTGATTTGTCAGCAGCATGTGGCTAGATGAACTTACGTTGAAGCTGAGAAGACTATCCCATGTAAGAAATTGACGACACTTGTTAGAAAAGTGTGAAGCAACCCTTACTTCAAAGTCAGCGGTGGCCAAAAACAGAGTATTCCATTTACCATAAAAAATGACCTGCCACAGGGATCCACACCAGTGACATGTCAAACACCGATAGCAAAACGTTTTGCTATGCCGACTACCTTACCGTAGCCATACAAACCAGAACCCTCGAGGAAGGAGAAGATACACTGTCTAGAGGCTTAGAAAGTCTCAACACATATTACGAAGCGCGAAGACTGCAACCAAATGCTGCCAAGACATTGCACTGAAACAACAGTATTTCAGACAAACAGCTCAATGTGAACTTCAGTCAGAAGAGGATCAGACACAAACTGCAGCCTAAATACCTTCGCACTACATTCGATCGTCGTGTAACATATAAATGACACCTGGAAAACACTGGCAGACACCTAAAGACCCGAAATATCGTCACAAAGGAACTGGCTGGCTGAACCTAGGATGTTGCAGCATCCGCTCTACAGACTACAGCTTTGACACTAGTGTACACAGTAGCTGAATACTGTGCGACAGTATGATTACACAGTGCTCATACAATGAAACTAGATACCCATTTGAATGAATCAATGAGAACTATTACAGGTACAATAAAATCTACATCGATAGCTTGGCTGAGCCACGTCATCAGCGAAATTCCACCACTGAATTGCGACGCCAAGAAATGAAAAATCGAGAGTGTAGGAAGCTGCATCACCCGAACTAACACGAAGACCTAACAATTCGTACAGTCTCAAATGACCCTCCTCCAGAACGCTGTGGAGTAAGGGGAGAAACAAGCAGTAGTTTGACATTGGTGCCTGAGACGAAATGCTGCAACAATAAAACATCAAAGTGTTCAAGATCCATCTCTCAGTCTACCAGGATTTCATCTGAAGAGAAGTGAGTGGCCAAGAATGAACAGGAAAAGAACTGGTCACGCCAGGTACAATACTACGATCCACAAGTGGGGACTCCGAAACTCTCCAGCCTGCGATTGTGGGGCCCAAGAACAAACTGTTCAGCACAATATCAGGGGTTGCCCTCTGGGAAAGTGTCCAGGACCGTTCAGTGACTTTATTAATGCTGCTCCTTCTGCTATCAGTTGGCTCATTCCACTAGATGGTGAACTCTGAATAAATATATGTGTTTTAGTTATAGTCCTAATTTTACAGTTTCAGTGTTCTCCTTTTAGTATTATTCAAATAGTATTTTTCAGAATTTAAACATTTTAACTTTGCGCTTAAACCTATAATATTGTAAACTATACGTATTTCTTAATATTTCCTGGTTTCGCCATACGACAAATATGTCAATAAATATTTAACTTCTCGTAGGATTAACTGGATATGAGGCTCACACATGCAACCAATTTTTAGAGATCGATAACACGACAGATATTCACATATCTGCCAAAAGAAAAAAATTCCGTCGACCAAAGCGCTTCACAAAACATGCTGGTTTATTGGAGAATGACTGCTATCTACTAACATAGTAGCAGACATTACACGATGCACGTATTTCCTCAACATATGAGAATAATTAACACGAAAATCGGCACTAAAACGTGGAAACTTGCATATACAGAAAATAACACTCGAAAATATCACAAAGAAATGTGCATGAGCGAGTAATATAAAATGAGAAATAAAGGCCGAATAACTTTATTTGCACTGATAACAACGGCAGTTATTTGCATAAATGAGTATACTTTTGTAAGTTAACGGGTTTGCAAAATTATAACGTGTGTAGCAAATGTAGTTTAATGAACCAAAGTATTTTAATTAAAATTCTGTATGTTACGGGAAAATACAGTTCAATATGATATTTAGCATAAAAATCTAACAATGCCTTTACAAAAATTCTTTACAACATTACGTGTACTAATAGATCACGAGGGCTCAGTTTTTTATCATTTTTCAAAGTTAGTCTCTAGTTTAATCTGAATACCATGTTGACACACGTGTAGATACACATAACATAATTAAAATAAGTATTCCATTAATAGCAACTCCATTATGTAAACCGATACGAAGTTGCACAAAGAAACGAAGTTAAAAAAACTCACCCTAAAAAAATGGTTCAAATGGCTCTGAGCACTATGGGACTCAACATCTGTGGTCATAAGTCCCCTAGAACTTAGAACTACTTAAACCTAACTAACCTAAGGACATCACACACATCCATGCCCGAGGCAGGATTCGAACCTGCGACCGTAGCAGTCGCGCGGTTCCTGACTGAGCGCCTAGAACCGCTAGACCACCGCGGCCGGCTCACCCTAAAATAAATCTTACAATACACCAAGGAAATAAATCAGAAAATAAAGAAAAAGAAAGCACGGTAAAAAGGGAAAAAATCCTTTTCGGACTGTAATTATCTTCTCATGTCATCATATTATTTCTTTATTGAGATGTGCTCGTGTAGCCTTTAAATCCCTCGCTCCTCAAAATAAATGGCCTAAATGAATGGTAGATGACACAACTCCTTGCTTTAGAAAACTTTAATTGGGCATTTTACCTATCGAGAATCCGTACGTTCCTTGTGAGAAGTAGCATAGAGCACACAGTTCGTAACTGCGATGCAACAAGCTATTCTTGAAACAGATATGGCCCAACATTGCATGGTACGGTGCTTTTCTTCTTTGGTTTTACGGTATGATATCGATTTTTGCAAGTAATGACAATCGAAATGTGTATTACTGTTTCAATAAAACTATTTAAAAATCGTCGTTATGTGATAATCATCCGTATTTTCGGAATTTCCTTCCATTTCGTACAGATTTATCAAATATTTTGATGAAGCGCAGTGTACTGGACTAAGTAATCAGTTTCACTTTTCCAAAAACATTTCATCAGTCCATTAAAGGAATGTAAAGAGAGACATCGCAGGACACAACGTAAAGCGTAAGTATTCAGTAACCACATGGATGACATTTGTGAGGTTAGCTCCCCACCTGCTCCCACCACTGTCTCGTACCCGCTGACGAGTTGGGACAGAATTAGAATTGGGACTTCCTCTTCTGTTACCAAATACGATATATTCACACTGACAGAAAAGTGAGAAAAATCATGCAGATACATACTACCTCTATCGGTGAACTCATCAACGCCTATGTTCTATTACATATAGGGGAAGGACAAAAATATGGATACATTACCGAAGACCATGTGTATTATGGCGTAAACGTGTTGGCATTCAAAACGGCTTCTAGTCGTCTCGGAATGTAGAAGTACATCTTGCGTACGGTTTCAAGGACAACTCATACCATTCCTACTGCAAAACAGTGGCAAGTCGGCAACAATGATGAAGTTGCATAGCGATCACCCAAGTTTCTTTACAAACTAGACCACAAATGCTCAATGTTATTGGGATTTGGTGACTGTGGTGAGCAGGGAAGATGCGACAATTCATCCCCTTGCACACAAAACCAGAAGTGGACAATGCGAGCTGTGTGAACAGCGCCCCTGTCTTCCTGAAACAGAGCTTTGTTATTGGCTAACGAACGTCGTACCATACGATGTACCTGATCAGACAAAGTGATCACATAAATCTTGGCAGAGTACGCGTCGGTCCATGGAACACCAGGACACGGCTGCTCAAATCATCAACGAACTCCCACCACGTCTGATTTCTGAAACTCGGCCGGGAGTTGGAAGCAGTGTCAAACCAGACTCATCATACCAAATGACTTTCTTCCATTGCTCCGAGCTCCAGGTTTTGTGGCTTGCGCTCCACCTTTCGCTGTTACTCAAAAATTTGCATCGATGACGAGTGATTTTGGAATTTCAACTCGCTCTCCAATATCCTGCTTATGAAGCTCCCTTCGTGGTGTTTTAGTGATGACGGGGACATGTGAGTACGACATTCAGGTCTGCAGTGACGTTTGTACCTGTCACACTCTTGTTTTTTTTCTCACAAACCTCCACAAAGACCTTATACCACGATCCATCAACGTAGACTTTCACCTGCTTTGTGACTTAGCGGATGATATTTTCCCATTTTCCCTCTATGCAGTGCAAATCTTCGATACGGTGCCTCTTCAAACACCAAACACTTCGCCTTCTCTGCTTACGGAAGCACCCACCGTTCGAGCACCAACAGTGTGTCCAAATTCGAATTCACTTAGCTCCGACATAAGCACTCACAAGTACACAAAACACTCTTCTGACCACGACTAATAGTTGCAACACATTGACGATATTGCAAAACTGTCGTTCGAGGTCAAATACGAGATCCTAACCTGCAGGCTCGACTAGCATTTGCATTTCTGTATGAAGCAATAATTTTAGGGTGTTGACATATTTTTTTCCAATTTCTGTATATGTACACAAGAAGCTAAACTCAGGCAGAGACGTCGATAAAAATATCTAGCAGGCGATATAAAAAGGCAGTATTCAGTCCAATAATGGGAGGGGAGAAGTCGTTTTGTCAAAGATATTGAAGGAGTTGTAAAAGTAAGAGTAGAGGGAGATTTCTTACTCGGGTGGACGGTGGTAAAAATCCCCGTCCGGAAACCTTGTATCGATCTTTCATGATTTTTCAAAATCGTGCAAGTGTATTCCAGATGGCTTTCTCGATTGAGAATGCTATTTATACATTCACACGTCAAATAGTAAAGCCTTAAACGATAATATATAGCCCAGTACTTTCTGTGATCTTTGTAAGGCATTTGTTTGTGTGGATTATGTTACTGTGCTAGGAAAACCAAGTTTTATGGAATTGATTGCTTCACACTCAGCGTGTTGAATCATACTTAACGAAGAGCACGCAAAGGTTTCTGCTGAATAATTCACGCAACGTCGGAAAGGTAGATAATCTTAGTGACTTGGGGAAAAAGAAACCACAAGCGGAGTCCCACTGGGTTCAATTTTGGCTCCGCTCCTGTTCCTTGTATACGTGAACGAAGTTCCACTTAACATCCAAGAACCAAAATTGGTAAATATTTTCAGACTATACGAGTATTATAACAAATTCCATTACAGACAAAGTGATAGAAGAGTTCGTAAATGATATTTATAAATAACTATTATGTTGTTTTCTGAAAACTGACTCTCCTTAAATTTGAAAAAAAAGAAGAAAAACACTACACACAATTGTGTACAAAATATAGAGTCACACAAGCAACTGATCAGCACATGAGCAGGAGTCAAAAATGGTTCAAATGGCTGTGAGCCCTATGGAACTTAACTGCTGAGGTCATCAGTCCCCTATAACTTAGAACATCTTAAACCTAACTAATCTAAGGACATCACACACATCCATGCCCGAGGCAGGATTCGAACCTGCGACTGCAGCGGTCTCGCGGTTCCAGACTGTAGCGCCTAGAACCACTCGGCCACCCAGGCTGGCAGCCGGAGTCAGTTAATACGTTACAGCGCTGCAAATTTTTAGCTGTAGGTACCGATGAAATCTTGTACTGGATGCAGAAGCTTTTCAAATAATAGTGTTCACCTACCTTTCCTCTTCATATAATTGCTACTCTTGGAAACAAACATATCGACATGCTAATGTATTTTACATTGCTTCAACTCAGTAATGCTTTACGGGATAATTTGTGTGGTAACTCATCATTTAGACAGATAGTGTTGATTCCACAGAAGCGACCAGTAAGAATGATATGTGGTGTTCACCTGTACCTCTTCAAGGAGCTAAGCATTTTAACTGCGCCGTCACAATACATATATTCACTAATGAAATTAGCCATAAATAATCCATCACAATTTGAGAAGAACAATGAGGTTCACACGTAAAACACTAGGTCGAAAAATGACCATTACCCATCGTGAAAGCTGTGAGTGGCTCAGAAAGGAGATTAATAGGCAGTAAAAACTTTTTGTTCGTCATTTGTTCAGTTGCATAAAAACGTGACAGATTACGAAGCAAGATATAGATCTAATTTAAAATACAATCTCCTGGACAAATCCTTCTTTTCCATTGACGAATGTCTATGTGAAAGCTGGTAGTCAGTAAAAAATAAAATCACTATTCCACGAATAGAACCAAAATTAATAATGTGTTGTTTCATGTACACTGTAGACTGTGTCGTTACAACATTTCGATAAAAAAATATCGTTCAAATGATCTACGGAACGTATAACTAACAAATTAATGCTAGGAAGTTTTCTTTGAAAGTGCATGGCCGATTTTCTTGCACTGCCTTCCCCATACCTAGTTTTTGTTGTGTCTCTAAAGGCCTCGTCGACATCGGGAACTGAAACAGTAATCTTCCATCCATTTATTCTAAAGATACAGATATTATCTTGACTTTATTCCTCATTATTTGAGATCTATGTTGATGCTGGGGCCCTCCGGAAGATATGGAACAAAGCCGACTTAGAAAATCACCGAGCTGCCTGTGACTCAGTCGCAACTTATCAAGGTTGAACTCCAAAAGAGAACGCACTTGACAAGGATTATTTTAAGCTTCCGCCTAATGTCACACAAGGAGTTCTCCAGCGGACGTAAATCCGCGAAAAGTGGATGTATGCGGTCGCACGGCTTTGCTCAGCAGTTGTTACTTTAGGAGACTACCTCAGAGGCAGCACGCCAAGGCGGTACCAGGGCAGTGTCTCAACGAATGTCAGAACTAATTTACAACTGAACTCAACAAGAGTCCTACCCTACTGTTGCTAAACGTCGTTTACTGGACCTAGAATCATAACATTGTTTAAAGACAGATCAGTGCAAGTCAATACTGATTTAGATTGACACGCAGTCTACATACTCCAGTTAATTATGTAAAAGTTCTTTCAATAAATTGTTGTAAAGTCTTGCCATACATTTTTGCCGTAACTGTTGTCTAACCCTATTTGGCATTGTGAGAACGGTGTATTGTTTCCGCGTACAAGCAAGCCAAATCATAATTACTCAGATGGTAGAGACCTTCTTTTGCTACCACTTTTATATGTTTGAATTCAAATACATTTCGTGAATATAATAGGTGGCTTTTACAACCGTTTGAGTACACGATATTAATTCTATTTGGAAACAAAGCGAACGTGACACGACGGTGTCTCGTCCACGATTAATTCCTCTCTGTGGGCTGGCTACGTGCGAGCCGAATTTTAAAATTTTATGGTCCGGCAAGCGGAGAGATTTCCAAGGCTGCAGTGAATTGTGATACTTGCAGTTTACTAATGGATGGACACAGTGAAAATCAGCCGTCCAGAACATTTGGCTAGTCTCACTGATGACTGTGTATGTTCCATAAAACCCAAGTGGATGTCTGCAGTCTTTCTGCAGTGACCAATCCGCGGACTGGTTGGCAGTAGTTGAGTAGTGCAGCACATCATATCGGACAACAAAAGCACTGACGATGGCAAAGAGGTGTTGAAATATGTTTGGCTAACAAGAAAAAGCAGAGTTCTGCATAAAAGGCAGAAACTATATCCAACAATTTTAACTGCAAACGCGGAAGAAACACAAGAGCTGCAGATCAAAAGATGGATACTTATAGATTAAAAACCGTTTTTACTTACCAGGGACGTTTACCATTTATGTATGGCATTCATTGCTCCAATTGGCATGCTTTGGACACCCACACGTTTTCCCCACATTGGTAGCAGAGATTGAAATCTAAAAAAATTCGCTGCACTTTCACCTTGAGCTATAGCTCATATAAAGAAAATTACTGTGAAGTTTTACAGTCGCAAAGTGATGCGCAAAGTACACAAACGCAGCAAAAGGAAGATTCCTAAAAGCTGTAAGCTATAAACAAGAGAAAAGATATGATGTGCTGCAGATTTGACTTATTTGTTGTTCCATGAAAATACAAAATTTTAGTACGGAGGTGGATGTGTAGAATTTGTAACGGTCAGTCTGTAGAAGTTCATGATTTTTCGCGAATGTAAGGGGCGAAACATTCTGCTTCATAAGAATATACACTACGCTCTAGATAAGTATTAACAAAAACAGTGTAAATGAGAGATGTTAGTGCACAGAAGAAAATGCAAAAAAAAGGAAGTTGTTTTTACGTTCAAGGCTTTGAGACCACTGCTCATTAACGCAACGTAATTCCTTTTTGTTTTGGCAATTGAAAGCTGCGTCTTAGTTTGAAAGGTTATCGCGGTACGATGAACCTTAATCTGAAGTGAAAGCTGTGTGCCTCGCTCATCATTTTTAATGAGTTTCACGTTTATAAGCTGCTGGACACATTGTTTTCCTTCCTCGCGTGGAATTAATTTTGAATCGAAAGTACCGCCGTAAAGTTACGAGAAGAGAATAGCCAGGTGCTGTCCGCAATGATAATGCAATGTAATGCGCATAATAAGAAGGCGCAGAAGAGTGTAGAAGGACCTCATTTAAGCAAACACAATAAATTAACGACAGAACGGGAATTCTATAATGATCTCATACACAAGGAAGCTGTTTCTCAGAGACAGGAAGGAGGCAATCCATTGAAAGTACACCTCTTGCGAGGAGGAACTAGACAGTCCTTTCAATTAACGTGAAAGCAAAGAAAAGGGAGACCTCCGACGGATGGGAAGAAGGGCAAGAGGGAGGAACGGTAATGATTTAGAGCGCTGCAGTGGACCGAGAATAAAGGACGGCGGGAGCGATTCCTTAGTTTGTACAGAGAATTAAATTACGTCATTCTCCACCGTTTAAGAGAATTGGCTCGGGACCTTTCCTCCGGGCCTTCCACACAAGTACGATCCAGAGGAAGATCCTCTTCCGTCATGGCAGGGGGCGCGGGGAGAGGCGGGTCCAGGGGTTGAAGAGCAAGGCGAGCCCCGGCTGAGCAAGGGTGTTGAAGAACACCGGAGGGTGAGGCTAAGAAATTGCCGGCCGCTGCGCTGCAATCACTCGCTAGCAGCTCTGCTGGCCCGGGGCCGAGAACACGGGGTGCTAAATCCGTCGTGGCAGCTGCGATCACGTCACCTACCTCGACGGAAACGAGCATTCTCTGAAAATGCGCACCAGTCAGCAAGATAAGAGAGTATGGAAAATCAGACCAACTTATTTACTGCGTTTGACGTCGAAAAGAAGTTACATTGACCAGTTTTTTTCTTTTTTTTGTGCGTCTCCTGACTGGTTTGCTGCGGTCCTTCACTAATTTCTCTCCTGTGCCAACCTCTTCATCTCAAGAGTAGCGCTTGCATCCTACATCCTCAATTACTTGCTGAATGTATTCCAATCTCTATCGTTCTCTACGGTTTTCGCCATCTATAGCTCCATCATCCCTGATGTCTTAAGACATATCCTATCATCCTGTGCCTCCTCCTTGTCAGTGTTTTCCACACATCCCATTCCTCTCCGATTCTGCGCAGAACCTCCTCGTTCCCTACTTTATCAGTCCACCTTATTCTGAACATACGTCTGTAGCACCACTTGTCAAATATTTCTACTCTCTTTTGTTCCGATTTTCGCTACTATACAATGCTGTGCTCCAAACGTACTGCATCGATCTCTCTTCCAACTGTGCGTTTCCGTGAACTTTGCTGTCTATCTGTGTTTGGTTTCCCGCCCTTGTCGTGGTTGCGTCGTGGTTCTTCTTCCTTCTAAATGTGGCATCAGTGATGTGTATCGATATTTGCGCCGTGTACTATCTTTGGTTTGGTGCATATAGTTTCCGGCAAGGGGTCTGGAGTCAGTCGGTCGGTTGTTCAGGACGAGGGAAGTTATCTCCGCGCGGTGCAGTCGGCTTTGGCCGCTGTCAGCCCCTGCGCAGTGTTGGAGCGTGTGTGGAGCTGTCCGATTGCTACGAGCTTCGTGGTTCACCGACCCAGCACGTCAAAGTTGAGTAGTGGTTTCAGCTACCCAAGCCACGCCTATTCTTCGCTCCGGTGATTTGCTGTTGGGGAGGTTTTCCGGTGAGCAGCGCCGAGTGGTTCTACTGCTGAGATTTAGCCACCCTGCGATGCAGTTAACTATTTTCTTCGACTACGATTTGAGTGCACCAGTGGAATTTTCTGTCTTTTGGATGTTATTGTTCTGGTTACCTGCCCTTGCCACTAACGTAATTTCAGGCAGCGTCCTCTCCTCACCTGTTGTAGCTGTCCAACATGGTGTGTAATTTTGACAGCTAATTCATACTCCATTGTTGATTATCACGTTTGTAACATTGCCGGTTTGAGTTCTCGTGTTCTGATTGACGTGAAGCAAGTCGTTTGTCGGTCGGTCGATGGCTGTCCCCTGGTTGGGTTCCGACGGATCATGTATAGTCCCTAAGTGAACGATGGCAGACCGACCTCCCTGGAGGCTTTCTCAGTGCCACCAGTGTTTAATTATCTGTTGTCAGCTGTTTTAAATTGTAGGCTTATGGTTATTTGTTTTCTTTTCTTAAAATTTTGCAAAATTAATTTTTAAATTTTTCTTTCAAGCTTAAACACTGCGGCCTTCTGCGTTTAAAGATTATGGTAATATATTTTGAAATTTTGAAGTTTAATTGTGGCTCTCTACCATTGGTATTGCACCTTGCATATGTTGCTTTTTGGGTTTTAAATTATTTTATTGCTGTCTTTATTGAAATTTTGATTTTTTAAGATATCTTGTTGGCCTTCTGCCTTTAAGGGTCTATGGTAATATAATCTAAAATTATGGAATTTCATTGTGGCCCTCAGCCATTTGTATTCCACCTTGCGTATGTTGTTTTTTGAATTATTTTATTGCAAGCCGGAGTGGCCGTGCGGTTCTTAGGTTTAATTAGTTCTAAGTTCTAGGCGACTGATGACCTCAGAAGTTAAGTCGCATAGTGCTCAGAGCCATTTGAACCATTTGAACCAATTATTTTATTGCTATCTTAATTGGATTTTTATCTTGTTAAGATTTCTTGTTGGAAGCCTTCAGCCGTGAAAGAGTTGCATTCGATAAAGATTCCGTTGTGTGTCGCTTTGGTTGTAACGGTTATTAAATTACAACAAATGACAATTAGAAGCAGAAACTGACCTCAACCCTCGACCCTTTCCACAATCCTATTACCTGCTCTACCCAGCGGGTTTAGCGGACGTCTCACGTACATTCTCAGTAATTTCTTCGTCAAACTAAGGCCTATGTTTGATTAGACTTCTCTTGGTCTAGAATGCCCTTTTTGCCAATGCTGATCTGCTTTTGACGTCCTCCTTGCCCCGTATGTGATTGGTTATTTTGTTACCTAGGTAGCTGAATTCCCTTACTTCATCTACTTCATGCCCTTCAATCCCGATGTTAAGTTTCTCGCTGTTCACATTTTTGCTACTTCTCATTACTTTCGTCTTACTTAGATTTTCTCTCGATACATATTCTCTACTCATTAGACTGTTCATTCCTTTGAGCAGGTCATGTAATTCTTCTTCAGTTTTATTCAGGATAGCGATGTCATCAACGAATCATATCATTGATATCCTTTCACCTTCAATTTTAATCCCGTTCCTGAATCTTTCTTTTCTTTCCACCATTGCTTCTTCGATGTACGAATTGAAAAGTAGGTGTGAAAGACCACATCCCTGGCTTACACCCTTTTTAATGCGAGTATTTCGTTCTTGGTTCTGCACTCTTACTATTCCCTCTTGGCTATTATACATATTTCATGTTACCTGTCTCTCCCTATAGCTATCCCCTATTTTCCTCGTGGCCGAGCGGTTCTGGCGCTACAGTCTGGAACCGCGCGACCGCTACGGTCGCAGGTTCGAATCCTTAGGTTAGTTAGGTTTAAGTAGTTCTAAGTTCTAGGGGACTTATGACCTCAGCAGTTGAGTCCCATAGTGCTCAGAGCCATTTGAGCCTATTTTCCTCAGGATTTCGAAGGTTTGACCATACATAAACTGTTAACAGGAGGGCAAAGAATACAGCACGGAAATCTCAGTTAATAAAATAAAGGTAGTGGCATTTGAAGGATCTGAGCCACACAGACAAAAATTGTTATTATAACTGAAGAACTACGTAAGTTAACAGTTTTAATAACTTTGGAACCCAAATATGGTACCAGCAATGGAGATATAGACAACAAGCTTTACTAGTTTCAGTATAAATGTTGGACTGCTAATAGAACCTTAAAAACTAGCGTTAGATAGGAGAAAAAGGAAGTTCATAAAATCACCGTCTCCTGAATGGGAGTGAAACTTAGGTTGTCACTTAGAGCGATAAAACTAAAATATGTGTTGCTGAAAGGAGCATACCAAGACCCGATCAGAAAAGAAATGAATGTTGAACAGGTAAAAAACACGATAAAAAACAGGTGGAAAGACCACGTGAGGGGAATATCTGAAGAAAGACTGACCAAGCAACTGCTGGGATACGGTATGAGAGAAGAATAAACCCTGGTAGGCCCGAAATCTAATGGACTGAACTATAGCTGTGGAAGACGGAACAGGCTATTAGACCAATCCCTGTAAGTGATCGTAATGATGACTATTGAAAAGGCTGGTGTCCTCCTCAAGAACTATGGTTAGGGTCTGGTCTATCCAGAGTTGTCCTCAGACGCGATTACACGTACAGTATGGCCATGCAGGATGTCCCAGGAAGAATTGTCGGTATAAGGTATATGATGGGAACGACAATTTGAAGCTAAAATCTTCGTGTGGAAATATGCACTGCCCGGAATGATTTCCGTGATGGTACACATTTAACACCTTGATATTTATGTTTTGTATTATTCGGTACACTATCAGGTTAACAAATATACACATGTAGAAAAGTTAGTAAACATCAACAGATACTTTTTAGAATGTATCAATTGAAAAATACATATTTTTCATACGTTCACTTCTAAGCGTTATTGTACACGTCACGTTACAGCTGTAGTACTGTTCATGTAAGTTTCTAAATATCTCACCTTCAACTTCAGTGCATGAGGGGAGCAGCGTTCATGAACCGATTAAACAGTGCACCTCGCGTGTACGCACAGCCCTCATCCAACTCCATAAACAGAGCTCTAGTGGCGTAAAGCCTATCGATCTTGGTGGTCATTTAATTAAAACGGGAAGAAATTACAAAAGTAGTCATCCAGGGTTCAACTGCGGATCAGTTCCTATTTCCTGTACATGTGTTCTGCCTCGGATATAGTTCGAAAGAGGCAGTGTGTCCAGGTGAAGCTCTTTCGTTCAAATGATCGTTTCTGACGCATCCCTGAATGTTGGGTGTCTCCTGAGACTCCCTGTATGTATCATATAGGCACGCAAGTCTACGTTTCCGTTATGTGTAGTTAGTGTTCATAACGTACAGCTGATACGCTGTGCCACAAATAATGCCAGTTGGGTCCAGTCTGGGGCATATTTGGCACAGGGCTCTATTTACAGGATCATCGTTATATCATCACATATACATTATGCCGCATAATACACTGGAGTCCAAAATTAATGCAACAAACCGCTATTTCTCCGTTCTGTGTCTAATTCACCATATAACCATACATGCTGTCAGCAAACCTCATACGATCGTGTTCTTCACGGAAGATGGCATTCCGGTCAACGGACCACCATGCCAACGATGACGTCAGGACACCTATCGACCAGGGTAGTTGAGACTCGCTGCTTAGGGAAAGGCAGACTTCGGTGTGGATGGGGCCTTAGTTACCGTTGGTTGCTCAGTTTTTTTTCTTTTTTTTTAAAAAAATCACGTGTACTTTATTTGGAGCCAATTGTATATAAGGTTGACAATAAGGAGCAGTTATCAAAATTGACTGTTGAGACAATATCTAATTAAAAATACTTTAGACAAATTGCATTCACGGCTGAAGCCCTTATTGACCAGAAATTCAAATTATTTGTCAGCTGAAGGCCCCAACATTAATAACTCAAAAACAATTTTACAGCTGAAAGCCTAGATAGACAGTTCCTACTAAAATGTTATAGAAAAGACAATCATATTAAGACACAACGTCTAATTAAAAATTCTTAAGGTAAATTGTATTCACGGCTGAAGGCCTTATTGACAATCATCACAATCTGCTCAAATCAAGAGGGAAGTGGGTTTCAGACAGTGCTCCAAGGATAGGCCTGGGAAAGTCGCTCAGCTTCGTAAAGGATGAGACAGGCAACAAAGAGTTGTATTCACCTAACCGGATGGCAACTAAATCTAGTGACAATTTAAATGCAGACCAACACTCTTGCAACGTCTGGTAACCAACACAACGATGAAATAACCCAGGCAAGGCGGAACCGGTGGACAGCACTGCGTCTTCAGAATCCGGTGTTTTGAACATCCAAAGCAGAAGGAACCACTACGACCAAGGTCGTTAAAAAGAAGAATATATCCGAACCACAATCAAGGAGGCTTTCGAACAAAGCGCCTTACCGGACAGCAACGGCAAGACGAGGAAAAGTACACTGCCGCGAAAATACGCTAACCTCCAGGGCAGGTAACTGGGGTGTTGGCGGCCACTAGGCAGAAAAATACTGCTGGTTGAACTTCATGAATTAACACATGGAATTCAATGATTAATAATAAGAAGCGGAGGACGGCTATTTAATTTCTCCAAATACTCCACTCGTTGCTCTTCGTCTCAGCGACCCTGCGAGCACCAGCGCGAGCCGCACACGTATCAGTAGTGTTTGCCAGGTAGCCCCACATCCACAATCTCTGTGTACACAGTCACAGACGGTGCAGTATGGCACAGAGAAGATGCCTGCGATGAAAGGCCATTGAAAGGAAGCAAACATGACAGTGGCAAACTGATGTGGCCCGATGGCTTAATATGAATCGTTACGTTGTTTCTCGGATGTGGTCATATTTTATAGAGACCGAAATTGTATCCCGAAGACCACGGCAGGGCCGACCACGTCTGCTATCACAAAGAGGATCGTTATTTTGCCATAAGGTGACGACAGTACCGCCTTAGCACTGCGAGGCAACTGGCATCAGACCTCGCAGCATCCACTGGACGTGTTGGAAAATTGGAAATTTGTGGTAAGGACTATGGGACCAAACTGCTGAGGTCATGGGTCACTACGCTTCCGCACTACTTAATCTAAGTTAAACTAACTTACACTAAGGATAACACACGCATACATGCCCGAGGGAGGACTCGAACCTCCGAAGAGGGTAGCAGCCCGAACCGTGACAAGACGCCTGAGACCGCGCGGCTACCCCTCGAGGCTGGACGTATTGTATCGAGGCAAAGAGTGTACAGAAGGCTTCAGCAGAATGGCCTTTACTGTTGGAGACCTGCTTGCGTGTCTTCGCAGAAGGGAACGTTTAGAGTCGAGGCGTCAACATGCCATATGGGCAGTCGAACAGTGAACCAATGAACCAGAGATGAGTCCAGATTTCGCCTGGAGAGTGATTCTTGACGGATTCACATCTGAAGAAACACGGTTTCGGCACAGAGACACAGTGGAAAGAGACGGATATCGAGGAGGATCGCTAATGGTGTGGGCGGGAATTATGTTGACAGCTCGAACACCTCTTCGTGAAATAGTATGGGTGAATCGTCATGGTTTAATTGCTGTCAGGTAATGTGAGGAGATCTTCGGATCTCATGTACGGTTGCCACGAGGTGCTGTGGACCCAGACTTCGTACTGATCGACAATAATGATCGACCTCATGGAGCAGGGGTGGTTGATGTTTTCTTGAAAACGGAAGATGTGGCACGCATGGCGTGGCCTGCTCGCTCTCCCGATTTGAATCCCATAGAGTATGTCTGGGACGAACTATGGAGACGGGTTCCAACACGTCATCATTCACCAACCATTCTCTAAGACTTGCGAGCAGTTCTGTAGGAAGAATGGGCGTTATTGCCTCAACAAGAGATTGATGACGTGACTGACGGTATGCCCGTCGTCGTCAAACCCGTTCTGCTCCCAGAGGTGTTCACAACCCATATTGAGCACATTAAACAGTTGTCAGACATGGTGTACAAATCCGTTAATTTGGAGGAAAACGAAGAATTTTTCTATATACCGTTGACACACACAGTGGTTACGGTTACTACAAGCCACACCACAAGTTGGGAAACGGGGCCAAATTTCTGGTAGTTTACTGTCGAGTTGAGATTTTCACACACAAATGTTTTATTCATATCTTACAGAAACTAGCAGTACGGCAATAAACTGCCTTTTAAACACGCCGCTAACGGCAATCAAGTAATTTATAGCAATACAACTCTTCAAAAAAAATTAAAGAACATTAGTAAACAGGCTACTAAAGTAAATACAGAACTTTGTTAACAAAGTACGGTGAGGTAGTGAAGCTACCAACACCGCCATTAAAAAAATTTAAAGGTCTCAGCAAACACACGATTAATGGCAATAAAGGAATGGAGGAATTTAAAAGTTATTAAGCAAAAGTGTCCTGGAATATCATTAGAACATAACGGATATGACGGACCCGTGTAAGGCGGCTACAAATCACCCACTCAAGGATGCTCAGGCTAGAGAGAATACTGACCAATTTAAATACGCCCGTAAACACAATTGCCACTCTCAGGCTGGTCACTGCACCGACTTTTAGCGAGCGAAAACTTGTAATAAGATGGCTTAACTTGGTGACAGAATTAGAGCTAACCTCGTGCAAGGACACATTACAGCACACAGTCCTGAATGAGCGACCACATGATCAAGCAACAAGAAGCATGAATTTACTCATTATAAACGACAGAATAGCGAAACAATTAAACTGCCAAAACTACACCCATCGGACAGTTACGAGAGGAGGAGGGAAGATCATTGTCTCCAGTTACGCTGGTACAGGGGACAGGAAGCCCGATCGCTGGAGGCCACAAGGCAGAAGAGACACTGGTTACGCAAATTTATTACTTAATGATTAAACCATCCACTAACTTAACTTGTAATTATGCTCGAACAGGAAGTGCACGACCTCCGATGACAATGATCCACACATCCCACCGCGCACGCGTCGCCAGTGTACCCAGCACGCCACGGTCACGCGACAACACGCTCTGTCACCGGAGTTCACGTCTTCTCTGCAACGTTGACGGGTCGTGACCCCCCCTCCATTTTAGGTGTCTCCTTTTTAAACTCCAGTGTGAAAAAGGAGGACTTAAGAAGCTTGTTAACGTCCGACCAAGGTGAAATGAACAGCAACTACTCGTGGGGCGATTGTATATACAACCAACCGGCGGAGAGCTCTTCCGTCAACTCGACCCGCTCGTTACACACAACCGACATACATCACGTGGCGACTCGGTACAACAGACCACGCCTGGTCCGCGCTGGCGAGCCACACTACCCTTCCGTGTCCACCAGACTCTCTGAGCGCACGCCCCTACTTCCGCGCCACCACACGAATTTACAACCGGTCAAAGACCTCAGTTCCTCCATAGCAGTTTCCCGGAAGCAAACGCAGATATCGATAGCAGAGGGAAAAGACAACCAAGCAGCCACTTAATGACAGACAACATGTCAAACAAACATGTCAGGGGAAGAAAAGGAAAACCAATGCAATCTGAACACAAGGTGTAGCACGAGTCGATACACGGCTCAACCGTTTTTACTGTTGCAGTTGCTTACATTTTGTATTCCTTACAGTGTTTCTACTTTGCTAACACATGTTTATATTAAGGCAAAATAACGCAACCTTGCAAGATTTCCGATTGTTACTTTAATTTTGCACACCAATGTACGTAGCTAAAGAAATTAAATTATAAACTGAAAATTAAAGAAAACGCAGTGACCTTCGGTTACGCTCAATCAGCTTCAGTATTAACTCTTCTGTTTTCTGCGTATAATGTGCTGTGCGTCAGTACGTCACACAAAACATTTTACGGCAACTAAGGTAGTCGGTGTACTGGAATTCACTAATTAGGGCCGAGTTCGGAGCGCTACGTGTCGATCGGCAGGCGGCACTTGGCCGCTTCCCCACCACACGCGACCGGCAGTCCGTCGGTTGCGGCCCGTCAGTTCATCGTGGTCTGTTCTGGGGGCCGTAAATGGAACGGCCGCAGCCTGTGTGGGCCCTTCTGCAGCGCTGCTGCCGCGGCCATAACTCCCCGGCTTTACGGCCCTAATCTGCGAACGCCGACCGGATGGATCGCCCTGTCACCGGACGCTTCTCCCATACATTGCGGGCGGCTGCCTTTAGACTCCGCCTGCAAAAGCTATAGAGAAGCAGATGATGGAAATTTTCAATCACTCTGCGGAAAAAACCGCTTAGATCGCTTAATATTTGCACCCATTTATAGCGTCAACGTGTTGGGCAAAAGATTATTTCCCTGTCGAATCTTGAAAGCAAGAAGTTTTGTGCTTCCAGTCGGTTGCTTGCCGATGGGGAGCCAGTCCAGTAATGGGACTGAAACCTTATATAGCTTTTGGACCAGCTTTGGGGATTATTTCAGCCTGCCTTAACATAGGGAACCGACGCTGTTGGAACGGATGCTACGTTGCAGAATTGAGACAGTACCTCCGCTTAAGCGGGAACGACAAGGTGACGGTCGTAAAAAACTCGAATATTTTTATATATATATATATATATATATATATATATAATTATTCTCCAAAATATTATGCGCGAACTCCAGAAAGTAAATAAAATGTAAATGTCGTGTGACTAGGGCCTCTCGTCGGGTAGACCGCTCGCCGGGTGCAGGTCTTTCGATTTGACGCCACTTCGCCGACTGGGGCGTCGATGGGGATGAAATGATGATGATTAGGACAATACGTAGCTCCTGAGCGGAGAAAATCTCCGACCCAGCCGGGAATCGAACCCGGGTCCTTAGGATTGTTATTCTGTCGCGCTGACCACTTCTTTTTCCCCACTTTGTTCGTTGTTGATAGTTTTGTTGTTTGGTCGTTGCGGAAGTCACATGTCATCCGTTGAAGTTAGTTTGCTCTTCCACACTGTTTTTTTTTTTTTTTTTTTTTTAAATTACAGAGGCCAACCGGCTCTCTGACCGAACACGCTGAGCTACCGTGCCGGCATCCACTCAGCTATCGGGGTCGGACACTCCAGAATCTAAAAGTAAAAGAGTTTGAGGGCGAGCGTAAACAGCACGTCTCGGCATTAGAGAACCGGTTGCCACAAGTCGTTATCCATGCCATCGCCCCTATTTAGAACTCGAGTGAACCTCATTTGCTGGACCGTTGTTTGAGCGACCTTACTCAGAATGTGAACTAAAGCATCAACAGTCTCTTTTTGAGATACCGTCCAAAAATATTCAGACGAAGCGAAATTGTCAACATTGCTTCAAATTTGGACTATGTCTATTGAGTGTAGACCATACTGCATATCCGCTTCAAGTCGAAATAGACGATCAAATGCACCGATTCTGTGACGCCAGCGACGGTGCGCTCAGCGACGAAAAAGGCTTGGAGGACGAACATGAGGACTTATCAAGCCAAAGTAGGAGAAAGCGGCCGTCCACAAGCCGGGACGATAGTTCTTATGGGCCAGGCATCGATGATGCCCCGTAAGTTTCAAGCTTTGTCCCTGTTTTATATGATTAATACTTGTGAAATTTTAAACGCGTTTTTCGCAAAACCGTGGTTTTTTCGCCATGGTTGTCGTCTCCCACGCTGCAATTTTCGTCCGATATGACTGATTTTTCGTCTCCCTTGAAGCAAATTGAATTTGCTTCAGTTCATCCTAGCCGATTTTTTTATCTTGATACTTAGTATTTTTTTCGGCCAAAGCAGGGGGCTCTAAAAAGTGACTATTTTTTCAAAAATCTATAATTTCGTCAAAAAATTTTTTTGTCAATTCCTAAAAATGGTTCAAATGGCTCTGAGCACTATGGGACTTAACATCTATGGTCATCAGTCCCCTAGAACTTAGAACTACTTAAACCTAACTAACCTAAGGAAGTCACACAACACCCAGCCATCATGAGGCAGAGAAAATCCCTGACCCCGCCGGGAATCGAACCCGGGAACCAGGGCGCGGGAAGCGAGAACGCTACCGCACGCCTCTCCCTACTGCGATCTAAATTTACATTCGTAAGGATTAAGGTGATATGTTGCTTTCATATTTCAGATAAACACAATCGGAGTTAAAGTGACATTCGTCGATCCACCTCCTTTCAGGCCTGTCTCGGGAAAATCAAAATTACACAGTGAAGACACTAATATTTTTCAATAAGGATACCAATAAAAACTTGAATGTGTGCTTTATTCATTGCAGCAAACTCCACTTGTCTACTAAATTCCAGTACGGAGAAAAAAATCCTGAATTTGAGCAATATTTTCGTCTGTCACACTATCGTTCCCCGTAATCCACCATTGGGAGCATGGTCCTCTTCCGTTTTCAAAGCCGTTGACCGTCTTCACCTGTAACTCTGGGAGGGGACTGTTACACTGAAGGGCCAAAGAAACTGGTACACCAGCCTAATATAGTGTAGGGTCCCAAGGGGTGCAGATCTCTTATGAACAGCATGTTGCAAGGCATTCCAGATATGCTCAATAATGTCCATGTCTGAGGAGTCTGGTGGAGAGAAGAAGCGTTTAAACTCAAAAGAGTGTTCCTGGAGTCACTCTGTAGCAATTCTGGGCGTGTAGGGTCTCGCATCGTGCTGCAGGAATTGTCCGTCGGAATGCGCAATGGGCTTGAATGGATCCAGGTGATCAGACAGGATGCTTATGTGTGTGTCACCTGACAGAGTCGTATGTAGACGTATCACGGGTCCCTTATCACTCGAACTGCACACGCCCCACACCATTAGAAAGCCTGCACCAGCATGAATAGTCCCCTGCTGACATGCAGGGTCTATGCATTATTCATGAGGTTGTCTCCATACGCGTACACGTCCATCCACAATTTGAAACGAGACTCGCCTGACCAGGCAACATGTTACCTTCCATAAACAGTCCAATGTCAGTGTTAACGGGCCTATCCGAGGTGTAAAGCAATGTGTCGTGCAGTCATCAAGGGTACACGAGTGGGCCTTCGGATCCGAAAGCCCTTATCGATTATGGTTCGTTGAATGGTTAGCACGCTGACACTTGTTGATGGTCCAGCATTGAAATCTGCAGCAATTTGCGGAAGGGTTGCATTTCTTACTGGTGTAACGATTGCTTTCAGTCGTCGTTGGTCCCGTTCTTGCTGTATCTTTTTTCCGGCCGCAGGAATGTCGGGAATTTGATGTTTTACCAGATTCCTGATATTCACGGTACACTCGTGAAATGATCGTACTGGAAAATCCCCACTTCGTAGCTACTTCGGGGATGCTGTGTCCCATCGGTCGTGCGCCGACTATAACACCGTTTTCGAACTGACAAAAAATCTTGATAACCTGCCATTGTAGCAGCAGTAACTGATCTAACAACTGCGCCAGACACCTAATGTTTAATATAGATGTTGCCGACCGCATCACCGTATACCGCCTGTTTACATACGTTTCCATTTGAATACTTTTGCCTACACCAGTTTCTCTAGCGCTTTGGTGCAAGAAATAATACGAGCCGGGCCAGCTGGATGATAGTTTTTAGTATTCTGTACCTCAGTCAGTAAAAACAGAACCCTCATGTGATCACTTTGCTGTCCGTCTGTTTGTCAGTCTGTTAACAACCCTTTTTTTCAGGAAGGGGTAAAGATATAAAGTTTAACTTGATGTCAAGTATAAGGGACAGTCAAACGAAAACGAGAGAGACGAAGAATAGAAAGTAACTGCTTGTTACGTCAGACTCTCCATAACTCTCAACACATTTATCCAACTGTGAGACAACACGGTCAATACCAACAAAATGCTCACCCGTATGCTGACAAGGTCATTTCGAGTGTGCTGGTAACTTTCGCTGGGAAGCCCCCGTACATCATCCATACATTCCCAGTCCCTTCCCTTGAGATTACCAGGTGTTTCGAGACTTGAAGGAGGATATTCCTGGCCGTCGACTTGCGTCGGACGAAGAGCTGCACGGTTGGGTACACTCATAGTTTCGTAGGCAACCGCAACACTTCCCCATGAAGGCACTGTCTTGTCTCGTTTCCGTTCGAGTGTCTCTAATACAAATGTGTATGGTCCCTTGGCGGTATAAAAATTTATGCTACTAAGTCAGTGCGAACGAAAGATACGGTCATTTATGTCGCATTTTGATACTCACAAACCCACTGACGTCAAAACCTACAGGTGAACTACCTAAAATGATACTTAAGTTTGTACGAAACGCTCAGAGCGCGACAGCTAATCGCATTTGCCTGGCTTGTACTCCTCTATCACTCACATTTTATCTAGCGCTATTTAAATACACTAGCGTTTACAGACGGATTCCCAAACTTGTTAAATACGATATGGAGAAGAAATGGTATACGTCAGAGCTGGACTAAATCGACTGTCATTTCTATCTTCAAAACAGAAGACCTGAAAAAGTGTGATCATCTTCAAAAATAAATTTCACGGACTGTATGTACCCATCATACGTGTGGAGTGAAATAACTTTATAAAAGGAAGATAAAGCCGTAATGTCTATTTGTAATTGGTATCGCTATTGCAAGGAACATAGATAATTCAATCTAGAAACACATATTGTCAACATTGACTTCAAAACAACTTTTGACAAAGTCAACAGAATCAAACTATTATGCATTATGGCAGATGATCATGTTTCCAAGCAATTGACCAACAATGAACTAACGGAAAATAATCGCCACACCAAAAAATGATTAACAAGAGAATTGAAGTTTCGGCAATACATTTGTCTCCGTAATTTACTTCAGTGATTAATACACGCGCGACATAAGCCATGGCAAATGCAAAATGCTGGTACATTAACAACTGGTGTAACCGCCAGAATGCAAGTATACAAAGGTCCACGCATTGTGTAACTAACCTGTTTCTTCGGGTTATTATGTTATTATTGGGAATGGAAATGCTTATTGATTGTGAAATTAACGTGAGAAGATTAGGGTCGCCACCGACTCTAACAACACAATTAATTAAAGGTCTCGTCGAGTCGGAAAATGAATCAATTTGATCACAGACCAAAAACTCATAAACATGCATAGGTCGTGATTTCGCTCATAGGGGATGCGATATAATTAATACTATTTCCCGTGCACTGTTCACGAGAATCAAACATTTAAAATAAAATAGAAAATGCATGAACACTGTGCATAAGATCAGCTCCCAGCAACACGCCTGAAAATAAGACTTAATCTAAAGCATTTGTTTTAAAATAAAAGTGGAAACTAATCACTGGACCTGTGCGTAAGGAAACGGGAAAGCTACGAGGTGAGTGGCTTAGGTGCAAAAACGTAACCTCGGAACACAAGAGAAAATTGTAGATAAAATCATTTATTCGTAATATATGGATGTGAGGGATGTACACAATTCCTGATAACATTAATTCCTAAAACGTTAAAGAAAAGCATCGATACATTCACCGTTATAATCTACACCTAAAATAATTGGTGTGAATCATTCATACAACTGCTGTTGCCTGATAACTGATCGCAATAACTCCTGAAACGGTACACGTTTCGCTGTACATCCGCGTGCCCACGTGGTTTGTGGAGACGCAATTTCTAGGTATCGTGGCCAAGTTGTAACAATATCACATAACACAATCACGAACAGTTAACATTATTTAATACAAACATGATATCGGACAGTTAGTGATGACGGTAGCTCAACGAACTCAACTACGTGGTTGGCTCACTACGGACGTAATATACATAAAGCAAGGAAATTTTACGACAAGGCGAAGCTGTTAACATTTAGGAAAATAAAAGCTTATACAGGCACAGCTGAAGGCCGACAGACATTCATACAGAAGCGAGTGCTCACTTATTATCGACACCTTTGTGAGGCGCTCTTCCAGCGGATGCAAGTCTGCTATAGAAATTTTCTAAAAGAAAAATCTGCCAAAGTTTTACATTCCTTGCTGCGACAAGGCAAAGAAATCTTTCAGAGTAGAAAAGCGAGACCAAAAGCTAACAGCTCTCCTCTCGCCAAGTAACCACGCGCCACGCGGTCAGTCTAACTCACCCTTCTTCGACTGGAGCACAGCTGTGGACGCTTCCCGTACCAGCGGCAGACTGCCTCCCTTTTCCAGCCTTTTGCACGCTCCGCGTGGCCCGGAAAACCCAAAGATACCATTTCCGCCATCAACGTAACGCAGGTGGATTTCTCACGAGTAGCTCCAACCTCTTTGCCTACTTGACCACTACGAGAGTTGGCTATTCTGTACAACTGCTGCTGAATAAGTATGACTATCGCAGACTTTCTGCAGCAGACTATGCAACCCTCTATCAACGTGCCACACAACCACATTCATTCAATCACACCACCATGAGAATTGTGAGAAAAGAGAAGGAAAAGAAATGGTTCAAATGGTTCAAATGGCTCTGAGCACTATGGGACTCAACTGCTGTGGTCGTAAGTCCCCTAGAACTTAGAACTACTTAAACCTAGCTAACCTAGGGACATCACACACATCCATGCCCGAGGCAGGATTCGAACCTGCGACCGTAGCGGTCGCGCAGTTCCAGACTGTAGCGCCTAGAACCGCTCGGCCACTCCGGCCGGCAGAAGGAAAAGAAAGAGAAATGCTAGTGAAAATGGGCTACCGCTCTAATGAAATGTGGCTACAGGACCCTTTCAATTGTGTTGTTTATGTGCCGAAAGTCGGTTGTAGGATGCAGTTCCATTCCTGTTGCAATTGGGCGTTCAATACAGGAACAGGTAATGCTCTTTTTGGATGATGCTGGAGTTGTCGTCCGATGATATCCCATTTGTGTTCGATTGGAGACAGAGCTAATGGTCGAGCAGGCGAAGGCAACATGTCGGCACTCTGTTAACCGTGTTTGGTTCGAGTCATCGGACTGACCTACAAATCAGCAGTCAGGATGTGTGGGATAACCACGAGAGCGGTCCCGCTGTCATACGAAATCGCGCCCTAGATCGTAACTCCAGCTGTACGTCAAGTGGGTCCAGCACGCAAACTGATTGGTTGCAGACCCTCAACTGCGCTCTTCCTAACAAACACACGGCTGCGACTGGAATCGTAGCAGAACCAGCTTTCATTAGAAAACACAACAGACCTCCTCCCTGTCCTCAAATGAGCCCTCGCTTGACATCACTGACGTCGCAAATGGCAAATGATTACTATGGAGTCAGTGAATACAGGCCGTCTGACTCGGAACTGTCCTTGGAGTAACCGATTTCTAACACTTCTTTGTGTCACTCTGGTGCGAGAAGCTGTGAAATTACTGCTGCAGGTGAATTACGATGCGCCAAAGCCTTCCGCCGGACACGTTGGTCTTCACATTCGGTAGTGCCAAGTGGCTGTCCGGAGTTCGGACTTCTTGCGACCGTACATTCCAGAGACCTCCGCTGCCAGCAGTCATGTAACTACATTTCTGCCCAGTCTTTCTGCAGTTCACAGAAGGAACATCTTCTCGTAGCCCTATTACGCAACTTCGTTCAAACTCAGTGAGGTTTTGATAACGGCGTCTTCGTTGCCTTGAAGGCATTCTTGATTAACATCAACTCATCACGTCCACTCTCAAAGGTAAGTAACGCCCATGACCGTTACAGCTTGTATTCTAAGCAAAGCCGATTTGCATCCTAATAGTGGCACTGCTAGGCGCTTTCTTATGATACTGACTTGCAATCTGAATAGACATCATCTTCCTGATGTATAAACACGCCTAACAACTTCCGTTTATGTCGCACAACTCCTGCCTGGTGTTGTGTTTTTTCCCACCGACGTGTATACAGGAGTTACAGAAACAAAATTAATCTGTGTCAAGAAGGAGGTCAAATATTCTGGTTTAACGACCCTCATTTACTACTTATATGAATAGAATCATCCAAGAGTGGAGACAAAAGCCACACAGCTTCTTTCAAAACAAAAGGAATATAAAGCCAGATGCTTTACTTTTTGCAGGTGCTTTAGCTCTTCCAGCATCTTGAGAGTGTGGCCTGCAGCCTTCTGTACACGATTTATGGATTACATTCGAAAAAGGTAACATGGACTTAAACACCGAAAAACAAAAGGTATGGGCTTCTGGGGAAAATAGTATAAAGCAAGATCTGTTTGAAAAGTAAAATTAATTCTCGATGTAGTGAACACATTCACACATTTAGACTATAATCAATCCTTTCTGGAAGGAGCATAACTAGCTTAAAACAAAAAAAAAAAAAAAAACCCTTAGCACGAGCTTTGCCCTTCCGAGACAGCGAAGTCTGGGCAATAAAGGCAAAAGATACGAAAAGAGTAACAGCTTGTAAAATGAAATTCTTGAAAGGAATGGCTGGTTACACCAGATGGAATCACAAAAAGAATTTAGATGTTTTGGACGAACTTAAAATGGAACCCATTGCACATTATATTCAGAACTACCAAAACAACTAGAAAAAGTGTCCACAACAAATGAGATCACTACACTGCCACACCAACGGTGTCAGATTGCTAAGTCGACCAATGAAAGGATGGCACGAGAACTTCTTAACGAGACCTAACAGATCAAAAAGCCTAATATTTGGAAGGAAAATCATGATGATGATGATGTATAGCGTCATTTCAGGTAAAGCCATTATTGGATCAAAAGTTACAACTTGTACAACAATGTTCAATGTCTGTACCAACTAAACTTGCCAAATCACGGCATCAGCTGTTAGGTTTTACTGGTACTGAAAAAATATTCTACAAGTTCTAAGTTTGGATCTGATGAAGGAGTAATCGAAACGACGCTGTAAATGAAGACGCCTATTAAGCGATCAGAATGGTTTTATGCGCAGAATATTTTCAAGGGTCGCGGAGTCATACGAGAAATCTATTTCCTTCGTAAATCGTATTTTAATGACTTGCAAAATAATTCAATCACCACTCAGTACAAAAATGTAGAAGCTGTAGCGAGAAGTGATATCATGGCTGCACAGACAGGGAAAATACGTATATAACTGAAAAAAAGAAAAACGGGTAACAGCTGCACGAATGTTTTATTCGTAATGGGTGTTTGAAACACGGGGCAACAGAAACACGCCGTCTCGGCTTCGACTTGTGAGGAAACGCTGCTGTGTTACGTGAGACCTGCCTGGAAGGCATATTCGAAAGAACTAACCACCCAACTCCTGATTCCTTAAAGAATCAAACTTCCACACATAGAACCGTTTTCAAACATGAGATTACTTTACAAATATATTAAGTTTCCGATTGGCAACCTGTAGACTAATCAAACTGCCAAAATTAAAGCCGTTATGGTTTTCCTTATTTTCTAGGGTTTTAAGTCTGAAAAAGTTTATAAGCATTTCGAAATTATGTTCAAAATTTGTTAGAAGTTGTTAAGTGAAGTCACAGTCAAGCACTGGATGACTATAGTCCGGGTAATTTCCGCTCCCTTTTAAGGAAAACTAGTTTCTCAAACGTTTAAATATTTATGACGCAGTATCTCCTGAAGTATTTGTCGTACAGTGACATAATCTTGAACGTGATGTATGTGGACACTGTCTGCAAAAAGTGTTGTGAATATAGTTAATAGAAAAGAAGTAACAAAACAAAACGCCAGGACAGATGCTGGAGTTTTACTGCACGAACAGCGGAAATCCAATATGCGATAAACTTTATTCCATTTGTTATTTTGTGAGGCATGTTAATGGGAAAACTTCCGAAAATGTTTGAAATTATGTGTAAAGAAAGTTGGAAGTTCCTAAGTGGTCTCATTCTCAAATGCTGTGTAATTCGCGCACCACGTGTTACGCTGCCTCAAGATACGAGGGTTAGTCGGATAGCAAGGAACGATCGGTCGCGAAATGGAAAATACTTTGAAAATCTGATGGAGCTTTGCGCAGATGTGTTGGGCACTGTGTCTAGTACGCCTGTTGATCGCATCACGCCGCTCTTTTCAGTTCTGAGCTCACAGTGAGAACGTAAGGATGGCAAGAAATTAGCGTCTCCCGCCAAGTATGAGGGCCTGGCGAAAGATTTCGCCTGAAGCTATGCAATCCACATAACATAATTGTCATGCGGTTCGTTCTACACGACAATTCTCGGCCGCACTATGCAGGGACAATGAAGATGATCACCCATACTACAGTCCGTAATTGGCTACCTCTGAGGCTCATATCTGCTCAAATGAACTGCTGGCTAAGAAGACAATATTTTGAGACAGACACAGCTGCAGTTCAGCGTAGAAAATTGTCGAAAAGCACTGACGGATGTTTTCTATAACGAAGGAATTGAAAAGTTGGTACAACGCTACGACAGATGTCTAAGTGTGAGCGGCGACTGTTTGGAGAAGTAGCTAGAAGGTGTAGCTAACTGTTGCAAATAAAACAGTTTTGATTTTCACTGTGGTTTCCATTGCTCGACCTATCGTTCCTTACTTTCCAAATAGCCCTCGTGTATATACTCGTACTTTCTAATTTTAATGCCTCACGTAATGCGTTCGATTCTTAACTTAAGAATGTATCTCTTAATCAGATCATGACAGAAAATTTTTAAATTTGATCAGTGTTTTCGTGTAACAGTGAAAACTGAAGTTTTGGTGTCCATGACAACTGTGTTATAGCCAATGTTTAGCTGGGGTGGGTTGCAGTTTTAGCCATTGAGTATTATAGATACAGCGTGTTTGAAAAGTGCATTTGATGGTATGTGGCGGCGCTTTCAATGTTTCGAAATTTGTTCTTCCAATTGATATTAACGTTTGGTTGCAATTGAAAAGCAGTAGCAGCGACTGCCTTGTTTTGTGCTTTAGAATTACGAGTATTAGCAATTGCCAGGGAAATGATAAAAAATTTCAACAGTCATGCATTGGAAGTCGCTATGTACTATGATATGACAAGCACCGGTAGGATTTGATAGCTGCATGGTTTGCTAGAGGAACTTGTGAAATGCCTCATTTAGTTTCTACACCCTCTATAACTTTAAATTTAATCTGAGTACATAACTGATATGGTCTCTGTGTTAATTGCCCAAAAATACTTCCCTTGGAATAGAAAATTGTGCCCCACGACTGAATAGTAACGCGATGTGAGTACAAGTTAGGGGGTTTTCGGTAGTAGTAAAGATTTTCGTCGCGCAACTATAAATACAAGGGTTTCCGAACACCTATTTGAGTAGTGCTTATTTACGACCAATACACCAAAATCTCTCATCACAGCCTTAAAGTGTATTGCATACTGTCTTATAGAGAGAGTGCATGCAATGGTGATGAATACTCCACACTGTATAGCCTATTACCAACTTACAAGGAGCATTTACTACAATGGCCTTGCGAACATATTCAGGCCCAGCCCGAGTCCCGAATTTCTCAGCAGCTGAGACTTACTTTCAACTTGCTGTATCATGCAACCAAACAAATAAATATGTTTTACGCCAATGGAAGTTTAACAGAATAATGATTGCAATGAAGACGGAATGTATTACGGAGTGGGGTGGCGCAGTGGTTACCACGCCGAACTCGCATTCGGAAGAATGACGGTTCAAACCCGCATGCGGTCATCCTGTTTAGGTTTTCCGTGATTTCCCTAAATCGCTTCAGCAAATTCCGGCATGGTTTCTTTGAAAGGGCACGGCCGACTTCCTTCCTAAACCGATGGAACCGATGACCTCTCTGTGCCCTTGCCCAAATCAACCAACCAACTCTAAAGTATTCAGCGAAGGAGACACATGGCAGCTGACACTGGAAACATGACAAATTATCAGTGTCTTTGGGATGAAAAGCGATTGAAGATAACTCTACGACACTTTTGATTATTATTCAAGAAGTAAACATTTAGATGTGTGTAAAAATTACATACAACCTGACATAAAACGATAATTTGGGTAGCGACGAAGTGGGGTACATAATTTTTTATTCAGTTGTGTTGATCGCAAAATTTTTTTCAACAGAATTACTGGTTTCGGATATGCAGTACCCATCTTCAGAATCTATCACAGAAGTAAAAGAAGAAACGTTACTACTGTATCTACTAAGAAAATGAAAATCCAATGATGTTTTATAATATAAACAAGGTGTACCTCTCATCTGCTGCACTGCAACAAGTCATAATTATGTAAAAATAACATGAGTCAGAGTTGCCATCAGTGTTTCACCTGTTTATACAGGATGCTCTACAATTCCCCTTTCAAACTTCTCAGACTTGTAGAGGATACTGAGTAGCCAATATTTTGAATTGGGGCCCCTGTCCGAGAACGTACCGTTCCCGTGCTACAGACGTTTAAAAACATATTTGCTAGCTAGGTATGCAACAGGGTAGTCATGGTGAGAGGTGCTTAAGGCGGAGCAACTGATGTCATCTCATGTCTGTCCTATCTCTCCGACCACGTTCGATCTTCATTCAGTGTTGTGTTAGAGCAACATGGTTGAGTAGTCTACACGTTTTCAGAATACACCCACATAATCATTCTGAACGGTGAAGCTCACGGTAATGGAAGAGTTGCTCGTCGCCTTTATCAAATTCTTTATGCAAAACGACTCCATCGCATACCCTTTTCACCACAGTTACACAGCGGCTCCGAGAAAGGGGTACCTTCACCGTTACGAGGAGTGGCTGTGGAGCTCCAGGGAGACGATGCACACTTGAATTGAGGATGCAGTGTTGCATCGCGTTGAAGGGAACCCATCAACGAGTACACGAGGTATTTCTTTAGTTATTAATAACCCGCCGCGCGGGATTAGCCGAGCGGTCTGAGGCGCTGCAGTCATGGACTGTGCGGCTGGTCCCGGCGGAGGTTCGAGTTCTCCCTCGGGCATGGGTGTCCTTAGGATAATTTAGGTTAAGTAGTGTGTAAGCTTACGGACTGATGACCTTAGCAGTTAAGTCTCATAAGATTTCAAACACATTTGAACATTAATGACCGAAACTGTAAAACAAATGATGTGCTGGGCCTCGCCTAGTAAATTACATGTGTAAAGCTTATCGCGTTACCAACATGTCTTTAAATGGTTGTAGCACGGAAACGGTACGCTTCCAGACATGAATTCCTGTTCAAAGCATTATCTACTCAGTACCCTCTACAAGTCCTAGAGATTTGTAAGGGAAATCTTATAGCACCCTGTATACAAGATGAATCACATAAAACTTGCAGCGCAAATATCGCGGAAATGGAAAGTGCTATTGGTGCCTGTTATTCACAGATAACAATTCACTTGATGCCTTCCTAAGAGAGATTCTCCACACCTTCCAAACTAATTATGTAAGTGTAGGCCAGATATAGCTCAAACTCAAAGATACAGTATTGACAGAAATAGATAGATCCATATCGCATAAGTTAATGAGAGACGGGACTGATCCACCATGGTACACAAAATGTCAGAACGATGTTACAGAAGCAACGGAAAAAGCGTGCCAAATTCAGAAGAACGCAAAATCATCCAAGACTGGCTATGTTCCACGGAAGCTCGAAATTTAGTGCGGACGTCAATACTTTTAACAGGTTCCACAATGAAAATTTGTCTCAAAATATGGTAGAAAACGCAAAGAGATTCTCGTCGTATGTATAGTACACCAGTGGCAAACAACAGTCAATACCTTCACTTCGTGATAGTGATGGAAATGTTACCGATGATGGTACCACTAAGGCGTGGTTACTAAATACAGTTTTCCGTAATTCCTTCACGAAAGAAGACAAAGTAAATATTCCAGAATTCGAAACCAGAACAGCTGTTGGCATGAGTGATATAAAAGTATATATCTTAGGCGTGGCGAAACAAATCACTTAATAAAGGCAAGTCTTCCGGTCCAGATAGTATACCAATCAGGTTCCTTTCAGACTATGCAGACACAATGGTGTCTTTCTTAGCAATCATATATAACAACTCACTTGACGAAAGGTCTGTTCTTAAAGACTGGAAAGTAGCACAGGTCACACCAATACTCAAGAAGGGAAATAGGAGTAACCGATTGAATTACAGACCCATATCACTGACCTGAATTTGCAGTACGATTTTGGAGCATATACTGTACTAGACTATTATGAATCACCTTGAAGAAAATGAATTATTGATACATTACCAACACGGATTCAGAAAATATCGTTTTTGTGCAACACAACTCCCTCTTTATTCCCTTGAAGTAATGAGTGCTATCGACAAGGGATCTCAGAGCGATTCCATATTCTTAGATTTCCAGAAGGCTTTTGATACCGTTCCTCACAAGCGACTATTAATCAAATTACGTGCATATGGAGTATCGTCTCAGTTTAGTGACTGAATTCGTGATTTCCTCTCAGAGAGGTCGCAGTTCGTAGTGATAGACGGTAAATCATCGAGTAGAAGAGAAGTGATATCTGGCGTTCCGCAACGTAGTGTCATGGGCCCTCTGCTGTTCCCCATTTATATAAATGAGCTTGGTGATAATCTGAGCAGCCCCCTTAGATTGTTTGCAGATGACGCTGTACTTTACCGTCTAGTAAAATCATCAGACGAGAAATTCCTATTACAATATAATCTGGAGAGAATTTCTGTATGGTGCGAAAATGGCAATTGGCACTAAATAAAGAAAAGTGCGAGGTCATCCACATGGGTGATAAAAGAAATTCGATAAATTTTGGGTATACGATAGATCTCACAAATCTAAGGGTTGTCAATTCGACTAAATACTTAGGAATTACAATTACGAGCAACTTAAATTGGAAAGACCACATAGATAATATTATGGGGAAGGCGAAACAAAGACTGCGCTTTGTTGGTAGAGCACTTAGAAGATACGACAAACGCACTAAAGAGACAACTTACATTTCACTTTTCCGTCATCTGCTGGAATATTGCTGCGCTGTGTGGTATCCTTTTCAGGTAGGACTGACGGAGGACATCGAAAAAGTCCAAAGAAAGGCAGCTCGTTTCGTGTTATCGCGCAAAAGGGGTGAGAGTGTCATTGGTGTGGCAGTCACTGAAACAAAGGCGGTTTTCTTTGCGGCGAGATGTATTTACGAAATTTCAATCACCAACTTTCTCTTCCGAATGCGGAATATTTTGTTGAAACCCACCTACGTAGGGAGAAACGATAATAAAATAAGAGAAATAAGAGCCCAACGGAAAGATTTAGGTGTTCCTTTTTCTCGCGCGCCATTCGAGAGTGGAATGGTAGAGTAGTAGTATGAAAATGGTTCGATGAGCCATCAGCGAGGCACTTAAGAGTGAATTACAGAGTAACCATTTAGATGTATATCTAGATGGATTGGTAGTCAGGGTCTCGTGTTGTTAGTCAATTGACAACTCGTAATGAGACCTAGAATGAGTATTTTTGTGCAAACATACACGTTTTAAATGGAACAACGCCTGTTGACACTAACAAACTAGAAGTAGGGTGTATTAAAATGTGAGTGGCGTTTGTTGCAGGATTCTAGTGCGAGTCGTTTACGAGATACAGTATTTTGAGGAGTTCCTACACCGACACTTGTACAATGCCTGTCGTAGCACACACTAAATAAAACACAGGAGCCAACACGACTTATGTGCATTCAAACCAGTAACAGACTACTGAACATCACAGGTTGTATCTAAAATGAGCACCGGCAGCGGGAACACACGATTCCAGTCTGGTATGGAACGACTGCTATACAACTGCTAGCATCTCAGCGGAGCTGTCTGAGGAGACTGCAGTAATATGTCGTTGTATATCATCGGGTGTAGTTGGTATGTCCTTGTCTTCAGCTTTCCTCACAGAAAAAATTCTACAGGCGTCAAATCCGGGGAACGGGACGGCCAAGGAACGGGTCCTGTGCGTTCAGTGCAAGTATCTGGAAGGAATTGGTGAAGACAGGCAGTAGTACTTTGAGCATTATTGGCTGGACAGCTATCATGATGGCACCACAGGTTCCTCCAGTCTGCAGAGGAACGCTTTGTAGCATCCGTCGAACACTGTATGTTAGGAGGGTGCGATGCTTGTGCGCATTCAGTGTTCCGTGAAAACCGGGTCTATGAGCTGATACTTCATGAGCCCCAACTACGCGTTTACACTCCATGTAAGCTGACGTTCCAACTGACGAAGCGAACGGGGATTGTCAACAGACCAGTAATACATGTTTCGCAGTTCAACTGGCCATGATTGATAAATGTGGCTTCATCAGTAAACATGATAGGTGCCGGCCGGGGTGGCCGATCGGTTCTAGGCGCTACAGTCGGGAACCGCGCGACCGCTCCGGTCGCAGGTTCGAATCCTGCCTCAGGCATGGATGTGTGTGATGTCCTTAGGTTAGTTAGGTTTAAGTAGTTCTAAGTTCTAGGGGACTGATGACCTCAGATGTTAAGTCCCTTATGCTCAGAGCCATTTGAACCATTTCGAACAGGATGTGCATTCTATATGTAACCCGCTTAACGTCCATGGCAGCTTTGACTCATGCTATTTTTACATGGTGAGCACCTGTTGCAGTATAGTAGAATAAGAACTATATTGCGTTTGTATTATAATTCTTCTGCGGTTTTTTAATGTCTTAGTATATAGTAATGTTTTTTCTTTTACTTCTATCGCCGGTTCTGAAGACGGCAACTATATAGCGGAAATCGGTAGTTCTGCTCAAAAAATTTCGCAATCAAGACAATTAAATAAAAAACTAGTAAAATTACATACGTCCATCTTCGGACCGCAGGGAATACAAGATCACAAATTATCAAAACTAGAACAAGAAGAAACTCCAGTGCCGTGGATGAAATCGTCAGTAGTTCGCCATGATGGTTACGCTGCTGAATGTGCTCTCTTACTGTAAGAAGAGAAGCCCATTGTGCCTCGCGGCTCCACCTGCAGGTGGCGCTAAATCCACTGACAGACGCTTATTCCGTTTGGACTGGCTCACGGCATTACCGGGACCAATTCTGCATGCAGTGTGCATCAAACACATACACAGTTATTAAAATCAGTTATGTGTGATTTTTATGACTTAGGAGCAGCCATATGGAACTGCCGGAAGTGGAACGTCAACATAAAACCGATTCATTCAGAGAATCGTAAGGAAATATAATTCATTTATGAAATAGATGCCTTATAAAAAGAATTCTTGATTGTTGTTGATAAGTCTGGGTTACTAATCAGGTAGGAGTGATAAGTTGGAGAACATCTTACGAGAAGCAGCACGATATCGAATAGTCTGTGCGAGAACGTTATGGAAATGCTCAACAAACTTCACGTCTCTTCCATGTTGTAACCTTCCACTGTATTTCTTTCCGTATGAAATTTAGCCCAACTTTGCCTCCCACTCTATAAAAGTCTACGTATTACAAAAACTATGTACCCACAAATTGTTATCCAACTTATACTCGTATGCTAACCTTTGACTAAACAGAACCTAATTTGAACTGAACTGTAACTCATCTGAATGCAACTTGTCAGTTTATTAAATGCACAACTGAAGTAAAACAGTTATCTAGTCCTCATCAATATTTCCACTTACCTCGCGTCTTGACAATATTGTTTCAGATTTCTCAGAAGTACAGCAGCAAGCAGGCAGCCGCTTAGCTAGAGTTCTATTTCTAAATAAATATTCAAACTGTTCTACAGCACATGTGATAGTGCGAAATGATAAGCAGTGGGGTGCGGAGAGTAACTATTCCTGTGAAATGATATTCCAAGACATGTTGTTGTTGTGGTCTTCAGTCCTGAGACTGGTTTGATGCAGCTCTCCATGCTACTCTATCCTGTGCAAGCTTCTTCATCTCCCAGTACCTACTGCAGCCTACATCCTTCTGAATCTACTTAGTGTATTCCGAGACAACGACTCTAAAATGATCACTTCACTTGATCTTCACACATAACATAGGTCAGAACAGCATTATGCTTAACGAAGTGAACAATGATTTAAAGAGGGTACAACATTAACAGAGAATTACTATTAAAATCAAACAGCGTAATCAATTAATATGTTAATACATGACTCAGAGAATTGGGGTAGTCTTCGTCTCAGCTCTGCGCAAGAGAACTAAGTTACCTAGCTCCAAATAACCATTCCTACAAATTAGGTGTGCCTTGCTGCAGTCTTACCTCGCTTCGCTTTCCGTTGTGTAAATCATATTCATCCTTGCTGTCCTTCATAAATAATATTTCTTCATGTAACAGATACAATCACAAGTCCACACAGCACTACTGAATACGTCCATCACCTTCCACACTCAGCTAAGAATGTATCAGTCTGCGCAGAGGCAAAGACTGTCCTATGACAAGATCAAAGGTTGTTTGACAGTAACATAAATTGCTCTCTCTGTCTGACATACACATCGATAACACGCAAAAATCACAATGGCATGACCATCTTACAATGCAAGTGCATGCACAGCAATTTACACTGACAATCTCGTAAAAAGTTCTTGCGTTGATTGCATGCACAGGGGTCAACAAAAACACATTACCAAGCCCTGTACGGTGCAGGGAAACCGTTGACATTCAAAACAGCATTCAGCTGTCTCAGGAACGAGAAGTATAGGTCGTGTATGGTTTTCAATGGAAACTCATACGATTCATAATTCAATATAGTGCTGATCTGAGATAACGTCCGCGCGGGATTAGCCGAGCGCTGCAGTCATGAACTGCGCGGCTGGTCCCGGCGGAGGTTCGAGTCCTCCCTCGGGCGTGGGTGTGTGTGTGTGTTTGTCCTTAAGATAATTTAGATTAAGAAGTGTGTAAGCTCAGGGACTGATGACCTTAGCAGTTCAGTCCCATAAGATTTCACACACATTTCAATACTTTTTGAGATAACGGTGACTGAGGTGGATAGCGATAACGCACACTTCTATCCAAAATGGACCACAAAACTTCAGTAACTATGCGGCTATGGTGGCCGGATGAGATACGACACCTCTTTTTCGTACCCACGAAACCAGCCTTGGACGATGCGAGCTGAGTGAACAGGGAAGTGAACCGTTGTGGAACAGACAGTGCATCGTGGGATGGTCCTGATCAGCCAAAAAGTAAAAACCTTGACAATAATGCGACCCAGTAGAGTACGCGTGGAACCCGTTGATTCCCACGATATATCTCCCCAGATCATAAACAGACCTTCGCCATGTTTGGCTCCTGAGGCATAGACTCGGGAAGATGTTATGCGTGAAAGAAGACTCATCCGACCAAATGAATTTCTGTCATTGCTCCATAGCCCCCAGGTTTTGTGGCTTCGACACTACGTTTTGCTGATACGGGCATTTGAATCATTGATGACTGGTTTTGAAATTCCACCTCACCCTACAGTGCCTCCTTTGTGGATCTTCTTTTGTGATGTTATGGCGCCGAGAGGCTTCGCGATTGCAACATCCAGTTCTGCAGTGATTTTTGTAGTTCTCGTACTCTTATTTTACGTTACGCTCCTGTTCATTGTCGGAATGTTACGGTGACTCAACGTAAACTTTCGTCCATGTTTTCCCGCTTTCCCTGTATACTTTGTTACGGTACCTCTTGAAACAGTGAAGACTTCGGGTGCCTCCATTACGGAAGCACTCAGTATACTAGCACCAACAAGTTGCCCACGTTCGAATTCACTTAGCTCCGACATAACGCACTCTACACAGAACATTGTTCTGACCACTGCCGTACGTGCAACGTATTGATGACATTACAAAGGGGCCGATCACAGTGACATATTACAACATCAGCACAACCTGTGCAGCATTGATTAGAAACCGCATTTACGAGAGCTAAGAGAAAAAATTATCCGAACGCGACAACAATCGGCATATGTGATGCACAGACAAAAACATGATACTAGTTTAAGAAAAGCTGGATCATTTGTCTAGGGAAAGAGTTTGACAATCTGAGGAAGACAATAACGATTCGATCCACATCTGGCACTTAAGCAACCAGTTCTTCATCTTGGCGTTGATTAATAGAGTTGTTGGATGTCCTCCTGAGGGGAATCGTTCCCAATTCTGTACAACTGACGGCTTAGATAGACAAAATTTCGAAATGATTGGTGAGTCCCGCGCATAATGCTCCAAACGTTCTGAATTGGGTAGAGATCTTGCGACCTTGTTGTCAAAGCTGGAGTTTGGCAAGAACGAAGGCAAGAAGTACAAAGTTCCGCAATGTACAGCCCAGACCAGCTGATCTCCAGACAACTCTTCTGACTGGAGGCTAAGTGAGTGAGGTAGAATTGTTTTTAATGATGCGTCCTGCTTCGACCTGAGCCCCGACGATAGCGGATAGCGGTGGGGTACCAGCCTGACCGTCAACCGCCATACAGCCCGACAGACAAGACTGGTGGTCCTTGTTGCTAATTTCTTTTCATAGCTGGACCTCTTTGGTTTGGTCATAAGCGACACCCTTAAAGCGCAGTGATACTTTGATGATACTCTACGCACCCGGTAGTTTCCCTTCATGCCAAGGCATCCTGGGCTTACATTTCAGCAAGACAAATCCTTCCCGCACACGGCGAGAGATTCTACTGCTTTTCTTCGTGTTTGCTAAACCCAGCCTTGACCAGAAAGGTCGCCGGACCTCTCCCCAACTGAGAACGTTTGGAGCAATAGAGGTTGGTCCCCCGACCTCCTCGGGATTTTGACCACCTAGCGCACCAGTTGGACAGAATTTGGCACGATATCCGCCAGGATGACATCCAGCAATTCTGCCAGTCAGCGCCAAGTCGAACAGCTGCTGTCATAATCGCCAGAGATGGGTCAACGCGTTATTGACTTTCTCGATTTGTGAAGCTCTTTCTCTGGAATAAGTAATCTAGTTCTTATGAAATTGTAATCGTTTGTCTGGCTACGTACACCACAGCCAACGATATCCGTCCCATTCGGATAATTTCTTCGTGGTGCTAATTTTTTTTTTTTTTTTTTTTTTGGTCTTAGAGTGTATACAAGCATGTATTATTATGAAAGAAAGTCATCGGCGTACGTTAAAATGTAGTACATGTGAGATACCGCCGGTGCTAGGAGAACGCTCTGAACTATATTGATAAAGGAAACTACCATAGAAAAGCGGTTTACCTCAAAAAAATGGTGCTCTGAGTACTATGGGACTTAACATCTGTGGTCATCAGTCCCCTAGAACTTAGAACTACTTAAACCTAACTAATCTAAGCAAATCACACACATCCATGCCCGAGGCAGGATTCGAACCTGCGACCGTAGCGGTCACGCGGTTCCAGACTGAAGCGCCTAGAACCGCACGGCCACACCGGCCGGCTAGTTTACCTCAAATACACAATTATTAATACGACATATTTGCAATGTTTTACGCCTGTTGCTGTGTACACTGATTTTATATTAATAGCTTAGCAGAACAGGAATGGATTTCTTTTCCCCTCTACGCTTGATATGTTACATTTAGTAGCGTTCAGGATCAGCTGGCAGTCTTTGCACATGTCATCGAACCTTCGCAGGTCTTTCTGCATTTCGTCACAGTCAAGTAACTATACAACCTTCACACAGCCAACAGCATCGTCCGGAAAAAGCCTCACGTACCTTCCGATGTTATCTGACAAATCGTTTATAAACGCTGTACACGCCAATAGCCCTAACACGCTCCCCTGGTGCTCCAGGAACTAACTTTGCACCTGTCGATAACGAATTTAGTTCTGTCTCGTAGAAAGGTATGAATCATGTGACAAATCTGGTCCGATCTTGGTAGGGCTGTATTATGTTCCCTAAACGGCAATGTCGAATTGTATCGCATGTCTTCCAGAAATCAAGGAGCACGGGACAGGAATCAATCTGGGCGCCGTCACCACATGGTATATTTCAAAACAATTTGACGTTTGTAGCATGTTGCTTTTTTAGTGTTGCAATTTCAGTGACCAGTAATGCTGTTCCTGCGATAAGGATAATGTTACGAGGGCGTGCTGAAATGTGATGCCTCGGAACTTTTTATCTAAACTCTTTTAAGGCTTTTTAAATTAAACAAACTTTTTTAACATTCTATATCTTTACTCTTCATGTCTACATATTTACACTCCTGAAAATTGAAATAAGAACACCGTGAATTCATTGTCCCAGGAAGGGGAAACTTTATTGACACATTCCTGGGGTCAGATACATCACATGATCACACTGACAGAACCACAGGCACATAGACACAGGCAACAGAGCGTGCACAATGTCGGCACTAGTACAGTGTATATCCACCTTTCGCAGCAATGCAGGCTGCTATTCTCCCATGGAGACGATCGTAGAGATGCTGGATGTAGTCCTGTGGAACGGCTTGCCATGCCATTCCCACCTGGCGCCTCAGTTGGACCAGCGTTCGTGCTGGTCGTGCAGACCGCGTGAGACGACGCTTCATCCAGTCCCAAACATGCTCAATGGGGGACAGATCCGGAGATCTTGCTGGCCAGGGTAGTTGACGTACACCTTCTAGAGCACGTTGGGTGGCACGGGATACATGCGGACGTGCATTGTCCTGTTGGAACAGCAAGTTCCCTTGCCGGTCTAGGAATGGTAGAACGATGGGTTCGATGACGGTTTGGATGTACCGTGCGCTATTCAGTGTCCCCTCGACGATCACCAGTGGTGTACGGCCAGTGTAGGAGATCACTCCCCACACCATGATGCCGGGTGTTGGCCCTGTGTGCCTCGGTCGTATGCAGTCCTGATTGTGGCGCTCACCTGCACGGCGCCAAACACGCATACGACCATCATTGGCACCAAGGCAGAAGCGACTCTCATCGCTGAAGACGACACGTCTCCATTCGTCCCTCTATTCACGCCTGTCGCGACACCACTGGAGGCGGGCTGCACGATGTTGGGGCGTGAGCGGAAGAGGGCCTAAAGGTGTGCGGGACCGTAGCCCAGCTTCATGGAGACGGTTGCGAATGGTGGAGCAACAGTGTCCCTAATTTGCTGGGAAGTGGCGGTGCGGTCCCCTACGGCACTGCGTACGATCCTACGGTCTTGGCGTGCATCCGTGCGTCGCTGCGGTCCGGTCCCAGGTCGACGGGCACGTGCACCTTCCGCCGGCCACTGGCGACAACATCGATGTACTGTGGAGACCTCACGCCCCACGTGTTGAGCAATTCGGCGGTACGTCCACCCGGCCTCCCGCATGCCCACTATACGCCCTCGCTCAAAGTCCGTCAACTGCACATACGGTTTACGTCCACGCTGTCGCGGCATGCTACCAGTGTTAAAGACTGCGGTGGAGCTCCGTATGCCACGGCAAACTGGCTGACACTGACGGCGGCGGTGCACAAATGCTGCGCAGCTAGCGCCATTCGACGGCCAACATCGCGGTTCCTGGTGTGTCCGCTGTGCCGTGCGTGTGATCATTGCTTGTACAGCCCTCTCGCAGTGTCCGGAGCAAGTATGGTGGTTCTGACATGGGTCTGACACACCGGTGTCAATGTGTTCTTTTTTCCATTTCCAGGAGTGTATTTCTCAACATGGTCATCTCGGCGACGAACATATTTCTCTCATCCAGTTCATTGATATCGTACTGCAGAATGTTTGACCTGGTTGGCAGAGCCAAAACCTCACCTGTGCTAGCACCGCTTCGTCAATATCAAGGCAAACTTCTCCAAGGAGTTCTTTAAATGTGTGAAACAGATGAAAATCGGATGCGGCCAAATTGGGAAAGTATGGAGGATGATCGACGACGGTGAAACCAAGGCATCGGACATGCCGCAGAGCTCGTATGTGGTCTGGCACTGTTGTGCAGAAGCAGAGGCGATACTACTACCTCCATAACCATCCATCATCCACGTTCTCAGAATGAGACTTTCACTCTGCAGAGGGGTATGAGCTGATATGAAACTCCCTGGCAGATTAAAACTGTGTACCTGACCGAGACTCAGGACTTTTGCCTTTCGCGGGAAAGTGCTCTGACCGACTGAGTTACCCAAGCACGACTTACGACCCGTTCTCACAGCTTCAATTCCGCCAGTACCTCGTCTCCTGCCTTCCAGACTTTACAGAACCTCTTCTGCGAACCTTGCACGACTAGCAATCCTGAAAGAAATAATAATGCGGAGACATTGCTTAGCCACAGCCTGGAGGATGTTTCCAGAATGAGAAATGGTTAGAGCAGTTGCCCGCGAAAGGCAAAGGTCCCGCGTTCGAGTCTCGGTCCGGCACACAGTTTTAATCTGTCAGGAAGTTTTATCTAGTACGTTCTACTTCCCGCGGAGTGCGTCCTTCACTAGGCCAAACATATGAAAATCGGAAGGTGCAAGATCCGGGCTGTAAGGAGGATGAGGAAGAACAGGTCGATGAAGTTTCGTGAGCTCCTCTCGGGTGCGCAGACTTGTCTGAAGCCTTGCGTTGTCTCAGAGAAGGTGAAATTCGTTTGCATTTCTCGCATGTCATTTCTTCAGCTTCCTTAGAATAGTACAACGCACTTCAGAGTTGATCATTGTAACACGAGGCAAGACATCAAACAGAATAACCCATCAGAGTCACAGAATACCGTCGCAATGCTTTTACCGGTTGAGGGTACAGTTTTGATTTTTTTTCTTTGGAGGATTGGTGCTGTAACGCCACTCCGTAGATTCCTCTGACGATGTTCGACAAAAACTTTTACGATAGCCCCGAAAGACGCAATAAATTCCGCACGAATAATCCTTCGTTGCTCTTTATGGTGTTCTGTAAGGCGGTGAGGTATTCAATGGGCATTCACCTTTGAGTACTCCGATTTCTGAGCGAGAGTGTCAACACTACCAAAAGAGATGTCCAGTTGTGCAGCGAGGTGTTCGATTTTGATCCATCAGTCACCTCGAATGAGAGTGTACGCACGTTCCAACACTGCAGGAGTTATAGCTGTGTGCGACCAGCCGGCACGCGGGAAATCAGATTTGCGTGACTTTGTTGCGATGATGGCAGATGCCTGGCCCAACGACTCACCCTGCTTTTGTTCACTGCGAGATCTCTGTAGACATTCTGCAGAAGCATCTCTGAATATCTACGATGCTCTGGTTTTGCGCCAAAAGTAACTCAGTAACTGCTTCCTGTTTGGAGCGTACCTCCGTTACGGACCCCAATTTGAAGGCCACGTATGGGAACTTCATGGAACCATAAAGGGCTGGAGCGAGAAAAAAATATATTGCCTTACTCACTGAACGCCCCTCATACTATTCGGTGGCAGAGGGTTCCAAATATGTAGACATGCAGAATACAGGTGTAGAATGTTAATAACGTTTGTTTTATTTAAAAAAGCTGTATGAGTTAAAAAGTGCGGAGGCCTTATTTTACAGCACCCCCTCCTCATCTATTGACTGTCCCCCAGCAGCAGGTCCGCCTATTCGTTGAACACGTTCTCTTGTGGTGTTGGCAGGTGGGCAGTGCCTCAAGGACGTGCGCTTCCGCGTGCAGCCTGCGGTGGTGGAGCGCGGCCGGCCGGCCTCCCTGCTCTGCGAGTACGACTTGGAAGGCGCGCCTCTGTACGCCGTCAAGTGGTACCGCGGCCGGCTCGAGTTCTTCCGCTACTCGCCGAGCGAGCGGCCCGTCTACAAGATCTTCCCCTTCCCCGGCATCTCAGTCGACGTAAGTATGCGCTCGCTTCAGCTCGCTCTGTCTGACCGCTCTCGAATCCTTGTAGGTGCGCCAGGGTCCCGACCGACTGCCGAATTCCGCAGCGGCGCAACAGGTTGAAAGCCAGAGCCTAGCTGAAGCAGTGCACAGTTGAGACACCGTAAGCCTGCGGCCAGGCGAACGATTTCTCTCCGCAACCGAAAGCACGTTTTCCGCTACTATCTCATCCGATTTTGCGGAACTATTCGATAAAAAAATTACTGTTCCGCATCTTGTAGGCTCACACTGCAGCTCTATAACGGATTGAATCTTTTTTCGGTATTCCTCATAAATATTATCATTCATAAATTTAGACAACATTGTCTGTGGAATGCAACCATCTAGTGCTTGATTAAAACAACAGTCGTGATCACAATAATATTTGTTCATTATTGCCGGTTTCGCCGTATGTTAAAGCCATCCTGAGATCTTTAGACCCGTATGCCTGGCGAAGGCAGCTCCTCGATTCCTCACGTGATGCCACGATCGTAGTATCATGTGAAGAACCGAGGAGCCGCCACCAACAGCTACGTTGTTGTTTTTGCGGTCTTCAGTCCTGAGACTGGTTTGATGCAGCTCTCCATGCTGCCGGCCGAAGTGGCCGTGCGGTTAAAGGCGCTACAGTCTGGAACCGCGAGACCGCTACGGTCGCAGGTTCGAATCCTGCCTCGGGCATGGATGTTTGTGATGTCCTTAGGTTAGTTAGGTTTAACTAGTTCTAAGTTCTAGGGGACTAATGACCTCAGCAGTTGAGTCCCATAGTGCTCAGAGCCATTTGAACCAAGCCAGCTCTCCATGCTACCTTATCCTGTGCAAGCCTCTTCATCACCTAATAACTACTGCAACCTACATCCTTCTGAATCTGCTTAGTGTATTCATCTGTTGGTCTCCCTCTACGGTTTTTACCCTACACGCTTCCCTCCAATACTAAATTGGTCATCCGTTGACGCCTCAGAACGTGTCCTACCAATCGATCCCTTCTTCTAGTCAAATTGTGCCACAAATTCCTCTTCTCCCCAATTCTGTTCAGTATCTCCTCATTAGTTACGTTACATATCCATTTAATCATAAGCATTCATTCTCCTGTACCACCTCATTTCGAAAGCTTCTATTCTCTTCTTGTCCAAAGTAGCTATCGTCCATATTTCACTTCCATACGTCGCTACACTCCATACAAATACCTTCCTAACACCTAAATCTATACTCGATGTTAACAAATTTCTCTTCTTCAAAAATGCTTTCCTTGCCATAGCCAGCTTACATTTTATATCCTCTCTACTTTGACCGTCATCAGTTATTTTGCACCACAAATAGCAAGACTCATTTACTCCTTTAAGTGTCTCATTTCCTAATTTAATTCCCTCAGCATCACCTGATTTGGTTCGACGACATTCCATTATGCTCGTTTTGCTTTTGTTGATGTTCATCCCCTATGGCACCACCCGTAGGAGGCCCAAAAATATTTCAGGATGGCTTTAACATAAGCCGAAACCGGTAATAATAAACAAATCTTATTGCTAACTAGACTGTTGTTATAATTAAATATCTTTATACTTCGAAATGAACTAACTCACAGCAGATATTTCGGGGGAGTTCACATTTGATGCATTTTAGGTCATACATTGCGGCATATGAAAGATGGCTGACATACAACTCTTGTCTGTGAAGGATGAGGAAGAGTTTAAACTTCCCGTCAACAGCGAGGACATTACAGACGGAACACAAACTCGGACTAGGGCAAGATGAAGAAGGAAAGTAGCCATGCCCTTTCGAAGGAGCCATCCCGGCATTTGCCTTAAGCTGGGTTTAGGGAAATCACGGAAAACCTAAATCAGGATGACCAAACACGGGGTTTGAACCGTCGTCCTCCTGAGTGCGAGTCGAATACAGTGTGCTAGCCACTGTAATACGCCGCTCGGTTTGTTTTTTTTTTGAAGCAGATAGGTGGCATGTACTAGTGGCTGGCCGCTATGGGCTCCAACACATCACACCTGAAGCTATGGCCCCGTGCTATGTGGAGCTGTGCTTGTATTTCTCTTTCCTATGTGATTCATGCCCCCCCCCCCATGAACCATGGACCTTGTGCCGTTGGTGGGGAGGCTTGCGTGCCTCAGCGATAAAGATGGCCGTACCGTAGGTGCAACCACAACGGAGGGGTATCTGTTGAGAGGCCAGACAAACATGTGGTTCCTGAAGAGGGGCAGCAGCCTTTTCAGTAGTTGCAGGGGCAACAGTCTGGATGACTGACTGATCTGGCCTTGTAACATTAACCAAACCGGCCTTGCTGTGCTGGTACTGCGAACGGCTGAAAGCAAGGGGAAACTACAGACGTAATTTCTCCCGAGGACATGCAGCTTTACTATATGATTAAATGATGATGGCTTCCTCTTGGGTAAAATATTCCGGAGGTAAAATAGTCCCCCATTCGGATCTCCGGGCGGGGACTACTCAAGAAGACGTCGTTATCAGGAGAAAGAAAACTGGCATTCTACGGATCGGAGCGTGGAATGTCAGATCCCTTAATCGGGCAGGTAGGTTAGAAAAGTTAAAAAGGGAAATGGATAGGTTAAAGTTAGATATAGTGGGAATTAGTGAAGTTCGGTGGCAGGAGGAACAAGACTTTTGGTCAGGTGATTACAGGGTTATAAATACAAAATCAAATAGGGGTAATGCAGGAGTAGGTTTAATAATGAATAAAAAAATAGGAGTGCGGGTTAGCTACTACAAACAGCATAGTGAACGCATTGTTGTGGCCAAGATAGACACAAAGCCCATGCCTACTACAGCAGTACAAGTTTATATGCCAACTAGCTCTGCATATGATGAAGAAATTGAAGAAATGTATGACGAGATAAAATAAATTATTCAGGTAGTGAAGGGAGACGAAAATTTAATAGTCATGGGTGACTGGAATTCGTCAGTAGGAAAAGGGATAGAAGGAAACATAGTAGGTGAATATGGATTGGGGGGAAGAAATGAAAGAGCAAGCCGCCTGGTAGAATTTTGCACAGAGCATAACTTAATCATAGCTAACACTTGGTTCAAGAATCATGAAAGAAGGTTGTATACCTGGAAGAATCCTGGAGATACTAAAAGGTATCAGATAGATTACATAATGGTAAGACAGATTTAGGAACCAGGTTTTAAATTGTAAGACATTTCCAGGGGCAGATGTGGACTCTGACCACAATCTATTGGTTATGAACTGCAGATTGAAACTGAAGAAACTGCAAAAAGGCGGGAATTTAAGGAGATGGGACCTGGATAAACTGAAAGAACCAGAGGTTGTACAGAGTTTCAGGGAGAGCATAAGGGAACAATTGACAGGAAAGGGGGAAAGAAATACAGTAGAAGAAGAATGGGTAGCTCTGAGGGATGAATAGTGAAGGCAGCAGAGGTTCAAGTAGGTAAAAAGACGAGGGCTAAGAGAAATCCTTGGGTAACAGAAGAAATATTGAATTTAATTGATGAAAGGAGAAAATATAAAAATGCAGTAAATGAAGCAGGCAAAAAGGAACACAAACGTCTCCAACATGAGATCGACAGGAAGTGCAAAATGGCTAAGCAGGGATGGCTAGAGGACAAATGTAAGGATGTAGAGGCTTGTCTCACTAGGGGTAAGATAGATACTGCCTACAGGAAAATTAAAGAGACCTTTGGAGAGAAGAGAACCACTTGTATGAATATCAAGAGCTCAGATGGCAACCCAGTTCTAAGCAAAGAAGGGAAGGCAGAAAGTTGGAAGGAGTATATAGAGGGTTTTTTACAAGGGCGATGTACTTGAGGACAATATTATGGAAATGGAAGAGGATGTAGATGAAGATGAAATGGGAGATAAGATACTGCGTGAAGAGTTTGACAGAGCACTGAAAGACCTGAGTCGAAACAAGGCCCCGGGAGTAGACAACATTCCATTAGAACTACTGATGGCCTTGGGAGAGCCAGTCATGACAAAACTCTACCATCTGGCGAGCAAGATGTATGAGACAGGCGAAATACCCACAGACTTCAAGAAGAATATAATAATTCCAATCCCAAAGAAAGCAGGTGTTGACAGATGTGAAAATTACCGAACTATCAGTTTAATAAGTCACAGCTGCAAAATACTAACGCGAATTCTTTACAGACGAATGGAAAAACTGGTAGAAGCGGACCTCGGGGAAGATCAGTTTGGATTCCGTAGAAATGTTGGAACACGTGAGGCAATACTAACCTTACGACTTATCTTAGAAGAAAGAGTAAGAAAAGGCAAACCTACGTTTCTAGCATTTGTAGACTTAGAGAAAGCTTTTGACAACGTTAACTGGAATACTCTCATTCAAATTCTGAAGGTGGCAGGGGTAAAATACAGGGAGCGAAAGGCTATTTACAATTTGTACAGAAACCAGATGGCAGTTATAAGAGTCGAGGGACATGAAAGGGAAGCAGTGGTTGGGAAAGGAGTGAGACAGGGTTGTAGCCTCTCCCCGACGTTATTCAATCTGTATATTGAGCAAGCAGTAAAGGAAACAAGAGAAAAATTCGGAGTAGGTATTAAAATTCATGGAGAAGAAAAACTTTGAGGTTCGCCGATGACATTGTAATTCTGTCAGAGACAGCAAAGGACTTGGAAGAGCATTTGAACGGAATGGACAGTGTCTTGAAAGGAGGATATAAGATGAACATCAACAAAAGCAAAACGAGGGTAATGGAATGTAGTCAAATTAAATCGGGTGATGCTGAGGGGATTAGATTAGGAAATGAGACAATTAAAGAAGTAAAGGGGTTTTGCTATTTAGGGAGTAAAATATCTGATGATGGTCGAAGTTGAGAGGATATAAAATGTAGACTGGCAATGGCAAGGAAATCGTTTCTGAAGAAGAGAAATTTGTTAACATCGAGTGTAGATTTAAGTGTCAGGAAGTCGTTTCTGAAAGTATTTGTATGGAGTGTAGCCATGTATGGAAGTGAAACATGGACGATAACCAGTTTGGACAAGAAGAGAATAGAAGCTTTCGAAATGTGGTGCTACAGAAGAATGCTGAAGATAAGGTGGATAGATCACGTAACTAATGAGGAGGTATTGAATAGGATTGGGGAGAAGAGAAGTTTGTGGCACAACTTGACTAGAAGAAGGGTTCGGTTGGTAGGACATGTTTTGAGGCATCAAGGGATCACAAATTTAGCATTGGAGGGCAGCGTGGAGGGTAAAAATCGTAGAGGGAGACCAAGAGATCAATACACTAAGCAGATTCAGAAGGATGTAGGTTGCAGTAGGTACTGGGAGATGAAGAAGCTTGCACAGGATAGAGTAGCATGGAGAGCTGCATCAAACCAGTCTCAGGACTGAAGACCACAACAACAACAACATGTGATTCATGATGTCGGTTGCAGTCAGTATCTGAATTTTACATTGTATTAAGAATTATTTTCATTTTAAAACTAGAAATATATAATAGCTTATCCAATGGCAATTTAGCTATATACTGTATGCTGCGTACTGCAGAATTATAAGTATGTGAGAAAAATGGCCACCAGCTTTAGACCTATTTACCGTTAGTGAATATGACTCTGCCACAAACTTTGATGAAACAAGAAATGTAGCACCAAATATTAACAGAGGTACAATGGCTAATTTTTTTGTAGGTGATACTGGTAAATTACCTCGATCGGGCAGTAAATTCTGAGCTGTTACGTACACCAGAATGTAAACAGTCATATTCATTTTCGTTCACATGTAGAGTTACGTTAATTTGTCATTTTCAGTAACTGTATCTGTATGTTTGCTCCCTGCCGCCGTTGGATAAGCAGCTGCAGCAGCAAGTCGTATACTCCTAGCTCACTCATTTGTTACATAGTTTAATTCTTAATTTCTTTGCTTGTTTTTGGTACTTGCATTGTTTAATTCATAAATTTCGGGCGTATTATAGTATTTGAGAGTTGTAGCATCGCGTTTTAGTATATGATTAGTGTAAACTCGCGTAGTCTCCTTCCGCCGCAGAGCAGTGTCAGCAGTGCGCAAGTAGCAGCATTACTGCATTTACTAGGCAATCTTGTATTTTAATAACCGTTGAAATTTTGTTGATTTGTTGCGCTCTCTGTAGATTAGTTCAGACGTTCTTTGCAAAACAGTTTTTAGCATGGATAGGGACTGCAACTGCTGTGTTCGGATGCAGGCTGAGTTGGCATCCCTTCGCTCCCAGCTTCAGGCAGTGTTGGCTTCGGTCACACAGCTTGAGGCTGTTGCCAATGGGCATCACTGTGGGGGTCCGGATGGGGGTTTGACGGGGGCGGCCAGCTCGTCCCACGCATCCCCTGATCGGACTAAGACTGTGGTTGCCCGGGATACTGCCCGCATTGAGGCTGATCCCTCACCTGTGGTAGAGTGGGAGGTCGTTTCAAGGTGTGGCAGGGGGCGAAAGACATTCTGGAGGGCTGAACGGAAAGCCTCTCCAGTTTGTCTGACGAACCGGTTTCAGGCTCTGTCTCAGGCTGATACTGATCTTCGGCCTGACATGGCTGCTTGTCCTATTCCAGAGGTTGCCCCTCAGTCTGCAAGATCCGGGCAGTCGCAGAGGGTGGGCTTACTGGTAGTTGGGAGCTCCAACGTCAGGCGCGTAATGGGGCCCCTTAGGGAAATGGCAGCAAGAGAGGGGAAGAAAACCAATGTGCACTCCGTGTGCATACCGAGGGGAGTCATTCCAGATGTGAAAAGGGTCCTTCCGGATGCCATGAAGGGTACAGGGTGCCCCCATCTGCAGGTGGTCGCTCATGTCGGCACCAATGATGTGTGTCGCTATGGATCGGAGGAAATCCTCTCTGGCTTCCGGCGGCTATCTGATTTGGTGAAGACTGCCAGTCTCGCTAGCGGGATGAAAGCAGAGCTCACCATCTGCAGCATCGTCGAAAGGACTGACTGCGGACCTTTGGTACAGAGCCGAGTGGAGGGTCTGAATCAGAGGCTGAGACGGTTCTGCGACAGTGCGGGCTGCAGATTCCTCGACTTGCGCCATAGGGTGGTGGGGTTTCGGGTTCCGCTGGATAGGTCAGGAGTCCACCACACGCAACAAGCGGCTACACGGGTAGCATGGGTTGTGTGGCGTGGGCTGGGCGGTTTTTTAGGTTAGATGGCCTTGGGCAAGTACAGAAAGGGCAACAGCCTCAACGGGTGCGGGGCAAAGTCCGGACATGCGGGGACCAAGCAGCAATCGGTATTGTAATTGTCAACTGTCGAAGCTGCGTTGGTAAAGTACCAGAACTTCAAGCGCTGATAGAAAGCACCGAAGCTGAAATCGTTATAGGTACAGACAGCTGGCTTAAGCCAGAGATAAATTCTGCCGAAATTTTTACAAAGGTACAGACGGTGTTTAGAAAGGATAGATTGCACGCAACCGGTGGTGGAGTGTTCGTCGCTGTTAGTAGTAGTTTATCCTGTAGTGAAGTAGAAGTGGATAGTTCCTGTGAATTACTATGGGTGGAGGTTACACTCAACAACCGAACTAGGTTAATAATTGGCTCCTTTTACCGACCTCCCGACTCAGCAGCATTAGTGGCAGAACAACTGAGAGAAAATTTGGAATACATTTCACATAAATTTTCTCAGCATGTTATAGTCTTAGGTGGAGATTTCAATTTACCAGATGTAGACTGGGACACTCAGATGTTTAGGACGGGTGGTAGGGACAGAGCATCGAGTGACATTATACTGAGTGCACTATCCGAAAATTACTTCGAGCAATTAAACAGAGAACCGACTTGTGGAGATAACATCTTGTACCTACTGATAACAAACAGACCCGAACTTTTCGACTCTGTATGTACAGAACAGGGAATCAGTGATCATAAGGCCGTTGCAGCATCCCTGAATATGGAAGTTAATAGGAATATAAAAAAAGGGAGGAAGGTTTATCTGTTTAGCAAGAGTAATAGAAGGCAGATTTCAGACTACCTAACAGATCAAAACGAAAATTTCTGTTCCGACACTGACAATGTTGAGTGTTTATGGAAAAAGTTCAAGGCAATCGTAAAATGCGTTTTAGACAGGTACGTGCCGAATAAAACTGTGAGGGACGGGAAAAACCCACCGTGGTATAACAACAAAGTTAGGAAACTACTGCGAAAGCAAAGAGAGCTTCACTCCAAGTTTAAATGCAGCCAAAACCTCTCAGACAAACAGAAGCTAAACGATGTCAAAGTTAGCGTAAGGAGGGCTATGCGTGAAGCGTTCAGTGAATTCGAAAGTAAAATTCTATGTACCGACTTGACAGAAAATCCTAGGAAGTTCTGGTCTTACGTTAAATCAGTAAGTGGCTCGAAACAGCATATCCAGACACTACGGGATGATGATGGCATTGTTCAGAGGATGACACGCGTAAAGCTGAAATACTAAACACCTTTTTCCAAAGCTGTTTCACAGAGGAAGACCGCACTGCAGTTCCTTCTCTAAATCCTCGCACAAACGAAAAAATGGCTGACATCGAAATAAGTGTCCCAGGAATAGAAAAGCAACTGGAATCACTCAATAGAGGAAAGTCCACTGGACCTGACGGGATACCAATTCGATTCTACACAGAGTACGCGAAAGAACTTGCCCCCCTTCTAACAGCCGTGTACCGCAAGTCTCTAGAGGAACGGAGGGTTCCAAATGATTGGAAAAGAGCACAGATAGTCCCAGTCTTCAAGAAGGGTCGTCGAGCAGATGCGCAAAACTATAGACCTATATCTCTGACGTCGATCTGTTGTAGAATTTTAGAACATGTTTTTTGCTCGAGTATCATGTCGTTTTTGGAAACCCAGAATCTACTATGTAGGAATCAACATGGATTCCGGAAACAGCGATCGTGTGAGACCCAACTCGCTTTATATGTTCATGAGACCCAGAAAATATTAGATACAGGCTCCAGGTAGATGCTATTTTTCTTGACTTCCGGAAGGCGTTCGATACAGTTCCGCACTGTCGCCTGATAAACAAAGTAAGAGCCTACGGAATATCAGACCAGCTGTGTGGCTGGATTGAAGAGTTTTTAGCAAACAGAACACAGCATGTTGTTATCAATGGAGAGACGTCTACAGACGTTAAAGTAACCTCTGGCGTGCCACAGGGGAGTGTTATGGGACCATTGCTTTTCACAATATATATAAATGACCTAGTAGATAGTGTCGGAAGTTCCATGCGGCTTTTCGCGGATGATGCTGTAGTATACAGAGAAGTTGCAGCATTAGAAAATTGTAGCGAAATGCAGGAAGATCTGCAGCGGATAGGCACTTGGTGCAGGGAGTGGCAACTGACCCTTAACATAGACAAATGTAATGTATTGCGAATACATAGAAAGAAGGATCTTTTATTGTATGATTATATGATAGCGGAACAAACACTGGTAGCAGTTACTTCTGTAAAATATCTGGGAGTATGCGTGCGGAACGATTTGAAGTGGAATGATCATATAAAATTAATTGTTGGTAAGGCGGGTACCAGGTTGAGATTCATTGGGAGAGTGCTTAGAAAATGTAGTCCATCAACAAAGGAGGTGGCTTACAAAACACTCGTTCGACCTATACTTGAGTATTGCTCATCAGTGTGGGATCCGTGCCAGATCGGTCTGACGGAGGAGATAGAGAAGATCCAAAGAAGAGCGGCGCGTTTCGTCACAGGTTTATTTGATAACCGTGATAGCGTTACGGAGATGTTTAATAAACTCAACTGGCAGACTCTGCAAGAGAGGCGCTCTGCATCGCGGTGTAGCTTGCTCGCCAGGTTTCGAGAGGGTGCGTTTCTGGATGAGGTATCGAATATATTGCTTCCCCCTACTTATACCTCCCGAGGAGATCACGAAAGTAAAATTAGAGAGATTAGAGCGCGCACGGAGGCTTTCAGACAGTCGTTCTTCCCGCGAACCATATGCGACTGGAACAGGAAAGGGAGGTAATGACAGTGGCACGTAAAGTGCCCTCCGCCACACACCGTTGGGTGGCTTGCGGCGTATAAATGTAGATGTAGATGTAGATTTTTGACTGGAATACAGGGAGGATAGAAACTTCCTGAAAAGCTTGTAAGGGCGTTGCCGGCGAGGCTGCGCTGAGTAATAACTTTTAAGAAAAAATTAAATGTGTTACGACACTTTTGAGTTATTTGGCATTACAATTAGCCAAGCCGGTCGTTGTGCTCACAAATTCAAGCGCCTGCACTTGCTAAATTGCGGTAATGCTCAGACATCTGTGAGTCCGTGCATTACTACTTTCCAGTTAAAATTTGCCTTTTTCGGAAGTGATAAACGTCAGCTATGTGACCAAATGCTTTCAGTATTATGAAACCAAATGAATAATAAATTTGGCAACAGTCTATGGCTGTCTGCTTAAATTTTTGCGCGCCGTGACCTGGTTGGCTAACTGGAGTACTAAATAAATAACTCGGAAACGCAGCGACGTATCGAATTTTCTTTTAGTAGTTATTTGTCGGCGTGCATGCTATGGGAAATCTAGAAATAATTCACGGCGAATGTCATGCAGTTAAGTAACGTTCTTGTTTCTGTCCTATTATTATTCGGTCCTTATGTTCCGAATCTAAGCCCTTTTCCCTACTTACATCCTGCCGATTTTGACTGTATTTAGAGAACGCGATGTGTAAGGTACTTGAGGACACAAACACGAAACGATCACAGCAGTGTGTGCTGTCAACTATCCACTTGATTGCCAGTAGTGGTTACAGGGTGTCAGTTGACCCCCGGGCCACTGTTACAACAGTGCGTCGGTTTACGTCACCAGCTGCCCTTCCGTAAGCATTCCGCTAGTATGACCCCATCCTAAAGGTGAGATTACACCTGTGTGTGTGTACCTCAGGTGCCTAGATGAGAGACATGAGTCTTTCTCGACATGTGTGCATGCATGACGCCATTGACAGCTAGAAGGTACCACACAAGCTATTCCAATGATCAATGGGTCGGCTTTCCTGCAGCAACTGTTGCCGCAGCCGGTACGTTTTGAGATGAAGAAGAAATCGTAGAATAAAGCACAGGTACTGAGATAATTAACATACTTCTGCGTAATGCGTCTGTGGGCGTGATGAACGAGATAGGAAGGCAAGAAATATTGTGCAGAAGTGGTACCTCATCCTATTTGCCACCGATAACGAAAGAAATTAGAGGAACGCCATGCCAGTGGCAACACTTAGAATTCTTGCTGCCAGGGACAAGCACACCAGTTCGAAACTCCAGTTCAAGATATGTCCTATATCAAAATGTAACATCATCCCACAAGTTTACAGGGTTGTGTTGAATTCCCTGGAAAACTACGTTGAACCAAGTCGGTGGCCAATGAAAATTTCTTTCCCTGGAAAACGAAACAGTTTATTCTTTACTAACATTTACAGTAAAATGTAAATGTCGTGTTACTAGGGCCTCCCGTCGGGTAGACCGTTCGCCGGGTGCAAGTCTTTCTATTTGACGACACTTCGGCGACTTGCGGAGAAAATCTCCGACTCAGCCGGGAGACGAACCCGGACCCGTAGGATTGAAATTCTGTCGCGCTGACCACTCAGCTATCGGAAGCTGACAACATTTACAGTGAGTAGTTCACAAAATGTGGGTATATGTTTATTTATCAACATGCAATAATTTAGAGGTATATGGAAACGAAGAGCTGAGAGGATAATAGTTTTTCTTTTTTACATTTATATCAGTGAAATCCCACCATCTTTGGTGTGCGTACGAGCGTGTGTGTACGTGTGTACGTGTGTAATTGTGTGTGGCAAGGACTGAGCTAGAGACTAATTTGTCAAAAGCGTTTACTTGGATTTTTTAGTTTCTTTTTTTATTCAACTTCAACGTCCAAGCTAGAGATTTTGAAATGAGGTGGGACTTCACGCGCTGTTCGTTGTCTTTCAATGGCATAAATATGATTCAGCAGTAGCCATACCACGATTTCATTTATGCTGTGTTTGCTCTATTCGTTGCCGAGTGTTTATGGTTCAAATGGCTCTGAGCACTATGGGACTCAACATCTGTGGTCATAAGTCCCCTAGAACTTAGAACTACTTAAACCTAACTAACCTAAGGACATCACACACATCCATGCCCGAGGCAGGATTCGAACCTGCGACCGTAGCAGTCGCGCGGTTCCTGACTGAGCGCCTAGAACCGCTAGACCACCGCGGCCGGCAAGTGTTTATGAATCAAGGTGGTTCGTAAAGGAACCGAGATGGCTTAGTTGCATCAAAGAACTCGAAATCACTTTTTCAGCACGTATTCGTTGGAGTTACGGAAGATGACACTTTTATGTTCAAGCATAACTTTACTGTTTCCATGTTGTACTTGTTTGTGAGTGAATATAGGACGTCATTTCGATTCAGTCTGTCTTTTATAGTTCTCGGAATTAACCACAAAAAACAAAGAAATACATGATAACACTCTTCAAATTCCATGTAGTTTTTGTTAGATCATCCAACCAAAGCGCTCTATAACAGAGCAGATTTGAAAGTGCGGGCGAGAAATTGAGTCGTCCGACAGTGATAGTTGTTAAATCAAAGCACCAGACGGAGAGAACTGCGGGCAGGCGCACAGCTGTTGCACGTGTCTGCAGACTGAGGTGCTGCTACGCTTGCACCGTGGCCAGTGCGCAAGGAACAGGGGCATGACGTCACTTCGCATTGATGCCTCTTCGTAGAACGGCCGATCACTCATAGTGCGCGCAGGACATCGCAGTGAACTCACGCCAATGAAATTTTGCGCCGGACATTGACTCAACCAGGACATTCCTCTTTACGCGAGTTGTCGACTTAACCGCTTCGGCTATCCGAGCACGACTCGCGGCCTAACCTAAAGTTCGATATGTGGTCGTTCACGTGTCATACATGTCGTCGTAAATACCGTTGATGTTATTCCAGTACAGGGGAGACATTTTATTTGTAAGTCTCAGGCGCTTTATGGACAGATAAACACGAAGTGGATGTGTTATTAAAAAGTACGATGCAACGCTCCTTTGGGCCCATCTTCTGGGACATAACAATCGAACCCCTCCTACAACATGAAGATGAGGATGACAGGTCAGACGGAATTGTCGCCTACGTAGATGACCTATTAGTTGAAGCCAGTGCAAACAATAGGACCCAGCTAGAAGAGAAAGACTGAGGAATACTACAAACAAGTACACAATGGTGTCGTAACAACAAACACAGCTGAAAACAAAAGAACCTAGGCCTACACATTACTGAAAGGATTAGTTCAAAGGGACCCTTAAATTAAAATAGGGGACACAAAGTCAAACGAACACATGTTCCGCGCTATTTTGGGGTGCAAATAGATGAGAAATTGTATTTCCACGAAGACGTAAGGTTAACAACAGACAAAGCAGGAAAAATACTACATAGACCGGTGTAGTTATACTGAAAACAGTACAGAGTCATACTGACATACCACTGTGTGCTCTTCTAATCAGTACTCAGCTTCGCAGCTAGCACGTGGGCACACAGACTGAACCTGGTCACCAACAAAGCATCAGTCAGGCAAGGTCAGAGACGTGTCCTACTTAGGTTATCTGGAGCCTCTGGCACCACCTCAGTGGATACACTGCATGTGGTGTTCGGAATATGCCCCATACATATCACGATCAAATACAGGGCTGCAAGGTACTAGTTAAAGATGGGGAGACTAGATAAGATACACACAATATAGACGACATGTCATCTTAAAAATTGACAATTGGATATATGGCAAGGGGGGTGGGATGTAAGTGCCTAACATAAGAGAGCGCTTGAGAATGAAATATATCGATCCCAGCAGCAGTATGGTACAGTTCTTAACGGGACACCGACCTTATCCGACGCGCTCAAACCGCATGAGTCTGAGACAGACACCTACATGTACATGTGGAGAAGAAAGTTCCACAGAACACAGTCTTCTGCAGGCAGTACGCGGACAATAGACATATGCGATACAGAAGCAGACATACATAGATACACAACAATACAAGACGAAAAGCAACGGGCACAACTAAACGCACTGACAAAGAGTATTTTGAAAAAAAAAAAAAGGTTCAAATGGCTCTGAGCACTATAGGACTTAACATCTGTGGTCATCAGTCACCTAGAACTTAGAACTACTTAAACTTAACTAACCTAAGGACGTCACACACATCCATGCCCGAGGCAGGATTCGAACCTGCGACCGTAGCAGCCGCGCGGTTCCGGACTGCGCGCCTAGAACCGCTAGACCACCGCGGCCGGCGTTTTTAAAACCAACAGATGAGGAGTACCTGAGGACGCAACATAACAGACATGCATGCATGCAACATAACAACAATCTCCAGATGGTGCACAGCGACACTCAAAGAGACAACGAAGACAGTGGCACTGAAGAGGGACAGGAGGAGGAAGACGTGCTGTACAAGTAAATAAGCATAAGGTGTTGGCGATCTAGTCAAGAGAGCACCAAATGCTTTACACGGATGAGCGCTTAATGTTAATCCACAGGATTATCAATACGTAGGATCAGCAATACTGTTTCTCTACTACTAACCAACCTTTTTTAAAAAATCTCTCCTCTATCATGTCACCTTTTTAAATTCTTCATAAATAACAGTCTTTTATTTATATTTCATCCTTGAATTATTCTTTGTAGAATGTTGTAGATGGAAACAAAAGAAAGGAAAACTATAAAAAAGTTGAAAAACGAAAACTGTAAGATGTACGATATATCAGGTAACAGGCCTATAATTTGTCAGTGAATAAATGAATGTCCGAAGGAACATAGCATCGTATTTCTTCACAACATAGGCACTGCAGTTTCGTATTAGGCGAGGTGGTGCAAACACTATGATACTAATCTGTAGACTTTCACGGCCGGAAATGTCATGTCCATTATAATTATCCGGGCTGTTATGTCGTGGTCGGTTGATGAATTTTGTGTCAATTCCCAACGTTTCGTCCCCGTCTGCGGAGGACGTCTTCAAGGGGGTCTGTAGCTCGATGGAAGGTCCAACACACCCACTGGCTCGCTGCTGACTGTAGCGAGTAGCGAGCCAGTGGGTGTGTTGGACCTTCCATCGAGCTACAGACCCCCTTGAAGACGTCCTCCGCAGACGGGGACGAAACGTTGGGAATTGACACAAAATTCATCAACTGACCAAGGCATAACAGCCCGAATAATTATAATGGGAACACTATGATACCAGACTGAAATTGCTCCAAACAAAATCTTCTTCAAAATAGTGGATATTTTTCTACACCGTGTGAGTACACCTACCAATGTGTTTCTCACAAACTCCGCGTTGCGGCTGTGAGGAGCTGTTCAGAGTCGACCGGCCGGCATGGTGAATACCATACAGCACATGTGTCCAACTGAAGTAGCTCCTGAATTAACATCACAAGATTGAGGCCTTCCACCAAGGAAAACACCCTGGAAGTTCGGAGAATCGAACACGGATCCTCTGCATGGCAAGTCTGAGACGTTGTCCAATCAACTATCTGGGCTCATAAAGAAACACGTCACAATTACTGACCAAACATCTCCAACCATGATCGCTGAACCAGACGTAGAGTAAATTTACACTCTTTATGATAAAATAAGCATAAAACTAAAAACATTATTTGTAATCACAGAAAAAACTGAAACCTATAACAAATTTTAGATTACACTACAGCAAAATTATTTAATTTCACCTAACCAATATACAGTAAACGATTACCTACAGGACAGAGCCAAGGATTTTGGGAAAATGTGAGTGAAGTAAATAACGATAATCAACTCCGTCTGATCACAACACACTTTGGCACTGTAACTTTTTTTTCGGAAAGCCTTTCAGCGAACTGAAGTGCGCAATACTGACATCTCAACATCATTCTGAGCCCAACATTTCAGCTGGCCGGTGTGGCCGAGTGGTTCTAGGCGCTACAGTCTGGAACCGCGAGACCGCTACGGTCGCAGGTTCAAATCCTGCCTCGGGCATGGATGTGTGATGTCCTTAGGTTAGTTAGTTTAAGTAGTTCTAAGTTCTAGGGGACTGATGACGTCAGAAGTTAAGTCCCATAATGCTCAGAACCATTTTTGAACCAACATTTCATTACCTGTGCAGGGATGTTATTTCTCAGGAAGCTAAAAGGTATTGTGCGTACACGGATTGGTGTTGAGAAATTACTAAACAATGTTAGCACTAACTTTTTACATTATGTACTAGAGTGTGCGTAATGCCCGGACACGAATGATAAATATTCTCTGCAAGTAAGTGCAAAGAGAACACTATTGATCCACGGATGCGCGAGGAATCGTATAAAACTTTCGTTTTCATGTCATAGATTTCTGACAGTTGATCACTGTTCACAAAAATGGTTCAGATGGCTCTGAGCATTATGGGACTTAACTTCTGAGGTCATCAGTCCCGTAGAACTTAGAATTACTTAAACCTAACCTACGGATATCACACTCATTCATGCCCGAGGCAGGATTCGAACCTGCGACTGTAGCGGTCGCGCGGTTCCAGACTGTAACGCCACTGTCCACAGATTAGAACATATTTTGTGTTGTGTCGGCAGATTAGCCAACACAACGCACACTAATTGAGAGAGGAGGCCGAAATGCACGCGCTAACTCACGCAGGATGGCGTGAGGTCTGAAACAGCATACGTAATGAATGCTATAAAGATAAGTACGTAGCTTCTGAAATACTTAACTTTAATCCATCATTTGTATACATCGTTCTTGATGAGACATGCTTCATACGATAACTATCAATTGCTATGGCGCCTTGCTAGGTCGTAGCCATTGACTTAGCTGAAGGCTACTCTATCTTCTCTGCAAATAAGCGAGGCTTCGTCAGTGTTGCATCGCTAGCTAAGTCGTCCGTACAACTGGGGCGAGTGCTAGTAAGTCTCTCGAGACCTGCCGTGTGGTGGCGCTCGGTCTGCGATCACTGACGGTGGCGACACGCGGGTCCGACATGTACTAATGGACCGCGGCCGGTTTAAAACTACCACCTAGCAAGTGTGGTGTCTGGCGGTGACACCACATTTTGATAGTGTAGTAACGAAGAAGAAGTGAGTATTACAGAGCGTAGGGATTTTTTATTTTTTCCCCAGGCATGTTTTATAGTTTCTACTCGTCGCGTCACTCTGCATAGAGTTATACATTTCGAAACAGCTAGAACGATAGTCATATTTCAGCTAAGCTACTGATACTTGTGCATCAAACAGCGACCACCTAGATAAATTACACTCTTTATTATACTTGATGCCTTAGGTGTTATTGTTATTATTACTATTACTGTTATTGTTATTATTATTATATACCGTCTTAGTTATTCATACTTGGCTGCAAATGTATGCCTGACAGTGGAGAACCCGCTACAGACAGCCTTCAGATACAGTCCAAACTTCGCAGAGTGACAGAACAGAAGGATGAAAATAAAGGAACATTTCTTTTGGTTTGTAAGCCAACACGATAGCTCCCTAGAAATGGAAGGTGAACGGCTTGGACGCTACCTGTATATCACGAGTATGCACGCAACAGGCACAAAATACAGAAAGATCACGACACCAACCTGTCATCAGGTTAGGGACAAAGTTTTGCAACATTACGTATAAATATGGCCAGTACTGTACATTATGGACTCTTGGTGAGCAGAACTATTCCTGCTTATGCGATGGGCTGTTTGTCGATAAAATCGAATTAGTGACAAGTTCATCAAAAGTAATTCTGCCAAAGTGTATGCAGTTATATAAGCTTGCGACGTATACTTTTACTGACAGGTGAAGAATTACAATCGCCAATTACAGAAGTGTCCTACTTTCATCGCACAGTAAAGAGGAATCACAAGTAGAAGCGATGCAGTTAAAATACACTTCTTGATCAACAGTCAGTTGAAAACTTCAGCTTTCGAGGAAATGCTTCGATATGCATGGTTTAACGGGAAATTATCACCAGATCGCGAGATCGTTTTCCTGATAATTTTCACGAAAAAAAAGGTGTGACTATGGTATATTTCACCTCGCACGCTGCACGTGGTGATCCCAATTATAATGCTTTGAAAGCCCTGTATGAATGAAAGGATTGTCTTTAAGCATAAAAGTAAAAACCGAAATATATACTGAAATCCTAGATTTGTTATGTTTTTCGTTTTCAGTTACTGTTAATTGTATAAAATTCCATAAGATTTGTGATGATTCAGTCTATTTTAATAAGATTTTAAATGCTTAATTCTTTTCTGAATAGCTGCACTGTTCTTTTACGATGTCGCAAAAATGTTGATGTGATATACTTCTGCGACAACAAAAGAAAAACGAAAGACAATGGTGGATCTGAATACGAGTCTGGACGTTCCTAGACCGTGCTCTTAGCCACTATGCAACCAATACACTTGGTATTACCATGCCCTAGTGGACCGACCAAGACGCGTCGAAAGTTTGACTGTCATTCTATCTGAGTGTCGGCACCTAAGCCAAAACAATCGTGTCACTTTATTCTCACCTTTGGCGCGCTTTTTCAGTGCGTATAAACACCCGATGAGGTGCAAAACGTACTTGAAATGCGTTACAGTAAGTTAAATTAAACATAAAATAAATAAATTTGACTGGTAGTAGAGAAATACAGACAATAATTATCGCTAACATTATTTTTCTCTTCTTTTTACGTGGTAAGTGCTACGAGAGCTACAAAATATCTTCTCTTGTACGATGTTGAAACAAAACCAGAGGGCTCCGAGAACATAATTAGTGCACCCTGCTGCGAAAGCAGACACGCCTTGAGAAGTTTTCGCCGTGAAGTCAGATGGAAACTTAGCTGCAGAACTGAAGAGTCACGGAAGATCTCTGTGTTCAAAAATTTCCGCAAAAGAACTTCTGTAATTTGTTGCCTCAGGAATGAGCTCAAGCGCGGCGAGGTATAATTCCTCAAGTAGCCCGGAAGCAAAACACGAGATGAGAAGGCCCTCAGCATTAGAGGTCGCTTAGGAAAATGAAAAAGTTTAGTTTCACGGTGGAGTGCCAAAATCCTGCTTTGTTTCTCGAAAGCCCTGTCGGAATTATCAGTCAGTAGCTTGCCGGCGATATGTATATTCGAGTCGATTATTATTTTTGGAGAAGGATCATATCCTCACACATCGAACCAAAAATTGTCTGTTTGACGTTTACAGAAACTCCAAAAGTCACCATTAAATTCACGATTGCATACGTCTCAAGAAAAGGCTTTTACCATAAAGCTGCTGACGTAACTGCTCTTCAGTACTCTCCATGGTAGCTACAGATTACCGACCGCGGTGGCCGAGCGGTTCTAAGCGCTTCAGTCCGGAACCGCGCGACTGTTACGGTCGCAGGTTCGAATCCTGCCTCGGGCATGGATGTGTGTGATGTCCTTAGGTTAGTTAGGTTTAAGTAGTTTTAAGTTCTAGGGGACTGGTGACCTCAGATGTTAAGTCCCATAGTGCTCAGAGCCATTTGAAGCTACAGATTTGGCACAGGTCACTAACTTCAGCCAAGATTTCTCTATAAATGTCTTAATTCAGTCACTGTCTATGCAGCTGAGGCCACAAGCTAACTAATTATCGTTACATGCTGATCAATTTCGTATCTGAAATATCATCTCTACTAGTCTTTCAAATGCTACCGTGTGTATTGTTCCTAATCCTAGCACTTGCCACACTAACTTGTCTCTACTTCATCTAATGGACTTCGGTCATCGGATTTTATTTTCCGAAACTCTTCACGCCACACTTCTCTAACTACTGAATTTCTAACACCTTTCTAGGCAGCCATATTCCAAATGCCTTCGATTTCTACTTATCTGATTGTCCGGACCAAATCCAAATATTGCTGTGCTAGGTGGGTCCATATTTGAGGACCTATTCCTCAGTTGTATTAGTGTTCATTTTCCAAAACCAGCTTTCTGACCTTAAGCTTTTGTGCTGACCATAACTTATCGCTTCTTCTTGTCTGCATATTCTATCTGCATCCTTCCATGTGTGTTCTGAGTAGCACAAAACGATTTTCCAAAAAGGCTATGTAGTTCACAAGTCTCAAATTTGGTATCTTTGCCCTTCCATTCCTACTCCTCAATTCCTTTCACTTTTCCCATTGTTTTAACGAATTAAAAACTGAACAACGTTCGCAATAAGCTTCTACCATACCATTCATACCTAACGAGAATGTATAGCGTTGGAAAACCAAAATATATGCCGTTTGAAAACGGACTCTCGTTCTTACAAGTGGTAGTAATTGCAAAAATTAGACAAAATTACAACGAAAATAAGTCCACAAAAAAATACTTGTTAGAATATATCCGATGTCACTGGTGTCGAGAACGGTCAACACATTGGTGCTAGCTATCTTCCTGTTGTCGTCCATTGATCATTCCTTTGTTTATTTTCATTATTTATTTATTTTCACTTCGGCATCTGACAACATTTCAGTTAGCTAAAAGGTAAGAGAAACAGACAAAAATTTAACAAACGACCTTATACACCTGCTTTTGATTCACAAGCATGTAAGATATTGCACAACAGGCTTTGTTAATTTATAGGAAAAGATTGAGGAACAATACAAAAATTTTGACGATTAAAACGATATTGCAGCACAAATATAAATATGCAAAGAGATGTTTTACATAGGTTTGACAGGTTACACAAAATGTTACAAGGTTAATGGACGTAATTGTTCTGGCACCGATAAATTAAGAAATATAACGAAAATAAAGAGAACAATGAGACACAAATGTCCATTGACAAGCTGAAATAACTATATAAATATAAAAATATAAATATAAGAATATAAATATAAATATAAAAAGAACTATATAAATATAACTAACCTAAGGACATTACGCACATCCCTGCCCGAGGCAGGATTCGAACCTGCGACCGTGGCATCAGCGCGGTTCCTCACTGAAGCGCCTAGAAGCGCTCGGTCACAGCGGCCGGCTTAAGTCACACAACGCATTTGGCTTAGTTCCAGGTGCATCGGGAAACTTCTGCGGTTAAATCTCACATGGCATCAGTGGGTATCAACAATATAGGTAGGTGAACATTGTGAAACAAAGCTCTACGTAGGATAACAGTCGCAAAAAGGCTCGTAATATTCTACGACGAAGAACTGAGACACGACCCAGTTCTCCTGTGACTTCTGCAATTCAGTCGGTGTGGCCATAATGTAGAATAGATAAACCGTAAGTTTCTTTTAAAGTCCCGGATTTTATTGTTTCTTTAGCAAGAATATCAATTCATTAATTATGAATGATGCTGAGGTGAGATTTAATCCACAGGAATTCTGTCGACTGACTCTGGATATCGCACTGGATACCCAACCAAATCATTGCTGCTGGTACTGGAAGTTCTCTTCTGATTCCTTAGAGATTTTAAAACTGGCATAGAACTGGATAGACTGAGGATTTTGGAAACCTGAAGAAGTCTTACATATTTTAAGGCTTCTAATATAGCTACAGCTTCTGCAGAAAAGTTTCTTTCCGCAGTTCATACACACGTGATATTTGGACTTGTGGACACTGAAAGCCATAGCCCACATTTTCGTCCCGTGACTATTTAGAGCTGTCGGTATGTACGTGCAAAAAGACCGATCGTTTCTGGGTTACTTCCGCACTACACAGCGTTAGATACCTGAATTTTCTGTTGGTGATGTACCGTTTAGATGTGTACCCACCTCATGGAAGAGCACAGAGTAATAGTGCTTATATGTATGGAGCGAACTTAGACTAAGAATTTTCGGTCGCCCTATGTTTTAAGGCTAATAAACAGGTAACGCCGAGGAGGGGGGTGGAGGAGGCGGCGGAATCACCGTAACGAGAATTTCGGTAGATTAAATCGTGAGGCTGGAAACGATAACCTATTAAGTAGAAATTTCTCCACTACCAGCTGCCGTATAACATGCGAGGGCATTTCATGGGCTCCAATTAAGAGGAATTTCGTAGGGGGCACATCCCACACCTAGTTTCCCAGGACGTCTTTTTTTCCAGTATGGAACACCACACTACTACGGTAGTAGTCAAAATCAAATTAAGGCTTTGGACAACGTCAAGGCGTTGGTTTGATGAGAGCTCCAGCAAACTCAGGAGAATTATCGGGTACTAACTAAGAGCCCACTGCTTCGATCGCGGAGACTGTATGGCCTGCAGAGATTCTTCTCTTTTTTTTAATCGAATTTTTATGTTATTCACTAACTGCAACACCTTCTAAGTTTTTCACGCCAATTAAGACCACGTAAGCGTGGTCTTTTCCGAATGTACTTCTGACCATAAAGCGATTCTTGGAGCTTTGTCAATCATGCCTTTTGCATTCTTGTGGAGATATTTCCATAGCAACTTTCATCCTCTAACAAATATTTCTTTATATGTAACAGAGAAATGAAACACCAATTTTCATAAGTTTACCATCAGAATTTTTTTGATGTAACGAAATATTTTCTTAAGAAACTTCATCCCCTACTACAATATGTAAGAGGTTGAATTTCCAGAAACACTGATTCACTTTTCTTTTTTCTTATAATTTCTGACTGTAAAGTCCAATACCAGTTGTCATAGGTGTAGCCTTAAAATCCTTCAGTAGTTCCTTAGTAATTATTTATTTTCCAAAATCTTTCACCTACTATTTTACCCCCTTAGCGGTTGAATTTCAAGAAATGCTGAAACACGTATTTCTCATTTTCTAATTGTCAAACCAAATACCAGTTTTCGTAGTTTTAGCTTCAAAACTACCTTAACAGCCACATACTTTCAAAAAGGTTTTCGTCCCCTATTTCACCTCCTCAGGAGTGGAATTTGTACAGTTCCCTCTTAAATGATGTCTGCAATATAAGATCCACGCAGTCTCCAAATACCAAGTTTGTGTTCTTGCTGGTTTACGCTGGGCGATGATGAGTTAATTAATCTATCTGACCCTGTTTCACCCCCTTAAGAGATGAATTTACAATAACAGTCACATGCGTATGTTTTATTGCTAACAGAGAAGCCAAACAAAAATTTTCATAGATTTAGCTTTTGAAGCATGCACAATGAAATATTTCCATAAAACTTTCATCCCATTTGGGTTGAATTTCCAAAAACAGTGAAAATGTATTTTTTATTTGTAAAGGAGAAGAAAAAAACCGTTGTTCATAGGTGTGGTTTTGAAAATACTTTAGTAGTTCTTTAATAATGATATATTTTCAAAAAAAGTTTTCACCCACTATTTCACCGTCATACGGTTAAATTTCCTAAAATGCTGAAACGTAAATTTTTAATTTCTCACCGAGAAACCAAATACAATTTTCGTAGGTCTAGCGTCAATACTGCCTTAATAGCAACATTTTTCACAAAAATAAACCCTTCATCCTTCTATCTCACCCCGTTAGGATTGGAATTTCGACAAATCCCCTCTTAAACGACGCCTCCACTATAAGATCCACACCGCCTCCTAATTTTAAGTTTCTATCCTTAGTGGTTTTGTCAGGGCGATGATGAGTCGGTCAATCAGTCAGGACATTGCGTTTTTTATAAAGAGGTTGTTTAATGCATTTTTAAACATGCTACTCATGTTATTGATGTCAAATTCCATGAAGGATGTTAATTAAAGAAGACGCCAAAGAATCGAGCCTGCGGTGCCGTTGGGTAACTCTCCTCTAGGTTCATTCTTACACTAACCTGTGGATAGGAGCACTTGGGAAATGCAACTAGATGTTATTTATCAAGCGAAGCTTCCCTACAGTGTTCTCGGAGCCAGTTTTCACACCGCACGTGGGTGTGGAGAGTGCGGTTCCACATTACGCAAGTGAATTGGAATGACATGTAAATAAACATCGTCTGCCTGGTGAAGTATTTAATTCGATGTAGGAATAGCTGTTTCCATATCCACGGTGTACAAAGCGCATTGCAAAGGATTGAGATTTGCCACTTTTGTGAGGCCAGTTAAGACAATGTCAGAGTCAATAATTTTCTATGGAACTTGATGAAAACCTTTCTTTCTAGTCTATAAATGATTTTTTCCAGGACTAATAGAGCTCTCAATTTATGGAGCAACGTAGTTATGTTTACACCAATATTCCTTTGATATCAAGGAACAGTGGTGTGGTCTTTCTGTTTTTCGAAAGGATTGTCGTGGTATCTATTTACAAAAGGGTGATATTATGAGTGATGTTCTTTTTTTCGTTCTGAACTCAAAGTGAAAACAAGGTAAGAGATTGTTACTCCCAACATTTCTGAGACCATCACCCCTTAGTTCAATCAGATATTAGCTAGTACCGCCTCTCTCCCTCCCCCCTGCTCACCACTATCAACCATCAGCATAAGAGTCTAACTAATCTTCCGTTGAACAGCTAAGTTTCTAAATGAAGAAATATAAATGATATTTGGTGTTTATAGCTGATTCATTTAACCATGAGCTAATGAGACAGTGAGATAATTGGTACTTCTTATTTCTAACACCACTTTTTATAAAATGAGGAAACAATTTCCAGGGCATCGCGATTGCCACTAGCAACGCAATCTCGGAAAAGAAAACTAATTATGCACATTGAGGGAAGGCATTTGTTAGAAAACATTCTCACTATACACTACTTTGCTCCCTAGCGACGCCTGCTTCAGCCACAACCTGCACCCACATTTAAAATCACCCAAATTAAAATATGTGCACTATACTTGGCGCATGAAAATCACTTGATCTCTGGACTCCTGACTTCTGAAACAGTTGAAGTTGGACAACTTCAGCCTGTAACCGCTTTGTGTATGAAGACGACACTAATAATAATAATAATAATAATAAAACAGTGTAGGCCCTACAGCAGTGGAGTAACGATTATATAGTTACTGTTGTGTTGCGCTCTCAATTAATTGGTTTATTGCTACGAAATCAATAAAGAATCAATTTCTGGCCTATTTGTGGAACTATCTACAACTCACAACATTTTAATGAGATATTTCAGCGTATTTGACGTATGAGTCTCCATTTTACTGTCGTAGATGCATAGTAAGAAGTATATACGTGGTGGATGGACTTTGTGAGGAAAATTTTCTTCATAAGTTGTGTCAAAAGCTGTAGCCTCTAACACATTGTGTCATACCTTAATGCTAGTATTTAAAAATGTATTTCTGGTAACTTATGTAATCAGTATTACAATCTCACGAATTAGCAGTAATAGAAATGGCATTTAAAGATTACTTAGTTGCGTGACCGAAACTCAAACACTCCTGTTTTTACCCCTCAGAAATTTTAATTTTACTGCTCAAGGGGTAATTACCCTCAAGTTGGAAACCGCTGCAGCCTTTCTTTAAATAGTCGTTCCAATGTTCTTCCAGTATAGATGAAGGCGAAATGCGTCAATACGAAATCGACCGACAACTGTCTTTGCCTCTTTTCAAGTCAGCGACAAATAAATGTGTTCTACAGTTTTCGATGATGTCTGCAGCGCCAGAGTTGATCGTATAAACGAGAAAAAAAGTAGTGTCGCATTGGATGGCGCGTTACGTATCACTGCATAGTAGATATTATCGATGCCTGGATAGCCGTCAGTGGCAGAGTCGACTGCCCTCTCGAGTTCTGCTAAGGTAAATGAAGACGTCAGGCCCTTATATACTTAGATGTAATATGGTGGACCTATGATCGGTCGATGACGTACTAAAGGAGTAGTGATTCGATCAAGGAATTCTCCTTATCAAGGTCCCTCCATCGCAGCAGAGTCATGAGGTCTCTTGTTCGTTAATTTGTTGATTATGTACAATAATTCTGTCATACTAGGTTCTTTATTTACTGAAGAGTCAACGTTTAACCAACTTTGCTTTTTCACCCTTAAGGACTTCTGCGCGTTTATTTTCTTACAGTTGAGGACATTATCGAGAGATCTTTGCTTGCCACAACCGCTTAACGCCTTTGTGCCTCTGCCTAAGAGAGGGTAAGGTCCACCAAATAGGAGGGGGATTCGTAACAACAATAACGTCTTCTTCTGAGGAATAGAAAAAGTACAGGAAGAGCCGTTATCAGATTCAAGCATCATCTTGTAGGCAGTATGTCGCGAAAATGAGCAGCTGGTGACATGGATTGACTTTTCTGTGCGCGCAATGGGACTAGGAAGCCTGTTCAGTGTTCCATGGAGTAGAGAGGACAAGTATGCGATTGCAGTTTACGTGAGTCATATTAGCTCAGTTGGGAAGTGGTCTGATCCTAGAGAGTCGGTTTTGAGGTACATTTGTCAAAAAAGCTGAAGTTACAAGAACAACGTGTGACGTCAAGAGCTGTTCTGGTTGGCTGTCTTGCTGAAACCACTACAAGCGACCCATTATTTACAATAATTAGGCTGATTTTCTTCTGTGGCGTCCAAGAAATCTGTTCCATTCACGTTCGCAGTGCGGAATCCTGAAACTTAGTGGTTAGCGTTAAAGTCTGCACAGCAGTAATTGTTTAAATAAGCCGTCCCAATTATAAACTGCTGTGGTTTGTGTACCTATAAGGCTTGTACACAAAGGAGATGGAGAGTTCAGTAGCTGGACTTTTTACCTAACCGCTATTGCCTGAATGTCCAGTGAAGGCACAGGTACTCACTGGAGAAGAGGCTCAGAAATTATTGAAAAAGTGACACTACCTTTGTCAAATGGTCCAAATGGCTCTGAGTACTATGGGACTTAACATCTGTGGTCATCAGTCCCCTAGAACTTAGAACTGCTTAAACCTAACTAACCTAAGGACATCACACAACACCTAGTCATCACGAGGCAGAGAAAATCCCTGACTCCCACGGGAATCGAACCCGGCAACCCGGGCGCGGGAAGCGAGAACGCTACCGCACGACCACGAGCTGCGGACACTACCTTTGTCGTCTTGTCGATCCAGTACTAGCTCATAACCTCAGAAGTACGAATAACGTTGCGTCTGAGTGACGTTTAATTCAATGGATCTGCAAAATAACTTTCTTTGGGAAACTCCTCTATTAAATAGAACAGAACGAGCATTCCACTGCAGACCAGAAATAGTCACTGTATTAATAAGAAAGCTAAGAAATTGGGATGAGAAGTTCCGCCTTATGCAAGACACCTTTTTTCTTTTGTTTCACCCATACATGTTTCAGCACTTTTGTGCTATGATGAGTGGGTTCTATTTTTATTTTTACCTTACATGATGTTGTCCACTTATTTTGGTAGCTGTTCTGCTACACAATATACAACTTGTCATAGTATTGAAGTTGTGGTACGTTTTCCTGTGTTGTTGGCGAAGTAAATAGGCTTACTTCTTTGCCTGTGTCCGCGTGGCAGTGCAGTTTTCCGATTACTCAAGCGAGCGATTACTTTTGAGTAATCGGAAAACTGCACTGCCACGCGGACACAGTTAAAGAAGTAAGCCTATTTACTTCGCCATCGCCGGCCGGTGTGGCCGTGCGGTTAAAAGCGCTTCAGTCTGGAACCGCGTGACCGCTACGGTCGAAGGTTCGAATCCTGCCTCGGGCATGGATGTGTGTGATGCCCTTAGGTTAGTTAGGTTTAAGTAGTTCTAAGTTCTAGGGGACTGATGACCACAGCAGTTAAGTCCCATAGTGCTCAGAGCCATTTTACTTCGCCAACAACACAGGAAAACGTACCACAACTTCAAAACTATGACAAGTTGTATATTGTGTAGCAGAACAGCTACCAAAATAAGTGGACAACAACATCATGTAAGGTAAAAATAAAAATAGAACCCACTGACGATAGCACAAAAGTGCTGAAACATGTATGGGTGAAACAAAAGAAAAAAGGTGTCTTGCATAAGGCGGAACTTCTCATCCCAGTCACTGTATTCTTTTAAAAAAGCTACCCCCATCTGTTTCGCTGTTTGAAAACTTCGAATGACTAGTCCAGAGACTTGTGAATGATTCTAATATCCAATGCCACGATTCACTACGTTTCCTAGTATATGCATGATATCTGACGGGTTGAATGGTGCTGCTACTTTCGTCTCTTCTGTAATTCCTATAGCGGTATTTAGAAGTTTCTCGATAACTGGAGTCCTGATTTGATTGATTGCTGTTACACAAGGCATCAACTCCTTGTTGTATACTACACACAGGCTGTGGACATGATGATGTCGCCAATAATTATGGATTGCCTGTTCTAAGAGATAAGCTGGGTGTCTGGCCATTGGCACACGATCTGGAGCCGTGAAGACTGGAGGAAACAGGCTGAGTTGGGTCTTGGCAGACATTTCTGCACGGTATGAACATAGCATTGTCTCGTCTACGTCCGATTACAGTATATCTTTCGCCGTGCTACACTCATTTCTTGATGTTTAGCTATAGCATGGCCGTTCTGATCTTCCCTTTGATTGGTGATAAGAACACGTACACGTCTAAGAGGTGGAGTCTACGGCGAAGTTCCGCTACCAGTGAGGGCGCCGACACCACGCTAGGTAATGAGCGGTCTAATGAAGGCCTGGTGAACACGCTTCCTCCTGAGTGCAGCAACACGTTGGAGTTGGGGCATTTTCTGTCCGTTGACTAGTGCTTTCCTTCACAAAAAGGTCAACTCGGTTCGTTACGTAAATTGCATTAAATGTACACATGCTGGCCTGAACACCTAAAGCGTTTGGGCTAGCCAATACATTGTGAACACCTACGATTAAGTTGCAAACAGTTAGGGTGCTTAATCTAAGAGTGAGCGTATGATCCACTCGGCATCAGAATCCATATAAAAAAGATACTTTTCGGTGAGTCTGTTAGTGAGATATCCAAATTGCAAATGAATCCTTGCACAGGAGTTATGAAATGCGGGATATAAGCCTCCAAGTGATTTTCAGCTAAAAATTGTAAATCCCTGAATTACTTGCAGCAGTCTCTGAACGTATTACTTCCCTAGTTTTATTTCATGTTGCTTTACTTACAGTGATTATTTCTTCACGAGAACACCTTCACATTAGAGGTGCTTTCCAAGGGTAGTAGGATGAAGTCTATTAATGTTATAATTAAAACTTTCTACAAAAGGAGTGTAATGTCTGTTGCCTGGCTTTGAATATTTATTCGCTTTAGTTAGATTCTCATTGCGCCTTGGAACATTTACCTCAAAAGTTATGGGGAGGGGGGGGGGGGCGGGGGTGCGGAGAACTAACTTGAACGGCGTCAGTAATATTGTTGACATGATGACTCGATACTTATAGTCTTTAATTTTAGCTACGGGATGTAATGAACACTTTGAAGATTTTGGTATCTTGTTTCTCCTGCAACGCGGCGTCTTGTGGATTTTTGTCCCAGTGTCATGTCTGTTGTTGAGGCATATGAACACGGGGCAGTTGACCGCATCTATTTGAAAGTTGGTTACAAAATAAAGTTGATTGCAGAATACTCGTAATGTGCACAAAACTCGTGCAAATTACTCGTTTTCAGTGAAGTACATTCTAGGTAATAAATTATACACACGAATATTCCAATGAAATCAGTCTGTCTGTAAGTGAAAACCGTATAAAAATTCCTACAGCATGACCTGAAATTAGCCTTCAATGACAGAGAGAACAAAGCGGCGAGGGACTTTAATTGACAATAAGTACAGATATATCTGTTGTATACGTATATCGTTAACATGATTGAGGGATTAACGAACACAACTTGTGTATCGTTTTGCATTTAATTGTATAACAAATTATGCTCCACCCACCCTCGATGTTGCTTTGGGAGTAACATCTCTAACAACATGACTTTTACGGAAAGTATTCTAGCTAGAATCCGACAGTAAAAGACATTTGAGTGCCAAACGGTAAGGAATGTTCATACATCCACACAGAGAAACAACTTGTGCTCGACCAAATACTAAACTCAAAACCATACCATTTGCGGACAGTACTATACTGGTGAGCAAAATGTAAAGACCAAAGTAGCTTCGGCATGATGTGTCACTGCCAAGTAATACAGCTCGATGAATACTGGACCATACATAGAAGTACTGCTACAGTATTGTACAGAAGGTAACTGAAAGGAATACACAATGAAACGAACCGAAATGATACTGTTATTCAGAGACAATAATTACACTGAAATCACCAAGACTTCTTGAGGCCGCCTGAGCATTACAAAAGACGAAAAACCGTTCGTAATAGGGTGTGTGATCGCCACGGACTTTACTGCAAGGTCTACACTGTGCTTCCGTACTGGCCACAAAGTTCGTAAGGAGTTCTTATGGTAGGCAGGGCGTTCCATTTCTCCAAAAGCGCGGTTGATAACAGATGCGTGGCCGTTGGTGAATGCGAAACGTGCTGCAGTACGTTTCCCCAACGCATCCCACACGTGCTCGGTGGGATTTAAGTCGAGAGGAAGGTCAGGCATGTCCATTCGCCGGCTGTCACCTCCTTTCACGATCTCCTCTACCTGCGCTGTTCGATGCGGTAGCGCGCTTTCATTAATGAAAGTGAAGTCAGGCCCGTGTGTACCCCCGAAAAGACGCATATGAGGAGGGAGTACAGTATCACAGTAACGATGAGAGGTGAGTGTAGCGTGTTCAAACGTCTGTCGGTACGCCATTGCAAGATTACGCGTCCCATGCCGTAACACCTGGACCACCACAACCCTCTTATTCTAGAATTTTGCTGGGCGCATACGTGTTCCAATCTGTCGTCATATAAGGCTGCGTCCAGAATCACTACTCTGACTTAAGCCCTTCTTAGTCGAAAAAAGAACACGACCCACTCCTTGATGGTCCAGCCCCTGTGATCTTGCCAACGGAACACAACGTACTGGTCGGTGGACAAAGTGATCAAACCCCATGCTGCCGTCCTACGTCTTTTGCAGTACTTTTGAACGTGATTACAACTGCTCTCACATTTTGATGCAGATCCGTTGTTACCTGTTACACCACGAGGCGGTCATCTGCTACTGTAGTTGACCACTTCCTGTCCATCAGGCAGCACTGTTTGTGGGTTGGAAGGCTCCCAGAGCACATGCAACTGTGCTGTGAGGAGTACCAAACTCCTGGGCTAGAGTCGTAACAGCCGGCCGCCAAGGCCGAGTGGTTCTAGGCGCTTCAGTTCGGAACCGCGCGACTGCTACCGTCTCCCAGGTTCGAATCCCGCCTCGGGCATGGCTGTGTGAGATGTCCTTAGGTTAGTTAGGTTTAAGTAGTTCTGAGTTCTAGGGGACTGATGACCTCAGATGTTAAGTCCATAGTGCTCAGAGCCATTTGAACCATTTGAACCAACAGTCGTCACAGTTCGTCCACCTTCCAGTTTTCCGATTCTCCTTCCCCGTTTGAAGTCAACTAGATGTTGTCTCCAAGCCATGGTGTAGTGAAGAAAACACCACGACACTACACCGAAACCACCCAGCCCCCCCTTTCACACACACAAACAGACTTTTCCAGTTCCTTCAGCAGCCTCATGTTAGGCAGCCAGCCGCATTTGGCGCTATAGTGTCGTTGAGTTGACGCCATGTGATTTCCAACTTCTTATGGACGACTGGGAGAGCTCCGGTAACATGTTCTCGCACTTTCATTCATTTCCACCTAGTATTAAATCTTTTTGTACTTTCAGCATTGCAGTACAGTCAGCAATCGTAATAATCTAATATATAAGAAACTATCAGCGTCGATTGCGGTAATGAAACCAACCTTTACCTAGGTTTCAGCCCCAATAATTAAACCTTCTTCAGAAGATACACCTGAATCTATAATTTGCCCATGCTCTCTTAGACAAATTATGGATTCAGGTATATATTCTGAAGAAGGCTCAATTATTTGGGCTGAAACCTAGGTAAAGGTTTCTTGATGCAATAATTTACCAACAGCCGTATGTATTGTAGAAATTTATTTTATGAACTTCTTATGTGCTACCAGTTTCGGCATTACATTGATGCCATCTTCAGGAGCCACACGTCATAGTTGTAAAATCGCTATACGTGGAAGGAGCCAAATAACTGGATCCGTGAATCAAATCGTTAAGCAACAGCTCTTGGTGGCCAGCCGACACAGACTGGGGCAGCTCCCTCTGTGTATAGCGATTTTACGACTATGACGTGTGGGGCCTAAAGATGGCATTAATGTAATGCCGAAGCTGTTAGCACATAAAAAGTCCATAAAATAAATTTCTACAATACATACGGCTGTTGGTAAATTTTTGCATCAAGAAATACCTGCCAGCCGTTGTCTCATGGGCCATAATGGATCAACGAAGATTAGGTAAAGGTTGGTTTCATTACCGCAATCGAGGCTGATAGTTTCTTATATATCAGTATTAAATATATTTTTTTATCTAGCTGCAACTTTTTCAGAGCAGTGTATTTCAATATTGTGAAACGAAGTATCTGTCATATAATGATTTTCAGTTTTACAGGGTATTCTTATTAACATTTAGAAAGCCCCAAAGCGACGTAGATAACGCTGACACATGTAATTTAATATAAGACACATGAGGTCGCAAATGTCGGGAAGTGCCCCAAATGTTGAACGTGCGAAATCGGCAGATGACGTATGTCGCACCACTCGCAGCGGTTGAGCTTGTGCATCTCACTCTTACCGGTAAGGGGCAGTGCTACACATCGCTGGGCTACCGTTTTCGTGAATGTAAACCGATTCATCGTAGTCTTATACTACCACTACCGCGAGAACTACCGTATCACATTTTACAAAGCAAGAACGGAAACAGAGCAGTCTACCGATGAGTGTAGGATCGAGAAGCCAAACAGCTGCATTTGCGGCGAGGTACATCGTTTAGTGACGCCACATGATCAACGTTTGTCACCAATTTGGGATTATTTCGATTTGTGGCCCCATATGTCTTACATGAAACTACATCGCTTCGGAAGTTTTTAAATGTTAACAAGAATCGCCCTGCATATTTCAGTCTGAGGTCACACAAGGGGTGGAATTACCACTTTCGACGTATTAAAAGGTTTTATCCGGTGAAATCAATACGTCACATAGTATTTCCTCAATACACTGTCAGCGGGAGAGGTCTGGAGAGGTGCTCTCTGGGCTTTTGAGTTGACGAGTTACTATGTAAAATATACTTATTTTACCTGATAATACTCCCTAATAATAGTCATATGATTTTCCTGATAACAATTATGTAAGGAGCTGGTACTTGGGTGACCTCAGGCTGAAAAAAAAAAATAGTGCTAGTAGACTCGAACCCTGAGGGATCCGCAGAAAGTTAATTCTGTGTATAGATAATACAGAAAGTAAAACTGTGTAGTCTAACCGGCTGGTGCAAGCCTTTAAACTGGACGCCATTCCGACGACTTACGTGTCCTTAACCTACCGTAGTTACCCAACGTGAGAAAGGGAACCCGCAACTTAACATGAAATACGAACCACATGTTCCTTCTGGCGACTCCATGCATCGTTCAGAGGTTAATAACCGGGTTAATACGAAGACTGAAAAAACCGTGGTCCGACAGAGATTCAATTTCGCGACCTCTCCGTTTCGACGCACGCACTTTAGCGATGAATGACAAGACCCGAAATGTATGCAGGGTGGTCCATTGATAGTGACCGCGCCCAATATCTCACGAAATAAGCATCAAACGAAAAAACTACAAAGAACGAAACTCGTCTAACTTGAAGGGGGAAACCAGATGGCGCTACGGTTGGCCCTCTAGATGGCGCTGCCATAGGTCAAACGGATATCAACTGCGTTTTTTTTAAATAGGAACCCCCATTTTTATTACATATTCGTGTAGTACGTAAAGAAGTATGAATGTATTAGCTTTTTTAGCTTTGTGATGGATAGCGCTGCAACAGTCACAAACGTATAAGTACGTGATATCACGTAATATTCCGCCAGTACGGACGGTATTTGCTTCGTAATACATTACCGTGTTAAAATGGACCGTTTACCAATTGCGGAAAAGGTCGATAACGTGTTGATGTATGGCTATTGTGATCAAAATGCCCAACGGACGTGTGCTATGTATGCTGCTCGGTATCCTGGACCACATCATCCAAGAGTCCGGACCGTTCGCCGGATAGTTACGTTATTTAAGGAAACGGGAAGTGTTCAGCCACATGTGAAACATCAGCCACGACCTGCAACAAATGATGATGCCGAAGTAGATGTTTTAGCTGCTGTCGCGGTTAATCCGCACATCAGTAGCAGACAAACTGCGCGAGAATAGGGAATCTCAAAAACGTCCGTACCATATTTCTATGCACCAGGAATTGCATGGTGACGACTTTGAACGTCGTGTATAGTTCTTCCACTGGGCACAAGAGAAATTACGGGACGATGACAGATTTTTTGCACGCGTTCTATTTAGTGACGGAGCGTCATTGACCAACAGCGGTAACGTAAACCGGCATAATACGCACTATTGGGCAACGGAAAATCCACGATGGCTGCAACAAGTGGAACATCAGCGACCTTGGCGGGTTAATGTATTGTGCGCTATTATGAGAGGAAGGATAACTGGCCCCCATTTTATCGATGGCAATCTAAATGGTGCAACGTATGCTGTTTTCCTAGGTAATGTTCTACCGATGTTACTACAAGATGTTTCACACCATGACAGAATGGCGATATACTTCCAACATGATGGATGTCCGGCACACAGCTCGCGTGCGGTTGAAGCGGTATTGAATTGCATATTTCATGATAGGAGGATTGGTCGTCGAAGCACCATACCATGGTCGACACGTTCGCCGGATCTGACGTCTGCGGATTTCTTTCTGTGGGGAAAGTTGAAAGATATTTGTTATCGTGATCCACCGACAACGCCTGACAACATGCGTCAGCGCAATGTCAATGCATGTGCGAACATTCCGGAAGGCGAACTACTCGCTGTTGAGAGGAATGTCATTACACGTATTGCCAAATGCATTGAGGTTGACGGACATCATTTTGACCATTTATTCCATTAATGTGGTATTTACAGGTAATCACGCTGCAACAGCATGCGTTCTCAGAAATGATAAGTTCACAAAGGTACATGTATCACACTGGAACAACGGAACTAAAAGGTTCAAACGTACCTACATTCTGTGTTTTAATTTAAAATACCTACCTGTTACCAACTCTTCGTCGAAAATTATGAGCCATATGTTTCTGACTGTTACAGCGCCATCTATCACAAAGCGAAAAAAGTGGTCTACTAAAACATTCATACTTCTTTACGTACTACACGAATATGTAATAAAAAATGGGGGTTCCTATTTTAAAAAACGCTGTTGATATCCGTTTGACCTATGGCAGCGCCATCTAGCGGGCCAACGGTAGCGCCAATTGGTTTCCCCCTTCAAGCTAGACAAGTTTGGTTCTTTGTAGTTTTTTCGTTTGACGCTTATTTCGTGGAATATTTGGCCCGGTCACGATCAATGGACCACCTCGTACTTGTATACGATATTGCGGCGGCTGTATTATTCTGATTAGGATATATGCATGTCCAAAGGAGCTCTACATCGTAATCAGAATAACACAGGCACTCCAATATCGTATTTATCTGCCGATACCGGGCGAGGAACTTTGAAGTACGTCTGACCTGTATGGGTATGTACAAAATGGAATAATGGATGTACGGGTACAGGTCATAGACGCATAGCCAAATGGCAAATGGTGCCGGCACTGCGGCACTGTGGCTCAGCGTGTTCCGTCAGAGAGCTGGCTGCTCTCTGTAAAAAAAAAAAAAAAAAAAAAAAAAAAAAAAAAAAAAAAAAAAAAAAAAACTTTGTGAAGGAATCAACAACGACCTTTAACGGGCACTACGATCAAACACAACGAACAAAATGAAAAAAAAGAAAAAACAATATAAGGCGACTGCTCGCGATAAGCGGGAAATCCGTATCCGAGTCCCTGTCCGGCACAACTTTTCGTTGTCGTCGTTCGATTCTACAGCTGATGGTTGTCCTTATTCGCAACTGCGAGTACATTTTATGTATGGAGGTAGCTCATTTTGAAGAGTGAGTTTGCGAGTATCAAAGTACGTGGCATATGTGGCCATATCTTTTCACTACATTGGCTTTGAACCATACAGTCCTTACATTACGAGGTGCATTCAAGTTCTAAGGCCTCCGATTTTTTTTTTTCTAATTAACTACTCACCCGAAGTCGATGAAACTGGCGTTACTTCTCGACGTAATCGCCCTGCAGACGTACACACTTTTCACAATGCTGACGCCATGATTCCATGGCAGCGGCGAAGGCTTCTTTAGGAGTCTGTTTTGACCACTGGAAAATCGCTGAGGCAATAGCAGTACGGCTGGTGAATGTGCGGCCTCGGAGAGTGTCTTTCATCGTTGGAAAAAGCCAAAAGTCACTAGGAGCCAGGTCAGGTGAGTAAGGAGCATGAGGAATCACTTCAAAGTTGTTATCACGAAGAAACTGTTGCGTAACGTTAGCTCGATGTGCGGGTGCGTTGTCTTGGTGAAACAGCACACGCGCAGCCCTTCCCGGACGTTTTTGTTGTAGTGCAGGAAGGAATTTGTTCTTCAAAACATTTTCGTAGGATCCACCTGTTACCGTAGTGCCCTTTGGAACGCAATGGGTAAGGATTACGCCCTCGCTGTCCCAGAACATGGACACCATAATTTTTTCAGTACTGGCGGTTACCCGAAATTTTTTTGGTGGTGGTGAATCTGTGTGCTTCCATTGAGCTGACTGGCGCTTTGTTCCTGGATTGAAAAATGGCATCCACGTCTCATCCATTGTCGCAACCGACGAAAAGAAAGCCCCATTCCTGCTGTCGTTGCGTGTCAACATTGCTTGGCAACATGCCATACGGGCAACCATGTGGTCGTCCGTCAGCATTCATGGCACCCACCTGGATGACACTTTTCGCATTTTCAGGTCGTCATGCGGGATTGTGTCCACAGAACCCACAGAAATGTCAACTCTGGAGGCGATCTATTCAACAGTCATTCGGCGATCCCCCAAAACAATTCTCTCCACTTTCTCGATCATGTTGTCAGACCGGCTTGTGCGAGCCCAAGGTTGTTTCGGTTTGTTGTCACATGATGCTCTGCCTTCATTAAACTGTCGCACCCACAAACGCACTTTCGACACATCCATAACTTCATCACAACATGTCTCCTTCAACTGTGGGTGAATTTCAATTGGTTTCACACCACGCAAATTCAGAAAACGAATGATTGCACGCTGTTCAAGTAAGGAAAACGTCGCCATTTTAAGTATTTAAAACAGTTCTCATTCTCGTCGCTGGCGGTAAAATTCCGTCTGCCATACGGTGCTGCCATCTCTGGGACGTATTGACAATGAATGCGGCCTCATTTTAAAACAATGCGCACGTTTCTACACTCCTGGAAATTGAAATAAGAACACCGTGAATTCATTGTCCCAGGAAGGGGAAACTTTATTGACACATTCCTGGGGTCAGATACATCACATGATCACACTGACAGAACCACAGGCACATAGACACAGGCAACAGAGCATGCACAATGTCGGCACTAGTACAGTGTATATCCACCTTTCGCAGCAATGCAGGCTGCTATTCTCCCATGGAGACGATCGTAGAGATGCTGGATGTAGTCCTGTGGAACGGCTTGCCATGCCATTTCCACCTGGCGCCTCAGTTGGACCAGCGTTCGTGCTGGACGTGCAGACCGCGTGAGACGACGCTTCATCCAGTCCCAAACATGCTCAATGGGGGACAGATCCGGAGATCTTGCTGGCCAGGGTAGTTGACTTACACCTTCTAGAGCACGTTGGGTGGCACGGGATACATGCGGACGTGCATTGTCCTGTTGGAACAGCAAGTTCCCTTGCCGGTCTAGGAATGGTAGAAAGATGGGTTCGATGACGGTTTGGATGTACCGTGCACTATTTAGTGTCCCCTCGACGATCACCAGTGGTGTACGGCCAGTGTAGGAGATCGCTCCCCACACCATGATGCCGGGTGTTGGCCCTGTGTGCCTCGGTCGTATGCAGTCCTGATTGTGGCGCTCACCTGCACGGCGCCAAACACGCATACGACCATCATTGGCACCAAGGCAGAAGCGACTCTCATTGCTGAAGACGACACGTCTCCATTCGTCCCTCCATTCACGCCTATCGCGACACCACTGGAGGCGGGCTGCACGATGTTGGGGCGTGAGCGGAAGACGGCCTAACGGTGTGCGGGACCGTAGCCCAGCTTCATGGAGACGGTTGCGAATGGTCCTCGCCGATAGACCAGGAGCAACAGTGTCCCTAATTTGCTGGGAAGTGGCGGTGCGGTCCCCTACGGCACTGCGTAGGATTCTACGGTCTTGGCGTGCATCCGTGCGTCGCTGCGGTCCGGTCCCAGGTCGACGGGCACGTGCACCTTCCGCCGACCACTGGCGACAACATCGATGTACTGTGGAGACCTCACGCCCCACGTGTTGAGCAATTCGGCGGTACGTCCACCCGGCCTCCCGCATGCCCACTATACGCCCTCGCTCAAAGTCCGTCAACTGCACATACGGTTCACGTCCACGCTGTCGCGGCATGCTACCAGTGTTAAAGACTGCGATGGAGCTCCGTATGCCACGGCAAACTGGCTGACACTGACGGCGGCGGTGCACAAATGCTGCGCAGCTAGCGCCATTCGACGGCCAACACCGCGGTTCCTGGTGTGTCCGCTGTGCCGTGCGTGTGATCATTGCTTGTACAGCCCTCTCGCTGTGTCCGGAGCAAGTATGGTGGGTCTGACACACCGGTGTCAATGTGTTCTTTTTTCCATTTCCAGGAGTGTATCTCTTTCCAGTCCAGAGAAAAAAAAATAGGAGGCCTTAGAACTTGACTGCACCTCGTACTACGGGTTCATAGACCTTAGAATTTGAACTTGATACCTCTACCCATTCCTGAGAAAAAAGTGTCTGAGCACACAGACAGACTAAAACTCACTAAACTCCGTCAAACCCGGTCGTGGTAAACCCTAACTGCACGGACCGACCGCCGCGTCACCCTCAGCTTAAAGGCGTCGTGGATGCGAATGCGGAGCGGCGTGTGGTCAGCACAGTGCTCTCTTGGCCGTTGTCAGTTTTCGTGACCGGAGACGCTACTCCTCAGTCAGTAGCCCCTCAATTTGCCTCAAAATGGCTGAGTGCACCCTTTGACCAAAAGCGCTCGTCACGCAGGACGGTCAACCATCCAAGTGTTAGCCAAGCCCGGCAGCGCTTAACTTCGCTGATCTGACGGGCACCCGTGTTACAACTGCGGCGCGGCACAGACGAACGGCAAAGTGATGCTATGGAGTTCCTGTTTTCACCAGTTGACCAGGTGTAGAAATGAAGTAATATTTTTTAAATTTCTTACTGAGAGGAACACAACCGTTTTTTAAATATTTTTATGACCTTTGCACGCAAATCCTCGAACTCGTTAACGTGGTCGACGACGACCGCAGCTGCCTGCGGAATCGCGCACTGCGCCTCGTGTGAAGCGAACACACACGGACATCGAGATGGCAAACCGTGAGGAAGCCGTCAGGAGGGGACGCCGGGCGCCGCGACGCCAAGACGCCCAAGCCCGGCCCGCGGCGCTCGGCTCGCCGGTGTGCACATCGTTAAAGCGGCTGCGTCTGCGCAAACAGCTGATTTGATAACCCACCACACCACACCACAGCACACCACCCTCCACGGCCGCCGCTCCGTTTACATACGGCCCGGGGCTCGCAACAACAAACAAATGCCGTGCTTCCCCCCTTTCCTGTACAACGCCATCCTCCACTCGTCCCTCGCTGGTTCCTCGCGAGTTTGTTTCACTTTTATATTTTTCTTGTCCGCCGCGGTAACGCCGTACAGCCGGTCAAAGTTTGTTCTCCAGCAGCTGAGAGGCCACAGACATGCGAGAATATGTACCAGACTTTTTTTTCTTCTCCTTTATTTTTGCTCAGAGGTGGAAAACTTTACAAGGAGCGTAGCACAGTGTTGCTGACGATGTAGGTGAACAAAAAAAGGTCGAGCGGCTCTGGCAAAGTCTTCCGCTTGTTAAGAAATCCGTTTCTTTCGTGTTCACATCGACACTACCCAGAACATTAATTCGCTGAACAAATGTCACGGTCGGAATCTCGATGAGCTTTCCATGGATGTTTACAAAAAGAGTGTTTTTCTCTAATCTGGTTCACCACGCTTGTAACAAGAAACTAAATCATGCAACAGTCTTATATTCTGCAAATTTTTAATGTCATCAGAAAAGAAAAGAGCTCGTAAATTACGCTAGAACTACGTGTCTCTAGCGCAAATTACCGTGACACGATACTCAGGTAGACGAGAAAAACCACCGCCTTTCTCGATAGTTTATGCCCGTGTCGTTGACGGCCCGAGGTGTGGTAAGAAAAGTACAGGGTCCGGAATAAAGACTTCCCGTACTGCATAAGGTAGTATGAAACGAAGTAAGATGCAGGGAAAATAACTTTATTTGTGAGCAAAAAACACTGTTTTATTCTAAACTAGTTGCTATTAAAAATTATGTCCGGTAAATGATGCTCTCAATTTGTTACTGCATCTCCGAAGCCCTTCTTCGAAGTTGTCCATACATTTTTGTGTCATTTCTGGTGGAATGACAACCACTTCCGGAAGTTTGCCTCCTTACGTGTTACAGTTTTGCGCGTCGGTGTTTGTGCACTTGAGCCTTTAACTCACCCCAAACAAAAAAATCACACTGCGATATTGCAAAAGCTAGTTTCAAACAAAGATTCAGAGAAAATAATTTTATTTATAAGCAACAAATACTATACCATTGTAAACTAGAAGGTTTTAAACGTTTTGTCCGGTAAGTGGCGTCCGCCATTTTATTGACACATTTACGAAGCCTTTCCCCGAATTTGTCCACAGTCGTTGTGTCATATCTGGTGGAGTGACAGCCGATATCAGAGCGTGTGCCTTCTAACGTACTTACAGGATTGCGCGTCGATGTTTCTACGCTTGAGCATTTCAGTCTCCCCAAAGAAAAAAAACATCACACCGCACACCGTGATAAATCTCGTGACTCCGGGAGGTCAGACGATGTTTCCTCTCTCAAAGTTATAGAGAACTCAGAGAGTTGTGTTGCTCCACATTGTCGCAACCAGATTTCTTCCTCTCCATGGCCCCAGCAAACAGGTTTAACTTACACTATGTGATCAAAAGTATCCGGACACCTGGCTAAAAATGACTTACAAGTTCGTGAGGCCTTCCATCGGTAATGCTGGAATTCAGTATGGTGTTGGCCGACCCTTAGCCTTAATGACACCTTCCACTCTCACAGGCATACGTTCAATCAGGTACTGGAAGGTTTCTTGGGGAATGGCAGCCCATTCTTCACGGAGTGCTGCACTTAGGAGAGGTATAGATGTCGGTCGGTGAGGCCTGGCACGATGTAGGCGTTCCGAAACATCCCAAAAGCGTTCTATAGGATTCAGGTCAGGACCCAGTGCAGGCCACTCCATTACTGGGATGTTATTGTCGTGTAGACACTCCGCCAAAGGCCGTGCATTATGAACAGGCCCTCGATCGTGTTGAAAGATGCCGTCGCCATCCCCGAATTGCTCTTCAACAGTTGAAGCAAGAAGCTTAAAATATCATTGTAGGCCTGTGCTGTGATAGTGCCTCGCAAAACAACATGGAGTGCAAGCCCCCTCCATTAAAAACACCATTACACCATAATACCACCGCCTCCGAATTTTACTGTTGGAACTACGCACGGCCGGCCGGGTTGGCCAGGTGGTTCTGGGCGCTATAGTCTGGAACCGCGCGACCGCTACGGTCGCAGGTTCGAATCCTGCCTCGGGCATGGATGTGTGTGATGCCCTTAGGTTAGTTAGGTTTAAGTAGTTCTAAGTTCTAGGGGACTGATGACCTCAGAAGTCAAGTCCCATAGTGCTCAGTGCCATTTGAACCATTTTTAACTACGCACGCTGGGAGATGATGTACACCAAGCATTCGCCATACCCACACCCTGTCATCTGATCGCTACATTGCTCACCGTGATATATCACTCAACACAACGTTTTCCACTGTTCAGTCTCCAATGTTTACGCTCCTTACACCAAGCGAGGCGCCGTTTGGCATGTACCAGCGTAATGTGTGTCTTATGAGCAGCCGCTCGACCATGAAGTCCAAGTTTTCTCACCTCCCGCCTAACTGTCGTAGCACTTGCAATGGATCCTGATGCAATCCGGAATTCCTGCGTGATGGTCTGGATAGACATCTGCGTATTACGCGTTACGACCGTCTTCAACTTCAAATGGTTCAAGTGGCTCTTAGCACTACGGGACTTAACATCTGTGGTCATTAGTCCCCTAGAACTTAGAACTACTTAAACCTAACTAACCTAAGGATATCACACATATCCATGCCCGAGGCAGGATTCGAACCTGCGACCGTAGCGGTCACGCTGTTCCAGATTGAAGCGCCTAGAACCGCACGGCCACACCGGCTGTCCGTCTTCAACTGTCGGCCGTCTCTGTCAGTCAACAGACGAAGTCGGCCTGTACGCTTTTGTGCTGTACGTGTCCCTTCACGTTTCCACTTCACTATCACATCTGAAACAGTGGACCTAATTATGTTTAGGAATGTGGAAATCTCGCGTACAGACATATGACACAAGTGACACCCAGTCATCTGACCATGTTCGAAGTCCGTGAGTTCCGCGTAGCGCCCCGTTCTGCTCTCTCTCGATGTCTAGTGACTACTGAGGTCGATGACATGGAGTATCTGGCAGTGCACAATGCACCTAATATGAAAAACGTATGTTTTTGGGGGTGCCCGGGTACTTTTGATCACATATTGTAAATAAATAATTAAGACACATGACGGATAGCCTGTACATGTTAATATACCAAAGATGTTTCTCAATGAAACCTGTTGTTTCGCGTCGTAAAGTATGGAATCCACTGCAACTCCCAGAAATATAATGAAGCAATATATTCTGATGGTTGAGAACTAAAAATTCGTTTCAGTTGAAAGTAAAAGAGATTTTGGACAGTGATTCAGTGAAATGGAGGGCTTACGTAGCAAAAAATATCTGTTAGGGATAAACAATGCAAGCCGGCCGCGGTGGCCGTGCGGTTCTAGGCGCTGCAGTCCGGAACCGCGGGACTGCTACGGTCGCAGGTTCGAATCCTGCCTCGGGCATGGATGTGTGTGATGTCCTTAGGTTAGTTAGGTTTAACTACTTCTAAGTTCTAGGGGACTGATGACCTAAGATGTTAAGTACCATAGTGCTCAGAGCCATTGGAACCATTTTTTTTAAACAATGCAAAAACATGACTACCGAAGAACGGCAGAGAAAGGAGTTACGAATGTGGTAATTCACATATCCTAGGAGATCAGGAATTCTAAAGCCATTACATTTGCGCATGTTGAGTGATTTTTTTTTTCTTTTTTCAAGTAACTACACACTTTCGTTGATGCGAATAACACTAGCTAAAAACGTTTCTTTTCTGTACATAATCACGTTTGTTTTACGATAACAGTCGTTACTAGTTTCTGTCTTACATTCACCATCTTCAAATTCTATAACATCTACTCGTATCCAGGGTGGTCAGAGTCTTAAAAGCTTTTAAGGGTTTTGAGGGTACGTTGTATTGAGAAAAAATTCTATACGTTTCGGCGTTTCCGAGTTAATTAGCATTGAACTTAGCCAATCTGGGGGTCGCGCTCGCAGATTCAAGCAGCCAGCCATATATAATCAGTATTAGTTGTTTTCGTAGCGTAGACGATGACGCACGAGACTGCTCAACCCGTTGCTCGGGTTCTAGCCTTGCTTCTGTCCCACGTCCAGTTTCGTACCGCTCTCATATTCGGTTTTAGGAAACCAAAGCAAGCAAATGTTTGGCGCCACAGTCTTTAGCAGATCGCTAGAATTTTCGCGCGCAATTTCATGATTGATTAACCCTCCATTTCTAGCGCGGGATGACTCTCGTCATCCACATGAATTACCTGCACAATTTTGTCTGACAGGGCTGGATTCAGTTAGAGCCTTTTCCAGTATCCTTCTGTTTCTGGTTGTTAGCTCCAATCATTGTTGTCTTTCAATTACGAAAGATACATTGTTTATGAAACATTATTATAGTGTGGAGGACACTTGTCATTCGCCCGAGCTCTCTGCCACAATATGAAACAAAGTAAGTCTGTATTATTTTATTGCTGTCCTAGAGTCCATGGATCTTTCATGTGCGTAAATTTAGACGTATTGAAACTGACTGCAGTTACGTTCCATGTCACCTAGTATTCACTCTATTTTTAAATTGTGAAAGAAATGTCAAAGGCAAAAGCCTCAGGCAGAGTTTAGTAGGGATCCTAATGTATGGGTGGAATGGTTCAATGAGCTGAGTGATGAAGATGCTCACAGTGACAGTTCTGACTCAGAGATTGAGGATTCTGTTCATGAAAGCGGTCATGATTCAGGAACAGAACAAGAAGTGTCAGAAAATGATGAATAGGAATCACAGGAACAAGTAACTCAAGAGGATGCATTTTTTTAGGGAAAGGTGGAATAACTAAACGGAGGAAAAATAAATAACCTACCAGTGTTAGAAGCAGATCTTGTAATTTTATTACACATTTGCCTGGACCAAAAACTCAAGCTCGTATAAAAGAGACGGCAATAGAAATTCTGAATTTGTTCTTGGGTGAAAACATAATAAGCATTGTCGCAACTTGCACTAATATATACATCAATTAAGTTCGTGGTAACTTCTCCAGGAAAAGGGACGCTAAAGAGACAGATGCGATGGAGATCAGAGCTTTCATTCGTTTGTTGTATCTATGTGGATCTTTGAGATGTTCTAGGAAGAGTATATCGAAATTGTGGGATAACTCAAAGGGAAACCGACTTGGATCACGTAATTATTGCTAAGTGAAAACCGGTTCAGGTTTCTGTTGAGACTGACAAGTCGGCTGCTATCAGAGCTATCAAAGAGATACTTTAACTATTCACGAACAATAGCCAAAATATTTTTCACCTAGTGAATATCATACTGTTGACGAACAGCTTTTGGCATTTAGAGGAAACTGCCCGTTCAGGCAATATATTCCCAGCAAACCAGCAAAGTATGGGTTAAAAGTGTTTGCTTTGGTTGAAGTAAAAACAGCTTACACTTTGAATTTAGAGCCGTACGTCGGTAAGCAACCAGAGGGACCATGCAATGCCAGTGATTCAGCTAAAGATATTGTTCTTCGAATGGTCAAACTGCTTCAAACGTTAGAATATATTATACTGTGTACGAATACTAAATGTATTATATTTAGATTTAATAAAAAATCATAAAACCAGTCACAAAGACCGTCAACGTGTATAAATAGACCGCTTGTTTGTGGATGACACCAGTCATCTGCGCGAGTGATGATGTCACGAATTTTCGCGCGAGTAACGGAAGGTTAACTTCAATGCTAATTATCACGGAATGGCGTTAAGTATCTAGCTTTTTTCTTAAAAATCAGATCTCAGCACAACCTACCATGCAACACCCTTACAAGTGCTCCAAACTGTTTCTGAACATTCTGTATACCGTCGTGAAGATGAGGAATCTCCAAAACAAGTCACCACCCCTAACCTGGTCCTCCTGTTGCACACTATATTGGTTGTTCGTGGTAGTTATCATTGTTGTGGAGGTATGAGTGTCTAAAATGTGAACGAATGTTTTCGAATGTTGTAAAATATTCTCGAACGTTGTGGAATGTGGAAACGGCGCACGTCGCATTGATCCACACTACAGCAAAATCGTCTTAACCGATGAGTTGTGCAACATAGTGAAGACAGAGGAACAATTCATCGAAAAAATGTATCCCGTTATCGAAAAAAAGCAATGTACACAAAGAACGATCGCGTGACCAAACAATTTTAGTAATAAAAAAAGGCGTAGTTCCAAAAAAATGAGTGAGTGCAGAATATGTGTTGTGTCTAGACAAGACAGCCTAGACACAATGAGAGGAAGCCGAAAGGCACGCACTAAGCTAAAGCAGGATGGCGTGAGGTCTGAAACAGGATACGTAATAAATGCTATAAAGAAAAGTACGTAGCTTCTGGAATACTTAACTTTAATCCATCCTTTTGGTACATCTGGAGATTGTGGCGATACAAGTGAGACTCTTTAGATACATGCAATGTTACTAATGGCGCCTTGCTAGGTCGTAGCCACTGACTTAGCTGAAGGCTATTCTAACTATCTGCTCGGCAAAGGAGCGAGGCTTCGTCAGTGTAGTCGCTAGCTACGTCGTCCGTATAACTGGGGCGAGTGCTAGTCCGTATCTCGAGACCTGCCTTGTGGTGGCGCTCGGTCTGCGATCCCTGACAGTGGCGACACGCGGGTCCGACATGTACTAATGGACCGCGGCCGATTTAAAACTACCACCTAGCAAGTGTGGTGTCTGGTGGTGACACCACAATATGATACCAGGGGGAGAAATAATATTTAACCCCATTAATATGTTGCTGAACCAAGACGAAGATGTAGGCTACCCAACAGAATTTCTAAATTCCCCAAGTATTCTCAGTGTTCCATGCCAATTAACCGGAAAGCGGTGAAAATTTATATGGATATACTCGTACCACGAATTCCAGTCATTTAATCTAAATTAGCATTTAGCTGTAAAACTTTCCTATTTCCTATAAGATTATCGTACAGTATGACTGTCAGTAAAGCACAAGGGCAAACATTCAAATGCTGCAGAGTGAACTGAAAACAATGGTGTTCCTCACAGGACCTGCTATACGAACTGTGTTCTCGTAATGGACAACCACAACATTTATTCGTCTTGGAAAATACTGACTGTGGTTTATAACAATATGATTTGCATGAGTTACGTGCGACCGAAACACCTCAAATACTAATGACGTAAAACTGAACTACATTAAAAATACAAAATGTGTACTTTTAAGTTGTATTTTTAATTAATATAAAACTAAATTGAAGTATTTTCTGTTTCTACTATACAAATAGTTCTAGTTTAAATTGTTGTCCACCCGAAGATTGGTTTGAACCACACAGTACTTCAGTGCCCTTGCTTTCCTTAGACCTTGGAACTGACTTATCCAAAATATTTTAGGGAGGTTTACAATTTCTGAGTGACTCCGAAACCCTATGACCTCCGTATTTTTCACTTTGGCAACACTGACAGGGGTAAAAGAAGTAAAATGTGACAGATAAAACTCCTAGAACTGCCTAAGTATCGAAAGCCTGACCTTTGGATCCATCGTCCGGGACTTACTCATTGAGTCACGAAGCCACACATATATATTACATGGACATAAAAATATCAGATATAAATGCAATTACAGTGAAACAGAATCTAAATGTTACAGAAATTAAAATATAAGTCATTTGGAATCATTTACACAAATATTATATTAATTCACTGGCTCTGTGAGGTTGATCTTAGAGTGCTTACAAGCCTCTGTTCACCAAACTTCACCTATGATACATAGGCAAATCCTCATCAATTTTACTTTTTAATTTACATTAATTAAAAACAGAACTAGACAAAAACCTCACAAATTTTTATTTTTATTTTACATTAACTAAAAATAGAACTAGGCAAAAAACACATGTATTTCTATTTTTACTTTGCAGTATTTAAAAGTAGATCAATGTAAACACACACACATAAAGTTAATAGTTGTTTCCTTATTTTCATTTTAGTAAATTAAATGTGGCAAAGATATGTGCGAAATTGGTAAAGATTGTTATCATACTAAAATGAAATTGAGTTTAAAAGTGAAAGCAATATATAGTACGTCAATCATCTTTTTCAGTAGACAGCATGACGTCTCTTCCAAAAACAGAAGACAAAAATTGCCTCAGGTGAAATAATGATTCTTCAACGAAAAAAACCTTTTGCTGCAATTACGAGAGTTATCAAGGAATTGATAAAGATTACATTATTACACTGGTATTGCGTCTCAAAAATGGTTCAGCAAAAAGCTTGAAGAAAGAGCCGAAGGAATTTAAAAAGTTGTGTTAGATATGAATCTTAAAAACGAAGTGAGCTCACAAACCTTGTAACGAAAACATTATAGAAAGAAAAGGTAAGGAAAAATTTCTGTAAAACATTTGACGCACTAACGGACGTTTTAGCGTAACAAATATCAACCTATGGTCGTGTAGTTAATGGGGAATTAGAAAGGCATAGTTCGCCTGCTTAGCTAGGTGGTAACGTGCTTGCCTCCCAAGTAGCAGGCCCAGGTTCGATTCGCGGCCGGGTTGGAGATTTTCTCCTCTCGTGGAGTGAGTGTTATGTTGTCCTCACCATCATTTCATCCTCATCACCGGCACGCCAGTTGCACGAGATGTAGCGTCGACTGAAATAAGTCGTGCACTTCCCCGGATGGGGCCTCCCGTCCAACAATGCCATACGCTCATTTCATTTCATTTGGAAAGGCATGCAGATCCTGGAAGAAGCAAACCAAGTTATCCATCCAGTGAGGTTAGTAGATACAAGTAAATGAACTAAACAAAAGATGATCTAGAATTCTCCTCTAGAAAATGCGAACACAAAGAAGAGATACTGCTACGAAATTGTCCCTGAAATCAAATGTCGAAATGTAAGTTTCATGGAACTCCACATCTGGAAAAGGACCAAAGCGCATCATGCGAGACTATGAGAAAATCCGTGAAGAAGAAAAAGCAGATCCATTTCAGTAAATATCATAGTATAAAGATATGCTAAACATAGACCAATAACAATGTGGTAATACTAGAGAGATTAGTAAAGAGGTCGACCATAAAGAGGAAAAAGCGCGCGTACAGAACCCGTGAGCAAGTGGCAGAAGAGACAATTGAGGGTACAAGCAATTGCAGTTTGACCCAATCGTGTGACTTAGTGCGGACCGCACTCTTCTTAGAAACATAGAGATGAAGTAGGCTACGATTGCCTACCTGCACCGCACTGACCACGGCTCCCTGATTAACCAAATATACGGCACGTAAGAAGGGAAGGGGAGACTAACGGTATGATGAATATTGTTTTGCAGATGTTCCTGTCAATGTCGCCCGTTTACATGCATGCGCAACTGTCGAATGCGTGCTAATTGTTGTATAATACTTCCCAAACAACCAGATACTTAACGAATAATGGCTACAGCTTTAGTCAAACTGACAATCATCTCTTATAGATTGTCTGTCGGTGCCTCCGTCATCGCCACCCACATAAAGAAGACAAGAATTTTTTACAGATGAATGGAAAAGAAAACTGTGGGTGTTTTAGGTGACGATCAGTTTGGCTTTAGGAAAGGTGGAAAGGTAAAGGCCCCAGGGAGGCGATTCTGACCCTGCGCTTGATAATGGAACAACACTAAAGGAATATTAAGAAACGTTCATAGGACTTCCCGACCTGGAAAAAGCTTTCGCCAATGTAAAATGGTGCAAGATGTTCGAAATTCTGAGAAAAATAAGTTTAAGAGATAGAGAGAGACGACTAATATACAATATGTACAAGAGCCAAGACGGAATAATAAGAGTGGACGACCAAGGACGAAATGCTCGGATTAAAAATGGTGTAAGACAGGGATGCCTACTACAGTAGTACAAGTTTATATGCCAACTAGCTCTGCATATGATAAAGAAATTGATGAAATGTATGACGAGATAAAAGAAATTATTCAGGTAGTGAAGGGAGACGAAAATTTAATAGTCATGGGTGACTGGAATTCGTCCGTAGGAAAAGGGAGAGAAGGAAACATAGTAGGTGAATATGGATTGGGGGGAAGAAATGAAAGAGGAAGCCGCCTTGTAGAATTTTGCACAGAGTATAAATTAATCATAGCTAACACTTGGTTCAAGAATCATGAAAGAAGGTTGTATACCTGGAAGAATCCTGGAGATACTAAAAGGTTTCAGATAGATTACTTAATGGTAAGACGGAGATTTAGGAACCAGGTTTTAAATTGTAAGACATTTCCAGGGGCAGATGTGGATTCTGACCACAATCTATTGGTTATGAACTGCAGATTGAAACTGAAGAAACTGCAAAAAGGCGGGAATTTAAGGAGATGGGACCTGGATAAACTGAAAGAACCAGATGTTGTACAGAGTTTCAGGGAGAACATAAGGGAACAATTGACAGGAATGGGGGAAAGAAATACAGTAGAAGAAGAATGGGTAGCTCTGAGGGATGAAGCAGTGAAGGCAGCAGAGGATCAAGTAGGTAAGAAGACGAGGGCTAATAGAAATCCTTGGGTAACAAAAGAAATATTGAATTTAATTGATGAAAGGAGAAAATATAAAAATGCAGTAAATGAAGCAGGCAAAAAGGAACAAAAACGTCTCAAAAATGAGATCGACAGGAAGTGCAAAATGGCTAAGCAGGGATGGCTAGAGGACAAATGTAAGGATGTAGAGGCTTTGCCGGCCGAAGTGGCTGTGCGGTTAAAGGCGCTGCAGTCTGGAACCGCAAGACCGATACGGTCGCAGGTTCGAATCCTGCCTCAGGCATGGATGTTTGTGATGTCCTTAGGTTAGTTAGGTTTAACTAGTTCTAAGTTCTAGGGGACTAATGACCTCAGCAGTTGAGTCCCATAGTGCTCAGAGCCATTTGATTTTTTGTAGAGGCTTGTCTCACTAGGGGTAAGATAGATACTGCCTACAGGAAAATTAAAGAGACCTTTGGAGAGAAGAGAACCACTTGTATGAATATCAAGAGCTCAGATGGCAACCCAGTTCTAAGCAAAGAAGGGAAAGCAGAAAGGTGGAAGGAGTATAGAGGGTTTATACAAGGGCGATGTACTTGAGGACAAGATGGAAGAGGATGTAGATGAAGATGAAATGGGAGATAAGATACTGCGTGAAGAGTTTGACAGAGCACTGAAAGACCTGAGTCGAAACAAGGCCCCGGGAGTAGACAACATTCCATTAGAACTACTGATGGCCTTGGGAGAGCCAGTCATGACAAAACTCTACCATCTGGTGAGCAAGATGTATGAGACAGGCGAAATACCGACAGACTTCAAGAAGAATATAATAATTCCAATCCCAAAGAAAGCAGGTGTTGACAGATGTGAAAATTACCGAACTATCAGTTTAATAAGTCACAGCTGCAAAATACTAACGCGAATTCTTTACAGACGTATGGAAAAACTGGTAGAAGCGGACCTCGGGGAGGATCAGTTTGGATTCCGTACAAATGTTGGAACACGTGAGGCAATACTAGCCTTACGACTTATCTTAGAAGAAAGATTAAGAAAAGGCAAACCTACATTTCTAGCATTTGTAGACTTAGAGAAAGCTTTTGACAACGTTAACTGGAATACTCTCTTTCAAATTCTGAAGGTGGCAGGGGTAAAATACAGGGAGCGAAAGGCTATTTACAATTTGTACAGAAACCAGATGGCAGTTATAAGAGTCGAGGGGCATGAAAGGGAAGCAGTGGTTGGGAAAGGAGTGAGACAGGGTTATAACCTCTCCCCGATGTTATTCAATCTGTATATTGAGCAAGTAGTAAAGGAAACAAAAGAAAAATTCGGAGTAGGTATTAAAATTCATGGAGAAGAAGTAAAAACTTTGAGGTTCGCCGATGACATTGTAATTCTGTCAGAGACAGCAAAGGACTTGGAAGAGCAGTTGAACGGAATGGACAGTGTCTTCAAAGGAGGATATAAGATGAACATCAACAAAAGCAAAACGAGGATAATGGAATGTAGTCAAATTAAATCAGGTGATGCTGAGGGGATTAGATTAGGAAATGAGACACTTAAAGTAGTAAAGGAGTTTTGCTATTTAGGGAGTAAAATAACTGATGATGGTCGAAGTAGAGAGGATATAAAATGTAGAATGGCAATGGCAAGGAAATCGTTTCTGAAGAAGAGAAATTTGTTAACAACGAGTATAGATTTAAGTGTCAGGAAGTCGTTTCTGAAAGTATTTGTATGGAGTGTAGCCATGTATGGAAGTGAAACATGGACGATAACCAGTTTGGACAAGAAGAGAATAGAAGCTTTTGAAATGTGGTGCTACAGAAGAATGCTGAAGATCAGCTGGGTAGATCACGTAACTAATGAGGAGGTATTGAATGGGATTGGGGAGAAGAGAAGTTTGTGGCACAACTTGACTAGAAGAAGGGATCGGTTGGTAGGACATGTTTTGAGGCATCAAGGGATCACAAATTTAGCATTGGAGGGCAGCGTGGAGTGTAAAAATCGTAGAGGGAGACCAAGAGATCAATACACTTAGCAGATTCAGAAGGATGTAGGTTGGGAGATGAAGAAGCTTGCACAGGATAGAGTAGCATGGAGAGCTGCATCAAACCAGTCTCAGGACTGAAGACCACAACAACAACAAGATAGGGATGTAGTCTTGATACCTTACTGTTCAACCTGTACATCGAATAAGCAACGATGGAAATAAAAGAAAGATTCAGGAGTGGGATTAAAATTCAAGGTGAAATTATATCAATGATATGATCGCTGATGAAATTTCTATCCTGAGTGAATGTGAGCAATAATTACATGATCTACTGAATGGAATGAAGAGTCTAATTATAGAATATGGACTGAGAGTAAACTGAAGGAAGACGAAAGTAGTAAGAAGTAGTAGAATTGAGAACAGCGAGAAACTTAACATCAGGATTGATGGTCACGAAGCAGATGAAGTTAAGGAATTCTGCTACCAAGGCAGCAAAATAAGCAATGGCGGACGGCACAAGGAGGACATCAAAAGCACAGCAGCACTCGCAGAAGGGGCAAGAGAAGTTTATTTGTATCAAACATAGGCCTTAATTTGAGGAAACAATTTCTGAGAACGTATGTTTGGTGGACAGTATTGTATCGTAGTGAAACATGGACTGTAGGAAAACCGGAACATTAGTGAATCGAAGCATCTGAGACGTTGTGCTACAGACGAATGTTGAAAATTAGATGGACTGACAAGGTGAGGAATGAGGAGGTTCTGCCTAGAATCCGAGAGGAAAAGAATATGTGGAAAACACTGACAAAAGGAAGGGAAAGGATGATAGGACATATGTTAAGACGTTATGAAATGACTTCCATGGTACTTGAGGAAGCTGTAGAGGGAAAAACTACAGAGGAAGAAAGAGATTGGAATACGTCCAGCAAATAACTGAGGAAGTAGGTTGCAAGTGCTACTCTGAGAGGCATAGGAGAGGAATTCGTGGTGGCAGGCATCAAACCAATCAGAAGACTGATGACTCAAAAAATTGCGTGATTGCTAGTATTGGTTTTATTTCATGCACATAGGGGAGAAGTCAAAGGCATATTTGTCTTCATAACGTATGGTTTGCTGGAGACCTCATCAAAGGCTGTATCGACTCAGAAAGCAGTTGTAGACTCGCTCAGCAAGCCGAACTGATTACATGTATTATGGCAACGATCGGATCGTGACGTCGTCATGCCGCTACATAAAATCGCGTAGTCGACAGTTGCCGCTGTTTGTTTTATTTAGCACTAACGCCCACATGTTGTGTACTTTCCGTTCTTCCTCTTTTCTGCTGAAATTGTTTATGTGCTTTTCAGTTTGTATGGCTTCTCTATACACCTTAGAGCCGTAGTTATTAGCACAGCGTCAGAGAAACGAATTTGGTGGTGTCCTGGCCCTAGGACATGATCTGCTAATGTTGATTATTTATCCGTCTGACCCAGGCGACAACTGCCCTTGTGTTCCTTACGGGGATGTTAATTCTTATTTTTGTAGTGCCTGTGGACACTTGGCGGCAAGTGACAGCGAGCTTATACACGCCTCTTATTGCAAGCGGCGGGAGTAAGTTCTTCGCAGGTTTTAAAGAAACAAGAAAGATGCGCGAAATATTGGAACACTACAAAGAACCTACGTCAGCCGCCGCTTGCCACTGGAGGAGTATACGAAGTGCCTTGCACTAGAGGCCAAGTGTATACATGAACTACAAAAGGAGGCATTAACACCCGCCTTAGGGAGTGTAAGAGCAGTTATCGCCTTGTCAAGACGGACAAATCAGTAGTAGCAGATCATGCACATCCACGAAATTTGTTTCTCTGATACTGTGGTTTTAACAGTCTCCCATAATGACTGCACTAGAAAGCCATAGAAACCACAGAAATTCAAAAGCACAAAAACAGTTTCAGCAGAAAAGGCAGGATGTGGGCTTAGTGCTAAATAAATCAATTTCCCCTCTCTTCCAAGTTCCGTAGCATATGTCGGCGCGACTCCGCCATCTTAGGTAGCCACCTGATAACGTCACTAACCAACCGTTACGTGGTTACATGTAAACGGTTCGGCTTGCTAAGCTTCTTTGAGTTTGAAGTCTCTTTCTGAGTCGTTACAGCCTCTGATGATGCCTGTAGCATACGTTAATTGCTGCGAAATATTAATTCACAAATAGAAATTGTTTACGACACAAACAGTTAGTTTGGGTATATTGTCGCTTTAAATAAAACACTGATACTCTTCATGACTTACTTTATCAACTAAATAATTGAACAGTGTCTGGTAGATTACGCTAAGATGTTCCTCTCAAAACTCTAACAGAGAAAACAGACGAATAATAATAATTGAAAGTTTTTGTTTTTGGTCTTAGAAATAAAAATTATCTGAGATATTATCTCTTACGCGTATCACATGCACACACATCCAAAAAAGTCTTGCATCAACCCAGTTCCCCGAACTCCTGAAGATAAATGTTGACTGTGGATATTGTATCACACACACACAGTCCCTTTGACTGTTCAGAGATGTCGCTAAACCCAGCCAAAGATGTAAACAACTATGCATGAGCAGCACCTATTAGACCGAGGGGGTCCGCCAGCCGATCAGTTCCAGTCATTCCATCAGGAAGGAGGTAAACCCCTCGTGTTGTCTGTAGTTCAAGCATGCCTAGACGGTCAATACCGCGGTACGATGGCGTCCGCATTGTTACTTTGTTCCAGGAAGGGCTCTCAACAAGGGAAGTGTCCAGGCGTCTCGGAGTGAACCAAAGCGATGTTGTTCGGACATGGAGGAGATAGAGGTAGACAGGAACTGTCGATGACATGCCTCGCTCAGGCCGCTCAAGGGCTACTACTGCAGTGGATGACTGCTACTTACGGATTATGGCTCGGAGGAACCCAAACGCCACCATGCTGAATAATGTTTTTGTGAAACCACAGATCGTCATGTTACCGCTCAAACTGTGCGCAATAGATTTCATGATGCGCAGCTTCACTCCCGACGTCCAAGGCGAGGTCCATCTTTGCAACCACGACACCATGCAGCGCGGTACAGATGAACCCAACAGCAAGCCGAATGGACCACTCAGGATTGGCAGCACGTTCCCTTCACCGATGAGTGTCGCATATGCCTTCAACCAGACAATCTTTGGAGACGTGTTTGGAGACCATCAGGTCAGGCTGAACGCCCTAGGCACACTGACCAGCGAGTGCAGCAAGGTGGAGGAGCCTGCTGTTTTGGGGTGGCATTATGTGGCGCCGACGTACGCCGTTGGTAGTCATGGAAGGCGCCGTAACGACTGTAGGATACGTGAATGCCATTCTCCGACCGATTGTGCAACCATATCGGAAGCATATTGGCGAGGCTTTCGTCTTCATGGACAACAATTCGCGCCCCCATCGTGCACATCTTGTGAATGACTTCCTTCAGGATAACGACACCGCTCGACTAGAGTGGCCAGCTTGTTCTCCAGACATGAACCCTATCGAACCTGCCTGGGATAGATTGAAAAGAGCTTTTTATGGACGACTCTGAGGGATCTACGCCGAATCGCCGTCGAGGAACTTGTGGAGAGTATGCCACAACGAATACAGGCATGCATCAATACAAGAGGAAGTGCCACTCTGTATTTGAGGTATCAGCGTGGACAGGAATCTGGAACACCACCTCTTAAGGTCTCGTTGTATGGTGGTTCAACAAGCAATGTGTAGTTTTCATGAGCAAAAAAAGGGCCGAAATGATCTTTATGTTGACCTCTATTCCAATTTTCTGTACAGGTTCCGGAACTCTCGGAACGGAGGTGATGCAATTTTTTTTTGGATGTGTGTACATAAATTAATTCTTTGCCGCTACTAGGCATATTTATTTCATAGAGAATTTTTCTTTTCCCTTAAAAGATCTATTACATAGACAACCATTACATTGTCGTGTTGTGAAGGAAGATGACGTTATTCGAACAGTTTAAGACTTACATTCGAAAGGAGCACAGCATCACATATTTCTACGCAGAAGAAAACACGTGACACTTCCCGCGCCTTGTGGTTTCTGTATTTGCGTATGGATAGGTTTGAGCAGATGTCGGATATGTCGGGGACTCCAGAAAAGAGCAGTGTAGTGAACCCACTCTTGGCACATACTTCATTTTTCTCGGTTCTGCTCCCTTCGCAGGCGGCAAAACCTTATCCAGTTATTTATGACAGATTCATTCACGAAATGTTTATGCTACATAGCGCGTATAATCTTCGCTTCTCCTTTTATTTTCTCCAGCTCCTTTTATTGTTTTCGCTTTCCTTCGTGCCTCTGGTATAACACACACGATTGTTTACCTCTGTGGTTGCAGCAAACACGTTCAGAGTATTCACGTCAAATTTTGCTCCAGACGTATTTATTCGCGAAACAAGACTACTTAAGTCTACAGAGCGAGGTAATCGAATGTTTCTGCAGCTTATTTATGCACGGAAGGCGCGTAAAATGAAGTTGGAATGTAAATCGTAATAAACTTTTCGAAGGCTGGAGTTCCCGCCTGGAGAGAGGTTAGAGGGAATTGGCATTTTCATTTTGTCGACGAATTAAATATCAAGAATTCCAGTGGGTCTGAAGTGAAAATGTGGAAATTAGTAACACAACGATCGTATCAAACTCTCCTGTCAGTAGCTTTACGGCACGGAGAAATTTTCCTAAGGTTGTTTGTTCATATGAGACACAAACCGAAGTAATTCCGTTTTCTGTAGATGTTACTAATAGTATAAAACGCTTTAATGTGAGGAAGAAACTGTTGAAAATTCCATGTTATGGAAGTGAATCATTGATTGAAAAAGAAATAGGAAAAGAGAACAATTGAAGGCCTTTAACCACTGGAAGGCAATCCCACTTGTACCAACACAGCAAACCAATGGCACTTTTTTTTTAAATTGTGACTATATCAAGCACAGTAGTGAATCACAGTGGTATGCACGTCGACCCTCAACAACACAATACACCAACAGATGGACTAGAAGGCCACTGTAACCGTATGTCTATTTCACAACATGATGCAGTGCTATGTCTAGAACACTTTTGTGTTAAGGCACTCTGACGGGTTACGGTGCCGTTGGACACAAAATGGAGGCGTTGACTGCAGCCACTCCTCCTGTCTCTGCTATAACTGAAATAGTCCACAAGCCACTATACCGTGCATGGTGGAGGGTATCTTGCACCGCAGCTAATCTTTCCTTTTCCTATTCCACTCAGAGACAGAGCAAGGGAAAAACGACTGACCATTTGCTTCCGTACTGCTCTGATTTCCCTTATTTTGTTTTCGCAGTCTTGAAGCAAGACTTTTGTTGGTTGCAATATGATCGTTCTGCACATGTAGAATTTGTCGGTTCCCTAAAGTTTCTCAATTGTTTTTAACGAACGTCTTCTCCCCTCCAGGTATTTCCGTTTGAGTTCACGAATCATTTTCGTAATGCTCGCGTGTTGATCGATCCTAACGGTAACGAACGTAGCAGCACGCCTCTGAGTTGCTTCGGTGCCTTCTTTAATACGACCTAGTAGGGAGATCCCAAACACACGAGTAGAACTCAAGAATGAGTTGCATGTTTTCTGTATGCAGTGTCCTTTACAGATGAGTTACATTCTCCCAAAATTTTCCCACTGCAACCATCATACTCCGTCCCTACAGTCGACGTCAAGTATTCGTTCCATCTTTTTATTATTTTTATGCCGCATTGGAGCACTACCCCAAAAATTTAATCCACGTCATTTGTCAAGAAGCGCAACCACAAATATTTTATTCAAAAATTTAAAATTCCTGTTCCCCACTCATCTGCATTAACATAAATTTGTACACAATTAGAGCAAGGTACTGTTCGTCACACCGAATAGAAATATTGTCCAAGTCATCCTATATATCGACGACATTTTCCCGAACCGTACAGTGATCAACAATGTCTCAGATCGCTGCGCATCCCGGGTTCGATTCCCGGCGGGGTCAGGGATTTTCTCTGCCTCGTGATGACTGGGTGTTGTGTGATGTCCTTAGGTTAGTTAGGTTTAAGTAGTTTTAAGTTCTAGGGGACCGATGACCATAGATGTTAAGTCCCATAGTGCTCAGAGCCATTTGAACCATTTGAACCATCGCTGCGCACCTAATCTATTAGATAGTATATCTATAGAGAAAAAGAGCAGTCCTATTACACTTTTCTTGGACACTCCCGACGCCACCCTAATCTCCGATGAACAATCGACATTCTAGAGAACGTACTGGATTCTATTACGTAAAAATGTAAGTCGACATCAAGGAGGATTTGAGTACGAAACGTAGACGTATAGGTCTATGGCATATGTCGTCACGACGTTTGGTAAAGGATGTTTAACGATCAGTCTAGGACGACGGGTGTTGCTGTCTCTCTTTCACCTAACACCTAATCAATCGGCCACGTCTCACAATAATTAGCTATGATTGCACGAATACGTCTCGAATCTCTTGCAAGCGTGTTTTTGGCTTTGTGGATGCACTTACAGATCCCGTAGATGGAGGATCACGAGTTACATATCCGCACCCATCTGATTTCATGGCACGAAGATCAGAGGCTTCGACCGAAAGACGCGACGTTTCACATTCTTACCATGAGAAGTTACATATACTCGTAATTCAATAATCGTACAAATTTGTACGTTGGTACCCAGGTCTAGCTAACTTACGATATGAACTTCATTTCAGGTATATTTATCTCTCTCGATGTTGCTGGGCTCGAAATAGTTGGTGTATATGAAGAGGACCGCTGAAAGTTATGAATATCGTAGGATAGTTATCATTGTTATGCATTTTTATTCATAAAATTTGAATAAATAGATATATTATTACTGTCTATTCTTTACACGTTATTGTAATGGCGTTTGATTTACATTCCATGATGTAAGAATCTTATACATACAAGGCACATACTGAGCGATAACAGAGCATAACAAACTTTCATTGTAACTTATATTTTTCAAGGATGATGGGAATAGAATAATACAATATAGCTAATTATAACCTGAAATTGCCTTATCAACTTTTGGTTAAATAGTAGCTTCTGTAAGGTGAAGATTAAGCAATACTGTATACAGCTACGGCACTACTGATGACAATCCACGGGAAAATGAACTCAGTTATAATATACGAGCCTCTCACAAAAAATTTAAATATGCTAGCTATAGGCTTTGCGGTGTGCAGTGCGAGTCATAATACTTTGAAACGGACATGAAATTCTTTTGGCTGATAAACGAGAACGTTCAGGAATATCCAACTTCTTTACAAATATATGACCTGGACTGCTAGGCGATATGATTATGATGAATTAGTAACACTGAGTTTTTTTAGCAAAAATTACGTTGCAAGTTAAGTTTAGCTTTTCAAAAACGTCTGATAATTGAAGATACATTACTCACAATTGATTCACAAACAATGACATTTAAACAGCAAGTGTTATGTAATCTCATTAAATCAACATAAATGCATATCATCAGATTATACATAGCTCTGTTAACAAATCTTAGAAACATTACAAAGTGAAATATCTAAACGGTTTACGTACATTCTGGGATTACTCAAAAATTACAAATTAACAGCCAACTTAAGTATACTAACGCGCTGGCAAAACCAGAAACCGTAATTATTTAACATCCCTACCTTGCTTACTTGAAGACTTCTGCTTCCAAGTTCAACAATATTGACATACCTAAATTAATCTAATACCAAAAACTGCCTACTCCATCGTCTTTCCCTCACAGACAGCTACCTACAACTGTGCGCAAAGCGCTCTCTTACTCTAACAAAGCAGTAGTATGTTTGGCTCTGCGGTCGCGCACAGTCAGCGATTCGCATTTTCGAGCCTGTCAAAGACATACATCGTGTTCAGGTGTAACAGTAGACTCCTTTCATTAGTATTGGTAATAAGTATGTCGTCTCTGTTACCTTTCATGCCTGCAAAAACTACATTTTTCATTTGATGAACTTTATGATAGTAACAGTTACATTCATCCAGGAGCATGACGTAACTAGACTGAGTGTACAAAATTATAACGTATGCAGATCGAGCCGTTGAAACGCATGGAAAATTGAAGCTGAATAAAATCGCAAACAGCTGTAACTGATCATTTATTCACACGACCTATTTCGTGCGTTAAAGCAGCACTGTCAGGTGTTGATACACAGAGAGAAAAGAAGTCCTTGTAATCTGTAAGGTTAAAAAATTAAAACCATTAGAACATTAGTTAATTTTTTAATTACGTAGATTACGAGGAAGCTTTCCTTTCTATGTTGTCTCTCCTAAAGGTGCTGCTTTAACACAGTGAAACCTGTGTGTGAATAAATCATCAGTTGCATCTGTTTATTCAAGTTCAGTTTAGCATGTGATTGTATGTGATGCAGATCAATACAATACACCGGTTTGGAATTTTACTGCCGGCCGCAGTGGCCGAGCCGTTCTAGGCTCTTCAGTCCGGAAACGCGCTGCTGCTACGGTCGTAGGTTCGAGTCCTGCCTCGGGCATGGATGTGTGTGATGTCCTTAGGTTAGTTGGGTTTTAAGTAGCTCTAAGCCTAGGGAACTGATGACCTCAGATGTTAAGTCCCATTGTGCTCAGAGCCATTTGAACCAATTGGAATTTTACTGTTCATTTGGTAGCATAAATAGTTTTTCCATCTATTACGTAGGGATCAGATTTTGTAATTTGTATGATCCGCGATTTAAGGTGGAACGCGTTTTCGGTTCTTGACGACAGTATCTGTCGTGCGGATACCTGTGAAAATGTTTAGTGTTACTCCTTCCTGGAAGTTCATTCACGATGCTAAAATACCAGAAAATACTCAACTTCTGTAGACACAAAAACCAGTTTCATAGAAGCTGCACACGGCAGTTATTGGTTATTGCGGAAATTATATTTTATGGACGTCTCCTAAAATCGTTTAGTGACATTTAACTTTCAGGTTATATATAGATGCTAAGAAAAAAAATTGTTAATTACTGCTAAAGTTGTGTTTTACTGAACTTTCTGAGGTTAGGTTAGTGATGTTTTACCCGTGCAGTAAGTATAGTGACGTAATGCGAGTCGATTCTAAAGCGCATTCAACCGAGTCGCAGAATGGTGGAATTAATACTAATTACTTCATTACTACAAAGGATCCCTCTTCAGGATAAAGTAAGTCAAGATTTCAGGGTTTTTCGTTCGTCTAGCCGTTGCTAGACCTGAAATAAAAATATCTGCTCGGATAATTCTTCAGATCATATATCTTAATCACGTACAGTTGAGAAATATGGAATGTGCTGCTCGTCAAATGACCTTACATCACATGCTCCTTCACTGTTTGCGCAAAGTGAAACGGACGGTTTCGTGGAACTGGGCAGTTCTCCCATTTAATCTATAGCTGATACTGTCTTCCTCAATGCCCTGCTACCATTCCCTTGTACAGCTGTATTAATATATTGCTATCTCCTCTTACTGTTGATATTATTCATACAAGACATTCCGGAGGGCTGAACGGAAAGCCTCTCCAGTTTGTCTGACGAACCGGTTTCAGGCTCTGTCTCAGGCTGATACTGATCTTCGGCCTGACATGGCTGCTTGTCCTGTTCCAGAGGTTGCCCCTCAGTCTGCAAGATCCGGGCAGTCGCAGAGGGTGGGCTTACTGGTAGTTGGGAGCTCCAACGTCAGGCGCGTAATGGGGCCCCTTAGGGAAATGGCAGCAAGAGAGGGGAAGAAAACCAATGTGCACTCCGTGTGCATACCGGGGGGAGTCATTCCAGATGTGGAAAGGGTCCTTCCGGATGCCATGAAGGGTACAGGGTGCACCCATCTGCAGGTGGTCGCTCATGTCGGCACCAATGATGTGTGTCGCTATGGATCGGAGGAAATCCTCTCTGGCTTCCGGCGGCTATCTGATTTGGTGAAGACTGCCAGTCTCGCTAGCGGGATGAAAGCAGAGCTCACCATCTGCAGCATCGTCGACAGGACTGACTGCTGACCTTTGGTACAGAGCCGAGTGGAGGGTCTGAATCAGAGGCTGAGATGGTTCTGCGACCGTGTGGGCTGCAGATTCCTCGACTTGCGCCATAGGGTGGTGGGGTTTCGGGTTCCGCTGGATAGGTCAGGAGTCCACTACACGCAACAAGCGGCTACACGGGTAGCAGGGGTTGTGTGGCGTGGGCTGGGCGGTTTTTTAGGTTAGATGGCCTTGGGCAAGTACAGAAAGGGCAACAGCCTCAACGGGTGCGGGGCAAAGTCAGAACATGCGGGGACCAAGCAGCAATCGGTATTGTAATTGTCAACTGTCGAAGCTGCGTTGGCAAAGTACCGGAACTTCAAGCGCTGATAGAAAGCACCGAAGCTGAAATCGTTATAGGTACAGAAAGCTGGCTTAAGCCAGAGATAAATTCTGCCGAAATTTTTACAAAGGTACAGACGGTGTTTAGAAAGGATAGATTGCATGCAACCGGTGGTGGAGTGTTCGTCGCTGTTAGTAGTAGTTTATCCTGTAGTGAAGTAGAAGTGGATAGTTCCTGTGAATTATTATGGGTGGAGGTTACACTAAACAACCGAACCAGGTTAATAATTGGCTCCTTTTACCGACCTCCCGACTCAGCAGCATTAGTGGCAGAACAACTGAGAGAAAATTTGGAATACATTTCACATAAATTTTCTCAGCATGTTATAGTCTTAGGTGGAGATTTCAATTTACCAGATATAGACTGGGACACTCAGATGTTTAGGACGGGTGGTAGGGACAGAGCATCGAGTGACATTATACTGAGTGCACTATCCGAAAATTACCTCGAGCAATTAAACAGAGAACCGACTCGTGGAGATAACATCTTGGACCTACTGATAACAAACAGACCCGAACTTTTCGACTCTGTATGTACAAAACAGGGAATCAGTGATCATAAGGCCGTTGCAGCATCCCTGAATATGGAAGTTAATAGGAATATAAAAAAAGGGACGAAGGTTTATCTGTTTAGCAAGAGTAATAGAAGGCAGATTTCATACTACCTAACAGATCAAAACGAAAATTTCTATTCCGACACTGACAATGTTGAGTGTTTATGGAAAAAGTTCAAGGCAATCGTAAAATGCGTTTTAGACAGGTACGTGCCGAGTAAAACTGTGAGGGACGGGAAAAATCCACCGTGGTACAACAACAAAGTTAGGAAACTACTGCGAAAGCAAAGAGAGCTCCACTCCAAGTTTAAACGCAGCCAAAACCTCTCAGACAAACAGAAGCTAAACGATGTCAAAGTTAGCGTAAGGAGGGCTATGCGTGAAGCGTTCATTGAATTCGAAACTAAAATTCTATGTACCGACTTGACAGAAAATCCTAGGAAGTTCTGGTCTTACGTTAAATCAGTAAGTGGCTCGAAACAGCATATCCAGACACTACGGGATGATGATGGCATTGAAACAGAGGATGACACGCGTAAAGCTGAAATACTAAACACCTTTTTCCAAAGCTGTTTCACAGAGGAAGACCGCACTGCAGTTCCTTCTCTAAATCCTCGCACAAACGAAAAAATGGCTGACATCGAAATAAGTGTCCAAGGAATAGGAAAGCAACTGGAATCACTCAATAGAGGAAAGTCCACTGGACCTGACGGGATACCAATTCGATTCTACACAGAGTACGCGAAAGAACTTGCCCCCCTTCTAACAGCCGTGTACCGCAAGTCTCTAGAGGAACGGAGGGTTCCAAATGATTGGAAAAGAGCACAGATAGTCCCAGTCTTCAAGAAGGGTCGTCGAGCAGATGCGCAAAACTATAGACCTATATCTCTTACGTCGATCTCTTGTAGAATTTTAGAACATGTTTTTTGCTCGCGTATCATGTCATTTCTGGAAACCCAGAATCTACTATGTAGGAATCAACATGGATTCCGGAAACAGCGATCGTGTGAGACCCAACTCGCCTTATTTGTTCATGAGACCCAGAAAATATTAGATACAGGCTCCCAGGTAGATGCTATTTTTCTTGACTTCCGGAAGGCGTTCGATACAGTTCCGCACTGTCGCCTGATAAACAAAGTAAGAGCCTACGGAATATCAGACCAGCTGTGTGGCTGGATTGAAGAGTTTTTAGCAAACAGAACACAGCATGTTGTTATCAATGGAGAGACGTCTACAGACGTTAAAGTAACCTCTGGCGTGCCACAGGGGAGTGTTATGGGACCATTGCTTTTCACAATATATATAAATGACCTAGTAGATAGTGTCGGAAGTTCCATGCGGCTTTTCGCGGATGATGCTGTAGTATACAGAGAAGTTACTGCATTAGAAAATTGTAGCGAAATACAGGAAGATCTGCAGCGGATAGGCACTTGGTGCAGGGAGTGGCAACTGACCCTTAACATAGACAAATGTAATGTATTGCGAATACATAGAAAGAAGGATCCTTTATTGTATGATTATATGATAGCGGGACAAACATTGGTAGCAGTTACTTCTGTAAAATATCTGGGAGTGTGCGTACGGAACGATTTGAAGTGGAATGATCATATAAAATTAATTGTTGGTAAGGCGGGTACCAGGTTGAGATTCATTGGGAGAGTGCTTAGAAAATGTAGTCCATCAACAAAGGAGGTGGCTTACAAAACACTCGTTCGACCTATACTTGAGTATTGCTCATCAGTGTGGGATCCGTACCAGGTCGGGTTGACGGAGGAAATAGAGAAGATCCAAAGAAGAGCGGCGCGTTTCGTCACCGGGTTATTTGGTAACCGTGATAGCGTTACGGAGATGTTTAATAAACTCAAGTGGCAGACTCTGCAAGAGAGGCGCTCTGCATCGCGGTGTAGCTTGCTCACCAGGTTTCGAGAGGGTGCGTTTCTGGATGAGGTATCGAATATATTGCTTCCCCCTACTTATACCTCCCGAGGAGATCACGAATGTAAAATTAGAGAGATTAGAGCGCGCACGGAGGCTTTCAGACAGTCGTTCTTCCCCGCGAACCATACGCGACTGGAACAGGAAAGGGAGGTAATGACAGTGGCACGTAAAGTGCCCTCCGCCACACACCGTTGGGTGGCTTGCGGAGTATCAATGTAGATGTAGATGTAGATCCTTTAAACTGTTAACATATTGTAACTTTACCGTCTTACCTCCTTGCCTAGGGACGCCAGACGAAAGTAGATGTCAAGCCCTGAATCAAAATTGCGCAACGGATAACGGGGAGGGGAGCTTGAGAGCGCTACCTAGAGAGCGTGCCCTTTCTGTACGATACTAGGCAAGGGGCTGGAGGGCTCACACGCTGATGTGTGGGTCCCTGCATTCTATATCTTTTATTTTAAATAAATTCCTTTAACTTCACTTCTTTGTGATTTTTAAGGTATGTTAAAGATTTCAATTGGTTCAATTGGTTCTGAGCACTATGGGACTTAACTTCTGAGGTCATCATTCCCCCAGAACTTAGAACTACTTAAACCTAACTAACCTAAGGACAACACACACATCCATGCCCAAGGCAGGATTCGAACCTGCAACCGTAGCGGTCGCGCGGTTCCAGACTGTAGCGCCTAGAACCGCTCGGCCACCCCGGCCAGCTGTTAAGGATTGATGACAGTTGATTTCCTATTTATTTTAAGCATTATCACACGACTTTAGACGGGTAGCAGCAATTGTTTCAATTTACAGATATTACAAATTTTCAACTTATAGCTCGGGTATATTATATACTAATCTGCACGCACATTTCTACAGGTAAGACGGAATTGCGTTGGCCAAATGTATATCAGCAAAGTCACCCAACATTTTACATAGGACATCCACTATGTGAGGCGGATAACGGGCAAACTGGGGACCGGATACATTAACACAGGGGGTCAAATTTCCTAAATTAACGAGATCATTCATTTACTTACACAATCCGAAGCTGGAAATAAAAGAATTAGTACAAATATTCAAATACCTCTCTTCCATGCGTGAACATTGAGACAGACGCACTGAGGGCACGTCTGCTCACTTACCCGTCTTCTGTAACCTCCCCTCTAGAATATGGCGGGCACCCGGAGGTCTTCCTGGGCCCCGGTGGAGGGGGTGGTCGAACCACTTGGCCGTGACCAACCTCTCCGCCCCAAATCTTGTGACACTGGAAAGTCTTTGACTTTTACCTGCCTGTGCTGTCTCTCTGATCCCCCAGCCAGGAGTGAGGTTGGCACTACTATACTACAGAACTACTTCCCAACTAAGATTTGGCCACGCTTTACGGAAAGGTGTGAGGAGGATTAGGAAAGTTCATGAGCAGATTCACATCCACGTACAAGAAATGCATAATACACGACACATATAAATACGTATTATGAAGCCTGACACATTTCTTTCCACCCGTCCACATGGGTTCTGTTGCACCCGCGGCCGGCCGCGTCGTGTAATGAAATTGGCTGCGGAGCCGCCTCTGTTTCTATTTCCCGGTGCGAGCGAGCAGCGAAACCTGCTGCTTATAGAGCGGAAACTACTGTACCGTTTCAATATTTAAATTTTCTTCTAAGATGAAGAAACGAAAGTAATTCCCCAGCCACTCGCCCTAAATCTCTGAACTCCTTCGATTATTTAGATCTTTATTGCCTTCCACTTTTCACTGAAATTCCGTCCCACAATTTGTGTTTGCTACAGGCAGTGGCTCATATTGTGAGATAATTTAGGTATCCTGCGCGATGGAGAAACCCATTTCATGGAAACGGCGGAATAAGAAAAATGCGTAGTGTTGGGTTCATCTTTGATTAGTGATCTGGAACGCAGCACTTACATTATAGAAAGTGAACTCGCCAGTGATCCTGTCTAAATTAAAATTTTTTTCAATATGTTAAAGCGTCTTTTTGACCGTTTGGTTGAATTACTTGGTTCAAAAACAACAGTGAAGGGCACCAACTGGAAATAAGCTTTCACTGCTGAGGAAAAAACTAACAATAACTCTGAAGCAATGAAAACCATTTTATTGCTTCCAAACGTCTTTAATTTCTACAAATAATATGAAAGAAACTGAAAGAAAGAGTCTGACACAAGAAAAGCTGAATAAAAAACGTACCTACTTGTGTTGAAGTAATGGAAAATTATGATCTTAAGGATTCTCTGCGAGAAAGTGTGGCATTTCAGTACAGAGTGGATGACGCTATGGCATATTGAAGTCTTTATGGAGTAGAACCTGAGTGACAGCAGATGACGATGTTGATGATCAAGACTCACCCTACCATAAGTGTGTATAGAATGGGCTGACAGGTGGCTGATGTTGATGCCCAAACTGGGAGTTGTCAGCTGCTAGAGATCATGCTGGAGCAACAATCTGATCGATGAGGTGAACAACCTTTCCTGAAAATTCACGAATCTGGATGTAGTCATTTCTTCAAGATATGGAAGCATACTGAATAAAAGCTACTTAATAGGATTGTCATTTGAGGTCATGGTTTCTGATCTGATGTAACTCACAACTATTTCATCAGCATTATTCTCTGGATTTTCTCCTTTTCCTTATTTTTCTTATGAGGGCGGTGGGGGGTTCTTCTGAACTCATCTCAAAGCACCATCTTCCTCTGTATGCAGGTTTATTGCTTCATTTAAGGCCTCATGATGTTGCTCTTCGCTCTGTGTCTGACTGACAACTGATGAGTCATCAGCCTCTAATGATAGAGGGGGTAGAAATGGAAGATGCCAAGGTATATCATTTTCTTTGGCAGTTACATCAGATTTCACGAACATCATGATTTGCAGAGGAGCCCATTACTTCTTTTTAACCTTGGAAGCAGATGATGTTTTTTTTATGTTCCACGTATATATGAATCTCATGTTCGTCCTATTCTCTAAGCACTCTTTCATTGAAAAACCTAGTATACTTACTTAACAACTGGTCACTTATTTCTGTTACTGAAAAAGTATTACCTACTTTATTCATTTCGTTTTGACTTTTTTTATTAAATTTGTTATTTTTCAGATATCGACTGGCATTTCTTTCATATCGTTGACTCAGTATTTCATTATGGGGAACGAACTATTGGTTTGGTTGAAGCTGGAACAAGGGATGTAAAATGAATCTGTTTGCAGCCATTGTACATGGCAGTGCAGCCGTTGTACGAGGCAGTTCCTTATCAGAAGTTCCACTGCATCAGTTCAATCGACGGCAAGCACGCCACAATTTCTTATCGACTGGAGGGGTGGGGGGGAGGGGGGAAGTATTCCACTCAACACGTTTAGATGCCATCTGGATTGGGTGTTTGAATTTACCAACTGCCATCACTAGACACAAATCAGGTTCCTGTTCTACATCTACATCATACTCCTCAAGCCACCTAATGGTATGTGCCAGGGGGTACATTCGGTACTACTATCTGATCCCTGCAAACCTGTTCCACTTGCGAACAGTGCGTGGGAAGAATGATTGTCGGTAAGCCTCTATATTGGCTCTAATTTTTCGAATTTTCTCCTAACGGTCAATATACGAGATGTATGTTGTCCGACTCCTCCTGAAAAGTTCTGTCCCGAAATTTCAATAGTAAATCTCTCCGTGATCCACAGCGCCTGTCTTGTAACGTCTGCCAGTGGAGTTTGTTTAACATAGCCGTAACGCTCTCTCGCCAGCTAAGTGGTCCCGTGACGAAACTCGCCGCTCTTCGTTGGATCCTATACGATAGGGATTCCAGATAACTGAACAGTACTCAAGAATCGTGCGAACAAGCGCCTTATAAGCCACTTCTTACGAGGATCAGCTACAGTTCTTTAGGGTTCTTCCGATGAATCTGAGGCTGGCGTCTGTTGTTACCACTATCTGTCTTACATGGTCATTCCACTTAAGGTCACTCTGGATAGTTACGCTTCGATATTTTACGGCAGACACTGTCTCCAGCTGTTTTTCGACAATAGTAGTGAATTTCTTTTCCTCTGTATGCGCAATATGTTACATTTATTTACGTTCAGGGACAATTGCCAGAGCCTGCACTATTCATCAATTCTCTGGAGGTCATTCTGCAAATTATTACTATCTTCTGGCATTGCTACTTGGATATAGACAACTGCATCATCTGCGAATAGCCTTAAAGATCATCCGAAGCTTTCTACTAGATCATTTGTATATACTGTAAACAGCAACGGTCCTATCACACTTCCCTATGGTACTCCGGATATGACCTGTAAATCTGTCGATTTCGTTCCGTTAAGAGCGACGTGTTGAGTTCTATCTGTAAGAAAGTCTTGAATGCAATCGCAGGTCTGCTCCGATACTCCGTAAGCTCGTATTGTTTTCATTAAACGGCAATGATGGACGCCATCAAATGCCTTACTGAAATCAAGGAACACGGCATCAGCCTGAACGCCGTTGTCGACTGCGCTGTGGATCTCACGGAGGAACAGAGCGAGCTGAGTTTCGCAGGATCTCTGTTTGCGGAATGCATGTTGATTTTTGTAGAGGAGATGTTCATTTTCTGAACACATCGTAATTCTTGAGCATAAAACATGTTCCATAATTCTACAACAGATTGACGCCAACGATGTAGGTCAACAATTGTGCGGATCTGTCTTACGGCCTTTCTTAAAAACGGAAATGACCTGTGCATTTTTCCAGTCGTTACGTACCTTTCGGTGCTCAAGCGATCTACGATAAATTATTGCTAGAAGGGGAGCAAGTTCTTTCTCATAATCTTTATAGAATCTTACAGGTATCTCGTCTGGTCTTGAAGACTTCCGCTGCTAAGGGGTTGCAGCTGCTTCTGCAATCGGTTATCTCAATATCTGCCATTTCCATGTTCGTACGACGATTGAAAGGAGGGACAGTGTTACGATCTTCCGCGGTGTAACAACTTCGGAAAACAGAATTCAGTATTTCCGTCGCTGAGAAAATGAATAGATGATTTTGACCCACTTGCTGATTCGACCAAAAAATCTTATGGTTTTTACCCAGGTCGGTTGACAACGCCTTCTTTCAAAATCATTAAACGCTTCTCTCATTGCTCTCCTTACGCTCACTTTAGCTTCGTTCACCTTTTGTTTGTCAGCTAGGTTTTTACTTCTCTTGAATCTGAGATGAAGTGCTCTTTGCTTACGTAGCACTTTTCTAACAGGGCTATTAAACCATGGTGGATCTTTACCATCCCTTAAAACCTTACTCGGAACATACTTGTCTAGGGCATATTGAACGATGGCTTTGAATTTTTTCCATTTTTTCTGCACATCTTCGTTCTCATCACCAAATATTTGATGCTGACTGCTGAGATATTCTGAAATTCATACCCTGTCACCCTTGATGAGCAAATTTATCTGCCTACATTTCTTAACATTCCTTCTAGGACCCGTCGTCACAGATGCTGTCTCAGCCATATGATCACTGAGACCTTCCTCTACGTTAACTGATTTGATAAGTTCAGGTCTGTTTGCTGCCAGGAGATCTACGTTCCCCTTTTCTTCGTTAGCGACGAAGTATTCCATTCGAAAACATGCCTCATACTGCAATACCCGAAAGCTATTGTGACAGCTACATTACGTCGCAGTGGAATGCCCATTTGGAATGCTCAGCTCAAAATACCTTGTGTTTGATGTCCCTGTTGTTTATTTAGAAAAAAGAGTGAAATCCATAACTGGGTGTTGCACAGTTATATCCGGAATCCAGAAGGTATCTCATATACAGCTAAAGTACTTCATTTCGCCATTGAAGACAGTCATGATAGCCAAGATTCACAGATTTATGTGGGCGCAAATTTAAGTTCAGTAATGGCTGTCACGGAATATCTAACAAACTGTTTCTTCATTTGTGGCATAGCAGTTCTTTCACAATGGGAGAAGATTAATAAAAACAGTGACCAGGTAGTCAGGTACTCTAGTTTATTTTGATGTGTCGTTTCACTCTTTTTGTTGTTTTAATGCGAATCACTTGGACGTTGGAAACAATAACATGATGGTCAAGTAGTAAATTATTATGTACCTAGAATTAATATTGTACCTCAGTTCTCTTTTTATATACTTACATATTTTATGGTTGATACCATGTTCACCTGCTTCGTTTATGTGCTAAATAGTTAAATTTCATGACTGCTTAATCACCCTACTATCACATTTTTTTGTGTCACTACCACTGGATTCGTACCGTATATATGGGCGCTATTTTAATGAACTGACATAAAAATAAACATTAAATTTTTTCAATAAAACAGTAATGATTCTGTTTTCATAAATTTTACGTTCAAGAAACAAAAAGAAATTCAGACTGGAGTCGTATTGACCTCAGTTTTACTCATTGCAAAAACTAAGAATAAATTTAAGTACGTTGTAAATAGAAAACTTAACATGAATATCATCGAATACAGTTCACTCACAGAGAGAGAGTCATCAATTTTTAGAAAAATAGCTTTGGTAATAAGAGAGATACGATTTTCCATTGTGCTTATGGGGTCATATTGACCCCAGTGCTAGTAGGAAAGTTACAACAGCTGATGCAAGAAACCCTAACAATGGGTACTAAAACAAGCAGGAAAAATATTTTCATCATTGTAGGTGTCTTGTGTAACAACTGTGCAATATAACATTCATCATTCTATTTTGTAAATGTTACGTTCAAGAAACAAAAAAGTAATATAAATTGGGGTCATATAGAGCAATTGGTATTCAGCACAATAACCGTGAATAAATTTTAATGTGTAGTAAATATAAAACTGAAAGAAACATCATAGAATACAACTGAGGCAGTAGGAGATGGTCAAGGAAGTTCAAAATAACAGTTTCGAAAACGAGGGAGATAGACTTTCCCGATGTGCGTACGTGGCCATATTGACCCCAATGGTATTCGGAGGGTTGATATGCTATTACCGGTTGCTGCAATCTGCTAAATACATAAATACTTGAATCGAACTTGAACATTCCAATTTTCGTGCCGCTGCTTTCTTTTCCCTTTGAACGTTTTCCCTGTTTCTGGACTGCTTGAGGTGGGAATCTTATGAACGCGGATGTTTTTCGATAGCTTCTGTCGACTTCAGTTGGAATGAAGTGATTGTAATTTTTTAACTGGAAACGCGGCACGGGTAAACTAATAAAAACAATGTAGAATTGACCACTAGGAACATGGTACTGAAGCCGCAGGTATTCACAAGTTTCATCCAGCTCGGTTTCACGAAAGCGATGAAACCACTGTTTTTTGGAATATAGTGTGCACGGTCCTGTGTTATTTGTCTGTTGCAAGCCACTCCACTTTCATATTTCATGAAACAGATATCACGAAACTGGTTTCTCGAGTGCGCACCACACTTTATTCCCTCCCGCAGCCGGCGGCGCCACATATGTGCAGCAGGAAGCGAACTGGAGGAACGCACTCCTCCGTCACGTCACGACACGTGGCATCATCCCATGCTCTGCGAAGCAGCATAAGGCTGCCCGCACATCGACCACAAGCCAGTGTCGTATTCACTCTGCACGCTTACGACAACGTAAATGCTACTCTCTTGTTGACGACCTACGTTGAACATTTGGACTATAATTGGTGTTTGTCTGTTTCTGGAAATTTTACAGCGTTTATACTTTGATATACTACAGCCAGCCAGAAGTTCATGTTGTGTACCTAACTCCTAACCTGTACCAAACCCGTAGTAACGAATTCGGTTCCAAGAAAGGAAACGAAGGCACAAATCTAGTTGGTAGTTGATGGTTGGAGACAGAGCATCGTTGTTAAACCGTAAAGAAACCAGTTCATAGACGTTGTCCTCTGATGAGATCGTGTAAACGACTGAAGTTAACCTCAGCATCAGTTAAGGCCTAGAGATGTACCGAATTATCGACACAGGTAGCTATGTAATAAACAACATTCTATCAGAAGGTTGGACAGGAAAAAGAAATTCCAGCATCGGTCATTTCACTAGCACTTTACATTATGTTAATCATAGTATATTAAAATCTGAAATACACAATATTGCTGTTCCACAATAATAATTATTTTATGTCTCGTTGGGAACAGTCTTCCGGTTTTCTAGGCCGTCATTCTACAACAGATTGTCCGTAAAAGTCTGCGAGAAATTACGTCCCTACAAAGTTTGTTTTCCAAAGACAGGTGACCATTTTTACCACGACATATCTAACAAGAGGACATTCATATTGAAATACACAAACAGGCTTGTACTTTACACTACTTTATATTCAATAGTATGAAAATGGCAAGTTATAACAGTACTGGAGTGAGTACTAATACAGAGCACTATGTTATGTGGACAAAACACTGATGAAGAGGCCAGAAGGGGAAGCAGAGGTTTGGAAGGAGTTAATGGTATATGGGTGAAGAACAGGTATACTGTTTAAAACAAACAAATGACATAAACTGTCTGCTACTATTTCAGCAAAGATGGAAGATGGGACTCTATTATATCATTAAGGATTAGATGAGGAATTTGTGATTACTGTTTATTGACAACTGGGATTTTCAGAAATGTTAGTTTTCTGCCTTTATTTGATCTCTTAAGAATATCACAATTTCTGTCAGTCAGTCTAGTAGCTACAGACCTACCTGACTGACAAACATATTATTTGCCAAAAAACCTGTAAAAAGTGCTACAAATTCCACTCTGTTCTAGAGGTAGAATCTTGACTTTACTGTTGTGTATAATGTCGACAACGGTATTCCTACTACACAGATCTGGTGTTTACTTCCTGGATTTTAATTCGCTGGCAAGCACCTGTGAAGGCTGACCGACATGTATTGTAGAAGACCATTTGTTGTCATTGTGATCTAGTGCCATCTAAGGAAGACACAGAAGGGCTGTTTTTCTCTCCTGTTTTGACGAAATATGTTATCAACTAGAGTAGGACTATAATCATAACTCTGTGCTTACTTTAACTCATTTTCACAGTATGATTTGGTATTTGGTATAAATAGTAGGTGATGCACCATAGTGAGGAAGCCTGCGTGTTTGTTTGTTCCATGGGAAATGGCAGGTACTACTGTGTCTTTAGAAGTTACTTTCCTGTACATCTTAAATAAATGTTTTTGCTTGTTAATGTCAATGGTAAGGCCTAAGAAATTCATAGCATGTTCTCCCAACAGTGTCTGACAGTTAACGACTCAACATGTACTTTCGGCTCATTGAAATGAAATGTCGCGTGGCGAGGGCCTCCGGGCGGATAGACCTGATCACCTGGTGCAAGTCTTTTGAGGTCACGCCACGTAGGCGACTTGCACGTCGATGAGGATGAAATGATGATGTAGACGACACAAACACCCAGTCCATGAGCGGAGAAAATCTCCAACCCAACCGGGAATTGAACTCGGGGCCCTGGCATGGCAAGCTGGCGCGCTGTCGACTCAGCTGCAGTGGCGGACCCTTCAGCTCATTTGAACTATGTGATGCATTTGAATATGTGATGGTTGCTACATCGAAAATGCGTTATATTAAAAACATTTGTTCATCAACTGATGACATTATATTGAATAACCAGTCCAGCATTAGTGAAGTACTATTTAACTAATCTTCCTAACTCCATTGTAAACATGACTTCATGAATTTCAATTTTGGAAACAATAATTTAATTGAAGTGACACAATTTCAGAGATTTTACTGGTCTCATCCAGATATGATTTTTGTATATAGAGTGAAGCAACGAGTAAAAATTTGTGCCAAGGCCGGGAATCGAACGCATTTTTCCCCGCTTGCTACGAACGTGCGTTAGCCACTAAGCTACCTTGGCACAGCAGTTCATATAGCTGCACGGATTACCTTGGTATGGATCCCTCCTTAATGAAAATGCTCACTGGAGCTCTAGTATACTTCAAATTCCTCCTTATACACGAACAAAACTGCTGAGACTCTCCATGTTCTGGAATAGCACCTCAGCATCGAAAGTAAGTGGGGGATATAGCCTGTACTTAAGTAACAGGCACCCATACAAATGAAATGACACAATTTCGTGGACTTTACTGATCTCATATAGATATCATTTGCCCCTTATTTGATAACGCACCTGTCCATTAAGCGGGAGACTGAGTTCGATTCCCGGCCTTGGTACAAATTTTCGCTCACTGCTTCAGTCTATAAATTAAATTAATTGCCCAGTGATACCTGTCCAAAAGCACAGTACCTCATCCATATACCTGGTCCAGCATTACTGTATTCTAAAACTTAGATTCTCTTTATCTAAAGCGGTTTGTTTATAATTGCCCCTAAATATTCCAGTTAATAACGAGTTGTGAGGAAACGTCATTTATAGCACATCTAAGGGACGTTATGAAGTCTTCTGAATTTGGAAGTTAATAAATCATCTTTAAGCAAGAGTCATTTGCTAATCTTATAACTGACGTCTCCAATGGATTTTCTCTCGTTTTATATCGACTTCAGTTGCAAGTGTCTTAATTTCTCCAACAGGAATAAGGGAAGCGGAAAGCTTGTTCGCAGATAAATGAAATATCGTGGAACATACGTCATTTTGTGTTTCACTCTATACCGACGAAACTGGATGACGTTGCCAGTGAGTCAAATAACAAATGAACAAGAACAGCCTCAACTTATCCCTGACAGTGAGCTGGTCTATGTGTTTCTACAAAGAGTTAGGACAAGCCGTGACACAGTACACCTCTTTGACAAATCTGATTAACTAAGTGAAATATGCGTATCCATTATAAGCAGAATGAGTCATGGAACAGTTCTCGTCTCTGGTGGGAGGAAGTTAGTATTGGTACGGTAAGTGAAAGAGCTTGCTATAATGCAAAAGTCTCTTGAAGAATTTAGACCATACAGCAATAAGTAAAAAATTAGCGTAAGATACCTCTCTCAGTAAGGCACATATGTGAAATAAATTGTTGAACTTTTTAAAGAATACATTTGAAGTCCATAATATTTCTTGTACGAAAACAGTTGTCCCTGGTCCATTTACCTGTTCTAAGTGGAAGGCGTCCACTCCCCTCGCTACTCACGACATTGCGAAGGAGGCAGAAAACATGTCATCTTTGCATCTAAGGTGGACTTGACGCTATTTAAGTAGGATGGAAATGAAATCTATTAGTGAAAGAACAGTACAAAAAAGTGTCTTAGCAATCACTGTGTGACATGAAGGACTGCAGTTGTGTTGATTGAACTGTCTCAGATTAAGCGACTGTACCTCCATAGCTATTAATTCACAATCTAATTATGAACATTGAATTGTCTACGACTAAGATACATTTATAATTCCAAACAGGACTGTAGTTCTCCATGAACTATGATTACACTATCTTTGCGACAGCTTCTACCCCAAGACGCGCTCTGCTTTACAGTAACAAGCAAATACCGTTTTATGCGCATAAAAAATGCAAAATACTTTTGAGAGATCAGTTCTGAATCAGGTGAGGTAGAAAGTAGAATGTGGGAAATATATGGGAGCGAAATAGCTACATATTTAGAATAGAGCTATAATAGTTCATAATACATCAGATTTCATCAGCACTTACTGTCATCCTTCTGTGACTCAAACATAAATTATAGCATTAAAAAATACACAGGAAAGCCTTCACTCGGAGTAACAATAACTGCAAATCTACCTATTTTTGAACACGTTCAGTTATAAATGCTTTGAATGTTTATCTTTAGATTCAGTACCATTGCCCTATTAAAGCCGACTTAATCGTTTTCCATATAGTGTTGTTTAACTGTTAGTAGTTTAGTTACTGTGACTAGAAATAACATTAAAATTAATACACTAACTCTTCATGTTTTTCCAACAATTATCCAGGAGAATTTTGTTGACTGATGTAGCATACACGAATCAATATTGTATGATTGCTGTTACCGTTACGTTCAATTCATAGTTTAGCATAGGACACGTCCACCGTATGGATCCTGACAGATTACCACGTGAGGCGATGCTTGGAGAGATCTCTATAGCCAAAAGACCTGTAGGACGTCCTGTATTGAGAATCAAGGACTCCTGTAAACTAGATATGTAGAGCTTTGGAATCGACACAAACAGATGGGAGGCACGGGCTAGCATGAGACCAGAGTGGCGTGATGATATATCATCTGCAATGTCGAAGCATGATCAAGGCTTGTTAGACAGATTAAGGCAGAAAAAGCTTCGCAATGATACCACTGCTCCTGCCTCAGCAGCCAGGTACACTTGTGACAATTGCAGCAAGAGATGCCGTGCTGCCATCGGCTTGACAAGTCGTATGAAAAAATGCAATCCATAAACACACAGACACTGCAACAATCATCTACCAAGATGTCGTGGCCAGTATATATAGCATTGTGTTGAAATACGAGCAACTTACAGAGCTTTTATTGTGTCGGGTCAGGACTTCATGATACAAAAATTTAAAAGCTTCTCTGCGATTATCAACGTCTCATTAATGTAGAGAAGTTACCTCACGTTTCAGCCATGAGAAGAGGCATTAGTGGCGCTGAAAACGTAAACCATAATCTCTAAATGGATAGCGAAGGGAATTTTAAAATTTTCACTGCGGAAGTGACGTGTGTTTGGCGCCGGTGAACGGGATTAGCGTGCTGCGTGATGTGGCAGCCTTTACTCGGGCAGCAAAAATCGCATTCCAGGTGACCGGGTAAAACCCAGCCGGCAGCATTTGTGTTTCGCAGGTAACGAGATACTGTCATGAGATCATTAGATTTCTCTCTGCCACCAGATTTGTGTCATTTTATTGCAATCCAGATGGTGTGAGTAAAACGTGGAGAAAGGTCACGGAATATCGCTAAAATTAGCTGTTTCATTAACGCATGCAATACCGCCTCAATGATGTTTCATTTCCATTCATTCCAGTATTCGTCTTATGTCTGTTGATATTTTAAAACTATAGGCAATCCGATACTTAAAATATCATTGACACCTCTCTATATATCGAAGATAATTGTCGATGTATCGACGTATTGGCAGAAGAAATATCGACGTACTACCCCAAAAAATCGCTGAACATTGTAAATATACTGCCAGTTTTAGAGCTGTGCACTTAAATAAGCTTAAATAAGTAGTGATTTATTGTTAGATATTCTGTATATCAATAAACTATCAGCCACTTCGAGCAAGAATTGAAAGGAAAACGATGCACGTACACGCTTGACGATTATAACTAGTTTGCTAACAATGGTATCTGCATGTAAGTGGCACCATAAAAGGTGTCCGACTTCCCGGTTTTTTCATCTGTGCAAACGCCGGCGACCTAGCAGTCGTAGTGGCAAAATATTACGTCAGTTTTTCCCCCTCATACGCCTCCGCCACCTCAAAGACCAATGGTGTCATTTAGAGTTTTGTTCATCACTTTCAGAAGCTGTTTTTAAAGAATGCTGATGTGAAGAAATAGCACATTGGGCGAGTTAAAAATTGTTTTTTAACGCAACTGGTGTGCTATTTCTTCACATCGGAAATATTGTTATTCCATTCACACCGCCACCCATCAGAGTAATCGGAATTCTTCTATGTGCCATCTATACTTGGTTGACAGTCAAAGAGTAAGACCGGACGTGATGAAAGGTCAAACAGTAGCAAGACTCGTTCACACAGTGAAAGTAACATTACTGTATGTTCTGCTACAATTTAAAAAGAACAGCTTCAAATATTTATCGAAAATTGCAAATATATATATGTGAAAATATCGGCACCTGACGCTGCCATTTCTTGTCGATATACTGATATATCGTGGAAGAAGATATCGCTTATATATATATCGATAATTTTTTGATGTAATGTCGATATATACTGTAACGATACTTTATCCACAGCCCTAATTCGTCTAAAAATGACATCGAAACCACAAAGAAATATTAATTAGAAAGGACCGATTGTAATTTTATCTACCGCCTTTCATAACTGAAGTCCTGTATGAATCGAACTTGTGTCTTGCGTGCAGCGACCCCATAACTGGTGCTACGTAGGTACCTATATTTACTTCCCAGTCATGCTACGAGTTATGTACAAATTCATTTGAAAGGTATGTTTGTCAAATCACTCTCCAAACGAAAATACGAAAAAGCAGAATTTAACACCCTAGGCTTTGTTGAAGTTCCAGTACTAATACAGAATAAGGATATGAAAGAGCCAGCTATAGCATAATACTGTGAACAGGACAGGAATCGGCTTATGTGAGAAAAACCACAGAAAATCTACATAAAGATATACACATGTTGATTTTAATATGCCTCCCATCGAATAAGAGTCTAGCATTCTCGCGCCTTCTCACATGGCTCTTTCATGCGTTCCAAAGCAGTAAACGGTTCTCTTTGGTTAGACAGCAATAGACTGTATAACACTGACTATGTTCTAGAAAAGATAGAACGCTGGTAAATCATACAGTAAAGAAAAGTAAAGAAAAGGAAAGGAAAATAGGTGTCACCGCTGCTGCATATAAACAGATATAAAATACATCATTACCACTTCCAGCTGCAATTTTTACCTGTCACTTCTTTTGGTATATGAGAAACATCGTTGCGTAGCACTTCGAGATTCAAATTGTAGCGGCCTTTACTTTCAGTATATGACACACCACGTTGGGTAAGCGAGCTTTGGTGACTGCGCATCAAGGGTAACGGGATGACTATATTTTAACGTTACGCGTAACCTGCCATAGGGAAAAGTATTGTCTAAATGTTTCGTAAGGAAAATTTTAACTACGTACTGTGATATTTAGATCGTAGCCTGGCCTGATGACGGTACTTTATACCAACACCGGTACTCATTACACAATGTAAAGGTGCGATGCAGATTGAAGCAAATGTCTTTGCTTTTTTTTCAGTCGCCTCAAAATTTGTAATGATCATTTACACAGCCTCGCAATTGTTACTGAAACAGTTAAAAAGCTATAAAATTGTTTGTTAGTCAGTTACAACGTCTTTCAAATTAGCAATAAATCTTGCCCATTTTGCTTCTTGTCACTTCTTTGTCGTTTACTCTATTCAGTGGCATATCATATCGTTTAATGGCATTTTGATATTATCAGTTCGATTTTCTAATCCATATATTTTTGATAATTACTTTTTCTTTTAAATTTATCTTTCAGCTATGCTAATGTTCTTCCACATTTTCATTCTTTCAGTCACTTTCAGCTTTCGGATTTTTGCACGTTTACATATTGTCGTCGTTGTATCTTTATGTTCAACAACAAAACGTCACTTATTAATGAATAGTGCGGCAATACGAGGTGTGTGAGAAAAGTAATGATACTGACAACCCTGCGAGCGATCTGGCAACTTTGTGCTGTTGTACTAGTGCAGACCGGTGTGTTCATCCCTTGAAGAGGCTCAGTCCGAGTTTCAGCTCCGTATAGCTATCACGTGATTTTTGAGAGCAGCGTCGGTGAATATGTGATTTTGTTGTATGCTACTAAAATGGAACAGCGGTATTTAGAGAAACGTTATGCCGCCTAGTTTGGTGTTAAAAGAGGGGAATCCGCGAGTGTGACCTTTGAAAAATTGTGTCTCATGGGGAACATCCTTATCAAGAGCAAAAGCTTTTCGCTGGCACAAATCACTTTTCGAATGCCGAGAAAACGTTAATGGTGACCCTCGCTCAGGGAGACCTTCAACTTCAAATGGTTCAAATGGCTCTGAGCACTATGGGACTCAACATCTGAGGTCATCAGTCCCCTATACTTAGAACTACTTAATCCTAACTAACCTAAGGACATCACACCCAAAAGTTCTTCTGAATACCTTGAGGGATTAGTACTCCTGGAAGTAAGGTGCGCAGGAGAACTCCTGTGAAGTTTGGAAGTAGAGGAGAAGTACTGCTGGTAATAAAGCTTTAATGGGCAACCGTGAGTCGTTTCCGAATAGCTCAGTCCTTAATGTAGTTGTCCACGAAATGCAAGGGTCCCAGGTTCGAATCGTGGCCCGACAGAATGTTTCAGTCTGCCAAAAACGTTCACGTTAGAAAGTTACCTTTGAAATCACGGTTTAGAAGCTTATTCTCGAGTTTAATGTTTTCAGTAAGCAACCACATGTAGTCTACACAAATTAATGGACCACAACATTGACAGAACTATTAATCTTAAAGGTTTTTTTTTTCCAGATCCCTGGATAAGCACGGAATTGTCATATACTGAGCTGCAATTTTTCAGCGGTGGGAAACAAAATATTTTCTCCAGAAAAATAAAGAAACTTAGTGTCTGATTTATTGATATATATTTTTTTCTTCATTTTGATTCAACTTTTCTATAAAAATCAGTAGATATTGATGAAATCGGCTTATTTTGAATAAATCGAATTTTCTAATATCATTATTTAATTCGCAGTATACCTTTAGGGAAGACAGTTGGAAATAAACTGATGAATATCTCCTGATTCCCCGTTTACGCAAGTTCTGTTACCTTTCTGTCGAAACTACAGAAAATTTATTCGAACTCATCATATCAAATACTAGTATTCCTTGTTCCATCTTGTAGATGTTCCGAAACGACATACAGGCTACTAAGACTAGTTCCCTGATAGCGCTAGCTGTTTTTTTTTTTTTTTCGGAGCGCTTAGCAAGAATAAATAAATTTTGTAGTGCACACAAATAAATCGACCAGCAGTTGATATTTTAGGGGTTCCGTTTGTTGTGAGTCTGTACTGCGATGTTGCTGTAGCGTTTCTGATTTCAGGCATGATTCTTTAATACTGATATTATTTGGAAGTTCTATAAGTAGTACGGGGTGTTCAAAAAGTCTCTCCGCAGTGCCGTATGATTGTTAGCCGCGCGTGTCGTATGCCGCAGTGAATATACCGAAATGAAACTCAGTGAAATACAAGTTATTACTTTATTAAATATTCATTTTTATTTGCAAATTTTCACATTAAATGTTGAAAGTGGCCCCCTGTTGTTGAATACACAATTCAATTCCTCTAATCACGTTTTCAAACACAAGCTGTAACACTTCTTCTGTAACAGAAGCAGTGAAAGTGGATACTGCAGTTTTCAATTCATCGATGGATTTTGAACAGTTTTTATAGGCAGTTGCTTTCGCTGCACCCAAAAGGAAGAAGTCAGATGGTGTTAGGTCAGGCGATCGTTGAGGTCGAAGTCCCTGTAAAATTATGCGGTCCCCAAAAACATCAGCAAGCAGTGACATTGAAACGCGAGCTGTATGAGCGATTGCTACATGTTGTTGAAGATAACCGTTCAGTATTTCACTTAACAAAAGTTCTCCTATAAATGGGTACAGAATATCATTGCAGTATTGTGTGCGTTTATTGTTTCGTTGAAAAACCCAGGAAGGTGAACAATCATACGGCACTGCGAGAGACCTATTGAACACCCCGTACTTCGACCTTATCTCCATTGTGTTCATCATCAGATTATGTACGTCAGGGAGAGAAAGAGTAGAAGTATTGAATTTCATGATTTCCAAACTAAAATCCGGCCTTCCACTGACAACCAATAGAAAATTATTTTTAGGTTTGTAAACTGAGGTTCATATTTAGCATCCGGAAGAAGACACATTTCAACAAGCTGTTGTTAGGTCGTTTCTTTCTCTGTCTGTTTGGTACAGATTTGGCAGTAGATTTTTGACTAACTTTGGAGTGACCTAGAGATTGAAATTTTAAACACAACTAAGAACTGGATGACACGCAATATTAACACGTTTTGCTGTCGATCTGTCGTGAGTGAGGATGAAAAAGTTTTGTACGGTCTGACATTTTGGCTGCCCTGCAGGACCGGCGTATTGTGTCAGTAGTATCAGAATGCTTTCCAGGCGGTATGCGAACGAATGGTGACAACTCGAAATAGACAGGTGGAGGAGGAGAGGGACAGAGGGAGGGAGAGGAGGAAATGTGTGCCATATAGATGACATACTTGTATAAAAGCGAAGACGGGGGTTAAGAGCTTTGTTTTTGAGTCATCAGTCTTCAGACAGGTTTCATGTGGTCTGTCACGAATTTCTCTCCTGTGCCATCGCTTTCGTCTCAGAGTAGAACCTACAATGTATGATCTCAATTAACTGCTGGTTGTATTCCAATCTCTGTTTTCCTCTACACATTTTACTCTCCACAGTCCCGTCTAGTACCTTGGACGTCTTAACAGATGTCGTATCATCCTGCCCTTTCTTCTTTTCAGTGTTTCCCACATATTCAGTTCTCTGCCGATTCTGTAGAGGACATTCGCATTCCATCAGTTCATCTTATTTCCGAAATTCTGTTGTAGCGCCGCATCTCAAATACTTCGGTTCTCTTCTGTTCCAGTTTTCCCAAAGTCCATGTTTCCCTACCATATAATGACGTGCTCCAAAGAGCTGGTATATATATAAAATAATTATTTACATGACAGTCAAAATAATTATTTTAAACAAAAGTAAATTTGTAATTTAACACGTTTTTAAATTGGATTAAAGTGTATAAAATAATTTCTGCAACCCACATACAGATTCCTAATCCCATACAGACAGCCCTCAAAATTTGTGCTTGAGAATTTTTAATATTTGTGGCAATACGTGTAAGATTTATAACGATAAACATGGGACACATGCAACAGATAACAGTTAGGAGGTGAACTATTCATGCATCAATTTGCATTCCATGCCCCCCACATTTTTCGTTATAAATATTTGTATTAAAGATTCACCATCGCAACATTTCAGAGATATCTCTACAGGCTTAGGAGAATTATTTGATACATTTTACACACAGAAGGAAGGTCAGCGTGGCCGTAATATTGATGGTTTATTGACAGCATTGGAGTTACTGTGATTGTTTCATAGCTTTGGTTACTGATAATAACTTGATGCCAGTGCCTATGAGTTTAATGTGTACACCACAGCACTGAAGATGATCACTATGTGATTGAAATTCGATTTTGCTGTCAATAAACCATCAAGACTTTTTTTTATTTGCATCTACATCTACAGCCACGTAGATACTCCGCAAAACATCGCACGGTGCGTTGGAGGGTTCCCTGTACCACTACTAGTCATTTCCACTCCTGCTCCACTCACAAACAGAGCGAGGGAAAACGACTGTCAGTAAGCGTCCGCGTGAGCCCTAATTTCACGAAATTTATTCTCGTGGTCCCTACGCGCAATGTATGTTGGCGGCAATAGAATGTCTCTCGAAAAGAACGTAGTATTCCCTCCAGGGATTCCCATTTTAGTTCCTGAAAATTTCCGTAATACGTACGAGTTGTTTGAACCTGCTGGTAACAAATCTAGCAACCTACCTCTGAACTGTTTCGATGCTTTCCTTCAGTCCGACCTGGTATGAATCCCAAACACTAGAGCAATACTTAAGAATGGGTCGTACTAGCGTCTTAGATGTGGTCTCCTTTGAAGGCGAATAATTATCTCCAAAAATTCTACCAAAAAACTGAAATCGACCATTCGCCTGCCTTACCACATTTCTGACATGCTCGTTCCATTTCACGTATCTTTACAACGTTACGCCCAGACACTGACCGTGTCAGTTAGGACACTAGTAATACTGTAACCGAACATTACAGGTTTGCTCTTCCTACTCATCCACATTAACATACATTTTTCCACATTTAGAGCTAGCTGCCGTTCATCACACCAACTAGAAATTTTATCTGTCTTGTATCTTCCCACAGTCACTCAACTTCGATACCTTACCGTACACCACAGTATCAACAACAAACAACCGCATATTGCTGCCCTCCCCGTCCGACAAATCAGTTATGTGTATAGAAAACAATAGTGGTCCTATCACACTTCACTAGTGTGCAACTGAAGAAGATACCTTTGCCTCTGATGCACATTCGCCGTCGAGAACAATAGACTGGGTTCTATTTGTTAAGAAGTCTTCGAGCGACTCACATTTCTGTGAATTTATTTCATATACTAGTACCTTCGTCAACAGCCTTCAAGGGGCACCGTGTCAAATGTTCTCCGGGGATCTAGCAATATGGAATCTGCCCATTCTCCTTCATCCTTACTTCGCAGTATATCATACGAGAAAAGGGCAACCTGAATTTCGCACGAGCAATGATTTCTAAAACCATGCTGATTCGTGGACATAAGCTTGTCAGTCTCAAGAAAATTTGTTGTATTAGAACTGAGAATATGTTCAAGGTTCCTGCAGTAAACTGAAGTTAGGGATACTGCTCTGTAATTGTGAGGGTCCCTTCTTTTATCCTTCTTATATTCTGTAGTCACCTGCCCCTTTTTTCCAGTAGCTTGGGTCTTTGTGTTGGGGAAGAGATTCACGACAAATACAAAGATAGATAAGGGGCCAACGCCATAGCGGACTCTTCGTAAAACTTTATTGAGATTTTATTCGAACCTGGTGATTTATTTGCTTTCAAATCTTTCAGTCTTTTCTCTGCGTCAGGGATGCTTATTGCTGTGTCGTCCATAAGGAAGTCTGTCCAATCGTCAAACGACGGCATATTTGTAAGATTTCCTGAGTGAAGGATTTTTTGAACGTGACATTTAAAACCTGGGCTTCCGTTTTGCTATTTTCAACGGCCATACCAGAGTGATGAACAAGGGACTGAATGAAATCCTTAGACACGCTTAGCGATTTTACATGCGACCAGAATTTTCTTGGGGGTCTCTGTCAGGTCTTTTACTAAGGAGTGACAGGGTTAGTTGTATGCTTCGCGCATAGATCTTTCCACAGACGCACGAATCTCTACTAACCTTTGCTTGTCTTCATTTGTGCGTTCTCTTTTGAAGTGCGACAGCCTCTGTTAACTCAGCATCTTCCCGAATTCCGTTGTTAAACCATAGTCGATCTTTCATACCCTTTATCCACTTTCTAGGCATGTATCCCTCCAGACCCCGATTTACAATCTGTTTTAAACTCTGCCATAATCCCTGTATAAGTGATATGCTAACAGCTGCTTATCTGCTCTATCTAGCACAAAAACTCTCCTAGCCTTCTTTACTGATTTATTGACTTTTATAGCCATAGCCATGAGATTATGATCGCTAATTTCCATTTATATACTGATCTCGTCGACAAGGTCTGGCCGATTTCTAATTACGAGACCTAAGATGTTTGCATTGTGTGTGAGCTGCTCAAGACAGTTTTCAGGTAACGTGTTCAAAAGTATTTCGCATTACTGTCTGTATATACACATCCCAGTCTATACTCAGTACGTAAAAGTTGCCTCCAACTAGTATTGTACGATCTGGGTATTTTTAACGATAGTGGACATAGACTTTCTTTGAATAACTCTAGAACTGTCACAATGGACTCGCGCGTCAGGTAAAAACATCCAACAATTAAATTGTTTCATCTAAACCAGTTATACGAGACCCACTTCAATGACGCACTCAAATTCAACCACAATAAAGACATTGCCAGGTAAAATAAATGCATAAATAAATAAAATAAAATTATTTTTCTCAGTTGCAATGAACACACCCACTCATAGCCTCTAACATGTCTTGCCGGTATTTGTTCCCAACTCACTAAATATCTCCGAGGTCTCTACTTCGGGTTTCAAAAAGCTCTCGGTCTCAAGAATAATTTGGGTGCGAAAACCTTCCTGGAGGGCAGTAAATTTGGGAACATTACTACAAACACTTTGACAGTTTGCTAATAAAATTACAGTCAAAGTATCTTTACTCTGAACGCCGTCTGCCTTCCCTAGCTGTTCGTTGACTGGTGATTGTTCATCAAGGCACCTTAAACTACTGTCTAGTCTAAGGGACCCTCATGTGCACTCCACAAGTACTCTGCACCCAAATAGTTGCTTCCTTTATGTAGTGCACCCATGACCTATCAGGAGGAGTCATAAATCCCCAAAAGTTAACGTAGGTCTACAAGAAATCTGCCGCCAAGACCAACATAGAGTCTTTGTCTGAGACCCTCCATTCAGCTCCAGACCAAAGGATCCTGATCAACTCTGGGAACGATGCTGCAAATTTCGAGCACTGCATGCACCCTGCGCGCAACGCCAGCAGTCTTCACCACCTCTGCCAGCCACCTGTATGAACTGAGGATGGCTCCAGAACCCATGCAACAGCGTCATTGGAGCCAACGTGAGCCAAAACTTGCAGATGACAGCCGCAGGATAGGCCGCCTCCACATCTCGGATGAGGCCCATCCGGTAGACACATCGAGTGTACACTGGGTTTCTTCGCATTCCTGAACGCTATCTAACATTGGAGCTCCCAATAACTAGTAAACCCCTGCCCCCTTGTGCCTGCTGCAGGAGCGGCCATCTGTCCAGTCACAGAGTGAATGGGCCAGGCCAAATGGCCACATTGGCCTCCGCCTCGAGAGATGCAAACGCATTACCTCCCGCCACTCACCCTGCTGTGAGGGCGGATCCACCGTGTCGCGTACACTAGGTTGTGCCTCGGAAGCAGAGCCATGCTGGCAAAACAAGCGACGCCTAAAGTGTCTCGTGCAGCCCACCAGCATCTCCACCGCCGCTACACACCTAGGCATCAGCCTGGAGGTGACTGACGGTAGCCTGTAGCACAATCAGCTGTTTGTGAACTGCGGCCAGCTCCTCCAACGGCCGCACACATAATGCACACATCCTAGCCATCCTAGCACGAGTAACTGAAGAAGCAAACTATGAAAGCAGACACACACGTAGATATACAACTTGCTACGCTTCTGATGTGTCACCTATGGACACCGACGCGTTAATGAGCTGTGTAGCTGGCTGTTCAGTGAGCAATTATTGCGCTACAGACTGATGGAAATCACAGTTACAAAAACGCGGGATTAAACATCTTTAACAGAAAAACACGGACGAAATTTAATAAATATGCTACGAGGAAAATACATTCATTTTGTTTAATTCTATGACCACCAGTTCCATACGAAAGTGTCACTAGATATAAATCGACTAGTGATAAAATAAGCATCGGAAAATTGTAAGAGCAATTTTCTGAGTACAGAAAAACGTCCAGATGTAACTTGCGTTGATGCCACTGTTAAACAAGAACATGCTATTGACCTGTGCTGATCGTTGCTGCGTTGTGGTGTTGTGTAAGCGCGCTTTCACGCGCTACCCTAAGCGAAATTAAAAACAAAAGCATAAACACACGCCACCTGCGGGTAGCAAGGCTCCGAACAAACGCGCCGGGCTAGTGTGAACGTGTTACACGCACACGGCTGTGGAGAGCGGCGACACGCATCTCATTAGCTATTCAGCGCGCGTTCACTGGCCACGCTGCAGGCGCCCTTGTGGCCGCGTTATTGCCGAGTGTGTGTGTGTGTGTGTGTGTGTGTGTGTGTGTGTGTGTGTGTGTGTGTGTGTGTGTGCGTGGTCAGGTGTACAGGGGCCGTGTTGACATGCGGATAAACGTACCTGCTGTTACTGTTGTTCGGACGTTGCCCAGGCAAATGGGGCTATCCAGCGGAAGGACGAAATACGACACCCAGCTGACAGGTAGCTCGATACGGTCCAAAATGAACTTCTTTTTCAACGTAGCACCCTTTTAGGTCAACACAATTTATCTCACGTTTTTCTACGACTGAGTCGATTACGTCCTCGACTTCCGTTTGGTTGAAACACATGTGTTAATTTTACTGTTGCTTGTTGTGATAATCTTCCCTGAGCTGATTAATTCCTTGAACTGTACCTCTTTTACATCATGTGCAGAAAGGCAAGATGAAATACGGACAGAAACTCTTCTTTTATGCATTTTATCTGTCATTATTAGTTGCTTATGTGTACCTGTTGGTCATACCATGCAAATATGAAGATGAATTACGAAAATAAATATTACGTCGTGGATACATGGAGGTGGTTAGATGTGTGGAAACCAGCCAACTATATATTTAATCTAAGTTTATTTTGTGTCCATTCTAGGTAATATGACGTTAACCATGGAGACGCAGGTCTGCTACAAAATCAAGCAGAAATCTGTAAAAAATTACATGTCAATCTTGGGAGTCGAAGGATTAAAGTTACAAGTAATGATCTTAGAAAAGTGGGACATGTGCTAAGAACAACCCATATGTCTGAAATATAGAGTACATATGTTAGTAGCGTGGTGAAAAAAAGTTACATGAAATAAAAATTTATTAATAGTGATTTGGAAATTATATACAAATGTAAATACACTGAGGTGAAGGAAGTCATGAGATAGAGATATGGACGTATAAAGATATCAGCATTGTCGATTAATAACTTACAAAATGGCAGTGCTTTGTCGGAGCTGTCCTTTGTACACAGGCGATTAACGTGAAAATGTTTCCGACGTAATTATAGCCCTACGAAGAGAACCAACAGCAGGATGGTTGTTGGAGCTAGAAGCATAGACATTCCGTTTTGGAAATCTTTATGGAATTCAATATCCCGTTATTCACAGTTTCAACAGTATGTGAGGATAGCAAATTTCAGGCGTAACTTCTCACTAGGGATAAGATGACGGCCTTAACTTAACGACCGAGGCGCATCGTTTGTATAGAGTTGTTAGTGCTAACTGGCAAGCAACACTGTGTGAAATAACTGCAAAAATCAATGTGATGATGATGAAGTCCCATACTCCTTGACAGAGCATAGGGGAACGATGCGGGAGACCCACACCCCTATACTAGACAAAGTCCTAGTACAGATGGTTTGCCATTGCCTTCCTACGACCGTCATGGGGGTGAATGATGTTGATGAATACGACACAACATCCAGTCGTCTCGTGGCAGGTGAAAATCCCTGACCCCACTGGAAATCGAACCCGGGACCCAGTCCTCGGAAAGACTGCGAGACCGCGAGCTGCGGACAAATCAATGTGGGACGTACGATAAATGTATCGGTTAGGAGAGTGCGGTGAAATTTGATATAAGTTGGCTATGGCATCAGACGACCAAAGCGAGTGCCTTGGCTAACAACACGACATCGCCTCCAGAACCTTTCCTGGGCTCATGACCATATCGATTGGACCCTAGAACGGTGGAAAACCGTGGCCTGATCAAATGAGTGCCAATTTCAGTTGGTAAGGGCAAGTGTTCGCGCCTGGCGCACACTTCAAGCTAAACTGTCAACAATGCACTGTGCAAGCTGGTGATGGTTCCACAACGGCGTGGGCTGTATTTAGACGGAACGGAAAGAGTCTTCTGGGCCAATTAAACCGATCATTGACCGGAAAGGGTTATGTGCGGCTACTTGGAGACCAATTGCAGGCATTCATGGACTTCTGTTTTCATGACAATAGATCATTTCAACGGGCCACAGTTGTTCGCGATCTGTGTGAGCAACATATTGGACAATTCCAGCGAATAATTTGGCCACCCCGATCACCCGACATAAATTCAGTCGAACATTTATGGGACATAATCGAGGGGTCCGTTTGTGAACAAAATACAGCACTGGTAACACTTCCGCCATCACCGACTGCTATACCGTAGCATCACCTGTACACTACTGGCCATTAAAACTGCTACACCACGAAGACGGCGTGCTACAGATGCGAAATTTAACCGACAGGAAGAAGACGCTGTGACATGCAAATGATTAGCTTTTCAGAGCATTCACACAAGGTTGGCGCCGGTGGCGACCCCTACAACGCGCTGACATGAGGAAAGTTTCCAACCGATTTCTCATACAGAAACAGCAGTTGACCGGCGTTGCCTGGTGAAACGTTGTTGTGATGACTCGTGTAAGAAGGAGAAATGCGTACCATCATCTTTCCGACTTTGATAAAGGTCGGATTATAGCCTATCACGATTGCTGTTTATAGTATCGCGACATTGTTGCTCGCGTTGGTCGAGATCCAATGACTGTTAGCAGAATATGGAATCGGTGGGTTCAGGAGGGTAATACGGAACGCCGTGCTGGATCCCAACGGCCTCGTGTCACTAACAGTCGAGATGACAGGCATCTTATCCGCATGGCTCTAACGGATCGTGCAGCCACGTCTCGATCCCTGAGTCAACAGATCTGGACGTTTGCAAGACAACAATCATTTGTACGAACAGTTCGACGACGTTTGCAGCAGCATGGACTATCAGCTCGGAGACTATGGCTGCGGTTACCTTTGACGCTGCATCACAGACAGGAGCGCCTGCAATGTTGTACTCAACGACGAACCTGGGTGCAAGAATGGCAAAACGTCATTTTTTCGGATGAATCGAGGTTCTGTTTGCAGCATCACGATGGTCGCATCCGTGTTTGGCGACATGGCGGTGAACACACATTGGAAGCGTGTATTCGTCATCGCCATACTGGTGTATCACCCGGCGTGATGGTATGGGGTGCCATTGGTTACACGTGTCGGTCACCTCTTGTTCGCATTGACGGCACTTCGCACAGTGGACGTTACATTTTAGATGTGTTACGACCCGTGGCTCTACCCTTCATTCGACCCCTGCGAAACCCTACATTTCAGCAGGATAATGCACGACTGCATATTGCACGTCCTGTACAGGCCTTTGTGGATACAGAAAATGTTCGACTGCTGCCCTGGCCAGCACATTCTCCAGATGTCTCACCAACTGAAAACGTCTGGTCAATGGTGGCCGAGCAACTGGCTCGTCGCAATACGCCAGTCACTACTATTGATGAATTGTGGTATCGTGTTGAAGCTGCATGGGAAGCTGTACCTGTACACGCCATCCAAGCTCTGTTTGACTCAATGCCCAGGCGTATGAAGGCCGTTATTACGGCCAGAGGTGGTTGTTCTGGGTACTGATTTCTCAGGATCTATACACCCAAATTGCGTGAAAATGTAATCTCATCAGTTGTAGTATAATATATTTGTCCAATGAATACCCGTTTATCATTTGCATTTCTTCTTGGTGTAGCAATTTTAATGGCCAGTAGTGTATTTTTTACAGATGACTTCCAACGACTTGTTGAGTCCATGTCAAGTCGAAGTGGTGCACTACGGTGGGCAAAAGGAGGTCCGACACGATTGTAGGAAGTGTCGAATGACTTTTGTAGTCTCAGTGTGTAACCAATAAAAGCGGAAGTTTTTCTATTGGGAAAACAAAATAATTAACTGTGCTCTGTATCAAAGATGGGAACCCATCCTTCCACCACAGTGCACAGTTAAAAGCTTACACAGCAAAGCATACTACAAACCCTATCTCTGATATACACCACCCATTACTTTCAGTGCCTTGTGTCCATAACTAAGGTAAACTTAAAACAGCGCAAGTAAATCGATAAATTAACACAAAATTATGATTTTGAACTTAAAAGAACCTCGGTGGCATAAGAAGGTGTTACCTCCTAGATGTTAAACAGTAAATGATGAAAGCGCCAGCCACGTCGACAACGGCGTCTTGAGTCTGCAACCGCACAGTGGAGGATTGTCTGCGCGATTTAGCATTTGGCAGCCAGCTACGCCCGCGATTCTTTACACTTGGTTTATTGGCAGTGTCCACCGCGTGCTGTGGCTGTTGCCCTATACATATTTCTTTCTGCAGCGGCTGCCAGGGGTTCTGGCCTGCGCGATGTATGGAAGTGTGAAATCTCGATTACGGCTGCGAAGACGCCTCGTTTGTTGCCGCCTCCTCTTCCTCCACCCCGGCGTGAAACATTAACAAGGGCAAGTAAGACTCCCGGCTGTGATTTACTGCGGTGGATCTGCATTCATAACACGGCCATTTAGGTCGAGCTTTCAGGCTGCACCGAGGAGTTGAAATGCGATGACATGGAAATGTTGTGTAGCGCGTAATTGTGTCTAACGTCTTTGTAAGAGTTGTGTACGAAAATTTTATTACTCGCTAGGAAATGATGACAGAGGAAAACAGACATGCTCCAGTTATACATACTAGCCTTTAAATATTATTACTCAAAGTTGTTTCTCCGTTCTGTATCGAGTCAAGGAACGTTAGTGCAATGCTTGTTTATAAAACAAATCTTTGATCATACATGACGTGTGAGCGTAATACTCGTTCTTTTCTCTGAATTGACAATATAACTAATCGACGGCCGCTGTGTCCGAGCGGTTCTAGGCCCTTCAGTCCGGAACCGCGCTGGTGCTACGGTCGCAGGTTTGAATCCTGCCTTGGGCACGGATGTGTATAATGCGATTGGGTTAGTTAGGTTTCTGTAGTTCTAAGTCTAGGGGACTGATGACCTCAGATGTTAAGTCGCATAGTGCTTAGAGACATTATAACTAATCGTTGAGTTTGGCCACTGTGCACAACAACAAGCTGACGTCTTCGTACATCCACATTTAAACTGGATGAAGGTAGGACACAGCTGATATAATTTTTATTAAAAATGAAATTCCTCCAGCTGTGCATAAGATTTTTTATTTACTTCGCTACTAGTTTCGGCGTTGCGTCTACGTCGTCTTCAGGCACTTACAGTTTGATGAAATCAGTTGTGTGTGGCTCAGTCTAGAAGGCCGCGGTGAGATCAACACGTGCTCCATTTGGAGCTCCATGTTCATCACGTGTTGATCTCACCCCGGACTTCTAGACTGAGCCACACACAACTGATTTCATCAAAGTGTACGGGCCTGATGATGACGTTGACGCAACGCCGAAACTATTAGCGAAGTAAATAAAAAATATTATGTACAGCTAGAGGAATTTCATTTTTAGTAACAAGATGACGCGTTCAGCATGTTCTATACATCATTAGTGGATCGCCTAACCGTGGAAAGTTGTAAGACAGTGCAAAGGATCTTGGAATTTAAGTCAGGACTGAGATCAACAGATATCTATTTGCTCTAATAGCAGAAAAAAATCACATAAAAAATCGACAGAGAATAAAGATTACAAAGCGACGCTAGCGCCGTAGTGAGTCACCAAATAAGTGTGGGAGATTGTATGGAGATAGCGCGGCAAAGTCTGCTCCTCTGGGCAGCTTGTAAATTCAGTGTTGTTGATACAACTGGATGACACAAATTATAACCAAACTATACAAAACAAGTTGCGGCGCGCACCAGGCAAGTAACAAACTACTCAGAATTTGGATCACGCAACTGCAGCTGTGACGCTTACATTTTCCCAAAATCGGCGAAATGTGCGTCCACCAATATCAAACATTGGCCACGAAATGAGAGACCCTCATAGTGTGCAGTGACCGAATAACCATGAAGCATCTCCCTCCACAACTAACTGTTCAAATAAACTCTGTATGGACAGCACGAACCAGTGATGTTGCCTGTCGGAAAAGGATGATGAACTACATGGCTCGACAACTGTTTCAGTGTCACTTTCACTTGTTAATCACGTATCATCGTCCCTGTACTCTTCATGTACTCATGTACATTGTCCGCACAGTCGATCATATACGATGTCACACATTCAACATTCATTCATATTGCAATAACGCCAATGACCCGTATGCCACTTCTTTCTTACTCTGCGAAATTCCTTGTGATTATTTCTGATAAAATGTCAACATCTGCAACTGTTGTTGAATATGTAACGTAGTGTTTGCTTTGTTTATAGTTGCCGTTGCTCTACTTTGTGTCAACAGCACTTGAATTATAGCACTGCACTGAGTTAATCGTCGACTAACCAGTTCAATTACGCTCCTAACCCGTTCCACTGTGCTCCGTAATCTAATGCTATACTCACCATTTGGTACCTCCAGTCCCGCCCCCCTATTGCCGTTAGCAGCCAATATTGTCGTTGCATGGTGGACAACATTTGGGGCGTCAAATACCGTAGGCATCGTTGGCTTTTAGCGACCTCGCACTCAAAGGGTTTCCTGTGAATAGATTCTACACTGAAGAACCAAAGACACTGGTACACCTGTCTAATATCATGTAGAGCCCCCGCGAACACGCAGAAATACCGCAACACGACGTGGCATGGACTCGACTAATGTCTGAAGTAATGCTGGAGGGAACTGACACCTAGAATCCTGCAGGGATGTCCATAAAACCCTAAGAGTACAAGGGGGTGGAGATCTCTTCTGAACAGCACGTTGCTGTGTATCACCGTTTAGTGGTTCGCACGCTTACACTTTTGATGGCCCAGCGTTGAAAGTGCTGTTGTCTTACTAGATAGTCGCTGACTGAGCTGAGCGGTATTTTTCACGGCCGTAAATATAAGACTCGATGTAACGATGCAGAGAATCCTATTTGGCTTGTCTTTGCTTGTGACTACGCCGGTGTCGCACATTTGTTGATGTGGTTTGCAGCGAGTATCTTTTGTTGTGGTGTCGTTACGAGGTACCACCCTTGGCTGGGACCTCGCTCTTCGGACGGCACCTCATTCCTCCCTCCAAAAACTTTGCACCGTTGTCGTGTAAGGCGGTGGCATGTGACAGCGGTGCGGCGGAGCACTGAAGGCGGACGCAGATGAAGAGACACGGAGTGTAGCTGTAGCCGATGGTTGGTCTCTGCCACACCCCTACTACATCTTGCGAGTGACGGAGAACGCCAGCTGAGAAACTGGTCACAGAGCGCACTCCCGCTTCCAGAAAAGAAGACACAGTGGCTGGGTGAACAGCAAGTGGATCTTCCAGGGTGACATCGGCAGTGGTAGCGGCGGGCACCACTGTGGATCGTGGCGGTCGCCACTGGCTGGAAGGTGGAGGCGAGTGCTGGTGTGGATCCGGCGGCTTGCTCGGTCTGTGGGCTGAAATTCTTCAGCAGAATCACTGACATACACACGGATTCGCGCCGCAGCTCTCTCTGCTGATGCCGATGCAGCCCGAAAGAACTTTGTAGGAAGTGAGAAGAAAGTTCAAAGACATTTATAATGACACCCTGCTTCCAACGCCATTCCTTGCCTAACACTTTAATGAAGACATCGACCTTCGGCGGACACTTTCTCTGACCAGGCAGAACGAAACGGTTCTTTGGCAGCTGCTGAAGATAGAACAGTGTATTGTGCTTACGAGCATCTATTAATTCCGATGGTAACTACCTGTCTTTTTAGTAAGGAGCCCTAGAGTGATAGAAAAATCTTTAAAGCATGCTCCCATGTGTGGGAGGAACGGAGTTTCTCCACGTGACTTTTTAATGTTCAACTTTGCCCTCGAGATTTCGTACACGAGACGTACCAAGAGAACGAAGGGACTGAAATCGACAGACGACATCTGTTTACTCTATAGATCTGAAGAGGAGTTGGAGCAAATGACCAGAGTACTAAAGGAGGCTGCCAGCAAATTTGAACTAAAAATAAACGAAGACAAGGCCGAGTACCTCGTTATGACGCGTGGTCAGTCAGACTGCTGGTCATCTGCAACCATTGCAGGTGGGAGACCCAGTCCTACAAGAAAGTACATGAATTCAAATACCTAGGGGCACTTTTCACTGCCAACTCGTCATGAGAAGCAGTGATCAAAGCCAGAATACAAGCAGGAAACCGATCTTACCACGGACTACCACAACTGCTTCGGTCCAGATATCTCTCCAGACAGTTCAACAACCGACTATACAAAACCCCGATCCAGCCTGTTGTTCTGTATGGCTGTGAGACATGGAGTATCCGGAAACCGGACTCCTATAAGCTCCTCGTTTTTTAGCTTCAGTCCGGTTCTGGATGCAGACACAGAGGAATGGAGGAACAGACAACGAAGACCTTGAGGAACTATACCAGCAGCCCAATAGAGCAGAAACCGTCAAAGCCAAACAAATGCAGTGGTCCGGCCACGTGGCCCGGATGCAAGATTACAGATGGCCTCGGGAACTCCTGGATTTCACACCTGCAGGAAAGAGACCCCCAGGGAGACCCAAAAAGCGTTGGAGGGATGGCCCCCATGAAGATTTAAACAAAGCATCAATAGATGTGGATGAGTGGCGGACAACAGCAATGGACAGAATACAGTGGAGGAGGAAACTTGTAGCAGCGTGCGGTCCACTGTGCTTGATCACGTAGAAGAAGAATAAGAAGAAGAAGAAGAATAAGAAGAAGAAGACTTTTGAATGTTCGAACGTGTAGTTCAACTTATCTCTTAGACCCACGCTGACGAACTGTAGTAGTCACATGGTGGATGCTATTAGTGGCACAAAACTGTTGAAAACCGACCACCGTGTATTTCGGTCCGTTGTCCAAGACAATGACCTGAGGGAAACCATCAAGACAAATTCTTCCAGGTTATATGGCCGTGGTCCATGGAGCTCTTCTATCCCTGACGTTTCGTCCAAAGCTACGTTGGACATCTTCGGAGGTGCTCCTGGTTGTGCTGAAACTTGCCGACTGACGACTCGGACGTCGAAGAACGGCCTAAATACCGTGGAAAGTGTGCGTGGTCATGATTCCACGTGATAGCAGTGATAAATCTTGTCAAGGATAAAATATAACTACCTATCATAGTACGTAAAAGATAAAAACTTCTCATCGATTCTGTAGCGCCACAGTTCATATATCACTGAGTTTCATAACTTCTTCTTTTCTGTTAAAATTATCCCCATGTTTATATATTTCGATGGCTTCTCTATATAACCGTGAATAATAGTTCCTCTTAGTACACAAAACTTCAGTTTCCGAAAAATTTCACTACGTGATAACCTGACTGACGAACATGTTCCGCCACGGCTGACTTGTTTGTTTTCCCTAGTCGGCAAAGACTTCTACGTTCCTTCAAACGTGTATTCACACTTCTCTTTGTAGTTCCAATGTAGACCCTTCCACTTGTTCGTGCAAGTTATTCCCCAATGACCTTCATGTAATAAAGGAAAATCTCCCTGCTGCAGGAATTGAGGATTCACTCATTGTCATTCTTTCCACGCAACAGCAGAACATCTGAGTGCACAGGCAGTGTATGATACTATGAAAGATAGTGATGTGGCACTGGGTGGAATTTTTTTGTAAACTGTGAGGCTCCACAATGCCCCACGTATTGCAGAACAATCTGTAGAATTGGGTCAGAAGCATTTGCTGCAGCAATAAGCCGAAAACTGAGAGGAAATTTTGAAGACTTTCGAAATCCCGTGTTATCAGTTATTTAAAATCACTCCACTCCATAACTACGACAGTGGCACTGGTACAGCAACCGTAACAGATCTTTAGTTACAGAAGTCGGTGCAACCAAGACTGTTTTTTCTGTATCTAAACTTTGAAAACATCATCGTCAGACGAATCAAATGCTGTGTCAGTGCCGACCAGTAACCGAGACAATAACTGAGTGTTCGAAAGTTGGGCAGTGCGCATCTGCAACGACTCATACCGATTATTGGGCAATATGTGAGCCCAGTATTTCAGTTTTTGTGCTTTCCATAATGAGTCGGGGTTGGAAGGATTGAACAAGACCGATAGATAACGGTGTAACCTCTTTTCCAAAACTGCACTCTGTTGACAGTTTTCAAGGCCTACGCAGTGGTTCTATCTGAACCAATTCCGTGGGAGAGTACATCTCGAATCTCACAAGAAGATGACACAACAGGCTTAGCTGGGTCAAAATTATTCGAACAACGACGACTTCATAAAGTGTCCTTTAATTGCTGAAATTCCTCCTGGCATTTTTGGGTCCTCACAGTAGGAACACACAGCAGAGCAGCAATTTTCCCAGCGTTTTTAATAAATTTGATATAATACTTAAGCCACGTGACAGCCTGGACCTCCTTAACGTTAGGGGGCACCGGCAGATCTTTTACCCCAGACAAGTGTGTAGTAGCAAAATGAATTCTCTGTGCATTTATTATGTATCCTAATTAATGGAGTTCTTCTTGCAAGAAGGAACACTTCTCCTTGTTGCACTTTAAGCTGGATGTAGAAAGAACTTGAAACAAGCTGTCTAAATTTGCCACATTTTCAGCAGCTGTAAGAACCGTAACCGCAATATCAACCAAATAGTTTATAGAAGAAGAGACTTTTGTTAATAATTGTCCAGGAACCACTGAAAAATAGTGGGAGCTGAGGCAATTCTGAATGGTAGTCTTTCAAAGTGAAAAAAAATCTAGATGAGCGTTTATCACAAAATATTATTTGGACTGCTCGTGCAGTGATAACTGTAAGTACCTCTCACATAACTCGGGCTAGTAAAAGAATCTTGTCTGACGCAGTCTATCCATTAATTCCACTTTGTGGCAGAGGAAAAGCATCCACACACAGATGTAGACTTCCTCATGGCTTTATGAGAAACTGCGGTGCCCATTGACTTATAGAAATTGGTTGGATAATCCAATAGTCTTTCCACCTTTGCATCTCCCGGGCAACGTGCTCACATATTGCATGGGGGACAGCCGTGGACGAAAAAACCGGTTGCGCATTGTCTTTAACAGTACTGTGTGCCCCAAAATCATTAGCTCTTACTATGGTTCAAACAGTTCATTGTATTTACTACAGAAGTCAGAAACATTAGTGTGTGTTACTGAAACGCCGATTTTAAACACATTGTCTTTTATCCACAGGTCGAGGAAATCAAACAAGTCTGAACCAAAAATGTGTGCACTGCTTCTAGAATTGAGTACATGAAACAATACACATTTCTTAACTCTACGAATAGCTACGCCAAACTGCTGGAATTTCGTATCCGTTGTATGTACAGGGTGAGTCATACATGAGGAATAATATGTCGTGCAAATTGTCGCAGACTGAGCTACAAACATAAATTTGTTTTCCGCATGATCCTATGTCAATAAATGACAATGCAATTGAAGGGTAAAAATCAGGAAATATGAAGTGGACTTTTGGTTGTTACTGTGCGCAGACATTGGCCAAGGGGACAGATCGGCAACCGGGCATGACATGCTAGTGTCGCAGGTAGTCTAGCAGCTCACGAGAAGGCGAGGCATGTGGCGTCAAGAGACGGTCCGCGTGACACTGCGAGCAATAACAGAGCCCACATCTATCTCGTACCGGTTACGCTCGAAGGTATTATGTGTCGTGGCTAGTTGGCATAGGGAAAGGAACTACTGCACATGCATGTTTGATAATTTGGTTTTTGTGTCCCAGACTTAGTTTTAAGGAACGAATACATAGATGCAGAATACAAAATAGGCTACAACTATACAGGTATGTGGCAGTCAATACAAACGAATACAATACAGCTGTACAAATCGAAACTAACATAGAAACACATGACCAGAAGCTGCAGTGGCGGTTTATAAGTACTGTTCGAAATGACGGCCACAATGTGTGTGCCAAAGTAGAACTCTTCGCAGAAAGAAATGCTGAATACGATCCAACATATCTGTACCTCTTTACATAATATCACAGGCATGTTGTATTCTGCTTTGAAGGGTGTTGACATCAGCAACCTCTCCTTCATAAATCACAGATTTCAGGTGGCCCCACAAAAAGAAATCCAGTGGATTCAAGTCTGACGATCTTGCTGGCCATGCTACAGCGCCTCCACGACCGATCCATTTCGAAGAGAAGGCATTGTCCAGGTGGCGTCGCACTGTGCCGCTGAAGTGGACGTGGGCACCATCATGCATGTACCACAGGCTCATACGAGAGGCCAAACTAACGTCTTCCAACAATTCCGGTAATGTAGCATCCAGGAAACGTAGATACCGCTCTCCTGTAAGCCTTTGTGGTAGCACATGTGGCCCTGTGAGATGGTGATCAATAATACCACACCAGATATTGACACCGAATCTTTGTTGGTACCCTCGTATCACTGTACTTGGGGGGGGGGGGGGGGTGTATGTTCTTCCGCCCACTCGTGCCAGTTATGCGATTTCACTATACCCTCCACGTGAAATAGGCTTCGTCGGTGAACAGTATTGTTCGTGAAAAATGCTGGTCGTTGGTCTGACGCCATAGGATAAAATTGCAGAAGTTCAGCCTCCTCTGGTAGTCTTCCGGCAATAAAACCTGTACCTTCTGCATGCGAAAGGGATGGTAATGGTTTCTATGGAGTACACGCATAACAGTAGTTTGTGACATTCCGACCGCAGTGGCGAGAGACCTGGTACTTATTGTTCGGTCCTCCGCAACAGTTTGTAACACTTTATCTTCGTCGTCCGCACTGTACGTCGACGGTCGGCCACGACCACTAAATCCTGGAGGTGCTACACATGCACCATACTCCCTCAAGCGCCTGTCCACAGAGTAAAACGTTTTTGCGGATGGAAGTCACCGGCTAGGAAACCTCTCGTGATACAGTTGCCTTGCAACATGAGCTCTTCCATCTGCAACCACATAGGTGAGGTGGAAGTCGGCGTATTCCTCGTTTGAGAAACTTGCTGTGGTGCAGTAGTGACTCTGCGACGCGGCCGTCCGCAGCTGTCGACACGGCGAGCATCGGGTAGAGTGAGCAGCGCAGAGGTGTTGTAAACACGTCATGCTCGCCGCGGTTTTACTTCCGCCGTTGACCACTCTTTCCGCTTACAGGACACACATTCCCTAACATGGGACAGTACAGTCCGTTACCGCCGGCAACGTGTGATTCACTAGTTGTCATACAATTTCGCATACATTACGATGGGATTTGTTCTTTCTCATATCTTTCAAACGTTGGCAGATACACATCAGCTTATTGATGTGTCATGTCTTGTATCTACGGATGAATGACATGTCGTGATCGTGAGGCTCGTTGGTATCTCGTTCAATTGTTAACAGGTGTTTTTGTTTTACGTACACAGTACACCGAGGAGAACGAAATTAACAACGGTGGCTCACGTGTGACGCATAGCAGCGTGGGGTCCTCGACATATTTTTGCTCATTTATGACTCACCCTGTAGACATAACAGATGTAGACAGCTGTATCTGTGGGCTATCGTTCTGTCATGAAACGTATGCACCAGTGTCTAACTGCTATTTAATTGTCCTTTGAGCCACTCATAACTGAACAAGAAGTCTGTTCTCTTGTCTTCTTATTTCAGCAGAAGACATTTGCCAGTCGAAAGTGTGAGCTGTTGTTTGCGTTGTCTTTAAGGGCCTTGTCTCTACAGAATGCACTTGTTGATAACTATGCTGCGTCTGTGCGCCTGCATCGCGTCAAATGTTGTCTGAGACATGGTTGCCTTGTAGACACATGCTATGAATATCACGTTGCTTTCCCCACAGAAAACATTTTGCACCTCGACAATGTAAAGCTTTCCCCTTATGGTTCGAAAATCACTGAGGCCAAGACTTCATGATAGTTTTCTGTAGTGAAACGAAAATTTTTTATCTCGGCGTTTACTGTTTGTCTGAACTTTATTTTTACTCACTTCAACACTAGCATTATCTTTAGACTGACTGCCATAGACACTGTCAACAAAAAATATACGAGGAGCATGAAAATCAGCCTCAGTTGTGTCCATAAGAGTTGGCGAATCCACGATAGACAGACCTGTTTTCATCTACATCTACATCTATACTCCGCGAGCCACCTTACGGTGTGTGGCGGAGGGTACTTATTGTACCACTATCTGATCCCCCCTTCCCTGTTCCATTCACGAATTGTGCGTGGAAAGAACGACTGCTTGTAAGTCTCCGTATTTGCTCTAATTTCTCGGATCTTTTCGTTGTGATCATTACGCGAGATATATGTGGGCGGTAGTAATATGTTGCCCATCTCTTCCCGGAATGTGCTCTCTCGTAATTTCGATAATAAACCTCTCCGTATTGCGTAACGCCTTTCTTGAAGTGTCCGCCACTGGAGCTTGTTCAGCATCTCCGTAACGCTCTCGCGCTGACTAAATGTCCCCATGACGAATCGCGCTGCTTTTCGCTGGATCATGTCTATCTCTTCTATTAATCCAACCTGGTAAGGGTCCCATACTGATGAGCAATACTCAAGAATCGGACGAACAAGCGTTTTGTAAGCTACTTCTTTCGTCGATGAGTCACATTTTCTTAGAATTCTTCCTATGAATCTCAACCTTGCGCCTGCTTTTCCCACTATTTGTTTTATGTGATCATTACACTTCAGATCGCTCCGGATAGTAACTCCTAAGTATTTTACGGTCGTTACCGCTTCCAATGATTTACCACCTATGGCATAATCGTACTGGAATGGATTTCTGCCCCTATGTATGCGCATTATATTACATTTATCTACGTTTAGGGAAAGCTGCCAGCTGTCGCACCATGCATTAATCCTCTGCAGGTCCTCCTGGCGTACGTACGAGTCTTCTGATGTTGCTACTTTCTTGTAGACAACCGTGTCATCTGCAAATAGCCTCACGGAGCTACCGATGTTGTCAACTAAGTCATTTATGTATATTGTAAACAATAAAGGTCCTATCACGCTTCCCTGCGGTACTCCCGAAATTACCTCTACATCTGCAGATTTTGAACCGTTAAGAATGACATGTTGTGTTCTTTCTTCTAGGAAATCCTGAATCCAATCACAAACCTGGTCCGATATTCCGTAAGCTCGTATTTTTTTCACTAAACGTAAGTGCGGAACCGTATCAAATGCCTTCCTGAAGTCCAGGAATACGGCATCAATCTGCTCGCCAGTGTCTACGGCACTGTGAATTTCTTGGGCAAATAGGGCGAGCTGAGTTTCACATGATCTCTGTTTGCGGAATCCCTGTTGGTTATGATGAAGGAGATTTGTATTATCTAAGAACGTCATAATACGAGAACACAAAACATGTTCCATTATTCTACAACAGATTGACGTAAGCGAAATAGGCCTATAATTATTCGCATCTGATTTATGACCCTTCTTGAAAATGGGAACGACCTGCGCTTTCTTCCAGTCGCTAGGTACTTTACGTTCTTCCAGCGATCTACGATAAATTGCTGATAGAAAGGGGGCAAGTTCTTTAGCATAATCACTGTAGAATCTTAAGGGTATCTCGTCTGGTCCGGATGCTTTTCCGCTACTAAGTGATAGCAGTTGTTTTTCAATTCCGATATCGTTTATTTCAATATTTTCCATTTTGGCGTCCGTGCGACGGCTGAAGTCAGGGACAGTGTTACGATTTTCCGCAGTGAAACAGTTTCGGAACACTGAATTCAGTATTTCTGCCTTTCTTCGGTCGTCCTCTGTTTCGGTGCCATCGTGGTCAACGAGTGACTGAATAGGGGATTTAGATCCGCTTACCGATTTTACATATGACCAAAATTGGTATCTGGAAATTTTAGAACAGCAACGCGAATATGTGCCTGTGACTCAGTCTGCATGTTTGTATCACGTAACATGGCATCACTTACAAATGAATCCAGAAGTGTACGTAAACCTACAATGTCTTCAGCAGTCCACTGTGTCAAACACTGTGAAGGCTTGCCGTTTAGGTCGAAAAAATTTAAACCTTGCTGTTCTTGGGAATTCAGCCCCTAAGCGGGTGAAATAGGGCCAGACTGATTCATTGACTCATCATCGCCCAGCCCAAACTACTAAGGATAGAAACTTGAAGTTTGTTTAAGAAGGGATTGTCCAAAATTCCACTCCCAAGGAGGTGAAATAGGGGATGAAATGCTTTTTGGAAGTATGTAACTATTAAGGGAATTTTGAAGCGATAAGGGGCATACAATAAGAAACGAGCCGGAGGCATAATTATAGAATACATTTCCTGTGTGTTAGAAGTATTGACACTGACTTTTGAGACACTTGTTCCACTGTGACACAAGGTGTCGTCCGAGGTGAATCATTTGCCCCTCAGAGCCTTTTTAAGGGGACAAAAAAATGGCGTAATCACAGGGAGAGGTGCGGACTGTATGGAGGGTGGCCGAGAACCTACCATTTGAATTTCTGCAGGAGTGCCGCGACTCTGTTGGCCGTATGAGGCTTTGCATTGTCGTGGAGCACAATGACCCCATGGGTGAGATTGCCTGGTCGATTTGATCGCTTGGCGAAGGGTGGTCAAGGTTTGCGAGTAACGCTGGGCATTCACTGTTGTCCCTTGCCGCAGGAAGTGAATCAGAAGGGGGCAATCTTGGTCAAAGAAGAACGTCAGCATAAGCTTTCCTCCACTCCTGTGGATGGCCTTGGCTTTTGTCGGTGATGGAGACCCTGGATGCTTCCACCGGAGACATTGTCGTTTTGAATCTAGTTCGAAGTGATGACACCATGACTCATCTCTAGCTGCCACTTGTGTCAGGAACGCATTCCCTTCTCGAGCATAGGGCTACAGATGAGCAAAACAGTGGGCCATTCGACATGTTTCCTGGTGTGGTTGAAGACTGTGGGACACCCATTGGGCAGACACTTTGCGCATGATGGTGTGAACACTTCCGACGCTCAATCCGACCTCCGCCGCTATGGCTTTCACTGTGACTCGGCGGTCCTGGGTAATGAGTGCATCCACCAGCTGAACGATGTCATCGGTAATGCAGTGCGGTGCTCCGGACTGTGCATCATCGGCTAACGACACCCGTTCTTTCCTGAAGCGTTTGTGCCACGCCTTGACCCTTGTAAGGGGCATGCAGCGTTCGCCGTACACTTGTGACATTAGTTGATAAATGTCCGTTCCTCCTACCACCTCTCTGCTCTTCTTTCGACGACTCCATGTCACTGTTTGCAATGTGACTGACAGCGTTCGACGATTGATGGATGCTGCTGCTAGCTCTGCATAGTCACGTGACGTGCACTTGTGGCCTCTAGCGACGGGCTGTGAACTTCCATGCTCTGGTCGGAGCCACACCTCGTTACATACTCCACGATATTACCCTCCTGTCACAGGTTTGCGCTTTCCAGACTCCGTCTCGTTTCTTTTTGAACGCCGCTTATAGAACTACGAAAACTGGTATTTGGTTTCTTAGAAAATAAAAAAATATCTGTTTCAGAATTTTTGGAAATTCAACCACTAAGGAAGTAAAGTAGTGGGTGAAAGTTTCCCTGGAAATAAATAATTACTACAGAACCACTGAAGGATTTTTAAGGCTACATCTACGACAACTGGTACTAGACTTCCCGGTCAGAAATAAAAAAAAAATACATGTTTCAGTGTTTCTATAAATCCAACCTCTAAGGCAGTGCAATGTTTGATGAAAATTTTTAATAAAATATTTCTCTCCATTAAAAAAATTTATGGAAATCGTATTTCACTTTTCGGTTGGAGATAAAGGAATATTTGTCACGTTGTGGATGTTGCTATGGAAATATCTGCGCAAAAACGCAGAGAGCATGATTAACAAAAATTTTGGTCTTCAGAGACCAGAATCGCATTTTGGTCAGAGCACAGGAAAAAAGCAGGCTTATATGATCTTAATTAGCGTGTAAATTTTAGATGGTCTTGCAGTTTGTGAACAACACAAACATTCGATTAAATAAAAACGAAAAAATCTCTGCAGTCCACACGAGCGAAGCAGCGGGCAGTGACCTAGTACACAGTAAAAGTAGAGACAAGGCAAATGCCAGGTGGTTAAGAAAGAGGAAATTTCACACATCAACCTTCTGCAAGCAGGCGACGCATGTGTACATAACGACCAGCCTCGGTACCAGTTGTTGTACCTGTCAAAAATACACTCCACGTACACTGGTGGGTCCTTTGGCTTGCCCCGGGACGGGACCGAGTGCATATAAAATATTGGTTCACTTTATTACAAGATAGATAACAAGGACTGTTTAACTCTGCAGAATCAATTTCCACAGAGATGAGGTGTCTCTGAACATCAACTTATCGCCTGATACAGACGAATTGCATGTTTCTCGTCCGTGTCACGTCACTCTTTCATCGATACGGCTTGCAGCGACGATGTTTTCTTGTGTAAGGTGCCAACCTTACTTTGACGCCTCGCTCTTCGGGACGACACCACAATTCTAGTAGTGTGTATTAGGTCTTGGTGAACGCATGTTTCTCCGCGTAACATTTCACCCCTTAGTTCTCGAGAGCCTCCAAAGGCTCTGCTGATGTCTCCACCATCGGAAGACTAATAGTTATCCGTACACCCAAAATAATTAAAATCACCGAGAACTGTGACATAATCTTGTAGATACAAAATGACTTCTATATGGGAAAGACAGAGCAATTTGTGTATAGGAATGGTATGTACAAAATCTAGTCATAATTATATCTCCGGATTACCCGTAGGAACTTCTCTCGTACAGTACATATATTATTTAAAAACACATTTTCCATTCTTAAAAATTAAGGTACACCTGAAATAATTTGAATATTGTTTCTGATTCCAGATTGTAAATCATTTACTGTCAGTACAGCATAGAAGAAATTCAACTCTCCTTTCATCAAGCATCACATGCGGGATCATTAGTTCATATGTACTTTAATCAGATTACCAGAAGTAAAACACGCAACTGATTAAGTAGACTCTTTCTTGTGAAGCAGTTTAGTGTTGAGAGTTACACGAGTTTCCAAATGATACTTCTCCTTCTTTCCAGTAACAACAATTACACATATTTTCTTCGCATTTTATCGCCCACTTTCTCCAAATGTACACATCACAGAATCTGTGTCACCGAGAAATACTTCTTCATTAACTGGGATCGAACGAGTCGCATTACTAGATTCAAGAACAACTCTGAAACAGTCAGGGGTAAAACTGTGAAATATCTCACTGTTTCTGCAATGGTAATTTGTCTGGCCATATGAAAGTGATGTTTGTGGGAGTTTGTGGACGCGACATTTCGATGTTGCCCAAAACGATGGTCAGTTTCTGGTCAATGTGTACTGTATATTGTCTGAAGTAATGGCTATATTGGGAAGCACTCAGGTGCAAAATATGACTGTTGTTATCAAACGTTTCGTAGGTGACACAGATCCAAGAACTGTTTATTACAGCAATATGGGATAATACTAAAAAATGTCGTCTGCTGAATGTTCTAGTACCTATATCTTCCTATAGAGATCCGGTAACATGTAGTAGTTTGAAAAGGTGTCTTATGTTTCACAGCAGAGGTCAATCACGTAATCTGGAGAGAGTACAGATGTGTAGTTCAACACAGTTATTCACAAATGCCGTTACAATCTTTGGCCTACTGATAGGTTAGAGAGGAATTGCAACTGTCGTACAAAAGAGGTAGTTTACAAAACGCTTGCATGATTCGAAGTAGAAAACTACTGTCTGTGGCTTTGTTACTTGTTTATTGACGCTCACATAATACTGTTTTACAAGCTCTAAGTTTTAATCTAATGATAGTAGCAGCCGGATCACCATTATAAATGGAGTACTATATTAAGCAGTGCGGACGATTTTATTCACAAAAGTCCACCATTATTGCAGCCTCATTCAGGAAATTTCTTCTCTTTATTAATAATGTTTTCTATTACACGTCTGAACCTAACCCCCTCAGGCTCCGAGACAAGAATACTGTATGACACTGTTTCTTCTCAGAAATTCTAGGGAGTGCTTATCACGTTGGAAACTCTTCGGCCTCCTAAGACGCCCCAATGACAGATCGACAGACGTGTACAATAAATCGTTTTCTTACACGTATGGAAGGGTGGAATGAAGTCTTAATATACCATACACGAAAACTGGTGCTCTGCCAGAAAGTACAGATGTAGGTGTAGATGAAGAAACAGCCGAGACATATGCCACGTAACTTTCACAGCGGAAAAAAAAAGATTCTGAATAAGCGTCGCATAATGAAAAGTAGCCACTGCGAATATAGGAGCTGCCTCCTGGTGCCAGCTAAATGTCGGCCTTTAGTGAGAAACAAAAGCGCGGGTGCAGAATTCATAAGCCGCATTCCGGACAGTCCAAGGAGACGACATGACACGAAGGGCCGGAGAGGGGTGGGCTAAAGTACGCCTAGGCGTCCCTTCCTCGTCCCTTCTGCCAGGGCCAGCAGTTTACGAGGAAGGACGCAGCCGTCCGAGAGGCCTTTGTTGTGAGGACGAGCGCTGACGCGGGAGATTACGACGCCGTCCGCGAGGCGTCGGGACGGCGCTGCGGGCGTTCCCCCCGGCCGGTGTCGTTGCCTGTGCGTAACGAACTCTCTGGCCGCCTCGGCGCCTCCGCACAGTAAACGCGGGGGCGGCGAACCGCGCCGGCTGCCCGCTGTTGGAGGCGCTTTTGTCATTTCGCACAATAAACAAGGAAAAGCCGCACGGAGGAAGTATCACGCAGGCAGTGGAAAGAACGAAGGGGAACGGGGGGGGGGGGGAATAATCCGTACGGGTTTAGGTTTACGCCACTTCAGTGAATGTCAAAGAACTGAAAGTCATTTCTGCACTGTTCTCATAGAGCTCAAACTTTTTATGTTAATGCTGAGTATGCTTTTATACCTCCTTCCTCAGTTCCGAGAATCTCTTTCCCCTCTTGTCATAAACAGCAAGCAGTTAAACGTCTCTTCGTCGGTGAAAAACTTTAAATGATGTTTCTTTTGTGGGGCGCTCAACTGCGTGGTCATCAGCGCCCGTACGAATTCCCAATTTTTACACACTCCCAATTTTTACACAATCCAATCTAGCCCCTGCCAGGAGGGTAATGATGATGATGAAATGAAGAGAACAACACAAACACCCAGTCCCCGGGCAGAGTAAATACCCAACACAGCCGGTAAGCGAACCCGGGACCCAGGGATCCAGAGGCAGAAAAACTTTAAAAATCCTTTAATAAAGAAAGTCAGGGACTGGTAGCTTTACGCTGAATGGAGCCAAATTGAGACTAATGAGAGAGATTCGAAAACCATGAAGTGAATTTCAAGGTACAGTTTAGATAAACGTTCGAACTTATAATCGTAAGAAGTCAGTTATTCGATCTAAATCACCTGTTCTACCGTTGTGTGGCCCTATCATCAGCAAAAGAGAAGATAAAAATGGTTCAAATGGCTCCGAGTACTATGGGACTTAACATCTGAGGACATCAGTCCCCTAGAACTTAGAACTGCTTAAACCTAACTAACCTAAGGACATCACCGACATCCATGCCGGAGGCAGGATTCGAACCTGCGACCGTAGAAGTCCCACGGTTCCGGACTGCAGCGCCTAGAACTGCACGGCCACCGCGGCCGGCTAAAAGAGAAGATAAAAACTGATATATAGTACTTGGTCTTCGGAAATTGTTTCACAGTGGAAGAATGGAATTTCCATCCTCCTTCCAAACTACGATCGCTAATGTAGAAGTAATGAGCTAAGGTGAAATTGGAAAGAAAATGAACTAAAACTGCTTATCAGTTCTAAGGCAGTAGGATAGGATGAAATACACCGACGTGACAAAAGTCATGGGATAAGCTGCATTATTTGTAATGAGTCTTTCTGTGCTTCGAGAAATACAAGTTAAGTAAACCTTCTGTGTTACCTTGTTCGCTAATCATTTCTGCTTCTGTCCAGCTTTCCTATGACAACAGTTGTCATGCCACTCTGTAGCCCACCTCTACTTGTACACAACATACAAGACCCAATCCATCTCATATGAACACATCACACACCATTATAGAGTCACCACCAGCGTAAACAGTGCCTTGTTGACTACTTGCTTCCATGGATGCATGGGGTCTGCGCCACACTCGAAACCTACCATCAGCTCTTACCAACTAAGATCAGACTCATCTGACAAGGCCATGGTTTTCCAGTCAACCAAAGCCCAGACGATACGGCCACGAGCGCAGGAGAGGCGTTGCGCGAGATGTCGAGCTGTTAGCAAAGGCGATCAAGTCTGTCGTCTGCTGCCATAGCCCATTAACGCCAAATTTCGACGCACTTGCACTTTTTGTGGTTATTTCATGCAGCATTCATTGTCTGTTAGGAGTGACAACTCTACGCAAACGCCGCTGCTCTCATGTGTTACGTGACTGCCGTCGGCCACTGCGTTGTCCGTGGTGAGAGGTAATGCCTGAAATTTGGTATTCTCGGCACACTGTAGCTCTCGAAATATTGAATCCCGCAACGGTTTCCGAAACAAGGTTCCATGCGTATAGCTCCAATTACCATGCCGCGTTCACAGTGTGTTAATTCCTGTCGTGAGGCAATGATCACGTCGGACCCCTTTTCACACGAATCACCTGTGAACAAATGACAACACTATCAGTGCACCGGCCTTTTACACCATGTGTACGCGGTTCTACTGCAATCTGTGTATGTGCTTATCGCTACCCCGTGATTTTTTGTCACCTCATCGAATATCTAATCTACGATTTCATTTATACCTCGTAGGCCACCTTTCGGTGTATGGTAGAGGCCACTTCGTGTGCCACCGTCACTTCCGCTCTTTCAAGTTCCAGTTGCAAAAGTTTCGTGTTAAGCTTCCGTGTGAGTTCTCAATTTTTATATTTGTGGTCTTTTCTTGACGTATCCGTGTAAGGAATATTTTGATGACTCCTTTAGGAACGTACGCCCTCGCAAGTTGACCAGTAAGCCACACAGTAATGCAGAACCCCTCTTAAACAGCGCCTCCCACTCGAGTTAGTCGGTCATCTCTGTGACGATTTAGTGCTTACTAAATAAACCTATAAGAGAACGCGCCGCTCGTTTTTGCATCTTCTCTGTCCTCTACCACTCCTGCATTGTTCTGCCTCAACTTGTGACCACATGTCAAAAGGTTGAATAACAGCGCATGCGTGCAAGAAAAGAGTCACTGAGGTTCCGGAAGATACAGACACGGATGAGGAGCAATGCCGACGCCAGTGGCTTGGACAGCTACGCTTAGTTTATTTGGCTGAGGATCCATGGCACGACCTGTCCAATCGAGGTCGCCCACAAATACTCTATGGGGTTTAAATCTGTTGATTTTGGAGGCCAGGAGAGTACAGTAAACTCACGCTGGTGGTCTTCGAACCACGCATGTACACTGACAGCTGTGTGACACGTTGTACTGTCCTGTTGGTGGATGCCATTGTGTCGAGGAGAAACAAACTACCCATAGGGGTGGACTTGGTCCCCGAGGACAAAAAATGTTCAAATGTGTGTGGAAATCTTGTTGGATTTAACTGCTAAGGTCTCAGTCCCTAAGCGTATCCTAAGGACAAACACACACACCCATGCCCGATGGACGACTCGAAACCCCGCCGGGACTAGCCGCACAGTCCATGACTGTAGCGCCGACGGACCGCTCGGCTAATCCTCCCCGAGGACAGATTCATACGTTTGTAGGTCCATTGTGCCTTCCAGAATGACGAAATCACCCAAGAATGCCATAAGGCCATTCTCCAGACCATGAAGCTCCCTCCACCGACTTGGTCCCTTCCGACGATTGTTGTAGGGGCTTTGCTTTCAGACATTTCACGCTGATGGAGCACTCTGTGGACGTCAGTTGCGAAATTTGGGTGCTAAATCCATCCACCGTCGCCGATAAAACGCAGTCGTCTTTGGTGTAAGGACCAGGCGCCTGCTGTGGAGGGGCATAGCAGCAACATTCGCTGAGCTGTCTCGATGAAGAGACACTGTTGAGTCCCTTGGTTTACCTACGCGGTCAGCTGCTCAGCTGTTGCACGTATATTAGCCAATACACACTTCCGCAATCGTTGTTTATAACTGTCACATGTGGCCCATTGCGCGCCAGACATCTAGGCGCCGGTTTTAGATAGCTTCGTTTTGCCATGCACGGTATACTTTACCCATGGCGATACGCGAACTGTTTACAATCTTAGTCTTTTTGGAAATGCTTTTATCCTCGGTCTGAAAGGCAATGATCATGGGCATTTGCACGTCAGTTAAATGGCTCCGTTTCCACATTACGAGGACAATTGTACCGTTTTCCGCGCCCACCGGACATGTTTTATATACTCTCTGTTGTTAGTGCTTCCAACTGCCGTCTGCGATTGGTTAGTGCACTTTGAAGTCGAGCATGGTCGGTGGTCACATTAATGTGCCTGTATAGATACCAAGATACGACTGAGGATCGAAGGAGTTAATGTAAAAAAACTGCCTCCCTTTATGGCAGTAGTATATTCTAAGCCACTTCAGAACGGAAGGGAGTCCACTGATTTGAAAAAAGGGACAGATCATTCCCGTTTTCTACAACGGTCGTCGAAAAGATGTGCCTAGTAATTAGTTTATATCGTTAATGGTAATCAGTCAAAGAATTATGGAATGCGTTTTATGTTCACGCATCATTACCTTCTCGCACAACGAAAACTGCCTCTATAAAGTCGACCTGGATACCGTAAAAAGAGATCTTACGTAAGACAGCTCCCTCGTTCAATTATGAAATCCAAAGCTACTTACACGTGTACTCATGTTGATGGAATATTCCGTGATTTCCGGAAGGCAGTCGATACAGCTGCAGATCGTCATTTGGTGAGCAGAATACAAGCTTACCGAGAACCAGACCAGATTTGTGATTGGACTGAGGAGTTCCAAGCAGAAAGAAGTCAACACGCCCATCTTAAAGCACCAAAACCGACTATTGTACAGGTATTTTCTGGAGTACCGCAATGGAGCGTCACAGCACAGCCACTGTTCATAACATATAAAGTTTACAATGCATAACGTTTGAGGCTTCATCTGCCTGTTCGCGGACGAAGATGTTGGCTTTAGGAATTTTGCACCGGAAAAAGGTTGTAGCGAAATGCTGAAACACGCGCGAGGAATCGATTACAGCTGGACGGGACTGAAAGAAAATACACTAAAGAGGCAAAGAAACTGTTAAACCTGCCTAATACCATGCAGGGCCCCCGCGAGTACGCAGAAGTGCCGCAACACGACGTGGCATGGACTCGAATAATATCTGAAATAGTGCTCGACGAAATTGACACCATGAATCCTGCAGTGCTCTCAATAAATCCGTAAGAGTACGAAGCGTCAACGAGCACGCACAAGTTCCGCAACACTAAGTGGCACGTCTGCAGTAGTGCTGGAGGGAACTGACACCGAGAATCCAGCAGGGCTGTCCATAAATCCGTAAGAGTACGAAGCGGTGGAGATCTCTGCACATCACTTTGCAAGGCATCCCAGAGATGCTCAATAATGTTAATCTCTAGGGAGTTTGGGTGCCAGTGTAAGTGTTTAAACTCAGAAAAGTGTTCCTGCTGCCACTCTGTAGCAATTCTGGACGTGTTGGGTGTCGCATTGTCCTGCTGGAACTTTTCAAGTCCGTCGGATTGCACAATAGATAGGAATTGATGCAGGTGATCACACAGGATGCTTGCGTACGTGTCACCTCTCAGAGTCGTATCTAGACGTATCAGAGGTCCCATATCGCTCCAACTGCACACGCCCCACACCATTACAGAGCCTCCACCAGCTTGAACAGTCCCCTGCTGACATGCAGGGCCTATGGATTCATGAGGTTGTCTTCATAACCGTACACGTTCATCAACAAATACAAAATTAAACGAGACTCGTCCGACGAGGCAACATGTTTCCAATCATCAACATTCCAATGTCGGTGTTGACGGACCGAGGCAAGGCGTAAAGCTTTGTGTCGAGCAGTCATCAATGGCATACCACCCCCTCCCCCCCCCCCCCCCCCCACCAAGAAAAGACGGTTTTTATTTACAAGAAAATATTTTACAGCATATATATCCGTTCTACGTCAATTTATAAACTACGTTTTCGCCTCATATCGGTTTTTACGTATGTATTTTTCATGTAAATTGTAGGTAACTTGGAACCTGCGTATCTCGGAACGGATAAAGATATCAAGATATTTTCAAGATTGTTCGAGATGAATAAAAATTACAGCCATTTGCTGTGCATAGCTGTCACAAAATCCTCCCCACAGTTTGGATATCCAAAAACCATGTCTTTTGGGTATTTATCGGTAACACACAAAGATATTTGGAAATGGGGAAAATGTCACCTCTAGATAAATGTCTAGAGAATAGACCTTCAAAATTTGGCCAAATTACTTTGGTTATGTATCATTTAGAATTCGTCTTATAACAGATTTTACGCACATATTTTACGTGTATTGTTAAGGTAACTTTGAACGTCTGTATCTATGAAACGCTTGAAGATATCAAGAAAAATTTCAACGTTGTTCGGGTTCGGGATCTTAGGAACACATGGTAAAACTTACAGCGATTTGTGGTGCATAGCCGTTTTGAAATGCTTGACTCGTTTTTGATATTCAAAAACGAAATTTTTCGCTTTTTCTCAATGACCTCCCATAAACTAAATGGTGCCTCCATAAGCCCCTTAAAGCTCACCATAGACCGCATCTACTGCAAAAAGAACCAACTGATTTTCTCCATTTGCCTAAGAAGGTGGAGATGTTTAATATTCAAACTTTGATCCCTTATCGTAGGATAATTAGAATAGCACAATCTGCATGTTCGGTTTACAAATGGTCCTTAGCCCAAGGGCTATCAAAGCACTTGACTCTATCTTCCTATCACTAATAGAAGCCGAGGTGTGAGCACTCGAAAAATCCCGTTATTTTGCGCGGTGTTTTGGAAAAAATTAAGTAGCGCATGCTGCACCGTGCTTACTGGCGTAGTACGTAACTTCTCTGACTCACTTATCGATCTATGGACACACTGATTTTATTTGACGTAACTTGCTGTGTTGATTTCCCGCGTGGATAGAAGTTACGGTGTTCAGTAACAAAACGGAGCACACGCCGTGAGCCATAACGTGACTTTAATTTCTATGATGACGATTAGTGTACTCAATAAACATTCTGGTTTCAATTTTGACGCTTACTTGTTATGCGCCCGCTTTGGGTCTGCTAAGTCCGCCGTTCAGTAATCGTATAATTTCGCAATATACGAGGTGCGGCAGGAAAAGTAACGAGACTAATCTTGTGTACATCAAAGTTCTTCTTTTTTCCAGAGAACAATGTTTTCTGCTTAAAAATAGTTCATTTTGGCAGCTGTACACGAACGGAGTCGTTGTTCCCAGTCTTGGTAGCAGCGCTCAAACGCTCCAACTGGTAGTACCTTTTTAACATGTTGGTCACATTCTGTTGAATGTTTTCCGGAGTCCCAACATGACGTGCTGTTAAGACGTTTTTCCGTTTCGGGAAAAAAGTCACAAGGACTCAGATCAGGTAAATATGGGGGTGCGGGAATGCCTCTTGAGAACGTTTCCATGATAAAAGAGGCCGATGGAAGTGGCCGTGCGACTGTTGGTGCTGTCATGATGCAACATCCAGTTGCAATCTCGGGTCTCTCAGTTAACCTTCCAAGAACATCTTTGCAAAACACTAGGTTCCTAAGGGAACAAATTCTATATGCTCTATACCCCTACTGTCAAAAAAGCAAATCAGCAGTGTTCTGATTTTTGATATGCTCATTAGAGCTTCGTTCGGTCGAGGAGATGTCTCAGTGTGCCACTCTTTGCAGCTTTGTCTGAGCACCGTACTCAAAAATCCAGTATCACCTGCGATCACATGACTGGACCATTCGTGGTCATTGACGATCTTCTCACGATGACCAGCGTAAAAGTCTCTTCGATAGTCCTTCTGCTCATTTGTGAGATTTTTCGACACCATTTTGGCACAAACTTTTCTCATGTGCAACACTTCGATCAAAATTTGATGTACTCCCAAAGCGTTTGACGGGTCGCCCATCATCGTTATTGTTAAACGTCGGTCTGATATCAAAAGAGCTCGCAGAGTTTCGATTTTTTTTTAACTGCAGGTCTCCCTGAGTGAGTTCCAACTACATCGTGTTCTCGGTCTTAAAAAAATGATTTTCGTCACGAGAAGCTTGTGCTCTGGACAAGGGATGTTCACCACTGGCCTCTTTCAACTTTTCAAAGGTCACACTCGCGGATTCCCCAAGTCTGAAACAAAACTTCACCACACAACATTACTGTAAATTCCGCTGTTCCATTTTCGGAACACGTAACAGAAATATTATTTCCTGGTGCCACTCTAAAAATAACGTGAGAGATGAAACTCGGGCTGAGTACCTGTAACGGATGGGGACTCCGGTATACACAAGTAGAAAAACACAGCGTTGGCAGATCGCTTGCGCCTTTTTTCCCAACAACCGAGGTGGACACGTCTTTGTACACTGAAGCGCCAAAGAAACTGGTATAGGCATGTGTAATCTAACACAGAGATATATAAGACAACAATAATAGTCTTTTGCAGTTGTTAGATCGATTACTGCTGCTACAATGGCAGATCATCAAGATTTAAGTGAGTTACAGTCGGCATACGAGCAATGGGACACAGCATGTGCGAGGTAGCAATGAAGTGGGGACTTTCCCATTCGCTCATTTCACGAGTGTACCGTGAATATCAGGAATCCAATAAAACATCAAATCCTGGGCGTTGCTGTGATCGGATAAAGATGCTACAAGGCAGGGATCAACGACGACTGAAGACAATCATTCAATGTGACAGAAGTACAGCCCCTCCACAAATTGCCCCAGATTTCAGTGCTGGGCCAACAACGAGTGTCAGCGTGCGAACCATTCAACGAAACATCATCGATATGGGCTTTTGGAGATGGTGGCCAACTCGTATACCTTTGATGACTGCACGGCAAAAAGCTCTATACATCGCCTGGGCCAGTCAAGAACGACAGTGGACTGTTGACGACTGGAAACATGTTGCCTGGTCGGGTGAATCTCGTTTCAAATTATATCGAGCGGATGGACGTGTACGGGTATGAAGACAAGCTCATGAACGCATAGACCATGCATGTGAGCAGCGGACTGTTCAAGCTGATGGAGGCTGTGTAATGGTGTGGAGCGTGTATAGTTGGAGTGATATGGGACCGCTGATACGTCTAGATATGACTCTGAGGTGTGACACGTACGCAAGCATCCTACCAGATCACCTTCCTCCATTCCTATTTATTGTGCATTCCGACGGACTTGAACAATTCCAGCACGACAATGCGACACTCAACACTTCCAGAATTGCTTCAGAATTGCTCCAGGAACACTCTTCTGAATTTGAACACCTCCGCTGGCCACCAAATAGCCCAGACATGGACATTAATGAGCAGTTCTGGGATGCCATGCAACGTGCTGTTCAAAAGAGATCTCCGTCCCTTCGTACTCTTACGGATTTATGGACGGCCCTGCAGGATTCTCGGTGTCAGTTACCTCCAGCAGTACTGCAGACATGGCACGTCGTGTTGCGGAACTTCGCGTGCTCGTTGGCACGTTACACGACATTAGACGGGTGTTTCTTTGGCGCTTCACTCCATTAGACCAGTGAATTTTGGGAACTAAAATAACTTTCTTAAAATAATCATACTTCGATGTAGTGGAGTAAGGAGTATGTTATAAAGTAGACAGTAAAGCTTGACTGTATGACGTACTTCAGTAGGTGTTTCGCATCGTAGCCGTTCGAGCCGTAAACGCATCGTGCGCTTTCATGAATCGTGAAACAGATGAAGGAGGTGAGGTGCCATCGTAGCCCGGTCACTGGCCCTGCCGCCGCTGAGAGGCGCCATCAGTCTGGGCCTCATAAAACCTGGCAGCGGGGCGGCGCCAGCGGTAGCTGGCGCGCCACCCCCGCCGCCCCCAGCCCGGCCACCTTATCGGCGGCCCATTGTGCGCATCACATTCCGCCCCCAGCCTCCCAGCTCAGCCCTTACCATAATAGCGAGACGGGTTCGCAAACGAGGCTCCCACCGCCCCCACCTTCCCCCCTCCCCGCGCAACCTGTGCAACACTTGCCGCTGCTGCAACAGTCTGTTCCGGAACGGTTCTGGACGAGGAGAGGAGCGGGGCGTAGCGGAGTCCTCGCGTGGCTGCTGCACCTCGCACTCGAGGAGCACTTCATCTCGCACAGTGAAATTTATGGCGCTCCTACGCAATCTCCTTTGTTCCGTTACTCGGCGGATTATAGGGCTTCCTGTGGAGGTGGAGCAGGTGTGGGGAGAGAAAGAGGGGGGGGGGCTATTCGCAGGTGTGAGGGTGAATGGATTTTCAGGAAATAATAACTTTAGATCTAGAACCAAATGTCAGGTTCAAGGTCCGTCACGGGAAACGTTTCCTTTTAAAGACAACACGTCAAGCCATAAGTTTAAGTAAAAGCAATCAACAATATAACATATTAATCAGCTTAATTCTTCAAGGAACTCCTCAACAGAATAAAATGAGGGAACTCTTCAGTTCTGATTTGAAAGCGTGGACTACTGCTACGATTTTTAAATTCTTGTGGTAGCTTGTTGAAAATGGATGCAGCAGTATACTGCACACCTTTCTGCACAAGAGTTAAGGAACTGCGATCCAAATGCATATTGGATTTCTGCCGAGTATTAATTGAATGAAAACTGCTAATTCTTGGGAATATGTTGATATTGTTAACAACATATCCAGACTAGTGGACAGTGGTCGACAGGAGATTCGCGAACGTTCACCACTTGTTGCCTGAACTGCCAGTTACTAAGCCAAAAAATTCTTTTAGAAAGGGGAAACATAATACTATAAGACATAAACGAATGAAAATAAGCAAAGTAGACTAACTTTCGTGTCGAACGATCATTTATTTCAGATACCGTTCGAATAATGAAAATGGCAGCATTAAGTCTTTTAACAAGGACCTCAACGTAGGCTTTCCACCAGTTTCCTATCTATCTGAACACTTACAAATTTGAACTGTTCAGTTACAGTAGTTATACACCCATTCTGTAAATTAAAAAGTCGGGTTTTGTTAAATTATGTTAGAAACTGTAAAAACTGAGTCTTACTGTGCTTTATCGTTAGTTTATTTCCTACAAGCCATGAACTTACGTCATGAACTACGCTATTTGAAACAGAGCCAATGTGCACACAGCATCCTTTACAACCATGCTGGTGTCGTCAGCAAACATAAATATTTTACAATTACCCTTAATAGTAGACGGCATGTCACTTATAAAAAAAAATAAGGAACTCCAGTGGCCTCTTGGGGCACTCCCTCCCCCCCCCCCCTTTCCCATTTGACCGTACCCCACTCAGACCCCACATCACAGCCATTCTCAATATAATAATGACCTTTTGCTGTCTGTTGTTAAAGTAAGAGGTAAAGAAATTGTGAGCTACTCCCCGTATTCCGTAATAGTCCAACTTCTGAAACAATATTTTGTGATCAACGATCAACACACTCAAACTCCTTTCTCTTTTTTTTTTTTTTTTTTTTTTTTTTTGTCATCAGTCTACTGACTGGTTTGATGTAGCCCGCCACGAATTCCTTTCCTGTGCTAACCTCTTCATCTCAGAGTACCCACGCCCGGGTTCCCGGGCTCGATTCCCGGCGGGGTCAGGGATTTTCTCTGCCTCGTGATGGCTGGGTGTTGTGTGCTGTCCTTAGGTTAGTTAGGTTTAAGTAGTTCTAAGTTCTAGGGGACTGATGACCATAGATGTTAAGTCCCATAGTGCTCAGAGCCATTTTTTTTTCATCTCAGAGTAGCACTTGCAACCTACGTCCTCAATTATTTGCTTGACATATTCCAATCTCTGTCTTCCTCTACAGTTTTTGCCCTCTACAGCTCCCTCTAGTACCATGGAAGTCATTCCCTCATGTCTTAGCAGATGTCCTATCATCCTGTCCCATCTCCTTATCAGTGTTTTCCACATATTCCTTTCCTCTCCGATTCTGCGTAGAACCTCCTCATTCCTTACCTTATCTGTCCACCTAATTTTCAACATTCGTCTATAGCACCACATCTCACATGCTTCGATTCTCTTCTGTTCCGGTTTCCCCACAGTCCATGTTTCACTACCATACAATGCTGTACTCCAGACGTACATCCTCAGAAATTTCTTCCTCAAATTAAGGCCGGTATTTCAGTATTTGATATTAGTAGACTTCTCTTGGCCAAAACGCCTTTTTTGCCATAGCGAGTCTGCTTTTGATGTCCTCCTTGCTCCGTCCGTCATTGGTTACTTTACTGCCTAGGCAGCAGAATTCCTTAACTTCATTGACTTCGCGACCAGCAATCCTGATGTTAAGTTTCTCGCTGTTCTCATTTCTACTACTTCTCATTACCTTCATCTTTCTCCAATTTACTCTCAGACCATACTGTGTACTCGTCAGACTGTTCATTCCGTTCAGCAGATCATTTAATTCTTCTTCACTTTCACTCAGGATAGCAATGTCATCAGCGTATCGTATCATTGATATCCTTTCACCTTGTATTTTAATTCCACTCCTGAACCTTTCTTTTATTTCCATCATTGCTTCCTCGATGTACACATTGAAGAGTAGGGGCGAAAGGCTACAGCCTTGTCTTACACCCTTCTTAATACGGGCACTTCGTTCTTGATCGTCCACTCTTATTATTCCCTCTTGGTTGTTGTACATATTGTATATGACCCGTCTCTCCCTATAGCTTACCACTACGTTTTTCAGAATCTCGAACAGCTTGCACCATTTTATATTGTCGAACGCCTTTTCCAGGTCGACAAACCCTATGAAAGTGTCTTGATTTTTCTTTAGCCTTGCTTCCATTATTAGCCGTAACGTCAGAATTGCCTCTCTCGTCCCTTTACTTTTCCTAAAGCCAAACTGATCGTCACCTAGCGCATTCTCAATTTTCTTTTCCATTCTTCTGTTTATTATTTTTGTAAGCAGCTTCGATGCATGAGCTGTTAAGCTGATTGTGCGATAATTCTCGCACTTGTCAGCTCTTGCCGTCTTCGGAATTGTGTGGATGATGCTTTTCCGAAAGTCAGGTGGTATATCCCCAGACTCAAATATGCTATACACCAACGTGAATAGTCGTTTTGTTGCCACTTCCCCCAAATGATTTTAGAAATTCTTATGGAATGTTATCTATCCCTTCTGCCTTATTTGACCGTAAGTTCCCCAAAGCTCTTTTAAATTCCGTTTCTAATACTGGACCCCCATCTCTTTCAAATCGACTCCTGTTTCTTCTTCAATCACATCAGACAAATCTTCACCCACATAGAGGCTTTCAATGTATTCTTTCCACCTATCTGCTCTCTCCTCTGCATTTAACAGTGGAATTCCCGTTGCACTCTTAATGTTACCACCGTTGCTTTTAATGTCACCAAAGGTTGTTTTGACTTTCCTGTATGCTGAGTCTGTCCTTCCGACAATCATATCATTTTCGATGTCTTCACATTTTTCCTGCAGCCATTTCGTCTTAGCTTCCCTGCACTTCCTATTTATTTCATTCCTCAGCGACTTGTATTTCTGTATTCCTGATTTTCCCGGAACATGTTTTTACTTCCTCCTTTCATCAATCAACTGAAGTATTTCTTCTGTTACCCATGGTTTCTTCGCAGCTACCTTCTTTGTACCTATATTTTCCTTCCCAACTTCTGTGATGGCCCTTTTTAGAGATGTTCATTCCTCTTCAACTGTATTGCCTACGGCGCTATTGCTTATTGCTGTATCTATAGCGTTAGAGAACTTCAAACGTATCCCGTCATTCCTTAGTACTTCCGTATCCCACTTCTTTGCGTATTGATTCTTCCTGACTAATGTCTTGAACTTCAGCCTACTCTTCTACTATATTGTGATCAGAGTCTATATCTGGTCCTGTGTACGCCTTACAATCCAGTATCTGATTTCGGAATCTGTCTGACCATGATGTAATCTAATTGAAATCTTCCCGTATCTCCCGGCCTTTTCCAAGTATACCTCCTCCTCTTGTGATTCTTGAACAGGGTATTCGCTATTACTAGCTGAAACTTGTTACAGAACTCAATTAGTCATTCTCCTCTTTCATTCCTTGTCCCAAGCCCGTATTCTCCTGTAACCTTTTCTTCTACTCCTTCCCCTACAACTGCATTCCAGTCGCCCATGACTATTAGGTTTTCGTCCCCCTTTACATACTGCATTACTCTTTCAATATCCTCATACACTTTCTCTATCTGTTCATCTTCAGCTTGCGACGTCGGCATGTATACCTGAACTATCGTTGTCGGTGTTGGTCTGCTGCCGATTCTGATTAGAACAACCCGGTCACTGAACTGTTCACAGTAACACACCCTCTGCCCTACCTTCCTATTCATAACGAATCCTACACCTGTTATACCATTTTCTGCTGCTGTTGATATTACCCGATACTCATCTGAGCAGATATCCTTGTCTTCCTTCCCCTACTATATCTAGATTGAGCCTTTGCATTTCCCTTTTCAGATTTTCTAGTTTCCCTACCACGTTCAAGCTTCTAACATTCCACGGCCCGACTCGTAGAACGATATCCTTTCGTTGATTATTCAATCTTTTTCTCATGGTAACCTCCCCCTTGGCAGTCCCCTCCCGGAGATCCGAATGGGGGACTATTCCGGAATCTTTTGCCAATGGATAGATCATCATGACACTTCTTCAATTACCGGCCACATGTCCTGTGGATACACGTTACGTGTCTTTAATGCAGTGGTTTCCATTGCCTTCTGCATCCTCATGTTGTTGATCATTGCTGATTCTTCCGCCTTTAGGGGCAATTTCCCACCCCTAGGACAAGAGAGTGCCCTGAACCTCTATCCGCTCCTCCGCCCTCTTTGACAAGGCCGTTGGCAGAATGAGGCTGACTTCTTATGCCGGAAGTCTTCGGCCGCCAATGCTGATTATTTGTCAAAATTTAGGCAGTGGCGGGGATCGAACCCGGGACGGAAGACGATTTTGATTATGAATCAAAGACGCTACCCCTACACCACGGGTACATCCCCTCAAACTCCTTAGTTAAATGAAAAAAAATATATGCTGCATTCGAAACCTTTTGTTTGATTCATCCAGTACCTCCTAGAGAAAAGAGAATATAGCATTTTCAGTTGTTATTTCATTTATGACAACACAGGGTGAATTTTGGTAACTTCATTGTTTCATTTGTGTTTCGAAGATCACGTCCTTAGAAGTTGGTCATTTGTGATTATGCATGATCATAGCCGGTCCCGAAAACTCCGAGAAGCCTCTGTTAACGTCTGTCGTTCAACACGAAAGGTGCTTCATTGGTTCGCGGGTGTCACGTCGAATAGCGCTGTGGAAGCTGCACAATACTTCAACGAGACAGCTGCTCTTCATCTTCAGGTGCTTACTGACGTGTCGCTGCAGTGGCTGGCCAACATACAGGGCGTTTCCGTAAGAGCGTGCAAAAATTTAACAGGACATACAGGATGCACACTGAACAGTTTCAGGTAGGGAACCTGGGGTCGGAGAAACCAGTTTACGGAAATAAGAGGAATACAGTAATCACATTACTCTGTACTTTTTTATTTACAATAGTTACAGTTAACTGCAAATACCATCATGGACACAATGAACGTACCATTTGTACTGTATCCTAGAAAATGTGCTGAAACTGACGGCCATCAACCTCAGCGCAATCATGACATTGGCGAGCAAGATTCTGAGGCATCCTGACAAAATCCCTGGTGTGTTTCGAATGACACCGTAGGCAATTACAAATCTGGCAACTATTTCCAGCCGGCCGAAGTGGCCGTGCGGTTAAAGGCGCTGCAGTCTGGAACCGCAAGACCACTACGGTCGCAGGTTCGAATCCTGCCTCGGGCATGGATGTTTGTGATGTCCTTAGGTTAGTTAGGTTTAACTGGTTCTAAGTTCTAGGGGACTAATGACCTCAGCAGTTGAGTCCCATAGTGCTCAGAGCCATTTGAACCATTTTGAACTATTTCCATCTCCGTATTCATTGGGGATATCCCCATGAAAATAACCAAGGGGATTCAGATCGAGTGACCCCGCAGGCCATGGAATAGGGCCTCCCCTTCCAATCCAGCGGCCTTGGAATACTCTACCGATACTGCTCCATCGTGTTGTTCTGTACGTCTCCGAATGGCACTGAGTAAGGAACGGTTCTGTCGTTGATTCATAGCACGTTTTGTCATGGGACCATGTAAATACGAAGCTGGTATCTGTACAGATATCATTGGTGATCTTGCAGCTCTCTAAGAATGAAATCTAGACATTTAGCTGTTTACAAGCGTTGATAAATATCAACGGGGACAGCTGAAAAATGTGTGCCCGGATCGGGACCCGAACCCGAGTCCTCCCGATTACGTGGCAGATGTTCCATTTTTTCTTTTTTTCTTTTTTTTTTTGTTAAATCTCATTTTGTTAGCTTTCTTTCATTGTATCTGCTCGGGGCGGACGTCGTAAGACATCCGTTTTTTAAGGTCGTTGTGGATCGATTAAATCAGTTTTTTCATTACAGAGAGCAGCTAACCCTCTGACCGAACACGCTGAGCTACCGTGCCGGCAAAATTTTCGCAGTCGGCAGGACTCGAACCTACGCTCCCAGAGGGAATCTGATGTCAAGCTGAAAAATGTGTGCCCGGATCGGGACCCGAACCCGAGACCTGCTTACGTGGCAGACGCTCTATCCAACTGAGCCACCGAGTACACAGACGATAGTGGCCTTCACGGACATATCTCTGTCGCTCTCCCCGTAAGACCCACACTTTCCAACTTTATGCCCACACACTGCATTTGTAGAGCCAATTCTCGTAAGAGCTCGGGCAATTTGAGTGCATCCGCACTGAAAACAATCATTGGACAAGTAATGTAAACAATCCCTGTATCATGACTTCCTGGTTATCAGGCTCTTCCTTCTTGTTTCCTTCCAGGGAATATAGAATGTACATGTAAACTTGTACGCATGTTAGTTGTAAATAAGCTGAAAAACAGTAATGCTCGGCAATGCGGTAGATATGTTTACTTCTATATATCTCGTTAACCTGGCTTCTCTGACCCCAGGTTCTGTATCTCAAATTGTTCAGTAGAGCATTCTCTATGTCCTGTTACATTTTTGCAGGCTTATACGGGAACACCCTGCATGCGCTAACTAGTCAGAAAAGTGTAAGCGCCCAGGGGTGGAGCTATAACGTAAGCGTAGCCAGAGAAATGGACACGGTCTTCGCATGCTCAAGGGGATAAAAGGCGCGTCGGCAAAACGCAGCCCAGAAAGTGCGCGGGCAGAATGTCGGTATACAGTCGAAGTGTCCGGACTCCGATTTGGGAAATCGAACAATGGCCAGAGGTATCTTACTGCAAAAAATGGATGCGCTAAATATAGATGTCACACCAGATTAGCTCAGCCAGTAAAGTTTGCTGTTGCTGAACACTGTCTTGACACGGGACGTAGCCTGAGCTACTGAGAGACAAAGATCCTTTAGACTGCTTCAGAGTACTGGAACTCCACCACTAAAGAAGCCGTCGAAATACGTATATTAACAGAGACACGGGATTTCAACTCAGCAAGGCATGGGAACCAGCAATGGCCCTACTAAGGCATCATCAGCCGCAGGGAAACGAATCAGAGTAAACACAGAGGGGCAATCGGGGATCGGACACTGCTCGTGCGCTTACTAGGCCGCGATCTGCTAGGCCGCTCTTTTCTCCTGTTTCTCATACAAAGACCGTTGCCTGTTTCTCCGGCAGGGGCACTGGATGTCGCCGTACTCCACAATTCGTCTGCGAATGCGTTATGGCCGCACCCCTTGGCGGCTGCGCTTTTCTAGCGAGCTAACGTATACAGAGGGTCAAAAAAAATGCATCCACTGTTTAAAAGTCCATAACTGGTAAACTAATTGAAGCAGTTGTCTTATCTTTGGTAGCGTAATACTTGGTAGTTCCGGTAATCGCCACACAAACTTTATACTGCGTTGTTTCGTTTTGTCAGATGACAGTCGCCAGATTGTCAGTGCTTTGTTCTTCGTTGCACCCAGTTACTCAAGTAAACATGGCTGGCGCAAGGCTTACATTCGATGAACGGAAGTCAATTTTGAAGTGGTATGTTAAGTACGAAAACATTAGTGAGGTTCAACGGCAATGGCGAATTTAGTATCAAACAGAGCCACCGACACGTTTAACGATTCGCCGCATTCGAGACGAATTTGAAGCCGAAGACTGTGTTAAAGATGTACACAAACAACGATCTGGACGACCTGTAACAGTAACAAGTCCAGCTAACTCTCGTCGTGTGTTACAACAAACAATTCACTCGCTCACCACAGAAGTCTGTGAGACAGTGTGCCCGTGAAACTGGAGTGAGCCGCTCAAGTGTTCGGCGAATTTCGAAGACAGCATAGAGGAAGTGCTACATCTCACGACTGCTACACGCAATGAACGAGGATGAGCCAGATCGTAGAATGGAGTACTGCGAGTGGTTTACTAACATGGTGCGCAACGATGAAGAGTTTGCCGAAATGATTGTGTGGTCTGATGAGGCACAGTTATAACTCAGTGGTACAGTAAATCGCCACAATTGCATCTACTGGACCGCTGAAAATCCGAACGTTCATGTAGACAAAGCCATGAATTTGCCAGGAGTAAATGTGTGGTGTGGGTTGTTTTAACGGGGCTTGATTAGGCCATTCTTCTTTGACGACACAGTTACCGGTGTGTTGTACCTTCAGAAGCTTCGGACATCTATTTTACCAGCCATCCGAGACTTGTAAGGAGACGGAAGAGTTTACTTTCAACAAGACGGTGCCCCAGCCCACTACCAAAATCGTGTTAGGGCGTATCTCGACGAAAATCTACCAGGAAGATGGACAGGCCGTAGAGGTGCTGTGGAGACCTTACTCTTCTGGACTTTTACCTGTGGGGAACACTAAAGGACATTGTTTATCACAAAAGCCACGCACATTGGATGAACTTCGAGAATCCATCGTACATTCGTGTGCAAATATCCAACTGAACACGATGCAGTCAGTAGTTCGTGCTGTAGTTCGGCGGCATCGTTTGTGTGTGGATGTTAATGGTGACCATTTCGAGCACCTACAGTGATATCTTTAAGTTGGGCTTTAAGCTGCACTTTCACCAAACATGAGACAACTCCGTCAATTAGTTTGCAAAATATAGACTTTTAAACGGTGGATACATCTTTTTGGACCCCACTGTACATTGGCGAGCCACTGCAGCAATCCGTCTGTAAGTACCTGAGGAAACAAGAAGCTGTCTCGTTGAAATATTCTCCAGCATCCACAAGATTAGCCGACGCGATCCCTGTCAACGAATGAAGCATATATTACATCGGGGAAAGTCTCAAATAGCCGGCCGTTGTGGTCGAGCGGTTCTAGCCTATTCAGTCCAGAACCGCGCTGCTGCTACGGTCGCAGGTTCGAATCCTGCCTCGGGCATGGATGTGTGTGCTGTTCTTAGGTTAGTTAGGTTTAAGTAGTTCTAAGTCTAGGGGGTTGATGACCTCAGATGTTAAGACTCATAGTGCTTAGAGCCATTTGAACCATTTTTTGAGCCAAAGACTAAATAACCCAACGCGACATTTCGTGCTGGGCTGCTGTTTTCTGATATTCAAGCCAGTGTCGCTTGTTAACGTGCAAATTGATATCCCTACGAAAGGAAGTCATATAAAATTAGTTCAGAGGTGTGAGGAGGCCAGCGAAGATCACCGTATCTGGAAATAAGTAGGCCTGGAAACTTATACCGTAAGACAGCCATCGAACTACGAGTTGTGCGTCCAACTGAACCATCTTGTTCTACTTTACTTTCCTCATTGTGTCGTGTCACCGCCAGACACCACACTTGCCAGGTGGTAGCCTTTAAATCGGCCGCGGTCCATTAGTATACGCCGGACCCGCGTGTCGCCACTGTCAGTGATTGCAGACCGAGCGCCGCCACACGGCAGGTCTAGAGAGACTTCCTAGCACTCGCCCCAGTTGTACAGCCGACTTTGCTAGCGATGCTACACTGACACATACGCTCTCATTTGCCGAGACGATAGTTAGCTTAGCCTTCAGCTACGTCATTTGCTACGACCTAGCAAGGCTCCATTACCAGTTTATATTGATATTGTTAATAATGTCTAAACAAGAGCGATGTTCTCCAATTGTGGAATTAAAGTTAAGTATTCAAGCAACTACGTTCTTTTCTTTATAGGATAATTACTTTACCTTGTTCCAGACCTCACGCCAGTCTGCGTGAGCTTAAAAGCGTGCATTTCGGCCTCCTCTAGCGACACGGTGTTGGCTCTTCTGCCAACCCTTCACATTGTACATCTGGGACGTCGAAGTTCTGGCAAGATGAAGGTTTGGATCATCGTAATGTGCTCTGATTTGACAGCGAAAGTAATATTGTTTTTCCCAAAAAGTACAGGCCAGTAACATCTTTCTCCTGAACAGCACAGCACAATGTCACTTTTGGGCTGTGTTGGCGGGACTCGTGTAACACCTGGGACTCTCACTATACCAGTTGGTTGTTAAGGACCGCGCGTAAATCAAAATACGCTTGATTAGTCAATATGCTATCAATTATGTTTTCATAAAACAAATAACGCTGTTCTTAGCCATCTTAACTACCTTCTGGCATACCTGAATTTTCAGTGGGTACTGATGAAGTGTTTGCGGAGAATCCTTCGCAGTGTTGAGTCATAATTCCTAAGCTCGCAGAATGCAATCGAATCGGCCGTGTAGTGCTCTGTATTGCCGACGACCTACCTCGCTTGATGTTTCCGAATATTCGGGTTGTGTTGACAGGGCCTGGTGGTTACTACTTCATCATTAAACAAGCTCTAATGTTTTCAAGTGGCTCTGAGCACTATGGGACTTAACATCTGAGGTGATAAATCCCCTAGAACTTAGAACTACTTAAACCTAACTAAGCTAAGGACATCACACACATCCATGCTCGAGGCAGGTTTCGAACCTGCGACCTTAGTGGTCGCGCGGTTCCGGACTAAAGCGCCTAGAATCGCTCGGCCACAGCGGACGGCCTAATGTTTTCAACCCACCTCAAAAATTGTTGCGGTCTGAAACTGGCCGGTGGAGTGTACTACCAACACAGTTATGAAAGTCACTTTGTGTCTGCGTCACAGGCACATTGTTTACAAAAAGCCGCCGGATAACGAACCTTCGACGCTCCAGTTCCACGACAATTGAGCAGTTGAACTCCCCACACTCTGCGGGGCCGCTCCCTACTGTCTGATATCAACCGCCTGGACGTGCTACCCAGTGCAAGGAAAACATGAGGTTTCCCTGACGGACCCATTATCAGCCGACAAGCACGGTGTTATGAAGGTGCATTGGCAGTAGGCAATTTATACCAGATCAGGACTCCAGCTAGGACTACCTGCCTAACGTGATAACTCTGAAGTCCGTACAAGAGGCCCTGTCGGGATTAAGTTTACAGTGGTTGCTACACTGAGCTGTACTTGTAATTTATTTTTTACTTCAGTTTACAAAATGCAGGCCCCACCATTAGTTAAGTGTCAAATACTCAAGTCCTGTGGCTGCAGTTATCGCATGGCCGTTAGTTGTTCGGGACTGCAGTTCCATGGTTTTATCAGACCATCTCATCGAAAACACACGCACCGTATTACTGGCGTACCCAACTTTCTCCTTTATAATGGCTTTAATTCTGCTGAGGAAACATTCATTAAGGTGTGTGAAGGTCTGCAGAGAAAAGGCTTCCCATTCTTCCTCAAGAGTCGAAACGAGAATAGGTACTGATGTTGGATGTAGCGCAGTCGACGTTCTAACTTATCCAAATGGCGCTCCACTGGATTCCGGTTGGGACTCTGGGCAGGCCAGTTCACTTGAGGAACGCTATTTTCAGCAAACTATTGCCTCAGAGATGGCGATTTATGTCAGGATGAATTGCTGTGCTCCGAACTGTTGCTCTCCCGTAAACAGTACACAACGTTGTAAAGTGTGCTCAATTCCGCGTTTAGTGTTTTTCTTAAGAGTACTAAGTGGGCTACACCAAAAACACGAAACACATTCCCATGCTCTAACGTCTGTTACTCAGTAGTTTACTATTGGCGTTACACACGATCACACGTAATATTCTCCAGGCATTCGCCTAACTAAAATCCTCTCGTTGGGGTGCCCCAGCGTATAGCGCGATTCAGCATTCCAAACCATTCGTCTGCAGCCATCCACTGTCCAGCCGTGTCGCTCTTTGTACCACTTGGAACGTCGCTTAGCAGTGACTGCAGAAACGTGTGGTTACGTGGAGACGCTCCCCCACAGCACCCATTGTTTCTAACTACCTATGCACAGTGTTTTGGTTGGCAGGAGAGCCAACACCGGGTTACTAGAGGAGGCTGAAACGCACGCGTTTTAGCTCACGCAGGCTGGCGTGAGGTCTGGGACAGGACAAGGAAATTAGAATTTAGAAAAACGGACGTAGCTGGTGGATTACTTAACTTTAATCCATTAATGAAGGACGTCGGTCTTGACGGTACATGAATCAATATCAATAATAACTGATAATGGCGCCTTGCTAGGTCGTAGCAAATGACGTAGCTGAAGGCTATGCTAAACTATCGTCTCGGCAAATGAGAGCGTATTTTGTCAGTGAACCATCGCTAGTAAAGTCGGTTGTACAACTGGGGCGAGTGCTAGGAAGTCTCTCTAGACCTGCCGTGAGGCGGCGCTCGGTCTGCAATCACTTACAGTGGCGAGACGCGGGTCCGACGTAGACTAACGGACCGCGGCCGATTTAAAGGCTACCACCTAGCAAGTGTGGTGTCTGGCGGTGACACCACACACAGTCACTGTGGTTGCTTGACTTCTGCTACCACTGTGAACTCACTAATGATTCCCTACGGTAACTTCGTGCGAATTTTTGCAACTACTCTACGAAGTGCTAGATGGTACTTGTCTGCCAGTAGTCACCCTCGTCTTGGTTTGACTGTAGTTTTTCCTTCACCTTTCCCTTTCAAAATCACATCACTAATTTTCGACTTAAGCAACATAGTCACTGACTTCTCCTGAGCAGCCCACACTGACGTTCTCTGCTGACAACAAAATACACGCATCATCCCTTTAAAGGCATGACTCGGCCACAAGTGACACCTGTTGGTCAATTCCGAATGAAGTAGGTATATCTGGATACTTTTCATCAGATAGTGTATATCTGATGTCATTACTACTGTATAAATAAAGAGCTGAGTACCTGGCGTTGCCTGCATATATACACTATGTGATCAAACGTATCCGGACAGCTGGCTGAAAATGACATACAAGTTCGCGTCTCCTCCATCGTCAATGCTGGAATTCAATATGGTGTTGGCCCAGCCTTAGCCTTGATGACAGCTTCAACTCTCGCAAGCATCCGTTCAATCATGTGCTGGAAGGTTTCTTGGGGAACTGCAGCCAATTCTTCACGGAGTGCTGCACTGAAGAGAGGTATCGTTGTCGGTCGGTGAGACCTGACATGAAGTCGGCGTACCAAAACATCCCAAAAGTGTTCTATAGGATTCAGGTCAGGACTCTGTGCGGGTCACTCCATTACAGGGATGTTATTGTCGTATAACCACTCCGCCATAGGCCGTGCATTATAAACAGGTACTCGATCGTGTTGAAAGATGCAGTCGCCATCTCCGAATTGCTCTTCAACAGTAGGAAGCAAGAAGGTGCTTAAAACATCAATGTACACCTGTGCTGTGATATTGCTACCCAAAATAGCAAGGGGTGCAAGCCCCCTCCATGAAAAATGGGACACCGTAACACCACCGCCTCCAAATTTCGCTGTTGGCACTACACACACAGGCAGATGACGTTCACCGGGCATTCGCCGTACCCACACCCTGCCATTGGATCGCCGCATTGTGTACCGTGACAAGTACTCCACACAACCTTTTTCGACTGTTCAGTCGTCCAATGTTTACGCTCCTTACACCATGCGAGGCGTCGTTTGGCATTTACCAGCGTGATGTGTAGCTTACTAGCAGCCGCTCAACTATGAAATCTAAGTTTTCTTACCTTCCGCCTAACTGTCATAGTACTTGTAGTGGATTCTGATGCAGTTTGGAATTCCTGCGTGATGGTCTGGATAGATGTCTGCCCATTACACATTACGACACTCTTCAGCTGTCGGCGGTCTCTGTCAGTCAACAGACGAGGTCGCCCTGTACGTGTCCCTTCACGTTTCCACTTCACTACCACATCGGAAACAGTGGATCTAGGGATGTTTAGGAGTGTGGGAATCTCGCGTACAGGCGTATGACAAAGTGTCACCCAATCACTTGACCATGTTCGAAGTTCAGATGGTTCTAATGACTCTGAGCACTATGTGACTTACCATCTGAGGTCATCAGTCCCCTAGAACTTAGAACTACTTAAACCTAACTAACCTAAGGACATGACACACAGCAATGCACTAGGCAGGATTGGAACCAACCTCTGGAACCGCTCGGCCACAACGGCCGGCACGTTCGAAGTCCTTCACTTCCGCGGAGCGCCCCATTCTGCTCTCTCACGATGTCTAATGACTACTGAGGTCACTGATATGTAATACCTGACAGTAGGTGGCAGCACACTGCACCTAATGAGAAAAACGTATGTTTTTGGGGATCTCCGGATACATTTGATCACATAGCGTATTTACTCCAATTCTCTTTGCCTCCTCCTTCCCTCTCTCTCTATCCGCCTCGTCCATACCGCACTGTCTGTCCATCTCCTGCTGCTCACCTTTGTGTCATCTCCTACTCCATACACTCTCACTGCCCATTTACTCCTCCGGCTTCTCTCTTTTCATCTGCTCCTCTAGGTTCCCTCTGTCCATGTCCTCCTCCCCTCTCCATTAGTCCATCTCCTCCCCCTCTCTCTGTCTGCCGCCTCCTCTTTCCTTTCTCTGTCCATCTCCTCCTGCCACTCCCTTTGCCCATCTCCTCCTCCCTTCTTTATCTCTCTCCATCTCCCTTTCCTTCTCTGTCCTTGTCCTCTTACTCCGTCTCTCTGTCTTCCCCTTTTCCTGTCAACCGTCCTCTTCCCATCTCACTGTCGACCTCCTCCTCCACCCTATCAGTGTCCATTTCCTCCTTCCCTCACTCTTTCTGTCCACCTCTCCGCACCTCCTTCTCTCTCCACGTTATCACCCGCACGGTGTTTCTTCACAGATACTAAGTAACGCATGTACCGAGTTTGGTTGAAATCGATTCAGTGGTTTAGGAGCTTTTTACCTAGTTTTGCCTGCATAGTCACATGTTATATATATTTCACAAATGTCTAACATATTGCGCAGATACGTGTACACATACTTCACGTAACAGACTTCGGGCTATAATTTCGTTTTCATATAGATCAATATTTATGACGTCATGTGTCGTGAAGTATATTTTGTAAGTGATATAATGTTGCAGGTACCCCCATTGGTACGCGAGGACACCGTCCGTGAAATGTCACGCGAATAGAGTTAATACTAAGGAAGTAATAAATTAAAAGGTTATTCCTGGCAAACCAGCTTTACTGCATGTACAGCAAAAAATGTTTTAAGCGTTAATCTTCTTCCCTTTCATCATTTTATGGGGGGCGGGGAGGGGGGGGGGGTTGGCGAAAAAGTCTTTCGTAAACACTTTTAATTATGTGTAAAGGTTGTTGTACATCTCGAAGAGAGCTCATTCTCAGATACTGTATGGATATAGTCCGGCTGTTTGCGCGGAGTGAACTACGCCACTTTCCGGCCCCATCCCAACCCTTTCAGGAGGCAAGTGGTTCTTATTCCCACAGTGGTTCTTTCCAGACAGTAAATGATATCTGTACCAAGTTTGGTTGAAGTCTGTCCGGAGACCTAGGAGCAGATGTAGTTCATATGTATATACAGAGATACATACATCTACTTTTATAGTATGAATGTATTTGTAAGATCAAAACGATAATAATTTCACTTTAACCACAGCTACTAGCAATGTCTCTTTCAATATTACTAAATTCTTTATTCAATACTTTCTAGAATTAACGCCTGTCTTCCGTGTGTGGAACTGTCTTTCAGTATGAAATGGTTGACATCTACCCATATCATGCTAGAAATCGGCGGCGCTAGCCCATGACAGAGCTATTGGCCTAGCTGCAGGCATATCCCAGTCAAAGAAGATAAAAAGATTGAAGGTGTTATAAAATCCTGTACCCCAAAATTTTTGTACAATAGTGGGAGGGAATGCTACGAACAAGGTGCTACACATTCAGACTGGTGGGGTGTGCGTGTGGAGTTGGAGAGAGTGGGGGGCGATTTACATAATAATTATATATATATATATATATATATATATATATATATATATTTCTAGACTAACTCGAAAAACACGACAACTGCAGGTAATGTTTCCAAGTAGACAGTGAAACAAACCCAACTTCCCTGTTCATTTCTTCTGTAGTAGTTATGGCGATTATTACACCCACTCTGGCTTTTCCCAGGTACAAAGTGGGATGTGCATCATGTGTGGTTAAAATCGTTCCAGTGGTTCTCGAAGCAGATGTGGAATATACGTAAATACATCAACTTTTATAATATGTATCGATAAATAAAGACTGAAATGTCTTGTAATATTACTCCTGTGGAGGGAAACAAGATCTGCGTCTGAATAACGATGTGTCTTATGAACCAAATTAAGTTTCATGGAATTTAAAGCCTTACTGTTGACCAATTTGATAGACAGTCCACTATTCTAAAGGACATTTCAAGTCCCTCACAAATTGCCACACCTTTTCGCATGCATATTGTGTTTATAATGTACTTCTTGAGTGGGGATGAAAGGTTGGCGCAAGAATTAAAAGCAAACAGTTACTAAAATCACTATAAAAACACCAAAATGAATACAAAACAGAATGTTATTGTGCAGAAGATCAAACAATTCCGTTTGACAAGAGGGTGTCGAAACAGCTGTACACTTTTGGCTAGACAAAGTATTCAAGAGATATCGATTTTTTATCTATGTTTTAATGAATTAACAGAAATTAAAACATCGTCATTCAAGCAGAACTTGTTATCAGAATCGAGTTTCGTTCATCACTTGCTTATACTGAAATGCATCAGTTGCTTCAAAAGGCTTTTGAATAAAATAGTCTCAAAATTAAAATGAGCAGTGCTGTCATATCCGGCATTGATGGATTACTTGATGGCACCAGCTTCCAATAGGACCAATTATTGCACTACCGTTATTAGGTGGTTTAAATACATGATATTAAAACTAAAAATACAGTAATTTCTAAGAGAGTGACAAAAAGAATATTGAACTACACAAAAAACCTGAAAGCTGTACTCGTCATAGCGAATACACTGTTCAGACATCAGAGGAGGAGGAGGCGGTACACTTGTAAATGGCATGGAGACACACGAAAATGGCAGCTGCATTGCATCATGGTCAGAGAAAGATATGCGGAAGTCGTATATTGGATGGTAAGGCGATCCAGGTGCACATACAGACTCAGACCACAATTTAGTAATGATGAGGAGTAGGGCGCCGTTTAAGAGAATATGGGAAAGCGTGGGACACTGAGGCAAAGAGAAATGATTATGTGTGTTGGAAATTCTGTAATGCTTTAGATATTGTGACGATGAACAATGGAATAAGCAGTTGTGTTGAAGAGTAGTGACTATCTCGAGAAATGGGAATCACCCTAGTTGGCTACATAAATAAGGGGCGAGGTATGCAGCTACGAAGAAAACTTCTGTAACAGAACAAATACTTCATGTAATTGACGAAGGGTGGATGAAGTATAAAAATATTCAGGAAAACCCCAACAAAGTCAGAAAGGAATGAAATAAATACGAAGTGCACAGAATCTAAGGCGAAATGGCTGGAGGAAAAACACGGAGAAATTGACGATTGATTGTCAGAAGGAAAAGTTCAGCATACAGAAATGTCAAAATAATCTTCGGTGAAATTGAAAGCAAAAGAGTAAGCACTAAAATTGCATGACGCAGTGCATCGTTAAACGCAGAGAAAAGAGCGGATAAGTGGAAAGAGTAGCCTACACTGAAGGTCTGTACAAAGGGTAGGCATTGTCGGATGACGTCACAGAATAAGAAGTGAGAGTCGATATGACTGACGTATGTGATCGAATATTACTGTCAGTATTAGCAGAGATTTATATGACTTGCGATAAAATAAAGTGGAAACATAGACAACAAACTTTCGGAATTAATGAAATTATTGTGGGACGGAAATCAAATGATTGTTGTTTAACTCGATGTATAAATCCATGACACTAAAGACTTACTATCTCACTTTCGAAAAAAATATCATCCACACAGTCCCGAAGATAGCTAGGGTGGATAACAGTGAAGACTTCCGTACAATAAGTTTAACAGCTCACGCATAAGGGTTGCTGACCAGAATAATGTACAGAGGCGTGAAACAAGCAGCAGGACTTAGGAAAAATCAAAATAGCTTCATAGGATTATACTGAACTGGAAAAATTACGCAAAACGTTTGAAATCCTCAGAAAAGGAGGTGCAAACTAAAGGTAAAGACGGGAAACATACACTATGTATAAGAATCAAAAACGTTACAACGAAAGACCAAGAATTAAGTACCCAGAGTATAGAGGTTGTAGTACAGGTTGTCCCCTACATTTCACTCCGTACAGCGAGGAAGAAATGACCAAAATAAAATAGGTTCAGGAGTGGGAATACAATTCAGGGTAAAAAATATCAGTGATAAGATTTGATGATAAGATTTGATGATGAGATTGCAAACCTCAGTGAAAGCGAGAATGAGTTGCAGGACGGACTAAGTGAATGAAAAGTCCATTAAGTATTTAATTTTGATTGAGAGTAGACGTACGAAAACGAAATTTCTTAGAAACTGCAGAAATTAGACCAGTGACAAAATTAACATCAAAAGTGGTTACCTTGGAGTAGATGAAGTGAACGAGCTCTGCTGACTTGGAAACAAAGCAGCTCGTGATAGATGAAGCAAAGGAGGACGTGCAGGGTGACAATTATTGAACTATGTGAAATAAAATGGTCATAACATTAGAACGGTTTACATTAGCTCTTTCAAACTGCACGGTTGGCTGCGGGGCTTGACGAGAATTTGTATGGAGTTTGTATCGTGTGGTTTGGCGATGAAGCCAACTTTCAATTGGATGGGATCGTGAATGAGGAAAACTGGCGCATTTGGGGAACTGAGAATCCGCATTTCGCGATGGAAATATCTCTTCACACTCAGCGGCTGACTGTGTGGTACCTCGTGATGACTGGATGTTGTGTGCTGTCCTTAGGTTAGTTAGGTTTAAGTAGTTCTAAGTTCTAGGGGACTGATGACCATAGATGTCCCATAGTACTCAGAGCCATTTGAACCATTTTGACTGTGTGGCGTGCAGTGTCTAGTGACGGAATAATCAATGCATTCCTTGATAGCACGGTGACGACCGAACGGTACGTGAAGCTTTTGGAAGATGATTTCATCCCCACTCTCAAAAGTGCCCTGATTTCGACCAGAAGTGGTTCATGTAAGACGGACCTCGGCCCCATCGAAGCAGGAGAGCGTTTAATGTCCTGGAGGAGAACTTTGGGGACTGCATTCTGGCTCTGGGGTACGCAGGAACCACTGGCATGGACCTCGATAGGCCGCTGTATTCTCCGGATCTGAACACATGTGACTCCTTTTTGTGGGGCTGTATTAATGACAAGGTGTACAGCAATAACCCCAAAACCATTGCTGAGCTGGAAACAGCAATTCAGGAGCTCATCGACAGCATCGATGATCCGAAACTTGAGCGGGTCATGCAGAAGGCGCTGTTAGTTAGCGCCACATCATCGCCAATGACGGCAGGCATATCTAAATGTCATAACCTAAATGGTTCAAATGGCTCTGAGCACTATGGGACTTAACATCTGAGGTCATCAGTCCCCTAGAACTTAGAACTACTTAAACCTAACTAACCTAAGGACATCACACACATCCATGCCCGACGCAGGATTCGAACCTGCGAGCGTAGCAGCAGCGCGGTTCCGGACTGAAGCGCCTATAACCGGCCGGGTCATAACCTAAATCTGAACATCTGCAGTGACGTTTACATGTTGAAGAAAGTGTGTGCACGACGTAGTTTCTAACTAATTTACGTTTTTTTCATGTAGTTCTGTAATTGTCAGCCTGTAAAAAGGAGACTAGTAAGGACAGAGAACATACCTAGCCTATAGAAGTCTACTAGTACTACTAGTATTAACTGCTGATAGCCGGCCGCTGTGGCTTAGCGGTTCTAGGCGCTTTAGTCTGGAACCGCGCTGCTGCTACGGTCGCAAGCTCGAATCCTGCCTCGTGCATGCATGTGTGTACTGTCCTTAGGTTAGTTAGGTTTAAGTAGTTCTAAGTTCTAGGGGATTGATGACCTCAGATGTTAAGTCCTATATTGCTCCGAGCCATTTGATTTTAACTGTTGGTCTTAATTTGTGAGATAAGTATCTGAGAATGTGCATCTAGAGGGGAGCAGTGCTCAGAATTGATTTATGGTCAGTGGGGGAAGATGCAAAGAAGAGAGCCGTTCATATCGTGGCACTGTAAAATAATGGTGAAATTAGCGGGACTGACAAGATAGGGCACGAGGACGTTCTCTGAAAAATCGGTGGGGCTGCATTATATGCGGGAAATATTGACATGAAGAAGGCACAGGATGATAGGACAAGTGTTAAGACATCAGGGGATTGCCTTTAAAGGACACAGTAGAGGGTGAAAACTGGAGAAGATGACTGGCATTCGAATACATACAACAACTAATTGAGGAAGTTTGGTGCAAGATGAATTGTCATAGGTAGTCAAAAATGTTCAAATGTTTGTGAATTCCTAAGGGACCAAACTGCATAGGTCATCGCTCCCTAGACCTCATAGGTAGTCGTGACGGCCGTATGAGATCCGTCAGGCTACAGGTGACAACCTACAAAAACAAAAAGAAATCATTCTAGCGTCGAAGCTGCGTATAATATTTGCCGCTTCAGGTGGGTAAATTCCCGGAGCGCTTGTCAGCCGACTTCGGCGTACTGGGGGGCACGCTCCTAGTAGACTCCAGAGGAGAGAGGGCCCTCCATCGAGGAGGGTCGCCGACCCTCCCTAAGTTGCGCCGCCTCCGTGGCCAGCCGCACTTCCATGCGCCACGGCGCGGCGCAGCCATTTTATTAATTGCCCCTAAGTGATTACAGTGGCCGGAAGCGGCCCTAAGTTAGCGCAGGGCAACTTGGACGCTACAGCGAATGCTGTCCTTCGCTCTCAGAGAGAATAGCTCCCTCCTACTAATGGGGCATTTCCCACTGCTCCCGCAACCAGCAACAACTGCTTCGCTATAGCGCATTATTCACTTTCGATGCGCACAAACACAACACACGAGTTTACAAATGGTAATATAACTCCATGCAATGTATTATGCGAGGTCGAATGTATGTACACGGATATAAAAGTTGATATACATTTGCTATAATTTTCGATCAGATTTCTTGTCAACATAATCGTCGTCGTCGACGTTTTTGTGATCATCAGACGCTAAATGCAAACCCGCATCCGGCCATCCTGATTTAGTTTTCCGTGATTTCCCTGAAATTGCTTCAGGTGAATGCCGTGATGCCTCCTTTGAAAGGGCACGGCCGACTTTCCTCCCCACCCTTCCTTAATCCGATGCGATCGATTACCTCCCTATTTGGTCCCTTTCCCCAAACAAAACAACGCCTAGTTGTCCATCTTTGTCTCTACCTCGCTGTCCGTACCATTTCCTTGGTCCTGAAGAGAAGTTCCTTGTCGTAAGAGACTAATAAGAGACCTAATTCTTGCGGAATAGATGTGAAATGTGTTTTTCACCCACCATCTAAGATTAGAGTGCTTTTAGGTTCCGTAAAGGATGATGTTGGTTTGCGAAAGGCTAGTGTCTACCACATGCCTTGTAATTTTCTCACGTTTCACAGGAGGGTGATTTACCTGTCCCTACTGAAGTCGTTTTATGTAATTCGCCATTTATAAAGGGCTTTCAAAAACCACACCCGAGATTTCATATCCTGTCGCTCGCTAAGTGCAAATTATTTGCCTCACAGAAAAAATAAACAGGAACTTAGTGCTAGGGCACTGATGACCTCAGAAGTGAAGTCCCATAGTGCTCAGAAACATTTGAACCATTTTTGATACGTCTTCGCTGGAGGCCACGGTTTTCGATTTATTCAATAAAAAGGTACAAAGTGACCTACCAACGCACCTCCAGGCCCAAGATCTTTCTCCACCAGTCAGAATTATTAGTACGTGGTTCGTGGTACTCCTGCCTACCACACTAAAAAAAATTCTGACTACACGAAATGTATCCTATGTTCCAACTATTTTTATCTTTATTGAATAAACTGCCACGCCACTAGCGTAGTCGGCTAATTAGCTGACATTATTAATTTCAACGTGCCCCTGAGGGTAATCAAAGAAAGCGCTACACTAATAATAATTGCGTCGTTGTACATTGCAAACTTAACCCTTACAATCATAGTAGTTTCGTAATCAGAAGGGATGACGAATACAATGAGGTAACTGTTTATTTTAGGCTGTTAAAATTCATAAAACTGTTAGGTAAAATGTAGACAATCGGCAATTCTGCAATTTGTAAGTGCTGCACTATGCCGGTGGCGTAAAAATGCCAGTCGATGAAGACGAAACAAGTGCAATGTCGGATATATTTCGTTCTCAGTCACCAGTTTTTTTATAATGTTAGGAGGGAGTGCCGTGAACAATATAATACAAATCCTGACATGTGAGGGCTGAATGTGGCAGTTGGGGTGCGTTTGGAGGTCACTATTGTATCTTTTTCTTGAATAACTCGGAAACCGTGCCCTCCAGCGAAAAAGTATCCCTGTATAAAATTTAACTAAACTAAGTTTCTTAAGTTCCTGTTCATTTTTCCTGTAGAACTATTAATCTGCACTTAGCTAGAGAGAAAATTATAATCTCGGGCATGGTTTTTGAAGACTACATATAACATTGTGGGTTGCATAAAAAGACATCGGTAGGGGCAACTGAACCACGCTTTATATTGGTTAGATAGTCAGGACTGTGGACGACCGGTGAACTGTGCGTAAGCGTCATATACACTTGCAACAGCCGAACAAATCTGCTATTGCAGAACACTGTTTCGCCGCAGTTAGCTATAGAATGTAACAACACGGAGATTCTGGCATATACTTCCCGCTGTTGGGATTGTGTTAGTAAGAAAGCAGTTGAAATTAAATTACAAAATTGTTAAGGCTTTCGTGGCCACTTGTTGACAAACTGCCTATTGGCTTCTGTCTCGGGTTCTTCGGCTGACTTTCATCTAATGATTAGATGAACGTCGGCCGAAGAACCCGAGACAGAAGCCAATAGAAATTAAATTAGTAAGTAATCTTACAAATAGAGGTTTTTGCTTAAATACTGCATAGTATCCTGCTCTCACCTTTGTCAAAAAGGAGGAAAAGAGTTAATGACGCAACAAATATTGATTATTAATTTTGACTATCGATAACTTCTGACGTCGGTCGTATTCGATTGAATGTTTACAGAGTTCGTGTGTGTTATCTTTCTGGCATTTCTCTGCAAACCGGCGTTCCAAATTCCTTCGCACAGCGCTTACATGCTGCAATTTTGCTTTGAAAGTGACAGGGTGTGTACCTGTAGAAATATCGGCTTTTGTCGACATCACCCGGGAGGAATTGATATCACCCTATGTTTACCTGTGCACAGTAGAAAAGTAACTTTGTTTGTGGAGGCTGGATAAACTCCGCAGCAGTGGAGTAAAACTGTAATTTGCGTTTTCGTACTTGTTGAGATGTCGTGATCAAAGCATTGTTTCACCGTTTCTCAAAGTTGTGCATCCTATCATTTCTCCTGCAGCTAGTCGGATCAAGCAATGTGCTGGCCAGTTATTGTTCGTGAAAGGACCCATTACACTCGTCGAAAGCTGGATTCAGTTTCCAAGGTTTTTTTCGACTTCATGTAATGATTTCTTCCATAATTTCGGCTTTTTCTTAGGCTAGGCCGAACGCTGTGTCGTGGTCGAAGTCTGACTGGGAATTTCAGTCCGTAACAGCTTGCCATTTGGCGGAATTTGAAGGTTTTATGGCTCTGACGACGTAGCTTTTTCTGCGCTACGTGTACGTTTAAATGTTGCAATGACACCCAAGCGTTACTTACAGTTGACCAACATATTGTTATTTTACTTGCGAACAAGAGCATTGCGACAGCTGCATTGGACAAGCACGATTACGATCAAAAGATGCAGTTTCATCATCTGATTCAGCATACCACAGTATAGATGCTGACAGCAGAAAAAGTGTTGAGAGGAAGACTAACAGCCTCCCGAGGAAAGGTTCCTTCTCACAGAAGACTATTAAGAGGCTTAATTCTTACGGCGCTGTTAGCCCTGAGATTAAAGCGCTATTAGGATCCAAAAAGGATAATCTAGATTTGCGTAAGGTGGATGTCTGTCGTATTCCTTGTAGATGTGGCGTGTCGTATGTTAAGCAGACAGTCAGGACCGTGGAGGAAAGGCGTGCTCAGCGTAAGTCTCACACAGACTTACGACAGCCGAGGGAATTTGGTGTTGCAGAATAATTGCTTGACACCAGTAATCATATGGGATATAACAACAAGGAGTTTCTGGCATTCACTTCCAGATATTGGGGTAGTGTTATTAAGGGAACAGTTGAGATCAAATGAGCAATGAAACAGAAATTATTTGGTCAAATTACACGCGAAATCCTGCTCTCTCCCTGGTCAATCAACAGAGAGAGAGTAAATGTTCTCACACCCGTTGGATGTTAACTATCGATAACTTCCGACGTTGAACAAGATTTTAAACGTTCTTGCACAGCGCTGTCCCGTTGTATTTCTGCCCTGAAAATTACAGTTGTGCACCTGAAGAAATATCGGTGGTTTTCGAAGGCGTCACCCGCCTGCGGTCGCGTACGTTATTTGAATACTTGGTTGTAGTTGCGCAACTAGTTCCAAAATGGTTCAAATGGCTCTGAGCACTATGGGACTCAACTGCTGTGGTCATAAGTCCTCTAGATCTTAGAACTATTTAAACCTAACTAACCTAAGGACATCACACATCCATGCCCGAGGAAGGATTCGAACCTGCGACCGTAGCGGTCGTGCGGTTCCAGACTGTAGCGCCTTTAACCGCTCGGCCACTCCGGCCGGCAAACTACTAGTTACGCTGATAATATTTTGTAATAAGGTGGTTTTCAGCTTGCATCTTTATATTTTTCCAGGTATTATTTATGAAGCTGTCACATAGCATTAGGTGTCCAATTATTTTAGTTTTTCTTCTCTGACTCATGTTCGTCTCTATATATTTCTCTTTAATTTCATTTTGTATAAGGCTCGGATGTTCTCTTTTTTTTTTGTTTTTTGGGTCTTCCTCTCATCCTCATCTTCGTTTCTTCGTTTATTCCATTTCTTTTCATTGGTGGTTTCCTTCGAGTTCACCTTTCACTACCGTCTCTTAAAATACTGTAGGTTAATGACAAAGTCATCTTCAACATTTGTACTTCTGTCTTCCTTATTTGCGTGTAATATTACGGTATATTGTTTTTATTTTCTTGATGACCGTCTAACTACAACACGTATGGCACGAAAGTTTTGTTTCATTCAGTTGCAGCTAGATAGTTAACAAATAAAAAGAAAACAATATACTTTAATAATGAGAAAGTGGCTTAAAAAGAGAAACCAGTTATAATTAGAGAGCACTTCGTCACCATCTACAAACGAATCTCTTTGTATAAATCTATTCGGTCCTGAGCATGCTGAAAATCGCAACCATAACCATGTGACAAGGAGGTAAAGCCGTTACCATATTTATTTACTTACGTTACTAAATAGTGGCGCATCTTCCGATGAAACAGTAGCAGCGATTACAATATTGGTATCATATTTGAAGTTCCACATTTTGACTCAATTTTAACGAAATAATGACTGTCTTAAGTAAATAACAGGTATCCTGCACGCATTTTACAACTAAATCAATAGTTTCGGACTACCCATTTTCTGTTGTCGTATAAGTAGGATTATAGATGAAATGGCAGAAATATGTATGTTTCTTGCGAGGTAATACTGACTGTAAGACTTACGATACATTATATAAGGCAAACCTCCATTCGTTTATACACCAGCAGACTAAAAAGGTGTAGCACCCAAAAGATGTGCTCGGATGTCAATGTAACTTGATAGACGCCAGCGGCGGATATGTAAAGGATTAGAGTTGCAATTCTCTGTGAGATTTAGAATGGTCACAAGAGTGCATTTGCTTTGTTCGTATTAGCATCGTTACCAGGCCTTATACACTCCTGGAAATTGAAATAAGAACACCGTGAATTCATTGTCCCAGGAAGGGGAAACTTTATTGACACATTCCTGGGGTCAGATACATCACATGATCACACTGACAGAACCACAGGCACATAGACACAGGCAACAGAGCATGCACAATGTCGGCACTAGTACAGTGTATATCCACCTTTCTCAGCAATGCAGGCTGCTATTCTCCCATGGAGACGATCGTAGAGATGCTGGATGTAGTCCTGTGGAACGGCTTGCCATGCCATTTCCACCTGGCGCCTCAGTTGGACCAGCGTTCGTGCTGGACGTGCAGACCGCGTGAGACGACGCTTCATCCAGTCCCAAACATGCTCAATGGGGGACAGATCCGGAGATCTTGCTGGCCAGGGTAGTTGACTTACACCTTCTAGAGCACGTTGGGTGGCACGGGATACATGCGGACGTGCATTGTCCTGTTGGAACAGCAAGTTCCCTTGCCGGTCTAGGAATGGTAGAACGATGACGGTTTGGATGTACCGTGCACTATTCAGTGTCCCCTCGACGATCACCAGTGGTGTACGGCCAGTGTAGGAGATCGCTCTCCACACCATGATGCCGGGTGTTGGCCCTGTGTGCCTCGGTCGTATGCAGTCCTGATTGTGGCGCTCACCTGCACGGCGCCAAACACGCATACGACCATCATTGGCACCAAGGCAGAAGCGACTCTCATCGCTGAAGACGACACGTCTCCATTCGTCCCTCCATTCACGCCTGTCGCGACACCACTGGAGGCGGGCTGCACGATGTTGGGGCGTGAGCGGAAGACGGCCTAACGGTGTGCGGGACAGTAGCCCAGCTTCATGGAGACGGTTGCGAATGGTCCTCGCCGATACCCCAGGAGTAACAGTGTCCCTAATTTGCTGGGAAGTGGCGGTGCGGTCCTCTACGGCACTGCGTAGGATCCTACGGTCTTGTCGTGCATCCGTGCGTCGCTGCGGTCCGGTCCCAGGTCGACGGGCACGTGCACCTTCCGCCGACCACTGGCGACAACATCAATGTACTGTGGAGACCTCACGCCCCACGTGTTGAGCAATTCGGCGGTACGTCCACCCGGCCTCCTGCATGCCCACTATACGCCCTCGCTCAAAGTCCGTCAACTGCACATACGGTTCACGTCCACGCTGTCGCGGCATGCTACCAGTGTTAAAGACTGAAATGGAGCTCCATATGCCACGGCAAACTGGCTGACACTGACGGCGGCGGTGCACAAATGCTGCGCAGCTAGCGCCATTCGACGGCCAACACCGCGGTTCCTGGTGTGTCCGCTGTGCCGTGCGTGTGATCATTGCTTGTACAGCCCTCTCGCAGTGTCCGGAGCAAGTATGGTGGGTCTGACACACCGGTGTCAATGTGTTCTTTTTTCCATTTCCAGGAGTGTATGATACGTAGGGGCATCAGCAACATCAGACGTTGAGTGATAACTGTGACGGGATACGGAAATGCCACGTATTCGTGTGAGACACTGTTATCATAACCTGACTGAGTTGAAAGCGACCTAACTGAAGGTACCGAATTGGTCGGCTGGTCGAATCTTGCAAGTCTGCATCATTCGAATGTGAAGGGCCCATTGTTGGACAAGGTTTCGGTCGAGCACGTCTTCTTCACGTCTGGGGTGGTGCCGTGACCGGCAAGCAGAACTGGCGGCGAAAAGTGTTGCACAGTGTTCAGCTGTGAATCGCGGTTCTGCACTACATCTGATCACCATCGTTGGTGAGAACGGTGGCGTTTTTTCTCGCAAGATATCTTATGAGCTATGGGTGAAGGGCAACATTCACATTCATTATTCCTACATTTCCGGAAAGCTTTTGACTTGGTGCTTCACTACAGACTATAATCGAATTTACGGCCATACGGGAAAGGGGCCTAAGTATGTGAGTGATTCGAAGATTTCTTATGTAATAACCAGTTGGTTGTCCTTGATGGCAAGTGTTGTCAGGAGACCAGGGTGTTGTTACGAGTGTCCCGATGATGTGTGATAGGACAGCCCATACTTACTGTATACATAAATGATATGACGGTAGGGTGGGCAGCAGTCACCAGCTGTTTGCTGACGGCACTGTGATCTATGGAAACGTGTCGACGTTGATGGAGACTAGATGCTTCGACTAAATGCCTACTTTCTGTGATGAACGGCAGGTTGCTCTAAACGTGGAAAAATTGAAGTTAACGCAGACCATTAGAAAAAAAAAGACATTTCCGTATAGCTCAAAAACAGCATTAGTCATATGCTGCTTGCCACAGTCACATCGTTCATCGTTTAAATGCCTAGGTGTAACGTTTCAAAGCGATTTGTAATCGAAAAAGAACGTAAGGCCGGCAGTAGGGAAGGGGAATGGTCCACTTCGTTTTATTGGGAGCATTTTACGAATGTTTAGCTCACCTATAAGGGAGACCGCTTATAAAACAGTAGTGCGACCCATTCCTGAGCAATGTTCGAGTGTTTTGGATCGGCGAAGCGTCGGACTAAAAGAAGGCATCGAAGCAGTTAAGAGGCGGGCTGCTAGATGTGTTGCCTGTGGCTTCGAACAACACAGGAGTGTCAAGGAGACGCTTCGCGAACTCTGATGGGAAGGAAGGCGATACTCTATTGAGAAAATTCAGAGAGCCGGCATCTGAAGCTGACTACAGACTGATTCTCCTGCCGCCAGCGTACATTTCGAGTAACAACCGCGAACATGAGGCAAAAGAATATAAGGCTCGCATGGAGGAATGTAGACAGACACACTTCCCACGCTATATTGGCACTTGAAACAGGAAAGAAAGTAACTGGTAGTGGTACCCTCCCACATATAGATGTAAATGAGAGATTAGGAGAGGTCGTATTCCTCCAACATTTTGGGAAGGCACAGCGGTTTTACTAGGGGCCTCATGGTTTGGGGCGTCATTGGGCAGGCCGTCAGCTCAGAGCTTGTAGTGACTGATGGATTCTTGACGGTACAACTGTTCTTCAAGGACATCTTGCGTCCTCATGTATTAACTCTCATGCGACAGTACAGTGTTGACATTTTTCAACAGGGCACGACTCACCCACAGATGGTACGTCTCTCTATGGATTCTCTGCATGATTTTGAGGTACTCGTGCGGCCAGCAAGATCCCCGCATCTCTCCCCGATGGAACTTGTGTAGTACCATTTCGGACGTAAATTCCGCCGCAGTGCCAATTTTAGGATACCGAGAACCAGTAATGAAAGTTCTTAGGCAGCCTCCCTCATGAGAGTATGTAATGGTTTTATTGCACCCTTCCCGACTGAATGAGTCCATACATCCAGACCAGAGGGGTTCAATATGTTACTTATGCTTACGCTCGTACTGCCGAGTTTTTCGCAAATTTGACACGATTTTGTAATCAGTGAAACACCACCACACACCCTTTCAGCACATGAATTGTCATTTCGTTTCCTCCTTCCTTTCTGGGTGCTTCACAATTTAGTTTCTGGCAGTGCAGAATCAGAGAAAGCTTTTGAAAATGTTGAGTGAAGAGATTCTTTGAAATTCTGAAAGTAGCAGGGTATGTAAGGTTACACACAAGCCGTAAATAAATCACACTGCAGTTATGAAGGTCGAAGGACATGAAAGGAAAGCAGTAGTTGAGAAGGGAGTGAGACGGATTGTAGTGTGTCCCTAACGTTATTCATTATATAGAGTGGTGAGAAACAGTCTCAAAAGTTTGCAAGGGTGTTGCCAGGTAGGTTGTGCTGAGAAATAACAATTAAGAGAGAAATTCTATTTGTTGCGCTGTTTCTGAGTTAATTAGCACTCAAGTTATCCAATCCGACCGTTGCACGCACAAATTCAAGTGGCCCTCCAGATACAAATCTATCGTTTCGACTCGAGGTCTTGGGAAGCACGACCGTTTACTATTACAAGGAAATGAAACTCCTACAGCCGTCCTTATGATCTTATTTACTCTGTAGCTACGAGTTTCGGCGCTTCAATGCTGAGAGGGTTATTATGATCCCCAAGTTCGCTGCATCAGCGTTCAACATAACTAGTTTACGCAGACTATCTGCAACTATGACGTCATCACTTGCAGTCACAGTTGCAGATAATCTGCTTAAACCAGTTATGTTGCAGCGTATGCATGGATCGTTATTACCCTTTCAGTATCAACTAAGGCCTGAAGATGGTGCACTGAAGCGCCGAAACTCGTATCTACACAATAAATAAGATGATAAGGACGGGTGTAGGCGTTTCATTTTCTTACAATAGATACAAATGGTGTCAGTTGTTCTCATAGGGTAGATCATAGCGCTCTAAACTGCTATGCTTTTGACCCGAGTTCGGTCTTTGCTGCCACCCCATGTCCAATTTTTATATCTCTCTCTTTTGTTCGGAAAAACAAACGAAAATGATGTTTGGCGACATAATCCCTGTTTCATACTATGTTGTATCGATAGAGATAGTAGTAAAGGAAACCCCTGAGAAATTGGTATGTGAACTATTCAGATAGAGGAAGTAAACACTTGGAGACCGATATCACTGTAATTCTATCAGAAATGAAGAGAGTTTGGAAGACCAATTGATCGGAATAGTTAGTGTTTTGAAAAGAGGTTTCAAACTGAATTGTAACAAAATTAGAAAAACCCTTTTGAATTCTACTGGGCCTGCAGCATTATAAATACCGTGTAATGCTTGGTAGACCAAAACGCTGCTATTTTTAGAGACTTCTTTTACGATGTTTTTTTTTGTAATATCAGTTTATTTCAGCTTCATGGCAATTATCAAGCTATCTGCAAACATATGGAGTATTTGGTGCATATGTATGTGTCCATTTGTAACTAATAACAATTTTGTATATAGATGTCGTGTTACTAGCTTCCATAGTATATCGCTAACGCTGCCGCTGTCTATCACCTTGTAGATGTAGCGTAGACGACATTGCAGGTACGTAATTTCTTGGCAATGGAATCTGTTGCTGTGCAATATTGGTGAAGACGTATTTAATATTTTTCGAAAGTTTGGTAGCTTCATTTGACAACTGTGTCCAAGACGTTATATGATTACATGGATCAAAAAAGCTAATTATGTAACATAATAACATCATTGATTTAGTTGTTAAATGAAGCTGTTAAACTTACGAAAAATATGAAATTCATCTTAACGAATATTGCTCGCCTACAAATTGCACTGCTGAGACAATACGTATCTACAATTTCGTCTGCAGTACACCTACGATACCGAACAATACAAAGTATTAGACAGCCACAGCTTTAACGGTGTGTTATGGAAGTAAGTACCACAACAGATATATGCGATATTGTTATTAGTTACAAACAGACACACATAATGGATTAACAGCGCCATGTGTTTGCAGATAGCTTTACAATGTCTGTACAACCGAAATAAGCTTTTAGCATAAAAAATAAACAAATGAATACACAGTAGTAAAGTCTTTAAGTATAACAGTGTATTGGCCTTATAAACCTTTAATGTCCCTATAAAACAACGGTAACCTAATGTAATGGAATTAAATCAGGCGTTGCTATCTATACAAGGAAATCAGGCCTAAAATTATGAGTTTTACTGTTTCGGCAGTTGTAAGAAAACTGTATATGACAGTGAGAAAGCCCGCCGGTGTGGCCGAGCGGTTCTAGGCACTTCAGTTTGGAATGGCGCTGCTGCTACGGTCGCAGGTTGGAATCCTGCCTCGGACATGGATGTGAGTGATGTCCTTAGGTTAGTTAGGTTTAAGTAGTTCTATGTTCTAGGGGACTTATGACCTCAGATGTTGAGTCCCATAGTGCTCAGAGCCATTTGAACCATTTTGAATAGTGAGAAACGTGCTAAGATTGAATATACGTTAGATGTTAGAAATTCTTTTCTGAAGTGTTTGTGAAGACTGCGGTTTTGTATGGAGCTGAGGCACCGTCTACAAATAGTTTTGACCACAAAAAAATCGAACTTTTTGAAGTGTGATGATATAGGAAAATGCTAGATCGAAAAAAACTGAGGAGGTACTGGCCAGTGTTTGAGAGAAAAGTAATTCCTTAGCAAAAGGAAGGGACCGGTCCATAGGATAGAACGTGAGGTATCAAGGAATTGTCAATTTCACAATGGAGGAAAATGCGGTGGGTAAGAATTTCCGAGGAAGAGCACGGTTCAAATACTGAAAGCACATTTAAAAGGGTGCAAGTTGTAGCGGTTACGGAGAGACGGAGAGGCTTATACTGGACAGACTACAGCGCTGTATCAATCCATTGTTGGGACTGAACAATAGAACAGTGTATGTGAAGGTGCATTGTTTTATACAGGGAGTTTCCAAAAGAGCGTGCAAAAATGTAACAGGACATAGAGAATGCTCCACTGAACAATTTGAGGTAGGGATCCTGGGGTCGGAGAGGAAGACAGCTTAAGGAAATATGGAAGTAAATTTGTCTACCACTTCGTCTAGCATTATTGTTTTCCAGCGTATTTACAACCAACATGCGTACAAGTTGCACTTACTGTTTACTTACATGTACATTCTTTATTTATTGCAATGTGTCAATCTCATTGGGCCATGTCTTCTATCTGGCCGTCTGGATGGCCACTTGTACTTGAGGATCGTGCAAAGAGTTCTACCTGGGTTGTTCGCCTCGCTTCAGTGTGGATGTCCGCAGCCATCTCGACAATGTATTTTCTGGTCACTGGATTGGAAGGGGAGGTCTTATTCTATGGGCTGCGAGGTCACCTGACCTGAACCGCCTCGACTGTTTCCTATTGGGATATCTAAAGTCACATATGTATGAGACCCCAGTGGATACGTAGATGAAATTAGTTGCCAGAATTGTAGCTGCCTGTGATGTGATTCGAAACATAAGCAGGAATATTTGTCAAGGTGCGTCAGAAATGTGTTCACCGATGTCATGTTGCATTGAGATTGATGGCCGTCAGTTTCAGTACATTTTAATAGATACAGTACAAATGTTACGTTCATTGTGTCGATGGTGTTATTTGCAGTTAACTGTAACTAATGTAAATAAAAAAGTACACAGTAATGTCACTGGTGTATTCCTATTATCTCCTTAAACTGGCTTCTCCGACTCCAGGTTCCCTGCCTCAAATTGTTCTGTGGAGCATCGTCTATGTTCTGTTAGAGTTTTGCACGCTCTTACCGAAACACCCTGTATGTGTGCCAATTAATGTCAGGGACTTGCTAGTTGGTGTACCTGCCTCGTAATAGCGTCAGTTCGTGTCTTCTTTCTCCCGCCTTTAAATGCGGAGGAAGCATCAGTGCCAGCCAGTTAGCAGCGTTACGCCCGTATTTCCGTCTGAACGCCGCCTCACGACGCTGTCGCTATTGCCCTAACAGCCAGGCTACGCTGCGCAAACAACATCAGCAGGAGAGCGCTGGCAACGAGGACGAAGAACCGGGAGACGACAACTTTTCCTAATGACTCTCTGTTAGCACCCGTGTTAAGGATTGATAGTGCCATTTGCTAGATTAGCTCCGGGTAAGAAACTGTTGCCTCTGTGCGCGGGAAGAAAACAACAGCGTGCGGCAACTGAGTCCTGTTTTCTGCATGAGGACGGTAAAGGAGCGGGAACGCTCCAACGTGGGAATGGGCACGATTTCTACTGCCCTTTGTTTTCCTTTCCTTTCATTTGTCTTTCACAGTGGCATTCTTAGAACTCAGCTGTATAATCTGGTTCTTCCATATTGCATAAAGAAGGCATGAGGAAAAAATGATACTCTTTGGTGAAAGAATTAATGGCTCAGCCGGGAAGAAGAAACTTCTCCATTGCTTTAAACGTTATGAACCACTGGCTCTGCGGGATTCAGTGACATATTTCAAAGAAGTAGTGTCACTGGCAGAAACGGTGAAAGGAACGAGAAACGACCTTAATATGCTGAGCATAGTTCACTTAATTTTTAGCATTCTTTGAGAGAGGTCACACAGATCCGTTTCACAAATATATTAGAAATCTTCCTGTTTATATTTCTTGTGTCTGTTGTCTTTCTATGCCACTAGTCTGAAGGACATGTACGGTTTCTTTTCTTTATCATGTTGTCACTGGGCATCTGAATCATTCCCATATCGTTGTTCCACCATTTAATCTGTTGTGTTTGACTGAAAAGAGTGAATGTCAGTTTTCGTGAGCGTAGCCAATGTCTCTTTGTCTGCTGCTCCCAGTTCGTCTGTTGCTCAAGTTTTGTCAATAGCTGCTGTGGAAGCAGAAAGGCGGAAAGGTCTGGCTAAGATACCAGAGCTGGTGCAGTAGTATCTAAAAGAAGTTCGTGTCTTTAGTGGCTTCTTAAACATAGAGGAGCGAAAGCGGCCAGTCTTTGGTGCGGAAAGGGTTACTGTTCTGGCGTAGCTTGGTGAATGGGCAGTCCAAGGATGTTGTTTTTAAAATTATTTTGTGTGTGAATTTTAATCTTTTTTTATTTCATCTTCTTTGGTACCCAGCAATGATCATGCCAGTTATCGTGAGTATAAATACGTCCGGAAATTTACTATCACTCCTGAGTTTTTTTTAGTAAGAATAACTTGTGCATGAGTGAGCTAGGCTCCACGTGATACAACAAAAAGTCTTAGCCTTCCCAGTTCAGTAATGTAGTGGATTCATTCTCAGTATATAGGATACATTTTTTAAACGACATTAGACAGGCGCGAGATTGAATTTTAGATCGTTTATGGGTTTTTTGGAACTTGAAAGTCGGTGGCTCTATGCACCCACTCTCACGTGGTCAGTGGTAGAGTATACATTGATCAGCCAGAATATTATCGCCACCTATACCATCTAATAGCGGGTATGTCTACCTTTGGCCCGGATAACAGCGGCGAGACGTCGTAGCATGAAAGCAATGAGGCCTTGGTAGGTCGTTGGAGGGAGTTGCCACTAATTCTGCACAAAAGTTATCTAATTCCCATAAATTCCCGGGAGGGGGCGGGTGGGGGGGAGGGGGGGGGAGGGTGGCGATGAGCTCGGACGCCACCTTAAGTCACATCCCTGACGCGTTCGATCGGGTTCAGATCTGGCAAGTTGGGGGGCCAGCACATCAACTGGAACTCGCCACTGTATTTCTCGAACCATTCCACTCCTGGCTTTGTGACATGGTACATTATCTTCCTGAAAGATTCAAATGAATCGGAAAATATGATCGTCATGAAGGGGTGTACGTGGTCTGCAACCAGTGTACGACATTCCCTGGCCTTCATGCACGGGCTCCATTACTAATGTTCCCCAGAGCATAATGGAGCCGCCGCCTGTTTGTCTTCCTCCCGCAGTACAGGTGTCAAGCAGCTGCTCCCCTGGCAGACAATGGATTTGCCACCACCTATCGGCACGATGGACAAAGTATTGGGATTCATCAGACCGTGCAACGCTCTGCCACTGCGTCACCGTCCAGTGCCGATGGTCATGTGCTCATTTCAGTCGTAGTTTCCGACGTTGTGATGATAACATTGGCACATGCATGGGTCGTCGGCTGGGGAGGCCTATCTTTAGGAGTGTTCGGTGCGCTGTGTGTTCAGACACACTCTGCACAGTATTAAAGTCTGATGTAAGTTCCGACACAGCACGCCGCCTGTTCTGTTTTACCAGCCTGCCCAACCTACAATGTCCGACATCTGTAACGAGGGGTGGCCGCCCAATCTCACGACCTCTGGACGTGATTTCACCCTGGTTTCGCCGCTTGCTGAAGACACTCACCACAGCACTCCTCAAACACCCAACTAGTCGTGCAGTTTCCGAAATACTCGTGCCGAGCCTCTGGGCCATTACAATCTGCTCTCGGTCAAACACAGATAGATGCCACGCCTTCGACATTCTACGCAAGGACAGCACGCGCACTGACATTACACGCACAGTGTGTGTGCCTGACTGTCATTCCTCGCCAGATAACGCTGCTATCGTCTGGAAGGTTTTATATCGGCAGTAGATCGGTGGTCATACTTTTCTGGCTAATCAGTGTAAGCGCAACATACAGTAAATATGTGCACCTTCAGTGTGTGAGTATTGTACGAAGCGCGTTTAAAACTTCTAATGAACTCTTTTCATGTAAATCCATGAGATTCACTGTGACAATTTCTGTGAGCAGGGTAAAGTGAACTGTGTCTTTACAATCAGTCGGTAGAGTGACCTTAATCTGTGATGTGGAAAATGTATTTACTTAGCCAAATTATATTTGTGATTCTAGAATTGAGCAGCTAGAGCGCTTGCGCGATTTCTGGAATCTGATCACGTTCAGTTCATCCTTTTATTAATTTTCCAACTACTGCTCACGCGTTCAAGATTTTGTGGATCATTTTACTCTCTATTGTACTTCAGCAAATTTTTTCGACACTATAACCGGAGTTTTTCTTTATATGTATTCTGCGACCACGTACTTTTCAGCCACGTTATCTTCTACATCTACATCTACATCTACATTGATACTCCGCAAGCCACCCAACGGTGTGTGGCGGAGGACACTTACGTGCCACTGTCATTACCTCCCTTTCCTGTTCCAGTCGCGTATGGTTCGCGGGAAGAACGACTGTCTGAAAGCCTCCGTGCGCGCTCTAATCTCTCTAATTTTACATTCGTGATCTCCTCGGGAGGTATAAGTAGGGGGAAGCAATATATTCGATACCTCATCCAGAAACGCACCCTCTCGAAACCTGGCGAGCAAGTTACACCGCGATGCAGAGGCCTCTCTTGCAGAGTCTGCCACTTGAGTTTATTAAACATCTCCGTAACGCTATCACGGTTACCAAATAACCCGGTAACGAAACGCGCCGCTCTTCTTTGGATCTTCTCTATCTCCTCCGTCAGACCGATCTGGTACGGATCCCACACTGATGAGCAATACTCAAGTATAGGTCGAACGAGTGTTTTGTAAGCCACCTCCTTTGTTGATGGACTACATTTTGTAAGCACTCTCCCAATGAATCTCAACCTGGTACGCGCCTTACCAACAATTAATTTTATATGATCATTCCACTTCAAACCGTTCCGCACGCATACTCCCAGATATTTTACAGAAGTAACTGCTACCAGTGTTTGTTCCGCTATCATATAATCATACAATAAAGGATCCTTCTTCTGACTAGCCATTGGGTTTTTGTCGTAGTTTTAGCAGTAATAACGCGGTGTTTACTGCGGTGTGTTGTGGTCTGACCGAATGTATTACGGCTACATTCGTTTTCTGAATTCTTGTTCCCCTTGGTTATGCCAACCAAGTCATTGCTTCTACTTCGTTCACCGGACCAAACCAAGCTGTTATTTTGAGAACACTGAAGTTCTGTATACTTGGACGTCCTGTTCGGGCTCCATGATAGACGTGTTAAATGTAAAAGAGTGCTAACCATAGGGCATTCTTTTTCAATTATTCTCAGATACAAGTGGTATGTGAGAGTAAAGTGATATCTTACAGGAAGGTTGTAAATAAACAATTTATTCTGTACTGTCTATTGATCATCATCTTCACTAAAACGGATGTGTTTCTCTTTTGTTAACATAAACTCTCAGAGACTTAAGTTCTATTTTTTTCCAGGAAAACCACGAGATTAGCCTCTTACAAATCCTAGTAATATGTCGTCGAAGGTTTGACTGTCCTGTATATAATAATACTGAAAATTAGTAATTTATCTATTAAGAAGAAGTCTAGTTTGTACTTCACACAAACAAGACTGCAGATCGGAGTTTTTTGTACGAATCTAGAATGGTTTCATCGGTTTGCGTACTGGGCCTCCTACTCAGCTCTACATGAGCAATTTCGCTCTTCTGAAATGTCGACACCATTATGTGATGTTTCCATTATTTACTGATGTAATCCCACGATCTTGGCACAACTCCGGATGAATCTCATTAGCTGCAGATCAATTTGTCCATACTATCGAATTACAGCAAGCTTTTAGCAATTAGCGGGAGCTAGTACTTTCTAATTCATTGTTGCTACCTTTCACTCACTGTAAAATGTCTACAGAATCAAAACTTGGACTTCTGTGTCTTCCTAAGCTGCCAGTAGATGGCACGGCATCCATGGAACTATATTCTGTGCCGCCAGACTTAGGTGGAAGAAAACGTACATTTCGAATGCAAACTGTGTTCCATTAGTGTTCCATTATCTGGGAAAGGATAAAAAGTTGTCAGTACTGGCCATGTGGCCCACGTAACTCCCATAATTTGTCGATAACACTACTATTTTAGAATTTTTTGCCGGTTATGGAACACAACGGTTGTTACAGGTTCTGTCATTTGCCCTGCAAACGTAACACTTTCGTATTGAATCTCTGATTCCTTGGTCGTCCTAATTTATTTCGAAAGCTAACCCAGAAATACGTTGCAACACACTACGGTGCAGTTTATGCATTAGCAGAAATATGACATGCTATATTTCAGCTTTTCTCACTCACGAAGCTCCTGACACGTGCGAATCGATTCTCCTCCCGTGCAAACTCTCAGATTGAGTTGGGATCTCTGCCGTACGTGGCATGTTGCAGTCTCTCGAGTTACACGTGGGACTCCACAAGGAAATAATCTCATATTCCGAAAGAAACCGGGGCTCACGTTATATGTGGAACACGGGCCACACAGGAAATCGATGCGTTTCCTTTGAGCGACGCAGAGCACGCGGACGGGAGACAATCTGCTTCCAGGCGATGTGGAGATAGGGTTTATCTCCCTGGTGACAGTTACAAACGCCTCAGGCGTCAAGTTCTTTGCTCCTGCTTCCTTATTATTACTTTTGAGGCCAAGGGTGTCTGTCACCAAGTCGCGCTTCAGCTGTAACCGCTCCACGTCAAACACCCAATGCGAAGCTTTCCCTTGGGGGGATCCTCTTTCGAGTCAGATTCACGTTTCTGTAAGGGGGCACCTGGAACACCTGCTCTGTTCACTTTGACAACTGCTTCTGAGCGTACGTGGGAAAGGTACGGTACCTACTGAATCTACAATTAAAATGGTTATAAGAATTCTAGAACCATAATACTATTAACAATAGTCATGATAACCATTATCACCCACTGTTGCCAAATGCACCCCTACAGCAAGATTTGGCAAAGTAATTATTTTGTCATCACTCCCTATAACATGAGGCCATGCACTATCACTTCCTACATTTTCGAATAATTTAATGCCTGGAAAGTTGTCTGTATTGAACCCCGGATGTCATATTAGACGACTCCCCAACCAATCATTTTGGTAAGCATATTACTTCTAGTACTTCGTCTTCCTGATTAAATTTAAACCTTCTCCTGTTGAAAACACATTTCAAAATGCTTCCAATACCACCCTTCCAGTTTCCCGACGGTCCACGTTTCATATCCTAACAGTGAACTTCTTTTCTTAATATACTCTTTTCTGTCTGTACAATCCAATTTTGGATGTCGACTTTGTTTCTGAAATATACACACTGACTTCAGTTCCCGGAATGTACTGTTCAGAATTTTCAAATGAAAAATGGCACGAGTGCTGTGCGTTTACAAATGAGGCCACCCTCATTTGGAGAAATGGCAGTTGTACATTCCTCTTCGTAGAAAAGTCTTTCCACTTTGGCATGGATGAATTCGATGTTCAGGAAATCATGTAACCTCCTCCGTTGTTTCTTCGCTTATTTTATTTGGAAATGCCATTCAATGTCTCTTCAGTCTACTCGGTACTTTTGGCCATAAATTAGCGTTGCTATTTTTGTTTCACTTTCTTGCTCTTTTTGAGAAAAAATTGTCTATCCGAGACATATGCATCAGATAAAATCTATTGCTGCAACTAATCCAATTAAAAAAATATTGCATGAATATCATTTGTTCATCAATTCAAACACCACTCAACCGTGATACTTCCTACAAGTTACACAAAACTCAGAGACACCTAATTCTGTCTGATGTAAAGTTACAATGCGTACCATCATATTCAAAGGGAAGCCAAGCTGACGATCTGCAACATCGTACCCGGGGTGGACCAGGGTCTTCTGGTTTGTAGGCGAGTGGAGAATCTAAACCAGAGGTTACGTAGGCTCTATGACGAAAATGGTTGCAGATGCCTCGACCTACGCTATGGGGTGAAAGGTTGTAGGACGCCCCTCGATAGATCAGGGGTGCACTGCACGCGGGAAGCAGCTACATGGGTAGCACAGTACTTGTGGCGTGCACGTTGGGTTTTTTTAAGATCAGGTTCCTCCCAACGGGAAACAAACCGTTGGCCTGAAAAATTACCAGTTAATGACACTGATATGGGTGTGCCAACTGTAAAAATCTTTAGTTCGCTTGGACAAGTAATTCCAAAGGATTTAAATATACTTGATCTCATGTTAGTAAATGGCCGAAGTGTCTGTAGCAAGATCCCCGAGCTACTCTCAAAAATTAACAGTAGCAATGCCAGTACTGCATTAGGTACCGAAATTTGGTTGAAACCAGACATAAAAAGCAGTGAAATTTTGAACTTGGATTGGACAATGCTTAGGAAGGATAGGACTGATGCTATGGGAGGAGGTGTGTTCATTGCAGTTAAAAGTTGTTTAAACGCAGTTGAGATCGATATTGGGTCGGACTGTAACATAGTCTGGATGAAGCTGTCAATCAGACAAGGATTGACCATTGTATTAGGATGTTTTTATAGACCACCAGCATTCGCAACAAACGTCGCAGAAAGTCTTGAGTACATAGGAAGTAAATATCCAAATTATTAGTTACAGGTGGAGACTTTAATCTATCATCCATCAACTAGGAAAATTACACGTTTATCACTGGGGGCAGAAGCAAAGATTCGTGTGAAGGTATTCTAGGAGCGCTCTCAATTGGTTAGAAAACCAACTCAGATGGGGACCTGATCTTTTTGAGGAAGTTAATATAGAAGACGGCATTAGCGACCATAATGTTGTGGCTACTATGTCATCGGAAGTTGCAAAAAAAACCAAAGAAACCGTAGAGTTTTCTTCTTTGCAAAAGAAAATAAAAGTGTCATTAATGAATATCTTCACAGTCAGTTCCAAGCATTCACCGCGGGACCCAAGGATATTGAGCATCTTTGGTCGGAATTTAAAGGTATTGTCCACCATGCGCAAGAGAAGTATGTGTCTAGCAAAAGTATAGTGGAGGGAAAGAATCCACCATGGTACAACAAACATATTAGGAAGTTGCTGAGAAATCAGAGAATTTTGCAAGAAGAACGGCAAGTGAGGCGTTCAGACAATCGTTTTTCCGTCGCGCAATCCGCAAGTGGAACAGAGGGGTGGGGTGGGGTGGGGGGGGGGGGGGGGGTGGAAATATGACTTTGGCGCGAATTGTGCCCTCCGCCACACACCGCTTGGTGGCTAGCGGAGTATATATGCAGATGTAGATATTTAGACGTAGTTGTAGAAATGGATGTCAGCATTAGAAAAAAGCTTTTCGGTACAAGTTAAATGTTCTTCAGTTAGAGAAGGAGGAAAAGCAAAAATCAGTTACAGAATTCAGACTTAAATATTCAGCGAATTTTGTTCCATTAGTGGCAACTTTTCTTCTTCACTTGGAAACACTTAGTTCTCAGTAGCTGTTCCGAGAAAATGCCAGAAGAAAATGTTTGTGAGGTTGACAGTCGAGAGTTCAGTGACGCAGGAGGCTTAGCCGAGATTTGCAAGTATTTGGGCTGAACTTGGCTTCATGTGCAATGTCCTCGCCCGATTTAGGACAGAAACGACACGCAGTGTACATCGCATTGGTTTTCATTTCTATTTATATTATTATATTTCTTTATTCGCTCTCTGTCTCTCCCAGTCATCATGCAATTAGATCTGGCCGGCCGGGGTGGCCGAGCGGTTCTAGGCGTTACAGTCTGGAACCGCGCGACCGCTACGGTCGCAGGTTCGAATCCTGCTTCGGGCATGGATGTGTGTGATGTCCTTAGGTTAGTTAGGTATAAGTAGTTCTAAGTTCTAGGGAACTGATGACCTCAGCAGTTAAGTCCCATAGTCGTCAGAGCCATTTGAACCATTTTAATCACATCTTCGCTAATACTTGCTCCTACAGACCAAACGGTACCCTTTTGGCAAGCTGGAAGAACCAAAGTAAGTCTTCGCCGTATACCACCGTTCTCCGTGACTAGGACGTCTCTGCTACATTTTCGCAAACTACGAACTTCCAACACGGCTATGCTCCGGCGGCCATGTCAGGCTCTGTGCCGTATGCCGCGCCATCAGCTGAATGGGTGGGAGGGGGTTCTTGAAGTGGATGGAGGGAAGTGATGTTGCTGGATGGTATGACTGGCAAGACGTTTCTGTTATAAGTGTGCGTAACTTTATGAGAATGAGGGTCGAAGTTACGCCCTCTCAGTCACCGAGACGCTGTGCGCCCGCCACCGCCCTACACTCGTCTCAGTACTGCAGGACTCAGCCGCCCCACCAGCAATGTGAGGGCCGAATCTAACACAGCACTGCCGAGGTATGTGAACCGTGCACGGCCTAGCATTACTAAGGCAACATCTACCGCCAGCTTCGTGACGCCGCTTCTGGACACCGTGGACCGCGCCTCACCTCGGCCTTGGGAAAAGGGCGCCGTGGGTCGACGCCGGGGCACGCTGCCAGACGGGAGTCCTCACCTGTGACAGCTGCAATTTGTTGGAGTAACATAGAGATTAGATGCACACGCCTTGTCACGTGCTGCAGCCGCCTTTACTTCTCACGTACTCTCGTAGCCCCTGTGAACCCACAATGCCCAAGTGGGCCACTATAAGGACGGCCATTCCAACACTCCGTAGGGGTCGTTGCACCCCAGGCTCGCTGTCTTTCGGCGGCCAGCGTGAGGCCGCACCACTATCTTTTGGCCTCCAGAGGGATGTATGCGACACCCAGCGACATACATGCAATCGTCCACCTTGCTGCACCGCTAAAAACCAAACACACAAGTATATGGTGACAGTAGCGGCTTTAAGCTAGAGCTTGTCCGGAAATAATTCTTACATATTTAAGAAAAGAATCTAGGTAAACATGTATCCGCATATGTATGTATGTGTACTCGTATCCTTTAGCTCTTAAACTAATAGACCGACTTCACCTAAACCTGGTGCAAGTATCTGTAAACAACAGCTGTAGAGGTAAGGACCACCTACCAATCAAAAACGTGTGAGTGGGGTGAAAATGGAGTGCAAATTGCGACGCGTGAATGCCAAAATACTTTATCCATCCAGTGTTTGAGAATGTGGGCTCTTAGTGACTGGCAAGAAACTTCATACATAATGTTTGTGACTATTACAGCGCCTTCTGTCACAAAGTGAAAACAGTAGTCCAACTAAAACATTCATATTTCTTTAAATACTACACGAATATGCATTTGAAATGGGGGTTCCTATTAAAAAAAAAAACGCAGTTGTTATCTGTTTGACGTTTGGCAGCGCCATCTAGCGGACCAACCATAGCCCCATCTGGTTTCCCCCTTCAAGCTAGACATGTTTCGTTCTTTGTAGTTTTTTCGTTTGACGCTTATTTCGTGAAATATTTGGCCCGGTCACGATCAATGGACTGCCCTGTATATCAGAGTTACAAGAAAATGAATAAATCGAAGCAAGTGAAAAACTATTACGAAATGAAGTTAATGAATCTCATTTTAAAATTTAATCATGGCAAACTACGATGAAGCATAGTACATAACTGCAAATTTACTTCACCTTAAGAGCGTCCGCTTTAAAATGCAGGACTCACTAATTCGTTTCATTCATTTACTCTGCAGTTGCGAATCACAACATAAAAACGTTTAAAGCAAAGATATCTCTGGCACTAGCTACAGGTTAAAACCACTGGTACTTTGACGTAATAACTGAAGCATGTCACCAGTACTAGAAAGTATTTCAGAAAGCTCTTGCTCACTCCACTGAACTGTACTTCACGCTTGGTCGTTGGGCGATTGCAGTGGAGCGGAGCGAGTGATACACTTCCGCTATGCGTGGAAGTTTAGAAGATATACTTTCAGGAGGTCGCGTCTACGTACTGTCACAAATATGGCCCAAACGTTTGCGCAGGATCGATTGCTGCGACTGATTTCTTGAAGGCGCCGTCTGCTCCATTAAGGGTAGGAGGGGGTGTCTCCATGAAAAACATCAACTATTTAAAACGAGCACCACACCCACAATTTTGAAGAAACACCAGCAAAATTTTGTATCATGCTTTACATGAAATAAGTACCTGTACTGTTCAGTTATTTGGATTACATATGTTTAACATTTATAATATTGTATGTACCTTTTTATCAGAAACTAGCCGGCCGCGGTGGTCTCGCGATTCTAGGCGCTCAGTCCGGAACCGCGCGACTGCTACTGTCGCAGGTTCGAATCCTGCCTCGCGCATGCATGTGATGCCTTTAGGTTAGTTAAGTTTAGGTTGTTCTAAGTTCTAGGGGACTGATGACCACAGATGTTAAGTCCCATAGTGCTCAGAGCCATTTGGACCATCAGAAACTATTCAGGATATTTCTACAAAATTTTGTCTGTTCAATCTCTTTGCATATAGCAAGCTTCTCACATGAGGTTTCTTGAATATAACGATTAGGAGATTTTCAACAACTTTTTTTTACAGTTCTTAAATATAATAAAAAATTTGCTAAAAATTCCAAGCACTTTACTCAATATCTCAGCTTACATTCAGAATTTCAAAATTTACTCTTGAAAAATGTATTGGATTTATAGAAATAAGGGTACTACGTTTCATAATACTAGCCTTCTTAGATTCTAAGCAAACCGTACAGGAAAACATAAAAATATAATTTTTGAGGTAATGCAACTTAAATTCCAACCTAACATTTTTCCATGTGTCATCTCCTCAGAAGGCCTCAGACCTGTCATCAGGCTCCTCCTCCCCTTCAAGGCTTTACTCTTGTTTCTTGTTTTCTGCTACTGTATCCTGTCCGTGCCTCCTCATCCCCGAATAGCCACTGCAACCTGGATCCTTCTGAATCTGCTTACTGTTTTAATCTCTTGTTCTCGCTATTTGATTTTTACACTCCACACTTCCCTGCAATACTAAATTGGTGACTCCTTGAAGTCTCAGAATGGGTCCTATCAACCGATCACGTCTTTTAGTCAAGTTGTGTAACAAATTTCTGTTCTTCCCAATACTGTTCAGTACCTCCACCCATCTAATTTTCACCATTCTGCTGCAGCTCCATATTTCAAAAGCTTCTGTTCTCTTCTTGTCTAAGCTGTTTATCGTCCATGTTTCATTTCCATCCATCGCTACACACCATAAAAATACCTTCAGGGAAGAATTCCTAACACTTAAGTCTGTATTCGAGATTAAAAAATTTCTCTTCTTCGAGCATGCCATTGCTAGTCTACATTGTATATTCTGTCTACTTCATCTCAATTATTTTCGTTCCCATATAACAAAAGTCATCTACTACTTTAAGTTTTTCCTTTCCTAATTAATTCCCTCAGCATCACCTGATTTAATTCAACTGCATTCCGTTATCTTTGTTTGGCTTTTGTTAATATTGATCTTATATCCCCCTTTCAAGACAGTGTCTCTACCGTTCAACTGCTCATCCAAGCACTTTGCTGTCGCTGACAGAATTACAATGTCAGCGTCAAACCTCAATTTTTTTTATTTCTTCTCTATAAACTTTATTTACTTCTCAAAAATTTCTTTGGATTTCCTTACTATTTGTTTAACGTAAAAACTGAGTGACGTCGGTGGAGGGTTACATCCCCGTCTAAGTCACTTCTCAACCACTGTTTCCCTCTCATACCACTCAACTCTTTTAACTGCCGCCTGGTTTCTGTACAAGTTGTAAATAGCCTTTCGCTCCCTGTACTTTACCCCCGCTACCTTCAGCATTTTTTAGGGAGACCTCCAGTCAGCACTACGAAAAGCATTGTTTAAGTCTACAAATGCTATTTACGCTGGTTTGCCTTTCATTAACCTATCTTCCGAGATAAATCATAGAGCCCTTATTTGTCCGAAATCCAACGCGGTCTCCCTGATGCCGGTTTCGACCAGTATTTCCATTATTCTGGAAATATTTCGTGATAGTATTTCGCGACCATGACTCATGAAACTGATCGTTCCCTAATTTTCATATCTGTCAGCAACTGCTTTTTGTAGAATTGGATTTGTTACATTCTTCTTGGACTCTGATGGTATTTCGCCTGTCTCATATATCTTGCACCGGATGAAAGAGTTTTCTCACAGTTGGCTCTCCCAAGGCATCAGTAATTGTGGCGGAATGTCATCGACTCCTGGGGTCTTGTTTCGACTTAGGCCTTTCAGTTCTACTAATAAATAAAAAATGAATTGAAGACTGACATTTTCGGTCAATTTCATGAAGGTCTCGTCTTAAACATCGGGTGAATTTATGTTAGTGCTAACTTAAATGCTAGGTACTCTCTCTCTCTCTCAGCGGGCAGTAAGATTAAGCAGCAGCTCTGGACAGAGAAGTTAAGTGCAGTCTGGAACGGAATGTGTGAGAAGGCGCTGGAATTCCCGCAGCTCAGAAAGCGTCCGCCTCCTCCGCGACTCTCTCGGCACCTTCAGCTTCTGCTACCCGCTGTACACGTAGAGTGCATCGCGGCATTCCTCGCTCCTAATTTATAAGTGCCGGCGGCGCGGGTTCGCGACGGCGCCTTGCATTCCTCGTCCCCTCGCTACTCGAGGCAGAGCAAACAGCGGCGCCGGCCGCTACAGCTGTGTGTGACCCTTCAGGGTCGCCAGGCGGGCTCCCCACTTCGGCTGGTGGTACTTGCCGGTCCCCCGTCCCGACGGCTGCACCAGAATTTGCTTGCAGTTAACCGACCGCATTTAATTTTACTAAATGGAAGCCGGCGACCGCCGAGTTTAAACTTTGGGCCGCGTTTCCTTCCACTCGGCTAAACGGACCGCCCCGTTGGCTTCCGTCCCCCCCTCACTTCTCTCCCCCCCCTTTCCCCCCCACGCCTTCAGTCCACTCCCCCTCCCCCCCTCAGCCTTATTTCGACTATCCCCTCTCCACCGACCCTCTTTCCTTCCCTTGTTCGCAGAGCCGCCCGCCCTCGAAACCCAAATCTTCATTCCCAAAGGGCCCTAGGCCACCGACGGCGGGCTCGGCTGGGCTGGGCTGTCTCAATAAACTCGGAATAAGGTTGCCTGCCGTCTCTTCCTCTAAATTAGGAAATTAACCGAGTCGAAAAGGAGACGCGACTGTATAAGTGAAACGGCCAGGCCCCGTCCCCTGGCCTGGGCTGCCGGCGATATTAGTAATGTTACCTCGGCTCCTTTGGGAGCTCAGGCGCTAACTCGGAAGGGAGCTGCATTCCTTCGCTGAGCTATCCTCTTCAGACGAACTTGTGGGAGGGGGCGCGCCTGCCGCACAGAAGGTGATCTGAATATTTTACATAATCCGGTTTCACGGCTTTAATAATTGAGAGGGAAGTTATGTGTAAAATGTGGAGGAAACCTAGGTAGGAATAACAATAAGCGACAGAGAAAGCCTCTTCCACAGCAGTTTTCCGACACTGCTTAGCTTGCACTGTGAATTTCCCTACGATATCTTAGCTGATTCCGATGTCACAATTAAGTTTCACCAAAAGTGAGCATATTAAACGGTAAAATTTATATCCATGCTGATAACTAATGACATTGTTATGAACTGAAATATTCAGATAGAATTGAGCCTTGAAAATTCATGTCGTCTAACATGCTCCATCAATAAAATTTTCAAATTTCACAGATTAGTTGGTGACGCTTTTGCCAATATTCCATTATTACTGCGCTGGCGTACGCCTTGTATAGCAGGCGCTGAACTACGCGCGCCTATGATAGGAGAAGATCAAGACACGTCCCTTGGCTACGCGCCGATAGTCGCCTCTGGGCAGCGTGCAAATAACCCGCCGCCGCCGACCGAACTGCCTCAGTACTTCAGTACTCCTGATGGGGACTCAGTTCGCGTTGCAGCTCAATACATCGCACTGTGCTCCAGTCTTCCACAGTGATAGCCGTCTCCTCACACTTTAGTTAGAGCTATGACGGAACGTTTTCCTTTGTATATAGTAGATGATATGGACACGGATAATATTCAAGAATTGGTACATCTTTTGTTGCTGTTAACCAGAGAAATTCTGAATGGACAAGTTAAAAACTCAATTGGTTCCTGTAATAAAGTGTATTTTATCCGCGTGTGCATTTTGTGTTGCAGTGAGAGGAAACTGGCCACCTACCTATCACACCACCCTCTCCTCATCCAACCAGGAGCCACAAAACATCAAGAGAGGGCACAGCCACAACAGTTATCTTCGCTACGTTACTCAGTCTGGGCACAAAATATCTACAGCCGATATTAATAACCTGAATTATGAACAGTTCAAGTTTTATAACGAACTTTCTGCTTGGTGAACTTGAAAATAGGTCCACAACTCTTTTTATAATTAAAGTAATTGGTTGTATCTCTGTCATTAGCTGCAATAAGAAGTATCTCTTTTATTTCTTGAAGGCAGCTAGTTTCGGACATCTCCGTCCATAATGAAATTTTCACTCCGCAGCGGAGTATGCACTGATATGAAACTTCCTGCTAGATTAAAACTGTGTGCCGCACCGAGACTCGAACTCGGGACCTTCAACTTTCGCGGAAAGGTCATCTATCGTTTGATCCGGCCGTTGTGGCCGTGCAGTTCTAGGCGCTACAGTCTGGAGCTGAGTGACCGCTACAGTTGCAGGTTCGAATCCTGCCTCGGGCATGGATGTGTGTGATGTCCTTAGGTTAGTTAGGTTTAATTAGTTCTAAGTTCTATGCGACTTATGACCTCAGAAGTTAAGTCGCATAGTGCTCAGAGCCATTCATCTATCGTCTGAACTACCCAAGTACGACTCACGACCTCTCCTGGCAGCTTTAATGCCGCCAATTCCTCGTCTCCTACCTTCCAAACTCCACAGAAACTCTCCTGCAGATCATGCCGAACTAACGCTGCTGGAAGAAAGCATATTGCCGAGACATGGCTTGGCCACAGCTCGAAGGACATTTCCAGAATGAAATTCTTACTCTGCAGTGGAGTGTGCGCTGATATGAAATTTCCTGGCAGATTAAAACTGTGTGCTTGATCGAGACTCGATTCTCGAGTTCGAGTCTGTATCCTGCACACAGTTTAATCTGCCAGGAAGTTTCACCAATGTCCATCTTCAAACCATCCGTATCATAACTGATAATAAAGGCAAAAGCATATGTACATAAACTGCCACTGCAGTGATGATCAAAGCGGAACTATGGCCGACTCAACAACAGTAAATAGACCACATACGACAGACACTGGGCCAATTTTTTCTAATAGTCTTTCGCTTGTATTGTCAAACATACGGTACAGTTGGTCTGAAAGTAGACATAGGTGTCACCATCATAAAATGAAGAAGGTAATTCTTAGTGCAGCTTATGACAGAGTTACAACCTTTCATTTCAAACTGTATAAAATGGATTTTCTGTGACGAAATGCTGCGGCCCCTATGCCACTGTCGAGTAATCTACAATACAATATAATACAACACACCTACTGTCTCAAATCATTCATGAACACTTGTTAATGCCATAGGCATGAAATCGATCACGACAGATAACACATGAGGTCCGTGAAGAAAATGTACAGGGTGAATCTGAAGTCAACCTACGATATTTCGGACGTCTTTCAGGGGTATTTTCTGAGTATTTGGGTGCAAGGAACCCTTGGGCTCCGCTGGCTCATTGTACAGCAATATTAATGTAGTATTACTATATTTTTATTATTTTATATTTCAACAGTATAGGGACAAAGCAAACATGGCCCCACTTTCCATTGTTGTCAGATGTATCAAAGAAGGCGACGATGACGTCATCCAAGATGTCCGCATGTAGACTTCGCAACAGCGCATGATGTCATCCAAGATGGCGACTGTGACGTCATTCAAGATGGCGCCTTTCAGTGAGACGTTTGAATTTTGGCGGGGAGAAGGTCAATTGGGCTACCTCCACTAACCTAACCAAAAAATGGTTCAAATGGCTCTGAGCACTATGGAACTTAACATATGAGGTCATCAGTCCCCTAGGACTTAAAACTACTTAAACCTAACTAACCTAAGGACATCACACACACCCATGCCTGAGGCAGAATTCGAACCTGCAACCTTAGCAGACGCACAGTTCTAGACTGAAGCACCTAGAACCACCTAGCCACCTCGGCCAGCCTGACCTAACCCCTCCTCCCCTCCCCTCGCTCGAAAATGGCGGGAAGTTCAAATTCAACAGGATAATGCATAACACCCCGGTTATCTCGACTAAACTAAGAAACTCACAGGAAGATAGGCCACTTGGGCCACCCATACTAACCTAAGTCACCCAACCGCCATCTCTTGGTGGGAAATGGACTCAGCCTGCACAGGGCTGGTGGAGAAAGCAAGGAGCGCACTTTATTTATTTTGTAGCAATTTATTTAGGGATTGAGTATATTTATCACAGTGATACAGAACACACGGTCTGACATGCCGCACAGCATACAGACCTCCAAACTACTCCTACATAACTCACACTTGCTAACTGTAAACTGTGAAAAATAACGCATTGCACAGCCTACAGACATGCAAACTACTTGTAAATAATGCAATACATTTACGCCCAGAGGGCCCAACTAGTCGTAAATTGTCAAAATAATAATCCATCTAAAACACTCTGCCTCCATGTTTGCTAATAATCAACTGTCAAAATCGTGCACCAGTCTCCATTTAAACAATCAGAAGCAGCACGACCACCCAGTGTGTTCTCCACAATGCCCGCACTCCAACTGACATAGTACACAGCGCCACCATAGGGCGTTTTCTTCCAAGATGGTGGCCATTACATCAATGAAGACTCAAGTACTGTTATCCAAGATGGCGTGGAACAGTGTGTTCACCAAAAGGTGTGGACATAGTACTAAGTACCATCACCAGAGAGTGATGTCGTCTGTTTTGTGACATAACCCAAGATGGTGGAAGTAAATGGTGGGAAAACGACTCTGCCTGTGCTGGACGTAAGTTTATTTAGCAGGCAGTCTCTCCACCACAAGATCCAGACTCCAACTGACCTAGTACACAGTACTGCCAACAGTTGGTGCTGTCATCCCTCCTGTGACGTAATCCAAGGTACATGATCTGTAGGGCGAAACTGGCTCAAAAATGACTCAGCCGGCGCTGGGCTGCTGAGGAGAGTAAGTAAGGAGTTAACTCTATTTATTTTGGAACTCTTTATTTAAGGAAGGAGTATATTTATCACACTGACACAAAACAGTAGCCCTGATGTGCTTGGGTGATAATACACCGTCTACAGACATGCAAACAATTCCTAATTTACCAAAGTAATTTCAGTACAGACCTGCAAACTGCTCCTAAATAAAGCAGTACACGGATGTGCAGACATAAAATCAACTCATAAACTGTCAAAATAATGCACAGGACAGCCTACAGGCCTGCTCACAAAATAATGCAAGAGACACACAAGCAACACACTTAAGCTCCCCCCCCCCCCCCCCCACCCTCACCGCTAGACTGCATAGGAGGTTAACGGCAACCCCCGTGAACTGTCATGGCCGTCAGCAGTCAAACCACACACAAACGCCCGTTAAGGTCCCGTATGCATGAGGCGGTGGTGCCCCTTTCATACTTGACGCCTGAGAAATTTCTGTCGGACATGCACAGTCACTGCCACAAGCCGCCACTGGATCCTGGTGAAAGTTTGTTTATACAGCCACTGTTATACCGACGTCACAGAACTCAAAGGCACGCTCACGTTTGTCTCATGTGTGAGACACCTCTGGGCAGCACTTGTCTTTTCCACTGATGACGAAATACCACAGGCTGCTTTCCCCATAACATAACATACGAGATGTGTCCAGCCATGCGTACTCGCCCCAGCATCACTGGCACCGCGCCGCGAAATGCCTGTGGGGCGACCCGCCATCTAAAACGTTCTCAATGTCTTTGTTATGTCACATGGCTTTGTAAAAGATAACAGCAAAGTCGACCTCTCAGGACAGGAACTATACAGTGTTCCATAAATAGTTAATGCTCGCTTTCTTGATGTCTCAGCTTCTATGCACGGAAATTCTTGCCCTAACAGAACCTGTTTACGAAAATAACATCGAATGCCATCTCTGTTATACAGACATCACAGAACTCCAAGGGATGCTCACGCCTGTCTCATATGCGAGACACCTCTGGGCAGCACTTGCTGTTTCCACCAATGACAGAATAGCACAGGCTGCTTTCCCCCTAATGGAACATACGAGCTGTGTCCTGCCGTCCGTACCCACCCCAGCGTCACAGACACCTAGCCATGAAACGCACTCATGGCTACCCTCCATCTAAAATATTCTCAGTGTCATTGTTACAGCACATGGTTTTGTAAAGAATAACAGCCAAGTCGACCTCTTGGGAACTGTAAAGTGTCCCATAAATAGTTAATGCACACTTTCTTGATGTCTCAGCTAGTATACACGGAAATTGTCGCCCTAACAGAACCTGTTTACTAAAATAACATGGAATGCACTCTTCCCAGCACTCCTAACGTGACACCCCTCTTGGTCTCAACACACGCAAATGTTCTCACCTCTATGTAGAGGCTCCTATATCCCAGCACAAAGGATGTGAATGAATTGTGACTCGCTCTTGTCGAATTTACCCGCCGAATTACTGATGCTGCGGGTACGAAGCACCATCTACCTTTTTTCCTTCTGCAGACGAGACTTTCAGCAGTTATTCAAACTGATCACCATATTGCACCGACAACTAAACCTCATAAAGTGCCATACATATCGTCAGATACTCAATTACATTGCTCTCACACTGAGGACATGAGCTTGAATATTGAGCTACAATAGCTACACAATAGAATGAACTCCAAGTGGTATATTTCAAGGGAAGAGTGTCACATAAATGACCGTGCTCTAACGTGTACTAACGTGCACTAACATGTTCTCGTTTCCCCTCGGCACAAACGCATTAGTGTTTCTGCTCTGAACCTGCTTCCTTGCTTGCTCGCTTTTCTACGCACATCTCCAGACTCGGCTATTACAAGAACATACGTATTATCACATTGGTTCACCATAATATTATTCCATTTTCGAGGTACTTCTCTATATCAAGCACTAGGCTGCATCCTACCGATCGCTAGCGCAACATAATTCCCAAGATATAGACTTGAAATTATTTCACTACAAACCACAAACTTAGCGAGGTGCAGCGTGCTCTAAACCACTGAGTAACCAGAAACAAATAGAGGAAACTGACATTTCCACTCTAGAATGCCGAAGTCGGTGATGTAACAGATTCTGAATCATCCGTTTAATTTACAAGCCAACTAAGGTCTGATGCACACACCACAATCGATCTTCTCTCAACTAAATAAAGGTGCGAAATGAGCAGAAGCAATCAACCAAACAATTTACATGGGGAGGAATAACGGTCCAGCACAAACACACCTTCATATTCAATCTTCTCAAATTTCCAATTGATCACGAAAGCCGCCCAACACATACTGAGTATTATTTCGCTATTCGGTCGTTTAGAGGACGGCAAAGTTAACTCAGATATATTCATACACTCCAACAGGCCTCTGCATACAGACAGCTGCTGCCGTTAACGGGAAACACGAATCATTCCCACCACAGGTCATCCATACATGGAGTCATTCTAGAAAACCGGTCACATATATTTTTTATCACTATACTTATAATTAAAGCTTACGATTGCAGTCTCAATTGAACGGCATTCGACAATGGGCTAAGTGTCGGAAATATGCCCTGCTGTCGGCAGTGGCTCTGGAAATAAAAATATCACTACCTTTGTTATGACTCGACATACTCTTCCCTTTGCTATCAGAGTACTCCAAGTCAAATCCAGACCCTCCTTACGACTGGACATAGTTATTTCCTTTACACAAACACATACTTCATGAACTTGATACTCAAATGCAGAACTATCACGCACCCCCTACTACTAATTATAATACTTGGTCAATACATGATTGCCTACGATACGAAATAATACTGTGACAAAATTAGCAATGGGTGGACATGTCTCATAAGATTTTCTTCTTGCGAGTCCTGCCACCATGTCCTAGAAAGAGAGACGCAATCGAGTAGATGTAAAAATAACTCGATCGCAACAACTGCTGTATATTACTGTCACAAGCGGTCTTGGTTCTACAGGTGCACACAAGTATCCATGTTACAAGCTATACCCGCTGTACAAATCGAGGTACGACATTACCTCTGACTGAGGTGTTTTTTCTAGACAAACACCATGACGGTTATAGTAGGAATGTCTATTATCAGACCAACACGTACCCCACGATACAACCTCGTCATAAATTTACCGCATTTTGAAAGCGATTCGGCTAAGGAACATCGTATGTAAGCGGTATTTGCGATTCCCTCACACCGCTCCAGCTAGATAATTCTATAGTATTTGTAGCGCATTCTGTCTCGAGACCATATCAGAGGTTCTGCGATATACCAACGAAGTTATAGGCAATGACTGATTGAGAAGGAACACAAACAGTAGTAGCAGTAGATGATGTGCCGATTGAGGTCATAAGAAAATGTACACTAGCTTCTCAGATCTCTAATGTTACGCTATCCACTAGAAAAGATGTCTGGGATTTGGAAACAGCTATTTCCGTTCAAGCACACACCTGCATTGGATCCCATTGACAATTCCTTTAATGATCACAACAATTACTCAATCATATTTCTGGGCACTCCCGTATCTCGAAACGAGTCACCTTTCCCGAGCCTAGCTGCTACAGTATAATTCCAACATGGTTTTAGTCACCCCCTACATATCTTGCAACTGACACCATTTATACAACTTATCACATGTGATCGTTCCAATTTAAGTCGCAACTGAGCAGAAGTCTGAGAAAGACATATCCACCACCTCCTGCAACCCGTGTAGAAACGCAACGACCTGAGTTAGTGCAATAGAACCGTGTTCTGACCATTTGGCGGAAATACGTGCAATGTGGTGCATATCCAGACTAGATACAGATACTACAGTCCGAAGTAGATCTGCGTCCATTCAAATCAATCAGCTCACAGGCTATCATCGTTACTTTCTACCCCCTAACAGAGAAAAATGAGGAACTATAACAGGTTCAATAACTTCACCCGATATGGAAGTCACCTAGGCACCGACGCATGCGCAATGATGCTAAGCTGCGGTGTGGTCCAGTGCAGAGAAAGAGATTTCACAATACTTCCAGAATAGCGCAGTGTGCAGCCCTCCAAGTATTCCTAATGGTATACCCAGTCCCTAACCGAATTTACGCTTCAAACTGCTGCTGCTACTACCGCCTACGTGGCACGATCTTATTAAATATACAGGCACTGCAGAGGCCACTTCAGAGTCTGATCACCTATACTCTAGCCGAATGATCGTATCCCACTGACTATACTAAGTCGCAAAAGACGCTCCCTCTGGCCCTGTTTAGTTGTCTGAAACACTGTTTTCTAACACGCTTTTGTACAAAGCCAAACATCTCATTTTTCTGCCATGACTTCGAGATCTGTGCCAGGTTCTAAACTGACATTAAGAAGTTATGATCCTCAGCCTTTGAAACTATACGATGCACGGTTTACTTCCGTAAAACATTTCCTTTGCCTGATACAAGCACAATGTAGCTTTCTGGAGATGTATAGTGTCAACTGTACACATCCGATCACTGTTCAGAAATTAAACGATGTCTGCATCAGGTCTATATAAAATGATCATTAGTAGAGGGTGATACCTCCGACAAGGAAACAAGCGCATAGCAGTAGCGTCCGACATGTAAAAATTACATGTCATTCCGTCACTAAGTCTGTAAAGACTACATCTGTAGGGCAAATGTGTACAGGGGGATTGCATCACCTCACAAGCTCCTATCGCTAACTTCGTTATGACGCTGAAGTCTCGATTTAACAGTGGAGTACATCACATAAATCAAATTTCGTTTAGAGGAATGTGTCAAGTTTCATCACATATAAGATGGAAGTCCTCTGATGACCGACAGGTTTACCGTTTACGATCACAAATAGACAGTGTTTTAATCCACATACAGAACACATGGCTGTATACGAGTTGAATGCAGTCTATGTCACGTGACTGATGAATCCAGACAGAACACAGGAAAAACTGACCTGCAGCAACTTCTCCTTCTCTAGAATGCATCAGTCAACCATTAAATCGTACCTTGTTACAGCTCCATCTCATTCGATCATCCCATCCACTCTGTTATCCTTTAACGCAGATGCAAGTAAGTTTAGAGGTGAATGGTTCTCTGTCCTCCTGGATAGCATCAAATACTGTAGTCAACTTGCGTGTATCACTGGTACCTCAAGAGACCTACAGTATAATGCTGCCTCAACGCAAAAAAATTGACTGACTTCCTGATTCCCTTCGTTTCGATGTCGACGTTTCCTCGGATTCCTCTTGTTGCCACATACATGTTCCCATGTACAAATTGTTCGGCGCGAACCAGAAGATACGCAAGTACTTCCTCAATTTCCCCATTGTTGTATATTTGTTCAATTTATATCCATTCCCTCATCATTTTTCACAATTGTATCAATTTTATGTCAGATCTATCCATGCAATCATGACATAACCTCTTGTTGTGTGTTCTAGAATTGCTTGTAAATGTAGCACAGCTGCGAACACCTAGCCCAAATGCACTGATGAGGAGGTGTAATATCGCACTGTACTCGACTGTATCCAGTCACCTCCACATTTGGAGAGCGTTTGCACTGTTTTCTGTACGTCTGTGTATATGCGGAGGGAGGATTGCATTCGATGTTATTTTCGTAAACAGGTTCTGTTAGGGCAAGAATTTCCGTGCATAGAAGCTGAGACATCAAGAAAGCGAGCATTAACTATTTCTGGAACACTGTACGATTCCTGAGAGGTCGACTTTGCTGTTATCTTTTACAAAGCCATGTGACATAACAAAGACATTGAGAACGTTTTAGATGGCAGGTCGCCCCACAGGCATTTTGCGGCGCTGTGTCAGTGATGCTGGGGCGAGTACGCATGGCTGGACACATCTCGTATGTTATGTTATGGGGAAAGCAGTCTGTGGTATTTCGTCATCAGTGGAAAAGACAAGTGCTGCCCAGAGGTGTCTCACACATGAGACAAACGTGGGCGTGCCTCTGAGTTCTGTGACGTCGGTATAACAGTGACTGTATAAACAAACTTTCACCTGCATCCAGTGGCGGCTTGTGGCAGTGACTGTGCATATCCGAAAGGAATTTCTCGGGTGTCAGGTATGAAAGGGGCACCACCGCCTCATGCATACGGGACCTTAACGGGCTGTCTGTGTGCGTGGTTAGACAGCTGATGGCCACGTCGCTTTGTGGGGGTTGCCGTTAGCCTCCTGTGTGGTCTAGTGGACAGGGTATGGGGATGGTGCTTAAGAGTGTTGACTGCGTGTCTCTTGCATTATTTAGCGAGTGGGCCTGTAGGCTGTACTATGCATTATTTTTTTATGAGCTGATTTCGTGTCTGCACATCTGTGTACTGCATTATTTAAGAGCAATTTGCAGGTCTGTACTGAAATCATTTCGATAAATTACGAATTGTTTGCATGTCTGCAGACTGTGTATTATCACCCCAAGCACTTCAGGGCTAGTGTTCTGTGACAGTGTGACAATCGACGGGTTAGCTTACATTTTACAACTCAGGCATCCAGAGACCCCTAATATTTCGGAAGGGTATGTATCCGATTTACGCTATTAATATGTAAATACAGCATTAAATGTCAACTTACGAGAAGATGAAAAGAAAAATGTGTAAAAGAGTAATGAGATACAGAGTTACAACGAAACTAACAATCAGCACGCTGCATAATGTGATGAATTTGGCCATTTCCCCAATATTACCAAAGAACGATTCGTCAATGCATCATTTCACAAGGGGTTGGACACGTATTTTGCTTACTAAGATGTGTTTTAATGTTCCCGCAATGCGCTCTGGCAGCTGCCCACTTCCGCATCTTCACCTGGAGCTCTTTGTCTGCGTTCACTTTGGTTAAGCTGTACACTTTCTCCTGAACAGTATCCGCAAGATCCATACACCGTAAGCACTACGTCGGAAGCTCTTTCGAGGTAACAAATTCAGAATTATACACTGTCGCTAGTTCTCACAGCAAGTGATTGTCCGTAGTTTTTCTAGTAGTGAATCGTAGACTGTTTTTAACTTTTGTTTTTTTAATGACTGAAAATGGTGACGCACGATGTGAATTCTCTGTGAAAGGTGACAAAGGGAAACTTTTTTTCCTCTAACCAGTGATGCATAAGTTGAGCTGATAACCTTGCGCTTAGAAATGTCCATCGACTTTCATGGAAATGAAGAGCGCTGAGAAATATTTGATGCCGTAGCTGAACTTGATCACAAGAGTATTTTAATTTATATTCAGTCTCATTATCATATAGATAACTTGGCCGCAGATGAAGCATCGTGTTATCAACAGCTGTAGCCACGAAATCCTTTGAAATATTGGTTTTGGTCCCCAGCAGCGAGCGGAAAGTCTCACTGGCAGAGCCTTCAGTATTTGTGGTGGTTGGTACTAGTTAAAAGTTACACGTTACACAAAGACTCCCACATTAACTTTCTCGATTCTTCTGTTCGCAAGTAGGATCGGCAGCTCTGTTCACTGAAAATGTTGTTTAGTATTAGCACAAATTTATTTGGAATGACCAATACACACACACACACACACACACACACACACACGCACGCACATACACACACACACACACACACACACAAACAAGCACACAAACAAGCACACAAACACTACAGAAAGTAAAGTACGTATGTGGGAGCCTTAGACGAACACGTCCAGTGAAGAAATACGATACAAAAATGAGAGTTTACAAAAACATGCGAGTAGTGATGCAAGTGAGGAGTCCATAATAAAAGCAAACGAGATAAAGGAGGTTTTTAAGGTCAGTCCTATGTATTCCATAATGAGGCACAGTCAAGAATGTGAATATTGGGCGACTTCTGGAGATCTATCGAGGAAAAGAGCGTTATGACGTATAGAGAATATCCAACAATAAAACGCCTAAATGAATACCTCACTATCAAACAGTAGGAAACTGGAATGTGGAGCCGACAGAGGTACTTTAGAAACCACGAGGGATCTTAAATTTTACCGTTTAAGGTAAGGAGGAAGTTCCACAGAAACATGGGTGACCTACGTAAGCCTTAAAAGTCATGACATTTAAAGCAATTAAATATTTAACAAATGACATTATTAGAACGATAATAAACTATTGTTTAAAAGAAGACAAGGAGAAGACAAACCTGCACAATGCGCGACTAGTACCTCCCTCATATTTTTGGGAGCGCAATTCACGTGTAGACCTTCGCCGAGCACATTCACGAAACTATACGCTGCGAAATGTTCATCTTCACTATTACAGGAAATTCGGTATGAGATAACTGCACCCGCTTCTCTTTACGATGCGCCGGACACTACTGTAGCACTTAAGGTAGTCTCACGTGACATTTGCTTTGAAAATTTTATGGTGAATGCTCAATTAGTTTGATGGACGAAATATTAGGACTCATCCCTTCTAAAAGAGCAAAGTCGTCCTGATTGATTATTCTGCACATTGCACACTCTTCGGTGGACTGCAAATTTGTATCATAGACGTGTTATTGTGGACGTTAGAGGAGGACAAGTAATATGCTTACATCCTCACTGCGTCCAAAAATTAGCAACATTCTGAATCTTCCAAAAGCTCCATCTTTTCAAATTTGAAACATACGACCAACTTCTCAACGTTAGTCACCAAGTGGGTCAACACTTGGATTCACGCTTCCGCTTGCATATGGTGAAGACAAGCACTATTACTCAGTTACTTCCTATCAGAAATTTAAGCTTTTAGGTAGATTACTTAATTTTCTATTAGCGGCCAAATTGCGTATACTGGGTGAATTCGAACACCACCTGCTAAATTTCGGAGGTTGTTCGGGGGTAATTTCCAAGTATATCGGTATAACAGACTCGAGGTCTCCGGTAGCTTGTTAGAGAGTAGTTGGATTTCATTTATTACGGACAGTTGTCTTTGTGTTTGTATTGCATGGAAATATCTACACAACAGTGCAAATGTTGACACAGCGCGCCATTTGTCCTGTCTGGAAACAAATTTGTTATGTTCACTCACGATGCTTGCTATTGACAAAAGAAATGTACAGTTAACTGTTTACTCTCAAGCCTGCATTCAGTACTGTTCTGTTCCGTCTAGGGTTTGATTTTCCGCTGATGTTACACAGAGGTGCACAATATTATGGAGAGGTTTGCAGGTGACGTCTTGGCCGATATGCACATCCCCGTATTGACAGCAACCACATCACAGTACTTTTGCATCAGAGGTCTGCTGCATTAGCCTTTGTTTTGTATTGTACGTTTTGTGACTGTATATTACACCCTTTTTCATTGTTTTCAAGGTATTTTCAGAGTAGCCGAGATAACAGGGGTGACAAACCGAATTAATCATGAATACGACGGCTATTGTTTTTCGAGGTCCTATCGGTCGCAAAATGAAAACCTCTGTGGAACTGCGATGTATTGCTCAGCATCTCTAGCACTTCCGACGGTTGCATGACATCGTAAGTTTCAGTTCTGAGCACACAGTGAGCACAAAAGGATGCCTAGAACAAAAGAATCTTCCATGTCTGAAGAGCGTGCTGTCATTTGATTTCTTCATGCTGAGTGGTTCGTCCTGCTTCGTTGCAGCCCAAACAAAGCAACTGTCATGTGTGGTAGCAAAGTACGGCAGTGGTGCAGGAACTGTGGAGAAATACGTACAGACATTCATGAAGGAAGCTGTCAGGGATGGAAGAGAGTGTCAACTGACGATCTTGTTCAGAAAGAGGATCAGACGATTCTTCATGATTGTGCTCTCTCGCAACTTCAGCAGTAACAATAGCGTTCTCGTATCGTTTTCGATGCAGATTTGGCTCCCTCTAATTTTCCACTCTTTGTTCAAATGAAACACTTGCTATCAGGGCTGCAGTCCAGTTTGGAGATTTGGCAGAAAACACAGTTGGCTACCTTCTACGCTGAGGGTATTGGAAAACGGGTATGAGTAACTCGTTGGGGTGACGAGGTACAAAATTAGGGAAAGTGTAGCTCAATAGTGCAAATAAAACGTATTTGATTTTCTCGGTCGCTTCCATTTCGCGACCGATTGGTTGTTGAAAGTGAGGTGTCGCCGCCACACTTGCTAGGTGGTAGCCTTTAAATCGGCCGCGGTCCGTTAGTATACGTCGGACCCGCGTGTCGCCACTATCAGTGATTACAGACCGAGCGCCGTCACACGGCAGGTCTTGTCTAGAGAGACTTCCTAGCACTCGCCCCAGTTGTACAGCCGACTTTTCTAGCGATGGTTCACTGCCTACATATGCTCTCATTTGCAGAGACGACAGTTTAGCATAGCCTTCAGCTATGTCCTTTGCTACGACCTAGCAAGGCGCCATACTCAGTTACTATAATCTTAACAGATAATATTGTGAATCATGTACCGCCAAGAGCGACGTTCATCATAAATGGATTAAAGTTAAGTATCAAATAGCTACATCCGCTTTCTGAATTCTAATTCCTTGTCATGTACCAGACCTCACGTCAGTATTGTCCTTCCCTCCTCACGCCAGTCTGCATGAGCTAAACGCGTGCATTTCGGCCTCCAATAGTAACACGGTGTTGGCTCTTCAGCCAACAAAACAGAAAGTACTGGGACAAAGCAGATACGGACCCACTTTCCATTGCTGCCGATGTAGCCATGATGGCGGCGATGACGTCATCCAGGATGGCGGCTTGTAGACTTGGCAACACTGCATGCCGTCATCCAAGATGGTGACTGTGACATCATTCAAGATGGCGACGTTTGGTAGGAAGTTTGAATTTTGATAGGAAGAAGGTCAATTGGACAATATCCACTAACCTAACCCCTCCTCCCCTTCCCTCCCTCGTAAAATGGCAGGAAGTTCAATTTCCAACAGGATAATGCATCACACCTCAGTTATCTCTACTAAGCTACGAAAATCGCAGGAAGATAGGCCACTTGGGCTACCCACACTAACCTAAGTCACCTGACCGCTACCTCTTCCAAGGAACTGCTGCCAAGTTTGAATTTTGGCAGTAAAGAAAGGTGACTTGGGGTTCGGCTACCAACCTAAGAAAATTGCGGGAAACAAAGCTCACCTCCACTAACCTAAGTCACCCAACAGCCACCTCTTCCTAGGGTTTGGTGGGAAAAGGACTCAGCCTGCACTGGGCTGGTGGAGAAAGCAAGGAATGTACTTTATTTATTTTGTAGCAATTTATTTACGGATGGAGTATATTTATCACAGTGATAGAGAACACACGCTCTGACATGCCCCACAGCATACAGACCTCCAAATTACTCCTACATAACTCACACTTGCTAACTGTAAACTGTCAAAAACAACGCATTGCACAGCCTACAGACATGCAAACCACTTGTAAATAATGCAATACATTTACGCCCAGGGAGCCCAAAAATTCGTGAATTGTCAAAATAATAATCCATCTAAAAGACTCTGCCACCATGTTTGCTAAACATCAAGTGTCAAAATCATGTACCAGTCTCCATTTAAACAATCAGAGGCAGCACGACCACCCAGCGTGTTCGCCACGAGGCCCGCACTCCAACTGACCTAGTACACAGCGCCACCATAGGGCGCTTTCTTCCAAGATGGTGGCCATTACATCATCAATGAAGACTCAAGTACTGATATCCAAGATGGCGTGGAACAGTGTGTTCACCAAAAGGTGTGGACCTAGTACTAAGTACCATCACCAGAGAACGATGTCGTCCGTTTTGTGACATAACCGAAGATGGTGGGGGTAATTGGTGGTAAAACGACTCTTCCTGTGCTGGACATGAGTCTTTATTTTGCAGGCAGTCTCTCCACCCCACGATCCAGAGTCCAACTGACCTAGTACACAGTACTGCAACAGTTGGTGCTGTCATCCCTCCTGCGACATAATCCAAGGTACATGATTTGCAGGGCGAAACTGGTGCGAAAATGAGTCAGCCTGCGCTGGGCTGCGGGGGAGAGTAAGTAAGGAGTTAACTCTATTTATTTTGGAACACTTTATTTAGGGAAGGGCCAAAATACTTCACTTGGCGAGACTGCTCTTCCGCAAATAATAAATAGCTTGAAATACAACAGAAAGCAGATCCGTAGGAGCACCTGTGAAAATACTGGAACTTTGTTGCCTTCAGAAAAGTGATTCTGCATTTGACAGTTTCGAAAAGTATTGTATAGAGAAGGATTTAAGGAATGTGAATATCGGTCCATGAAATCCTGAGTGCCACAAACGAATCCGTCCAGGATGATGCCGTGTTCCTCTACCTCGTAAATGTATCGGAAGCAGTTCCGTGTAGTCGTTTAGGGAACACAATGTGAGCTTACAGAGTATCACGCCAGATTTGTGACTGCATTCAAGACTTGACAGCAGACAGACCTGAACACGCAGTTCCTAACGGGACGAAACAGATGTGTTTTTAGGGATATTACATGGCAGTCATTACACATAAATGATATAGTAGATAAAGCCGGAAGCTGCGAGATAATGTCAGACTGTGCTGCAACACAAGAAGAAATGGAGCAAGCCTCGTGGAGGTTCGATGACAGGCAGTAGACTCTGAATGTTGATAAGTGTAACGTACTGTGCATAAATAGGCATACAGATACAATACCGTTCGATTACGCATTTGGAGGTGAATCATTAACAACCGTAAAAAACGTAATAGTAACCCTCTGCAGCCGGATAAAGTGAAAAGATAAAAACAGATTAACTAAATATAAGAAAAACGAATACCAGTTTGAGATTCACGAGATGGAGGATACGTAATTCATTCACGAAATACGAGTCTTAAAAGAAAAGTTTCAATCTCGGATTCTCCAGTACTGCTTATCAGGCTTTGAGCCTTATCTGGTTACATTAATAGATGATCTTTGACAAATTGATGATTACCGCGTTGAGCTGCTGATGAACTCTTTATTTAAACAACGATATTCAGTCGACGGGCCATCATAAGGTTCTTGAAAGCTTAGGTGAATATAATCATTGTCTTCAGACGATAAAACCATGAATTTGTGTGTTGTAACATCGTAATATATATTATACGCTGGACCTAGGAGGAAATAGTACGTGGACCGAACAAGATAAAGAAGGATGAATGGCGAGGCCATAGACCGAGTGCTGTTTGTGTAGGCAAACAAGTAAATAAGTACTAGGAGTACACTCATTCACAGACCGTAAGGTGACTTGCATAGCACAGATGTGGATGTAAATGTATACTGAAAGAAAATCATGCTTAACGATCCACAGCTTCAAATGCGTCTTTATTTTTCTATCAAGGCGATCTCACTGAATGGCCCTCTTCGGTATCCATGATAATTAGAATGTGACGATTTTCTGATAAATTCTTAAAACAGTGTTACGAAATTTTCAGAGTCGGAAATCTGAAGATTTTGAAGCACTGTTAAGTACAACATACTTAGATTCTTTTAACAAAATCGCCGGTAGCTGAGTGAACAAAAGATATGTCAACAAGGTATGTCGACCACACTAATGCCGAACTTCACAGTCTAGCTGAATATTAGCCTTTTCCCGGTGTGTATTCATTCTAATTGTATTAGACTATCTCCTCCATGCCCCTCTCTCTGTCCGCTTGCTCCGCCCCCCTCTCTGCCCATCAACTTCTCCCCCCCCCCCTACTGTTTGTCCACTTCCCCTCCGCTTTTCTCCGTGCATCTCCTCCTCCCTCATATCTGTGTTCATCTCCTCCTTTCCTTCTCTGTCTGCTTGTCTGTTCCTCCCCTCCGGTCTCTGTCCACGTTATCACCCTAACCCAATAGGAGGTTGTTCGTTCTTATGTCCATAATATTTCTCTTCCAGATAATAAGCAGTATGTGTATCAAGTTCGATTCATATCGATCCAGGGACTTAGGAGGAATTTGTCATACGCAGCTTTCCTCAAAAACACACTTATCACATACATTTCAGATATATTTCACATATTTGACCCATTTTTGTACATATATTTCACCTGCGTTTCTAGCGAAATTCGGCCTACAGTCTCGTTTTCACACAATTCACTCCCCTGAACCAGGCATCGTAAAATAATATAATTTTGTATGTACTTTCAACTGCAAATTAGAATTCTGTCTGCGAAATATGTTACGAATAGAGATAGTAGGAAGGAAGTAGGTAATTTAAACGTCGTACAAGAAGCGGCAGTTACTCACGCAACTAAGAGTTTATGACGTTACTGACCTCATATCTCCTGAACTATGTGTCGTAAAATGATGTAATTCTGCAGGTACATTCAGTGGTATGTGTGAATACCGTCTGACAAGTGTGTTACGCACACGATTTGTAGAAAAGAAGTTATAAATTAAAACGTTTTGCAGGATGCGCCAGTTTACTGTGTGAACACCGAAAATGTAGTAAGCCATAAAAGTTTTTCCTTTCATCGTTTTGTGAAGATTGTCAGCGAGAAAAAGTTTCGAAGAAGTTTAAAATTATGTGTAAAGTTTGTTGCATAACAATAAGTGATCTCATTCTCAAACTCTTGATAAATAAATTGAGGGATTTCGATTGTCGTGGACTATGCGTCTTTTTCACATGCATCCCAACCTTTTTAATAGGTACCTGTTCTTACCACCACAGCGATTCTCTCCAGATAGTAAATGACATGTGTACCAAGTTTGGTTGAAATTGGTCCAATAGTTGATGAAGAAGTGTAGTTTGGATTCAAACCTTCGCCCCAATAAGGTGATTATAGTAGGAGAGAAATTGTATAAAATTCAGATAAGACAAAGAAGTAAACTATGTTTACTACACAAGACGACAAAAAATGCGGTATTACTTCAAGACGTACTGCAGCCAGACTGATAGCTGTATTCACAAACAAAGAGTGATAGCGACGACACATCAGGTGGATGGCAGCAATGGGTCGAGGGGGGGGGGGGGGGGCGGGGGAGGGAGGAGAGGCGGAGAAGGAGGCCACCATCAAAAAGTGCATGACGTTACAGTCTCGTAATAGTGAAATACCTGGTTTCATTCTTGCGAGATGGATTTTTTTATTTCTTAACTTCTATGTTTATTATCTGATGGGAACGTTAACTAAAAAATAATTAATCATAATTTTCCTAAAGTAACATGTTTTAACATTAATTATCAATGAGAAGAATGCAAGTATTCACAGTAAAAATCTGATACAAAAATGCAGAATATGAAAGAAAATATAGAATACATTTCTTTTTACTTCACTATTTTACTTTGCGATGTTACTGTTATATTTCTTCACTTAACAATAAGGTATTTCGCATTTTCCTATCATATTTTAATCTATTTTTATTGCGATTATAAACGTTTGTAAATTCGTATTTTTATGTGATTATCTAATAAATTCAAATAGAAATCATTTTCATAAAATGTGGTGCGCTATTTATTAAACAGTATTCACATTGGAAAGTAAATACTGATTTCAGGTATATACATCGGTTTGTAGAATCCACATTACAGTTCTCTTGAGGAAGAACCTCTGACTTTCAGATCGTTTAAGTACGAAGGAAATATGTTAACAGGACCTTGTCACTTACGGAGGGGAGAATCAGCGGTTGTTGCGATGTCCATAGAAGCATCCTGTATGCATAACCCTGTCTTTGTGTAGTACGTTAGGGTAGCACGTACTCTCTGCAGCACTTTTGGTGTCGTAACGGTGAGTTGTCGAGAGCGCCGCCGATAGCCGTTAGGTGTTTTGAGAGTGGAGATACGACGCTGCTGCTGCGCGGGTAGCGGGCGGTGCAGGCGCAGAGCCCGAGTCGCCAGCTTTGTGAGGCGCGGGCGATCTCTTACGCGGCGGGAGCATCGCCGGTGGCCATCTAAACTGTTATGGCGGAGCTCGAGGGGGCGGTAAAGGCAGGCCGGTCGCGATAACGGCGGCCGCGGCACCTCGGCTAATCTCCCCTCACCTCGCCTACAGCGCGGCTCCGAGCTGCTGCACATGCGGGCCAACGCCTGCGCCATACGAAATCAAAACCCACCGGTAGGTCTCTGCGTTGCAGTGTGGGCGCGGCGACATTTATTACGCCATGAACTGGTCTGGCGTCACGTGCGATGTGTTTCTAAGATCCGTCCGTTAATCAACGGTGACTATTTTATCCGATCGGTCGCGAAATTACACTGAAGAGCCTAAGAAACTGGTACACCCGCCTAATATCGTGTAGGGTCCCCGCGAGCACGCAGTTGTGCCACTGGAGGGAATTGATACCATGAATCCTGCAGGGCTGTCCATAAATCCGTAACAGTACGAGAGGGTGGAGATCTCTTCTGAAGAGCACGTTGCAAGGCATCCCAGATATGCTCAATAATGTTCATGTCTGGGGAGTTTCGTGCCCAGCGTAAGTGTTTAAACTCAGAAGAATGTTCCTGGAGCCACTCTGTAGCAATGATGGACGTGTGGGGTGTCACATTGACCTGCAGGAATTGCCCAAGTCCGTCGGAATGCACTATGGACGTGAATGGATGCAGGTGATCAGACATAATGATTACGTACATGTCACATTTTATTTTTATTTTTTTTTTTATGGTCATCAGTCTACTGACTGGTTTGATGCGGCCCGCCACGAATTCCTTTCCTGTGCTAACCTCTTCATATCAGAGTAGGACTTGCAACCTACGTCCTCAGTTATTTGCTTGACGTATTCCAATCTCTGTCGTCCTCTACAGTTTTTGCCCTCTACAGCTCCCTCTAGTACCATATCACATGCCAGAGTTATATCTAGACGTATCAGGGGTCCCATATCACTCCAGCTGCACACGTCCCACACCGTTACAGAGCCTCTACCAGCTTCGACAGTCCCCTGCTGACATGCAAGGTCCCTGCATTCATGAGGTTGTCTCCATACCCGTACACGTCCATCCCCCTCGATACAATTTGCAATGAGACTCGTCGGATCAGACAACGGTTTCCAGTCATCAACAGCCCAATGTCGGTGCTGACAGGCTTAGACGAGACATAAAGCTGTGTATCGTGCAGTCAACAAGGGCACACGAGTTGGCCGTCGATTCCGAAAGCCCACATAGATGATGTTTCGTTGAATGGTTATCATGCTGACATTTGTTGACGCCCCAGCATTGAAATCTACGACAGTTTGTGGAAGGGTCACACTTCTGTCGCGCTGAACGATTGTCTCCAGTCGCCGTTGGTCCGTTCTTTCAGGATCTTTTTCCTGGCGCAGTGATGTCGGAGATTTGATGTTTCAGCTGATTCCTGATATTCATGGTACACTCGTGAAATCATCGTATGGGAAAATCCTCACTTCATCGGTATCTCGGAGACCCATCGCTTGTAGGCCGACTGTAACACCATGTCGAACACACTTAAATCTTGATAACCTGGCGTTGTACCAGCAGTAACTGATCTAACAACTGCGCCAGACACTTCTTGTCTTATATAGGCGTAGCCGACCGCAGATCCGTATTCCGCTCTTTAGATATCTCTGTATTTGAATCCGCATGCCTATACAAGTTTCTTTGGCGCTTCAGTGTACAACTACAGTGAAAATCAGATTGAGCTTGATGCAACTGAGTTGCGCAGTGTTCTAATATAACCGTCGATAGCACCCCGTCGTCATTTCTGAGCATGCAGTGAGCATGTAAACCTGGAACGAGTCGGTAGCGCGTGCTGTAATTCAAGTTTTTCTTGCTGAGGGGTGTAATGCGGCCGAAATTCACTTTCGATTGAGTAACGTTTAGCGTGACAAATTTTCATGAGCGGCATCTAAATGCAGCAGTGGTGCAGGAACTTTGAAGCAGAACGTCCAGACGTCCATGACGCAGGAGGTCAGGGAAGGAAGAGAGTCTCAACCGATTATCTTGTTCAGCGAGTAGATCAAGCGGTTCAAGCGAATAATCATTTCGTAATTTCTGTGTCTAGCGGCTCGTTTCCAGAAATTTCAAACTCAGACTAGATCACGAAAGTGAGAGACTAGTACGAGCAACTCTGTGCGAGACGTGCTTACAGCGAATGGGCGTCGCTCTAACCTTTCTCCAGCTCTGTCACGATGAAGGAGATGGTGTCCTCAACGAAACTGTCACACTCTGCAGCACATGAGTGTAAGTAAATTTTTCTATCGTAAAGCACTGGCTTCTTGGTTCTGAGGGGCGCTGCTACGAAATAAAATGCCACCTCAGGCCATCACACGTGGTTGTCGGGCCATATTGCGGACGACAGGCAGGTTGGTGCCCCACCGATGTCCAGCCCGCCTCCAGAATTATCTTCGGCCTGGAGCCTAACTGACTGGAATAGAATTTTCTTTAGAGATAAGTCTAAATTCGAACTAAGGCCCGATGACCAGCAAAACGTGTCTGGAGACGCCCCACACAGCTGTCGGTTAACAACCCGACTGCTGGCTCCCATAGCTGCCGATGGGCAGGTCTAATGATTTGGGGGTACGTTTCATTTCATAGCAGGACACCATAGGTTGACGTCCACGACAATTTTAGAGCACAGCGGTACGTCGACGATATTATAGGCCCCGTTAGGTTGCCCTTCGTGACAAGCCGTAAAGTTCTTACATTTCAGCAAGATAATACCCGCCCGCTCACGATGATAATTTCTACTGCTTCTCTTCGCGCTTGTCAAGCCCTACCTTGGTCAGTAAGGGCGTTGAAGTTTTCCCCAATTCAGGACGTTTGGACCATCATGGGCAAAGGCCTCCAACCAGCTCGGGATTTTGGCGATCTAACACGCCAATTGGACAGAACGTGGAACGACAAACGTCAGGAGGATAACGAACAACTGCGTCACTCGATTCCAAGCATATGGACCATAGATGGATCAACGCGTTACTGACTTGCTCAATTTGTGAAGCTCTTTCTCTGGAGTAAATGATAAATTTTTTCTCCAATTGTAATTTTTTCACTTTGTAATTTTTTCACTTTGTAATTTTTTCGTTACCTAATCACACTACTTCCTTAGATCGCAGAGTCGCGATGACGTTTATTGTGAAAAGTTGTAGTGAGGAACATTAATTTAGGGTTGTATGTGTCCAAACTTTCAGGTAAGCCAGAAAAAGAAGTTACATATATTGCCAGAATAGAAAATCTCACCAATATTATATTCAATCCCACAGACTCGAACAAATTAAATAAAGGTCTCATATTTAACATCCAACCACTCTTAGGTTAGGAAAGAGTATGATTAAAAGTATTGTAAACAATACAGCTGGCAGAAGTGGCCGAGCTATTCTACGCGTTTCAATCTGAAACCGCGCGACCGCTACGGTCGCAGGTTCGAATCCTGCCTCGGGCATGGATGTGTGTGATGTCCTTAGTTAGGTTTAAGTAGTTCTAAGTTCTAGGGGACAGACGACCTCAGAAGTTAAGTCCCGTAGTACTCAGAGCCATTTTTTGTAAACAATACAATAGCCATCAATATGTCCCAGTTGCGACCTCATGAGCAAAACACTACATGCAAAGTACCAAAACCGATACAAACACAAGTTAAACAACAAAATGTGTGGATAATGCAATAACAAATCATACATTATATAACTAACAAGCTTGAAGAACATTATGGAATCAGTTTAAAATCAGGTAAATGAAGTACACTGCGATTATGTCAGAAGAGGTTTACAGTAGAAAGGTACTGGAATTTCTCGAACGTAATAATACTAAAAAAGCCAAACGGGACCCACTCAAACAATTTTAGGCTCAGTTAAAAAACACTTAAAGGATATAACTTCATATTCACAGAAAAATACATACTGTTATCCATGATACTGACTCTAATAACACCATCGACTGCTCAGATGTTAATGAGTTTAATAGCTCAGCAAATGCTGTTAGTACAAACGGAATATTACATATATAAGAAAGAATGTGGTACAAAATGTAGTTATGATATCGTCCGTAAAATTAAAAATATAAAACGACTAGTGACTTGAACATTCTTATCACTCAATATTTCTGACATGTATATAAACGTTCCAATAACAGGTTACAGAAATCATTAAATCCATGCTTTAGAAATACAAGAAAGTAACTCAAGTTCAATTTTACGAAATAGTAGAACTTCTACAATGAATCATTGCCTACAGTTACTTCCTTTCCAGAACAAACTTTATCTCGAATAAGAGGGCGTAGCACTAGGTTTACGCCTAGTACATTAGCTGATATTTTCGTTAATATTTTAGAAGAAAAAATTTAATACATGATCACTTAAACAGCCACAAACATGCTTTATTACTATAGATATTTTGAAGGCGTTTTAACCCTATTCGACGACACAATTTAAGAGAGCAGCGTCATGCATTCACAATTCAACATCGAGAAATCGAATTCAGTATGCAAAGAGAAAAACAAGAATATCAACATTTCGGTTTTAAAAATTTCTGACCAGAAACCCGAATACAAATTCGATAGTTGCCGTAAATTAACGACATGACAAGTAAATATCCACAAACAATCATGCCACCAGACAGCACAAAAACACGCATATTTTCATTCTATGATACACATACTGATCAACGCGGCTATAAACAATGGTTATCCTAAAAACTTAGTGGACACATGATTCAAAAAGAAATCCAATCAGACACATTGTAATGGCATTGTTTCCGACAAAATTACTCGATAATGGAAGAACACAAAATTATACACTAGCTACAGGAGCACCAACAATTAACAACCATTATTGATATATATTCCACGGAAATCAGAACCTTTTTCGCAATCAGGACTCCACAATATTAATTGGGAAGAATGGACAAAATTTTATACTGGAGACACAGGAAAGAAACTTAGGAAACGATTTATAGAACACACTACATTAAGTGACAATAGCCGATCCTCCTTTGCTGCGCACTTGAAAGGCACCAACCAGTAACATGCCTGCTATTAATAAATAACTGCAAATATTACATGAGATACAGAAATATCATGGATGTGATGAAAGAAAATGAAATTTACATCCATGTAAAACATCAGTCAGATAGAGTTTTATGTGAACAAAAAGACCTATGGCATGGAAAATTGCTATAAAAATTTTTTCAACATCTACGACGTAGCATTATAGAGACACAGAACCTATAATTATCGCTACACTCATTAGTAAATAAGACTGTAATGCAAAAAATGATACAATCATAAAAAGGGCCATGAAATATTTTACTGGATTTTCATGGTTTCTAGTGCTGTTTCATTATAGTACTGTGATCGACTTTATATATCACACCATTGTATCAGCTGTTCAAAAATGTCGTGTTCCCGCAATAAAAGAACAAATACTTACAAGTTATTTTAAGGAATTTACATACAGTCATATTTACACCAATGAAGAGCGCTAATCAAATATAATAGAGAACGAAGACATACATAGTAGTGTAAGTACGTTGAAAACATCGGCTTTACGTAAAACAGCTTTACAACAATTGCTCAAAAATAAAGTGCTCCTAAAACGACGGAAACCAATTTCTAAATTAAGTCCGTTACATGAAGTTGTAGAAACAAAGGCGTACATGATGTAATATACCATTAACGAATCGTCCATAGTGTCTAAGGATATGATTTGTTCCAATGTGATACTAATGCTCCATTGTGTGATGCTATCATTATAGACACTTGAAAATCTTCTAAGACCGAAATTGTGCAATCGTACATCAAGTAAAAAGAATCTCAGCTAAAGACATCACGAAACTATTTAAACAAACACACAACATTAATAATGTAAATCCTTCCCTTTTCTGTTAAAGTAGCTTTTGTGCTTCTGTATCTCTATGGTCACTCTGACATCCTAGCATAACAGTAATTGGATCTTGGTTAAACCATAGAATCGGAGAAACCAATTTCGTGATTCTCTGCTCCCCGCTAATTAATCTAATAATGCTATTTATCCGTGTTTCCAAGACGACAATTACTATAGTTTTCCTCAATCCGAGTATTTATGCTTCTTGTTACAGTACTTATACAAATTGAACCACGCCCCCACTGATAAATTTTCAGAGGCGGTAGTATGGACCAAAATAAAAAATAAGTCTAGTAAACATGGGCTCTAAAATGCATACCTTAAGAGTTATGAACACTGGTTCATCTTCTCTACTATGAGACATATCTCTTATACTAAAAGCTCTTTGTTTTCCGAATTTTGGGAGATGCTAGTATGGAACATTGCCTCTAAAGCTCAAGAGCTATGACCATTTTTTCACCTTCGGTACTGGGAAATAGATCTCTTCGATTGAACAAGTGCTCATAGCCATTGAGGTATTCATTTTAGATCCAATGATTAATTGTATCTCCAAAAGTTTGTCGACGAAGCTCCGGTTCACTCAGTATACATCTGATGCTGCAAGGGGTTTGATATACTCCTTTTGTAGCAACTGGTGGGCGTAGATCATCTGAAGTGTTCAAAATCGACACAACCTACTTTTTGATTTAAATACTGGGTCAATACCGTCTCACCACAGTATTCTCCTAATGCAATCTGTGACTGTTCTTGCGAATGGGAGGAAAGCTTTTCCTTTAGTTAGTTCTTTTCCGCTAGAATCTCCGGATTTTTTTTGAATGTTGCGCCCTATCTATGTCAGTCAGAGTTGCTGTTTCTTCTAAAGTATGTGAACAATATACTGTTATCGTTAATCAGAGAACTAACAACGAAGCTTCTTTCCAAGGCCGTTCACAATCTATTAACCGGTATATCATTTGCCATTGTCCTAGGAACGGAACGGAGCGTTTGCACCAGTACGATTTCCACCCAACAGCGGAAAATCTATTGCACCGTACGTAAAAATGCCTGTACTTCATACTAAGAGAACAGTATCAGCCGTGTATGCAGTGGAAAAATTGTAAAATACTCCTTAAGGTGGATCATCTTCGAATACAGTTACACTTAGCATGTATGGAAGAAGACGACGCTCTTTTAAACGTTCATCAATTGTTTATAAATTTCCACTGGTTGAAAGCGCCAACAACAAAAATCTTTTGACAGTACGGCAATCCACGTTATTCGTGTCCACAAAAGGCACACAGTAAAACTACCTTAAATAACGGCATGACCGAAGCTCAAACTTTGCTTGCGTTATTGCGCAGTATGTATGAACAAAACAAAATCAAACTTTCGTAGCCGCCAGTGCCATCTGTGGGCCAGACGGAGAAAGTTTGTCTTTGCTCTTAGCAATAAAGGGAACACCACGCGCCATATGGTATTTCGTGCCAGAGTCAGTCTAGCACGTGTGAGAGATTACTCCGACGACGACAGCGAAATTAAATAAATAGCAACGTGAGGGAAAAGGGTTTTTCCGGAGCGTGTGCTTCTCATCGCGCCGAGACCAGAGGCGAAGGAAACGGGCGGTGCCACACAAAACAAGATTATCGGCAAAAGCGACAGCGTTCTGAATAAGCGCATAACCCCCTGAAATTAAATGAGAGAAGAGGACAATTCTTGGGAGAGGCTTAGTCGTGAGAAGAGGCGCGCAAATATTTTTCTCGGCGAATAAAGCCCTCCATTAATCTTCCGTTTAATGTCTGCGGAGTTAGTTGCTGGCTGTCGCGCAAAACTTTTCATACCGCCGGCGGAATAAGTCTACCCACGAGTGCAGCGCCACCTTATTTTTTTTCCGAGACAACCGCGCCGCAGAAGGGACAGTGCAGCACGAAAGTCGTGCTGCTTGGGAGATTAGTAGCAGGAGGACACGGAAACTGTCACGGAAAAATTTACAAAATATAGCAGTACAGCACAGCGATTTGATACTGTTGGAGATGTCGTCAACAATATGCCTATAAAAGTAAATCTGTTGACCATTACAAACAGTGAATATTGCTGAAATGAAGACACGTTTGCAATGAAGCTGCAGCTTTACATTTCAAATGGCTCTAAGCAGTATGGGACTCAACATGTGAGGTCATCAGTCCGCTAGACTTAGAACTACTTAAACCTAACCAACCTAAGGACATCACACACATCCATGTCCGAGGCAGGATTCGAATCTCCGACGGTATCAGCATCGCGGTTCTGGACTGAAGCGCCCAGAACCGCTAGGCCACAGCGGCCGGCTGCTGCAGCTTTATGTAAACTGAGAAACGTTACAGTCTCTGCAGAAACATCTCTCCATTTACCCGTTATTTGATAGCTATGGGACCAGCTGCAACCAAAATAGTTGTGAATATTTGTCTGATGCGGTTTCTAGCAGGTAAATCAGTAAATACGATGGCCTTATGAATGGAGTAATGAATATATAATGGCAATAGAAAATTTTATATACTTAGACAGCGTATTATCCATCTAACACGTAGTGAAAAAATGGATGCAAATGGAAGGAATATTTGTGTAATATTTACTGATTTCTGTAAGGCTCATGACAGCGTGCAAATTAAATATGAAATTCAAACTATATCCGTGGAACAGCTTTATAAGGAAAATGAAACTGCAGTCGAAATACGTGAACACTGGTCGGTAGGATTCAAAGTTAAAAAGAGATTGCGATAAAATTTTTGTGTGCGTTGCTCAAAACGGAGGAGGAAATGTCTCAGCGTGCGTTTGCGGATAGGAAATGGGGTATGTACTCCTACAGTCTACTACATGCGGACGACCGTGTGATTCTAGCAGAGTATGAAGAAAACCTAAGTTACACGTTGAGTTAATGGTGGAATAAGAGTCGTGGCAGCTCTATACATGCCAGGCTGCGAAAACGCAACGTATGCTGACTGAAGGCAAAATGTATGAATTAACACCCGAGAAGGGTATTATTTGAAACACTGATGTGACACATTTTTATATGTGACATTTTTAGCCGGCCGAAGTGGCCGTGCGGTTAAACGCGCTGCAGTCTGGAACCGCAAGACCGCTACGGTTGCAGGTTCGAATCCTGCCTCGGGCATGGATGTTTGTGATGTCCTTAGGTTAGTGAGGTTTAACTAGTTCTAAGTTCTAGGGGACTAATGACCTCAGCGGTTGAGTCCCATAGTGCTCAGAGCCATTTGAACCATTTTTTGACACTTTTATGACACTGGCTTAACACAGTATTGGTTCACCTTTTGAACGCAATATAGCAGCGACTCTACGTTGCATGGATTAGACACTGAATCTACCAAGGAAAATCGCAAAACAGCCATATGCTCTGAGAGGCTATTTTATTTAGACAACCAGTTTGGGCATCTCCACAATGCCATCTCCAGGCCCCTGCATATTAAAAACGAGTACACATGCAGTGTATATCAAGGTACACCTCAGATAATTTAACAGAATGTAAAGGGTAACAATAAAAGTCCTTAAAACCTACAAAATACTATTTGCAGGGTTAAGAGGAGTAGCTGTGGACATACAGCACAACAAAACAGAATATGTACACATACTAGTTAGCAGTGAAACTATTTTGACATCGCAAATTTCTAGCACAACATACCAAACATTGCGAAGAACCAGAAATAAACGATGTAAAATCAGAGGCACAAAAGAATAAAGGTTGTTGTAGTGTTGGCAGAAGTGCCAACACCGTGTTACTAGAGGAGGCCGAAATGCACGCGTTTTAGCTCACGCAGGCTGGCGTGAGGAGGGAAGGACTATACTGGCGTGAGGACTGGAACATGACAAGGAATTAGAATTCAGAAAGCGGAAGTAATTAGTTTGATACTTAACTTTAATCCATTAATGATGAACGTCGCTCTTGACGGTACATGATTCACAATATTATCTGTTCAGAATACATTCTAGTAACTGAATATGGCGCCTTGCTAGGTCGTAGTAAATGTCGTAGCTGAAGGCTACGCTAAACTGTCGCCTCGGCAAATGAGAGCGTATGTAGACAGTGAACCATCGCTAGCAAAGTCGGCTGTACAACTGGGGCGAGTGCTAGGAAGTCTCTCTAGACCTGCCGTGTGGTGGCGCTCGGTCTGCAATCACTGATAGTGGCGACACGCGGGTCCGACTTATACTAACAGACCGCGGACGATTTAAAGGCTACCACCTAGCAGTGACACCACAGTTGTCTAGATAATATTCTTCTCGGATGTGTAGCCGGATCATAACGTCATCTTGACACAATATTTCAGCTGTCCATCTGCCCTCCATCTTTAGGTGAGAGTGCTGGTACCAGATCTCGCCGTAACTAACTTCTCAGCGCAGGCGGCGGCCCCTGTATAGACCGCAGAAGGCCCACAACACGTGTGCGAGAAGGTGCTGTACCTGCCCCCTAGTGCAAGTAAACATACAGTGCCCCAGTGGTGAAAACAGGCGAAATCGAGATATCGCTGTCAAAAAATTAAAAATTATTCCGACGATCGAAACACAGAGCGTTGTTTTTTAATGTCTGATAACACCGGGTTCCAAGCCTTACTTAAATGGTACCCCTTGTCTCTATTAATAAGATTATCGGTTAATTGAATCTCTATGGATTCTTTTAAAACATAGTCCCAATAGCAAGAAGCAGGGGCAACCATTCGTGTCTCGTCAAACAGCATTCTATGTCCCTCGGAGTGACAGTGCTCCGCTACTGCACATTTCTCAGGCTGAAGCACCCGTGTGCGCCGCGTGTGCTCAAGACATCGGTCCTGAATGGACCGGATTGTCTGACCAATATAAGCCTTCCCACAGTGGCAAGCGATCTTGCAAACACTGGGCTTCCTCAAACCCAAGTCATCCTTAACTGAGCCAAGAAGCGCTCTAATCTTGGCTGGCGGACGAAAAATACTTTTGATATGATATCTTTTTAGAATTCTTCCTATTTTCGAGGAAATGCTCCCAGTAAAAGGTAGAAATGCCATTGATTTGCAGGTATCTTCTGGTGGTTCAGGCGAAGGTCCAAACTGGAAAGCACGACGGATCTGTTTATCTGTATAGCCATTCTGCTTGAACACAACCTGGAGATGGTCCACTTCCTGTGTCAAGCTTTCTCCGTCTGAAATGTCATAAGTTCTTGTCGCCAACGTCCGCAGGACCCCCGTACGTTGGAACAACGTTAAAGCTGCCTAATTTTTCATTTTGTTTTTCTAAACTTTCTACCTTTTTTAATTACGATTTCTACGTTTTTTAAATATAAAAAACTTACAACCTCTAGTTCTTAGGAAACCTAGGAGTTTTTCATCTGTAAGTATCATGTACGTTTTTATATTAGAAACACACAGAAACAAAAAAAAAACAGAAACGGGAGAGAGAGAGAGAGAGAGAGAAAAAAAAACGTGGACTGTATGGGAGTTATTGATGCAGCAAGATGATGGCTCCCACGTCGACCAGTAGAGTTGTAGCATGCGGGCATACTGGCCCTACCAGTTGTTATGACTTGCTTCCGCGCTGATTGGTTTTTTATTGGATACAGGAGCGATGAACAGATGCCGTTCATCGACACAGAATTCAGATATTAATCTATTCTACATCCAATGTCAAATAGGAAAAGTAACACATAACTTTCTTGTTCAATTTGCTGCGACACTTGCTAACAGTAGATTCGAATGTAGAAATATGTACACATACAAAATATTTATAAAAATGTCACTCTTCAGTACAAATGTTTTTCAGCTGGCAAATACCCAAAATGTGGCTCTGTGCATGAACGTTCGAACTTTCAGTACACACGCCGCTGGAGCTTCGGGGAGGGGAAGCTTGCCTATGATTGGCAGCGGTGCAGTCAGTTTTGGCAGCGCCTCCGTGCCGCGGTGACGGCTGTAGCAAATACGGTGACGTAACATGTGGCGCGCGTATTTGAAAGTGCGGCCCACTGATACCGCACCAGCAAGGTGGTGTAAGATCTTCGAAGTGAACGAAGATTACGTTCAAAGGTCGTGTTTTCGAACCAGAAGACTGGGGAATAATATAGTGTATTGGAACCAACCTGCTTTCAAATTAAAACTGTGTTGCATTACTCACTGAACGCCCATGGTACAACGGACTCGGTAATGAATGAAGATACCAAAAGAACGATGAAAATATGTTCAACATTGCTATAGTGGATGGAATGACAGAAACTAGAACTGTGTTGTCGAATGTGACATGTGGATCGCTCAGATAGAGTGTACACAAATAGTTCTTGGAAGGCGAAAGCTAGGCAGACCAAGGACGGATTGGAATACAAGACTTTCAGAGCTCACTTTCATGAAAGACAATTGACGGAAGATATTTGGACTTAAAGAAATATGTATGCTGAGTAACAGCAGAGGGCCGTTAATGGTGATACAGGCTGATATTGCCAAAAGGGAAAAACTGCAGGAAATGTGCCCTGAGAGGAGAAGGAGCAAAGAAGGTCAAATGGACAGTGACTGGAGATGCGTTCCGAAGAAAGAGCACCCACTTGAAAGTGGAGATAAAAATGTAAGGCAGTGACCCCTGTGTCAGCACCAGGCAGGTGGCCTGGCCACTTAGGGTAAACCAGACAACTGTGTGGAACGTTCTCCATGTCATCTGCCACTATCTGTGTCATGTGTTTCCAGTATTGCCCAGTTGCCGATATTTGACGTACATTTTACACCCGTAATGGGCGCAGGAGAAAATTTGTTTATAGAAACTTTCCTGTTGCTAGTATTGGAGAAATCTCGCAGTCATGTGCATAAACAAGTGAGCGCTGCACCGGTATGTGAGTGACGATAAGTGAGCCCATGGAAAAGCTTAGACAGCTATTCATTTCAGTCACTTAAAAATGTTATAAGACTTTGTACTGTACTGGTGCTGCAGTTTCTTCTGTTTTATCGTCATCTGCTCACCTCCTCTTCATTGCTACACTAAACGTTCTCAGTAGTCTCTTTTTCTTACTTTAGCTTCGGTCTGCCTCTTTTACTTCCCTCTCTGTTGCTCCTTGGAGCACAAGTTAATTGTTTCCGACTGCCCTAGTAAAAGCCCCATTAAATTTTCCCTTCTTCTGGTGAGTGTCTTCCATAAACTTATCTCTTCCTACTGCCTCTAATACTTCTTCATTTAGTTCTTTACCTGCCCTCTATCTTCCACAACTCCATATTCAAATGGTTCCAGTTCCTTTTTCTCCTCTTTCCTATTTTCCACGTTTCACTTCCGTATATTACTGTGACACACATGCTAAGAATCAGGAACTAGTTCTTCAGTTCTATACCAATATGCCTTATCCAAAGAGCCCTATTATTGAACAAAGCTTTCTCCGCCTTTGACAATGTACTTACGCTCTCTGGCCAGAAGTATCTCGACACCCCTACATACAGCGTAATTTACCACTAAGGGCCACTAGCGGAGGAGTCGGCAGCTTAAAAGAAGGCGTGGAGTACCGTGTCGTCAGCAGAGTAAGAGTAACAGCAAGTGGCTCGTTCAGTAGAGCTCAGTGACTTCGAATGTGGACTAGGCACTGGAGGTCACCTGAGTAACAAATCCTTCAGGAACATTTCAATCCTTCTAAAGCTACCCACTACTGGTGATGCGATCGTGAAATGGAAACACAAAGGAAGGACCACAGCTAAACCAAGGTTCGAGAAACCTCACATAGTGACGGACTGGAGCGGTCGGGCATTGAAGATGGTTGTTGTAAAAAATCCCATGAAATCAGCGCAAGGAATGACTCGTGAGTTCCAAAGATCTACTAGCAGTCCAGGTTGCACTATGGCTAATTGCAGGGAGTTAATAAGAATAGGGTACAATAGTCGACCAGCTGCTTATAAGCTACCCATTTTGGTACACATTGGGAAGGAACCCATGACGTAGTGCGTACAGCACCGCCACTGGACAATGGATGATTCACACTATACTGTGTAGAAATCTGCCATCATGCGTCCTGCCAACAAGAAAGTACGGAGGAGGTGGTGTTATGGTTTGAAGGAGTATTTTGTGGCTTTGTGGTCCACTTAATGCGCTTAAGATAACACTAAATGCGGAAAGATGTGGACGCATGTAATACGGTTTTGTACTGCGTACTGTAGAGGAACAGTTTGCAGACTATACTGGTATAGAAAGGAAGATTGGGTTTAACGTCCCGTGGATATGGAGGTCATTAGAGACACAAGCTCGGATTAGGTCTAGGATGGTGAAGGAAATCGACCGTGCCCTTTCAAAGGAGCCGTCGAGGCATTTACCTGGAGCGATTTAGGGAAATCACAGGGAACCTAAATCTGGATGGCCAGCGCGGGTTTGGACCGCCGTCCTCCAGAATGCGAATCCAGAGCGTTAACCACTTCGATGTTCGTACCAGCAATGCAGTTCCCTCTGTCATAGAGCAGCATGTGTGAGGTAATGGCTTGTGGTCAGCAACATTTCTCAAATTGACTGGCCTGCCCAGAGTCCCTACCTGTATGCAACGGAACGTCTTTGGGATGAGTTAGAACGTCGATTTCGCTCCACACCCCAACGTCCAAAGCCACTGTGGTTTCGACTCCTAAGGTAGAAAGGGCTGGTATTCTCCCGCAGGCATTCAGACATCTCACTGACTCTTATAATCAAATGTTTCCCTTAGACATTTTAGTCGATAATGATCCAAGCAGATGAAATTAATTAAAATGTGTGCTGCGGCCGGGACTCGAACTCAAGTCTTCTTGCTTGTTAGGCACAAATGCTACCATTACACAACCACCGCACAGTCGTCAACACTGCTGCACGAACTACCTATGCTGAGTGCCCTCTCCGACACTAACTTCATTTTTGCCTTACATATTGTCACTACTGCCAGAGCTCTCAGATATTGGCAAGCACCCCAAAGGTACAAGGACATCCCATTACGTCCAATGCTGGTCTGCTTACAAATATCGGAGAGCCCTGGTAGTAGTGACAATATGTAAGGGAAAAATGAAGTTTGGATTTGCGAGGGCACGCAGTGGGTAGTTCGTGCAGCAAAGCTGGCCGTTGTGTTGTGGTGTAATGGTAGCATTTACGCCTAGCAAGCAAGAAGACCCGGGTTCGAACACACATACAGACACGCGCACACACACACACACACACACACACACACACACACACACACACACACACACACACACACACACACACACACAAACACACACACACACACACACACACACACACACACACACACACATGCCCCAGACAGGAATCGAACCTCCGCCGGGGAGAGCCGCGCGAACCATGATAAGACGCCTACAGACCGTGCGGCTACTCCGCGCGGCAGTAGTCGTTTAGGCGAACGGAGGCCACACCTCACATTTGTGCTCACTAACAGGCGTCCAGATACTTTTCGTTAGACAGTGTGTATGCATGCTTACTGAACAGTGCAGTGGATACTTTTCGTTGGACAGTGTGTACCGATGCTTACTGAATAATGCAATTCTTTGATTCTCGAGCTACTGCGTTCTGGATGGACGATTTCGATAGTAACGAAAATTATGTTCTGTATACTCTTTAGTCTGACCTGTGAATACACAAATGAGTACCACATAAACTGCTGTTTGATCTCTGTTTACGGAATCTACGTTTGCTTCGTTCTCTGCAAACGTTCTTCTACAGCAGATTGACTGTGGGGATGTAACACTCCGTCTACAGGCCACAAGTGGCCCATCGGGACCATCCGACCGCCGTGTCATCCTCAGTGGAGGATGCGGTTAGGAGGGGCGTGTGCTCAGCACACCGCTCTCCCGGCCGTTATGATGGTATTCTTGACCGAATCCGCTACTATTCGGACGAGTAACTCCTCAATTGGCATCACAAGGCCGAGCGCATACCGAAAATAGGCAACAGCGCATGGCGGCCTGGATGGTCACCCATCCAAGTGCTGACCACGCCCGACAGCGCTTAACTTCGGTGATCTCACTGGAACCGGTGTAACCACTGCGGCAAGGCCGTGACTTTAGGGATATACGCCTGTAATTATGTGCATATGTTCGACGCCTCTTCTTTAAATCGGCAACATCCTTTCCAATTGATTTGTGCCCATCTTTGTTCCAGTGACCTACGATAAGCCAATGATACATGCGAATCAAGTTGTTTCGCATAATCACTGTAGAGTAAGTATCTTATCTGTTCCAGATGCCATTCCACTGTTGAGTGATTTTGCTTATCTGTTCCGCTATCATTTATCTCAATATCTACCATTTCAGAATTCGTGATCCGATAGCCTAGAGGAACTGTATCACGATGATCCACACTATAACAATTTCGGAACATTGAATTCAGTATTTCGGTCTTCTGTCTGTTATTTTCTATTTCTGTGCCATTACCGTACTGTCAGGTTTAATAAATAATTTCCATCGGTATACTGAATTTTTAGGTAAGACAATAAATTCTTACGATTTGCAGTCAGATAGGTACTTTCCAATACACTGAACGCTGGTCTCAGTGTGCTCTTTCCTGCCTTATTTTGGCTTCGTTCAGCTGTCATAATGTGGTTCTTTTTTTACATTGTTTCAGTAACTTCAAAAAGATAGATACTGAAATGAGTGACCATGAGACAGAAGAGTAACCGAAATGGATTGACAGAAGGAAGGCCACTGGAGCTGACGAGATACCAGTATGATTCTACACAGAGTATGCAAAAACTACTTGCCCCTCGTCTGGCAGAAATGTACCTTAGCCCAGTTCAAGGGATAAGTGTTCCGTATAACAAAAGCAAAAGGGTTTGTCTGTGAGGTCGGTCTTTTGTGAAGTTTTCCAACATGTTTTGTGCTCAGACATTATGACGTACTGCTCGTCAGTGGTATAATCACAAGATAGAATTAAGAGCAGAAATCGAAGAGATAGAAAGAAGAGCAGCGCGTTCATTTAGTAAAGGCGATTGATTCACGGAGATACTCAGACAACTCAAGTTGCAGATGCTGCACGAGAGGCGTTTTGCTTCACGTCCGCTTTACTCTTGAAATTCCGAGAGCGTACGCGGCCTATAAGAGTCAACCAACATATTGCTCCCTCTTATATCTCTCAAAAATGCATTCTTTTGGGAGGCACGAGTCATCTGAGTGCTTTGATGCGGCCCGCCACGAATTCCTCTCTTGTGCCGACCTATTTATCACACAGTAGCACTCGCAGTCTACGTCCCTATTTATTTGCTGGATGTATTCCAATTTCTCTCTTCCTCTGTATGTTTTGCCCTCTACAGATCCCTCTAGTACCGTGGAAGTCTTTGCCTGATGTCTTAACAGATGTTGCTTCTCCTTAACAGTGTTTTCCAAATATTCCTTTCCTCTCCGATTCTGCGCAGAATCTCATTCCTTACCTATTGAGTCCACCTAATTTACAGCATTCTTCTGTACAATGCACCCGTGGTCTGCGAGGTTCCGGAACGGTAGCTCAGCTTGTTCGGTCAGAGAGTTAGCCGCCTCTTATAACAGGAAACTGAGTGGATGGAACAACGATGAGCTTGAACGGGTGTCATGGGACGTCCGCCCCTAACAAATGCAGCGAACAAAATCAAAGAAAATGAAGTTTCTTGAAAAAACTGGTTAGTAATCAAAACGTCCTCGGTCCCGGGGTCGAAACCTGCCACTGCTTAAATTTTGGTCAGTAATCAGCATTGGCGGACGAAGACTTTCGGCATAGTAAGTCACTCTCATTCTGCCAAATGTCTTGCCGAAGACGGTGGAGGAGGGAACAGAGGTTCAGGGCACTCTCTTGTCATTCGGGTGGGAAACTGATAATAAAGGCGGAAGAATCAGCAATGATCAACGGCATGAGGATACAGAAGACAATCGAAACCACTGAATTAAACATATAAAGTTTATCTACAGGACATATCGCCTGAAATTCAAAAATCAAAAACACTAGGAACGTAAAATAAGAGAGATCCAATCCACATGGAGGCTTAACACAACCGTTCTTCCCACGAAACTCTCGCCACTGGAAGAAGAAAAGTAAGATGTGACAGTTCTACACAATATACCTTCGGCTACGTACTGTAAGGTAACTACATCTACAACGTACTCCGCAAGCTACCTACTGTTGTGTGGCACACAGTACGTTCGGAACCACTATCTGATTCTTCCAACCCTGTTGCCCGAGCGGTTATAGGCGGTTCAGTCTGGAAGCGAGCTACCGCTGCGGTCGCAGGTTCGAATCCGGCCTCGGGCATGGATGTGTGTGATATCCTTATGTTAGTTTGGTTTAAGTAGTTCTAAGTTATAGGGGACTGATGACCTCAGATGTTAAGTCCCATAGTGCTCAGAGCCATTTTTTGAAAAACGTCGTAATCCTTGAGCACAAAATATGTTCCATAATTCTACAACAGATTGACCTCAATGAAATAGGTCTATAATTGTGTGGATCTCTCTTACGGGCTTTCTTAATAACGGGAATGACCTACGCATTTTTTCCAGTCGTTAGGTACTTTTCGGTGCTCAAACGATCTAAGATAAATTACTGTTAGAAGGGGAGCAAGTTCTTTCGCACAATATTAATAGAATATTATAGCTATGTAATCTTGTCCTGACGCCTTTCCACTATTAAGAGATTGTAGCTGCTTTTCAGTTCCGCGTTCGGTTATCTCAATACGTGACTTTTCATCTACATTTATATTTCGCAAGCCACCCGACGTTGTGTGGCGGAGTGCACTTAGCGTGCCACTGTCATTACCTCCCTTTCTTGTTCCACTCGCGTATGGCTCGCGGGAAGAACGACTGCCGGAAAGCCTCCGTGCGTGGTCGAATCTCTCTAATTTTACATTCGTGATCTCCTCTGGAGGTATAAGTAGGGAGAAGCAATATATTCGATACCTCATCGAGAAACGGACCCTCTCGAAACCTGGACAGCAAGCTACACCGCAATGCAGAGCTCCTCTCATGCACAGTCTGCCACTTGAGTATGCTAAACATCTCCGTAACGCTATCACGCTTACCAAATAACCCTGTGACGAAACCCGCCGCTCTTCTTTGGATCTTCTCTATGTCCTCTGTCAACCCGACCTGGTACGGATCCCATACTGATGAGCAATACTCAAGTATAGGCCGAACGAGTGTTTTGTAAGCCACCTCCTTTGTTGATGGACTACATTTTCTAAGGACTCTCCCAATGAATCTCAACCTGGCACCCGCCTTACCAACAATCAATTTTATATGATCTGTTGTTGTTGTTGTTGTTGTGGTCTTCAGTCCTGAGACTGGTTTGATGCAGCTCTCCATGCTACTCTATTCTGTGCAAGCTTCTTCATCTCCCAGTGCCTACTGCAACCTACATCCTTCTGAATCTGCTTAGTGTATCCATCTCTTGGTCTCCCTCTACGATTTTTACCCTCCAAGCTTCCCTCCAATACTAAATTGGTGATTCCTTGATGCCTCAGAACATGTCCTACCAACCGATCCCTTCTTCTGGTCAAGTTGTGTCACAAACTTCTCTTCTCCCCAATCCTATTCAATACTTCCTCATTAGTTATGTGATCTACCCACTAATCCTCAGCATTCTTCTGTAGCACCACATTTCGAAAGCTTCTACTCTCTTCTTGTCGATACTAATTATCGTCCATGTTTCACTCCCATACATGGCTACACTCCATACAAATACTTTCAGAAATGACTTCCTGACACTTAAATCTGTACTCGATGTTAAGAAACGTCTCTTCTTCAGAAATGCTTTCCTTGTCATTGCCAGTCTACTTTTATATCCTCTCTACTTCGACCGTCGTCAGTTATTTTGCTCCCCAAATAGCAAAACTCTTTTACTACTTTAAGTGTCTCATTTCTTAATCTAATTCCCTCAGCATCACCTGACTTAATTCGACTACATTCCATTATCCTCGTTTTGCTTTTGTTGATGTTCATCTTAAAACCTCCTTTCAAGACACTATCCATTCCTTTCAACTGCTCTTCCAAGTCCTTTACTGTCTCTGATCATTCCACTTCAAATCGTTCCGTACGCATACTCCCACATATTTTACAGAAGTAACTACTATCACTGTTTGTTCCGCTATCATATAATCATACAATAAAGGATCCTTCTTTCTATGTATTCGCAATGCATTAAATTTGTGTGTGTTAATGGTCAGTTGCCATTCCCTGCACCAAGTGCCTATCCGATGTAGATCTTTCTGCGTTTCGCTGCAATTTTCTAATCGTACGACGATTGGAAGGAGGGACAGTGTCACGAACTACGGAGTACAGGTGTAGATGAAGTTTCGTGTGCTTCCGTGGTTACTTTCTGACACGGCCACTGTGCTGCGGTGGTCCTGTCCCATCGCTCACGAGCTCGCTCGGCATATTTCGCTGGTGCAGTCGGATCCGGCAGCGAATGTCGCCCAGTGTGGGCGACCCCCGCTGACGCTGGGCACGGAGGCGGAGCCGTGACGAGGTGGGTCGTCAGGTCGCAGCGGCCCACCGCGCCGGGCGGCGCTCCTTCCTTCCGTCAGTGTCAGCCGTAGAGGGCGGCCGTCTCCCTGCTCTGCACTAGGCTACACTGCACTACACTACACTACACTACACTACAAGGCGGCGCAGCGGCCTAACGAGCTTCCTGCTGTGTGGCTGTAGCCCGCTGAGAGCGACCACTGTCTGCTAACTCTGCTTCTCTCACAGCACCTCCCGTCCCCGGTGCCTCAAGTTTTACTGTACCACATGAGCGGCGTTGCCCTCGATAATAGAGGCACGATCTGAGGGGGGAGAAAACTGACACCGTCATAGGAGTTATCATACTAGATAAGGCGTTCAGCAATGTAAAGTGGTGAAACATGCTTGAAGTTCTCTGAAAAAAGGTAATAATGTACAACCAGCCAAAAAGTGCTCAAAAGTGGAGTACAAGCTGTCACATTCTACATTCCTCAGCACCTTTAAAATTTTCCCATAATTTTGGCATGCAAACATACCCATCTTTTTATGTCCAGAGACGAAGAGAAAGTAGTAGTGGGAAAGAGACGAGAAGGTAATAAATACACTCCTGGAAATGGAAAAAAGAACACATTGACACCGGTGTGTCAGACCCACCATACTTGCTCCGGACACTGCGAGAGGGCTGTACAAGCAATGATCACACGCACGGCACAGCGGACACACCAGGAACCGCGGTGTTGGCCGTCGAATGGCGCTAGCTGCGCAGCATTTGTGCACCGCCGCCGTCAGTGTCAGCCAGTTTGCCGTGGCATACGGAGCTCCATCGCAGTCTTTAACACTGGTAGCATGCCGCGACAGCGTGGACGTGAACCGTATGTGCAGTTGACGGACTTTGAGCGAGAGCGTATAGTGGGCATGCGGGAGGCCGGGTGGACGTACCGCCGAATTGCTCAACACGTGGGGCGTGAGGTCTCCACAGTACATCGATGTTGTCGCCAGTGGTCGGCGGAAGGTGCACGTGCCCGTCGACCAGGGACCGGACCGCAACGACGCACGGATACACGCCAAGACCGTAGGATCCTACGCAATGCCGTAGGGGACCGCACCGCCACTTCCCAGCAAATTAGGGACACTGTTGCTCTGGGGTATCGGCGAGGACCATTCGCAACCGTCTCCATGAAGCTGGGCTACGGTCCCGCACACCGTTAGGCCGTCTTCCGCTCACGCCCCAACATCGTGCAGCCCGCCTCCAGTGGTGTCGCGACAGGCGTGAATGGAGGGACGAATGGAGACGTGTCGTCTTCAGCGATGAGAGTCGCTTCTGCCTTGGTGCCAATGATGGTCGTATGCGTGTTTGGCGCCGTGCAGGTGAGCGCCACAATCAGGACTGCATGCGACCGAGGCACACAGGGCCAACACCCGGCATCATGGTGTGGGGAGCGATCTCCTACACTGGCCGTACACCACTGGTGATCGTCGAGGGGACACTGAATAGTGCACGGTACATCCAAACCGTCATCGAACCCATCGTTCTACCATTCCTAGACCGGCAAGGGAACTTGCTGTTCCAGCAGGACAATGCACGTCCGCATGTATCCCGTGCCACCCAACGTGCTCTAGAAGGTGTAAGTCAACTACCCTGGCCAGCAAGATCTCCTGATCTGTCCCCCATTGAGCATGTTTGGGACTGGATGAAGCGTCGTCTCACGCGGTCTGCACGTCCAGCACGAACGCTGGTCCAACTGAGGCGCCAGGTGGAAATGGCATGGCAAGCCGTTCCACAGGACTACATCCAGCATCTCTACGATCGTCTCCATGGGAGAATAGGAGCCTGCATTGCTGCGAAAGGTGGATGTACACTGTACTAGTGCCGACATTGTGCATGCTCTGTTGCCTGTGTCTATGTGCCTGTGGTTCTGTCAGTGTGATCATGTGATGTATCTGACCCCAGGAATGTGTCAATAAAGTTTCCCCTTCCTGGGACAATGAATTCACGGTGTTCTTATTTCAATTTCCAGGAGTGTACTATAAAATAGTCGACAGTAGTTGTGGTATAGAAAGAATGGAGACAATGGCAGTGTGAGAGAAAGAGAGGGACACAGTGGCAGTTAAACAGAACAGTGCTACGAAAATGGTTCAAATGGCTCTGAGCACTATGGGACTTAACATCTATGGTCATCAGTCACCTAGAACTTAGAACTACTTAAACCTAACTAACCTAAGGACATCACACAACACTCAGCCATCACGAGGCAGAGAAAATCCCTGACCCCGCCGGGAATCGAAACCGGGAACCCGGGCGTGGGAAGCGAGAACGCTACCGCACGACCACGAGATGCGGGCTACGAAAAGAGTGAAGCGCACTGAGCATGTGTGAGAGAATGTAGAGAAGGAGAAAGTAGAAGTGGGTGAGAGCGAATAATAATGAGAGACAGAGTCTATGGCAGTGACAACGAGGAAGAAAGACATAGTGGTAGCACAAAGAGACAGCTGTTGTGGGAGGGAATGAATGAGATAGTAGCAGTAAGAGAGAGCAAGACGGAGACAGCGACACTGAGAGGAGACTGTAGTAAGGGGACAGAATGGACAGGACTGTGGTGGGAACACAGGAGACAATGACAGGGAGACAGAAACAGATAAAGGCAATGAGCTGGGTCGAATGAGTGAGAATGGGCAAGCGGAAGTGGATGAGCAGGAGAAACTTACAGCAATGCATTAGTGTGTGTGATCGGGTTGGCGGCGTGAGATGTGAGTTCCATCTTGAAAAAAGAGCGAATATTTATTTTGGGAAACCTTGCTGAGTAAGATAAAATGAGGTAACTGATAACCCACTTTCCAGTCAGTGTCTTTTAAATAAACAGGCAAATATTTGCAATTTTTTCTACTCCGATAAGAGCATTTTTGGGCTCGTTCCCTATTTTTCCCAGCTACAGGAGGACACATCACCCAAATAAAATAACTTTATTTTGATGGTTTACTTATTTGGAAACGAAATAACGCAAAACTAATTTTACGCATCAGACCAGACATTACGGGTACAGAAGTTCTGCATGTGTTTGAGTACTACAACATGTTTCCCACAACATTTATGTCATTAATATATATTGCAGGCCATCAGGCTCAAAATTGGCTATAAATTAAGAAAAATATTCGCCCGCCACGATATACCAGATGCACCATCACCATCATCTTGTAAGAAGATAGTAAATAAGAGTGAGAGCAGATCATATTTAATGAAAACCTTCCTAAAGCCAAACTGATCGTCATCTAACACATCCTCAATGTTCTTCTTCATTCTTCAGCATATTATTCTTGTCAGAAACTTGGATGCATGAGCTGTTAAATTGACTGCGCGATAATTCTCGCACCTGTCAGTTCCTGTAGTCTTCGGAATTATGCGAATGATGTTTTTGCGAAAGTCAGACGGTATGTCGCCAGACTCACACATTCCATAGATCAACGTGAATAATAGTTTTTTTGCCACTTCCCCCAGTGACTTTAGAAATTCTGATGGAATTTTATCTACCCCTTCTACCTTAAAAAATGGTTCAAATGGCTCTGAGCACTATGGGAGTTAACTTCTGAGGTCATCAGTCCCCTAGAACTTAGAACTACTTAAACCTAAGTAACCTAAGGGCATCACACACATCCATGCCCGAGGCAGGAGTCGAGCCTGCGACCGTAGTGGAAGCGCGGTTCCAGACTGTAGCGCCTAGAACCGCTCGGCCACTCTCGCCGGCCTTCTGCCTTATTTGTACTTAAGTCCTCTATGGCTCTCCTAAATTCTAATTCTAATACTGGATACCCCATCTCCTCTAAATCGACTCCTGTTTGTTCTTCTATCACATGAGACAAATCTTCACCATCACGCAGGCCTTCAATGTATTCTTTCCACCCATTCGCTCTCTCCTCTGCATGTAACGGAATTCTCGTTGCATTCCTAATGTTACAACCCTTGCTTTTAATTCCAGCGAAGGTTTTTTTGACTTTTCAATATGCTAAGGCAGTCCTTCCGGCAATCATTTCTTTTTCGATTTTTCACATTTTTTACTCAGCGATTTCGTCTTAACTTCCCCGCACTTCCTATTTATTTGATTCCTCAGCGACTTGTATTTCTGTATTCATGAATTTCCCTGAACATTTTTGCACTTCCTTCTTTCATTGATAAACTGAAGTATTTCTTCTGTTACCCACTATTTCTTCTCAGTTACCTTCTTTGTACCTATGTCTTTATTTCCAACTTCTGTGATTGCCATTTTTGGAGATATTCATTCCTCATCAACTGTACTGTCTACTGAGCTATTGCTTATTGCTGTATCTATAGCCTTAGAGAACGTAAAGTGTATCTCATCATTCCTTTGTACTCCCGTATCCCACGTTTTGGCGTATCGATTCTTCCTGACTAATCTCTCAACCTTCAGCATACTCTTCATCGCTACCACATTGTGATCTGAATCTACATCTTCTTCTTGGTACGCCTTAGAATCCAGTATCTGATTTCGGAAAATGTGTGTGATCATAATGTAATCAAACTGAACTCTTCCCGTATCACAGGGGCATTTTCCAAGTACAGCCAGGGACCTTTTCCAAGTATACCTCCTCCTCTTGTGATTCTTGAACTGAGTATTCGTTATTACTAGCTGAAATTTAGTACAAAACTCAAATAGTCTTTCTCGTCTATCATTTCTTCTCCTAAGCCTATGTTCTCCTGTAACATTTTCTTCTACTTCTTCCCCTACAGCCGGCCACAGTGGCCGAGCGGTTCTAGGCGCTTCAGTGTGGAACCGCGCGACCACTACGGTCGTAGGTTCGAATCCTGCCTCGGTTATTGAGGTGTGTGATGTCCTTAGGTTAGTTAGGCTTAAGTAGTTCTGAGTTCTAGGGGACTGATGACCTCAGATGTTAAGTCCCATTGTGCTCAGAGCCATTTGAGCCATTTGAGCGTTCCCCTAAAACTGCATTACAGTTCGCTAAGACTATTAGAGAACTGCCGTACCTTCCTATTCATAAGGAATCCTACTCCCATAATACCATTTTCTGCTGCTGCCGATATTAACCTATACTCATCTGACCAGAAACCCTTTTGTTCTCCCCATTGACCCCTACTACATCTAGACTGAGCCTTTGCATTTCCCTTTTGAGATTTTCTAGCTTCCCCACCACGGTCAAGCTCCGTTAATTATTCAGTTTTTTTCTAATCGTCACCTCCATCGTGGCAGTTCCCTCCCGGAGATCCGAATGGAAGACTATTCCGGAATCTTTTGCCAGTGGAGAGGTCATCATGACAGTTTTTCAGTTACAGCCCACATGTCCCGTCCATACACGATATGTGTCGTTAATACAGTGGTTTCCATTGCTTTCTGCATGCTCATGCCTTTAGGGGCACTTTCCCACTCCAAGGACAAGGTTGTGCCCATGTTGCGGCAATAGCGTGCAAATTCGCCGACGATCAGCAGCAGTCAGCACTGGTGCATGATCCAGCGGACACTGGCGGGGGAGGGGAGGGGGGGGGGGGTCGATACAAAGCAACGTTCACCTGGGCGATCATTGCTCAACCGTTGCAGGTGGGTTCGCCCGCACCCGTCTCCGCAACCGCCGGTTACCACTGCCGTCTGGGGCCCGTGGTGCCCCACATTGGCCTCGGCGCCTCTTTTGGATAGCGCCGTTTTACCGTGCACTGTGTATCTACTTAACCACCATGTTGACGACGAACATAGGCAGTGGCTACATTACTGTGACTGGATTCTGTACTAATCATTTTCATCCGGATTTTCTTAACACATTAACAAAGTCATATGTAAGAACCACAGAGACCTGCTAATGAAATAAACTTTTGTTTACTACCGCTTTCGAACAAGCTATATATCAGTTGGTAACGTAAAATTATTTGCGTAATTCCGTATACTGATGCTCTTACTGTGACGTCAACTAAACTGAAGAATTCCTTTGTGTCTGTGATATCGCCTCCGACAGTAACATGCATTCCGCAGCATGGAACCCGATTATAGACAGTGAACTGACGTCATTTAATGCCGGCGTGTACCACCAATTCAAAAAATGGCTCTGAGCACTATAGGACTTAACTTCTGAAGTTAAGAACTTAGAACTACTTAAACCTAACTAACCTAAGGACATCACACACATCCATGCGCAAGGCAGGATTCGAACCTGCGACCGTAGTGGGTCCAGACTGAAGCGCCTATGACCGCTCGACCACACCGGCCGGCGTACCACCAGTCCTCACCCACGACTCTAACAATTTTATCAACAGTACACTAATGTAAGATGTATTACCCAGCTGACAGGTGAAACGAACAGCTGTGAATACAATTTCATACATCTACATCTACATCATACTCCGCAAGCTACCTAATGGTGTGTGGTACACGGCGCGTTCGGGACCACTATCTGATCCCTCCAGTCCTGTTCCGCTCGCGAATGATTGTCGGTAAGCCTCTGTCCTGGGTCCATGCTCTCGAATTTTCCCGTCGTGGTCAGTACGCGAGATGTGTGTGGGGGGAAGCAATATGTTGTCCGACTCCCCCTGAGAAGTGCTGTCTCTAAATTTCAGTAGCAAATATCTCCGTGATACACAACGCCTCTCTTGTAACGTCTGCCAGTGGAGTTTGTTTAGCATTCCGTAACGCCTTCTCGCAAGCTAAACGAGACTGTGATGAAACGAGCCGCTCTTCGTTGGATCTCCTCTATCTCTTCTATCAGTCCTACCTGACAGGGACCCCAGATATATGAACAGTACTCAAGAATCGGGTCAACGAGTGCCTTATAAGCCACTTCTTTCGTGGATGAGTAACATTTCCTTAAGATTCTTCCGACGAATTTGAGTCTGATATCTGCTTTTTCCACTATCTGTTTTATGTGGTCATTCAACTTGAGTTCACTCCGGTAGTTACCCCCACATATTTTACTTCAGACGCTGTCTCCAGCTGTTTGTCATCAGTAGTGTAGCTGCACAGCAGTGGATTTCTTTTTCTATCTATACGCAACGTGTTACATTTATCTACATTCAGGGTCAACTGCCAGAGTCTGCACCACTCATCAATTCTCTGCAGGTCGTTCTGCAAATTCTTACTGTCTTCTGGCATTGCTACTTTGGTATAGAGAACTGCGTCATCTGCGAATAGCCTTAAATAGCATTCGACGCCTTCTAATAGATCATTTATACACACTGTAAACAGAAACGGTCCTATCACACTCCCCTGTGGTACTCCGGATATTACCTTTACATCTGTCGATTTTGTTCCATTAAGAGCGACGTGTTGAGTTCTATCTGTAAGAAAGTCTTGAATGCAATCGCAGGTCTGCTCCGATGCTCCGTAGGTTCGTATTTTTTCCATTAAACCGCACTGCGGAACGGCGTCAAATACCGTACCGAAATCAAGGAACACGGCGTCAGCCTAAGCCCCGTTGTCGACTGCGCTGTGGATCTAATGGAGAAGCAGAGCAAGCTGAGTTTCGCAGGATCTCTGTTTGCGGAATCCATGTTGATTTTTACAGAGATGTTGATTTTCGGAAAATGTCGTAATTCTTGAGCTTACAACATGTTCCATAATTTTACAAGAGACTTACGTAAACGAAATAGGTCTATAATTGTGTAGATCTGTCTTACCGTCTTTCGTAAAAACAAGAATGACCTGCGCTTTTTTCCAGTCGTTACGTACTTTTCGGTTCTCAAGCGATCTACGATAAATTTCTGCTAGAAGGGGAGCAAGTTCTTTAGCATAATCTTTATAGAATCTTATAGCTATGTCATCTTGTCCTGACGCCTTTCCATTACTAAATGATTGTAGCTGCTTTTCAATTCCGCGATCGGTTATCTCAATATCAGCCATTATGACGTTTGAAAGGAGGGACAGTGTTACCATCTTCTGCGGTGAAACAGCTTCGGAAGATTTTACATACGACCAATATTTTTTAGGGTTTTTACTCATGTTGGTTATCAACGTCTTACTTTAAAAATCATGGAATGATTCTCTCATTGCTCTCCTTACTCTCATTTTCTCTTCATTCAGCTTTTGTTTTCAGCTAGGTTTTTACTTCTCTTGAATCTGAGAGGAAGTGCTCTTCGTTTACGTAGCGCTTTCCTAAAACGGGCATGGTGGATTTTTTCCATCCCTTAAAACCTTACCCGGAACATACTTGTCTTGGGCATGTTGAACGATGCCTTTAAATTTTTTCCATTTGTTCTCCGCATCTTTATCCTCGTCACCGAATATTTGATGCTGACAGCTGAGATATTCTGAAATTTGTATCCTGTCACCCTTTCTGTGAAAAAATGTATCTTCCTACCTTTCTTAACATTCCTTGTAGGACCCGTCGTCATAGATGCTGTCACAGCCTTATGATCACTGATACCTTCCTCTACGTTAGCTGATTCGGTATGTTCAGGTCTGTTTGTTGCCAGGAGGTCTGAGACGTTATCCTCACGAATTGGTTCTCTATCTATCTGCTCAAGGTAATCTTCGGACAAGACTTCCAGAACAATGCCACACGAATCCTAGTCTCTGGCACCAGTTTAGATGGCATAACACTCCCAATCTATATGTGGCAAGTTGTAGTCACCCCTATTACAACGGCATGATCAGGAAAATTACTAATGATATTCTGCAAGTTCTGTCTGAAGCCCTCTACAACTACAGATCCTGACCCAGGTGGTCTATAAAAGCATCCGATCACTATTTTTGATAATTCCTTAACACTCAGTTTCACCCAGATTAATCCACATTCGGAATCCCTGATAACCTCGCTAGATTTTATCGAATTTTTTACTGCAGTAAACACGACGCCACCATTGGCGACTAACCTATCCTTACTTTAAACATTCCAATCTGAACTTACGATTTCGTTGTCACTGACGTCTGGTTTCCACCAGGCTTCTGTTACCAATACTATCTGTGTATTATAACCTCCAGTAAGCAATGCTAATTCTGGGACCTTCCCTTGGATGCTCCTGAAGTTTACTAAAGTCATATTAATATTTTCTATCTCTGATCTGCGAGAACCAAGATTCTCTGAGGTCGTTGTGGCTGATTTAAAATGCAAATTGTCTTTGATCCCAAGGAAGGGGCTCTCTAACCTAAAAAAAGCCCCATGTGCACGCCGCACGTCCTCCGCTACTCTAGTAGCCGCTTCCTTCGTTTAGTGCAAGCCTGACCTATTAAGGGGAACTCTGCAATTCTGCACCCGATAGCGGAGGTCGAGCACTTCGCATCCGATGCCGTCGCATAGTCGTCTGAGCGTCTGGTTTAGATCTTCCACTCTGCTCCAAACGAGAGCTTAGCCTGCACCCCGGTGCGTTCCTAGTTGCCTTCACCAAATCAGCCAGACTCGGAAAGAAGCCGAGGATGGCCTGAGAACCCAAGCAGCAGGCGTAATTTCTGCCGACATGTGCCACTACGTGCAACCAGTTGCACCCAGTGCACTCGATAGCTGCCTGCAGGGTCTCCTCCACATCATGGATGAGACCTCCCGGCACACATACCGAATGCACAGTGGAATTCTATCCCGCCTTGCCTGCTATCTCCCTGAGGGGCTCTGTCTGGCACCCACTCTGGCAGGGTGGACCGGCCAGATGTTGCGTATCAGAAGCCGCAGCGATGTCCGGGTCACCAGAGTATTCAGTGGCACCAAAGGTGTCGCAGGTTTCGTCAATGGCGTCCCGACATCCCCGCAACTTCGAGCATTAGCTAGAAGCTTGTCGACGGTAGCCAACGCAGCTTCCAATTGTTTACGGACAGCAGCCAACTCTGCTTGTGTCCGCTGACAACAAGCACAGTCCCTAGCCATATCATACCGTGTACAACATAGCGCGACTGAGTTTGAAAATATACCAAAGGAGAACAAAGTTGCTGTGTAGTTAGAGTACAGTGAGAAGAGACCGTAAGCTATTAAACAGAAATAAATTTCTATACTAAAGTTGATGTATTTACAGATACCTGTTATTAAAATTCCTGTTGTCCGAAAAGTTACTGCACGAGATAAATATTCAAATTAGAATGCTATGATCAAAATTGTGTGCTGTCAACCAGCACAAAATTAAAACTTAGTGGAGTGACGGAGTTTATGGCGACTGGAAAATTTACACAAGGAAGCCGCCCTTCACAGGGATATTCACAAGACTTACGCAAAAACAAAAACTACAGTTAATTTTCTAACCACTAGCCTGCACAGTAGAATACACACGTATAGTTCACTTCTTTGCAGAAACAGGCGAAGAAAAAGAGTAAATTAGTTTACTTTATATCAGACAGGTGCTAATGCTGCTCTGCTGCGCGGCCTCTCGCCTCGGCGGCTGCCGCCACACTGTGTGACCTTTCAATGAGGGAACGTTCTGAACAAATGAGACATCACATAATTTGTGATTAATTTAGTGCTAAATGATTTTGTGTGACCTGTCGTTTTTTAACGAACTTATGCCACTTTCAAAATAAAAGGTCAGTATATTAAAGCATTAGGCTAGGGCGTTTGAACACAGACTGTCGTCCAACGGCGAGAAACAGGGAAAGCAGCGCCGCCAGATGAAGAACAGCATGCATACGCGCGCTGCCCTACAACGAGAAACATAATTCTTAGGGCCGGCGCGAACGTGTTAACTATAAGGGACGATCAAAAAGTTTCCGTTTCTGTCGGTGCTTGTATACCGGCATCGTAGTCACGCTCGGTAGCGTATACGCTGCTGCCATGCCCTCAGACGGGAACTTCTTGACGGCCCCCTTATACGTTTATACAGTTTCACTGATACAGAGATTTTTACTGTAGTTTTTGACGCCACACACCCTGCAGGACTTCATGTTACCTGATAATTATCGGTTGATCGATACAGTTAGAAAATTCAAGTTTGTCTTATCTGAAGATCTTTGCTCAAAAATCGTATCGTGCACCAGCCACACGAAATATATTTATTTAATATTGTTTGGACCGCAAAGAGCCGACCTGATGGGGCTTTGCTTTTCCTGAACGGTTGCTTCCTTTCCTACTCACAGACAAACAGTTTGTTACCTCCTATAATTATGACCGTGCCAGCGTTTGACTTTCGTCACACTGCAGGTGATTCTGCCGAAACGAGCTTCACGAATGTACTGGGTCAGGTGGAACTGCTACAGAGAAGAAACAGAAGAGTTTTGAAGTAATTAAGACACATTCTCCAACGAAAATTAAGACTGAGGCAGCCTTTCCATTATAGGAAATACTAATCCACAGTGTCGTGTTCCCGCTGTAGATAGTCTGTTACGCAAGGGAAAAATATATAAACTGAAAGATTTTAACAAATGCATAACACGGTCCTGTCTGTAATAATGTTATATTAATTTACTATCGGTTTCAGTTCTGTCATCATCAGCGGCAGCTGTACAAGATACAAATGCCAAACGAAATTGACATCTACATCTATTTGATGAAGGAATATCTACGTGGAACACACTTTGATGTTAGTGTAGTACACGCAGTGAAAACAAGGCTAAGAATACAGAACGAAAGCTTTTGTCTTACACAGCACTGGCGAAAGGCGAAGAAAGTATGGATCGATGGATGATTTGGGGGAGGGGATCAAACAGTGAGGTCATGAGTTCCATCGGATCAGGGAAGGATGGGGAAGGAAGTCGGCTGTGCCCTTTCGAAGGAACCAGAATTTTCCTCAAGAGATTTACGTAAATCATTGGAAACCTAATTCACGATGGCCTGACGCGGGTCTGAACCGTCGTCTTAACGAATGGGAGTCCAGTGTGCAAACTACTGCGCCACCTCGCTTCGTAGAACGTATAGAGACTACGTATAAAAATAGTTCATGTAAAAGAAATGTTGTCTGATATTGACACCAAACAATAAAGCATGTAAAGACGGGAGCCTATGTAACAGGACTCTGTGATGTAAAAGGGACACTTGCCGCAGGACGGTGGCGTAATATTACTGTGGGTGCTGCAACCGACATACCAGCCAGTGATCTGCTAGTTTCCGAAACCAGAGGTACTCCGGCGTGCTGCGTAAGTCACATCTACAGCAACAATACCACAACAAACCCGCTTTGGCATAAATGCTGGCCAACAGGCGGGCTGGTCACGGGGTGAATTAGTGAGTCATAGAGTCGGCTTCCGCAAAGAAGCCGCTACCACTGCACCACCATCCAGAGAGAAGTGTCTGCTGGGGGAGGGGGGGGGGTCTGGTTACAGATGGCCAAAGATCGAACTGGAAATCTCCTAGAATATCCACCTGCAGCAGATGCCTTTCAACAGACAGTGGGCTGAAGATCGCACAGCGGGCGCCAACGTCCGCATCACAGGTGGCAGACAGCCACCGTATCCTGCCATACCACTTGAAACGCCCTGATTAAGTCTGCAGGACAGAACAGGTAGTCGGAATTGTGGAAAGGGGTCAAAAGGGGGCTGTCAGTTACACTCAAACACATATATCTTTATTTAATTGTCCAAACAATACAGCAAAATTTTTGAACTTAGTTTTCGGCTGAATAGGCCACAATATCTTATGCCTTAAGGGCACAATCACTTAATTTAGAAACGGTTGAAAGCCATTAACTTAAAATTCAGACTCAAAACAGAATATTTATAAGGCAGAAAGCCTTACGTAAGTAAGTTCTATAACTTGGATGAAGGCCCAACAAATATAACACTTGAAAAGCAAACAAGTTTAATTTAAAGACGGCTGAAGGCCAATGATTTAAGACTGCAGGTAAAATTAAATTAAAGAAAAACACAAGGCAGAAGGCCTTATATTCAATTAGGCTGAAGGTCCCACATAGTTTGCTACTTGAAAGACAAGAACTTTAATTTAAAAATGGCTGAAGGCCGATTACTGTAAACAACTAAAATAATTTCTGGTAGGCAGAAGGCCCAAGGGTTTATGTTTAAACAATATTTTACACAGGCTGAGGGCCAAACCAATCCAAGATTTAACAAGTATGGAATTTAAATTTTAAAGCGGCTGAAGGACCATTACTGAAAAACACAACTACAATAAATTTTCAAAAGGCATAAGGCCCAAAGCTTTATCCAAAAAATATTTTAAATGAGGCTGTAGGCCCAAACAAAACAAGACTTGACAAGTGAGGAACTTTCAATTTTAAAGCGGCTGAAGGCCCATTATTTAAAACCCAACTAAAAGAATACAAATTCAAACCATCGGCTATAATGCATTAAAATACACAATAAAACCAATAAGGAAAGGCAGTACATCCAGCGGCGGTCAGAAGTTTCCGGGGCTCGGTCTGCAGTTGAAATATTAACGTTCGCTTAGGGGAGACAGGTAGTCGGCCCGACTATATCTGATCCACCGGCAACCCAACCAAGAGACAGTCAAGGACCCACCGACAAGACGACTTGCTTTCCACCCGACCAATACACAAGGAACTCCAATGCCAAAACGTAAAAGACGTAGCCGCCCACAACCAAGTATGCATAAAACTGTCAAAACTAAACACCGTGTCGGACAGCAACAACACAGTGAGGAAAGGACACTGCCTGAATTTTACGTCAACGGCCAGGGCTCCCGTTTTTACATGCTTTATTGTTTGGTGACAATATCAGACAACATTTCTTTTACATGAACTACTTTTATACGTACTCTCAATACTCTCACAAGGCAAAAAATTCCACTGGTACACTTGGATTTCAAACAACCAAAATACAGTTTAACTCCCCCAGATGGTGTCTAAACTTTCACCAACTACAACACTCGCTGTTGCTCACGAGAATATCCCCAACAGCCAAGCCCGAAAACCAAGGTACAATGTGAACAGACGTGGCTTCAGTAATTAAATCACCACTGGACTTTCATGTCCTGGGTCGGTCAGCCACGAACCTCGTAGCAATCGGAACAGCCCCCACACACTCCGACACTGCGCCGCGCCGTGATTCCCTCGCTGACCCACACCAACCGACCGACTCACCGACAGTGCGCCGACAACATTTAAAACAAGTTGTCAGTGGAAATGATACCAACTACACACACAATTTGGCAAACACTTGCATGAAGGCTCGAACGACACTAAACAGTGGCTGTGCAGTCACGAAGACAAATCGGGAGTCGATACACACACAGCCAACGCTTAAGCGATCGGAGAGCCAATTGACGTCGTCCGGTAGGACGACCAACCGACGATCCACGAAGACCGTCGCCGGCTCAAATGATGTTTTGCGGCAACGGTCGGGCGAGCCATGGACATCCAGGCCTCACTGCTGCTCCAACTCGATTCCACTAGTGCCGCGTTCCAACTCCCCGAGTGGCAGGCAGAACTGCACTCCTGGCAGGTTCCAACTCACTTCATTGCGCGGTCCTAACTGCACTGCTGGCGCGTTCCAACTCGTTAGACGACACACGACGACCAGCAGTGCAGCAAAGATAACAAGTGAGGGCTATATCGATAGTGGCTGCTGCTGCAACTCATTGATAACAGAAATTGAAACTAACATAGCAACGTGCTGGGAATGTTTAGCACAGAGGATGTTGCTACTCATGAGCTACCCTGGATGTAGCAGCTGTGGGCGTCTTCATGACATTCCTGCACCGCTGAGTGCTCTATTAATACGAACTGATGGAACGTAGTATATGGTTATGTAAAGAGAGTAAACTGTAGGAGAACTTGGAGCAGAAGTCAGACCTTACAACTGCATCGAGACCGCAGCCAGAAAGCAGATGCTGGTCATTGAACCGCGGGCCGGCCGGAGTGGCCGTGCGGTTCTAGGCGCTACAGTCTGGAGCCGCGTGACCGCTACGGTCGCAGGTTCGAATCCTGCCTCGGGCATGGATGTGAGTGATGTCCTTAGGTTAGTTAGGTTTAAGTAGTTCTAAGCTCTAGAGGACTGATGACCACAGCAGTTAAGTCCCACAGTGCTCAGAGCCATTTGAACCAGTTGAACCGTGGGATCGGCTCCCATACCGTCGGACTACGAGCGCCGAAGTCAGGCCACAAGCCACGAACATCGGCCGCAGCCGACCGTCGACGTGCTCGGTCAGCGTCCCTCAGCAGCAGCAAGACTTCCGTTATACTTCAACGGGTGTCAATGCCCTGGGCGAGCCTTCCAGAAGCCACTCCGACTCGAGTAACTTCCGCGTCGTCGACGATTACACCAGACCCCGCTCATTGCCCTGTTCAAGATGGTTCGCCGTTGCCCACAAACGCAGCTGTTCCGTGAATTCAGCACCGGGACCCAGCGTTTAAACGCTGGACTAGCTGAGCACGTGACGTTCGGGAATAACAGGGCCACACCTGACGCCTGCTGTGTGTCAGCTGGGAACCCTCGCTGAGAACACTGCCGCCACCGGATCGCGAAGGAGGGCTAAATGGCTGCGAGAACTAGGGACTTAACTTCCGAGGTCATCAGTCCCCTAGAACTAGAACCACTTAAACCTAACTGACCTACGGACATCACATACATCCATGCCCGAGGCAGGATTCGAACCTGCGACCGTAGCGGTCGCGCGGTTCGAGACTGAAGCGCTTAGAACCGCTCGGCCACACCGGCCGGCAGCGAAGGAGGGACCTCTGCCTGTCTGCCCAGCCCGGGAAGGCAACGCCGCGAAATCCGCCCACCCCTGCTCCTCACCGTCGGTCCAGACTCCAGGCACCGCCATCGCCGTGCCACTGGAACGACGCGGCTTTCCGTGACAGCAGAGCGGCCTCATCCTGCCGTCTCAGCGCGCCTCGCATAACGGAGACGCCAGCACGGATCTCTGTCTTCCGAGCAGCGCGTGCTCGCCGCCCGCCACACTTCAACGTTTGCAGCTACGAGTCTGGAATATTAAGAGGGAACTCTGGAAAGCTCCAGACTAAGGAGCGCAACCAAAAGAATGAACTGTGTGTAAAAAGCAATAAAGAGTTGTTGTATCTTTACCAGGAACCGACTCTGCTGCTGTCCACGTCCCCCATCTTTGACATCAAATCCAGGCAGTCTACCTTTCTCACCTTTGCGGTTCTACTGCCACCGAAGAGCTTTTGACTCAACCCGACCAGTCGTCCTGCAACAGAATGTCTCCAAATGCTCTACACTCTTAAGAAAAAATATATTCTGAGCGAAAAAGTGGGGAATTACACTATTGGCCATTAAAATTGCTACACCACGAAGATGACGTGCTATAGTGCTTTAACCGACAGGAAGAAGATGCTGTGATATGCAAATGATTAGCTTTTCAGAGCATTCACACAAGGTTGGCAACGGTGGCGACACCTACAACGTACTGACATGAGGAAAGTTTGCAACCGATTTCTCATACACAAACAGCAGTTGACCGGTATTGTCTGGTGAAACGTTGTTGTCATGCCTCGTGTAAGGAGGAGAAATGCGTTCCATCACGTTTCCGTCTTTGATAAAGGTCGGATTGTAACCTATCGCGATTGCGGTTTATCGTATCGCGACATGGCTGCTCGAGTTCGTCGAGATCCAATGACTGTTAGCAGAATATGGAATCGGTGGTTTCAGAAGAGTAATATGGAACGCCGTGCTGGATCCCAATGGCCTCGTACCACTACCAGTCGAGATGACAGGCATCTTATCCGCATGGCTGTAACGGATCGTGCAGCCATGTCTCGATCCCTGAGTCAGCAGATGGGGACGTTTGCAAGACGACAACCATCTGCACGAACAGTTGGACGACGTTTGCAGCAGCATGGACTATAAGTTCGGAAACCACGGCTGCGGTTACCCTTGACACTGCATCACAGACAGCGGCGCCTGTGATGGTGTACTCAACGACGAACCTGGGTGCACGAATGGCAAAACGTTATTTTTTCGGATAAATCCAGGTTCTGTTTACAGCATCATGGTTGTCGCATTCGTGTTTGGCGACAGGGGAATGAACGCACATTGGAAGCGTGTATTCGTCATCGCCATACTGGCGTATCACCCGGCGTGATGGTATGGGGTGCCATTGGTTAAACGTCTCGGTCACCTCTTGTTCGCATTGACGGCATTTTGAACGGTGGACGTTACATTTCAGGTGTGTTACGACCCGTGGCTCTACCCTTCATTTGAACCCTTCGAAAGCCTACATTTCAGCAGGATAATGCACGACCGCATGTTGCAGGTCTTGTACGGGCCTTTCTGGATACAAAAAATGTTCGACTGCTGCCCTGGCCAGCACATTCTCCAGATCTCTCACCAACTGAAAACGTGTGGTCAATGGTGGCCGAGCAACTGGCTCGTCACAATACGCCAGTCACTACTCTTGATGAACTGTGGTGTCGTGTTGAAGCTGCATGGGCAGCTGTACCTGCACACGCCATTCAAGCTCTCTTTGACTCTATGCCTAGGTGTATCAAGGCCGTTATTACGGCCAGAGGTGGTTGTTCTGGGTACTGATTTCTCAGGATCTATGCACCGAAATTGAGTGCAAATGTAATCACATATCAGTTCATGTATAATATATTTGTCCAATGAATACCCGTTTATCATCTGCATTTCTTCTTGATGTAGCATTTTTATGGCCAGTAGTGTACTTATTGGATTTTCTCGTAACATGTAATTCGTATGTGAATGCGGTCATTCGATTCGTAATCTCGTCAGCTTTTATAATCCGTGATCAGAATTGTACTGATTTGTAACACGCTCTGTCCTTGTATCCGCTGAGTATAGGGACAGATTTGATTTCGTCAACATAACTGCGTTGTTTTTAGGGCCTCTCGTGTAGAGTGCTGAATGTGAATGCACAGTGTTAAGGAAGTCTCAAACCTACCAGCCCCTGCACTGCTGACGCAGACGTCCCCCAGAGCGGCTCCGTGCTCTGCCACTGTCAGCCTGGGGGCAGGGGCAGGTCGGCCCGGCCAAGTGGCAGTGCAGGGCGGACGCGGGCGTGGGCGTGACGCGGCACACAAGGAGCCGCGCGGGGCACACTAGAGGCGCGCTGGAGTGGGGGAGGCAGGGGCGGCGCCGCTCAGCTGTCTCATTAGTCGCGGCGCCGCCCGTTACCGCGCGACGAGCAGCCGGCAGGGGCGCCGGCCGCGGACGTGCGACGTGCGACGCCGACGTGCGGTCGTTAGGCAGGCAGGCAGGCGGGCAGGTCTCTTCGCCGTGTGTCCGCCGGGCTGACGTCACGTGACGTGCTCATTCAGCGAGGAGGAGCTTGCGACAAGCGCTAACCGGGCGTCTCGCGGGTGCGCGCTTCCAGCCTAACGCTGTTCGCCCTCCAGCGCTCTCATTATGGGGACACGATACGTACAGAGTCGAAATCAAAGTATACTGCAAGTGGAAGCTGCTGCTAGCAACTTCTCGCCCTTACATGATTTGTAGATGCAGGTTTCCGAAAGAAAAAGGTTATACCTCAGCGGCATTTATTGATTTCACATCAGTATATGACACCGTGAGGCTGGATGGATTAATGTATAAATTAAATCAAAAACTTCCAGAATCAAAGATTACAGAAATAATTAAAGACACTGTGTGTTCATCTTTCTAGAGATGTTTGCTGGACCGTCCAACAGTCGGCAGGTGATGGATGAAGTGATCACTGTAGCAAATACCTGCTAATACCAGTACTGCTGGCCCCCGTTTTGATCACAACCGACGTAGATTCCTTCCACACATTGGTCAGGGGCCTGAAGATAAGGCGCCGAAACTGGTAGCGAAATAAAATAAGGTTGGGAATTTTATGGCTGAAAGGTGTTTAATTTAACATCCTCTAATGAAAACCATGCTTAAGCTCCTCTTTTAAATTTAGCATTTGAGACCTGTTTCACACACTCAGGGTACGGTTCAGGGACCACTTTTATTTAACTTGCACACTAGCGACTTCGCCACCACTTATTCTCTAAAGTTTGGCTACGCCAACGATCTGGCGATAGCTACTTAAGGCAACGGATCTGAAAAAGTTTAACAAACATTTACTAGCGGATGAGAAATGTTCCGTCAGTATTACAAGAAGCGGAGCCTTCGCCAGAAGCCTAATGCAAGAGAACTCAGCTCACACCACCTACCCAACAGAGTAGCAAACAGAGAAGATTACATTCATCTTCCAAACAAGAAATTACTTCATCGCCGACAGCCCAAATATTTGGGTGTAACAGGACGGAAGCTAGAATTAAGAAATAACGTATTTAAGAACCGGACTGATATAGCTGGGGATGTAATGCACTCATCTTAAGAGACAGAGCACAAACCCTTGTGTATCTTACCGCCGAGTACCGTTCTGTTTTCAGTAGAAGTGACCATGTCAACAAAATAGATACGCATCTAAATGACGCTATGAGGTTCGTCACAGGAACACTTGAACCCACACTAACACCATGGTATTGCCCTCCGAATCTCCGGCGACAACAAGCTGTAACACATGAATGCATGAAACTCAAGATCCAGGCGCTTTACACTCATTAAACATTCAACAACTTCACAAGCGCCGAACTAAAATCTAGAGAATTAACCAGGCTAAACATTGATCAACCCCACTGAAAACAAGATAATGTCAGAGATGACTGGAGATACCAGTGGACATCCTTTCATGGCCATAAGAAGTTTAGTAATTGCTACCATCCAACTCCCATAAGGTAACCGAACAAGAACAATACAGAGCTCTCTTAACCGTATCAGAATTGCTCACGCCGTGGGAAACTGCCGATGATGAACAACCGAACTGAAAAACAAACACTGGAGCACAATTTGCACGACTGCCCTAAAGTAAAATAAATGAGTGCCTGAAAGGACTTGCCAGACGCAGTCTTTGGATATCGAACTGTGTTGGAAAATGGGAATCTTATCTTCTTTCAGCAACTGCCGTTCTCCAGTCTTCATTATTACCTCAACATACATCTACAAGTTGATTTTTTCCAACGTCCACAAACTTTAGAGATTGACCGATGAGGGGATAAGGAACAAAAGATCTAATGAACTTATGTCTGAAAATGCATGTTTCCATGCTAGAGAGCATTTTTTCAGTCATACATTGTTACAGAGACTGAGGTCTAATACGTGCTGTAGCATGCAGCCACAGTTACAGAATGTGTAGAAAATTGTTCCCACGTGCCTCAGTGCTTGCTTGTACTCTCTGTAGCATTTTCTGTCTCACACTTTTTCATCGGCCTGGCTGCATCCGAACAGTGCCAATTGCACCATCAATGCGCTGCTCCATTATCTCCACATCTTGAATGGACTCTGCATACACGGTACTTTTCAGATGGCCCCATAACCAGAAATCGCACAAGTTCAGACCCGGTCAACGGGTGGCCCATGCAACAGGACCCCTCGTCGGATCCATTGATCAGGGGAGACACGATTGAGATGCGTCCGGACCTTAACAGTGAAGTGGGCTGGTGCACCATCACGTAGCAGCCACATAACCCTTCGAATCATCAAGAGGCAAAGTCACCCGCAAGAAACGCCGATATTTCCGACTTGTTAGGCGATGTGGCAGGAAGACTGCTCCTAAAATACGGCCGCCAGTTATCCCGGATCACACATTCCGGCTGCACCGATGCTGATGATTCGCTGTCACCATACCATGGGGGTTCTGCACACTACCCCACACATGACTGTTACGAAAGTTGAAGATACCACCCCGCGTAAAAGTCGCCTCATCAATGAATAGGACGGGTGACAGAAATCCCGGAATCGCGGTTGTACCGTCCAGAAACCAGTGACAAAACTGCTCTCAAGGAGTAAAGTCTGTCTCTACTAAACGCTGCACACGTTTTAACTGATACAGGTAGTGACATTTATCATGGAGAATGTTCCACATGATCGTCTGGCTTACCCCGTACTGGCGGGCCAAATACCTGGTAATGACATGGCGGGTGCCTTCTACAGCGTTATCACATTTTCCTCCAACTCTGGTGTCCGAACAGTTCGGGTATTCCCTTGATGATTTCCGCTTCCTGAAACGAGCATGTCTCAGACAAACGGCGAAACACTGTGGTTGTTGTCGGCGGGGATAGGTCTCCTTATACAACTTTGTGCCCGCTGTTCGTTGCCATTTGTCTTTCAATAAGTAAATGCCGTTCCGACAAGCTCTCGATTCGAACACGAAACGTTGTGTACAACCCTGTATCACCTCCACTACATGGTGAGTCAGCAAAAGAAGTGAATCGGACACAATATTACCAATGACAGAGGCAGGACAGGGCGCAATTTTATGACGTGTGAAGAAACAATTACCAACCTCTAGGCTGAAACCATGCATACTGTAACAGTGGCTGCATGATACAGCGCGTATTAGACTGCCGTCTCTGTACAAAGTATGATTGAATAAATGGTCTCTAGCATCGAAACCAAACATTTCCGAACGTGAGTTCATTAGAACTTTCTTTTGTTCCGTATTATCTCATCGATCAATCACTAGAGTTTGTACACGGTGGAAAAAAATCAGCCTATATTTAGTTGTGCCTACTTGTGCTGATCGATATAATTTTATCTTTGCCTTTACCAACCTAACTGAATGCATTTGTAAAATGTGTTTCTATTAGCCATACGTTAGATAAATAACAAACATATTCAGAGTTAATACATTTTTTGGGGTTTGTGACCGCAGTTTCAATATGTAAAACTACCGACGTTCCGGTCACAGTTGCAAGTGACCTTCTTCAGGGTTTCAAGTCAGTGTGTAACACCATAGCAGTAATACTCTACTGATTTATTTTGCTTTGGTTTTATTTAATGTTACATCGTTGAGCTTCTGTAAATGTTGTTGGATTGAATCGATATTATGAGAGTGTTTATTCTTTTCTGTGTAAAAAAACTTTGATGTCATGGTTTGATTCTATGCAATGTAGTGTATCTATAATTTAAATTCTTTGTCTCATTTGCAGGGGAGACAAAACTTACTGTATATAATTGTAATTTTGTTTAAATAATTTTTATAGAAATATTAGTATGTGCAAAGGTTCTGTTTTATTTAAAATGTTTGTTTGCTGTTATGTAAACTGCTGTCCTTCACTTAGGGCTCTTAGTTGTTCTGTAGTGTAAAAGGTGTAATGGTTCCCCTCGGGAACGGAACTGAGTAGCGCGCGCCAATTGTGGTTGGCCTAGGTAGGAAAGGTGGAACAAGAGTCAGTCGGGGACGAGCTACGAGACGGGGACGAGCTACCAAACTGTGCACTGCCATGTAAAAGATGCATATTGTGCTGGTTCCGAGAGAGGCTTTTCCTGCTACTTTCCAATGCCTCGGATGGATGGATAAATAGCTGGAACTATTCAGGAATTGGTATCTATCATCGCCACCAAGAAATGACAGAGTCCAGCAATTCTACCTGCAATTTCACCTACCCACATGCAATCGCCACCACATTGCGCAGTCACTATAATGGAGCACTATAGTAATATACAGTGAAGGATCAGCTCATTGGATGTTTTAGTGTGCATAAATATAAGGTAACTTATAACCGAATTCAAGTAACTACCTTGATTTTTTACCCTATCACAACAGCTCTCAGGTTCCTCTCCATTTGAACTATGATTACCGAGTGTCTTAGTTTATGGAAAAAATGAAAGCCTCAAAGGCAAATAGTTAATTAAATAATGTTGTTTGATCTTTGGTAAGAAGGGAGTATTCAGATTTACTGTGGATTTAGTGAAACTGTGGGAGGTAGTAAATGTAGCTATGTGAAAGCCTCCCAGTGATGGAAACAGTCCAATTTAAAGTTTTGTGGAGTTTCAAAGTCACCTATTCAATCATTTACTTGAAAGTAGACGACTGTGGTAATAAAGACAATTTGCTGTTTCATTTAAAGATTGAAAGTTCTTAAAACTGAGGCTTATAAAGTTTTGCTTAGTTCATGATCGTCTTGCTGCTTGTAGTAAATTTTACAAGGTGAGTCAGTTTCTTGCAAATTTGTCAACATTGTGTCTCACTGTAGTAAAAGTGGAAAACTGCAATAGTGGAAAGTTACATACTCATGCTTGCTAAGTACTTGTTTCTTTTAGGTAATGAAAGTGCATATTAATAGTGTAATAGGATCCACAGGTTATACTTTATGCTTATGACAAATAACAATTAAATAGAAAGACCACTACTTATGAAAACAATAATTTCTTTATTCAAAAGACAGTGGGAAGTAACCTGTTAGTGAATTCCAATTAACTTTCATTTTAAATAGTTAAGTATTTAACCGAGAGAGATTTAACCTGTGACCAGTTCATAATTTTGCAGTGAACTACATTTATAATTTAATGGCAACTAGGAAAGTGTTTGAAAAATAATACTTAACCTATGTCCAATTTATGATTCTGCAGTGAATAGTAATAGTAATGTTATAAAACTTATTCGGATTGAATACACCTTGAGAATAATAGTGTGTTCCGTTATCTGCTATATTTAAGCAAATAGTCTGTCCTGCTCTGTCAGCTTCCAATCTTAACCGTGAACATATGCAGGTGTCAGAGTTCATTGCACTCGCGTGTGGCAAAAAATAGGTTGTGTTTGTCCGTTGAAGTTACTCATACCTATTTTCTTAAACAAGAATGTTAATCATTCTCTTGCCTAATTGGGCTGGCGACTGTTTTCTTTGTTCTTTAAACAGTGTAGACAGGCAAAAATTTTGTTTGTTACTGTTCGAATATTTACGTAATTCTGACTTTTATTTCCAATAAGCCACCTCCGTTAGGTACAACACGGTCAACATAACAAAATTCCTCTCAGAGGGTAACACTGCTCTGTTGCTTTATACCATAATTACTCTAACAAAATAGTTCTATTTTACAAAGTGCCTCCAGCTTTGAGGTTACGGTATAGCGGTAGCGGACGGAAGTGTTATAAGTGGTGACAGAACACCAGGATGAGTGCGGCATACAGATTGATTTTGGAGAACCTCGCGTACTGGCGAAACAGCCTCTTACTTTCAGGAGGAAGATTAGAGAGGCAATAGAAATACCCACCCGACTTGCCACCGTGAACAGAGAAGACGGGTACCGACTTCCGACGTCTTGGCTGCCAGCAATAACAGCGTTGCGGGACGACAGCGCACGTGAAGCGTGGGAGGCCGCAGCGGTCGCAGGTAGACAGGGTACTGGCGCGCCTCAGCCGGCACTAGAAAGCAGGAAAACAACGCCACGTCACGACTGCAGCGTGGTTTTCCATCCACCGATTTCCACCAATGATAAGCTTTAATACCAATCAAAACGACGGGTTTCCACCAACGAAAGTAAATAATATAAAGAACTTCTAACATCCCTCCCCTTCAACCTTAACAGGCTATCAGAATTAGATAACAGCCACGAATGCAAGTATACAAGAAACAAAGTTCTCTCATTCAGCAGTAAACAAGAACACTCTGAAGAAGGTCACTTGCAACAGTGATCGAAACGTCGGTAATTTTACATATTGGCAATTCGGTCACAAACTTACGAAAATTTTATTGACTGTCACATTGGCCTCGGAACCTTACGTTTATATTTAACAAACATAACATTGAACTCCTGTTTAGATCAGGGACGGCCAAGAATTCTGCATGCGTCTGCATCTCTCTTGCCTGTGTGCACACTTCCGCAACCACCAAGACACGCTGACTGAGAGGAAAGACTGGGAAAATGTGAATATGCCTCATTAGTTGGGAGTACAGGCATGTAATGAACAACGAACGATTTGCTTGCGGTTTAGTTTCACATTCTTTTTTTCTCAGTGTCATAGATAACACACAAAACCGATTCTCAGTATTATTTAATTACTTCTGGCTCGATAAAGACATAATGAGACTTGTGCGGATGCGCTCTCTTTCTCCCGAACTTTGGCGGGAATCAGAGTAAGCCTGCGAGCATTGAGCATGGTGAAAGGGGCGCTGTGTGACTATATCTACATTTATGCTCCGCAAGCCAGCCAACGGTGTGTGGCGGAGGGCACTTTACGTGCCACTGTCATTACCTCCCTTTCCTGTTCCAGTCGCGTATGGTCCGCGGGAAGAACGACTGTCTGAAAGCCTCCGTGCGCGCTCTAATCTCTCTAATTTTACATTCGTGATCTCCTCGGGAAGTATAAGTAGGGGGAAGCAATATATTCGATACCTCATCCAGAAACAGACCCTCTCGAAACCTGGCGAGCAAGCTACACCGCGATGCAGAGCGCCTCTCTTGCAGAGTCTGCCACTTGAGTTTGTTAAACATCTCCGTAACGCTATCACGGTTACCATATAACCCTGTGACGAAACGCGCCGCTCTTCTTTGGATCTTCTCTATCTCCTCCGTCAACCCGATCTGGTACGGATCCCACACTGATGAGCAATACTCAAGTATAGGTCGAACGAGTGTTTTGTAAGCCACCTCCTTTGTTGATGGACTACATTTTCTAAGGACTCTCCCAATGAATCTGAACCTGGTACCCGCCTTACCAACAATTAATTTTATATGATCGTTCCACTTCAAATCGTTCCGCACGCATACTCCCAGATATTTTACAGAAGTAACTGCTACCAGTGTTTGTTCCGCTATCATATAATCATACAATAAAGGATCCTTCTTCCTATGTATTCGCAATACATTACATTTGTCTATGTTAAGGGTCAGTTGCCACTCCCTGCACCAAGTGCCTATCCGCTGCAGATCTTCCTGCATTTCGCTACAATTTTCTAATGCTGCAATTTCTCTGTATACTACAGCATCATCCGCGAAAAGCCGCATGGGACTTCCGACACTATCAACTAGGTCATTTATATATATTGTGAAAAGCAATGGTCCCATAACACTCACCTGTGGCACGCCAGAGGTTACTTTAACGTCTGTAGACGTCTCTCCATTGATAACAACATGCTGTGTTCTGTTTGCCAAAAACTCTTCAATCCAGCCACACAGCTGGTCTGATATTCCGTAGGCTCTTACTTTGTTTATCAGGCGACAGTGCGGAACTGTATCGAACGCCTTCCGGAAGTCAAGAAAAATAGCATCTACCTGGGAGCCTGTATCTAATATTTTCTGGGTCTCATGAACAAATAAAGCGAGTTGGGTCTCACACGATCGCTGTTTCCGGAATCCATGTTGATTCATACATAGTAGATTCTGCGTTTCCAAAAACGACATGATACTCGAGCAAAAAACATGTTCTAAAATTCTACAACAGATCGACGTCAGAGATATAGGTCTATAGTGTTGCGCATCTGCTCGACGACTCTTCTCGAAGACTGGGACTACCTGTGCTCTTTTCCAATCATTTGGAACCTTCCGTTCCTCTAGAGACTTGCGGCACACGGCTGTTGGAAGGGGAGCAAGTTCTTTCGCGTACTCTGTGTACAATCGAATTGGTATCCCGTCAGGACCAGTGGACTTTCCTCTGTTGAGTGATTCCAGTTGCTTTTCTATTCCCTGGACACTTATTTCGATGTCAGCCATTTTTCCGTTTGTGCGAGGATTTAGAGAAGGAACTGCAGTGCGGTCTTCCTCTGTGAAACAGCTTTGGAAAAAGGTGTTTAGTACTTCAGCTTTACGCGTGTCATCCTCTGTTTCAATGCCATCACCATCCCGGAGTGTCTGGATAAGCTGTTTCGAGCCACTTACTGAGTTAACGTAAGACCAGAACTTCCTAGGATTTTCTGTCAAGTCGGTAGATAGAATTTTACTTTCGAATTCACTGAACGCTTCACGCATAGCGCTCCTTACGCTAACTTTGACATCGTTTAGCTTCTGTTTGTCTGAGAGGTTTTGGCTGCGTTTAAACTTAGAGTGAATCTCTCTTTGCTTTCGCAGTTTCCTAACTTTGTTGTTGTACCACGGTGGGTTTTTCCCGTCCCTCACAGTTTTACTCGGCACGTACCTGTCTAAAACGCATTTTACGATTGCCTTGAACTTTTTCCATAAACACTCAACATTGTCAGTGTCGGAACAGAAATTTTCGTTTTGATCTGTTAGGTAGTATGAAATCTGCCTTCTATTACTCTTGCTAAACAGATAAACCTTCCTCCCTTTTTTTATATTCCTACTAACTTCCATATTCAGGGATGCTGCAACGGCCTTATGATCACTGATTCCCTGTTATGTAGATACAGAGTCGAAAAGTTCGGGTCTGTTTGTTATCAGTAGGTCAAAGATGTTATCTCCATGAGTTGGTTCTCTGTTAAATTGCTCGAAGTAATTTTTGGATAGTGCACTCAGTATAATGTCACTCGATGCTCTGTCCCTACCACCCGTCCTAAACATCTGAGTGTCCCAGTCTATATCTGGTAAATTGAAATCTCCACCTGAGACTATAACATGCTGAGAAAATTTATGTGAAATGTATTCCAAATTTTCTCTCAGTTGTTCTGCCACTAATGCTGCTGAGTCGGGAGGTCGGTAAAAGGAGCCAATTATTAACCTAGCTCGGTTGTTGAGTGTAACCTCCACCCATAATAATTCTTTTCTATTTCACTACAGGATAAACTACTACTAACAGCGACGAACACTCCACCACCGGTTGCATGCAATCTATCCTTTCTAAACACCGTCTGTACCTTTGAAAAAATTTCGTCAGAATTTATCTCTGGCTTCAATCAGCTTTTTGTACCTATAACGATTTCGGCTTCGGTGCTTTCTATCAGCGCTTGAAGTTCCGGTACTTTACCAACGCAGCTTCGACAGTTTACAATTACAATACCGATTGCTGCTTGGTCCCCGCATGTCCTGACTTTGCCCAGCACCCGTTGAGGCTGTTGCCCTTTCTGTACTTGCCCAAGGCCATCTAACCTAAAAAACCGCCCAGGCCACGCCGCACAACCCCTGCTACCCGTGTAGCCGCTTGTTGCGTGTAGTGGACTCCTGACCTATCCAGCGGAACCCGAAACCCCACCACCCTATGGCGCAAGTCGAGGAATCTGCAGCCCACACGGTCGCAGAACCGTCTCAGCCTCTGATTCAGACCCTCCACTCGGCTCTGTACCAAAGGTCCGCAGTCAGTCCTGCCGACGATGCAGCAGATGGTGAGCTCTGCTTTCATCCCGCTAGCGAGACTGGCAGTCTTCACTAAATCAGATAGCCGCCGGAAGCCAGAGAGGATTTCCTCGGATCCATAGCGACACACATCATTGGTGCCGACATGAGCGACCACCTGCAGATGGGTGCACCCTGTACCCTTCATGGCATCCGGAAGGACCCTTTCCACATCTGGAATGACTCTCCCCGGTATGCACACGGAGTGCACATTGGATTAGTGTGCGAGAGGCTGAGAATTCTGGTTGGACGGGATGCGTGCCGGTATGGTCGAAGCGATTGAGGCGACTCCTAGCGTAAAACGGGAAATACGGGTTAAAGTCCCGATCCATCAAAACATTTTCACTTGTGGCCACTGAATTTATTTGAGTGTCTGATTGCTGCCGATGTCAGAATTTCTGTTTCAGTTCATCAGAATAAGATTCGTATCTCGCATTAACTGTCAGCACATGGTCGCATGCGGACAGGTTGCCCCGTAATCACAAACACACATATGTTGGTCGAGCCTTGATAACGCTGTGGCCGAGCGGTTCTACACACTTCAGTCGGGAACCGCGCTGCTGCTACGGTCGCAGGTTCGAATCCTGCCTCGGGAATGTATGTGTGTGATGTACTTAGGTTAGTTAGGTTTAAGTAGTTCTAAGTCTAGGGGACTGATGACCTCAGTTGCTAAGTTCCATAAAAAAATAAAAAGTATTGATACTACGTTTGCCACTTTGTTAGGGAGATGGGGAAACTACTACTAAGGAAAACGTCCTGAAACATATGGTTAGCTTTAAGGTAAAGAAATTTGTCTTTTAAATGGGACGTACGCTGCGGAACTATCAGTTCCATCTGTGCAAGCGCAGGGACCCTCTCATCTTTAATGGCCGACGGTCTCCAAAACAGATGTGAGACTGACAGTGCTCTAAAAATATTTGGAAAAGCATTCCCGTCATCCCTCCAGCGCCACAATGAATTCTTCATAATCTGTGTTCTCTTTGACGGCAGTAAGGTTATAGAGTTGGCCGGTGTTCGTTGTCAGAAATTTTCACTTCCACAAGACGATTTCCTTTTTAAATGTATCCCCTTCCCCCATAAAATGAGAAACTCGTTGCTTCTCAACTTGCAACGCTTGAAAAGCGAGGTTTCCTACCCATTCTGGATGTTTTAATTTTCGTTACTGCTCTCCTTTTTGCTCCGGAATTTCAGCAATAGTGGGACTTGAACTGAAAAATCGTTCCATGGATAACCTTTTACGTAACCAACGTGTTTCACAGTAGTATATTATTCCTTCGGTTGGTCGAACTGACGGTGTGACTTAAGATAATTTAACATTAGTACAAAAATTTCATCAGGCGCTTCGTACCTACAAACTTAGGACAAAATGACTCTTGATGTACAAAACAATGGAACTCGTGCAAATCTTAGTTTTTGGCTCTTTTAACATCGACTAACACTTAAATTTTTGGTCTCTGTGCTGTCATGTAGTTCTGCCGAAAATTTATGGTACTGCGACTGCAATGTAGATAATGAGAATTCTCATCCTTCTCTTTGAAAATGGTGAATCATATTCACTTTTAAAGGCTTGTGACGATAGACAGGTAGAGCGCCATTTTTGCAGAAAAAGCCACTGGCTCTACAATATCCGTGTATATCACGAGCAAATAGCGAAGGTTTAACACCGCTGATACTACTATCGGACCAAAGTCGTGCCTAGCGAATAATACCGCACCAAGTACCAGAAGGAACAGCGTCGCATCCCACTGTCAAATGAAATGTCGCTCTGGTAGTTCAGAGAAGGGCGGAGTAAAGTCGAGACCTACCTAGTAGTGTCGAGGGAGGCAGAGCCCCACTCTGCACGCGTGCAGCACACTGAGCACGCGAGACATTTTGCACAACGTCGCTGACTGTGTTATACATGAAGAGACGTCCGAACGTCTGTGATACCATGTTATTAGTCGAACGACGTCATAGGACACACTTCTCTTGCACTCGAGACGAGCACTGTAACAGTGTGCCTACGTCCGACTTTGCATCCCCTGGTGTTAGCCGGACAACAGCGGAAGTTTTGTGAATTGTCCGGTCTCTGGGACGAAATTTACGTACTGTGCATTTGCCTGTCCTGTTTTCTGTTGTCGTACTGAAGCAGCATCAAACTATTTCTTTACAGTATTCAAGAAAAAACTTACTCGCAAGATACACGTGTCACTGTAACATGTTCCATGTCCGTATGCCAATGTGACACGTCTCCTCTCAATCTAGTACTTCCATTCTTCAATATAGGTAACTCAAAGGACGTACTGTGTTCAGAATGGGATATTCTGACGCATTTTATGCGTAACAATGAATCTATCACATCTTGAATTCCTAAACAAGGTTCCATAAGTCATTTTAAAGTCTGCTCAGCTTTAATAAACAGTGACACTATTCACATTGCAACTGGCATTAGCCATTGTCCTTTAGTATTCAACGCAGTAACCGTAAAGAAAAATATATTTATTTGTATATCTCAGTATTAACCATGAAATCTCTGCTTAGCTTCTTTATTCTTGCCATTGGAGTCCTTACCCCGACTCGTATGTGTTCAACCCATGAACCGATCTCGCACTATAGATGCACATTCGCCTCATCATGCCGGCCCCAGAAACTCACCCCACTCACTAGCCGAGAGCATATCCCTGTGACACCTGTTGTCTTAGGTCCAGCAGAGACTGGTGTGGGTGTTGCTTGTCTGTTAGCACTGACAACTCTGAGCAAACGTCACAGCTCTCGGCCGTTAAGAGAAGGCTGTCGGTCACTGCGTTGTCCATGGTGAGAAGTAATGCCAGAAATTTGTTGTTAGCATACTCTTGACACTATGCATCACGGAGTACTGAATGCCCTAAGATTTCCGAAGTGGAATGTCCTGTGCATCTTGCTCCCATTACCATTCTGCGGCCACAGTGACTTCAGACACCTTTTCACATGAATCACCTGAATACAAATGACAGTTCCGCCAATGCACTGCCCTTTTATAACTCGTGTACGTGATAATACCGTCATCTGAATATGTGCATATCGCTACCCCATGACCTTGTCACCTCAATGTAACGGGGACAGAGAAATGTGACCGACCAATTAGGAAATGTGCTACTATGGATGACGATAGCAGTGTAGCTGCCACATAGGAATCTTCGTTGACCATCGTGTTTCTTTGAAGAATTTCACATCTTCAGTCTCTCTAGCGTCTACAGCTGTTTCTGCGAAGTTGGCCGGCTCGTGGAGTATGCTCTGCAGCGCCTAGTTTTGCCGGGTCTGGAGCCTCGTTGTGTGAATGCTACCGGCATTACACGCTGTCCACAACGGTCCGAAGGAACGTCTTGTACATAGTGAATTCGCAGATGGTTCAAAGCTCATTGCTTGAGTTAAGGGCTGCGTACAGGCCCACAAGCAGATGTTATATTCTGTTCTAACTTCTTAGGTAAGTTGCGTGTCAAAGGTGACTCCCAATTATTTCACTGTGTCAGTCAGATCTATTGGTTCTCCGAGAAGCTGAAAGTTTGGGATGGCTGGTAATGTCGTGAGAATGCTGGAGTGGCTTTGTTGGAAGGCAATGCCCCATTGTTACGCCCAGGCTTCCAGCGCGTGACAGGTGCCTTGAAGCTTCTTGTAAGAATCACCGAGTCATCAGCGTACACTGCTTCCATCACGCAAGCGTGTGGGGTAAGACAGGTGTACACGAAGTACATTACAGGACCATGCACTGATCCCTGCCGCAGCCCAGCCTTAATCGCTCGCCGTATTGAGGCAACGTTGCCGTCTCGAACGACGGAAGTCCACTCTTCGAGGAAGGTTTTGAATTACTGAACATATGAAGTGAAGAAGCCCAACACGAAGACTTTATATAGGAGCCGTTCGTGCCATATCCTATGGAAGGCAGGTGACATACGGAGAAGATTGTCCCACAGTATCCTATATTACTTACGGCCACAGTTTCTTCTTCTGGAATGCGCAGAGGTTGTTTCGTTGTACAGTGGCCTTTCCGAAAATAAAACTGTTCATCAACAGTGATGTTATCGTCTCGGATTCTTATAAGTAAGTTGAAGATGATTCTCTTGAAAACACTTCCTAGGCTTGGAGAAGGCTTTCTGTTTCTGTAGCTGCTGGTTTCTACATGATTCTTCCCCGGTACTGACACAACCGCGATAACTGCTTTCCTCCATGTTTGTGGGTATTGCCTATTGTGGATGATGGAGTTGAAAATGTCTATTATGGCGTTGTAAACCTCGAAGCAGCTCCTTGAGCATTTTTCTCGGAATTTCATTGGGCAGTCCTTTAATGACTGACCGCACTTCCTGTTGTGTCACGGCTGGCTGTTATGGCTCATTTTCTTCTTCGTCTGTAGCGCGAGATCTTCACCAGTCTTTGTTTCTTCTGGACGTCCTGAGGCTCTTCCATTACCTGGAAGTTAGCCGGGAAAGTATCAGCTATAGCGTTCGCACGGTTCTGTGTGGTTTGGTGTATTGCATGTGGGTCCGTTGAGGTAGCAGGCATGAACGTGTTCTCATGTAATGTCGCTCTAAACACCACGTCGTCGGTGCTGGCTGCAGTCCAGCAATCTCATCTTCCCATCTCCAGCGTTGTTCGACGAGCACAGCCTTTATCTGCCTTCGGAGAAAGTTGACTCTCCCTCTTCAGCCTCTAGTCTTTGTTGAATGCGTTTCTCGGTGTGATCGTTGCTACGATTTCCCGTGGCAGCGACATGACAGGGAGATCATGGTTTCTTTTAGTAGGTGTCGAGGCGACAGCGCAGCCCATAATGGTGTTAAGCCCCTCGATAGCGCGTTCCACATTTCCGCTACGCGATTTGTAAGATCTCTGTGAAAGTTGTTCTAGTCAGCCTCCTACGTGTCGAGGCGTTGTATCCTTTGCACTGGTTCCTCTGCAAGACACAATGTTACTGGAAGACGGTCTAACAGAAGTGCATGGACGAATTTCGGGCAGAAGAAGTTGTAGAAGCCATTGCAAATGGCGATGTCGAGATCATATGTCCTGCCTCTGTTGTGCGGATATACTGTGTGTTCTTCAGGAACATAAATTTGTGAATGATGCTTATTAGCTGTTTGGGAGTTCCAGGCCTTTTCCTTGGCTACGTAGTAACCCCCGGCAAACAGCTTCCCTGGGCAGCGTAGGTAGGTCCTGTGTATCTTTTGAATGATGATGTTCCGTTGATGGTCGCTTCATTTCTATGAAAGCCGTGATCCCTCGGCTGGTTTCGATTGCAGTATCTGTTTTTTCCATCGAGCTGACGGGTGGCGCAGGTATATCGTCTAGGATATTGACAATCGGATGAAAACCGCGGTGCCGCCTGCAGCAGTCAGTCTTTAGCTCCTGCAGCAGACGAAATTTGCTATATTTGTTCATAGAGGAGGCTTCTGGAGGGTCTCCCTCACCACGCAGATGTCAATTTTTTCTTTGTGCAGGAATTGCCAGAACTGGAACAGGTGAGGGCAAATACGACTGGCACTTCAAGTCTTCCTTGCGTCCATAGACGCTCTTTACTTATTGTCAGGTTTGTGCTACTTGCGTGAGGGCTGTCATGACAATGATCTCTGGAACACTCTTGATGACGTCTTTTACTTCTTCCAGGGTCTTCGTGATTAGTTCCAGGTCTGTTGTCATATCATGTTCTGTGGTTGTTGGTTGTGTTGTATAGGACTGTGATTGTCCTCTTGTGTTGGAGTGTTCCATTACTGATGTATAGCGGTAGACACTGACGATGATAGAAAGCAACGAGTCCTTGCACAAACTTCCAGCAAGTCTTTTCATAAGTGGAGGTGGTTCCGCTGAACATTTTATGGCTCTTAGAGCTGCGTTGGGATATCTTCTGGTCCAGCGGTGGGAGACGCCTCATTTGATAGTTGGCGCTCTTGTGGTTTCTGCCTCTATTGTAGCTGCCAGGGTGATTTTCGCATCCTTTGGTAGACTGCACTGCCGGCTGTCATGATCCGGCCGCCCAACACACTTAGGGGGCTCTGTACAGTGACTGGCGACATGAAACAAGTCCTGTCAGAGATAATACTTTGAGTGGTCAGGGGTATTTACATGTTCTTGCCTGTATCCACAAGTGAGTACAGTCGACTTAGTTGAAAGATTATTCAGTATTCTTTGTTTTTGGGCCACCGTGTTAGATATGACCATCTGCGTCCCAGGTAGCTCTAATAATCCACTAAGATCGCGATAGTGGGCTGATCTAAGTACTGTGTTCTTTCTCCTTACTGTAGTATGCTCTGGTGTACGATACTCTTTAGCAACAAGGTTTTTTGGCCTCAGCGTACTAGAATACTTAACACGCGTAAAAGTAAATACATCAGTTCTACCAAGGCGGCTGCGACTAACACAAATGCAGAATAACTGTCTAGACTCAAAGTTTATGCTGTTTGTTGCGAAATTAATTATATACAATACTTCAGTCTCGTGTGGAAGAGATATGACATCAGGTACAATATTTCATAAGTAGCACTTTGGCAAAAAAATCCTAAAATGGTTGGTAAACATTTACATGAAATTCTTCAAGTCCAATCCCTAAGCAATGAACTTTTGGGCGAGTGGCAGCCGTCGTCGACTGTCTTTTTCCACTCCACGTGTGATGCAAGCAGTGTAGGCCGATGACTCGGTGATTATTACAAGAAGCTTCAAGGCACCTGTCACGCTGTGTTATTAAACAAGTGAACAGCCGGAGGTTGCAAAATGCAAACCGCTGAAGGGATAGTAATATCGTTGCCTACGGAAGAAGGTGTGGTCCCTACCAGAGCTTTTAGTCCCGAAGCTCTCGCTAGAGGGACATGAGAGGACATCCACGTGACGACAGAGCGAGTACGGGCACGTGTCGATCGTTCACTGCAGTCAGTAGTGCTAAAAACCGAGAAATGGAGGTTTCAAAAGACGAGCAAAGAAGTGGAGTTTTTTCCTTAGAGCGGAAGAAGTGCGGGGAACGGAAATTCATCGAAGAATAGCACAAGTTTTCGGAGAGCCCTGCATGTCCTCTGCAGGTCAGGCGCTCAGTCCAATCTCTGGAGTAATGCTATCACCGTAATTCGCCTTTATTCAACACCTGTTTCAAAATTACATCGGCAATGCAATAGAGCGTTCGTAATCGTGCGTCATCGACCAGAGACATTCGTCTTTCCTTGTCGGCTGCGTTCCTGGACACATGGAAATCGACGGGAATGGAGAAGCTGACACAGCAAAGCAACTTGTCAGGAAAGTACAGTAGTTCATCTTAACGTCCCCCTACGGGCTGTCGTGTAGTGGGTGATGGTGTGTTGGTTGAATGGGAATGGTCAACTAAAAGCTAAGGTTGATAGGACCAACTATTCGACCATGGCACACTTTTTTTCATTCTCTGAGAAGAAGTGGTTCTCACTGGACGTGGTAAACCACAAGCTGCGGTTGATGAAACCAATTATTCGACCATGCCGCACGTCCTTCCGTACTCTGAGGACGGTCCTTACTCACTGCCGGATCGGACACCGCCCATTGAGGCATGCTTATCTTCACCGGAATGCAGTGTTCGCGGCATCATGCTCAGGGTGAACCATATTGTAACGTCGTTTGTTCTGCATGCCAATTGGAGGGAAAACTGCGGTCTTCCGAGGGATGTTCCCTCCAGTTTCAAGCGATGACGAATCAATGACAACAAAAATTGTTACATTTCATGTGGTGTCTGGACTCGTGCCCAATTTAATAGGACGCATGTTCAAATGTGATTTATGGTAGCTGGCTGATCCTGCTAATTTCGGGTATAACCAGGGGTCTGATTCCCATACACTATTTTATTAATGCTGTTAACGATTTGCAACGATATGATTAGATATACTGGAGATTGTGTGTGAAATTTTGTAATGCCTGTGGCTGCAGCTACACTGGTGTCCAAAATTAAAGCAATAAACTGCTATTTCTCCGTCCTGTGTGTAATTCACGATATAATCTTACAAACTGTCAACAGACGTCGTTACTATCGTGTTCTGCACGGAAGATGGCATTGCAATCAACGGACAACCACGCCAGCAATGACGTCTGGGCACCTATCAAGTGGGATAGTGTTTACACGGTAGTACTAAATCTACAATCGCTGTGTACAAAGACAGTGCAGTATAGCACAGAGAAGACAGCTACAGACTTTCTGATTCGGAGGGGCATAGGAAGAATGAAAGCAGGAGAGTCGCAAAATGGTGTGGCCCAATGGCTTTATGTGAATCGTTCTGTTGTTTCTCGGATGACGCGACAGTTTATAGAGACTGAAACCGTATCCCGGAGACAAGGAAAGAGTGACATCAGAAAGAGAGGACCGTTATTTGGCTGTAGGGGCATGACGGTACATCCTTAGTACTGCAAGACAACCGGCATCTGACTTCGCAGCATCCTATGGACGTGTTGTGTGGAAGCAAGCGGTGTACAGGAAGCTTCAGCAGAATGTCCTTTATTGTCGGAGACCTGCAGTCTGTTTACCTCTGGCGAGTCTTCACAGAAGGGAATGTCTAGGGAGGAGCCGTCCACATCCCACCTGGACGGTCGAACAACGACCTAACGTTCTTTTCGCAGGTGAGCTCCGATTTGGTATGGACAGTGATTCTCCACGGATTCGTATCCAGAGGGCACGTGGAACACAATGTCGGAACCCAAACATTGTGGAAAGAGACCGATATCGAGGACGATGCCTAATGGTGCGGGCAGGGAGTATGTTGACAACTCGGTTACCTCTTCAGCAAGATTTAACTGCTGTCGGGTACCGTGAGGAGATCCTGGGATCTCTTGAGCATTTGTTGCGAGGTTTTGTGGGCCCAGGCTTCGTATAGATAGACGATACTTCTCGACCTCATAGAGCACAGGTGGTCGATGTTTTTTTTTGGAAACAGAAGATACTGCACACACGACGTGGCCTGCTCGCTCTCCCGATTTGAATCCCATAGAGCATGTTTGGGATGCACTAGGGAGACGGGCTGCACCACGTCAGCATGCAGCAATCACTCTCCTAGACTAGTGAGCAGCTCTGCCGGAAGAATGGGCGTCATTGCCTCAGCTGGAGGTTGATATCACCATTCACAGCACTTCCAGTCGTTGCCAGGCCTAACTGGTGCCAGAGACCCTCACACCCTATACTGAGCACATTAACCAATTGCCAGAATGTGCGTGTAAATCCGCCTAGCTGAAAAAAAAATTAACATTTGTGTCTACCGTTATGTATGTTTCAGTTGATTAGTTCTACATTCTTTATATTCTTTCTTCTTTACTGTCACCTTACTGTCACCTGTTTATACTGTTTTGTGGGAAAATAAACGCAACCTTGCAAGATTTCCGTTTGTTGCTTTAATTTTGGGCACGAATGTATTTGGCCTTCGCACTCCGTTCTAACAGGAGTAACTATTCAAACACCACTACGGCGTAGACCAACCCGTTGTTTAGCGGGCAACAATTTTGAATACATCCAGCCATGCATTCCTTGAGTACATTGTGCCACGCCTTGATCCTTGTAACGGAAATGCAGTGCTCTCCATATACGTGTGCTGTTCTTGGATGAATTTCGGTTCCTCACACTACTGCCGCCTTAAGGAAAGGCACTGCACAACTTTAATCCTCTTTCGAGGCCCCCATTCCTACGTTTCCAGCCTTCTCAGTGGAGTGGATGTTTGAGGGTGAACGTGTTCGCACTGCACACTCGTGGGTGCGCACCCTTGTCCCTCTAGCAGAGAATTTGGGACCTCGGGGCTCTTAAAGTGGCCACACTGTCCTCTGTAGACAGCGGCATTTCGATCCTTTAAGTGGTTTTCATTATACAGCCTGCAACTGGTTTCATTTTAAGCACCGCTTATAAAAGGCTGGGCGTCGGCTCGAGACGTAGACCTGACAGTCGACTCTATAGTCGATTTCCCTTGTCAGGCCTTGCAATCCACATAAATTCACGACGGTCAGGATGATACCTAGGAGCACGTTTTACCGTCCACGTGACGGGGATAGTTAAGTGGGGCGTCAAAGAAGTCACCCTCGGTACAAGGAAAGGCGGCTTAGTCGTACGTTCTCACACCGCTTAACGCCTGCAAAGCAGGCAACCCAAATGTCATTCATCTGCCCCGTGCAGCCACTGTGCATCGTGTGGGATGCAGCACACTTAATAGTTCTTCACGAACTTAAGAATTCCCCGAATGAAGACTTTCGAAAGTTTGTTCCACTTCCGCTACGTTGTAGCATGGTATGCTCTTGCTGTTTACCTTGTCTGTCACCTTCAAACAGTGTTTTGTATAGATTAGAGCAAGTTTAAAATACTCACGTCGGCTTACTTTGCTGCAAATGGAGTTTAGTGGTTTGGTTTCTGCCCGTCGCGTAACTTCTTGTTGCTTTCAGAGCACTGTATTACCAGAGGTGAGGGGTCATCTGCTTCTCTTGCTGGTACTGCTACTGTTGTTATAGTGGCTGACAGTTACATGTATACATTTTTGAATGATAATTATTAGTTGGTCGTTTCTTTAGCGTGTGGTTGTGGTGATGTTCTTGCCTTTGCTTGTTTCTTTTTTGGTGGCTAATCCAGCTGCACTTGTAGAGAAATGTTGAGCATAGCGTAGCGGTGCGTCTCTCCCTAGTTGGTTACTATATATTCATCTCCTCTTCACTCGCATATTCCGAGGTGATAACCATTCCATATCAGTGTAAATGAGCCGTTTTGTCTTTCTCGTACCCATGCCTCCCCGTGATCGTCGTAATTAGAGTGGCTGATGGGGAGCACCCGGTGGCGATCGATAGACCAGCTCTGAAGCGGCTGAGGCCAATGTACGGTATGGAGCAGTGACCTCTAAAATAACTGCCACGCCTTACATGAACAAAATGATTTTCGAAATTATAGCTGTAATTCACTCATTCTCCTATGTTACCGAACTATACTACACACTGAAAAATTTTGTAATGGTGTGCAGCATAGGTCGTAGAAATAATTGTTAAGAAACAAAGTCAATAAGTTACGCCGTTTTCGAGTTAATTAGCGTTGAAGTTAGCCATCAGGCAGTTGCGCAAGCAAATTAAAGCGGCCCGCCAGAGACGCTGTCGTCAAACGTGTTCTTCGTCTGGGTTCCTAAAAGCGAACTAGAGGGCGACAGACAAACTGTGGCGGTAGTAAGGATCGAACTTGAGCTCATGGCTCAGCAGTCTCGTGAGTTATCATTTACGCTATGAGAACAACTCGCGAGCTGCTTGAATTTGCTCATGCAACTGCCTGATTTCGTCAACTCGGATACGGCGCAACGTATATTATTTTTTCCTTAAGAATTATTTCTCATCACAACGTACACTGCAACACTCTTACAAATTTATCAGTATGTTTCTGACCACCTTGTATGTACATGAGAAGACTGGTTAGTTTTTGCTCACAATAAGTATTTCTCTCACGACAGAATATTAGACTAATCGTTTTCATGACATGACTTGCAAACAAAAAGTCACAACTGTGGCAGTCACTATACCCACAAAAAAGAAAAAAAAGATTATTAAATCTCCAGCCAATTAAGGATTTCTGGGTGTTGGACGTTTGTTGGTAAACGAACAGCGACCAGATTTATATGACTCTGAAAAAAGTACTCGAGAAAAAAGTGTCTGATAGGGATCCACATTAAAAAAAATTACTTCGATTTGCTGCCATTGGTCTTGAAGAATATGCTGTTTCACCAACAGTTGAGTCTGTTACCCTTTTTTCAAGCTTCTCACTTCACATCCCCATGATTTGGCCTTCTCTGCTCCCCAACCCATCCCTCCCCAATATATCGCTGACTCTTTTCCAGCATCTTAATTTGATATTTTTATTTTTGGCCTTTTTAAAAACGACGTAGCGCAATTCCTATGTGTTCTCGGGCGTCTGTGGTCCCATTGTACAGTGTGATTTCAGTGGGCACTGTGAGCTGGACATTAATTGCACGCCAAACTGTCTGGTGCCCTGATGGCTACTATCAAAGAAAACAATCGTCATAGGATAAGAAATGTGATAGGTGTTACAACTGTCTGCTCCACAAAGCATATTGACAAACAGCTATTTAAGGAACCCATATTCATTCCGGTAGCAGCCAACGATGTTATAGCTACCACGTCAAAAAATTGATGACGAAATATTAATTGCAGTCTTCATTAAAGGTGAGCATAAAATATAAAAAGAACACGTCACACAACAAGTTAGGCTTCAGAACATTGTGCACCATGGCAGAAATCATGCAGACTTCGAATCAGCGCTTACGATATTTACATCATACACGCAAACGACAGTCACCATGAAGCAGGTATAATCTGCTTCCATCACTGAAGAACAGTGTGTGTCAGTCCATTCTCCAGACGATCCTCTGGAGACTCTGTGCTATCCTGCCACAGAGTTTAGCATTACTGCATCTCCACCAGAGGAGTCATGGTAAACGAATCGACGCTTCTCTGAATGAAAGATATCAACTCATCACAAGTCGCTTGAGACTGTTTGTTGGGAATCGCTCCACCAGATGTTAGAAGAGTAGTTGCGTCCATGAACGAGAGATGTAAAGCACTTGCGTCACATGCGTAGGACCTACCCCCTGCCCTCAAACAATTGAACACTAGGAGAGTTTCCTCCACACTAAGGAAAATTTCTTCAGAGTGCTAGGTTAAGATTACGGATGACGAGAAACATTAAACTTGCTGGTTCTATGCTACAAATCAAATATTCGCCCCCCCCCCCCTACCTCCTGTCCCCCTTCACTCCGCTTCATCCAACCCATGACGTGAGGAAAACTTGTCTCTGGAAATTGTTAAACTTTAGTGATGTCGGCAGATGCAGATTGCCGGCCGAGTGGCCGAGCGGTTCTAAGCGCTTCAGTCTAGAACAGCGCGACCGCTACGGTCGCAGGTTCGAATCCTGCCTCGGGCATGGATGTGTGTGATGTCCTTAGGTTAGTTAGATTTAAGTAGTTCTAAGTTCTAGGGGACTGATGACCTCCGATGTTAAGTCCCATAGTGCTCAGAGCCATTTGAACCAGATGCAGATTTTCGTTGAAGTGGGAGTTCCGTAGCACACTAGGTTTTCTGAATGTGGCGAAGGTTGAACACCGTCGGCTGCATGAACTGCAGTAACTGACATTTGAGAGGCGCAGTGGAGAGCTAGACGGCAGCGACACATAACACCCGTGATTTCGAAAAATCTTAGTCCAGCATTACTGAATACGTTTATTATGTTTTGTCATTCGGTGCCATTATGTGCTGCAGTTTGCTTTTTTATCATTGTTTGCGACTGATGCGAATCAATAAATGAAAACCACCCCAAGAAGATACAGTCTACGTCCATCTTTATGAAGATGGTTGCGTGACCTCGGCTGCTCAGTACAGAACGTTAAATCAAAACACTCTCAGCCGTGTAAATTTCCAAATTTTTATTCCATTGAGCAACCAGTTTCTGCGATATATTACGCTACCTTCAGACCACCTGACAGACGTGTAGGAAGATTCCCACCTCTGGCCGAGTCGAAATAGGGACCAGCATTCAGTGACTGGCATCCGTAGATTTTCGACACTGCGATCACTTCAATCATCACATGCCGACTTGCAGGTGATAACTGTTCAAATCAAGAACAATTACATGCAGATCATTTTCTTTCCATGAAACCTGTGTAACTTCGTCAGCTTGAAAAAGTGCTTTTAACACTGGCACTTCATTAAAGTGAACGCCATCTTCAATTTAAAACTCGATCTGCGAATAATGCCTTCGATGTAGTTATTAAATAGGATAGAAGATAAACGATGTCAGTGTTTTACATATTTGTCTGTTGGGACTAGATCAGTTGGTTTTCGAGTTAGCTCCAACACAATTATTTTCGCGAATGCTTTAGATAGCCAACAGCGATATAAAGGGTTCCCTCTGAATTCCATCTCAAAAATCAGTAATTATGAAGTGCGTTTATTATTTAAAGTCTCATTTATCAAAATATTGCTCTAAAGAAAAATGGCATCAGTAGCTGAACATTCATTTCTATAATCCTTTTTTCTTCAGCAAGCAAGTATCTAGCTATCGCTTTAGTCTGTTGTCTACAGTCCTGACGTGCAGTTTCTAAACTGTATCAAGTAGCCCTTTTCTTCTGCAGCTATTGCAAAATGTTCCGTCACCGTGCTTGTACGATGATATTACCTTCACGCTCTTCCATTGTTAAAGGATTTTTATTTGCTTCCAGCACAAAAAAGGATATCGTACTCACACTATTTAACTCTGCAATGACTGCATCCATACCGGTTGCCTTTCAATTTTTTGTCGCTGTTAATTCTCTTTCCATATTAATATAAGCAGTGCTTTTCCTTCTTCTAAATATGTTCTCCGTTCAAGTTATTGACTACATTCTTATCACAAAAATTCAAAGAAGCGCTGGAGATGACCCTCACAGTAACTTGACGTCACTTTAAAATATAATTAAATGGTTAGTTTTATAAAATCAGTATCAAATTGCAGAAAAACTTGTCTTTAGTACGTACTCCGTCGTCCCTTTATTACTTCTATATTCTTGATTCTACGCAATCAAATGAATGGCTGTTTTTTTTCTTTTTCGAACGCGTTTCACTTCTTTTTATTTGTGAAACCTCTTCAGTGGCCTGTAATAAACGTTTCTTTTATGTAGTTAGTCAAAAAATGTATGTAATAAATCAAACAAGAATGTTTGGATTTAGGAACGACCTTTCGTATCCTTGCTGGGAACAGTTTTAAAAAAAAAAAAAAAAAAAACTTGTTGTTTGATTTTATTTCAGTTTGGAATTATATAAGTAACTTATCTATCACCTTCGCGTATATGTGCGTGTCGCAGAGTAGGATGCAACAAGTAGCAGGTATTTTTTGCACGAGACAGCAGTACTGGAAATATCGGACCCTTGTTGAACATGTCAGTTCAGCACGATTGGATTTGGTTCTTTTCCTTACTTTTGTTCTCGTGCTTTGCAGCACGAGAGAGCTAAAGAGTTTTATGCCGCTTTTGGTCGCTTGGTCGCGAGCTCGGGTCGGAGTAAATTCCGGTGTGTGGGTGAGGGGTCTTCCTTCCTCCATAACAAAGGGGCGGCCAGCGGTGTTTTTCTTGCCCGGCACCCGGCTGACGTCAGCAGACCGTGTGTTCCGTCTCATCGGCGCACAAACAGCGGCCTCTGGAACATGTGTGTCCTCCACCTACGACAACCGCCGCGCGCTTCCAGGGACGCCGGCCGGCTCCGGTTACTGAATAAATATTTTTCTGTCGCCGGCCGGTCCGTCGCAGACAGGCGCAGTTTTTGTGTTAAGGACGGCTCATTCTTGCGTTTGGCTTTCTAACAGATGCGTTCCGGAGAGGAATTCAGAGCTCTACAGCCACATGTACAATCCGGACCTGTTGTCGCACTGTTCGTTGACTCGTCACACCGTAAGACGATTCAAAGATTCTTCATTAGTTGTCGCGTCTAATCATCTAATCTTCAGCAATCTTCTGTAGCACCACATTTCAAAAGCTTACACTTCATCCTTGTCTGGACTGCTCAGTATCCACAAATACGCTTTTACGAAAGGTCCCCTAAAGCTTAAATTTATACCAGTTGAAGTATTTCTTTTTCAGAAAATCTTTTCTTGATATTACAATTATGCATTTTAAATCCTCTCTACGTCCTGAGGCGTCAGTTACCTTGCCACGCAAGTAACTGCATTGTGAGCGTCTTCTAGTCTAATTGTGTCCGTATTACCTGATGTAATGCATGCATATTTCAGTACCTTGTTTTCCTTTTGAGATGTACAACTTGTATCCTCTTTTTGTGACACTATACAGTCCGTTCAGTTGTTGTTTCAGTTCCGTTTCTGTCTCTGAAGAGTTAAATGTCACCGGCAAAGGTATTTCAATTTTAGTTTTCTTGATTGCTTGCTCGATGTACAGATTGAATAACATGGAGATACGCTACACAACAAGTCTCTCATCTCAACGATTGCCCACTTTTTATTCTCTTCTGCTCTCATAAATAGTCTAGTTTTTGTACCATTTTCTATATAACCTCTCACTCCCTGTATTTTATCACAGCTACCTCCAGAATTACATGGAGTGTTTGTCACTAAACATTGACAAAATCTTTCTCTAAAATCTACAAATGCAGTAAAGGTAGGTGGAGAAAGATTTTGACACTTTTGAGTGAGGTACGCTCTTTGAAATCATGACGGTATCAGAGATAAAATACAGGTAGCGAAACGTTCTCTACAAGCTTTAGAGAAAGCAATCTGAGTTTACAATTGTCAAAAGACATAAAAGAGAAGCAGTGGTTGAGAAGAGAGTGCGATATGGGTGTAGCCTATCCACAGTGTTATTCAAATGGTTCAAATGGCTCTGAGCACTATGGGACTTAACATCAATGGTCATCAGTCCCCTAGAACTTAGAACTACTTAAACCTAACTAACTTAAGGACAGCACACAGCACCCAGCCATCACGAGGCAGAGAAAATCCCTGACCCCGCCGGGAATCGAACCCGGGAACCCGGGCGTGGGAAGCGAGAACGCTACCGTACGACCACGAGATGCGGGCACAGTGTTATTCAACCTGCGCAGAGCTACGGCCGAGAAAGGACTTAGACAGGAATGTACCTGTCCACGATGATATTCTATCTATGCACTGAGCAAGCATTAAAGGAAATCAAGGAGACGATTGGAAAGACAAATAATGTTCAGGGAGAAGAGACAGAAACATTGAGATTGGCTGATGACATTGTAGTTCTCTAAGAGGGTAAATGACCTGTCGGCGCAGTGAAGTGGGAAGGGAAGTGTCTTCAAAGAAGGTTATAAAATCAGCATCAACAAAAATAAAATGAACACAGTGATCAGGTTCAGGAGGATGTAGGTTGCAGTAGTTATGTTGATATGAAGAGGATTCCAAGTGGTAGAGAGCTGTATCAAACCAGTCTGCAGACCCATGATCGCAACGACCATTAAAGCAACATATTACACATTCAAGAGAACATTGGGGAGCGGTACAATGCAGAATTAGAGAGGTACGGAAATCGTGAATAGGTAGTGTCTTGGTATTGATCATCTACTCTGCAAGCCGCCTTAAACTATGGTATTGATGGTGCTTCCGCTACCATTATCATTTCACCTAAACCCTGTGCCATTTGCGAATGGGACGAACTGTCGTCTGTGAGTTTCCGTGTGAGTTGCAGTATCCCTGATTTTTCCATTGTGGTCATTTCGCGAGACTTCGGTGGGAAGAAGTTATAACCCATCGAAGGAAATGTGACGCCCTCGAGGACTGTGTTCAGCAGCAGCCGTGTAAAATATCCGCATACTCACGAGCTGAAATGTTAGTCGTTCATTTGTCACGGTCATCAGCGTCCAGATGGCGGTCAGGAGGCCTGGCTGTGGGCCCTCAGTTTTGAAGCTGCATGCAGTAGCTGAGCGGAGTTTAGGAGTAAAAACTGATCGCAACATTCGTGCTAGACTTGAACGACACCCCACCGACGAGTACGTACTCCTGCAGAACAGTTTCAGCTACTTGAACAGGGTCGCACTGTAGGCCTGCAAGTAGCTGGATGGACATATCGACGGATAGCTGCACTTGATGGACACAGTTTATCGGTTGTTTCTCGCTGCTTTCAACAGTGGTCTGTGGAACGTTTCCACACACGTAGAGCAGGTTCTGTGCGTCTGCGTAGTATCAATGTAAGTGAAGATCGACACACTGTGCGAGAGCTGTTGATCGACCAGATATCATCCAAGGGCTAAATCCGGGTATACGTTCCACCCGCTGTGTCGTCAGGAACCATTGGAAACCGTCTGCTTGCAGCAAGATTAAGATGACGTGTATCTCTGGACAGGCTACCACTCACACCATAACACTGCCGTGAGTGGCTACTCTGGTGTCATGAAAACGTCAAATTAAGGGTAGAATGGCGCTCTGTCCTATTCGACGATGAGAGTATGTCCTGTTCAAAAAATGGTTCAAATGGCTCTGAGCACTATGGGACTTAACAGCTGTGGTCATCAGTCCCCTAGAACTTAGAACTACTTAAACCTAACTAACTTAAGGACATCACACACATCCATGCCCGAGGCAGGATTCGAACCTGCGACCGTAGCAGTCGCGCGGTCCCGGACTGCGCGCCTAGTACCGCGAGACCACCGCTGTCGGCAGTAAGTCCTGTCCGTATGCCGATGATGATGGCGTAGACCTGGTGACCTGCCTATTCCAGAGTACGTTCGCCCTCGACACACAGCCCCCTTACCCGGTCTCGTGGGTTGGAGAGTCAAAAATTAGATTTCGCAGTCACATTTGGTGTTTCTGCACGGAAAATTAGCTGCTACCATTTCTTCGACAGGGACGTGACGTGATTTCTTAGCAGGACAATGCACGTTGATATCTACAGCTGCTGCGACGCAGGGACCTCCTCGTGGTGTAAGACTGCCCTGCTCACCGAGCACCGAGATCACTAGATGAAGTCGGAAATTACTCGTTATGCAGGCGCTGTGAAAACCATTGTCGAGTTGCAGCAAAAGTCGCAAGTCTATTATAGGATGTTATTCGGCACCTTTATGATCGTTTGCATGCGAGATAAGACGACTGCGTTGCCGCCAGAGGGGATGATCTGCGTATTAGTGCAACCGTTTGGGCACTTTTTACTGTAACATGTGTCTCACATTTGGTCTAACTTCGTTATCGAATACTCCTACAATGATGAGCTCTCTTTCATGTACCCGTCAATAATGTGACCTTGTCCTTGAAGGAATCGCGTTTTATTCTGGGAGCGTACCGTTGCGGAATGTCAACAGAAACTTGTCCATAAAATTTCTGGTATGCTGCCACCTAATGCTGTTTCTTGTGCTCATACTTGTCGGTCATCTTTAGAATGTGACAACAGAATAGTCCCATTCCTCTAAAGCAGCGGACCGCTACACTGTGCGTGCGGCCATAGATACATAAATGCAGCAGACGTTAATCAGCGGCAACGAACTTTGTGTAAATTGCGTCTATGATTACGCGATCGACCAATGCTGGGACATTGGTGTATCGTTACAAGTTGCACTGTAGCGGCGTCTTCGTACGTTTTTCGAAGAAAGCTCTGGAATCTCCGATTTTTCCAAGCTGAAACTGTTACCTATATTAGTCACATTCTTCACCATACGAATTTCAGCTACTTTTGTAACTACTGAGTACCCAAAAGACGAAGTCGACGCAAGAATTTAGGCATTTTAAAACTGCATAGGGCGGTGGTCGTAAAATGCTTTCCTCAAGAGTCAATACTGACAACGTGGGTCGGCACCTTGGACCACATATGCACCCCAACTTCTTATTTACTGGTGTGCTATAGGCAACGAATAGACCAACTACAGTAAGAGCGTGGTAAGTTCACGGTTGACCTACAAGTACTGATCGCTGAAAGTCGGCACCATTCGGAGCACTTCGTGTCGACTGTTTTCTCACACAGATTGCTGCAGCTCTTAGCGATCCCAAAGCAGTGACACTGTAATCGACTGACGAATAGTTGTGTTGGCGTGGGTACAGATGATTAGCTACTTAACAACTGTAATTCTACCATATTTAAATGCATTATGCAGTAAGAGACACGATAACAAATGTTTACTAACTCATTGCATTGTCTTACAACAGTCTCAATACAATTTCATATTGCTTTGCTAGAAATATGTAATGCATTTTAAGAGGATGTCTCTATACTAGGCATTCACGAATCTGTGTTACTTCTGTGTCAAAATTTCTTTCATGGGAGCTGCTTGGTACTTTTGCGACCGCCCGAGGAACACAAACAACAAAACATCCCTCCACCCCCCCCCCCCCCCCCCCTTTCACATCCAGAATGTGTGAAAGGCACCAGAGTTGTAATTCTGATGTTGGAGTTGAAAATGATAGCAAGACTGAAGAAAAATCAAGACAGTTTCATAGATTTGTTGACCTGGAAAAAGCGTTCGACAGTGTTAGACGCAGCAAGATTTTCGAAATTCTGCGAAGAGTAGGGGTAAGCTATGGAGAAAGATGGGTGACATACGATAGCTACAAGAGCTAAGAGAGTACAGTAAGAGTGGAAGACGAAGAACGAAATGCTCCGGTTAAAAAAGGTGCAAGACAGGGAAGTAGTCTTTCGTCCTTACTGTTCAATCTCTACATCAAAGAAGCAATGATGGACATAAAAAGAAAAATGGTTCAGCAGTGGAATCAAAATTCAAGGTGAAAGGATATCAGTGACTGATATGCTGATAACAGTGCTATTCTCAGTGGACATGAAGAGGAATTACAGGATGTGGTGAATGGAATAAACATTCTGATGAGTAAAGGATATGGATAAAGTGTAAATACAAGAAAGGCGAAAGTAATGAGAAATAGGAGAAATTAAATCAGAGAGAAACGTAACTTCAGGATTGATGATCACGAGGCGGATGAAGTTAAGGAATTCTGCTACCTATACAGCAAAATAACCCATGACAGACGGAGCAAGGAGGACATCAGCACTGGCAAAAAGGGCATTCCTGGCCAAGAGAAGTCTACTAGTATCAAACAAAGGCCTTAATTTGAGGAAGAAATTTCTGAGAACGATTGGAGCACACCTCTGTGTGGTAGTGAACCCGTAGCGGGGATACGGGGACAGACGAGAATCGAAGCATTTGAGATGTGGTGCTACAGAGCGATAAGGTAAGCAGTGAGGAGGTTCTCCGCAGAATCGGGTAGAAAGGAGTATATGGGACACACTGACAAAGAAAAAGGCATAGGATGATAGGACGTCTGTTAAGACATCAGGGTATAATTTCCATGGTACTAGAGAAAACTGTAGAGGGTAGAAACTGTAGAGGAAGACAGAGATTAGAATATATTCACCAGACAATTGAGGACGTAGGTTGCAAGTACTATTCTGAGATAAAGAGCTTGGCACAGGAGAGGAATTCGTGGCGGGCTGCATCAAACCTGTTAGAAGCTGATAAACTCGAAATAAAGAAAATAAAATTAAAAAAATGTTGCAGTGGTACTTAACATCTGCCCCTGAAGCAAGGGGATGCTTTTACTCAGCTGATGGCCGAATTATGCAACTTAAATTAAAATTAAGTTCATCTTAAAATATTGTTGTCCCTGTAACTACTTTTGGTTTCTTTCTGTGCATTTGAGCATGAAAACTATAGTCTTAAGAAGCTCTTAGTTATTTGACGTCTTTGTATTCCGCAGTTAATTGCTAGATATAAATCACTGTAAAATACGGCCGGGAACCGCTGGCCACACAAATAATTGATTCAGGTCTCAATTTGACGTCCATTGGTCTAAAGTACACTCGTATCTGTAGCCGCATGCGCAATTGCGGGTTCCGCGTGTTTAAACGAATGAGCGAGTGCTGTAGCTTCAGGCTCTTGGCTCACGCTGAAGATTACCGAAAGGTATGGTGCCGAAATATTAGAATGATTAGCGTTTATGGGGCTGCATACCCGAAATTTAATGGGGCAGTTACTGTGCCGCGAAAACACGAAGACGCACAAAAGAAAACTTTTCCGTGAAACACGACTCGTCCATTTAGTCTGCCACTGGAGTTTGGTGAAAGGTTTTTTACAGCAGTAATTTTCGGCTACAGTTTAACCGAACAGTTGTGTTTCTCTGCGCCTATTCATACCATTAGACATAGGCCCGGTGTCTTCCTCTAGATCATTTATGTATATTGTTAACATAAACAGCTCTGTACAACTTTTGTGTGTTCCCCTTGGAACTCTGTTCACATATGTTGATTTCGTCAGGAGCTGTTAGTTGTTGTTCAGGCTGTTATTTTAAGTCCTGAATTCAACAGATCTCTTCTGGTGCTCGGTAAGCTCTTACTTTGTTCACGAAACGACGCTGCGGAAATGCGTCGAATTCCTTTCGGAAATCAAGGAACGCGGCATCAGTTCTGGTGCCCTTTGCCGAACGCTATCAAACTGATATCGTACTATCAGCACGCCTAAAAGATACGTGCGTTAAAGTTTCATCTTTATTCAAGCTTATTTTCAGTGCCAAGAAATGTCCTTGTTACCAATGGCGATTGGTTACTGGGTTTGTCTAACATTAACGGAACATTCCAGTCCTGCTAACACGACCTGTACGTGGTGCTCACCTTTTGGACTTTGAGAAAGAATAAATCTTTGGCATGGGGGACATGTGAGCATTATACCGACGTGTCGCGCCGTGTCTGACGTATAGACAGATGAGAACAGCTACACTCATGCGAAGGTTACAGGTAGATCGTCTTTATGAGTCGTCTGCAAGAGGTTTTTATGCGTTGTTTACCTCCGACAGTATATTGAAGAGAATCGAAACTTGCATCGTGTCCAGCCGGAACCGATTGGGGATTAAATGGCGTTCAGTACTGTTTGTGGTGGTGATGTCGACGCGAAAGCGTCCGTAACGGGTAGGTGACACGAGGCAGCAATTATCGCTCAGCATACCTCTGAAATTCCTGATATCGTGGTGTGCGTAGCTACTGGAAATGACAATAGGACCGATTTGATAATTGCGTAACGGAGGCTGAATGCTCACTAGTACTTGCCAAGTCTGGTAAACTCTGTTTCTAAATCAGAGCCTCTTCTTAGTTGTTTCCCACACACATGGAGAACTCTTGAAGTTTGTCCAGCCCTTACGAAGAAAGAGTACTGAATAATTCACTTTGTACAAAATCTAATTCAATATTCGTTCAGGAGGATAAATTACGAATTGAAGAACTGTAATCACTGATCGGGTACATGTATAGTTAATGAGTTAAAGAATTTAATATGGAAATTGCTTCTAAAAAATCAATTTAGCTCAGTGTCCCGGACCTGCCGTTGCGCTGCTGAGGTCTAGGACCACTGAAATTTAAAGCCAAAATAGTTTTTATAACTGCAAAGCATATTGCTTAAAATTGTCCCAAGATGGCGAGGATGGTTGAAGGAAAAGAACCATGTAGTCCGCATTGGCTTCGTGGTCACACTCGAATGGTGCCAATACTGATTGGCCGACCTCAGAGCCTAAAAGTCGCCCAAGCTGCACTGCATAATAAGCAGTAGAAGAGGTAAGCAAAGCATCCAGTGTGTGGTTGACTGCGGGAAGTACTTTTTCAACACTGGAGACACACCACTACTTCAACAAAACTAGCAGAGACGCACTGTAAACATGCTCTGTCGCAGGCTCCCGTGAATGCTGTTTGATTTTTGATCATTCGGAAAAAACTCTCGCAGAAGTCTGCCCCACCTTAAGCATAATCAGCATTACCTGGCCTCCGTTACCTTGCAGTCAGCTGTGCGTAGAGTCATATTGGTAGAAATACGGTCGAATCGCAGGAGGATGCAAGCGGCTAGCGAGAGAGCAGAAAACACGCGCGCGCACAGTCTGCTCTTCCAACTACGTATATATCACAAGTCTATACTACTTTGATAAAAGCCGCATATGCCGCCCTTTATATTGATATCTCTTTCACTCTCTGTAGTCTTTTTTTAAAATTTATTTAAATCCAAAATCCCGTGGATGCCATGCTGTTACTGCGACATTGTCCATTGACGTTGCCCCATTCTGCAAAGGTTACCTTTCATTTCATTTGTGTTTAAGGGGTAATATATACAAAATTTAGTCGACTTTGTGCCTCTCTGTTACTTATTTTTGGCCTTCCCCTGTCCCTTACACTGCAACAATTGTTGTCTAAAACACCTGTTATAGGCTTCGCTCTCCGACACAGCCACAGTCAGGGAGCAGGCAGATCATTCAGGTAAGCTATTAATTCCCTGGAGTCGGAAGAACTTGCGGTTAAGATAGCATTTCTGGGAGAGTGGCCATCAACAGTATTCAATCGTTTCATCTTGTTACGATGAATACAGGGTGCAACGTCTATTGATGACTGAGGACAGTGTAGTGAATAACACTACATCAGTATTGATGTCATTTACAGGCTAATAATCATAGCTACGGCAAGTGTTTCTGCTTTGGGTAGTACCTCCAAGAACATGTGGCGCCATCAGTGCTTACTTCTCCGTGGGTAGCAGGTCAGGTGTTGAAATGTGGACGCGTGGACGCATAACGGTAAATCTGTACTAACAGACATGGTACACTTAGCGGTGCAGTTCGTGCAGAAAACACAAGGAAAAAATTATGTGACGTACGTGTTTGTGGGGAGACCGTTCGACTCAGACAAAAACAATCAACACACCGATAAGCGCTCATATTGAGGGGGGAGGGGGGGCGGTGATTTGGGGAGGAGACCAGACTGCGAGGTCATCGGTCTAATCGGATTAGGGAAGGATAGGGAAGGAAGTCTGCCGTGCCCTTTCAAAGGAACCATCCCGGCATTTGCCTTAAGCGATTTAGGGAAATCACGGAAAACCTAAATCAGGATGGCCGGACGCGGTATTGAACCGTCGTCCTCCCGAATGTGAGTCCAGGTATATTAAGGTACCTCAATAAAAGTAACTGCACTCATATCCATTACACCCTGTACGAAACGATACCGAACAGCTACATATTGTCATATTCCTTATAAGAAGGACTTCAAATTGCATATTGCAACAGTAGAATAAAAGACCACAGACTATACTTCAAACCATAACACATTCAGGAACGTAAGTATCTTTGACTCATCTGCACGGTCCCCTGATTGTCATTCACATAGCTTGTTGAGGATACTCTGGAAATCATAAATTTTTTTACCAGCACCGAAACGAACCAGCAGTCATCATGAATGGACTCAGCATATTTCACATACGGGAAGAACGTTCTGAATATAAAATTCAGAGACAGTTTGCTCCAGTGCCACAGTGAATAAGACAGTGTATTTGTGCCTGTAGGGGTCACACTTCATACTAACATTCAGATACAGTTTGCCTCAGTGCCACAGCGAATAAAACAGTGTATTCGTGCCTATAGGGGTACCACTTCATACTGATGTTGATGGTGCAGATCACTTTTGTATAGGATGGCAATTTAACCAGTTAATACTTGTTTGAATGAACTTCACAAGGACTGACGAAAATCGGACAGGAGCTTCGTGGTGTAACGTTTCCCAGTTTCACAAATGTATGTGTTACACACTATATACGGGTGTAAAATAAAATGTGGAACACCAAAAGCACAACATGTTAGCATCCCTAATGAGGGGTAGGATAACCATTGGCATTCAGTGCAGCTTATATTAGACACGGAATGGATAAGTACAGCGTCCTGTGCGGTTTGTAAGGAAATTTTATTCCATTCTTCCTGCAAAATAGTGGCAAATTCCAGCAAGGATGATGGAGGTGGATATAACAGTCACATCTCCCTCTCTCTCTCTCTCTCTCTCTCTCTCTCTCTCTCTCTCTCTCTCTCTATAAAGTAGACCACAAAGGCTGAATAATAATAAGATCCGGTGTGGCCGTGCGGTTCTAAGCGCTTCAGTTTGGAACCGCGTGATCGCTACGGTTGCAGGTTCGAATCCTGCCTCGGGCATGGATGTGTGTGATGTCCTTAGGTTGGTTAGGTTCAAGTAGTTCTACGTTCCAGGGGACTGATGACCTCAAAACTTAAGTCCCATAGTGCTCAGAGCCATTTGAACCATAGCTCATTCGACCAAGCGACATTTTTCCATTGCTTCAAAGTCCAGTTTCATGGTTTCGGCAGCACGTTGTACAGTTACCGGCATCTGGCTCACTGAAGAGTGGTTCTGGAATTCCAGCCCGCCCTGGAGCTACGCACTTACGGAACTCGCTCCGTGCTGTTTTGGTGCCGACAGGGTTCCCGAGCACGACACTGCGCGGTGCATTCACTTTGCAAATCTTATTTTTCGTCAGAATCCCCTTCAGTGATTGTCCGTCACCACCTCTCGTCCTCGTTGTAACTTAGAGGACGATGTTTTTCCGCTTTCCCTGTATGCGGTATAAATCTGCGATACGGTACCTCTTGAAACACAACACTTCGGCTACCTTGTTTACGGCCGGCCGAAGTGGCCGTGCGGTTCTAGGCACTGCAGTCTGGAACCGCGAGACCGCTACGGTCGCAAGTTCGAATCCTGCCTCGGGCATGGATGTGTGTGATGTCCTTAGGTTAGTTAGGTTTAACCAGTTCTAAGTTCTAGGGGACTAATGATCTCAGAAGTTGAGTCCCATAGTGCTCAGAGCCATTTGAACCATTTTTTTTACCTTGTTTACGGAAGCACGAACCATGCGAACACCAACAATCTGTCGACGTTCGAATGCACTGAGCTCCAACACAATGGATTCGCAACTACACAGAACACTGTTCCGACCACAACTGGCAATTTCAGAGTGTTGAGTACGTTGCACATTTGCAATTCGTGGTCAAATACGACAGTGCAACCTTCAGGCTTAGCTAACGTGTGCATTACGTTCAACTATTCGTTTCCATTTCCATATTTTTGCTCCCCACTTCCCGCCCCCCCCCCCCCCACCACCACCACCACACCACACCCTTTAGGCTACTAATGAGCGATTCGAAGCAAAATAAATTGTTGTTGTTTAGGTCTTCAGTCCTGAGACTGGTTTGATGCAGCTCTCCATGCTGCTCTGTCCTGTGCAAGCTTCTTCATCTCCCAGTACCTACTGCAACCTACATTCTTCTGAATCTGCTTAGTGTATTCATCTCTTGGTCTCCCTCTACGATTTTTACTCTCCACGCTGCCCTCCAATACTAAATTGGTGATCCCTTGAACATGTGCTACCAACCGATCCCTTCTTCTAGTCAAGTTGTGCCACAAACTTCTCTTCTCCCCAATCCTATTCTTTACCTCCTCATTAGTTATGTGATCTACTCATCTAATCTTCAGCATTCGTCTGTAGCACGACATTTCAAAAACTTCTATTCTCTTCTTGTCCAAACTATTTATCGTCCATGTTTCACTTCCATACGTGGCTACACTCCATACAAATACTTTCACAAACGACTTCCTGACTCTTAAATCTATACTCCATGTTAACAAATTTCTCTTCTTCAGAAACGCTTTCCTTGCCATTGCCAGTCTACATTTTATATCCTCTCTACTTCGGCCATCATCACGTATTTTGCTCCCCAAATAGCAAAACTCTTTTACTACTTTAAGTGTCTCATTTCCTAATCTAATTCCCGCAGCATCACCCGACTTAATTCGACTACATTCTATTATCCTCGTTTTGCTTTTGTTGACGTTCATCTTATATCCTCCTTTCAAGACACTGTTCATTCCATTCAGCTGGTCTTCCACGTCCTTTGCTGTCTGACAGAATTACAATGTCATCGGCTAACCTCAAAGTTTTTATTTCCTCTCCGCTCAATATACAGACTGAATAACATCGGGGAGAGGCTACAACCCTGTCTCACTCCCTTCATAACCACTGCTTCCCTTTCATGCCCCTCGACTCTTATAACTGCCATCTGGTTTCTGTACAAATTGTAAATAGCCTTTCGCTCCCTGTATTTTACCCCTGCCACCTTCAGAATTAGAAAGAGATTCTTCCAGTCAACTTTGTCAAATCTTTCTCTAAGTCTACAAATGCTAGAAATGTAGGTTTGCCTTTCCTTAATCTAGCTTCTAAGATAAGTCGTAGGGGTCAGTATTACCTCACGTTTTCCAATATTTCTACGGAATCCAAACTGATCTTCCCCGAGGTCGGCTTCTACCAGTTTTTCCATTCGTCTGTAAAGAATCCGCGTTAGTATTTTGCAGCCGTGACTTATGAAACTGATAGTTCGGTAATTTTCGCATCTGTCAACACCTGATTTCTTTGGGATTGGAATTATTATATTCTTCTTGAAGTCTGAGGGTATTTCGCCTGTATCATATATCTTGCTCAGCAGATAGTAGAGATTTGTCATGTAGAAATTTAGACAGTGCCTATGTCATGACAAGGCGCGAGGCTGACAATGGATTGGGCCAGTGCGGTATTCTCCCGTGGCAACGCGAGTCCTTCGCAGCAGAAAAAAGGCGCGGACGCCCACGGGGTTCAGAATTCGAGCCGTCTGTGTGCCTTTCGCGGCATTTCCTTTGCAAGTGGCGCGGAAAAAGCGAAGGTTGCGGCGGAAGGGAGGAAGATTACAGGACCCAGATGCGTCACGGGACAAAGCGGGGGGCGGTGTCAGCGCCAGAGGAAAGAGAACAGCGGGCCACGGAGAATTGGGCAAGTATTTTCCGTCTCCGTGGAACACAGGCACCTGAACGGCGTTTGCGGTGTCTCGCCCACCGGGCTGCCTCCTGGAGATTGGTAGGGGCCTTCCGCCGCCGGAGGGCACAATGAGCGTGGAAGATGAGCACCGAGTCGGTCCTAGGCGGCCCTCTAACTCGGCAGTCATTATTTTTGCACGCCGGCAGGATGATGAATACACTGGAACGTGCCACAAAAAACGGCCCTTCCTCCCGTGCTCCGGAAATAAACGGTGAGCGCGCTGAAAGCCCTTGGAGGCGGGTTTGCGAGGCGGTCCGCGGGCATTGTCGGCGGCGTCCGGTAATTGAAAACGCAGAGGCGCCGTCGCTGGAGGCGGCGCCGGATGCCGCGGAGGCTGGGGGCAGAGGAGGCGGCGGCGGGGGCCGTGGGACGAGAAAGGGCGGGACGGGAAAAAAATGCGTGACTTTGGAAAGCGGCTGGGAAATAATACGGAGGGCGCGTGCGTGACTTACGACGTGTTAACACTGAAGGAAATTTGTAAGAAGTCTTCCGCGGCTAATGCTCTTACCGCACAGTGTACGAGGGTTCAACGTGCCGCGTAACTAATAGCATCATTTTCGTCACGATTTACTTCACGGGTTAGGATTACGGACGTGTTACAGTCCATCAATCTACTTCTGCGTTGGTCTTCTCAGACATCTTTTGCATATTATTTTATTTGTTATCTTTTTCCCTCAGTCTTCTGACTGGCTTGATGCAGCCCGCTACAATTTTCACTGTTGTCACAATCTCTTTATCACAGAGGAGCACATACACACAACATCCTTGATTACTCGTTCGAAATGTTCCATTCTCCCCCCTACCCTGGCGTTTTTGCCATCGACGGCGTTTCCTGTAACACGCGGCGACACGTAACTCCAGTAAGCAGACAGCACATCGCAAACGGGCCGGAGACTTATCCAGAATTCCACGTCACATGAAGCGATCCCGTGCTCTCTGCGGCGTGACAGAGCTGCCCACTCCACGAAAACGAGCCACTGTCGCATTGACTCTATACGCACACATCATGCAAACCGAGTGTTCTCTTGCTGAATGCCTACGCTGCGAGCTTGGCCTATGTTTAATCTTTCACTGTGACTGGATTTCTCATAGAGGATTAGGGTTCTTTTTTACAAACTTGCAGTATTTCAAAGTGTTCCTTCTTCGCTAAGTGCAGCCAATCAGACGTTTAGGTTGTGCACCGAACTTTCAAACTGTCCTGAACTTGTAGCCAGTGATTTTTCTCAAATGAAGGGAACAGAAACATCGGTCGAACTTCTAATGCTTTAACAAGTTCTCTATCATTCTGCCCCTTACCTAGCTAGTGTCTTCACATACTTTACTCCACGTCGATTCTGCGGAGAATATTTCTTATCTCATCAGTTCACTTCGTTTTTAACATCCTTCTCTAATACCACATCTCAAATATTTCGATTCTTTTACCTTCCTTACCTTCCTATTTCCTACAGACAATATGGGGTGCGATTAAAGATCCAGCCCACAGAGCTAAGAAGCTTGATCACCGGATCACAATTTGCACCATTAATCCTTCTGAATGAAGACAAAAAAGAGCTTTGATTGTTTTAGTGAATTCCGTTACCTATTAGGTGTTTCCTCTACTTGTAATCCGTTCAGTACTGTACAGATTTGCTAGTTGATAACACGTTTGTTTGTGTGGCCATCTTCCACAGCAAGCATATAAATACTTGTTCTGCAAATCAAACTGCCTTTTTCTGCTGCTAGTTACTTTATTTATCCCATACGCGTTTCCCCTTCTCCTGTTCTAAGGCATCATCAGCGGGATCTATAACGATACAGTTTTGTTAGTTATACGAGATTATCAAACAGTCCACTTCGCGATTTTTTGTAAAAAATGTAATTACTTACGATTTGCTGATTTGCGTTTCCTCACATCTGGTCTGGAGGTCGCACTACCACTGTTATCACTGTTCTATATTCACCTCTTCGTGTTTTCGCCACGCACACACTGTTCAGCACGTTTGTCACTCTTTTTTGTGGTGGACTACCGTTCTTCTGTCACTCGATACAACTATTTCGTCGTACACTTCTCTTCACAGCGTAAATATTGCGACTCCATTACGTGTATCATCGTCTTTGGTATGTTTACCTATGTGTCGCTAACCTAACGAAGTATATGTTCGTTACTAACTTCTGTTTATGCTGTTTATACCATCTGTGTGAGGAAACGCAAAACAGCAAATCGTAAGTAATTACATTTTTTACAAAAAATCGCGAAGGAACTGTTTGATAATCTAAAACTAACAAAACTGTATCGTTATAGATCCCACTGATGATGCCTTAGAACAGTAGAAGGCGAAACGCGTATGGATTAAATAAAATAAATAGCAGCAGGAAAAGGCAGTTTGATTTGCAAAACAAGTATTGCTCGTTGATGGCTTACCTTCAGTAAACTGATTCTCCGCAATCGTCAAATCGTCTGAAAGTGTAAGAATTGCTTTTCTAATGCGGTTATAATGGTTCGTGAGTACTGCGACTTTTCATATTAAAACGCTCTCCCGGAAAGCGCTGTGTGTAATATTCCATCCTTTTCAATACTTGTAATACTAATCACGGGAAAGCTGTCTGCGTGGCGCTACCGGGGCGAGGTGTGTTGCCTTCCGTAACTCAGTTCGCCAGGAGACCCTCTGATTCCCGGAAATCTTCTGATTTGTTCCGAAGTGCTCTTGTGGCTCAGAGGATCCTGAGTGGGGCGGCGACTGCAACGTCGTATCCCGTGGCCTTGACGTGTCCCTCGGTCTCAGTATCCCCCTTGGATGAGGTGAAACTAAAACGGGAACGGCCGTCCATGGATGACGTTAAAAGGCTAGCCCTTAACTGGGTGCAATTTCTCACTGGTCCGCACTGGCCCACCGTAATTATCAAAAGCGGTGGGTGAGAAATGGTCGGTCGTGATCCCCCGGTACGTGTGGAGGCCCTCCGGGAAACGTAACTAGGGTTTGAGTCCCGCACCGTTTCGTTGATATCAAACTCGACAACTTAAGACCCGGGTCAACATTCGTATTTCCGGCTGCGTGGAACTGTGAGGGTTGTCGTGTCAAGGAAGGACGTAAAACTCCCGTCATGGTAGGACGTTAAACGCCCCCAACGCAAGGCGAAAGCAAAGGGTTCAAGGCGCAGGGGGAGCTGCTCAAAAGGGACACAACATCTTTCCTTTCTGGGTTTGAGCGGTGGTGTAGGGCCGGGGGGGGGGGGGGCCGGGGGGCTGCAGGGGGAGGGCGGGGGGGGGGGGGGGGGGAGAGCGTTGCTGGCTTCGGCTGCGACGTGCTGCACCTGGCCAGCGCGGCGCTGCTGCTACCCAGAACGGAGGGACTCGCCATCATTTGTGTCTCTGCTGCCCCTGGCCTGGTTTGCCGTCGTGGGATCTTGTCCCAAGTAAGCAAGTGTGCCTTGCCACGCCTCTTGGTCTTCCGAGGCGTGTTCCGCCAAGCCCAGGAGGTGGTAACACAGCCCAGGTTAGGTTAGATTGGTCCAGACACCCCGAACGAATGGGAGACCGGCCCACCACCTGAGTAGTAGTGGGTCCTTGGCCACAAGGTGGAAGCTCGGGCTAGTAGGGGGCGAAGGGCGAGGGGTGCATCCACCAGAGTGCGGGGTACAGTTACCGATTTGCGACAAGTGAAATCGGCGATGACCAAGTACTGAAGGGGACCAGTGCGCTAGTAATGGCGCGTTGAACCCGGCAGCTCTGAGGGGTCCTTGGTCTAAGGGCGAGGCCGATGGGCGAGCTGCCGTTAGTCCCCCCCCCATGCCCGATGACCCAGTCTGGGGTAAGAGAATGGCTCCCAATCTTTTTCTACTTGTCAATAAATGATGCCTACAGAAGAGACAAGCGATTCTAGTGCGCCCATAAGGGCTTAAATGCTAGCCGATACCTCGCCACAAGATAGCCTTGGTCAGGCGACAGAGGATAGCGTCGTGAACAGGCTTACGAGGATAACTCAGTTCCTTGATCAAAGTATTAAAAATGGGAAAATTAGTCAGGGTGCAGTTCAGGCCATCAAAAACGTGTATGCGCCATGGGCAATTGCCAATGGCAGTTAGAAGGTAGAGTTGAGGGTCTAGAGAAGGGAAATGAAAGGCTAAGAAAACAACCTGTCAAAACATGGGCTGGCGTGGCTGAACAAGCAGCAGCAAAGGCCCCGTCAACGAAGGATACTATAGCCAACGTCTCCAAACGGCCGGATACTGCGGCCTTCTTAAGACCCATAGCCAGCCAAGACGTCAAGAACGTTCAGGAGATATTCGCCACTGCAGCAATTATTTATTAAAATTAATAGAGTTAAGGCAACTAAAAACGTTGTCATAGTTGATGTTGCCAGGGAGGATGATAAAAATAAGTTATCAGCTAATCATAAATTGTGCAAGTCAGTTAAATGAGAGCCACCCTGGAAAAGAAGACCACTGGTTATTCTATACGACGTCCCTACAACACTAACGAATGAAGATTTATGTGAAACCCTGCACCAACAAAATGTAGATGGTTCAAATGGCTCTGAGCACTGTGGGACTTAACATCAGACGTCATCAGTCCCCTAGAACTTAGAACTACCTAAACTTAACCTAACACATCCATGCCTGAGGCAGGATTCGAACCTGCGACGTAGCGGTCGCGTGGTTCCAGGCTGAAGGGCCTAGAACCGCTCTGCCACAACGGCCGGCCAAAATTTAGATGACATGGACATAAAGATTTTAAGCTAAGGTTCAGGACAGGACCTAGGGACCGAGATGTAGTGCGTCATGTCGCGGAGATCTCGGGAGCCCTGTGGAAGAAACTGACAGCTATGGGCATGGTCCACATAGGGTTGCATGCCATAAACGTTAAAGACTACCTTGTGGTAAATCGTTGCCACAACTGCGGGGACACAGATCATATGCACAAATACTGTAGCAGGAAGCCGGCATGCTCAAAGTGTGGAGCTGAGGACCACTTAACGGAAACCTGTAATAAAGCAGGCGTCTGTATACCATGCACACGCAGACGCAAAAAAGACCTGCGGTGCAACTGGTAGAAACTGCCCAAGATATAAAATGTTGGAACAGCGTCTAATATCTCGAAGAGACTATGGCTGGTTCTGTCGTTGAGACAAGAATAGAAAAGAAAATCCCTGAGTAAGAGGGCATGCAAATTTAAAGACTTTCTGAAGCCTTTATCAGAACGAAGAAAAACTGTGATTGATGTATGTATTCAGACTGAGCTTGTGGCTCCTCTGGGTGTCTCCTCCTCCCTCATCCGGGGTACCAGTCAAACAGAGGAAGCGGAAAGGTATGTTGGGCGACCAGTGGCAGTGGGCTTAGGGTAGTGGAGGAGTGGAGACTGGATGTAATCTGCCTGCAGGAGCCATACTCACAAGCTGGGCAAATTTCCTTTATGGCTGCCACTTGGCAGGTAATTTATACTAAATAGGAGCCAAAAGCCTCTCTAATTGTAGCAAATAAGACCTTACGAGTCACCACCATTACACAATTATCAAATTGCCATTGCAACGTCGTGGAATTACTATCACCTGTAGGACGCGTTTACATCATCAACACGTACTTCCAATATGGAGATAATTTCAAAGATTTCTCGGGTCATCTCACTCGAGTCACCACGGCGTTGCGAGGACGAAAGGTTATCATAACCGCTGATATGGATGCCAAATCCCCCCTATGGTACAGCGGCACTAGAGATGCAAATGGGAGAAGGCTGAAGAGCTAATCAGCCCCCCCCCCCCCCCCAACTAGTTGTGGCAAATAGACCAGGGAACCCCCCCCCCCCCATCTATAGGGATGGAGGCGCATTAGGAACCAACATAGATGTCACCCTGTCACCACCCAATGCCATCAGCAACATCAAGCACTGGAGAGTTCTAGATCAAGTCACAACAAGTTACCATAATCTGATTGTTTACAGCCTTAGTGACGAGGAGTGCCGCTGGGATCAGAGATGGAAGATCCAATACAACTTCAATAAGACGGATTAGAAATGCCTAGGTCGAACGTGTGACGTTCCTCGTTTGCCTGAGGGTGACGTAGACGTGGATGGGTACGCTGAATAACTGGTGGGGTCAGTAGTTAGAACGATGAAAGCTGATGTACTAACCAGGAGGAGAGCCGCTGCGGCCCCCCATCATCATGGGCTGCCGACCATGAACATATGCGCCAGTCTGTGAGACGGGCGAGGAAGTATTACCAGCGAAGTGTCGTCTGGCAAGAAAAACAATTCTGGCTGCAGCGATGCCGAGAAGCCAAAGACGTCTTCCAAAAAAGAACTGAAGGAGGTTAGGGTTAAAAGCTGGGTAAGATATGTGCTGCACCAACTGTCCACCCATGGGGAGTGCCCTATAAGTTGGTCACAGAAAAAATGAGATCTCCTGCGTTTCTTTCGACCATCAGAGACGGCGGTCGAATGACAGAGTCCTGGCAGGAGACCGCCGAGGTCCTCCTTCGGACTCTGTTACCAGATGATGAGGAGAATGAGGACAACGAAATCCAACGCCAGATGCATAGGGAAGATCGTGAAGAGTGCACCAACGTCACCGAATGTACCCCATTTCGCAGGAAGACGTGGCGGTACATATCAAATCTCTCAAAAGGGGGAAGGCTCCAGAGCCAGACGGCATAGTAGCGGCGATAGTACAATTCCTCGCCCCTCAGCTAATAGCACCTCTCACGCGGTTCTTCGATAAGTGCCTAAGGCTTGGTAAATTTCCGAGTTCTGGAAAAGGGCAAATGTTCTAATTATAAAGAAAGGGAAAGGTGAGGACCCTATGGAAGCCAAGTCCTACAGGCCGATATGTCCCTAGATATCTTGGGGAAATTACTGGAGAAGCTATTGGCTGACAGACTGACAGCACACAGGATACTGCGCGGGATGAGCGACAGGTAGTTTGGCTTTCGGCTGGGGTGATCGGCGTCTGATTCGACTGCCCTGGCGGCCGAGGTCTGCCGCTCGGCTCCACACAAGTATGTGGTAGGCATCATGGTGGATATCAGTGGCGCCTTTGACAACCTGTGGTGGCCCTCACTCTTCTCCCACTTGCGTGAGAAGGAGTGCCCACGGCCCCTCTGTGGCTGTCTGAGGAGCTATTGTGAGGCCAGGGAGGTCTGGTTATCATCGCCTAGTGGAAAAATAAGTAAAACCAATGCGAAGGGTGCCCCCAGGGATCTGTCCTATGGCCACTCTTTTGGGATGTAAATATAGAAGCGCTACTAGAAAAATTACAACTCAGCGCGGACATGCTATACGTGATAGCCTACACAGACGACCCCCTCCTGATCGTTGGCGTCCGTAGCCGTGAAGATCTAGAACCCAAAGTGGAACAAACAACAACATCACTTGTTGAATGGTGCCACGAAGCGAAAATGAAGGTTGCACTACACAAATCCGCGTATCTATAGCTGAAAGGTACCCTGATTAGAAATCCAACCGTAAGAATCAAGGGAACACCAGTTCTTCGGCGCCGCGAGGCCAGATATCTAGGGGTTATAATTGGTGAAAAGTGGAATTACACATCACATGTAGACACCATTTCTCAACGAGCCCTAGAAGTTTTAAACAATCTCATCAACTTTGGTCATAAATGATTCCATCTGCCACCCAATCTCATTAAACTCTATCACAATAATATTTTAACGTCAATAGTAGGATACGGGTGTGGGGTGTGGGCACGCAGGCTCCCGAGGGTGATGCCTGCCACGACTGTGAGGAGGGTGCAGCGGAATATGCTGTTACTTGCTCTGTTGGGGCAAATCGAACTACTCCTGGGGGGGGGGGGGGCATTGTTGGTGTTAATGGGGCCATTAGACATTAAGGTGCGGGAACAGGCAGCATGTTCCTGGATAACCAAAGGGAGAAATCATGAAGGTACAGGTAGGTGACAAGTATGCTATTAGAAGCAGAGGGGACGAGATATCGCAGGAATCATGGGAAAATGAAGAAACGGGGAGAATGGTATTTCAACTGCTTCCTAGTATTAAGGAAAGGTTAGAAATGGGTTACTTAGAGCCAAGTAGAGGTCTACTGCACTTTCTTACAGGGCATGGACCATATCCGACATACTTATGTCGATTTGGTAAACGGGCTACACCAGCGTGGCGCTCAGGACGGCACACCAGAACACAACATCTATGACTGTCCAATAAACGACGACGTGGCGAATGATTTCAGACATCAACTACCGAACAGAGACACCTATTCCCTAATACGACGTGCTGACACCTATCATATCCTAAAGAGTTTGGCAAACGAGGTATCACGTAAGGTGATGATGGAATTTATTAGAGACCAAAACGGTCAATAAACATACGTAAAACCGACAAAGACTGAGGTGCAACTGCCCAATACCGCCGGGCGCGGAATGGCCTGTCGCCGTTACACCGAGATCCGCCGCACTCCAGTATCAGGCAGGCAGGTGTATCAAATCTCATCAACAGTAACAGCACATCCAATAAGATACTAGGTATTAGAAGTATAAGTTATAATGTAGATATAGACTAACACTACTAACAACATCAGGGACTGCGGCGATTTTAAGTAATTGGCCAAGCCCAATGCCAGGGGCACGCCCACAGGGGTTAGCTCGGTGGGCAGGCCACACAGAGTCCGTTTGTAGTACAACTGGCACATCTACAATGCTGCAGAATAGACTAGCATTCGAATTCATTAGATTAAATTAACCTTGTCCCCAGAAATAGTGCCAGAAACAAATTAAGTAGAAGCTGCATTTGATATTGTATTAATTAAGGCCCACTAACTACTTTAGGTGGTGGGTTATTTGTATAATTATCACTGCATTGTATTAATAAAGATTTTTTTAAATTTCTATTATAAAAAAATACTAATTATGTAGCGAGCAAAATTGCCAGTGTAACTAAAAATTTCGTTTATTGTTTCTTTAATTATGTCATGATATAGCAATACAGGCTGAATCATTCTGTCCCTTATTATCTGTGTTTTCCACATAATACATTTCCTCAGCGATTCTGCGAAGGATACGTAAATTTTAAGGATCTTCAGTTGCCACCTTTAACGGTTTTCCCATAGTTAACGAAGCACTTCAAGACAATCCTGTGCTCCAGACGTACCATTTCCAGAAATACTTTTCCCAAAATTTCACACTAGCACCCTCTTTTACTGCACTAGTCGGCTTCTTATATCCTCCTTGCTCCGTTCGTTACTCATTATTTTGCTTCCAGGAGAGCAAATTACATTCACCTCGCTTACTGCATGGTTCACTATTTTAAAGTGAAATTAATCTCTAATCTCATGTCTGCTATTGCTGAATGCTTCCGTTTATTTATTTATTTTTGTTTACTAGGCATTGATTAGACTGAACGCTGCATTCAAAAAGCTGTTTAATTCCACCTTACTTCCATTGAGGATAGCAGTGTCAACACGTAACCAGCGTATCTTACTACAGATACCTTTTCACGCTGAATGTTAACTACACTCTTCAATCTTTCCCTAGTCATCGTTATTGATGCATAGGTTGAAAGGAAGACTGTTCCCTTGCCTTACGACGTTTTTATCTGAGTGGTTTTCTCTTGGTGTCCCAGTGTTTTATCTGTGAGTCACAGTTCAGTATCTTGTTTTGATAAGTGCTCATTTCCCCTTGCCGGTCGGAGTGGCCGAGCGGCTCTAGGCGCTACAGCTTGGAACCGCGCGACCGCTGCGATCGCAGATTCGAATCCTGCCTCGGGAATGGATGTGTGTGATGTCCTTAGGTTAGTTAGGTTTAAGTAGTTCTAAGTTATCGGGGACTAATGACCTAAGAAGTTAAGTTCCATAGTTCTCAGAGCCATTTGAACCATTGCCCCTTCCAGTGACCTGCTTGAGCCTCTATTCACTGCATTCTACAATATCTTTGAAAACGCAGAGAACATCTTCAAATTCCCTCCGATGCCTCCATTACTGATGTGATGAATTCAGCTTTAATCTTGGAGTAATCCCATTTCATTTGCTTGACCATATTTTTCTGCCCTGTAGCGGAGGTGGAACTGCCATCACCTTGTGGAATTTCATCTGGGTCTCTGTGTAGCAGGTTCTGCACAGCCTTTTCCTGTAAATCTGTAGACTTTCGCGGTCAGAGTTGGTTTCCATAAAGTATTAGCCGACGTGATCAGCAACACAGAATACTGTTACAGACAAAGTGTCTTTCTTGTAGTACAGTGTATTCGTGAGAAACTATAGGGCTTGTCTCGATGTCTCAGTCATATTCGTACGTGATATTTCAGCCTATGTATTTGATATTTGATAGAACAGGGTGATTTTTTCCTCCGTGTGCAAACTCTAGGGACTGATTGATGAGAGGATACAGAACAAAAAAAGTCTTACGAACTTATGCCGGAAATGCATGGTGTCCTTGCTGGAGACTATTTATTCAATCACATGTTGTTACAGAGATTGCGGCCCAATACGCGCTGAAAGAGCGAAGGCGATATGTTACCAACTGTGCGTAATGCCGACCATGCTCTTACTTAACAAAATGTGTATGTACGGCCAACAAAGGCCGCACGAGTGTCGAAAAGCCAAACATCGAGATAACCGATAGCGGAATGTAAAAACAACTACAATCGCTTGGCAGTGGAAGTGCATCAGTACCAGATGAGATACCAATCAGATTTTACAAAGATAATGAGAAAGAACTTGCTCCCTTTCTAGCAGCAGTTTATCGGAAATAGCTGGAGTAACGAAGGGTACCTAGCGACTGGAAGAAAGCGCAGGTCATTCCCGTCTACAAGAAAGGTCGTAAGACAGATGCACATAATTATAGGCCCATATTGTGGACATCAGTATGCTGTAGAATAGTGGAATATGTATTATGCTCAAGAATTATCACTTGTTGGGGAAATAATATGGCCTCTATAAAAAATCAACTTGTTTCCCGCAAACAGATATCTCGCAAATCTCAGGCCGCACTGTTCCTTCATGATATCCATAGCGCTGTAAGGAACGGCGCTCAGGTTGATGCCGTATTCCTTGACTTAGGAAAGCATTTGAAATCGGAAGTGGAATAAGCACGTAAAACAAGTAGTAGGAAAATAAGATGCCAGACTGAAATCTTTGGGAATAACGTTAAGCTAATGTAACTTATCCCCAGAAAAGGTGGATTAGAAGGCGCTTGTTCATCATTTTGGGATCCTTACTGGTAGGAGAGCTAGTGAAGGTCCAACGAAGAACTGCACCTTTCGCCATGAGATTGTTTAGTCGGCGCGAGAGCGTTACAGAGATGTTCAACAAACTACATGGGCAGACGTTGCAAGAGACGCGTTGTCCATCACAGAGAGCTTTACTATCGAAATTACGAGAGATGACTTTCCGGGAGGAGTCGGAAAATACACAGATCTGAAAAAACTTTTGTGTCACCCCGGTTCGCAGAAATCCTGAAGATAGACGTTGACTGTGAATATTGTATCACAGACACAGTCCCCTTGACTGTTCAGAGATGTCACTAAACCCATCCAAAGATGTAAACAACCACGCATGAGCGGCGCCTATTAGACGGAGGCAGTCCGACAGCCGATCAGTTCCAGTCATTCCACCAGGAAGGAGGTACGCGTCTCGTGGTTCAACCACGCCAACACGGTCAATACCGCAGTCCGATCACGTCCGCATTGTTACTTTACGACAGGAAGGGCTCTCAACAAGGGAAATGTCCACGCGTCTCGGAGTGAACCAAACCGATGTTGTTCGGACATGGAGGAGATACAGCGAGACAGGAACTGTCGATGACGTGCCTCGCTCAGGCCGCCCAAGGGCTACTACTGCAGTGGATGACCGCTTCCTAAGGATTATGTCTCGGGGAAACGCTAACAGCAACGCCACCATTTTGAATAATGCTTTCCGTGCAATCACTGCACGTCGTGTTACGGCTCAAACTGTGCGCAATAGGCTGCATGATGCGCCACTTCACTCCCGACGTCCATGGCGAGGTCCATTTTTGCAACAAGAACACCATGCAGCGCGGTACAGATGGGCACAACAACAAGCCAAATGGACCGCTCGACATTGGCATGATGAGTATCGCATATGCATTTAACCAGACTATCTTCGTGTTTGGGGGCAACCCAGTCAGGCTGAACGCCTTAGACACACTGTACAACGAGTGCAGCAAGGTGGATATTCCCTACTGTTTTGGGGTGGCATAAAGTGGGGCCGACGTACGCCGCTGGTGGTCATGGAAGGCGCCATAACGGCTGTACGATATGTGAATGCCATCCTCCGACCAATAGTGCAACTATATCAGCACCACATTAGCGAGATATTCGTCTTCATGGACGACAATTCGCGCCCCCATCGTGCACATCTTGTGAATGACTTCCTTCAGGATAACGACATCGCTCGACTAGAGTGGCCAGCATATTCTCCAGACATGAACCCTAACGAACATGCCTGGGATGGATTGAAAATGGGTTTTTATGGACGACGTGACCCACCAACCACTCTGAGGGATCTAAGCCGGATCGCTGTTGAGGAGTGGGACAGTCTGGAGCAACAGTGCGTTGATGAATTTGTGGATAGCTCGCCACAACGAATACAGACATGCATCAATGCAAGAGGACGTACTACTGAGTATTACAAGTAGCGGTGTGAATAGCAGTCTGGAGCACCACCTCTGTAGGTCTCGGTGTATGGTTGTTCAACATGCAATGAGCGGTTTTCATGAGCAATAGAAAGGGGAGAAATGATGTTAATGTTGATCTCTAATCCAATTTTCTTTACAGGTTCCTTAACTCCCGGAACCGACATGATACAAAACTTTTTTTGATGTGTGTGTATTGAATCCTCCCAGAGACATCTCACGAAATGACCATGAGAGAAATTTCGAGAAATTAGAGCTAATGCGGAGGCTTACTGACAGTCATCTTCCCATGCGCCATTCGTAAGTGGAACAGGGAACGGGGAATCAGTTAATGGTACCAAAAGTACCTCCGCCACACACCGTCAGGGGGCTTGCGGAGTTTGACGTAGATGTAGATGAGATAACAAATAACAAAATATGTTGTGGGCCGTTTCTTTATTACGAACCAAAGGGTGGATTCGTTTCAGAGTTATTAATTTAGTTTCTAGCTTCCTCGTGTTTTATCTGCATATTAGTTCTTTAGTAAAAGTGTAAGAAGAAAGGAGATCAAAAGAAACTGATTCCTGAAGTAGTGAGGACCTGAAATACAGACTTCGGGTTTGGTTGCTGTGAGAGAGAACATGCCGTTTAACTGAACGTAGGACTACGTAATGCGTGCAGAGGGCGGGCTAACAGGTTGTGAGACGAGGAAGGTACACATAAAGGGCTAGTGAGCTATTGGAGGCCGGAGAGCTTTTTTCCGGAAATTTTCTCAGTTTTTACTACACAATATAAGAAACACTCTTGATTTGGCGCATAGTACTCCCATCATTCCAAGAAAGTAGATGGTAGCCTAACCAAACATAACGGGACTCGGCCCTGCTTGACGCTCGAACGCTCAAAGTGCGCAAAATTCCGTCCGAAGCGGAATTCTGCATTTTATAAGTTTTAACGATCACTGGGGAGCTAGGTTAGACATCGTCCAGAGAGAATGAGATTTTCACCCTGCAGCGGAGTGTGCGCTGATATGAAACTTCCTGGCAGATTAAAACTGTGTGCACGACCGAGACTCGAACTCGGGACCTTTGCCTTTCGCGGGCAAGTGCTCTACCATCTGAGCTACCGAAGCAGACCTACGCCCGGTCCTCACAGCTTTTGGCAGAAGTAAAGCTGAGAGGCCCGCGCGTGAGTCGTGCTTCGGTAGCTCAGATCGTAGAGCACTTGCCCGCGAAAGGCAAAGGTCCGGAGTTCGAGTCTCGGTCGGGCACACAGTTTTAATCTGCCAGGAAGTTTCATCGTCCAGAGAATTTTCACGTTGTCCCAGGGTCAGAGGACCGTGTTTACCGTCCGAAAATAGACCACTTCGTGGCAGATCTTGCTGGGAGGCAGATGTAACTTCACACAGGTGTAATGTATGTGGTTTCTGCGTTCAGGAAAGTGGAATAACTGTAGATGACCATATGCATACCTACAACTAGTTCAGTAATATTTCCTAAGCTTAGATATGTCATTTATTTTGTTGTTTTCTTGTTGAATTGTGTATTAACAACCACTTGGGTCGGCACAGTATACTACTGGTTACAAGTAACCATTTCACTACTTTTAATAGCAACTAATACAACCTTCTTAATGTTTAGTATTTCTAGACAGAGGCTGTTGATGAAGCGCTAGTGCTGCTATATGTTAGTATTTGGTTTTACAGGTTATCTTAGCGCGGACCAGACAATACAGGACAATAAAAGAAATGCAGCAAATCTGCGTTGAAGTGCGTAAATGGGTCCCCCTGGAGTCCGCAACAACTCACCAGTAAAACAACAGAACAACACACTCGAGATCGGCAGTCATGTGAAGCTGACACCCAACTTCAAAGATGTATACATTTATTCAGAGTTCCTGTAACATATGCTATAGTTCTAGAAATATATTTACAACATTTGCAAAGCTCTTCAGAATTTCGCGAAAAAATATATGATAACAATTCTGAATAGATCCCCAACATCTTAGCTGTCGTTGCTTTTTCTTAATGGAAACATTCCAGCATGATGTAGCTAAAGTAAGAAGATCATGACGATCTTATTCAACTGCTGTATAAAAATGTTTCTATAACATTTACGGTCCCGTATCGTCCATGGGATCCTACAGTGTTTGGAAAGCAGGATGATACTAAGCGAAGGTAAAGCCTCTGTATCCATCACTTTAAATTCTTCCATGTACAGAAGACGGGACTTTTTGCTAGACTGTGCTTTTTTTATAGGTGTTACGGTTCATAGATATCAGTGACACCAGAGGGACAACTGCACAAGAGCACAGATTGAACGAGCAGAGCCATATTGTTCAAAGGAGCGTGAGCATTGTCGTCACGTAGAGTCGTTACATCCTTCTTAATTAAAGCGTTCTTTGTTGTCGTCCAAATATTCGTCTTTTTTAAAAATAATTACACGATATTCTTCTGTTTAATTAATATTCTGGAGATGGTGTGCGGCTATGATGATCTGCCGAGCGTTGAAACACGTTTCCGCTGCGTCCAGTAAGTAATTTAAAAGGCCACCGTGAATTCTTAATACAGCATTTTCAAAGTACATCAAATTTCAGAACGCTTCGCACTGCAGATTAAATGTACGTTACCACGATTATTAAGAACGTTGCAAAATCTACATCTATTTTACAGTACAGCAAATCGCTAACTTGAATTGAACAATGAAACGCTATGTAGTCTTGCGCAAATGGGTGATGAGTTGGCATTCGGACCTTCCTGTTACTAAAGGACAAAGTTTTCCCAGTTCGAGTAATGGTTTAACCGAACATTACCAGTAGGACTCTTAGTGTGCTATACAGACTGTGATCGGATCCTTTACGAATTTGTTTTTTTAGGTAATGAGAGTGGGTTTCTCACTGTTGAAGTTACCCCTTAAACTATTATGTGCACAAGGAAATATTAAGGTTTTCTGTAGAAGTGGTGAGAAAATTTTCAGAACGGCGATCATATTTTCTTTCTCTGAAACAGGCAAGTATTTTTACAAGATTTTTTTGTATTGGAAACTCTATAAATATAGCATATATCTTGAAAGTCGGGTTCCAGTTTCACCAGACGCAGATTCGCTTCAGCGGTCATTCAGAGAAAAGTTGAAAGCTTACTCAAAACGGCGACTATGGTTAAAAATTACGTAACGTTTCAAACGGCTTCTTCTCCTTCCCCTGCGGTTTCACCAATAGATGTAAGACTATCTTTGCCGGCGGCTGTGGCCGAGCGGTTTTAAGCGCTACAGTCCGCAACCGCGCGACCGCTAGGGTCGCAGGTTCGAATCCTGCCACGGGCATGGATGTGTGTGATGTCCTTACGTTGGTTAGATTTAAGTAGTTCTCGTTCTAGGGGACTGATGACCTCAGATGTTAAGTCCCATAGTACTTAGAGCCATTTGAACTATCTTTCTACGGCAGAATCTTATAAGACCTCTGTCAACTAATAACAAGACAGTTTCCTGAGGCACAGTAGGCAGGATAGGTAGAGTCCCTGGCCTCCCGTAAACTCCATCCACAGGCTCCGGTGCGTCCACCGGCACCGACCTACCGCCGTGTCGCCCTCTGCGAGTGCAATATCGGGGGACGTGGGGTCAGCACATCGCTCTCCCGGTCGTTGTCAATTTTTTTGTTAACTTCAGCAGCTGCTGCTTGGTCAGTGGCTCCTCGGTTGGCATCACGGGGCTGAGCGCACTCCTTTCCAGCCCTCCCACCGAGGAGGCAGAACCGGCAGTGGAGATCAGGTTTTCTAATGGCAATCAGCCGCGTTGACGACTCATCTACGCAGTCCTCGGTCTCTGTTCCTTCCCCTGTTGGCAACGGTCCAGTTTCTTAGTGTCGTAAACTCAATCAAGTGGACCAGTTCTGAGGCCAGACAAACACGGAACTCAGACACCACCAGCCTCTTCTGGTCATTCCTTATTCTACTAGCTGGAATCCGAACTGACGGATTCCGTCGGATGTCAAACGCGAGAACGCGCTTTGCTCTTGGCACGCGTGGCACCTTGCGGCTAGTCACAGTTCGGCTGCTCGCTTGTTTCAGCAGGACATCATAACACCATTCGAGTACAGGCATCACCATCTTTACTCAGTGTGCGCGACTGCTTGACGTCATGGCTGTACACGGCCAGCGCCAACCATACGGTAAGAAATCATTGCAGCAATCCCCTGTCTCACCCGTATCACGATTTCATGGGCTCAGTACTCTCTCCCTACAAAGACAGAATCTGTTCATGTCTAATTTACCACTCCTAGTACATGTGAAGGCTTAGTTTAAATAATTTGGTGTGATTTTCCTCTGAGTTGCTCCGTTGATGTAATGTCACTGAAGGCTACTCTCGCCTGATTTTTATATCACTATGTCATCGGAATAAAGCAAATTCTTAATCTGTAACCTGTTTTTTTTTTTTTTTTGGTTCAGTTATAAACTTTTTCCATCTAGTTAATCAACGACCACTTGCAGCTGTGTACGAAGCAGATGCATACTAATGAGGAAATTACTTTAAATCCCAGTGTGGTGTTAATTTCAGCTGCCCCGTAGACGGCCCCAAACAGTTGTCTGGTGGTCACCGCTAACGATAAGGAGGTGGTGCACAACGTACACTGTGCTATAGGCAGTATACTGAACGCAGATAGGAAAATATGTACCAGCGAATAGTCTGCATACACGATCGTCTGTTCTGAGCACTATGGGACTTAACATCTGTGGTCAACAGTCCCCTAGAACGTAGAACTACTTAAACCTAACTAACCTAAGGACATCACACACATCCATGCCCGAGGCAGGATTCGAACCTGCGACCGTAGCGGTCACGCGGCTCCAAACTGACGCGCTTAGAACCGCACGGCCACACCTTTAGCAGATGGACGTGTACGGGTGTGGAGGCAACCTCATGAATCCATGGACCCTGCATGTCAGCAGTGGACTGTTTAAGCTGGTGGAGGCTCTGTAATGCTGTGGGGCGTGTGCAGTAGGAGTGACACGGGACGGCTGATATGTCTGTGACAGGTGACACGTATGTAAGCATCCTGTCTGATCATCTGCATCCATTCATGTCCATTGTACATTCCGACGGCACGGGTAATTACAGCAGGGAAATGCGACACCCCACACGTCCAGAATAGCTACAGAGTGGTCCCAGAACACTCGTCTAAACACCTCCGCTGGCCACCATACTCCTCAGATATGAACATAATTGAGCATGAAACTTCCTGGCAGATTAAAACTGTGTGCCGGACCGAGACTCGAACTCGGGACCACTGCCTTTCGCGTGCATATGCTCTACCAACTCAGCTACCCAAGCACGCCTCACGCCCCGTCCTCACAGCTTTAATTCCGCCAGTACCTCGTCTCCCACCTTCCAAACTTCACAGAAGCTCTCCTGCGAACCTTGTAGAACTAGCACTCCTGGAAGAATGGATATTACAGAGACATAGCTTAGTCACAGCCTGGGGGATGTTTCTAGAATGAAATTTTCACTCTACAGCGGAGTGTGCGCTGATATGAAACTTCCTGGCAGATTAAAACTGTGTGCCAGACTGAGAGTCCCGAGTTCGAGTCTCGGTCCGGCACACAGTTTTAATCTGCCAGGAAGTTTCACCCTGTATATCACCTGTCATAGGACAAAGCTAACTACAAAATTTTTCAATGTGGGCATGTCAAACTAACATACTATACTCAGTAAGAGGGGCGAATTTTTTCCTTGCTTTGGCGAAGTTACTATAAAACAAGGAAACGGAAGCAATGCTGAAAATGGACAGCGTGGAAGGTAACGGAGTAAAGTTTAAAAGCGAATACACGTCTTTAAGAAGTGTAATAATAAAAACGATTGTACTCTCATTTTTGCGTTAGTATCCTTTATACACTGAAGAGCCAGAGAAACTCGAACACTTGCCTAATATCGCGTAGAGCCACCGCGAGCACACAGAAGCGCCGCAACACGACGTGGCATGGACTCGAGTAATGTCTAAAGTAGTGCTGGAGGGAACTGACACCATGAATCCTACAGGGCTGTCCATAAATCCGTAACAGTACGAGGGAGTGGAGATCTCCTCTGAGCAGCACGTCGCAAGGTATCTAAGATATGTTCATGTCTGAGGAGTTGGGTGACCAGTGGGAGGTTTTAAATTGACATCAAAGGATGCAGGTGATCAGACAGGATGTTTACGTACGTTTCACCTGTCAGAATCGTATGTAGACGTATCAGCGGTCCCGTATCACTCCAGCTGCACACGCCCCACACCATAACAGAGCCACTAGCAGCTTGAACAGTCCCCTGCTGACATTCTGGGTCTATGGATTCATGAGGGTGTCTCCATATCCCCACACGTCCATCCCCTCGAGACGCTTTGAAACGAGACTCGTCCTACTAGGTAACATGTTTCCAGTCTTCAACAGTCGAATATCGGTGTTCACGGACCCAGGAGAGTTATAAAGCTTTGTGTCGTGCCTCATCAAGAGTATACGAGTTGATCTCTGACTCCAAAAGCCCATATATGTGGGGTCCTGCCTAGTCGTCGCTTATAGGGTGCTTAAAGGATGCTGCGTTCTCGAAATGCTGTACAACAATTCAAGCAAATAACATTAATACTTGAATTTCTAGCGGTGTTGCAAGCGATGGGCGACTTGCAAATTATCAAAGTGCTTTGCTACACACTATGTCGATGTAACCACTGGATTTGGATCACTAATAACTGCTATCGCAGTGTCGATCTACAACTGTCGTGGTCTGTCAGTCCCGGTTTGGTACTGCGCCGCCGAGGCTGGCGGGAGCGGCGGTTATATTGTCTTCGGCTAGAGGGCGTGTCTGTCGTGGTGCGGTCCTAATCAGCGGACCATTGGCAGAAGTCGTGTCACCGCCTTCTCTGCTCTTGCGTTCTTCATCTTCGTTCCGGCGCTTGAGGTTACGCCAGAACAGTATCGATGATATTTCGTTGAATGGTTCGCACGCTGACACTTGTTGATGGCGCAGGACTGAAATCTGCAGCAATTTGCGGAAGTGTTGCACTTATGTCACGTTGAATGATTCCCTTCAGTCGTCTTTTGTCCAGTTCTTAGAGGATCTTTTTACTGCCGCAGAGATGTCGCAGATTTGATGTTTCACTGGATACCTCATATTCACGGTGCGCTCGTGAAATGGTCGTAGAGGAAAATACGCACTTCATCATTAACTCGGTGATGCTGTGTCCCATCGCTCGTGCGCCGACTATAACACCACGTTAAAACTCTCTTAAATCTTGATAACCTGCCGTTGTAGCAGCAGTAACCGATCTAACAACAGCGCCAGACTCTTGTTGACTTATATAGGCGTTACCGACCGCGGCGTTGTATTGTGGCTGTTTACATATCTCCGTATTTGAATACGCACGCCTATACCAGTTTCTTTGGCACTTCAGTGTATTCTGGAAAGGACGAGAGTTATATGTGACGTAAATAACTTCTAGTATTTTGCAGTTCATTTTCTTTTTCTAAATTAATCGCGGACGTTACATTACGATCCAAACGATATAGAGACTATCAAAAAGATAATGACGAAACAGTTTAGAAAAAAACCATGAAAAAGAACCGAGAGTAATGAGATTCACTGATTATGAAACAATTGAGTATGTCGTCAGAATTTTACTGACGCCGAAATACCCACAGAAGTGCACCAACGGCGTTTGTACTAATGGAGAATGGAAATTAGTGTGCTGTAACGCCTCCACGTTCTATGACGGGTAGAGCACTGTACGTATTTCTTCTGCTAGGGTTTTTGTACTCCTTGAGATATTCTTCATCGTTAGCCACTTTTCAAGCACTGCTGCATATAACCCTCTCCAGCCCTTCTACACCTTACGATCCAATAGTTACGTCATCCATTTTCTTGTTTCTTTATATCGTGAACTCACATTTCATTAGTCTGTTCTCTACATGTTTTTTTATTACGAGGAATCGAAAACACAATTTCCATAACCAGTCCATAGCCATTTCGTCTTGATATACGCTTAACTCATTTCTGTATTATTTTCTTAACGGTCACAGTTACGTCATCCTTTCTTTATTTTCTCTAATCAATTTGTTATTTGTCACTATTTGTTACGTATTTCATACATGTTTCCACTGTTAACATTTTAAGGAGTATTTGCGTACCTAACTAACATGTTTCATTTTTGTAAGTAAGTGCAGGCAGTGTGAACAGTTTATAGGGCATCTGTTTAAGGCATGTTGTGATTTTGCATCTGAATACTGAATTCAATTTCCCGAAATACAAAGACGTTTGTGCTCTCTTGTCTATTTAATAACGAATCCATACGTTTGCGTTTAAAATAACGCAAAGTCAGATTCACTATATTCTTAACTTTATCGTTAATTTTTGCTATTTTCACGTAGGCAAACAGACTGAACACATTTTGGTGTTATCGGAATATTAATCTACAGCCTTACACTCGCTCCTTTTTCGAGTCACTCCATTTTTTCCACAAGGATTCTCGTTCCGAAACAAACAAGAATATGTCATCTGCTCATCGGAAGCTGTTCAGATAACATCTAGTTATACGTTTACTTCTTGATACCAGTATAATGATTTGAAGGCCTCTTCCTAGGCCGCATAATGTAGATGAGATGACTTATTTTCACAGAAGCACTCACCCCCATTTCTTAACTTTTCTTTGTGTAATCGAATGGAACCTGTATCCTTGCTGTACACGATCTTGGCAGATGCTGGTGGAGTCTCTTCGAGTACGCGGTAATATAATGCATGCAAAATAAGATTCCCACGGATAATACACTCTAAAACATAAAATAATGACGCCCCACAAACGAACCATTCAAATGGGACGAAATGGGTAGATGTGACGTCCATGTCCATCAAACAAATGATTACGATTTTATAAAAACTCAATAATTTATTCGAGGGAAAGAGGTTTACAAATTAAGTGAATAATGCCTTGGTCCACCTCTGGCCCATGTGGAAGCAGTTATTCTGCCTGTCATTGTTAGATTTGATGGTCGACCTTCTGAAGAAGATAATGTCAAATTCTATCTAGTTGGTGCATTAGATCGTCAAAATCACGAGCTGGTTGCATGGCGCTGTCCCTAATAATCCAAAAGTTCTCAACTGGGGAGAGATCCGGCGATCTTGCCAGCCAACGTATGGTTTACCGAGCACGAAGACATCCGGTACAAAATCGCCGTGTGTGGGCGGGCACTGTCTTCCTGAAATGTAATTGAGGATCGCTTGCCATCAAGGGTAACAAAATTCGACGTAGAATGTCGTCGACGCACCAACGTGCTTTAAGGCTGGCACCCCAGACCATCACTCCTGGTTGTCGGGCAGTATGGCGGGCGACACTCACATTGGTTATCCCTCCCCTGATCGGGGAGCCTCCAGACACGTCTTCGGCCTGAAATTTCACAGACCGGAGTAGACTTGCCTCCTGTGATATGTCTCGCTCCAACTGAGCCCCATTAACCAGCGAAGACGTGTCTGGAATGCCCCAGACAGCACAACAACCAAGACTGATGGTCTGGTATACCATTTCTTTGCCCCTTTGGTTGTCACCCGCGGCACCGTTACAGCAGAGCTGTATGATGATGGTATTGTACACTTCGTCCTGTTGCCCTTCATGGCAAGCCATCGTGATCTTACATTTCAGCAAGATAATGCCTGAGCACACATGGCGAGAGTTTCTGCTGCTTGCCAAACCTTACCTTGGCCAGTAAGGTCTCCGGATCTCTCCTCAACTGAGAACGTTTGGAGCATTTCGGACAGAGGCCTGAAGCCTGCTCGCGCTTCAAAAACGCCAATTGGGCAGAATTTGGCACGATATGATTCAGGACGACATTCAACAGCTCTTTCAGTCAACGCCTACCCGACCAAGTGCTTGCATAACTGACACAGTTGGCCCAACAAATTAATGACTTGCCCAATTTGTGAAGCTCTTTCTTTAAAAAAAAAAAAAAAAAATAACAGTTTTCCTGCAACTGTAATCATTTGTTTGTGTATACATGTGCATCACATCTAACGATGTCCATTCCATTTGTATAATTCCTTCGTGATACACCATTTTTTGTGCGTGTGTTAGAGTGTATTCAATGCACCTTAAGATAGACAACCAGTGCAGCTAATGTAAGGTGGGTTAGCTATCTGAAGTTGAAAAAAATATGTTGTCGGCCAGTTTTATTTCGCCCACACAGTATAATGAATTTATCATGTGGAAAATATATGAACGGTTTATTACTGCTTATCATGTAACTAAATGCAAGGAATGGCTTTTGTGTTTCAGCTGTCCTCGTCTAACGCGACGCAGGTCGTGCTGAAGTCTGTGGGGCTGAGCCTGTCTGGCAACTTCAGCTGCGAGGTGACAGCCGACGCCTCCTTCCTCACCAAGACGGTGTCCGCCACCATGCACGTGGTTGGTGAGTTGCCATCCCCTCTGTAATACAACGGACCTCTACTGCTTTCAGAAAATTACCCGCCAGTTATGTTAAAGCGGAAGGATCCAAGCAAAATATATGCACAACGGCGGAGTGATGTGCAAAACTATCATCACTAATTGGCGCAGTCATACAGCAGGGTGCAATTTTATAACAGGTGCTTCAGAATAGTGCAACGCCGTTAAATATTATGACACACTAATAAAACTACCCCTCTCATAGCTCCACATTCGTGAATATTTATGATGAGTGTCAGTAGCTTGCCAGTAATGGGTCGCTGCATAAATGTTTTTTTAAACATAGATTTTGAGACGCATTAGTCTCTCTGTTGCTTAAATGTGCAGATTTTTGAAATGAACTGTTGCTTTGTGTGTGTGTGTGTGTGTGTGTGTGTGTGTGTGTGTGTGTGTGTGTGTGTGTGTGAAGCAAAAGACGTGGAGGAAGAAAACTAAACGATTATTTTACTGTAATACACATTCTTTGACGAGAAGGTCAAATAAAAATCTCCAAACGAAACTTAAGATTTCCACATGGGATGGTGTAAATTTTGCTAGCTCGAAACAAACTGAGCATTCACATTTAATATTGTAGATAACGTTAACCTTATTTTTGTACAATGGCTCTGTTGAAGAGAATTTCGTGCCTTCGTGTCTAGTGGTAATAACTTACTCTGCCAGAATAAGTTACGAAGTTTGATACTTCGAAGACAAGTACTTGCGATTCTCTTCATCTCTCGTGGTTTCTTCCTGGTGCACGAAAATACAGCGATGTTTAAATACAGACTTTGACGTAGAAATACCCTTCGTGTGCACAAAATTTATAACCACTATTTTCCTATCAGAAAATTGATAATGCAACTTAAGTGTTAAAGTTTCGATCCATCTGATTAGGTCCAGAAGTCTGAGACAGACAACCTCAGAACAATGTGAATACGACTTCTATGCTGCTTTGTTTATGTATTTATTTATTTATCTGGAATACAGGAATATGAGATCGAAAAATGTATTTATAATGGTCCTAGAAATAGTACTACTGGGGAGACGTCTGCACAAGCAAAGACAGTTTATGTGAAGCCACTTACTGGGTGCGATACATATATATCAGATAACATTGTTTTCTGGTAAGAATTATATTGAGAGAAGACTGACACCACAACATTAGAATAACTGACCTACACGAAAAGAAAGAAAATTTGAACTCAGAGGTTTATCTGCATTCAGCAGTGGGGATTTTTAATGTGGCTCATTGTAGGTGATCGTTTTCCGGTCTGGACCTGTGTCGTTACGCTGTGAGTATTTTCATCGTAACAAATAAGCTCAGTGGAACTAAACGAGTGCCTTATTTTAGTCTGGATTTTGAGACTACAGGAAAATGTCGCATATTAGGTGCAACCCAAAAGAAATGACAGGGATTCGATAGATTTGCGTACCTGCCAGTCTACTTGTGATTTCTCCTTCAGTTTATGCACCATATGTATGAACACACAACTTAATTTGTTCCTTGCATATGTGCTACATGTATTTCATTTGAATTGGTCTTTTTGAAATGGGTATCAGTCTAGAAAAACAACTTCGGGGAATTAAAAAACTGATTTAGTGCTAAAATACCAGAAAATAAGAACGCCTCCTCATATTAATTAGTAGTATACTTTTAATTATTAGATGACTACAAATACATACAATTTTATGAACGTTTAAAATGTGAAAACATCCGCCCTTTAAAAAAAATTTGGTCTCATAGGAAGAAGACACATAATAAAATGTTGATGATTGATCACATTAGTGAATTAAATGTTACAAAAACCACTCTAAGCCACAGAAAATGAATATAATGGTTTTAAACTTGCAATAGAAACATGTCACAGTTTTGGGAATGGTACACAGAACTCACGTCTTTTCACTTGTAATGAACTTTTCCTCAGTCATTGTCATATGCTGTTGGGCTGTCAGTATACAGCTGTCAGCTCAACAGTTCCTCGTAGAACTGCATATGCTCACTTGGAATGTACTGCTGCACCTTTTCTAACTCTTAAATTCTCTGCACTTTAATTGCCACCCGTCCTGCTGGGTACACAAAGTGAATGTGTGACTCACTAACCAGTTGATACAGGTCGAACTTTTAATGAACACATCTCTGGCATTCCAATGCACAAAGTGAAAGAAACTGCTGATTGCGAAGTTATTGTCACATTTTGGCTTGTTCCGTGTTTCCTCAGAAACTGTCGTCTTCTTGTAATATTTTGTGTACAAGCCTTTAAAGTCCAGAATATCAGATGTGTCAACTTACGTAACCATAAATTTTCCAGGGTTTGTACTGCATTGTAGAATGTGCAGTGTTGTTTGATGAACAGTGGATGTCCTACCGTTCCGTCGAAGCTTTTTTGAAATGATACCAGAGTCTCGATCGAACGATAAAAAAGCTGTATCCTCTCACTGTTGAATAAGTCTGAAACGTCCAGAATCTGTCAGTGATAGTAGGACTCCCTTTCCACCGGTTCCTTCATAATAAACATACAGAGTGCTTAACCCCTTATTTATGTCCTGAATGCAGAACCCTGACTGAGATTTTCGTGAGATGAAGTACATCCTGTACTGGTACTTTTGGGCGGCTAACATTTTCCATATAATCAAATGCGAGGGATAATAGATGCTGCTCTCTTTTGGCTTCATCTGAATTTTCATAGGTGAGAACAGAATAATTTTGTTTTTTTTAATTTGTAGCCGGTGTATCGCAAGCTCGGCAGCAGCTGTGCGTTTTGCTGTATCATTGATATGTGGTGATCTAAGATTCAATTTCTACTCTTCGCATCTACAGTAGACCGCCCAAATCAGACTGAAGCACCTAGAACCGCTTGGCCATTCCGGCCGGCTGTAGCGCTTATGGTATGCATTTTAAAGCCCATGTCTACCTGATAATATTTTCTTGTTTTCGGTATTTACTACCTCCTCTCAAAATAGATAAACGAAAGGGCTTGCAGTAGAAAAGGATTTCTTTCGGAATACCTAAGATGATGATGTGCTCGTAGCTCTTAAGGTACGCATTTTAGGTCCAACGCTATTATGCTTCAAATGATCGTTCCAGTCATAGCACTGAATATCGGTATTCCACATGGAATACCATTTAAAAAGTAAGATTGCGCAGTGGGTTCCTCATTCCGAACTTACATTTGGGTGTTTGTTGTTGTGTATAGTCGATATATGCCTAATGCAAGGAGAAAAATCGTCTATGAGCCTGTGTAGGAGTTCGAGACCATCATTATGATGCATAGCTGGACTGCCTGCACGCTATCGTTCTGTGATGAAGTTGCTCACATTGGTCTGAGCTCAAGTTTGTCATACTCCCTGGGTGATAGACATTTTGTTCACTCGGGAGCCACGTCGCATATCTCGAGCCAGGAAACTGACTTGTCTGAAGCAAGACAGTACAGAGTGCGACGACATCTCGAGAGCCATGCACTCGAAGCCCACGCCTACTACAGTAGTACAAGTTTATATGCCAACTAGATCTGCAGATGATGAAGAAATTGATGAAATGTATGATGAGATAAAAGAAATTATTCAGGTAGTGAAGAGGGACGAAAATTTAATAGTCATGAGTGACTGGAATTCGACAGTAGGAAAAGGAAGAGAAGGAAAAGTAGTAGGTGAATATGGATTGGGGCTAAGAAATGAAAGAGTAAGCTGCCTGGTAGAATTTTGCACAGAGAATAACTTAATCATAGCTAACACTTGGTTCAAGAATCATGAAAGAAGGCTGTATACACGGCAGAACCCTGGAGATACTAGAGGGTTCAGATAGATTATATAATGGTAAGACAGAGATTTAGGAACCATATTTTAAATTGTAAGACATTTCCAGGGGCAGATATGGACTCTGATCACAATCTGTTGCTTATGAACTGTAGATTAAAACTGAAGAAACTGCAAAAAGGTGGGAATTTAAGAAGATGGGACCTGGATAAACTGAAAGAACCAGAGGTTGTACTGAGTTTCAGTGAGAGCATAAGGGAACAATTGACAGAAATCAGAAATGGGGGAAAGAAATACAGTAGAAGAGGAATGGGTAGCTTCCAGGAATGAAATAGTGAAGGCAGCAAAGGATCAAGTACGTAAAAAGACGAGGGCTAGTAGAAATCCTTGGGTAACAGAAGAGCTACTGAGTTTAATTGATGAAAGAGGAAATATAAAAATGCAGTAAATGAAGCAGGCAAAAAGAATTACAAATGTCTCAAAAATGAGATAGCAGGAAGTGCAAAATGGCTAAGCAGGGATGGCTAGAGGACAAATGTACGGATGTAGAGGCTTATCTCACTAGGGTAAGATAGATACTGCCTACAGGAAAATTAAAGACACCTTTGGAGAAAGGAGAACCACTTGCATGAATATCAAGAGCTAAGATGGAAACACAGTTCTAAGCAAAGAAGGGAAATCAGAAAGGTAGAAGGAGTGTATAGGGGGTCTATACAGTGGCGATGTTATTGAGGACAATATTATGGAAATGGAAGAGGAGGTAGATGAAGATGTAACGGGAGATACGATACTGCGTGAAGAGTTTGACAGAGCACTGAAAAACCTGAGTCGAAACAAAGCCCCGGGAGTTGACAACATTCCATTAGAACTACTGACAGGCTCGGGAGAACCAGTCCTGACAAAACTCTGCCATCTGGTGAGCAAGATGTATGAGACAAGCGAAATTCCCTCAGACTTCAAGAAGAATATAGTAATTCCAATCCCAAAGAAAGCAGGTGCTGACAGATGTGAAAATTACCGAAGCATCAGTTTAATAAGTCACAGCTGCAAAATACTAACGCGAATTCTTTACAGACGAATGGAAAAACTGAAATATATGAACGGCTTCTAAGCCGACATCGGGGAAGATCAGTTTGGATTCCGTAGAAATGTTGGAACACGTGTGGCAAAACTGACCCTACGACTAACTTAGAAGAAAGATTAAGTAAACGCAAACCTACGTTTCTAGCATTTGTAGACTGAGAGAAAGCTTTTGACAATGCTGACTGGAATACTCTCTTGCAAATTGTGAAGGTGGCAGGGGTAAAATACAGGGAGCGAAAAGCTATTTACAAATTGTACAGAGAGCAGACGACAGTTATAAGAGTCGAGGGACATGAAGGGGAATCATTGGTTGGGAAGGTAGTGAGACAGGGTTTTAGCCTCTCCCAGATGCTATTCAATCTGTATATTGAGCAAGCAGTAAAGGAAACAAAATAAAATTTCGGAGTAGGTATTAAAATCCATGGAGAAGAAATAAAAACTTAGAGGTTCGGCGATGACATTGCAATTCTGTCAGAGACAGCAAAAGACTTGGAAGAGCAGTTGAACGGAATGGACAGTGTCTTGAAAGGAGGGTATAAGATGCACATCAACAAAAGCAAAACGAGGATAATGGAATGTAGTCGAATTAAGTCGGCTGATGCTGAGGGAATTACATTAGGAAATGAACCACTTTAAGTAGTAAAGGAGTTTTGCTATTTGGGGAGCAAAATAACTGATGATGGTCGAAGTGGAGAGGATATAAAATGTAGACTGAAAATGGCAAGGAAAGCGTTTCTAACGAAGAGAAATTTGTTAACATCGAGTATTGATTTAAGTGTCAGGAAGTCGTTTCTGAAAGTATTTGTATGGAGTGTAGCCATGTTTGGAAGTGAAACATGGGCGACAAATAGTTTAGACAAGAAGAGAATAGAAGCTTTCGAAATATGGTGCTACAGAAGAATGAAGAAGATTAGATGGGTAGATCCATTACTAATGAGGGGGTAGTGAATAGAATTGGGGAGGAGTTTGTGGCACAACTTGACTAGAAGAAGGGATCGGTTGGTAGGACATGTTCTGAGGCATCAAGAGATCACCAATTTAGTACTGGAGGGCATCGTGGAGGGTAAAAATCGTAGAGGGAGACCAAGAGATGAATAGATCAAACAGATTCAGAAGGATGTAAGTTGCAGTAGGTACTGGGAGATGAAGAAGCTTGCACAGGATTGAGTAGCATGGAGAGCTGCATCAAACCAGTCTCAGGACTGAAGACAACAACAACAACAATGTTAGTCTTGCCTTAATTTCTGTGTCAGTCCACCTAATTTCTTTGTTTCTGTTGTGGCACTTAGTTGTTTTTGTGTGCAAATATTTTTCTGTTTGGACACGTGCTCCACATGGATGGCGCGCAGTTACTGCCCGCTATCCATGTGGAGCACGTGTTGCTCTGATCGCAGACTTCTGGTACTGAGCTACACACAATTGATTTCATCAGAGTGTATGGGCCTGAAGAAGTTGACGCAACGTCGAAATTAGTAGCCAAATCCATATAAAATCTTAAGTACAGCTGGATGAATTACATTTGTAATAAAAAAATTATACCCGCTGTGTCCCACCTTCGTCCAATTTAAATATGAATGTACGAAGATTGTTTCGTATTGTTCTAATTTATTCAGTTTAACGCTCCTGTTTCGTGACACGGCGAAGCGAGTCTGACCCGGTTAGAATCCACCTCACCGATTTGCTCAGGGAGCTGGAGAGTCAGGTGGCATGGATGCAGTTTTCAGGCGTTTTTCCATTTCCCACTGGGTAAATATGGGGCTGGTTCCCCATTCGCGCCTCAGTCCGTCATAGGGGGTGGATAAGAGACTGATGACCTTAGATGTTTAGTCTGTGAAATCATCACATTCTACATCTGATTTAACAATTTTCGTGACTAATCTACACTCAGTGACGTAGAAATGCTCTTGAGTCACACAGCTAGCTTGTATTTTGAATCTTTGTGCAACATCTCCTCTTGCTGCATCTTCATTTGGTTGATGTTTTTGGCTCAAGAATAAAAGTCTAAGATTCTTATCACATTTTCTCCGACAGCTAACACATCTTGTGAATCACAAGTGCAATTAAGGATGCTTATAGGGCACAAGAGGTGTTAGCTGTTAATGTTCAGCACGGACCAGAATGCCGTTCTGGTCCGAACTGCCGGAGTTGGCAGTCATGTCTGCATGAGGTGTACTTGCTTGTGTGAACAAATCTTGTATCTGTGTGTGTGTGTGTGTGTGTGTGTGTGTGTGTGTGTGTGTGTGTGTGTGTGTGTGCACCTCTTTTTTTCTGACGAAGGCTGTGACTGAACGCTTATCTGTAAGTGTCTTTCAGTTTTGCGTGTCTGTAGCTTTCACGTCATGTAAGTATGAATCTATTTTTACTATATTGTTGATATTCCAGCCGTGAGTTTCCATTGTTAATTAGAGAAAACTGTTTTAGAAATGGTTCATACGCCGTCCGGACAGCCCTCGAAATGCCCAGCGGTACTGAGCGATCGGCGTGTCATCCTTAACCGGTAGGTTTCATTGAATGCAGATCTGGAAGGGCATGTAGTCAGCACACCGCTCTGACGACCATTCTCAGATTTCATGCCCGAGGCCGCTATCTCTCAGTCAAATAGCTCCTCACTCCTGAACTGATCTCACAAGTGCTGAGTGCACCACACGTGCCAACAGGGCAGATCCGAGCGATCACCCATCCAAATGGTAGCCAAGCCCGCCAGCGCTTTACTTCTGTGATGCGAAAGACCGTTAGCGTGTGACGGTACAAAGCCCCGTTACTAGACCAATATTTCTAGTGTGCAAGGATTGCTTTGTGGAGAGCGAGCGCGCTACACTGCGCGCGATTAGCGGAAGCGCGTGGCGCGCCCGCGCGAGATTTGCAACAGTCGGTTGGGATGGTCTCCGGAGGCCACGTGGCTTGCAGCTTGGGACATTGTTTGGTTTTTGGCGCATTACGCGAAAAATATGTAACTCACGGTGAAGAGCGATTCGGCAGTGGATTGTGCACCTTCTGAAAGATCGATATTTATTTCAAGTCACGAGACACAAAAGTTACAGTAATCTCAAAATCGGTTAATATCACGAATACTGAAAGACTAATAAAAATAGTAAATAGCAACTTACAGGGATGAGCGAGCACTCATTAAAAACGTTTCGTCATAGCGGATCGAGTGTCGTAGTCATCTGTTAAGATTCATAAATAATTAAGCCCATAAAGAGCAATAAACAAAGTTTGATGGAAAACTGTTTATAAAATTCAATAGAAATTTGATGACGTAAAACGGCACTATATAATATTTTGGGTGGCATCACACGTATTTTAAACTGTTTAAGCAAATATTATACACTTAACTTGCAATAATGTTCATTGTTTGCAAATTATTATTAACATTTATCGCCCATAATTAATTAACTATTATAGATTTTGAGCAGCGCAATGTGTAGATCGGTATAGATTACGTGTAAAAACGGTGTTATCTGCAGTTCTATCCTAAAACTTTGCAGCACAGATGTCGACAAACAAATTTGCGCTAAGTGGCGAAATTTTGCAAAAACTAAATCTTGATTTACGGGCTATAGAATAATACTAGAAATGATTGTAAGGTGGTAAATAAGACGTACTTTCTAGCGCGGTTCCGATGGCGTACGTATTTCTGTCGAGGGATGTACGTATCAAAATTTGTAACCTTAACTGGTGAGAGTGGTACTTGCATAACCAGGGGGTTGACGTCCGAGCCTACATAAGCGAGCGGCCATCTTGGCCAGGGGTCAGTCGGTTTGGAGGTTGGGTGGTGAGCAAGCCCCACTTGAGGATGGCCCATGTGGTCGTTTGAGAATTCTTTTTCGCGCCGATTTATTTCGACGAAGAGTATTGTATATTAGCGCAAGTGTGCAAGCATATAATCGGTGAACTGGAAGTGCTACGATTATTTGAGTGAGTAAGATTTAAGAGGTATACATCGACGTAAGTGAACATGTGACGAATTGTGATTTCGCGGCAAAACTTCTAGAACAAGGAGGACAGTGGGACTTGTGGTTCTGTTGGTATTATTGAAATAAATTTCGTTTATAGCAGCCTACATTACTGCTATTGGGGGTCTCGGAGTCAAATTATTATTAAAGTAAAACTGTAAACTGTCTCACCAGTCCTAATTTCATTGTGTGAAAGAAAAGGATAACACCAATAAATAGTGACTGAAGTGTGTCGTGAAAACTGATTTTAGTATAATAATCGCCTAATTCTTGTTCCCTAGCATAAACTGTACTTATGTCTGAGTGAATAATTAATCAAAAAAACTATAACAAATGCGCGGGTGTGGAAGTGTACTAATGCACCAAGTGTGGAAATCATCCCCTGGACTTAAGTCACAGTCAAAATTTTCAATAACATTTTTAACCAATATTTGTATATGCACATTCTCGTGTGAACTCTCTGCAGCCGCACTTCACTTTATTATTAACCGCCCCGTCTGTTTTGGGACCTTTTTGATTGTAGCTTGGCCTATAGATAGAACTGGTACCGAAACTGGTAGTCGGGATACAAAGTGCGACTACAGACTAATGTATTTTATGTATTTTATTTTACTAGCTCATTGTGTTGAAACGCGCAGTTGAAGACCGTCACGTGCAGCGCCGGATAGTCCGCCGCCAGCGACCACAGCTGCTGCGCGCCTCACCTCCCCTGGTTGCCTACTCGCTGCTCCTAGCCAGCTGCCCAGACTCCCCGGATGGCCCCAGCACAGTGCAGAGGGCAGCCACTGCAGTGCGCCAGGCGCCGCCGCCGCCGCCGCGGCCCAGAATCCCGAGAATTTATTCGGGTAGTTAATCAGGCGTGGCCGGATTTTTTTTCTTTCTGCTTCTGTTTTTTAGGGGCTGTGAGATTTGTTGGTGGCACGTAACGAGCTGCGTCCCGCACCGTCTGGCCCTCGGCACGGTTCGTGTCTGAACCCAAGACCGCTTCCTGCTCTCCGCAACTGTGGAGGACTGACGTGCGCTCTGTCTATGCAGGCCGCACTCTGGCAGATCCTGCCTTAGCAGATTACCCCGCTGAGTGTACGCACTGAAGTAAACTGCGGGGCTTTTCCCACGTAACTACTACTACTACTAGAGCGCCCCGGAAGGACCTCGTTGTGTTAATCAAGTTTAAACAGAGTTGTTTAAGATTACTTATTATCACTCACAACAGGGTCCAATTGAATATGACCGATCGTCCAAAATTATATAAGAGCTCTTACAAGAAAAATTTGTAACTTCTAACGCTTTCAATCACGCGAAAGTATGTTTAAAATGCAAATCACTCATTTCAGAAACATTTCTACGGGGCTTGCTGTACACTATGTGATCAAAAGTATCCGGACACATGCGTGAAAATTACTTACAAGCTCTTTCCGCCCTAAGTCGCTACTGCTGGAATTCAATATTGTGTCGGCCCAACCTTAGCTTTGATGACAGGCATACGTTTAGTCAGGTGCTGGAAGGTTTCTTGGGGGATGGCAGCCCATTATTCAACGAGTGCTGCACTGCAGAGACGTATCGATGTCGGTCGGGAAGGCCTGGAACGAAGTCGGCGATCCAAAACATCCCAAAGGTGTTCTATACGATTCAGGTCAGGACTCGGTGCAAACCGGTCCCTTACAGGGATCTTATTGTCGTGTAACCGCCACAGGCCGTGCATTATGAACAGGTCCTCGATTGTGTTGGAAGATGCAATCGCCATCCCCGAATTGCTGTTCAGCAGTGGAAAGCAAGAAGATGGTGAAAACATCAATTTAGGCTTGTGCTGTGATAGTGCCTCGCAAAACAACAAGGGGTGCGAGGCCCCTCCATGGAAAACACGACCACACCATAACACCACCGCCTGCGAATTTTACTGTTGGCACTACACACGCTGACAGATAACGTTCACAGGGCATTCGCCATACCCACAGACTGCCATCGGATCGCCACATTGTGTACCGTGATTCACCACTCCACACAACCTTTTGCCATTGTTCAATCGTCCAATGTTTACGCTCCTTACATCAAGCGAGGCGTCGTTTGGCATCTACAGACGTGATGTGAGGCTTATGAGCAGCCGCTTGACCATAAAATCCATGTTTTCTCACCTCCCGTCTAACTGTGATAGTACTTGCAGTGGATCCTGGTGCAGTTTGGAATTTCTGTGTGCTGGTATGCCTGTTACACTTTACGACCCACTTCAACTGTCGGCGGTTTCTGTCAGTCGGCCTGTATGTTTTGTGCTGTACGTATCCCTTCACGTTTCCATTTCACTATCACATCGGAAACAGTGGACTTAGCGATGTTTAGGAGTGTGGAGATCTCGCGTACAGACGTATGACACAAGTGACACCCAATCAATCACCTGACCACGTTCGAAGTCCGTGAGATCTGCGGAGCGCCACATTCTGCTCTCTCACGATGTTTAATTACTACTGAGGTCGCTAATATGGATTACCTGGCAGTAGAGGGCAGCACAGTGCACCGAATATGAAAAATGTATGATTTTGGTGGTGTCCGGATACTTTTGATCACATAATCTTCTCGTCCCTCACAAATTAGTCCGCCGACTTAAGTCTTGTTGTCCACCCTTTCACTCTGCCTTGATAAGCTCTCGTTCAGCTGACAAAAACAGGATTGAAGAAAAATCGACTAAATACGTAACAAGCAAAGGCCGCATAACAGAATTTTGGTGACAGCATCTGTAAGTTTGTAAAATTTCGGGCTTACTGGAGTCTAAAGAATTTTAAATTTCATCTACTTAGGCTTTATCGCATCCAAAGCTTATTGTAAATGGCTATCAAGTCTGTATTTACTGTCCACCTAATAATAATGCAGCCAGAAGTAAACTAATACGCAAGCAGCCAGAAATACACTAATTCGATCCCCATTATTTTAACGTTCCTTACAGTTATTGAGCCACTGCTGTTCGCGATTCACTTCTCCAAGTCGTTCAGTGGGCCCCTTGAAAATAAGTGCTCGTCGTAATGCCTCGTGATGATCACGAATCACGTCACGCGGAGTTTCAATTACGTCAAGAAAGCTCATATTTAAATAACTTACTAATTCACTCAGTATGTCCAAACTTTCATCAAATCGTTCAAAACTGAAGTCGCTTTAAATTTACAAAACGAGAACCGACAAAATGCAAGATTTCCTTCATTTTGATACAGAATTGTGTAGTGCCTTTTAACATTGATGAATACAATAAGACAGTTCAAGGTCGACTACTAGAGACGCAGCTGCAGCAGAAAGTGCTACACAGAGTGCGGAAAATGCTAATGATTGATTCCAATTGGATGATGATTCAGGCAGCCAATAAGAAAAAACTCGAGCACTTCCGTTCTGGCGGTAATTCCTAGGACATGCAGCACAATCACAGAAAGCTGTTTATAAAAGAAATCCTGAATTTGTAACCAAAGCTAATATAAATTAAATAAAATACGAATCAATTGACTGCGTCTTGTCTGTTCTTTTCGACATGTCCGAAACAACAGACAACACACATTCTTGTAGTTGATTCGCTTGGATGGGCAGTGGATCCATCTTCTTCAGTGCGGATGCTTAAGTATCTCCGAACTCCTACGGGAATCTCAGAGTAGTGAGCATGGAGGAAATGGACAGGGGCTGCTGATACGTGGGGCCTAGTGGGAGTGTGGATAGGCCGTGAGGTGTCCGAAAACAGTCAGTGCACATGTCGTGAGCTCAGCGGACAAGGGTAGTGAGCACGGATTTACGTTGCAGCGCACATGGGTCTCTGAACTTGTTAGAAGCGTTCACCTCACACAAAAGGAAAAATTCGTAGCAGCGGAGCAAAGCCTCAGTGAAGAACACACGTTTCAGTTTGAAGAAACCAAAAAACTGTGTAGTGCGAATGGTTTCTGGGACTCTATAATTATAGAGGCAGTGGAGATACGTGTCAGTGACACCATGGTCAACCGGGTTAGTGGCTTCCAACTTAGCACAACGTGAAAAACAACATTATCAAGAATGAGACGAGAGCACACCGATGGAGACAGGTCGGTGGAAGCGGATGGAATAAACAGGCCGCACCGAGACGAGACGCCAGGACCCAGTGCACGAGGCTGCCACCGCCCCCCCCGCGCCACCGCGACGATTCCACTCGCGCCTGATTGGCCCGACCGGCGCTGAGGATGCAGAGAGAGAAGCCCGTGGTCCAGCGGCTATGAAGACCTGACAGGACGTGAACCCAACACTTCGCCTGAAGATGGCAAGTGAGAAACTTGCTCAAACATTGCCAGAGAACTACGCATTGACTCGGCTGTCAACCCGAAAAGATTTTGTCATCTAAAGTAATGTTTTACTGTGAACACCGACCGACTCAAAATAAGCAACATTTCGATTTATTAAATTTTATTTCCATTTTTTTAAATTAAATTTCAGCAGCTTTTCACTCTAATATACTAGTTTGATCATTAAATATTTCGGTACGGTACTATACATTTGGCCTAACAATTAAAAAAGACGATTATAAACAAATTAATCCAGATATGTTGAAATAATACAAATGGATTCACACTTCCGGCAAATTTTGAGGAATCTCATGAAGGTAATGCAGCTCTGTTTAGGTTTCCTACACTTCAGACTTCCGTTCACAGACATCTCATCTTCAGAAGCGTGTATTACCTCGTCTGGCACCAATAACGGCATACGACTTTCAGGCATGCTCATGTCTAATGCAACAATGTCCTCTTGAGGAAACATCTCCCATTCCCTCATGAGGACCTCCTTAAGGGTCTCAGAATACAGCTGATGTTTCCTTCTCCTTCTCTGGTCCCAAACGTTCCAATGGGATTCAAATCAGTGCATCAAGCAGGTTACCCATTGTATCAATATCCGCTTCATCCAACACTGGATGATATCAGTTTACGTTGTCTTGAATTAGTGTAAAACGAACGTCAACAGATGGAGCGAAACGCGAACATGCTCCAAACTAATTTCCTCCACATACCCATGTGTTGTAATGCTCCCATGTTCCGCGAAGACCATGTCCGTCCTTCAAGTATCAGTTTCCTGCCCGCATCGTTAGAGAGCCTGTAAAGACGTCCTTGATGAGAATGTGTAAGGGGAATACATTTCCCGAGGCCTTCTTCAGACCCTGTGTCTAATGCCAGGTGATCGCGGACCAAACATCGACTCATCGGTCAGCAGCACTGGCTCCCACGGTTTCCAGCTGTGGTGTTCGCCTGTAAGTTGCTCTTTGGTGAGTTCTGTGGTGAATTATGTGGCCGTCTGGCTCAGTACTGGCTTCTCTCGCTCTCTTCTTCGCAAATAGTTCTCTCACTGACACTAATCTCTTGAACCTGGTGGAATCGATTTCGTGCTTCAACGGTGCTAGTGTGACGGTGTGCAATGAAGTCGTAAAAAGTAGTCACCTGTTGCTCGTGCTGGCCTTCTGGTTTCATTGCGTAGCTTCCAGACCCCTGTTACTACTTACGGTTGTGGAAAGCGTGAAAGATGTAGTTCCCAACATTTCTGCAGTATAATACATACTGCGACCATCTTCCACCCAAGTAACAGCTGTTGCAGCTCTTTCAGGACTTACGTGTTACGAGAGCGCTACATCAGCGTTATCTGACATCCAGTGATGTGCGAGAGGCAACAACGTAAGTGCAATAAACAATCGTTGAGTAATTGTTTGCTCGAAAAGAAACGTCAATAACACTCCCATAATAATCCTGTCTGAAGACACAGAACGAATTAGTACACATGCAAGAGAGAATTACGCATCACGTAGAGGATGGTTGACGTATAAGTGCAGATATTTTTAGTGAATACTGATGACAATCTACAGAACATCATTACATCTGTACACTAATAATTATAGCTACTACGAGTAGTACGTTTTTGGATCGGTTAGTACCTGCAAAAATTCAAGGCACAAGGCTCAAGCTATTAATGTTTTTTTCCCCTCACCAGGAGGTCAGGTATTCAAGTGTGGACGCCTGGACGCAAAACGGAAAATCTATATTGTCTGGTGTGGTCTACTTTGTGGTGCAGTTACGACCTTATGGAAGACATCAGGTAGTGAATTATGTGACCTATTTGTTGGAAGACTGACACAGAGAAAAACAACTAAGACACTAAAGTGGGTACATATTAATGAAACAATGATCACAATTTCTGTTCCTGTATCCCTAATACCTTGCATTACAAGTTACGTTTTTCGTGCCGACCATCGTGGATTAACGGCTGTAGCAAAAGTATTGGTGCATTATTTACTGGCATATGTGTTTGTCAGCTGGAGGTTTCGAAATCGGCTCCTCTTGAATGAACTGCTTGGCCCGATCACAACCCGTAAGGTTTTTTTATAGTTACTGTGCTCAATTTCAATACACTGTTGTGCAAAACTTAAGAGCGAAAGTAAGTTTCGAATCGTGTTCCTTCACCAAGTAAAAGTTCGGTGAAACTTGGTCCTTACATAGAAAGAACTACTGCAGTGTAGAAGAGACGTTAACTGAAAGAAATACGCACTGAGACGGAGAGAAATGGCACTTTTGTTCAATGAAATTAATCAAACAGAACTCACTGTTATGCATGATGATCTCTGGATAATAAAAACGGCGACACTTTGTTCTTAATCAGGTGTATGGTCACCACCGACGGCTATTCATGCTGTGCATTGTATTCCCATCCTAGCCACAAGGTCGGTAAGGAGTTCTCGTAGCAAGGCATTGCATTTCTGCACCAGTGAGGTTAATAACTGCCGCATAGTCGTTCGTTTGAGTGGAAGTGGTGCTGAATCGCGAATTTATTTTCAAAACCTTTTCTTAAGAATATACTTTATTTACTAGAGATTCATCAAGAACATTAACACATTTAATCACACTATGTGAGCGTGGAAGTAGTTGCCAGTGGATAACTGATGAAAACAAATCAAATTTCTTGTAATAAATGGAAATTTTATTCCTAAACGCCCTTTTTTTCTTTTTTTATTTAACAGACTTGAAATTATAATCAGAAAGCACCCTCTAAATATCAAGTTACAATTTATTCAGAGACAGAAAGAACAATTTGACTATTGAGCTTTCGGGCTGGGAACCCTGCCGCTCCCTTTTGACACTGCCGTAGTCATGACCGCTCACAACAACCTCTGAAAGACTACACTGGTACAAATCTGTAACACACCAGATTACTTGAAACTAAAAATTTTAACAACTCACACTAGCACATAAACTATGCACCCCGTAGGAGGGATGGAAATGGTACAAAACACTAACATCAAAAGATTAACTTGCCACCGAAGGTGCAACTTGATTTTAACTTCTAAGAAAAGTCTTACGGTGAAAGGGTGGCCACTTTATATACTAAAATGACCATTTAAATAAAACCCATGAAATGCAGTCTTACAGAAAATATACAAGGTTAGCCAAACATGCTCTATATTACACATATGCCGCCTCTCAACATGATAGGCAAGATAAAAACATATTTCAGGAATTCGGCCGTTACACTTCAAGCAATAAATTCGTTCACACAGAATTCGACAAACATGACAGAGGCAGCTATTAACGTACGGCTGACCGACAGACAAAAATGGCTCTGAGCACTATGGGACTTAACATCTGTGGTCATCAGTCCCCTAGAACTTAGAACTACTTAAACCTAACTGACCTAAGGACATCACACACATCCATGCCCGAGGCAGGATTCGAACCTGCGACCGTAGCGGTCACGCGGTTCCAGACTGAAGCGCCAGAACCGCACAGCCACACCGGCCAGCAGACCGACAGAGAGACACTAACTGCCAAACAATTGCGGACGAGAGACAGACGAGGAAGCTGGGGACGAGGGACTGACCAAGAAAACAAATAGAATTTAACAAGTAAATGAAACAACATATCAGCAGTTACTTCTAATAAACTGCGATTTCTGGCGAAGACTTGGCGCAGTACCCCCAAAATGCTCTCCCGAACCGTCCGCAGCCAGCCGCTTAAACGGACGCTGGAAGGCGCGCCGATCTCCCGTCTCACGGCGTCGCAGCTCGCGCCGGCCAGACCGATGTCGTGGGTTGACTCCTGTTGCTCTCGTGTCGACCGCGGAGCCACTACCCCTCGCTATATGGCGCGGCCTACTGGACTCACGTGGCGACCTCACTTGCGCCGACGCTCAAGATGGACAAGACATCTTGTGTCTCAGTGCGCGACCGACCAACTGACCCATCCAACCGCCTATGACCATTGCCTGAACAAACTCGAGCAGACTGGCGGCCTAACACATACTAGCACTCTGGACGACAGACAGACACTGACTGCCTCACACTGACCCCGCTGACCAACTGACCACCAGAGGGAGATACCAAAGCTTCGATTGCCACAGCGGCGCCACCGCGAGAAACGGAGGGCGACTGCTTTACACCACGCGCTGCGGCGCGCTCTTCAAAACAGCAAATTTTACCACGGCTCAGGTGCCATACGTCCCTCTCTCTAACGTTCTCGATGGATTCTAAGTCGCAACAACAGGCAGGTCTGTCCATTTGCTGGAAATCCCCTTGTTCCGAGAGATCCTCCAACTGAGGTGCAGTCGCGCATTGTCACCCGTAAAAACTGAGTCAAGGCGGAATTCACCCCTGAAAAGATGCATATGAGAAAGGACTATAGGGTCACAACAACGTTAACTCGTGAATCTACCCTGTTCAAAGATTTCAAGGTCAGTGCGCGTATGCAACACTACGCCTCCCTACGCTTTCTCGAGTTCCAGACGTGCGTATCCGTTGTGGTGGAAGACACGCCAGGCCACGGCCTTTTACCGGGTAGCAGGAGAGAGGGTACGGTTTGCGCTACGGTGCCGCTCCATCATTTCCAGCGCCGTAAGCCTCAGTGCGGGCGCCGCTGCCGGCTTAGACGTAAGCACCGGCCGACCAATTAAAACGCGAGCTGCTTTACTGCCGCCGCTATGATTTAGCGGCACACAACGGCGTGCGGACGCCGACGCCGCGGCGATGGTTCAGCGCCGGATTTGCGCAGTAAAATTCGGCCGGCGCTATCTAACCGGCTGCCGGATACCTCGCTCTTCCCTCACTACCGCCCCACAGTCGCTTCCCCCTCGGCACGTCACTGCAATTACGGGACTCGGGTTTGTGTAATTGGAACGCACGGGTGCAAACAACCCCGTGAGGCCGGCCGCTGCGGTCCCGTTCTCGTTTGCTTCGCTCGCCTCCACCTCTCGCCGCGCCGGCTCGCATGCGTACACACACAGACCTCGTATCTAGCTGTGCGTGTAACAATACCGCGCCGGCCGCACGCACGCATTCCCGCGAGACCGCCGAGAGCGTGTGGACGGCGCGGCGTGGCGTGGGTTGGCGGCACACGCCACTCCGTTCGGGACCGCCGCGGGAAGCGACAATTCACAAACAGAGCGAGATGCCGTGCTGACGCAACCACAGCCTGCCGCCCAGCCGTGAACGTGGCCACACGATACGGACACTGTGGCCTACAAACGATCATGCCTTGTCAGCCCACAGCGTGACAATACAAAAACATCTGCTAGCGTTACAGATAAACTACTCTTAGTGGCGAATCGTTTTCTTTTTTACATTTTTTTGCCTTGCATGACGATCCGAATATTTGATAATATTTTGTTATTGCTATCGGTTTCTATTTATAGCAACACCACGTTATGAACGATTAATTATTACAGGCATTCTATAAGTTATTTAAGCACATAGATCAACTTAATTTTAATTATTAAATGTTTTCTTTGCCGCTAATAACAAGTTTAAATGCATTTCGTAAACTTACAACGTAGGAATTCATAAACTCTGAACATAAGATTTCGACTGCGAAAATGTGTTGTAAAATCTGACTGAGAGAAAGTAACTTGAAAGCGCCTATTTGGTTACCTGTCCGTTTAAACATTCGTTACAGAGAAACTACTGTTAGTGGCGCATTGTTTTTCTATTTACATTTTTTTCGCCGTACATGACGATACAATATTTGTTCATATTTTGTTATTGCTAACGGTTTCTATTTATAGCAACATCAAGCTATATATTACAGGCATTTTAAAAGATAGTTAAGCACATAGAATACTCAACATAATTTTAATTATTTAACCATTTCATGCCGTTAATAACAGGTTTCAATGCATTTCGTTAACTTCTAACATAGGAAGTCATAAACCCTGAACATAAACGACCGTGCCTTGTCAATCCACAGCGTGACAATACAGAAACATCTGCTAGCGTTACAGAGAAACTACAACTTAGTGGCGCATTGTTTTCTTTTTTACATTTTTTGCCGTGCATCATGATAGAAATGTTTGATCGTATTTTCTTATTTCTAACACCACGTTATGTACGGGTATATATTACACTCATCCCGAAAGATACTTACACAAATAGAACACTTATCGTAATGTTATTTATTGAACATTAAGTTCAGTGTCAATAATAGGCTTCAATCAAGGTTACTAAATAATAAGGTTGGGCAGTAAGCGCTCTGGTCTGCCATTGGCTGGCCTAGTGACGTCAGCGTGGAAGCAAGCGCTCACAAGCAGACGACACGGCATGCACGTTTACGTCAAGTTTTTGGCGGAAGATTTTGTTTATACCAGAATTGAGATGTCTAAACTGCTTTTCTGCTGCTAAAATATTACAGTTAAAACTGATGAGTTATATTCTTTCGCAGCTTATGTCTCACACATCGGTAAAATATCAGATCACAACCACACTGACACACTCTTGAAATTCGTAACCTCGGTTCAAATAAATCAGAAACTATTCATTTAATCGCATTGAAATTAATTTACTGAAGAGCTCGAAGTTGCACACATTTTTGTAAGAACAGCATTCCTTGTTTCTATCGCCGCTATAATATTCATCAAAGTAACTTTATCTGGTCTGAAAAAAAACTGTCATCTGTACGTGTGCTCTTATAATGATGTTTCTTATTTGATGACAGCTTTTCCAGAGTTTCCAGAGATCTCTTATGTAGTTCTCGTTTGTTATACCGTTTGGTTCTGTCTTCTGTTGCGGGTGACACATTGACAGTCGCACTACTGCACGGCAAATTGCACGAAGGAACTGCATCTGGCTTGAGCATTCTTTATCGGGGCAAATTAAGCAATTCAGACTGTAAATCCCTTAAGTAATCTGTTTCTGCGAAATGGCGAGAACATATTCGTGCATGCGCAACATTTACACTGTCTTTCGTACAACATTTCGACAACCATAGTTTTTGTAATGTTTAATTACGCTGGAAACTGTGATACATTATGTCAGTTCCCTTTGTGCTCCGGTTGTAGGAAAAACAGCTCGTAACAGCACAGCCTCACATTGTAAAAATTAATTTTCTCACTCATTTGTAGATTCTCCAATAAGAATTTCACAGGACGAACCATAAACTATAGAGCTGGCGAACACAATGTTGATCCCGCCGTCCACTATCGCTAGCTATTACAGTTCCGAATCAAATATCAGTTACAACAAAAACCGTTAACACTCCCGAATACTCAATGTTACCGCTGTTGACTGAGTACCTCAGAAAAAAAGAACTCAATCAAGATACTCCTTCATACACAAAACAACACTAGAAAAATAATCACACACAATTAGAACAGGTATTGATAAACTCTGAACATAAGAATTCAACTGCGAGAATATATTGTAAAATCTGACTGCGAGAAAGTAAATTGAAAGTGCCTATTTGGTTACCTGTCTGTTTAAACATTCGTAATGGCAAGAACACTGTCTGAATTCAACACTGTGAATCATTAAACTTTTAAACTGATAAACTTGCTGTGGAAGAACTCAGTGTTCCCATTTTCTATAGTTTAATTTTGCCTTACCTGCTGCACAATGGAGACGCTGTAAAACTGCTGTTGTCTTGAAAGCGCGTCGCATTTGCTGAGGTACAACTAACTTACCGATGTGCGTCTGCTGCAGTGCGTTCTCTTTTAAAAGAAGGCAAAGCTTACTTGGTTCATAACAGATCTGAATAAGTAAAAATGATAACTCAGATTTTATTACAGACTTTGAATGCGGTCAATGACTTTGAGATAAATTACAACCAAAATGTAATTAGTTTTCTGATTAAAAAGATCCGTATTGAAAAATTATCTTTTTCTTTGCTTCACAAACATTAATAAATAAAAAATTACAGTTTTTGAGTGGACAAGTGTAAGCATTCTTTAACATCAAATGAGACCTTTTCAAAAACGCAACTAGGAAAAATGACATTAAATATTCAAGTTATTCCTATCACTAAATTCAAACTGTTTCATGGCTGTTTATATGTCCGTATACTCAAGTCTCTCGATGTCTGAACGAAGAATGCGTAACAACAAGCTGCCACAATAAGGTACAAAATCTGTAATCAATTGCCTTTCATTAAATTCTCTTCTATTACTCATCAAAAAATCATAATAAAATATTCTTCTCGAAATGCTTCAATCTCTTTCCTCATCTCAAACAATTAATTAGTAAATCAACATGTTCCACTTCCTCAGAATACAACTACAACTGTACCACTCGCCCTATAGCGTACTGCTACTCATGACACACCACTGCCGACTTACTGTCTCTCCTCGTGTCAATATTAAGGGGAGTACGAACAATCCATACCTACAATGTTAAATTTGCAGTACTGATGACCCATTATCTCAGAAACTTTAACTGAGAGAGGTCTGAAATTTTTGTGAAGGATTGATGAAACAGAAAAATAATATACAGACAAATAATTAGTTAGTTGTGATTTTTTAAAATTTATTTTCAGTTTGCTTTGAGTCTACTTTTATTTTCAATTTGAGTCTACTTTTGCTAAGTAAAAAATAATTAAAGTTAGAAATGTTTTGGTAGTTCAGTAGTAGCAGTATGCAAACAGGTAACATAGAGCAGAATTAGATACACGTATCTGTAATAGCTCCTGGGGGAATGCGTGAAATATTAACAAAGGACATTTTCAGGAAATCAAGTTTAAATGTTTCATTTGATATTAACTCACATATGGAGGCATGGCAGCTCCTACAAACAGCCAGGTTCGGGTTCTGTTCTTGATCTTCCCGCAAACTTAAAAGCTTCTTTCTTTCTTTCCTTGCCTCTTGCTTCTTCAGTCATTTCCTCTGCTACACTCTGGGCTTTCTTGACCCTAAGTCGATCCATTCGCGGGAGGGCTTGCACTTTGTTGGCTGCTGGAGTGATATCAAGCTGCTCTTTACCCTCATTCTTCACTTTCTGCAATCATGAAACGTTACCACAAAACACAGAGGTTTCATTGCTACAAAGACATTTTTCGGTATGGGGGTGCGAATGACATTATTGAAAGATTCATTCCGGTTTTGCGTTCGACCAGGGAGACATTTGGAAAGAAGGTTAGGATGAACTGACTCTCTATATATTGGATTAATAGCTTCAATCGCTGCAGATGGTATGCTATTTTCGTACCTGAGCTTTGCGGTACTTGCACCATCAACCAGCACCAGGTGGGCAAAGGCCACGTATAGGTGTATCATCAGTGGATAATTTGTGGAGGAATGTAGCAACACTGCACTTTTCATCCCTTGTAGGTCATGTGTCTTGTTTCTTATTGCCATTCCATTGTAATGCTGGAGTTCATCGATGTTTTTGTCTGTAAATCTTCCATTACCATTTACAGTCTCCACAAAATGCATGTGCAATACCTCCATTTCTCTTTACACACTGCGTCCAGCCTCTTAACACGAACTTTTACATGAGATCAAGGAATAAGTAGCTGAAAACCACAGCCTTCTAGATTGAATATTGACGGAGATATAGATACTTAAGAAAGTCAGTGCAGAATGGCTGGATTTTTTTTTTACGCCTGCACTATTAATTTTGAAATAATAAAAACTACACTTCCCATTGGAATTAATCGACAAATGATGAACCAAATTATTCAGGAGAGATCAAATATTATTACGAGATAATAATCGGAAAATGTAATTTTTTGACCGATTTGACCATACGTACCACGTCGAGCATCTTGTAAAGCAGAGAGGGTTCTTAAGCGTCCAGGCGATACTGGATGATGACACTGCTCGCATATAATTTCAAACAGTAAATGGGCGCTTAAGCGGCCATGACATCCAAATACTAGAGAAACGACCATGAAATTACCCGCAGCCCCCTATCAACATTGTAACATATTATGTTAATGTGGCAGTTCGTATAGTTACACACCAAACTGGACTGCTGAATATCTATAGAACCAAAATAGTATCCACACACAAGACGTGGTGCATCCAATTTGAAAGCAGTGAAACGATTATGTTCGACCATGTTTGCGGGTGCGCTGCACCAGGATACGTCCAGCGTTGTCGAACGTGATCCTTTTGGTGATGCTGGATTTCTGGTGTATGGAGGCTTAATGTTGTATAGCCGCACTGACTGTGGAATCCTTGGACATGGTAGATTTTCGAGCCAGCTTTGTTCTGCCATTTGAGTCTTTTCAGGTGCGTATTCAACCCGGACATCATTTTTACGGGTGACAATACGCGACTGCATGGAACATTTCAGGTGGAGGATCTGTTGGAACGCGATGAGATTCGACAAATGGACAGGCTTCTCTGTTCCGCCGACTTCAACGCCACCGAGAACATGTGGGAGAGAAACGTATGGCGGGACGTCCGCATGAACAGAAGATTATCCAGCAGTTATCAATCCCGCTGGTGCAGGAGTGCAACGTCCTATTACAAGAACTCATTACCGACCTTGTGGCCAGGATGAGAGCACGTTTCAGAACATGCATTGACGTTGCTGGTGGCCTCACACCCAGAAGAAAATCATGTCCCGCCGTTTTTAATGTCCAGGAGACCATCATGAATAGCGGTGACTTCTTTGAAATTATTTTCATTAAATAAACGTTTACGTATTTCTTTCCATTACCATCTCTGCTATACTGTAGCAGTTCTTTGTATATATGGTCCAGGTTTCATCGAGCTATGTCACTTTGCAGTGACACACGATTCGATAATTACTTTAGTTCTTAAATTTCGCACAGCAGTGTATTGAATGTGAGCACAATAACTATAAGAGAACCTTACTGGCTCACATGTAATAATAATATCCACACTGGCAGTGTTGTGTCCTGCCCACTCGTCAAATATGGAGTGCCTAGGGAACCTGCTTCCTCGGATCGCTAGACAACAATTCAAGCAAATCCTATTACTGAGTTTTTATTACAGAAAATAAATGAAAATACTGAACTTTGAGAATTTACAGTGATGTGCCGGAAGCAAAGGGCGACATGCAAATATTCAATGTCCTTCAGTGTATACAATTCCAATACAAGTCCAGTAATACAGTTACTAAGTCGCTGCTATACAAGTTATTTATCTTGATGCTGCTGTGGAAACCGACGAACTGCTAGACTTTAACTGGGTCGGGGCCATGCGGCGCGCCGCTTGTGTCCTCTTCTTATCGAAGGCGGTGCCGTCGAGTTGTTGTCCTAGAAAGGGGTCAGTGCGCGTGCTATTGGCTGACGTCTTCTTCTTAGCCCCGTCTGCTTTAACGTTCCCACCTGGTGTGCCGGCGCTTGACTTTACTCCGGAATAGGCAGCACCGAATGCCTTTTACTAGCTGTGTAAAACATACCAATAGTTCAAAATGACATTGTAACTAAATCACATTACAAAATTGTCTTGCAAAAACGGATACTCCATAATTGGGTTTAGGCTTAAAAATCTAGAAACTCTCGATTCGGCAGTACATCGATAAGTGAACCATAAAACCCTGATCTTAGACACAAAAGACAGAATCACAATTAAAATTTAAATTACACAAAATAAATGCTGGATGCAAAAACACAGCCGGCCGAAGTGGCCGTGCGGTTAAAGGCGCTGCAGTCTGGAACCGCAAGACCGCTACGGTCGCAGGTTCGAATCCTGCCTCGGGCATGGATGTTTGTGATGTCCTTAGGTTAGTTAGGTTTCACTAGTTCTAAGTTCTAGGGGACTAATGACCTCAGCAGTTGAGTCCCATAGTGCTCAGAGCCATTTGAACCATTTTTTTGCAAAAACACAACAAGGCAAACGTGCCATCCTTCCTTGAAACAATGTGTTACAAGAACTGAAAAGCGTGCTTTCCGCACACACACGTGTCAGCTAACATAACATAATAACACCAGATAGTAAGCTCGTAACACGAAATTAACATAGTTGAACAATAATCAGGAAATTTAGTGTGATGCATAGCTCAGAAACTTGGCAATTTAAGAAACGATGTTTTAGCAGTGCCTGAAACGCCCGTTAGTCCCGCTGGGCAGAACAGGTAATAGGATTGTGGAAATCGCCAAGGGTTGAGGCCAGTTTCTGCTTCTAATTGTCAATTATGTTAATTTATACCGAATGCAACTCTTTCAGGCTGAAGGCCTCCAACAAGAAATCTTAACAAGATAGAAACCCATTTAAGATATCAATAAAATAATTCAAAAACAACATACGCAAAGTGCAATACAAAAGGCTGAGGGCCACAATTAAAGTCAAAATTTTAAAATATATTACCATAATCTTTTAAAGGCAGAAGGCCGCAATGTTTAAGCTTGAAAGATACGTTTAAAAATTAATTTTGCAAAATTTTAAGAAAAATAAACAAATAACCATAAGCCTAAAATTTGAAGTAGCTGACAACAGATGATTAAACACCGGCGGCAGTCAGAAAGCCTCGAGGGAGGTCGCTCTGCCCTCAGGTGGTAAGCCGGCCGGAGTGGCCGAGCGGTTCTAGTAATCCTGTCTCGGGCATGGCATGGATGTCTGTGTGATGCCCTTAGGTTAGTTAGGTTTAAGTAGTTCTAAGTTCTAGGGGACTGATGACCTCAGAAGTTAAGTCCCATAGTGCTCAGAGCCATTTGAACCATCTGAACTGGTGGTAAGCCCAACTATACTTGATCCGTCGATACCCAACCGTGGGACAGCCACAGACCAACCCACACAACGCCTTGCTTGCCATCAATCGGTACATGAGAATTCGAACACCAAATCTCCCCAACAGCGAACTACCGAAACGAACCACCACAACATGAATGGACGTGCTTGGGTAGTTGAAACTACTACTCAACCTTGACGTCCTGGGTCGGCGAACCACGAAGCTCGTAGCGTTCGGACAGCTCCACACGCGCTGCGACACTGTGCATGGCCCGGCAGCGGACCCAGGCGACTGCACCGCACGGAGATGTCTTCGCTGGTCCGTAAAACCTACCGACTGCCTGTTGTTCGTCCGGCAAGACGACCGACGGACAACCAATCAAAGTCGCCCCCAATCCAATCATGTGTGTCGGCCACCGTCGAGAGAGTCATGGCGGTCCGGACCTCACTGCTGCCACGCCCCCGACTGAACTTGTGCCGCGTGCCAACTCAAACAGTGCCACGTCCGAACTAACAGCACACGACGACCGGGAAGTAGTAGCAGTCCAGCAAAGATAATGCGGCAGGCATATATCGATAAGCGCTGCTGCTGCTGCCGCTCACGGGTAGGCAAGGCAGCAACTCAGTGACACCAGTCATTGAAAATTAACATAACGACGTAAAAACAATATGTAAAATAAGAAATGACACGAACGCGAGCCACGCACGGTTCAATTCCGTTTTCAAACGTTCTTTTACAAAGTAAAACAACTCGATTGCCCCAAATTACAACTCGTACCACTGAAAAGATGAATGAGTAAGTACTAGCGTCAGTGAATGTTGGAAACAACTGAAATCGTCAAAATTGAACAATTCTCCAAGCTCCGATGGAATCCCTGTCAGATTCTATACTGAATTAGCGGCTGAGTTAATCTACCGTAGATCCCTCGAACAAAAAACCGTGCCCAGTTATTGGAAAAAGGCACAGGTCTCACTAATCTACAAGAAGAGTAGTATAAGTGATCCACAAAACTACCGTCCAATATCCTTGACATCGATTTGTTGCAGAATTTTAGAACATATTCTGAGCTCAAACAAACTGAGGTATCTTGAACAGAATCACCTTCTCAAAGCCAACCAGCACGGATTTCGAAAACATCCATCATGTGAAACCCAACTCGCACCTTTCTCACACGACATACTGAAAGCTTTGCATCTAGGCAACCAGGTACATGCAGTATTTCTTGATTTCCGAAAAGTATTTGACTCAGTACCGCACCTACGCTTATTGCCAAAAGTACGATCATATGCAGGATCAAGTGAAATTTGTTACTAGATTGACGGCTGCTTGGTAGGGAGGACGCAGCATGGATCTTGAATGGAGACTCATCGTCAGATGTAAAAGTAACTTTGCGTGAGCCCCAAGGAAGTGTGTTGGGACTCTTGCTTTCAAACACTATCAATAGTAGAATCAGGCTTTTAGAAGATGATACAGTTATCTATAATGAAGTACTACCTGAAAGAAGCTGTATAAATACTCAGTCAGATCTTGATAATATTTCAACGTTGTGCAAAGATTGGCAACTTTCTCTAAATGTTCAGAAATGTAAAATTTTGCACTTCATAAAACGAAAAAACGTAGTATCGTGTGACTACGTATAATATCAGTGAGTCACTGTTGGAATCGGACAACTCATACAAATACCTGGGTGTAACACTTTGTAGGGACATGAAATGGAATGATCACATACGTTCAGTCGTAGTCACAGCAGGTGGTAGATTTCGGTTTATTGGTAGAATACTGGTGAAGTTCAATCAGCCCACAAAGGAGATTGCTCAAAAGTTACAGATAGGAATGACAGGGGATATTGAATGTACACAGAAAAGGGCAGCACCAATAGCCACAGGTTTGTTTAATCCATGGGCGAATGTCACAGAGATACTGAAGGAACTGAACTCGCAGACTCTTGAAGACAATCGTAAACTATCCAGAGAAAGTCTATTAACAAAGTTTCAAGAACCGGCTTCAAATAATCACTCTAGAAATATATTCTTACTATATCCCCCTACGTATCGCTGATATACGGATCTTGAGGATAAGATTAGAATAATTACTGCAGTCACGGAGGCATTCAAACAATCCTTCTCCCCGGGCTCCACACGTGAACGGGACAGGAAACCCTAATAACTGGTACAATGTGATGTGCCCTCTTCCTTGCACCTCATGGTGGTTTGCAGTGTATAGATGTAGATGACGAGAAACCTGCAGCAGTTTTGGCACCACCTGCTGAGCGGGGCGACAATTTTGCTGTGCTTCGAAATCACGGCACGTTGCTGTTCGGAAAATTATTTAAATAAATTCGCAGTTGGAGACTGTTCGAAGAGGCAAGTTATCGTGCCATCAGCGAAAAGCTATGAAGGCGATTTTCTACAGTATGTTGCAACCAATGAGAACTGAGAATGACGCCGCATTCTGGAAGCGGGAGAAATCTGTGTGCGCTCGTCTCGAGGGCTCGTAGCCTTACTACACTGAACCCTATGTTGCACTGTTCCAGTTATTTTCTAATGATGTGATTAGCTTTCACGGAGGAACTGATTGGTTCAGAAAATGATGAGATCAGGCATAAACAACATTTTCAGTACCTTTTAGATTTTCACAGAGTATTGTGATACTCTTCCAATTGGCTAAGAAATTCTTAGTGGCATGCCACGCAGTCGTAGTTCTGGGGAATGGCAAACTGTATGGTACCCGAGTCACTGTGCAAACCTGATAACCATCGTGTGAACTTCCGGAGTGTTTATTGACTGCTGAGAGCTGTGGTTCTTGGGAAACCAGGTCGCGAGTTCTGTAGCTATTCTGGCTACGTGATCGAACGTGGTAGAATGAACTGCAGGACAATACATGCTTCTTCGTAAAAAAAGAATAAAACTTGTGCTAGGCGATCATTTGCAGCTGCACATTTTTCATTTGGTAGCCTCATTCACACCTGACGCAAAGGGTCTTCTAGCAACAGGAAACAGATAGTTTTATGCGCCCTACTGAAATTTTTAGTACAGCCTGTCCTCTCCAGTTTGAAACACCTGATAGCCTCCTTCAGGGCAGGCAGTGGTTTTAAGAAACTCACTGTGGTGAGTGAGTGAAGTCCGAAGATACACATTGACTGGGCACCACCTCATGACATCATAGCGTAAGGCGTAGTTGGAGATAAAACGTCGCTAGGATCAGGCAAGAAATTATCAGAATGGTTCCTTTAAGAGGGTGATCATAAGGAAGCCCCAACAAGTGCAATATTACTAACTTTCTAGCTTATCTTCTAAGAACAACATTCGCAGTTTTTAACATTCTGACTGGCGATTCCAATGTGCATTTGTATTCAAAACAGGGTATTTAGCTGAGCAACATGTGGCTGGCGAATTGCCGTGTAGTGGCCGGGCAGGGTAAGTGCGCAAAGCGCTGAGCAGCGAATCACAGTTAACAGAAGCGAACTGTGTGTCAATGTGGGGTAGATGCATGTCTAACCTCAGTGTCCTAGCGACATGGAGAACCGCAAGGTCAAAGGCTGCAGATGCGGAAGGAACTGGAGCAGATGGTCAGAAGCCATGTTAAAACAGAATATTCACTGAAAACACGAAAGCTACTTCTAGACCCGTGCAATGAAAGCTGTAAAGAGAGTGCTGAAGTCGCGTTAGTGAGACGAGTTCATTCAGATTATTCTCAGGTGTATAACGTAATTATTAACCAAGTTCTTAACATTTATATTAGAAATGGTTTATAAAACCAGAAACGAAACGATACAAACACGCAATGCGGATTTACAGATTTGTGACACACAATTTGATAGGGATTGATGTCAGATAGAGAATGACCTTGTTGCAATTGATGTTCGCGGGTACAGAAATTATTATAAACAGTTTTTTGAATAATTCATAGCATACACCGAAATATTCCACACGTTACTACGAGCGTCAGCTTCGGTGATTTGTCCCATTATTCCATTATCCTGATGTCATTTAGTAGGTTTTTTTTGTCAGATAATGTTTGTGTGACTGTTATGTGAACAGTTTTGGAATGAGCTCCATGCCAAAGAAAATTATTCATTTCACTAGTCTACTGCTGTTGCGTTTGTAGTACATAATATTTAAGGAAATCCAGTCATTTAGCTGTGAATAAAATTGTCCAATACAATGGCAGACGGCAGATCAATTACAATTATATGTCACATATGTTTGAAATGGATAATCATTATAATATACACAGTCTTACGAATTGTGCTGAAGTTTTAGGTTGCCATATTGAGTAAAGCTTTAGGTCATATGACCTAGCTTTTAAATATGCACTAACTACTGCCACCTAGAATTACTCCGAAAGTATCATAGTAGCTGAAAAGTTTGTGGGGCAAAAGTTGCATGGGATAACGGGGGCCAAAATATGACGTTGGTTTTTTGTTACTAGATGGGGTCGCGTCAAAGATATGAAGGTCAACCTCTATTTTTTTTTAATGAGATGCTATGATTTGGTACTTATTTTCTGATAGCGGCTATCGAGACGAATCCATTTATGTACAACAGTAAGGTGTCTGGAGGTAACGAAATTCGCCCCTGGTAGCTGAGTGGTCAGCGTGACGGGATGTCTAACCTAAAGGCCCGGGTTCGATTCCCGGCTGGGTCGGAGATTTTCTCCTCTCAGGGACTAGGTGCTGTGTTGTCCTTATCATCGTCATCTCATCCCCATCGACACGCAAGTCGTCGAAGTGGCGTCAACTCGAAAGATTTGCACCAGGCGAACGGTCTATCCGACGTGAGGCCCTAGCGACACGGCATTTCCAGGTCAAAAAGGTGACATGAACGTCCATTTACAGAAGGTGTTTGAAGTGATGACCTATGGTATCAATGGAGTGCTGCAATCTTCTTACCATGGATTGAGTGGTATTCCTTATCATTTCGGCACTTATCCAAGCACATGCTCTGACAATTCTCTCTCGCTTATCTTCAGGTGTAGTTGGAACATTTTTATGAACAATGTCTTTTACGAATCCCCACAAGAAAAAATCCAGAAGTGTCAAGTCTGCACAACGATCCGGCCACGAAAGATCTCCTCCGCGTCCAGTCCAACGATTTGGGAATTGTCTCTGTAACTCATTTATAGCCATCAGCGAAATTGTGGCGGGCATCCATCGTGTAATACCACATTCTGTTCCTTGTTCCTAAAGGCATTTCTTCCAATAACAGACCTAATGTTTCTTTCAGGAATGTGGTGTACTTCCTACCATTAAGATTTCCTTCGATGAAATGGGAGCCTATAATTCTGTCCTCCAGAATCCCGTATCATACATTCACCGACCACAGTTTTTGGTGTGCAACTTGCCGCTGCCAACATAGATTTTCAGTTGCCCACTAATGGATTTTATGCAAATTAACATTTCCAGAAAGCCATTTGGCTTAAGCGTTTCTTGTAGTTTCGAAATATTTTGATGTGTAGCAATTTGAGGCAGAAATATTTCTACGTGCCCCACCTCGGGACTTCAACGAAATATTTTGGTATGTACCAGTTTGGGTCCTAGAAGTACTTTGGAACTCTGAATGGGGTGGGTATACACTAATAATAGAGCTATCGGTGAATCAGCTTTTCAGTCAGGCGAATTTTATTATTGTAAAAAGACGTGTGTATTTGATGAATTTCTTGATTCTGATGCAGTTTAAGCGATTTGATGCACGATGCAATTCATTTCGTTTTCATTCGTTACTGTGAATGCTCTACTTGCTCTGCAAAGCCATTTGATTTCTCTTTCTGTATCATTTTTAATATCAACCTGCGTAAGGCCATCTCTCGAAATAAAAGTATGTTGATATGAATAAATTAACAGTCAAGTTTAAGCCTTCGGTGATAGCCCACATTATTATCCTACGATCCCAACTCATAATGGCTCTTCCTTTAATATTTTCAATCCATTTATTAATGTATTTATTTAAGTGAGCTCTTTGTGTATGCGAATCAATATGTCTCATAACAGATCGATACCTCTAGAAGGGCTCAGAGAAACATTGCGTGACTCTTGAACAGATGAGTCATAAGAAAATTTAAGGTCGCTCAGTCGCCCTCAGGTAGTTAGGTAGCAACGAATTGGTCCCAGTTGGAGATTAATCTTCCGCCTTTAATTTATTATCGGGTCCCCAGATACTGCAGCTTGTAATCGATACAGTCAGCCCTTACTACATAGCTAAGCAGTTTTCTGGACAGCTGAAGCAACGGAATTATTTCGTGCAGTTTTCTGGCCAGCTGTTGACGTAAGCGCTGAAGCAACGAAAATATTGCGTGCAGCTTTCTGGCCACCTGTTGACCTAAGTGCTGACACATCAGAATTATTGGTCGCCACAACCTGTTCAGCAAAAATGTGACATCTCGAAAATCCGGTCATGACGGAGCCACAATGTCCTCCACGCCATCACTTAGGTAAAAATAAATGTTGCTCTAAAGTTGTATCATTATATTACGATATCTCTCTCTTTCGAATCGTCATGTAATGTGTTTCTTTGCTTATTTAGACTTTTACCCTGACTTTAATCGAGTAATGTCCGCTTGATTTATTCAGTCTTCACGCTGAACTTGTTCAGCACTCTTTGCTACCTGTTTCGCGTGGTTACTTTTCTCACTCAGGAAGTTGCACTGTTACATGTAATGGGACATTTGGATTTGAATACGACTCATACTGTATTTCAGATGTGTTCTCCATTTGCCCTATATTTCTTTCTTAATCACGCGAATAGTGATTAAACAAAAGTATGTCGGTTAACTATGCATGATAGTATAGCAATTAAAAGCTGATGCGTAGATCATGCCGAGGACAGGAAAACTATTACTGAGGGTCTCAGTGTAGAGAAACGTGATAGCACATGGCAGAAGCAGTGGAAGAAACAATGACGCTTAGCGTCTAAAGAGGGCAGCACAGTTACACCACATCCTCCTCTCCACCTAATCCCCCCCCCCCTTTCCTCTATCATTACCCAGCGACAAACACAAACCGGAGCCATCGGCAGCGTCCATGGACCACATAAAGATTACATCCTCTTTCACCAATATGTGACAGTTGATAAGTTTAGGTAATTGATAACCCATGCGAATTTTAAATTGCAAGAGTAGTCAACTTTGAAATTACAGCTAAAAACATATCGGTTGTTACATTACAATGTTGTCTTTAGCTTAATGAGATAATTTTATAGCATTCCTCAGTGTCCATTTTCATATACTGTGAGAGCTGGGTGTAATTAAGAATGTTAGAAATTCGATTCTTGAACTAATCAGTGGGACTTGAAAGCGTCGTCGGTGAAAATGCACGGCGGTTGGAAATAGAAGGTGAAGATCACTAGGGTCTTGGGGGCGGAAGAAGGGAAGTCGTTCTCGGTGGAGAAGCAGGTGGGACGGAACAGGAACTATGTTAACCTCGGAATTTTGTGAGGTGGGCTACACGAAACCAACAAACATGTGTCAGACAAAATCAGTGAGTCAGTTCCTGAAAAGGAAACGGATTAGTCCACACTTGTGACATTGTTACCCCTCCGAAACTTTCGAATCGCAAATGTAATTTACAAATTATAATGGATCTGAAGACCGCAGGTTCGAGTTCTGTCACGGTCACCACCCTTTTATATGGCAACAGAAAAATAAAGGAAGAGTTATTTACTTCCATAAATGTTAAGGTTGTAATGAATGCTACCGGAATGCGTGGCCACCTACACTGTTAACATTCTCTGGGATGTAGGAATGTTGTCGTCTCAGTTTTCGGGGGAGGAAATATTAGTAAAATTCAGTTCCAGGTGCTTACTGCGACGGAACCAGACCGCGTGCAGGCTCGAACTAACAGTCATAAAGCCGCAGAGACGAATATCTAATCGTGCTTATACCTAAACTGAAGCACAAATTTCCGAATTTGTTAATATGGTGAAATTTCTCACCTTTGGATAAATGTGTCTTTGTTCGATAGCTCTCTTTACCAGAACAACCACTTACGTATTTGGATTCACAAGGTGTTAAGCCTCAGCGTTTAAATAAACTTAATTCTGTAAATAAATCCGTAACAGCTGCCGTGCAACAAAATAGTCAGATCCGCTCCGGCAACACGTGTCTCTATTCTAGTATCTCAAGCCACAGTAAAAAGTATTATTAATCCAGTGTCATCATCTACAATTTATTCTCGCAGTCTCTTTCTTTCACTGCCGCAAATACCGTAGTTCCCCAGAGGGCATAGCACGAAGTTCGTTGGAGTATGGTCAGTGCCTTAAGACGATTCGAATGGTTCAAATGGCTCTGAGCACTATGGGACTTAACTTCTGAGGTCATCAGTCCCCTAGAACTTAGAACTACTTAAACCTAACTAACCTAAGGACATCACACACATCCATGCCCGAGGCAGGATTCGAACCTGCGACCGTAGCGATCGCGCGGTTCCAGACTATAGCACCTAGAACCGATCGGCCACCCGGCCGGCCCTTAAGACGGTGTCGACAGAACTGATATACAGAATGTATCTCAAAATCAGCACATTTTTCATCTCTCAAGTCGATAACAAACGTCAAGAACCAGCACTGCAGTGCTTAAAGACCTGGGAAGGGGCTGCAGGTATCATATTGGCAAGCATTGTGACTGAAAAACTTAACGGACTTCACATGAGCGTTACAGAGGACAGTAATTCCATAGAAAAGATTGTAAAATTTTAAATTAACTGTGTAATATTCAGGATATAAAAAAGGAACACAGCCTGACAATAGTAGTGAAGCAGCCAGAGGATATGGTCGGATGCGTGTAACTTCGTACACATAGACGGCATGGACGGATATGGAAATGACAAGAATTACGATATTGTTTCACATGTAGGATGGTCACCAAGCATATTAGTATATGACGATGGTATCTGTTCTTTCGGACATGTCCGAAAGAACAGGTACTATTGGTGATCTTGCAGCTCTCGAAGAATGCCATTTAAGCAGGAGATCCCGGGTTCGGATACCGGTCGGGGCATACATTTTCAACTCTCCCCGTTGATGTTTATCAACGCCTGTAAGCAGCTAATAGTCTGGATTTCATTGTAATTTCAAAGTGTATTAGTATTGTTGTCCGCCGCTCGTGGTTTCGCGGTAGCCTTCTCGCTTCCCGAGCACGGCGTCCCGGGTTCGATTCCCGGCGGCGTCAGTGATTTTCACCTGCCCCGAGATGACTGGGTGTCGTGTCGTCTTCATCATCACCATTCATCTCCATTATGGCCGGAGGAAGGAACGGCAAACCACCTCCATTAGGGCCTTGCCTAGTATGGTACGGCGGTGCGTGTCTCCCGCTTCGTTCCCCTACGCTCTGTCAAGAAGCATGGCACTTCATTTCATTTCCATTAGTGTTTTTCGTGTCAAGCGTTGTTACCAGGCTTTGTAGAATGTATAAGTGGCGCGAACAGCGTCAAACATTAAGTGAACATTGCGAAGAACGCGTAGCTGCCGCACACTCGTGTCAGACACAATTTTCAAAACGTGACAGAAATTGAAAGGGTCGTCAATGTGGCGTCTCGATTAGGCGAGCTTGTCGATTCGTGCTACATCTACCGTTGTGTGATACGCAGATGTGACAGTACACCGATATTGGAATGCATGAGAAGGCAAGAGTGGCCACAATGGTCGTGAAGGTACCACATGCTGCTAGCTTTACAAAAGATGATCGGCGCACTGCGCAGCAAGCACACTGTAGCCCGTTCGCGTCCAAACCTGCCATCTGAGCACAATCAGTAGGCTCCCTGCAATATTCTGTGTGTCACACAAGCAGCAACTGCACAAGGGGAAACACCATTCTACGCGTAGGCTGTCCTTAACAGCAAAATACGAATGTCTAGATTTTGAGTGCTAATACGACCGGGGAGCACGGACTGTTAATGAATGACGTCACATTGTGTTCACCGATGAATCGCAGTTTTGCGTTATCCCGGAAGACCATTGTCAGCGAGTATAGTAGTGACCTAGGGAGGTGTCCCTTTCTTCCATTGTTTTGGAGAGGTTTGGCGGTTTTGCTCTTAACGTACCATCCAGTGACAGCTGGTTCAAATGGCTCTGAGCACTATGGGATTTAACAGCCGTGGTCATCAGTCCCCTAGAACTTAGAACTACTTAGACCTAACTAACCTAAGGACATCACACAAATCCATGCCCGAGGCAGGATTCGAACCTGCGACCGTAGCAGTCGCGCGGTTCCGGACTGCGCGCCTAGAACCGCGAGACCACCGCGGCCGGCCCACAGCTGGTAGTAACTGAGGTAACTCCCACGGTATAACGATACGTCATGCAAATCCTTTGTCGTCATGCGTTACATCTAATGCGAGAGTAGCGTGGTGCAGTTTTTCAACAGGACAACGCTTGCCTACACGTGGCTGGTGACTCTCCTTTTCGCGTGACGTTGATATGCTCCAGAGACCAGCAAGATTCCCAGATCTCTCCACAACAGAACTTGTGCGGAAGCAGCTAGGATGTCAGTTCCTCCCAGTGGCTATATCCAGGATATGAAGGACCAGTTACAAAACGTGTTTGCCGGATTGCCTTCGGACAGAACACAACGTCTTTATAACACCGTTCTCAACTGGATCAGCATATGCACCGGGACAAGAGAAGGTGCAACATGAAATTGATAGGCTCGCACAGCCAAGTTCTTCGTAAATTTGGCTCGATTCTGTAATCAGAGAAATAACATCACGTGTTCTATTAATCCGTTTTCTCCTCCTTTTCTGGATTTCTTGTCAGTCGGTGTAAATCTTTAAAGAGAAACCAAATGAAAAATGGTAGCCTCATTAAGGGGACATTCTATGTCCTATGCCGCCAATGTTAAATTATCGAATTTTGTGACACATTACCTTGGAATCATTTTAAGAAACCAACTTAAAATTTTCCGTAATTACTGAATGCAGTTTTCTAGATACACTGAACTAGAATTATTACTAAAATTGTGTTGTGGGGCATATTATCTTTCCTTTCCCAAACACTCATTTTTTTGACAGAATTTTGTAAACAAATGAACTTGAAAACAAAACAACTCAGGATATTTTAATTATTCTAGTTCCATATGTGTTGAATCTCTCACTTGGCATGCTGTGAAAATTTCATATCTCAACCATATGTACTTTTTTAGAAAACGGGTCATTTATTGCAAAAACTGTAGTTCAGAGTTATTGAGGTTTAAAACTTTTTTCATTACAAATTCTTATACAGACTTACATTTCTGCGTCTTTTATGCACTAAAATTGCCCTGGCCCACAGTCTGTGTCTTCTTCAGTATCACAAGAGCCCAGTGCTTGCCTCCTCCTTTCCTTTCTTGCTTCTTTTGTCATTTGCTGAACAGCTAATTCAGCTTCACGTACTCGGAGCTCATCCAGTTTCCGCAGTCCTTTAGCTGTGTTCTGTCCAAATCTTACCAAATGGTTCAAATGTCTCTGAGCACTATGGGACTTAACACCTGAGGTCATCAATCTCATTTGACTTAGAACTACTTAAACCTAACTAACGTAAGGACATCACACACATCCATGCCCGAAGCAGGATTCGAACCTGCGACCGTAGCGGTCGCGCGGCTCCAGACTGAAGCGCCTAGAACTCCTCGGCCACACCTGCCGGCTCAAATCTTACCCCTAACTTCTCCAGAACCTTAAGTCTTTCATAGTCCCCACCATTAAAAGTTATTACAGCATCAGACACTGCTAACTTTAGTCATAAGGACAACAAATACATTTTAGGCACACGGCAACACACAACATTATTGAACAACTCATTCACATTCTGGGTCTTCCCATGTAAACACTTCTTTAGTAGCTTGGGATTTGCCAAATATCTGTAAATAGGTTTGATTGCTTCCATTACTGCCAGAGGAAGAGAACGTTTACGCGTAAATTCATACAGGGTGCCATAAAATTCAGCTTGCCTATATTTACACCAAGTGTTTGGTGGAGGTGGACACAAAGCATGACATGGCTTTTCACCGTTGATATTCGATGAAAGAAAGTGCTCCACACAGCTCTTTTCATCTTCTCTAAATTTTTACAGTTATCTCTAATTTCCTTCCTATAATATCCCTGTAATTCATCAATTACTTTGTCCGTTAGTCTTCCAGCACATTTTATTGTCCTGCCATCCGATAGTTTTGTGTTATTACAATGAAATGAATACCCCAGCTGCACACATTCGTTGATATAAGTAAACAGGGACAGTTTAAAATGTGTGCCCCGACCGGGACTCGAACCCAGGATCTGCTGCTTACATGGCAGATAATCTCTCCATCTGAGCCACCGAGGACACAGAGGATGGTGCGACTGCAGGGACGTATCTCTGGCACGCCTCCCGTGAGACCCACGTTCCCAACTTATTGTCCCACACTATATTCATAGTGTCCCCGACCATTATACTCACTCGCTGCTTTTTGCGGATTCCCACAAGAGTTCGGGCACTGTTTGTGCATCCGCTCAGAAGATGATGGTCAAATGGCCGGTGAGCCTCAACTACATATATAGTTTTGTGTTAGCCAGCTTGGTTTTTAGGTTTCAACGAAAACTAGAAGCAGAAGCAAAGGACTGATTTATTTATTCGTAATGCCAACTTCTGAGATAGCAGTAGGTAGAAAACAAAGCAATTCACAGCCTTCTAGACTGTGTAGTTCTCAAGATATGACTGCTCAACTGTGGCAGTATATGCGTAGCTGCGAAATTCGAGTCACTCGTCAACATGCAAAATGTTATTTCAAGGTGTCACAACTGTCTGATTTTAATGTAGGAGGCGTGTTTTTTTAAGTAAGGTCCTTTATGTTGTAGACACTAGTAGTTAGCGCGCATACGGCAACGAGAGGGTGCGTCGTGTACCGGCATGCCTCGGAAACAACTGTGCTCAGTTTCAGCTCTGTAGCTAACCTGTACGGTTCTGTTCTGTGCTTACGAAATGTTTAAGTCTATCAACTCGCCCACCGCGTGCGAGTTTCGCCCAGTGGTACGGGTTTGCTCAGCAAGGAACCTGTCAGCTGCAGAAATTCATCGACAGATTTGCGAAGTGTACGGTGATACTGTTATGAGTGAAAGCAAAGTGGGTACTAGAATTCAAAGATAGCCGCCAAAACGTCCCTGATGAGGACCGCTTCGGTCACCCTTCTTTGATTACAGACGATTTGGTGGCTTCAGTTGAAGCGAGGATTCCTGAGAACAGGCGATTCATAGTAACAGGTCTCTCAAACGATTTTCCTGCTTTACGACATTGTTTCTGAACATCTAAATTTTAGGAAACTGTGCTCCCGTTGGGTCCCGAAACTCCTAACAGAGGACCACAAAAACCAAAGATTTGAGTGTGCAATGAAGTTCTTGACTCGTTATCAAGAAGAAGGTGACGGCATTTTTAGGCAGATCGTAACTAGAAACGAAACATGGGTTTCGCATATCGCGCCCGAATCGAAGCAACAGAGCATGGAATGGAGACACACACACACTCGCCTGTAAAGGTGAAGGCCAAATAGACTCTGTCCCAGAGCAAAATCATGGCGTCGGTGTTTTGGAATAGGCATGGTATTTTGTTGGTCGACTTGATGCAACGAGGAACCACTATCAATGGAGAAGCATACTGCCAAACCCTGAGAGAGCTACGCAGAACGGTTCAAAACAAAAGATACGACATGCTGACAAAGGGAATTGTCCTTCTCCATGAAAATGCAAGACCTCACACTGCAGGTCAGACCAGCGACTTACTGGGAAGTTTTACACCAGCCACCCTACAGCCCCGATCTTGCGCCGAGCGATTACTATCTGTTACTCCACCTCAAACAACACCTCAGTGTCAACCGTTACAATGATGACGACGAAGTGAAAACGGCAATGAACTCTTGGGTATCAGAGCAGGCGGCAAGTTTTTATGAAGAGGGTATTTTGAAATTGGTTGAGAGGTATTATACGTGTTTCAACAAACTTGGCAACTTCGTCGAAAAGCAGAGAGAAGTATGTACTTTCTAAAAATAAATTTACTTTTTTGAAATGACCTTTCGTTGTGTACATATGTTCAAACGGGCCTTACTTAAGAAAACAGGCCTCGTATTATATACCAAAATGTTCAGGAAAGTCCAAAGTACATTATGGAATAGAAAACAGAAAATGCCAAATTTCAACGAATTTCAGATACAATGTGCCATTAATCCGTACACTATGGCATTGATGTGTATACGTCGCATTAAAATCCAAGCTGTAGCTGTGAACATAGTCCTACATTTTGTTTCTGTTTTAGCTTCCTCGTTGATCGGAAGCGTATGATTCCCACTTCGACGGAATTCTGCCCTGTGTGTGAGTCCCGACATCGGTGATCGGGAAAAAAAAGCGTGAAAGTGAGTTTCACACTGCGACGCGCCTGTGTGGCAGAAAATAGCGGGCTCGCAGCCTCGGTGGCGCGGCGGTCCACTTTTACATCGCGGGCGGAGGGGGAGGCCTGCGACTCACAAAGGGCTCGCTGCCCGCTGCTGCTGCTGCTGCTGCTTAAGCCCGCCGCCCCGAGTTATTCACAGAGTAAACACTCCGCCGAAAAAGCGCGCCCGCCGTTTCTCTAGTCGTTTCCTTTCCTTCTGCCACAAAGAGTTGACTTACCCACTTGGCCCGCTACCTCGAGGTCGTAAATTATAGAACACACCGCCTTGCCGGGAGGGCGGGTCGCGTGATGGCCAGACATTGTGCCCTGAGCAGGCGACGGCATTTACGTTTGACAACTTGTGCAGCCGTGTGGCGTATACCGGGGACGATTCGTAATTTGGTGGTAACTTTATAAAGCGGTCGTTCTGTGGTTTCGCGCAGGGCGGCAGTTACCCAATAAATGTCACTGCCGTTTCTGTACACAAAATCAGCATACTTGTTTGTCTGTTGCGTAAACTGTTCGTACTAGCTGCCTATCCTAAACAGGATCTTGGACGGGGGATTGAAATTGGGGAGCGGTGTTGAAGGCTCTAAGACTTCCCAGTAACATTGCAGTTCTGTCAAAGACATTAGTTGGACGATCAATTAAACGGAGGGACGATTTGTACTGGAACTAGTCTTACGGGAGAGATGGTGCTGAGTTGAGAGATGCGCATGCATTTTCAAAAAAGTCTTTTCTTTCCAACAGGAATCAAAAGAAAAAAATTCCACTTCCAGGAAGAGATAGAAAGACCCAACCCCACTCATAAATACACACAGTATATCCACCTTCTTGTTCAATCAGTAGCAACAAGAAAACTTCCGAGCACAGATACAAGTCGGTCTAAAACAGCAAGCTCCAGCCTCAGTTAACATGAAACGGCACTGAAGGTGTTTACCGAAAAATTACCGTGTAAAGTATCTAACAACAGAAAAGTACCACATTTAATTTAAAAGAAAATGATGCGCAACACCCAGCTTCAATTAACCTCAAATCGACACCGAAGGTGCCTACTCAAAATCGATGACGCAAAAATTCAGTTACCAAGGCAATTGCCAACTTTTCGAAACACGACTGCTGGTCGAACTGCAGCTTCAGTCACAACCACTTGGTTCAAGGCATATGGTGGGTACTGGTCTTCGCAGCGAAACTTCGGTTACTACGATCCGATTCACATTTTCAATCCAAATACGATCTCTGTTTCGGATTCAGACCCAGTTACTGTTACTACGAAGGAACGAAACAGAGACTACGGCTGTCATATATGAACGACATACGACCGCCGCACATGGGTTTTAATTTGACTGTAGGCGTTGCCTGTCTTCCCACAGACCCCAGCTCTTTATTAGATAGTCCCGGTCGACTTCATGAGAAGTCTTAACGCGTCTTCAAATGTAGCGCTGACCCATGAGATATATTAAAACGCCCCCCATAACTGGTGATGACGTGGATCTAGTCGCTGTTCCACCAGGCTGTCTCCGCCTGACCTCCGCTTCCGAAGCCACTTTTCCAAGTCGCCGGCCTCACACCAACAAGGCCGCTACAACCGACGCTGCTGCACCTCCCGCCACAGCGCCACCAGCAGTTAACGGGGGCCCAGGCGTTAGCATACAATCGCGCACTCTTCATACACAGCGACCAGCCGCAGGAAATCTCATCTTGCCACTTGCGTGGTGACGAGTTTGTACCGTTAGAGCATCTTAAAAAATAGCTGATAAGATTAACATCAAGAAAGTACAGCGTGGATAATGAAATGTGGTAAATTAAATCCGACGATGCTGAGAGAATTTTAATGTATTAGGAAATGAGTATAATAGGGAGAGACGGATAATGTACATGTACAAGAACCAAGGGGGAATAATAAGAGTGGACGACCAAGAACGAAATGGTCGAATTCAAAATGGTGTAAGACAGTGATGTAGTCTTTCATCCCTACTGTTCAGTCTGTACATTGAAGAAGTAGTGATGGAAATGAAAGAAACGTTCAGGAGTGGAATTAAAATTCTAGGTGAAAGAATATCAATGATAAGTTTCGCTGATGACACTGCTATTGTGAGCGAAAGTGAAGGAGAATTTCATGATATGCTGAACGTAATGAAAAGTCTAATGGATGCAGAATATGAACTGTCAGTAAATCAAAGAAAGACGAAAGTAATGAGTATCAGCAGAAAAGAGCGAGAAACTTAATATCGCGTAGTAGACAAAGTTAAGGAATTCTGCTACCTACGCAGGAAAAAACCAGTGACGGATGGAGCAAGCAGGACATCAAAATCAGACTAGTTCTGGCGAGAGGGGCATTCTTGGCCAAGAGACGTTTACTACTGTCAAACGTAAGTCTTAATTTGAGGAACAAATTTCTGAGAATATGAGCTGTGTACGGCTCGCGTTCATTTTGTTGGTTCTTTGGCATTTTTACATCGAGTGGCGTCTTGTTTCTTCCTCACTTACTGGCGTAACCAAGTTGCTGGCTTGCCTCCTTGTGTGGCAGCAGCAGCACTTACCGATACTAGTACAGTCGTACTATCTATGGTGTGGCCGCTAGTATTTTCGGGTGCTGGTTTGTGTGTGTGCTGGTTGGTCGGTTGGGACAGAGCAGCAAGCAAGCCTCCGCGGCGAGAGGCAAGGCCGGGGAAGCTGGCAGTGTGCACGCCCCGTCGGATCGTGAGGCACCAGCTGCAAGAGTAACAAGTTCGTTGCCCAACGAACCAGGAAGCTGAAGTTGAGTGATCAGTTAATCTGTTATGAGACCTCAACTATTGTGACATCTCTTCGTTCATTTGCGTGTTGTTGCCCCCTTGGCCGTTCCGGCTAGCAGCATCGTATGATGTGCTGGAGTCGGCGAAATCTTGCAGCCGTCTTCCTATGTAGTGACTAATTATGAAATTGACTGTTAATTATCAGTTAAATGCACCAGTGGTATTTTCTACTCTGTGGTCGTTAATGGTCCAGTCACCTGTCCTGGTCATTAGCGTAGTTTGTAGGCAGTGTGCCTTTTCCTCGTCGTGTTATTGCTGTCCAGCACGGCGTGTAGTTCGACAGCCTTTGAAGTTGTTTGGTTCATATTTGCTTGGAGTGGTTATTGTTCCCATGGCTGTTTTTAGACGCCGATTTCTGGAGGCATAGTTTTGTTCGTATTCTCGTCCTCTGCCGATATTCTCCATCGCCGTGCCGTTGGTCGGACGGAAGGGAATTCGTTAAATCGTTGGTCGGTCCTTGGGCCGTCCATAGTTTGGGTTGCCATCCATTCAACTCTTGGCTGCCTGTCTCATCTCATCTTAAGATTGAGCTACCTTCCCAGGCCGACCCTTGGAACACTTCTGAGCACCACTTTTTCTTGTTTGTTTTAAATTGTGATTTTCATTTTTAGTACTATGTGAGGCTTTGGCCGTGTATTAATTCAGTTTTTTTTAAATTTTATATAAAGGCTTTCGGTCGTGTTAAAATTTAGAGCAGTGATTTTTATAATTTTTTTTTTTATTCTTAGAAATGGTTCTATCTGAAATTGTTTGTAATCCAGGCCCTAAGCCGTTGGTTGTTACATGTGTTATGTGTGGCCTTCAGCCAAGGATTTGCGTAAACCCCTTAATAAGGCCATCAGCCGTGTGTATTCTCTAAAGGAAATTTTTTTTATAAGAAGCAGGGGGTTTATTCCAAATTATTTATCTGACTTCTTGTTCAGGCCGTCAGCCGTTGCATCATATTTGTTTGTGGCCTTCAGCCGTGCAATATGTTAATCAGGTTTCGGCCGTTCTGTTGTAAGCTTAAAAAGAAACTTCCTCGCTTAAAAATAAATGTTTATTATTGCGCCTTAATTGTAGTTGTCCTTCAGACGTGTACTGTACGCCTTCTGCCGTTAATTGTTTTCATTGCATGTTTTTTTAAAGGTTTTTTTCTACCTTCTGTTTTTAATTGCTTTTAATTTCTAAGCCAGGCCTTCAGCCGTATTGTTTAATTGTGATCTTTTAAGCCAATGTGTTAATAAGTGGATCTCAAAAAAATTAAGTTGTGTGTTTCATTGTGCAACTCACAATAACGTTTTACGGCCCCATCCACAACCTTAACCTTATCCTGTGCGCTCTCTGGCTACCTACAAATCAGGTTTCAGAATATACGTTTTTACCAGAGCATTGTCACCGAGCGAGGTGGCGCAGTGGTTAGCACACTGGACTCGCATTCGAGAGGACGACGGTTCAATCCCGCGTCTGGTCATCCTGATTTAGGTTTTCTGTGATTTCCCTAAATCACTCCAGGCAGATGCCGGGATGGTTCCTTTGAAAGGGCACGGCAGACTTCCTTCCCCGTCCTTCCCTAAACCGATGAGACCGATGATCTCGCTGTCTGGTCTCCCTCCTCACAACAACCCAACCCAACCCACAGCATTGTATGGTAGTAAACATGCACTGTGGGAAAACCAGAAGGGAATAGAAGAACATGGGATGTGGTGCTACAGACGAATGTTGAAAATTAGGCGGACTAACAAGGTAAGGAATGAGGAGGTTCTGCGCAGAATCGGAGAGTAAATGAATACGTGGAAAACACCGACAAGCAGAAGGAACAGAATGATAGAATATCTGATAAGACATCGGGGACGGACTTCCGTGGTACTAGAGTGAGCCGTAGAGGGCAAAAACTGTATAGGAAGGCAGAGATTGGAATACATCCAACAAATAATTAAGAACGTAGATTACAAGGACGTAGATGAAGACATTGGCACAGGAGAGGAATTAGTGACGGGCCGCATCAAACTAGTCAGAAGACTGAAGGCTTTTTAAAAAAAGGAAATGAGACGAGAGACATTAAAAGTAACGGTGAGTTTCGCAGTCTGGGAAGAGAAATAACTGACGAAGGGCGAAGCACAGACGATAGAAAATGTAGGCCGACGATAACAAGGAAAACATTTCTGAAAGAGAGAAAATTTTTTACATCGAATTCAGAGTGAACCAAAAGTCCACTGACGAACTTTTAGGTGTGGTAGTATCGACCAAAGCAAGAAAATAATTTCTAGTAAACCAGGGGCTCTAAAACGCACACCTTACATTTTGTGTGCACTTCTTTATCTTCACTGATGGGTAACATTGAAAGCTCTTTGTTCTCAGTATTTTGAGTCGAGATCGTATATGGAAAAAAAGTTTCTAGTAGATATTGGATCTAAAATTCATACTTTCAAGAGCTACGAGCACATTTTCATTAGAAGAGAATTGTTTCACAGTTACGAAGATGAGCAAGTGTTCTTGGCTCTTGAAGTATGCGTTTCAGAGCCGATGTTTACCTGACTTCTTTTCTTGTTTCAGCCCGCACTACCACCTCTGAAGCTCTGCCGGTGAAGCTCTGCTTTACCCTGCAGAAATTTGTAAGGAAATCTTTTGTGGAGCTATGTGTGCAGAGTGTGGACTTGTACGAGTGTGAAACGTGGACGATAAACGTTACAGACGAGAAAAGAAAATAATGCTGACAATTAGATGGGTGAACGAAATAACTAGTAAGAAGGTACTGAATCGAATCAGGGAGAAAACAGATTTATGACACAGTTTGACTAAAAGAAGGACTTAATAGAACATGCCATGAGGCATCGAGGAATCGTGAATTTCGTAATAGCGGGAAGTGCAAGGGGAAGGTACTGAAGTGGGAGCCATGGCCTGACTGTACTAAAGAGGATCAAATAGGTGTAGGTTGCTGGAGTTATCGAGAGATGAAGAGACTTGCATAAAACAGATAAGCTTGAAGATCTGGCATCAAAAAGATTAATTACTTAGCGTGCGGCAAAACACGATATTGTTATACAGATATACAACGATGGTAATAATGAAAAATAGAGAAAACACAGAGTGCAAATGTCTTACATAATGGTATAATAGTTGATAACATTGAATTTAGTTTCTAAATCATGTCGACAGTATCAATGGGCAGTTTGAAGAAGGCCATTCCATTATCGGTATATCATGCTAAGGTACACTCCTGCATGATGTGTAGGAAGCTCTCTGATGTCTCGCCAAAACCCGTCGGGCACATTTTACCACTTGAAAAAAAAGTCTGTGTAGTTTCGATGCTTCGTGCGGGTTCTATTTGCTGTTTTCCACGTGCGTCGGGGCAGTTCTAACGGTAGAAACCGGTAGCCTTCATTTACGAATTCTCATAACTGTGACGGCAAGAAATCATCAGTTGAACGTTATTAACATCTATCGTACATCACGTTACCAATAAGCATGCCCCTACGGGTCATTATCTTTCGCCTCAGTCCTCAATAATACGTGAAGTTTTACAGCCATTTACACTAGTATTTACAGTAGCCTACCTCATCAGTCCATTACCTTTCGTCGTAGTCCTCAATAGTATATGAGTTTCCACTTCTGTTTACAGCAGCATTACGAGTCTGATGTTGACGTACCTCCATCACAGAACATCTTGATTGTGCATCCCTTGTCCGGAAAGTCGCAGATCAATTCCATGAATAAAGATGGTAAATCGTTTCCTTTGTCGATGTCTTCAATGAGACAACTATGTTCAGAATACTGATTAAGTTAACGGTTGTTTTTATCTATGACATCATTACGCAACATAAAAACCGTATTTCGAGCCTTTGACGTACAAGCTGGAGAAAGAATGCGCGAACAGTTCTACGTGTAACGTACATAATGCTTTGACAGTACGCGTGATATACAAGGCGTTATAAGTTAAAATCTAATAAATTTCAAGTCTGCGATGAAGTCATGACACTGAGTCTTGAGAAAGAACTTCGGACAATAGCATATTCACAGCGACTGAAGTCACTCCATTGTGACAGAGGTTAACAGCCTTTCTAGGAAAATACCTACTGTAATAGCGTTAGAAAAGTATGAAAAGAGAATTATACCAAAGCTCTCTCCGTAATTACAGACATGGCGCCATCAGTGTACCGCGTATGTATACCGGTAACTGTGCTTTTTTCTTTTCACTGTCTGTACTATATTATCTTGATACATAGACTACGTGATAAAAAGTATCCGGACAACCCAAAAACACACGTTTTTCATATTAGGTGCATTGTGCTGCCACCTACTGCCCGGTACTCCATATCTCGCTTACAGACGTGTGGCACAAGTGACACCCAATCACCTGACCACGTTCGAAGTCCGTGAGTTCCGCGGAGTGGCACATTCTGCTCTCTCACGATGTCTAATGACTGACGAACTTTCAGGTGTGGCAGTATGGACCAAAGCAGTCATAGTGAAGTGGGAACGTGAAGGGACACATACAACACAAAAGCGTACAGGTCCACCTCGTGTGTTGACTGACAGAGACCGCCGACAGTTGATGATGGTGTTGGTGATCATGATGATGATGTTTCGTTAGTGGGCCGCTCAACTGCGCGGTTATCAGCGCCCGTACGAAGTCCCAAACTTTGCTCAGTCCAATCTCGCCACTTTCATGAATGATGATGAAACTTGAATCCAGTTTTAATATTAACTGAGTGACATAAAGTCCCCAGCAGCGTCACCGTAGAAGCAATTTCGTCGTAATGGTCTCGGTGACACAGTGGATGTCAGCTGCACCATCGTTCCAGCTGCCCCTGCAACCGAATCTGTGCAGTCTAATTAGGCTGCAATTATAGTGGACTACCACAACAGGAGGGCGTTCGACGCAGAGCAGCGCATGCGCAACGCATCAGCCCCTCCATGTACCGGCGTGATTACTGTGACGCGCGAAGCAGATCGGCGCGAAAGCGTAGCGGTGACTGTGTCTACATTGTAATCGGAACAGCGAACACTGCATCTGGCCTGTTACGGGTGCTTTCTGACTTAAGGGGGTAGGACGTCAAACGGGCCGACTTGGGGCAGGAGAGGCATCATAGGACATTTCATTTCCAGTGTCTATACTTTTACAAATAAATTCATACAACTTTGTCAGCATCATCAGGAATGGTTCAGGATTCCCACTCATTGCAGTGGAGCTTCGAAAACATAACAAAATAATTTTTTTTACGTGCGAAATTTCGTTATTTTTTCACTTACTAATGGCTGCATTTGTTGCTATAGGTAAACTTTTCTTCATAAGTTAGAGAGATTCTTCGATGAATTTTGCACAGCATACATACCATACTCACAGGTGTATGAAACTCTAGAATTTATTTAAGTTAAGAATAAACGTTGTTATATTTTAAACTTAATGTTTAGAAAAGACACATTTTATAGTTAATTACCTCAATTTTTACCACAGTTTTAATAGATTTGGAAAATTCTAGAGTTTCATACACCTTTAAGTATGGTTTGTATGCTGTGCAAAATTCATCGTAGAATCTCTCTCACTTATGAAGAAAAGTGTACCTATAGCAACAAATACTGTCATTAGTAAGTGAAAAAAATGATGGAATTTCACATGTAAAAAAAATCATTTCGTTATGTTTTCGAACTTCCACTCGTATGAGTGTGAAGTCTGAATGCTTCCTGGTCATGCTGACCAAGTTTTATAAATTTATTTGTAAACTTATAGACAGTGGACATTGAAATGTCCTGTGGTGCCTCTCCTGCTCCAAGTCGGCACGTTTGACGCCCTAACCCCCTTAAACAAGTAGCAAGTGGTGTTCGGAAGTGTTGCTGTGCATACGTGTTATGTTGATTCTATTAATATGCAGAGAAAATAAAAAAAAACATTAAGAATGTTGTGTCTAGACAAGACAGCCTACACACAATGAGAGGAAGCCGAAAGGCACGCGCTAAGTTAAAGCAGGATGGCGTGAAGTCTGAAACAGGATACGTAATGAATGCTATAAAGAAAAGTACGTAGCCTCTGGAATACTTAACTTTAATCCATCCTTTTGGTACATCTGGAGATTGTGGCGATACAAGTGAGACTCTTTAGATACATGCAATGTTACTAATGGCGCCTTGCTAGGTCGTAGCCATTGACTTAGCTGAAGGCTATTCTAACTATCTGCTCTGCAAATGAGCGAGGCTTCGTCAGTGTAGTCGCCAGCTACGTCGTCTGTACAACTGGGGCGAGTGCTAGTCCGTATCACGAGACCTGCCGCGTGGTGGCGCTCGGTCTGCGATTACTGACAGTGGCGACACGCGGGTCCGACATGTACTAATGGACCGCGGCCGATTTAAAGCTACCACCTAGCAAGTGTGGTGTCTGGCGGTGACACCACAAAGAAACTAAGAATCATTAATTAAAACTTGGCTAGGTGACATGATGTCGTTGTTTAAGAGCATGGAGTCCAAATGGTCTCTAGGTAGCAGAACGTAGCCATTTCCCGCCAGTGATCGGTGCAGTTGGACCAGAGACGCAGCCCATTCCATGTAAACACAGCCCATACCATTATGTAGCCACCACCAACTTGCACAGTGTCTTGTGGACAACTCGGGTCCATGACTTCGTGAGGTCTGCGCCATTCTCGAACGCCACCGTCATCTCTTACCAAGTGAAATCGGCACTCATCTGACCCGGCCACTATTTTCCAGTCGTCTAGCGTCCAACTAACATGACCACGAGCCCAGGAGAGGTGCAGCAGGCAACGTCGTGCTGTAAGCAAAGGCACCCAGTCGCTAGTCTGCTGCCATAGCCCATTAACGCCAAATTTCTCCGCCCTGTCCTAACGGATACGTTCGTCGTGCGACGCACGTTGATTTCTACGGTTATTTCGCGTAGTGTCTCTTGTCTGGTATCACTGTGAACTCTACGCAAACGCCACTGCTCTCGCTCGTTAAGTGAAGGCCGTCGGCCACTGCGTTCTCCGTAATGAGAGGTAATGCCCGAAATTTGGTGTTCTCGGCACACTCTTGCCACTGTGGATCTCGGAATACTGAATTACTTTAGCGACTTCCGAGATGGAAAGTTCCAAGCCTCTAGTTCCAACCAGCTCTCCTCGTTCAAAGTCCTTTCATTTCCGTGCGGCCGTAATCACGTTGGGTACCTTTTCACATGAATAAGCGAGTATAAATGACAGCTCCATCAAGGCACTGCCCTTTATACCTTGTTTACGGTAAACTACTGCCTTCTACATAGGTAGCATTTATAGCCTCAGTACATAGGTTAAAGTCAATAGTTGAAATTGAAACATTTAGGTTTCTGATTCTCATCAGTCACGTCTAAATTTTTTAACTCATTGAAGGTACCATCACGGACCTGCAGTAACAGTCGATACAAGTTCAATACAGGAGAAACGGATTCTTTACTTTTCTTATTTATCTACTAAGATACATCTACCGGTTCTTTTCAATTACTCTGTACGTTTAGAGAAAAAATTTTCAATGGGGCACTAAATTGTCAGTCAGTGATCCAACTAATACGCTCTTTTCGCTAACTAACAACATTAACAGTAGACGCAGCGTACTTGATTTTGGTGATATTTAACAAAAATAAATAATGATTGCCGATACGAATCGTTTCTTCGTGTACAGCACACTTCCACTTCGAAACTTTCCTGTAAGATCGTAACCCCCTATCTCCTAGCAAAACAAAATACAGGTACTAGTAACGATTCTTCCACCTTTCTGGATTACGCATTCAGAACTCAATGCCTCACTGTATTTCACATCAAAATAACGGGAATTTTGTAACGTTTTAAGACATCTTTGAGAACCAGAAGCACATTTATTTTTACTTACTTTTTATTTAGTCGTTCTCAACGAAAATTGGTTGTATTATTGATATCATTTCAGTTTTTGTATGCTGGGATAAGAACTGATGACAGTGGTTAGTTTTGCGAAGCAACGTCTTCGTCTTTCGATAAAAACTTTAATTCGTTCGCCTTTAGTTACATTTTGTTTCTTTTCATCCCATTACGTCAGGTAAACACCAGTTCTATTCCTTCACAACCGTATTCTTAGCGGAATTCCATACCTGAACCTTGTCGTCTGTATAATACAAGACCCGCTAGAAAATTAGTCACAGATATTCACAGATATAAATGTCAATCGTTAAGTAATATATTTACGAATTGTACTTCCGTGTCATATTAATATGAGATCAGATGTACATTAATGAAAAAATTTATTATTTGAAACGTTACAATTTCATATTGCAATAGAAAATACGAAGCTCGTTCGAATACGATTGAACTGATCGATTACCAACTTGCGACATAAAATAAAATGACTGATAACTGATTCTCAAGAAGGCAAAATCTCGTCCTGCTAATAAAAAATAAAGATTATAACTGCAAAAGTAATCCACTTCCTTCACTCATTTCTCTTGGTAGGTCCATTTTACAGAACGCGCCTAGAACCGTGGTCGAGTCGGGGCAAAGAGAGAGTCATTGCATAAATAAGCAAGAAGTCTGGTTTATTATTACCCTTAAAACTGCATGAACTCTACTTCCTTGTGCGTATTTCTGAACGTACATACTTCGTGTTCTCTGGCTGAAGAATAGATCTAGAGTGAAACAGGTAACATGAAACACCTAAAGGACTAAGTGGAAGGACTGGACTTTAGGGCAGGGCAGCATTCACCTTTTATTGTTCGCAATATTTATTAAAGGCAATCAACAGAAATAACAATCGTAATAAACTCCAAAAGATAGAACATTTGTACATGAAACCTATCAGTTTGCTTTAGTTACTAACGAATGTGTAACAACTTTTCAAACGAGAAAAGTGATACCTTTTTATAGAAAATAGAGTCTGCCCTCAGTAACTGAGTGGTCAGCGCGACAGAATGTCAATCGTAAGGGCCCAGGTTCGATTCCTAGCTGGGTCGAAGATTTTCTCCGCTCAGAGGCTGGGTGTTGTGTTGTCCTAAACGTAATCATTTCATCCCCATCGACGCGTAAGTCGCCGAAGTGGCGTCAGATCGAAAGACTTGCACCCCGCGAACGGTGTACCTGACGGGAGGCCCTAGTCACACGACATTCATTAATAGAAAATAGAAAACACTGCACGCCCCAAGGGCTATCGTAAATTCACTTACGGACAGCTTTAAAACCCTCCTTTAAAAGAAGGAGTAAGCTTACATACGGACTCTCAACTAGACAGGCAATGATCTACATCAAACGCTTCTCTTACAAATAGTTCCCAGCTCACGGCATCGGCCAAGTGCGCACACGAACGTCCTGCGGAGCGGCCAACACGGGCCACACCTGGTTGTGCCGCTCGGCACCGGTTTTTCGGAGCGCGAAGTACAGCAGGTGCGTCCGACTTCACTTCCCAGGTGCTCCTCCCCCAAAATGGTTAATTCAGAGGCCTGTTACTGGGTGCACCTGGGTCTTAACGGAACGTTCAATTCCGTCAGATTCAAGAACAAGCGAGAACCCGAAGGTGTAGCCCAGACGCACCATCTAGGCGCAGATGTAGAACCAATTTTCAACAATTATAGTCCAACAAATCGCGTGTGCTGACGCAGCAACAACACGCTACAACCAAATGTCTCAAACAGTGCTACGTTAATGAAACAAAAATCAATCACCTAATACAACTTTAAATAAAAACGCATAGCAGCAATATCGCAAGAGTTTAAAAATTTAGCTTACAAGTAACAATTAAACAAACTCAGGGTTGAGATATTTTAAGTAACCGGTTGAGCTCACTTCCACACGTGATGTCCAAAAAAGAAAAAACACCAAATGATATTTTATCCTTAACGATAATCGAGCCCTTATTGGATGTCGACGCTCAAACCTCCGCACAAGCGTCTAACGGAGTTTGCGTACTTTGGTACGTCATACAGTTCAAAGATCCATCAGATTGTCTGGAACAAACTAAACACACAGTTTCAAAACATTATAGAGCCGGCCGCGGCGGCCGAGCGGTTCTAAGCGCTTCAGTCCGGACCTGCGAGACTGCTACGGTCGCAGGTTTGAATCCTGCCTCGGGCATGGTTGTGTGTGATGTCCTTCAGTTAGTTAGGTTTAAGTTGTTCTAAGTTCCAGGGGGCTGATGACCGCATATGTTAAGTCCCATACTGCTGAGTGCCATTTGAATCATTTTTGGCTCTAAGCACTATGGGACTTACCTTCTAAGGTCATCATTCCCCTAGAACTTAAAACTACTTAAACCTAACTAACCTAAGGACATCACACACATCCATGCCTGAGGCAGTATTCGAACCAACGACCGTAGCAGTCTCGCGGTTCCAGACTGTAGCGCCTAGAACCGCTCGGCCACTCCGGCCGGCTGAATCATTTTTCAAAACATTATACACAATAAGCCCCACGGCTCGGATGGTAAGACAGAATGCGCTACGGTACTAGACACCAATCAACAAGAGTTCCATCAAAATAGTGCAACAAATTGCATAGTGTCCGACCACAACATGGGTCAGTAAAAGATTTTCATAACTGAGCACTCACTATTAGTTTGTCTCAGGTGAGGTACACTTGCAATACTGAAGGCAGAATGTGCATGGCCAGTGAAAGACCTAAATAACATGATGTCACCTTATCAGTTCAGCCAAATAATCGTCCAACAGCATCAGAGAAGTAGGTCACCGCTACATTCTCCCAATAAAATGTAATCGGTTATCTGGCACCAACTGCTTTGCAGCGCAGACCATTTCAAGACACAGCCGTTACAACTGTCGCCTGTACAATCCTTTTCAAAACACCTCTTCACCGACCGGGTTACCTTCCCCCCCCCCCCCCCCCTCCTCCACGGGCAATCGCACCGCCTTCTCTCCACCATCCAACAACAACTCGCTCCCGCTCGCCCGTCGATCCCCTCACCGCCACGCCACCTCGCGACAGACTCACCAGCGCCAAAATGTTAGCATCTCTGAACAAATATCGATAGCCGCAAAGCCGGCGTGGCTCATACAGGTTTATCAAGAACAATGCCAGCACGAGAAATGTGAACAGACAATTGATCCTTTCATGCGTTGTTTTTGTGCTTTCCTTGACACATTGCTGCCTTTTTATAGTTCTTAAAACACTAAAAAAAGCATTTTATACTCCTGTGAATCCACAAACAATTAGTCGCGTTATCTACTTCATAGTTCGAAAGTACAATAACATTCACATGTCGTAAGGTTAGCATGTCACAAATTTCACTTTTGGGAAGTGGTCTAGATATTTGTCCCACAGAGGAATACAGACGATACAATTTTCAATCATAATTACACTTACAGTGATAAGTGCCATTTTTTTATGAAGAAGGTTAACTTTTCTAGTATATGAGAGTATTCCAGCCCAGAGGAAAGTAACTACACCACCAGCAGGAGAGATCTAACGCAGGATAAAATTATAGGAAGATAATCGCATAGTTACGGACAACAGTATGGTGTGCTGATGAGTGCGTACAGTGCTGAGCCGAAACCCCGTGACCGGTCTCCACCGCAATACTAAAGGCTGCCTTCTGCGCTGCGGGCATGCGACGCGGTAAGAAGAGTATGTAAGCGCAGCAGAGACCAATGGGGAATCGTTATAGCGTCGATACGAGCCGCAAAATTGGGAAATCCACCGACGTAATCGACTTTGGCAGAGGAAAGATTGCTAGACCCGACGACTGTTAACGAGTATCTCGGAAACGTCGACACTGATCGCATGTTGGTGTCGTCGGCATCTACAGAACGCGCTTGACGGACAGTGAAACGACGGGAAAAAAACACTTTCACTTGCGACGTGCTGTACCGAAATTATTATGGCAGTCCAACGTTACTGACGGACGCGCGACAGAAGCGAAATTACTCCGCTGAATAGACATTTGTTCTGGTGGATGCAAACGTTCTGTGGAACCGGAAATTTTGCGAAAGGAACACGATGAGGTCGATGTGCACTTCCGAATAAAATGACCAAAATATCCAGCAGTCGTGTGTTAGAGCTCCTTAAGGCCTGGCGCATATTGGGCGGCAGGTGACTGAGGGCAGGGCAGCACTGGACATGTTTTCGTCACGCAAGGGTGTAAATGCAAGAGCGCACGTTGAGGCACTGGGGAGGACAGAACATGGCAGGGTAGAATAGTGCCTGCTGCAGCCTTCGTGATGTGGTGTTGATAAGATATCGACATATCGACTCTTCTCACAAAGTATCGTTTCTTTTCTGAATGTCTATATATGGATATCGAAACGACAATATTTTCTATTATATTTTATTTCAGTCGATATTTGAAATTGTTCTTTTGAAATTCTAGTAGAATATAATTTTACTTTCACTGTGCGGAGGAGTCTTATTTCTTTTTAAGCTTTCTTCGCGTCCAGTCGTTTCTTCGAGTATGGTGAAGCAAGTATAATGGCACAAAGAACAAGGCCGATTGCACCGGGGGCTGGCGGCGTGAATGCAATGACAAGATAGCCGATGTGAAGAAGTATCATACTAGTAGCGTTAAAAAACAATTTTAACGCAACTAGAGTGCTATTTCTTTACATCTGCAATCTTCAAAAACAGTCGCTGAAAATGATGAACAAAAATCTAAATGACACTACTGGTTCAAAATGGCTCTGAGCACTATGGGACTTAAGTTCTGAGGGCATCAGTCCCCTAGAACTTAGAACTACTTAAACCTAACTAACCTAAGGATATCACACACATCCATGCCCGTGCCAGGATTCGAACCTGCGACCGCAGCGGTCGCGCGGTTCCAGACTGCAGCGCCTAGAACCGCTCGGCCACCCCGGCCGCCCACGGTTAGTCTTTTCGGGACCAGAGATGTGTGAAAATAATGCTGACGTAATGAGCATCTTTGGTGAGAAGTCGATATTTTTTGGTGCGATAATCGATAATTGTTTCGCTACTTCGAGAGCCGATTATGGCATTCTTTTTAAACATCGATACATCGGTCTCACGATACTTTTAAAAGTAACAACAGTCCTATCCGGGAGACAGTTTTCCGCGACTGCGCCACACAGCTGACAGGCTTTGCACATAGCATGTGCTTTCGCGGGGTGGACGCAACAGTGGAAACTGTCTCCAATTATGCGTACATAGTGTGTCGCCAAATATTTCCTTCTCTGCATCTCCCTGCCCTGCCCTTCGTCAGCTGCGCCCCAATATGCGCCTGGACTAAATGACGTTGATAATACACAAATCAAAGAAAGTTTTGCATTACCTCCGTTCCGAGAATTCCGGAATCAGTACAGAAAATTGGAATAGAGATCAACATAAACTTCCTCTCCGCCCTTTTCATTGCCCATGAAGACCATGCATTGCACGTTTTACCAACAAAAAGCGAGACCTTCAGAGTTGGTGATCCAGATTGCTGCACACACCGGTACCTCTAATACCCAGCAGCATGTCCTCTTGCATTGATGCATGCATGCATACTATGCATAAATTCATCAAGGCATTGTTAGTCCAGTCTATCCCACTCCTCAACGGCGATTCGGCGTAGATCCCCCAGAGGGGTTGGTGGCTAACGTCGTCCATAAACAGCCCATTTCAATCTATCCCATGCATGTTCGGTAGAGTTAATGTCTGGAGAACATGATGACCACTCTAGTCGAGCGATGTCGCTACCCTGAAAGAATTCATTCACAAGATGTGCACGATGGGGGCGTCCATGAGGACGAATGTCTCGCCAGTATGCTGCCGATATGGTTGCACTATCGGTCGGAGGATGGCATACACGTAGCGCACAGCCGTTACGGCGCCTTCCATCATCATCAGCGGCGTACGTCGGCCCCACATAATGCCACCCCAAAACAGCAGGGAATCTCCACCTTGCTGCACTCGCTGGACAATATGGCTTTCAGCCTGACCGAGTTGCCTGAAAACACGTCTCCGACGATTGTCTGGTTGAAGGCATATGCGACACTCACTGGTGAAGAGAACGCGATGCCAATCCTGAGCGGCATGTTGTTGGCCCCATCTGTACCGCGCTGCATTGTGTCATGGTTGCAAAGATGGACCTCGCGTCGGGAGTGCAGTTGTGCATCATGCAGCCTATTGCGCATAGTTTGAGTCGTAACACGACCTACTGTGGCTGCACGAAAAGCATTATACAACATGGTGGCGTTGCTGTCAGGGTTTCTCCGAGCCATAATCCGTAGGTAGCGGTCATCCATTGCAGTGTTAGCCCTTGGGCGGCCTGAGCGAGGCATGTCATGGTTCCTTTGTCTCTGTATCTCCTCCGTGTCCGAACTACATCGCTTTGGTTAACTCTGAGACGCCTGGACGCTTCCCTTGTTGAGAGCCCTTCGTGGCACAAAGTAACAATGCGGACACGATCTAACCACAGGTATTGACCGTCTAGGCATGGTTGAACTACAAACAATACGAGTCGTGTAGATGGTGGAATGACTGCAACTGATCGGCTGTCGGACCCCTCCGTCTAACAGGCGCTGCTCATGCGTGGTTGTTTAGATCTTTGGGCGCGTTTAGTGACTTCTCCGAACAGTCAAAGGGACTGTGTCTGTGATACAATATCCACAGTCAAGGTCTATCTTCAGGAGTTCTGGGAACCGGTGTGATGGAAAACATTTTTTGATCTGAGTTTATATACGATAAAGTGTGAATGACAGAAGTGAACGACTGCTGTTGTGGAGATGTGTACGGGCGAATGGATTGTCAACTGCGGAGCAGCTGACTGCCCAGACGGACCCAGGGGCCACCAACAGTATTTGCTCAGTGACCGTTCAACGAATGTTGCTGCGTATGGGTCCTGGTTCATGAACTCGTGATGTTTGCTGTTCATCAGTGACGAGGACTGGAATATGCACGCCAGTTCCGCAAGTGGACGTCCACGGAATGGCGACAGGTGTCCTTTTTAGATCACTCGCTTTTTATGCTTCGTCGGACAGATGGCCGTCTGAAAGCAAACACCCTGCAACAAATTTCGGAATGGTCGAGGACGTAAGGCACTCTCTGGGTGATATCGTCATTCTAAAAGGTACAATATATCAACGCAACTGTGTATCCATCCTTGGGGACCGTGTCCACACCTACATCTAGTTTGCTTTTCCTTGGCACAATGGTGTCTCCCAGCAGGATAATGCCATGTGTCACACAGCTTGCAGTGTAGGTGCACGGTTCGCAGAGCACCAGGATCATTTTACCATATTCCCCATGCCATCAAGCTCCCCAGATTTAAACCCAATTGAGAACCTGCCTCATTCGGGCTGTACACACAATGGATCCTCAACTGGTAAATCCAGCACAGTGGGTCATGGCACTGGAACTGTCAAGGGTCCTCATCCGCGTTAGCACCTTCCACGACTTCATTGTTTCCCTTCCAGCACGTTTCGCAGTGGCCTGCGCTGCATAGTTTGTTATTTAGGCTTTCTTGCACGGGTTTCCGTCCGCAGTTCATTTTTCTCCCGGAACTATGTAAAATCCCCACTGTGATTTCAGTATGGAGGATGTAATAGGAAGATAATATTTGTGGCAATTAGTTGTGCTCAAAGAGTAACAGGCGAGTCCCCAAGAATTCAGCGCTTTTATTTAATATATAGGAAACGAAATGTGAAGACAAAGAAGAGAGAAGCAAACATCGGAGTATTCACATCATGTATCGCGGCAGTCCATAAATTTATGTTACTCTTTCCTTGAGGACATCATTCGTTGGTGGCGTGGGAATTCTCTTCCGCCAAAAAACGACAATTGTGAACCTTGAAAAAGACAATACCACACTAACGCCTTGTCCATGATCACATGCAGTGTAATACCCCCGTGTGGCGCACCGTTGTAAAAAGTGCTTCTTGAACACACAGGGGGCAAAATCAGGAGCCGTTTGCACCTGGGCCTTCTGAAAATGGAACAGAAGCCTTCACTCCTTGTGCATGCCCGTCCAGACCACAATGTGGTTGCTTTGCAATGCTTGTACCGCAGCACGATTGCTTGTAGATGGGTCTGTGTCGAATCCTCTTTAAATAGTAGTATGGGTACACTTCACACGTGACCTCGACTTGTTGACGTCCTTTGATCCCAAATGGTTCAAATGGCTCTGAGCACTATGGGACTTAGCTTCTGAGGTCATTACTCCCCTAGAACTTAGAACTACTGAAACCTGACTAACCTAAGGACATCACACACATCCATGCCCGAGGCAGGATTCGAACCTGCGACCGTAGCGGTCGAGCGGTTCCAGATTGTAGCGCCTAGAACTGCTCGGCCACTCCGGCCGGCCTTTGAAACCACTTTCTTCGCTTAGACGTGGCTGAATAGTTGCTAACGTAGAATGTTGTGGCTGACATCTATTAGAACTTCGACTGTAGATCTTCAAAGCTGTGAGCTCATTTCTGACACAAGCTAAGAATTAGCACTGTGTTTCTATCGCTAATGTCTCTCCCCTGTGCCATCACTGCTGTTAGTGATGTCTACAGTGTTGCCACAGTCTAATAAATACAGCCACGACACTCTCCAGTGTGAAAGTTGTTACCGTTTGACAGCTGGAACGACACTAGCGCTCCAAGCGATGAGAAAGTAGGCTGTCATATGTGTCGAAGCACTCTGTATATATTTTTCTTTTTAATACGAATACGCCATCTGAGGAGCACATTCCAGTTCTTCGTTCTTTCTTCTTTTCTTTTCTGCTAGTATGTTACCATGTATTCACTATGTTTCTTCTTTCTGTGTTCAGACCGTTTTGACCCAGTCTTTTTATCTACCCTGCCTTGGAATCATTCCATTTTCAATACTTTTCCCCGAAAGGTTTCTCTGTTGTTTATAAATTCTGTTTTTGTATGGTTTCTTTCTAAATTCCTTTTTACTTCGTTGACCCAGTTTGTTGTGCACTCCTTACCCTACGAATATTTGAAAATCTTTAGGTAATCTACTGCCTTGCTTCGAAATAAATGTCCAAAAATCACAAGCCTTCATTTTCTCATTACGTTTGAAATAAGTTCTATATTTTGGTATATTTCCGCATTACTTCGTAATTTCCAGCCTTCTGCTGTGTTTTGTGGTCCTGATATTTTCCTTATAATACGCCTCTCCAGTACTTCTAATTTATCTATAGTTTAATGCCAGGCATTCTGGCTTCACTACTGTGTTGTAATGCCTAAGTTTAAAATTTTTCGGTACAAACATTGTATGGTAGAGGTCTCTGGCGATACCATATGCTCTCTCCATTGTATGCAATCTTCCCTCTATTGCAGATTTTTGCAAAGCTTCTTCGTTTTTCTGAAGAAATTCTTAAGCCAGTTCTACTGGCTATTTCCTCCAGGAGATTTATTTGTATTATAGCAGTTGTGTCATTTTCAGAAAGTTAGCAAAATCATCTGCACATGCAAGACCGTTGATTTCAATCTTTTTGGTTCCTCTTCTTAACCTTATAGATGGGATGTTTAGTTCAATAAGATTTTAGTTCCTAATTCTTACTATTTTGTCTAACACACTATTAAAAGGAATTGGGAATAGGCCGTCACCTTGTCGTACATCTGTTTTTATTATGAAAGGCTGTGAAAATTTCTCCCATAAATTTTATTTCATAGACTGCAAGGGTTTGACGGATTAGGTTTACCAGTTTAGACTTCAAGCCAAATTCACGAATTGTTTTATCTATAGTTTCTCTGTCAAAAGAATCAAAAGCATTTTTGAAATCCACACACATAACTAGAATGTCCTGTGAATTAAGTAATCTGTGGCTAATGAATGACTTGAGATTAAGTATTTCTCCTGAGCATTACCTTCCTTTCCTAAAACCACCTTGATATTCACGTAAATGACCGTCTAGTGTCGTTTCTATTCTACTTAATCTTGAAAATACTTTATACGCTACTGGCAGTAAAGAGATTCCTCTGCAATTGTTTGCAACTTGTTTCTTACCTTTTTTGTGGAGTGGATGTATCAAGGGAACTTTCCATTCCTCTGGAATTTTTGTTTTCCAGATCTATTCAAAGAGTAAATTTAGCTCCTTTGTGATGTTTGGCAAGAACCACTTCAAAAGTTCATCTCTAATAGAATGTTCTCTACTAAGTGTGTTATTTTTGAGGATCTTAACTGTTTCTTCAATTTCTTCTGCAGCTGATGGTACATCTTCTTCCAAATTTTCATTAATATCTGAGGTTTCCAATTTCTGTTTTGGTTCAGGACAATTTTGAGGCTGATGAAAATATCTTGCTAGTGTTTCACAATTTTCAGTATTGCTTGATTCAGCTTTGACGTTTTCATTTTTGAAACAGACATTTGGAGTTTGGTACTCTTTTAATTTCTTAAAGCTTTGGTAAAAGTCACGAGATCTACTATTTTACAAAATTTTCATCTATTTCCAAATGTTTCTCCTTGTCAAAAGCTTATTTGGTATTTCTGATTAACCTGTTTGTTGTTTGAATTGATCATAATCTTATATTTTCTTTGAGCATTTCCATTTTTCCCATTATACGTCTTCTTCGCTGTGGCTTCTTCTCATGTTTCGATCCACGATATTTTCCTTTTATTTTTTGCTGACCCAAATGTTTTCCATGCAGCATTACTTTGGATATTTATTGCCAATTGCCCGACTTTATAGTTTTTAATTGATTCGCCAGCCGGGATGGCCGAGCGGTTCTAGGCGCTTCAGTCTGGAACCGCGCGACCGCTACGGTCGCAGGTTCGAATCCTGCCTCGTGGATGGATGTGTGTGAAGTCCTTAGGTTAGTTAGGTTTAAGTAGTTCTAAGTTCTAGGGGACTGATGACCTCAAATGTTGAGTCCCATAGTGCTCAGAGCCATTTTTTTAATTGATTCTTTTGTTATAGTAAGACCGTCTGTATTGCATTTTATTAACATTTGTGATGTTCTTTGTTCTTTATTAGGTAGGAGGTTGACTTTAATTTTGGAGAGGTAATGATCAGAATGAAATTCACCATTCCTTACTACTTCCACGTTCTTAATTTCCATTGTACTTCCTTGCGGACTAGTAACATGATCTAACCGAAATTCTCCTACCATTGGGTTGGGAGATACGCATGTTTCAGCTGTTCTTGGCAGTTTCGTAAAGGAGGTAGTGATTACTTTCAAGTGAGAGCTTTCACACAAACTAATTGACCTAACAACATTTGCGTTGGTTCTTCTAAGAGCTGTCCTATAAATTTCTAAATTTATTTTCTCTGCCTGTTTGTGCACTGAAGCCGCCTAATAGTAATGGAATTCATCTTTGAATTTTAGATACTTCAAATTCTAAAAGATCCCATAATTCATCTGTTTTTTGTGGATTTTTCCTGTTGTCTTCATTTACAGGTGCATGGCAATTAACAAGTGTGTATATCTTGTTTCTGCGTTTAACTGATAACAAAGATTCTCTCCGAGGTGGATTTCAATCCTGTAACATTTCCTATGATACTTTTACGAACATGGAAAACTATACCCAGTAATGGCATTTGATTCATAATTTTCGTTGCTGGTTTCCATTTGAAGATTCTGTAGCTGCATTCTCATCTAGGAACCATGAATGTTGAACTGCTAAAATTTAGATTTTTTTTCTATAAATGTATTTCTAGTTCCTTTTGTTTACCAGTCCGGATCAGACAATTTATATTTAAAGTGCTCATAGAGAATTTCTTTTTAATTTAATTTTAGAAGGATTCAACGGTTGCTCATGTTCAACCTGATTGCAATTGTTGGGACTCGCCAGAACCCATGGTTCTAATGCATTATATGACGCAATGGTGGATTTCTGTCTCGAGTTACCACCTGGGATAGTGCTTTCATTTTGCGGACTTTCCATACTGCAATTGAAATTGTATTACATTCTAAGTAAGGAATTGAATTCCAAGATAAGATCAGGTTGTTAGTGCAAAATTTGATTTTTTGTTCGTTGTTCACTCCACTAGCCCCTTCCGTTCTCTCCACAGTTGACAATTAAATCAGACTTCCTCTTCCGCCTTTAAGAGCGTTGGCCGGGTTTAACCTGTAACCCTAGGCAGGAACCCTCGCATGGTACTTCCATCCGGAGCCAGATGTACCCAGGTTTTGTAACGAAGTTGTTACACCTTCCCCTCCTCCTTCCCCGTCACTTGCTAGACTGTGCCCTGGGCTTGGGTCCAGTAATAATGGAGTTAATGTATATTATGTGTGTTATTTGTTATGTATAGGGTTAACATTTATTGAATTATAAGAAAAACAACGCAAATTAGTTACAACTACAACGTGAACACACTTTATTCAACATGTAAGCGTCACTACTGATATTCGAATTTACTTTATGACATATTAGATATGCCTGCCGGCATTGACGATGATACGGCGCAGAAGAATAGCGAAATTCCACATGAAGTGCTGAAGTGTCGGAACATTGATGCTGTCGACAACCTACTGAATGGTTGTTTTCAACTCATCAATGGTTTCGGGATTATTGCTATACACCTTGTCTTTAATATTGCCCCCAAAAAAAGGAGTCGCATGTGTTCAGATCCGAAGAATGTGGCGGCCAATCGAAGCCCATGCCAGTGGTCTCCTGGGTACGCCGTAGCCAGAATACTGTCCCCAAAGTGCGCCTCCAGGATATCAAATATGCATTTTTATTTATTTTTCCGATTAAGTAACAAAATAATTGTTATATGGGGTTATATGGGGTCGAGCTCTGCTTTGCATGACCCATATCTTGTCGAAATCAGGGTCACTTTGGATAATGGGGATTAAATCACGTTCCAAAACTTTCATGCACCGTTCAGTAGTCACCGGACCACCAAGGAATATCGCACCGATTATTCCGTGACTGGACGTTGAACAGAGACTTCTCGATTGCGAAAAGCGCATCTCAGTGCCTAAAATGCCCCAGTTTTATTTATTGACGACATTTTCACTCGCAAATGGCCGACAACAACAAGGCCCTTGGACATGCGCATATTAATTCCCATAATGCCCCGCGGGCATCGTGTGGTTCGAACGTTGTAACGCAAACCATTCAGAAGTTATGACGATTTTATTTCATATGTTCCAAAAACTGACGCCCTGTATATAACAATTATTTTGTTAATTAATCGGAAAAATAAATAAAAATGCATATTTTATTTATTTTTCTGATTAAGTAACAAAATAAATGTTGTATTTTTGCAGTCCGTGCATTACTAAATTACCAAAGAACATGAATTGTGATGTAAATTAAAAAACAGCCCAATGTCACTGATTTTTTGACGAAAGCTACAGCTTGTTCATGAAAAAATACCTTTGATTTTGTGAATATTTGCAGCTTACTTCGCAACCCACAAGAGAATATAAACGCTTATTTCATGCACAAGAACGATATGTTTCTGCTGCTATCCATTCTTATTGTGTTAGGTGCTTTCCTTAAGACGTAACATTTTTTTAGGGAAGCTAATAATTCGCCCAATCTTACATTTCATTCATCTTACTGATAAACGAATATTTTTGAAAATGTAATTAATTTTGCTTCAAACGGGAATATGTTGAAGATCTTGCCGTATGTGGCTTAGATGTAGTAAGAATTGTGGAATTGGCTTCTTCCCTGCTGTGAAACAGTTTTATTGCTCTTTGACGTTTTATTACGACGCCCGTGCGGTTTTACCTTTAGCTACATGTGTGGTTGCTTATTTTGTACTTTAAATAATGTAGGTATTTCAAAAATGGTTCAAATGGCTCTGAGCACTATGGGACATATGTGCTCATCAGCCCCCTAGAACTTAGAACTACTTAAACCTAACTAACCTAAGAACATAACCTAAGGACATCACACACGCCGGCCGAAGTGGCCGTGCGGTTAAAGGCGCTGCAGTCTGGAACCGCAAGACCGCTACGGTCGCAGGTTCGAATCCTGCCTCGGGCATGGATGTTTGTGATGTCCTTAGTTAGGTTTAACTAGTTCTAAGTTCTAGGGGACTAATGACCTCAGCAGTTGTGTCCCATAGTGCTCAGAGCCATTTGAACCATTTTTTAACATCACACACATCCATGCCCGAGGCAGGATTCGAACCTGCGACCGTAGCGGTCACGCGGTTCCACACTGAAGCGCCTAGAACCGCACTGCCACATCAGCGGGTGTAGGTATTTCCTCCCATGCTTACGTTTCACATCCACAAATTTGGCGGGAAATGTAACGAAAAAAAACTTCGCATTTTTGGGTAGATTAATGACGTCTTTCTGTGAAAAGTCAGGTCTACCGGTGTTTTCTGGAAGTTCCTTGTCGTTGAAGGAGAATGATATTCTTAATTAAGTATCCGTGCTTTACGAGAGAATCGTAAAGAAATAGTACTGTAATGTGCAGCTTCAGACCTCTCAGGGTACTTAGGAAAGTATAGAATGACAAACGAAGTGTCACTTTTCAGTTATTGTCGATTTTTATGGCACCTCATACGCTCTCTGTTGTAAAAGCTGTGTACCAGTTCAGTATAAACGATAGCATTCTCATTCATCTGACATCATACCCCGAAGTGTTACTCGCTGGCCGCTCGGTGCGCTGCTATCGCAGTGGGTAACAAAACTCAGACGAAGTGTCGCGGCTGTTGTGTCAGACTGTTATGTTTCTGTGGCAAGCGTGGACCCGTACGACACCATCTGAAGTCCAGATTGCTGTAAGGTACATGGCAAGACGTTCCGCCTTCGGTTCGTTACCGAACAAAATCATCTTTGCTGCCTAAGGGTTGGCCTAGCATCGCTGTTATTAATATAATGAATAAAGGTAAAACATTTAATCGTAAATGTCACGCTAAAATGTCAAATTCATTAACGATGTGAGTAAAATGTGTAATATTAACTTGTACAGAACGTACTATCTCTTAGATAACAGTGGAATGTGCTCGGTACCTTCATATTAAGCGATTTCAACGTTTTATTCATACAGAAGCTTTAAACAGAATGCAGTTGTGACCACAGAAAAATTTTTCGGGTCGAAACAAACATATTAGCGGGCAATATTGCTGATAATGTGCTGTTTTCATGCAATACGCAAAGACAAAGTGTTTGTGCCACGACTTTAGACCCGAAAACTGGAGCAACAACAAACAAAACAGAAAATAAGTACATTTATTAATATATACAAAACATACGACTCGAGAAGTGCAGCAGTTAAGCCCAGTGTTAATGTGCACGGGGCAGTTTCAGCATCCAAATTGCTGTCTATGATTTTAACGATGTGTTAACTGTATATTAAGTATATATTACGCCAACCGAAGGTTGGTCAATCCCAAATACGATACTGCGATAAATAAAAATACATATAAGTGTGGTTGCTGTATTTCTTGACGTAACGAAAGGAACGTAAGGTGTGCCACAAAGAGGAATAACAGAACCTCTGGTGTCCTCAGTTTTCATAAAGAGTTTATAAAATAGGTTCGGCAGTAATATGAGACACTTCACTGGCGTCTGCATGAAAGCATGGGTGCGAAGTCCAGAAAGACTTCGACAAAATATTGGAATGGTGTAGAGAACGACTGATCTGTTTAAAAATGGATAAGTAAAAAGGTTATTTGGTTAAAAATAAGAAAAAGAAGCGGAAAACATACGATTAGGAGGTTAGCAGAGAAAATGTTGAGCGACATACATCCTACAATTATTTAATGGTAATACTAAGAAACGATATAGAAAGAGACGATCGCCTAAAATGAGTATTAGGGACGGGAGAGACAGTTAGTGCTGGAAGAGTCCTGGAAAGGAATTCACCAGTGTGACAAATTGTAGAGTACTGCTGCACCGTTTGCAGATGCAAGCGTGACAGTGGGCATTGAGGAAATTCAGAAACGTGCTGCTATCACAGTTGGGTGTAGCCCAGCAGAGATACAAAGGGTACTTAGCCCCCCTACTACCAGAATTTTTTCTCGCATGGAGTACCACTGGACTCATATAGCCCCCAAGTAATTTCCACTTCATATTGGCAGTGTTTTAGTGCACTAACATTACAACTTGGCAGAAAATCGTAAGAAATTTTGGTCTTATGTCAAAGCGGTAGGAGGATCAAAACAAAATATCCAGACACTCTGTGACCAAAATGGTACTGAAACAGAGGATGACAGACTAAAGGCCGAAATACTAAATGTCTTTTTCCAAAGCTGTTTCACAGAAGAATTCTGCACTGTAGTTCCTTCTCTAGATTGTCGCACAGATGACAAAATGGTAGATATCGAAATAGACGACAGAGGGATAGGAAACAATTAAAATCGCTCAAAAGAGGAAAGGTCGCTGGACCTGATGGGATACCAGTTCGATTTTACACACAGTACGCGAAGGAACTTGCCCCCCTTCTTGCAGCGGTGTATCGTAGGTCTCTAGAAGAGCGTAGCGTTCCAAAGGATTGGAAAAGGGCACAGGTCATCCCCGTTTTCCAGAAGGGACGTCGAACAGATGTGCAGAACTATAGACCTAAATCTCTAACTTCGATCAGTTGTAGATTTTGGAACACGTATTATGTTCGAGTATAATGACTTTTTTGGAGGCTAGAAATCTACTCTGTAGGAATCAGCATGGGTTTCGAAAAAGACGGTCGTGTGAAACCCAGCTCGCGCTATTCGTCCACGAGACTCAGAGGGCCATAGACACGGGTTCACAGGTAGATGCCGTGTTTCTTGACTTCCGCAAGGCGTTCGATACAGTTCCCCACAGTCGTTTAATGAACAAAGTAAGAGCATATGGACTGTCAGACCAATTGTGTGATTGGGTGTGATTGGGTTGAAGAGTTGCTAGATAACAGAAAGCAGCATGTCATTCTCAATGGACAGAAGTCTTCCGAAGTAAGAGAGATTTCAGGTGTGCCGCAGGGGAGTCTCATAGGACCGTTGCTATTCACAATATACATAAATGACCTTGTGTATGACATCGGATGTTCATTGAGGCTTTTTGCAGATGATGCTGTGGTGTATCGAGAGGCTGTAACAATGGAAAATAGTACTGAAATGCAAGAGGATCTGCGGCGAATTGACACATGGTGCAGCGAATGGCAATTGAATCTCAATGTAGACAAGTGTAATATGCTGCGAATACATAGAAAGATAGATCCCTTATCATTTAGTTACAAAATAGCGGGTCAGCAACTGGAAGCAGTTAATTCCATAAATTGTCTGGGAGTAGGCATTAGGAGTGATTTAAAATGGAATGGTCATATAAAGTTGATAGTCGGTAAAGCAGATGCCAGACTGAGATTCGTTGGAAGAATCCTAAGGAAATGCAATCCGCAAATAAAGGAAGTAGGTTACAGTACGCTTGTTCGCCCATTGCTTGAATACTGCTCAGCAGTGTGGGATCTGTACCAGATAGGGTTGATAGAAGAGATAGAGAAGATCCAACGGAGAGCAGCGCGCTACGTTACAGGATCATTTAGTAATCGCGAAAGCGTTACGGAGATGATAGATAAACTCCACTGGAAGACTCTGCAGGAGAGACGCTCAATAGCTCGGTACGGGCTTTTGTTAAAGTTTCGAGAACATACCTTCAACGAAGAGTTAAGCAGTATATTGCTCCCTCCTACGTATATCTCACGAAGAGTCCATGAGGATAAAATCAGAGAGATTAGAGCCCATACAGAAGCGTACCGACAATCCTTCTTTCCACGAACAGTACGAGACTGGAATAGAAGGGAGAACCGATAGAGGTACTCAGGGTACCCTCCGTCACACACCATCAGGTGGCTTGCGGAGTATGGATGTAGATGTAGATGTAGATGTAGAAAAACATACATTACAGTTATTGAGTGTAAGAGTAATGATTTTGTTTTCATAAATATTACGTTCACGAAACAAAAAGAAATTTTGATTGGTGTTATATTGACACCAGAGGTACTCAGTGAAAATAATTATGAATAAATCTTAATGTGTTGCAAGTGTAAAACTAAACTAAACTAAACGTCATTAGATACAACTGACTCAGAGAGATAAGGTCATTAATTTAAAAAAACGGCTTTGAAAACAAGGGCGATATAGTTCTCGAGTGCGCTTATCGGTTAGTACTGGTACTGGGAAGAGCAGTTGTTGTGAGAAATCCTAACAATGGGTACAAAAATAATACTGTCATTGCTGCAGGAAACTCCACCTAACAGCTGCTTAAAATAAAATTCATCATTCTATTCTGATAAATGTTACGTTCAAGAAACAAACAAAACTTTTAACGTGCAGTAAATATAAAAGTGAACGGAACATCGCTGGATACAAATGACTCAGGGGGCAAAGTTATATATTTTGAAATTAATAGTTTCGAAAACAAGGAAGATAGATGTTTCCAATGTGCTTCTGGGGTCTACTGACATCAGTGGTACTAGAAGGCTTAAATGGGAAACGTTGAAGGATAGTGAATGTTGCCATCGCCAAACGGAGTTCGGTAATTGTGCAGAACCTCTACTGGAAGAAGGGAGGAAGGTTACGGTTTAGCGCCCCGTCGACACGGTGGTCATAAGAGACAGAGCTCGAGTTCGGGATTGTTCAGGGATTGGGAAAGGAAATCGGTCGTCATATTTTCAAAGGAACTACCCCGGCATTTGTCTAGAGCTGTTTAGGGAAATCACAGGCAACTTAAATCTGGATGGGCGGACGCGGAGTTGAACCGACATCCTTCCAAATGCGAGTCCAGTGCGGTAACCACCGCGCAACCTCTCCAGGCATATAGGAAGGAGACTGCGCGACATTCCTTTTGTCACCATAGTATATCTCACGCGGGGATGGCGAGAACATTGAGGCTAGGCAGCATACAGTGGCATACAGACACTCAAGTTTCCTTCTTTCAACTCACGAATCGAAAAGAATAGAAAATCAATAACACAGGTACGAAATACTCTCCACCATACACGGTGCAATTCAAGGATTTGTATCCCTTGCCTTCTTTCTTCCATCATATCGTTCACCAAGAATTATAGACTCTGCAAGATGGTCAGATGATTCTTCTGCTGACGAACCACAATCCGTTAAAATTCACGTAGAGCATTTTGTAATTATTGTTCCTTTTGCTGATCATGATGTGATCAACAGCACATTGATGTATGGTAATTAAAGACTCGCATCACGTAGTGCGATGGCTGACGTGTGAAGCATGGGAAACGCCCAGCTGTGCCCTTTCACGACTTCCAGTTTCGCGACGTGGGCGGCCGGCACAGAATTTTACAGAATACCGCAGGAATAAACACCTGTATTTGCGAGTGATCGGGTAATTAAACGCAAAACGCTGTGTGCCATCACGCGTCACCGGCACGATTTGATATTCCAACTCGATTTCGCTGCCTGTTCTCTATAATTATGAATTGGTAATGCAAGCCGTTTTAATTCTGGTAATCCCTTGGGATGTTTGGTGATTAAATTTCGCACTTCAAATTAAATGGTAGCCAGTGTAGAATTTCCTCACTTCTCATTCCCCCGCTCCTACCGCACATATACACGCACAAACATGCGTCGGCGCTCTGTATGTGCATCAAAACTGCTACATGCAACTGCGCAACCATTTATTGAAGTACGAGGATCGACATATGCGTATGATGTTACTGGCCTCCCAGTGACCACGCAGCTTTTAGCAAGGCGTGACACATTTTCCACGCTGTCGAGTTTTGTTACTGTGTAAAACAGCTTCTTTTAGCACGGCAAGTATATTATCGACTCTCCTCTGTATACACTTTAACAAATTTTCCCTTTTTACGCTTTCGTACCTCAGTCGGTAAAAAAGGTTTACTTTCTTTTCGTCTGTCTGTCCGTCTGCTTAGAGTACTTTTCCTCAGGAACGGGTGGCGTATATGTCAAAAGGCCTATGGTTCCTTGGTAGTGGCAACAATTTAAGTTTCAAAGTCATTCGAGCAAAAGATTCAGTCATTTACGTCACTCATCGAAAGCTATAGGCTACTTCTCATTGAATCATGAAATTTGTCAAGAAGTAAGATTTCGCAGTGGAAGTAAAAAAAAAACCTTAAATTGTTAAGCAGTAATTGTATCACATGAAAAATTATTTTTTTGCCATTGTTGCTCGTCGGTATGTCTGTCTGTTAAGACCCCTTCTCACAGACAGGCAGAGGTATCACGTTAAATTTACGTCAAATTCTGAGGTCTATCGTCTCTTGCCGGTGTAATCAATTTAAGCTTGTAAGTCAATGTAATCAAAGAGACGCCCATTTCAAATATTTTGATACTCGAAAACTCATTCCTGAAATCTTATAGATACACAGGGTGATTTTTTCCACCGTGTACAAATTCCATGAACTGATCAGTGAGAGGATACGAAACAAAAAAATTATAATGAACTAATGTCAGGAAATGCATGGTTTCCATTTCAGAGACCACTTATTTAATCATTCATTGTTACAGAGACTGCGGGTTAATATGCACTGTACCATGGAACCACAGTTACAGCCAGTCTTGAAAATCGTTTCCATGCGCCTCAACGCATGCGCTTACGCGCCGTCGCATGTTCTGTCTCACACGTTGACACCAGCCAGGCTGCATCCTAAGAGGGTTAAAGGCAGCATAGATACGCTGCTGTATTGTCTCCATGTCTGGAATACTTTTGAGACGGCCCTATAACCAGAAATCGCACAGGTTGAGATCAGGTGACCTGGCAGGCCATGCAATTGGACTACCTCGTCCGATCCGTTGATCAAGGAAGACAGGATTGAGGTGCGCCGGCCGCGGTGGCCGAGCGGTTCTAGGTGCTCCGTCCGAAGCCGCGCGACTGCTACGGTCGCAGGTTCGAATCCTGCCTCAGGCATGGATGTGTGTGATGTCCTTGGGATGGTTGGGTTTAAGTGGATCTAAATTCTAGGGGACTGATGACCTCAGATGTTAAGTTCCATAGTACTCACAAGGAAACCTCCCCATCGCACCCCCCTCAGATTTAGTTATAAGTTGGCACAGTGGATAGGCCTAGAAACTCTGAACACAGATCAATCGAGAAAACAGGAAGAAGTTGTGTGGAACTATGAAAAAAATAAGCAAAATATACAAACTGCGTAGTCCCTGCGCAACATATGCATCATCATGGATAATGCGAGCTCAGGAGCGCCGTGGGCCCGTGGTTAAGGTGAACAGCAGCGGAACGAGAGGTCCATGGTTCAAGTCTTCCATCGAGTGAAAAGATTAATTTCTTATTTTCGCTAAGTTATGATCTGTCCGTTCGTTGAATGACGTCTCTGTTCACTGAAATAAGTTTAGTGTCTGTGTTTTGCGACAGAACCGCAAAACCGTGCGATTAGTAGACGAAATGACGTGCCTCTCCAATGGGAACCGAAAACATTTGATCGCAAGGTCATACGTCAACCGATTCCTCCACAGGAAAACACGTCTGATATATTCTATACGACACTGGTAACGGCATGTGCGTCACATGACGAGAATATGTTGTCGACCCGCCTAACTTGTACACTTGGCGAATGGGTAAAAAGATTCTTCTACCTTTCCCGATTTAGGTTTTCTTGTGGATGTGATAATCACTCCCAAAAAAGTGATGAAAACATAAGAGTTTGTCACATAAACTGCAACAAATGAATGCAACAGTCAAATGTTCTGTCAAAACATATGTTTTTAACGTTTTCAAATTTTTCCGTGTGTAGACCGTCAAATCCTGCACATGTCCAAGCAAATCTGAACATGTCCTGGAATTTTGGAGAGCGAAGTTGATTACGTGAAAGTGCCTGAACTTTCATAAGTGTCTGAAAATAAAAAATTAAACTTTTCACTCGAGGGAAGACTTGAACCAAGGACCTCTCGTTCTGCTGCTGCTCACGCTAACCACGGGACCACGACGCTCTTACCCTCACATTATCCTTGATGTTGCATATCCTGCGCATGGATTACTCAGTTTGCATATTTTGCTTATTTTTTCATAGTTCCACACAACTTCTTCCTGTTTTCTCGATTGATCTGTGTTCAGTGTTTCATGGCCTATCCACTGTGCCAACTTATAACTAAATCTGAAGGGGGTGCGATTGGGAGGTTCCCTTGTCAGATCCATTTGAACAATTTCATTGAGGTGCGTCCGGATCTTAACAGCGAAGTGGGCTCGAACACCATCATTTAGTAGTCACTTGACCCTTCGAAACATCAATGGCACTTCTTCCAGCAGGGGAGGCAAAGTAATCCGCAAGAAACGCCTATAGTTCCGGTCTGTTAGGCGACGTGGAAGGAAGACTGGTCCAACAATACGGTCGCCAGTTATCACAGCCCAAGCATTCCAGCTGCACCGATGCTGATGATACGCTGTCACCATACCATGCGGGTTCTGCATACTATCCCACAGATGACTGTTATGAAAGATGAAGATAGCACACATTGTAAAAGTGACCTCATCTGTGAATAGGACGGATGACAGAAATCCCGGAATCGTGATTGCCTGGTGAAGAAAACAGTGGAAAGTCTGTCGCTATTAAGCCCTGAACACGCTGTAAGGGATAAGGGTAGTAAAAACCAAGGACCACCAAACCAAAATGCTTGTCAGCGCTGATGGACAGAGATGGGACTACGTAATGCACCCAGGAACGTTGTCGAACATTGACCCAAGGGTTATGGTACGGGTTCATGATGTTCCATAGGCGTACTGACCTCCGAATCTTTGAACACTGTACGCTCGCTGGTCAACGCTGTCGTGACACCGTACTCCTCTCAGTGTGAGTCTGTTCCGGTATGCATTCAGGTCTGACTTCACTTTCAGGAGTGACAATGCACGACCCCATCGAACAGTGAAGAGGAGGGGCTGTTGGAATGGGAGGACGTTGAGCGAATTGATTGCCCTGGTCTTTCCTTCAACATTGGTTGGGTGGTTGGTTGATTTGGGGAAAGGGACCAAATGGCGAGGTCGTCGGTCCCGTCGGATTAGGAAAGGATGGGAAAGGAAGTCGGCTGTGACATTTCAAATAAACATCCCAGCATTCGCCTGAAGCGATTTAGGGAAATCACATAAAACCTAAATCAGGATGGCCGGACGCGGGTTTCAACAGTTGTCATGCCGAATGCGAGTCCACTGTGTCACCTCGCTCGGACCCCCGATATAATCGCATCGAGCACGTACGAGGCGCGTGGAGGAGTCATATTGCAGCCCGTCCACATGCATCAGTGACCATGCAGCAATTGCTAAGCTCGCTGGTGAAGGAATGGAAAGCTCTGCCGCATGAACTCTTCACCGACCATGTGGCCAGCATAGAAGCGCACTTTAGAGCATGCATTGCCGTCAGTGATGAGCACGCACCCTACTGAGAACTGTGACCCGCCTTTTGTAATGTTACTGGACTATCATGTATAGCGCTTTCATTGTAATTACCGTCTTTGTATAAAAGTGCCATTTCCGTTCGTCTCATTGCGTTCTGTTACCTTGTGTACTATATTGTAGCAGTTGTTTCTATGTGCTGTTCATGTTTCATCGAGCTATGTTAGTAACACGTCATGTGAAAGTGACTTTCGTGCTTAAATTTTGCACGCCAGTGTGTTTCTATTCTCGCAAACGTGAAGCGCGTTGTGATGGTCTGCGTAGGTCGTAGGAGAATGTACGATCTTCAGCTGTTAATAAAAATCTCAGTTTAAATTATGCGACAGCTGTGAATGTTGCAGCTGAAGTTGGCTAAATTCATAGTGACTGAAATTAAAAACTAAACTCCACCCTGAATAGGCCATGAAGGCCCAAGGGGACTGGCCGGTCGCCGTATCATCCTTAGCTCATACGCATCATCACTGGATGCGGATAAGGGGGGGGGGGGGGGGTAGGGCGTGTGGTCAGCAAACCGCTCTCCCGGCCGTATGTCAGTTTCCGAGACCAGAGCAGCTACATAATCAAGTAGCTCCTCACTTTGCCTAAGAACACCCCCCTTGCCCACAGCGCTCAACAGATCGGATGTTCACCCATTCAAGTGGTAGCCCAGCCCGACAGCGTATAACTTCGGTGAACTGACTGGAACCGGTGTTACAACTGCGGCAAGGCCATTGGAAAATTCATACTGGGTCTTCATTAATCTAGAATAATATTTACACCTCAAATACTCAGTTGAGACATAGTGTCAGAAACAATTCAAGATGTATTGCACTGAAATAAATTATAATGTGATGGATTTGTGGATGCGACGTAGTTAATATTCTAGTCGTATGAACCAAATTAGTTAACAACTCTGTTTCCAAAAATTGTTAAATACGTACGAGATGGGTGGTCTGAGAAGCATTATCACTGATTTTTTAAAAATAAAACGATGCAAAAGTAATTCAATGGAAGAGACGATAGACTGTAGACGAAATTCTCGGTACATTTTGCGCAAATTTGTGACAGACTTTGGTACAACAAACAAACGCCTGTAGGAATTCTCGAATAAAAGCGAAGATGGGAAGGAAAAGGAAAACAAAACACTGCTTTTCAGGCAATTCAGGGAGGGATGTTTATGGAGATAACAAAAGAAAGTCTGTTATGTTTTATTTTTGTAGAGTCTTTTGTAGGAGTGGGTTTTTTCACATAACTAATGAGGAGGTATTGAATAGGATTGGGGAGAAGAGAAGTTTGTGGCACAACTTGACTAGAAGAAAGGATCGGTTGGTAGGACATGTCCTGAGGCATCAAGGGATCACAAATTTAGCATTGGAGGGCAGCGTGGAGAGTAAAAATCGTAGAGGGAGACCAAGAGATGAATACACTAAGCAGATTCAGGAGGATGTAGGTTGCGGTAGGTACTGGGAGATGAAGGAGCTTGCACAGGATAGATTAGCGTGTAGAGCTGCATCAAACCAGTCTCAGGACTGAAGACCACAACAACAACAACAACCGCATGTATAGCGTATTACTGGATGTATATTCTGCTATACGACAGTACAAGAGAAGAACTTGAATATATGCTTCAACTGACAACTGAAAACTGAAAGAAAAACCATTCAGGAAGTACGGCAAGGCTGAAGCACACCGCCAACACTGTTCAACACTTACATCCGTGACCCGCTCAGGGATTGGATGAAGGGCAGAATACTTCCAGGTAATCATATAGGTCAGCAAAGACAAGTTGTGAGTAGCGTTGCATGGAGTAAACAATATAAGGCGAAATGATAATTTACATGTCTACAACAAAAACAAAAACAGTGGCTTGTTCAGGAAAATACTATATAAAGACTAAGATAATCGGCAGCACAGTACTAGAACAGGCGTCCTATTTCCAGTATCTACGATGTTACGTAACGTTTGAAGAAGAGAAAGACAAAAATAAGAAAATTAACGCCTATCGACAAATATGTGCCACGATACGAAGAACGTTGAAAGTTAAAACGAGAAGAGAAACCCAAACGTATTTTATAAATTCATGACAGTACCTATACTACTACATGGAGCAGAAAATTGAAGATTAAGATCAAAAGACCTAAGACAACTTGAAACATCGGAAACGAAGTTACTTAGATTTGTGAAAAGATGCACAAGAGAAGTCAGAATAAGAAATAATGGAAGAATGGAAGCAGAGCCAATAACAGAAAAAATAATCCAACAAAAGAAGGACTGGAAAGAGCATGTATTGCGTATGTCATCTCTGAGTATCACTCATGAAGTAGTGGAAACAACCCTATTGGAACAAGGGGTGCTGGAAGCCCAGGTGCTGGATTGGCAGAAGAAGAAAAAGAAGAAGTAGTCGTACATAATTTCCTTGATCTCAGAATTTACAAAAAAAAACTTCGTTTATGTTTCCGTCTTTATTAGCAAATAATTTGCAAAAAATTTTGAATAACATATGCGCTCGAACTAAAAAATGTAGAATTTACATCGTCTTTTCTCCTAAGAAAAAGGAAACAAGAGTCTTTGTTACTTTAAGCTGCAATTATAATAGCTCATTTGTCTCCCTGCTCGCTTTAAAAACTTATATTTACCGTCAAGTTAGCACTTTAAGAGGTTATTATGAGCGTCCCGGGACTCCATTTGCATGCTAACCGCTATTAAAATTATGCTACTTCTCTTCCGCTACGGGTGATATGGATTAGTCGTAACTCGGTAGTTAACTGCAACTACCTCCTCCTAGGAAGAGCAATGGAAATTGGAGATCTAACTTGACTGAGCAATTAAACCGAAAGCATTTCTCGTCACATATAAATTAACGAGAGATAACTGCAGTCATAAACATAGATCACGCCACATTTTGTTACTTAAATCAGGTGAACTGTTAACTTCATTTATTTTGGGAACTCTTTAATAAAGTCATCGAAACGACGTTGATGTGCATGCTGTTTTTCTGTAATAGCCGTATTTCACTTCGTTTTTCTATCAGCATGCTGAAACACATCAGCATGACCCAAGATTTTTCTTCCTTCTGCTGTATACAGGGTGTGCTACCTAACACCTCCCAAACCACAACAAACAGTGAATAACAGATTCTGCAGACCGAAAGTGAGGAGAGGGGCTGGTGTAATTGGTTAATACAAACCACTGGGAAATGCACGGAAGTATGATTTTCAACAGATAATTATGTTTTTTTAATTGGAAACCTGTTACTATTTTTAGCATAACTGAAAATAGAAACAAACACTTAATCAGTGCCGTTTCTTACATTGTAACACGTTAATTACATCTAGAGTGATTTGTAACGTAAAGTTGATGCTAGAGTGTCTCCTCAGCAGTTCAGTCGTGTGTATCGAAGAGAACCGTATTAATTAGGGATACAAAAAGAAGAGTGTTGTGACATTGGTACAGAAGGCACATGAACAGCACGTTACGTCCACATGCAAACATTTTTATTAGTCTTTTTCTCTGAAGAATACTGTACGACACTGATTTGTTAGAATAAAGTGCACGTTAGTATGAGAATGTAGTTAAACTTACAAATTTGTTTTTTGTTTTCAGTTGCAGAATGTAGAAGAGTGTGTCCTGACATTTCAGGCCAATAAATGTTCAACGTGGTGTCCATCATTTGCTGCGCACGTTTGCAATCTACCGCATAATGAATGTCTTACACGACGCAGTACATCTGATGTAATGTTGCCACAGGCTGCCTCGGTACGATGTTTCATGTCCTCTGGGGTTGCAGGCACATCACGGTACACGTTCTCCTCTGACGTACTCCACAGAAAGAAGTCTAAACGTGTAAGATCAGGAGAACGGACTGGTCAATTTATGCGCCCGCCACGTCCTATGAAACGCCCGTCGAACATTCTGCCAAGGGTCACCCTAATATTCACCGCAGAATGTGCAGGAGCACCATCATGTTGATACCACACACGTCTACGCGTTTCCAGCGGGACATTTTCTAGCAATGTTGGCAGATCATTTTGTACAAACTCGATGTATCTTGCAGCTGTTTGGGTGCCTTCAATAAAGTGAGGACCAATGAGATGGCCGCCAATTACTCCAGACCATACATTTACATTCCAAGGTCGTTGTCGCTCTAACTGTCGATACCAGCGAGAGTTGTCCACGAACCAGTAATGCATGTTTCGTAAATTCACTGTGAAACCTCCCCATAGAAAAATTTATGAATTACTGTGCTGGTAAACCCCTTACGTTATTTGATTTTCAAACAGCTGAGCAAAACTGAACGTACTCAGACATTTCCCTCTTTACTTATTCTGATCATCACTAAACTAACACACAATATTTTTAGCGCAACGCAATCTGACTTTCAATAATCCCTACAAAAGAATGGCCGTGACTAACAATAAGCTATACCTTTCATGAATCACTTACCTCACAAAAATCTCCGTTACTCGAACTACTGCAATACAGCGAGCGCCAATACTGCCAGCTAAATAAAGGATTCTAACTACTGAAAGCACTAACTACTGATAGGCATAGTTAGCAAATGAAAGATTTGGATAGAGAACAAAGAATTTATTTACCTTAATAGTGTTCAAAAGTGAGCCGCCAGCAGTGGTGGATGTGGGGAGAGAGATGGCTGAGTTTAGAGAGCGGATGATCTGGACGTGTGTCCATTCTGATGGACACACGTCCAGATCATCCGCTCTCTAAACTCAGCCATCTCTCTCCCCACATCCACCACTGCTGGCGGCTCACCTCCAACTGCACAACGCTACGAGCTGTTCACATCCAACAGCCCAACACTACAATAGCAATAGTTCCAACAATGCCAACCAGCCACAGACTGCACACAGCACAGCCAGCGATTTTCATACAGAGCGCTACGTGGCGTTACCAACATAAAAACCTAAACAGCCTACTTGCAACTGTACCGTGATTTGTGACACCTGCTTCATCGGTAAACAGGTGGAACTGCAGCGCATTCTCTGTTAATGCCCAATCACAGAAATTCACTCGATTATTAAAGTCATCTGCATGTAATTGCTGATGCAGCGACACTTGATACGTATGAAATTGTGACGATGAAGCATGCGCATTACACTGCTTTGACTCATTGCACTGCCTCAAGCGATGTGACGTGAACTCATGTGTGGGTTCACGGCAACAGAAGTTAACACACCAACTGCACCTGCTTCTCCTGTGATGGGTTTGTTACGGATCTGTTTGTGTGCTACGACCATACCTGTTGCATACAATTGTTTGCCGGCTGGGGTGGCGAGCGGTTCTAGACGCTACAGATTGGAACCGCCCGATCGCTACGGTCGCAGGTTCGAATCATGCCTCGGGCATGGATGTGTGTGATGTCCTTAAGTTAGTTAGGTTTAAGTAGTTCTAAGTTCTAGGGGACTGATGACCTTATAATTTAAGTCCCATGGTGCTCAGAGCCATTTGAACCACACAGTTGTTTGTAGATGTTTTGCAATGTGCGGCGCGTTGGATGATCTCTGTCCGGGTACCTTTCTGCATACAACCTGCAGGCTGCAGCAGCATTTTGTCTACACTCGCCATAGATGAGTATCATCTCTGCCTTTTCAGAGTTATAATAAACCATATTCACAGTTCTTAAAACACTGTACTGTAAGGAATTCTTGAAATTATTTTGTGACGTCAGATACCGATCGCCCCATGTTAGGGGCCAAAACTGTAGTCAATTCGAGAAATTAAAGGAAATCAAACACAAAGGGTACAAAGTTAAGGGGTTCATGTATGAATATAAAAGATTGCTTATATATTCAAAACATGAAAGAAATGTATTTCTTTTCATGCTGCTTACACAAAAGAAAACAAAATTATGAATCTCTGGGCCGATTTGACTGGGCGTGGACAGGACTCAGTTATTAAAGGGAAGGAGGAGGGAACGAATCGTCTCACAATTCTTCTTATCGTTCGTCGTATACAGCTGACGGCGACAGGCGTCGCGTCGGAAATGTGCTGCACGGGTTGGCTGCCCTTATTAGCAATCGTTGCTTTGCGGCTGGTCCCCGGTACGATCTCCATGTTGTCTGCCCGTCGTCGGTTGTGTCGTCGGAGCTGTGCCACCACGGCGTCGGAAGGCGAGTGTTCGCACTGTGTGAAAGAGCGCCCACGTCCTGTCGCTTCTGCGTTTCCACGACTCCCCTCTTTCGCTTCTCATCCATCTCTCAGCTCAACTCCTCTTCGAAACATTATTCCTTTCGGCGTTGTCATTGGCGGACGAAATTTTCAATGTAGCCCAATGACAGATCGCCGTTTCATTGCCACGCCTTTTACGGCAAGAAAGGAAGAATGAATTGATCGTTGGTGTTAATAACGATCACCCTCCATTACCTGCTCTGCATTACTGCAGATGGCGTGTCACTGAGCACATTTGTTCTGTGCATGCAGTACACGTGATGCGCCTAGTTGTTTGCACTGCACTGTGTGGAATACGAAGGTTCTGTTATAGTTCACTAACCTGCTGTCTTCAAATTGATGTCCCCAGCGCAGAAAACAGCACGCAGGTCGTAGGTTCTGTATCTTGCGGCTGAAACTGACTTTCAGCGAGGTTCTGTTCTGAAATAATGTACCACTTTTTTTGGGATGCCACTCGCGTATTTTAATATAGCCACACGAGAAGCCTAAATGATCTTAACACAACACCTTCTGATACAGCAAAGAACATAATCAAACACAATGTTTACGAAAATGTCTGTGCCTCATGACTACCGGAGTGAATCTTTTAATACTCAATACTGGCAAACACATCCTGCCACAGGCAACATGACTGTACATCTCGACTGCCTAATCCAGAGTGATGAACAGGAACTTAAATAAAAATTGGAAACACATCCTACGACAGACAACATGTCTGTTCTTCTCGTCGGCCTAATCCAGAGGGACGAACAGCCAGAAACACTTCGTGCGCCATCCCAGAAACGGCGTGACCCGAACGCTTCCGATGGGCTTCGTCTGCATTTGCGTCAGTCTTTTGTTTTTGATTTAAATTGTTTTTAATAATTCTAAAATGACTGATTGATAGTCAGCTGTTGAGAGATATTTATATTAAAAAGTGAAGTCATTCCAATGAGTAGTTTAACTAATAATAATAACTATACTTTAACGTTTTGGCGTCCTTGCTCCGAACACAGCAGCCAATCACAGAGTAGTAGCATTATGCAGGCGGTCTTTCTCACGGGGATGGTACCGAATCTTACATCTGTCACAGGTACCTCACACCATATATACTTCTTACATCTCCACTGCTCTGGGAACAGCTTCTTGGAGCCTAATATGATGGCTGACTAAGCCAGAAATATTACGCTTTCCGTGCAGGGTGGAAATTTTCTATCTGGTGTGGGCTGGCGTCTGCCTTGTGAATTGGCATCTTTCTCTCGATTTCACACTCTTAAGATGTTTTCTTGCATTCCAAGGCTGTTGGGAGAACAGCTACACAACTCTTTGTAACCTCCCCACAAAAATATAAAAAATAATATGAATAATATTCACATTTAGTATAACCTCTCAACAGTAAAAGTTCCGAAACCTATCAATAATACAATGTGACTAATCTCTCAATAATAAAAATGCGACTCACTTATAACCTTTCAATAATTGACTGTGAATTTAAACTGGTAAAGTTTGGACGTCAGCAGTGCTGCGTCATGGCCCTGAAAATTCATTCTGAATAAATTGAAATATCTTATCTCAATTAGGTCGCCGGATAACGCATATATATATCTGCTCCTATAAGAAATTTTTCTGGCACAGCCGAGTGCAATGCTGGCCGATAGATTTGTCATGTATAAAGAGAACAACTGATTTTTCTTTGCAATAATCGGGATGACCATGGATCGGAGAAATTAGTAAATTCTTTAAATTGAAATGAATGATCGTCAAAAGTTACTTTTTATGAGAAAGATTATTACTAAGAAACTTTTTTAAAACATTTACATGGGACTTGAGATAACAATACTACATATGCGCGAGGCTGCTTTTGCCTTATACTACAACGCTGAGACTCGGCCATCGTTGCACACGACCGGCCCAGCCAACACGATACAACAGACTGCTCGCTAGCAACTATTTACTGCTACTGCTACACAGTTCCTACTGCAGTCAACACTGCTCTTTGGTCTCAGATTCTCTTATACCTTACACATCGCAGGCAGCGCGTGAGCAATCCATCGAAATTACATCTGCTCGACTGCGCTAGTAACAAATTCTTTAATCATGGACCTCTTACAACTTCTTTGTGACACTCTCTCTGCATGAGCTATGGACAGTGGGCTCCGTCTCAAAATCCTCTCGCGTGCGTCGTTTACAAGGAATGTCCTCACTCTCAAGAAAAACATCTTCTTAAGAATGCTGGTTTCTTTCACACGCCTCCCTGCGCCGATTCCCTGGGGTTTTTGCACGCTCCTCCCTGTACCTGAGGGATGCTGGGATTGTCGGCAAATCCATGTTTTGTAAGGCAGGTAAAATGACTGCCGCAAGGCCAGAAGAACTCAGACGCTTTCGAGCGTACATTTTTGGCGTTCCGTCCTAATGGCTGCAGGTGGCCATCAGCTCTCGGCACGCTTCTCGATGTCAGATGGGCCCTTCGCATCAGGTCCCTTCTTGAGCGAGGCGAGGACGACGGCCCGGCTTTGCGCTGTGTGCTTGCAGAATGACTGCACCCCACGTGTCCGGCTCCTTCCTCCTCCACGGCCGCTCGCGGCGACTTGGTGAAAGTTGCTGCTGTATTACAGTACACACTGTTGTACTTGCGACCTTGCTGCCTGGGCTATCCTTGCTGTCTATGGCGCCTTGTCACGGATTGCGCGGCTCCCCCCATCGGAGATTCGAGCCCTCCCTGCGGCATGCGTGTGTGTGTTGCCGTCAATGTAAGTTAATTTAAATTAGAGTAAGTAGTGTGTAAGCCTAGGGACCGATGACCTGAGCAGTTTGGTCCCACAGGAACTTGCCACAAATTTAAAAAAAAGTTGAGAACTTCTTACGTTCCTATTGTGCGTACTTCTGCTCTTACTTGTGTACAGTACACTATCACAGATATCCGGTAACACAGTGTACTACAGTTATTCTGAGTACAACGACTAATTCAGCAAGCGCTACATGTAGACACTGAGACAGCCAAACTCGCAAACGTCGTAGTCTTCGTAAACATACGCATACAATCTTGTTTGTTACGCAAAAACGTGAATTAGTTACAAACTACCGCGTGTACACACTTTATTTAACATGTAAACGTCACTACACATAATCATATTTGGGTTATGACGTGTTCGATATGCCTGCCATCATTGGTGATGATGTCTCGCAGACGAATAGCAAAATTCTGCATGACCCGTTGAAGTGCCGGAGCATCGATGCTGTTACTAAATACACCTTGAATGAGATTTTCACTCTGCAGCGGAGTGTGCGCTGATATGAAACTTCCTGGCAGATTAAAACTGTGTGCCCGACCGAGACTCGAACTCGGGACCTTTGCCTTTCGCGGGCAAGTGTTCTACCATCTGAGCTACCGAAGCACGACTCACGCCCGGTACACAGGTACTGGCAGAAGTAAAGCTGTGTGTACGGGGCGTGAGTCGTGCTTCGGTAGCTCAGATGGTAGAGCACTTGCCCGCGAAAGGCAAAGGTCCCGAGTTCGAGTCTCGGTCGGGCACACAGTTTTAATCTGCCAGGAAGTTTCATATCAGCGCACACTCCACTGCAGAGTGAAAATCTCATTCTGGAAACATCCCCCAGGCTGTGGCTAAGCCATGTCTCCGCAGTATCCTTTCTTTCAGGAGTACTAGTTCCGCAAGGTTCGCAGGAGAGCTTCTGTAAAGTTTAGAAGGTAGGAGACGAGATACTGGCAGAAGTAAAGCTGTGAGTACCGGCCGTGAGTCGTGCTTCGGTAGCTCAGATGGTAGAGCACTTGCCCGCGAAAGGCAAAGGTCCCGAGTTCGATTCTCGGTCGGGCACACAGTTTTAATCTGCCAGTAAGTTTCAAATACACCTTGTCTTTAATATAGCTCCGCAAAAAGGAGTCGCATGCGTTCAGATCCGGAGAACATGGTGGCCAAGCGAGATCCATGCCAGTGGCCTCTGGTTGCCCCAGTGTCAGAATACCCTCTCCAAAGTACTTCTCCAGGACATCAAACACTCTCCTGCTTCGATGAGGTCGAGCTCCATCTTGCATGAACCACATCTTTTCCAAATCAGGGTCACTTTGGATAATGGGGATAAAATGATCTTTCAAAATCTTCTCGTACCGTTCGGTAGTCACCGTGCCATCGAGGAATATCGCACCGATTATTCCGTGACTGGACACTGCAAACCACGCAGTCACCCGTTGAGGGCGAAGAGACTTCTAGATCGCGAAATACGCATTCTCAGTCCCCCAAATGCTCCTATTTTGCTTGCTGATGAACCCATCCAAATGAAAGTGGGTTTCGTTGCTAAACCACACCATATTCCCATCATGCTCCGCGGCCAACCGTGCAGTTTGAACGTCCTAACGCAAACCGGTCAGAAGTTATGATGACTTAATTTCGTATTGTTCATTAATTGTCACCCTTTACGTATCTTGTGATTCTGAAGTAGGTACATTGAAATGACGTCATTCTCGATGTTGATCAGACGCTTGCTCGTTTGTGCAGCCTTGGTGTAACTATATATGATGTGGTTTTTCAGATTCATTCAAGTAAGATACACTGCAATTGAATTTCATGTGAGTAAGATTAGTATCTTTGTGCTGTTTCACAGCTTCGTTAGAAAACATGGGGATCAATATCAATTCTATATTCGTTCATCTGAATCTGTAACTAGTTTATTCCATTGCTTCTTCACTGTAATGTCTATCTAATATTATTATGGGTGTTGTCTCGAATATAGCACTATTTTTCAGGCTATTGTAACTGTGTGGCCATGTTTAGTCACGTGGTCCATTGAAGACCAATTGTATGTAAAATATGGTATTTTTATCCTTTCTCGGCATAAAATACACAAACAAGCTGATTCAGTGTTCACTTAATTATCTACTCTCCTACTCTGATATCTGATGTCATCCTTACGTTTGATCACTTAAGAACCTCGGTCACATTCTTTTTAATTTTGATTCAAGAGGAAAGAGGATCATGTGACTTCAGCAGAGATATTACTTAATTATTGAGTGAAATTTTCAACTAACACGGTAGGAGTGCATGGTAAAGGAACTTCTAAGCGCATATCTGCGACGACAAAGATGTCGGCTATCACACAATCTCAATCGAGGTTACATGAATTACTGCTACAAGTAGTGGGTCATCGACACATAAAGGAAGTGGCTAGATGAGATAAGTTGGAAATGTTATGGTTTCAAGTTATCTTGGTTTATCTTTTCTTAAATCCCTCTTTCAGAATTCCGTCGCGCTGTGAGAAAGTTCCTGGATTGTACACCATGTACGGTAAAAGCCAGTCATATCTCGTTGCTGTTCACTTATGGGGAAATGTTGCAGGGCGTTACAATGACGGTTCGTTGTATCTAATGAATTCACAGGTTAAAGTTTAATGTAGTGACTGACTTTCGGCGATCGCTACGGTCGCAGGTTCGAATCCTGCCTCAGGCATGGATGTGTGTGATGTCCTTAGGTTAGTTAGGTTTAAGTAGTTCTAAGTTCTAGGGAACTCATGACCTCAGATGTTAAGTTCCATAGTGCTCAGCGCAATTTGAAAATTCGGTGGGCACTTCGTTGCACTTGCCAGACGCTTAGGTGGGTAAGTCTGAATTCTCTTTTGCGACTGAAGAGGAAATTGGTAAACTGCAATGACAAACAATATGCGATCGCTACTTCTATTGCTGTTTGGTTGTTCAACACAGCTCCGGGCAGCTCCAACAGACACAATGAAGTACTTCCACCAGGGCAGATGCTAACACATTATTGTTATTTAGCTGAAAGGACTCCCATTTAAATGATACGTTGTTACATCCACGCGGCTACATTAGTTTAAGCCAGCGCAGTAAACAGCATTTCAAAGAAACCATTACACAACAGAGTCACACAAAGTTCTTACGAAATGCTGGAAGAATTGATGCAAAGACTAGGAGCTGGCCTATAAATGTAACGACTTGCCATTAAAATCCTTGTGTGTATTCTGTAAATACTTAAAACTGTGGATTACTAAAATACTCTACACCATGAGGAAGGACGCCCCAACATGACTGAAACTACATTAAATATATTGTGATGCGGCTGTACATATGCAGAAGAGTTTCAACGAAATTTATTTATGAGACTAAATATAATTGGACTACATTATTGGTCATTAACAGCTGTGGTCAATGGTAAACATCACTCTTTCCGTTTTGATAACACTGAGGCTGAAGAGGAGCATTGTGACGCAATAGCTCTGCAGCTTCGCTTAAAACAGTTAAAGACGCAAATACTAGGTGAGTCGCCTAACAGTACCGCTGGACACACCTATGAAACCACAACACATTTTAGTTCAATAACTGTCACCCAGTATTTGCTTCACAGCAAACGTGCTCTGTGAACAGATGGTGAAGAAAGTCCTGCGAGCAGCGAGCAGTGTATTTCCTCCATCGTCAGAGGTAACAGGATCAGGAGACATGTGGAGACATGTGTAAACGAATATGTCGATCACGAGGGATATGCAGAGATCTGGACTGTCTTCATTTTCCTTGTCGCATTATACATCAGTTAAATGGCTCTTAGCATTATGGGACTTAACTTCTGAGGTCATCAGTCCCCTATAACTTAGAACTACTTAAACCTAACTAACCTAAGGACATCACACACATCCATGCCCGAGGCAGGATTAGAACCTGCGACTGCAGCGCCTAGAACCGCTCGGCCACCTCGGCCGGCATACATCAGGTACTTCAAGGTGGAGATCAGCACGAATTGGGTTTTGGCAATTTTTTCTTTCAGTTTTCCAAATTCACTTTTACTGCGAATCCAGATTTTTTTTTTTCGCAACGTTATCAGCGCGTCTGTAGGAGCACGAGAGAGTTTCCTGTATCTGTGTGGGATGTACGATTGGTGTGTTTCATGACGGCATTACGCAAAATTATTGTACCTGAAGTGGACGTAAATGGTCTGCTGCAGTTGTCAAGTACTGTTTTCTTAAACTGTCGTCCTTGAGAGGGTGCAAGTGCTGCTAAAATTACTGCAAATTTGTTGCTCATCGTAACGGCTCATTTACTTGTTTTATTCTTCTTCTTCCTCCAGAGAGCTTCCTTTTAAGTTTTAAAAACTCTTATAATGCTCAGCTTCCTCACATTTTCCGTTTTTTTGACTTGGTAAGAGGTGTAGCGCTTTTGTAAACCGAACTTCAAATTTTCAGCGTCTTACGGAACATTAAACATTTTGCGAATCCATATTTTTGTGTAAATAGACTGAAATACGAGAAGTTTGTCCGTGTTACACAATGCCGACTCCCCTTAGCAACTACCACATGGCACTACTGTCAAATTTGACCATCCTGTGTTTCGCAGTTGGTGCTTTGCCTGTGTTGTCTCCATCGCACGGTGCACTACGCAGCAACTGCTCTGTTTGTGAGCACGAGCGTGAGCAGCAGCTAAGGCTGACGATCAAAATTAGCGAGCTGTTAAGCCCTGGTCTTATACTGAACAGTCCAGCAAGCAGGAGAACCCAAGCGTGTTCACGGTGGCAGGAGGAATCGAAGAGTGTCCACCAGCCCTGCGGGGCTTCGCTAACCGCTTCACGACCCCAAGCAATACCATCGGCTGCCTACGCTCAGAGTTAAACCAGCTTGCTTGAGACATGCCTTTGTGGTTCTCAGTCACTCTAGCATAAAACTCAAGCAGACTGACGATTGATGATATGTTCTGTGAGACACGCAAATGCTCATCGAAACGCTTATGAATAACAATAGTATGAAAGACTTAAATAGCAGGCCGCTTTCAGCGTTTTTTCGACTACGCAAGAACTACGATGAATTTTAATTTGAAGAGGAAATAGTCCTTCCGCGAATTCAATACAGAATATGACTCAGCGTCATAAATTGCACTCCATAAAGGACAGATGAGAGACGATATATCATGGTACAATAAATATATGACGATCCATAGAATTTTCCTCTGCCAAGTCACGATCCGATTTCCATAGGACTTTTCTGATGTGAATTAGAGCGTGTCACACTGCAAGGCGAATTCTGCGAAGTAGCAAGCGCGATCATTCGTAGAAAACAGATTCCGCTTTCAGTTTATCGGATATCAGCGAAAAGGAGTTACTGAGGAAGAAAAATGCTGTACCGCGGCGCGCACATCCGGTTATGTGTGCTAATAGCCCGCGCAGTTGACTCGTGATCTCAGTTCTGATGCGTCCCAAAGGTCTTTCTGGGAACTAGAGTGCTGAAAGTGCTCCTAGTGGTGGATGAGGGCTCCCCTGGAATAATAACGTCACATCTGCCGCACTGAAGCACAAAAAAACACATTTACGGTCTGGTAGGGTAGTACAGTATTTGGAGGTAAACACTGAGTATTTTCGTGTGAGTTGATTTAGACTCGTTTGTATGACCAGTTTGTGTCTTTTTACATATTTGGCGAGATAATTAGTAGAGTGTCAGGTAATCAGGAAGTACATTATGCGACGGATAAGCCTACCAGAGCTGAAAAAAAAGGGGCGTAATGCGAACAAGACGTATTTTCGGTGAGGGTGTTCAGTTATTTCTAACGCGAGTACTGTTCGTGTGAAAGAGATGGCAGAAAAAACTTTTGGGTGAAGCATTGTGGGAAGCATTGGTGAAAGGCACGGTATCGGTATGCAAGTCAGCACTGAAGTAATAGGTCACATTTACATTTACAACCATTCTCAGCAAACACTTGTGAAATTTGTAGCAGAGGCCATTTCCTATTGTGTCACATATGAGAGTTATTGTCATTTCCATTGCGAGTGTGGTCGGGGAAGAGTGACTGCTTAAGTGCCTTTGTGCAAACTGTAATTAGTGTAATTTCTTTTCTTGATACCGACGGTTCGAATCCTGCCTCGGGCATGGGTGTGTGTGATGTCCTTAGGTTAGTTAGGTTTAAGTAGTTCTAAGTTCTAGGGGACTTAAGACCTAAGATGTTGAGTCCCATAGTGCTCAGAGCCATTTGAACTCTTGATACCGTCGGAGCAACACGTAGGAAGCTCCTGAGCGGCATAATTTGATCCTTTCTTTAAATGTCCTCCAGCTCTGATTATTCAGCATTTCCGTGACTCAAAGTACCATTACCCACTAGAGGTAACCTTCAATAAATTTGGAAAGGCTGAGAGCGGAATCGCGTGTTGTGGACTGGGGGGGGGGGGGGGGGGAGGTCTTGGAGCTCGGTTCCTATTCTAGGTAGGTACACGGGGTAAAATTTTTTGCGTTAGTCGGAACCAGAGGCCATTTGTATAGCCATTCGAACATCTTCCTTACTATAGCTATGTTACAGTGCACTATGCAAGGTTTGAATATCGAACAGGCACTGGCGCCCAGGAAAATTGTGCGAATCGACCCCTTTTTTCCAAATATTTTAAATGGGCTGAAATTAACGCTCAAATAATGGCACCATTTGTATAGGCACCGTTCGGATTTTACGTGCAAAAACATGCAAAATCCTTCTCTACTTTAGACTTGTACGAATCAGTTCAAACTTTGCAAGTAGGTAAATCAATTCATAAAGTCAAAACGAATTTTTTTTATTTAATTATCCTTATCCATTGTCGAATTAAGATGGTTTTGAAGTCAATCTAAATTTAGCGCGTAAAATTCGTCCGTATGTGAATTGAACGCGCGCAAAATGTTAAAGTGAATTAAATAAATAAAAAATGCAATCTTGCAATAAAATTGAAAACTGGCTTTCAAAATCTAGCTTCATTTGAATTATTTGAAAGATGGTTCAGATGTACGTTGCCCTATCGACCAAGTGTGAGTTGGGTCAGTGCTGAAAATAACAAGGTAATACCGAAGTCTTTGGCCTTTTATGCCTTACACGGACAAGATTTCCAAAAGGGGTGGTCATATTTTGCTGGAACCATGATATGAAATGTGGTTTTTGATTTAGTTGTAAGTTTAGGGTTCTTTTAAGGTATGTGACGAATAATCACAGTTTCCTAAAAACTAGTGTCTACCGTACCGCTTGTCATTGTGGGATGTCATACATTGATCAAACCATCAAGACTGGACAGGTGTATTGAGCATCATCGTCAAACACGTTCGCCGCATCTGAGCATATCTGCTGTTGTAGAACAGTGGCTTGGAACCGGTCATTCTATGGAATATAACAACTCGGAGATACTAACATGCACTTCCAGCTGCTGGGTTAGTGTGTTTCAGGGAGCAGTTGAATTGAAGTTTGCAAGCTACTTTGCAAGTAGAGATGGAGGTTTTTGTTTAAATTTTTTGCTTGGACTCCCGCTTTCTCCCTGGTCGCAGAACAAAGGGACAGAGTTAATGCTACGGTACCCCGACATTTTTCATTTTTCTTTGTGTGTTGCCGCTAGTGTTTAAGCTGTGTGTGTGTGTGTGTGTGTGTGTGTGTGCGCGCGCTCTGCATACCAAACTTTTAAATTTCCTTACATGGAGCTCTCTACGTTCCTTTGTGCCTTGGAGATGACGGTGTGTACCTGTCGAAGTGTCGGTGGCTACGGAAGATGTCACCTGGCTGATTTCCGGTAAGTTGTTGAATATGACGAATGCCGCCATTTTCCCCTCTAGAAGTTTCCTTTTGTTACAGCGGTGATGTTGGTCGACCTTAGCTACCATTTGGACGATTAACGTCGTTCAAGTGCAGCCGTAGTAGCTAAGCCCGTTCAACGTCATCGCCTTTGTCGCAAAAGCAGAGTGGCTACATGACACCTGAGGTATCTACATGACAACACACCGGGTCAAGGTGCACGTCCAGCCGGCAAAGAGGATCGTGTTAGCGACCGCTGTAGAACAGCCTACCACTGTACGGTTCAGAGCAGAATTTCGCTCGATCATCACCTGCTGGTGCAGCTAACAGAGACATTCAATATCATTCAGTCAGAACGCTTCCCATGTGAGAACTAATAGAAACACAGCCTTGTTTTTGAATCTCTTGATTCAAATGCGACCCTGTGGGCTGCACAGTGCACGGTTATTAGGTTCTCTACTGGCTGAAACTGGACCTACAACAAACTTTCCACATAGCCATAATAGGGGATAGAAAGCTAATTCGGCGTCCGTAAACCTGCTCATGCACAAAGTGCCCGCTAGAGCCGGCCAGTGTGGCCATGCGGTTCTAGGCGCTTCAGTCTGGAACCGCGTGACAGCTACGGTCGCAGGTTCGAATACTGCCACGGGCATGGATGTGTGTGATGTCCTTAGGTTAGTTAGGTTTAAGTAGTTCGAAGTCTAGGGGATTGTTGATGACGTCAGACACTTTAGAGAACGACTAGTAGAAACAGAGACAGAAATATAACTTTACTGGTAGAGTACATGTATGCAAAGGGCTGTGTACGGCGATTTGGATTGGTACCCCCTGTTAGGGCAGTATGGAAAGTTACTTATAGGTCCAGTTTTAGACGGGCCTGATGACGGATTTGCCACAGAAACCACTTACGTTTGAATAATTAAACTCACGGCTGAAGGTGTTACCATTAAATGTAAACGCAGACTGCTGCGGCTGTTGTCACAGTCCATAAAACTCTTCTGGGCTTGGGACCGCGCTGTCAGCTATAAAATTCCGACGTTTCAGCGACTATAGCAAGACGCCTTCCTCAGGGTGTATTGCTAACTGGTGAATGGGAGCTAGTTTGATTACTCATATAATGTGGAGGAGTGCTGTCATTGGATATGAGAGTGAAAGAAGGGTATTAGGTGTTATTTTATTGATATTTGCATTTAGTTTAGTCATCGGTGGAAATAGGCGTTTCCTACTGAGTTTCCTTTATCGCTTGCCATAGATGGAAATCGCCGAACAGGAAACTGAGCGGCGACTGCAGCGTAGCGCTGTTTACAGACTGCCTAGTATCAACTATGGCCCTCCGCTGCTATGGCCTATCACGCGCCTGTTGCTTTGCGTGCTTCCGCAAAACTGTCACAGCTGGCATCCAAGAAGCTGGGAGTCGTTACTCGTCTTCTCTATTCATGTTGTCGGGTAGCTTGGCTATTTCTGTAGCCTCTCTTAACTTCCTCCTCAAGCTAAACTGCTGTTTCGCCAGTACTGGGGCTCTCGAATCTCGATCTTCATCCTGCACTGTTCCTGGGGTTCTGCACCGCTGATTTTTTGTATTTTTTGAGACGGATGTATGTCTCGTGTTCAGATAACCTTACGCTTATTGGACGCCCAGTCTCACCTACATACACCGGTCCACATTCGCACACGATTTCATAAACTCAGGCGGAATGAAGCTCGTCAATCGCATCTTTCGTTGAGTACAGAACGTCTTTTAATTTGTTGTCGCTACGAAAACGCAAAGACGAATGAAATGCAAAGACCAATACAAGAACACCTAATACCCTTCCTCCTCACCGCCATATCCAATGACAGCATTCCCCCATAGAATATAAGTAATCGAAGTAGCACCCGCTCAGCAGTTAGCAATACACCCTGAGGAAGGCGTCTTGCCATAGTCGCCGAAAAGTCGGAATTTTATAGCTGACAACGCAGTCCCAAGCCCAGAAGAATTTTATTGACTGTGTTATCATTAGTTCACATATCCCGACCGCTCTCGTCTCCCTCTACATCCGAAAAGGAAGCTGGATATACAAACGTTCCCTTATGGTCTAGCACCTAGATCCGACGGACCAGAGTATCGAACTGGGACACTATTAGGCAATGCACGTTTAACAACTGCCGTCGCCAGATACTGTCGGAGGAGGAGATTGCTATTTAACGTCTCGTCGACAATGAGATCATTAGAGTCGGAGCACAAGCTCGGATTAGGGAAAGATGGTGAAGGAAATCGGCCGTGCCCTTTCGCAGGAAACATCCCGGCATTTGTCAGAAGCGATTTAGGGAAATCAGGATGGTCGAATGCCGGTTTGAACCGTCGTCCTCCGGAATGCGAGTCCAGTGTGCTAACCACTGCGCCACCTCGCTCGGTGCCACACGCTGTCATCCACACGTTGAAGGCCAGAGTTACCTCCTTGGATGAGACAGCCTTTGCTGCAAGACAATACTTAGAGGCTATCAGAACTATAGCAGTGGCCGGCCGGTGTGGCCGAGCGGTTCTAGGCGCTTCAGTCTGGAACCGCGCGACCGCTACGGTCGCAGGTTCGAATCCTGCCTTGGGCATGCATGTCTGTGATATCCTTAGGTTAGTTAGGTTTAAGTAGTTCTAGGGGACTGATGACCTCAGATGTTTAGTCCCATAGTGCTAAGAGCTATTTGAACCATTTTTTGAACTAGAGCACTGCATTCGCATGGTGAAGGCAAGCAAGAGGCACTCTTTCCTCTCGCTCGTTATCCACACAGCTCGGTCTCTCTCTCTCTTCAAGCAGGCGAGCACTCGTCGGGTGCAGCCTTCCGCTGTGTGGTCCGTTGTGTAAGATACCCTTCAGCTATAACGTAGCATAGTGCGACGTATACAGGCAGACTGCCGAGCGTGCACTCTTTGAAACTACACGGTCTCTATGCGTCCCGTGCGTTCTGCGTGGCTATGCAAACCGCACAAGTACAGTGTGCGGCGCTTAAATCTGGACAAATGAAACTTTTTTTAAAAAGAAAATTTAGTTGAAAACAAAATATAAATGAAAATGAAAATCTTTGTATATACAAGTAACAGTATCTTTCAAGATTAACATTACTCGATGTAATCCCCTTAGGAAACAATGGCCGCCTCCAATCTTCTCCTGAAACGATCGCATGCAGTCTTTAAATCAGCGCTGTCCGTATTCAAGAATAGCGGTGCGTAGAGGTACATTAGGGTACCTCGTCTTATTGGTAACGCCTTCGACTACGCTCCAGACATAAGTAGTCAAGCGGTCTCAAATCCGGGGGCCAGAACTCCTTTGACCAGAACAGTTTTGGACTAATGAGCTCGTATGAGGCCCTCGTCTGCCATTCGACGCATTGTTCGCTTGCTGGCATTCAATGTTGACACCACTTTCCTCAGCTGACACAAGTTTCTCGATCCTCCGAAATCAGCGCCTGACCCTTTTCGATGACGGCCGCAGCGTTTTCTCGAATGCAGTTTCCTCGACGGGTTAGCGGATCCTTCCCCAGACTTCTCCGAAGCACTATACTTGACCACAATGTCGTAAACAGTTGATCTCGGGTACCCGAAAAATCGAACTATTTCATTGGGTGAAAGCCCAGCGCTGAGACTTTCAATATTAGCAACTCTTTGGTTGTATTTCGCATTTGTGCTTAACATCTTGGCCATTTTGAACTTGTGACTGGTTACTACACTCATGCTCATAAATTAAGGATAATTGGCTCAAATGGTTCAAATGGCTCTGAGGACTATGGGACTTAACATCTGTGGTCATCAGTCACCTAGAACTTAGAAATACTTAAACCTAACTAACCTAAGAACATCACACACATCCATGCCCGAGGCAGGATTCGAACCTGCGACCGTAGCGGTAACGCGATTCCAGACCGAAGCACCTAGAACCGCACGGCCACACCGGCCGGCTAAGGATAATTGCAGAATGTGGTGCCGCACAATGTGGCACAACACAAAATAGCATAGGCACATAGGGAACACACACGACACAGATCTGTAAGTCCACGGTATTGGTGATAAGTTGAGGAATCCGTCCCCAAACACATGTGCTACAAAACGGCACTGTTTCCTGCGCATGTACCCCGACATCAGTATGGGATATGATCACCATGCAGGAGATACGTACATTGGGAAGTCCGTTCCTTACACCTCGCTGTTGCAGACGGACGTTACCACGACACAGACACAAATTTAGATACAGCGAACAGACAGCTCAATGACAGGACGGACAGTTCATAATTTTGTGGAGATAGAAATTGGACACGAGGGAGATCTGAACCAAGAGCTCCTCTTTCGCTACCGAACACTGTGTGCACACAGCCACGAGACTTTTGTTACTCAGATTAATTAGTTATTGGCTATCTTGAAGTTGGACCGTCCATTGTCTCTTTTTCGTTTCTGTTTTCACAGTTCAATGCACCTTCTTCCTGTTTTCAGTCTTGATCTGTGTTCAGTTTTTGACCCGCTACCCACTGTGCCGTCTTACCACTAAATCTGAGAGGAGTGCGATGGGGAGTTTCTCCTGTTAGACGGCCGCAATGGCGCATGGGCGGGAAGGCGAGATGGACAGCTCGTAGCAGCTCAGGCCCTCCGCTGGACTGAGTGACGTCACGTGGCGCGCGGAGACGGCGACACGGCCTAAACTGACGCTTGCGCCTCCCTACATGCGTCAGGTGTACGGCTTTGCTTTCTTTCGATAACCAAAGTCACCCTCCAATGCGTACCAAGCGCCTATGTATCGTGCCGGCTGAATCTGTTGCGACTTCCTCTCATAACGGAAGACGGATGTGCGGAGATCCTCATCTTCTCGTTCAATTTGTATTTTTCGCCTGCTCTCGAAGCACTGCTCAGAAATGGCTGACTTATGAAGCTCCCGTTGTTTAGTGTCTCGTTTGTGATCGAAGCTACGCTTAGCAACAATACGAATATCCTGACCTACATACGAGGGCTGTGCGGAACGTAAGGTCCGATCTGTCACGACAAAGAAACCACTTTAAAATAAAAAACCGTTTTATTTGCAACAGTTAACTATATCTTCCAGGTACTACTCTATATTGTCGCCGTTCCGATGCAGACATCTGTCATAGTATCGTACCAACAATCGATTTCCCCCGTCACACAAGACAGCCTCCTGTGTTTTCTTCCATTCCTCTACGCTGTTTTGCAACGCTTTATCTGGGTCAAACTGATGTCTTCATAGCCGGCGGTTCATGTGAGTGGATATGGAAGTCATGGCGAGCCAGTTAAGGGCTGTGTTGTGAGTGATCACTTTCCATCGGAAACGCTGCAGGGGCATATTCATTGACCCTGAAGAGTGCGGCAGAGAACAGTCACGAAAGTGCATGGCAGTTGTGTTATGTGGGCTGCATATCTTTAGGCGAAATTTCTCACCAGGTTCCGATACGTGGCGGGAGACACTGTTTTCCTAGGCACCTTTACGTGCTCACTGTGCGCTCAGAACTGAAAAGAACGACTTGATGCGATCGACGGGCGTATTGGAGAAACTGCACACCACCTCTGTGTATAACATCGTCGGATTTTCATAGCGGTTTCCACTTCGCCACCGACTGGACTTTACTTTTCCGAATTGCGCTCGCACATGCTGCCATCTTCTGCCTGGTTGCAACGTGATTATTAATTTTGCTCCTGTTACGCACTGGTGAACTGCTTGGAGATTACAACTGCTTCCTCAACCCTTACCCGTGCTTACACTGCCTAAAACTATCGATTTTATTACGGTGAGAATCAGCGATAGATATTAGTGCTACTAGCCCTCATCAAGAACAAGGATCTCCTTTGACTATTTTGACCTCTCTAGAAGTTTCCTTTTGTCACGATACCGATGAAGTTAGGAGGTCTCAGGTGCAATGGCTGAAGATGAACGAGGCGTTTCAGTTGGATCAATCATAGTGACTGTAGTTTAACAATAGCAAAGTAGACAAAGAATTTATCTCGTTTGTTCGTGCTACAGCGAATTCTTGAACACGTTAGTTTATATTTTTCTTGAGTTTTTAACTTCTGCATCTACGTTCGTAGTCGACAGGCAGCTTTACAAAGTGTTGATGAGGCTACTTTTAATGCCACTATTATTTTTCCCCTGCCATTCGCCATTCACGAGTAGTGCATGAAAAGATGGTCTGTCAGTAGGCATCCGAGAGTTCTCTAGTAATGTCGATGTCGATGGGCAAGACACATGACGGAATAATCAGTACCTTGCCGTCTCACAATGGAATTTCGACGATAAACCTCTCCGTAACACACAACGCCTATGTTTCAGCGTCTGCAATTCGACTTTTCTGAGCATCGTAACGCTTACGCGCCACCTAAACGACCCGCTCTTCGTTTCATCCTCTCTGTCTCTTCTGTTAATCCGACATGGTAAGAATCTAAGGCTGCCAAAATTATTGGAAAATCGATCGGATGTTCCGTAACCGTTTTTCTGTGTGTCATTTAGACTGCCCTATGACTCTTATAATTTTCTCCAGCCTCATCTATTTTTCATACAAGTAGTTTTATGTGATCATACCACTTCCTTTCTCTTAGTAGTGGGGATATTTCTAGCTGGTTTAAAGTTACTACTGTTTCCAATGGTTAATCTGCAGTGGTGTAATTGAACGAATTGGATCCCACCACCTGTCTGTGTGCAATACGGTACATTCACTTCCGTTGTGTGACAGCCGCCAGTATCTCTGTCAGTGGTCGACTGCTAGACAATAGCATCGCCTGCGAACGGTCTCACGGAGCTTTCCGCAGTTGTGCTGGACGGAAAAGCATACGTCAGCACTGCGGTGGGTTGTTAGATTTACTTCTGGAGAAGGCCGAGTGGGTACTACAACACACATGTTATAAGATCACTTTATTACACTTGGAGATTTTTTCCACCGTGTATAAACCCTACTGATTGATGGATGAGATGATACGGAACACAAAAGGTTAAATTAACTTATATCCGGAAATGCACGCTAGAGACAATTTATTCAATCATACATTGTTACAGAGACTGCGCGCTCTACCGTATAGACACAGTTACAGCATGTGCTGAAAATGGCTTCCTTGTGCCTGAACGCTTGCGTGTACGCACCATAGAATGTACTGTCTTACACTTTCACGTCGGCCAGGCTGCATCCGAACATGCGTGAATTCGCTGCTCCAGTGTCTCCACACCTGGAATGGGCTCTGCATACACGATACTTCTGAGATGGACTCATAACCAGAAATCGCACGGGCTGAGATATGGTAAACGAGCAAGCCATGCAACTGGACCCCCTCGTCCGATTCATCGACCAGGGAAGACACAGAGGAGATGCGTCCTAACGATATCGACGAAGTGTACTGGAACCACATAACTCTTCGAGCCATCAAATGGTTCAAATGGCTCTGAGGACTATGCGACTTAACAGCTGTGGTCATCAGTCCCCTAGAACTTAGAACTACTTAAACCTAACTAACCTAAGGACATCACACACATCCATGCCCGAGGCAGGATTCGAACCTGCGACCGTAGCAACAGCACGGTTCAGGACTGAGCCGCCTAGAACCGCTTGGCCACAGCGACCGGCTTCGAATCATCAATGGAACTTCTTGTAGCAGGGGAGTCACAGAAGCGCCTATACTTCCGGCCTGTTAGGCGACATGGAAGGAAGACTGCTCACAAAATACGATCGCCAGCTATCCTGGCCCACACATTCCAGGTGCGCCGATACTGATGATTGACTTCCACCGCTCCATGGGAGCTCTGCATACCATCCCACAAGTGACACTGTATTGTGGAGATACCATTCTACGTAAAGGTGGCTTCATCTGTGAATAGGATAGACGACACAAATCCCGAAATCGTGGTTGTCTGGTGAAGAAACCAGCGACAAAACTGCTCCCGATGTGGAAAGTGTGTCGCTCTTAAGTCCTACACCCGCTGTGACTGATAAGGGTAATAAGAGTTGTCATGAGAATGTTCCACACTGTACTGGCGGACCAACTGCTTGGTACCGACGCGGCGGTCATCTCTGGTGTCGGAACATTTTGGGTACCTCTTCATGATTTCCTGTTTCCTGAAACGAGCCTGTCTCAGACAAACGGCGAAACATCGTTGAAAACATTGAATGCTGTGGTGGTTGTTGGCGGGGATAGGTCTCCTAATACACCATCGCTAATCGCCGCCCGTTGCCATTTGCCTTTCCGTAAGTAAACACTATGTCGGCCAGCTCTCAATTCTAACACGGAACTACTGTGCACAACGCTGTATCACACCAACTTCAAAGTGGGTCAGCAAGAGAAGAGAATCGCACTTAACATTACCAGTCACCATAGCAGGAGAGGGCATGACATATCAGGAACAGTACCACCCTCTAGGAGGAAACCATGCATACCGTAATTGTAGCTGCATGGTACAGCGCGTATTGGACTGCAGTCTCTGTAACGAAATATGATTGAATAAATGGTCTCTAACATGGAAATCATGCATTTCCGGAGATAAATTCCTTATCCTCTCATCGATCAATCCCTAGAGTTTGTACATGGTGGAAAAAATCATCCTGTAAGTTGACCAAGGTGAAATGCTCTGAAACAGCCCATGTACACAATATATATATATATATATGTGTGTGTGTGTGTGTGCGTTACTGCGCTCAAAACTAACGAATCACTTGATACAGTACAGAACAATAGTCTCTTCACGCTATGTACAACTGACTACAGCTTTTGCTACGCAGTGCTGTCTAACACAACTCTCGCGCTGCTGGCTCTGTAGTGAGGAGACGCTGTCGTCTTTGCTGATGATTGCCAAGTGGGCTGATCGCCAGTCCACTCTGACGTAAGAAAGTCTTCAGTGGCGGTGACGTATGGAAACATTTTAGTTTGTACCACACCGACGTCTCCCATTCGGCACTGTGTCTGACAGCGACTGTGGTTACTTGTGGTGCCATCATGGGGTAACAACACTGCCATGGTACCTCATTCTTCGGACGACACCACACCAACGTCATCCAGGAGAGTATATACATATATCTACAATAGGAGCACTCATGATACCGTCGGTACATGGATGACCCCAATAGTTGACGCCGCTCGCTTCTCAGTTCCTCAGCAGTTTTTTTTTTGTCATCAGTCTACTGACTTGTTTGATGCGGCCCGCCACGAATTCCTTTCCTGTGCTAACCTCCTCATCTCAGAGTAGCACTTGCAACCTACGTCCTCAATTATTTGCTTGACGTATTCCAATCTCTGTCTTCTACAGTTTTTGCCCTCTGCAGCTCCCTCTAGTACCATGGAAGTCATTCCTTCATGCCTTAGCAGATATCCTATCATCCTGTCCCTTCTCCTTATCAGTGTTTTCCACATATTCCTTTCCTCTCCGACTCTGCGTAGAGCCTCCTCATTCCTTACCTTATCAGTCCACCTAATTTTCAACATTCGTCTATAGCACCACATCTCAAATGCTTCGATTCTCTTCTGTTCCGGTTTTCCAACAGTCCATGTTTCACTACCATACAATGCTGTACTCCAGACGTACATCCTCAGAAATTTCTTCCTCAAATTAAGGCCGGTATTTGATATTAGTAGACTTCTCTTGGCAAGAATTGCCTTTTTTGCTATAGCGAGTCTGCTTTTGATGTCCTCCTTGCTCTGTCCGTCATTGGTTATTTTACTGCCTAGGTAGCAGAATTCCTTAACTTCATTGACTTCGTGACCATCAATCCTGATGTTAAGTTTCTCGCTGTTCTCATTTCTACTACTCCTCATTACCTTCGTCTTTCTCCGATTTACTCTCAAACCATACTGTGTACTCATTAGACTGTTCATTCCGTTCAGCAGATCATTTAATTCTTCTTCGCTTTCACTCAGGATAGCAATGTCATCAGCGAATCGTATCATTGATATCCTTTCACCTTGTATTTTAATTCCACTCCTGAACCTTTCTTTTATTTCCATCATTGTTTCCTCGATGTACAGATTGAAGAGTAGGGGTGAAAGGCTACAGCCTTGTCTTACACCCTTCTTAATACGAGCGCTTCCTTCTTGAACATCCACTCTTATTATTCCCTGTTGGTTGTTGTACATATTGTATACGACCCGTCTCTCCCTATAGCTTACCCCTATTTTTTTCAGAATCTCGAACAGATTGCACCATTTTATATTGTCGAACGCTTTTTCCAGGTCAACAAATCCTATGAAAGTGTCTTGATTTTCCTTTAGCCTTGCTTCCATTATTAGTCGTAACGTCAGAATTGCCTCTCTCGTCCCTTTACTTTTCCTAAAGCCAAACTGATCGTCACCTAGAGCATTCTCAATTTTCTTTTCCATTCTTCTGTATATTATTCTTCTAAGCAGCTTCGATGCATGAGCTGTTAAGCTGATTGTGCGATAATTCTCGCACTTGTCAGCTCTTGCCGTCTTCGGAATTGTATGGATGATGCTTTTCCGAAAGTCAGTTGGTATGTCGCCAGACTCATATATTCTACACACCAACGTGAATAGTCGTTTTGTTGCCACTTCCCCCAATGATCTTAGAAATTCTGATGGAATGTTATCTATCCCTTCTGCCTTATTTGACCGTAAGTCCTCCAAAGCTCTTTTAAATTTCGATTCTAATACTGGATCCCCTATCTCTTCTAAATCGACTCCTGTCTCTTCTTCTATCACATCAGACAAATCTTCACCCTCATAGAGGCTTTCAATTTATTCTTTCCACCTATCTGCTCTCTCCTCTGCATTTAACAGTGAAATTCCCGTTGCACTCTTAATGTTACCACCGTTACTTTTAATGCCACCAAAGGTTGTTTTGACTTTCCTGTATGCTGAGTCCTCAGCAGTAACAATCCCAAAAGTGCAGTTAGTTATCAGAATTTCGTCCACTGTTTCGCAACTTCCTCGTGAAACGGCAGGCACTAGGGATTGCCATAAAGATTTCGACGCGCAGCTCGATAGCATATCACGCGAAGATCGCACAGTTCCTAGACTGAATCATCTGTCTGAAATGCCAGGGAGAAAGCATGTCAGAAGTACAAATAAATCCGATACGTTTTTAATGACATAATAGCCGAGAGGTTACTTTTAATGTACTTTCATTTAAAATACCTCAGTCGATTCAATATCTCGGGAAAAAATTACTTTACGGGCATTTACCGCAATCGCATTGCTGAGTTAAAACATCATAACGACAATGCACATCTGCATGATCTCGTGGTCTTTGTCGTAGAGAAAGAAGTCTATTGGGATACATTTATATGTGCAGCCAAAATATTCTGCTGATACTAATGTAAACTAAAATGGAACTATTAAACTGTAAACGATGTATATCTCTGACGGGCTCTATAAAGCGGATCGCTGACTTTGCACAACCGCCTACTGCTTCTGGTCTGAGATTGTAGTGTCGGAATTAGAGGCCGCTTGGCGCACAGCAGTGAGTGTGTTATCAGTCTGTGAGCGAAAGAAGACGCAGTAAACAGATATTGTGGTGCGCTCTGTGAAGCCACCAAGTGTTAAGAGGGCAGTGTAGGAATTTTCTTATACAAATATTTCGTGTTACACTGCACGTAAATAGGTAGTTACGAATGATGGGTGATTTTATAATGGAAAGTAAAGTGAAACGATGAAATGTATATTTAATTGTGACAAGAAAGGATTACTGGATTGATATTACAAAGAAGCTTAGCGAGTACGTGTGTTACTGGAAATGTAAATGTGGAAGCAGAAGTCTTCTGGCAGTTAAGATAAAGAAGTTAATTTTTTATTGCTTTCCTTTTGCGTCAACATGCGTTGGCTGATAACTGTTAACGGTGAATTCTACGTTGAGTAACCCCAGAATGTACGTAAACAGATCTGATGAATAGGCTAGTTAGATATTTCCCTTTCGTAATGTTTCTAAGATTTGTTAACACAGGTATAAGTAATTTTAAGATTTTTCTATATGCTTTTCAATGATGGTAGATAATACTTGCCGTACAAATCTCATTGTTTGTGACTAAGTCAGCAAAGGAAGGTTTTCATTTAGTAAACCGGATGTAATTCACCAAAAAGAATTTCATATATATTTCGATGTATTTCGGCCGGCATTGCACACCGCTGAGTCGGTAGCTAGTGTATTTTATTCTTCTTCATGAGAGAGCAGAATATAACGCGATCCACCGTTGCTGCTTTAGAGGTAAAACAATTTTTTTTGTTATGTGCACAGGGACCAAAGTTATCAGTTTTGAACACGGCCAGAGGGTACAGTACCTAAGCGGCTGAACGTATTTTGCAGTGACTGTATTTCTTTATCGGTGTTAGGAGTTGCATTGCCCAGTCAGTATAAAGATTTTGTTAACAGTAACACAGAGTAAGCACACCACTTGCAGTTACAACACGCTACACGATAACTCCAGTTTTGTATGCATTCCCAGTTCAGGCATTCATTTGAGTATTCCAGTACAATAAAAAGAACGTTTGAGGGAGAAACCTTCTGGGTTGCCAGGTCACCTCATTTTGCTCTTTAATTTCTTCTTAAATAATCGATGGTTCGTAATGACTGTTGGAATCTTTCCGGTACACCAGAAGATCGTACAGAAGAGATCTCCATGATCTTCTAGTGTTCCAAGGAGACCCCAAGCGTCGATTGTGTAAGAAGAAACTGAAGAGGAACACGACGCCGCCTGACAACCCAGAACATTATTTAATAATATGATGGCGCCCCACAGTTCGTAAATATTAGACAAACGTTATTACTCACCGACGATAGGGACTTACAATATCATTACTCACTGGCATCCGTGCTCCTTGATCAGCTGAGTTGCTGACAGCTGTCCAAGGAGTACGCATGGCCATGTGATATAATCTTCACGAGACCAGTGAAAAGTGCTGCTATATTTTCCAACACGATGGTTACTCGATTTAAGCAGGCCTTAAGATGACATAATGTATTGTCGAAACTTGTAGCCTAAAAATAAAACCTAAATAAAGGCGATGGACCTCTGAAGGTCTCATTTTTTGGTGCTACAACCTGCAATGTGTGGTAGTCATGAGCAATAAAAAGGCGGAAATGATGTTTATGTTGATCTGTATTCCAATTATCTGTCCAGGTTCCGGAACTCTCGGAACCTAGGTGATGCAAAACTTTTATTTTGTGTGTGTTTGCAGCATCTCATAATGTCTGGAAAAGTCTTGCATCCATGGCAGCTATATTATAGGAACCACTTTCATTTGCGAAAGTGCTAGTTATTACCCGTTGGAACGAGCTGTAGCAAAGTTGACAAAAATATCCACTGTCCAACACAACGCGCCACAACACGACATCCGACATTCACTGCCAGCAGGGCAGGCTACTCCCTACAGTCCGGTCTGTCTGCCTCTTACTAGAGAAAAGGCGTTTCCAAAACGTGAATCGACCGTACACAACTGTCACCCCACCTCGACGCTATGCACCGGGTCAGCTTACTGTGCGTTTCCGCTTGTAGGAAAGGTTTTAACAAAATGGAACGACCGGAGGAAAGACTTGTCCATTCTCAGGCCTAATAGGTGCCACAGTTCTTTTGCAGAATACTGTGTACTGCGTAGTAATTATTTATAATACCCTTATGACGATAACAGAGAATTTACATTTCGTGTTCGTTTATATATTTGATGTCAGAACAAAAGATAAATAGACAATACCACATCATTTTACAGTTTTACAAGGTGTTGATTACAACCCGATATACGAACGTTACTAAATATTTTACATAAATCAAATCACTTATGTGTAAAACGTTACAAGCTATGTGAACTAACATTGTCCAGTTGTAAGATGAATGACGACTTTTTTAGCTTCGAACCTGTCATAAATGGGAAAATCCACTGATTTAAGCCACTTTGACAAAGGGAAGACTGTTATGGCCTGGGTCTGGGAAACATCGGCTCGTAAACATGCTGAGGTCGTGAGTTTCTATCGAAAGCACTTCAAAGACGGTGTGAACCACGAGTATGCGACTCGCTCCTCATCACAAATTGTGAGCGCGAAACGTTGCCCGCTCCGTATAGCAGAAAAAACGGCGATCTGTGGCAGATCTGGCGGCGAAGTACAAAACTCGTACAGGAACAAGTGTTCCGGAGCACACCGGATAGCGCACATCGTTGGAAAGATACTCCGCTGCAGACGACATCTGCGTGTTGCCATATTGATCCAGCGGCGTCGTCAATTACGACTGCACTATACACTGCATCATCGAAGCTAGACCGCGAATCAATGGAAATGAAGTGTGTTCGGAAGAATACCGTTTCTCGTCACTCCACGTCGAGGCTCGTGTCCGGATGCGAATTCATCCAGCTGAACGGCCGCTCGATACATGGGCCACTCCGCAGATGCTGGCCGGTTGGGCCAGTGTTGTGCTGTGGTGGACCACGTGTATCCCTCAATGCTTGATGCCTTCCCCGACAGCGATAGCATCTTTCATCAGGATTGCTATTCGGATCACAAGACCAGATTCGTGATACCGAGGTTTGAGGGGCATGATAATGAACCTACGTTAGTGTGCGGATCACCACATTGTTCTGCTCTAAACCCAGTAGAACAGATCCGGCATGCGATGACATGCCACTCTGCACTCACGAATCACTCGACAGTAATTTACGTAAATCAGACGTCAGGGATCACATACCTATATAAACCTACAAAGCAATTTTTCAGCTGCGAGTGCTTAATAGTTGTGAACGAAGAGTCCATCTGGCAAATAGGACTCACCAATGTAAACGCTCACAATGGCACACAGAATAACTTGTGCAAATATTTCTTTCAAGAGTCTGGAAATAGTTGAAGTTGATGATTTTGGTATCAGGCAGGCCTCCTAGTATATGTGTGCCCTTCTACACTGCAGAGACAAAGAAACTGGTACGCCTGCTTAATATCGTGTAGGGCCTCCGCTAGCAGACGGAAATGCCGCAACACGACGTGGCATAGACTCTACTAATGTCTGAAGTAGTGCTGGAGGCAATTGTCAGCATGAATCCTGCAGGACTCTCCATAAATCCGTAAGAGTACGAGGGGGTCGAGATCTCTTCTGAACACCACGTTGCAAGGCATCCCCATGTCTGGGGAGTTTGGTGGCCAGCGGAAGTGTTTAAACTCATAAGAGTGTTCCTGGAGCCACTCTGTAGCAATTAAGGACGTGTGGAGTATCGCATTGTCCTTCTGGAATTCCCAAAGTTCGTCGGAATGCACAGTGGACATGAATGGATGCAAGTGAACAGACAGGATGCTTACGTGCGTGTCACCTGTCAGAGTCGTATCTTGACGTATGGGGGGTACCAAATCGCTCCAACTACACGCGTCTCACACCATTATGGAGTCAGCACCTTGAACAGTCCCGTGCTGACCGCAGGTCCATGGACTCATTAAGATGCCTCCAGACTCGTACGCGTCGATCCGCTCGATACAATCTCAAACGAGACTCGTCCGACCAAGCAACATGCTTCCAGTCATCAACGGTGGAATGTCTGTGTTGACGGGCCCAGGCGAGGCGTTAAACTTTGTGTTGAGGAGTCATCAATGGTACACGAGTGGACCTACGGCTCCGAAAGCCCATATCGATGATGTTCCATTGAATGGTTCGCACACTGACGCTTGTTGATGGCCCAGCATTGAAAGCTGCAGGAATTTGCGGAATGACTGCACTTCGGTCACGTTGAACGATTCTCTTCAGTCGTCGCTGGTCCCGTTCTTGCACTATCTTTCTCCTGCCGCAGCGATGTCGAAGATTTGATGTTTTACCGGGTTCCTGATATTCTAGGTATACTCGTGAAATGGTCGTACAGAACAATCCTCACTTCATCGCTACCTCGGAGATGCTGTGTCCCTTCGCTTGCGGGCCGACAGTAACACTACTTTCAAACTCACTTAAATCTTGGTAAGGTAGCCGATCTGACAACTGCGCCAGACACTTTTTGTCTTATATACGCGTTGCTAACCGCAGCGGTGTATTCTGCCTGTTTACATATCTTTGTATTTGAATACTCATACCTATATCAGTTTCTTTGGCGCTTCAGTGTAGAAAGAAAGACACACTCAAACCTACTGTTTCTCACCTGTTAACACTCTCAAAGTTCACAATGACAAGTTTTCGCTATGAAAGCTGGAAGTTAGCGCGTTGAATACGTGGTTAAGAAGTGAGGCATTTCAGTGGCGGTGATTTCTCAGTTTTTCTTATGCAGATGCGGAGAAAATGTGTGAAGTGAGAGAGAGATGCTACTCTGGCGGAGGACCCAGTTCGCAGCGATGCTATTTGCTCAGCCGCTGCCGTGGGCGACTACAATGGCCGCTGGCGTGCGTATTGTCTGCAGCCGCGGTGCGGACGCCGTATTAATTTACACGCCAGGAGATTACGTGAGCAGACTGCCGCGTCCTCAGGTCACCGGGGTGCCTCGTGGCCGTTGCGCAGTCTATGCGAGCAAACCCTCTCGGTGACAGCTTAGTTTACATACGTGACGCGGTGCAGTCAACCTACGAATCCACAGGACACGATATCCACTTACCGCAATCAGAATGTTTGCAATTGCAGCCCTGCAAGTACAATTCTTTAATGCACTGTTTCAAACGATTATGTTTCAACTAAAAAGCCCTTAATGGCAAAACTCAAAGAAAAATCACAGTGAAGGTAATAGAATATTTTAAATGTTGTATCCGATGAAACTCAGAAGCATAAAACGGTCTCTTTAATGAATATATACGTAAGCTCAGTAAGAATTTCGGATTGTTATCTACACTCTGAGAATGATAGAATATCTGTTAATTCAGAATGAAATACTGCTTTGTTGTCCTCACTTAAAAGTAATGTTCGCACCTCAGTCGTATTTGTGATTAATCACACAAAAGTAATTATTGAGAGTATGATGCTTCGAAATTCTTGGTACCGATGGGGCAGGATGGGGGTTGGGCGCAAAGCGTTACTTTGAACAGAAAATCATCGACTGATGTAGAAGTAGTTTCAGGTGTGCCCCAGAGAAGCGTTTTTGGACTTTCCCTGTTACTTTGCGTTTTATCGACCTTGTAAACAATATTAACAGTAACCTCAAACTTTTCGCAGATGATGCAGTTATGTGCAGTGAAGTACAATCTGACAAAAGATACACAAGTAATCAGCGAGACCTTGATAGGAATTCAAGGAGACACAAAGATAGGTAAAAGCTTTACACAACACGATACATGAAGTATAATGTCATTTGACTACTACATCGATGAGTCAAACTTGGAGTCTGTCATCTCGTATAAATACTTGAGTATAACAATTGCTAGGGACATGAAATGACGCTGTTACGTTGGATCTGCCATAAACGTCTGAAATCCCTATATAAAGAAAATTGCGCAAGAAACAGTTGTGACACACATTATAGAATACTGGTCAATTGTGTGAGAAACTTACAAAGGAAAATGGATATTGGACGTACACAAATAAGAGCACCACGAATGGTCACATACTATTTTCACCCTTGGTTAAAGTTTTTCAATGAGACGAGATGAGTGTTCGTTGGAAGGATCAATGGCAAAACTTCCGTGCTCCTATCCTTCAGATTTATTTACACCGAAGCGCCAAAGACACTGGTATGGGCATGAGTATTCAAATACAGCGATACGTAAACAGGCAGAATGTGGCGCTGCGGTCGGCTACCATTATAGAAGACAAGTGTCTGGCACAGTTATTACATCAGTTACTGCTGCTACAATGGCAAGTTATCAAGACTTAAGTGAGTTTGAACGCGGTGTTATAGTCGGCGCACGCGCGATGGGATACAGCATCTCCGAGGTAGCGATGAATTGGGGATTTTTCCGTACGACCATTTCACGAGTGTACCTCGAATATCAGGAATTCGGTAAAACATCAAATCCCCGACATCGCGGTGGCAGGAAAAAGATCCTGCAACAGCTGGACAACGACGAATGAAGAGGATTGTTCATATGACACAAGTGAAACCCTTCCGCATATTGCTGCAGATTTCAGTGCTTGGCCATCAACAAGTGTCAGTGTGCGAACCAACTTCATCGACAGGTGCTTTCGGAGGCGACGGCCCACTTTTGTGTACCCTTGATGTCTGCGCGACCCTAAGCTTTGCGCCCCGCGTGGGCGCGTCAACCGAGCGAGGTGGTGCAGTGGTTAGCACACTGGACTCGCATTCGGGAGGACGACGGTTCAATCCCGCGTCCGGCTATCTTGATGGCACACAACAACGTTTTACCAGGCAACGCCGGTCAACTACTGTTTGTGTAGGAGAAATCGGTTGGAAACGTTCCTGATGTCAGCACGTTGTAGGTGCCGCCACCGGCGCCAACCTTGTGTGAATGCTCTGAAAAGCGAATCATTTGCATATCACAGCATCTTCTTCCTGTCGGTTACATTTCGCGTCTGTAGCACTTGATCTTCATGGTGTAGCAATTTTAATAGCCAGTAGTGTATCTATACGAGCGAAACCCAATTCAAAATATGAAATTCGAGTGTAAAAGATAGTCGAGAAGAATGGCTGCGAGAATTGAGACTGGCGGCTGATGAAGAGTCTGTGCTACCGGCCAGTCGAAACAGTTTCACCAGCGGCTTCATTGTCAGCTTACTTGCGACTTTATTAATAAAGAAAATAAATTTCCAGGACTACCAAAAAACTTAACTCGATGATAGCTGGACCATACACAGAAAGTGCTGCTACAGTACATTACAGTACAAGACAGAGGGTAATTGAAAGAAATACTCAAGGAGGCGAACAGAAATCACACTGATGATTGAAATTCTTCCGGGTGTTGTACCGCGTGACTGAATAAAGTACTAGCTTTTAAATCGATAATAAAAGTAATTTATACAATGACGTGGTAATACACTCAGAAGAATTTTGAGCATCATGACAGCCCGCCGCGGAAGCGTACGCAATAATGTCAGGAATGACAGACACTTTGAAGTCACCGCAATCCGTGACGGTCCCCTGGACATTGGGAGAGGCGGGACGTGGTTTTTCCTCGGATGTGTGTTCGCCGCAGACGACGGAGATCTGTAACTTTTTTTCCATGTTTAGTTAAATTCTGGTGGTAGGGCGTTCCAGTGGGGTTGGTAACTGCTGGACGTTCGTTGGTGCATGTGGGCGTGCCGCAGTACATCGTTCCACCGCGTCTCACTCGTTCTCGATGGGACTTAAGTCGTGGCAACGGGCAGGCCAGCCAATTCGCCGAATACCCTCTGGTTCCAAGAGTTGTTTCAGCTACACAGTTCGATACGGTTGCGGATTGTCGTCTACAGAAATGAAGTCCGGCCGAATGAACCTACGAAAAGACATACATGGAGGAGGAGTACAGTGTCACAGCAAGGTTGACCTGTGAGTGTGCTGTGTTCAAAGATTTGGAGGTCTGCAATACCCATGCAACATTAGGAGCCCCTACTCTATAACACTTGGACCATCAAAACGATCACGTCCGACTTTGTTCCTGGCTACATTACATGTACTTTCCTCTCTCCAGAATCACTACTCAGTTAACCGTGAATTTACTTTCAAACTCTTTTCTTAAAGAATTCACTTTATTTACTGGCGATTCATCAAGAACATTGACACATTTAATCACACTAGGTGAGTGTGGAAGTAGTTGCCAGGAAGTAAATGATGGAAAATTACCTTTAACAAATGTGAATTTATTCCTAAAAGCTTTTTCAAACCAGATTTAAAATTATATGCAGAAAAGTAAACTCGACATATCAAGTCACAATTAACAAACGTGAATTTTGTTCCTAAAAGCCTTTTCAAAACAGATTTAAAGTTATAAGCAGAAAAGCACAGTCGAAATATCAAGTTACAATTTTATTTAGAGGCAAGAACAATATTAACAGTAGGAACCTTCGGGCTGAGAAGCTTGCCTTCTCCCTTTCAACACGGCCGTAGTCATGACCGCTCACAACCTCTGAAAGAGTACACTGGTGCAAATCTGCAACACATCAGATTACTTCAAACAAAAAAAATTTAACAACTCATACAAACATGTAAACTATGCACCCCATAAAAGGAATGGAAATGGTACAACTCTCAAATTATTTGCCACCTAAAGTGCAATTTTTTTTAAAGGACTCTTACGGTGGAAGGGTGGCAAGCTTATAACGTAAAATGACTATTTAAATAAAACCCATAATATGACTTACATAAAAAGTACATCATGCTCTACATTATACATATACAACCTCGCAAGATGATAAGCAAGATAGAAACAAATTTCAAGAATTCGGTCTTTGCAATAAATCGTTAACACTCAATGCGACAAACGTGAAAGAGGCAGCCATTAGCGTACGGCAGGCCGACAGACAGAACGACAGACACTAACTGCCTAACAAATGCAGACAAGAGACCGACAAGCAAGCTGGAGACGAGAGACTGACCAAGAAAACAAGTAGAATTTAACAAGTAAATGAAACAACATATCTCCAGTCATTCAACTTCTAATAAACTGCGATTTCTGGCCGAGACCTTGTGCAACCCCCCCCCCCCCCCCCCCCCCCCCCAGCGCTCTCCCGAACCGTCCGCTGCCAGCCGCTTCAACGGACGCAGGAAGGCGCGCCGATCTCCCGTCTCACGGCGTCGCAGCTCGCACCTGCCAGACCGATGTCGTGGGTTGACTCCTGTTGCTCTCGCGTTGGCCGCGAAGCCACTACGCCCCGCTATACGGCGCGGCCACTGGACTCACGTGGCGACCTCACTTGCGCCGACGCTCCAGGCGGACAAGTCATCTTGTGTCCCAGTGCGCGACCGACCAATGCCCATTGCCTTAGCAAACTCGAGCAAACTGGCGGCCTAACACATACTAACACGCCGATGACAGACACTAACCGCCTCACCAATGCGGACGAGAGGCAGACTCAGACTAACTTGGCTGACCAACTGACTCAGACTCACAGACTGACCTCCTGCGGAAGAACCCGACTCAGTCCTCAACCCGACAGCGACTGAGACTTAGAGCCGGCCGACTAACATGCGTCTGCCTTCTGACTGACTCTGTCGCCTCACTGCACCGACTCGCCCAAACTCGTCGAGACTGACAGACTAACCGACTGCCGAGCTCATAGCGCCCCTTAAATGCACGTGAACAGGCAACTTTTCCCCTTTCCCACCAGAGGGAGACACCAAAGCTGCGATTGCCGCAGCGGCGCCACCGCCAGAAACGGAAGGCGACTGCTCTACACCACGCGCTGCGGCGCGCTCTTCAAAACAGCAAATTTTACTACGGCTCACTCACATTGAATCTGCTCTCATCTGAGAAGAGCCTACTACCCCGTTTCCCGTTGGTCGAGTTCCTATGCTCTTGACATAACCGCAAATTGTGCTCCAGAGAAGCTCTTCTCGTCGGCATCATGTGAAGGCGCCGAAACTGTTTGGACAAGCTCCTGAATTCTGGTCAAGCAGTCTAACAATAGTAGCAATGACAACAGTGGCAACAAAGCAGATAGTGCTCTAAGGGAAGCACGAAGCACGTGCTACTGTGGCAGATCGGGAAAGCCTGCTAATATTTGGCGCCTTCAGTTTGAACAGAAGGGGGGTTCACAAGTCACTGGTACAGGTAGTACATTCTCTCTGGCACACGAAGTAAGGTGGCTTCGGGAACAGTGAATTAAATGACTAAATTCCCGTGCTTTTAACTTTGGCGCAAAGAAAAATATTACCATTTGATCTTAATTTTGTTCCAGTTTGGGGCGGGGGGGGGGGGGCGATTGCCCCTCCGCCCCCCCCCCCCCCCCTTTAATCCTCCCTTGTTAGAATATGGCTCACTATTGTGTCCAAAGCAAGTCGCGTCTCAGACACGAGACCCACTGACGCATTCGCGTGACGTACACTCTTCTCGTCTGTGGACAGTACGATAGACTATAGAAACTACCCGAAGCAAATGTATTTTCAAATTCAGCATACCTACCTAGTACATAACAAAGCCGAACTACCACGAAATCTTATTGCAACTTCAGCGCCGTCATAATTTTTTTGAGTTAGCACACTGATGGATTTTTCGCCGAAGGTATCCGCATTTATTCACAGAAAGAACTTGGAGGTGGCAACAGCGTACGCTATAAGATGTGAAGAAGGAATATAAAGGTCCGTAGCACGTTTGGGTGGTGTATAAGCACGCGTTCTGAACATGAAAGATACTCCACAGAATTCTTACAGACGCTCCTGCGGGATTTTGAGTGAGTCCTGGGGCCGTGAGAGGAAATCGGGTTTGGAGTTTCACAGGAGCGGCGCCGTCGAGTTCCGGCGGCCAGGAGTTACTTTGCTCTTCTGCATCTGTCTTTCGCGCCACGTAGTCCATGGCACACGTTCCCCACTGCGGTGCGGCGTGTGTGGAGCCCCGGAAATTCAGTCATTCTGGTGAGGCGGCTTGCTTTTGCAGCAGCAGTGTTGGCTACGGTGTCACAAGTGCAAAGCATATGCATTACTATCATGCAAAGCATCTTATGGAAAATAATAATCAACAGCAGCAGCAATGGTAGTAGTTTCATTTGTAATGTAACGATGGCTTCAGTTTCTCTGGAGAGCACTCGCTGTACACGAAATTCGTATCTGAAATAAATAAATGTGCTGTAAAGCTAAAAAAGTATCCGAACGACACGAACTCCTTCCACCCACTTAATCTAACCCTTTTTTTTCGATGCAGTCGTTCGACTATGTAAAATGAAACCTGCAAGAACACTGAACAATACCGCTATGTATGCAAAATAATACAACAATGCAAATATCACGAAACACGTTATTAGAAATTATAGTCATTAACGCAATTAAATTAAAAATTTTTACGGTAGATGTCGTTTCAAAACGCAAGTTTTAATTTGAATGTGCATGACGAAAGATTTGTTGAAGATCAGATGCTGGAACTCCTGTCCAGCTCCAGCAAGTACTTCACCTGTTAAATAAACGCAAAACGTCATGAATCTGGTTTCAATCAAAAGTGCTACTATACAGTGACAAGTGTTCGCGGTCAGTCAGACGGTTTCAATGTTAGCACAAGCGGTTTAGTTCTGGCAACCAGACATCTTCGCACTATTTTCAACTTAGGGTAAATGGATTCCCGTTTTAAACGTAGAGCAAGTGAATTTTCACGTCTTTTTAAACTTAAGAGAGGTAAGCAGTTGTGTTTTAAACATTAAGGTTGTGGAAGTGGGGGAATCTGTTTAAAATCTGATGCCAGAGGGGTGGGAATAATTTGTTTAGACTTGAGGGTAACAGTTGTTTAAACTTTGGACAGCTGGTATAGCAACATTTTTTAACTTAGTGCTTCTTGGATCTCTAATTCTGAACTGAATAGAACCGATATCGAATTAAACTGAATTAAATTTCAATTTAAATTAACTGAATTAAACTTAATTGAAAATGTAATTTCAAATAACACGTTGTTGTACGACCTAGGAGTGAGCTTTTGGTCATTTTTTTAATTTCACACTAGGCTGGGTTGGTTCCTAGGTTGGTTGAGGGTTCTGCCACCATCGGATTGCAGACTCACAAGTGACTATGACAACAATATAGGTTTAACCAGTACCCATGAATCAGCCATCTTCGAGTATGACACCACAGTGCTAGGAAAACCTGACAGCCTTGCAATCTCGGCCAGTGGTAGACCACCAGCTTGGACGGCCATCTTGGATTCTGACACCATTGGTGATGTGATGGAAAACCATCTTCAATCGCCATAAATAGGGACTGACCTTGGGAGACAATGACCTCTGTCCTAGTGTTCGAAGGTCGACATCTTGGATCAGCATATCAAATTCTACTTCATAAAGGTTGTTCTAGTAGTCCAGGTCACCATCTTGGATTCTGAAGTCATGCAGACTGTCCCTGAATTTCACACAAACAGGATGATGTAGTATCGTAGAGTTTTGAATTATACTTAGAAAAACAGTCCTACTTCCACATTGACGTCGTAGAAGTGATAAAAAACAGTGATTACTTCCAATTTCTCGCCATTTTTAGCTATGTGCCAATTTTTGAATTTCACGCCGTTTTATACACCGGACAATGAGCTTTTTGCAGAGAGGTGGAGGAAATCTGGCAACAAAGCGTGACATCATCGATGACATCATAGCAGTGGGAGGGCGGTGGAGAAATCTGGGAAGAAATGTAGAGCATCGAAACACACACTGTCTCCCGATGCTTCTTTCGTCTCTAGCAGCTTTTGTTAATGGAGAGGAGCTGAAACTCACCGTGGTTCGATCACATTCAGCTGTGGTAATGTCTTCACGTGGGTGCATGACAACAATACTTTAGCATCTGTATTAAAATTTTATGATATGGATGTAGATAAATGTTGGAGAATATTGATATTTCAACAACAATCACAAATATGAGAAATGTAAATGGCCCTAGAATCGTGTACACACATACACACATAGTGCACTCGAACATTGTGAATCACCTTGAAGAAAATGCCTTAATGATACATAACCAACACGGATTCAGAAAATATCGTTCTCGTGGGTCTTAGCATGTATTCCACAATGCCAGGTCTTGTTGCCACAGGCAGTACTGGAAATAGATGGTTTCCCTCGCTATCGTCCGATGTGAGAATGAATTTCGTTGTGGAAATTATTAAAAGCATCTCGCATTGAAGTATACGTCGTATTTCGAACTTCTGTAAAACATTGCCAATCTTGGGGATTTTGCTTTCTTTTAAATTTGGCATGCTTTTTTCGTTGCTTCTGCAACAACGATCTGACCCGTTTTGTGTACTATGGGGAATCAGTACCATAACTTATTAATTTATGTGGTATATATCTCTCAATTTCTGTTGATACTATCTCTTTAAAAACATTCCACAACTTTTCTACACTTACATGATCAGATCGGAAGGAGTGAAGACTGTCTCATAATAAAGCATTTTATCAGCTTTTTTAAGTAGATATACTTTGCGTTTCTTTTTGATGGTTGTAGGTGTTACGGTATTCAGCCTAGCAACATCTGCCTTGTGGTCGCTAATCCCTGTGTTCGTCACAACACTCACTATTTGTCCAGGATTATTTCTTGCTAAAAGGTCTACATCTACATCTACATCCATACTCCGCAAGCCACCTGACGGTGTGTGGCGGAGGGTGACTTGAGTACCTCTATCGATTCTCCCTTCTATTCCAGTCTCGTATTGTTCGTGGAAAGAAGGATTGCCGGTATGCTTCTGTGTGGGCTCTACTCTCTCTGATTTTATCCTCATGGTCTCTTCGCGAGATATACGCAGGAGGGAGCAATATACTGCTTGACTCTTCGGTGAAGGTGTGTTCTCGAAACTTTAACAAAAGCCCGTACCGAGCTACTGAGTGTCTCTCCTGCAGAGTCTTCCACTGGAGTTTATCTATCTTCTCCGTAACGCTTTCGCGATTACTAAATGATCCTGTAACGAAGCGCGCTGCCCTCCGTTGGATCTTCTCTATCTCTTCTGTCAACCCTATCTGGTACGGATCCCACATTGCTGAGCAGTATTCAAGCTGTGGGCGAACAAACGTACTGTAACCAGCTTCCTTTGTTTTCAGAGTCCGCAGCCCATGGTCGTGCGGTAGCGTTCTCGCTTCCCACGCCCGGGTTCCCGGGTTCCATTCCCTGCGGGGTCAGGGATTTTCTCTGCCTCGTGATGACTGGGTGTTGTGTGATGTCCTTAGGTTAGTTAGGTTTAAGTAGTTCTAAGTTCTAGGGGAGTGATGACCATAGGTGTTAAGTCCCATAGTGCTCAGAGCCATTTGAATTTGTTTTCGGATTGTATTTCCTTAGAATTCTTCCAATGAATCTCAGTCTGACATCTGCCTTACCGACGATCAACTTTATATGATCATTCCATTTTAAATCACTCCTAACGCGTACGCCCAGATAATTTATGGAATTAGCTGCTTCCAGTTGCTGCCGTGCTATTTTGTAGCTAAATGATAAGGGATCTGTCTTTCCATGTATTCGCAGCACATTACACTTGTCTACATTGAGATTCAATTGCCATTCCCTGCACCATGCGTCAATTCGCTGCAGATCCTCCTGCATTTCAGTACGATTTTCCATTGTTACAACCTCTCGATACACCACAGCATCATCTGCAAAAATCCTCAGTGAACTTCCGATGTCATCCACAAGGTCATTTATGTATATTGTGAATAGCAACGGTCCTATGACACTCCCTTGCGGCACACCTGAAATCACTCTTACTTCAGAAGACTTCTCTCCATTGAGAATGACATACTGCGTTCTGTTATCTAGAAACTCTTCAATCCATTCACACAATTGGTCTGATAGTCCATATGCTCTTACTTTGTTCATTAAACGACTGTGGGGAACTGTATCGAACGCCTTGCGGAAGTCAAGAAACACAGCATCTACCTGTGAACCCGTGTCTATGGCCCTCTGAGTCTCGTGGACGAATAGCGCGAGCTGGGTTTCACACGACCGTCTTTTTCGAAACCCATGCTGATTCCTACAGAGTAGATTTCTAGTCTCCAGAAAAGTCATTATACTCGAACACGATATGTGTTCCAAAATTCTACAACTGATCGACGTTAGAGATATAGGTCTATAGTTCTGCACTTTTGAGAGATTTTAATTGTTTCTCTATCCCTCTGTCGTCTATTTCGATATCTACCATTTTGTCATCTGTACGACAATCTAGAGAAGGAACTACAGTGCTGTCTTCCTCTGTGAAACAGCTTTGGAAAAAGACATTTAGTATTTCGGCCTTTAGTCTGCCATCCTCTGTTTCAGTACCATTTTGGTCACAGAGTGTCTGGACATTTTGTTTGGATCCACCTACCGCTTTGACATAACACCAAAATTTCTTAGGATTTTCTGCCAAGTCAGTACATAGAACTTTAATTTCGAATTCATTGAACGCCTCTCGCATAGCCCTCCTCACACTACATTTCGCTTCGCGTAATTTTTGTTTGTCTGCAAGGCTTTGGCTATGTTTATGTTTGCTGTGAAGTTCCCTTTGCTTCCGCAGCAGTTTTCTAACTCGGTTGTTGTACCACGGTGGCTCTTTTCCATCTCTTACGATCTTGCTTGGCACATACTCATCTAACGCATATTGTACGATGGTTTTGAACTTTGTTCACTGATCTTCCACACTATCTGTACATCAGACAAAACTTTTGTGTTGAGCCGTCAGGTACTCTGTAATCTGCTTTTTGTCACTTTTGCTAAAGAGAAAAATTTTCCTACCTTTTTTAATATTTCTTTTTATGGCTGAAATCATCGATGCAGTAACCGCTTTATGATCGCTGATTCTCTGTTCTGCGTTAACTGTTTCAAATAGTTCGGGTCTGTTTGTCACCAGAAGGTCTAATATGTTATCGCCACGAGTCGGTTCTCTGTTTAACTGCTCAAGGTAGTTTTCAGATGAAGCACTTAAAAAAATTTCACTGGATTCTTTGCCCCTGTCACCCGTTATGAACGTTTGAGTCTCCCAGTCTATATCCGGCAAATTAAAATCTCCACCCAGCACTATAACATGGTGGGGAAATCTACTCGAAATATTTTCCAAATTGTCCTTAGCTGCTCAGCCACAACAGCTGTTGAGCCTGGGGGCCTATAGAGACATTCAATTACCATGTCTGCGCCTGGTTTAACCATGACCTTCACCCAAATTATTTCACATTTCGGATCTCCGTCAATTTCCTTCGATACTATTGCACTTCTTATCACTATAAACACGCCTCCCCCTTCACTGTCCTGCCTGTCTCTGCGGTATACATTCCAATCTGAGTTTGCCGGCCGCGGTGGCCGTGCGGTTCTAGGCGCTGCAGTCCGGAACCGCGGGACTGCTACGGTCGCAGGTTCGAATCCTGCCTCGGGCATGGATATGTGTGATGTCCTTAGGTTAGTCAGGTTTAAGTGGTTCTAAGTTCTAGGGGACTGATGACCTAATGTGTTAAGTCCCATAGTGCTCAGAGCCATTTGAACCCTTTTTGAACCAATCTGAGTTTAGGATTTCATTGCTGTTTACGTCTGGTTTCAACCATCTTTCTGTCAAATATGCTTTCGCAAACATTTACGTTTCGAGTGGGTTGTTGTTGTTGTTGTTGTCTTCAGTCCTGAGACTGCTTTATTGCAGCTCTCCATGATACTCTATCCTGTGCAAGCTTCTTCATCTCCCAGTACGTACTGCAGCCTACATCCTTCTGAATCTGCATAGTGTATTCATCTCTTGGTCTCCCTCTACGATTTTTACCCTCCACGCTGCCCTCCAATACTAAATTGGTGATCCCTTGATGCCTCAGAACACGTCCTACCAACCGATCCCATCTTCTAGTCAAGTTGTGCCACAAACTTCTCTTCTCCCCAATCCTGTTCAACACCTCCTCATTAGTTATGTGATCTACTCATCTAATCTTCAGCAATCTTCTGTAGCACCACATTTCGAAAGCTTGTATTCTCTTCTTGTCCAAACTATTTATCGTTAATGTTTCACTTCCATACATGGCTACACTCCACACAAATACTTTCAGAAATGACTTCCTAACACTTAAATCAATACTCGATGTTAAAAAATATCTCTTCTTCAGAAACGCTTTCCTTCCCATTGCCGATCTACATTTTATATCCTCTCTACTTCGACCATCATCACTTATTTTGCTCCCCAAATAGCAAAACTCCTTTACTACTTTAAGTGTCTCATTTCCTAATCTAATACCCTCAACATCACCCAACTTAATTCGACTACATTCCATTATCCTCGCTTTGCTTTTGTTAATGTTCATCTTATATCCTCCTTTCAAGACACCATCCATTCCGTTCAACTGCTCTTCCAAGTCCTTTGCTGTCTGTGACAGAATTACAATGTCATCGGCGAACCTCAAAGTTTTTATTTCTTCTCCATGGATTTTAATACCTACTCCGAATTTTTCTTTTATTTCCTTCACTGCTTGCTTAATATACAGATTGAATAACATCGGGGAGAGGCTACAACCCTGTCTCACTCCCATTCCAACCACTGCTCCCTTTCATGCCCCTCAACTCTTATAACTGCCATTTTGTTTCTACACCAATTGTAAATAGCCTTTCGCTCCCTATACAGGGCTAGTACAAATGATTGAAGCGATTTCATAAATTCACTGTAGCTCCATTCATTGACATATGGTCACGACACACTACAGATACGTAGAAAAACTCATAAAGTTTTGTTCGGCTGAAGCCGCACTTCAGGTTTCTGCCGCCAGAGCGCTCGAGAGTGCAGTGAGACAAAATTGCGACAGGAGCCGAGAAAGCGTATGTCGTGCTTGAAATGCACTCACATCAGTCAGTCATAACAGTGCAACGACACTTCAGGACGAAGTTCAACACAGATCCACCAACTGCTAACTCCATTCGGCGATGGTATGCGCAGTTTAAAGCTTCTGGATGCCTCTGTAAGGGGAAATCAACGGGTCGGCCTGCAGTGAGCAAGGAAACGGTTGAACGCGTGCGGGCAAGTTTCACGCGTGTATCTGGACATGCTGGAAAATTGGCTCATGCCACAACTGGAGACCGACAGCGCCGACTTCATCTTTCAACAGGATGGTGCTCCACCGCACTTCCATCATGATGTTCGGCATTTCTTAAACAGGAGATTGGAAAATCGATGGATCGGTCGTGGTGGAGGTCATGATCAGCAATTCATGTCATGGCCTCCACGCTCTCCCGACTTAACCCCATGCGATTTCTTTCTGTGGGGTTATGTGAAAGATTCAGTGTTTAAACCTCCTCTACCAAGAAACGTGCCAGAACTGCGAGCTCGCATCAACGATGCTTTCGAAATCATTGATGGGGACATGCTGCGCCGAGTGTGGGAGGAACTTGATTATCGGCTTGATGTCTGCCGAATCACTAAAGTGGCATCGTACATTTGTGAATGCCTAAAAAAACGTTTTGAGTTTTTGTATGTGTGTGCAAAGCATTGTGAAAATATCTCAAATAATAAAGTTATTGTAGAGCTGTGAAATCGCTTCAATCATTTGTAATAACCCTGTATTTTACCCCTGCCACCTTCAGAATTTGAAAGAGAGTATTCCAGTCAACATTGTCAAAAATTTTCTCTAAGTCTACAAATGCTAGGAACGTAGGTTTGCCTTTCCTTAATCTAGCTTCTAAGATAAGCCGTAGGGTCAGTATTGCCTCACGTGTTCCAATATTTCTACGGAATCCAAACTGATCTTCCCCAAGGTCGGCTTCTACTTGTTTTTCCATTCGTCTGTAAATAATTCGCGCTAGTATTTTGCAGCCGTGGCTTATTAAACTGATAGTTCGGTAATTTTCACATCTGTCAACACCTGCCTTCTTTGGGACTGGGATTATTATATTCTTCTTGAAATCTGAGGGTATTTCGCCTGTCTCATACATCTTGCTCACCAGATGGTAGAGCTTTGTCAGGACTTGCTCTCCCAAGGCCGTCAGTAGTTCATATGGAATGTTGTCTACTCCCGGGGCCTTGTTTCGACTCAGGTCTTTCAGTGCTCTGTCGAACTCTTCACGCAGTATCATATCTCCCATTTCATCTTCATCTACCTCCTCTTCCATTTCCATAATATTGTCCTCAAGAACATCGCCCCTGTATAGACTCTCTATATACTCCTTCCACCTTTCTGCTTTCCCTTCTTTGCTTGGAACTGGGTTTCCATCTGAGCTCTGGATATTCATACAAGTGGTTCTCTTTTCTCCAAAGGTCTCTAATTTTCCTGTAGGCAGTATCTATCTTACCCCTAGTGAGATAAGCCTCTGCATCCTTACATTTACATTCCTACTTAGCCACTTTGCACTTCCTGTCGATCTCATTTTAGAGACGTTTGTATTCCTTTTTGCCTGCTTCATTTACTGCATTTTTATAGTTTCTCCTTTTATCAATTAAATTCAATATTTCTTCTGTTACCCAAGGATTTCTACTAGCCCTCGTCTCTTTACCTACTTGATCCTCTGCTACCTTCACTACTTCATTCCTCAAAGCTACCCATTCTTCTTCTACTGTATTTCTTTCCCCCATTCCTGCCATTTGTTCCCTTACGCTCTCCCTGAAACTCTGTACAACCTCTGGTTTAGTCAGTTTATCCAGGTCCCATCTCCTTAAATTCCCACCTTTGTGCAGCTTCTTCAGTTTTAATCTACAGTTCATAAACAATAGATTGTGGTCAGAGTCCACATCTGCCCCTGGAAGTGTCTTACAATTTAAAACCTGGTTCCTAAATCTCTGTCTTACCATTATATAAGCTATCTGATACCTTTTAGTATCTCCAGGATTCTTCCATGTATACAACCTTCTTTTATGATTCTTGAACCAAGAGTTAGCTACGATTAAGTTATGCTCTGCACAAAATTCTACCAGGCGGCTTCCTCTTTCATTTCTTAGGCCCAATCCATATTCACCTACTACGTTTCCCTCTCTCCCTCTTCCTACTACCGAATTCCAGTTACCCATGACTATTAAATTTTCGTCTCCCTTCACTATCCGAATAATTTCTTTTATTTCATCATACATTTCTTCAATTTCTTCGTCATCTGCAGAGCTAGTTGGCATATAAACCTGTACTACTGTAGTAGGCGTGGGCTTCGTGTCTATCGTGGCCATAATAATGCGTTCACTATGCTGTTTGTAGTAGCTTACCAGCATTCCTACTTTTTTATTCATTATTAAACCTACTCCTGCATTACCCCTATTTGATTTTGTATTTATAACCCTGTATTCACCTGACCAAAAGTCTTGTTCCTCCTGCCACCGAACTTTGATTCCCACTATATCTATCATTAACCTATCCATTTCCCTTTTTAAATTTTCTAACCGAACTGCCCGATTAAGGGATCTGACATTCCACGCTCCGATCCGCAGAACGCCAGTTTTCTTTCTCCTGATAACGACGTCCTCTTGAGTAGTCCCCGCCCGGAGATACGAATGGGGGACTGTTTTACCTCCGGAATATCTTACCTAAGAGGACGCCATCATCATTAACCATGCAGTAAAGCTGCATGCCCTCGGGAAAAATTACGTCTGTAGTTTCCCCTTGCTTTCAACCGTTCGCAGTACCTGCACAGCAAGGCCGTTTTGGTTAGTGTTACAAGGCCAGATCAGTCAATCATTCAGACTGTTGCCCCTGCAACCACTGAAAAGGCTGCTGCCCCTCTTCAGGAACCACGCGTTTGTCTGGCCTCTCAACAGATACCCCTCCGTTGTGGTTGCACCTACGGTACGGCTATCTGTATCGCTGAGGCACGCAAGCCTCCCCACCAACGGCAAGGTCAATGGTTCATGGTGAGGCTTCGAGTGGGCTCATGAACTAGTTGTTCAAAATAATTTTCTGAGAAAGCATTCAGTACAATTTCGGATGATGTTTTATGCCTGCCACCGGCTTTAAACGTATAATTTTTCCAGCATATTGCCGGCCGAGGTGGCCGAGCGGTTCTAGGCGCTACAGTCTGGAACCGCGCGATCGCTACGGTCGCAGGTTCGAATCCTGTCTCGGGCATGGATGTGTGTGATGTCCTTAGGTTAGTTAGGTTTAAGTAGTTCTAAGTTCTAGGGGACTGATGACCGTAGAAGTTAAGTCCCAGAGTGCTCGGCGCCATTTGATTTTTTCCAGCGTATCAAGGGTAGATTGAAGTCACCACCGACTATAATTGTACCTTACTGTGTTTTACTTGCCCACTTTCTGACGGATACCCCTTCTGTGGTTCCCTGAGAGCCTCTAACGTAAAAATAAAAACGTCCAGCCCCTTCCACACAGTTCCCGTTACCCGTGTAGCCGCCTCCTGTGTAGAGGACTCCTGACGTATTAAGCAGAACCCGGAAATCCACCACCGGATGGCGCAAGTCAAGGAATCTGCAGCCTACACGGTCACAGAACCGCCTGAGCCTCTGATTCCGACCCTCCACTCGGCTCTGCAACAAAGGACCACAGTCGGTCCTAACGATGCTGCTGCAGATGGTGAGCTCCGCCTTCATCTAGGAAGCAAGACTGGCAGTCTTTACCATTTCCGCTAGCCGCCCGAAACCAGACGGAATCTCCTCCGATCCAAAGCGACACACGTCATTGGTACCGACATGAGCCACCACCTGCAGTTGGCTGCACCATGTACTCTTCACTGTTTCCGGAAGCACCCTTTCCACATCCGGAATGACTCCCCCCGGAATGCACACAGAGTGCACGCTGGCTTCCATCCCCTCCTTGGCAGCCATGTTCCAAAGGGGCCCCATTACGCGCCTAACGTTGGAGCTCCCAACTACCAGCAAACCCACCCTCTGTAAATCCTCAGACCTTGCTGCCCGAGAAGCTTCCTCTGGAACGGGGTGGATGACTGCTTCCGGCTCAGAGACATTGTCAGCCACAGATAACGCCCGAAACCCGTTCGTCAAACGAACCGGGGAGTCCCGACGATCGCCCCCACGGAAAGTTTTCCCCTGCCTGCCAGACTTTGGAATGATCTCTCACTCGACCACGGGTCAATCTCAGTGCAGGCAGTACCCGGGGAGGTCACAGCAGTGGAGTGGGGCGTGCTCGATGTCCCTCGCATCCCCTCGTCCAATCCCCCACAGTGACGCCCCTTGGCAGCAGCCTCAAGCTGTGTGACGGAAGCCAACGCAGCCTGAAGCTGTGAGCGAAGGGTCGACAACTCAGCTCGCATCTGTACACAACAATCACAGTTCCTATCCATTACTGCACTACTCCTGTTTGAAGCTCGTAAAAATGTGTAACAAGCGAACGGTGTACTCGCCGTAGTAGTAGCAGGAACTAGCGATGCGCTCTCTCTGACTCCCATGAAGTTATGAGTGCTGTCGACAAGGTATCTCAGATCCGTTCCATATTCCTAGATTTGCAGAAGGTTTTTGATACTGTTCCTCACCAGCGACTATTAATCAAAAAACAGTCAAGCAGTCAATACCGTCACTGCGCGATAGCGATGGAATTGTTAACCGATGATGGTGCCAGTAAAGCGAAGTTACTAAATACAGTTTTCCTTAATTCCTTTACGAAAGAAGACAGCGAAAATATTCCACGAATCGAAACCAGAACAGCTGTTAGCATGAGTGATATAAAAGTAGATCTCTTAGTTGCAAAACAACTCAAATCATTTAAGAAAGGCCAGTCTTCGGGTCCGGATGGTATACCAATCAGGTTCCTTTCGGATTGTGCAGACACAATAGCGCCTTTCTTAGTAATCATATACAACCGCTCACTTGACCAAAGATCTGTTCCTAAGAACTGGAAAGTAGCACAGGTCACGCCAACGTTCAAGAAAGGATATAGGAGTAACCCATTGAACTACAGACCCATATATCTGACCTCAATTTGCAGTAGGATTTTGGAGCATATACTGTACTCGAACATTATGAATCACCTTGAAGAAAATGACTTATTGGTGCATAACCAGCACGGATTAAGAAAATATCTTTCTTGTACAACACATCTAGCTCTTTATTCCCATGAAGTAATGAGTGCTGTCGACAAGGGATCGCAGATCGATTCCATATTCATAGATTTCCAGAAGAATTTTGATACCGTTCCTCAAAACAACAATTATTCAAATTGCGTGCATATGGAGTATAGTCTCAGTTATGTGACTGGATTCGTGTTTTCGTCTCCGAGAGAGTGACAGTTCTAGTGATGGAAGGTAAATCATCGAGTAGAACAGAAGTGACATCTGGCGTTCCGAAACGTGGTGTCTTAGGCCCTCTGCTGTTCCTGATCTGCAAACATGCAGTTGACACTGTAATTTACCGTCTAGTAAAGTCATCAGACGATCAATTCCAATTACAAAATGACCTAGAGAGAATTCCTGTATGGTGCGAAAAGTGGCAAGTGGCAATTGGCACTAAAGAAACATGGGTAGTAAACGAAATCCGATACATTTTCGGTATACGATAAATCACACAAATCTAAGGGCTGTCAATTCGACTAAATATCTAGGAACAACAATTACGAGCAACTCAAATTGGAAAGACCACATAGATAATATTGTGGGGAAGGCGAACAAAGACTGCGCTTTATTGGCAGAACACTCAGAAGATGCGACAAACCCATTAAAGAGACAGAGACTTGTCCGTCCTTTTTCTGGAATATTGCTGCGCGGTGTGGGATCCTTACCAGGTAGGATTGGTGGAGGACATCGAAAAAGTGCAAGAAGGGCAGCTCCTTTCCTGTTATCGAGCAGTAGGGGTGAAAGTGTCATTGATATGATACGCGAGTTGGGGTGGCAGTCACTGAAACAAAGACGGTTTTCTTTGCGGCGAGATCTATTTACGAAATTTCAGTTACCATCTTTCTCTTACGAATGCGAAAATATTTTGTTGTCAGCCACCTATGTAGGGAGAAATTATCATCATAATAAAATAAGAGAAGATTTAGGTATTCCTTTTTCCCACGCACCATTAGAGAGTGGAATGGTAGAGAGGTAGTATGAAAATGGTTCCATGAACCCTCTGCCAGGCACATAAGTGTGAATTGCAGAGTAACCATGTAGATGTAGATGTACATACACACACACACACGCACAGCCGGCCGCGGTGGCCGTGCCGTTCTAGGCTTGCAGTCCGGAACCGCGGGACTGCTACGGTCGCAGGTTCGAATCCTGCCTCGGGCGTGGATATGTGTGATGTTCTTAGGTTGGTTAGGTTTAAGTAGTTCTAAGTTCTAGGGGACTGATGACCTAAGATGTTAAGTCCCATAGTGCTCAGAGCCATTTGAACCATTTGAACCACACACGCACACACACACACACACACACACACACACACACACACACACACACACACACTCAGGCAAGCAGAAATACGAAAATCACGTACGTTGTGAGATCTAGACCTTACGCCAAAGAAAAGGAGAAACCAGTAGAAGGATTTAAAATAGCATTACACATATCTATGGCTGGATGATAAAAACAGTGAGCAGGCGACGCCGCAACGCATTAATATCTACAGTCGAGAAGCTTAGGATTCACCACAATCTTGTTGATATGTCATTGCCAGGTGATCTCTTCAAGTGGAAGAAGCTCCCCAATCCAGCCTGTGACTGCGGGGCTCCATACCAGACTGTTCACCTCATCGTCAGTGAATGCAGGAAGAGAACTTCCTGGTAGCAACTACAGATACAGCGAGCTGGATTGAAGGACTGGATATTCAATTGTAAAGCCAAACTTAAGTTTCTTGTGTGTAAATATGTACATATGTATATGTTATTTAATTTTATGATATATCTGTATTAGCCATACGCTAAATAAATAACCAATTGGATGCGTTCGCCGGCCGTGGCGGCCTAGCGGTTCTAGGCGCTACAGTCTGGAACCGCGCGACCCGAATCCTGCTTCGGGCATGGATGTCTGTGATGTCCTTAGGTTAGTTTGGTTTAAGTAGTTCTAAGTTCTAGGGGACTGATGACCTTAAAAGTTAAGTCCCATAGTGCTCAGAGCCATTCATAGTTGGATGCATTCCAGTCTCTGTCTTCCGCTACAGATTTTACTCTCTACAGCTTCCTCTAGCACCGTGAACGTTATTCCCTGATGTCTTAACAACTGTCGTATCATTCTGCCCCTTCCTCTTGTCAATGTTACGTCAACTTATCAGTCCACCTAGTTTTCAACATTCTTCTGTAGCATCACATCTCAAACGCTTCGATTCTCTTCTGTTCCGCTTTTCCCACTGCCAGTGATTCACTACCATACACATGCTGTGATCCCAGCCCACATACTTAGAAAATTCGTCCTCAAATTAAGGCCTGTGTTGGATACCAGTCGACGTCTTTTGGCCAGGAATACCTCTTTTGCCTGTGATGGTCTGCATTTTATATCTCCTTGCTTCGTCCGTCATGGGTTACTTTGTTTGCAAGGTAGCAAAATTTCTTAACTTTGCGTACTTAGTGGTCCCCAAGTTTTATATTAAACTAGCGGACCCGTCAGACGTTGTCCTGCACGAATTTCAAGCGATTAGGATATTAAACAAAGTATGAAATGAAATAGAAATAATATAATAATTTCATTATTCTTTATTTTGAAATAACATCAACTTTTCTAAAAACAATTCGTTATAATCAATCATACTTGTTTGATTTTATTTTAATGCGAGTTGATGAACAATATTTTTAGTCAATTCCTGAGCAGTATAAACGAATAAACTTGACAGTTTTCCAACACGAGAACACGCCACATATAATTGGCCATGTGAAAAGACCCCTTTTTCTAGATCCAACCCACAAACCGATATTGTTTGACCTTGTCACTTACTAATAGTCATGGGAAATGCCAAGCGAATTAGAAATTGCAGACGTCTGAATCGAATGGGTGAGTCTGAAAGGATCAATGGGATTCGTGGCAAGAGAACAACTTCACCTTCAAATTTGCCGTTCAGAATTGTAGCTTCAAGAACATTGCCCGCAATTTTTTATGACTGATCTTGTACCGTTGCATAGCTTAGGTGCGTTTAAATTCCGAAGCAAAATGATAGGTGAACCAATTTTTAATCGCAAGTTATGTGGTGGCATTCCTGGTAATTCCAGCGAATTCAAAAATTCAACAGGATAGTTGACTACTTCGTCAGGATTGGTAACAGCGTCGATCGTTTTGAACAATATCTCATTGCCGGGCAATAACTGTTGTATTTTGAAGTTAATAGCGCCAACACCGATATTTTTTGCAGCTAAAATAGGTCGTTCTCGAAGCCACGTATGATTAATATAATTAGCTTGTAAATCTGGATATATTATTTGAATCAAAGCAGAAATTGTCTGGCAATTTGACGCATTATGTATCTCCACACAATGGTATTGTTCCATTTCCAGTGTTGAGCAGTTGCTCCCAGAATGATAGTGCCAATGGATGGTTTAGCAGTTGAACACGTATATTTGTTTTAAGACGTTATGTACTGACATTTCGCCTTAGGTAAGATTGTTTTATACGCGCGTTTAATTCATCCGCATATGTAGCGCATGGAATGACCGGCAATGTCTGTCTAAAATCACCGGACAGCAGCATTTAGGCACCACCGAAAAGCCTGGTGTTACTACTTAGATCTTTCATCATTCTATCGAGAGCTTCAAGTGAATGCTTGTGGGACATAGTGCATTCATCCCAGATAATAATTTTGCATTTTTGCAAACCTTTAGCCATACCGGAATGTTTTTATGTGTATCACACTGCATCTGCATTTGCGTGAATGTTCAACGGCAACTTGAGTGCTGAATGTGCAGCCTGTCCGCTGTCAAGCAAAGTCGCTGCAGTACCTGATGAAGCAATTGCTAACGCAATGCGATTTTCTGACCGAATGTGCGCAAATATTAGTGAGATGAGAAAGGTTTTTCCAGTGCCACTTGGTGCGTCCAAAAAGAAGAATCCACCTTGTTCTACTGTAATTGACAAATTAATTCGATCGTGTACTTTCTTTTGTTCAGCAGTGAGTAGATGCTCATTATTTTCAACGAAAGTAGTTAAAGAGACCGTATTGAACTGTTGTTCGCGCTTAATTTCGATGTTAATGATGTCTGTTGCTGGGCGGTTAGGTGAGGGCATATCAAAATGAATGAGTGGCATATTCGAAATTAGAATGGAAATATCTTCAATCTTTATTAGCGCCTCGTTATATATTTCCGGCGATAAATCGATATTGGGATCTTCATCAGCGATCCGAATGCGATGCAGAATATCATCGCTCATGGAATCTTTATATTTGTCACAGAGGACAGAAGCTTGAGATGGATGGTGGTGGTGGTGGGTAGTGTTTAACGTCCCGTCGACAGCAAGGTCATTAGAGACGGAGCGCAAGCTCGGGTTATGGAAGGATTGGGAAGGAAATCGGCCGTGCCCTTTCAAAGCAACCATCCCGGCATTTGTCTGGAACGATTTAGGGAAGTCACGGAAAACCTAAATCAGGATGGCCGGAGACGGGATTGAACCGTCATCCTCCCGAATGCGAGTCCCGTGTGCTAACCACTGCGCCACCTCGCTCGGTAAGCTTGAGATGGAAAACATGTCGTTAATCATATGGCGAATAAATGGCGAATTTGATGAGGAGAGGAACTCAATGTGGCATTTGCAAGTGTAATATGCCAATGGTTGTCATCTTCCAGCAAATACAATTCGCGACACACATCATGATATGTGTCGTACAAAATTCCATTGACTGTTCACAAGTATTGGAAGGACGTCGGTTCAAATGGCTCTGTGCACTATGGGACTTAACAGCTGAGGTCATCAGTCCCCTAGAACTTAGAACTAATTAAACCTAATTAACCTAAGGACATCACACACATCCATGCCCGAGGCAGGATTCGAGCCTGCGACCGTAGCAGTCTCGCGGTTCCGGACTGAAGGACGTCGGTTCAGAAACATTAACCAACAATAAAAGCAAGAAGATACATTCGCGTTGCTTTGGACGGACTGCGTATAATCTACCTAATGTATTTCTCATAAATATGCCATTGTATCCTTCAACCGGAACACCTCGCTTTCGTGGTTCCCACTTTTTTGATTGTTTATTCCATGTGAAATATCGTAGCACATCAATATACATTAACGTATTTGCGAATTGACCGGGAATACCTGGTCTGTTGCATAGTTCGAAAAACTCAGTTAATGTGGTTTTTTGGGGCAATTGATGCACGTTGTGGAGCAGTCTCTTCCGTGAGATAAACACGCTCTCCATTTTCAAGGTGCACGGCCAGATGTATAACAGCAGGGTCTCTTTCGTGTATCGGAAAACCCAAAATACGCCAAACTGCTTCATTGCTGCTGATGTATCGGCCCATTTGATACCGTGTTATTTCATCGTTTTCGTTAACATTGTGAACAGCAAATAGAGCCATATCACTGCCCTTATGGACATATTTGCATATATATTTTATGGACTTCATCGAACTGTAGAGCTCAATGTTTATGTGTGCTTTGTAGATTTTACACAGCAATGGTGTATACGGAACCACCCAGTGACTGTCAATGTCAACAGTTGCACCGTTTGACATGCGTAATTGATGTGATTGACCACCATGGTCAATGTCTCTACCACGATACAATGGATAACCATCGATATTAGTGATTGTATCACTTATACAATTTTTTGGAAAACGTTTCGTACATTTTCCATTGTCCATGCACGGCGCCGTCATGTTTATAGCACCGCATGTTAGCGGTAACAATCTCATACAATTCTTGATCGATATTCCGATCCGGAATTTCTGCTGAGATAATTTTAGCAATTTCTTCAGATTGTATTTTGTCGACCAGCCAAATCAAAATATGCGCGTGTGGCTAACCTCGTTTTTGCCATTCGACAGAATACAGCCAGCAATGTGTTTTGTCAAATACAGAGGAATGTATAATCAAATTCATCAACGATTTTAACTTTTAATATTCACTGAAATGCGACACCTAAAATATCAAAAGACACCGTATAAAAAACTTAAAATGTCAAAATAACGAAACACACATAATATAATACACTTAAATTAAAATGTCGAAAAATAAACAAAATCCTGTGCACGTAACTTATATCTAAATATAATACGCCACCTATCGTACTGATTTAAGAATGTAAATTTTCCAGGACCCCACTTGATTGCGTTCACAAAAATTCATTCAAGTCGATCCAGCCGTTTAGTTGCAGTATAGATAAATAACCTAGATACCGACTGCAGTGCTATCTGCCGGGCTGATTTGTGAATCTAAACCATCCAGGGCGACACCCAAACGCATACAAAAAAAAAAAAAAAAAAAAAAAAATTCATTCAAATCGGTCCAGCCGTTTAGGAGGAGTTCAGTGACATACACACGTACAGTAGAATTATATATATAAAGATTTATCGATAATTTCATTTCTGCTACTCTTCATTACTTTCGTCTTCAGACTGTTCATTCCTTGCAAAAGGTCGTTCAGACCTTCTTTCCTGTCCCTGAGGATAGCAATGTTACCCGTGAGTCTCATCACTGATAGCTTTTCACCCTGAATTTCAATCGGCTCTTGAACCTTTCTTTTCTTTCCCTTACCGTTCCTTTGATCTGTTGATTGAACAGAGTGGTAGAAGACAACTGCCCTTTCTTACATCCTTTTTAATCAGAGCACTTCTCTCGTGTTCTTTCAGTCTTACTGTTCACATTTGGTTCTTCTGCGTATTGTACTATTTTACATTGTCGAGCGATTTCTCCACGTCGAAAAATGATATGGACGTAATTTCATGCTTCTTAAGCCTTACTTCTGTTATCAATCGCAACGTCAGAGTTGCCTCTCGGCTGCCGTTACCATTCCTACAGCCAAACTCATCGTCATATAGCAGATCCTCAATTCTGTTTTCGATTCATCTGTGTAATAATCTTGTCTACAGCTTGTAGGCATCATCTTTTAAGTAGATCGTGCGATATTTCTCACACTAATCTGCCCTTGCTATTTTGGGGATTGTGTGGATGATGCTTTTCCAAAAGTGTCATATTACCTCTCCAGAATTGCAGACTCTGGACACCTTGAATAGTCGTTTGATTGCCATTTCTCTCAATGATTTTTCTTATCCACTGGGAATATAGTCTATCTCTCCTGCCTTCTTTGGTCATGTCTTCCAAAGCTCTATGGAAGTCTGATTCAAATACTAGACCGCCTATGTCTTCTGTATCATCTTCCATATCTTACTCAGTAAGATCATCAAGCAAACCCCCTCCCCCTTCCTCTCCCCTTCCAAGTAGATACCTCCACTACACTCATGGCATCCATCCGTCCTCTCCCGTGCTTTTAATAGTGGAGTTCCCATTGCGCCCTTAATGTTGAGGTGTGGTTAGATTTCTTCACATTTTTGAAGGAACCATTTCGCCTTGGTTCCCCTGACAAGAAATTCTGTATTCCTGAACTGACGTTAGAATTATTGTATCGCCTTGTTTTGTAGATCATTGTAAGTATTTCTTCTCTTTCGTAAATGTTTAAAATATACTCGGTTAAAATGTGCCTTATAGTGATTTGCACGCCACAGGCATAACATGCTGTGCAGTCCTCTCGCCGGAGTACGAAGGCACGTGGTGGGAGAGAGTACCCTCTTCTCAGGAGGGACAGTGATCACCTCTTTCCGTCGGAATGACTAGAACGAGGAGCATGAGGGGCCTGATCTTAATTGTCGCTCACTGCCAGCTACACCTCCACCCACACTGGATAGCTCTCTGAGTCAACAGCTAAGTGACAGATAATGCTCTTGCCACTAGTGTTGTAATAACTCCAAACATATGTACAGCAACAGAAGAAATAGTAAGTAATGTTCTTAAAAATATTATTCGGTCGTTTTCTGCCGTCTCACTCTTAATTTCAAAAGGAAAAAACATATTCAATTCTGCACATCTATAATTAATACGTGAATGATGGGTGTAACACTTGGTAAGGATTGTAAGAAGGATGGAAACGCCAAAATTTTTTGGTCCCTATTTGTGGGAATTTATACCGCAGAAAATCGATTTCGAAACTTCTCAATTTAGTTCATCCAAATTTGCATTTACCCAGAATCATTTCATATCTTTGGAAGAGACAAATTCGAAAGTTGACGTATATTGGGCATTTTCAATCGGCAATGTCATGTGGAATAATGTTCGGGGTAACATAACTTCAAGAAACAGTAACTTCTTTGTTAAAAAAGGAGTTACAAGGATAATATCTGCTTAAGTAGTTAGCCTTTTCGACTATTGCCTCACATTATATTTATTCCCTCACAAAGTTTGTTGTAAATAATACACTGCCACTCAAAAGGAACAATGATGTACAGTATCACAATAACAGAGGAAGAAATAACATTCATCACTCCACAGTAAATTTGTCTGTAGCACAATTCTGCCACCAAAAATTTTAATAACTTACTCAATACTATAAAGTGTCTGACGAATAGCAAAGTGAAATTTGAAAACCAACTGGACAATCTTTTCCGTCAAAACTCCTATCCCGTAGAAGAATTTCTAATTTGATAATATGTAAAAGACGATGGGAGAGAATTATTAACGCATTACAGTACTTAAAAATTAGTAAATAATGATCATGTAGCCATATTTACTTACAAATGTGTAATGTGAATGCAAAAATGATTTAAATTAATAGTACAAATTATTCATGCAATATTAATAACAAACTAATTAACACGCTGCAGGCCAACGCAATATTGTGTCATATTGTGTCATATTTTGTTCTTGAAGGCCACATTGGCTGAATTTGCTGTCTGCTCATGTCCACAGATGCCAAATTACCTTACACCTCGCAAATAACAGCTACTTTCCTGCTGTTGAAGGGTGAGCAATTTGCCTTCTTTTAACAGATCTATTTCTCCTTGCTGCGTACTTTAAAGTACAGACGTCTCTACAACTCGCTGGATAAGTCAGTCAGAGGAGAGAGAAAGGCAAGTGTTGGACACTGCCTACTAGTGCACTGTGGCTTTAAAAACAGCCATCGGGTTGATGAAAACGCTACTTGTAAGGGTGAGAGAATTTATTTACGGAACAGAGGAGTAGATTACGGACTGAATCAACTTTTACACAAAGGGAAGAACATTAAAATATAACTTCCCTGGTATTGGACAAGCAAATTGACCGTATACTGTTCAAACGTAACATTCCGGCACGTGCTACAAGCAGTTTATGGATACAACGGAAAATCTAGATATGTCTGGACCGAAGGAGTTTGAACGCCGTCCTCCAAAATGAAACCACATTGCCTTAGCATCTCCTACAACTATAGTTGCCCGTTACTTGTTCTTTCACCTCCTCCCCACCCATTTTTCCCCTTAATGAAACGCCGTAGTCGGTACTACGTTCGGAAATTATTTAGTGTAACTGATAATGCTAATTTGCAGCTGTTTCCTGAAATGTATTTCCGGTGTCCCGGAAGGTTGCCGTCGGCAAAGGAAACGAACCAATTCCGCCCAAAGTGCCACTTTCAAATACACGCTTGGTTCTCCACAGGGGCACTAAGCGATTTTTCATTGTTTGGGGCAGCTCCGTAATCACACGCTAAGAGGATTATTGGCTTACACCGTCGTAACGGCAACCAATGCACAGATTTGTTCCTCTCTTAAGACTATTAAGTCTATAACCATAATCTTTTGAGGCGACCGTAAATTAACTGTAGGTTAGCATGCCTAAAGCAACTCCTGTTTTTGTTTCTCGTCATCAGTTCTCCTTAAAACCTTTGAAATTTTTTTTATTTTCTCGTCTTTCACTACCTTTTTCATCTTGTCCTTTTCTCATGAAATGCGTGATTTTTTTCCTCATTTTTATCTTACTCAAATACAGTGATTAGTACCTAACTCCTAAATAAGGAAGACATTATCCTATTAAGAAAGATGTTGCCGGTAATCATCGTGCTTTGTTTTTCTTTTCTTTTTTTCTTTTTTTGTTGTAAACGAAATGAATGAACATTTAAGAGCAGGTATTTAAGAACAAGAGCCTTAGTAATTTTATGAAGAAGGAACGGAACTGTGGCACATTTGTTGACAGCAAACAGTAACTTCACTAATATCAGAGACAGCTGTTGAGGGGAAGGCTGTATAGGAGTACATACAAGACATTATAGACGAGTTTGGATGTAAGAGCTACGCTGAGGTGAAGACGTTGGCCGCATCAAACCAATCATGAACTGGTGACAAATAAGAAAAGTTGAAGATAGCAAATTCCTCCTCAGTTGAAATATGGCCGTTTTATGAAATGGAGTAAGTTCATTGTACAGTTAAAGTTAAAGCAATGTTTGGGTTATCAATAAACGAAACAAATACAAAAGTCACTAAAAGTAATGAGAAGGGGAACAGTTACAAACTAGATACTAAAATTTTAGGAGGGCACTACAGACAAAGGGAGATGCCTTTGTAGTAAGCAAGAATATACAACATTTTCGATGAAATAGAGGCGTTCGTGGCAAATTAGTTTACGTGAAAAGGTCTGCTGACAGAAAATGTCAGAGTGAACAGGGGGAACATTTTGCTCAAAGAGATCATCTGGAAAACAGTAGTTCTTGACAGTGAAACGTGGACCTTACAAAAATCGAACAAGAAGTAACCGAGTGCATTTCAAACATTGCGCTAGAGATCTACCTTGTAATTCAGTTTGAAGTTTAATGTACGCAATAAATAGCTGGTATCCGACAGTTGCAATAAAAGAGGTCTACGTAATAACTTGGGGATATAAAGCGACGGGGTACTGGTGCATTACCTGTAGCATCCATTAAGAGTTTAGTTGACCACAGTGGAACGACTTAGAACCTTGTGAAGAAAAATATAAATTTCCTAAGGTGTATCCAAGTTCATCGTAACGTTGCTGATGAACTTAGTCTTACGATTACTGATCATATGTTGTCTCTACTTGCTTCACAAGTGAAACCTCGTGCACTACGAGTTCATGCGGTAAAAATATTTCTCTTATGTTCCAAGAGTGTACACTGATAGGCCAAAACATTACGACCACCTGCTTAATAACCTGTTTGCCCGTCTTTGGAACGAAACATATTACTGATTCTGCGTATCAGGGATCCGACAATTTGTTGCTAGGTTTTTGGAGGTATGTGACTTTAGATGTCTACGCACAGGTCATGTAATTCGCGTAAATAACGGGCCGCTGAGTTGCGTATGCGATGATGGCGCCCGATAGCGACCCAGATGGGTTCCACAGGATTTGCATCAGATTAATTTGGTCGCCGAGACATTCAACATGAGTTCTGTGGTGTCGTGCTCACGCATCTCTTATAGAGTGCCTAAAGGATGCTGGTTTCTCGGATAGCTGTACAACAATTCATGCATGGTTTTTAGTACAATAAAGTAGATTGACAAAACTTTGGGCCGCAAACTATTGGCGTCACGCATATAATCAGTGCCCTTCGCTACATACAATGTCCATAAAAGTAATTCACACAAGTTCTTATGGATCACAAGTCACGGCTCTGCTAGTGCGACACTTCTCTTCTAGTGCTCTCTTCTAGTCCGGATCTACTGATGTGCGTCTTCAACTCTCCCCGGGGCTGCCAGGAGCGGCTCTTATATTCTATTTGGATAGAGGCCGCTCCTGTTGTGGTGAGGTCTTAGTCAGCGTAATATTGGCTGACGCCGTCTCACAGCCTTCTCTGCGGCAACATTCTTGATCATCGTGTCTGCGCCTGTCGTTACGCCGGAACAAGTTCATTATATTGCTCCTCAGATCACCGTAGAACGGTTCTGCCCCCTACGAACGGTTAGTTATACTGCTGAAAGATGACATCGCCGCCGGGGAAGGCTTCAAGCATGAAGAGGTGCAGATGGTTTCCAGCTGTTAGCGTATCTTCTAATACTACCACAGGTCCCATGCAAGCGCAGGAGGATGTCTCCCTTAGCATAATACTGCTCCCACCAGCTTGCGTCCTCGGCGCACTGCACGTCTCGAGCCACCGTCGACGTAGTGCAGCAAAAATGTGATTCTCCCGAAGAGTCGACACAAGTCCATTGATCGGTGGTCGAATTCCGATGATCTCGTGCCCTCTGCAATCGTAATTGCGAAGTAGTTGCGGCAACATGTGAACACCAACGGGTGGGCTGCGGAGGAGCTCCATATTCAACAGTGTACGATTAACGGTGTGCTCCGAAACACTTGTGCGTGCACCAGCATTGTGCTGTTTCGGCAGAGATGTCACATATCACTATCTATCCTACTTACAGAGAAGCCCCCAAACCACCCGTTCTGTAAAGAGTCGTCCAACCATTTAGACCCTAATGGTACTTTCGCTGTCCTTCTACCTCTTTCTATAGATGCTGATGACAGTATCACGTGAACATTCGACCAGATTCTCCGTTTTTGAGATACTCATTCACAGGCGCTGCGTAATAATAACCTTCCTTTTGTCAACGTCGCTTTTGTCAATCGATTTCCGCATTTGCAGCCTGTATATTCGCCAGGGTGATTCCACAACCGTTTCTGCTCTGCTTACATACTTTTGTTACCGCGTCACGTGCGCGCGACGCCGTCAGGCAGCATGCAAAGTCGGGATGGGCGAGGGTCGTAATGTTTTGGCCTCTCAGAGTATGTAGGGTGACTTTTTTCCACCGAGTACAATCTCCAGGGGTTGATCGATGAGAGGATACGGTACAAAAAGGGTCTAATAAACTTATGTCCGGAAATTCATGATTTCCATGCTAGAGACTATTTATTTAATCAAGTTTGTTACAGACCTTGCGATCTTATACGTGCTGTACCATGCAGCCATGTATGGTTTCCTCCTAGAGAACGGTCTGTTGCTCGTATCTTCATGCCTTAGCGCCCTCTCCTGCCATAGTAATTGGTAATGTGTCCGATTCACTTCTCTGCCTCACTCACCATGTAGTGAATGTGATACAGCGTTGTACACAATGGATCCGTATTTGATTATAAGGCTTGCCGTCTTAGTGTTTACTTACGGAAAGGCAACGGGCGGCGGGCAGCAAGGTTGTATCAGAAGACTTATCCTCGCCGACAACAACCACAGCATTCAATATTTGCGACAGTATTTCGCCGTTTTTCTGAGAAAGGCTCGTCTCTGGAATCAGGAAATCATGAAGGACGTACCAGAAATGTTCGCATACAGACTATGAGGCAAATGTGATTAACACTGGGGAAGGGGACAGCCGTGTCAGTACCAGGCAGTTCGCCCGCCAGTACAAAGTAAGCCAGACGACCGTGTGGAACATTTTCCATGATAATTGTTACTACCCTTATCACTTACACGCGCTCAGGGCTTACTATGACAGACTTTCCACTTCGGGAGCAGTTCTGTCACTGGTTTCTTCACCAGGCAACCACAATACCGGGATATGTGGCATCCATTGTATTCACAGGTGCGGCAACCTTTACGCGCAGTGGTATCTACAACTTCCGTAACAGTCATCAGTGCAACAGTATGCAGAGTCCGCATGGTATGGTGGAAACGAATCGTCAGCATTGGTGCAGTCGGAATGTTACTTCAACGTCGCCTAAAAGGCCGGTACCATCGGCGTTTCTTGCGGGTGACTTTGCCTCCCCTGCTGGAAGAAGTGCGATTGATGATTCTAAGGGTTATGTAGTTGCTACATGGTGGTGCTCCAGCCCACTTCGCCGTTAACGTCCAGGCACACCTCATTCCTGTCTTTCCTGGTCAATGGATCGAACAAGATGGCCTACCCTTTCACCTCATCTCAATGCGTGCGATTTCTGGTTATGGGTCCATTTCAACAGTAACATGTATGCAGAGCCCATTCCACATGTGGAGACAATAGAGCAGCAGTGCCTTTGACACTGTTCGGATGCAACCTGGCCGATGTTCACGTGTGAGGCAGAACATGTTACGTCGCCTAAACGCTTGCATTAAGGTACATGGAAACCATGTTCAGCACATAATGTAACTGTGGCTGCGTGGTACAGCTCGCATTAGACTGCAGTCTCTGTAACAATGTATGATTGAATAAATGGTCTCTAGTATGAAAACCACGCATTTCCGAACATGTGTTCATTATCCCTTTTTGTTCCGTATCCTCTGAACGATCAATCCCTATAGTTTGTACAGAGTGAAAAAAATCACACTGTATGCATCACAAATTAACGTTGCACTACTAGGTCGAACTAGCCAGTCGTTAGAGGCTGAGTTATTTCAGTAAACTGGACAATTCTTAAAAGGCCACATGCAGAAAAAATCCAACATTACAAAAAGTTAGGGCTTTGATACTCAGGTTAGCTGTTATTGCAGAAAAATAAAGATTTTCTCGATGTAATTATTGCAAGAGTATAATTGCCTGGAATCAATTGTAACACGTGTGCCATAATGTTCACTGAATAGATCGAAGACAAGAATATACAAATTAACACTAGTCCAAAGACAGCAGTTAATCAGTTTCCGAAATTAATGCAGATGAACACACTAACTGGAGAGATAGGAAAAGAAGTCCAGAATTCGATTTTCAAAGAAATGCTATGTGTCAGAAAAAAAAAAAACAACTCACAGGGAGTGAACAGTCGCAGATTTCACCTGTAGTAGTGAGACATTCACTTTGCGTGATAAGAAAAAAAATCTTTTAAAAGTGAGCGTTTCTCAGTGAACTATGGATGCATGAATGTTTTACATTACTAACAGAGACAGGAAAAAGGTATTATTTATCCGTGAACACGCTGGAGTAGAAGAAGTAATTAATTATGACAGTAACAAAAGTTTAGCAGTGTTGGGGTCACGATGTAACTAGGTGAATGAGTAGTATGTTGCTCATGGAAGTTCTTCGATCGATCCACAGAGTTAAAAAAAGACTTAATGGAGGGTGGGCACATGAAATTAGGAGGCCTATTAGAGCTTAATAAAATCAACGGTTAATCATGTCTTTAAAAGAGCACACTGGTCACAATGGACTTCTATAAATGGTGCAGAATGTGCCAGGTGGTGATGTGGACCACCCTTGATGACCTTAGTCATTGTGAAAAAGTGGTGTACACGTGCAAGCCGGTTGTATGGAACAACAGCGATGAGATGGGCCGAGAGGGAGACGTGGCAGAACGGCACAACGTAGTTCTCGTGCTTGCACCTGCCTACGAACACACACTGAATGAAGTTGCCAAATTTCGTGGTGCATCAACACGGACTGTACAGTATGTGTTAAAAGAACTGTGTACCATCGTAGCAACGTAACACCTCCTCAATAACAATTGGTTTCCAAGCCGATAGGGGTGCCTTTATCAGTGATTGCAGGCTCATCCCAACCAGTTCACAAGCGAACGTTGAAAGGGGAACTGCATGCTGTGGACATTTGGAGCCGAGAACCAGGCTAAAGCTCATTGCTCATTGCTGCACTCAAATCTGAACGTCCTCATTGTGTCAAAGCACAGAATCTGCATTGCAGCCCACTGGAGGCGTGTATTATAGTCCAACGAGTCGTCATTTTTGCCTTATTTTGAATGGTCTAAGGCATCGAATGCATCGACCATGTTTAATTCGCATTGTGTTAAGGATGTATTTCGTGCCAAAGATGGTTATGTGAGGCTTTTTCGTACCATGACGTGGACCCACTCATTCAGGTTGCAAGGAAAATAAAAATCTTTATCTCAGCATTCTCTGTGTCCATGTTTCGACCCTTCTTCCACGTCTCCATATGAATATACTGTGCATTTTCCTGTCTTCCAAAGTGGCAACAGCCGTGTTCGCATAAACGTATATATGCCTACTGTCTGACAAACGCTAGTCCTTTATCACACGTCAACTGGGCTCCAAACAATCCTATCTTAGGAGAAATTCTAGCATCAGAGAAGCAATGAGAGGGGAAAGCTTATATGACCAGATTTATAAATACAGAAATAAGTGGATTGACCATGTCAGAAGAATGAGAGATGACAGCATATCGAAATTAATGATGAATTATTGCCTAGATCTTTAGGAACACTGAGAGAAAGGTCGTAAGCTCAACAATTTGAACCAAGAGGGCATAACACGCAAGTGCCTAATCCATGCAGGAAGAAGAAGGAGATGATGAAGAGAAATTCTCGCGCTGTTTGGCACTGCAGGAGATACACAGCAATCAACGTCCAAGAAATTTGGTAGCCCTACGGGACCTACACTGAAGGCATCTATGATGGGGACAACATATCTGATAATGTGGCATAAAAGAAACAGACAGATAAGAGATAGGGGATCCAGTTTAGAGTCAGAATTTAAGTGAGGGTTGGTCGACTTAATGTCAAATAAGACAGTATGGATAGATAATATTCAATAGGCATTTCTAAAATCATTGGGGGAAGTGGTAACAAAACGACTATCCAGTTAGGTGTGTAGAATGTATGAGACTGGCGATACACCATCAGACCTTCTGAAAAACATCATCCACATAGTTCCGAAGATAGTAAGAGCCGATAAGTGCGACAATTAATGCACAATAAAGCTTCACAAGTCATGCATCCAAGTTGTTGACAAGGATAATATACAAGTGACGATCAGTTTGGCTTCAGAAAAGAGAGGCTCTTTTTGAAAATTTGTGGCAAGGTCTTATGGGACCAAACTGCTAAGGTCATCGGTCCCTAAGCGTACACACTACTTAATCTAAATTAAACTAACTTACGCTAAGGACAACACACACACACACACACACCCATGCCCGACGGAGGATTCGTACCTCCGATGGGGGAAGCCATCCGGACTGCGCAAGACGCTATTCTAAAAGAGTAATTGATAACGGAAGCAAGACTGAAGATAAATCTGTTCACGTTTGTATAGCTTCTCAGCCGCGAAAGATCGTTCGACAATGTAAAATGTTGTAGGATGTTCGAAATTCCGAGAAAAATAAATATAACACTATAGGAAAAGACGGACAACATGCAATATACACAAGAACCAAAAGGGGATGATAAGAGTGGACGGACCAATAACAAATTGCTCAGATCAAAAAGCCTGTCAGACAGGGACGCTGTATTTCGCCTCTACTGTCCAATCTATATATCGAGTAAGCAATGACGGAAATAAAAGGAAGCCTCAGGAGTGCGATTAAAATTGAAAGTGAAACAATATGAATAAAAACAATCGCTCTTGCCATTACGGTCCTCAGTGCAAGTGAAGAAGAATTACAGGATTTGTTAAATGGAATAGTCTAATGAGTTCAGTGTATTGACTGAGAGTAAATCGGAGAAAGACGAAAGTAAGGAGAAGTATCAGAAATGAGAATAGCAAGAAACTTAACATCAGAATTGAGGATCACGATGAAGACGAAGGTAAGGAATTCTGCCACCTAATCAGGAAAATAACTGCTCATGGACGGAGAAAGGAGGACATCATAAACAGACTAGCACTGACGAAGAGGGCATTCCTGGCAAAGAGAAGCCTAATAGTACCAAACATATGCCTTAGTTTGAGGAAGAAATTTATGAAGATGTTCGTTTGGAGCACAGGGTTGTATGGTAGGGAAACATGGACTGTGTAGAAACCGGAACAAAAGAGAATCGAAGTCTTTAAGGCACTCTACTACAGAAGAATGTAGAAAATTAGGTGGACTGTTGCGGTAAGAAATGAGGTTTTCCAAAGAACCATCGAGGAAAGAAATATATGGGAAACACTGACTAGTATAAGGGACAAAATGAGAGGACATCTGTTGAGATGTTAGTTGGGTAATAACTTCCATCGTACTAGAGGGACCTCTGGAGAGTAAAAACTGTAGAGGAAGGTTCAAATGGCTCTGAGCACTATGGGACTTAACTTCTGAGGTCATCAGTCCCCTAGAATTTAGAAGTATTTAAACCTAACTAACCTAAGGACATCACACACACCCACGCCCGAGGCAGGATTCGACCCAGCGACCGTAGAGGGTCACGCGGTTCCAGACTGTAGCGCCTAGAACCGCTCGGCCACCCCAGCCGGCGTAGAGGAAGGAAGAGATTGAAATACATGTTAAATAAATAAACTTTACAGATGGTACTATGAGATGAAATCGTTGGCGCAAGAGAGGAATTCTTTGCGGGCCGCATCAAACCACTCAGAAGACTGATGACCACAAAAATAAAAACATAAGAAAATGGAACCTAATCATGAATTACTGACTTAATCTGTATATGGCACACATGTAGCTATTTGTGAGCTCTCTTCCTGGAGGAAAAGAAGCCATTACCCAAGCACTACTCGCGACGCGTCCCCACAGCTTGAATTCTGCCAGTGCGTCGTGCTTGGGTAGCTCAGATGGTAGAGCACTTGCCCGCGAAAGGCAAAGGTCCCGAGTTCGAGTCTCGGTCCGGCACACAGTTTTAATCTGCCAGGAAGTTTCAAGCCAGACCTCTTTCACTTTTACTGAAACCGTATCAGTTCTATTACCTATTACATGAGACGAACGTCTCTCTTGATCAAACGTCTGTATTTGCTCCTATTTCTTGTTATTTAGTACATTACGTCGTTCACTTGGATTGTAAATCTTACATTAGCAACTCGCGATTTTCTCACCAGAGACTGTTCGCAAAGTTATGTGTATCTGTTTGAAAATCTTTCTTTTCGAAGAGTGACAGGTGAGAGGAAAGCGCCCCTCTGACGCCATTTTCTCCCCACTGCTCGGCACCAGGGCTCGTTGGCCACACAAACTCATGAGCTCAATGAAAAGCTGGCTTACATGCAAGTCTGCCCTGTAGGTTCCAGATATTATGGGACTTGATCGTACTCTATGTTGTGACTTGGCGAGAGAGCCAAGCCACTACGAGGTAGCCGAAAGGCACGCGTTAAGCTCACGCAGGATGGCGTGAGGTCTGGAACAGGACAAGGTCTTTATAGTAGCAAAAATAGTACGTAGCTTCTGGAATACTTAACTTTAATCCATAATTGGTGAACATCGGTCTGACGGTACATGCATCACAAGATAAATAGCAAATGTTAATGGCGCCTTGCTGGGTCGTAGCAAATGACGTAGCTGAAGGCTATGCTAACTATCGTCTCGGCAAAGAGAGCGTAATTTGTCAGTGAACCATGGCTAGCAAAGTCGGCTGTACAACTGAGACGAGTGCTAGGACGTCTCTCTAGACCTGCCGTGTGGGGGCGCTCGGTCTGCAATCACCGATAGTGGCGACACGCGGGTCCGACGTATACTAGCGGACCGCGGCCGATTTAAAGGCTACCACCTAGCAAGTGTGGTGTCTGGCGGTGACACCACACTCTACATCTTATACAAAGGGTATTGTTAAGTTACATTCATTGCTGTAATGCTTGGTTACGTATGAGAGGTTATCAGTATTACATGCAATTCAGAACAGACTGTGTGACGAGGGAAGTTTCAACTATTGGTGTAGTCTGGTATGTTGAAAATATTGTTGCCTAGTACGCTCTCTGCCTACCAGATCTTAAAAAATGAAATTTATAGGCTTTCTTCATCGATTACCAGACGCTTCAAAATTATCTAATTGTAGTTAGATAATTTTAGTAAAATTATGGGGAATAACGTCTATTCCAAAAAAGTTTATAGATCAACATTACTGGGTTTAATGACAGAAAACATACGTATTTCTTTCCGAAGGCAGGTTTACAGTAGCGCTAAATTGCTTATTTGCCGAAATATTCGTATATTTAAGGCATTTTTGGTGTGAGATGCTAAAACGTAGTCAAACGCGATGAATCTAAGCTTTAATATTTGTGGGGAACTGCTTCGGAACACGTTTGTGCACTTTTTCTAGCTTCCATGGTAGCAGAGAGAGCGGACATGTTTTTCATATGCAAGGAGGCGTCAAGTGAAAGTTTGCCGAATGAAATAATCAGAACGAAAGTTGCGTCGGCGGGGGGGGGGGGGGGGGGGGAGGTGGGTAGGTCGCGCTTGCATACCTCAGTAAGTAGTAAGTAGAGCACTTGCCCCCGAAAGCCGAAGGTCCTAAGTTCGATTTCCCACCGCACTCACTTTTAATCTCCCAGGAAGTTTCGTGCTTTAATTTAGTCTCTCGAAAAGTTAATGGTTGTTTATTCCAAGTGACATAAAAATCGATTAAGATACGATTTCGTTTCCGGTTTTGAATAGTTAATAAATAATGATCGTCAGCAAGTTCCAACAATACCTGACAAAGTGAACCACATTACCGAGATATTATTCCCTAGTTTCCCCAGAAATTACGTTGTGAGTGTGGCGTCGAAAGCACAACACGCACCACCAGTCAGCACCAAAGGCATCGACAAGTGTGCAAGCCACTCTAGCAGACGGCCTGCAGGCCAGCGGTTGCCGCATCGAGCAGTCACAGCTGTAGCGCCGCCGGCGAAGTTACACGCACCGACGCGGCCAGTTGCAAGTCAGCTCGACACCCAAGAAGACCGCCCTCTGTTTTTGTACTTCGCACCGCGTTCTCTACTTCTAGAAAATCCACACCAGCCCGTCTTCAGTGAACATTCTAGTGGGACAGGAACTACACTACTGGCCATTAAAATGACATGCTACAGACGCGAAATTTAACCTACAGGAAGAAGATGCTGTGATATACAAATGATTAGCTTTTCGGAGCATTCACACAAGGCTGGCGCCGGTGGAGACACCTACAACGTGCTGACATGAGGAACGTTTCCAACCGATTTCTCATACACAAAAGCAGTTGACCGGCGATGCCGGGTGAAACGTTGTTGTGATGCCTCGTCCAAAGAGGAGAAGCGTGCTGGATCCCAACGGCCTCGTATCTCTAGCATTCGAGATCACAGGCATCTTATCCACATGGCAGTAACGGATCGTGCAGCAACGTCTCGATCCCTGAGTCAACAGATGGGGACGTCTGCAAGACAACAACCATCTGCACGAACAGTTCGACGACGTTTGCAGCGCCATGGACTATCAGGTCGGAGACCATGGCTGCTGTTACTCTTGACGCTGCATCACAGACAGGAGCGCCTGCGATGGTGTACTCAACGACGATCCTGGGTGCACGAATGGCAAAACGTCATTTTTTCAGATGAATCCAGGTTCTGTTTACAGTATCATGATGGTCGCATCCTTGTTTGTTGACATCGTGGTGAACGCACATTGGAATCGTGTATTCGTCATCGCCATACTGGCGTATCACCCTTCGTGATGGTATGGGGTGCCATTGGTTACACGTCTCGGTCACCTCTTGTTCACATTGACGGCACTTTCAACAGTAGACGTTACATTTCAGATGTGTTACGATCCGTGGCTCTACGCTTCATTCGATCCCTGCAGCAGGATAATGCACGACTGCATGTTGCCGGTCCTGTACGGGCCTTTCTGTATGCAGAAAGTGTTCGACTGCTGCCCTCGCCAGCAAATTCTCCAGATCTCTCACCAATTGAAAACGTCTGGTCAATGGTGGGCGAGCAACTGCCTCGTCACAATACGCCAGTCACTACTCTTGATGAACTGCAGTATTGTGTTGAAGCTGCATGGGCAGCTGTACCTGTAAACGCCATCCATACTCTGTTTGACTCTGTGCCCAGTATCAAGGCCGTTATTATGGCCAGAGTTGGTTGTTCTGGCTACTAATTTATCAGGATCTATGTACCCAAATTGCGTGAAAATATAATCACATGTCAGTTCTAGTATAATATATTTGTCCAATGAATACCCGTTTATCATCTGCATTTCTTCTTGGTGTAACAGTTTTGATGGCTAGTAGTGTATTCTCTACCAGCCTAGCTTCTGGAACAGTAGTTGTACTTCCGGATCTGCTGCCAGAGCCAATTTGTACAAAGTTGAGTATTTGTCAAGAAATGTGTGTGTTCTTGTCACTACTTATTATAGGTGTTTCCATCTGCTCGTTTCCCTCAGCGAACTATAAATAGTTAAGAGTGGCGACGACTAAAATCTCCTTCTGTTGCTGTATTAAAAGTAGGATACAAGAGTGAGTATATATCCTTCGGTAATAAATAAGTGGTAACATTACAAACTTGTTAAGAAGAACTGTACTACGGTTAAACAGGCAGCTCTCCTGCATCCCATCAACAACCCTCCTATTCGCGTTATTTGTAACAAATTAACTACATCATCTCAGCCGGCCGGAGTGGCCGAGCGGTTCTAGGCGCTACAGTCTGGAACCGCGCGACCGTTACGGTCACAGGTTCGAATCCCGCCTCGGGCATGGATGCGTGTGATGTCCTTAGGTTAGTTAGGTTTAAGTAGTTCTAAGTTCTAGGCGACTGATGACCTCAGATGTTACGTCCCATAGTGCTCAGAGCCATTTGAACCATTTGAACATCATCTCAAACATGTTTTGGGTTGATACAAAGCGTGCATGTGTAGGAATAATGCGCTACTCCATCTTCGAGGATATCCGACCAGCCAGAACATTAAGCGTCTACATTACTATCTTTAAATGAATGGTAGCTGTCGGAGGGACGTATGAGTACCTACATTCAATTTCCGTTTCCTCGAATAACGGACATATCCATACCAGATCGTACGTCACTGACATTCAACAGGAAAATACAATTTATATTTCAATTTTTGACAACATAACAATATCCATAAAAGAACCACCCAGAATTACGTTCGGAACTGATTACCAATGAAAATCGGCGGTTTTGCGCTTTCTATAAATACCTTTTTTCACTGCTTTTCTGTGACACATTTATCTGTTTCAAGTTCAACGACGATTGCTATTCAGCTTTTCTATAACTAATGCTGACAGCACGCGACCACTTCTGTACGAAAATAGAAGAGAGTGCGACCTCTGCGGCAGTAAGGTCCTTACGCACGGACGCCGAGTTAATTACTACCCACTGCAGAGTTAATACCTATTTGTTCCCAGTCCCGTTAAAGTTCCACGCCTGGCGGTGACATGAAAGCAACTAAACCAGGAAACTGACGGAGTCGGGAAAATAAACTTCTAATACTAATTTGAGTAAATGGCTGGGAAAAAGAGCTGACGTTCAACATTTTTGAAACGAAAACCTAAATTCACCACGGATAATGTAAGCCGTACTCTGTAAATGTCACAAAGATGGATAGATAAATTTAGAATATCTGTTGCGACCTGCACTAATTTATCTTTACATTAAAATCTACCTCAAAAATTTTCAGTAATTAATGTAAGAGTGGCTGTCTGACTCTCTTATTTGAGTTGACAAAGCAAGTTTACATTGCTATAGTCGTCAGATTTTCTTGTCAACGTTATCATGATTACTAACTCTGTAAATAGAAATTCTGATTCCGTTGTCTGTCCGTTAGTTTCAGTATAGTCTTGCATCTCACGCTTTCTTCCGCGAATCTTCTAAATTTTCACAGATATTACCTATCACATATTCAATAGCAAGCTACAGACAAGAGTGTTGAACCTAGAAGAGGGTGTACCAAGAAACAAATGATGATTTTTGGTCTCTACTTGATTCTAGGGACTGAGTTTAGTATCACATGAAAAAGGCGAACTAGTGACCGCCGTGAACAGTTTTCGACATTTTCTACAGTTTCTACTGTTCGAAGTGAGACTGTTTTGAGCTGTATTTGTAACTATTTCGAAAAAATGGTTCAAATGGCTCTGAGCACTATGGGACTTAACATCTTTGGTCATCAGTCCCCTAGAACTTAGAACTACTTAAACCTAACTAACCTAAGGACATCACACAACACCCAGTCATCACGACGCAGAGAAAATCCCCGACCCCGCCGGGAATCGAACCCGGGAACCCGGGCGAACTATTTCGCTCTATACACATTCAAGTGTTGTACGATATACGAGGTGTGACAATAAAGTAATGAGACTGATTTTCTTTGCAAGATGTGGCAACCCTGGAGGCTTGCGTAGGCACAATATCTTTGACCTTGATATAAGCTGCTTCTAGTCCAAGCGGCACATCTATGCAACTCCTCAGTTGTGAGGTAAGTTAATACGTGTTTGTGTCTCTCGTCACGGAAATGGAACCGCGTAATATTGCGCAACGGTATGCCATTTCTTTTTGCGTTAAATTTGGTGAAAACGAGATGATAACTTACGGTAAGCTTGGCTCTGAGCACTATGCGACTTAACTTCTGAGGTCATCAGTCGCCTAGAAATTAGAACTAATTAAACCTAACTAACCTAAGGACATCACACACATCCATGCCCGAGGCAGGATTCGAACCTGCGACCGCAGCGGTCGCTCGGTTCCAGACTGAAGCGGCTAGAACCGCACGGCGACTCCGGCCGGCTACGGTAAGCTTCAGATGTCTTTTAGAAAGGAGGTTATGTCAAGAGCTCAAGTTTTTCGTTGGCACAAAATGTTTAGTGAAGGCAGAACGAATGTTGAAGACCGCAGTGGACGACTATCAATCTCAGCGACGGATGTCAACTTGGCCAGGGTTCGTGAACTCGTACGATCTGACCGAAGATTATGCGTGAAAATGATTGCAGAAGACCATCAATCGAGAAATGGTTCGTCTAATAATAACTGAAGATCTTGGTATGAGAAAGATTTGGGCAGAGATGGTCCCCAAAAATCTCGCACCACAACAGCGAGAAACACGGAAAAATGTGGCAGCCGATCTGTTAGAGCAAACGACAATCAATACAGAATTGTTGAGCCGTGTTATCACTGGTGATTAAAGTTGATTTTTTTCATTACGATCCAGAGACAAAACGCTAAAGTTCGCAGTGGTGCTAAACAGGGATCACCCAGACCAAAAAAAGCTTCCAAGTCAAAGTCAAAAGTGAAATGCAAGCTTGTGTGCTTCTTTGATTCAAAGGGAATTGTTCATAAAGATTGGGTGCCTAATTGACAAACAGTTAATCAATATCACTAAAAAAATTGTTTAGAAAGACTTCGTAAAAGAGTTCGTCGTGTCCGTGCCAACATTGCTGAAAATTGGATTCTGCATCACGATAATGAGCCATTCCATACTGCTCTGTCGGTACAGTAATTTTTAACCTCAAAACAAATTTTGGTACTACCAAAGCCACCTCATTCACCAGATATCGCTCCGTGCAACTTTTTTCTATTTCCAAGAGTTAAAACGGCGGTCAAACGACACCATTTTCAAATAACAAAAGGTGTCGAAAAAGCTGTGACGCAGGTCTTGCAGGATATTACAGAAGATGAGGTCCAGAAATGTTACCATCAATGACAGATGCGCTGGATAATGTATGTGCAATCAGAAGGGAACTACTTTGATGGAGACAACGCTTAACTTGACTAAAATGTTAACCAACATTTTTTTCACATAAATTTCATTACTTTATTGTCGCAACACATATTAAAGCTATTTGGAGTATATTGTTAATTCTGCAGGTATAAAATTTTATGCTGAGCAAATTGCTACATTTTTTAATACTATCTGCATAATTTGTGGACAGTTAAGCCACACTTCGTCAGCCTAGCGCCATCTTGTTCCTTGAAAGAGAAGAAGGTCTTTTGCCATGACAAATGTGATACCTGTAAATGAACTAAGTTTCTTTAATGTCTTAACGATTTTACTTGTCTTCAAAATGGAAATTTCAGTTAGCTGCCAATAGCTTCTATTTCAAAATGTAATTAACTAGTAACTCGTCTTTTTATAATACCTCTGCTTCATCTGATTTCACTTGCTGATTACTGGTGTCTGGTAAAGTAATACTGTTACAGACACTGTTAAATACGGTAATGACACGATTTTCAGACTTGCGTCGCTTTTAAATTTCAGTCAAATAATTGATCCTAAATACAGGGCCATGTTATACCTCTGAACATGTTTTCACATTCGAAAACACCTTAATTTGGCGGAGTAACGATTGTAAAATCTGCAGCATATAAAAATTGAACGGCACTGTCTAAAGACTAAAAAGTCTTAAAAGCGTACAAATGTACAACAGTCATTTAAATCATGCAGTCTTTGAGCGCGCTTCGAAGTTTTCTCCGTTACTATTTCTTCCACTTCTTTCCCAGCATGATTTTACGCTTTTCCCATTCACCACTTTTTTCTTCTGTGAAAAAGGGGCTCCCTAGCAAATGTTCATTACGTAGTCTAATTGACTATACAACTTTTCTAACACAAAATTGTATTTTTGTAGGGTGTCAGTCTCTCTTCACATAGCTTGAGAAAAAAAGTTTTCAGGATATTTTCCTACATAAACTCCGTCCGAACTGGTCTTAGAAGACTAACGGTATTGACCGGCAGCCGTGTTATCTTTAGCCCAAAGGCGTCACTGGATGCGGATATGGAGGGACATGTCGTCAGCACACCGCTCTCTAGGCCGTTGTCAGTTTTCGTGACTAGAGGCGCTACTTCTCAGTCAAGTAGCTCCGTAATATACCTAAGGGCTGAGTGCACGCCGCTTTCCAACAGCGCTCGGCAGACCCATCCAAGTGGTAGCCAAGCCCGACAGCGCTTAACTTTGGTGATCTGACGGGAACCAGTATTACCACTACGACAAGGCCGTTGGCACTTTCCTAATTAACATACCAATGAATCATATCACTCTCCCACCTCCCCACTCAATCCATGTATAATGTTCAAGAAGAAAGTTTCCCGACATCTATCTGTATTTGTTACCATCACGTAAGATGCATTTTGAGGGAAGCATTATGGTTCTTACCTACCTTTGCAGTTTGGTGACTCGGAATTTGTACATTAAGGATGCAATGTGTAAGGTGTTTCTTGTAGCACCTTCCTGTGCAGGCTGCTAGACAATTCTGAGACGTGGCAGTGCTCATCCAAACACTTGTAAACAAGGTCCTTTGAGTCTTTTCAGTCTTTTTCTTTAGTCCTGTTTGGTAAGTTCTTCAGAACAGTGAACAGTACATTGGCGGAATGAGGGTTCTCAAGTGATCTCTCTGATGCTTTAATTGCGCTTCCCTAGTAACCTGGAATCTACCTCCATCACATTTACAATATCGATCCAGCATCAATCGTTCTGCACAGGTCCGTTGCATACTTCAGTGATATGACGAACTGCGGCTCCCATTCACAAAACATGCTGTATCTCTCTGTCCTTTTACGCGTGTAACGCCTGATTCCATTGACAGATAACTACTAATTCTTGTATCAGTTTCCTAATGATGTTTGTTCACTGTACGAAATTGCATCGTAACTAAACACCATAACAAATTTTAACAGACCTAGACACGCTGCAAATCTGTTATTTGTTTTTGAGCAACACTGCCTCTGTACAACTGCATCCTTTTCGAATAGTATAATGAAGCCTAATAAGGTTGCAAACATTAACTTCTGAATCACTTATTTATTTCATGAAAAATGTGTTGAAAAATACACTGTCAATTGAGGAGTGTGATGGACTATGGGCGTAAATGGATTTACGCCCATTTTCCGTCAAAGTGCTAAATCGATACCTCCATATTTGAATTACCCACCCTGAAAATTTCAGTTCGGTATCTTTGGTGTAGGCTAAGCAATCATCTTAAGAATGCAGTGGATGACAGGCATTTGTCACCTTGTTTACTGCGTATAGGTTATTGTATCGACTCTGAGCTGCGTTGTGTGTTAACTTGTGTGATATAATGAGTGAAGTGAGTGGTAATGAGTCAGAAAATGGCTTTACAGACAAAAAGAAGAAAAGAAACAGTGGGGAAAGTTATTGAAGAAAGTTATGGAAGAACATTGAAGAAGAGGGAAACTGTACATTCAAAAGAAGAGTAACGTATCTCATTAATCGTTAAACAATGCAGGGAGAAACCAGAGCCATTTCAAGTCATTGACGGAGGTGAGGTTATTAAAGCCTGGGCTTTAATGGGCTTTTTCTGATCAAGCCACAGGGGTAATTTCCTTTCCAGCTGCAGTCATACGTGAGGCTGCACATGGCAGTGATGCACAATCGGTGCTTCAAAATCATGTTGGAAGGTCTTTATACTCTTCAAGTTCATTAATAAATCAATAAGACTCCCTGAATGTATTTCATTTTTATCATTAATAGAGAAACCAACTGTAGCAGCAGCAGCAAAGTTGAAGGACCTTCAAGACCTGTTGAGCTTTCTTCCTGATACAGCAAAAGCCTGGTATGAAGAACTTCTAGAAAGAGTAAACAGTGAAGAAGCTACTGATCCTGGACAGGAACATAATCTATAATGGCCATGAACACATATTTTTTGTTAATGTCCAGTTTAACTCGACAATTAAATAATAAAAGCAACTTTCAACTCAATTTTCATGATATTTTGTAGAGATATCATGGTTTGATTGTAAAATGCCGTAAACCATTCATCATATTTTGGATAATGTATCACAAAATGAAGAAATATTTTCAGTTGTACAGAATGATTTTGTATGTTAAAAGTATGGTCTCAGACAGAATTATTACATCACTGAAATATCACTGTTTTTCAATAAGATATAAATATGCAAATCTTCAACTCACCTTTACCGGAAATGCACTTTTCGGACTTACGCCCCTAGTCAATCAAACTCCTCAATTGTTATGTTAATCTCACTATTGTGTGTAACTCTTATATGAAGGATGCTTCGTAAATTGCATGTATTTGATAAAGGAGATGTTGTCTACCATTCAATTCAGAAGTATTTATTTCGTGTAAAATTAGTGGTGTCTAAAATGAAGTAAAGTCGTGTGGCACGAATGGATAGGAGACACCAGCAGGCACTTTCCTTTTGCGAAGTGTAAGAGCTGTGTGCACAAGTTTACCTGTCAAGTTTAGGTGTGTCTAATGAGTGCGTCTGTAATGTAATGTCCGTGCTCGAGATGCTGAGAGAAGGGAGAGGATGAAACCCTGTGTCGGACAACAACCTTCTTATGTCGAAGAACCCCATCCGACAGAAGAATCACCATCAGTAGCGACCTCACTTCATGAGACACAGCGGAGAGGTTTGGAATTTCATCCAGGTTGTTGGTGCAAATACTGCTGATATGGTACCTTAAACCATCACCACTCCTGTCAACCACTGTCGTAAAGGCATAAGGAAACTGTCAAGCAAACAAGTTCATATGGATATAAGGATGGAAATCCGTACCAAGGAGGGCAGATCCAGTTCAAGGTGGACACAAGGTACCAGGCAGGTGGTTCACCATCGTGTGACAATCCAGTCAACTGTTCCGTACAGTCACCTGCCATTAACTGTACCACTTACGACATATGGTGGGCCTACTATCTGCGGACTCGCTTCCTCAGCGACGGTTCTGTCACTCGTTCGCCGCTCAGAACATCAAGTTGCTGGAATTTCTGCTATCTGTCTTATTCACACATGAGACTAACTATCCGGAGGGCTGTGTTGTCAGCCTTCACAACCCCCACCTCTGGGCTGTAAGAATACCCGTGGTATGGTGGCAGCGAATTATCAATACCGGTTTAGCCTAAATGTGTGGGCAGGGTTTATTAGCTACTTCCCCTTTGGACCAGGCATCGTTCCGCAAAACTTCATAGACGGGGCACATCTGCACTTCATGCAGGTCAACTTGTCTCCCTGATTGACGACGTGTCTATGGTGGTATGAAGGGTAATGTGGCTACTACATTGTCTGTCACACACAACTTGAAACAGGTCATGTCGGCCAAATCATATAGAAGAACTGACAGCGACGTATATCTGAAGGCAGTAAGATCTCTTGCCTTTTGGTTTGGCACTAATCGATAGCCATTTCTAGGCCCAAGTAAATGAAGAAAGGCAGCGCGTTTTTGTTATCAAGTAAAGTCTTCATCAATTACTTTAGTTTTAATGCAATCTACTAGAAACTACTGATGTTTGATATTAACATGAAAAGGATTCCGTAGACAGGGAAAGAACCTGTCCTTGGGAAACTACTTCTATATTGGCCAAAAGGCATTAAATGATCTTCAAGCATGTGTGTTCCAGCAACCACGCACACATCTTCCTCCCCCCCCCCTCTCTCTCTCTCTCTCTCTCTCTCTCTCTCTCTCTCTCTCTCTCTCTCTGTCTCTCTGCCATACACACACACACACACACACACACACACACACACACACACACACACACACATTCTTTTTTTTTTTTATTTGTTTGTTGTGCTCGACTATCGGTGAGGCACGAAAACGCCTGTCAATGAGTTTCTTAGTTTTCAGCTTACTTACGACAGAAATATAAAAACAACTATGAGAGTTACTGATTTATGATGCTTAGTTTGCAGTCAATTCTGAGTATTTTTAGTACCTTCGCTCCAGTCCTTAAACCTAGTTACAGAAATGCGAATCAGACGCACTACGTATTCCAGGCTGTAGGAGCTGCGACTTGGAGACACCAGCTATGGCCACTTCCCAGCCCGCTGTAGGATCACATCGGTTCGTGTTCTTCCTGCTGGTACTGTAGCTGAGATTTGGCAACAAGGCAACGTATGTTTGGCAGCTCTGTGATCGACGAGTTACTTCCTTGTGTGCACGGAATTAAGCCTCAAAGTTCACTTGATTTTACCTGTCATTTCCATTGAATAATCTCAGTTATTTTCGCTTGAGGTGTAACAAAAGATTGTAAACTTATGGTTTTCAGCCCAGGAAATTCGTTGCAGGTGGAAATCGCAACTAATCGTGTCCTTTAAATAGCCGTTTATGAGTTCTAGCCACTATTGGCCTTGTAAGAGGAACCCAAGACACACACATTTTCTCCACCTCTGTGGCAAGGTGCTGACCTGCGAAAAAGCGTCTGTTGTGGTTTTCAGTTCCAGTCTCACTGACTTCAACGTTTTTACCCCTTCTGTGAAAGAGCTACAAGCAGTCAGATCAAACATCGATAAGGAAATCGCAAGAAAATACTTTCGGCTCATAGTGCAATGGTGAAAAACTTACAATGCTGCACAACAGGTAACGCCTCTTTCCGCTGCTGACAAGCAAATTTTGGGTTTCTAGAAATACATAACTATATTTATGAAATGCCACATTTGCATACCTCTTGAGTATGACACGGCATACCAATTAAACACAGACCCAATCGAAATCAAAGTGAGTAGTATTTTAATAATTCGTGCCGATAGAGGCACGCTTGTGTACAGAGAGTCAATTTTATTAAAACAAACTGTCATCGTAAGGTTATCGTGGGTAGTTTTATTTCATTTCTTATAATACAGTGCACAATTCTCGTAAGGTCTCCTTTAGTGTTGTTGAAACAATAGTAAACATGAGAGCGAAATTAATCATCAACGATATATGCGAATTCTCTGATGTTATCTATAACAGACTAACGAAGCACATGCAGTTTATCGATTACATGCATGTAGAAAACTTGTTTTGAATTAAAGCCGTCAAACAAGGTTTGATGAAGAATAAAATGCCACTACCACACGACAGCTAATGTAGAAAATATTTTTCTGACGTATTTGGGCACGATGCGCTCTCCCCATACATAATACAAAAGCTTCGAGATGCATCTGCTGCCTGGCCGTCTATTAAACCCGAAAAGAACAAAATGTCACACAAGTTAGCCCTTTTTCCACATGCGACTATTTTGGGTTGAGAAGTGAAGGGAATTATGTTCAAAGTTCCATTAGATTGGTAACTTCAGCAGACAGCAGAATTGCGTTTTAAAAAAAATTAGCACTAAATGTATTCTAACTCGTGACATCTTATCTATGGTCCGCGACACTTACCATTATGCTACTGGCTGAAACGTAACTACAACAGCTCCAGAGCTGAACAGCAATTCGTCCAGAACTTCTGCATACCACAGCACTGCGAGATAATGCAAATGGCCGGGTCTAGACTTCTGAGAGAAACAGTTACAGCTTTTCTGTTGCGCTGGATGCCGTTTTTTACAAACATATAACACAATAGAGTTGCTCAAGGGGAAAGGAACCCTTCCTATTTAAATTTCTGCATCCTACACTGTTGGCAGATCTGTGTAGGTGGCAGTTACGCGATTTTACTTCGGTGATTACAAAATAGAGTCGTATGTATGCACTGGAAGCCGAGGTAGCTAGTTCATGGTGATTCGGTCAACCAAGTAAATCAATTTACTGAACATGCTGCAATTTACTACAGCGAGCCTGTGTGTTAGAATTCTCATCCAGTGTGGCGCAACGGCGTTATGATAGAAAAATGAGTCACAGAAAAGAGGTTTGGTGGTCTGTTGGACTGATGGTAATTTCTTATACCTATGGTCTGGGTTCGATTCCCACTTCTGTCAATGATTTTAGATAGGGAGAGAAAGATTCCATTATCTTCTGGCTACACCAAGTGACGAAGATATTATGGCAATGTGGTCTGAAATTCACATTAAAGATGATATTCCTTCTCTGCCAAGTAGACGTTAGGTTGAACCACAATAAAGTCTGGAGTGGCGACATGTAGAAACTCTATCACCAGTGACCTTTCTTATACTAGTTATTTATTTCTAGTGACGAAACAAACGCTATGTAGGGTCACAGGACACTTATTCTATCTTTTATCTGAGCTTCTGTATGTCGATAAAATTGGTTCTGAAGTGAGAATGCAACTTAGACCGCCCTTAACGCGGAATTTGATCCCTACGTGACAATACAGCTCGGCTACAATTTGTTGTTTGTTCAAAACTGCAGATTCCTCAACATCTCCACATAATACGCGTGAATGTGTTCGAAACCTGGTCGGCACTAAAGATTTCAGTATGTATTATCAAGCTCTAGCACGAGAACACCTATCTGCTGGTGGATAATGATTTTGATTTTTAATGTTTTTTCATTCGTTGTCAACACTAACGGTATCTGACGTTTTTGACTCCCAGTGGGACAAAGAACTATTTGCGTGATCACTGCAAGTTCAAGATGTTATTCCGAGCTGCTGGTGGAGAAAAATTCGGTAGCTGACGTCTCTTTGTGTGTAGTCGACAACGATATGTGCGGGGCTCTATTCCCAGTGAGCACTGAACTCTTCAACATATTATTTCTAGTTCAAACATGCTCACATGTCGCTGCTGGTGCAACAAACCCATATTTAACGTTCATTTTCTCTAGAATATAACAGCGATAGGTGCCGGGTTGGAGTCCTGGGAAGGAAAAAATTAATGTTTCGTCTCGTCATTTCAGTTAAAACATCTAGCTACTGCCGAGGAAATCCGATATGTCACAGTTGGTTGTGTTTCGATATCAATCCGATTAGGTTCTGGGTTCGAATCCCTGTCCAACACAGCCGGCCGCGGTGGTCTCGCGGTTAAGGCGCTCAGTCCGGAACCGCGAGACTGCTACGGTTGCAGGTTCAAATCCTGCCTCGGGCATGGATGTGTGTGATGTCCTTAGGTTAGTTAGGTTTAAGTAGTTCTAAGTTCTAGGGGACTGATGACCACAGATGTTAAGTCCCATAGTGCTCAGAGCCATTTGAACCATTTTTGAACCCTGTCCAACACAAAGCTTTACCTCACGGCATTTCAAGTAAGTTACTTGTGAAGAAGCAATATTTAACATCTCTCGTAGTTCGTTAAAAATGTTTGCGTTATGTAATTGAAAGTTGATATTTGCTAACTGATACTGTCTAAAATCGAGGTATATCTCTCTGTATGCCTAATGAAGAATGACTGTTTGCGACAGTCACGAAATCATTCCTTAGTCTGCCTGACCTGGGTTTGAATCCATATGCAGAACGAGACGGTTCGTCGTGTCATTTGAAGTTCAAACATATTCTCAACTTACTGCACGTGAATAACTTAAATTTTTAATGTCATTTTATGTTAAATAATAAGTACTGTATGTTACTTTGAAGAGGAAATCATGAATACGCCGAACTTACTACGTGCATTACCTACCTGACGTAATAATGATAGTGGTAACATTTCAGGTGTGCCATTTATTGTAATAATTGTGAGCTTACAAGCCTGAAGGACAGTCTTAACTGTGATAAGGTGTTCCCTGATATTTGTAGTATGTTGGTATTACTTATATCTTGAGTTACTGCGATACAGAGCAGTGTTTTCTAGTGGTGACATGTTGGAACCATTTTCGATAGTCAAACGACTGTACCAAGGGGCGATTAGAGGACCTGCTAGACAGCTGCGTTATGCCGGTTGCATGCGAATCAGGCGAAATGCAATTCAGGTCGTTCGGATACTTTTGAGTATGACTGTACCTCCATTTCCAATCATATTCCCATATGAACTTCTTTGAACCTTTTCCTCCAGCGATAGTATATTATAGGTTGTCGCAGTTTATAAAAATCAACCATTATGAAGTAACTAAAACTGATTTCTATTCACATACACTATTTGCCCATTCAAAGCATTCAGCGTACATTATAGGGTCAAATTTTCTAAACCCGCTGTCTTCCGCTGCGATGCAGAAGTTTGACATTTGACTCAAAGGTATCTACAACTTTTCTCTGTAATGTTGTAAAAGCAAGGCGCCCTGCGACGTCAAGTTTCAAACAAGTAGGTGTCGCTGCATCCGGAAGACAAGGCTGCAACTTAGTTGAGGTGAGGTGTAAAGTCGGTTAATGACATCACATTGGCATCAAATTTCGCCACTATTCTGCGCAACCCACTTAACTCTTGTCACACATCCTCTTACTCACATCTGACCCCTTCACCTGACCTCTATACCCAAACTTGAAATCAGGCGATTTTCTTATAGGTGGCCGGAGGAAACATTTCAGACATACCGTCATTCACGAAAAGCCACTAGAGGGTGGCACAAACGACGTCAATGAAACCACCCCTTCCCTCGTGGCGTTGATTCCCACATACATCGCGGTCGAAGACGACACTTCGCATAGTGATGAAGAAGAGGACGATGTTTGTGACAACTAAAGACACTGCTGACATCCCTGGACGATTGAACCCTTCTGTTAGGACACTGCAGGGCCGCAATCACACTAAAGGAGATCGTGGGGTATAGACAAAGTGCATTTTTCCTCTGTTAAACATGGTAGAAGCCGCTAGGGGCCGTTCAAAATCTTTCAACGAAATTTAAATGTGATACGAAACAGCAAAGAGTGTTTAGGCTTCTTAAGCGTCCTGTGTTGCACCCTCCAATGGCGTGACACGAAAGTATGGGACATTGACACATGCGTGCATAAGATGGCAAAGAGTTCCTCTGGGACCCTCTAGTTTGATAATGCCCTCGATGCCACCCACGCACCTTTGTTGAGCACTTTAGAAATGTACCTGTACAGAGCCAACCTGTCAGTTATTACTAGGCGCCTGTGCGAAGGCAGCCATTTCGACATCTGTAACCTGAGCGGAACTATGATTGCGGACGAGAGCCTGCTGGCTGCATTTGAAATCTAAGGAGTAACGAAAGGGATGCCTGTCACGCGGACTTCCCTTCGCCACCCACGAAAAAAAAAAAGAAAAAAGAAAAGGAGAAAGGAACTCGTGATTTCAATGCTGAGCATCGCCTTGCTGGTCTCCATCGAAGAGGCATCAAAAGAAGGGCTGAAATGTGGATAAGAAACACTGTGACGACCTTCCACTTTTGGCACGTCCATAGGAGGTTGCGCCCAAATGTGGTAAAAAAAAAAATGAAATCATCGTATGGCGCTAATGGCCAGAGACCACATCTGGGGAAGTTCGGCCGCCGAGTTGAAAGTCTTTTTAGTTGATGCCACCTTGGGCGACTTCCATGTTTCAGATGATGAAGTGATGATGTGGACAATACATCGCCTTGTACCGAGTGGAGAAAAGCTTCAACCTGGCCGGGAATCGAACCTGTGGTACTGCATGGCAGTCAGACGTGGTGACCACTTACCTAAGGAGGTAGTGAAGTTTGATGCCAATGTGACATCATAAATTCAACTTTCACCTCACGTGAAGTATGAGCTCTGGCCTTTCTTCCACAAGTGTCGACACCATTATATTTGGAAGCGTTGCCGTGCCTGTGGGTGACGTTGCAGAGCGCCACACTTTTGCACCATAACATAGGAAGTTTATAAGAACCTTTGAATCGTATTTCAAAATTCTGTGTCGCAATAGGAGACTATTATGGGGTGTCATAGAAGTACGACAATGGAGGTATGAGTGCATGCTACAGAAATCGCTAGGTATATTTCCATACATTTGCCTTGACCAACAATACTTATGACAGTACTATCCAATAAGGCCAAAAAGTGTAGCTGAGAGAAGTGACACTACACGTCACACAGAACAGAAGAAGAAGTATTGATAGTCTTACACATATGATGAGTGTTTAAGAAGTAATGCAACTCTTTTTGTCTGAAAGCAGTTTGGCTTTATTCATGATTCCAGTACACCAAGTTATTTCACAATCTTTTGGGTACAAAACTATTTTTCAACATAACATTCATTCAATGCAACGGCCTTAGCCACCTTACTGGTAGGGCCAGTATACTCAAGTGGTCAAACGTCTTGTTGCATCAGTAACCTCATTACACCACGTACTACTTCTCTAGGAGTGTATTCTTTCATTGGGCCAAACAGTTGACTCCAAAGATGCGAGATCTGGGCTGCAGGATGGATGAGGAACATGAGTCCAATGGAGTTTTGTGAGCTGCTCTCGTGTGCCCAGATTTGTGAGATGCTTTGCGTTGGCGTGGAGAAATTTATGTGTAGTTTTTTGGTGGCGAACACAGTGAAGTCGTTTTTACAGTTTGCTGAGCGTAGCACGACGCCATGAGAGAGGACATCAACCGGAATAACAACTTCAGAGTCCCAGAAGACCGTCGCCATGACTTTACCAGCCCAGGTTGCGGCTTTGAACTTCTTCTTCAGAGGAGCTTGGTGTGGCGCCAATCTGTGGATTGCTGTTAGGTTTCCGATTCGAAGCGCTGTACCAATGTTTCATCGCCTGTGACGACGTTCGACAAAAAATTGCCACGATCAGCCTTGTAACGCTCAAGCAATTTCGCACAAATGGTCCTTAATTGGTGGTTATGGGATTCTGTTAGGAAGCGAAGAACCCAGTGGGCACACACGATGGAATATCCAAACTCTTATCAGCACCACAAACAGAGATGTCTAGCTCAGCAGCAAGGTGTTTGATAGAGATTCGTCGATCATCTCCAATGAGAGTGTCTGCGCGTTCCAGATTAGAGACTCGACACATTTGCGCAATGATGACAGACGCCGCGCCCGATGCCTCACCGTGCTATTGTTTACTGCCAGGTCCTCATAGACATTGTGCAGGCACTTCTGAATGCCGTCGACACTCTGGTTTTCCGCCAAAACAAACTCAATGACAGCTACTGTGACGACGTACCTCTGTTACAGGCGCTACTTTGAAGGCTGCATTTAGCGCCACCACCTATCAGTACTTCATGGAACTATAAGAGCAGAAGTGGGAATGCTACACAATGTCCTACAACAAATTTAGCATTTTTTCAACCGAATCTACCTGAGAAAAAATGCGTTTCATTACTAATTGTACGCCCATCGTATTTTAAGAAGGTGATCATTTTCATTCAGAATATAGCATTGTGATGTGTAGATCTTGTAAGGGGGCAGTATAAATGGTCGGATTCGCACCTTACATGAGACCTTTACAAATCGCAATTAGAAGGTGAAGATGACACCTAACGTAAATCGACAGTTATGAAAACATTTGCCTATCAATATGTAATGCAAAAAGAGATGGCAGTCAATTGACGGCAATTAACACACCATTCCTATACAATGCATGTTTCTGAGCGGAAGTTAGAACAGGGAATGTGGGTCGAGTTGCTTTTAGTTTTGGAAAGCCAGCTCCACGACGGTGTATCCAAACTGCGCTGTGGGAGTTACGCCGGCGACTACTCAAAGGGGTGGCAGGATAGAGGACAGCGACCCCGGGCCAGGTGATTCAAGCTGGAAGGCCGCCTGTAGTGAGGACATCGGTACAAGGGCAGAGAAGAAGCTTTAGAAAACTGTGTTTCGAAATTCCAACCGGATACGAACAAAATCAAGTGATTCATTTCCGTCCTGCGAGTGTGACACATGGAAAGGTCAATGTACTTTAGGCGTCTCAAACGGGCAAGAAACGTCCGACTGGCGGAAACTCACTAGGAAGGAGAGAACTACTGACGTTTCGACGCAGTCTGATAGAAGGGACGTTGCGATTGGTAGAGGGTGTTTGTACAAAATGAAAGGAACACTCCTATTGGTCGAAAAAAGCCGTGACGTGAAAAAGCAACCCAAGTGGAGGAAGGCAGTTCTGCCATGAGAGGACAAGAGAGAAATTTTGGAAATGGATTCTTCTCTGAACTGGCGTCAAGTGCAGAATGGCGCACTTATCGCTCCACACGTCGTAGAGATGAAATTGGTGTGGACACTGCGTTCACAGCGGCTGCACTCCAGCTAAAATTAGCTGTAGCAACGTTTAGCTCCAACTATGGAGAAACGAACCAGCCACATTAGTTAATTGTTCTTGCGAGAACTGAGACGAGCGGTTATAGCTGCTACAGTGTGGAACCGCGCGACCGCTACGGTCGCAGGTTCTAATCCTGCCTCGGGCATGGATGTGTGAAATGTTCTTAGGTTAGTTAGGTTTAAGTAATTCTAAGTTCTAGGGGACTGATGACCTCAGAAGTTAAGTCCCATAGTGCTCAGAGTCATTTTTGAGAACTGAGAGGGCACTATTATATGGACGCTGCTCCAACCATGCCCGTGTATATCGGCACTTAATAAGACTAGGGCTGAGAACATGTTTTCTCGCATAACGAGAAACATAGGGAAAGTTTCTGCTGGAAAGTTCAGCAAACGCCAGATTAGTTTTGTAGGAATTTCAGTGGGTGAGAGCGGCCTTGCAGACATCAGCACGTCGCAGCTTAAGGTAAATACTACTTAAAGTGTAAACTTTGTTGGTTCACCAGCTTGCGTCCACTGCAAACTCGAGGGGCCTTGGGTAATCTTGCGCCAAAATTTGTCACTTGATTAACCATCGACCGTAGACTTGATTGTCACCCTAAATAGTAAAGAACTTTGAACCGGAATCGGACGATTTGCGTAGTACTGACCATCATAACGTATGTGTAGGAGCAATTTTGTAAAGAAACGTCCAATTAAACTTTCATATTATTGTGCTTAGGATTAGTGTAAAGAAACTTCCAATTAAACTTTCATAACATTGTGCTTAAGATTAATGTTCTTTCAGAGAGTTAATGTTTAACATTGTTGTGTATAAACTTATTTCACTTCATGATGCTGGTAAGATGAGTTATCCATTGCACTGTCTTTATGTTGGCGAGTTGAAAACTGTGTGAAAAGCTGTGATGTGGTGAGAAATGTTGCGACATTAAACTTGTCGTATCACCTCACACAGTGTTGTCAATTCAAGAATAAGGAAAAAACGACAAATCCCCCGCAACCTTACAATCTGACAGACACTTCAGGTTGGTTACATAACAATATGGATATGAGGATGATCGAAAGAGATCGAAACTTGTCATAATGTAAAAAAAAAGCGCAAACTGAGACTGAAAAATCAAAGATATATACATTTTTATAAAATACTTATTATGTTGCTGGGCGATTCTTTGTGTGTGCCTCTCATTCTCATAGTCTTGTCTTCGAGCAGTCCGTGGATCGCGACCCCTGTGAAGCAGCTATCTCCGCCTTCGCCTCCTCACCTGCTTCGTCTCCTCTTGCTCTTCCCTGCCATGTTGCTCCATTGCCCGCCTACCTCTCGCCCACGTGGAGTGTCTGGAGTGTCTGCTACCTGCAGCGCACCGCTGGCTCCTCGCGCCGTGGCAGATATCACGCGCCAGCTACTTGCCGGCTGCCTAACGTAGCGCGAAATTCAAACGGGTCGCCCCGTCGAGTCCTGAGTCTCTGCTCGCAGCTTGCTCGCCCCTCTGTTCTGCCTCCTCTCAACGTCACTAACGGAGCAGGACTGCCTTGTATGTCCCACGGCCACTTTACTGACTTTAGCTCTGCCATTACGTGGCAATGAATTCATCTCGCCCTATATTTAGGCAAGGAACACACTTGTGAAACCGATTGACTTTTTCTTTTTCTATTGCATGTCCCTTGTGACACAGTCTCCTACAGCCTATAGAAGGATCAACGTTGCTCACAGATACGAAGTGAAGAGCCAATGAAACTGGAACGCCTGCCTAATTGAAGGGCCCGCGTGAGCACGCAAAGGTGCCGCAACACTACGCATGAACTCGACTAATAACTGAAGTAGTGCTGCAGGGAATCCTGCAGGGCTGTCCATAAATCCATAAGAGTACGATGTGGTGCAGATTTCTTCTGAACAGCATGTTGCATCTCAGATATGCTCAATAATGTTCGTGTTTGGGGAGTTTTATGGCCAGCGTAAGCGTTTCAACTTAGAAGAGTGTTCTGGAGACACTCTGTACCTATTCTGGACGTGTGGAGTGTCGCATTATCCTGCTGGAATTGTCCAATGAAAATGAATCGCTGCAGGTGGCCAGACAGGATGCTTAGGTGAGCGTCACCCGTCAGAGTCGTATCTAGACGTATCAGGGGTCCCACATCACTCCAACTCCACACGCCCCACACCATTATAAAGCCTCCACCAGCTTGAACAGCTCCATGGATTCATGAGGTTGTCTCCAAGACAGTAAACGTCCAACCGCTCGATACAATTTGAAACGAGACTCTTCCAACAAGGCAACATGTTTCCAGTCCAATACCAATGTTGACTGACATAGGCGAGGCGTAAAGCTTTGTGTCGTGCATTGATCAAGAGCACACGAGTAGGCCTTCGGCTCTGAAAGCCGATATCGATGATGTTTCATTGGATGGTTCGCATGCTGACACTTGTTGATGACCTAGCATTGTAATCAGCACCAATCTGCAGAAGAGTTGCACTTCTGCCACGTTGAATGATTCTCTTCAGTCGTCATTGATATCGTTCCTGCAGAATGTTTTCTCTGGCCTCAGCGACGTCGGAGATTTGGTGCTTTACCGGATTCCTGATATTCACGGTACTCTCGTGAAATGGTCGTACGGGGAAGTCACCACATCATTGCTTCCTCGTAGGTGCTGTGCTGCACCGCTCATACGCTGACTGTAACACCACGTTCAAACGCACTTAAATCTTGATAATCTGCCATTGTAGCAAGAGTAACCGATGTAATAGCTGCACCAGACATTTGCTGTCCTATATAGGCGTCACCGATCGCAGCACCGTATTCATCCTGTTTACACATCTATGTATTTGAATACCCGTGCCAATGCCAGTTTCTTTGGCGCTTCAGTCTGCTAACATGTTTAAAATGCAAGATGCTTAAGTCACAGCAGAAATCTATTCATCATAATCGTAAGTTGCGGTAACTGAAATTTTATAGCATTCCTTCAACACAATCTCCTCGTTTATTGAGAAAGTAGCAAATCCCGATTCTGTAAATAATAGAACTGCCATTTATAACATTTCTTCAGACTCGTGACTACTCTGCAAAGCCATTAATGAGATAAATACTTGACAGTAAACATGTAAGCTGGATAATTTGTGTGGTGTCGTCCACAGATTGCGGTGCTGCATCAAAGTCGGCAGTCGATACCACAGACGTTAGCAAGATCTCGCTGCAATCCGCAAAAACTAATAAGAGGCACTCCAGAAGGCTACACCCACCTCTCAGAATAGCAGCGCCCTCACGCCGAGGTCCATAAAGTGTCAAGCATGCAAGAGTTTAGTCCAGTTCGTAACGTCAGATATTGCATCATGCAGGACAGTGACAGCTGTTAAAGTTTTCGATGAACTGTTTACCTCAAGAGAAATTTTTGTTAATAAGTGCGTAGAGTGATACTTCCATAATCAGGGACAGTTGTAAATTATCCAGCGACCCTGCCGCAATGAACTGTATCAAAGTTAAGAAAATCTTTTTTCATTCGTGTAAGGAAGTGAACTAATATTTCATGTATTCTAGTCTGATGAGCCTTTTTCCAGAGCAATCAGAGAACCCACAGTTACAGCCACACGAAAGTATTTTAGTCTAGTCACAATAATTTTTGCTACGTTATAGGAAAAATGTAGTTTTTCAAGTATTTCAGTGTTTATGAAGTCCTGTCTCCTAAAATACGTGCCCTACAATGATACAGTTTTGCAGGCACGTTCACTGGTAATGTGAGTACACTCTACAAAAGTTGTTGCTAACAGAATTAATGGTAAAGAAGTTATAAATTGAGTATCAAAGTCATGCGTAATGTCTAAAGCAAGAGTTGTACTGCATGAAGAGTGAAAATGCAGTAAGCGATTAATTTTTACCCTTTCATAATTTTGTGGGGGTTTCAGAAGGAAAAAAATTTCATAAAGTTCTGAAATAACGCGCAAATATTTTGCAAGTCACTTAGTGCTCTCAAGCTGAATATAATCTACGTTTTTGCGGGCCGGGTGCTACGCTATATCAAGATATACATACGGTTGTCACAAACAGTCTGAAAAGCTTGTAAAGGTGTTGCAGGGTAAATTCAGCTGTGAAATAATTGTTACGAAAAAAAATTCGATACGTTGTAGCTTTTCCGAATAAATTAGCACTAACCTTATCCAATCAGGCCGTTAATCGCCTCAGAGGGTGACATAAATGGCATCAGTGAAACGACCCCTTTGTCTAGGACGTTGATTCCTACGAATTTCGGGTTGAAAACTACTGTTGCAGTGCGATGAACAAAAGGAAGATCTTCTTGACAACTTTTGACACTACTGACACCTCAGGAAGAAATTAGGAAATTTGTGGTAAGTTCCTAATGGACTAAACCTTTGAGGTTATCGGTCCCTAGGTTTCCACACTACTTAATCTAACAGAGTAACTTACGCTAAGGACAATACACACACCACGCACGAGGGAGGACTCAAAGCCCCGCAGGGGGAGTCGCGCGATCCGCGCATGACGCCTGAGACATCGCGGCTACCCCGCGCGGCACACCCCCATGCGTTTCAACCCTTGTAGGACATTGTGGGGCTGAAATGATTTCCACGCCCACCCATAACCTATCAGGAAGTTTCATATCAGCGCACACTCAGCTGCAGAGGGAAAATTTTATTTTAAAAAGTTCACCAGGGTGTGCCTTAGCCATGTCTCCGCAATACCCGTTCTTCCAGGAGTGCTAGTCCTGAAGTTTCCCAGGAGAGCTGTGGCGTTTGAAAAGTGGCAGACAAGGTACTGGTAGAAATAAAACTGTCATGAAGTGTCGTGAGTCGTGCTTGAGTAGCTCAGTAGGTGGAGCAATTGCCTGCGAAAGGTAGAGGTTTCGGATTCGAGTCTTGGTCCGGCACACAGTTTTAATTTGCCAAGAAATTTCACATCAACGCATACTCGACTGCAGAGAGAAAGTTTCAGTCTAAAAACATTCACCAAGCTGTGCCAAAGCCATGACTCCACTATATCCTTTTTTCCTGGAGTGCTTATCTGGCAAGTTTTTGCAGAACAGCGTCTGTGAATTTCCTAAGGTAAGAGACGAGGTACTGCTGGAAGTAAAGCTGCGACGAGTCGGGAGTCGCGCTTGGGTAACGCGGTAGGTAGAGCACTTGCCCGCGAAAGGCAAATGGTCTGAATTCGAGTGTCGGTTCAAAATGGTTCAAATCGCTCTGAGCACTATGGGACTTAACATCTGCGGTCATCAGTCCCCCAGAACTTAGAAATACTTAAACCTAACTAACCTAAGAACATCACACACATCCATGCCCGAGGCAGGATTCGAACCTGCGACCGTAGCAGTCACGCGGATCCAAACCGAAGCGCCTAGAACCGCTCGGCTACACCGGCCGGCTCGAGTCTCAGTTCGCCACATAGTTTTAGTCTGCCATGATGTTTCATATTAGCGCACACTTCACTGAAGGATGAAAATTTCATTCACGTAAGACAACTGCGTGATTTCAACGCTGGATGTTGCGGTTCTGACGTAGATCGCAGAGCCGGGAACGGAAAGGGTGAAACGTGCCTGAGAATGTCTGTGATGGCCGCCCCATCGTGTGACACGTTCTCGGTGGCATTGGGCAGAATTTTGGTGAGATTTAGTGTCAATGTGACATCATTAATTAACCTTACTGCTCACGTTAACTTCTGAGCTGCAGCTTTTATTTGGGATATCTCGACACCTTGCAGTTTGAAGCATCGCCTCTATCCGGGGCGACGTCACAGGGAGTCACGATTGTCCACCATTACAGAGGACAGTGTTAGGCACCTTTGAGCTAAATTTCAAACTTTTACGTCGCAGTGGGAGGCAGTTACGAGATTTAGCAAAAGTGATCTAATTTTGTTGCGCAGTGTCAAAGCTTGAGGACGGCATGTAAATAGTCAGTCATTTTTTTCGCTGTTGGGTCACACAACTGAGATTATATTATAATTATCACCTCGAAACAAATTTATTTGCGTAATTAACTTTTCTTTGCAGATAAGACTAGATAGATACACCTTACAATCCCTGTACCACAGTAGCTTTCAGTTGTTGCTCTCTCACTAGTCCACTCAATGTATGCATTGGATAGGGACTGATGACCTTAGCAGTTAAGTCCAATAAGATTTCTCACAGATTTGAACATTTTTTTTTATGCATCGGAAAGTGCATGTTGTGACGCAAGTTGAGAGGCGTCTACAGTTACGCGAAACACTCTCCATGCTGTATTTTGTGTAACCTTTGATATCTTATTGTCTGCCTCAAAGACCAGTAGACACCTTTCTACCGGCTGTGGTAGAACGTCTCAGGGTGGAAACCACTTTTTCTCGACGGGAAGCTATGTGTCAGAATTCGTTTTCTCGAGGCCTCATGGCCAGCACACAAATTCACTCTGTTCTACCGGCTGCCGTGACGACAACGCGCTGATCTCATTTATTACTTTTGGTACTTTGTCTTGTGACAGTGAAGTGGGCACATAGATGCGACATCGTTCTGGATTATGAAAAGTCTGTTGCTGGCTTCGTACACTGGCGATGCGTTTGTGTTTTACGCGGCTTTTCAGGTTTTGGGACATTAGATTTTTTTCACATATACCTTTTACAGTCGTGCTTAAGATAGGAAACGATAGGTCTTTGTTTGCGCTTTCAATTTTTGTTTTTCAGAATACGTAGTAATCAATACCCACATTGGTATTAGCCGAGCGGTCTGAGGCGCTGCAGTCATGGGCTGTGCGACTGATCCCGGCGGAGGTTCGAGTCCTCCCTCGGGCATGGGTGTGTGTCTGTCCTTAGGATAATTTGGGTTAAGTAGTGTGTAAGCTTAGGGACTGATGACCGTATCAGTTAAGTCCCATAAGATTTCACACACATTTGAACATTTGAATACCCACATTTCCCGTCAATTAACCAAGGTTTCAAGTGACTTTTCCCACAACTCTTATACTCGTAAAATAATTTTACAGGCATTAAACCAATATGTGGTGATTTCCTTTCGTCTATTGCGTCTGATGGCAATGCAAAGTTACGTGATCCGCTGAACTGCATTTTCACGTGAAATACGTTACGTTTACTGAATTACTGGTCATTAACCATACTGTGGGACGGCGGGCTCATACTTTATCTACTGTATTTGTTGCCCGCCTTTTAGTAGAACCAAAAACTATTTTTGCGGTCAGCCAGAAAGCGATGCATAACATACTGGCCATAGTTTCCAATCTGTGAGTCCACGTTCTTCTTGTGCTCACTGTAAGAAATTTTTCTATTGTCTATTTACTCATCGGGACCAGGAACTATGATTATAAACGAAAGTTTTGAATTGTAACTGATTAATACATTCAGTAAAAGTTCACAGACACAAACTCAGTAACATTCGTGATAATAATAATAATAATAATGTCTTTTTCACAAACAGAACAGCACAATGAGCAGTTCACAGGCGACACCTACTGTAATTTCCAGTTAAATGGTCTTTTATCAAAGTTAAATACGCGCCAGAAAAGTGGGGAAAAAAATCTCACCGCTTGCCACGCGGTTTTGTTAACATTATGGGAGGCACCCACACTGTCACTTTGGTGAAATCTAAGCGATTCAGGACGGTGTACCATTCCTCGTGAGTTCACTTCCTATTTGTACCGAAAACGTGTGATTAAGCGCAGATGGGCTGTGACGTCATCCCAAGCAGCGTCTAAGTCGGCGTTTGACTGAGGCGGACAAATTGATAGCTCGTTGCGAAGTGTGTGTATCAATGCCTCAAGTCGTATTTAAATATGGGTGTAGCGAACCGCCGAACCCCCTGTTAGCAGAATCTAAATGGCTGCTTTCTCGGACGCATGCCATATTGTAATACGGTCATGAATCAATTCACCATCTTCGTAATTTTTATGTGAATGGGGCTGAGTTGGCTTTAATTACAGAAAAAGTTTTAGTTCAGCTGCATTAAAACTTTGTAGGTTAGAATTTATAGAACGGAACCGACAGTAGACCATGAGCTCTGAACTACAAATTTAAGAGACTTATATTGATTGGTATGTACATCAAAGTCTTGAAATTTGTTATAGCTTTATTATTTAACGCATGTAATCAAATGCTATAACCAGAACTTTCCTTCATTAATATTAATGATACTTAATCTTTTAAAAATAAGGGCGTGTTTGTTCCAAATTTAGTTTTTCGTAAATTACTCAAAAACTGTTGGAGGCAGATTAACGGGGCCACATAGTTAATGTTTTTGTTTTACAAATGGTAGATCACAGTAATCAGTTGTCATTTTTTTTAGGTTTTATTTGGCAAATCTTGATTTCGGCTAGTGCCTAGCCTTTATCATTGCACTCTTTCATAGTATCAATGCATGTCAGTTCCCTGTTGTTTGGGTGTCTGTCACAGTTCTTCAAGATTACTGCATAACGAAGGCCCTTCAAAAAACGACGACTGATTGCTTTGCTCTATCATTTGTAAATCATATCACAGTCCCTGCGTGCACCCACGTTCCTAATGGAAGCTAACCTGATAATGTTTTTGTATCAATCTGAAGCTTCATACCAGTTTTCACCTTCTTGAGTGTCAATTCTTCGTAAAAACGCCGGATTTTGACCAAAATATTGCTCCAATCAAGTTAAAACTTGTAACAGTTAATTGCGACGTACATGTGCACATTCTAAACATTTTCTGGCTTTATTATTTAGCGCCACTTGTTTTTATTTAAAACGATGTATTTAGGGAAACATATTCATCTGATTACCCTGAGATTTGATGATTTTAACGTTAATAACATTAATACACTGAAGCATATGTTACAAAATTTGGAACAGCTACTTTAATTTTTAATTTCATTATTAGATTATGGTGCAATACTTTGCATGCTAAGCGCAGGTGCGTTATGATGATGTGGTTTTAGTAGTAGCGAACCGGGGCGAGTCCCGTCACATTCGTTCGCCCCTGTATCTCTCTCAACGATGCAGCGCTGGTTTCGTCACAATAACCGGGATTTTTACGATATTATTAACACTTTCCCTTCTTTTACTTGAAGCTAACCCTCCACGTATTCCATACTTAGCCATCTGTTCATTTCTGAACCATGCTATCGAAACGTACCACGTTCATTTTAATTGTATTTAAAAGTGTGAGGTAAGATCCTGTCATAAGTAGAGACTGCAGTTTTATTAAGTATACTTTGCAGCTATGCAGGTAAGTTTGTGCTGCTGCTGAACTTCGAGACACGATGCAGTGGAGGTGGAGGTATCGCGGTAATTTGTGCTAACACACTAGCTCAGAGTTTTCAGATTATTAGGTCACATAGGGCGGATATTTTAGAAAAACATTTGCTTTGCGCCAAATGTACCTGTGAGATTTAATTGCTTCGCATCCGTAGTTAGCGACTACATGAGGTATACTGTGAGAATTCTAATTACAGTTCCGTCTTGATTTACTGCAGCAAACCTGCCTTTTTTTATTACTGCGTTGTGCATTGCGAAAGTCTCTGCCACTGTAAAACTTAAATAAATTCAGTCACACTGCATTTATTCACGTATGGTGCAGATGTAATATAGATGGATAACATTTCACGGCATAAAAACTAGAGTCATAATCTATTATTAAATCTCGATTTGAAGAATAAATAGGAGGCAGACTTTTAAAGCGATGAGTACTTAGGCTGTATCGTCACCCTAGTTAATTCAGCACCATTTCCTCAAATGCACCAGTGCAAACTATTCTCTGTTAGGAACACCGGCCATCTCTGTTTCTCGGACGACCTGGTTTCTTGTAACTTGGCATCTAGGGCGATAAATTACGCCCATTCAGGATTAAGCGGGCTGTGAAACATTTCTTTGTGCACCCGTTCGGCTTACCGAAGACTTCTTTCTGGTGCGGCATAAATTAAATGCACGTTTGTGAGGTGTTGTAGCAAATACTGTTCCTCGAATAATTTAATTATCCAACACATTCCCTATTATTTCTAACGAAATAACCGGTTTCTACCAACATTATCCATGCTCACATCTTGAAATACAGTTAGGACGTGATTTTCTGCAATGGTTGGACTGAACTACTGACGCTATTTTATGATCTGTGGAGGGCCTATGTAGACCGAAACAGTTTATTTCGTTAGAGAAGAATGTGATCGTGTAGTCTTCTTTCGATAGAAATGTCGTTCCTAGTAGCACTGTTGATAAAATATCAATATATCAATATTTGTTCACAAACCATGCATATACATAGGCGACATCCCCCCCCCCCCACCTCCCCCCTCGATATATTGATATCAACATAGCAATATCGAACTCCGATTGTTTATTTTATATTTTTTCACTGATTTCGGTAAATATTTGAAGTTGTTCTTTTGAAATTGTAGTAGGAAACAATTTTAATTTCACTGTTTGGATGAGTCTTATTACTTTTTGTGTTTCATCACGTACAGTCCTTCTCTTTGACTGTGAGAGCAAGTATATGTAGTACAAAGGAAGACGTCCGATTGCACTAAGTCTGGGGGGCAGGGGGGCGGAGGGTGCTGGCTGCGTGAATGGAATAACAAGATTTTTGTCATCAGTCTGTTGACTGCTCTGACGCGGCCGCCCACGAATTCCTCTCCTGTGCCAACCTTTTCATCTCAGAGTAGCACTTGCAACCTACGTCCTCAATTATTTGCTGTATGTATTCCAATCTTTGTCTACCTCTACAGTTTTTACCCTCTACAGCTCCCTCTAGTACCATAGAAGTCATTCCCTGATGTCTTAGCAAATGTCCTATCATCCTGTCCCTTCTCCTTGTTAGTGTTTTCCACATTTTCCTTTCCGATTCAGCGCATAAGTTCCTCATTCCTTACCTCATCCACCTACCTAATATTCAACGTTCGTCTGTAGCAACACATCTCAAATGCTTCGATTCTCATATGTTCCGGTTTTCCCACAGTCCATGTTTCTCTACCATACAATGCTGTACTCCGAAAGTATATTCTCGCAAATTTCTTCCTCAAATTAAGGGCTATGTTTGATACCAGTAGACTTCTCTTGGCCAGGAGTGCCCTTTTTGCCAGTGTAAGTCTGGTTGTGATGTCCTTCTAGCTCCGACCGTCACTGGTTATTTTGCTGCCTAAGTAGGAGAATTCCTTAACTTCATCTACTTCGTAACCATCAATCTTGATATTAAGCTGCTCGCTGTGCTCATTTGTGCTATTTCTCATTACTTTCGTCTTTCTTCAATTTACTCTCAATCCATATACTGCGCTTATCAGACTGTCAATTCCATTCAGCAGATCATGTAATCTTCTTCACTTTCACTCAGGATAGCAATGTCATCAGCGAATCGGTCATTGATATCTTCTCACTTTGAATTTTAATTCTGCTCCTGAATCTTTCGTTTATTTCCATCATTGCTTCTTCGATGAACAGATTGAACAGTAGGGGCGAAAGACTACATTCGTGTCCTACAGGCTTTTTAATCCGAGCACTTCGTTCTTGGTCATACACTCTTATTATCCCCTCTTGGCTCTTGTACGTATTGTGTATGACCCGTCTCTCCCTATATCTTACCCCTACTATTCTCATCCCTAGGTCGGCGCCATATTCGGCAACAATGGTCATCCGAAGACGTGCGACGCCATTAACCAGCAGTCCGTGCTTCCCGATCATGGAACCATTCTAAACACAGCCGTCTGTGTTGTAGCTTAACGGCAACCGACGTGTGCGACGGTAACTGCGTAGACCGGCTACTGTTAGACTCTGACCAACGATGTAGCGTGACACGGAATATTGCAGGCGGTTCTTTACTAGTTCCCGGATGGGCGGCACAGGTATGAACATTTTTCGATGTGCTTATTGCGCAGTATCTCCCTCGTGGTGGTTAGACTTGGTCGTCCAGGACAGATACGCCTGCCCTCACGTACCCAAGCAGCCCAATATGAGGACACTGTCACATCCGAATGCCCCACAAATCTGGATGTTGTTCGACTCGACGAGCCGGCGAAATCTCCGTACCTATTCTATTCTTTTTATTTCTCAAGTTTGTGGTGTCTATACAACTAACTGGAGATCAAGCCCGACTATACAGGGGATAGGCAAAATAATGTGACTAGCGGTAGTAATGGGATAGCTGTGTTTGACGGTCAACAACGCAGGTAAGGAAGGTGTTGCGCTGGACTGGGCGTGTTCAGTACGGACTAGGCATCAGTGCAGGTTGTTTACGAATAGTGAACACTTCGTATCTGGATTCAGAGGCCAAGCTTGGCATGTAATGAAGGGCCTAACGGAGTTCCAAACAGAGCAGATTGTGGGGGCCCAATTAGCTGGAGCATCAGTAACCAAGACAGCCAACTTACTGAATGTTTCAAGAGCAACTGTTTTAGCAGTCATGACAGGCTACACAAAACATGGAAATCCATCTTCGGGTAAACGTTATAGTGGGCACAAATCAAAACTAAATAACAGAGATCGTCGTACGCTAACACGAATTGTGTCAAAACAACGCAAGACTGCTGATGCTAAAGTGACTTCTGATTTCAGTATCCATCTCCGAGACCCCATATCCATCGACACTTCCCGCCTAGAACTACATAGAGCGAATATTCATGGACAAGCTGCAATACCGAAATCATTAGTGACGACAACCAACGCAAAGAGGCATAAACCATGGTGTCAGGAGCATAATTCCTGGACGGCTGATCAGTGGAAACACGTCATATAGTCCAAGGAGGCAACATTCTCCTTGTTTCCAACTTGGGGTCGGGCTTAGGTCTGGAGAAAGCCAAAAGAAGCCTAAAACCCTGATTACTTCATTCCAACTGTTAATCATGGAGGTGGAAGTGTGATGGTGTGGGCAGCCATGTCATGGTATTCTGTTGGTCCCATCATTACTCTCGAAAGCGGTGTTACAGCCGACGATTATGTGAACACTTTAGGTGATCAGGTGCACCCTATGATTGAAATGTTGTTCCTAAACAATGATGTCATATTTCAGTGCAATAACGCACCTATTCACACAGCCAGGATAGCACAATTGTTGTATGAAGAGCATGCAGCTGAACTGCAGTGACTTCCCTGGCCAACACAGTCCCCGGACTTGAACGCTATCGAACTCTTGTGGGCGGTATTGGAGAGCAGACTCCGCAAAAGATTTCCGCCTCCCTCGTCACTGCAGTAGTTAGAACAGGTTCTTATCGAAGAGTGGCACAGCATTCCATTGGAGACTATAAAATCATTATATGCCAGTATTCCAAGAAAAATCGCTGGTGTATTACGGGCAAATGGGGGTCCAACCACTTATTAATAAACCATTCCGCAGTAAGTACAGGTGTTGACATTATTTTTCACCTCAAGTGTAGCTCCGGCCACAACTTCATGTCAAAAATCCCGTCACCAAGTGTAGGTCGGATCTCGATTAGCCGGCCGAAGTGGCCGTGCGGTTAAAGGCGCTGCAGTCTGGAACCGCAAGACCGCTACGGTCGCAGGTTCGAATCCTGCCTCGGGCATGGATGTTTGTGATGTCCTTAGGTTAGTTATGTTTAACTAGTTCTAAGTTCTAGGGGACTAATGACCTCAGCAGTTGAGTCCCATAGTGCTCAGAGCCATTTGAACCATTTTTGATCTCGATTATCTCGCCATGTGAGCAACCTATCGCTAGAAAATCACTCATTTCGTATGAGAACAATGTGAGGTCGTTTCGCTATCTGTCGCTTGACTGTTGCTGCGTTCTGTTGTAAGTTAGCGAACACGACAGCTGCTGTTGTAAATTTGCTACAAATAAGTAGCTTTTGATGAATGAGTAAGGTATTTTGAAAGTTAAAGATGAAGAAATTGCTCAATAACTCACCTCGCTGTTTCTTCTTGGGAGGATAGTTATACTTCTTGTCATCATCATTTTAAATTAGCACTCTACCCAAGAATAAAAGTAAATACGAAAAAAATTTTGAAGCCTGGTCCTTTTTTAAATAAGTTTTATTACTAAAGATACATCAGTTACGTATGCCCCAGTAACGCTTTAAATATCGGCATAAATGACCCGTTTCCTAGGCCCGATATTCTTCTAAGAGGTCGCTCTCCAAAGTGTTAAACTATCCTGTGAAATTTTACACAGAATGGCGAACACTTTTGTTAAACATGTACATGTATATTTTTCTATATTTGTGGCATAAGACCGTTAATCGTGTTGCATTGTTGCACTGTCCTTCCAGCTTTTCCTTTGAATTACCAAAACCCACTGTCCTATATTTTATACTCACGTCAATCATTACCACTCTTCTAAAGTCTTCTGTTAAACTTGTATCAGTATGCAATCATATTATGTCATCTGTTTAAGTTTCATACTGTATAACGGCTACTTACCGTTTACCTGTCTCAATGGGCGTTAGTTGACAAAACCCAAATAAGTAAATGATTAATAATGCCATGAGGGCATTGAACAAGTTTGTTGATAGACAAGAGACAACGGACATTCCGTCGACATTTGCATAAAGGTATTTTCAGTACTATACAAATTAAATCCAGATACCAAACTGAACGAGACAGAGGACAGAAGCCGTCACTTATACCAAGTTTCTCAGAGAATGTGCCTAAATCAACTCCTAAAGTAAAGTTTGTCGACAGAGTTCGGGATTCCGCACCACACCCACCCAGTGTACCGCTTCCATGGAGTCTGAGAACCTGTGGGACGCTAGCAGCTGGTACACAGGCGAACAAGGGAGACTCCTTCCACGCTGCTCACGTGAACGGAACGAGAGCAGCACTCATTGTGTGTGTAGGAATGTGATCAGCCACTTATTTTACAGTAATTTACAGACGGACATAGGTTGCTACAGTTCACGATAATATAGAATAATTTACGTTAGGAAAGTCTGCACAACGTTTTTCGGTCGAATAGAAATATGTCATAGAGGTACTGTTGATAGTACTTGATACGAAATGAACTTCACCACTACACATCTCGGATTCAGAATAATCCTCGGCTTACAATATATTTGACACTGTTCATAGTTATTAACAACAGTACATATTCACAACAACAAAAAATATACATAAAATACATAGACATGCAAGTAGGTATATTAGACTGAGTAAGGAAATTTAGATATTTTGAAGAAAGTATACAGCAGAATGGACTAGAAAAATTTTCAGTAGATGTAAGAGTTAATAAAATGGAAGTATCAAATAATTTGACAGAAATATCAACAATAAGAGATGCACATCTAGAAAAACGAAACTGAAACACTATACCGGTGTGGTAACACCACAATTTTTACATGCATATGAATGCATACCGATGAATTACAAGATGGACACCATTTAAGAATAAAACACTAAATTTAGAAGGCTTTCAAAGTAGAAAATATAAGAAATATACAACAACATGGACAGAAGAAATGAAAAGACCACGTTGGAAGAAGGTGATTGGTAACAGAAAAAACAGGAAACAACAAATGAAGAATAGGAATTGAAGTCGTTATTTAACTCTAGTTGGTCAATACGGAGATAAAAAATTATTTTCCATGCTTCTGATTTGTGGTTATTGCTGAAAAAGCTTATTTCTCTGTTATTTGATTGTATTCCGAAACCCTTAGTTAGATTCGTGCGGTAATTTTCTTTCTGAACGAAATTATCAGGATATGCAGTTAGTTACTACAAATTTCATCCATCTGCATGCATTATACTGCTGTCCCATTTGGTAATCACTTTTCTAAAGCTTCTTAAACTAATTTGCCCAGGAAATAATCACCACTGGAAAGATTATGAAATTGTTGTTGTTGTTATTGTCTTTATCCTGTAGACTTACTTGATGCAGCTCTCCTCCGTAGCCTGTCAATTCAGAACCCCTTAACCATTGCACAACTATAGTACTCTTTACCTGCTTTATCCTGTTCACAGTACTGTAGTACTACCAAATACAATTTTTACCCCAACACTTCCAGTTATTACCAAATGAACAATTATTAGTTGAAGCCTCAGGACATCCCTAGTCATCCTATACTTTTTTTTGGGACGTAAAGCTGATTTTTGCGTAATTCGACGTAGGAATTCTTCAGTAGTTTCTCTACTTTTCCATCTTAAGTTCAGAATTTTTCTTTAGCACCACATGTAAAAGTTTCTACAAATGCAATAAATATTTATTGTGTTAAGTATGTGTGGGCTGACTTTATTTCCAAGGTAACTCATGGGAACGATATTTATTTATTTAATCTGATCATACAAAAGCCATCAGGCCCTCTTGTGCATCAGACAAGGGTTTAACACATAGGGTACATTATTTTTACACCAAAGTTACCAATGAAATAACGATTTTAATATGAATATTGTGTTGAAATGGTTTGAGAGAGGCAGTTTGAGTAAATAATACTGACTATGAAGTAATAAAGTTAACAATCGCAGTACTTCTACCGCTGGTCCTGTTTCATTAATAATGATAATAATAATAATAAAACAACAATAAAAGTAATAATGAGAATGTTTATAAGTGCACAAAATAGTTGTTTTGCGATGTAGCGAGTTCTAGGGAAAAACTTCGAGAAATTGAGCTAAGATTACTGGGGAACGAGGAACATCTGGTTGGAAAGAAGGACGTACACAGGTAGTGAGTGCATACAGGGACAATGGTAGTCATTACTGTATGGTATGTCATTAACTTATTTCTGACGCTGGAGATATTACTTAGTTCTCTAATTGAATGCAGGAGGTTATTTCTTAGGCCGATTCCCGCTACTAGGAAGTCCTTCGAGGAAGTGGTTGAACGATGGAGGGGGACATAAGTGATTTTACTCTGATCGGAAGGACTGTTTCTGCCATACTGTTCAGACAAGAGCGTTAAGATCGAGGTGTGTGAGGAACAGTGTACTTGGGAAGACAGTAGAGAAGACCAGAGGGTCTGGAAAACTCTGTGTTTGTCTGCATGCTGTCGGGATAGCTGTGCACGTGATGGTGAAACACGGTCAACGAGTCGAACATCACTAATAACAAGTTCCAGGCGCCCAGACATCTTAGCTGTAGTTCTTGAGTTTTCTCCCTAGAACTCGATACAACACACAACAACCATTGTTTGCGCCTATAAAATTTTTCTATAACTACCAGTATTACCGTTGATATTACTGTCATTATTTTTTTTACAATCATATTGTCAACTAGGATTACGTTAACAACGTCAGTCCCTCTTCTTCCTTTGTTGTTGTTTCCTGTATTCCCAGTATTCCATCATTTTCTCCCATGAAGTCGCTTCCTTTCTTCTGTCCATGTTGATACCGATTTTTTATTTCTTCTGCTTTGAAAGCCTTCCAAATTTAGTATTTTATTTTTAAAACGGTTTGTTTCTGCTTCTTCTGATTCTTTGATGTTGTTTATTTCTAGATCTTTCCTTACTTCTGTAATCCATGCTACTGTCGATTTCTTCTTCTGCAAGTATAGGAATATTTGTTTTGTTAGTCTATTTCCATCCATCCGGTAAAGGTGTCCGCGAAAGGTTTATCGTCGTTTGGCCATTACTTCAGATATTTTCTCTATATTCTTGTAGAACTATTATTCTTGTAGATCTATTATTTTTGTTATTATTACTATCATTATTAGTGCAGCTGGAACAGTGGTAGAAGTACTGCCAATGTTAACTTTCCTAAGAAAGACCTTTCAGAGCAACAATCTTTTTAGTCAATCATTGGAAGTATAAGTGTTATTCTAACTCTTATTTCTTTTAGCGTCAAGAAGGAAGAGTTTTCTTTATTTTACTAGGCCATGAAGAAAAGCTGTTGCCTTCTTGCACCTTGTTGTTATTTGTTAAGTCCAATTTATATTTTCAACTGTTACTACTTGTAGAATCTTTGCTGAGGGGGAGCTGATACTTGTCCCAATTTCAATGTGGCAGCGATTCTCGATATTTCGGGCCAGCGAGCCTAGATGAGCAACTAGTACCGTTTCGGATTTGGATGGGCTGAATTTCAGCCTTATATTCTGTGTCCATTTTGATGGTGTGCGAAGGTCACAATTGGGGTTCTCTATAGCTGCCGCCAGGTTTTGGCAGAAGACAGAGTTCAGCACCACACACGTGGTATTTTCAGTGGGACAAAACCGATGACACATCGTTGACATACAGTGAAGAGATACAATTGGAGTACATCATCATCATCGTGGTATTTGCAATACGACAAAACAGTTGACACATCATTGATATACACTGGAAAGTGTATAGGACCGTGGGGGACCCGTTATACAGCCTGACTCCTCTTTGACTTCATGGTACCGGACAGAAGGCTTTGCTGGTGAGACGTCAGGTACGAGCGAAGCCATTGTACGAGTATTGCACTTTTCGAGAAATTTCGCCGACTAAGTTTGGCAAGTGAAATAGTGAAGTCGTCAGTGTCAAAGACTTTCCTCGGGTGTTGCTGCTTTTCCCCGGAAACCAAACCTATCCACTTTTGCTAATACGAGTGGTTCCATATTGCTGTACACATTAGCACTGTGGAATCATGATTTACGTATGATACTAATGGTTCGATGATGCTCAACCCTGTCTTCTGCTGTCGTCATTGACACTGAGAATACTAGAAATTTCTTAAAGATTGTGGATATTCGACCGTTCTCATATCACTGACAAACCAGCTGCAATTGTTTTGCCATATTCGATTCTCCTAAGATCTTTTATATGCTGACAATGGCGTTTACTCGAGGAAACTGGTTTAGACTTAGGCCTTTCAATACTCTGTCAAATTCTTCTCGGACTATCATATTCAACGTGTCGTCAACAATCACTTCCTCTTAACATTTCATTGTAGTGTCTTCAAGATTCTTCCCCTTTATATGCCGCTTCGATGTATTTACTCCACCTCCTGGCCTTCACATCTCTTCCATGTGAACTATAGAGTTTCCTACAGCTGCTTTCTTTGCCCCTTAAATATTCTTCTTTCTTTCCCATGTATTGCACCTATTTTTCCTTCACTGATGCAAGCTTCTGTAACATTCAATTTCGCTTTTAATCATTAATCCTGGCCGGTCAGTGTTACCGAGTGGTTCTAGGCGCTTCAGTCTGGAACCGCGAGACCGCAACGGTCGCAGGTTCGAATCCTGCCTCGGGCATGGATGTGTGTGATGTCCTTAGGTCAGTTAGGTTTAAGTAGTTCTAAGTTCTAGGGGACTGATGACCTCAGCAGTTAAGTCCCACAGTGCTCAGAGCTATTTGAACCATTCATCCTGAGGGACGTTGCACCTTCTATCAATGGCAGTTTTTAGACGTATGTATTTCCGTTTCCTGCTTCACCTGTCCTTTATTTTATTTTTCTCTTTCGTCTAACAGATTTCCATTTCTCTTGTGTAACCCAAGGAGTGATACAAGGTCTTGAATTTTTCCCTAGTTGTGTTGCTGCTACACTGACCTTTTCATCCCTCATAACTATCCTAGTCTTTTACTGTATTTCTGTAGCCTATTTCAGACAGTCGTTCCTAATTCTCTCATTGAAACTCTGAACAACCCTAGTTATTGCAGATTATGCATGTCCCATTTCCTTATTCTGCTATATTTTTCCAATTTCATCAACTTCATTTCGTAAGTACCGAATTTTGGTTCGGGACCACATCTACTCGTGGAAATGTTTTGCAGTTTAAAATCTGGTTCAGCAATCCAGGTACATGCAATGAATAATTACTAGGTAAGCTAAATGCACTTAGGTCATGAAATAGTTTCTGGCATCTGGAATAAATTGCTTTTAGGTACTTTATACTCACATCTACTTATAGACATGTACTTTTCGCTGTCATGTATTGATTTTATGTTTAACGTGTTCTTTGTGAGAACGAGGTGAAAAAATACATACAGTTTACTAAGAGTAAACTATGTTAAAACTAATGTGAAGAAAGGTACAGTCGTTGGAGGAAGTAACAACCCTCCTTAGCGGCGTAAGTCAATTCATGATACGTGAAACAGCGGCCATATGCTGTGAAAAGGTTGACGGAGAGCGACATGCAACAGACAATAGGGGTGAGGAGGAGCCAGACTAAGGGAGGGCCACCGTGGCATCGCAACGCTCTCTCTGATTGCTTCTGAAATTACTCCAGTCATATCTCAGTCACGGGGTGAGATATGAATCTCCAGCGCGTAATTTAAACTTGGTATATTACGGTCTCCGTCTGACTTCATTACTGGAATCCAAGGACTGTTGGGGGAGCTCGTTACGCGGGTACAGTAATTAAATGCGGGTCTCCAAATGGAGACATTACCGCCGAGAGTTCGCAGGTGTCAGACGCGCGCCTGCAGAGGTTTCTGGCGCCTAGGCGAGAAAGCTAGCACACGTACATACATACATACATACACACATACATAATATCCGCACCGCTTCTGCTCCAGCCGTAGGAGAATGTATGAAGAAGAGTCATTGAGTAGGAATAACGATTGTATAAGGGCTTTATAGGGTTGAGACAAAAATTTTGTTAGTTTTTTGTGGGGCACTTTGCACCACATTTTGCATTGGCAAGCTACGAATCACATAATATTAACTTAACTGGTATTTAACTGTGCGTAACGCTAAACATTTGTATTTGATTTCACATGCCAGGAAAATTGTTTAATTAACACAAATAGGTGTGTTAATTGTTTTGCAGAAGAAAACACTACTAAATAAACAGTTTTCGAATAGAACTGGCCCAGAATGAATTTTTTCAGCTAACTTTAAATAGTCTGCTTCCCTGACAAGCATTTATCATTGGTTAAGTATCCAAAGATTTCGGCAGAAGCATTATAAACACCTTTCTGAGCTACAGTTCACTTTCATTAAGAATAATGGCGGTTACTTTCTACTCGCAGTGTTAGCCGAGAACATTAACGAGCTGCTTCCGTGATCCAGGGAGTGGAGACAACGATGGATCAGTCGGCCTCACCGCTTAACCCTCCGAGTTCTGGTAGTTTTTGCCTTCAACCACCATTTCATTAATTTTGTTTTGAAATACTACTGCCTTTAGCAAGAAACCACCGATGCTGCAGCGAGACGAACACATATAGTGGGACACAGAGGTACTTCTAAGAATGTAGTGCCTTGTGGCAGTCACAGCGTTCAATGCAACAGTAGGACAGGAAATTGTGCTACGTGATTGTGATTCAAAATCTGATAAATTTTTGAACATTTGGCTTGTTACTTACTACTGTAATGTGTTTCACGCATCTTCAGTTCATGGAGGATTCTGGATGTGGCACCGTGTCTAGGAGAATTGCGAATATGCTTTCGAACGTACCACATGAAATGATGGATCGTTGAAACTGTAGCTGCTAGTGGCTCAAAAGTAAAACGATCTCCTGAAAAAAACTGTTGTTTACTTTTTGCCAATTTCTGTTAGGTTCATTGTTTACTATGGTAATAAACGTTATTGCTCTGAAAAAAAATTAATTATATTTTTTTTCATATTATCGTAATCCAGAGGGTTAACGTCTAGCGCAGATGGGCCGGCCACGCTAGATGTGCGTTTAGGAGTTTTCTCACATCCAGCTAGAAGAATGCTGGGCTGGTATCCACATCCCCCTCAAACAAGCGATACACAAACATTTGGGAAACTCAGACTGTCACATGGAATAACGCAAGTATCAGACAGTTGAGGTACATGAATACAGTCCAGGTTGTACTTGTGGTTTCCATAAGTGACTCTGTACCGATAACTTTAGCACGAGCCATATGACACTGCCGCAACCATAAGCAACGGGAAGGGACAAAGACGATGAAGAAGAAGAAAAAGAAAATGGAGATCATTTTTTCAGCAGCTATTGTAATTACGGATGTTGTTATTATTTACCAACCTCAATTGATTATTTACAACAAATCCCATGAGAGAATATATGCACTGTAAAGCTGTGGTTCAAATATCTACGTCCGTAACTAGTTGTCTAGATAATGGTCAACGGTGAGCACCACTTATTAGTCTAGTGGCATGGTTTTCTGCATTGAGGACCTTTCTTCCTTATATATATGAGTTACCCTAAAATGCAATTCCATATGATATTACTGTATAATAGTTATAAAAGTATGTAATTTTATTATCTCATCTCTGTCTAAGTCTTCCAATAATACAAAGCGTAAACGTGACTGTTTAAGAAGCTCTGAAACGGGGTTGTTAAAGAATATCGGATACTGGATATTTTAATTGGCTTTAAGATGCATTTATTCCCATTTCAGTTCTCTTTAATATGAACAGCCAAATATTTGGAAGATTCTGCCTTAGTAACTAACTCCAGCCCATGCTTTAAATTTACAACTGATGCTGTATTGTACATGTTCAGAATGGAATATGTTGCGATTCTTAAAATTAAGACAGATCTCATTTGCACAGGATGAGTCAATAAATCTTCTAAAAAAGATCGTTGGAATATTTGTATTGCTGTGTGTTCATTGCGACTGCTGCATGTAGCAGTTATTAACAGTTCTCTTGCAGAGAGAGTAGCCTTCATCACATAAAAAAAATTACTTTTGAAATGGTCCAAAACAATAAGTTATGTGCATGATTATAACTAATACTTAATGACATACTATCACAATCTGCGCATAATGACATGAAAAGTAAATTGCTTAATAGGTACATTGAGTTTTGTACAATTCTTTCCGCTACTTTCGCACACCTACAAATCGAATGTCGTCAAGAGCAATAAATATGTATGTTAATGCAGTTTGCCTGTTTAAGCTGAATAATGCATTAGAGAGAGCGTGAGAATTGGAAAACTGGAAAATTAGAAAATTGATATGTTTGAGATGCAATATTCAGATGGCTTACGGAAATTAAGTGGACTCATAAGAAATGTGGAGATGTTCCGCAGATACAGTAAATAAGACAATATGTGGAAAACACTGCAAGAAGGCACAGGATGATAGGACAATCATTAAGTCACGAGGAAAATGTATGTAGCTCAATGACCGACTGCGAGTCTACCAATTTAAAGCCACTTTGGCGATTTATGTGTCCCTAACCCACCCCAGTTATCTAACCAGGGAAAGATGACTTACTGTTTAACGTGAAATCCAATCCACATGTCGTTCCTGCTGACTTCTCATACCGTTGACAGATGAAAGTTAGATTAATGATGAACTGAAAGTTTCCCTGGTCTGACTGGGGTTAAAAATCACGAACTCTCGGTTTCCAAAAACGCGCTTCACCACTAGGTAACCGTCGAGTGACGTTGGTAAGAAAACTCCTGCCACCGAGGAAAAATTCCTGACCTCTAACGTCAGAAATTTTCATAATGTACAGACATGAAGTAAGGTTAAAGTTTTGCGTTCACTCTTTTCAACAGCAGGTTAATATTATGGAAACTGTTGTGTAAGAAATTTATTGTGAAACCTTAGTAGTAATGTCTAAAATGGATGTTCGAACACCGGCTACCTTTTTTTATTGAAAACCCAAAATCGACTGGGTTCAGTCACAGACTATCTTCACGGATCAGGGATAAAACAGTTTAGGCCACAATATCACATCTATCATTACTAAAACAATGGTCACGTCTCAAATATAAAGCATGCAATGAATTCCAGTATGCCACACAGGATTTTCAGAGGCAAAAATACTAATAACACGCATCAAGAAAGCAGCTAATGGTCAACCATGCATTATATATTTTACTTGATTACTATTAGTAATAATCTTCCAAAAATGTTTTTAATAACAATGATTGACGGTACTCACAGTTATACTATCAACAGATTACTCTGAATTTAAATTACTATAGCTCAGAAATAGATAAATAATAGTGACACGAATGTTTTAGTCTGATGATGACTGACAGATACAAAAATTAGAACCAAAATTAAAACAACATATTGCCATTTAGGAGCATCTTGTTTGTATAGTCGAATTTCTATTTCGAAACTTGCGGTTTATATAACGTGAATGACGTAAAATAATACACGTTTTCTGTAAATAAACGAATCTGTAATTGATCTTCAAGTTGATGTATTGATATAAATAATAATATTTACACGACTCGTACACATAATTATGGACTATTTTACATCTAACACGTAGAACGTGTAATAATATAACTTAATTAAAATTTTCATAAAAGGCATATGTGTAAAGAAAATTTGCTGTTAGTGGTAGAAAGGACTCCTTGCAGAATATGCACTATATGACAGGGCATTACGAAAGGTAATTTTCAACAGCATTCCATCGAATATTCTAAAACTCAATGTTTTATTGCGCAGCGAAAATAAGCAAACTTGTTCAGCAAGTTTATAAAACATATATTTGGTGTAGCATTGTATAGTCATCATGCCTTCAAGAAATGGTTCAAATGGCTCTGAGCACTATGGGACAACATCTGAGGTCATCAGTCCCCTAGAACTTAGAACTACTTAAACCTAACTAACCTAAGGACATTACACACATCCATGCCCGAGGCAGGATTCGAAACTTCGACCGCAGCGGTGGTGCAGTTCCAGACTGAAGCGCCTAGAACCACTCCGCCACACCGGCCGCCTCCGCTTGCCTTCTTCTAAGCTGAATATCGAACGAACCATATGTGTGATAGCTCAGAATGATTCTGCGTTTAGGGCTCAGATACAACGGGAGACACAAATTGTTATATATATTCCACATTAACTTTTATAAGTAGTGGGGAGTCCGAAGACATCGGAAACAATAAGGCGGTAACAGAATAGAAGTGTTTGCCGGAAGCAGCAACATACATGTGCTAGCTAGTATGAAGTCTTACGCGATACCATAACTTCAGGGAAGTCTCAGAGAAGATAAATGACATCATAAGTACAGGCAAAATTTGGGAGAAGGATAACTGCGTCATACGAAGACGTAAGTATACTGTGCGACTGCAATAGGTGATTTTCGTTGGGATAGGGCGGGTGGGGCGGGGGGGCGGGAGGGGGGGGGGGGGGGACACCCTTACGTACATCTGACAATTTGAGATGCTGATCAGGACAATCTTGACGATCACGCTGTGGAGGCGATTATGATTTTTTTTGGCAACATAAATGGGCTGCTCCCCACCTCGCTCTGCAGGCAGCGTGGTGGTTCAACTTCTGGGCTGGGACTGACTGACAACATAGACGTGAGATCACGTGGCACGTGCTCAGAGCGCAAACTTGTTTTAATCCCTCGCTCAGTGATATAGAAACTCCCTGAGTTAGAGCTGTCTGCATGTCTCGCCAAGCTCATGATTCTTCAGCAATTCCATGGAACCAGTACCCTGGCTTCAGTCCATTGGGCATCCCAATAGCCTTCACACTTGTGAATTCGTAAACGACTAACATTGTATAATTCCAACTGTTTTCACAAGAATTATACTGTACGTATAAAGATTCCTATGAATCAGGACGTTGTAGTATTTTTATGGCGGGAGTGGGGGGAGCGGTTGGATGATAAGAGAGGAGGGGCCAACCAGCGAGGTCATCGGATTAGGGAAGTATAAACATGGGGAAGGAAGTCGGCCGTGCCCTTTCAAAGGAACCATTCCGGCATTTGTCTCAAGTGATTTAGAAAAATCACGGAAAACCTATATCAGGATGACCGCACTTGGGTTTGAACCGTCGTCCTCCCGAATGCAAGTCAAGTGTGCTAACCACAGCGCCACCCCGCTCGGTTTGTTTTTTGAGGCAACTCTACCGCAATCGCAATTTTACAGGCAATATGGGTGTGAGTTTTGCTATTTAGGGAGTAAAATAACCGATGATGGTCGAAGTAGAGAGAATATAAAATGTAGACTGGCAATGGCAAGGAAAGCGTATCTGAAGAAGAGAATTTGTTAACATCGAGTATAGATTTAAGTGTCAGGAAGTCGTTTCTGAAAGTATTTGTATGGAGTGTAGCCATGTATGGAAGTGAAACATGGACGATAACTAGTTTGGACAAGAAGAGAGTAGAAGCTTTTGAAATGTGGTGCTACAGAAGAATGCTGAAGATAAGGTGGGTAGATCACGTAACTAATGAGGAGGTATTGAATAGGATTGGGGAGTAGAGAAGTTTGTGGCACAACTTGACTAGAAGAAGGGATCGGTTGGTAGGACATGTTTTGAGGCATCGAGGGATCACAAATTTAGCATTGGAGGGCACTGTGGAGGGTAAAAATCGTAGAGGGAGACCAAGAGATGAATACACTAACCAGATTCAGAAGGATGTAGGTTGCAGTTGGTACTGGGCGAAGAAGAAGCTTGCACAGGGTAGAGTAGCGTGGAGAGCTGCATCAAACCAGTCTCAGGACTGAAGACCACAACAACAACATGGATGTGCCGCCTTTTGAAACCATAAGAAAGGCTTAAGTAGACCTGATACGTTATTGTGTAATTTCTTCAGCGATCGCTGTTGCAACTGTGTTTTTCCATAAAGGGATACTGGCGTAAGTAATGCTTGTGAGTCGTTCTAGTGTGGCTGAGATGACTGAGCACTTACCCGTGAAAGGCAAAAGCGCCACTTTCGTGCCCAGTTCGGCATGCAGTATTAATCTGCTACCAAGTTTTAATCGTGATATTCTTTACAAATCAGTTTAACGAGATCATGAACATTTCTCGGCTTCAAAATTAGTTGTGCTTTACTCACGTTCCATGGCTCCTACATTATATCCGTGCCTTCTTATATGCACAGGCCCTTGATTTGCAACACGCTGAGCTGCACTGGTACAATATTTTCTCGTCTGCATGCTTTCATATATTGCTACTCGTCTCATGTACTTGGTTTGTGTCGATCACGCGGAATCTGCTCTCTTTTGTTTCTTTTTTATGGATACATCTGCTATTTCGCTGTGTCTTTCTAGCTAACGGACTGTGTGTGTGTGTGTGTGTGTGTGTGCTTGTGTCTGTGTTTGTATGTGTCTGTATGTGTAATTCTGTTTTGGATTTATAGGGGGCAAGCGGAGTTATACATGTTAATTTGAGAGTGCAAACGAGCGCGCATGAAAAAATTACAGACACTCGCTTTCACACAAGAGTTAGTACCTATCACCCTCTTCCACCATATCCGAATCGAAAAATAGAAACGACGCCTATATACACACGCAAACACGCACGCACCAGAGCAGACACACGCACGCGCGCGCGCACACACACACACACACACACACACACACACACACACACACATACACACATACAGTGAAATTCAGGTATGTAGAAACATCAGACGCTGCCCAGCCACAATAACAAAACAAAAGACCGACGCATTCTACGCTATCGACATAAACTACGCGAGGTGGATGTGGATGTATAAAAACAAATAAACAGGAAGATGCCGTGTGTAAGTACAGTGCAGTATGTTAAAAAGTGAACGCCCGTTTATGGGAAAATGGCAGTAAATAATGTAGGAGCCTAAAAACTTAAGTAAAAAAATATTTTAAATGTGAGAACTGTTTATAATTTTCTTAAACCTACTTGTAAACGTAGCCACATTTTCTCCAGGGACCACTGAAGATGCTTTACATAAAGCGAAATGCGAGTGGCCCAAATAAGTCGACATCAGGAATGAGAGAGATCAGAGTATGTTTGCCCTTAACACATTGTTCTAGAATCATGTTGGCGAAGCTCATATGGAACTAGAAAGAAAAACTGGCCACATTTGATGAATAACTAAACAACCGCGACAGTGGCTACCATCTCAGCACAGCCTGGGAGCCTGCAATCAGGAAAATCAGAGAAGAACGTTCCGTTCTACCAAGGGCCACGGACGGAGCAGACAGAGACGGACGCCGGGACTCGAACCCCGCACACGTATCCCGCCCACCACCGGCCGCTCCAGGGGCATCGGGCGATTCCGCGGGGGCCTGACTGGCCGGCGGCGGAAAGCGGGGAGCGGTCCAGCAGAGACATAAGCCCACGACCGACGATATCCCGATACTTCGCCTGAAGATGATGGAGACCCATTCCATCGAAACGTTACTACGAGACGACGACGCTTCTCGACTGACAACCCGTGAAGACTTCATATACGTAAAACAGCAGATTCCCCTGCTAGATGAGTTAGAACGGGGCCGCTGCTTGAAACATCTGCATGAATACCTCAACTATTGTCGTCGGTGCTGTTCTGTTGTCGATCCTGATGAGAACAACCCTATCACTGAACTGTTCACAGTATCTCACTCTCTCCCCTACCTTCCTATCCATAACGAATCCTACCTCCGTTACACCATTTCCTGCTACTGTTAATATTACACGATAGTTGTCTGTCCAGAAATTCTTCCAGTCCATATGTGGCATAACAGCAAACCAGTGCTTAATAATATTGTTTAAAAACAGTGTTGGTTGCAATTTTAAATTTTTTTATTTTTCAGTAACGCGTTTGGCCTTATTTAGGCATCTTCAGGTTATCTTAATTTGGTATTTCTTAAGAATGCTTTAGTCAGTGTAGCCAAAGGGCATCGTCGAATATATCAGGCCAACATCGCCTTCATTAAACTCAGTCAGACTGAGTTTAATGAAGGCGATGTTGGCTTTATATATTCGACGATGCCCTTTGGCTACACTGACTAAAGCATTCTTAAGAAATACCAATATAAGATAACCAGAAGATGCCTAAATAAGGCGAAACGCGTCGTTGAAAAATTAAAAAAGAAAAACTAAATTTGCAACCAAGACATTTTTAACCATTACTGTCCAGAAATCCTTTCCATCTCATTTACTTAACCCTCACCCCCCCCCCCCCCCCCCAACTATATCTAAATTGAGCATTAGCATTTCCCTTTTCAGATTTTCCAGCTGCTCTACCACGTCCAAACTTATGACATTCCACAACCATACTCGTGGAATGGTATCGTTTCGTTGGTTATTCAATCTTTTTCTAATAGTCACCTCCCCTTGGCAGCCCCTGGAAATCTGAATCGGGAGCTACTCCTGAATATTTTGTCAATGGAGAGATTATCATGATTCTTCCCAATTACAGGCCCCATGTCCTGTGTATACACATCATGTGTCATCAATGCGGTGGTTTTCATTGTTACTACGTCGTCATGCCGTTGACCACTGTTGATTCTTCCGCCGTTTGGGCCCGTTCCTTTCCCAAGGGCGAGAGACTTCCCTGAACGTAAGTCCACCCTTCCACCCTCTTTGACAAGGCCGTTGGCGGCCGTTTGTAACGACAAAAGTGTATCATTTTACGGCAAATAGTTCAGAAGGTAAGACGTCATAAACATCGAGTTGCGTGAAAACAAAACTGCAGGGAGTAATTTGCAAGAGGTTCAGGTGAAATATGCGTAAAATATGTGAATATGTGTGAAATAGACTGGGTGTTGTGTAATGTCCTTAGGTTAGTTAGGTTTAAGTAGTTGTAAGTTCTGGGGGACTGATGACCATAGATGTTAAGTCCCATAGTGCTCAGAGCCATTTGAACCATTTTATGTGTGAAATATATGTGACACGTACATACACAGTTGAAGCTGTGCGTAATAAGCTCCTCATAAACCCTTGTATTGATTTCAGCCAAACGTAATACACATGTAACTTGTTATCTGGAAAGAAATACTGTAGGGATAAGTCATGAACCTCCTAATGTGGTGGATGCGATGGACAGAGAAGGGGGGTGGGGATGAAGAGTTGGAGGAACAGAGAGAGGGAATGAGGAGCTGGGCAGTGTTAGGGGGCGAGGAGGAGAGGGCAGAATGAGGAAGAGGAGGAGATGGACGGAGAGAGGTAAGAGGAGGCGATACATGGGGCAGGAGGAGATAGAGGGTGCAGGAGGAGATGGATGAGAAGGAAATGGACGGAGAAGTGGGTGGTAGGAGATGGCCAGGATAGGAGGGGAGACAGTGGACAGTGAGAGAGGGCTGGAGGAGATGAATAGGGGGAGAGAAGGAGAGATTAAGTATACGATGGACAGACATAGGGGAAGGAAGAAATGGACTGAGATGAGAAAGGCAGAGAGAAGGGGAGGAAGAGATGGACAGAGGAGAGGACAGAGAGAGGGAATAGGAAGAGATGGTCAGAGGAGAGGACAGAGAGAGGGAATAGGAAGAGATGGTCTAATAGAGGATTCCAATGAATACACTACTGGCCATTAAGATTGTTACACCACGAAGATGACGTGCTATATACGGGAAATTTAGCCGACAGGAAGAAGATGCTGTGATATGAAAATTATTAGCTTTTCACACAGGGTTGGCGCCGGTGGAGACACCTACAACGTGCTGACATGAGGAAAGTTTCCAACCGATTTCTCATACACAAACAGCAGCTGACGGGCGTTGCCTGGTTAAACGATGTTCTGATGCCTCGTGTAAGGAGGAGAAATGCGTACCATCACGTTTCCGACTTTGATAAGGGTCGGATTGTAGCCTATCGCGAGTGTGATTTATCGTATCGCGACATTGCTGCTCGCGTTGGTCGAGATCCAATGACTGTTAGCAGAATATGGAATCGGTGGGTTCCGGAGGGTAATACGGAACGCCGTGCTGGATTCCAACGGCCTCGTATCACTAGCAGTCGAGATGACAGGCATCTTATCCGCATGGCTGTAACGGATCGTGCAGATACGTCTCGATCCCTGAGTCAACAGATGGGGACGTTTGCAAGACAACAATCATCTGCACGAACAGTTCGACGACGTTTGCAGCAGCATGGACTATCAGCTCGGAAACCATGGCTGCGGTTACCCTTGACGCTGCATCACAGACAGGAGCGCCCGCGATGGTGTACTCAACGACGAACCTGGCTGCACGAATGGCAAAACGTCATTTTTTCAGATGAATCCAGGTTCTGTGTACAGCATCATGATGGTCGCATCCGTGTTTGGCGACATCGCGGTGAACGCACATTGGAAGCATGTATTCGTCATCGCCATACTGACGTAGCACCCGGCGTGATTGTATGGGGTGCCATTGGTTACACGTCTCGGTCACCTATTGTTCGCATTGATGGCACTTTGAACAGTGAACGTTACATTTTAGATGTGTTACGACCCGTGGCTCTACCCTTCATACGATCCCTGCGAAACCCTACATTTCAACAGGATAATGCACGACCACATGTTGCAGGTGCTGTACGGGCCTTACTGGATACAGAAAATGTTCGACTGCTGCCCTGGCCTGCACATTCTCCAGATCTTTCATCAATTGAAGACGTCTGGTCAATGGTGGCCGAGCAACTGGCTCGTCACAATACGCCAGTCACTACTCTTGATGAACTGTGTTATCGTGTTGAAGGTGCATGGGCAGCTGTACCTGTACACGCCACCCAAGCTCTGTTTGACTCAATGCCCAGGTGTATCAAGGCCGTCATTACGGCCAGAGGTGGTTGTTCTGGGTACTGATTTCTCAGGATCTATGCACTCAAATTGCGTGAAAAAGTAATCACATGTCAGTTCTAGTATACTAAATTTGTCTAATGAATACCCATTTGTCATCTGCATTTCTTCTTGGTGTAGCAATTTTAATGGCCAGTAGTGTACATATCTGGGGATTCACAGACCCTATGCTAGTCAGCCTATACCAGCTTCTTCTGACTTTTTCTTTGGATCCTGTTACATTTTTTTACGTTGAGGATTAGGTCCCGAACCCTGCACTATGCGTCGATCCCTTGGAGGTCTTCCTACATTTGCGACCTTTCTTTACACAACAGCATCCTCCGCGAGAAGCCTCATGGAAACAGTACAGTCGCAAAGTCCAGGTACAGGAGAGGAAACATTAGCCAGAGTTGCCTTACGTTCCAGCCCAGTGTACAGCGCGGAAGTACCGCCACAGACCGCAGCCTGTGTTCAGCCAACAAGGCCGCCCTGTGTCCTGCAGTCGCCGTCCTGTCCGCTCTATCCTGTATCCTGTATCCTGCTTGTGGCTAGCCAGTGTTGCGTGCGTCGCCAGCCGCGCCTGCGAAGCCCGCGTCGCACAAATTGTTTCCAGCCGAGCGGACTGCGGAGCGGCGGAGGACTCTGTCCGGCGCCACCCCCTGGCTGGGAAGCCACACGCCGCCCCCACTCCACCCCCACCCGCTTCCACCGACCTTCCTGCAAACCGCGTAACGGCGTCCCGCATCTCCACTCCGCCCCAGGAACGCACTCTTCTCCGCACGCACTTTGCGAGTGCGGGCGGACGCACGTGCGTTTGGGCGCGGACCCCGTACGTAGCCATGTGTGTGACGCACCCCTCTATGCGGCCGCCACGCTTCCATTACGAGAGGCAACCCAGTGTCTGTCTGCCTGGAACACGTCCACCGTCTCTGCCGTCCTGCCCTTCACTGTCACTTAACTCTCTCATCAAGTCGCCTGTAAAGCTGTTTTAAAAGTCTAAAGCAGGATGGGCCAAAGTGCTAGTTTCTTCCGTATATAAGAAGAATAAATCACACAGTTGGATACCATTATCTTTAACGTCGGTTTGCTGCACTGTTCTTGAAAAAATTTTAGATTCCAATATACTAAATTCCCTTGAGCGAGAAAAGCTTCTCTCTACACATCAACATAGATTTGAAAAGCATGCATCTTGTAAAACTCAGGCTGAAACGTCCTGGCAGATTAAAACTGTGTGCCAGACCGAAACTTGAGCTCGGCACTTTTGCCTTTCGCGGCCGAGCGCTCAACCAACTGAGCAACCCAAGCACGACTGACGACCTGCCCTCATAGGTTCACTTCCGCCAGTACCTCGTCCCCTACCATCCAAACTTCACAAAAACTTCCTGCATACACTTTTAATCTGCCAGGAAGTTTCATATCAGCGCACACTCCGCTGCAGAGGGAAAATTTTATCATCGAAACATTTCCAAGGCTGTGGATAAGCCATGTCTCAGCAATACCCTTTCTTCCAGGAGTGCTTCTGTGAAGTTTGGAAAATAGGAGACGAGGCATTGGCTGGCGGAAGTGGAACTGTCACGGCGACTCGTGAGTCATCCTTGGGTAACACAGTCGGTAGAATACTTGAATTCGAATCTCGGTCCGAAACACAGTTTTAATTTGCCAGGAAGTTTCATATCAGAGCATACTCCGCTCCACAGTGAAAATTTAATTCTGGAAACTTCAGGACCACGAGCCATGGATGAAAAGCAACATGCAGATTTCCGGAAAGATGGAAGATAGGGTTTATCGTCCCATCGAGGTTATTAGAGATGGAGCACAAACTCGGATTGCATCAAGGATGAGGAGGGAAATCGGCCTTTCCCTTTCAAAGGAGCCATCCCAGCATTTGCCCGGAGCGATTCAGGGAAAGCTACAACTATGTCAATAGCCATCAGGCCACCGTGAGGTGCATGGCAGAGGTTACGTCCCATTGTACAAGTTACTCGGCAAACCACCGTGGCATGCACGTCAGAGGTTACGTCCGATTGCAACAGCTGTTAGGGTTTCGTCTTGCTACATTAACAAATGGAGCGCGGGAAGAAGGATTGTTTCAATGCCTCTCTGCGCGCAGCAATTACTCTAATCTTATCGTAGGAGCTTGTAGTATATTCCTAGAGTAATAATTTAAAGCGGTTCTTGAAATTTTGTTAATTGACCTTCTCGGGACAGTTTACGCCTATCTTCAAGAGCTTCCATTTCTATTCCTTCGGTATCTCTGCGACACTGTCCCAGCAACTAAACAAACCTGTGACTATTCGTGCAGCCCTTAGCTCCCTTAGCTGTGTCCGTTGTTCAGCCTATCGGTACGGGTCACGGGTCACGGAAAAACTTAATCTGGATGACCGGACGTTAGTTAGAACGGTCGTCCTCCAGATTTATTTAAAGCGTTTGACCTTATGGAGCGCTGGACAATATGTACGAAGTTCCGAACATGTGGAATTGGGTCTCAGATATGTAAATGGCTCGAAGACCTCTTACGTAAATAACCCAGTACGTCATCATCGACGGCGAATATTCATCATAGACGAAGATATCATCAGCAGGGCTCCACGGAAATGTGATAGGACCGTTCTTGTCCTTCGTGTGCTTAAACGATCTGACGGTTACTGTCGCCAGCAATCAGCTGATGGCGCTGTAGAGTCACCGTTGGGTTACTGCATACAGGAGGACTGAGATGGCACTTCCACTAGTTGTGATGAACGGCAGATTGCTTGGAATATTCAGGCTTGCCTTCTGGCGACACTATCCATTGGACAAACTTCCACCTTGGCTTAAGACGAGCTGGAGCTATTTTGTGATAATAAACTAAGCGCTATGTGTATTGTAGAGGGTACTTTGCTTCGGATTTCACGTAGTGCTATTTCCACAAGTACGTTGTGGACAAGCGTAAGCTTCGGACATCAGTTGCGAGCCATTATGAATAATATTGTTTGTAGCACACATTTCTCCTTTCAGGTCAGTGCAGAGTTTCTTAAATGGCAGTGTACGGTCCGGGTTGACTCCAAAGTATTTTGGGTTGATGCAGTGGTCTAGACTAACTCACCCTCATTCTCTATACAGCTGTCTCGTGGATTCATTGTCCTCGAATTTTATGGAATGATGATTTTCCTGTTAGCATTTCTGCACGGATTAGAAAGGTTCTCTCAGTTTACTTCCGACCTCTTCGAATGTTCTTCCTGGACCAGTAATGGCAGTGTCGTCTACGTATATGAACCCTTTTATTTCCGTCTGCTGGGCTGGCCATTTACATACATATTTTACAGAACAGGGAAAAGAACGCTTCCGTGTGGTAGCCCTTCCACTTTGTTTCTCAAGCTAGTTTTTTTTTCCGTTGGGGGATAACGTAAAATCTTCATTTCTGCAGCATTTTTCTGAGTATGTAAATCAGTCGAATATCCTTTTTTGTACACTTTCGTGAGGCGTCGTTGGTGGTTTATTGTATAGTACGCAGGAGACAGGTCAACAAAGAGAGGGGCAGCTATTAATTTCCTTTCTAAAACGTTTTCAACCTACTGAGGTTTAGTATTTGACTCCAAAGCGATTTCGCTAATCTGTAACTAGCTTGTACAAAAATAATTTTTGTAATGATTTTGGTTCGACTCTTGACAGAATTATTCTTTTAAATAGCTTATGTAGGTTGCAGGTCAAGGAAATAGGACGGCTATATTTTGGCTCAGTCAGCTCTTTCCCAGGCTTTAGTAATGCTTCTACGTTTGCTTTCGGAAATTGAAATATTTACAAATCAACTTTGGGTTTGTTTCTTTGTGTCTAAGTCTCGTAGCTCCCAGACTTACTTTATCATTCGAGAGTGTCTTCTCTTCTCTTTGCAGACCTTTCCCTTTCTTGATATCCTGCCATTTATGTTGTTTCTCCAAAAAGTATTGTGTTATCTGTTGCGTCTATTCTAAATCCTGTGATTTTCATATCTTTGTCGTTATCGGGGAACATTGTGGTTCAGCCGGCCGGGGTGGCAGTGCGGTTCTAGGCGGTACAGTCTGGAACCGCGCGACCGCTACGGTCGCAGGTTCGAATCCTGCCTCGGGCATGGATGTGTGTGATGTCCTTAGGTTAGTTAGGTTTAAGCAGTTCTACGTTCTAGGGGACTGATGACCTCAGATGCTAAGTCCCATGGTGCTCAGAGCCATTTGAACCATTTTTTGAGCGTTGTACCAACTTCCTGATACCCTCGTCATGGAAGGCCGCCGCCTGTGCTTTTCACCAATTCTCCACACTGGTCCGCAGCTCGTTGTCTGAGCTAAAATGTTTTATTCATGGCCAACGGTTCATGTGACCATAGATGAAACTCAGAGTGAGATAAGTCTGGGCTGTATCCCTCTGAAAACGACACAGGAGCGTCTTCATTTCCCATGCAGTGTGCTGGCGAGTATTGTAATGAAGGAAGATACACCAGGTGGCCCACTCAAGCCGTCCTCTTATGTTTCCCACATACGTTAGTGCCAGAAGGGTTGCCTCACCACTGCTGTCCAAAAGAGAACCTCCACGCATTTTTCCCCTGCTGCCACTTTGATAAGGTCGCGTAGTTCGAGTTAGGTCTTACAGTCGCACAGATAACAACTGCAACGTACTCCAGGGAAGACTACACCGGTATGATACTGATCTATGCGGAGACGCACCACGATGCACCGAAGGCTGTATACACAACGTTCTCCAACACAAAGTCTACATTCTGCGCATGTTTTTAGACGTACAGAGATCCTTTTGAGAACTGAGAAGGTTTTACAGGTGCATCGTGTCGTGGAAAGACCACCCATTATTACCGAGAACTTCATTCTGTATTTTGGAGCACATCCCACGCATTTTACGCATAGCTTAAATGAAAATAATGCTTATGTGGAATGTAGTGTAAGGGAATGTGTTATTGTGCTATTGTATTTAGGTTGCAGTGTTACTTGTTCTCACAATAATAATAATAATAATAATAATAATAATCTGGCCATTATTATTAATATTATGAAAGTCATCAGGCCTCGCCTATTAATAACTATTGCTTATCGTAATTAGTACAAACAAGAAATGCAGCGGAGTTGGGTATGTCGAGGTCTTCGGTACAAAGGATCCTGGAGGAACTAAAATGACATTCCTGTAAGCTGCAACTACACTAACAGCTTCATCTAAACGATTTCCATAAATCTGGTATTGTTCTGCAGACTTCTCGTAAATAAAGTAGCCATTAATCCGGGTTTCATCAGGAAGATTTTATGGGGAGATGACCGCTATTTCGCCAATGATGCCACTGTCAATAGACAGTATACGTTACTGGGCTCCTGCAAATCCTCACTGGTCACGACCACATCACGTGCGAGCGCACTCGTGTTTTAACGTATGGTGCTACATTATAGTACATCACGTCACTGGACCAGCTTATGTGGCTCCCAGACTGACTGGTTGGCTGTATTTGCAGTTCCTACCAAATGAGCTGAATCTTGGGCATCTCCTAGAAGACATTCCACTTCATTTAGATGGGAGGCACTGGTTTCAGCACGTTGGTGCAACACCCCATTATTGTAGGGGCGTTACTGAGTATCTGAACAATGCATACTCTGAACGGAGGATAGGTCGTGGTGGTTGCAATGGATGGCCAGCGAGAATTCCTGATTTAACGCCACTGAGTGTTTTCGTATGGGGTCATATAAAACGCAGGGTTTACGAAAACGGTACCGAGAAGTCCAGATGTGTTAAAAGAAGGATTATATCTTGCTTGCGCTTCAAGTATCTGCAGAAATGTTAAGAAATGTTCACGCCAATACCGAGAGGCTTTTACATCACTGATCCAACAAGGCGGAAATGAATTTGAACTTTTGTCTCATCAATAATGATTATAAAGATGTATCAGTCTATAACATAGGTTTAAAGGAACATCATTTATGATATTCATTATATTCAATGATGTGATAACATTTATGTGAAAATGTCAGTGCTGAAGCAGCAATTAGTGTATTATGTGTTGTTGACAAATTAGCTGTCATGTGTTTATATGCCTTTAAACAGATAATTAATATAATATGGCCCTTGTGTATATCGCTTTTGTCAGGGAAAATCATTCTTCTACACAGACACCTTTCTCAAGACCAGGAATCGAACCCGGTGCCCCTCCTACAGCAAATAAATTTTCTAGCGACGAGCTATAGGACCTGTTTTCGCTGTTAAGTGTTTGTTTTAAAGCTCTAGACTTACGTTTAGTAGAGTCTCCTCTCTGTTCGCGTTGACTGACCGTCATTGTTTAGCTTGAGCAAACCTTTCGGTATCTATGGTGTCCGGGATTGACTAACGTCAACGGCGGAGGACCTACGTGGTACATCATGGTTACATCTACATCTACGTCTACATCTACGTGATTACTCTGCTGTTCACAATAAAATGCTTGGCAGAGGGTTCATTGAACCACCTTCAAGCTGTCTCTCTACCGTTCCACTCTAGAACGGCGCACGGGGAAAACGAGCACTTACATTTTTCTGTGCGCGCCATGATTTCTCTTATTTTATCGTGATGATCATTTCTCCCTAAGTAGGTGGGTGCCAAAAGAATTTTTTCGCAGTCGAAGGAGAAAACTGGTGATTGAAATTTCATGAGAAGATCCCGTAGCAACGAAAACCGCCTTTGAAACTTCCTGGCCGATTAAAACTGTATGCCGGACCGAGACTCGAACTCGGGATCTTTGCCTGTCGCAGGCAATTGCTCTATCGACTGAGCTACCCAAGCACGACTCACGCCCCGTCCTCACAGCTTTAATTCCGTCGGTACCTCATTCTAGAAACAGCCCTCAGGCTGTGACTAAGCCATGAGTCCGCAATATCCTTTATTCCAGGAGTGCTAATTCTGCAAAGTTCGCAGGAGAGCTTCTGTGAAGTCTGGAAGGTAGGAGACGAGGTACAGGCGGAATTAAAGCTGTGAGGACGGGGCGTGAGTCGTGATTGGGTAGATCAGAAGGTAGAGTACTTGCCTGCGAAGGCAAAGGTCCCGAGTTCGAGTCTCGGTACGGCACACAGGTTTAATCTGCCAGGAAGTTTCACATCAGCGCACACTCCGCTGTAGAGTGAAAATTTCATTCTAAAAACCGACTTTGTTTTAATGATTGCCTCTCCAATTCACCTATCATGTGTATGTCACTATCTCCCCTATTTCGCGACAATACAGTATGAGCCGCTCTTCTTTGAACTTTCTCAATATTATCCGTCAGTCCCACCTGATACTGATCCCACACCGCACAGCAGTACTCCAGAATAGGGCGGAAAAGTGTAGTATAAGCAGTCTCTTTAGTAGCTCTGTTGCACCTTCTAAGTGTTCTGCCAATGAATCGAGGTCTTTGGTTTGATCTACCCACAACATTATCTATGTGATCGTTCCAATTTAGATTACTTGTAATTGTAATTCCTAAGTATTTAGTTGAATTTACAGCCTTCAGATTTGTATGACTTATAGGGCAATCGAAATTTAGCGGATTTCTCTTAGTACTCATATGAATGACTTCACACTATCGTATATTCATGGTCAATTGCCACTTTTCGCTCCATGCAGTTATCTTATCTAAATCGTTTTGTCATCTGATGACTTTACAATACACTAAATGACAGAATCATCTGCAAATAATTTAAGAGGGCAACTCAGATTGTGTCCTATGTCGTTAATACAGATCGGGAACAATAGAGGGTCTATAACACATCCGTGGGGAACGCCGGTTATTACTACTGTTTCACTCGATGACTTTCCGTCTGTTACTACGAACTGTGACCTTTCTGATAATAAATCACGAATCCAGTCGCACAATTGAGTAGATATTCCATAGGCACACATTTTGGTTAGAAGACGCTTGTGAGGAACGGTGTCGAAAACCTTCTAAAAATATGGAGTCATTTGACATCCGCTGTCGATAGCACTCATTACTTCATTAGTATAAAGAGCTAGTTGTGTTCCGCAAGAATGATATTTTCTGAATTCATGCTGACTATGTGAAGTACCTCGAAGAAAACAATTTACTGACACAATGTTCGAATATAGTATATGTTCCAAAACCCTACTGCGAATCGACGTCAGTGATGTGGGCCTGTAATTCAGCGGATTACTCCTATTTCCCTTTTTGGGTATTGGTGTGACTTGAGCAACATTGCAGTCTTTAGGTACGGGACTTACTGTGAGCGAGCGGTTGTATATAATTGCTAAATATGGAACTATCGTATCAACATACTCTGAAAGGAACCTAACTGATATACCATCTGGACCGGAAGCCTTGCCTTTATTAAGTGATTTAAGCTGCTTTGCTACACCGAGGATATCTACTTCTATGTTTCTCATCTTCGCAGTTGTTCTTGACTGGAATCCGGGAAAATCTACTTCATCTTCTCTGGTGAAGGACTTTCGGAAAACCGTGTTTGATGACTCTGCTTTGGTGGCACTGTCATCAGTGACTTCACCGTCGATATCGCACAGTGAAGGTATTGATTGCGTCATCCCCTGGTGTGCAACCAGAATCTCTTTGGATTTTCTGCACGATTCCGAGACAGAGTTTCGTTGAGGAAAATATTAAAAGCATCTCGCATTGAAGCACGCGCTATATTTCGAACATCTGCAAATATTTGCCAATCTTCCGGATATTGCGTTATTTTAAATTTGGCACGGTTCTTCCGTTGCTTCTGCAACAGCGATCTGACCAGTTTTGTGTACCATGGAGGATCAGAATCATCACTTATTAATTTACGTCGTATACAGGGTGGTCCATTTATCGTGATCGGGCCAAATATCTCACGAAATAAGCGTCAGACGAAAAAACTACAAAGAACGAAACTTGTCTAGCTTGAAGGGGGAAACCAGATGGCGCTATGGTTGGTCCGCTAGATGGCGCTGCGATATGTCAAACGGATATCAACTGTTTTTTTTTTTTAAATAGGAACCCCAACTTTTATTACATATTCGTGCAGTATGTAAGGAAATACGAATGTTTTAGTTGGAGCACTTTTTCGCTTTGTGATAGATGGCGCTGTAATAGTCACAAACATATGGCTCACAATTTTAGACGAACAGTTGGTAACAGGTAGGTTTCTTAAATTAAAATACAGAACGTAGATACGTTTAAACATTTTATTTTGGTTGTTCCAATGTGATACATGTACCTTTTTGAACTTATCATTTCTGAGAACGCACGTTATTACATCGTTATTACCTGTAAATACCACATTAATTCAATAAATACTCCGTCTACATCAATACATTTGGCAATACGTGTAACGACATTCGTCTCAAAAGCGAGTAGTTCGCCTTCCGTAATGTTCGCACATGCATTGACAATGCGCTGACGCACGTTGTCAGGCGTTGTCGGTGGATCACGATAGCAAATATCCTACAGCTTTCCGCACAGAAAGAAATCCGGGGACGTCAGATCCGGTGAACTTGTGGGCCATGTTGCTTCGACGACCAATCCACCTGTCACGAAATATGCTATTGAATACTGCTTCAAACGCACGCGAGCTATCTGCCGGGCATCCATCATGATTGAAGTACATCGCCATTCTGTCACGCAGTGAAACATCTTGTAGTAACATCGGTAGAACATTACGTAGGAAATCAGCATACATTTCACCATTTAGATTGCCATCGATAAAATGGGAGCTAATTATACTTCCTCCCATAATGCCGCACCATACATTAACCCGCCCACTTGTCGCAGCCATCGTGGAATTTCCGTTGCTCAGTAGTGCATATTATGCCGGTTTACGTTACCGCTGTTGGCGAATGGCGCTTCATCGCTAAATAGAACGCGTGCAAAAAATCTGTCATCGTGCCGTAATTTCTCTTGCGCCTAGTGGCAGAACTGTACACGACGTTCAAAGTCGTCGCTATGCAATTTCTGGTGCATAGAAATATGGTACCGGTGTAATCGATGTCGATGTAGCATTCTCAACACCGACGTTTTTGAGATTCCAGATTCTCGCAGTATTTGTCTGCTACTGATGTGCGGATTAAAACACCTACTTGAGCATCATCATTTGTTGCAGGTCGTGGATGACGTTTCACACGTGGCTGAACACTTCCTGTTTCCTTAAATAACGTAACTATTCGGCGAACGGTCCGGACACTTGGGTGATGCCGTCCAGGACACCGAGCAGCATACATAGCACACGCCCGTTGGGCATTTTGATCACAATAGCCATACATCAACACGATATCGACCTTTTCCGCATTTGGTAAACGGTCAATTTTAACACGGGTAATATATCACGAAGCAAAGACCGTCCGCACTAGCGGAATGTTGCGTGATACCACGTATTTATCCGTTTGCGACTATTACAGCGCCATCTATCACAAAGCGAAAAAAGTGGTCCAACTAAAACATTCATATTTATTTACGTACTACACGAATATGTAATTAAAATGGGGGTTCCTATTTTTAAAAAATGCAGCTGATATCCGTCTGAGCTATGGCAGCGCCTTCTAGCGGGCCAACCATAGCGCCATCTGGTTTCCCCTTTCAAGCTAGACGAGTTTCGTTCTTTGTAGTTTTTTCGTTTGATGCTTATTTCGTGAGATATTTGGCCCGGCCACTGTCAGTGGACCACCCTGTATATCTCTCAATTGCCGTCGATACGATCTGTTTGAAATCATTCCACACCTTTTATACGCTTACGTGATCAGATCGGAAGGATTGGTGACTGTCTCTTAAAAAGGCGTTAAGAACATATTTATCAGCTTTTCTAAATAGATGTACTTTGCGTTTCTTTTTTATGGTTGTGGGTGTTACGGTATTCAGCCTAGCAGCATCTGCCTTATGGTCGCTATTCTCTGTATTCGTCATGATACTCACTATTTGCCTCGAATTATTTGTTGCTAAGAGGTCAAGTATGCTTTCACAACCGTTTACGCTGCGAGTGGTCTCGCGAACTAATTGCACAAAATAATTTTCTGAGAAAGCATTCAGTACAATTTCGGATGACGTTTGATGCCTGCCGCTGACTTTAAACGTATAATTTTTCCAGCATATCGAGGGCAGATTGAAGTTGCCACCGACTATAACTGTATGAGCGGGGTATCTATTTGAAATGAGACTCAAGTTTTCTTTGAACTGTTCAGAAATTATATCTTCTGAGTCGTGGGGTCGGTAAAACGATCCAATTAATAGTTTGACATCGAAAACCACGAACAACAATCATCAAAAATACGTAAAATCCAAACAAGACAGGAATGGAGCATCTCACCAGCATCAACAAACAAGATGCTTCTAGTCAGCCAGACTATGTTATGTTAGAGCATGAAGGGGTTTAAAACTATCCAAAAAATTTTTGTTTCTAAGCTTCACCTGTTCGTTAAGAATAAATCCATCTTTTTGAGATAGAAGTTGGAAAATTTCAAATTCCTCGTAGAAGTCCAGTTTGTAACACTTACTCACTTCATGTAGCAGTTCTACGTCATATGCCGTAAGAGCAATAGATGTTCAGAAAACGTGGAATTGTGCACGTTTTCCCCATTTTTACCTAGCATATGTTCTTTATATCTTACTTTAATGGGTCTACAGTTTGTCCATCGTTATAGTTTGGGCAACCGTTACAAGTAATTTTGTAAGCTCCGGATTTAATGCCAAGTTCTTTCCACGCCCCAGTAGTATGAATCACTCTTTGTTTTAAGCTATTTTTTAAGGAAAAGGCAACTCTGTAACCGTATTGCTTCTGTAGAAGTCTCCTTATCTTGTATCATACGTTCCCCAAAAATGGAAGAGATATAGAGTTATTACTTTCACTATTTATCGCCTTATTACCTCCTAAGGTTGAACATTTTACAGCTGTTTTTTCCTGACAATTTGGTCAACTAACATAAGTCATATCCATTGTTAATAACTACGGATTCTACTAAAGATATTTCTTTTTCTAAAAAATCCTGTTTTAAAGCTGTGTTCACGGCACGATGAACTGCAGAGTGAAAGAAGGCAATTTTGTGAGTTTGTGGATGACAAGAATATGCCAGAGTTTACAAAATTACTTGCTTTGACTGCCCCAACTATTACGTTGGACATATAGCTAGATCATTCAAGTAAGATGTAAAGAACACATGCTAGGTAAAAATGGGGAAAACGTTTACAATTCAAGGTTTGCTGAACATCTATTGCTCTTACAGCATACGCCACATAAACTGGATGACGCAGAATTGCTACACTAAGTGAGTAAAGTTTACATACTGGACTTGTTCGAGGAATTAGAAATTTTCGAATAGTTTCAAACCACTTCTTGCTCTAACGTAATAAAATCTGGCTTACTAGAAGCTACTTTTCTTGTTTGTTGATGCTGGTGAGGTGCTCCATTCCTGTCTTGTTTGGATTTTACGTATTTTGGATGATTGTTGTTCGCGGTTTTCGATGTGTATATGTGATTTAAATGATTCTGCTATGTTTTTTATTCATGACGACAGATGGTTACGATTTCCTACAACATTTTGTTCGTTTTCGCTAGTATGTGTCTTAGTCTTTAATTTGCGCGAGATTCTCGCTCATAACACTAGTGCCCTCTCTCGTTGAATATATTCCTTAGCCCAAGCTTCACCTGCTTCACGCTAGATCACAGGCAAATTGGTGTTCATATTTTCTATTGTACGTAGATGTTTTAAATGGTTCTGATATGTTATATTTATTAGAACAGAGGGTTTGAATTAGCACAACCTTTGTAAATGAGCCTAAGTACGTGTACCACATAGCTCAACAATTTAACGAATACAGCGCTTACGAATGTCAGAAAAGATTAAAATATGTAAAAGTTATAATATATAAATCATATTTACCTGCGACATTGGTATACAACGAAAGTAATATACAACTGGTGAATTATACAATAAGAATCTGAATCATTATACACTGCCCGACGAAAGGTGAAAGTAGAAGAAGTTGCGGAGACACGGAACGAAACTTCGCTGTTTGAGAAGGTGTATCATATTGAGAGGTGGCATGAGGCCCCTCTCATATTTCTATCTTACTCTGAGTAATTAGATTTGAGGAAGTATAGCCGAGTATGGTCATTACTAGACTAGTATTGAGAACTCATATGATATGAATATTTTCCTCTCTAATTGCATGCAGTGAAAAGTTGCTGCTATTCCTTCACACGTGGACTTCCCACGCAGCGTCTCTCGTCACCCAGGTGGTTCGGTAACAGGCAAGTTCGGCTGATCTTAAAAGGGTTATGCCGACGGGTGTGAGGGATGTTGTCAAGACGCCTACATTGTCATAAGAGCGGGGGCGACACGCCCACAGGGTCCTGAAGGAGCAGCTGGGGCTAGAGATTCCGTTACTGAGCAGAAACTTAGTGAAAACACTTTCTGACGGGCTATCAGCGAGGCGTGGGAATAACTTGGCTTCCCAGGCAGTCTTGGCGGGCAAATTCCCGCGTTTTCTGCAAAATCATAACTGTGATTGACTTGCTCAGGGGATAGCTCGGTGACGTAGCAAAATCGGCACAGGAATTGGCGCCAAGTATCTCCATTGGTGGAATAGTAGTGCTTTGGTAATAGAGTGGAATTTTCCGCCGGTTTTCGAGTTACTGATTGGAATGTTTAACCACAGCCACTGTCGTGGGGGCGAGAATGCTCTGTGTTCGGCTTGTACAGGTGCTCTTGAGTGAGTCTGCTCTCGCCTTTCGGTCGGAGTAGGTTACACGACTGAGCTCTCACTGCTCTGGACAGCCTGCCTCCCGTTGGCTGTCTAATATACTTTCATTTAATTATAACTGTTTGACAAAGTTGCTGAAGTTTTGACATCAACGTAACTTTGCGAGTACAGTTGGCAATTGAGCGTTCTGCGTACAAGCGGACTATGTTGTCTGTCTTTAGCAGTTTTGGCTAAAGTTGACTGTATCGGAGTTACTGTGTGACTTTGCTTGTTAAAATCAATCACTGTACCGTCAGTGATTGTGTAGCGAGCCTTCTTCGTCTCCCGCAGAGGCACATTTGTGTTGCTAGGAAGTCTTTAGTCAGGAACAACCAGACCAGGATAATTTGTTTCGGGCTATACTCGCGACATTATCATCACCACAACGGGACGTCGAAGCAACCAGCCATTGCCTCCGGTACGCCAGATCATGTCCTTCCAGTTAAGAAGACAGCTTGGTAATGTATGTCCTCAGCACTGGCAAATCAGTGAATTTTGCTATGCGACAATCAGAGCTCAGCAGAACGCGCCTGTTCTCGTCTTTTCTAACATGGTTCTGTCTTGGGTGTTCATTGTCTGAGTTCTCACTACTGTAGCAGCGATTAATGTTGGGTTGCCTGGGTGTTTTTCTTAAGATTTGAGTTGCAAGGAACTGGCTCCACATACCACTTGGTCATAAATATCACAGTCTAGTTTATGTATAACTTCATCTTCACAGCATTTATTTGAGTATCCAATTTGACGTATTGTAAATGTTTCATATGTTCTGTTTATTATTTTGAGTTTAGTCATAGTAAATCAAATTGTTATTTTGGATAGAACTTTCATTCTGTGGATCGGTAAACCAACCCTTTCATTTCTCACTACATTAATGAAACTTTACTATATCAAAATTAATTTCTATCAAATTAAATCGTTGCAGGTGTCAAACTCTTTTCTACTCCACTTGCAGGGTCGATTACAGTCAGTTCACGTTTCTTCATTATCCATGTGCAATAGCAAAAATTCGGAGTTAGAAAAGGGGGTGGGGGCTTAGAGCATCATTTCCATATGAAGATTCTCGAAGAATTTAGTGTTAAATACACTGCTAGCCCCGGCACCTCGCAATGTTATTTCAGTTACTGCTAAATCGATTCAAATGTACGAAGAACTTGGCAGTTTGATGCCACTTATCAATAAGAGGGTGCACCCTCTGGTGTGATTGTATTCACAAATTCGGTTGGGAGCTGTTTGGCATAGCCTTTGTGCCCCTTCCTGATGCAAGTTGGAAATTGCTGCATCATACCCCTGATCCTGGAACGGTATTGATAGTTGAGTTAGTTCTGTACATTTTCTAAAAGGCGCCGATATGAGGGGTCATGCTGGCAAGGGAGTATAAGTGTGAAATCTTATGGGACTTAACTGCTAAGGTCATCAGTCCCTAAGCTTACACACTAATTAACCTAAATTATCCTAAGGACGAACACACACACCCATCCCTGAGGGAGGACTTGAACCTGCGCCGGGACCAGTCGCACAAAAGGAGTATATATCACGAAGATTGTTCATAAAGTCACGTGATACATATGGATGAACAGTGTCCTGTTGGAACCTGGCAACAGGCCGCTGTCTCAAGAGTTGTAATATATGAGTAAGCAGTATATATGTAAGAGCCAACGGCCTTGCCTCAGTGGTAACGCTGGTTCCCGTCCAGTCATGTAAGTTAAGCGCTGTCAGGCATGGCTAGCACTTGGCTGGGTCACCGTCCAGGTCTGCTGAGTGCTGTTGTCAAGTCTACTTGATTGATAAGCGGTAGCATCGGCCACAAAAATTGACAGTGGCTGGGAGATTGGTGTGCTGACCACATGCCCTTCTGTAACTGCATCAAGTAGCGCCTAAGGGCTGAGACTGACTTGGGGGTCGTTCGGTACCGTTGGTACATCGAGGCCTGTCTGTATGTCTTGTGCTGCCGTGCCACAAGAGTCATAACCAACTTTGCCTTGAAGTCGTACTCCTTTCACCAAGGTGATAGGCGTAACACTGCTGTGACGCTCCGAAACACTGGAGCAATCGGGCCCCTCCCCAGATCGCCACCACACTCACCGACAGAAATGGACATCCGCTGTAGCCAGAACCACGATTCATCGACGATACAGTGCACCGCAGCTCATCAGCAGTCCATGTTTCACGACCACAGCAGCAACCCAGTCGCGGTCGTTTGCGACGTGGTGTTAATGCCGGTCTATGCACGGAACGACAATTCCCTAGTTGGGCTGCTGCTACACTCCGAGCATGTGTGTGAGATGACACTGACAGCTTCAGGGGCCCATTAACTGTGGCAGGCGCTGACGTGGAGGTGTTACGTTACGATGTGATTGGTGCTCAATACGGCGCTCCTACTTTGTGGTTGTCAGTGATCGACCGGAATCATCAAAGTGAGTATGGCTGCCTTCACATATCGATGCACCCACTGTCACCTCCGGATGACACGTGTGACGCCTCCCATTACGATCAGCGAAAGTATAATGTCCTTTTCCTATCCCCAGCCAGTATTCTTCACCTCGTCGAGTTATGTGAAAGCGAGACGACACAACACTGCCTGTCGCTGCAGTCAATATTTGTTGATCATGTCCGCTGCTCGGTCTAATTTTAGTCAGACTCTTTCGTTAATAAGTTTACATTCAAATTATTACTATCGGTTAGCTGCTTTCTTTGGCGGTTGCCGCCAAAAATGATCATTAACGCTTACTGGGCCTCCTAACACAGCAGGAACTGTATTCGTAGTTCACGAAAAGCATTAGCGTCACCCACAAGCTGTTGCTTATTGATTTCCAACGGCGACGATACCCACGTCGCAAAGGCATTGCAGAGGCACGTTGACACACAGTGAACGTAGAAAGCCAACACCCAGTGAACGCCCAGAGCTAAGCTTCCGCACTCCTCGACGTTCGCAGAGCGAATGACGTTCCGTGCTGCGGCGCAGCTGACTCCCGGCAGACCGGAAGTGACGCGCTTATCGCTTCCCCCTCCACGGAGCCACAGGCGCTCAGGCGGCCTTATCGCTGACGTCACGCGCCTGGAGTGGGGGATTTAGCTTGGCCGGGGCCTAGTAAAACTAGAGCGTTTCAAAATGAGTTGATATCTTTGATTTGCGAGCACATGTACACCAAATTAATTATTTCAAATGTCACAGGAATCATTTAACATAGCACGATTTTTTGTCCTTTGAAAATTCTTCCCTTTAATATTAATGTGGAATAAACTATTATTATTATTATTACTATTAATATTATTATTATTATTATTATTATTATCATCATCTTTATCCACAGAATCTACATCTACATCTACATCTATACTCCGCGAGCCACCTTACGGTGTGTGGCGGAGGGTACTTATTGTACCACTATCTGATCCCCCCTTCCCTGTTCCATTCACGAATTGTGCGTGGGAAGAACGACTGCTTGTAAGTCTCTGTATTTGCTCTAATTTCTCGGATCTTTTCGTTGTGATCATTACGCGAGATATATGTGGGCGGTAGTAATATGTTGCCCATCTCTTCCCGGAATGTGCTCTCTCGTAATTTCGATAATAAACCTCTCCGTATTGCGTAACGCCTTTCTTGAAGTGTCCGCCACTGGAGCTTGTTCAGCATCTCCGTAACGCTCTCGCGCTGACTAAATGTCCCCATGACGAATCGCGCTGCTTTTCGCTGGATCATGTCTATCTCTTCTATTAATCCAACCTGGTAAGGGTCCCATACTGATGAGCAATACTCAAGAATCGGACGAACAAGCGTTTTGTAAGCTACTTCTTTCGTCGATGAGTCACATTTTCTTAGAATTCTTCCTATGAATCTCAACCTGGCGCCTGCTTTTCCCACTATTTGTTTTATGTGATCATTCCACTTCAGATCGCTCCGGATAGTAACTCCTAAGTATTTTACGGTCGTTACCGCTTCCAATGATTTACCACCTATGGCATAATTGTACTGGAATGGATTTCTGCCCCTATGTATGCGCATTATATTACATTTATCTACGTTTAGGGAAAGCTGCCAGCTGTCGCACCATGCATTAATCCTCTGCAGGTCCTCCTGGAGTACGTACGAGTCTTCTGATGTTGCTACTTTCTTGTAGACAACCGTGTCATCTGCAAATAGCCTCACGGAGCTACCGATGTTGTCAACTAAGTCATTTATGTATATTGTAAACAATAAAGGTCCTATCACGCTTCCCTGCGGTACTCCCGAAATTACCTCTACATCTGCAGATTTTGAACCGTTAAGAATGACATGTTGTGTTCTTTCTTCTAGGAAATCCTGAATCCAATCACAAACCTGGTCCGATATTCCGTAAGCTCGTATTTTTTTCACTAAACGTAAGTGCGGAACCGTATCAAATGCCTTCCTGAAGTCCAGGAATACGGCATCAATCTGCTCGCCAGTGTCTACGGCACTGTGAATTTCTTGGGCAAATAGGGCGAGCTGAGTTTCACATGATCTCTGTTTGCGGAATCCATGTTGGTTATGATGAAGGAGATTTGTATTATCTAAGAACGTCATAATACGAGAACACAAAACATGTTCCATTATTCTACAACAGATTGACGTAAGCGAAATAGGCCTATAATTATTCGCATCTGATTTATGACCCTTCTTGAAAATGGGAACGACCTGCGCTTTCTTCCAGTCGCTAGGTACTTTACGTTCTTCCAGCGATCTACGATAAATTGCTGATAGAAAGGGGGCAAGTTCTTTAGCATAATCACTGTAGAATCTTAAGGGTATCTCGTCTGGTCCGGATGCTTTTCCGCTACTAAGTGATAGCAGTTGTTTTTCAATTCCGATATCGTTTATTTCAATATTTTCCATTTTGGCGTCCGTGCGACGGCTGAAGTCAGGGACCGTGTTACGATTTTCCGCAGTGAAACAGTTTCGGAACACTGAATTCAGTATTTCTGCCTTTCTTCGGTCGTCCTCCGTTTCGGTGCCATCGTGGTCAACGAGTGACTGAATAGGGGATTTAGATCCGCTTACCGATTTTACATATGACCAAAACTTTTTAGGGTTCTTGTTTAGATTGTTTGCCAATGTTTTATGTTCGAATTCGTTGAATGCTTCTCTCATTGCTCTCTTTACGCTCTTTTTCGCTTCGTTCAGCTTTTCCTTATCAGCTATGATTCGACTACTCTTAAACCTATGATGAAGCTTTCTTTGTTTCCGTAGTACCTTTCGTACATGATTGTTATACCACGGTGGATCTTTCCCCTCGCTTTGGACCTTAGTCGGTACGAACTTATCTAAGGCGTACTGGACGATGTTTCTGAATTTTTTCCATTTTTGTTCCACATCCTCTTCCTCAGAAATGAACGTTTGATGGTGGTCACTCAGATATTCTGCGATTTGTGCCCTATCACTCTTGTTAAGCAAATATATTTTCCTTCCTTTCTTGGCATTTCTTATTACACTTGTAGTCATTGCTGCAACCACTGACTTATGATCACTGATACCCTCTTCTACATTCACGGAGTCGAAAAGTTCAGTATACAGTTCACTTGTAATAATCTGTTCGAAATCGTAGAACTCTACATCTTTTCCTTAATTCGGTTTTTATTAACACAGTTTCTTTGATATGATTCACTACTATAAACGGTCAAACTTAAGTCCGATAAAAAATATCCAAACAGCGTCGATAATCGAAAGTCAAGTTGCGAAGCGATGTTTTAGAATGAATGATATCGCTCTTTTATCGGCTTGGATGTTCGCTGGATGTTGGCGTTATTTCAGTTCTGTCAGGTCTCATTATTTTGACAATAAATTCAACGAGGAGAAATTTAATTTTAACCAGTGCTGCTTCCAATTAAATTAACTATTTCACGCGGTGGCGCACGAACTTGAGAGACGCGAATACTCCGGACTCTGGCGCTGAAAGCTCGGACACTAAAATCTCGAACACAACGACTCACAGATGATAATGACTCCCAGGCCCTACAGGCTCCCAGACCCTAAAGACGTTAACAATACGTGCATTGTGAAACTAAAGGGAAGTTCGTTAGAAAGTCTTTGGATAATTCACCTTGCAACTTTGCGAATAACGCTCTATTCTATTGGCTCTTATTAGCCTTTTATTTAACTTTCTCTACTTTAAAACGGGAATTCGTGATTTTGTACGAAGTATAGGAATCGTTCATTGCCAGTTCGATTAAATTTTAGTTTCGAAAAAGGCGAGATATGTAACGAGGGGTTACACCTGGAAATCTGGATATAGCACGATTTAAGCGCCCAACCGAGTGGAAGTCCACAACTGGGCTTGTTATGCCAGAGCCAATGTAGCCCCCTGAGGGCCGGCAACCCATATTACACCACAGAGGACAGGGTTGTCTATGTCCAAGGCGTACCAAAAGCACCATGGTAAACACCGGCTATTTACATACAATATCATGGAAACAGACATTCCGAGCACTACATCCTGCAGGGGGAGCTCGAGCTACGGCCTGCAGGAAGTATCACTACGCCAAAACCTGACTGGCTGGGGACAGCTATTTAGGGGCTAGAACGGTCACAGGTTCGAATCCTGTCTCGGGCATGGATGTGTGTGATGTCCTTAGGTTAGTTAGGTTTAAGTAGTTCTAAGTTCTAGGGGACTGATGACCTCAGCAGTTAAGTCCCATAGTGCTCAGAGCCATTTAGGGGCTAGAACCAGCCCCGAAATTTAGTTCACTCCAGGTGGTGACGTCGTGGACTTCGACTGCTGAAGATTACGTTTTCGTCTCTGAATTGGACTTTTACTAGTGTGTGTGTGTGTGTGTGTTACTACGAACCTCTGTGGAAAATTTAGAAGTGAAATTTTTGTTTGCCTCAATTAGGAGACTTTTACCGGCATCGTTATTGTTTGTTACCTTTCTTTTGTTGTTCAGTCATCAACCTTGTAAACGAACATAAATAAAAGTTGTGTTTGTGGAAAATTGCGGATTGTCAGTCACAACAAGGCTCATTTTACCTATGGTGGGTGCTGATAGTACTGCCTCACACAACTGCGTAGCTCCATGTCTTTCACAGTTCTCGCCCATTATATACCCTACTAAACATTTTAACAACTCTAAACTCGAACAATGCAATTTGTTGGCTTACCACTTTTCCCAGAGAATTGGAACTGTAGTGAACGAGGTGTAGCTGTGGTGGTTGGTAGGCTTGTTTAAAAAAGGGGAGAAGGGACCTAACTACAGGGTCATCGGTCCCGTGGCTGTGGTGAAGATCAAACCTGAGCAGCTGTTGCTTGTCAGGATGGATTCGTGTATTCCTGTGCATGTGGTATGGTCCATATACAGGGACGTGTGGGAAAGCTGCAGATAAGTCAGCAGAGGGCGTGTACAACGACTTTTATTCAATCATTAAACTCTATTCCTCCATGAACATGGAAACATGTTTAAGTATTATTCCATCCAGTTAGTACAGTTATTCAAGTGCATTTTATTCTTCACTTAATATTCTGATGCTGTATCAGCGGACAGAGTTTGCAAGAACCCTCCATTTGTACTAAACCGCCGGAAGTACCTCAGTTTAGCCAGTGATGGTGCTATAAGGCGCCTACAGTATAACTGGCCGCCCTATTCCACTCGTGTTTTGCGATAATTAAGCCAGTCCGCTCTTTAACTGACGTAGAGCGCCACCACGTAGGAATTCTATTACGTGGAGGTGATCTCGCAATTTTCTATACCCTACGGAGCCGCAGTAGGGCCATTGGATTCTGAAAGTGCAACGTTACTGAACCGTGAATTGACTTTCAAAACCTTTTTTTAAGGTTGTACTTTATCTACTAGCGATTCATCAAGAACATTAACACATTTAATCACACTATGCGAGCGTGGAAGTAGTTGCCAATGGTAACTGAAGAAACAAATAAAAAATTTTTTTAATAAATGGAAATTTTATTCCTAAACGCCTTTTTCCTTTTTTTAAAAAATAGATTTAAAATTATAATCAGAAAGCACGCTGTGAATATCAAGTTACAATTTTGATAGTATGAGCTTTCGGGCTGAGAACCTTGCCACTCCCTTTTAACACGGCCGTAGTGACGACCGCTCACAACAACCTCTGAAAGACTACACTATTGCTAATCCGCAACACACCAGATTACTTTAAACTAAAAATTTTAACAACTGACACAAACACATAAACTATGCACCCAGTAAGATGGATGGAGATGGTACAAAACACTCACATTAAAATTATTTGACACGGAAAGTGCAACTTGCTTTTAAAAGAACTCTTACGGTGGAAGGGTGACAACTTTGTATACTAAAATGACCATTTAAATAAAATTCATGAAATGCAGTTTTACATAAAATGTACCAACATGCTCTATATTACACATATACCACCTCGCAAGATGATAGGCAAGATAAAAAACATATTTCAGGAATTCGGCCTTTACACCGAATCCGACAAACATAGCAGAGGCAGCTATTAACGTATGGCAGATTGAGAGGCAGACAATCAGACACTAACTGCCTAACAAATGTGGACGAGAGACAGACAAGCAAGCTGGGGACGAGAGACTGACCAAGAACAGAAGCAGAATTTAACAAGTAAATGAAACAACATCTCACGAATCACTTAACTTTTAATAAACTGCGGTGTCTGGCGAAGACCTGGCGCAGCACGCAAAAAACGCTCTCCCGATCCGTCCGCTGCCAGCCGCTTCAACGGACGCAGGAAGGCGCGCCGATCTCCCGTCTCACGGCGTCGCAGCTCGCACCTGCCAGACCGATGTCGTGGGTTGACTCCTGTTGGTATCGCGTCGGCCGCGAAGCCACTACTCCTTGCTATACGGCGCGGGCCACTGGACTCACGTGGCGACCTCGCATGCGCCGACGCTCAAGACGGACAAGTCATCTTGTGAACCAGTGCGCGACCGACCAACCGATCGATCCAACCGCCAATGTCCATTGCCTGAACAAACTGGAGCAGACTGGCGGCCTAACACATACTAGCACTCCGGACGACAGACAGACACTGACCGCCCCACACTGACCCGGCTGACCAACTGACCAGACTCGCCGAGACTCACAGACTGACCGACTCTGACTGACTCCTGCCTAGTTTTTTCTTTTTTTTTCTTTATTGTGATTTTAAACACCTTATACAAAGGCTGGCTGTCAGCAGCATATTACGCCGCTCTTCAGCCTTGAGTTTGACAATAAGTATTACATATAGGTGGCAGAGAGAATACAATCAAAACGGGGGGCAAAAAATGTAGACACTAAAATACAAAAAAACATGGAGCTGTTCACGCTGGCCTAGAAACATCACGAACACTAGTTGACCCTGCGCACATAACATGGATGATGGTGACGGCACACGTGAACAGTGGCGGCGTGATGGCGGACAAACACTAAACACAAACGAAGGCACACACACGAGACACTGATGGCGATGATCTCCGCCGCGCGAATGTTCACTATGCGTGTGCGAGTCCGGGGACCTGCCAGGAGGAGGGGGGATGGGAGAGGGAGAGGGGAGAGCAGAGATGCCATGGGCAGGGGTGATAGGGGGAAGGGAGGATGGGGGAGGGGAAGCCTGGGGGAAGAGGGGTGGAGGAAGGGGGGGCGGAGGAAGAAGGAAAGAGAAGGGAGGGAGGGTGCCTAAAGGAAAGGTCACAGGAAGTGGGGGGAGGATCAAAGTTGATAGGAGGGGTAGATGGAGGGGAGGAGGACATCATCAGGGAGGGGGAGCTGGCGGAAGCCATCTTGGGAGAGGGTAAGGAGGGTGGAGTGATGGAGACCGGGCGGGACGTGGGAATACAGGCTCGGCAGCGGGAGAGGGTGGGAGAGGATGGGTGAGACAAGCAGGTGAGGAGGATCGAGTTTGCGAGAAGTGTACAGGATCGGTATCTTTTCAAGGAAAAGTAGGAAGTGGGGGAAGGGGATCAGATCGTACAGGATCCGCGTGGGGGAGGGGAGACGGATGCGATAGGCGAGGCGGAGAGCATGGCGTTCAAGGATTTGGAGGGATTTATAAAAGGTAGGGGGGCAAAGATCCAGGCCGGATGGGCATAACAAAGGATAGGGCGGATGAGGGATTTATAGGTGTGGAGGATGGTGGAGGGGTCCAGACCCCACGTACTGCCGGAAAGGAGCTTGAGGAGACGTAGTTGGGAGCGTGCATTGGCTTGGATTGTCCGGAGATGGGGAGTCCAGGAGAGGCGACGGTCGAGGGTGACGCCAAGGTACTTAAGGGTGGGAGTGAGGGCGATCGGACGGCCATAGATGGTGACACAGAAATCAAGGAGGCGGAAGGAAGGGGTGGTTTTGCATACAACGATCGCCTGGGTTTTGGAGGGATTGACCTTGAGCAACCACTGGTTGCACCAAGCGGTGAACCAGTCAAGATGGGATTGGAGAAGGTGTTGGGAGCGCTGCAGGGTGGGGGCAAGGGCAAGGAAGGCGGTGTCATCGGCAAACTGGAGAAGGTGGACGGGGGGTGACGGCGGCGGCATGTCCACAAAAAGTACAGAAGGGGGGAAAGGACGGAGCCTTGGGGCACATCGGCAGAGGGGAAAAAGGTGTAGGAATCTGTGTTATGGATGGTGACGTAGGAAGGACGGTGGGAGAGAAAGGAGCCGATCAGACGGACGTAGTTAATGGGAAGGGTGAAGGTTTGGAGCTAGAAGAGGAGACCGGAATGCCTTACACGGTCATAAGCACGTTCGAGTTCCAGGGAGAGGAAGATTGCGGAGCGACGGGAATGAAGTTGGTCGGACAGGAGATGGGTGAGGTGAAGGAGAAGGTCGTCGGAAGAGAAGGAAGGGCGAAAGCCACACCGGGAAGGAGGTGGTGCTGGCGGAGATGCTGGTGGATGCGTAGGGTGAGGATAGATTTCAGGACCTTGCTGAAGACCAAGGTAAGGCTGATGGGACGGTAGGAGGAGACGGCGGACGGCGGTTTGCCAGTTTTAAGGAACATCAGGTTACGGGAGGTTTTCCACAGGTCGGGGTAGTAACCGGTGGACAGGACTACATTGTAGAGCCTGGCCAGAGTGGAGAGGAAAGAGACAGGAGCTTCGTGAAGGTGACGGTAGGTGACACGATCGTGACCAGGAGCGGTGTTGCGTTTGGTGCGGAGTGTAGCAAAGAGATCCTGTGTAGTGATAGGGGCATTGAGTTCCGTGTGTGCAATGTTGTCCAAGTACTGGAAACCAGGTGCGAGGGGAGGGACAGAGGTGTCAGTTCGATTGCGGACATCTGAGAAGAGGGAGTAGTCGAGCTGGGGATCATCGGGGATAGAAAACACATCGTAGAGGTAGGAGGCAAAGTGATTGGCCTTACTAAGGGTGTCAGGGAAGGGGTGATCATCATGGAGAAGAGGATAGTAGGGGGAGGGTTTAGTTCCGGTAAGGCGACGGAAGGCTGACCAGAACTTGGACGAGTTGATAGGTAGGGTAGCAGTTAAATGGGTGCATGTCTGTCGCCAGTCCCGGCGCTTCTTAGCTGCGAGCAAATTACGAATGTGTCGCTGGAGTTGCCGGTGGCGTCGTATGTGTCCAGGTCACGCGTGCGGATGAAGGCACGGTAGAGACGGCGGGATTCACGGAGGAGGAGGACGGCCTGTGGGGGTAGGGTTGGGCGGAGGGGGTGAATGGCGACAGTAGGGACGTGGGCCTCCACGGCCTCAGACAAGGTCTGCTGGAGAAAGGAGGCGGCATGGGTTACATTGTCAGGGTGGTGGTAGGTGAAGGGGTGGCTATCGACCTGGGTGGAGAGGGTACCTCGATAGGCATTCCAGTTGGCACGGGAATAGTCATGGACGTACTTAGGGGTAGGGTCATTACGAGGGTCTGGGCGGGGGCGACGACCGTCTGAAACGGTGAGGACAGGGAGATGGTCGCTACCAATAGGCTCCAGGACATCCACCGTTATGCGGCCAAGGAGGTTGGGGGAGGAGAGGATAGCATTGGGAGTGGGATTCGGGACGGGTGTGCTTGGGGATGAGGATGAGGTCGCCTTGAAGGGAGGAGAGGAACCGACGCCGACGCCGTAACTGGGAAGCGGAACGACTATGGATGTTGAGGTCGGCGGCGATCACGTAGGAGGAGAAGGTACGGTCAATGTGGGAGAGGAAGTCGAAGGAAATAAGGGCGTTAGGGCGGACATAGATGGTGGCGCAGGTAACGGTAAGGCCGAGGAAGAAGAGACTGAGGATCAGGTGTTCGGTGGGGTCGGGAAGGAGAGGTTGGAGCTGAACGGGGATCTGGCGGTGGTGACCAATGGCAACGCAGCCACGCGCAACTCCTGCCTAGCTGATACCGCCCATTAAATGCACGTGAACAGGCAAACTTTCCCTTTCCCACCAGAGGGAGACACCAAAGCTGCGATTGCCACAGCGGCGCCACCGCCAGAAACGGAAGGAGACTGCTTTACACTACGCGCTCTTCAAAACAGCAAATTTTACCACGGCTCAATTACTGTCTATGTTTCACGTAATGAATATGGAACAAGGTTTTTTTGCAATTAATTTATACAAGGGTTGCCTTTATCAAGCGTTTATTTAAGAAACACCGTAATGTGAACCTGTTCACATTTATTATAAGCCTTCTTTTGATGGTGCGAGAGCATGGTCTACCGCATGACTACATCGAAACGATCGACAACTGCACACCACAGAGCATAGTCGGTAACATGAGAATACAATCGATATGGTTCGTGTAAGATCGTGCATCTTCGGTTATGCCAAATTTATTCATTTATTTAATTGTTTCCTGGCACTGTAAAATTACTGAAACCTAGTTATGACGACCCACAGACTCCTCATAACGTCAGAGTAGTAGAAGGCAACTTTTCTTGGCAAATATTTACAAATAACAATTACTTGATTCGCGAAAAAATAAATGTACTTTCCCTGCGTATCTCTTTGCTAACGTCAACAGCGATTTCTGCTTTGGTACCTCATCCCACTGGCTTTGAAAGCGCCAGATGGCCCCTGCTAGGCAGCTTGGGAACTTACCTCTCGCCTCTTGATCCGTAAGTACTGCAACACTGATACATTCACATCACATACGTGAAATAACAAAACTGGAAATAAAGTAAAATCCGATCTTACATGCAAATAATGGGTACCTTACAAGTTACTGTTAGTGGCTCGCTCAGCCGAGCTTTTTAGACAGTACAGCGTTAATACGGCGCGCTAATTTGGCAGTGTTGCGGACACCGTATTTTGTACTGCGATACGTTTACGTTAGATGCTATTAATTCTGGAATAGCTCAAGAAAATCGCACAAAAGCGACGGTGAAACGCGTTGCTCTTGACTAACTGTAAAACCACGATCACGAGCGAAAACGCATCCGAGTATGAAATTTAACTGCACTAAATTTCCTAGAAAAAGATTCTGTTCATTTTTTTTCTGTACGACTATTAGTTTCCAGGTAGCGAAAACACGCGGGTGATGTTTAAGTGTGGTTACAGATTGCATAATACCCATATGTACGAACTGCTCAATCAGCCTATATATAGGCATGTGTATATATTGAAGCATACGATGTAAAAAAAAGTAGGCGCTAGAGGATGACGGGATGTGAAGGAAGAGACGTTGAGCACGGAAGATTGGAACGGGCCGAGAATAACGTAAGAAGACAGAGCAAGGCAAATGTGACTGAAGTAATGGAAGCAGGACTGATAATCTAAGGGTACTGAGAAAGGAGTAGTGAATACAGGTGGGAGAGCGTGTAACTAATTACTAAGTATATGATCACTTATATATTCGTAGAAGATGTTACGTAAGCACTACTAAAAATATAAGAATTAACATCGTGTAGATCCTTACCAGATGAAGGTTTATGACTGCTCTCCATTCCAATGCTTAGTTGTCCGATCGCCGGCCGGAGTGACCGAGCGGTTCTAGGCGCTACAGTCTGGAGCCGCGCGACCGCAACGGTCCCAGGTTCGAATCCTGCCTCGGGCATGGATGTATGTGATTCCTTAGATTATTTAGGGTTAAGTAGTTGTAAGTTCTAGGGGACTGATGGCCTCATAAGTTAAGTCCCATAGTGCTCAGAGCCATTTGAACCTTATTCGTCCGATCGTCTAATTTCACGGCACTAGGGTTTACTCGAAATTAAAAGAAATAAAGTTGGGTCGTTCTCTGAAATCGAAACCAGAACCACAGTCAAGGTAAATACAGAGTGACATTTATTGAACTATATGAAATGAAATCGTCATAACTTTTGAACGGTTTGCGTTAGGACGTTCAAACTGCATGCTTGGCCGCGGGGCATGATGAGAATTAGTATGGTTTGGTTTAACGAAAAAAATCCACTTTCATTTGGGTGGGTTCGTCAATAACCAAAACTGGTCCATGTGGGGGATTGCGAATCCGCATTTCACGATGGAGAAGCCCCTTTGCCCTAAACGGGTGGCTGCGTGGTGTGCAGTGTCCAGTCTCGGAATGATAGGTACGATATTCCTTGATTGCACGGTGACTACCGAACGGTAAGTGAAGGTTTTGAAAGCTGATTTCATCTCCATTATCCAAAGCGACCCTCAATTCGACATGATGTGGTTCGTGCAAGACGGAGCTTCCACCCCATCGAAGTAGGAGGGTGTCTGATGTCCTGGAGGAGCTCTCTGGAGACCGCATTTTGGCTCTGGGGTACCCAGAGACCAGTGGCATGGGCCTCGATTGGGCGCCGTATTCTCCGGATCTGAACACATGCGACTGCTTTTGTGAGGCTATATTAAAGACAAAGTGCGCAGCAAAAGGCCCAAAACCATTGCTGAGCTGAAAACAGCCATTCAGGAGGTCATCGACAGCATCGATTTTCCGACACTTCAGTGGGTCATGCAGAATTTCGCTATTCGTCTGCGCCACATTCTCGCCAATGATGTCAAATATATATGACATATCATAACCTAAATCTGAATATTTGTAGTGTCGTTTGCATGTTGCATAAAGTGTGTGCACGCAGTAGTTTGTAAGTACTTTACGTCTTTTTTTTTCATACAGTTCCCTGTCATCCTGTGGCAGACGCTGCCACGGTACGTCGATCAACATTTAAATCCACGGTGAATCCGCACTCTTCCCGTTGCACATTGTGTCATGGTCTTGGTGGACCGTAAGACAGGGCCGTTCCTACCATTAGGCTAGACTTAACGGCCGCCCAGGGCTGCAAAATTTTAGATGCAGCAACAGGCAAAAAAAATTTTTTTCGAATCAAGAAGCGAAAAAATTGAGCAAACGAGGAGAAAAGAAAATGAATAAAGGAGAAGTTAAGGGTACGGAGCAGTTAATTAGTCTTTACTTACTTTGACGACCGTAAACGCATTAACTCTACCTACATCAAGCTACAGCAGCCGCTACTGAGTGCCAAACGGGAACAAGAACGACCTCGATTCATCTCTGTTGAGGTCTGGACTGAGGCACATGCGCCTTACCTCCACCAGTCCCTCTTTTTCTTGCCGAATCCGCATATTATTTGTAAGACGTCAGTTGTACCGCGTGGTTCTGTTGATATTTTTAGTTCTACCGTGCTGTTATTTCCCGTGGGTTGGCTTGGTTCAAATGGCTCTGACCACTATGGGACTTAACATCTGTGGTCATTAGTCCACTAGAACTTAGAACTACTTAAACCAAACTAACCTAAGGACATCACACACATCCACGCCCGAGGAAGGATTCGAACCTGCGACCGTAGCAGTCGCGCGGTTCCGGACTGAGCGCCTTAACCGCGAGACCACCGCGGCCGGCTCCCGTGGTTAATCGATCAAGTAACCACAGGCTAGGTTTTGCGCTTCTTTGTCAACATTTCTAAAATTAGTAGTAGGTAATGGCAGTTCGTCGTACCCAAACATAAACATGAGATAGTGTCCTACTGTTAGCCTCTGTGAGACTTTCAGTATGAGAAAAGTATGACACTGTCTTTCCTGATACAAGCTTGACAGCACTGCTACATTCACTTGAGTTCTAGTTTAAAATGTTCACCAAATCTTCCTGTTTCAGTTATTTTGGGAAATTTTAAGAATTCAGAAGAAAAAATGAGAAAAGAACGATATTTTGCTGTCCACAATCAGTTTTAAAGGAACTGAGGACAAAGCGTGAAAACTGAGGCTTGTGTCCAGAAGATGAGGACGTCTGGTCACCTTAGTTTAATGATTAAAAGTTTAATAAGAGATGTGCATTGTTATGCAGTTGTATGTTGGTGGTGGTGGACGGAAGGCGGGATGTCGGGGAAACCAACGGTAGCCGTCACCTTTCAGTTCTCGCCTTGTGCGGCAAAATATCTAACAGCGGTCGTGCTATTACCGTGTAAAGTTAAGCGCCGACACGCCAGTCGTGAACGATGGACAAGAGATGGCTGTGAGAAGACGTCAGACAAATGGATCTGAGCACTATGGGACTTAACATCTGAGGTCATCAGTCCCCTAGAACTTGGAACTACGTAAACCTAACTAACCTATGGACATCACATGCATCCATGTCCGAGGCAGGATTCGAACCTACGAATGTAGCATCAGCGCGGTTCCGGACTGAAGCGCCTAGAACCGCTCGGTCACATCGACCGGCAAAGTCAGACAATCGCACGCTGACAGACCCCTGTCCAGGACGACAACGCTACAGCAGTGGCCCCTATGCGAAGAGGACATAAGCGCCGCAATCGACTGGCGACGCCCCATTTGAACAGCAGCGACTTGGCTAGAAGCGTCAACCCTCGTTACTTCACTTGTACCCTCTACGTAGCTGAGAAGCAATACAAATGGTTCAAATGGCTCTGGGCACTATGGGACTCAACTTCTGAGGTCATTAGTCCCCTAGAACTTAGAACTAGTTAAACCTAACTAACCTAAGGACATCTCACACATCCATGCCCGAGGCAGGATTCGATGCTGCGACCGTAGCAGCAGCGCGGTTCCAGACTGCGGCGCCTAGAACAGCACGGCCACTTCGGCCGGCACGTAGCTGAGACTTGGAACTGTTTACACTGAAGAAGACTTAATCGCCCTTTGCTTGCGGCATATCCGTGTATTTGTCAAAGGTAAGTAATGTCATTTACTTTTCATAATAAAATCATTAATACCAGTTGCTTGAATTTTTGTCTAGCAAACCCAGTACGAAGGATTCCTAGACACCCCACATTTGACGACAAGGCTGGACGCAATACCTGCGGTAAGACACTCCTCTCTCACTTATGCAGTGAGAAAGTGAGGTCTGTACGCGGAAGTGGTTAGCCGAGAAGAAACGCAATTAAGGAAACGGTTTCGACTCGTGTGCATGAAATGAGAAACTCCTTGCTGTAAACCACATTCCTGCAACAGACAGACACGAGGAGAGGAAAGAGAAAGGGGAAGACAGAGAAAGGTAGAGAGAGAGAGAGAGGGAGAGATGATACGGTAGGGCGGTTTAGGGCAGGAGAGTAGCGAGTCGTTTGCGGGATTCACCATGTTGCAGTAAATTATGTTTAACGACGTCGGCGGCCACGGGGGCTCCGGGGCGCCGCCTAATTGTGTGGTGGGGTAATTAGCAATCATCCGGCCAGCGCCGGCGGCCCGCCGTCTCTGAGCCGCGGCTGGCCGCGCCGCCTCATCTCGCCGCCTCGCGAGCAGCCCGCACACTCGTCTTTGCGTCTGCAGCTACTGTGCCCCTCACCGCCGGCAGTCAGACGTTTAATGAACCGCCACCAGTCCCTCGGCCTATTATTTATTAACGGATCCCCGCATAATAAACTAATGGCGGGTTCATGCAGTCTCTGAAGAGACCCGCCTGTCTCGGATTCCTGAACTGCATTTTAGTTCAGAAGGTTGCCAGTTCATCAGACGTGCGTCTTTGAGGTTCCTGTTGAAATCTCCAATAGCTATAATAACTATTGTGAACAAAATGGTCAACCAGCAAGTGGCGGTCCTTCATGTTCGTGCTGCTATCTGAGCTGTGGCTGACTCATGCTATGTTCTGGATTAAAACTTCGTTGCGATTCTGTGTTTAGTCTCCTGCGGTTTTCGCGATTATGCTGTTACACTCTCCTTCCGCGGGTGGCAGCAGCAGTGTGTATCGATATTCGCACCTTGGACTATCTTTGACCTGGTGCTTATAGTTTCCGGCTGGGCGGTGTGCGACATGTCGGTCGGTTGGCGTGCAGCAGCGAGGAATTCTCCGCGGGACGTAGTTTGGCCGGGGCCGCCGGCGGTCTCTACACGGTGTCGGAGTGTGTGGGTCTGTTCCCATTGCTACGAGGTCCGTGGCTCACCGACCGTGGATTAGAAAGTTGAGTTTTGAGTTAATCTACCGGCAAGTCACGACTGTTCACTCTGTGTCGTTTGAAGTTCGTTGTCAGCTGTTGGGATATTCCCGCGAGCAACAACGTGGTTTTCAAGTTGGAAAATTCTAGCCACCCTCCGGTGGACTTTCACTGTGTTTGGTTATTTGAATTGAAGTGCACCATCGGAATCTTTTGCCTTGTGGCCGTTAACGTTGCGGTTACCTGTCGTGGCCGTTGACGTAAATTTCGGTCAGTGTAGTTTCCTCATCGTGTTGTTGTAATCCAGCACGGCGTGTAATTTGACAGCTCCATGTATGATTGGTTGTGGGCGCCAATATCTTCCACGTTCTTCCGTTGAACACCCAGTTGTGTCCTGGTCGGGTGAGGTAGAAGTGATCCTGTCGGTGGGTCCGTCGACTGTCGGTTGGTTGGGTTGTCGTCGCATCGTGAATGGTTGGCCCGACTGCCTGTCTCACGTAAGCGAGCGTTAGTGTTTGAATTCCAGGCCGACCCTCGAACATCTGAGCGCCCTTGGGTGTACTGTTCTTGTTGTTTGTACTTGTATGGCTTATAGCCGATTTTTTAATAATTAAAGTTGTTTTTCCCTTAAGGCGAAAGGTTCTTTGGGCGAACAGTCTAATGTAAAGAACTGTGATCTTTCGCATTTTAAAGGTTTCAATGTTGTTGAATTTATTTTAAGTGTTGGGCCTTCAGCCGATTTGAGTTTGAGTTGTTTTGCTCTTAAGACCTTCAACCTAAATTAAAGAACTGTTTCACGTAAGGCCTTTGGTATTTAAAAAAATTAATGTTATGGAGTTTTAAGTGTTAGGCCTTCAGCCGATTTCAATTAAACGTGTTTGCTCTTGAAGTATCTGATTCTTTTGGCCTTCAGCGTAACTAAAGAACTGTTTTAAGATAAGGCTTTTCCTTTTAAATTTCTGTTTAAGTTTTGCCTAATTAAGAACTGTTTTACGTACGGCCTTTGTTTTTTTATAAAAAATTTATGTTGTTTAGCCTTAAGTGTTGGGCTTTCAGCCGATTTCGACTTCAAATTGTTTGCTCTGAAAATCGCAGATTCTTTGGGCCTTCAGCCTAAATAAAGAACTGTTGTAAGATAAGGCTTGCATTCTAGATATCTGATTATCCTTGCGTTTTAAGTTATTGCCCTTCAGCCATTTTTAAATTAAAATGGCTTTCAGCAGGTAATTAAATCCCAAAGATTAAATCTGTGTGTTTAAAAAAATTTTTTTTTGTTTTCTTGCAATGTTTGATCAAATAATAAAGTTGTATGTTCGAGTGTAAATGGCAGCCCCTTATTTTGGCCCGTTTGCGCTATTTAAACTGCCTGTCCTGTCCTGCGGGTTAAGCTGGGCGTTTCACTATCCAAGCAGAACCAGGAATGCTGAACTCTGTTTTCAAATACTCATTTCCAAGCAAAATTCAGGAATATGAAAGCAGATTAACTCGTACACCACTGTAAAGGTGAGTCACACAGAGTCACTGGCGTTAAGTAAGACCCAATTCGCCAAAATTCAACAAATGTCCCGACCACTATCTGAGCCCTATCCGATTCTATACAGAATTTCCTTCTAACAAAGACATTGCGGCTCCTCCTCCTTTTTGTAGTCTTTATCGGGTGCTAAATTTTATTTCATTAAGTTGTAAAAATGATGATGTCTTCGGTCTCCAGGGTCGTGTTCAGTTTATTTTTATTTAAAGCTGCGAGGACGAGTCACAAACTTCATGAAAATCTCTTGAAACAGTAACAGCGGACGTAACGTAGCTTGACATCGTCGTAAACTGTTTATTCATAAGCCCTGTTATTAAGCAAGCTCGGTCTAATTCGGTGCACAAACACTATTCGTTTTTACCCAGAACTGAAAATAAATGTGTTGACACCTTATATTAAGTTCTCACATCAGATTACTCGCCGAAAGTCACAGAAGTTGCTGCAATGTAGTCGGTGAATTACTTCAAATAAATGACAGTCAGCCGATCGCTCTGTGCTGCGGCCGGAAGTTAACTTTTTCATGAAAAGTTCTTCAGCTTCTCTTGAATTGAGACTGAATTCAAAATTGTAGTAAGTGTATTCTAATATTTTTAAACCAGTCAGCCTCAGATGTAGAATCTTAGCACTTCAATAATTGCACATATTAGAATCTATAAATAATGGAGCTGAACCAGAGATTACTTTTTATTGTGTGTTATTCGTAGCTAGTACGAAACGAAACTTTCACAAATAACACTTTCCAGCAATAAACTTAAATGTAAGCGAGATTCTGAGAGAGAGCTAACAAAACAGAAGATATCGCTACGGTCTAAAACATATATTTGTACAACAAAAAACAAAATATTGAACAATGTAACACTTACTTTTTATTTTGAGCCGGCCGCTGTGGCCGAGCGGTTCTAGGCGCTTCAGTCTGGAACCGCGCGACCGCTACGGTCGCAGGTTCGAATCCTGTCTCGGGCATGGATGTGTGTGATCTCCTTACGTTAGTTAGGCTTAAGTAGTTCTAAGTTCTAGGGGACTGATGACCTCAGATGTTAAGTCCCATAGTGCTCAGACCCATTTGAATCATTTGTTATTCTGAATCCTTCAGATTCTTTGAACAATCTAAATTATTTTATTATATTATTAAACTTATAAATTTCAAACAAAAATTGTCATAATAACTACGTAAATAATCCAAATTAACCAAAAATAAATATTTCAATTGCTATAGTAAGAAAGAGCGACTTCAATATGCCGTACATGCCTCCATAAAAGTTCCATGAGTAGCTATAAGAGAGCACAAGTCGTAGCCATCTACTTAGGGTAGCAGAACTAACACAGAACTACACCGACATCTTACAGACATTTCAAGATTGTACTTGTTCTTTCGGACATGTCCGAAAGAATAGATACCATCCTCATATAGTTAAGGCTAATCAGCCATTGACCTTCTTCTTCTGTGCGGATGCACACGCATTGCCCGAACTCTTACGTGACTCGGTAAGATTGTCTGCCGTGAGTAATGGGCAGGGGCACTACGAATGTAGTGTGTGGACACTAAGTTGGGAATGGAGGACTCACGAGAAGCGTACAAGGGATAAATCCCTGCAGCCGCACTATCCTCTGTGCCGTCGGTGGCTCAGATGGATAGAGCGTCTACTATGTAAGCAGGAGATCCCTGATTCGAGTCCCGGTCGGGGCACACATTTTCAACTGTCCCCGTTGATGTATATCAAAGCCTGTCGGCAGCGTAGGGTCTTGATTTATTTAGCAGTTCATTCGAGAGAGCTGCATTGTCACCGATGGTACCTGTTCTTTCGGACATCTCATAAAGAACAAATACCATCTTCATATAAAACACCTAGAGATCCTTGAAACACTCCCAGTATATAAGCACCAATGAAAACAACCAGAGAAACTGACAAGGAGGACAATACTTTTTAAGAGCAGCAGGCTAAATTATTATTAAATTTGCACACACACACACACACACACACACACACAACACGCGCGCGCGCGCGCTTTACCTTCATCCTCCCCTTTTTATATTTACTATAAATAATCAGTTATTTGCATATTCCACGATATTTTTTACATGAACAACGGAATGACCTCACTCACAACACCAAACCGATCCACCTACGCTCCAACAGTTTGTACCCCATGTCAACTTCAGAGTAAATATGCATCAGTTTCTACTATAAACAGTATATCTATACGCCTGTCATCTTACAGCACAATCAATATATGACTTCAGCCTCTACTGTAAGAGATGTAAGCTTAACAATCCGCAACACTGGAATAACGAATATTTCGCAAGGCTTGGTTTCTCATTAATTACACGTGGTGCTGGAAGTTCTAATTTAACAGTGATTGCCTGATCTGCCCTGTTTTTGTACAAAGGTAACTTCAGCATACTACATCCACAGAGACAGAAGGAGCAACAATTATGTTTCATGCCGAACAGCATTTGATTTATGTAGGTGTAATATTTCTGACAACTGCTTCCTTTAGGATTGTACTACTGAGTAGTACAAGAAGCATTAATTATGCCACGACTCTGGGAAGTTAAAGCTAAATTTGCATATGCTACAACTGGGAAATCTTTGAATAAAGCGTCGTAAGACACTTTTTCACTGTCACACAGTGAATGCATTCAGACAGAAGAAATTTCAAGACAAGATGTTCTCGAGTAGTTTCACAGTTACCTGTTTTGAAACTTCAGCTTCTTTTGTATTATCCTCTCGGGCTATTTCAACTGAAAAACTACTACCGTAAATTTTAGACGGTGTTACCGAATATTTTCGGGATATCAAGCAAATTGTAATCCCATTGTATGTCTAATGAATATTTTGAACTGCCACAGCAGATAAACGTTTAAACCTAGTTTTGTCCAAGACTCAGTAAACGTAATTACAATTCTTATTCCCTTGTTGGTCGCTGTTAACAGCCGTTTGATATTCATGATGAAAATCAATACCCCAATTAAATGAAAATACAAAAATGAGAAATGTTCAACTTACGTTGAATAAAATTAGTATTTCTGATAAATATATCTGTAGAGAGTGCGAGAAATAGAGATAGAGAGAGAGAGGGAGAGAGAATTAATCCTTTAGTGAAAAGATTTGAGAGACTCTGGTCTAACGCACGCTTGGCTGCTTTTGCGGCTGCACTTTTCCCGCGTCGCGAATGAGAAGCCCGTTGGCCGTTCGTACGGCTGCAGGCACTGACATTTCGCAGCCCCTCTATGATTCGCCTACGATGACGTTACAGCCTCAACACTTGGAGCCGGCGTTTTTCTAGCGAGTCAGCGTATATATTGGCGAGCCATTGCAGCAACACGTCCTTCTGTGTGATTTTTATACTGTGGCCGACTTTTAACTTGTGTTTGACTCCAGTGATTTTAAGTGCTCAACGAATTGCCAGCTGTGTTCTTTTAAGCTTCATGTCAACTTTCTAACTGTGCCCCAGTGCATGCCCCAGTATTAGTCTATATTTTAACTCCCATCATCTCCATTTACTGTGTTTATTTCTTGTCCCCGTTTTATCCAACCTTTTTATGTAAGAGTTCCCCTTTCATGTATTTTTGCAAAACCATTTGCTGAAGTGGGCTGAAGATCGGTGCACTATTCCGCTGCCAACCCTCCCCTGCCCATATGGGGCAGGGGCATGAAATTACTATAAAGGGGAAAAAAGCAGCAACACGTCAGTAAGCACATGAAGATGACGAGCAGTTGTCTCGTCCTAATGTAGCGTAGCTTCCACAACGTTACCCGACGCGACGCCCGTGAACCAATGACGCAGTTACTACGTCGGGAAAGTCTTTGCACAAGTTTAAGAGAATTTACATAAGATTACTCGTCAGTATGTGTCACGTTATATTCTCTCAACAACTTCATGAGGTGAAGACGAGTTTCCTATCACGGACTGAGTATCATTAAATCTGCAGGATAATGCAGGGGTAATAGCGAAAAGTTTTGACGTTTCGTGAATAAAGGACGCCCCGATGTGAAAAGCATTGGCTAATGGCATTCAGTTTCATATGTTTTGGTTCAGTTTAAATCCTTGGAATCCCTTTTCCAGGATCGCGTTTAAATATGCAAAGGGGTAACAGGTTCTCTGTTTGGGCACTGCAAGTAAAAAAGTGACAAATTTCACCTTCTTTGAGTGGCCTATTAATTTAGTGTACGCTAATCACATTAGGGGGGAAACTGACATAAGAACCTCTTCACCGGAATTAAATTATCTTAGAAGGCGATAAAAATATGTATGCTACCCCTCGGGACCCAAATGAGTCGCGTAGTGGACAAAAATACCACACGTTATCGCGATACATTTCTCCTGGAAACTGACGAGGAAGCATCTGCTTTTCTAATTAGGCGGAGAGGTTCGTGAGGACTAAAGGTTTTATAATGTCTGAGAAAGCACACTCATTATTCAACCAATGCCATGCTGACTATTCTGTGGATTAGAGACGTCGCTTCCACCCTTCTGCTAATTATCCGATTTTGCAAGTCCATGCTGTGGTAATTATGTTGTAGACAGCAATATCTTAAGTGCGTAATAGAAAGATAACAGGAAGTGAATTTCCAGCAACAGAGTTCCGTGGCTATAAGAATGTGGCGTAGTTGTTCGCTTACCGTGGTCCTGTTACTGGGCACAGAATAACTGCGGCAACAGACGAGATACAAGAACAATAGTTTTTTTAAAATAATCTACACCAAAAGATATACTCAGGATTTGCTTTTTGAGGAAGCGTGGCACTGAGCTAAAAGTTCCGGACTTAATCTGTCCTAAGACAGTAGACGATCTGTATTACTAATTAGCTAACCCGAGGCACGACAAACAATATTCAGTTGCAGGTTGCCTAACTGATGGATCCTAGGAGCAAGAAGAAACGTTGTTTTCAGTATTTCATACTGTATCTGGCGGAAATTAAAAGTTTAAAATGCTGCCATTATTTAGACACTAATAGCTATTATCTTGTGTTAAAGATTAACACCATCAGTGTGAAGGCAGCGTAACTCAGCGCACACAAGTTACCCGGATTTTATTTCCCTAGTACTCGAGTATCAGATCTCTTGGCGACTTCCAAGTAACTTTACTCGTAATTTCAAACATTTTCGAAACTTTTCCTCGCTCACATCCCACACAAAACGATTAAATGAAACAAGTTTATTTCTTACCACATTTTCGCTGTTCATGCAGCAAAACCGCCACATCAAGGATGACGTTTTATAAGGGACAGTCAAATGAAAACGAGAGACTGGGGAAAAGTAAGGAAACTATCTATAATTTCAACGTAATCGCCGTAACTGTTAATGCATTTATTCCACCTGCGATGCGGGGTAGCCGTGCGTTCTGTGGCGCCTTGCCACGGTTCGCGTGGCTCCCCCTGTCGGAGGTTCGAGTCCCCCCCCCTTCCCCCCCCTCTGACACGGGTGTGTGTATACCGTCCTTAGCGGAAGTTAGATTAAGTAGTATGTAAGCCTAGGGACCAATGGCCTTAGCAGTTCGGTCCCACAGGAACTTACCACAAACTTCCAATTTCCAATTTATCCCACTGTTAGAAAAGCCGGTCAATGCCTTCGTAGAAAAATGTTAGCTGTTGCCTACGGAATCGTTGTTGTATCCAGGCGTGCACCTCCTTGTTCGAAGCAAACCGATGGCCATGAGTGTTTTTCTCCAAGGGTAAAAAAATATGGGAATCTTACGGGAAGAGATCGATGCTCTATGGGCCGCCCACTTGTTGCCAAGGTTGTTTCGACCACAGTGCAGAAATTATGCTGCGAAAACCTTAAAAATGGCTCAAATGGCTCTGAGCACTATGGGACTCAACTGCTGTGGTCATCAGTCCCCTAGAACTTAGAACTACTTAAACCTAACTAACCTGAGGACATCACACACATCCATGCCCGAGGCAGGATTCGAACCTGCGACCGTAGCAGTCGCACGGTTCCGGACTGCGCGCCTAGAACCGCGAGACCATCACGGCCGGCGAAAACCTTAAACATCCTCCATACAGTCCCGTTCTCTGCCCATGTGATTTCCATGTATTTAACGAAGACACCCATTAGTGTCGAATTCCTTCGGTGAAGACGCGCACGCCGGCGTACAATCATGGATCCGTCAACAATCACAAACGATTTTCTATGGAGTATTCGTAAGTCCACCGTTACATAGATGGTAACGGGACCTCGACTATTTAGTACAAAATATCGAATCAAGACACCCTCAGCTGTCTAAATTTCCAGTTGTTATTTTATTTGAGCAACCATTTCAGCTCTACATTACGCCATGCCCAGTCCCGTCTCTGGTCCAGTCAGAATAGGGGCCAGCATTCAGTGACTGGTATCCGTTGTTTTTTTGACACAGCGATCTCTTCTACTGGGAAGTTATGATCGGAGGGATCACTGTGTCAAAAAAACAACGGATATGTTACTGAATTCGCGAAATTCCCATTGAGACAATCATGTCTAGTTCTGATGTCACTGAATGTTAACTCCTAATTTGACTGGACGTGAGATGGGATTCTTCCTACAGGTCGGTCAGGGGTCCTGTGATGGTGTAATGTACAACTCAAAATGGTCGCTCAAATAAAATAAAAACTGGAAATTTAGACAGCTGAGAGTGTTTTGATTCGACACTTTTTCCCATGAAGTTCCAGAGTAGGTTAAATGTGTTAATGGTTATTGCGATTACTTTTGCAATAAATAGTTTACTTACTTTCTCCCATCTGTCTCATTTTCATTTGATTGCTCCTCATTATTAATTCCTCCCTTACTACTGACTCTATTCTTAACATATGTTTCATACAGCATGTAGATATACCACTGAATGCACCTGCAAAATTGTATCGTTGTACAACTTACATACTTGAAAAGATATGAGTTCATAAACAATGAGATGCGTGAAAATCTAGCTGTCGCTTAAAACGGAGAGAGAATTAACCAGACTATACTCATCGAGTGTTTGAATAGGGAATACTTAGCGACTTACAACAAACTGTAAAACTAAAACCAAAAACTTTGTAAATGTTTCAGCTTGCATGCTTGATTTCAAACGCATTGCACAACAGCTCATTTGTAACATAATAAGAAGTTTGAAAGTGTTTTACACGTGGGAGCTCGATTCTGTAAATAATTCTTGGTTTAATGGTTACTAACTGATATAATTGAAGTTCTGTTTCGACAGACGCTTGAGAGTTTATAAATTGAGTCTGTTAATAGATAAACACCTTGACTAATCTTTTATACACAGTCAACTATCCGACGACTGAAACCGGTCGGTGGCTAATGACTGCAGATGAGAATTGCCCTATCACCGCAGGGAACTGGAGGCAAACGGAACTGGCCGAGTGTCGGCATGCGGCCGCTTGAATGTGGTGTTAGACGAATTAATGTGCCACTGCGGTCTGTTTGGCGAATGCAGAAAAATAGGCCGGGACTCCAGCGCCCTTTGTGGCGGCAGACGTAATCATTGGCGAATGAATGTACTATTTGAGTGTCTTGTCGGGGAAGCGTGAAGTGGTTTCTGATTCGTGAGCCATCCAGGAGGCGACTCACTATAGTGCGACCACACTCTGACTGTATAGTGTGCGTCGCAACCTGAGAACTATCGCTGTTTACCGCATGTGGCGAAGACAACGGAAGATTTATAATGTTCTGGACATCGTGTAGAGTGCGACCGGTCACGGAGACCATGATCAATCTCCAGAGAAAGAAGATGGGTATTTTTATTTTCGTACAATAATCTTCAGTCTCAGACGGATAGCCGGACAACACCTGATGAATATATGAGAAGTAACATCGTCATCTGTGTGTCTGCTATACCTGCATCTGTTTATTTAAATGTCGTTCTCTCCACCTTAGTCAGGCCACTGTATTCTTGGCAAATAGTGCTCCTACAGCCATGTGGAGACTTTTCTATAAAAGGAAATAAAATATTGCCTGCCACAGACCTGCTCATGCTGGATGTGGCAAATACAACCTCACAACAAATTACTAGTGCAAAGTACTTTTTTGGTACTTTCTACCAGTAATTGGTTCGTGGACTGTATTGGTCACACCACGCTTTAGCAGTCTGTGGAAGCCGATTTTCATTCCCTTTTATGGCCATGTCTCCAGTTGGCTGTAGGACTACTGTTTGACAATAGATGGCCTCATTTCGGTTTAAAGAACCACCGAAAGTTGCATTTAAATAAGAGGATACAGATAGACACACAGCTGTTGTCATTGCTCCTCGCAAATTTATTTTCATTTTTTCATTCTCTATATGCAATGGTTTGTTCTAATTCTGAGCAACGGCGAAGTTAGGGTATATACAAGGAACTGGTACTGCGAAACAGAGAGTATCCCAGAATAATGTGAAGCGAGAATTAGTTCCATTGTTTTAGCTGCGACAAAATCCTCAGACATCGCTTTTCAGAACTGTGGTAAGGGAACTATTTGTAACTTAATTCTGGGTCAGTATCACCCAGTGAGGAGTAGTGCCTTCCAACGCGCCTTGGTAAGTAAAAGACGGAAGCCAGAAGACGGATACAATAAGTCATGGTTATCGCATGACAGATGCATTCTCATCAAGTAGCTGGCTCCAACTAGTTACGACTGTGGCCCAAAGGTGTCAGCATATTATGAACTACGAAGGAATACGTAGTTGAAACATATTTTGGAAACAAAACTGACCTATTGTGACTGTTACAACTTTCGTTAACTATTGCTAATTTCATTTTTCTATTAGTGTGAATTAGGGTGTTAATGGAAGCTTTAAATGAAGGAATATTGTTATGTTTGAGATCTGAGCAAACGTTACCATCAGAACAGTGTACTGAGAGTGTGTATGATCCTCAGGGGAAATTGTAAAGTGCAACTGCCAGTTTATGGGGCTGACGAAACGACATACATTTTATGAAATTCTGATATTTTAAGATGGAGTTATTTTGATATTTGTGGATTTTATAAATTTGTCCTTTTGATAAATTGTTGATAGAAACTATTAAGTTGTGATTGATCAGAAGTGAAAGATGCGGGATCGCGCGGTTTAGTTAGACCGTCAGTGAGAGAGCACTTCGATTTCCTGCTGCTAATAAGGCGAGTACACCGTTCGCTTGTTACACATTTTTACGAGCTTCAAACAGGTACAACTTTTCAGTTATCTGGGTAGTTACTATTTTATTTTTGTAATTTCTTGCGTGTTTGAGTGCCTACTAGACACAACCTTTTATTTTAATAACAGTGTAGTGTACAGTATCGCCGTTGCTATCGACCCTCGTATCGTACAGGCTTTTGTTTGTTTGGTTAGAACAGCACAGTGTCGGTTAGACCGTCAGTGAGAGAGCACTTCGATTTCCTGCTGCTAATAAGGCGAGTACACCGTTCGCTTGTTACACATTTTTACGAGCTTCAAACAGGTACAACTTTTCAGTTATCTGGGTAGTTACTATTTTATTTTTGTAATTTCTTGCGTGTTTGAGTGCCTACTAGACACAACCTTTTATTTTAATAACAGTGTAGTGTACAGTATCGCCGTTGCTATCGACCCTCGTATCGTACAGGCTTTTGTTTGTTTGGTTAGAACAGCTCAGTGTCGGTTAGACCGTCAGTGAGAGAGCACTTCGATTTCCTGCTGCTAATAAGGCGAGTACACCGTTCGCTTGTAGGGTAAACATAGTCATGTGTAGGGACTGTGGTTGTTGTGAGCGGACGCAAGGAGAATTGGCCACTCTTCGGGGGCAGGTGGAGGCTTTGTCTGTTAGGCTCATCGAGCTCGAGGCGCAGGCGTCGGCTCGTAGTGGCGTTGGGGCAACTGTGGTGAGACCTATGCCTACTTCGGTGGCCTTGGAATCACATGGAACCCCTGATGTCGCTGCGTCTTCCGGCAGTGAGCATCTTACCGGTCAGCCATCACTCCAGGGTGAATGGCGGACAGTGGTGGGCTCGCGCGTGCCTGGCCGAAAGGCGAAGGTGGGATCTGGCCGCGTGGCAGCTGCCTTACCCCTTTCCAACAGGTACGGGGTGCTTCCTAGTGGTGAAGACATCGTTTCCGAGCCACCACAGGATGCCTCGCCTGTTGGGCCAGTGGCCGATTCTCCGGCAAGGTCCCGACAGTCACAGAGGGCGGGCCTATTAGTTATAGGGAGCTCCAACGTTAGGCGGGTTATGGAGCCCCTTAGGAAAATAGCGGGTAGGTCGGGGAAGAATGCCAGTGTGCACTCGGTGTGCTTGCCGGGGGGTCTCGTCCGTAATGTGGAGCAGGCCCTTCCGGCAGCTATTGAACGCACTGGGTGTGACCGGCTGCAGATAGTAGCACATGTCGGAACGAATGACGCCTGCCGCTTGGGTTCTGAGGCCATCCTTGGTTCCTTCCGGCGGCTGGCTGATTTGGTGAAGACAACCAGCATCGCACGCGGAGTGCAAGCTGAGCTTAATATCTGCAGCATAGTGCCCAGAGTCGATCGCGGTCCTCTGGTTTGGAGCCGTGTGGAGGGTCTAAACCAGAGGCTCAGACGACTCTGCGACTATAATGGTTGCAAATTCATCGACCTCCGTTATTGGGTGGAGAACTGTAGGGCCCCCCTAGACAGGTCAGGCGTGCACTACACACCGGAAGCAGCTACTAGGGTAGCAGAGTACGTGTGGCGTGCACACGGGGGTTTTTTAGGTTAGAGGGACCCCCCCTTGGGCGAAACGATAAAATACCTGACGGCTTACCAGAGAGAACATTATCATCGTTGATAAAGAACGTCCGTCCTCAGAGACCAAAAACAGGAAAAGTCAACGTAATATTGGTAAACTGCAGGAGTATCCAGGGCAAGGTTCCTGAATTAGTATCTCTTATTCAAGGAAATAGTGCGCATATAGTATTAGGAACGGAAAGTTGGTTAAAACCGGAAGTGAACAGTAACGAAATCCTAGACACAGAATGGAATATATACCGCAAGGATAGGATAAACGCCAATGGTGGAGGAGTATTTATAGCAGTATAGAATTCAATAATATCCAGTGAAGTTATTAGCGAATGCGAATGTGAAATAATCTGGGTTAAGTTAAGTATCAAAGGTGGGTCAGATATGATAGTCGGATGCTTCTATAGACCACCTGCATCAGCAACCGTAGTAGTTGAGCGCCTCAGAGAGAACCTGCAGAACGTCGTGAAGAAGTTTCGTGATCATACTATTGTAATAGGGGGAGACTTCAATCTACCAGGTATAGAATGGGATAGTCACACAATCAGAACTAGAGCCAGGGACAGAGACTCTTGTGACATTATCCTGACTGCCTTGTCCGAGAATTACTTCGAGCAGATAGTTAGAGAACCAACTCGTGAAGCTAACGTTTTAGACCTCATAGCAACAAATAGACCGGAACTTTTCGACTCCGTGAATGTAGAAGAGGGTATCAGTGATCATAAGTCAGTGGTTGCATCAATGACTACAAGTGTAATAAGAAATGCCAAGAAAGGAAGGAAAATATATTTGCTTAACAAGAGTGATAGGGCACAAATCGCAGAATATCTGAGTGACCACCATCAAACGTTCATTTCTGAGGAAGAGGATGTGGAACAAAAATGGAAAAAATTCAGAAACATCGTCCAGTACGCCTTAGATAAGTTCGTACCGACTAAGGTCCAAAGCGAGGGGAAAGATCCACCGTGGTATAACAATCATGTACGAAAGGTACTACGGAAACAAAGAAAGCTTCATCATAGGTTTAAGAGTAGTCGAATCATAGCTGATAAGGAAAAGCTGAACGAAGCGAAAAAGAGCGTAAAGAGAGCAATGAGAGAAGCATTCAACGAATTCGAACATAAAACATTGGCAAACAATCTAAACAAGAACCCTAAAAAGTTTTGGTAATATGTAAAATCGGTAAGCGGATCTAAATCCCCTATTCAGTCACTCGTTGACCACGATGGCACCGAAACAGAGGACGACCGAAGAAAGGCAGAAATACTGAATTCAGTGTTCCGAAACTGTTTCACTGCGGAAAATCGTAACACGGTCCCTGACTTCAGCCGTCGCACGGACGCCAGAATGGAAAATATTGAAATAAACGATATCGGAATTGAAAATCAACTGCTATCACTTAGTAGCGGAAAAGCATCCGGACCAGACGAGATACCCTTAAGATTCTACAGTGATTATGCTAAAGAACTTGCCCCCTTTCTATCAGCAATTTATCGTAGATCGCTGGAAGAACGTAAAGTACCTAGCGACTGGAAGAAAGCGCAGGTCGTTCCCATTTTCAAGAAGCGTCATAAATCAGATGCGAATAATTATAGGCCTATTTCGCTTACGTCAATCTGTTGTAGAATAATGGAACATGTTTTGTGTTCTCGTATTATGACGTTCTTAGATAATACAAAGCTCCTTCATCATAACCAACATGGATTCCGCAAACAGAGATCATGTGAAACTCAGCTCGCCCTATTTGCCCAAGAAATTCACAGTGCCGTAGACACTGGCGAGCAGATTGATGCCGTATTCCTGGACTTCAGGAAGGCATTTGATACGGTTCCGCACTTACGTTTAGTGAAAAAAATACGAGCTTACGGAATATCGGACCAGGTTTGTGATTGGATTCAGGATTTCCTAGAAGAAAGAACACAACATGTCATTCTTAACGGTTCAAAATCTGCAGATGTAGAGGTAATTTCGGGAGTACCGCAGGGAAGCGTGATAGGACCTTTATTGTTTACAATATACATAAATGACTTAGTTGACAACATCGGTAGCTCCGTGAGGCTATTTGCAGATGACACGGTTGTCTACAAGAAAGTAGCAACATCAGAAGACTCGTACGTACTCCAGGAGGACCTGCAGAGGATTAATGCATGGTGCGACAGCTGGCAGCTTTCCCTAAACGTAGATAAATGTAATATAATGCGCATACATAGGGGCAGAAATCCATTCCAGTACGATTATGCCATAGGTGGTAAATAATTGGAAGCAGTAACGACCGTAAAATACTTAGGAGTTACTATCCGGAGCGATCTGAAGTGGAATGATCACATAAAACAAATAGTGGGAAAAGCAGGCGCCAGGTTGAGATTCATAGGAAGAATTCTAAGAAAATGTGACTCATCGACGAAAGAAGTAGCTTACAAAACGCTTGTTCGTCCGATTCTTGAGTATTGCTCATCAGTATGGGACCCTTACCAGGTTGGATTAATAGAAGAGATAGACATGATCCAGCGAAAAGCAGCGCGATTCGTCATGGGGACATTTAGTCAGCGCGAGAGCGTTACGGAGATGCTGAACAAGCTCCAGTGGCGGACACTTCAAGAAAGGCGTTACGCAATACGGAGAGGTTTATTATCGAAATTACGAGAGAGCACATTCCGGGAAGAGATTATATATATATATATATATATATATATATATATATATATATATATTATATTATATTACTACCGCCCACATATATCTCGCGTAATGATCACAACGAAAAGATCCGAGAAATTAGAGCAAATACGGAGACTTACAAGCAGTCGTTCTTCCCACGCACAATTCGTGAATGGAACAGGGAAGGGGGGATCAGATAGTGGTACAATAAGTACCCTCCGCCACACACCGTAAGGTGGCTCGCGGAGTATAGATGTAGATGTAGATGTAGATATCTGATTGTCTAAGTTGTGTAACAGTCAACGAGAGGCCAGCACGTTCGCGCGTATTTTGTGGGCTACAGAATTGCTTCCTGAAGTCTAAAGTTCACTTGGTATCTCAGTCGTGTTCATGTTCTGACGTGGATATAAGCAAATATGTATAGATGTGAAAATTTTACGGAATAATGGTGAAGTGCCGCAAAGTGCACGCGGACGTGTGAAAAAGACGAACACGTGAAATTGCTATTTTGATATGTAAACTGTTACCTTTGAACAACGAAAACCTATGTGGCGTTTTGTGCCAGCCGTGACCGCTAATTGAACACTCGTAGTGGTCAAATTGTGTAGGGCCGTAGGAGGCTTCGAAGCAAAAAGTAAGCTCACTAGGCGGCTGACTAAACTAGAGCGAGTTTGCCAGGGCAGCGAGTAATATTAAACGAATGGTAACATACACAGATGCCTTGATTACGGTTTAAACACGGGATGAACGAATTTACGTGGAAGCCGTTACACAGAATAGTGCAATTTTGAACTTCAATGCCTTGAATATTGAGATGTAGAGCACAAAAACGACAATAAATACCAACTGGCTGAATCAGTAGTTTGCTCAGAGCAGCAATTATTGATACACAGTGGCCCATCGATTGCCGACATTGAAACATATCAATACATCAGAGCACAGTTTTCGAATAGAAACACTGCTTATTAGTAGACATAATCATGACTGCCCAAATCTACTCTTTACTCAGAACAGGAAATACTCTAATACCACGGCCCATAGACTGGCAACGCTAAAAATGTATTACTATATCCCAATTTGGAATTCTAACTGAAACATGATGGATCAGTGCAGAATGAAAAGGAGCCGTTCCGAATCAGTAGTTCACACAGAGCAAGAAAGTCTAGGCCCATAGATTTGACCCAAAATTGTATTCAAAGTATCACCGACACATGCAATGGGCGACAGCGTAAATACCAAAACTGAAGGAACCGACATTTATACAAGTTCCTCGGACACAAGCGCCAGCAAAGTTATGGAAGAGAACTTTAATTGAACGAATGCAGACGGAAGCAGCATGGGTTGGACACTCCCGGGCCAAATTTGTCCTTTGCTAGACACATTGAGTCTCGCCGTTAGTTAGATGAATCGCAATATTCGGCAGTTCAACCGATCTTCCATCCGTCCACGGCCTGATGCATTAATAACAGAGCTCCACTGTGCGCCAACCATCCAAGGCACCTGATGCAGGAATGAGTGCTTAAGCCGTACTCGGTGTCACGAATGGTTCACACGGTTTAAAAATGGCCGGACGGAAGTTAAATATGACCTTCGGTCAGGACACCCTTCCGCGACTTTAAAGGATTGATTCATCATGAATTCGTACCACGCGGACAAACTGTTAATCGATGGTACTATCGGGACGTGTTGGGACTCCTGTGAGAGTTGTGAGACAATTCATGGCCCTTGCACCACGATAAGGCACCCACACATTCATCCCAGTTGGTGAGTGACTATTGCACGAGGAACGAAATCACTGTGCCCTCTCACTCTCCGAATTCTCCAGGCCTGGCCCTTCGGCCACTTTTTATTTCCAAAGTTGAAAACGCCATTGAAAAGACGAAGATTCGCTACGATAGACGAGATGTGTCATTCTCCATCTCAGCCATACGACTATGGAACGCGCTCCCCTGTGATCTGCGTCTTATCCAAAACCACTCAACATTCAAGAGGGAACTTAAGACTTACATATTAGGGACGGTATAGCCGCCATTGTTGTGCCACCTCTCATCTTTTTCTTTCTCCTCTCCATCATAGCTTCGAATTTTACCATTCTATTTCTCTTCCTCTAACCTATCTACCTCTTCTATATCTCTTTCACCCCATTCCATCGTCTTATGTCTCTGCTTGATGAGAATAACTCACAAGCTGCAAGAATATAACGAGAAAATTCCCAACTAGCAATAGGACTGACACTCATAAAAGAAAAATATGTTTACTTTCATATACATAGTCATTATTATTATTATTATTATTATCATTATTATTATTATTATTATTATTATCATTATTATTATTATTTTTATTATTCTTGACTGTTATAATTATTTTTTGATTGTTATAATTATCATTGTACTACTTTTATAATCTCTATTTTTTTTCTTTAACATTAATACTGTATAACATGTTATATGTCCTAATTTTCTGTAGACACTGAAATTTGTTGAATCTGAGTATGCCTGGTTAGGTGTAAGAGAGGGCCTGAAGGCCCTAATCTTGCCAGGTAAAATAAATGCATAAATAAATAAATAAAAGCAAATTTGCAGACGGCTCTGCGCGCGATTCAACAAGAGGCGTACCAAGACTGCTTCCGGAAGTGGAATCGACGTTGGGAGCGATGTATCAGTTATGCAGGAGAGCAATTCGAAGGAGACCATGCACAATAAGTAATAGATAGGCGTAAAGTTCCGGAATTTTTTGAACAGACCTCGTACATTGCGCTCGGACAGTCATTGACCTCTCGCCAGCCAAGGGGTTACCCTACCTAGCGGAAGCAAAGAATGGATGTGAGCTGTCGCTACGGTCTGGTGACAAGAATACAGAGCACGCTCACGGCAATCATCTAAGTGATGTTGTTTTGTATTGTTTTAAACAACTGTACATTTTGGGGTTGTTAAACATGGTGACAGGAGAATAGTAATTCGGGTCCCACCCATTGATTGGATTTTTGGTTTTAAATGCATAATATAGCACAACTTGCAAACATGGAAAACTCTTGATCGCACAGTTCTTTATGAAGCGTTTCAGAACTTCATCACCATACAGAAACTGTGAGACAATTATACGAGGAAATTAATGATGCCAAATATACCGGATGTTTATAATTAAACTTTCCCTATTTAACACGTTATAACACAGGACCTAACTACCGTACGAGGACAAAATTTGGTAGCATTGATGTGGAGGACGTAGGAAAGAGAAGTAATGCAGACTCGTTCAACTGATACGCTTTTAATGGTCTGCTACGGTACTTCATGCCATTACATACTGGTACCATTACCGCTACAAAAAGGGCTCAATATGATGTCCATCAGTGTAAAATGAAGCATGTAGGTATGCTGGCTACCTCTCTTAATGTGATGAGCTTCGGATCAGCACATGTGTGAATGTTCCCCTGGTAAACCCTGTCCCTCAGGTAGCTCCACAACCAGAAAACACAGGAAGTGAGATCAGGTGATCGTGCCGGCCAAGCATTTGGAAAATATAGGCTGATAATTCGATCGTTTCCAAATGTGTTTCGGAGAAGCAGGTGGACTTCACGAGGGATGTGCGGTGGGGCCCCATCTTGTGTGAAAGCTGTTGACTTCAATGTTTCTCTCTCCTGTAGGGCAGGTATGACATACTGGCGAAGCATATCGCAGTAACGCTGGCCACTCACACTGCACATTTTTAGTCCTTGAGCACCAACCAGTTCAAGAGAAAACGGGCCCATGATGAACGTAGCCTGAGGAACTATTTGAAACAGTTAACGCAGAACAGGGAATCAGCGATCATAAAGCGGTTACTGCATCGATGATTTCAGCCGTAAATAGAAATATTAAAAAAGGTAGAAAGATTTTTCTGTTTAGCAAAAGTGACAAAAAGCAGAATACAGAGTACCTTACGGCTCAAAACAAAATTTTTGTCTCAAGTACAGTTAGTGTTGAGGATCAGTGGACAAAGTTCAAAACCATCGTACAATATGCGTTAGATGAGTATGTGCCAAGCAAAATCGTAAGAGATGGAAAAGAGCCACCGTCGTACAACAACCGGTTTAGAAAACTGCTGCGGAAGCAAAGGGAACTTCACAGCAAACATAAACATAGCCAAAGCCTTGCAGACAAACAAAAATTACACGAAGCGAAATGTAGTGTGAGGAGGGCTATGCGAGGGGCTTTCAGTGAATTCGAAAGTAAAGTTCTATGTACTGACTTGGCAGAAAATCCTAAGAAATTTTGGTCTTATGTCAAAGCGGTAGGTGGATCAAAACAAAATGTCCAGACACTCTGTGACCAAAATGGTATTGAAACAGAGGATGACAGACTAAAGGCTGAAATACTAAATGTCTTTTTCCAAAGCTGTTTCACAGAGGAAGTCTGCACTGTAGTTCCTTCTCTAGATTGTCGTACAGATGACAAAATGGTAGATATCGAAATAGACGACAGAGGGATAGAGAAACAATTAAAATCGCTCATAAGAGGAAAGGCCGCTGGACCTGATGGGATACCAGTTCGATTTTACACAGAGTACGCGAAGGAACTTGCCCCGCTTCTTGCAGCGGTGTACCGTAGGTCTCTAGAAGAGCGTAGCGTTCCAAAGGATTGGAAAAGGGCACAGGTCATCCCCGTTTTCAAGAAGGGACGTCGAACAGATGTGCAGAACTATAGACCTATATCTCTAACGTCGATCATTTGTAGAATTTTGGAACACGTATTATGTTCGAGTATAATGACTTTTCTGGAGACTAGAAATCTACTCTGTAGGAATCAGCATGGGTTTCGAAAAAGACGGTCGTGTGAAACCCAGCTCGCACTATTCGTCCACGAGACTCAGAGGGCCATAGACACGTGTTCACAGTTAGATGCCGTGTTTCTTGACTTCCGCAAGGCGTTCGATACAGTTCCCCACAGTCGTTTAATGAACAAAGTAAGAGCATATGGATTATCAGACCAATTGTGTGATTGGATTGAAGAGTTCCTAGATAACAGAACGCAGCATGTCATTCTCAATGGAGAGAAGTCTTCCGAAGTAAGAGTGAATTCAGATGTGCCGCAGGGGAGTGTCATAGGACCGTTGCTATTCACAATATACATAAACGACCTTGTGGATGACATCGGAAGTTCACTGGGGCTTTTTGCAGATAATGCGGTGGTGTATCGAGAGGTTGTAACAATGGAAAATTGTACTGAAATGCAGGAGGATCTGCAGCGAGTTGATGCATGGTGCAGGGAATGGCAATTCAATCTCAATGTAGACAAGTGTAATGTGCTGCAAATTCATAGAAAGATAGATCCCTTATCATTTAACTACAAAATAGCAGTTCAGCAACTGGAAGCAGTTAATTCCATAAATTATCTGGGAGTAGGCATTAGGAGTGATTTAAAATGGAATGATCATATAAAGTTGATCGTCGGTAAGGCAGATGCCAGACTGAGATTCATTGGAAGAATCCTAAGGAAATGCAGTCCGAAAACAAAGGAAGTAGGTTACAGAACGCTTGTTTGCCCACTGCTTGAATACTGCACAGCAGTGTGGGATCCGTACCAAATAGGGTTGATAGAAGAGATAGAGAAGATCCAACGGGGAGCAGCGCGCTTCGTTGCAGGATGACTCAGTAATCGCGAAAGCGTTACGGAGATGATAGATAAACTCCAGTGGAAGACTCTGCAGGAGAGACGCTCAGTAGCTCGGTATGGGCTTTTGTTAAAGTTCCGAGAACATACCTTCACCGAAGATTCAAGCAGTATATTGCTCCCTCCTACGTATATCTCGCGAAGAGACCATGAGGATAAAATCAGAGAGATTAGAGCCCACACAGAAGCATACCGAGAATCCTTCTTTCCACGAATAATACGAGACTGGAATAGAAGGGAGAACCGATAGAGTTACTCAGGATACCCTCCGCCACACACCGTCTTGCGGAGTATGGATGTAGATGTAGATGTAGAACTTCAAGCACAGTGACTAGGGGTGAAGATCCCCATACTCCGCAATTCTGTGTGTTAACCTCACCCGTCACAGAAAAATGAGCTTTCTCTCTCCATAGGATGGTCCAAGGCCAGCCGTTGGCAACTTCAATCCTTCCGATAAATTGGAGAGCAAAGTCGTCACGTCGCTGTGCGTCCTGTGGTGCAAGCTGCTGTACGATGCGGATCTTGTACGGGTGCCATTTGAGAATGGTTCGAAGCACCTTCCGTGTAGTGGACCACGGGATGTTCAACTGTCATGGCACAGCACGCGCACGGCCTGACGATCGGGAATTACGCGTGGCGTTGTCTGCCATAGCAACAGGGATTTCATCAACCACCTGTGGTGCAACCGGTCGTCGGCTTCTTCCCGGAGCGACGCCTACTTCTCCAGTTGATTCGAACTTCTTCACCATGCTCCGCACAGCTGCTGGAGAAAGAGGACCCTTGCGCTAACCTTTCAACTGGCGATATTCTAGAAGTGCAGCTGCAGCATTACTGTTGTTTTGATAACAGGGCTTCACCAATACTCTTTTCGTCCAAGTTCGTGTTGACGCGTCAACAAGTGCGCTGCGACTGGTCAGATTTGTGGAACTACGAATCCTCAGCCATGATATGTGTGGTTTTTTTCTGGTGTCCTAACGCATCTACTTCAAACTATGTTATTACAAGGATCCAATATTATATACTATTATGCTTTTACATTTTATTGTAAATATTAATTGTAATATTACCTCCTACTTTATTTCAAGTTGCTGCCACCCATGCAGGCTTAAGTATATGGTTCTGTTGTGTCTCATTTATTACATGTTTGACTAATGTAATGAATACACTTGGTCATACTCATCTAACATTTTAGTTTGTGGTAGTTTTATTTTGTGATTTATATCAGTCTTACGTTTACATCCTACTACACCATGGTTGCAATAAACGACTTATTGACTAACGCATGTCTCCTGTATGACGTTCACAATGTTACACATTTTATACTACGTCAGTTTTAATGTCAACGTACGAGATTCTTCTGTATAAAAATGGCATAAATATATCTCAGTCAAGTTGTTCACTATGTTGTGTTATGAGATATAGTTCGTCGCTGTGTAAAATAAAAAATCCATCGTAAACAGAAGTTTTTCTTCTGACAAATAGCGTAGATCGCTTTTAATATACAGGGTGAAGAAAAATTCGTGCACTTGGACATCGAAGGTCGACTCTTCACACACCAGCAATACAAAAATGTCTGACACAAAATTTCATCGTGCGCATATTTCTGACAGTAAATGGACATTAAAGATTGACAATCTGGCAACACTGTAATCGCATGTACAGTAACTACATCTGTTAACAAATCGGGCAGTGCTGTGCAGCTGGTGGCGTTTTGGGTTAGCATGCGGGAGGTCAAGGCTTACTTTTTTTTTGCTAAAAGTAGTCCGATGGTGCAGTATCTGGCGTCTTAATCGTGATACGGCAATTACAGCGGGTCTTCTACAAAAATTTGTAATTATGTACTGTGAACACAGAAATGGAAATACAATCGTTTACATTGGTCAGCTTTTAAAGAAAACCGTTGCACGTCGTGAACACGAATTGTATCCCATCACTGCATTTACTAGATTCCAAACTCCTTTTGTGTATCCTCCCCCGATGGACCCATTGGTTAATACCAACTACTAACCTCACAACACTCAGGTCCATTACGTTTCGTTATGGCCTTACGTCACCAGCAGGACTAGCAACGTCCTTTGCTATTTACAAATAATGTCGTTGGGCCATTCGGATACACGGAAAACAGGTTTGTAATCCAGTAGATGAGATGACCCGAAACAATTCGCGTCTACTACGAGCAAAAGACTTCTTCAAAATGAGATAAATTAAAACGATTCAAATTCCATTTGCGTGTTCGCAGCACTTAACTGCTATGTCTTTTTTTTTAAAAAACCCGCAGTAATTGGTATACGAGCATTAAGATGCCGGATACCGTACCACGCAGTAAATAAAAGCAAATAAGCCTCGATTCAGAATCGAATCCTGGACCTCCTGCACGCTAACCGAAAACTCTATCCATGGCACCAACTGCTCTGTCTGCTGCCAGAGGTAGTTACCGTACATGTGATTACACTGTTGCTAGATTGCCAATTTTTAACAATTAAGAAAGCAAAATGAGAGACGAGAAAGAAATATTTGAACCGACCAATTTCTTCTGCACTATAGAGAAATTTATTCGGAGAACCCTTTCTGTTTATGTCATTAACCGCATCAAATAGCTTGAATGCTACATGAAATATTATTTTTCCGTATTCCAATACTGTCATGCGTTATGTGTAAGTAAGAGTTACACCATCACCCTATGCGACGTCATATTACTTTGTAATATGCCGTTTCACTAATGAGTACCTATCTCATGACGAATCCCTCGCGCAAACTTGCATCAGTCTCGATTGGAATTGGAAGGTATGGGTACATTGATAAATTAACGTTTTGTTACTTAGCTGATTTTGCTAGATCCATCACTGTCTTTTTTTCAGGGCTGCAATCGTCCCTGGTCATTGATTTCTGCTTGTGTATCTTAGAATTCTCAGACGACTGGTTCATAAATAATACAGAATTTGCACGAAAACACGATTTTTATTTCCTCACATGAGCTACAAAAATTCCTACTGTTTACATCTGCGCAAGACATGACTATTCCTCACAAAAGGCCCCATGAGGCTCAAACATGACTACTTTCTTGGACATCTAAAACATACTCCTTACTATTACCTCAAACATGTCTGTTTTCTGCATCTCTTCCCGCCAAGTGAGACAGAAAACTCAGATACGACGGTTGTCCAGAAAGTAAGTTCCCATTGGTCGCGAAATGAAAACCACAGTGAAAACCAGAAACGTTTTATTTGCTACAATTAGGTACACCTTCCACCAACTTCTCTACAGAGTCACCGCTCCAACTTCGAGTTTTTCACATTTTTTGCATCAACTTTCCAGTATCCTCGTCATATAAAGCAGACGCCTATGCTTTCGGCCAGTTATTTGCGCTGGTCTGCACCTCGTTGTCTGTGGAAAAATTTTGTCTTCATAGCCAGCGGTTCTTGTGAGCAGAGATGAGACTCAAGGGGGGCCAATTACTGACTGTATTGCGGGTGATCAAACGCTTCTCATCGGAAACGCTGCAGGAGCGTCTTCATTGCCCCTGCAGTGTGCGGCCGAGAATTGGCATGAAGAAAGAACTGCTCGACAGTTGTGTTATGTGGGCTGCATGATACAGCCGAAATCTCTAGCCAGGCCCTCATATATGGGGGGAGACGCTACTCCCTACGCATCTCTACGTGCTCACTGTTCACTCAAAACAGAAAAGAGCGACGCGATACGATTGACGGGCGTACTAGAGACACTACCCAACACATATGTGCAAAGCTTTACCGGATTTTCCCAGTGGTTTCCATTTCGCGACCGATGGGAACTTACTTTCTGGACAACCCTCGTAATTAATTTTTTAGGACAACGTGCTTAAATCACTTGCATCGCTGACAATGACATTTTTTAAATTAAGTGATACATATTTGGCAATACTTAGTGGGAAATAGACATAGAGATTAGCGTGCTGATGCTTCAAAGTTATCTTAATTACAGTAAATATTAACAGCAATGCGTGAAATGTGGAATTTTGGTTTACACTATTTTGTACGAGCTTCGTACCTTACAAATGAAAATACTGGTACCCATTGATATCGAAGACTTCAATACATATATTAGACTTGATAGCATCGCAACACATATTTGAAAATTTGTTAGAACTCTTATGTGAGCTTTAAAATCAAAAGAATTTTAAATTTTTTTTTACGTATCCCACTTGGACGAAAACCATTTCATTTAGGCTCTGTGAAGGGAACATTGGTTTTTCTCTTCGTCTATGAGTATGTGTTATGTATTTTATGATGTGTTCTACAGCTCGTACATAATGTGGAGATCGGTGTGGACAACGAGTAACTCATGGCTCGAGCTCATGGGTGGGGGTGCTCGGTAGTAATCGTAGTGGGAGGGAAATCGACCAAATGTGATAACGAATGACCCCCGATTGAGAAATGTGCGCTGATAAGCACAAGTGTAATAAATACATCATTTCATCGCCATCGTATTTTAATCATTTTATTTCCTTGCTCTGTTGTTTTTTCTGTTGCAATCATCCACAATTTATAAAGTCATTTCCTGAATATTAAATAAAAGAAGCAATATTTTTATGATATTTCAACGAAAAATCAAATTGAAAATGAAAATAAATGACTCATGAAATAGAATCAAGTATTTTAACGCAGAAGAGATTGAAAATAACGTAAGGCACTGCACGAGAGACATGTGTCAGATCGCAAAAAAAACAATTTGTATTGTATGTATTGTATTGTATGTTAACCGGGGACCTAGAAACGACGGAGAGGCTCCATCCCCGCCGCAGCTGCAGTGGTCCACAACCCCACGACGACTACCGCAGTCCACTTCGCCCCTCCGCCGCCCCACACCGAACTCAGGGTTATTGTGCGGTTCGGCCCCCAGGCCCCCAGGCCCCCAGCCCCCCAGGGAACGTCTTACTCCAGACGAGTGTAACCCCTATGTTTGCGTGGTAGAGTAATGATGGTGTACGCGTACGTGGAGAACTTGTTTGCGTAGCAATCGCCGACATAGTCTAACTCAGACAGAATAAGGGGAACCAGCCCGCATGCGCCGAGGCAGATGGAAAACCGCCTAAAAACCATCCACAGACTGCCCGGTTCACCGGACCTCGACACAAAACCGCCGGGCGGATTCGTGCTGGGGACAAGGCGCTCCTTCCCACCCGGAAAACTATTTGTAACTGAAACTACAGAACACAAAACTGTGCATTACGCATGAACATGTAAGTAGCGGCTGTTTACTCAGATTATTCGAGTTTTACCTCGTAGTATATGCCTGCCTTTATAAAATAATTTACTTGTCGTTATTATTACCAATTAACGAAATGTCACTGGCACGATCTAGATCGACACAATAGCACATCTCTGCCACAACCAAGTCTTCCTTTCTGCAGAGTGAAAATCTCATTCTGGAAACAACCCCTAGGCTGTGGCAAAGCCATGTCTCCGCAATATCCTTTCTTTCAGGAGTGCTAGTTCTGCAAGGTTCGCAGGAGAGCTTCTGTTAAGTTTGGAAAGTAGGAGGCGAGGTACTGGCAGAAGTAAAGCTGTGAGGACGGGTCGTGAGTCGTGCTTGGGTAGCTCAGTTGATAGAGCACTTGCCCGCGAAAGGCAAAGGTCCCGAGTTCGAGTCTCGGTCCGGCAGACAGTTTTAATCTACCAGGAAGTTTCATATCAACGCACACTCCGCTGCAGAGTGAATATCTCATTCTGGTAATATGATAATCTTGAAGAGCCCTGGATTCAACGCACACATTCGTGCTCCACCACTTTTCAGAAACTAAAAGAAACAAAAAAAAACAGAACTTACGGTTTATTACAAATGGTTTTATGCATGAACAAGAGAAAATTCAGGAAACTTAAACTACAATGTTTTGGGCGCCTCCTTCGTTTAACATGAAATGACGCAAATTCCTAATAAAACTGAACAACCAGCAGCTTGTACTTGCGCCAGTTCGAACTACGCCGGCTTTTCCGGGTCTGTCCACCAGAATGTTGTGTCCCGCCTGCGAACTTTCGCAGAACACCGTCCTTCGTCGTCATGGCACAATGGCACACAGCAGTCGAGTGCTAATGAGTCTAGTGCAGGTGCAGTGGAAACTGGTAGTCTCGCTAGGCAGCTGTCTTGAGGCCGTATGTTGTTGTGTGCCTCATCGTTGATGAGTTCGTGACGCACAAGAGACGAGCTTACGGGGAGTCTGAAGGCTGCGATGAATCCTAGTGGCGGCAACTGGAGGAGAGACTGTGCGCTGTAGTCTTGGATTAAATTATACTCCTGTTCATAACGTCTCGTGGAGCGAGGGCATTTGATTCTGTTTATGATGATCCATAGGACAAAAAAATTTGCACTTTGGAAACGCTTAATAATCGTAAGTACAATTGTTTTGATGATGATATCGTGTGAGTCGTTAGGCCACGTTATAGAAGAAGAAACTAAAACTTGCACCAAAGAACATCCTGGTCAGGTTTTATGTTGCTTCTTTGTTTACGAAAGTGCCACTCTGGAGCACATCGGTTCCATTTTCACGCAAAACAGCACAAAGCTCTTCCATGCATGTCTGACCACGAGCTATTTCACGTGGAATGGCAACTTCTACGAAAATCTGGAAGCCATTGCCATGGTCAGTCCTCTTACTCCAGTTGTGGCCAACTTCGTCATGGAACATTTCGAAGCACAGTTACTGGACTTGGCACCTTGAAAACCAAGGTATGGTACAGGTATGTCGATGATAGCTTCGTTGTGTGGAGCAATGGTAAGGAACAGCTCGGTGACTTTCTAAGATACCTGCAGACTCGATGCCAACTAAAAATTTACCACGGAAGTAGAAAAGGACAAAAAACTACCATTTCTAGATGTGCTTGTCACAAGGGATGGCGAAAAGCTGGAACAAACACAGACTGTCAAATCACCACCCGAGCCAGAAAACAGGCATGATTAATACGCTCGTAACGCGAGCAGGATGAATATGTGAGCCTCAGAATCTCGGACGCTAAATACAACACCTGGAAAGTGTTCTCAAGAGCAGTGGGTACTCCACAAGCTATATTAGAAGCTTAACAGCGCCAAACACTCGACGAAATAACAAATCAGCAAAAGAAATGTCGGGTACGGCCTTTCTGCCACACATTCCCAGAGTGACGTACAGAATCGACCGTATATTGCGAAAACACGGCGTAAAGACTATTTAAAAACCTATAAAGAAGATCAAAGTGTGTCTCATATCGGTAAAGGAGGAAAAGGAACCACTTGCAATGTCAGCAATATACTGCATACCATGCACATGCAGAAAGTTAATGTTGCAATGACTGGACGATAAGTCAACACCAGGATGGCAGAACATTGCAGGTTGGAGCAGGTGGAGAAATCGGCCATGACAGAGCACGCACTGTGTGAGACCGACTATATAGTAAATTTCGCCGACACAGAAGCTCTGGCTGTAGGAAAGCTATACAAATACACAAACACGAGAATAGCTTCAGCAAGAAAGAAAAAATTCTCAAGGTAAACGGATCCGGCTTTCAAGCACTGCAGAGAGCGACCATTGCCGGTATCAAGGAAGAACCGCACCGGAAATGACCATGGAGAAGCCCTTGGAGGTTGTCGTACCAGGTACATTTAGCCTGCGGCCGCGAGTTCGGCTCAGAACAACATAAAACGTATACACCTACTGAACGCCCTCCTTTCCACCATAATACCAAACCTATCCTTGATGCTCAGTTACTCCTTAACGACAGACACCATCCCGATAGCGTGGAAGACAAGCAAAATCATAATGATCCCCAAACCCGACAAACCATGGACCGACCCACTCTCATACCGACCAATCTCACTACTAGACGTCATAGCAAAACCTACGAACGCATACTGATCGTCAGATTACGAAAATACGTCGACGGCAAACAATTACTTCCCTTGCTCCAAGTCGGCTTCGACTCCAATCTCTCCACCACAGAACCCGGCCGAAGTGGCCGTGCGGTTAAAGGCGCTGCAGTCTGGAACCGCAAGACCGCTACGGTCGCAGGTTCGAATCCTGCCTCGGGCATGGATGTTTGTGATAGGTTAGCTAGGTTTAACTAGTTCTAAGTTCTAGGGGACTAATGACCTCAGCAGTTGAGTCCCATAGTGCTCAGAGCCATTTTTTTTCCACCACAGACCCGCTACTCAAACGGACATGTGACATAATCAAAGGCATCAACAAATCGCACCGTACGCTGGCCGTATTCTTAGATATCGAACGCGCCTTCGACTGGCTACAGCATAATGGACTTACATTCATACTACTCTAACTACGCCTACCACCAAAATTTGTAGACTTCATAAGAATCCAAATCCCTGGCCGCCACAGTAAAGTGCACATCCAAGACGCTATCTTAGAATCACTCACCCTGGAGACGGGGGTCCGGCAAGGTGCGATATCATCCCCGCTACTGCACGCGCTATACACACAACGACACACACAGCCAGACAGACCAACACGAAAAAGTTGCCCTGTGTGCTGACGACCCCGCCTAATGGTGCACGGGGCTCAGAACCGACGCCATATAAAAGAAAAAGTGGTAAAGTTGAAACGTCCCCTAAGAAAAATTAATGAATTACTGTCCTGATAAACATCTTACGTTATTTGATTTTCAAACAGCTGAGCAAAACTGAACATTCAGACATTCACTAAAGTGACACACAATATTTTTAGCTCAACGCAATCTGACTTTCAGTAATCCCTACAAAAGAATGGCCCTGACTAACAATAACCTACACCTTTCATGAATCCTTACCTCATAAAAATCTTCGTTACTCGAACTACTGAAATACAGCGAGCGCCAATACTACCAGCTACATAAAAGATTCTAGCTACTGAAGGGCATAGTTAGCAAATGAATGATTTTTATAAAGAACAAACAATGTATTTACCTTAATAGTGTTCAAAAGTCGTATATATATTTTCATGACATCCAGTCTTACCAATTTACTGTCTCTGAGGGACACATGTCCAGATCATCCGCTCTCAAAACTCCGCCATATCTCTCCCCACATCCACCACTTCTGGCGGCTCACTTCCAACTACACAACGCTACGCGCTGTTAACATCCAGCTGCCCAACACTACAATAGCAAACAACAATGCAAACCAGCCACAGACTGCACACAGCACAGCCAGTGATTTTCATACAGAGCGCTACGTGGCGCTACCAATAAAAAAATATAAACAGCCTACTTACAAAGTACCTGACCGAACCAGAGACCTGGATGACGAAATGGCGGATAAGACCCAACTCGACCAAAACACAACCAGTACTGTTCCAACACCGCAACCTAACCAGAAAACGACGGCGAAAACACGAGGACATAACACATCGACTATGGAACGAGCTCCTACGACTGACTGACACCGCGAGATACCTCGGCGTTCATCTCGACAAACACCTTAACCATCAAACCCACCAACAATACCTACTCAACAAAACGAGGAAACGACAGCAGTTAATCCGACAAGTACAAGGAGGAACGTATGGCTTCTCCATCAGGCATAACCCCACTACAGACTGGTCAAGCTAAGGGCAAGACATGGCTCACACATATTACACAAACGACCCGACATGGAGGACATACTGGAGACCAAGCCACACACAACAGGACTGTCGAAAGCCAAACACATATACCCAGCACAAACAGTAGCGCAAAACTCAACGGACGATATCCCCGACCTACGATGACACAACTGACACAAGAAGAAAGTAACCCTCCTCACCTAGGCGAGAGATGGTAACGCGTAAACGAACGGCCCAGTAGATCACGACGGTTCCCCGCATCTATCCCACAAAACGCAACACACTTGACAACAAAACACTGAACATAATAGCATTAAGGCAATCATAGATAAGTTAAGGAACCATTGTAGGAATCAGCACCAAGTACCGACGTAACAGGAAAGGAGGATACGTAACATTAGCAGCAAGCAGCTCCAAGTACTGAGGCAAGAGGAAAGGAGAAGGTATAAGATTAGTTGTAACTTACAAGACATTAACTACAACACCATTCACTGGCAAATTTTAAGTCTAATTAAAATTCCCTTATCCATTCATATTTGCCTAAAACGTTTTCTTCCTTTCTTTTGGATTGTTTTAGAGTAATGGAAAGGACAAAAAATTTGTGTATTGAATTTCCCATTATATTGTTTTGTTATTTTCATTAAAAAGAAATGTGAAAACTAGGAATAGCACATAGTTAAATATATGAAAAATTGGAAATAAAATAATAATTGTAACCCCTGGCTGATGAAGAGCATCAGACGAACGTCGGCCGAAGAACCTGAGTCAGAAGCCAACAGGCAGTTTGTCAACAAGTGGCCACGAAAGCCTTGAAAATTTTGCACCACGTTATACACTTCAGTTTTCAGGTATCCAGAAACACCAGTGAAATCTTGATTGCCGCTGAGGGATGGAAACGTCGAGCCAGCGAGGGAGTTTGAAGAGGAATATGACGCGGATCAACAACAGAGAATATTTTATCTTCAGTGAAATAGGCTACGAAAGACCGCAGATTTCAAAATAATTCGTCTTTTTCCTAAAATAACGACCATCGAATGATAATTAGGTTTCTCGGATCCCCTCCCCGCCTCTTTTCGTAGCGACATTCTTAGCTACTTCATGTAACAGTTAATTAATGTGAATAAGTGCTTCTCGGAGTTCCTGTCGTTTCATATTTGTAGTCAGTCTCCAGCTTTCTCTACTTCCTCCGCCGCCATCGTCAGGAGGTTTCAGTAGGTCGTTATGTACGTTTCGTACGTAATTGGTCGAATTATGTCCTGGAGACACGAAGAACTCACGGAAATTTCGTAGCCTGCCGGAGATCATGTATATGTCTGTGAATGAAGAACATCAGTAACGATGCTGATTTCGTTAGATAGCGGATGGCTTAGCTGATTTCTCTGTTGGCTTCCAACCAGCGGAAGACGAACACGTACCAGCTAGCAGAGAGGTTTCTGTTTGCCTTGTATGAACCTTTTGTATAGGTTGGTACCACAATAGGGGTTCCTCTGGCCACTTCCGTAGGTACGGATGCGGTTTTGGTTGTAGCGAATGCTCGCGGAGTGTTCCGTGGGACTCGAGAAGGGTGACACCTACTGGCGGTAAGTCTGCCTTTCCACTGAGAAGTTAATGTTGTGTTTAATGTAAGATTTTCAAAGTTATAGTAAACTATTCCTTTCATAGTTCATTCTTTATTATAGTCTGTGACAAATTTTACTTGCTAATACGCGAATGTTAAACGCGTTAAAATCCAGGGACGGTGTAGGCTATTGTTCAGTTAAACTGTTAATTAAACACGTGGAACTGTGTTGAGTTTCTTGTGATTCAGTTCATTTCGTTTAGTATCCCTTTCGTGAGAGCATATATATTGCGTATGATTTCCGTGATTTTATGACCGAATTTTGGGCAGTTCCTCTCGCTTGATAACATTCTTTGTGCAGGCTTTTGTTTGTGAGAACCGCATGGTCGTGATCTAATGAGAAAGTCTACAGTGCCAAGGTCACAGTGATCATCCGCTGTAGAATATCTCACCAAAAATGGTTCAAATGACTCTGAGCACTATGGGACTTAATTTCTGAGGTCATCAATCCCATAGAACTTACAACTATTTAAACCTAAATAACCTAAGTACATCACACACATCCGTGCCCGAGGCGACCTGCGACCGTAGCGGTCGCGTGGTTCAAGGCAATATCAGACCAATTGTGATTCTTATTTATTCTTCATTTTTGTAGCAATTCACTTTAATAGAAATTTTATTCATTTATCCCGTATGTTAAAATCAAGGGATCAGCTCCTCTCGCTACCCACGTGTCCTGTGGTGAAGGTTTTTATTTCTTTTCCTTCTCCTTAGTCTCTGAAGTGCGTGTGAAAGTAAGTGTTCGTGATTAAACCATCCTTTGATCATTCCTCTTCCATAAATCATAGATCTTGCAGGGAACTCCGAAGTGAAGGTCGAGGTTTAATTAATATACGACGTAATAGACTGTAGGCAACAGCAACCATAATATTACTCACTATATACGTTCATGTGTGTAATTAAATTTAGCGATACAATACATTTCTTTTGCCAGAATTTTTGTGTACGCTCTCACTGCTAAAATTCGACTCCGTGCTTCATCCAGCTCTAATGTACGGCACATCCTACTGCATTCCGTTTGCGCAACAGTTGTACTGAGGCCACACTTTACCCCTCATATTCAGATTAGTTGTAAAAATACCCATTAATAGTGAAGATACATTTAACATAATCGTATGTCTGCGCATGAGACTGCGTTACGGAACATCAGATTTGTGGACATCGCCATACTTAAGTTGGAATCGGTGCTCTGTGGACAGTCCTCGTATCGTTCGTATCGACTGACTGATTTATAGCTATCACGTTCGGAAGTTACTGTTGAGGGAGAGTTCAATATGTGATGCAGCACCTTTTCTCTGAAAGAAAGTTGGTTTTATGCGGCGTTCCAATACGTCGTATTATTTCTCACTCCTTTGATTACAAAACCGCATTTTTCAACATGATATCCGTTCAATGCGACAGCTTTACGCCACTTTACTGCGGGGTCGTATGCCCGCATGGCACCACATAACTGGTCGATGTTGGTGGCAACGTCTTACTGCATCAGTTACCTCCCCATCATGAACGTGCTGCTTCCCGTGGGCCAAAGAGATCGAAGTCGGAAGGTACGAGATCCGGGCTGTTTGGCGGATGAGGAAGAACAATCAAATGAAGTTCTGAAAGCTTCTCTCGGGTATCCAGACTTGTGTGACGCCTTGCTTTGTCTTGGAGAAGATGTTTGTTTGCGTTTTTGTGACAACGAACACGCTAAAGTCGTTTCTTGAATTCCAACATTTCAGGAATCACAGCTGTTTGCAGCCAGCCGGTGCGCGGGAGATCGTACAGGTTTGCGCGACCTTGGTGCGATTATGACAGACGCCATGCCCAGCGACTCACCGTGCCTTTATTCAGCGCCTTCGAACATCTGGGATGCTCCGATTTTCTCCGTAAAGAATCTCAATGACAGCCCTCTGCTTGGACCACACCTCCGTTACAGACATAATTTTGAAGGCTACGTGTAGCGCTGCCACCTGTCGGAACTTCGTGAAGCTACAAGAATTGAAGCGGGAATATTCCACGATGTCCCACAACAAGTTCTCAATTTATTCAACAGAAATTGGAAGGGATAAAAACAATTACACTATTTATTGAACGCCCCTCGTATAAATTCGAGGAAGACCATGATCAAGACTGTGTTTTCTGAGCACAGTATTTCTGTGTATGTTGGGTGGTCGGAAGATGGACCGAATACCGTGTCTACACAGCCTTCTGCCTTCTTTATTTATAGTAGCTACGAAGAACGAAAGGTAACGTCCCCCAGGGCTCTGTCCTCTCCCCTCTCATTTATCTCTTGTATATGGCTGATATGCCCAAGCCACCCCCACCCGTCCACCTTCTCCAGTATGCTGATGACACCGCCTTCGTGGCTCTCTATACTACCCTTCAACGGTCCCAACGCACCCTCCAAACCCACCTTAACCAATTCACCACTTGGTGTAACCAGTGCTTCCTCCATCTCAACCCCTCCAAACCCCAGGCAATCATCATAGGCTGTACCACCCGCTCCTTCCGTCTCTATGATTTCTACCTCAGCCTTTATGGTCATCCCATCCAGCTCATCCCCACCCTGAGATACCTTGGCCTCACCCTCGACCGTCACCTCACCTGGACCTCCAGACCATCCAGCAGAAAGCCCATTCCTGCCTCTGCATCCTGAAACTCTTGTCTGGCCAGACGTGGGGATTGCATCCTTCCACCATCCTCCACTCCTACAAATGCCTCATCCTTCCTATCCTCTATTATGCCAGCATTGCCTGGATCTCTGCACCCACCCACTTTTACAAGGCCCCCCAAATCCTTGAACACCATGTGCTCTGCCTTGCCTTCCATATCCGCCTTCTTTCCCCCACACAGCTCCTGTATGAACTCATGCCCTTCCCGCACCTCATCCTCTTCCTCCAGCATCTCCACATCCTTTACATTGTCCGCAAGCTTGATCCCCCCCCCCCCAACCCCCTGGCTTCCTCCTTCCTATCCACCCCCCGCCCATTGCTGCGCCTCTATCACTGTATCCCTCCCTTTTTCCACCTCCACAGCCTCCATCTCCTTCCCCAGGGCAATTTCCAGCACCTCCCCCTCTCGGATGATGAACTTCGCTGTGACTTATGTCCTTCCTTCCAATTACAATCTGGCCTTGTGCCCCCATCCCCATGGCCCCCTTTTTCCTCTCCCCTCCTTCTCCCAGAGCGGATTTTCCTCCTCCCCCCACCCCCCCCACCCCCGCCCCTGAGACCCTGCACCTCATCCTCGCCTCTTTCCCTCCCATGTCTCTCCCTACCTGGCACTCTTCGGGGCGCCCTCCACGTCTCCCCCCTCTCTTCCCCTCCCTACCCCTCTTCAGTGCTCCCTCGTCTCCTTGCACCTGGCAGATCCTCCGTTTTGATCATCGTCAGTGTGCCACGTCAGTGTTGTGTTTAGCGCTGTTTCTCCTGTGCGTCGAGAGGTGTGATTTTAATTTTGTGCTGGCCTTGTACTTAGTGTTACAGTCAGTATTTGTTATGTGCTACGCCATCCGTCGATACTTTTATGCTCCGGTCACACTGCGCCTTGTGTTTCTTTTAATTGTCCCAGTGTGGTTTTTTTGTGTGTGCTATTTTTTATGGTTTTTATCTACATTTTACAGTCGCCCCTTTTTTGTCTATTGTCTTCCACGATGTTCCCCCATTTTTATATCTATTAACACCATGTTTTCTCCTTTATGTTATTTTTAACGTCTTCTATTGTTTGTTCTATGTCTTTTGGCTGAAGAGCAGCGTGTATGTTGCTGCCAGCCCGCCCTGATGGGGAATTGAAATACAATAAAGAAAATAAGGAAAACGAAAAGTGTGCTATAGGCTGATAACCTTCTGATGATTGTATCTTTGTTTAATGTCTATGGCTAACTTAATATCACTATCGCTATAGCCGTTCTTATGGAATACATTTTTCGGTATCCGATCTCGAAATTCATGTGCTCCTTATCATAAACATCTTAAGCTCTATGTACTGGCATACATAAAACTGCTTTCTTATTCAATAGATGTAGGCGTTGTGCACCAAGACACAGGTCTGTGTGTGTTGGCTACTGGTAAACAAAATTTGGTAGTCTCATGCACAGACATACGAGTACGTCTGCTGAAATGGAAATATTACCCATGTATCTATCTACCAGGTTTCTGTGATCAGAGAAGCTGTCGGGATCAGAATGTGTATCAATAACTTTAGCTGGACGGTAGATACACTTTTGGTGGTGCGTAAAAGTTTATAGCCGAAACGCAGCATAGGAATAAACTGAGGCATCCAACATCTCTGGTATCACATGGAAGTTACGTGGCTTCGTAAAGTACCTACGACATAATTCGGCTAACTAAATGCGACAGTACCACAGGGCGTATTGAAATCTCGTGACGATGACGACTGTGGGAGTAGCCGGATGTTGCGGATTGAATACTCGTAAATCTGACGGAGCAAGACACCCATGCAGTATTTATTCAAGAATGTCGCCGCAAATAATTACATTGTGAAATTAATAAACTTAGCTGAAAGGACCCAACACAGCAAAGGCACGAGCTAGTATTTTATGCAGTCTATACCGTAAAGCAAGCCAGAGCGTATGCAGGCAGAAACGTTTAAGCAGCGCCGGAAAAAAGAGAGAGTCCCCCGACAAGAGTAACACAGAGTTAGGGGCAGGAGGGGGGCCGTCGACTCCTGCAAACGGACTGCCCAGGAACAAAAGAAAACAATTGTTCTTTTGGGAGGGAAACCGCGTTTGAGCTCCAGCGACGGCCGCCGGAGCGTTTTTAACAGAGCGCCGGATTAATCGCTGCCGCCGAGGAAATGAGTGCTTCCGACGGGAATGCAGTCAAAGAAACACCAGCCGCACACGGCTACCATACAGAAAAAAAACACGCACCTCCACCCGTTCGTCGCCAGACCTCTGTGAGCCCTGCGAACAGTCCTGCGCATTCTCGAGCGCACGGAAACCCTTTCAGTTGGCTCCATCTACGTCACACGGTTTCACGTACGTGATGGTCGAGACACTTATTTTGGCTGAGCGTCAGTCAAATTTTATGCTATGTTGCAGTTCAGAAAAATATTGCCAATTAATTTGAACACGATATTTTCTTGTTTCACTTCACCTTACTTGATTTTTGCTTGAACGTTGGTATTTTTAGAACCATGCGAAGGCTGTTCAAAAAGTAAGGTGACTTTTCAAATTACGTGGGGAAACGTACATTCGGTTATCGATCTTTTTATGTTGGTACACATGTCCCGAATATACACTCCTGGAAATTGAAATAAGAACACCGTGAATTCATTGTCCCAGGAAGGGGAAACTTTATTGACACATTCCTGGGGTCAGATACATCACATGATCACACTGACAGAACCACAGGCACATAGACACAGGCAACAGAGCATGCACAATGTCGGCACTAGTACAGTGTATATCCACCTTTCGCAGCAATGCAGGCTGCTATTCTCCCATGGAGACGATCGTAGAGATGCTGGATGTAGTCCTGTGGAACGGCCTGCCATGCCATTTCCACCTGGCGCCTCAGTTGGACCAGCGTTCGTGCTGGACGTGCAGACCGCGTGAGACGACGCTTCATCCAGTCCCAAACATGCTCAGTGGGGGACAGATCCGGAGATCTTGCTGGCCAGGGTAGTTGACTTACACCTTCTAGAGCACGTTGGGTGGCACGGGATACATGCGGACGTGCATTGTCCTATTGGAACAGCAAGTTCCCTTGCCGGTCTAGGAATGGTAGAACGATGGGTTCGATGACGGTTTGGATGTACCGTGCACTATTCAGTGTCCCCTCGACGATCACCAGTGGTGTACGGCCAGTGTAGGAGATCGCTCCCCACACCATGATGCCGGGTGTTGGCCCTGTGTGCCTCGGTCGTATGCAGTCCTGATTGTGGCGCTCACCTGCACGGCGCCAAACACGCATACGACCATCATTGGCACCAAGGCAGAAGCGACTCTCATCGCTGAAGACGACACGTCTCCATTCGTCCCTCCATTCACGCCTGTCGCGACACCACTGGAGGCGGGCTGCACGATGTTGGGGCGTGAGCGGAAGACGGCCTAACGGTGTGCGGGACCGTATCCCAGCTTCATGGAGACGGTTGCGAATGGTCCTCGCCGATACCCCAGGAGCAACAGTGTCCCTAATTTGCTGGGAAGTGGCGGTGCGGTCCCCTACGGCACTGCGTAGGATCCTACGGTCTTGGCGTGCATCCGTGCGTCGCTGCGGTCCGGTCCCAGGTCGACGGGCACGTGCACCTTCCGCCGACCACTGGCGACAACATCGATGTACTGTGGAGACCTCACACCCCACGTGTTGAGCAATTCGGCGGTACGTCCAGCCGGCCTCCCGCATGCCCACTATACACCCTCGCTCAAAGTCCGTCAACTGCACATACGGTTCACGTCCACGCTGTCGCGGCATGCTACCAGTGTTAAAGACTGCGATGGAGCTCCGTATGCCACGGCAAACTGGCTGACACTGACGGCGGCGGTGCACAAATGCTGCGCAGCTAGCGCCATTCGACGGCCAACACCGCGGTTCCTGGTGTGTCCGCTGTGCCGTGCGTGTGATCATTGCTTGTACAGCCCTCTCGCAGTGTCCGGAGCAAGTATGGTGGGTCTGACACACCGGTGTCAATGTGTTCTTTTTTCCATTTCCAGGAGTGTATGTCCACAGTTTCAAGTGTACAGCATATTTCCTGTGTTTTTGACAGATAGAAAAGTTACACGTGTTTTGGTGCGCTTGGCGATTTTCGATTATTATAAACAAATGGAGCAAAGAATTTGCATCAAATTTTGTGTGAAAAATAGAATCAAGTACTCTAAAATACTTGAAATGTCGACAGAGCCGTACGGTGAATCTGCTGTAAGTAAAAAAAAAATGTTTACAGGTGGTACAAGCACCTCCACGATGGCCGAGAAAATGCCAATGACGAACCTCGCTCTGGACGCGCCAGCACATCAACAACGGATGATAACGTCGAAGCTGTGAAAAAATTTGTTTTGTAAAATCGTCGAATTACCGTAAGAGAAGTTGCTGATGATGGAATAACAGTCGCCTCGCGTCACGCAATTTTTTCGGATGTGATGGGCATGGGACGTGTGTCAGCGAAGTTCGTTCCAAAAACTTCTCAATTTTGATCAGAAGAACCGTCGCATGAGCATCGCTCAGGAGCTCTAGAATGACGTCAGTGATGACCCTGATTTGCTCAAAATGCTCATAACTGGTGACGAAACATGGATTTGTGGCTATGACGTCGAAGCCAAAGTCCAAGCGTCCCAATGGAAGCATCTCGGAGAGCCAAGACCGAAAAAAGCATGCCAAGTTCGATCAAATGTCAAAGTTTTGCTCACTGTTTTTTTTTCAGTTACGGTTTCTTTTGCTTGAACGTCGTACGGTCAATAAGGAATATTAGCTTGACGTTATGCGTCGTTTACGAGAAGTAATACGCAGAAAATTCCCGGAATTGTGGAAAAAACAATTCAAGGCTTTTGCATCACGACAATGCACCTGCTCATTCATCGTTGCTTGTGAGAGATTTTGTGGCCAGAAGCAACACGACAATCACGCCTCAGCCACCATATTCAGCGGATTTAGCGGGCTGCAACTTTTTCCTGCTCCGAAAACTGAAGAGACCTATGAAAGGATTAAGACCTTTAACGACTGAGGAAATAAAAACTGCATCGCTGAAAGTACTCAAGTCTGTGCCAAAAAATGCTTATAATAAGTGCTTCGAGGAGTGGAAGAAGCGGTGGCAAAGTGTATTGTACCTGAGGGGGATTACTTTGAAGGGGACAACATGAATATTGATGAATAAAGAAGTACTTTTTCATAAAAATATAAAGTCATCTTACTTTTTGAACACACCTCGTACATCAGTCAGAACTATTACCAAGTGATTTAAAATAATATATTTTAGGAAGAGAATTTTATTTGCAAGATTTAAAAATAGATACAGTCAACACGATCTATAAATCTCGTAGACAAGCTGTTATGTACTAATTTGAAAAGAGGGCCTGTGCCAGTAACACGCCATTATGCCGTTACCGGCCGTTGCAGTACATTGTGACATTTTGCACACACTAACAGATGCTGAAGCGTGAAAAAGTGTTTTTCCTTTAGTCCGGAATGAAACCAACTTGCAATAAGTTTCAACTTGGTATTTTGTATGTTTATCGTTCTTAAACACAATTGCTATGATGTTACTACGGTCCTAAGTATCTGTAAAAGGTCCCTGCAGAGTATGTAAGCAGGTGTGTTTCGTCTATGCATCTAAATGAAAGGCAGTTTGTCTTTTCCATACGCGTTTCGCTTCTTTTATTTGTGAAACATTTTCAGAGGCGATTTCCAGTGTTGTTAGTCCACATTAGTCCGTATGTGTGATCCTGGACATGTGTTCATTCGGTCCTCATGCTCCTGCTGGCCGATTTCCGGTGATTTTTCACTCACGTTTGTTATAACACATCACTTGCACTTTTCGTTTTCTCAACTGTATGTGTGTGTGTGTGTGTGTGTGTGTGTGTGTGTGTGTGTGTGCGTATGAGGGAGGGAGAGAGATAGAGAGAGGGTGTTTACGGAGTGTAGTGTTGCCAACAAGGTAAAGTATTCGAGTTATGTTATGAGAAGAAAGAAGGATATTTCAACGAGCAAACAGAAACTGGTTTTAGTGCTAAAGAAATACAAGAGATTCAAACAGGGAAACTTCAAGCGAACTGTTGATTGGCCCAAAACACGGAGAAACGTTTTAAAAGAGAAGATAGATATTGGAACACCAAGCTAGCGAGACAGACGTGGTCATAAGAAAGACGCAAGTTTCCGACTGTGTAGGTCAAATAGGTATTAGCAAAGAGAGTTCTCGTCACATGCCCCCAAAACTGAGCAAGATTTCACAGGACCTGGTGCGTAGGATATTCGCAACTGAGAGGCATTATTATTAATTTAGAGAAATCCACTTCAGTTGTAATAATTTTTATTTAAACCACGACCGGTTTCGAGATTTTAAAATCCCATCTTCGGCAGTATGAAATTATAGTATCTGGAAATACAGAACATGCGATCGGGTCAATCGCTGCATGTTGGTGGGAAATGTCCGCCGCTGAGCAGTCGCACGTTAAGAACTCCAGCCACCACACTGTGGAGGGACTCGCCGTCGGTATCTCCGTGGTCAGCACTGCAGTCCTCCACTGTGATGACACCTTTTCGAATCTCGGTGTCATAAGAAACTTTTCACAACTAGTTCTGCCTCAACAATAACAGTGGATGGAGATCTTATCACCGGTAAGATCCCAGTAGGCAAAGGAGTGCGTCAGTGCGACACCATCACTCCGGAACTGTCCCCCCTTGCAGTGGGAGATGTATTCACGTCACTAGACTGGAGTAGCAGAGGTATATAAATCAGTGACACATGTCTGAATCACGTATACTTCGTCGATAATTTTATGCTCATTACTGAAAATCAGAAAGAACTAAAGAGAACGCTCTAAGTGCTAAAGCCTGTATTTCGCTTGGAAATGAGCAGTAAAACAAAAATACTAAGTCAAGACACCAGCCTATAGAAGCTGTTGATGAATATATCTACCTAGGTCACAAGCTTGAACTAGGGAAAAATTAATAAATCAGTTCCCGCTGGCAACTAATGTCTTAAATTCCTTTGTGTTTGTGATTTATCTTTGTTGATTTTTTGAGGCAGCAAATGAATGACACTAACATATTCGCCTCAGAACTGTTATCGAGTCTAAGAACTTTCAGACCGGAACAAAACAGGAAGGAAGTTGTATAGTATCACAGAGAAGAAGATTTTGTCCATGCTTCACAGTCTTCGTGTTGACCCTGAGGCATGGAATTTTACATAAACGACAGCCTCCCAGAATACAGTAAGCGTGTAGTGCGTAATACAGGTAAGCTTAAGAGTAAAATGTAAATACCGTGTGGCTAGGGCCTCCAGTCAGGTAGACTGGTCGCATGGTGCAAGTCTTTCGATTTGACGAAATTCGGCGACTTGCGTGTCGATGGGGATGAAATGATGATGATTAGGACAACACAACACTCAGTCCCTGAGCGGAGAAAATCTCCGGTCTAGACTGCAATCGAACCCGGGCCGTTAGGTATGTAATTCCGTCGCTCTGACCACTCAGCTGCCAGGGGCGGACAGCTTAAGAGTATTTCGACTTCGTTCAAAGGGGGACTCTGAAAAATGATATATTTTACACTGTTATTCATAACTGCACTGTACTGTTACAATTTGAGCTTTAAGTCGTTCTGTACATCTTTGAGTTCTTCTCACCTGTCAGAAACATCTCTCCCAGCAATCCATGCAATACGAGAACATCTACATCTATACCCTGCAAACTACTGTCAATTATATGGCGGACGCTACTTGCCTTTGCACAACAGAATAAGATTGCTTCCAATTTCCATTCGCCTTTCGATCACGGAAAGAATTATTGCTTAATTCTCTCTGTGCCCGTTATAATTATTCTAATGTCGTCTTCACTGTTCGTACGGGAAATATACACTGGAGTCTGTAGAATGTTCCTAAATTCTCAATTAATGTTGGTTCTTTAAACACTGTAATTAGGCTTAAGTCGTACACCTGACGTGTATCTTCACATTTTTCAGCACTTCCGCGACGCACTCGGGAGGCAAACTAATTTGCGGTAGCCATCTTTGTATACCTCCAATACACCCTGCTTACATTATTCAGTATTCTATAAATGAGCGGACGTTTATCACTTATTTTACTTACGATTAAGCCTATACTTTCGTTCAGTTTCCTGTCTCCACAAGTTTCAGCACCCAGGTATTAATAAGAGATGAAGCACACATTTTTACATTACATTCGTGACCATTTATAGCAAGTTGTCAGTATTTAATACTCTTCGAAAATTTATCAAGACAGAAAGAAATATTTGCCCAGTTGTTCTCAGACAGTACTTTTTTTACAAAGAACTGCAGCATCTGACAACAGTCGGAGATTACTGATAATACCGTCTGCGACGCTACTAATATATAACATGAATATGAAGGTTGCTTGATCTCTGCCAATCTTCGGCATCTTCCCTACCTTGAAATCTCCTTTTCATTGGTCATCAGACTTCTGTCTGGTTTGGTGGGGCCCGCCACGAATTCCTTTTCTGTGGCAACCTCTTCATCTCAGAGTAGCACTTCCAACCTACGTCCTCAATTATTTGCTGGATGTATTCCAATCTCTACATTTTTTTGCCTATACCGCTCACTCTAATTCCGTGGAAGTCATTCCATGAGGTCTTAACAGATGTCCTATCATGCTCTCCCTTCTCCTTGACAGCGTTTTCCACATATTCCATTCGTCGCCGATTCTGGGCAGAACCTCCTCATTCCTTACCTTTTCTGTACATCTAATTTTCAACATTCGTCTTCAGCACCACATCTCAAATGCTTCGATTCTCTTCCGTTCCGGTTTACCCACACCCACTGTCCATGTTTCACTACCGTACAATGCTGTACTCCAAACGAACAGTCTCAGAAATTTCTTCTTCATATTAAGGCCTACGTTTGATAATAGTAGATTTCTCTTGGCCAGAATTCCCCTTTTGCCAGTGCTAGTCTGCCTTTGATGTTCTTCTTGCTCCATCCGTCATTGGTTATTTTGCTGCGTAGGTAGCAGAATTCGGTAACTATTTTGTGACCATCAAACCTGATGTTAATTTTCTCGCTGTTCTCATTTCTGCTACTTCTCATTACTTTCATCTTTCTTCGATTTACTCTCAATCCATATTCTGTACTCAGACTGTTCATTCTATCCAGCAGATCACGTAATTCTTGTTCACTTTCGCTGAGGATAGCAATGTCGTCAGCTAATCGTATCATTGATCTCCTTTCACCTTGAAGCTCAATTCCAGTGCTGAACCTTACACTGTCACAAATTTCTCTTAACAATTTACCCGATCATACATTAACATGTAATTAAGGTGTCATGAAAAGTGAGGACCCAGAATGAAGCCCTGTGGGACGTTTCTTAGCACAGAGCTTTTAGGTGCTAACACACTTTGTCAGGCGGTGCCTTTGGTCTGTGATGCTGCTCTTCCACACACTGTTAGGAGCTACAACCCAGTGTTGTGACGCACGCTGCCTGCCCGTGTTGCAGCGCTGCCCGAGGGTCCGCCCACGCTGGTGGCGGAGCGCGAGCGCTACTACCCGGGGGACCTGCTGAGGGCCAACTGCACGGCGCCCCCGTCCAGGCCGGCGGCGCACCTCTCCTTCTACATCAACGACGAGCCCGTCGGCAGTCGAAGACCCGACCTCAGCATCAAGGAGCTGCCGGTAAGTGTGTGTGTGTTCCCTCCAGACGCGCCACATTGGTCTCACTGTAAACCAAGTGATCGTGTTTGTATAAGCACCTCATTTACGAAGCTTGCTTTCTCGCTTATTTGTTATATACAGTTATGGTGGTTCACTTTCAAAAATGGTTCAAATGGCTCTGAGCACTATGGGACTTAACATCTATGGTCATCAGTCCCCTAGAACTTAGAACTACTTAAACCTAACTAACCTAAGGACAGCACACGACACCCAGCCATCACGAGGCAGAGAAAATCCCTGACCCCGCCGGGAATCGAACCCGGGAACCCGGGCGTGGGAAGCGAGAACGCTACCGCGGTTCACTTTCACATTTTAGTATCTGGTACCCTCTTTGCAATATCTAATTGCGTACTGCCTACTAAATTCATTCGCATTGCGACCATATATTTACTCATAATCAATTACAAAGACAGTCATCATTTACTCTATTAACAGTGTAGCGACAATATAATTTATTGCACCATTATTGTAGCTTCATACTGATATACCTTATTCTTCGCATATATTCTTATAACACTAAACGATGTAACAAATATCGTTGAACCATTATGTGGCTGAGCGAGAGAGGAAGGAGAGGCACACAGCAGTCAATCGCAATCCCATTAGTTTTTAGTATGATTGTAAACCTATATTTCGGCTAAAAAATAAACATCTTCAGAGCAGTTTCATTATAATTCAACAGATGTGAGGCAGTTCATGTCACCATATGTTCCAACATGTGTATAGGCAAAAGGACACTGAGGTGGGACCGGCCGCTGTGGCCGAGCGGTTCTAGGCGCTTCAGTCTGGAGCCGCGTGACCGCTACGGTCGCAGGTTCGAATCCTGCCTCGGGCATGGATGTGTGTGCTGTCCTTAGGTTACTTAACTTTAAGTAGTTCTATGTTCTAGGGGACTGATGACCTCGGAAGTTAAGTCCCATAGTGCTCAGAGCCACACTGAGGTGGTTGCTTACAGCAAGTGTTAACAGCAAATGTCCGTCCTACCTGAGATGGGTCTCAGTCTGAGCAGTACTCAGATGTCGATCGAACGACAGTTTTGTAAATTATACTTCTTCCTCTCGTTTAGTGCATTTATTGAGGATTCTTGAAGTGAATTTCAGTCCGGTATTTGCCTATTCTGTGATCATGCTCGTGTGCTCATTCTTCCTTAATTATCTCTCAGTCCGCAGCTCGTGGTCGTGCGGTAGTGTTCTCGCTTCCCACACCCGGGTTCCCGGGTTCGATTCCCGGCGGGGTCAGGGATTTTCTCTGCCTCGTGATGACTGGGTGTTGTGTGTTGTCCTTAGGTTAGTTAGGTTTAAGTAGTTCGAAGTTCTAGGGGACTGATGACCATAGATGTTAAGTCCCATAGTGCTCAGAGCCAATTATCTCTCAGATATTCCATGGATGTGACTGTTTATAGCGACTGTTCGACACGCGTGCAATAAAACAACAAATGATCTTTTCACTGATACACGCACAATACGTCATGCTGGTTTTTGTTGATGTTGCCTACCAATCACGACATCAAGCGCGATCCCTTACATTCTTCTTGTACACAAATACAATGTTCTTGTGACTTAAAACTCTGAGCAAGTTAATGCAATTCAGTGAGGCTTATTAATGACAATGGGGCAAAGTGTTCTAACAATAAAGTAAACTGGTAGTATGCGTTGAGGTATACAGGGTGAGTCACGTAAGACCTAACACTTCGTTTATTTCGTGAGCGGTTACGCATACCGAAAACGCGGTTTTCGGCAAATGTTAGAACGTCGACGGGCACATAATTTTTTGTTTGGTGAATGTTTTCAGCGCTGGTATCCACGGAGATACTGAAGCAAGTACATTATTTTCAATGGAACAGTATATTTTTTTATAACTACAATCGATAGCTGTTGATAAGACAGTTACAGTGATACAGTGTTTGTTAATGTTGACGTTTTCAACTTGTAAAAAAATTCGAGAAATGTGCCAGAATATGAGGACACGGTGTAAACAACGCCAAGCAGAGCTCTCGTGCTACGCTGTGTCAGAATGTCAACATATTTGCCTGTTTATTTCTCTGATTTGCAGGCCGCTCGTATCTGCTTCAACATTCGTTGAGTGCAGACATGTACACCAATGAGGAGAAGTTATATACACTTCTTTTATATGGTGAATGTAAAAGAATTGCGGCCGGCCGGGGTGATGGTTGGTTGGTTGGTTGGTTTGGGGAAGTAGACCAGACAGCGTGGTCATCGGTCTTATCGGATTAGGGAAGTATCGGGAAGGAAGTCGGCCGTGCCCTTTCAGAGGAACCATCCCGGCATTTGCCTGGAGTGATTTAGGGAAATCACGGAAAACCTAAATCAGGATGGGCGGACGTGGGATTGAACCGTCGTCCTCCCGAATGCGAGTCCAGTGTCTAACCACTGCGCCACCCCGCTCGGTCCGGCCGAGGTGACCGAGCGCTTCTAATCACTACAGTCTGGAACCGAGCGACCGCAACGGTCACAGGTTCGAATCCTGCCTCTGGCATCGCTGTGTGTAGTGTCCTTATGTTAGTTAGGTTTAAGTATTTCTACGTTCTAGGGGACTGGTGACCTTAGAAGTTAAGTCCCATTGTGCTCAGTGCCATTTGAACAGTTTTTTAAAAGAAATGCCGACCGGAGTGGCCGTGCGGTTCTAGTCGCTACAGTCTGGAACCACGTGACCGTTACGGTCGCAGGTTCGAATCCTGCCTCGGGCATGGATGTTTGTGATGTCCTTAGGTTAGTTAGGTTTAAGTTGTTCTAAGTTCTGGGGGACTGATGACCATAGATGTTAAGTCCCATAGTGCTCAGAGCCATTTAAAAGAAATACTGTAAAAACAGTACAGCGGTTTAGAGCTATCCATCCGGATCGCCAACATCCGACGCGCCATGTAGTTGCACCACTTATTAAAACGCTTGTGTCCACACGCTGCTTGTTCGTCAAAAAGGGGACAAGATAGAAGACAGAAACTGACAGACAACACGAAGAAGCTGTCCTGGCTACGACGGTAATGAATCCGCACAATGCTATGGGGAGTATTGCAAATGAATGTGGAATCAGCCAGACGAGTGTCATTCGCATCTGCAGCGACTGAATTTCCATCCCTCTCACGTGGTATTACATCAGGCTCTCTACGACCGTGATTTAGAGCGTCGTACACATTTTTGTCGGTTTGTCCTACAGCAACAGAGAGACGATCCTACGTTCCTCCATTGTGTGCTCTTTACCGCTGAAGCTCTGTTTACTACACCCGCCAGTGTAAATTTGGGTAGCATGCACTATTGGGTAGCCGAAAATTCACACTGGCTTCGTCAGGTGCTAAATCAACGGCCGTGGAGCGTAAACGTATGCTGCGGCATCATAGGAAATTTCATTGGGGAACCTAATTTCATCTGAGTCGTTCTACACTGAAGCACCAAAGAAACTGGTATAGGCATGCGTATTCAAATACAGATACGTAAACACGCAGAATAAAGCGCTGCGGTCTGCAACTCCTATATAAGACAAGTGTCTGACGGAGTTGTTAGATCAGTTACCGCAGGCAGGTTATCAAGATTTAATTGAGTTTAAAAGTGGTATTATAGTCGACGCTCGAGCAATGGGACACGGCATTTCCGAAGCAGCGGTGAAGTGGGGATTTTCTCGTACGACCATTTCATGATTGTACCGTGAATGTCAGGAATCCGGCAAACACAAAATTGTTAAGGCTTTCGTGGCCACTTGTTGACAAACTGCCTATTGGCTTCTGTCTCGGGTTCTTCGGCCGACGTTCATCTAATGATTTTTCTGACGTTTCGCCAGCACGAGTGGCTGGCATTGTCAAAGCTTCATCCTCCATTGCCGGTGGTGAACTGGAGCCGAGCTCGCTGGCGCAGACTATATGTACCTGGCGCGCCAACGTCCGAGGGCTTCTCCGCGGTCATTTCCGGTGCGGTTCTCCTCTTGCTACCTGGGACGGTCGTTCGCTGCAGTACGGGAAGCCAAGATCCGTTGACCTTAAGGCTTTCCTCTTTCTTGTTCAAACTGTTCGCGTGTTTTTGTATTTCTACAGCTTCTCTGAACAAGCGCGTGTGGTAATGCTTCTGGCTGTAGAGAACGGGACCAAACACGACGGAAGAGAATCGTTCAGCTAGACAGAAGTGCATCCCTTTCGCAAACTGCTGCAGATTTCAGTGCTGGGCCATCAACAAGTGTCAGCGTGCGAATCATTCAAGAAAAAAATCATCGGCGTGGGCTTTTGGAGCCAAAGGCCCACTCGTGTACCCTTGATGACTGCACGACACAAAGCTTTACGCCTCACCTGGGCCCCTCAACGACGACATTGGACTGTTGTTGACTGGAAACGTGTTGCCTGGTCGAACGGGGCTCGTTTAAAACTGGATCGAGCGGAAGGACGTATACGCGTATGGAGACAACTTCATGAATTCATGGACACTGCATGTCAGCAGGGGACTGCTCAAGCTGGCGGAGACTCTGTAATGATGTGGGGCGTTGTTGGGAAATGGGACCCCTGATACGTCTAGATACGCCTCTGACAGGTGACACGCACAGAAGCATCCTGTCTGATCACCTGCATCCTTTCATGTCCATTGTGCATTCCGATGGACTTGTGCAATCACAGCAAGACAATGCGACACCACACTCGTCCAGAATTGCTACAGAGTGGCAAGAGGACTATTTTTCTGAGTTTAAACACTTCCGCTGGACACCAAATTCCCCAGACATCAACATTATTGAGCATATCTGGGATGCCTTGCCACGTGCTGTTCAGAAGAGATCTCCACCTCCTTGTACACTTACGGATTTATGGACAGCCCTGCAGGATTCATGGTGCTAATTCTCTCCAGCTCTACTTCAGACATTAGTCAAGTCCATGCCTCGTCATCTTGTATCACTTCTGCGCGTTCGCGGGGGCCCTACACGGTATTAGACAGTTGTACCAGTTTCTTTCGCTATTCGGTGTATATGGACATTCGTAAGCACATTTGCAGTGGCCAATAATGATTTGATAAAATTTTTCATAATTCCAATAACAAAGATATCAAATGCACACACTTATTGATACAATGTTGGTCAAAAGCTAAAATTTTCTCACAGTCCATAAAGACAGTCCTGATCATTCATCACAGTAAAATTGCAGTGTTTTTTTTTTTTTTTTTTTTTTTTTTTCAAAGTCTGAGCAGTAAAAGACAATGCACACGGAAGTAGTGGATTTCCATGCAGTCTTAACGAAGTAGTGTTGTCCTTCCAATGGAAAGACAGTGCTGACTCTTGACATGCAAACAGGAAATGGGCCACAACAGAGCAAACCCACAGCAGAGTCAGTCGAAGTTTTAAAGAATATTGGCAGGTAGGTCATCACAGAGCAGACCCACTATAGTCTTGGTAGAGAGTATGGTATTGGTGGGCCACCAGAGGTGCAGACCCACTGTATTCCTTGTAGAGATGTCTAGCAGCCATCAGTTGCGACTGTGCAGGTGCACAATCACCATAGAATAGTCTTGTGGACAATATAGCAAGTCCCTAAACCACCACTTGTCCACTCACAAAAAACTTGTTTGAAATGTCCTTAGAACCAGCAATGCTGTTATCCAGTCCCTTGCTGAATTATTAACACGCGTGTGAACACTAACAGTCCCTTTTTTCCTATATTGTGCATATACTATGACCAACAGAAACGTATGCAGTGAAATGTAACTTAATTTGATGAACTGGTGTCAATTACAATTTTATAACACGAGAATACAATAACAAAGGTACAAAATACATCATTATAGAACATAACAGTACAGATGACTTTTGTAGTAACACAGACTTTACAAAAGAATAGAAATAAACATATACATCAGTGTTACAGGAATTATGACATAAGTAAATATATAAAATAATGAGAATAGTTTTCAAAACATCAATTTCACACATGAGCATTAAAACAGAACAGAATAAATAATGTCTAAACATATTTACAAAGAAAGTAACATAGTATTTTAAAAATTCTACAACATAAATCATATTAGCTAAACACATAAAGACAGGAAAAAGATAAATACGCAAGGGTACATAAACACATAGCGGAATAATACAAAAGGAAAGACAGGGTTCGTTTTCAGTGTGACATTTGGTACTGCAGTCCAATCCAAAACTTCGTTCTGTAGATCTTTCCCCTTATTTCAACATTTGTTTCCACCAAAAAAATCCTATCCAAGCATGCTTTCTGTATTCTGTTCACATCCTCTTTCAAAATTCTTTTTTGGCCAAACCATTTTCTTATAGCTTCTCAATGCATTTCTTCCAATTCATCACAACTCGTTCTCACATATAGCCTACCTCATCTTAAGCTAACTTAAATCTACTGAGCTCAGATGCTAAACTAAGGGACGAGGCAATGCCGCAGCACAAAACAATTAACACAAACAGCAATGACAAAAAAATTGAAATTGGCAAAGCAAGCTACAGTAAATCTAAATTACCAAGCAAATGCAACATTACAACTAATATGAGCCAATGTGCAGCAACAAGAAAAATAAATCAGTAGTAAAACTAGCTTAACAGAGTTATACAAAGTGAAATTTAGTAGCACTATGCCTGGCAAACAGCAGCAGCAAATGCAATAACTTATATCTAAACATGACAAAGCTCAAGCAGAAAAAATATTACACTAAAGACAACAATGCAGATAAGGGAAATGTCTATTCACATCTTAATGTCTATGTAATTAAAGTGGTGCACCACAAAAAGTTATTCTACAAAAAATTACCAAGTACTTGAAAAGAAAATTATATATGCAGTTACTATTATTAGCCCCTTCTTATTGTTCTTTCCATTCCAAGAGCTCCTTTTTCAAAGAATGTGGATCGTAAAATAATTATTTAATAGATCTGTTGACAGAAAGTGTTCACATTAGCAAATGCATTTAAGTTTATTTTATAAAACCAATGCTGCAACACAGCTGGAAAACAGATATCAAATGAAATAAGCAATTATGCAAACTAAAGCATAAAAACGTCATTCAACTGCTATGTGGCATTTCATAAGTCAGTAGAAATTCTCTCAATTATCATAGAAAGACACTTGTCATAATCCGGTGTGCAGATGTACGAATATTTCCCATCAGTTCATAAACATTTCAGTAATTAGCACAAAGTATGATATGTTTCCAAGTAATGAGCGTGTAGTATTTGCGATGCTTTCTACAAAGGAATGTCAATAGCGAGGTTAATGGTCTCCTTATTTCTCCACCTGTGCCTCTCAAAGGCAGTCACTAATGGCTTCTTTCCAGGCGACTGTCGCGCAGCTGGGTGCTTGTAGTGCATTACGTCAAGGTGACCTACCTTCCTTACCGAAATATTTACGACATCAGTTTCCGCTACAGTGACAGTTTGATACAAATAAAATTTCACAGGTCGAAATATTTGCGTTACAAATCTGTAGAAACAAAATCTTATAAATATAACAGCGTCCAAAAAATTTTTGCTGGCATTGTGATACATTCACGCATTTACACACATTTCATAACCCTTAAAGTACGATTCTTGTTGTCCAACATCCTTTTTCTCAAATCAGAGTGCCTAAACACTACTCATTATTCCTTACCTTATTACCTATGTACATATTCGTCGACACTTCAATATTTAATCATAATAAAAACATAGCATAATCAAATTCCTCATATAGCATCAACTAATAGTATCACAATGGTTCCGAAAAGTATATGAACAGTTCACAAAGTTTACAAAGTTATCCAACTGTGTAATTATGTAAACATCTGTCACCGATGCAGTAAAATAAATGTTTGTTTCTCTGTTAAATAATCAGATGGCTGTGTAATTCTGTGTTAGAGAAATATGGTACCGATGTGTCAAGTTGTATAAGCAAATACCATATTAGCTAAGACTCCTTGAGCTTGCCAAACACATGGTACACAAAGTAAGCGTGTACCCCCCTGAGGATTAATGTAATTATACCCTCAGGTGTTGCAGATTACATCAATGGAATCAAATGTATCAGGAAAAACCTTTGTATCATTGTAATTCAAAAATCATTAAAAATTCATGTTTTAAGTACAAAATTAATCACTCAAATACGTGTCCTTTAGCGCTAAATATGCGTCTTGCTGTAAGACAATTCTGTGGAAGTGTCGTAGTTATCGTCCTCCGAAATCTATTTCTGCAGAAGTCAATGTACTTACCTCATCATAAGCAAAAGCTATGCGATCGTAGTTATTACGTACATTACCATGATCAAAGAACTACTACACTGTAAAGTATTGTTGTGCTACAAAAGAAGCTGTCTCATTGTAGCTATACCACAAATGTTACTACTAAAACATGTTTTACTTTCCAGAAGAATTCAGAAAAACTGAGCAGATCTAAAGCAGATACAGCACAAAAGCAACAATGTAAATTGTGTCACACATTAGTACCGTCATGATATAATCGTGTAGCTGTCAAAGAAACCAAATACCCAGTCACCTTTAATCTCACAAAAACTACTTCAAATATGGAATGTCTTTTCAAGTAAACCAAAATATTGCATTATAATCTCATTAGCAGTATATGTTCTAAGTATATAAGCCTTATAGTCGTTACGTAATCGTGCAACTAACAAGCAAGAATTTACACACATAGTAACACTGTGTCCTCTGTTCACTATCACAATGCAGTGGTAATTACTGTCTAAATATGTTCCCTAGGTTCTAGCCTGGATAGTTAACTTCAAAACATTGTTGCATGATAACAGTTTCAAAGTGTGACAACACATACTAGTAACGTGAAGTGAAAAGTTTTATTGCAAGGACAAAGTTAAAAAGCAGATTATCTTTCAATAAATGGTTTTACATGTGAAATGTGGTGCAATTTTTTACCCTTTCTAGTGCGTATAGCTTCATCTTCAATGCAATTATCATGTTGTATATGTCAGTAAGGAATACTGGAATTTTTCTTAAGCTGAGCGTCTATGTTATTTTTCCCTGAGCCAGCCGGCGCACGTGGCTGCCTGCGGTGTGAGTCATTGTCTGTTTCTTTGTTGGCGCACATCGTTATTGTGATTCGGAGATCTAACTTCTACAAATTCACCTTGTCGAGAGGACCTGCCCTGTTTGAATCCCGCCAGTTCTGATGCAATTCAGGTCTGTCGCTACGATCATATCGTCTGTCGTCATGTCGGTAGATTCAATAGTTTCTATCTTGTTGGTCACGTGGTGCAGAATTTCTCCCTGAATCATAACTGCGCGCTGGACCGTTGCGTCTAAAGTTATTCTGTCTCTCTTGATAATAATTATTTTGGTTCCCATATTGTCTGTTTCTCTGATTGTCTCTGTGATAGTCGCTACTGCGGAGAGGTGATCTTTCCCTGTAATTATTACTACTCTGCCAACGGTTTTCATATGGGTGGTGTCTGATTTGGTCACGATTTGTGTTGTGAGAATAGCCTTGTCGTGTCCAGTTATTATTTCTATCATCACGGAATTGCGACGGATGTGACCTGTAATTGTTGTGTTCCTGTTTTCACATTCCGTGATTGTCAGTGTCAATCTCTAATTCTTGTAAGAGTCCCTGAAAAGCTTCAATGTCGTCTTTGCAACGTCCTGCCAAAATAATATGTCGTAAATGTTCAGGTAATTTGATTAAGTAAATGTGGATGTGTTCTGAGGGGCTATATGGGTTTGACAGGTACTGATTCTTGTGTAACATGTCTTCAAAATATTTCACAACACTGGAAAATTCAGATTGTTCGAAATGTTTCATCATTATGATGCTATGTTTTACTCGGTCTTGTGTAGCTTGAGACCAATATCCTGAGAGGAAGGCACGATAAAATTCTCCTTCACTGTGGCAATCGTGAATGACCGATTGCATTCTTACAGCTGGTTCATTCTCTAAGTAGCCACACATAAATTCTAATCTGTGCTCTAATGACCAGTTGGGAGGAAAACAAAGAGAGAATTGATGAAGCCACGCTTGTGGATGAATGTCGTTGCCAGAATTCTTAAATGTTTTGAATTTACGTGTAGTAATGAACAGCTTATAGTCAAAATCATCGTGTCGGCGAGTCGCATGTCGGTCATTGTTACGTCGTTCCGGTGGTTCCATTTCAAAATTCGGTGCACCTTGCCAATTTCTTTCATAATTTCCGAAATGCACTGTGTTATTATTTTGTTGCTGTTCCGTATTTCTATGTCCCTCTTCCCGTATTGGAGGCGAATGTCCTCTGAAATACATAATTCTTGTATTACCTGTGTCAGCTGATCTTGTACTTCCCGGATTTCTCTTTCGTGTTGCGTATTAATTTGATTCTGATTTTGTTTGAATTTCACAATTTGTTTGCACTCTTCTGTGTCTTTAAGGACTACCAGTTTGTGTCATTCAGATTATCATCTACCTTCGTAGATAAGTTGGTGAACTGATCCAAAAGTTCGGCTACTTTCTCCGATAGTGTACTTATTTCCTCAGTGTTTTTCTGAACCAAATTTCAGAGTGTCCATTTGTGTGGAAATCGTATCTACTGTGTCCTTTATGTTTTCGTGAGTATTTGCAAGTTGCATAACCGAATTGGTAGATGCAACTGAGTCAATTTTAGCTTGCAATGTGTCATGATTTTCATGAACTATAGTTTGCAGTTCTTTTATGGCTCATTTGTGATTCTGTAATGTATTTTCATGGTGCGAAAAAATAGGTTGGAAATGCTCACAAATTTGTGTTTTTACGTCATTACAGACTTTTTGACATTTTGATTCGATTTTATGTAACTCAGTAGTTAAATCTTCACGTGTTGGTTCAAGCGTATGTTCCACTGAGTCTAATTTTTGAAGCTTTTGTTCCATTGTGTCTAACTTTTGAAACTTTTGCTGTGTTTGTCTCTGATTTTGTTCCATTGTGTCTAACTGTTGCTGTGTTTGTGTCTGATTTTGTTTCATTTGTTGCATTAATTGCAATAATAATGTATTAGTGTCTGGAATCTGTTCCTCTATGCTTTTCGGCAGTGCATTTGCACCGGCAACACTCACATTTTGACAAGCAGAAAATGTGTCTTGACTTATTTGTGAAAATGGTGAGGACGCAAAACCTGAATCTACAGTATTTGCAAGATTGTGTCCTGTCATTTCGGATTCCTGAGGCGAGCTGTTGCTGACCGATCGATCGATAATGCTTCCCTGTTCACTAATTGTTTCACTGCCTACACTATTATTTGCAGCCCGCTCCATTTCCCTATGCACAATTACCAAATTACTACTTTGAACATTTAGTTAAATCATTATATGGTGGCGCTAACATACTGCTTTTGTCTTCACTGTCATTTCTCAGTTTACTTTGGAGCCTAGTATTACGTTTTTCACATGCCATTATCGTCACAATATTTCATACGACAACACAGCAAAATTTGAAGAGCAAAATAAGAAAACACATTAACATAGCTTTGAAAATAATATCTCATTAGTTTCAAGCGCAGCTGCGAAATACTTGCTGCAAATCTACATGCATGCCACAACTGTTTTACTGTACAAGAATGGAAAACTACAACTACAAAGGAAATTCTCTCTGTGATTTCGCGCTAGCAATAAACAATAGCTACACTAATTACACAAACTACAAGGAAAAAATCAGAAGATTCCAGTGAGGTATCCTGGCAGGGTCGCCATATGAAACGTCCCCTTAGAAAAATTATACATGACTGTGCTTAAACTGACACACAATATTCTTAGTGCAACGCAATCTGACTTTCAAAAATCCCTACAAAAGAATGGCCCTGACTAACAATAACCTATACATTTCACAAATCACTTACCTCACAAAAATCTTTGTTACTCGAACTACTGCAATACAGCGAGCGCCACTACTGCCAGCTAAATAAAAGATTCAAACTACTGAAGGCACTAACTACTGATAGGCACAGTTAGCAAAAGAAAGATTTTGATAGAGAACAAACAATGTATTTACCTTAAAAGTGTTCAGAGGTCATAATATATATAGCAGTTCATGACATCCAGTCTTACAAATTTCAAAACTCCGCCATTTCTCTCCCCACATCCACTACTGCTAGCGGCTCACCTCCAACTGCGCAACGCTACTCGCTGTTAACATCCAGCTGCCCAACACTACAATGGCAGACAACAATGCAAACTAGCTGCAGACTGCACACAGCACAGCCAGTGGTTTTCATACAGAGCGCTACGTGGCGTTAGCAATTAAAAAACCTAAACAGCCTACTTACGGGTTTCACCTCTGACAAGCACACAGCCACATATGGGAAAAGAGCGGTCAAACCTTTCTTCTAACACACATTTAATAGAGTAGTTGCTTTTCGCAGCGCTTCAGTCCTCTTTGTTTTTGAAGAAAGAACTGTTGATTTCCTTGTTTCACCTCACATGAACCTGGGAGGATACAGAAATGTGAAATACTTTCCCTAAGCCTTTTGTGATACGCTTGATTCTAGCCTATGTCGTACCTCCATATACAACATTAGCAGTAGAACTTGCGTCTAGGTCGAAAGTTGGTTCAATGGGAAAGAAAATTTTATTCTCGTAGCACAGGCCTACCTTATAGTGCATAACTAAGCAGCGTGGTTCGAGGCGCTGCTTGACTGTGTTTGCACCGCAAATGCCGTTTGCGACAACCGTGATCTCACATTCTAGAACATTTCTCGAAGTTCTTACGACAAGTTTCAACGTCAAGATTAACAACACTATTTCATTGTAATTGTCTTCTCAGGAGTTACGGAAAGCAGTTATAAAAAGTATACAGTTCCACTTAGAAGAACATATTTACATCAATATCGCAGTTGATACTAGCGCTAAAATCATTAACCACAAAAAACTATACGTATCCCTTGCCGCACTAACAATTGCAAAAACAGCGTTTCGTTATGTGCAGCCATTCACAAAATAAAAAGGGTGTTACGTTTTACGTGATTCGCCCTATATATATGAGTAGAAAGGGATGATAATGTGAAACTCAATATATTCCATAGTAATTTTGTGTCAGTACTTAAAAGTAGCTTTCCTCTAATGTTATAACCCTGCTCGGGCCTGGATGTGTGTGATGTCCTTAGGTTAGTTAGGTTTAATTAGTTCTAAGTTCTAGGCGACTGATGACCTCAGAAATTAAGTCACATAGTACTCAGAGCCATTTGAACCTTTTGAACCTCTAATGTATATTAAAAAGCAAGTAAGCAGTGGATATCTAAAGGGATTCAAACTTCATGTAAGAGAAAAAGGGAAATTTACACATAGGCCAAAAACGCTTAAAATCCGACATTAACTGTATTCTACAAAAAAGATACGCAACAGTTTAAGGAAAGTCATTTAACTGTCCAAAAATAAGCAGGTCCCAACAGAAATTAATAAAACAGATAAAAGGACTAAAACTATACTGGATACTGTGAAATGGGTCATACGAAGACCGGTCAGTGTGTAACAATTAAACTAAACTACAATGTTCTGACTTACAATGAACAGTTTGCAAAGAATGTGTAAATACAGTTCAATTGAAGAAGCTAGAGAATTTATTAAAAGTGTCACTCCACAATACATTAGGTGTCTAGAAGTATCACTAATATTCTTCACTGAGATTAACAGAATTATATAAATTCTGGCAAGAAACAGAAGAATTCTAAAAAGTTGGTTTAACTTAATAAGTAATGTCTTTATTGGCAGATGTACTAAATCGCTGGTACAGGGAATTTTTCAGACTGAATAAAATAGGCAGTATTGTTAAACTTCTTTGTAAGAAATGTGAAAAGAAAACAGTAAATAATTATCATCAACTCCCTTACTGATGTATTTTCCGAAATATTTCCAAAAGTGATGTACGAAGAGAAGTTTCACATTTAAGTGGAAACATTTAACTTAGCAAATCACAGTTTCTATTCCAGAATTATATCTCGACTAAGAATGTTATTTACACATCGAGTCGTCATATATTACAAGAACAAAGTACTAAAATATCGCAAGACGATATTTTTTGTGATCCTTCCAAAGTGCTTAATTGTGTAGATTATAGGTATATAACTGTGTAGATATTTAGGTTTTATGGAATTCATGGCTCTACACAAAACTGGTTTGAATTAGCTTAATAAATAGTATGCAGAAAGTTGTGTTGAATAATTCTGAAAGGAGAGAAAGTTTTAGAGATGAAACAAATCACAAAGAAACTGCCATGTGGTCCAGTTTTGGATCTGATCCTATTTCTAATATATATGAATAACCTCACACTTGACATTCAACAGGCAGAATTAGTAATGTCTAAAGACGATATTAGTATTACAATAAATCCCATTAGAAATAATGTAACAGAACAGTTCGTCAATGACATTATTCAAATAATTATTAAACGATACTCAGAAAGTGGACTCTCCTTTAATTTTCAGGAAATGTACTATTTTGAATTCTACACAAGGAATAGATTCACACCAACAATTTATATACAATACAAACGAGAATCAGTAAACGGGGTACAGTTATCCTAATCCTTGGGATGAAAGTTTTAACTGGAAGAAGCATATTACTGACCTGCTGAAGCAGATAAAATCCGTAACTTCTGCTCTTCATATACAAAACAAACAAATCTACCTACTGAAATTTCTTCCATACTGCCACTCAACAGTGTCTTACAGAATAATTGATATCAACAAAATTACGCTGTAAGAATAACAGATGGTGTTAATCTGCAGTCGTCATATAGGCACCTCTTGAAGGAGTTAGAGATTCTAATTGTACTATCGCAATACATATATTCCCTACTGAAATTCATCACAAATTATCATTAACAATATTAAATGTATAGTGACGTCCACCGTCACGCTGTTTGTATCTTATTAACAAGGTCATGCATATCGTATTAAACATGAATGTAATGTCGTCTGAATGTATGTTATCTACGTAATGATATTCTTTCGCCCATTTTTTTCGATTACTCACAGTATCTCTGAGTCTCACTCATAGCTTTGATTTCGTGGCACGAATGTTATCAATCGACAGCCTCATTGAGATTACAAACGAATACATTAAAAATGAATACATCATAAGGGATGTCAGTCACAGACAATTGAAACTGTCCAGTGAGATGAGTGATGGTAAGAATGTGTAAGCTTTTTAACGCGGATCCATCACACGCCCGTCGAGACTCCAGCTTGCCGGAATATGTTAACCGGTCTGTGGTTTGCTAACTTTCAAAACGAAAAACGAAAGACCGGAAGAAGCCTAGTTACAAGATTTCAGTGTAGCAATACACCGCAGCTCCCGTAGGAATCGAGACGAACACAGTGCATCAATTACAGCGCACAATGAGGCTGAATTTCTCATTTTGAGAAGAGAAGGAACGATCTGTTTTACTTGTTAAAATCATTCTAAAGCCAAGATCTCATAAATATTTGTTACTTAAAACATCCGGTTTAGACAGAGGTCGCTATCGTCTCCAGGTTGCAAAGAATCTGTTTGTTATGAAACATGTTCATTTCAAGTAGGACCTCACGCCATGTTGTTACGTGGATTAGAAACAGCACATTATTAAACAAACTTCTTATAATGTGCTGTTTTTTATCTGCATTACAACTTGGCATGAGATGCAACTTGAACTGAGCACGTTTCGTAACAAACAGATTTTTTATCACCTGAAAATAAAGAAATATTTATCTGATATAACCTTTAGGATATTTTTGGTACAAAGACGCATTTCAACAGCGATTATCCCCGCATTCCAAACGTGAATGGAACGGGAAGAAGTACTATTAGCTGGTGTAGCAGAAAGTACTTTCTGTCATGCAGTTCACAGTGGTTTGCAGAGTATAGATGTGCATGTGGATGCACATTGTATCCGTACTTGATCTAATCATTAGTGAGTGACGTCAGCTGGATACGACATGTAAGAAGAAATTTGTGGAATCCATTCCTCGTATCGAGACGTTTATCAAGACAAGAGACGGTGTCACATGCTATCAGTGAAAAGTGTCTTATGGGTGCCTAACTTTTTAGCCCATTTGCGTATATTAGCAAATCTTTAAGCACATGTAATACGTACAGTAAGTTGACGGAAGCAAAAAAGACCCCTTTATATTGTTTTCTCAGATATGACACTTCAGATTACAAAATTCTAGTGAAGTAATCAATAACAACGTTAATAAGACAACCGCAACTGTTATGTTACGTGCATTTGTTAAGCCACAACCGATTTCATTCGATATGAACATCCACAGGTGACCTACAGTGCAATACGATACCGATTAGGTTAAAAGCTACTAAAACATGCAGATAGTATATGACATATAACTGCCTCAGCGAATATTGAGCGCCAGGGCTCGTAGGTAATACCAAGTGGCAGAAGTGCGCCGGTGGCATGATTTAAAATGCTTAATTGCCTGATAAAATGTTAAAGGTACATTTTGGAGTACTCTGAATATAATGATTGACTGCGTTAATAATGATAGTTCCCAGAGTGTGTCTGCACCAGTCCCCTTGCAGGATACTCGCTAAAGCCCCTTTGTGCACAGGAACCTAAAGAGAGACTTACCATCAATGAAACCCATTCAATGAATCCACTGATTACCACCAACCAGCGAAGATATAGAGGAGATTATCAGGAACTTCGAGAACAACAAGGCCTCAGACGAAGAAGGAATAATAGCAGAGGCGTGGAAATGTGTAGATGAACAATCTGTACCGGGTCCCTGATGTAATACTGTGACAGGGGGCTGGCCTCGGCCTAATGAGTTCGGAGCAACTTTTTTGATACCGTTTTGATAGGTTCAGTAGTGAGGGATCTACCTTGTCAAGCAATGTTGGGCCCAAGATACCTTACCAGGAAGATGGACCTCACATGTGACCCATCCTCTCCAAAACAAGGATAAGTAGACCGATATGAACAACTACAGAAACTTATCTCTGACATCCGTCATCTGCAAGATTTTCTCTAAAGCCTTGCTACCTAGAGTCACCAACCAACTTGACTCCCAAGTAGGTAACAACAGGCTGAATTTCGAGCTAATAGATCCCAATGATGTACCTGTGGTCTAGGAGTAGCGTCTTTGATTCATAATCAAAACGATTTCGGTCCCGGGTTCGATTCCAGCCACTGCCTAAATTCTGATAAATAATCAGCATCGGCGGCCGAAGACTTCCGGCAGAAGAAGTCAGCCTCATTCTACCAACAGCCTTGTCAAAGAGGGCGGAGGAGCGGATAGAGGTTCAGGGCACTCTCTTGTCCTAGGGCTGGGAAATTGCCCCTAAAGGCGGAAGAATCAGCAATGATCAACGACATGAGGATGCAGAAGGCAATGGAAACCACGTAACGTGTATCCAAAGGACATGTGGCCTGTAATTGAAGAAGTGTCATGATGATCTCTCCATTGGCAAAAGATTCCGGAATAGTCTCCCACTCGGATCTCCGGGAGGGGACAGCCAAGGGGGAGGTTATTATGAGAAAAAGGTTGAATAATCAACGAAAGGATAATGTACTACGAGTCGGGGCGTGGAATGTCAGAAGCTTGAACGTGGTAGGGAAACTAGGAAATCTGAAAAGGGAAATGCAAAGGCTCAATCTAGATATATTAGGGGTCAGTGAAGTGAAGTGGAAGGAAGACAAGGATTTCTGGTCAGATGAGTATCGGGTACTATCAACAGCAGCAGAAAATCGTATAACAGGTGTAGGATTCGTTATGAATAGGAAGGCAGGGTAGAGGGTGTGTTACTGTGAACAGTTCAGTGACCGGGTTGTTCTAATCAGAATCGACAGCAGACCAACACCGACAGCGATAGTTCAGGTGTACATGCCGACGTCGCAAGCTGAAGAAGAACAGATAGAGAAAGTGTATGAGGATATTGAAAGGGTAATGCAGTATGTAAAGGGGGACGAAAATCTAATAGTCATGGGCGACTGGGATGCAGTTGTAGGGGAAGGAGTAGAAGAAAAGGTTACAGGAGAATATGGGCTTGGGACAAGGAATGAACCAGGAGAAAGACTAATTGAGTTCTGTAACAAGTTTCAGCTAGTAATAGCGAATACCCTGTTCAAGAATCACAAGAGAAGGAGGTATACTTGGAAAAGGCCGGGAGATACGGGAAGATTTCAATTCGATTCCATCATGGTCAGACAGAGATTCCGAAATCAGATACTGGACTGTAAGGCGTACCCAGGAGCAGATATAGACTCAGATCACAATATAGTAGTTATGAAGAGTAGGCTGAAGTTCAAGACATTAGTGAGGAAGAATCAATACGCAAAGAAGTGGGATACGGAAGTTCTAAGGAATGACGAGATACGTTTTAAGTTCTCTAACGCTATAGATACAGCAATAAGGAATAGCGCAGTAGGCAGTACAGTTGAAGAGGAATGTACATCTCTAAAAAGGACCATCACACAAGTTGGGAAGGAAAACATAGGTACAAAGATGGCAGCTGCGAAGAAACCTTGGGTACCACAAGAAATACTTCAGTTGATTGATGAAAGGAGGAAGTACAAACATGTTCCGGGAAAATCAGGAATACAGAAATATAAGTCGCTGAGGAATGAAATAAATAGGAAGTGCAAGGAAGCTAAGACAAAATGGCTGCAGGAAAAATGTGAAGAGATCGAAAAAGATATGATTGTCGGAAGGACAGACACAGCATACAGGAAAGTCAAAACAACCTTTGGTGGTAACATTAAGAGTGCAACGGGAATTCCCCTGTTAAATGCAGAGGAGAGAGCAGATAGGTGGAAAGAATACATTGAAAGCCTCTATGAGGGTGAAGATTTGTCTGATGTGATAGAAGAAGAAACAGGAGTCGATTTAGAAGAGATAGGGGATCCAGTATTAGAATCGGAATTCCAAAGAGCTATGGAGTACTTACGGTCAAATAAGGCAGAAGGGATAGATAACATTCCGTCAGAATTTCTAAAATCATTGGGGAAAGTGGCAACAAAACGACTATTCACGTTGGTGTGTAGAATACATGAGACTGGCGACATACCATCTGACTTTCGGAAAAGCATCATCCACACAATTCTGAAGACGGCAAGACCTGACAAGTGCGAGAATTATCGCACAATCAGCTTAACAGCTCATGCATCGAAGCTGCTTACAAGAATAATAAACAGTAGAATGAAAAAAAAAAATTGAGAATGCGCTAGGTGACGATCAATTTGGCTTTAGGAAAAGTAAAGGGACGAGAGAGGCAATTCTGACGTTACGGCTAATAATGGAAGCAAGGCTAAAGAAAAATCAAGACACTTTCATAGGATTTGTCGACCTGGAAAAAGCGTTCGACAATATAAAATGGTGCAAGCTGTTCGAGATTCTGAAAAAAGTAGGGGTAAGCTATAGGGAGAGGCGGGTCATATACAATATGTACAACAACCAAGAGGGAATAATAAGGGTGGACGATCAAGAACGAAGTGCTCGTGTTAAGAAGGGTGTAAGACAAGGCTGTAGCCTTTCGCCCCTACTCTTCAATCTGTACGTCGAGGAAGCAATGATGGAAATAAAAGAAAGGTTCAGGAGTGGAATTAAAATACAAGGTGAAAGGACATCGATGATACGATTCGCTGATGACATTGCTATCCTGAGTGAAAGTGAAGAAGAATTAAATGATCTGCTGAACGGAATGAACAGTCTAATGAGTACACAGTATGGTTTGAGAGTAAATCGGAGAAAGACGAAGGTAATGAGAAGTAGTAAAAATGAGAACAGCGAGAAACTTAACATCAGGATTGATGGTCACGAAGTCAATGAAGTTAAGGAATTCTGCAACCTTGGCAGTAAAATAACCAATGACGGACGGAGCAAGGAGGACATCAAAAGCAGACTCGCTATGGCAAAAAAGGCATTTCTGGCCAAGAGAAGTCTACTAATATCAAATACCGGCCTTAATTTGAGGAAGAAATTTCTGAGGATGTACGTCTGGAGAACAGGATTGTATGGTAGTGAAACATGGACTGTGGGAAAACTGGAACAGAAGAGAATCGAAGCATTTGAGATGTGGTGCTATAGACGAATGTTGAAAATTAGGTGGACTGATAAGGTAAGGAATGAGGAGGTTCTATGCAGAATCGGAGAGGAAAGGAATATGAGGAAAACACTGATAAGGAGGACAGGATGATAGGACATCTGCTAAGAAATGAGAGAATGACTTCTATGGTACTAGAGGGAGCTGTAGAAGGCAAAAACTGTAGAGGAAGACAGAGATTGTTATACGTCAAGCAAATAATTGAGGACGTAGGTTGCAAGTGCTACTCTGAGATGAAGAGGTTAGCACAGGAAAGGAATTCGTGGCGGGCCGCATCAAACCACCAGTCAGTAGACTGATGACCAAAAAAAAAAAAAAAAAAAAGATCCCACAAGGAGCAAACAAAAATCCTCTTTTCCTTACATACTGGAGTTGCGGCGTACATCCCTGGATAGTCACCCTAGCATACTTTCAACAAGCATATGATTCAGTAGACAGATTCTGATATGCACCCTATGAGATCTAGGTCTAGATGAAAAGACCACCAGACAAGTTCAGACCACTCTGTGTAACGCAAAATCAAATTTAAAGGTGAACTTTCTGAGCGTTTCTCCACTGGAACGGGAGATAGACATGATAATTGCCTGTCATGCTAGCTCTTTAGTTGCATAGTGGAGATTATCAATGAATGGACTTGCACTACTAGTGGGAATTTTAATGGGGGTTTGGATGCAAGAAAGGTAACCTTGATGTACAATGTTTAGTCTTTGAAGATGATCTTGTCTTATTAATCAACATTACAGAGGAGCCTACAACTGCAAAACATCTGCATCATAGTACGTAAGATCAGGTTGAGGTTGGTTCAAATGGCTCTGAGCACTATGGAACTTGACATCTGAGGTCATCAGTCCCCTAGAACTTAGAACTAATTAAACCTAATTAACCTAAGAACATCACACTCATCCATGTCCGAGGCAGGATTCGAAACTGCGACCGTAGCGGTCGTGCGGTTCCAGACTGAAGCGCATAGAACCGCTCGGCTCAGGTTGAGGGTCAATATAAGAAACACCTGAGTACATTACTAACATTAAGGACGCCACATCTGTATTCAATTAGAAGGCATCACCATTCGTAAAGTCCCTACAGTCAAGTATTTAGGAGGGTGGACTTCAGTAGTTTAGAATGATAACTTGGTAATAGATACTACATGCACCAAGTTGGAGTGCATCTAGGAATACTGCCAGCATATTTACATCTCCACGTCTCTTCCCAAGAAACTAACACTCAAACATTACTACTCGGTATTAAGGAGCTCCGCATTATACGCCTCCGAATGCTTCTTAATGAAAAGGAAGTTCAAGAAGTTAAGGGAACGAGAATGCTAAGGAGTATATCAGTAATAATAAGGGAAGGGGATGCCACCTACAAGATCAGACACAACAGTGAGCTGTACCATTTCGAAGAAGACCCATAGGCTCATGAACAGCGTCTTCACCACACAACAGGTAGAGGGAAAGCCTCCAAGAACAAATGGATCACCACAGTGTAACGAAACCTGGAGAAACTAGAAATTCCAGTTCAAACCAAACAAGGCCTGTCCAAAATCCGACTGTTCACTCCACAAGGGCGATTCACAGCGTCTGTTATCAGGAAAAAGGGCAACAGAACTAGCAATCCAAAGCAGACAGAGGAGAGGAAAATCATCCACAGCCAGAAAATGAAAGCTTTCTGGCCTAAGAAGAAGCAGAAGACCCATATAAAGAATCAAAACGATCACCATTGTCGTAAGTAGGTCCAATCGAAAAGAATATGAAGAAGAGAAGTAAGAAGATGTAGAATAGTTTTGAGTAGCTTAACGGCCGAGAGCAAGTCCTCCAATTGGATGACACTTCTGAGCATTTTGTGTCCGTAACTTAACCTACCTATCCAAGCGGGAAACTGGGACCTAGAGCTTTACATGTAGTACGAAGACCAAGTCCTTCCTGACCACTTCTCACATCGTTGATAGCCAAACACTAGGTTAAAGCCATGCTGAAAATTTTCCATTACCATTCGTCTCTTCTCAGCTTCCAGGAACGTGCTTTATTATACGACTACCTCGTGCGACGTGCGGATATGGTACGTAACGACGTACAGTAATATATTGGGCGCTCCAAGACGCGGCCGAAAAAATTTCCTGGAAGAAGGGGGCCATTAACGACTGAAGAGAATCGTTGAATTTTCCGCAAACGGTTGTAGATTTCAACGCTAGGCCAGCAACAAGTGTCAGCGTGCGAAACGTTCAAGTAACCATCATCGATATGGGCTTCCGAAGCCAGAGGCCCACTCATTTACCCTTGATGACTGCAAGACGCAAACCCTTACGCCACGCCTGGGCCCATCAACACGCCCATTGGACTGTTGATGACTGGCAACATGTCGCTTGGTGGGACGAGTTTCGTTTCAAATTTTATCGAGAGGATGGACATGTACGGGTATGGAGACCATGGACTCTGCATGTCTGCAGGAGACTGTTGAAACTGGTGGAGGCCCTGTAATAGTGTGGGGCGTGCGCAGTTGGAGTGATATGAGGCCGCTGATGTGTCTAGGTACTACTCTGACAAGTGGCACGTAGGTAAGCTTCCTGTCTCATCACCCCCATCCATTCATGTCCATGTGATTTGCCACGCGGGGTAGCGGTGCGGCCATAGGCGCCTTGTCACGGTTCGCGCGGCTCCCTCCGTCGGAGGTTAGAGTCCTTCCTCGGGCATGGGTATGTGTGTTGTTCTTAGCGCAAGTTTGTTTAAGTTAGATTAAGTAGAGCGCAAGCGTAGGGACCGATGACCTCAGCAGTTTGGTGCCATGTCCTTGCTACAAATTTCCAATTTCCATTGTGCATTCCGACGATCTTGGGCAATTCCAGCAGGACAATGCGACATCCCTCACGTCCAGACTTGCTACAGAATGGCTCCAGGAACACTCTTCTGAGCTTAAACACTTCCGCTGGCCACCGAAATCTCCACACGTGAACATATTGAGCGTATCTGGAATGCCTTGCAACGTGCTGTTCAGAAGAGATCACCACACCCTCGTACTCTTACGGATTTATGGTCATCCCTGAAGGATTTGTGGAGTCAGTTCTCTCCAGCACTGCTTCAGACATCAGTCGAGTCCATGACAAGTCGTGTCGCGACACTTCTGCGTGCTCGAGCAGGCCCTGCACGATTTAGGCAGGTGTACCAGTCTCTTTGGCTCCTCAGTGTATATCGACTGTGTTATATCGGCAGTAGGACATCGCAACTGTTACAAGCAAACGCGGTGATCCTAAACGCGAGAGTCTAAAGTAATAAATACAAATTCTGCCATAAAATGAAATATGAAATTACATATTTCTCTAGTTACGCCATGAATGCGTGAATGAAATAGTTTAGATAATCGAACTACGCAGTTGACAATCAGCGAAAACAGTTACCATTCAGTTATTCAAACAGTTTACAAAAACTACATACAGACAAAGCAGATCTGAGCAGTTATTTACCATCTAAGACAAACAAAAGACCCAGTGCTTATAAAAGGTCGTATCGTCATCACACGCCAAAGATATCGCATTTACTCATTTATCATGTATAGATGGACCGAAAATTTTGCATCACGACAGCATTGTGGGTGGCCCAGAAGTCAGTAATCTATGGACTCGTGGGGCTTGCATGTCCCGAGTCGAGCGCTCTCCATGCCAAAATTATGAAACTTATTCTTCAAAAGAGAACTGTATTTCACAACGTTAGTCTTAACTTGAAAAGTCCCCTTAGAAAAATTATACAAGACTGTGCTTAAACTGACACACAATAGTTTTAGCGCAACGCAATCTGACTTTCAAAAATCCCTACAAAAGAATGGCCCTGACTAACATTAACCTATACCTTTCACAAATCACTTACCTCACCAAAAATCTTCGTTACTCGAACTACTGCAATACAGCGAGCGCCACTACTGCCAGCTAGATAAAAGATTCAAACTACAGAAGGCACTAACTACTGATAGGCATAGTTAGCAAATGAAAGATTTTAGTAGAGAAAAACAATATATTTAACTTAATAGTCATAATATATATAGCAGTTCATGACATCCAGTCTTACAAATTTCAAAACTCCGCTATCTCTCTCCCCACATCCACCACTGCTGGCGGCTCACCTCCAACTGCGCAACGCTACGCGCCGTTCACATCCAGCTGCCGCTGCCCAACACTACAATGGCAGACAACAATGCAAACTAGCCACAGACTGCACACAGCACAGGCAGTGATTTTCATATGGGTGGTGTCTGTTTTGGTCACGATTTGCGTTGTAAGAATAGACTTGTCGTGTCCAGTTATTGTTTCTGTCGTCACGGAATTGTGACGGATGTGACCTGTAGTGATTGTTTCCCGTTTTCGCATCCGGCGACTGTCTGTGTCAACTTCTAATTCTTGTAAGAGTCCCTCAAAAGCTTCAACGTCGTCTTTGCAACGTCCTACCAAAATAATGTTTCTTAAATGTTCAGGCAATTTCATTAAGCAAATGCGGATGAATTCTGAGGTGCTGTATGTGTTTGACAGGTATTGATTCTTGTGCAACAAGTCTTCAAAATATTTCACAAGACTGGAAAATTCAGATTGTTCAAAGAGTTTCATCATCATGATGCTATGTTTTACTCGGTCTTGTGTAGCTTGAGACCAATATGCTGAGAGGAAGGCATGGTAAAATTCTCCTTCACTGTGACAATTGTGAATGACCGATCGCATTCTTACAGCTGGTTCATTCTCTAAATAGCCACACATAAATTCTAATCTGTGCTCTGATGACCAGTTGGGAGGAAAACAATGAGAGAATTGAAGAAGCCACGCTTGTGGATGAATGTCGTTGCCAGAATTCTTAAATGTTTTGAATTTACGTGTAGTAATGAACAGCTTATCGTCAAAATCATCGTGTCGGAGAGTCGCATGTCGGTCATTGTTACGTCGTATCGGCGGTTCCATTTCAAAATCCGGTATACCTTGCAAATTTCTTTCATAATTTCCGAAATGCACTGTGTTATTATTTTGTTGCTGTTCCGTATTTCTATGTCCCTCTTCCCGTATTGGAGGCGAGTGTCCTCTGAAATACATAGTTCTTGTGTTACCTGTGTCAGCTGATCTTGTAATTCCCGCAATTTCTCTTTGGTGTTGCGTATTAATTTGATTCTGATTTTGTTTGAATTTTCTAATTTGTTCGCACTCTTCTGTGTCATTAAAGACTACCGGTTTTGTGTCATTCAGATTATCATCTACCTTCGTAGATAAATTATTTAGCTGATCCAAAAGTTCAACTACTTTCTCTGATAATGAACTAATTTCCTCCATGTGTCTTTCTACTATGTCCTTCAAGTTTTCCTGAGTTTTTGCAAGTTGCGTAACCGAATCGGTAGATGCAACTGAGTCAATTTTAGCTTGCAAGGTTTCATGATTTTCATGAACATAAATTTGCAGTTCTTTTATGGCTGCTTCATGATTCTGTAATGCATTTTCATGCCACGAAAAAATAGGTTGATAATGCCCACAAATTTGTGTTTATACGTTGTTACAGACTTTTTGACATTTCGATTCGACTTTATGTAACTCAGTAGTTAAATCTTCACATGTTTGTTCAAGCGTGGTGTGAGGATTTTGTTCCATTGCGTCTAACTGTTGCTGTGTTTGTCTCTGGTGATTGTTCCATTGTGTCTAACTTTTGAAGCTTTTGTCCCATTTGTTGCATTAATTGTAATAACAATGCACTGGTGTCTGAAACATGTTGCTCAGTGCTTTTCGGCAGTGAATTTGCACCGGCAACATTCACATTTTGACAAGCGGAAAATGTGTCTTGACTCATTTGAGAAAACGGTGAGAACCCAAAACCTGAGACTACAGTATTTGCAATATTGTATTCTGTCATTCCCGATTCCTGAGGCAAGCTGTTGCCGACCGATCGATCGATGATGCTTCCCTGTTCACTACATGTTTCACTCTCTACGCCATTATTTGACGCCCACTCCATTTCCCTATGCACAGTTACCAAATTACTACTTTGAATGTCTGTTAATTCATTACACAGCGGTGCTGGTAAGCTACACTCATCGTCACTATTATTTCTCTGTTTACTTTGGAGCCTAGTGTTACGTTTTTCACACGCCATTATTGTCACAATATTTCACACAATAACACAGAAAATAATAGATCACATTAACATAGCGCTGAAAAAAATATCTAGTTAATTGCAAAAACAGCTGCGAAATACTTGGTGCAAATTTACATGCATGCCACAACTGTTTTACTGTACAACAATGAAAGACTGCAACTACAAAGGAGATTCTCTCTACAATTACGTGCTAGCAATAAACTAAAGCTACACTAATTACACAAACTACAAGAAAAAATCAGAAGATTCCAGGTTCGAATCCTGGCAGGGTCACCATATGAAAAGTCCCCCTAGAAGACTGTGCTTAAACTGTCACACAATATTTTTAGCGCAACGCAATCTGACTTTCAAAAATCCCTACAAAAGAATGGCCCTGACTATAACCTATACCTTTCAAACTGGCCATCCGACAAGTCAAAAAAATTGTTGAAATGGCTCTGAGCACTATGGGACTTAACATCTGAGGTCATCAGTCCCCTAGAACTGAGAACTCCTTAAACCTAACTAACCTAAGGACATCACACACATCCATGCTCGAGGCAGGATTCGAACCTGCGACCGCAGCGGTCGCGCGGTTCCAGACTGAAGCGCCTAGAACCGCTCGGCCACACTGGCTTGCTGACAAGTCAGATTTTAATGATTTCTCTAGAGTGATTAAACGAAATTACTGAATGTTTACTTGTTCAGTCCGAGATTGTGTTACGTCAGGAGTAACCTCATTATCTATGAGATTCTAAACCTCACTGGTTTTCATTCCTGTAGCGAGATAACTCATAGTCTTGTATTCCCGGAAAGGTAATTTATAAACATTTTTAGCTCTGAAGAAGAAGACAGATTCCACGTGGAATAACGAACACAAATACCCATGCTTGTGGAAGAGCTTTTCTCATGTTCATGCGATGAGTTAGCGATCGACAAAAAAAGGGACAATATTCAGTTTTGCTGCAAGTACTGAAAACTCTGCAGTACCCCGTGTATTTTTTTTTTAATACATTTCTCCATAAGCCGACACTTTAACTTCGTTGGACGCTGCAAACACTATGCCACTTGCAGGATTGGAAGCAGATAAATTGAGCCAGAAGTATTACGATTTCGCGCTATACGCCTGTGTTTTGCATTGCTGTTTTTTTCATTTGTTATTTTTTTCTGGCGTTCCTGAAACACCCCTGCCGTGGTTACCTGGTCCTACTGTAACTGCCCACCGCCCGCCGGTGCAGTTTCGCTGCGGGTCTGTCGGAAGGTACTGAATATTTTGGGTAGAGGGGTGGATTGTGGGGGGGGAGAGTTTGGATAGTGCTGGTAGTGTGACGGCTAGGGGAAGCCGCCGTGGCCTGGAGGGGCATGGCGCACTGCTTTTCTCGCAGTGACGTAATTAGTGCAGCGCATCGCCGGGCCACGGGAGGGCGGGCGAAGTAGGGCAGCCCGCCGGACACTGTTAAGCGGATTGCCAATTAGGGCCGGCAAAGAGCGCAGTTGTCAGCGGGGCAATAAACGCGGTGCATAATCCATGTTCCGCGCGTGCACAGTAAATTGCTCTTTGCGGATCACGGCCGAGGGACCGGACTCGCAGCGGTGGTGTAGCTCCGCGCCTGTTTGCTGTAACCAGCGGCTGGTTGCGAGGTTGGCACCGCTGGGTAGGCGTAGATTCCACCAAAAGCTCGCTTACGTCTGGGGCGAGAGAAATTGCACAGTCGATGAGGTCCAGAGTTAGAGTCACGGGACCCACCTTTCTGATTCACTTTTGTGCTCACTCTAAAACCATTAGAGTGAGTATTGTATTAAAACCATTAAAGTGATTGTGTGTGCTCCACAAGACTAGGGACACAGCCTACAATGAACATCGCCGAGCAGCCTAAAAGTCTGGCGCAACGTAGTTAATGTTACACTCCAGAGAGGTGTACACCGTACGAGCTTACTGGATGATACCGAGATGATGTTGCAAACTTCCAGGGATGATTGGGAATAGTAAATGAATCTATATGAATTAAGGGGCCCTAGTCTACGAACAACGGACTCAAAAGGTATCGTGTTGCGCTCTACGAAAACTACCATTCGGTCGTTTTGGTACATTACGTAAATATCGCAGTAAATGGTATGGTTACCGGCAGCATCGGTAGCATAGGTAGGGAAACAAAAATAAATGAATCTATAAGAGAGAAAATGGGAGCAGACGACTTCTCGTTGATTTTTGTTTCTTTGGTTGGTTGTTTGTTTTGCACGTAATTATAGCCACGTATCATTCAGTGTCAGTCCATTGTGTGTATTTTATATCCTTACAGAACACAAATGCATTTTATACTTAACAAAAATTAACTGACAGCGTAACATCTGCGCTTTTATGTAACCAAAGCGGTTACTTTTGTTGCGAGTGCAGTTTACATGCACAAACATAAGTAAAGTATATAATTACTGTAGTTTTGTACTGAATAGAATGTTCTTCATCAAGGTCACAAGTAAGAGTTTCCTGTTATTATTGATAAATGCGGAAGTTGTTCATGAGTACAAGAAACATGTTTCAGGTAAGTTCGACAAAGTACTGAAGCGATAATTGATATATTCTTGTTTTGCGTCCTTTTTATCTTTTTGTTGTGGAAATTGCGTTTTCGAGCTCTATATGACAAATCTGTATAGCTTTCTTTATTTTTACTACAACATCCCTCTATCTTGCAAAGCAACAATTTTTGAATGAATCCTAAATTAAACAATGACAATTTTAGTTTTGCTATAAATGCTGATTATTCTTACGTAACTGATAGATGGATAACTATGTAGCACAAAAATGTTCTGTAAGTTACTCAGATCTTTATATAATCTCACTCAGTATCCAGAGGGTTCACTGCTTCCGGTTTTTACCAAAGTCTAGTAAGGCACTGGTCGTATACATAAAGAAAGCGATCGTTATGAGCTAGCGCCCGATAGGTATGCAACAGACTCAACATACAACTGCCATGGGTACGACCTTAACTGACCAAAGCTACTGGCAAAACTGCCGTAGTCTCCGCTTACTTATGGTGGTCTAGAGCAGCCTACAGTAATTTTACAACTTTAGGTGTAAGTGAAAATCCACGCATGTACCACCTCATGCTAGTGCAGCGCACAAACTAAGGGCCTCATCTTCCGAGCCCTGATCATGACGTACAAAATTTCCGCTGAATACTCCCCGATATTTCACCTGTTGATGGACAAGCGACAGTGCATGCAACTTGGTATCAGAGCGACCGAAGACCGTTTGTATATCGGTAACATAATAATTAATTCCATTACCTGCAAAAGTTTCCAAAGCTGCTACATTTACAAGAGCTCTTCAAAACGGCCTCCGCCAGAATCAGTGTAAACATGGCATTGTTGTGCAAAGCTCTCTCGTACCCGTTCAGGTGTCGTTAGAACATCGACCCAGACAGGAAGTGCTCTTGCCAAGAGATCCCCTTCGCTCTCGACAGGCCTCACGTACACAATACTTTCCACATGGCCCTGCAAGAAGAAATCCCGTGTGTTGAGAACAGGTGAACGTCACCTCTTCGGCAGCAAACGAGAATTTCTACGCTGACAGAGTGTAGGTCGAACGTCGTGCAATATTTTTTAATATCTAGTGATCTCCACGGACTGCCACGATCGCCAGCGAAGAAAGTGGAGCTATCTGTTGAGTAGATATGCCTTGTGTTCTATGAATGCGATGCTCTGCTGCATCGGTGGATGACGGTTTAGGACACTGATTTCCATCTCTACTTCTTTTTCTCCTGCGTACCAAAAACATTGGACGTTTTAGAGGGCTCCGGGAGGAAAATAAAGCGGATGGAAATCTGTGTGCGAAACTGTCATCCATCGAGGCAACAGAGCACCGTATTCATAGGAGACAAGTCGTGTCTTGCTCAGCAGATACCTCCACCCTCTCCGCTGGCGATCGTGGCAGTCAGTCACGATCACTGTATAGCAAACAATATTGCGAGGCGCTCCGTTTACGTTCTGTCATCATGCAAAGCCCTGTTTGGGCGCCTGCAACTTCGACGCTGTGTAACGTCGTGGGATGACGTTTTCGGACACGGCTTCCTATCGTCAATTCTTCAATTTGCTCCTCAAGACACTCTCTACAAGCACACTGAGTTTGTCATAGTACTTCTGGAACATCATTTCTGGGATTCCTCGTAAGTTCAGGGGAAGGAGAAGAGGGCATATTACGTAACCACGGACTATGCTTGCTCACGCGTTGTCTGATAATCCGTGTTGATGACTCTTCACAACTGTAATGTGGGGATTCTCGTCGGTACAACCATGAGTACTGCAGCTGTATAGTATTCCGTCTGGAAATATAGACTTCATCCATGCAAAGTACATAAGTGGGAAAGTGATGAGCAGGCCGTTTTGGCCGTGCGGTTCTAGGGGCTTTAGTCCGGAACTGTGCTGCTGCTACGGTCACAGGTTCGAATCCTGCCTCGGGCATGGATGTGTGTGGTGTCCTTAGGTTAGTTAGATTTAAGTAGTTCTAAGTCTATGGGACTCATGACCTCAGATGTTAAGTCCCACAGCCTTCAGAGCCATTTGAACCATTTGGAAAGTGATGATCCATTGCAAGGCGCTACAAGATCCATTGGCTAAACAAAATATGAAGTCCAAAGTCAGCAGGAGGCAAATCACGCACTTTCTGTGGATGGTAGGGATGAGCTGCATTTGCCTTAATACTCGCCACACGGAACTCTGCGTGATCGATTGCTGACTAATGGCGTCTCATCCACTCCAGCAAAGTACTGAGTCTTCGAAGTTGGGAGTTCGTGCATTTCGTCGTCCTCGTTCGTTGCACTGTGGTACCAACTGTCCTGTTTCACTTAATCGATTGATCAGCATTGTAAACACTGTGTTAACCAGATGACTTCTATGTGGATGTTTGTTTGTGTGGGACCCGTCAGCTTCTCAGCTGCTTCCATTTGCTTGCTCATAAACGAAACTCATCTCTTCACGTTCCGTTACCGGGTACATCTCCATTTGGTTAGGAGTAACTGGCGTTACTATTTCAACATGCAAACATAGACTGAAGCCTACTACAGTACAGACACGCACATCGTTCGTTTCCGGGTCAGGGTCCCTTACCAGAAACAAAGATACAGTTACCCTCCTCCATCATCTCTGGAATTTGTAACATCATCAAGGTACCGCCCCGTTATTACGCATCCTATGATTCCATTCAGCACATAGCTGGACAGTTAGCAACTCAAATTAGTACCTCATTTATAACAGCAGCAAACACGGCATCACACTAGTGATGTAAGTCGTCGTTCATTGGATCTACAAACATACGTTGAATATAAAGCAACGCACCGTGTGTGTAATTCACTTAAGGCTCAAAATGGTTCAAATGGCTCAGAGCACTATACGACTGAACTCCTGAGATCATCAGTCACCTAGAACTTAGAACTAGTTAAACCTAACTAACCTAAGGACATCACACACATCCATGCCCGAGGCAGGATTCGACCTGCGACCGTAGCGGTCGCTCGGTTCCAGGCTGTAGCGCCCAGAACCGCACGGCCACTCAGGCCGGCTTCACCTAAGGGTTATAGAAACTTCTCTTAACACATCTTTGTAAATTGTTGCTAATCTTTACAGAAGTCTGTTTTCCCAAAGATGTAGTCTAACCCAATTTGTCCCTGTGACGAGGCTCTATAGTCGTCGTGTACAAATAAGCCACCTCAATAGCAACTACTTTCGGCCTTAGATGGTTCTCTTCATGAGACATTTGTTTGTTTACGCCAATTGCATTTGACGAGTATAACGGTGAACACAGCGGTATACAGAAGTTTGGAGTAGAAAATTAAGGACATATTGTCTCAGTTTAGTTTAAGGAAAGCTGAAGGCACGAAAAAGGCACTTGTGATGTTGTGCTCGATATCGAAGACAAGACTTCAGAATAATCAAGATAGTGTCAAAGGATCTGTCCACGTGGGAATCCGTTCGACAGCGTGAGATGGAGCAATCTTATTCTTACAAAAATTCATCTAACCTGCAGGGAAAATTGACCAACGGGGCAAGATGAGTAAATGTTTAGTTTAGGTTCATCTAGGTACCAAAACTATACGCACACTACACACGCTCCGCCGGCTGTGGTGGCGGAGCGGTTCTAGGCGCGTCAGTCCGAAAGCGCGTGACTGCTACGGTCGCAGGTTCGAATCCTGCCTCCGGCATGGATTGTGTGATATCCTTAGGTTAGTTAGGTTTAAGTAGTTCTAAGTTCTAGGGGACTGATGACCACAGATGTTAAGTCCCATAGTGCTCAGAGCCATTTTCTTTTCACACACGCTCCAAACGGTGTCACTAAAATCTCACGCTGTGAACCAGCTGCCATCAGTTCACTGTGTGTCAGGTAATTTTCGTGTACGTTACTTGGTGAGTTATAATTCTCAGTGCATTCAACATCACCTCTCGGTTCTTGTTTGTTACAGAATACTCCACAGATAATATGTGTCTCACAATCGCCATTTATGCTTTTCTTATTCATGTTAACCCTACTCCGAAAATCACTTTCAATATAATCGACTGAGAAAACTGGACTGTGGCAAGTTAATTACTATTTACTTCAAAGCAGTTTAGTCGCTATTGCAGTTAATTGTTCAGAGAATGTGGGATCGAACCTTATGAAATTAAAAGTTACGTGCATCCACGCATCAACATAAAATTCTTCTTGAGCTTCCTCACGCCACAACCAGACAATTTTATCAGCTTGCACTCTACCTCATTGTCGACGGAACGTGTGATTAACTCTCAATTCCTTTTCTTTATAAGTTGTATCTTCTCTTTCAGTAAGCTCGGTTAACAGTCCACCAGATAAGGTTTTACTAGTTCTACTATTATCATGGGGATCAGGTACGAATTCCAATTATGTTTGGAAAACGAAACCATCAGTCGCTTTGTGCAGTACATACTAAATTCTCCTTTCTCCTGTTGCAATGCACGTCTTACTGGTTTGACAATTCTTGTGATTAAACGTCTACGGCGTCAGTAAATAATTAAACGTACATTCGCAACTAGAAGGGAAAGCCAGAAGAACAGGAAAAATCACAGAAATGTAGAGCACTTGCAACATCCAAACAATGGTGAACGGCCGACGAATTATCGAGTACCACTACTGTTTTTCCTAGGCTCTTTAACCGTCAGGGGTGTTCACGCTACACGCGACATCCATAATGTAAGCCACTGTGCGGAAAGTAATAATAAATCCCTATACCTCTTCATTTCGGAGTAGCACTTGCAACCAACGTGCCCAACTATTTGCTGGATGTATTCCAATCTCTGTCGTCCTCTACAGTTTCTGCCCTCTACAGCTCCCTCTAGTTCCATGGAGGTCATTCCTTGATGCTTAACAGATGCCTTATCATCCCGTCCCTTCTCCTTGTCAGTGTTTTCCACATATTCCTTTCCCCTCCAGTTATACATAGAACCTCCCCATTCCTTGCCTTATCAGCTATTCCTTATTGCTGTATCTGTAGCCCGAGAGAATTTGAAGCGTATGTCGTCATTCCTTAGTACTTCCGTATCCCAGTTCTCTGAGTATTGATTCTTCCTAACTAACATCTTAAACTTCAGCCTACTCTTCACCCCTATTACATTCTAATCTGAGCCTATATCTGCTCCTGGGTACGCCTTAAAATCCAGTATCTCAATCGGAATATCTCTCTGACCATGATGAAATCTAACTGAAATCTTCCCCTGTAAGTCGGCCTTTTCCTAGTATACCTCCTACTGCTGTGATTATTCAATAGAATATTTTCTATTACTAGATGAAATTTATTACAGAACTCAATTAGTCTTTCTCCTCTCTCATCCCATGTCCCAAGCCCATATTCTCCTGCAATCGTTTTTTCTACTCCTTCTGCTACAACTGCATTCCAGGCGCCGATGAATATTAGATTCTCACCTCCCTTTACGTACTATATTACATTTTCAGTATCTCGTATACTTTCTCTATCTCTTGATCTTCAGCTTGCGTAGTCGGCGTGTATGTCGGTGTTGGTTGCTGTTGATTCTGATAAGAACAACGCTAGAACTGAACATTCACATTAACACCCTGTTTTGCCCTACTTTACTATTCACAACGAAACCTAACCCCGTTATACACTTTCTGTTGCTGTTGATATTACACTCTATTCATCTGATCAGAAATACTCGTCTTCTTTAGATTTGACTTCATTGACCCCCACTATATCTAGATTGAGCCTTTGCATTTCTCTTTTCAGATTTTCTAGCTTCCTTATCACGTTAAACCTTCTGACATTCCACGCCCCGACTCGTAGAACGTTATCCTTTCGTTGGTTGTTCAATATTTTTCTCATGGTTACTTCCGCTGTGCAGTCGTCTCCCGGAGATCGAATGGGTGGCGATTCCGGAAAGTGCATACTCTTAATGCATCTTCTATTATCATGTCTCTTCTCCTTGTCAGCGTTTCACATATAGTCTTTTTATTTCCTCGTCGATTCTGCGGAAGTCCTCATTTCTTATCATTCCAGAATTTAACATCCCGCTACAGCAATCCTTCTCAGACACTTCTATTCCTTTGTTTCCCAGTATCCCCATAGACTGTCGTCGACTTCCGTACAACAGTGTGTTCCAGAAGTACATTCATAGGAGTTTCTTTCTCACATTAAGACCAATGTTGAACATCAGTAGACTTCTCTTTACGTGGAAAACTTTCTTCGCATAAACGAGTCTGCTTTTTGCATCCTTCTTGTTTCAGAGCTCCTGAACTAAGTTGGTACTTTCGTAATTACTACCAGTTTTAGGTAACTTAACGTGTGTCTTCTTAGAAGATTGTACTTCGACATGTCATTCCTCACCAAGAATACAGGCCAGCTGCAAAATTTTGTTATTAGGCATTTTGATGCAGCCCCTCCAGAGAAAGGTATCTACCTGAAAAAAAAGATAAACTGAAACATATACAAATCACACCTAGTTTCAAGTCATCTCAGCCTTTCCTAGATCTGTGATAATGTCACACAAGGCTCACATCAAGACCAGAAAATGGTCTGTCGGACCAAATTATTCGCTCACTGCTATCTGCTGATAGTTTATCGGCTCCTGAAACTGGACAACATTTTAGGCAGGTACGTCTATGATTTTCTCGCTTACAACCGAGCCTAAAAGACTGCGCAGTGTAAAGAACTCCATGCAGCATGAAGAAGATTCTTCCACTCTGACTCCACAGCTCTACTCCTCGTACACTAGCCATGCAAAAATGTCTCCAAGATCAAAAGAACAGAGGCCACTCCTCTGCATCTTGGTTATCCCAGCATATCATGTGTAGGGTGATTGGAACTCAACAGTAGGAAAAGGAAGAGAAGGAACTGGCTATGAACTGTAGATTAAAACTAAAGAAAATGCAAAAAGGTGGGAACTTAACGAGATGGGACCTGGATAAACTGACTAAACCAGAGGTTGTACAAAGTTTCATGGAGAGCATAAGGGAACAATTGACAGGAATGGGGGAAAGAAATACAGTAGAAGATGAATGGGTAGCTTTGAGAGATGAAGTAGTGAAGGCAGCAGAGGATCAAGTAGGTAAAAAGACGAGGGCTAGTAGAAATCCTTGAGTAACAGAAGAAATATTGAATTTAATTGATGAAAGGAGAAAATATAAAACTGCAGTAAATGAAGCAGGCAAAAGGAATACAAACGTCTCAAAAATGAGATTGACAGGAAGTGCAAAATGCCTAAGCAGGCATGGCTAGAGGACAAATGTAAGGATGTAGAGGCTTATCTCACTAGGGGTAGGATAGATACTGCCTACAGGAAAATTAAGGAGAACCACTTGTATGAATATCAAGAGCTCAGATTGAAACCCAGTTCTAAGCAAAGAAGTGAATGCAGAAGGGTGGAAGGGGTATACAGAGGGTCAATACAATGGCGATTTACTTGAGGGCAATGTTATAGAAAGGGAAGAGGATGTAGATGAAGACGAAATGGGAGATACGGTACTGCGTGAAGAGTTTGATAGAGCACTAAAAGACCTAAGTCGAAACAAGGCCCCGGGATTAGGCAACATTCCATTAGAACTACTAACAGCCTTGGGAGAGCCAGTCCTGACAAAACTCTACCGTCTGGTGAGCAAAGTGTATGAGACAGGCGAAATACCCTCAGACTTCAAGAAGAATATAATAATTCCAATCCCAAAGAAAGCAGGCGCTGACAGATGTGAAAATTACCGAACTATCAGTTTAACAAGTCACGCCTGCAAACTACTACCGCGAATTCTTTACAGACGAATGGAGAAACCGGTAGAAGCCGACCACTGGGAAGATCAGTTCGGATTCCGCAGAAATATGGGAACACGTAAGTTAATACTGACCCTAAGGCTTATGTTAGAAAGTAGATTAAGAAAAGGCAAACCTACATTTCTAGCATTTGTAGACTTAGAGAAAGCTTTTGACAATGTTGACTGGAATGCTCTCTTTCAAATTCTGAAGGTGGCAGGGGTAAAATACAGGGAGCGAAAGGCTATTTACAATTTATACAGAAACCAGATGGCAGTTATAAGAGTCGAGGGACATGAAAGGGAAGCAGAGCTTGGTAAAGGAGTGAGACAGGGTTGTAGCCTCTCCCCGATGTTGTTCAATCTGTATATTGAGCAAGCAGTAAAGCAAACAAAAGAAAAATTCGGAGTAGGTATTAAAATCCACGGAGAAGAAATAAAAACTTTGAGGTTCGCCGATGACATTGTAATTCTGTCAGAGACAGCAAAGGACATGGAAGAGCAGTTGAACGGAATGGACAGTGTCTTGAAAGGAGGATATAAGATGAACATCAACAAAAGCAAAACGATGATAATGGAATGTAGTCGAATTAAGTCGGGTGATACTGAGGTAATTAGATTAGGAAATGAGACACTTAAAGTAGTAAAGGAATTTTGCTATTTGGGGAGTAAAATAACTGATTATGGTCGTAGGAGAGAGGACATAAAATGTAGACTGGCAACGGCAAGGAAAACGTTTCTGAAGAAGAGAAATTTGTTAACAACAAGTATAGATTTAAGTGTCAGGAAGTCGTTTCTGAAAGTATTTGTATGGAGTGTAGCCATGTATGGAAGTGAAACATGGACGATAAACAGTTTGGACAAGAAGAGAATGGAAGCTTTCGAAATGTGGTGCTGCAGAAGAATGCTGAAGATTAGATGGGTGGATCACATAACTAATGAGGAGGTATTAAATAGGATTGGGGAGAAGAGTAGTTTGTGGCACAACTTGACTAGAAGAAGGGATCGGTTGGTAGGACATGTTTTGAGGCATCAAGCGATCACCAATTTAGTAATGGAGGGCAGCGTGGAGGGTAAAAATCATAGAGGGAGACCAAGAGATGGATACACTAAGTTGATTCAGAAGGATGTAGGCTGCAGTACGTACTGGGAGATGAAGAAGCTTGCACAGGATAGAGTAGCGTGGAGAGCTGCATCATACCAGTCTCAAGACTGAAGACCACAACAACAACAATCATGTGTAATCCCCCAGTAACCATGGAAATAGCTACGTCATCTAGGTATACTGCTTCACACGAATTCATGAAATACACTCTAAGACAAAAAAGGACCACGAGGAAGATTCGCAAATTGGTCAAAAACTGTTGTTCATTGAGATTTCGAGAAATAATGAAAAATTGCTAACTGTCGCTGCTGATGCATGAATGTGTGACGCAGCAGCGCAATTTCACAACAGAGCTGGCTAGGACAATAAACAGGGGACATGTCGATACCAGGGCATAGAGTGTACTGTGTACTCAGTTGGATAGTAATTACTCCACGCAGACAGGCGCATGAACAATGTACGCAGATGGCAGTATCTGAAAGAGCGTAAGGAGTTGGGCTCGAAGAAGCCGGTTGAGTAGTCGGCGAAGCGCTCGACATTTGAACAGCAGTGATATCACTATTCGACAATGATGGCAGGAATGAGTGACGATGGCCGAACACAGCGTCAAGAAGGAAGCAGTGGACCCAGAGAGACGACAGAACATGAGGAACGGGCAGTAGACCACTAGTAGGCGGCTCACGGAAAGAAGGCTGAGCTCACGTCGCACCTTGCGAAGCCTGCCATCGATCCACGTTAACCAACAAGCCTGTTTGTAGTAGTTAGGGCACATCCGCCCAGGAATCTCATTGACTGAAGCACAAATGTCTTCAGTGACTATTCCCACGTCGAATTGATGTACCTGCTGCGATTCTAGTGGTTCACACCGGCGACTAGATAGCGCTGTCTAAGCAGTGCACACACAGTCCCACGGTATAACCACTCATTACTACTATAATACAACTTAACTATTACTGCTAATCAAATACCCATGCAAAGAACACCTGCGTGGAATAGGGTAGTGTGATGCCAACCGTTGTTAGTAGAGCAGCGGTCATGTGCCAAATAGTTTTATATTTTGACTTCAGTTTTACGTATCTTATGGAATAGAATGACCATGAGACCAGTTGTTTTTATTTTTATTTTTTGTGACAATGATTTTGTATTAGCTGGTTTGCCTCATGTATCGTTATATCCAAATGGTTTTAAATATTAATCTACATTCATGCATGTTCAAAATTGTTCGAATGGCTCTGAGCGCCATGGGACTTAACTTCTGAGGTCATCAGTCCCATAGAACTTAGAACTACTACTTAAACCTAATCAACCTAAGGACATCACATGCACCCATGCCCGAGGCAGGATTAGAACCTGCGACCGTAGCGGACGCGCGGTTCCAGACTGAAGCTCCTAAAAACGCTCGGCCACTCCGGCCAGCTTCATGTATGTGGTACTGTACTAGTAGTAATGTATACAGCGTAACTCATGTAAGCCCTCCGTCAAACCTGTCATGTAATATCTTCACAGATCCGATGATAGCACCTTTAGTGTGTTGAAACGGGTTATCCAGTAAACAGTATTTAAGCGATCTTGGCTTTTGAATTATTTCTACAACAGAGTGATCGCCCCACTACACACTATGTGTTCACTGCATTTTTTTTTCGTCTGGTATAGTTACAAATTCACAGTTTTCGGTTTTTTCCTTTGTGTGTTCAGTGGAACCTTGCTTGTTGCCAAATTCTGTGATTCTAGTCCAACAGGAAGTACCCTACAGTCACTGATGGGTAAGTTTGCGTGTATCAAAATATGTGACCTAACTGACTATATTTTTTGGCTGCATTGACTTACGAGTTCACATTTATGAAAGAGTCTGTAGATACTAGTATGGGACATGAAATTCAAAATAAAATGGCTCTGAGCACTATGGGACTTCTAAGGTCATCAGTCCACTAGAACGTAGAACTTCTTAAACCTAACTAACCTAAAGACATCACACACATCCATGCCCGAGGCAGGATTCGAACCTGCGACCGTAGCGGTCACGCGGTTCCAGACTGCAGCCCCTAGAGCCGCTCGGCCACCCCGTTCGGCACATGCATTTCAGCTTGATACGTCTACCAGTTCGTAAGAAACAAGGGTCTTTACAGAAGTGCAAACAGTGAGTCAGAAAAGGAATGACAAAAAAAATCGTGGTATAATTACAGATTTACAGTTTCAAAGATGTATGTTTATAAATACATCTCGTTGCATATGCACTTTGTCCTGTGCTGAACTTTTCTGACTGCGAGAGTCTAAACTGTCAGTAACTTTAAACCAAACCAAAACTGTATGAGTTTACGCAACACAAGAACTGCATCTGATGCAACACTATTGATTTGAAATTGGTCCTGGTAATTAAAAAAAACTTGATCAGTTTGAAAATAATGGTCCCTGTGCTTAGTGAATGCTATCCTTGAGATAGTAAAATACCTTACCTTTGTGCAATGGTAACGCTATTTGCACTGCTCTTTGTTAGTACTTTAAATTGTATAGTTAGCAAACAGCTGCTGTGCAAGCTGTTGCTTAGCATACATTTTAATTAAATCGAATATGACGGAGATGATAACTTATTAAGAAAAATACTTAATAAAAAATGACATTGATCTGGTAACCGCAATTGACTTCGGATAAGGAACAATATAGCACTAACTTTGAAAGTTGTATTTTGACTCTTTGAAAATTAATAATGCTCACAAGTAACATGTATTTTGACTCTTTGAAAATTAATAACGCTCACAAGTAACATATTCAATAAAATGATTATACATTAACAAATAGCTGTAAAAAATCATTGCCTGTGTGTGCTATACATTGTCTCAGTTATCACATATGAATACGCACGTTGTATTAGTAACAAAACCCCTTTCTTTACATTAATTATTTCCAATTTCTGTTGAGATTCCTTTTACAATTAGCAAACGTCATAGTGTCTTGCAAATAAAAGTCATTACTGCCCGTAGCGAGTATGTATATATCCATTACACATCAGATACAACCTCTTTACATTTGAGTCCTCCATACATCTATCGATCTATAGTTAACACATTATCCATAACGCCTTGAATATGCTATCGCTCTTGAGCAGCGACAGTAGTACACAGTCGATACTACATTTGACCATCTCTGGTTCAATATAAAATTTTCTTCTAAAATTTGAATTAATTTACCTTGTGATATACCTTTCGAGTTTTCGTATGTTTTGATTTGTATATACGGTGAAAAATTCGATTTTGCCAAATTTCGTGGTTCTAGTTCAACAGGAAGTACCCTATAGGTTTCGTTGAGTAAGTTTACGAGTGTTAATACACTCCTGGAAATGGAAAAAAGAACACATTGACACCGGTGTGTCAGACCCACCATACTTGCTCCGGACACTGCGAGAGGGCTGTACAAGCAATGATCACACGCACGGCACAGCGGACACACCAGGAACCGCGGTGTTGGCCGTCGAATGGCGCCAGCTGCGCAGCATTTGTGCACCGCCGCCGTCAGTGTCAGCCAGTTTGCCGTGGCATACGGAGCTCCATCGCAGTCTTTAACACTGGTAGCATGCCGCGACAGCGTGGACGTGAACCGTATGTGCAGTTGACGGACATTGAGCGAGGGCGTATAGTGGGCATGCGGGAGGCCGGGTGGACGTACCGCCGAATTGCTCAACACGTGGGGCGTGAGGTCTCCACAGTACATCGATGTTGTCGCCTGTGGTCGGCGGAAGGTGCACGTGCCCGTCGACCTGGGACCGGACCGCAGCGACGCACGGATGCACGCCAAGACCGTAGGATCCTACGCAGTGCCGTAGGGGACCGCACCGCCACTTCCCAGCAAATTAGGGACACTGTTGCTCCTGGGGTATCGGCGAGGACCATTCGCAACCGTCTCAATGAAGCTGGGCTACGGTCCCGCACACCGTTAGGCCGTCTTCCGCTCACGCCCCAACATCGTGCAGCTCGCCTCCAGTGGTGTCGCGACAGGCGTGAATGGAGGGACGAATGGAGGCGTGTCGTCTTCAGCGATGAGAGTCGCTTCTGCCTTGGTGCCAATGATGGTCGTATGCGTGTTTGGCGCCGTGCAGGTGAGCGCCACAATCAGGACTGCATACGACCGAGGCACACAGGGCCAACACCCGGCATCATGGTGTGGGGAGCAATCTCCTACACTGGCCGTACACCACTGGTGATCGTCGAGGGGACACTGAATAGTGCACGGTACATCCAAACCGTCATCGAACCCATCGTTCTACCATTCCTAGACCGGCAAGGGAACTTGCTGTTCCAACAGGACAATGCACGTCCGCATGTATCCCGTGCCACCCAACGTGCTCTAGAAGGTGTAAGTCAACTACCCTGGCCAGCAAGATCTCCGGATCTGTCCCCCATTGAGCATGTTTGGGACTGGATGAAGCGTCGTCTCACGCGGTCTGCACGTCCAGCACGAACGCTGGTCCAACTGAGGCGCCAGGTGGAAATGGCATGGCAAGCCGTTCCACAGGACTACATCCAGCATCTCTACGATCGTCTCCATGGCAGAATAGTAGCCTGCATTGCTGCGAAAGGTGGATATACACTGTACTAGTGCCGACATTGTGCATGCTCTGTTGCCTGTGTCTATGTGCCTGTGGTTCTGTCAGTGTGATCATGTGATGTATCTGACCCCAGGAATGTGTCAATAAAGTTTCCCCTTCCTGGGACAATGAATTCACGGTGTTCTTATTTCAATTTCCAGGAGTGTATATGTAACTTGAAGGCCGTAACGTTTGATTGCGTTGACTTAGAAGCTTCAATGCTTTGCACCGCCAAGGGGTCATAGATCTCAGTATGTGACGCAGATTGCAACTTGATACGTCTATCCGTTCATAAGAAGAAAGACTTTTTAACTGTCGTTTATACAGACAAACAGACGGAAGGATGACACAGCTGCCCCGTAAGGGTTCCACTTTTACCGACTAATTTATGAGACCATAAAATTGAAGACAAATTAAAACAAAAAATGATCCACACTGTGACTCGACCGCGCTACGCTGGGATTACCAATCAGTGTTCCTTCCGTAAAGCCAACAGGTGCCCGAAAACAGCGGTAACATAAATGGCTCACATATCGCTCCTCCCACTAACAGCAAAAATGCTACTTTCTGTAAACGCTAGACCATCTAGATCTCCCATTTCTCCGGCTTTCATTTTTGGTCAGGCTCGGTATGAAATCTAGAAGAAATCGGTCAAGGCTGTAGTCGCGGCCACCTTGTTAGTCGATATACACGGCTACAAAGAATGTGGTCTTGTAACTGACGTCTAGAGAGATACCAACACGTCCAAAAGGTGCATGCATTTGGAGAGAGTAATGGATTTTTTACGGCTGCAACTTATGCATGACCGTCTCAAACCTTTCTCACCAATTAAATGGGCGTTAACTATCTGGCGTTACAAAATTAATCGACGCTTTTTCCTTCCTCCATTTCTGGAAAAATTTGCTGCTGAGTTCATTTTTGTTGACAACATAGCTGGCCTTCCTCGAGGTGCACGAGTGATGAACATGATTCAGTTTGGTATCATCCGTCTGAATGGGCCACACCATTCGCTGAACATGAACCGTTTTAGGCACCTGCCGGACAGGCTAGAAACGGGAGCTTCCGACCTCCAGCAGATTCCACAGCCTCCGAGATGGAGTAGAATTTCCACCCTCTAGCCGACCTTGATGTGCCGATCGCGGTCGTGTAACAACATGTCAGAAAAAAGAACAACGCAAATCAGGTCATAAACGGTGCTAATATAATAATGGGCAACCTCAGATAACACATATACGCACACAGTAATTGGTTCAAATGGCTCTGAGCATTATGGGACTTTACATCTGAGGTCATCAGTCCCCTAGAACTTAGAACTACTTAAACCTAACTAACCTAAGGACAGGATTCGAACCTGCGATCGTAGCGGTCGCGCTGTTCCAGACTGAAGCGCGTAGAACCCCTCGGCCACACCGGCCTGCGCACACACAGTAATTGTAACCCAATTACTGCTGCTATTCATTTGCGTGAGAATAAGGAATAAAGCAACACTCAGTGTAACCAAAACATATTGGTGGCCAAGGGGGAGGGGGGAGTTGAGTCAAATAAATACATTAATTTTACAATATTCAACGCTATTGAAGGACGTGCAAGACAGAAACCTCTAGGAGGGAGGAAACAGACTGCATTTTATGCGTATATTCCACAAAACTGTGTAGTGTCTAAACTGGTTCGCGGTGTGGTGAACAAAAAAATGATAAAAGTTATCATGCACTACCATTATGCATTTTACTGCTAAAGTTACAATGCGTTTTACAGCTGTTCTCAATTTGCCACATTTCGCTGCGATCCCTTGATTTATAGCAATAGCTCTCTAAATGAGCTCATTCAAAAACTGTTCGTCCAATTTTACAGTGAAGAGCAATACATTCGTGCTAAATTAGCTGTAACCTACGGGTGATGGACATTTTAATTATTCGAATAAGCGTACAAATCGCTGTGCACGAGCCACAAACATCATTACAGGAGACTGAATAATTGTAAAGAGGGAACTATGTCCGATTACGAAGACGATTTCCACATGAATACCAAAAAAATCGTCTTTTTATTGGTTACCAACGGACGGTATGAGTGTCCCCGTTAGTGAGAGGATGCTTTTTAGTATCAAAAGTGGCAAATAACTTTGAGAAAAATCGTGTTAGCAGTAGAATAAAGTGTCTCATTCTAGACGTGGAAACGACACTGTGTGAATGTCGTATTAATAACGTTGCACGTACAGAGCCCATAATATTCTAAAATTTTGCCTCTGTCTACGCTAAAATAATTCGCAAATTGCCAATAAAATCGGGCACATGAACTTGGAAAAGAAGTTACACTAACGTCAACAAAATACATCTACTGACGGAGTTATTGTAGTCCGAAAGATGTTCTGTAAATTACAGTAAAGTTATTGTTTCATTCGACATTAGGACAGTTAGTGCTATGTCAAACAAAATGATTGCAGTCTTGAATGCAACCTTCGCGGGAATAAGAACGGCTTCATATTCAAGTTTCCTCGAGTGGGAGGCACTGATTAGCCCAATTCGTGTCGCATAGTGAAAAGACGAACAAAGAAGAGTATGATAAAACGAACATTATTACCACTCCCATTGTAATGTGTTGGTCCAACTTTGGAACATACTACAGGAGCGATTCGGGGTGGTATGGATTCGACAAATCATGAGTAGGTTTTCGGAGGCTGTGGCACCAGATATTCACGCATAGGTCACGCAACTCAAGTAAATTACAGTACGGTGGTCAGTGGGCACGGAGATGGCGTCCGATAGCGTCCCAGAAATTTTCCCTCAGTCTCCGCTAAGGCATCAAACTGACACTGCGTTGCCGGCCTATGTGGCCGAGTGGTTCTAGGCGCTTCAGTCTGGAACCGCGCGACCGCTACGGTCGCAGGTTCGAATCCTGCCTCGGGCATGGATGTGTGTGATGTCCTTAGGTTAGTTAGGTTTAAGTAGTTATAAGTTCTAGGGGACTGATGACCTGAGATGTTAAGTCCCATAGTGCTCAGAGCCATTTGAACCATTTGACACTGCGTTGCTCCTCAAACCGTTGTAGCATGATTCTGTACATGCGCCGCTAACTGTCATCCTCTTGGAATAAGCTCTCGACGTCGAATAAGACGTTAATTATGAATGGACACAGTTGCCTTCGAAGACTACCGTAGGTCCCATGGAAGCCCAGATGAGTCTCTCCCGTGGCGTAATACTGCCCACGCCGGCTTCCGTTCAAATCTCGCAGCATGTTTTCTCGTTACGTTATGATGACACTCTGAAATCCATGCGAACACTTTAGTCCACTGAAACTGTCAGAAAAAAAAGCCTGTATCTTGCATAAGGTGGAGTAGAAGATTTTATTTTTTTAACTCGTTCATACCCGGGTTCCTGGGTTCGATTCCCGGCGGGGTCAGGGATTTTCTCTGCCTCGTGATGGCTGGGTGTTGTGTGATGTCCTTATGTTAGTTAGGTTTAAGTAGTTCTAAGTTCTAGGGGACTGATGACCATAGATGTTAAGTCCCATAGTGCTCAGAGCCATTTGAACTCGTTCGTATTACTGGAAAGGTTAGAAAACCAAGTTTTCCCAACGAAATTTCTCTTGGGAAAACTTTCTGCAGTCAAAACACTTCGAAAATTTCGGACTTTTTTCAGTCTCTTCAAAATATCTCAGTTTCATTTGCTTCTATCGCTGTTACGTCTATTTTCGTTTTTAAAGAGCACAAAATTCTCTACAAATGTGATTCTCACCATTTTGCTCCCAGTATCTAAGGCGCTACAGCGCGTCAAAAAAAAACACCAAATTTTCAAACTTCGAGCAAAGTGGCAAATTACCTAATTTTTGAACACTGTTACTTCAGTTTCTAATTTTGCACAGAGCACAACTTAATCATAGCTAACATTTGGTTCAAGAATCACAAAAGAAGGCTGTATACATGGAAGAAGCCTGGAGATACTGACAGGTTTCAGATAGATTATGTAATGGTAAGACAGATATTTAGAAACCAGGTTTTAAATTGTAAGACATTTCCAGGGGCAGATGTGGACTCTGACCACAATCTATTGGTTATGAACTGTAGGTTAAAACTGAAGAAACTGCAGGAAGGTGGGAATTTAAGGAGATGGGACCTGGATAAACTGAAAGAACCAGTGGTTGTACAGAGTTTCAGGGAGAGCATAAGGGAACAATTGACAGGAATGGGGGAAAGAAATACTGTAGAAGAAGAAAGGGAAGCTTTAAGGGATGAAGTAGTGAAGGCAACAGAGGATCAAGTAGGTAAAAAGACGAGGGCTACTAGAACTCCCTGGGGAATAGAAGAAATATTGAATTTAATTGATGAAAGGAGAAAATATAAAAATGCGGTAAATGAAGCAGGCAAAAAGGAATACAAACGTCTCAAAAATGAGATTGAATGGAAGTGCAAAATGGCTAAGTAGACATGGCTAGAGGATAAATGTAAGGATGTAGAGGCTTATCTCACTAAGGGAAAAGATAGATACTGCCTACATGAAAATTAAAGACACCTTTGGAGAAAAGAGAACCACTTGTATAAATATCAAGAGCTCAGACGGAAACCCAGTTCTAATCAAAGGAGGGAAAGCAGAAAGGTGGAAGGAGTATATAGAGGGTCTATACAAGGGTGATGTACTTGAGGACAATATTATGGAAATGGAAGAGGATGTAGATGAAGATGAAATAGGAGATATGATATTGCGTGAAGTGTTTGACAGAGCACTGAAAGACCTGAGTCGAAACAAGGCCCCAGGAGTAGACAACATTCCATTAGGACTACTGACAACCTTGGGAGAGCCAGTCCAGACAAAACTCTACCATCTGGTGAGCAAGATGTGTGAGACAGGCGAAATACCCTCAGACTTCAAGAAGAATATAATAATTCCAATCCCAAAGAAAGCTGGTGTTGACAGATGTGAAAATTACCGAACTATCAGTTTAGTAAGCCACAGCTGCAAAATACTAACGCGAATTCTTTACAGACGAATGGAAAAACTAGTAGAAGCGGACCTCTGGGAAGATCAATTCGGATTCCGTAGAAATATTGGAACACGTGAGGCAATATTGACCCTACGAATTATCTTAGAAGCTAGATTAAAGAACGGCAAACATAAGTTTCTAGCATTTGTAGACTTAGAGAAAGCGTTTGACAATGTTGACTGGAATACTCTCTTTCAAATTCTGAAAGCGGCAGGGGTAAAATACAGGGAGGGAAAGGCTATTTACAATTTCTACAGAAACCAGATGGCAGTTATAAGAGTCCAGGGGCATGAAAGGGAAGCAGTGGTTGGGAAGGGAGTGAGACAAGGTTGCAGCCTATCCCCGATGTTATTCAGTCTTTATATTGAGCAAGCAGTGAAGGAAACAAAAGAAAAATTCGGAGTAGGAATTAAAATCCATGGAGAAGAAATAAAAACTTTAAGGTTCGCCGATGACTTTGTAATTCTGTCAGAGACAGGAAAGGGCTTGGAAGAGCAATTGAACGGAATGGATAGTGTCTTGAAAGGATGATATAAGATGAACATCAACAGAAGCAAAACGAGGATAATGGAATGTAGTCTACTTAAATCGGATGATGCTGAGGTAATTAGATTAGGAAATGAGACACTTAAAGTAGTAAAGGAGTTTTGCTGTTCGGGGAGCAAAATAACTGATGATGGTCGAAGTAGAGAGGATATAAAATGTAGACTGGCAATGGCAAGGAAAGCGTTTCTGAAGAAGAAAAATTTGTAACATCGAAAATAGGTTTGTCAGGAAGCCATTTCTAATTGTATTTGTATGGAGTGTGGCCATGTATGGAAGTGAAACATGGACGATAAGTAGTTTGGACAAGAAGAGAATAGAAGCTTTTGAAATGTGGTGCTGCAGAAGAATGCTGAAGATTAGATGGTTAGAACACATAACTAATGGGGAGGTATTGAATAGGATTGGGGAGAAGAGAAGTTTGTGGCACAACTTGACTAGAAGAAGGGATCGGTTGGTAGGACATGTTATGAGGCATCAAGGGATCACCAATTTAGTATTGGATGGCAGCGTGGAGGGTAAAAATCGTAGAGGGAGACCAAGAGAGTAATACACTAAGCAGATTCAAAGGGATGTAGGTTGTAGTAGGTACTGGGAGATGATGATGCTTGCACAGGGAAGGGTAGAATGGAGAGCTGCATCAAACCAGTCTCAGGACTGAAGACCACAACAACAACAACATTTCAGTTTCTATTTGTGTAGTATAAACATATTACTCATCATGTTATTCATTGGAATTTACCATCTCACTCTGCTGCAGGGCCAGGACAAACAGCATCATATTCAGTAACTACGAACACATTCACGGCGGAATTCGTGAAGTTTATTTGTGTTACAATATGTAATACGATAGCATGCAGGTGCCGTACATTTTCTATAGTTGATTGACGTTAATGATCATTTATAAGAAAAAGTATATAGGAATTGTTCTTTAGCAGACAAAAACGCGTTTATTCTTTGGCGGGCGGAAGACGATTATCTCTGGTGATTGTTCACAGCGCGCCAACAGCTATTAGCACACAACAATAAGGGTCCTACAGTTTGGAGTCGCTTCCATTCAGTATATATTGTGGTCCTGAAATGAGTATGTTTCACATGAATTTGTGTTTCATGTGGGAAAAAACTGTGGTGAGTGGTGGGCGCAATGTAAAAAAGAAAGGACTGAGCACACTTATCGATTGTAGTGCTAAACGCAGGGAGTCTGCTCACACCCGTTTCTTGAAAACTCTCAGTGAAGTGATGGTGCATGAAGCATGCTTCAAGAAGTACATTAATGAGAGAATGATAGCAGCTAGCCTTCGACATCCTCAAGAACCAACAGGTGTGCTACGTCGGTCGCAGGGAAAAGGTCAGTTCAATTTCAAAGGGAAACGCCTCTTATGTGCAAAAGGGAATTTCTGGAGTGTAGCGTTGAAGTGCACCAGGCGCAAGAAGATGCTGACGTTATGATTGTAACATCTGCCATTTCAAGAACCAAAGATTTTGGAAGTGTTGTCATTGTAGGAGAAGATGTTGATCTGCTTGTGCTCATGACCGGTTTGGGGCAAGGTATTGAAAACTTATTTTCCTTAAAGCCAGGAAGAAGAAATGCAGAAGACAAGTGGTTTTCAACTGCATCTTACAAGTTTGACAGTGAATATTTTCTGTTCACTCACGCCGTTAGCGGATGTGATACAACATCCGCTTTTTTTGGTCAAGGAAAAATTAAGTGCTGCAATATTGTCGCGCAAAATGAACACCTAACCTCAGCGCTTTGCACGTTCAATAAACCACATGCTACCCGTGAAGAAATAATAACAGCAGGAGAACAGGGTACTATCGCATTGTATAGTGGAGGTGTCAGCAGTTCCCACACACTAGACAATTTGCAGTACCAGCTATTCGCCAAGTCTGCCACAAAAAGCAAACTGAATCTTGCACAGTTGCCACCTACACAAGATGCTGCAAAACATCATTCGTTGCGGACTTACCAACAAGTCCAAAGTTGGATGGGAAATTGGAAACCTCCTGAGAAATGGGGCTGGAGTCACAGTGACCACGGTCCAATACCCGTTATAATGAGCCAAGATCCAGCACCTGAATCACTTCTGCACATTGTTTCATGCTCATGCAAGCTGAACTGTGGCGGAGCGTCCTCCTGCAGAAAAGCGGGGTTGAAATGTTCTCCAATTTGCAAGAAAGGTATTGTGGTCAACTGTGAAAACGTGCCAAAATTTTTATATGAAGACAGTGAAGAAGATGTTATGGAGGATGTTGAGGAAACCGCTGACGAAATCAACGAATTTGCTGAGGCTGACTCGCTGTTTAAAGAAGAGGTCAATCTGGGATCAAGTCTACGTACAGACCCTGAATGCGTAACTCAAGGTATTTCTGGTGACACTGAGGAACCTGGCCCATCAAAACGTTGGAAGTGATGCTCATATCTGTTTCAAGTGCGCTAAAGTGCGATATTACAAGTATTACACAACCAGAACTGTCAACATTTTTTAGTAACTGACAATGCATTTCAATTGTAATAAAGCTACATATTTTTAATGTCAACTGTGTGGCTTTTATACACAAGAATATTTACCTACCTAATTAGGTTGCCTATTGCAGCTAATAATAGGTCAGTTTCCTGAGACAATTTATTTTGCCTGTGTGTGTGTGTGTGTGTGTGTGTGTGTGTGTCTATGTCTCTTAATGATGTATTTTTATATTTATAGTTTTAAAAATACCAGGGCTGAGGTGGCCCATAGTGAACTTCAGGTAGTGATGTAAGAATCACAATAGTTGGATGCCCAGCAATCCTCATGTTGCATACAGCGAAATTGAATACCTGAAAGTGAGGTGGTAAATTCCAACATATAACACGATGTGTAATGTATTTACACTACACAAACAGAAACTGAAAAAATAGTGTTCAAAAATAAGGTATCTTGCCACTATGCTCAAAATTTGAAAAATTGGTATTTTTTGAGGCGCTGTAGCGCCTTAGATAATGGGAGTAGAAAAAAAATGGCAAGAATCAAATTTGTAGAGCATTTCGTGCTCTTTAAAAAAGAAACTAGATGTTAAAGCGATAGGAGGAAAAAAACTGAGATATTTTGAAAAAAACTGAAAAAAGGCCGAAATTATCCAAGTATTTTGACTGCAGAACGTGTTTCCAAGTGAAATTTTGTTGGCAAAACTCGGTTTTCTAATCTTTCCAAACATATTAACGAGTTGAAAAAATAAACTCTTATACCCCACCTTTTGCAAGGTATATCTGCTATTTGACTGGACTACTTGGGTTGGCGCTGAGTCCAGTTGTGAGTTGCGAACGTCCAACACAGTCGTCTACGGGTTGTTTCGCCCCTCTTCGACAACCTTCCAGTCAGTGATTAAAATGTTTTCACTCGCCAGTGTATTAATGAGAAAATTTACAAATCAACGTCTACAATTTTTCTATTCTAATGTTTCATTTAGGGCGCAGAATCATGTGTAGGGCATTTATTACAATTCTACATGTTTCATCAAAGCTATACTTTTGCTAACGTTTGATGTTTTGATACACAGTTGTCTGAAAAATCATAGCACAACAGTCGTTTCCACACACATAATTCTCTCAACTGATCCAGGTACACTTATCTCATTAGCAAAACCAATGGGCACAATGATGCACTGCACGTATCTTTTTTCCAGAGCATGCGTGAAGTCGAGGATGAATCAACGAGTAAACTTCGAAACATCACACATAGTCCACTCTGGAAAATAGCACAACACTGGAGGAAACGTTGTGGACCTTATGTCCTAACAGGAGAGAAGTACATCCAAGAAGAAAGAAGCATGCATACTGTAGTATGCGGAGAAAAAGTTTTCAGCACTAATTCGACGTATTCGCCCCTCTACTCTACTCTACTCTACGACTCAATGTGTTCCATGTTATTTCTACAGAAACCGATATTGTGAGCACTATGGAGAAATTACACTACTGGCCATTAAAATTGCTACACCAAGAACAAATGCAGATGATAAACGGGTATTCATTGGACAAATATATTATACTAGAACTGACATGTGATTACATTGCACGAAATTTGGCTGCATAGATCCTGAGAAATAAGTGCCCAGAACAACCACCTCTGGCCGTAAAAACGGCCTTGATACGCCTGGGCATTGAGTGAAACAGAGCTTGGATGGTGTGTACAGGTACAGTTGGTCATGCAGCTTCAACACGGTACTACAGTTCATCAAGAGTAGTGACTGGTGTATTGTGACGAGCCAGTTTCTCGGCCACCATAGACCAGACGTTTTCAATTGATGAGAGATCTGGAGAATGTGCGGGCCAGGGCAGCAGTCGAACATTTCCTGTATTCAGAAAGGCCCGTAAAGGACCTGCAACATACGGTCGTGCGTTATCTTGCTGAAATGTAGGGTTTCGCAGGAATCGAATGAAGGGTAGAGCCACGGCTCGTAATACATCTGAAATGTAACGTCAACTGTTCAAAGTGCCGTCAATGCGAACAAGAGGTGACGGAGACGTGTAACCAATGGCATCTCATACCATCACGCCGGGTGATACGCCAGTATGGCGATGACGAATTCACGCTTCCAATTCGCTAAATGTCACCAAACACGGATGCGATCATCATGATGCTGTAAACAGAACCTGGATTCATCCGAAAAAATGGCGTTTTGCCATTCGTGCACCCAGTTTCGTCGTTGAGTACACCATCGCAGGCGCTCCTGTCTGTGACGTAGCGTCAAGGGTAACCGCAGCCATGGCCTCCGAGCTGGTAGTCCATGCTGCTGCAAACGTCGTCGAACTGTTCGTCCAGATTGTTGTCTTGCAAACGTCGCCATCTGTTGATTCAGGGATCGAGACGTGGCTGCACGATCCGTTACAGCCACGCGGATAAGATGCCTGTCATCTCGACTGCTAGTGATACGAGGCCGTTAAGTATTACCCTCCTGAACCCACCGATTCCATATTCTGCTAACAGTCATTCGATCTCGACCAACGCGAGCAGCAATGTGGCGATACGATAAACCGCAATCGCGATAGGCTACAATCCTACCTTTATCAAAGTCGGAAACGTGATGGTACTCATTTCTCCTCCTTACACGAAGCATCACAACAACGTTTCACCAGGCAACGCCGGTCAACTGCTGTTTCTGTATGGGAAATTGGTTGGAAACTTCCCTCATGTCAGCACGTTGTAGGTGTCGCCACCGGCGCGAACCTTGTGTGAATGCTCTGAAAAGCTAATCATTTGCATGTCACAGCGTCTTCTTCCTTTCGATTATATTTCGCGTCTTTAGCCCGTCATCTTCGTGGTGTAGCAGTTTTAATGGCCAGTAGTGTAGCAATCAAAGAACAGATTATGCTAGTTGAGAGTTAAGCCAACATCTAGCAACTCCAAACTATATCCATCCCTGAACTCTAGTGAACTAGCCTAAATCAAATTACTATGCTACACTTCAATTACTAATGAAGGCACAAGCGGATTCTAGTGGACCTATAATCCTTAAACAGAACGAACTGCGCGACATTGGTCTTTTTTTTTCCTTATTTTTTCAAATCTTACTTCGTCATATATCTAACAGTCAAACATCTTTGAATTTGAAATATATGGGGACCACATAGTATTACAAGAAGGGTCGTCCATTTTCATCTTTCTGTAAACATTTAACATGCCGTCGATGGAGGTAACATTGAAAACGGTGTTCGCGTTCGAATTGGCGCTGGTTTTTTTTATTATTGCGATTAATAAGAGATATCAAGTATAAAGAAATAAATTAGTAATTCACGAGGAAATAAGTGTGTTATCGTCCAGAGGCTGCGGTGCCATATCATAGTTGGCAACGCGTATCAATACCGCAGACATTAGAGGGTGCTCACTGGAATTCGCAACAATCAATGGGAGGCACTCGAGAAGATACGCCCTCCCTCTCAGTATAGCTGCGCAGTCGTGCTGAGGTCAGTATAGTGTAGAGCATGCAGGAGCTCTGTCCAGTCCGAGACCTCATCTACAGCAGTCACTATCATCATGTAGGACAGTTACAGTTCAAAGTTTCTAAGGAACATGTACTTTAAAAAATGTTGAACATTGTACCTCAAGAGAACAGTTTGTTAATTAGTGCACCAAGTGAAGCTTTGTTAGTCGATGACAGTTATAAATTATCCGGTACTACGGTGGCAAAGATTTGTGTCAAAGTTAAGTAAATCTTTTATTTATTAATATAATAAAGTGAACTACAATTTCACCTGTTGTAGTTTCATGAGTCTTCTCCCTGAGCAAAGAAGCTACAGCTATGACAGGACCAAAGGAGTTTCGTCTGGTCACAACGATAAGTATTTCCTTTGCTTGAGGTTCGCTGTGCCTCGGTGTTCATTGTCCCGTGATTGTTGTTGCGTGAAAATGGGCGGGCTGTCTGTTCACAAGTTTGCCAAATGGCTGCGATCTTTTGACACGAAATCTTGAGCACCATAGCATCTAGTTCGCTGCACATGACACAGGCGTCTCTCTGAATCAGATGTATGCCTGGCAGTTATCCACTTGTCGGCATCGTGCTGTTTACAACCTCGCATCACGTGCTGCGGGTTTCTGGTGATAAGATAGAAAGGATAGATTAAATAAAGTAAGTGGTGGCGTGTTTGTGTATATTGGTAGTAGTTTATATTGTAGTGAAGTTGAAACAGGTAGTTCCTGCGGATTACTATGGGTAGATGTTATACTCATCAGCAGTACCAAAATAATGATTGGCTCCTTCTATCGACCCCCCGACCCAGATGATACAATTGCTGAACGCTTCAAAGAAAACTTAAATCTTATTACAAATAAGCACCCCACGCATACAGTTATAATTGGTGGAGACTTCAATCTACCCCCGATTTTTTGGCGAAAATACATGTCGGTGGTAGACAGAAAACATCTTCCGAAATTATACTAAATGCTTTCTCTGAGAATTGCTTTGAACAATTAGTTCATGAGCCCACACGATTTGTAAATGACCTCTTAGCCACAAATAATCCTGATCTAACAGAGAGTGTCATGACGGATACAGGGATTAGTGAACACAAGGGCATTGTAGCGAGGCTCAAAACCATATCAACCAAAACCACTAAAAATAAACCCAAAAAATATATATTTAAAACAGCAGATAAAAATTCGCTTGATGCCTTCCTAAGAGTGAGTATCCATTCCTTCCAAGCTAATTATGTAAGTGTAGACCAGATATGGCTCAAATTCCGAGATACAGTATCGACAGGAATAGATAGTTTCATACCACATAAGTTAATAAGAGACAGGACTGATCCACCATGGTACACAAAACACGTCAGAACACTGTTGCAGAAGCAACGAAAAAAGCATGCCAAATTCAGGAGAACGCTAAATCTTCAACACTTACTAAGTTTCACGGAAGCTCGAAATTTAGAACGGACGTCAATGCGAGATGCTTTTAATAGTTTCCACAATGAAATATTGTCTCAAAATATGACAGAAAACACACAGAGATTCTGGTCGTATGTAAAGTACTGGTACTGGCAAAAAGCAGTCAATACCGTCGCTGCGCGATGGCGATGGAAATGTTCCCGGGGATGGTGCCACTAAAGCCGAGTTACTAAATACAGCTTTTCGCAATTCCTTCATGAAGAAAGCCGAAGTAGATATTCCAGAATTCTAAACTAGAACAGCTGTGAGCATGAGTGACATAAAAGTAGATATCTTGGGTGTTGCGAAACAACTCAAATCACTTACGAAAGGCAAGTCTTCCGGTCCAGATGGTATACCAATCAGGTTCCTCTCAGAGTATGCAGACACCATAGCGCTTTTCTTACCAATCGCTCACTTGACGAAAGGTCTGTTCCTAAAGACTGGAAAGTAGCACAGGCCACACCAATATTCAAGAAAGGAAATAGGAGTAACCCATTAAATTACAGACCCATATCACTGACTTCAATTTGCAGTAGGATTCTGGAGCATATACTGTACTCGAATTATGAATCACCTTGAAGAAAATGACTTACTGATATATAACCAACTAGTTTTTTATTCCCATGAAGTAATGAGTGCTGTCGACAAGGGATCTCAGATCGATTCCATATTCCTAGATTTCCAGAAGGCTTTTGATGCCGTTCCTCACAAGCGACTATTAATCAAATTGCGTGCGTATGGAGTATTGTCTCAGTTGTGTGACTGGATTCGTGATTTGCCCTCAGAGAGGTCACAGTTCGTAGTGATAGACGGTAAATCATCGAGTTGAACAGAAGTGATATCTGGCGTTCCGCAACGTAGTGGCATAAGACCTATGCGGTTCCTGATTTATATAAATGATCTGGGTGATAATTTGAGCAGCCCCTTTAGACTGTTTCCACATGACGCTGTAATTTAACGTCTAGTAAAATCATCAGACGATCAATTCCAATTACAAAATGATCTAGAAATAATTTCTGTATGGTGCGAAAAGCGGCAATTGACACTAAGCAAAGAAAAGTGCGAGGTCATCCACATGGGTACTGAGATAAATCCGTAAAATTTTGGGTATACGATAAATCGCACAAATCCAAGGGCTGTCAGTTCGACTAAATACCTATGAATTACAATTACAAGCACCTTAACGTGGAAAGACCACGTAAATAATATTGTGGGGAAGGCGAAACAAAGACTGCTCTTTGTTGGCAGAACACTTAGAAGATGCTACAAACCCGCTAAAGACACAGCCTACATTACACTTGTCCGTCCTCTGCTGGAATACTGCTGCGCGGTATGGCATCCTTACCAGGTAGGATTGACGGAGGACATCGAAAAAGTGCAAAGAAGGGCAGCTACTTTCGTGTTATCGCGCAATAGCTGTGGGAGTGTCACTGATATAATACGCGAGTTGGGGTGGCAGTCACTGAAACAAAGGCGGTTTTCTTTGCGGCGAGATCTGTTTACGAATTTTCAATCACCAACTTTCTCTTCCGAATGCGAAAATATTTTGTTGACACCCACCGACGTAGGGAGAATGATCATCATAATAAAATAAGACAAATCAGAGTTCGAACGGAGAGATTTAGGCTTTCCTTGTTCCCACGCGCCTTTCGAGAGTGGAATGGTAGAGAAGTAATATGGAATGGTTCGATGAACCATCTGCCAGGCACTTAAGTGTGAATTGCAGAGTAACCTGTAGATGTAGATGTACGTGTTGAGACATTTTTCTATGTAATATTCCATCAGGAAGGCATAAATTTCGTCTCAGTGGTATTCTTGAGGATGTTGCCTCTGACAGTACCGTATAGTCTCCTCACAGATTTCTGTCTTTGGGACTGGTCGCTTTCGTTATGTACCCCTTGCGCGTATGGTAGATCTCTAGTTCGCTTTCTGCCTTGGTCGCCTTCTTTAACACTTGTGATGGAAGGTGGGATGCTCTCTTCCGGGTCCCGGCGCTAAGTTTGAAGCTAGATATCATTCTTCCACCTATATGTTTCCACAGTAAGGTCAATTCTTGGTTGAGTCAGCTCCTTGGAAGGCACGTCCATTGTCAGAAGTAGTCTGTGGCACGTGTTCATGTTTCATCTCTGGGAAAAGTGTTGTTGAATATCTCTCATCTGCTGGTGGAACCGGCTGCGTGGACGGTGAAAGTTTGCAGTCCAAGTAGATATCCCTGTGTCCTGAAAATTCTCAGAACTGTTGGCTTCAACAATTGACCTACTGACGTCAGTGGTTCAGTAGCGACACTGTGCCAGAGCCCCCCCATATTCCACAGCCGAAAGTGGTTTTGTTAGTGGCGACGAACGTGGACTCGGTACGCCGCGAGATCCATCGTCCCAGTGGAGCGGTAGCCCAGCTGTTGACCACGTGTCCGCTCCTAGCCAGATCTCCGGTGGCGAAGTAACTGACGACGTTAGTGATGGCAGTCGCTTGGTGAGGGCTTTAAACGGCGGCTCAAAGGCGGAGGTGTGTCCTTGTTGTAGTGTTGGCAGAAGAACCAACACTGTGTTTCTAGAGGAGGGCGAAATGCACGCGTTTAATTACACGCTGACTGGCGTGAGGTCTGGAACAGGAAAATAACTTTAAAATTGCAAATAAAGTACGTAGATGATGTAATACCTAACTTTAGTCCACAATTATAGAACATCTCTCTTGATGATACATGCTTCACATAATAAATATCAGTTGAATACGGCGCCTTGCTAGGTCGTAGCAAATGTAGCTGAAGGCTATGCTAACTATCGTCTCGGCAAATGAGAGCGTATCGGTCAGTGTAGGTTCGCTAGCAAAGTCGGCTGTACAACTGGGGCGAGTGCTAGTACGTCTCTCTAGACCTGCCGTGTGGTGGCGCTCGGTCTGCTATCACTGACAGTGGCTACACGCGGGTCCGCCGTATACTAACGGACCGCGGCCGATTTAAAGGCTACCACCTAGCAAGTGTGGTGTCTGGCGGTGACACCACACTTGTTGCAGCCGTCTGGACCGACTGTGACTGACGTTACGTGTTCACCAGCTTCTGCTTAAAATCTTTAAAGCAGCTTCAAAAGTTGTGGAGCTGCCTTCTTCATCTAATGTTTAAAAATAAACTCCATTGTTTGTGCTTTATTGTTTGACTGAGGATGGAATATAGGTTCAGTGGTGAGTGTCGATAAACGGTTATTACTTGCCAACATCCTTGCAGAAGATAGAATAAAGTGGACTGGAGATTGGATTGACTCCGATATATGACTTCGCTGAATGATGTCCCCCATTGCAAACATGAAGTGAAATTCTACGATCAAACTAAACGTTCCTGTGGGCTCACCTTCGACGCCAATAGCATTTATTTTCATGGAACATATTATGTAGTAAATATTAAGGATCCCCGAAACGCAGCTGAGCCGTTCACGTTGTGGTGCTGACGTTAGCTAACCCATGGGACGGTAATTCCCTAATCCGACTGCTACATGTTTCAAATCCGTGGTGCAGAATAGCACAGGTCCGCATCTCGTGGTCGTGCGGTAGCGTTCTCGCTTCCAGCGCCCGGGTTCCCGGGTTCGATTCCCGGCGGGGTCTGGGATTTTCTCTGCCTCGTGATGACTGGGTGCTGTGTGATGTCCTTAGGTTAGTTAAGTTTAAATAGTATTAAGTTCTAGGGGACTGACGACCATAGATGTTAAGACCCATAGTAGTCAGAGCCATTCAGAATAGCACAGAATGCTGCCGGGTGTCCTCTACTTGTTCTCGGTTGGCAGGCACAGATGCGAATGTGTTATCAAGTGCTTGGTGCATAATACGGTGATCCTCACGTGGTCGGATGTGGTCAACTGGACCCTCGACGATGAATATACCGTATCTCAATCCCATACTAGACCTGGTAACAAAACTGAACACAAAGAGCCCTAAAGCACTGTGGTTCCCATTCTATCGGTCACAGAGAACTGCAACTCATTTACATACCCGCCGATGGTGTGTACGTGCTAGAATCTCTTACTTCGACATCCGACCATGTTCTCTAAGTGATTCACATCTTTCACCCGGCAATGATTTTTTCGTGTTAGTGATTTAATGTTTTATCGTCTTTTGGGTCAATAACCGTATAGCTTTACCAGCTAAAGTGAAAGTAGACGAAACAAGTCAGTGCCAAATACTGGAATGGTTGGATAGTGTTGATTCAAATGACAGTTCCAGGTGTAAACGGAAATTACAAAAGTTTACTACCGCTGAAATTTTTTCAACTTATTCACCAAAACGTACATTGTAAAATAAACTGAAATACGTTAAATAATTATACAGCAACTACGAATACTGTGGGCACATAAATGAAGAAATAAATAAGGTAACTGCAATGATAGTGAATAAAGCCACAGAAGAGATACCATTCCACTAAGCGATCGTCACCGGAAGATGTTGCTACTTTAGAGTATCGAATAGCAACAGTCTGGATTTATGAACGGCCTACAGCTAGCCGTTGCAACGGCCGAAGTCAGTCTCTGACATTCCGGAGGAATCCTAAGCATTTTAAACCCTCCATGTCTGTGTGAATTGCTAAGGGACCAAACTGCTGAGGTCATCGGTTCCTAGACTTACACACTGTTTAAACTAACTTATGCTAAGAACAACACACACACCCATGCCCGAGGGAGGACTCGAACCTCCGGAGGCAGGAGCTGCGCAGTCCGTGACATGGCGCCTCTTGACCGCGCGGCCTCTCCGCGTTGCATTTAATCCCTCCATTGTTGTTGATGATCGTATCTCCGTGGCACACATTCGTATAGTATTTTATTACGAGAAACATTGCATACTGCCTCAGGCTGAAATTTGTTGATGTCCGTTATTCACATAACATCAATGATAAGTTTCGGAACACAGGTTCGGTCATCGGATGTACCTGGATAACAAATGAAATCTATATTGATTTTATGGAATACGCCCATGCGTAGATAGCTGATAGACACCAGTATTCTGCCACACCACTGTAACTCACAAGCAGTCACGTAGAGTTTAGCAAAAGCTTTAATTTGTTTCTTTTACAACTCATACGAAACCCAAAGTGGACTGTGGAGTGTACCAGCAAAATTAAATGGATGCGGTCCTTCGTGGCTTAGCCATATATTGGTGTAATTAACAGAGTCGATGCAGACGTGATTGATTTTCCAGATAGAACACATGATGGAATGTGAATTCAGAAATACGTCACATCCACTCTCTGATCAAAAGTGTCCTGACACCTACTGCTAACAGAACTTCAGGTACATCTGTTGTACTTCTTCATACACAGTGGTAAGGAGAGGTGGGTTATAGAGTGGTGCAACAGCTGTGGTAGTAGGGAGACTGAACAGTAGCGGAAACGATTAACAAACATGTAAATACGAGGGTCATTCCAAAAGAAATGCACACTATTTTTTTAACAAATCCGTCTTTTATTCTACATGTTTGAAAGTTTTACAGTATGTTGATACATCCTTTACGAACAATATGTTCGGTTCTCCACCTAATTTCCATCCCTCTCAACTGCCTTACGCCATCTTGTAACGAGCGCCTGTACACCTGCACGTTAAAATTCTGAACCAACCTGTTAGAGCCACTGTTTGGCAGCGTGCACAAGGGAGTCATCATCATCCAACCTTGTTCCACGAAGAGAGTCTTTCAGTTTCCCAAAGATATGACAGTCACTTGGAGCCATATCAGGACTGTAAGGCGGGTATTTCAGTGTTGTCCATCCGAGTTTTGTGATCGCTTCCATGGTTTTTTGACTGACATGTCGCCATGCATTGTCGAGCAACAGCAAAACATCCTGCTTTTACCGATGTGGTCGAACACGACCCAGTCGAGGTTGAAGTTTCTTTAGTGTCGTCGCATATGCATCAGAATTTATGGTCGTTCCTCTTGGCATGATGTCCACAAGCGAGAGTCCTTCGGAATCGAAAAACACCATAGGCATAACTTTTACAGCGGAAGATATGGTTTTGAATTTTTTTTTCTTGGTTGATTTGCATGATCCCAGTACATTGATTGCGTCTTCGTCTCTGGTGAAAAATGATGGAGCCATGTTTCATCACCTGTTACAATTCTTCCAAGTAATTCATCTCCACCATTCTCGTACTGTTCCAAAAGTTCGATGGATAGCGTTTTTCTTGCTTCTTTGTGAGCCACTGTCAACATCCTGGGAACCTACCTGGCACAAACCTTTTTTAACGCCAAACTTTCAGTATTCTTCAAACACTTCCTTCGTAGCGTGACAATTCGTTCACTGTGATGCGTCTGTCAGTAGTCACCAGTTCGTTAACTCTCTGCACATTGTCTGGAGTGTGTGCAGTACGAGGCCTGCCGCTGCGAGGACAATCATCAACATTGCCATGCCCCCTTTGATCATGTAACCTGCTTGCCCACCGACTAACTATACTGAAATCGACAGCAGCATCTCCATACACCTTCTTCAACCTCTTGTGGATGTTTCCCACTGTCTCGTTTTCACAGCACAGGAATTCTATGACAGCACGTTGCTTCTGGCGAACGTCAAATGTAGCAGCCATCTTGAAGATATGCTGGAACGGCGCCGCTCACGGGAACAGGTTGAAGTTTGAAAACATGCTGGATGGACGTATTTACACACTGTAAAACTTTCACACAAGCAGAATGAAAACTGTATTTTTACAAAAGTAGTGTGCATTTCTTTTGGACAGACCCTCGTACAGCAAATAGAAGTTTAACTCAACGTGCAGCTTCCTCCATGTGTTGCGAAGAAACTTTACAAAAGAACAAACAGCAGTAAAGTCTAGTTATTACAAGAAACAAATGAATGAGCGTAGTGCAGTGTGAGGTTGCCGTTACTAAAGCATAAACGAACTGTCGAACGCTGACTGTCGTTCTAGACTGTAGCGTCTGTAACTGAGACAAACTCGACGTGTAGATGCCTCCGGCCGTTCCGTATCGCAGCAGCAGAGGACGCCCGTAGTCGGAGTTGCCGAACAGGTGGATCAGTGGATCCAGGAGGCCTCAAGCAACAGCTGTCTGGGTCAGTTAAAAACGTGCAATCCCGTGACGGGATAGACTTCCTGGCAGTTAAATCTGTACTCGATGTCAACAAATTTCTCTTCTTCAGAAACGCTTTCCTCGCCATAGCCACTCTACATTTTATATCCTCTCTACTTCGACCATCGTCACTTATTTTGCTACCCAAGTAGCAAAACTCATCTACTACCTTAACTGTCTCATTTCGTAATTACCTCACCTTTACTTGATTTAATTCGAGTATATTCCATTAATCTCGTCTTGCTTTTGTCGATGTTCGTCTTATATCCTGCTTTCAAGACAATGTCCATTTCGTTCGCCGGCCGGTGTGGCCGAGCGGTTCTAGGCGCTTCAGTCTGGTACGGCGAGACCACTACGGTCGCAGGTTCGAATCCTGCCTCGGGCATGGATGTGTGTGATGTCCTTAGGTTAGTTAGGTTTAGGTAGTTCTAAGTTCTAGGGCACTGATGACCTTAGGTGTCAAGTCCCATAGTGCTCAGAGCCATTTGAACCATTTGAACCATTTGAACCATCCATTCCGTTCAGCAGCTCTTTCAGTTCCTTTGCTGTCTCTGCCAGAATTAGAATGTCATCGGTAACCAACAAAGTTCTTGTTTCTTCTTCATGGATTTTAATACCTACTCCGAATTTTTCTTTTGTTTCCCCCTACTGCTTGCTCAATATACAGATTAAGTAACATCGGGCATAGGCTACAACCCTGTCTTACTCCTTTCTCAATCATTGGTTCCCTTTCAGGCCCCTCGACTCTTACAGCTGCCTTCCGGTTTCTGTGCAAATTATAATAGCCTTTCGCTCTCTGTATTTTACCCCTGCCACCTTCACAATTTGAAAGAGAGTATTCCAATCAACACTGTCAAAATCTTTCTCTAAATCTACAAATGCTAGAAACGTATGTTTGCGTTTCACTGATCTATCTTCTAAGATAAGTCGTTGGGTCAGTATTGCCTCGCTTCTTCCAACCTTTGTAATGAATCCAAACCGATCTTCTCCAAGGTCAGCATCTACCTGTTTTTCCATTTGTCTGTAAAGAATTCGTGTTAGTATTTTACAGCCATGACTTATCGAACTGGTAGTTTGGTAATTTTCACATCTGTCGACACCTGCTTTCTTTGGGACTGGATTTACTATATTCTTCTTGAAGTCGGAGGGTATTTCGCGTGTCTCATACATCTTGCTCACCAAATGGTAGAGTTTTGTCATGGCTGTCTCTCCCAAAGCTATCAGTAGTTCTAATGGGAAGTTGTCTACTCCCGGGGCCTTGTTTAGACTTATGTCTTCCAGTGCTTTGTCAGATCTTTCACACAGCCTCGTATTTCCCTTGTCATCTTCATCTACGTCCCCTTCCATTTCCGTAATATTGCCCTCAAGTATACAAATGGAGAAACTTCTCAAGGTGTTGTCAGAAGGAAGAAGCAGCCATTGAGGAAAGGGAAGAATACTGTAGCGATCAGCATGTCGAGACAAAGAATGGAGACGCACGGAACGGAAACGCGGAGCGCAAGTTCGAGGAATCAGCCGAGGAAATGACGGCGAGGATTTCCTGTTTGACATACCGAGAACATTCAGTACGAACAGGAAATTAGAGGTTGTCGCTGATAGTGCCCGGCGGCACGTGAGGTGCAGCGCAGACCGCACGAATGGTCGGGTGGGCATTCGGCAGTCGTCAGCGGGCTGGCTTTCTATTCTTCGCAGAGGCTGCTGCGAGCATTCCGAGAGCAGTAAACTTTTATAGCGCGCACGCGGAGCCCGCAAGTGGGCCAGTAAAGCGCGCGTTACAGTCGGCGGGCGGCGCGCCGCGCCGCTAACGATCGGCCGCGATCCGTCCGTCCCGAAAACAGGCGCGCCGCCTGTCTGCGGACGGTCCTGAATCATCGGCGCTGGCCCCGCCGCCGGAGGGACCCCTCCGCCCCGCGCATTACGGCCGGGGTGGTCGTTTGGCGCCGGTGTCTGGCGTGGGCGGCGCGGCGCGGCGCGGCGCTTTGATGGCTCGCCGGCTGCCATTAGCTGCCCGCCGGACAATCAATTTACAGGCCGGGGAGGGGAGCCGGCGCGTGCGGCCGCTGCCCGTCTGATAGAGCGACGCCGACACTCCGACCCTGCAAAGCGACGGACGCAGGCACTCCAATGTTTGCGCTCCTTCTCATCGTCTTCCGAGTTCATCTGCTCCTTTGAACCCAACAGTTGAACATACACTGTCTCCTAAGAAGTATCAAATGGTTCAAATTGCTCTGAACACTATGCGACTTAACATGTGAGGTCATCGGTCCCCTAGAATTTAGAACTTTAAAAACCTAACTGACCTATGGACATCACACACATCCATGCCCGAGGCAGGATTCGAACCTGTGACCGTAGCAGTCACGCGATTCTGGACTGAAGCGCATTGAACCGATCGGCCACGGCGGCGGACTCATCAGAAGTATCCGGACACTTACAGTGGATATAAATGTCGGTTGGAATGAAAGCAAATTATTGCATGACACTGATGGTCGAGATTCCCCAACTGGGGAAATTCGGCCGCCGAGTCGCAAGCTTTTTCAGTTGACGCTACATTGGGCGATTTACGTGTCTATGATGATGAAATGATGGTGAGGCCAACTCTACAGCCAGCCCAAGTGGAGAAAGTCTCCGACCTGACTGGGAATCGAACATGGGCCTCTTGCATAGTAGTCGGAGGAGCTAACCACTCAATTAAGGAGGTGGACAAAATGGGGTTGTCCACCCTTAGCATTTATGATGGGCTGAACTGTGCCGGGGGCACTTTAAATGATCTATCTGTTGAGTAATGACACTCCATTCATCCTCAAGAGCAGAAAACAGAGTGGGTAGGAATGTTGGACGCTCGTATCTGGAGTGAAGTCGACATTCTAACTCATCCCGCATGTGGTCTGTTGGGTTCAGGCGGGGCTCTGGGCAGAAGACTCCATTTCAAGAGTGTTACTGTTCACAAACCACTCCGTTCTTTACGTTGGTTCATGCACTGTCATGCCGATGCAATAACTGTTTTAGAACTGGAATGAGATTTTCACTCTGCAGCGGAGTGTGCGCTGATATAAAAATTCCTGGCAGATTAAAACTGTGTGCCGGAACGAGACTCGAACTCGGGACCTTTGCCTTTCGCGGGCATGTGCTCTACCAACTGACCTACCCAACCACGACTCACGCCCCGTCCTCACAGCTTTTACTTCCGCCAGTAGCTCGCCTCCTACCTTCCAAACTTGCTCAGTTGGGAGAGCACTTGCCCGCGAAAGGGAAAGGTCCCGAGTTCGAGTCTCGGTCCGGCACACAGTTTTAATCTGCCAGGAAGTTTCATATGTTTTAGAAATCTTCTTTTACTGCTCTCAGCACACAAGACCGTAAAATGATTGGATATCCTTCCACTTTCAACGATTTCTCAAATACAGTAGGAGGATCACATGCTAACGACAAAAGGCAACTGCAGTAGCGTAACCGTATTTCCTTTGTACTTCACTCTTGGCACTAAGCACGATGGCACGTAACGATCCGTAGGCACTCGGCAAATCCAAACACTTCCATTGGATTACCACAGGGTGAAGCATGATTCATCACTCTATATCACGAGCTTCCAGTCATCCACAGTCCACCGGCTTCGCTCTTGATTGAACTTCCAGCATCACACGGCACAGACACAGAAATTTGTTTTCGAATGTCCATCCTTGTGACTGGAGGTCTGGGGGACTACGACCGTTCACTGTTGTAAGAAAATGAAACAACTATAGCCGTCCTTATGATGCCATTTATTTATAGCTACCAGTATAGGCACTTCAGTGCACCATCTTCAGGTCTTAGCCGATGCTGAAGGGGTTTAACACCATCTATATATAGATGCATCAGTAGCCAACATAACTGGTTTACGCAGACTACCTGTAATCGCGATGAAGTCTCTCCAACCATCAGACTGACTCCAGAAACACTGAAAATGTTTCTCCTGGCCGGCCGGAGTGGCCTTGCGTTTCTAGGCGCCACAGTCTGGAACCGAGCGACCGCTACGGTCGCAGGTTCGAATCCTGCCTCGGGCATCGTTGTGTGTGATGCCCTTAGGTTAGTTAGGTTTAATTAGTTCTCAGTTCTAGGCGACTGATGCCCTCTGAAGTTAAGTCGCATAGTGCTCAGAGCCATTTGAACCAATTTTTTTGTTTCTCCCGTCTGTTTACAGTTGACGGTTCGAGAGACAACATCACAGTTACAAGTAGTCTGCGTAAACCAGTTATGTTGGCCACTGATGCATCGTGTGTGCGGATGGTGTTAACCCCTTCAGCATCAGCTAAGGCCTGAAGATGGTACAATGAAGCTCCGAAACTGGCAGCCGTACTATGAATGGCATCATAAGGACGCTTGTGGGTGTTTCATTTTCTGACAACAGAAATTTGTGGCTTATGAGGAGACGCTTTACCATCATATCTTATCATTTTTAATGCCTTACGCCCGTCATTGGGCTGTCTGGCCTGCTGGCAGTATTTAGAAACTCACGAGAGATAGCTTCCTCGGATTACAAGCGGTTTTTTTACAACCACCCTGTGCAGTTTGCGATCTCGATCTCATATGAATGTGAAGATAATTCAGATTACTTCATTAGTATGAAAAGAAAATATTGCGAGAATTTAGTGGGATCACTCAACATCAAATGGTTCAAATGGCTCTGAGCACTATGGGACTTAACACCTATGGTCATCAGTCCCCTAGAACTTAGAACTACTTAAACCTAACTAACCTAAGGACATCACACAACACCCAGCCATCACGAGGCAGAGAAAATCCCTGACCTCGCCGGGAATCGAGCCCGGGAACCCGGGCGTGGGAAGCGAGAACACTCAACATCAAATCCCGAAAATGAGTGAACCATCACGAATTTGCAAAATCGTCAGCAATATTGCCAAGTCTCAACTGCACTAGCAATATGAAGAACTGCAAAGACATCTCACAGTGTCCTGACTGCTGTTCACAGCATGCTCCAGGCAGCTATCAGTGGAGTTCCGCTACCTGACGCCAATCTAAGGAACAGCTTCAGATCGGCAGCAAATTACGCCTTTTAAAAATACAAATGATTTGCACACTCACCCTCTTTCACTTGCGGCGAAAACCCATTTTAACAAGACTGGAAATGTGTGCAAAATGGCCTTGTCCAGTCTAGTGCTGTACACAAATAGAATATCAGGAGTATCACCAAAATGTGGAGATAGTACATCAATACCACAGAGTAATAAACCATTTTGTGAATTCATAGGGAAAAAGCAGAAGATATGATGCTAAAGAAGAAAAAGAAGAGGCAAATATGCAGCTGTGCACTTTCATACTTTTTCACCTACAGACCCATCATACATACTAACAAGCTTGTTCTTTGCTTAAGTGTTTCATCCCGTATTGACCATGTTATGACTTTCTTGAACCATTTGCGGTTCTTTCGTGTGCACAGGAGCCAGGACAGATGCCGTTCAAGAACAGAGAATTCGAATATTGATTTATCTACATCTAATATAAAATCGTTAAAGTAACACATAATCTCTTCGGTAACAGTTTAGAAATGTATACAGATACAAAAGATTTATAAACCTGTCACTCTTCAATAGAATACTCAGAACATGTAGAGCGGTGGCCATTATGAACGTCTGTAAATGTTATTGAACGGGCAAACACACAGAATGGGGTCAGTCCATGAATGTTCGAACCTGAGAACACCAACTGCTGGAACTCCAGAGAGGGGATGCTTGCACCTCATCGGCAGCGGCGTAATCGTTCGTGGCAGCGCCTTTTTCCTCTGTGGCGTCTGCAGGAAAGACGGCGGCCTAACTCTTGGCGGGCGTTTTTGGAAGAGCGGCCGAACGGGTAATGGCCGATACCTCACACTGGTTCCGAGATTTGCTTCTAACTTTTTCATAGGCTTTAACTTTTTTTTTTGTGAAGTATGGCCGTGTTTCCGATGCAGACCATTATGGCTACTCGTTGGAGGTTTCCAGGAGACATATGACACAGCATGATAAAATTCGTCACTTAACATGTGACGGTTAGTAGCCCAATTAAAGCAGTAGCGAAAGGAGGTGACGCAATACAGCTTTTGCAGAAAACTTTAGAGTGGACTGCAAACAGTCCTGACCGCTCAACATTTATTTCGGTGATAATCGGTTACAGTCGGTATGTAAACATTCTCGGTTTTCTTACCGCGTCAGTTCGGGATAAAATTTCAAGCTTTGGACAATAGCCTCCATCGTCGTGCAGCTGACGTTCATGGAGTCACAACACACGCTCCATTCACCGCCACCGCCTACCATCATGGTATGTGGGTCTGAGGATGGTCAAACATGACAGTGACCGGTTATCCTCGAATTAAATGTTTTTGCGGTCGACACTGTTCTCAATCCATTTTTAAAGTACTTTTACCAAGAATGCTCTTTCCCCACGAGAAATGGTCTCAAATTGCTTTCGCAGAAAAACTGGAAGATTTAGAAAGCACCTACCGTTTTGGAAATGGAGCACTTGACAACTACGCGGACAAGATATTGTTGCAGCGAAAATTCTGTCAGTGCCATAATCGTACTTGAGGTATATAGCTCGCAACGTGAAAGATGAGGACAGGGGTAGCTTAGGCACGAAAGGACCATTTTGGATTCTAAAACGATTACTTTCACAACTCCATGTTATATCCTAAGTGGAAATGATTCATGAGAGCTCATCGAGATGACAGGGAAAAACCAAGCGTACTTAGCAGCATGTCGGTCCAACACCTGCAGATCACTACTACTACAACAGACTCTGGCACTGTAAAGTCCTCACTACGCTCGTAGCAACGAGAATATGTTTTCGTTGCTGGAACCTTGCAAGATGGGATCTGGTTTTCCAGTCTAGCACGGAAACTGTGTTCCACAAATTTAAGATATTGTTTAGTATATAAAAATAAAGGAGTTGTTGCATTAACTTCTGACTGCCCGACGAATGAACGCTTTCCGAAATCAACGAGGCAGTTAAGAGTGAGAGACATTTTGGCATACTGCCAGTACGTCATCAGGAGACTGGGCGAAATTAAAATTAATCAGAAAATGAGTAGGTCCTAACGTAGCAAGGTATTTTATCGATTACACCTTGATAGCCCCATAGAGTATGCCGCTATTTTTCTACTAACTACATCATTAAGAGCAATCAGATAATAAGTTGGGAAGAAACTACCATCTACTGCCCGTTGTGGCAACCGTACTCACCGCCAAGAAGCTAAACATCCTGTTCTTTTATTATTTTATTCCAGAAGTGTACTGCAAATTGAAAAGGTTGTTCACCAGACACAGTTCACTTTTATTGGCAAAGCTTCTGAGTGACAATGGAGTAAACATTATTGTAGGGCCGGCCAAAGTGGCCGTGCGGTTAAAGGCGCTGCAGTCTGGAACCTAAAGACCGCTGCGGTCGCAGGTTCGAATCCTGCCTCGGGCATGGATGTTTGTGATGTCCTTAGGTTAGTTAGGTTTAACTTGTTCTAAGTTCTAAGGGACTAATGACCTCAGCAGTTGAGTCCCATAGTGCTCAGAGCCATTTGAACCATTATTGTAGGTGTAAAACTAATATAAAATATAGTCCGTCAAAAGGAAGAACGACATTTGTCAAAAGATCAAAGATAAATTTGAATGTTAGGAAATCTTTACTGAAAGTATTTGTCAGCTTTCCTGCTATCATTTAACGGTGTATTTTGTTGTCAGTTCCCGTAAAAAATGTTAGGGAAGCATTACCCACGATCACATTAACGGAAATGGGAAAAAACAGTCTTTTGATGTTATTCAGTTTTCTACTCTTTTTAGTCTATTAGCCACAACAGTTTCTCAAAACCTGGAGATCGCAGTTTTCATCCTACAGTGTACACATTTACTGTGTGTTAACATAGCATTACGTGCAAGACAAAGAAGAAAACTATCCGCCACGCGGGGTTGCCGCGGTGTTTGGGGCGTCTTGTCACGGTCCTTGCTGTTCCCCACGTCGTAGGTTTGAGTCCTCCCTCCGACATAGGTGTGTGTGTTGCCTATAGCGTAAGTTACTTTAAGTTAGATTAAGTAGTGTGTAGGCTTAAGGATCGATGTCCTCAGCAGTTTGGTCCCATAAGACGTTAGCATAAATTTCCAGTTTTCCAAAAACTATCCAAACGTTGATGTGACAGACTATATACACTCCTGGAAATTGAAATAAGAACACCGTGAATTCATTGTCCCAGGAGGGGGGAACTTTATTGATACATTCCTGGGGTCAGATACATCACATGATCACACTGACAGAACCACAGGCACATAGACACAGGCAACAGAGCATGCACAATGTCGGCACTTGTACAGTGTACTTCCACCTTTCGCAGCAATGCAGGCTGTTATTCTCCCATGGAGACGATCGTAGAGATGCTGGATGTAGTCCTGTGGAACGGCTTGCCATGCCATTTCCACCTGGCGCCTCAGTTGGACCAGCGTTCGTGCTGGACGTGCAGACCGCGTGAGACGACGCTTCATCCAGTCCCAAACATGCTCAATGGGGGACAGATCCGGAGATCTTGCTGGCCAGGGTAGTTGACTTACACCTTCTAGAGCACGTTGGGTGGCACGGGATACATGCGGACGTGCATTGTCCTGTTGGAACAGCAAGTTCCCTTGCCGGTCTAGGAATGGTAGAACGATGGGTTCGATGACGGTTTGGATGTACCGTGCACTATTCAGTGTCCCCTCGACGATCACCAGTGGTGTACGGCCAGTGTAGGAGATCGCTCCCCACACCATGATGCCGGGTGTTGGTCCTGTGTGCCTCGGTCGTATGCAGTCCTCATTGTGGCGCTCACCTGCACGGCGCCAAACGCGCATACGACCATCATTGGCACCAAGGCAGAAGCGACTCTCATCGCTGAAGACGACACGTCTCCATTCGTCCCTCTATTCACGCCTGTCGCGACGCCACTGGAGGCGGGCTGCACGATGTTGGGGCGTGAGCGGAAGACGGCCTAACGGTGTGCGGTGCCGTAGCCCAGCTTCATGGAGACGGTTGCGAATGGTTCTCGCCGATACCCCAGGAGCAACAGTGTCCCTAATTTGCTGGGAAGTGGCGGTGCGGTCTCCTACGGCACTGCGTAGGATCCTACGGTCTTGGCGTGCATCCGTGCGTCGCTGCGGTCTGGTCCCAGGTCGACGGGCACGTGCACCTTCCGCCGACCACTGGCGACAACATCGATGTACTGTGGAGACCTCACGCCCGACGTGTTGAGCAATTCGGCGGTACGTCCACCCGGCCTCCCGCATGCCCACTATACGCCCTCGCTCAAGGTCCGTCAACTGCACATACGGTTCACGTCCGCGCTGTCGCGGCATGCTACCAGTGTTAAAGACTGCGATGGAGCTCCGTATGCCACGGCAAACTGGCTGACACTGACGGCGGCGGTGCACAAATGCTGCGCAGCTAGCGCCATTCGACGGCCAACACTGCGGTTCCTTGTGTGTCCGCTGTGCCGTGCGTGTGATCATTGCTTGTACAGCCCTCTCGCAGTGTCCGGAGCAAGTATGGTGGGTCTGACACACCGGTGTCAATGTGTTCCTTTTTCCATTTCCAGGAGTGTAGATGCTGATTTATTTCTCTTCTGTAGTAATGTACTATGTTCAGTGAACCAACGGAGAAACGTTATTCAGAATGCACCGTAGTAATACAAATGAATTACAATCTACTATGATGTTTTTAATAAAACAAAGCATCGCAAACTGTCACGAGTTATCGCAATAACATGCACTTTCGGCTTCGAAACGGTCAGCTCACAGTCGTACTGAAGTAGTGTTACCACGAAAATATGACTACGTAACAGTAGGTGCAGGTACATAACAGAATGCAGTAACGGATGGTTTAGTGCCACAATTATGTCAATGCAACTGACAGAAGCAGGAGTAGCAGGCACTAACAGGTGTGTAATTCAGCACAGTCTTCACCTTTAGATCTACAAGGCACAGAAACAAGTTACTGCCAGAACTTACAGAGGAGAAATTGTTTTACGATTTCTTTACTTATTATCGATCGTACTGATAGTGGCTCTTTCACAGAACAGGCAAAAATCTTTTTTTCCGGCTGGAAACCAGCGCACTCTTCTACCTGAAGGGCGAACACTTTACTGCTGTCCTAGCACACGATTACATCAGACAAAAACTGCCTTGTTGCTCTAACTGTAGTTAGAATTCTCAACGTAAATAACGAAATAAGCTGCAGTTTCCGTTGGAATGAGCTCCCCGGACTCAAAACTATAAATTTGCTACCTCCATGTCATCGTTGAAGTGAGAGTAATTCAGAATATTGAATGTAACGGACAATAAAATATCAAGTCAAGCCAGCAGGATAATTGTGGCCAAACTCGGAACTAAATCGACGGTCACATAGTTGCCAAACGTATTCCAAAATGTTGTAAGTTTTCCATTTGACTAACGAAGGCAAAAATTGGGTGTTCAGTAGTACTTAGCAGTGGGGAAGCTCACTTTTCGAAGACGCAGTGTCGCCGGCTGCCACTGCAGAAATACCGAACAGGCTAATAAGTTTCATACCCATTTCTTTACCTATGATTTGGGTCTAATTCTCTAAGTGGCTGCAACTCGAAAGTGATAAATAAAGAGTGGCGTAAATTATTACCGCAGTTCTACCCTTCTTTAGCTGTCGTACGTACATTTGTTTTTCTGCATTAAGCAAACTGTAGCATAAAAATCTCAGTAACTGCAAGCAATTTACTTTTTAGCATCACCAGATGCTGTTATAATAGTGAGTCAATAACTTTAATTTTAATATTATGTACCTGAAAAGAGTTTTCCTTAAGCTAAACTGTCTTTCATTCCGCAAAGTCCAAAGAGACGAAAAAAAATGACCTGATCGTAAAGATTTCAATATAACTGCCGTTGGAACTACATCAGTAACAGTGAACAACCCCCATAAATCAGCTTATCAATTGTCAGACAAATTAAGACAGAAAGACTAAGGTAAGAAGAACATGTTACCCTAGGAGGGTGTGCTAAGGAACTTCATGCAGTATCTCCAGGTGGCACATCTAGGGCATAGTTTACTTCTCGTTTGTTTCACACCTACGACCCATGTAGGGTATCACATGTGAATTACGGAGGCGTAATTGTTAAAACAGAGTGCTCTTTTATATATAACGGCACTTGTGGTTGGATTTAACTCAGGGTACAACGCTAACTGTAATTTCACTTAGGGGGATAGCGCAGTGGTCAGCGCACTGGACTCGCATTCGGGAGGACGACAGTTCGAACCCGCGTCCGGCCATCCTCATTTAGGATTTCCGTGATTTCCCTAAATCGCTTCAGAGAAATGACGGGATGGTTTCTTCGAAGGGTCACGGCCTCTTTCCTTCCCCATCCTTCCCTAATCAGAGCTCACGCTCCGTCTCTAATGACCTGGTTGTCGACGGGACGTTAAACACTAATCTCCTCCTCCAGTAACTGTAATTTCAGTCCATCTTGGAGACTGTAGGAAACACCTAGTAATGCGTTCAAGAGACTTCCCATACATAACAACTTGTCTCCTGAGACAGTTGCTCGTCGGGTGTTGTTTACCTAAAAAATTGAGGGTCACGTAAACAGCGTAAACCAGGAGAACACATGGGCTTGGAGACTAGACGTCTCACTCTTTACATCACCATGGATTAGCTTGAAAAAATAAGGCAAAGAACTTGGCGGGAACGACGTTGATGAAATAGATTAAACATTTCGACATTAAACCTAAATAATTTCTTGCGTCTTCCCTTTTGAAATCTCCCCCTACACAGGTGACAAACAAATAATATGTCCGGAAGAACAGATACCACCTCCATAGATATATAATTAAGGCTCACCGACCATTTGACTATCTTCTCTTATAGGAATCGGCAGTAAAGCCGCAGTAATGAGTATAATAGGCAGGGCCACTATGAACTTAGTGCGGGACAATAAGTTACGAATGTGGGTCTCACGGCAGGTGTGCCACAGACAAGTCCCTGCAGTCGCAATTTCCGCTGTGTCCTCGGTGGCTCAGATGGATAGAGTGTCCGCCATGTAAGTAGGAGATCCCGGGTGCGAGTCCGGGTCGGCGCACACAGTTTAAACTGTCCCCGTTGACTTATATCAACGCCTGTATTCATTTCACTGTATTCATTTCACTGTAATAATATGTGCAACTGGAGATTTCTTCACATCATTTTAAATAGTGTTGTAAATGCAGGTGGCCATGGGGAATGTCGGCCACACGAAACTGTTGTCATTCCAGTACCAGTGCGAAGCTTGCGGGGGCACAAGCTTCCTATAATGTCTTTGAAAAGCTCAACAATGTGGAGTTTTCAGAAAGAGAGTGAAAAAGAGAGAATAAAAAAGTCCACGAATTATGGGAAATATATTTTAATCTCACTTTAACAAGCTTAATTATGTCACATCATTAATGAGAGTTGGAGGACATGGTGATTTATTTCGATACTATATTAGTTTCTCAAGAGTGACCTTGGCTCCCGCAGTGATTAGTGAGGAAATACTGCTAGAACTCCATGTTTCATACGCGGATGTGGAGTTACGCCAGCGTTTCCTGAAACTGTCTTACAAGTAGGAACCGCAGTAGGTCGCTCTGTGACGGACCCGAAATTACGATTGGTGAAAGCATGGCGAAAATAAAAGGAGAATTACTTTGTCTGAGCTGCCAAGGCTCAATAGTTTCTGAGAAATCAATCGTCAAAATTTTGGTGCTGTTGTGTCAGTTTCCACACATGGTGTTATACCAAGCGAGTTGGTGGCGTAGTGGCAAACAGCAACATTTTTTTCCGTTTGTTGTCACGGAAGTATGTGTGGTCAATGACATCACCATTATTGCATACTGAGGAATACACTGGAATTACTTACAAAACAATTAAGATATTTTAATACTATTAAAATTGGAATTTATCATCACAAATCTTATGACCTTGTATTAGTAACAGTAACTGAAAATGCAGAGAAAAAAATTACTACATCAATTTTTGCTTTTAATTTTACTTCCATAATGGAAGAGAACTAGTGTATAGCCCCGGTGATATCTATCACAAAAACGTTCAATGAGTATAAAAAATCGGAGCACGTATGCCACAGTCTCATTCTTAGTGCGATTATCATTAGCAAAAGAAACTTCGTTAACGTTCTCAAACACACGCGGTCTGAGAAAAATTTCATGACAAAACAAGTATATCAGAATTTGCTTGAAAGCTGGAGCCTGCACTCGACTGCCGATCCAGGCTTAAATTTGATTAATTTCATCCCTTCAGTCTGTGATTTCCGTTGTCTCTGTGAAGAGGATATTGGACTTTTGTAAGGGATGAATGTAATGCTTCACCTATCATAAAGGTACACTACATAGGGTTGACTGAATGGCATACACTTTGACGGGATTACATTTAATGAATTACTCCACGTTGCTGCTTAATTGACAACCAGGCCATAGTATGAGGTAGATAAGTTTTGTCCATCCCACGAGTCAGTAGTGTACATGAACAATTCCATATTTACGTAAGCTCACAAAACATTGTCCTAAACTAACGATAGGCATCTTATGTTTGCATTCTAGGTTTTGTACCTGTTGCGTACACATTATGATGCCGCTCTATTGGTTGCTTTACGTCCTTTGGACTCGAGGATCAAATTGGCCACTGTCTTCTTGGAGACAAACAAGGACTATTACCACTAGTTGAAATATTACACTCATCATGAAACTGCCCTATTCTCATTGAACAACAAACGAAATTCACAAGTTGAAGCGACGAAATTAATAAAATATATACCTGGAACCGCAGTCAAGTGAAAGCTCCTTCTTTAGAGAAACTGCATTGATATGCTTGGTTTGTTGAGAAATCCTCGCCAGATCGAGAGGTACTTGTAACGTAAACGAAGCTGCTTTATGCTAAACTTCTTTCAAGTTAATCCATGGTGCTGTAAAGAGTGAGACGTCTAGTCACCAAGCCTATTTGTCCTCCTGGTTTTTCGCTATTTATGTGACTCTCGAAATTTTTAGGTAAGCAACAGCCGCCGACGTAGCTACAGCTACTTCAGTAGGACTGTGGACTGAACCCAGATACTAATTGATTCGAAGCTGAAAGTGCATATTAGCCTGATACTTCGTGACCGAGTGGCTTTCGTTATTTCATAAAAAAAATATTTTTTTGTGATATTATCATGTCAGGTTGTAATTTGTTTGGAGAGATACATAAGAGTGAAATAAATCATCAGAAACACAGCCTCCCACGTTATCTAAAACAGTCAGCCAGCAATTGGATTGTCTTTGGACATCGTCTCCTTCCATACGATGCTCTGTAAGGAGTCACTAAAGCTGTCCAATCATCGTGAGGCACTGTGGTGTCCACATCTTAGATAAGTGGGGTGGCCAGCTGGCTAAAAAGCGTAGAAAACTGTATAACACCCCATCGACTGTCTTTTCCTATTTCTGTGGCTAAGATCATGGTTAACGCTCATCAAGCGATGATGTTTACGGGTGCTGACAACAAACCACACCATTAATAGCTGCAGGAAGGCTGACAAATACTTTCATTGAAGACTTCCTAATATTAAAATTTATCTTTGATCTTAGCGTGTATATCTTTTGAGAAATGTTGTTCTTGCATTTGAAGGTCTATATTTTAAATCAGTGGACTGCTGCCAACACCCGCTACTTTACTGCCTATATACGAAAAGTCGCTGTGTATCACCCGATTTATTCGTCTACAGTATATTGCCCTTTTGTTTTCACGTCATCTACAAGTAATGTTTACTCCATGCTCACTCGGGAAGTTTTGCCAAGAAATGTGAACAGTGTCTGACACAATGCGCTAAAGTTGATAGTTTCTTTCAGTTTACTACCTGGTTGCTCCTAACGGTGTAGTTACACAACAAAAATGTCGGCATATGCATATGGGACTTGCAACATATTCGCTTTCTGACTAATCTTAATTTCACCCAGTCTTCTGATGACGTACTGGATGCATGTCAAAATTTCTGTCACTCTTACCTGCCTCGTTGTTTTCAGGAGGTAATGCAGAAACCCGTTCCATATGTGTAGCACCAAATCCTTTAATTCGCTTGTTGCTCCGCACGACGATTCGACAATAAAAAATGTCTTAAATTTGTAGAACATAGTTTCTCGTGCTAGACTGTTAAGACCGGATTCATCTTGCAAGGTTCCAGCTACGAAAACACATTCTTGTTACCGCTAGCGTAGTCGAGACTTTAGAGTGCCTTACGCACTGTTTGACAACGCTGTTGTGTTAGGCGTGTTCTGCAGGTGTCGGACGGACTGATGTTGCTAAATACGCTTGGTTTTTCCGTGTCATCTTTGTGAACTCCTACGAATAATTTCCACTTAAGATATCACATGGAGTTATTAAGTAACCTTTTTTGATTCAAAAATGGTCCTTCCGTGCGTAAGCTACCCCTACTCTCATCTTTCTCGTTGCGAGATATACACCTAACCCACGATTATGGCAATGAGAGAATGCTGGCTGGAGCAGCGGCTTGGCCACGTAGTCGTAAAGTTCTGCACTCATGAAACGGTAGCTGCTTTCGAAACCAGTTCCAGTTTTTCTACACAAGGAAACTTTTGAGAACATTTCTCGTGGAGACACAACAGTCTGGGTATAAGTACTTTAAAATGAATTACATTGTCGACCGCAAAAACATTTCTTTCCGTGGTACCCCTTTTGGGTCGGTATTTGACTATCGTCAGACTCTTGTACCAAGATGGGAGGCGATGGCTGTGAATGAAGCGGGTCCTGTCAACCGTAGTTGCTCTTGGAGCCACAACATCTGATCTATTCACCGCCACCGCCTACCATCATGGTATGACGTTCTGATGTTGGTCAAATGCTGACCGTAACCGGTTGCCATCGAAATAAATGTTTTGCGGTCGCCCATGTTTGTAACACACTTATTAACTTCTCTGCAGAAGCTGTATCTTATCACTTCCTTTCACCACTACTTTGATTGAGCTACTAGCTGTCACTCACACGTTAAGTGACGGATCTTAACACTCTGTGTCATACGTCTCCTGACAGACTCGCAGGTGCAGCCACAGTAGTCTGCAGCGGGAATAAGCCCTTCCTTCAAAAAAAAAAATAAGAAAAGAGAAAACCTCTGAACAGATTCGAAGTAGGGGTCAGAGACATGAATTTGTATTTTGTTCATCATCTCAGGATCAGTCTGAGGTGTTGGCCGTTATGCAGTCGGTCGCACTTTGAAATACTTACGCCGCCAGTTACGCCGCCGCGTTTCCTACAACAGCCATCGCGGCATGAGGCGCTGCTAAGAACGATTACGCCGCTGCCAATAAGATGCAAGCATCCCCTCTCCAGAGTTCCAGCAGAGGGTGTAGTTAAGTTCGAACATTAAGACACAGAGCCCTTTTCGTGTGTTTACCAGCAGAACAGCATTTACAGACTTTCACTGTGGCCAGGGTTCGACATGTTCTAAATAGACACTGTTTCGAAGAGTGACGGATTTATAAACGTTTGTATGTGTGTATAATTCTACATTAAATTCTAGCGTTAACAACTGACATCTTCGCAACAAGTTTATATATTATTTTTACTATTTGATATTGGAAGTAGAATAAATTAGTATTTGTATTTTCTGTTCATGAACAGCAGCTTTTCCTCGTTCCTGTATCCACTAAAGAACCACACAGCGTGCAATGAAATGATAACACAGTCAAGACGCGATAAAACATGGAAGCAAAGAACTATCTTATTAATCTGTATTATCTATGATATATCTCTAGGTGCCGGTCGTTGTGGCCGAGCGGTTCTAGGCGCCTCAGTCCGGAACCGCGCTGCTGCTACGGTCGCAGGTTCGAATCCTGCCTCTGGCATGGACGTGTGTGATGTCCTTAGGTTAGTTAGGTTTACGTAGTTCTAGGTCTAGGGGACTGATGACCTCAGATGTTAAGTCCCATAGCTCTTAGAGCCATTTGAACCATTTATCTCTAGGTGAAAATGCTTGGAAGTGCACAACTGCACATTTTTCTCAGTTGTTTCTGCTTCAGTAGCGTATGTTCAGTTCTTTCCTTTGACTGCACAACTTCATTTATTACTTTCTGGCCTCAATGTATCTATCCATGCAGTCTCCACATTTGGCAGGTATTCCTGGTATTCTACTTGTTACGGCACTAGACTTGACGTAGATACAGTCCATCTGACGTCAACAGTGCGTAGTATCATACTGCTTACTGACGTTTTCGTCGAGGTCATTTTGCACACATTTTAAGTTTTACTAAAATACGTTTTCCCCTCAAGCTGAACGGGATAAGTGCACAAGTCATTTATGCTTTCAAATGGAGAAATGTACTGTCGTTTTTAAGCTGTTGTTTAGATCGGCGTCTGGAAGTGCAGCTCCACTGATGACTGCCTGGACCCTGCTGTGCATAGCATTGACGACATTAAGATCTGTCCATGGAGTTCTTCATATTGCTAGTGCAGTTGGGACTTGGCAGTACTGCTGACGAGCCGGCTGGGGTGGCCGAGCGGTTCTAGGCGCTACAGTCTGGAACCGCCCAACCGCTACGGTCGCAGGTTCGAATCCTGCCTCGGGCATGGATGTGTGTGATGTCCTTAGGTTAGTTAGGTTTAAGTAGTTCTAAGTTCTAGGGGACTGATGACCTAAGAAGTTACGTGCCATAGTGCTCAGAGCCATTTGAATTTAGTACTGCTGACGTTGTTTGCCACCTCGTGATGGTTCACTCATTTTCCGGCTTGGTGCTGAGTGATCCTAATAAATTGTCGTAATATTCTCCTTTCGTATTATTGAAGTAATGTGAATTAGCATTACATTTGTATGAAATCGAGATCGTACATTTAATATTTCGACCCTAGGAAGATAATTCCATTCTTAAATTTCAATTGGTTTTGTGTTTCAAGTTGTGAACCGTCCGCTGTGGCGTTCGCTGTGTTATTCAGTGGTTTGGTATTTAACTAATTTGTAAATGGAAATGATAATCTTATTTTATTATACTGAGTAATTACCAAATAATTTTTCTCCCGGCTAAAGATTTGATCAAGTTGCTAAAGAACCCCAAGTTAACGTCGTGTTAAAGTGTTGTCTATAAGTTGTGTAAGTGTCACCAAATCACAGTACATACAACAGATTCTATACAACTATTGATTAAGATAGAAGCAGTTATCTTCAGCAAAATTATCATTAAAGCCACCGAATATCAGCCGCGCACAACACTGACATATGTTACCTGAAACAATATTCTTCGCAACTCGTGCGTAATTAATTTCGGCTCCATACATCAGCTAGAAAAGTTTGTTATGACGATAGTGCTATGAGCACTGCTTTTAAAGAACCAATCAGATTCGAATCATTTTCATTCAAATGAGTTTGGGACCACCGGTGCACATTTATTCTTACACATTTGTATTACGTTCAGCATTTAAGTCTGCAGAGTTGCGTAATTTGAATTTGCCGCTGAGACAATTGTTAAGATGGCGGCAGACAATTGATAGAGACTTTCTATTGTTAGAGCAAATACGTATTTTAAAAGCTTATTGAACTTTACAGAAACTCTACTTTCGTATTGTGCACTATTTAGACTTCATCAAGCAAACATTTGATTTGATTCTAAGGAAAACACAGACAAAAACGCGATACAAATCGCTATCATCAGTGGCTGCGCTCCTTGCAGCGGAAAGAAATAATTAACACAGATAATGCTTACTGAGAGTGGAATTAAAGTTACAAATAATTATTCACTCATATTTATAATAATAATGAACTCTGTTTTCAAGTAATAATCAACAAATAATTTCAATTTCTTAACAGACCTCAGTTTGATATGCGTCTTGCGTACTGAACCTACAAAAGCCAACCAACAAAAGGTAAAAACAAAGGAAGACAAACGCAGATCATAAAAGCACTTTACAATTATCATTGTCTTTGTATGATACACATCGATATGTCCAATTACATCATAGAATATTATATAAATAATTAATTCACTATAAGTTTTCATTGTTTTTTCATACGTCGAATACATAATGTTTATAGCTGTTAGGGGCATAATTTCCTCTCCTCGCACTGTAGCCAAAAATTTATCTCTTGGATGTTACAATGGCTTGGTGCTGAGTGATCCTGATAAATTCTCGTAATACTCTCTTTTCGCATTATTGAAGTAATGTGAATTAGCATTACATTTACATGAAATCGAGTTCGTACATTTAATATTTCGACCCTAGGAAGATAATTCCATTCTTAAATTTCAATTGGTTTTGTGTTTCAAGTTGTGAACCGTCCGCATTAACTGCTGCCAGAGCAATGGCAAGGAGCAGAACTAAGCAGCCTCAAATTCAGTGTAGTTAGCCACGTAGGCCAGCTCCAACTGCCGCCTGTGAGACATTTCCTGACTAGCAAGCTACTTATTTAGACCGTACTGTGTTTTCTTAGCAGCGTGCACGTTGTTCGGAAATTCCCTTCACAAACTTCTAGGACTTGTGAGTACATAATATTTTGAGTAGGACCATATGTCGGGAAACGTACCATTTCTGTTCTATGACGGTTTCAATTCAGATGTACCATCCGTCCTTCCTCTCGGTCTAAGTGGTCGTACCAACTTGATCTTCCTATAAAATGTGTTGGAACCGTTCTTGAAACCCGTGCCGCTGAAAGTCCTTCAGCAAGTGTGCTTCGAGCGTGATAGTGCATCACCTCTCTTGCGGGTCAGACACATCTGACAGGTGATATGGTAGAAGATGAAGAGGCCGACCTGGTCCATTCTCGCTGCAGAATAGACTGGTTTAGTTCTTATGGACTACTTCTTATAGGTTCGTACGCAAAGTTTAATTTACGAGACTCCTGCAGAGACAAATGAAGATCTGCTGGCACGAGTTCTGGCCGATGCACTAGAAACTGAAGACACACGAGGTGTGATGGAGCGTGTGCACCACAACATGCTTCGTAGGTACCATGTCTGTAACAGCGTTGGTGGTCGCCACATGGAGCAGCTGCTGTAATGCGTCAGTACTGCTCTGTAGGTGCAGTATGCTAGGCTCCTTTTTTTGTTTCGGAACAGTATAAGCATGTAATGTTTGAATGTTAATACAAATTGTTGTGTCGGATACTCTGGGAGTCAGCACCGACTCCAACAAGGAACTAGAGAAGTTGCGATGGCCAGTGGCAGGAAACCAAAATCATCTGTACAAAACACTTTCTAATTAATAGTGAACCGTGAATTTACATTCAAAACTTTTTCTTAAGAATTTGCTTTATTTACTAGCGATTCATCAAGAACATTAACACATTTAATCACGCTATGTGAGCTTGGAAGTAGATGCCAGGGAGTAACTGATGAAATCTAAATGAAATTGCTTTTAACAAATGGGAATTTTATTCCTAAAAGTTTTTTTTTTAAAGAAATAGATTTAAAATTATAAGCAGCAATCACCCTTTAAATATCAGGTTACAATTTATTCAGAGGCAGAAACAAACAAATTTTTTAGTGTATGAGCTTTGGGGTTGAGAACCTTGCCGCTCCCTTTTGACACGGCCGTAGTCACGACCGCTTACAACAACCTCTGAAAGACTACACAGGTGCAAATCTGCAAGACACCAGATTAGCTTAAAGTAAAAGTCTTAACAATTCACACAAGCACAGAAATTATGCACCACGTAGGAGGGATGGAAATGGTACAAAACACTATAATTAAAAGATTAACTCGTCACCGAAGGATTTTAACTTGTTAGAAAAGTCTTACGGTGGAAGGGTGGCAACTTTATATACTAAAATGACCATTTAAATAAAAGCCCATGAAATGCAATCTTACATGAAATTATACAAAGTTGGCCAAACATGCTCTACAGTACATATATACCGTCTCTCAAGATGACAGGCAAGATAAAAACATATTTCAGGAATTAGGCCGCTAGCCGGCCGGAGTGGCCCAGCGGTTCTAGTCGCTACAGTCTAGAACCGCGCGACCGCTACGGTCGCAGGTTCGAGTCCTGCCGCGGGCATGGATGTGTGTGATGTCCTTAGGTTGGTTAGGTTTAAGTAGTTCAAAGTTCTAGGGGAGTGGTGACCTCAGAAGTTAAGTCCCATAGTGCTCAGAGCCATTTGAACCATTTGAATTAGGCCATTACACTTCAAGCAATAAATTCGTCATCACACCGAGACCGACAAACATGACAGAGGGAGCTATTAACGTACGGCAGATTGATAGGGAGATTACCGAACAACCCGAACCGCTGGTTGCTCTAACCCACCCCTACTCCACAAGGGGAAAACGGACCACCCAATTCATAAATAACCACCTTCCCGCGGGTGGGCAAACGGAGAAGAATGGTGGGACGACACCAAAACCAAGCGGCTGGTGACCTCACCAAGAAAAGAAGTAGAATTTAACAAGTAAATGAAACAACATATCACCAATCACTTCTAATAAACTGCGATTTCTGGCGAAGACCTGGCGCAGCACTCCCAAAACACTCTCCAGAACGGTCCGCTGCCAGCCGCTTCAACGGTCGCAGAAAGGCGCGCCGATCTCCCGTCTCACGGCGTCACAGCTCGCACCGGCCAGACTGATGTCGTGGGTTGACTCCTGTTACTCTCGTGTCGGCCGCGAAGCCACTACCCGTCGCTATACGGCGAGGCCCACTGGACTCACGTGGCGACCTCACATGACCGAGCGGGGTGGCGCAGTGGTTAGACACTGGACTCGCATTCGGGAGGACGACGGTTCAATCCCGCGTCCGGCCATCCTGATTTAGGTTTTCCGTGATTTCCCTAAATCACTCCAGGCAAATGCCGGGATGGTTCCTCTGAAAGGGCACGGCCGACTTCCTTCCCAATCCTTCCCTAATCTGATGAGACCGATGACCACGCTGTCTGGTCTCCTTCCCCAAACCAACTAACCAACCAACCGACCTCACATGCGCCGACGCTCAAGGCGGACCAGTCATGTTGTGTCTCAGTGGGCGACCGACCAACCGATCGATCCAACCGCCAATGACCGTTGCTTGAGCAAGTCGATCAGACTGGCGGCCTAACGCGCAGACTCAGATCCAGGAACTAAGCCCCTGACCGGAGATCCACTCGTTGAGTTCACTGCGACCGAAATTGGGACGAGAGGAAGACTGGCATGCTGGGGACGAGAGACTGGCTCCAGACTGAATCCAGAATCACGCAGGCTGACCAACTGGCGAGCTCATAGCTCCCTTTAAATGTACGTGAACAGGCAACCTTTCCCCTTTCCCACCAGAGGGAGACACCAAATCTGCGATTGCCACAGCGGCGCCACTGCCAGAAACGGAAGGCGACTGCTTCCCACAACGCGCTTTATTTCTGTTAAGGGAAGAAACAATGAAGTTCCTGTACTTCCTGTACCTCCTGCATCCAAGTGCGCTAACAATCTATGATCACTCGCAGAATGTAGGTGAAGTATCGTCTTTCTATTACTCAGTACTGATGCTCTCGAAGTCTACGACCGAACTGGCCTTACCAGCGATGGGCGGCGGGTTAACCCTTTCGTGGTTGATGGGTCCTATATGTCCCACTAACTTTGAGCGCCAGTTCGAGTGTCGGGATATATGTTACCCAGCTCTGCACGGTGCTGCCATCTAGGGACAACTGTACTGAACCCAAGAAAAAAATCGGGACTGCACTGCAAAGGCAATAAAGAAGCGGTGACTATTTTTGTTGACTGGCGTGTATATATGGCCGCTGCAACGCCACTTATTTGTGTCATTCTTCAGTTTTCATCATTTCTCACTTTCCATCGATGTCTGAAGTAAGTAATTCATCTTATTATTAACTTAATAATCATTTTTTAGTACAAATACAGTGTGGAATGTACTTCTCAGCGATTGTACTATCTCATAACCGAAATAAAATTAGTGGGACACATGTGTCCCAGCAGACATTATTTGTAAAAATTAGCAAGACAATGGGTATTCATCCAGGAAAAAGAGGGGATCAATGCCCACTTTCTTCCCAGCAAAGAGAGGAGTCTCTAGTGTGCCAGATGACATCCGGCTCGTGAACGTAGGCAAACATGTACCGAAAGACAGTGGCACTGGGAAGCGATGCAGATTCTGCAGCACAAACTCTAAAGAGAAGAGAACAAAAGTTGTTTCCACTGCTTGTGGTGTACCACTGTGTGCCACACCATGTTTTTCCAAGTTTCATGGCATGTAAAGTTTTGTAAGTATTAATCATGTATCATGAAAACTGAAATGTAATGAATATTTTTTACACTGGCTCTACACAAATAAAAAGATTACATGCATGTATAATTTGTAGTTATTTTATTCTCTGCAAAATCCAGTTTATGGCTAAAAAAATAAAATTACAAAATCAGTCAGTCAGCAGAAAAGGTATCTTGCGTTGGTTCATGGGACATTTGTGTCCCACTTCCTGTTGTGAAAAAACGGAGAACTTAAAAAATATTTTGGTGGTGAAAATATAATAATGGGACTGAAAAGAAACTGTTATCACCTTAATATTTTAAAAAACTGGATAAAATGAGTTTTATCCATGAAAGGGGTAAGTCAGCGTTGACAGGGGGCGCTGAACTCTGTCTTCCTGGAGGTGTGGCGCTGCCCGCTCTTTCCATTGGCGCGTGTGTCAGCACCTTTTGATGCCGTTTCACGGCGCTACGCCGGTGGGTGTGCAGTCGATGCTTTAGGACTGCACACAAATATACGTGCTTAAGTGATAAATGGGTTTCGTTATGTTTCCTGTCGAGTTGTTACCAAGTAATTGTGCTACTTCATGCCGATTTCAGTTTCTCAGGCAGAAGTAGATGAGTTAAACACCTGAACTGAACTGAACGAAAACGGTTCATTTCCGGACATGGGTTCCTATTCAAAATATAATATACACATTCCCCTCCAAAAGTCCTAGAAGTTCGTAACGGGAGTTTCCGAACACATTACATATTGCTTAAATTTCGTACCTGTTTTTGTTTTTAAGAAGTTCAATCTCGCGTGTATATTCAAGCAGGCTGTAGCTAAATTGTCATTTCTTCCAGAATACCTAGCTACACAGTTCTTTAAGGTATCAGTGTCCATTGCTGACACTTCAGAAGGGTAACAAGTTGCGTATTTAGATATCTTTCGTCTATTATAGTTTACTTCTTCCGTTGATCTTGTTATGGCGAACAGAATGGGTGTGTGCTGTGTGTGGACGCACGAGGAACTGTCAGCACTTCGCGAACAGTTGCGTGTGGTTTTGGCTATGACCAGTCGCCTTAATGCTGCTGCCTGGGGCTGCAATAATGGCGGATAATATGGTGTGTTGCATGGGACACCACAGGTGTAGGTTCTTTCGCCCATGAGCTCTTCCCCCGTAGCACGTCTTAGTGAAGCCAACACGATGAATTCGCCCGCGCGGCAGGGTGAGTGGCGGAAAGTAGTGTGTTCGCGTTGCTCGAGGCAGAGGGCCATTGTGGAGGCTGGGCGTCTGGCCGCGCCTATTCGATGTGAGTGAAGTGGTGGTTGTTCCCTCAGCAGGGTGAGAGTAGGCACTCCCGGGCAGGGGCTTGCTAGTTCTTAGGAGATCCATCTGGAGCCCCTTACAAAAGTAGCGTTCAGGGTTGGAAACAAAGCGGATGTGCATTCGATATGTCTGCTGGGAGACCTAAGATGTGGAGGTGGCATTGCATGCAGGTTGCATTCGTCTGCAAGTTGTAGCACACGTCGGCAACAATGACGCCTACCGCATGGATTATGAGGCAATCCGCAATTCATATATGTGGCTGGTAGTGGTGAAGAAGGCTGCTGGCCTCGTGCGTGGGGTGCAATCAGAGCCTGCAATTTGCAGCATTGTTCTCAGAGTTCATCGGGGTCCTTTGGTTTGCAGCAGAGTGGACGGTCTCAATCAGTCTCCGCCGACTCTATGACGGTCTTGGCTACAGATTTGTAGACATGGGTTATTGAGTGGAGGATTCTGGGACTCCTATTGGTAGATTAGGGGTGCACTTCACCATGGACGCAGCTTCTTAGGTGGAAGGGTACCTATGGAGTGCACATGGTTTTTTTCTTGGGCTAGGCTGTAGTTTCAGGTACTCTGATGAACACTTACCAGTCGATACACAGGTACCGACATCAGACCGAGTTCAGAGTAAAGACATTTCGACTATCAAAATTTTACCAGCAAATTATCGAAGCATTCCCGAAATTATTGCCCTCTACCAAACTCCTAACACTCAACCACAAGCCAGTTTTGAGGTTTCAGCCTTTACTAGAAAATGTCGAGGTTTGACTCTGAACAATGGAAACTCCAGTTTGTAATATCAAAAATGTACGGAAAAGATAGATGGTTATTTACCGTAAAGATGAGACGTTAAGTTGCAGACAGGCACAATTAAAAGACACTTACACATAATGCTTTCGGCCACAGCTTTCGTCAGAAAAATAAAAAAAAACACACCCATTTATTCACACAAACAAACACAGCTCACATACACACGACCCCCTTCTCCAGTAGCTCGGACGAGTATGCCAGTCTGGTCCGAGCTGCTGGAAAATACGGTCATGCGTACGTGAGATATACTTGCTTGCGTGAATTTATGAGTGCATGTTTTTTTTTATTATTATTATTTATTTATCTGACGAAAGCTGTGGCCGAAAGCTGTTCGGGTAAGTGTCTTTTAATTGTGCCTGTCTGCAAGCTACGGTAAGTAGCCATCTACCTCTTGCTTTGGATTTTTTGAGATTTGACTTTGCTTGTTCTTAGAATACTGGAGCCTTTTGTGTGCGCATATGAGAGTCCATACTGCGTTCTTTCCTTAAGCTAATCCTTCCAGAATATCGATGATTAATGTAATAAGAAACAGGAACCATAGTGTTTAATGTTTCCTGTAGTCGAGGATTGTGCTCCGTTCTGTGGATAAATGTCAATTTGAAACCATACCTGCAGGCCGTTCCTTCTCCTGTGGTCATAACCTCATTTACGCGGTGAGAGAAAGATACTAGGAAACATTTAGTGAAGTTCATCCCCTGATAGGTTGATATGAAATCCGGTGGTTAAGTTCCCTTTTGCATGGTTTCTTTGTGATGAAACATAGGGTTAAATTCAGTTAATGTTTCTGTGGCTTCAGACAGCTTGTCATTAAGGGGAAGTCAGAGACTGATAGACACTGTTTTGTTCTATAGGAAGCCTGCAGCTACGAAAAAGTCTATGATGTACGACAAATGTTCGTCTCACCGAAGTTCTGCTTGTCTCAAGTACTGATACACAATGATATCTCTTCGCTATTATACCATAGCCCGCCGCTGTAGGCGTCAAAACTAGATGAAACACCAAATGAAGTAACGTGTGGTAATTTACTGGCGGCAGTAGGCCTCACGCAAACGATGCAGCTGCCTCAGGGCAATACTGACGGCTAGGGAAGTCCTCCGGATTTTCTTCACAGCTCTATTTCCGCTGATGCCGAAAATCAATTACGTCACGATAATGTGCTTTACCAGTGGGCTGCGACGTTTTATTGTGTTTCCTCTAGCGGCGTGCTGTGGTACTGTGGCACAAGGGTTTCAATGGTCATCATAACTGCAGACTTGCACACGAAAACAAATACAGAAGTTAATGACATAACTTTACTTTTGTCTTACATGCAGCAGCAGTGCACATGAAACTTGCAATGTGAGAGGTACTGCGACAAGCTACGTATTTGTTTACCTAACTTTTGTGTTTAATTTAAACTATCAGACATGAGGAGAAAATCGGTTAAATTCACATAAAATTTCAGGACAACTTTTTAGTATGGCTTCTGTTACCCCAGAGGTACTGTGTAGGGTTCTGCTATATGTCTTATTTCCTGTTCTCCACACATGTATGGTATATGTAAGGAAAATCCGTAACCCGTATCGATACCACCCAACTGGCATATCATAGTCGGCAACAGAGTAGCAAGTTTCGGTCAGACGCCGAAGGCAGTGGCGCGGCACCTCACGGTACCAATGGTGCGCGCCCACTGAGTCGCGCCTCTAGCAGTTCCCTAACATTAGTGCCCTCTCCCGCCGCTTTACGAGGTGCATTCAAGTTCTAAGGCTTCCGATTTTTTTTCTAATTAACTACTCACCCGAAATCGATGAAACTGGCGTTACTTCACGACGTAATCGCCCTGCAGACGTACACATTTATCACAACGCTGACGCCATGATTCCATGGCAGCGGCGAAGGCTTCTTTAGGAGCCTGTTTTGACCACTGGAAAATCGCTGAGGCAATAGCAGCACAGCTGGTGAATGTGCGGCCACAGAGAGTGTCTTTCATTGTTGAAAAAAGCCAAAAGTCACTAGGAGCCAGGTCAGGTGAGTAGGGAACATGAGGAATCACTTCAAAGTTGTTATCACGAAGAAACTGTTGCGTAACGTTAGCTCGATGTGCAGGTGCGTTGTCTTGGTGAAACAGCACACGCGCAGCCCTTCCCGGACGTTTTTGTTGCAGTGCAGGAAGGAATATGTTCTTCAAAACATTTTCTTAGGATGCACCTGTTACCGTAGTGCCCTTTGGAACGCAATGGGTAAGGATTACGCCCTCGCTGTCCCAGAACATGGACACCATCATTTTTTCAGCACTGGTGGTTACCCGAAATTTTTTTGGTGGCGGTGAATCTGCGTGCTTCCATTGAGCTGACTGGCGCTTTATTTCTGGATTGAAAAATGGCATCCACGTCTCATCCATTGTCACAACCGACGAAAAGAAAGTCCCATTCATGCTGTCATTGCGCGTCAACATTGCTTGGTAACATGCCACACGGGCAGCCGTGTGCTCGTCCGTCAGCATTCGTGGCACCAACCTGGATGACACTTTTCGCATTTTCAGGTCGTCATGCAGGATTGTGTACACAGAACCCACAGAAATGCCAACTCTGGAGGCGATCTGGTCAACAGTCATTCGGCGATCCCCCAAAACAATTCTCTCCACTTTCTCGATCATGTCGTCAGACCGGCTTGTTCGAGCCCGAGGTTGTTTCGGTTTGTTGTCACACGATGTTCTGCCTTCATTAAACTGTCGCACCCACGAACGCACTTTCAACATGTCCATAACTCCATCACCACATGTCTCCTCCAACTGTCGATGAATTTCAATTGGTTTCACACCACACAAATTCAGAAAACGAATGATTGCACGCTGTTCAAGTAAGGAAAACGTCGCCGTTTTAAGTATTTAAAACAGTTCTCATTCTCGCCGATGGCGGTAAAATTCCATCTGCCGTACGGTGCTGCCATCTCAGGGACGTATTGACAATGAACTCGGCCTCATTTTAAAACAATGCGCATGTTTCTATCTCTTTCCAGTCCGGAGAAAAAAAATCGGAGGCCTTAGAACTTGAATGCATCTCGTATAACAGTGTCAGCGGCGGTGACACAGCCGACACGCACTCGTAGCCACTTCGTTTAGTGACGCTATGTACACGTCGCCTAGTCGAGGCTCCGACACTATTGTTTGTACTTAACTTCAGAGAGCCTCATTCTTACTTCTGTTGTATGAGCTGCACTCTGATTCTTGCTGTATTATATATAATGAGTCTTCGTAAATTTGGAGCAATACAAGTAAATCCTCTGCTTAATGTGTGAATTTGCTCGCAAATTATTTCTGCTCCTCTTCAGCTTCTCTATAATGACACTTGCTGCACCACTCTAGAGCCCACCAATCCTAACTGTTGTGTGCGAAACAGTACACAACACGTATTGTCAGCTAACATGAGTGTTACTGTGCCTTGTGGAGCAGATGTACGTGACAGCACATATATTTAGTATCTATGCTCATCTTATTTGAAACTCATAAATGTGACTAAGTGTCTCTCTTCTTCGATTGCACATTTTTCGGTGCGACCACAACACTCGTCCACTACATGTGATGTTGTTGTATTTGTACACTCACGTGCAAACTACGCTTAACGAATGTGTCGCTTCTTGTTTCTCAGCTTCGTGATTGCTATATAGTTCTCAAGTGGTTGCTGTTTCTAATATTCTGAAAAAAAACCTCTAATAATAATTATTACTGTGAAAGACTAGAGAGAATTGGCAACACTTTGCTGTACCGATTCCCACTGCCATATTTCTTCTGAGGGAAATATCTCAGCATTGGTTTCTATTTTCATTTCAAAGTCAGTTGTTTTCTACAATGTTTCACCTACAATGAAGCGCCAAAGAAACTGATACAAGGACGCGTATTCAAATACTGAGACATGTAAACAGGCAGAATACAACGCTGCAGTCGGCAACGCATATATAAAACAACAAGTGTCTGGCGCAGTTGTTAGATCGATTTCTGTTGCTGCAGTGGCAGGTTATCAAGATTTAAGTACGTTTGAACGTGGCGTCATAGTCGGCACTCGAGCGGTGGGACACAGCATCTCGAAGGTAGCGAAGAAGTGGGGATTTTCGTGTACGACCATTTAACGAGTGTACCGTGAATATGAGAAATCAGGTAAAACATCAAATCTCCGACTTCGCTGCTGTGGGAAAAAGACCCTGCAAGAACGGGACCAACAACGACTGAAGAGAATCGTGCAACGTGACAGAAGTGCAACCCTTTCGCCATTTGCTGCAGATTTTGGCGCTAGGCCAGGAACAAGTGTCAGCATGCGAACCATCATCGATATCGGCTTTTGGAGCCGAAGGCCCACAGGTGTACCCTTGATGGCTGCATGACACAAATGGTTTACACCTTGGCTGGGCCCGTCAACACCGACATTGGACTGTTCATGACTGGTAATATGTTGCCTGGTCGGACGAGTCTCGTTTCAAATTGAATCGAGCGGATGGACGTGCACGGGTATGGAGACAACCTCTTGAATCCATGGACCCTGCATGTCAGCAGGGGACTGGTGTAGGGCGTGTGCAGTTGGAGTGATACAGGACCCCTGATGAGTCTAGATACGATTGTGACAGGTGACACATACGTAAGCATTGTGTCGGATCATCTGCATCCGTTCAGGTCCTTTGTCCGTTCCGACGGACTTGGACAATTCCAACTGGACAATGCGACACCACACACATCCAAAATTGCTACAGTGTGGCTACAGGAACTGAGGTGAAACATTTCTGCTGGCCACCAAATTGCTCAGACGTGAACGTTATTGAGCATATTTGAGAAGCGTTGCAACGTGCTGTTCAGAAGAGATCTCCACTCCCGTCGTATTTTTAGGGATTTATGGACAGTTCCCTCCAACGATATTTCAAACGTTAGTCGAGTTCATGGCACGTTGTGCTGCGGTACTTATGCGTGGTCGCGGTGGCACTGCATGATATTAAGCAGTTGAAACAATTTCATTATCCCTTCAGTGTAGTTTTATATGCATTTCACGCCTACGTTCAACATTACGGACTTGTACCTGTTACCAAAAGTTATTAAGTAATTTGTTTTTCATGTTACATTGGTTATTATATTGATACCTCACTATTATGCAGCTCATATCAACAGAATTAGAAAGGTGATATTACATGTTAAAAATTGGCATTCAACACGCCTTTCACTGGCACTACATTTAAGTTAGTAAGCTTTGCTCGTTCTTGTTACAGCTTGTTACTTCATTCCTGTATGAGATTCTAGACTTCATGTTCACGTAAGTTTGAGGTATTCTCTTTGCGAAAATCGTTTCATGTCCCTGTGGACAAACCTGAACCAGTTTTTCTCTCCTCACCCCATTAATCTCTCTGCATTTTCCATTTGTTGCAGTCGATTCATCCTTCATCTCGTGAATTACAGAAGCAGGAATCGGAAATCTCTGAGCTTTTGCCTTACCAGGGAGAAGCTTAAGTCCCTTGGGAGGCATACTCGTTTGTCATACAGCTAGTTTATCATCTGTTTCTCTTTCTGCATCTCCATCGTTGCAGACTCCTTCCAATCTCCTCATGGTTCCTCTGACTACAGAACGCGTCGTGATTGTTTACGTCTCATCATTGCCTCTTTCATTGCGAAATACACTGTGCTATTCCGGCTATTATATAACTCAGTTATTTATAAATACAGAATCACCATTGGTTCTCATCACACAGTCCTATGCAATAATGCAACAGCGAGACGTTGAAACCATAAAGCACTTAGTGTTAACGAAACTGCTTATATAATTTGGGCTATGGCTATCGCGAACTAATAAGACAGTGTAATACTTCTATTTATATCGGCAAATAAAATATACAATCAAGAAATACTTCAGCTGTAACGCAAGTAGGCCAATAGTAGCTTCAGAACGATCACTCGAAATATGGTTAAAAGCTGATGGCCACTATTGCTCTTCTAAATACAAATAGCAATTTCCATCTTAATTTAGTTCCATCAGATTGTGAATTTCAACTAAATTAGTCATAACTAAGAGACACATAAGTAACATTTTACGGCCATTTATATTTACAGAGGCCTGTGAGAAATAGAGCACTGTGGTTAACACACAGCTTTAGCTGTTAGAAACAGTGGGAATGTAGTCCAAGTTTCCCATGGTTTCTCCAACTTCTTCAAAGTTAATGCTCGTGTACTTTCTTTGCAAAGAACACCTTAGTTTTTTCTTCCCTACTTTGTCCACTAAAAGTTTCAGCTTTCCAGAATCATTGGCATCTGTGGGATATCGATTTCAAACCTGCTTTCACAGTCTTATTCGCGTGTAATACCTGCAGTAAAGGTATCGAAAGTTAGAAGTAATTACGTAACAATGAGAAAGTAAAACTATGCACTTCGTCTCTGCAAAATATACAATAAAAATTCAATATCCTCAGTTGTCACGAGTCGGTAATTACGACCGAAGCACTATACAGGGTAAGCCACGAGAAAAGGTATATGGTTTGAGGGCTGATAGTATTAGTGATGCTGAACAAGAAACTTCATATGGAAATACCCCCCGAATAGTTTCCGAGATAGAACAAGTTTAATTTATTTTCTGTGTTATCCAAATATTGTCATTGTTTACAATGTGCCAGAGTTGTGTACAGGAAGAAGTTGAGACGAAAAATTTGGTCCTGGACACTTATGGCGTGTCAAGTCGGGAAACTACCTCAAATTGGCTTACAAAAAGTACCTAAGATACAGCGTATGTGAGTCACGTGGGGTTTCCAGTATTCTCGTGCTGTCTTTGCCCTAGAGAACAAAATGAATAGGATCTTTTAGGTAGGACAATTAGTGTAGCTTAATTTTGCACAGCGACACGTTTTCGCTGCAGTGTGCCGTATTCAAGTTACTCAAGAAAAAAGCGCGATAGTGAAATTAAACTATTCGGAACAGGGTATATGTACAGATGAAGTTTTTTGTTCAGAATCACTAATACTATCACCCGTCAATGCAGGTACCATTGCTTCTGACTCAACCTGTACGTGCGAGAAAAATTGTAGATTAATGATTAAAGTTGCAAAATATCAAGACAGGAAAATATTAAAAAAATTATCCGCCTAGTCCGATCCAGTAGAGTATGGATTGAGATAAAATCGTACACACAATGTCCACTTTCTGGAAAGACCCCGACACTTTGAGGATGTGATGACTGAAATTTTGTAGCCACATTGTCAAAATTGCCCGCATCTCGTGGTCGTGCGGTAGCGTTTTCGCTTCCCACACCCGGGTTCCCGGGTTCGATTCCCGGCGGGGTCAGGGATTTTCTCTGCCTCGTGATGGCTGGGTGTTGTGTGCTGTCCTTAGGTTAGTTAGGTTTAAGTAGTTCTAAGTTCTAGGGGACTGATGACCATAGATGTTAAGTCCCATAGTGCTCAGAGCCTTTTGAACCATTTTTTGTCAAAATTAACAACGGGCAACTGTCAAACTTCCCCCTGAACGAAAATGTTGTTTGTTAAAAAAAAAAAAAAACATCAGCAAACCAATTCTGTGAGGCAGAGGAAATTTGGTAGTGTAATTATTAATCTTCATTTTATAAAGAAAACAAGCACTACAACAAATAACCTTTGGCCATAAGAACGCACAGGAAACTCAAGTTGAATAAACTAATAGACATAAATAGAGGATGTAAAGTTGCTGCTTATTCATGCTCTTCAAAGTTCATGAAGCTGTAAGGAAAAAAATACAGGTAGTAACAGCTGTCGGTAAAGACGAAACAATTAGAAATCGGAATAACAAAATTAACTACAGTAGAAATTTACCTAAAATGACTGTAGCACGTACATGACTACATCTCACCACTTCTGACACTTCGCTTCTTTCTTTTATTGCGTAAATTGTTAAGTTCTATGACAGTGAACATCAGTTTGCTGAGCAGACACTGATCGTGTTAAATTATTCAATTCTGACTGCATAAAACTGTTGGATGTCAGCTACAATCGTTCTCAGAATGTGATAGTTCTCGCCTTTCCTGACAGGCGGCACTACAAGCTGACGAAAATAAGCACGATAACAACACAGCACGCTACTAGTAACACAACTACTTACAGTTTTTAGCTAATATTACACAAAAATAAAACATAATATCACGCAATTTTCTGAAAAAATTAGGAGGCGACCAGTTAACTGGCCAGATGCGATTTCACTGTACAAGTAATTAAGTTTTAATCCTGGATAATTGACTATAGCTTTTTCACACATGTGGTTCCTGCTGACCTGGCTAGATCGCAAGTATCTCCGCTTAAAACCTCTCAGGCTGAAGATAAAAAAGTTACTTATTCAACATGAACATCACTAAAATATGAGAACTTCTAACATTTCAGCGCATCAGCAATCGTGAATAATTTAATGATTATAAAGTATCCGCCTCGATTGCAAATAGAATGTTGACCTAGGTTTCGGCGCGGATAGCCACGCCTTGTTCGGAGCACACTAAAGCTACAAACTGCCTGAAGAGGCGTGGACCAGCATTAATACAGAACGCCCAAAAGGCCAAAAGACTCGCATAAAATGTAAAAATAAACATTACGTGTGTACCATGTAAATAGCTGTACTTAGCTCAAACGTCAGATGCGTGCTTCCTCATCCCAGCCAACGTTCGGTGGGCCGCGGGCTCTCAGGTAAGCTCTGAGAGCTGCCCCTGAATGATTTGTTAGTCACGTGACATGCAACGATTAGTCGACACTGGAAGTCGCTGAGCGGCGGGCTACGGACGGCTGAACTTAACGGATTGGTTGCTGTGCTTCGCAAGAGAACGAGAACCAGTCGCCGTTCCAGCAGCGCTCCAGCGGGTAGCTGTACTTTCTGACCGGCTGTTGTACTTTGCAGGAGGACGAGAGCCAGTCGCCGTTCCAGCAGCGCTCCAGCGGGGCGTCGCTGCGCGCGCGCCTGCTGCCGTCCGACTTCGCGGAGGGGCGGCTGTCGCTAAAGTGCGCCGCCGAGGTGGCCGACATCTACTTCCAGGCGGCCGAGCTCCAGCTGGGCAGCCGGCCGGAGCCCGTCCCGCAGCGCGGTCAGTACTCCAGAGCAACTCCCTTCCTCCTCCTTCTCTTCTTCTTCTTCTTCTTCTTCTTCTGCTACTCTTGAAGGTTTAGGCACTTGTGCCTGGTGTGTCTTCACTTTTCGTGCCATTTTGTTCGGATCTCCGTACCTGCATTCTTACTCTTGGCCGGTAAATCATGACCTGACGAGGGATTCTTTCTACATTTATACTTCGCAGATGATATCTGAAACGGGCGTAGGTACCCTACAGCAACTTCATTCGCTGCTGAGCGCTAGGGCTGGGCCTGGAGGCGAGAAAGCAAGTTCACAATTCAAAGCATGCATAATGTTTCAAACAAAAGCCAGCAACTTAAGACGCCAGTAAGATAGCTTCTAAAAACAAGTAAGAAATTCAACAACTAGTCGACTACTAATGAGGAAATGAGATCAGCAATTTACGTCAACAAAAGAGCTTTTACACAGTTAAGAAGCTAGGCAGTTTGTTAAATATGAAGAGGTATCTGAAGTCAGCCAAGCTGCATATTAATAATTTAAATCTTAACATTTTCAAAAATTTTCTGTTGACTTTTAAATATATCTTAAACAATTACAGCATATTTGTGAAGAACAATAGTAACATAAGCAATGCATCACGTCCGTTGGTGACGTAGATCCAGGAGAAGTTATACAGATATACAGGACAATCCGACGACCAGAATGGGCGGTGTGATATCGCCACCCAAAGGTGTGCCGGTGCATGCAGGAGATCCTGTACAGAGTGAGCTACAACAGACTATAAACTAACCTTAGAAGACTAGTAACAGTGCACTGATTTAGAAAGGGCTGCACATTACCATTTAAGAGCCAAACATAAATAAATCCACCCAATCAGCGAAAATGGTGATAGTCAACAACGCACTTAACAGCTGGGTAGCACTCTGATTAACAATAAGGCTTACATGCCCCCAAAATTAATTGGCAGACAGTTACTTCTGTTAATTATGCACCATGAAATGCCATTACACACTATTTTGAAACAGAAGAAAATCCCAACTCGCTGACTGTTAATATGTTTTGCAGTAAAACACTAGCCATAAGTAAAGAATCGGACGGCTCTTACTAACGTGAACTCCACTATCTCAAATAGCTAAGCAGCCGAATCTCAGATGTCAAACATTGTTTAGCAGGCTGCCCGTAACAAATACAGTGGGACGGTACATTCTTATTATAGCTGAATTTACCATAGAAAATGTCAGGGTGTGCCAACTAACAATCCCACCAAAATGTTTTACGAATACATAATTGAAATAATTAAAGTGAAAAGAGACTCTGATTAAAGTGGAGCCATCCGATTAAAATGTTTTAAAAAAGCATAAGAGAAATGATTAAAGTGAAAAACGAGCTCTGATTAAATTAGACCAGCTCCACTAAAACGTCTTGCAAATTCTTAACTAAACTGATTACAATGAAAGGCACTCCGATTAAGTTGGACTTCACTGTATTTGAAAGGAGGAACAACACGCAGTTCAGCCCTTAAATGGTCCACAGTAAGCCACTCGAAATATGACCAATTTAAACAGGCAGTTATGAGTAAAGTACCTCCACTAGCTCTATAACAAAGACCACACAACTTCCACAAATTTCACAAACAGTTGCGACTAACATACGTAATGAAACACAGTTGCTTCTATTGAGGTAAACTTCAATTCTTTTGGAAGGAACAACCATAAACAGCAAACGCAGCAGATCTTCCGGGAAGGAGATACTAGTCGCTGTGCTACGACTTTACCAAAACAATGCACAGAAGCCACAGAAAGAAACTCACCAAAATATTTGATAAATCGGTAGCGAAATGGCACTCAAAATCACTACACGCTCGGTACAGGCTAGTTTCCAGAGACACATCGCCACCACAGCCAAACAAAAACACCGTCTCCGCGGGAGGAGGTCCATGCTCTGCCAAAACCGTTTACTGTCAGCGCCAGACAGCAGAAGTAAACCAGCAAGTGCTCGTTCCATTTCGGTCCGACAACTATTTCCACCTCCATGCTGGTCAAACCGCATCACGTGGAGAACCATCAAAGATCGTGCCCCGCTACCGCGATCTTGCGATCGGTTGATTGATCCGAGCCGGCGTGGCTCATTGTTTTCGCAATGATTTCTCTTCTACAATCTTTTCGTTAGCATTATAAGTTTGTAGTTGATTCCTAGTATCCCCGTTTCTTGTGCAGTTTTCCCCAGTAACATCTCTAACCTCCCTGAGAAATCTCATTCCTACTGCTTTCGTTTTACTTATATCACGTATTTTAGGAATCCAGTGCTAGTTTTGCCACCTGCCGTCTTTGAATCGTTATTGCACGTTGGCGTCTAACATATGCAGTTGTCTCATTAATACACTGGACCAAGTGTGTTAGTGGCAGTAGGATAGTTTTGTGGGGTGTCGCAGATTCCAATTCATTACCTTTCTCAGTATGGTGTCGCGGAGGAATATCTTCTTCACTCCAGGGATTCCCATTTGATTTTATGTAACGTTTCTGTCATACTCGCTTACTGGTCGAACCTACCGGTAACAAATGTAACAGTACGGCTCTAAATTGCTTCGCTGTCTTCCTGTAATACAACATGGTGGGGGTCGTAGTACTTAAGTGTTCTGAACGCAGTATCCTTTATAGGTGAGCTACACTTGGGTAGAAATTTCCCAATTAATACATAGCACTTAAAAAAATTAAGGTTTCATTTGTGAAAGATCGTCAAACACCGAAGTTTAAAATTTGTCTCAAAGGTGACTACAATCTTCTTCTTTAAAAATCAAAAGCATGGCGCCTGAGACGTCATTCCCGGGCAACAACAAGTTGTCAACGCATGCGAGAGAAAGGTCAGAGCTCAGATATTCATACAAGGCGTAACGTGGGTAAAAGAGGTCGCATTGGCATCAAATTTCGCGTAGATCCTGCCCAAGGATAAGTCTTTCGCATGTGCCGAAATTTAGCTGTTTGAAGTGTTCGTGGAGCCCGAGGGTGGCATTGCAGGGCGCCACGCTTTTACACCATTACAAGGGCAGGATGTACGGCACCTTTGACCCACATTTGAAACTTCTTCTTCGCAACGGAGGGAAATGACGATGTTCCAAAAAAGTGACCCATTAGTTGTTTTGCGCAGTGTGACAGACCAGCATTCCTTCTGCCTGCAAACATTCGTACGCGCCTTTGTCACTTTGCAACATTAAGCTTCTATATGTAAGCGACGTTATTGTGTCAAACGACCCATTCGACATTAGATGCCATGAGGTACCAACACAACAGACCTCCTCCTCTGCAGCACAGATAATTACAACACTTAACAGAATATTTGGAGATGGTTTCATCTCTTTTCGGGGAAGTGTAAACGATACGCTTGCTAAACAGATTTAACACCCACTGAGGCGTAGCGCCGTATAACGATCCTGCATTGGAGGCGGTTAAGTGGGAGATGTGTCTCAGATATGGATAGTGACAGATGGTGACGCGAGACTGGACGCGCACGTAGTTTATGTATCAGCCGATAGAGGACAATATTGGATAGGGGGACTGTGATTCTAGTTTCGATTGTGCCCACTAGAGTGCACTAAAGTAATAGAATGTTTTTCATAAACAGTTCTAGTATTTTCATAAAGTGTTGTTATGTCTTTTTGTGTAGGTAAAATGTTATAAATGTATTTTAGCAGTATGAATGATGCGTGAGTGTGGTTTAAGGTTAATATGAAGATAATTGTATAACGTGTTGCGTAGTTGGATTTAGTGTGGGCCCGAAGCTCGTGGTCGTGCGGTAGCGTTCTCGCTTCCCACGCCCGGGTTCCCGGGTTCGATTCCCGGCGGGGTCAGGGATTTTCTCTGCCTCGTGATGGCTGGGTGTTGTGTGATGTCCTTAGGTTAGTTAGGTTTAAGTAGTTCTAAGTTCTAGGGGACTGATGATCATAGATGTTAAGTCCCATAGTGCTCAGAGCCATTTGAACCATTTAGTGTGGGAACATTTCAAAGAAGTATGAATATGAACAAAGGGGATTTTTGTAGAATAGATTTATAAAGTAAGTTTATGGTAAAGCGAAAGTTAATTCAGGTATAAATAACAATAGTAAATAACTTTATGCATAAGCAAAACTTCAGCATATTAATTACGTCGGTGAAAAGTGCAGTCGTTGGGTTTACTATTTTGCGATTGGTTATTGATGAGAAGCGCGGACTGACGCGGTAGAATGTAGTTTTGCTATTGGCTGTTGAGTAAAATAACCAATGGTAAAGCAATATTCTTCGCGCGCCTTTCCCTGCTGATGGAGAAGACTGAGAGTATTCTAGAGAAGGAGTCGAGGCCTAGCCATGAAACAGTTGGGACGTGTGTAGTAGCAGTTCCGATGGAAATGATAAGTTGCCGGATCTAGCAGTGTTCCATACATCAAAATTGTGGTAAAATGACGGCATAATTATTCCGATGGGCGTGTAGAAATTTCGGAATTTTTAAGTGAAATTTGTGACGAGAAAAGACATATATTCCGTGTGGCGTATTGAGCAGGTCGGTGGCTAAAAACTGTGACTGTATTAGGTACCGGCACGCTTAATATTTGGCGAGCACTTTCAATCACAAACAATCAGTATTTTTGTAGCTATTACGTTTTCGGGAAATGCAACACCATAAACTCGCTAACGTGACTGAAAGGGATTATGAGTGACTGTGTTAAGACTAGCACGGATATGGCAGTGATACTTGTTCACCTAAGTTTCAGAATATATTAATTGAGGGCAAAATTTCCAAACTTTCATTTGTGTGAAAACTTTTTTTGCTCACCACGAATTCCTCTCCTCCCCCGAGCCAGTCTTTTCATCTCAGAGTAGCGTTTGAAACCTAGTCCTCGATTATTTGTTGGTTGTGTTCCAATCTCTGTTTCCCTCTACACTTTTACCAGTTATTCCCTAATGTAATAACACGTGTACTATCATCCTGTCAGTGTTTTCCATGTGTTTGTTTCCCCACCAATTCTGCGGAGAACCTCCTCATTCTTCTGTAGCACCACGCTTCGAAGGCCTCGATTCTCTTCTGCTCTGCTTGTTCCCACAGTCTCACTACAGTTCAGTTCTGTGCTCCAAACGTACATTCACAGAAATTTTTACCTCAGATTGAGGCCTGTCTTTGATACCAGCAGACATCCTTTGTGAAGGAATGTCCTGTTTGCCAGTGCAGGTCTTCTTTTGTATGTCCGCCTTGCTGGGTCCGTCATGTCAATGGGTTATTTTATTTTCTAGGTAGCAGAGTTCCTCAACTTTGGCTACTTTGTCATCCACATTTCTGTCGTTAAGTTCCACGCTGTTCTCATCTCTGCTATCTCTCATTACTTTCGTCTTTCTTCGATTTACTCTCAATCCATATTCTGTACTCATAATACTCTTCATTCCATTCAGCAGAACCAGTAATCGTTCTTCACTTTCATTCAATACAGCAATGTCACTGCTATCCTGTTATCTTGAATTTTGATTTTATCCTTGAACCTCTGTTTTATACGTCCCATTGCCGGCCGTTGTGGCCCGAGCGGCTCTAGGCAGTTCAGTCTGTAACCGCGTGACCGCTACTGTCCTAGGTTCGAATCCTGCCTCTGGCATGGATGTGTGTGATGTCCTTAGGTTAGTTAGGTTTAAGTAGTTCTAAGTCTAGGGGACTGATGACGTCAGATGTTAAGTCCCATAGTGCTCAGAGCAATTTGAACCATTTATACATCTCATTGCTTTTCGATGTTTAAATTGAATAGCAGGGGCGAAAAAGTATATTCTTGCCTTACATTCTTTTGAATCCGAGCACTTCGTTCTTGTTCTCTATTAGTTCTTGTACATATTGTATATAACCCGTCTTTCCCTGCAGGTTACCACCATTTTTCTCAGCACATCGAACATCTTGCACTATTTTACATTTTGGGACGCTTTTTCCAGGTCAACAAATGGAATGAATGTCTTGATTTTTCTTTAGTTTTGCTCCCGTTATCAACCGCAATGTCTGAATTTCTTCTCTGGCTGCCTTTACTTTTCCTAAAGCCAAACAGATCCTCAATTTCCATTTCCTTTCTTCTGTATATTATTCTTGTGAGTAGCGTGCTTACATGAACTGTTAAGCTGATTGTGCGACAATTCTCGCACAAGTCAACACTTGCTATCTTCTGAATTGTGCGGATGATGTTTCTCTGGAAGTCTGATGGTTAATCATCAGTCGCATCATTGTTCACACCAACGTGAACAGCCGTTTTGTTGCCATTCTTCTAATAAATTTAGAAATTGCGATGGAGTGTTATCAAACTCTTCCGCCTTATTTAATGTTAAGTCTCCCGAAGTTCTTCTAAACCTCTTATCTTTTGACTACTATTTCTTCTTCCATCACGTCATCAGACAAATTTTGCCTCCCTTAGAAGCCTTCAATGTATTCTTTCCATCTATAAACCCTCTCCTCTGCAAGTAACACTGATATTTCCATTGGACTCTTAATGTTGTTGCCCTTGAATTTAATTTCAGCGAACGTTGTTTTGACTTTTCTGTATGCTGAGTCCGTACTTCCGAAGATCATTTCTTTTCTGATTTCTTCACATATTTCAGGCAGCCACCTCACGCTAGCTTGCCTGTGCTTCCTATTTATTTCATTCGTAAGTGACTTGTTTTTCTGTATTCCTGAATTTCCCTGAACATTTTTGCACTTCTTTCTTTCGTCGAACAGCTAAATTATTTTTTCTGTTACCCACGGCTTCTTCGCAGTTGCCTTCCTTGTATCTACTGTTTGCTTTCCAACTCCTGTGAATGTCCTTTTTGGAGATGTCCATTACTCTTCAACTGAACTGCTGGCTTAGTATTCACTGTCGCAATATCTATAGCCTCAGAGAACTTCAAGCGTATCTCTTCATTTCTTTGTTCTTCTGTATCCCAATTATTTGCGTATCGATTCTTCCTGACTAATCTCTTCAACTCCAGCCTACTCTTCGTCACTACTACATTCTGATCTGAGCCTATACCTGCTCTTTGGTACGTCTTACAATTAATGTCTTATTTCGGAATCTCTGCCTGATGATGATGTAATCTAACTGAAATCTTCCAATATCTCCCAGCCTTCTCCAAGTATACCTCACCCACTTGTGATTCTTTAACAGAGTATTTGCTGCTAATTACTGATATTTATTGCAGGTTGCAATTAGTCTTTTCCTCTCTCGTTCCGACTATCAGGCCCATATTCTCCCGTGACACTTTGTTCTACTCCTTTCCCTACAACCGCATCCAGTGCCCCGTGACTAATATCTGAAGAAAGATTAAGACAATAATTCTCCTACAAAACACTGAGGACCGCCAAAGATGAACTACTGTTTATCACGTGCCTGTTTTCTCATAAATCTAGATGAAATACAACTGCAGTATTCTCTATTTAAAATCAGTAAACGCAGCAGTGCACAAAACTTAGGGATGAAAATAGCATTCGCGCGATGCGTTACTGCTAAGTAAAATAAATAGATGGAACTAGGACTATACGCAGAAAGTACTGCTGCAGTCTAGTACAGAAGGTAACTAAAAGAAATATTCAGTGACAGGAACAGAAATGATGCTACTGTTTTAAAGACATACTGCTAGATTTTTAAGACGTAATTACGCTGAAGTGACCGGGCTTCATGATGACCTCCTGGACATTATGAAAGGCGGGACATGGATCTTAAAAGGACGCGTGATCACCATGGAAGACAACCCTCGCCCTATAATTGTACGCCCAGCATTGTCGAGCGGGATCGTTTTGGGGGTCCAGGCGCTGTGGTCTGGGAACGCATAATGCTACAGTGGCGTAACGACCGCCAAAACTTTGAACGCTGTACACCCACCGGTCAACTGGACTTTTCATACGTTCATTTGGCCTTGACTTCATTTTTAGAATTATGTATTTCAGTCGGTAAAAACTGAACCCTTACAGGATCAGTTTGTGGTCCGTCTGTCTGTTGAGCTGTTAAGACCTATTTTCTCAGAAACAGTCTGTTTGGTCACCCTGTTTTGTGAAGTAAAAAGCAGTTTATAAAAAACGAAAATCCACAAAGTACAGTAATATGATACGAAAACATACTGACACCCCAAAATCACGTTTTTAAAAATAAAGGAATCAATTTTAACCGAAAATATGTTCACTTCTTACAGTCTTCAATAAACAAAAACCCAATGCTGATGACACACAGGTGCAGAGTCATGTTTGGGTAAAAAGAAAAAAAAACTGTGTTTGCAAAAAGGCGGGACCCATATAATACAATGTGAGTCTGTTTAGTATCTTAACAGTTTTACCTGTCTTGAAAATGAATATAACTTATATTTCAAAACCGTTTTTGAAAACATTTTGTCTTAATTTACTGCCAGTCCTGATAGTTGTTGTGCAGTGGATTAAAAATGTAGCAGATAAACACTTAAATACGGTAATGATATGACTTTCCCCAATGCAGTGCTGTTAAATTCCAACAGAATTATTGTTCCTAGGTACAGGACCATGTTGTACCACGAAAGATTTTTTCACATTTGAAAAATACCTACTTTTCTGGAGTTAATTTTGCAATGTAAGAAGAAGACTGCATCACAAAAAAGTGAATACTATTATTTACAAATGAAAAAAGAAAATATATTAAACTTATATTACAGGCCTGGCTACAGGTGAAAGTTTGAAGAGTATTGAGAGGTATAACACTCTCTCCTACTAACATTCATATCCATGAAAAGACTGTTTCATGGATCAAAGCTCTACGAAAGTCTTATGTTTGCCAATTGAGTCGTCTGAGGTATACGTCTGTCCCTAAGAGTGCCTTCGGAGGAAACTATAACGAACAGATATCAATGTCTGCAAGACCAATTGGTTCAGCTTCTTGCCATCTCCATACATCGCATGTGCACTGTAGTTTCCTAACTCCTGTTTTTCAAGATTTTTCAATAATGAGGATCAATCGTATTGGGGAAAGAATGTGCCAGTGGCCTGGAGTGGTTCAGTACAACCACATAAATCTGAAGCTGGAGGCTTTGAGACGTCCTAAATACGAATCCAATGCCTTATACACTGCTCAGTCTAGCTCAGTTGTTATCACATTAAATGGCAGCTACAATATTGGATTAGGCTCTACGCGAACTAGGGACCCAGTGTTATCGGTTTTGCCAGCATATGATCCTGCTGAGGTGTATCCAAACACTGTATGACGAACTTTTTTGACCATTTGATATGCAACAACAATATTTCTATGTAATTCATTATTATTACATCATTTGGCGTTGTATTGAATTGGCTTTACATTACTTCATTTCTTTGATCCCTCTAGTCGCACTTCCGCATGTCAGTGTTGATATGATTATCAGTTTATAGAATATGTAATTTTCCCACCTTTGCCTTATTATTTTTTTAAATTTATGGTGTTTGTGTACATCTCGTTTGAAAATAGGGGGCGTCACAACCAAAGTGGTTCGAGATGGCAGTTTTTCACAGTTTTTATTCTGCACTATAATTTTTGAAATCCAGTTGAGGTATTGGATTCATGACAACGTGCACAGCAGCTACTGGAGAGCATCTTTAGTATCACTTATGGGGCATTAATAACATTAATACAAACACTATTACCAGTCTTCACGCTCGATCGTGTTTGCTGCTTCCTTTCTCTGGACTAGTCTCATTATGTAAACATTTAAAAATGAAGATGAGGAATGGGGCAGCCGTATTTCCCAGAAAATGCAGTATACATTCTAATACAAATTCCTCGTCTCGCCAACCACATAAAATGTATCATAAATTTATCCTCCCACTTAAAGAGATGAGTATTGCATTACCTGCTGCAGAAACCTTAAGAAAACTCAAAAGCGAGACAACAAAGGCGTCAGATTTCCATCGCTTGTCTCTTCTGCTAGTTCTTTTTAAGACATCTGACATATATGGCCGCGGCACACCTGGGAGCAATCTCCAATAACGCGGACTCGCTATTTACGGTCCTTCTGCAGGGTGCAGAGCAATGTGCCGTCCCACACGGAGGGTGATTTACGTATAGCTACTGTGTAGTGGCAACAAACGCTCCCTCACAAATGGCGAGCTACCAACTGTTCACTGTGTAAAGAACGGCATGGGACAGTGAAAATAAAAATGGGTACCCGTTAAATGGAATGAACAGGTTAGTGAGGACCCACTATGTATTGAGAGTAAACGAAAAAGGACGAGAATAGTGAATAGCGGCAGAAATAAGGATGACGATAAAGTTACGAGGTATGTGAGGAGAGTAATGAGGCTGACAGCACTGCGAGCGATGTGGCAACTCTGTGTTGATGCAACGTTAAGGGTAACTGCAGCCATGGTCTTCGAGCTGATAGTCCATGCTGCTGCAAAAGTCGTCGAACTGTCCGCGCAGATGGTTGTTGTCTTGCAAACGTCCCAATCTGTTAACTCAGGGATCGAGACGTGGCTGCACGATCCGTTACAGCCATGCAGATAAGATTCCTGTCATCTCGGCTGCTAGTGATACGAGGCCATTAGGGTCCAGCACGGCGTTCCGTATTACCCTCCTGAACCCACCGATTTCATATTCTGCTAACAGTCACTGGATATCGACCAACGCGAGCAACACTGTCGTGATACGGTAAATCGCAATCGCGATAGGTTACAATCCGGCCTTTATCAAAGTCGGAAACGTGGTGGTACGCATTTCTCCTCCTTACTCGAGACATCACAACAACGTTACACCAGGCTACGCCGGTCAACTGCTGTTTGTGTATGATAAATCGGTTGGAAACCTTCCTCACGTCAGCACGTTATAGATGTCGCCACCGGCGCCAACCGTGTGTGAATGCTCTGAAAAGCTAATCATTTGCCTATCACAGCATCTTCTTCCTGTCGGTTAAATTTCGCATCCGTAGCACGTCATCTTCGTGGTGTAGCAATCTGAATGGCCAGAAGTGGATGTTACTTTAAATCTGAGAAATATGGAAAAATATTTGCGTTGTGGCTCTACATCTGTTTATGTTACCCTGTATTACGTTTTATTTCAGTTCTCCTGCTAAAATCGACGCCCTAATTATAGACTTACATTAAGTTGCAGGCATTTCACCTTACCTCCGCTACTGAGTTTTAACTTGCTAATTTCAAGACTAATCTGAAAAGAATAGATTTCACTTCATTGAGCGATTCGAGTTATTTTATTCCATAAGTACTAAGTTTATTACTCTATAGATATACTCTGTGTCCCTGGATTTCTTTACAAGTAGAGTTCCGTCAGTGAATTACAGTCACCGATATGAAGCAGGACAGGCTAATCGATAGAAAGAACTTTAAACGGTCTAAAATTCCAGTTTATCTGATTTCATTAACTTTGGCGGTTGGGTTAGTGTCCTAAATCTTCTGCGAATATCGGTGACCTAAGTTTTATGGCATAGGATACGGGATATTATTCCATAAACCTATCAGAAAAGCAGTTGTTCACTATACTTGCTTCTGTATTTCTTTTTCCTCTTCCACTGTAAAAGCGTTCTACTTCTGTCACCACTACTTGCTATTTACCAGTGTTCGCCTCTCATCTTTGGCTTCCGTTTTCGGTTATTCTGACTACAAATAAAATTTCGACGAGTGAGACTTCTTTTGTCGGAAAAAAGATTCAAATCTCAGTGGTTTACGCACTGCTGTTCACTGTAACTGCTACACAACAAGGGCGGAATGTATCGCACATAATATTTGCATGATATTTACTTCATGACTCGGAATGGAAATGATTGTTATTCCAATTAAAGTTGCGCAAATCCGAAACTATGGTTCGGTAATTTAGTATGATACATAAATGAAGTACTTAAGTGGTAGGATTACCGGTAATATTGGTAGCACTGGTAGGGAAGGAAACATAAATGACTATATGAGAGAGGAACTGGGAGCCGATGAATTCTCTTTGTTTTTGTTTGTTTTGCACATAATTAGAACCGCACATCGTTCAGTGTTAGCCATAGTGTATTTTATATCCTTACACAATATAACCTGTGTTTTGTAATTTAAAAAAAGTTAGTTGCCCACGTAACTTCTGCGCTTTTATCGAAGTAATAGAATTATTTTTGATGAAATTTCAGTTTATACCCACAAACACAAAAAATCAGTGTAATTATTGTTGTTCTTTTGTAAGCAATAGAACGTCCTTTGTCATGATCATAGACTTCCTGTTATAATTGATAAGGGCGGCAGTTGTTTAGCAGTAATAGAAACATGTTTTAAATAAGGTAGATGTAGTATTGAAGAGATGTTTGATACGATTTTGGTATGCATTTCCTATTTAACCTTTTTTGAGGAAACTGCGTTTTAGCGCTGTATGATAAATCTGTATTTATTATGCTGCAACACTCCTCTGCTTCACTTTAAAGATCAATAATTTTTGAATAAAAGCTGAATTAAACAATGACAGTTTCAATTTTGCTATAAATGTTGTTTACTTTTAAGTAACAAGGAGGAGGATAACTATGTAGAACAAAAGTGTTCCGTAGGTTACGTGACCTTTTATATATCCACACTCAGTTTCTAGATGGTTCACCGCTTCCGATTTCTAAGGGAATTTAGGAAGACATTATCGCATACGCAAACAAAAGAATCGAAATGAGGTAATGACCGACAGGTATCTATGACATCTAACGTACAGGTAACGCAATTATAATCTTAATTGGCCAAAGGTACACGGAAAACTACCGAACTCTGCGCCTACTTACAATACTCTACGGTAGCCTGCAGTAGTCTTGCTGTTCTAATTGCAGGTCAGTCGTACAACGTACACGGCAGTAAACCCATCTGTCTAGTGAGGAAATATTATGCAGATGATTTCTCGATCAGGAATCTGGTCTACTTTGATACAATGAGCTTTCTCGACCATTGCTCTGTCGATGTCCTTCTCAAAATCTCTCATCCATTGAAAACTTCTGGTCATGATAGCCAGGATAATGGCATGCCACTACTCGCCAGCCACTATGGTTGATTGGCATAGAGCTGAATCGCCACGGAATGACTAAATCTTACCTGTCAAGCAAGCTGAACTGCTCCCGATGCCCAGTCATTTTAGTGCCATGGCGGCTGCAGGATGTGGCAGCTCTGTCCGCTAAAATGGACCTCCTCTGTACCACCAAGTCACCATCAAATTTAATCCTGTATTGCTCCTGATACAGTGTATATGAACAAAAAGTAAAATTTAGCTATTTTCTCGCCATCCTGATTTTGCAATGTTAATGTAACAGCTTCCACGGAAACAAGCAGTGCCGTTTCGTAACCACCTGACATTCAGATACACTCTTTTGGGGCTGTAGGTGGGGAGGGGTCCTTTTATGCAGCACAGGTAGTTCACTAATTGGACCTGCAGGCAGTGAAGGCCAAAAGATGTATTGGGTTGGTGTGTAAGTTCATAGGTCTTTTGCATAAGTTTAAACGTAACAGATACACGTAACAGAGTCTATAGTCTTCAATAATATATTCTCATTCACTTTTTACAAGTGCCTGCCAACGATGGGGTAACTTTCTGATTCCACGACTGTAGAAATCACGTGGTTTTGAGCCGAAGAACTGTCGAGCCACGTTCGGATCTCATTTTCATCCGGGAAGGAAGTTCCTTGAAGGATGTTCGATAGAGAGCAGAAAAGGTGAAAATGTGAGAGCGCAACATTAACTCCTGTGTAGCGTTTTATGTCAGTCTAGCAAAATGCAGATGGGAGTCAGTGTGGAACAGCATCGCTTCGCTCAGTTCAAATGTTCAAATGTGTATAAAATCTTATGGGACTTAACTGCTAAGGTCATCAGTCCCGAAGCTTACACACTACTTAACCTAAAGTATCCTAACGACAAACACACACATTCATGCCCGAGGGAGGACTCGAACCTCCGCCGGGACCAGCCGCACAGTCCATTACTGCAGTGCCTTAGACCGCTCGGCTAATCCCACGCGGCTGTCGCTCAGTCTTCCTGGTCGTTGTTCTTGGACTGCGTCTCCAGAACGTCTCAGTTGTTGACAATAATGTCAACAGTGGTGGCTACACCTGGGGGAAACAGTTGGTAGTACACCGCACCGTCGAGAATGCGTGCAGATCTCTGTACAAGAAGTTGCTGCTTCGTTTGGGCTCAACCAGTGTTTTATTTTCCTTACTTTAGCGTGAAGACACCATTTTTCGTCACCAGTAACGATGCAGGACAGGAACGGTCGGTGTTCACGAGCCACCTGATGAGGAGCAAGCAGAGGTGCACGAATGGCCTCCTAGTGATATTTGTGATTTGTCTTAGAGTATGCGGTAACCATACTAACCGGTTTTAGAACCTTCCCCATTGTATATAAATGTCGCATGATAGTGGAACGATAACGGTTCATCACATTTGCCAGTTCTCGTGGATACTGACGTGGGTCGTTGTGAATTAACATATTTAAACCATTTTCGTCGAACCCGAAAGGTCTTACTGAAGGTGAAGTGTTATTAATATCAATGGATCCTCCTTAATACGTGAAAACCATTTTCTTGCTGTGCTCTGTCCAAAGGCATTATCACCATACACGACGCAAATGTTTCTGGTTGTCTCCGCTGCTCTCACCACTCTACAGTACTCAAACAGAAAAATATGTCGGAAATGTTCCGATTTCTCCACTTGATACTTTTCTAGCGTCCAAAGCTGCACTCACTATCTCCAAATGAGAAAATGGTAATACGTCAACTCAAATAGCAACTGTGAACTAAAAAAGTGACAATCGATAAATAAGCCCATAGCTATCGGAATAACAGCAGGCAAAATAAAACCGCTATGAACTTACGCACGAGCCTAATAATAGGAGCAGAGCTAGGTCTACCAGGCTGAAGGAATGGTGTAGATCTTCTACCTGACAGATTGTGTTGTGATGAGAAACAAAGCACTGATCTGGCTCAGTTACGATTTCCACAACAAGAGAACAATGTACGAAGTTAGCAGACGAGTATCTTGTTTAATATCTGTACCAGAGAGAAAATGATTCTTTTGAACCAAAAAATAAAACAAAGAAGTACATAGTCCAGTGCGAAGAAGGCAAATATTACTCCACCACACACAGCAATCCATAATTGTTATTTTCTCCGAGCTCTAAATGTGTTACTGCCCTGACCCTACCCACGCTGGAATAGCCGCGAAGTATTTTGTAACTTAACTCTGGTTAAACTGCTTAATTTATGTTAAACTGCTAGGGCGATTCTTATATGAAACATGTGTAACAGCGTGCTGCGTGAGTACGTCTCTGCAGAATTTGCTATCCATGCTGAGTATGCTATCCATCAAGGAATTTATATTCAAGCAACCTCACTTTACTAGGTCAGCCGTGGCGTACGATTATGAACCATTGTTTTGTCCACTATTTCCTGTAACCAACATCACATTTATCATTTACTTCTGTACTGGCCTCAGCCAATCGAACTATAGAACATGCCTCTTTGAGTTTCAATGATACTGTAGCATATATATTAAGAGAGGAGGTGCAATTACCTAACTAAAGTATAATATTAGAGATATCTATCGAAAAATGGACTTTTGATAGCAATAAAAATCAATGGAGTGCTTATCCATCCATTCTTAGATGGGTTACCTTTTTAATACTGTCATATCATTCAATACTGTGTAAAACAATATTTGCCTGAGACAAATAGGGTACTCGAATGGTGAAAATAGTTTGCATGTGGTGAAAGATATACTGTAACGGTGACTGCGAAGTCGAAATTTCTTTTGCACGTCTTAGTGCTATCTCCGAGTCTTTAACACGTCCAAACGATGTGAGGGACAGCGGCTATATAGGAAACTTCCTACGGGTAATACGGATCATTCTTTCTGTTTACGTTATGTTTGGATGAAACGCACGTTAGTGCCTCATCCTAATGCGGCGCATAGTGTGCTGTTTACGGATAATAAATATTAAAAAAAGTTTTTCGTTGGATGAGAGATAAAGCAACAGTATTGAGGTTATTAAAAGCTAACTTCACAGCTGTGCTGAAAAACTGGAAGATTACAACCCTGTGAAACAAGCGGCATAAAATAACACAGCTCATCACGTCTACGTACTAGCAGATGTACGACCGTGGCTGATCTCCTGCTCCCCGATCTAATGGATGGCATTTCTCTAATGACTAATAACTGTACAGCATTGGCGGGTAAATGGGCCGTCATATAATTTCAGAGAGACTAATAACTCTACAGCATTGGCGGGTAAATGGGCCGTCATATAATTTCAGGCAGATGGTAGGAGTCATTTAACTGGATTTCACGAGCATGGAAGTGTGAGGCAAGGAACTGATCGCCATTTCCTCAAAAAACGCGTTTACATAGGCATTGCGTTCTCGATTCATTGTTGCATGTCCCTACACTTTATGTACGTACCAAACCACGGTTCGAATTTTGCCAGTTTGAAACTGCCGTTAGTCGATGCTGCATGGGCTATGTGTGATGCGGTGTTAGCCACTGGAGTTCCAAGCTGCGAGAGAGATTTTACAATTATAGAGAAACGTGGAGGGACGGGCAGCGTCATTGTTCCGCAAGATTTACTCAAGACTGTTGAGTCATTCCATGTAATTACAATGCATACAACTGAAGTATTTGTCTTTAACTGTGCTACTGCATCATTTTTTATCAATGTAGCCGTGTGAAGTATTCAAAAGCAGTGAGATCAAAATATCTCATACTACTCAGTCTTATACTCATCCATACAGCTAATAAAAATTTTTCCTCGGGAACAGAAGAATGGGAACTCGTCAGTGTATTCAGAAGAAGAAAGAAAACGGCTCATCCATGACACTCCATATTTCATCTGAAAGACCACCTGTGTTTATAAATTACAAAACAGAAACACCTGTTCACGATGTTGTTGTTTTTCCCTCAACACCACAGGGTGTATTAGTATAAACTCTGCTACATATGATCACAAGAACAGTTGTATTCACAAAAGAGAGGTCAATACTCAGAGATTTTTTTCTTGAATTTAATTTTGTTATTGTCTTTCAACAAATTCAAAATACACGAGAAATGATTTTGTTGGCCACAGATCTACTAGTTAAAATATTTTCACTGTGTTTGTGTACGCGTACTATCACTTACAAAACGTAGCGCCTGTTTATTAATGGCACCTGAAACAAAAACTTTCGTACTGGCCCTTAGAACGTTCTTAATATATTATTTTTTTCTAATTTGTTTCAATACTTTTTGCATTGGTAAGGCTTGCACCATAGTTCTGTAGAATCAGAACACATTTTCCGTTTTTTAATACAAGTAACTTCATCTACATCTACATCTACATAATTACTCTGCAATTCACATTTAAGTGCTTGGCAGAGGGTTCATCGAACCACAATCATACTATCTCTCTACCATTCCACTCCCGAACAGCGCGCGGGAAAACGAACACCTAAACCTTTCTGTTCGAGCTCTGATTTCTCTTATTTTATTTTTATGATCATACCTACCTATGTAGGTTGGGCTCAACAAAATATTTTTTCATTCGGAAGAGAAAGTTGGTGACTGAAATTTCGTAAATAGATCTCGCCGCGACGAAAAACGTCTTTGTTTTAATGACTTCCATCCCAACTCGCGTATCATATCTGCCACACTCTCTCCCCTATTACGTGATAATACAAAACGAGCTGCCCTTTTTTGCACCCTTCGATCTCCTCCATAAATCCCACCTGGTAAGGATCCCACACCCCGCAGCAATATTCTAACAGAGGACAAAGAGAAATACATCGTTTTCTGTTTCATATGACAAGTATTAGATTTGGTGCATAAAACTATATGAATATCCATTTTTCAACTGCACCAAAACCCAACACAACTGCTCTAAATTCTGTTTTGTCAAGTCTGCTTAAGACACATTCAAGTGCATGACTTGAACAAATACTGTATTCCACTGTGAATAAGTGATCCAATTAATGCCCATTGGGCATACAGTGGCCAACGACATCCCAGACCTGTGAATTATCTATTCTATAAAGTTGCTCTACTTTATGTAACCATTGTGTTAAAGCGACTGATGATTAAATTACATATTAACCCTCGAAATACCAGGGGGGGTGGGGGGGAGGTACTTTATGCCCACTTTTCGAAAGTATTGAAATGTACTCAGGTACTTTATTTTTTAAAATTTTGTAAAAAATGTTTTTTGTCTTTAATGAAGTCTTCGTCCAGATTCTATGATTGTTTTACATTTTTCGTATAAGCTTAATGGGAAAATTCAAGTTTAAGGGAAGTGGTCATCAAGTCTCTCCGCCTTGGTATTAGATGCAACTTCCCACAACGGTCATCTTATTCTACAAATAATAGCATTCCGTGACGTTAGAACACAAGGACATTATATTTCTCTCGATGACAGCAACAATGGTCTCAACAATGATTCATTTCCCTTTGGTTCTTTATTCTTTCCTGTTCAGTGGCACTAAGTCCAATGTTAGATACAACTGTAATTGATAATGTATCGACAATCACTTACTAACAGATAAATATCACAGATTTTGGAAGAATCTATAGATTCTCAAATTGAATTTGATGAAACTGACGATGTAGTGAGTGAATCTGAAATGGAATGTTTTGTGCGCGAAGACGTGGACAGTGACAGAGTACCCACAGGCGCTGAAGACGAACTCTGGGCACCTGAAACTGATGACGACGCAGTTTGCTAGGTTAGTGACAAGTATATTACAATAACTGGAAAAATGTACAGCCCCAAACCTCCTCAAACTAGAAGATGAACAGCACAAAACATAGAGACAGGAAGAGAATGAGTAAGAACGAAGGTAAAGTAGGAACAATAAGAGAATCATTGGGAAAGTTTTTGTCTCCAGAAATTGTCAACATCATAATAAAGCATACCAATGAAGAGGCAATGAGGCAGGAAAATACCAAAGACAGACAGACCTGAACTCAAAAAAAAAAAAAAAAAAAAAAAAAAAAAAAAAAAAAAAAAAAAAAAAAAAAAAAAGGTTCAAATGGCTCTGAGCACTATGCGACTTAACATCTGTGGTCATCAGTCCCCTAGAACTTAGAACTACTTAAACCTAACTAACCTAAGGACATCATACACATCCATGCCCGAGGCAGGATTCGAACCTGCGACCGTAGCGGTCACGCGGTTCCAAACTGAAGCGCCGAGATTCGCACGGCCACACCGGCCGGCAGACCTGAACTCATGTCATATGTAGGGCTACTTATCATTATGGGGAAGGAAAACGACAATAAATCACCTGTTGCAGATTTATGGTCCTACACTTCAGGAAGGTTTGTTTATACTGCTACCACGAGACGAACCAGATTCTAGCAGCTTACTAAAACAGTAAGATTTGATGACAGAGAGTCGCGAAGAGATCGCAGGAAACGTGATAAGTTTGTTACAATACGAGAAGGTTTTGATAAAATATATGAATTACTGCCAAAATATTATTCTGTTGCGATGCACACTGTTACTGATGAAATGTTTCCACTGTTCCGTGGCAGGTGTCCCTTCAAGGTCTTCATGAAGGAAAAATTTGGTAAATACGGTATACTTATAAGCATGCTCGCAGACACTAAAACCAGTTTCGTTATCAGCATGGAGCTTTATGCTCGGAAAAGAAATGATGGTACTCAACAATCAAATTCCACTGTAGCTGTGGTCAAACGCCTGTTGGTTCCTATACATAATGTCACCACACACACATCAACTGATTTGGCCGAAGGTCTATGGAGGAATCACAATCTAACTCTCGTGGGAACATTACAGGCTAATAGGAAACATATACCTCAAGAGCTGAAAGATAACTCACGACCATAACCATATTCTAGTAAATTTGCTATCAGTGATACTAGTACAGGTAATACTCCAATTGCAATTGTTTCTTATATCCCACATGAAAAACCCAAAAGAAATCTGCTGTTTCTATAATCTCAACATCCTGATGCTGCAATTGGTTCACCTACTAACACTAAGAAGAAAACAGTTGTAGATTTGTGTTACAATGAGAATAAAGATGACGTTGACACGATAGATCAAATGGTGAAAAAACGTTCAACTAATAGGACTACAAAAGATAGCCGTTATCGGTTTTCTATGCTCTTCTGGATATAGCAGGGGTAAATAGTTATAAATTATTTTTGTCGAACTTCCCGGACTGGAATAAGAAAGAAACCTAATAAGCAACGACACTTTGTTCAAGAACAGGGACTACAGCGCACGAAATCATGCATTGAACAAAAGGTTACAAATATTGCACGACTGCCCAAGCCTGTAGGTTCAAGTATGGAGGGTATTCTCGGATGGAAAATCAAGCGAACATCGGCGCAAAGGAATCTCATGGAGGTAAAAGTATATGTCATTTGTGTGTTAGTAAAAGCCACTCAAAAGCAGAAAAGTACAACAAAGTAAACAAAACAACGATAATCTGCAACAGTTGCAAGAAATACAAATATAATCACAGCAAAAAAACCTTTGTGTGTTCCAAGCGTGAAGTACATTCCTGAAGAAAGTGGTGAATAATTCTTCTCACAAAATTGTGTTATCTACCTAAGCTATTTGTATATTACCTCAAGTTTTTGTAATATTTTATAATTAAAGTGTACTTCATTGGTACTATAACGACTTTTACTATTAATTTTTCTGAAGATAATCGGACTTAGTAAACTTAAATGACGAAGTAAGTGAAAGTCAATGAAAGTCATAAAATGAATTTTTGAAAATAATTTTAAAAGAAGTATTCAGGTTGTGGATCCTGATTATGCATGAATAGATCTTTCAAAAGTATGTTATTAATGTAATTCAAGAACTATTAATGAATTTTATTTGTTTTTTAAATTTTTTACAGTGGGCAGAAAGAACCCTCCCCCCCCCCCCCCCTCCCCGGCCCCTTGGTAATAGACGTTACTGAAAATAGCTTGGTATTGCGAGGGTTAATAAGAAACACTTGTAATAATTTTATTCTGACATCTCCACGAAATATCTACAGTGCAGGCGCAAACTACATACCCATAGATTTTTTAATCAGTTTTTCTTCTTTTAATATTTCAGGTGAAGGACGTACACAAAACTCCGCAAATACATAACAAATCTTCAATTTCAGTCATTTTCCATGCTCCACCAACAAATAAAAAACGTTTGCATTTCCTATATAGATCTGATAAAAAAATAGTCTTTTTTTTTAATTTAAGAGCCAATCGTCATTTTTGCGGAATCTTTCAGTGTCTAGACAAACAGCAAGCGAAATAGTTCTTTCTTTAAGCTGACAAAACTGTATGTTTTGTCTTCTACATTAGCAAGACTTTCGATGAACATCCTTGAAGGTGCGGACACTCAGTTTGCTGGGTCTGCTTCCTCACTGCGTATGGTACTTTTCGGCAGTCTTGTCCTTCTTTTTCAGGATTATCGACAACGTGGATGGTGGAATTGCGAAGGCTTTCGTTACGTTTCTCGTTTTTCACTCTGTAGGTGTCAAAAATCCGCCACTTCACGTGGAGGTTAAAATCTTGTTCCAAAAAAATGTTCAAATGTGTGTGAAATCTTATGGGACTTAACTGCTGAGGTCATCAGTGCACAAGGTCTTGTCCTTCTTTTTCAGGATTATCGACAATGTGGATGGTGGAATTGCGAAGGCTTTCGTTACGTTTCTCGTTTTTCACTCTGTAGGTGTCAAAAATCCGCCACTTCACGTGGAGGTTAAAATCTTGTTCCAAAAAAATGTTCAAATGTGTGTGAAATCTTATGGGACTTAACTGCTGAGGTCATCAGTGCACAAGGTTATAGACTACTGAACCTAAATTATCCTAAGGACAAACACACACACCCATGCCCGAGGGAGGACTCGGACCTCCGCCGGGACCAGCTGCACAGCCCATGACCGCAGCACCCTAGACTGCTCGGCTAATCCCACGCGGGAATCTTGTTCCCCTTTGACTTTTGCAGTTGATTTATTTACTATTGAACAGAAAATTAGGCAAAAAAATCAAGGTGTGATGCAGAAGAGACGTATGACGAGACAATTATGTGTTTAAATTACGAATCAATTCTAATTACCAAGTGTTAGATAGTCGCTCACTTGGAATCACAATGTGTTTGAGGTTCGGTCTGCTTAGATTTTGAAGAGTTTACCAAAATACACAGGATTTCCTCGATTTATCGACGTTTCTTCAGGAGTATTGATAAGAAGTTCGACTTATCAATGGTTTCGACCTATCGTGATTCGAATAAACACATTCCACAATTACACTCCGCAAGCAACCTGACGACGTCTGGTGGAGGGCATTTCTGTTACCGCTAAATGATGCCTCCTTCCCTGTTTCATTCGGGAATATCATGTCAGTATACCTCCTAATTAGCTCTAATTTCCCGATTTTACTCATTGTAATCATTTAACTAAAAGTATCCGAAAGGATGCAACATGTTGCCTGCCACATATTGGAACGTACCGTTTCAGAGTTTCACTAGTAAATCTCTCCATGATGCAAAGCGCCTCTGTTGTAGCTTCTGCCGCTAATATCTGTTGAGCATCTGCGTAATGCTATGGTACAGACCAAATGGTCCATTCTACGAAGTCCATTTGTTGTGGTATAATGTGATGTGGAAAGATGGTTATGTACAGGGGGCATCCAATAACTAATGCAACATGTTTTCCCCTAATAGCATGTTGGTTTTGTTCAGGATTCCAATACACTGTATTATTCCCAAAACTTATGACTTTATTTTTCAACTTAATTTTCACTGAGGGCCTTACGCTGACCTACTGGGAGGGCCTATATGTCCCGCGGTACCACTCCACTGGTGGAAGTGGGAGCCAACGTCTTGCTACACAAGAAAAGCCTTGTTATGGCAAAGGAAAATTAATTTGTCATTTTTGTGACAACGAACACGGTGAAGCCGTTACTTCAGTTTGCTGAGGGTAGCTCAGTACATTTCCGAGTTAGACCATAAGGAAGGATGTCGAACAGAATAACACTTTGTAACCTCCCAACAGAAAATAAAATAATATGAATAATATTCACATTTAGTGTAATCTCCCAACAGAAAATAAAATATAATTGTTTATAATTCACATTCAGCGTAACCTTCTAACAGATACACTCCAAAACCTCCCAACAGTAAAATTTCGTAACCTACAAATAATACACTCCTGGAAATGGAAAAAAGAACACATTGACACCGGTGTGTCAGACCCACCATACTTGCTCCGGACACTGCGAGAGGGCTGTACAAGCAATGATCACACGCACGGCACAGCGGACACACCAGGAACCGCGGTGTTGGCCGTCGAATGGCGCTAGCTGCGCAGCATTTGTGCACCGCCGCCGTCAGTGTCAGCCAGTTTGCCGTGGCATACGGAGCTCCATCGCAATCTTTAACACTGGTAGCATGCCGCGACAGCGTGGACGTGAACCGTATGTGCAGTTGACGGACTTTGAGCGAGGGCGTATAGTGGGCATGCGGGAGGCCGGATTGTCGTACCGCCGAATTGCTCAACACGTGGGGCGTGAGGTCTCCGCAGTACATCGATGTTGTCGCCAGTGGTCGGCGGAAGGTGCACGTGCCCGTCGACCTGGGACCGGACCGCAGCGACGGACGGATGCACGCCAAGACCGTAGGATCCTACGCAGTGCCGTAGGGGACCGCACCGCCACTTCCCAGCAAATTAGGGACACTGTTGCTCCTGGGGTATCGGCGAGGACCATTCGCAACCGTCTCCATGAAGCTGGGCTACGGTCCTGCACACCGTTAGGCCGTCTTCCGCTCACGCCCCAACGTCGTGCAGCCCGCCTCCAGTGGTGTCGCGACAGGCGTGAATGGAGGGACGAATGGGGACGTGTCGTCTTCAGCGATGAGAGTCGCTTCTGCCTTGGTGCCAATGATGGTCGTATGCGTGTTTGGCGCCGTGCAGGTGAGCGCCACAATCAGGACTGCATACGACCGAGGCACACAGGGCCAACACCCGGCATCATGGTGTGGGGAGCGATCTCCTACACTGGCCGTACACCACTGGCGATCGTCGAGGGCACACTGAATAGTGCACGGTACATCCAAACCGTCATCGAACCCATCGTTCTACCATTCCTAGACCGGCAAGGGAACTTGCTGTTCCAACAGGACAATGCACGTCCGCATGTATCCCGTGCCACCCAACGTGCTCTAGAAGGTGTAAGTCAACTACCCTGGCCAGCAAGATCTCCGGATCTGTCCCCCATTGAGCATGTTTGGGACTGGATGAAGCGTCGTCTCACGCGGTCTGCACGTCCAGCACGAACGCTGGTCCAACTGAGGCGCCAGGTGGAAATGGCATGGCAAGCCGTTCCACAGGACTACATCCAGCATCTCTACGATCGTCTCCATGGGAGAATAGCAGCCTGCATTGCTGCGAAAGGTGGATATACACTGTACTAGTGCCGACATTGTGCATCCTCTGTTGCCTGTGTCTATGTGCCTGTGGTTCTGTCAGTGTGTTCATGTGATGTATCTGACCCCAGGAATGTGTCAAAAAAGTTTCCCCTTCCTGGGACAATGAATTCACGGTGTTCTTATTTCAATTTCCAGGAGTGTATAATGTGACTAATCTCTCAATAAAACTGTGCCTCACTTATAACCTTTCAATAATTGACTGTGTGAATTTAAACTGGTAAATTTTGGACGTCAGCAGTGCTGCGTCATGGCCCTGAAAGATCATTCTGAATAAACTGAAAAATCTTACCTCAATGAAGTCGCCGGATAACGCATATATATCTGCTCCTATAAGAAATTTTTCTGGCGCAGCTCAGTGCAATGCAGCCAGATAGATTTGTCATGTATAAAAAGAAACAACTGATTTTTCTTTTCAATAATCGGGATTACCAAGGATTGGAGAAATTAGTAAATTATTTAAACTAAAATGAATGATTGTCAAAAGTTACTTTTTATGAGAAAGATTATTACTAAGAGATTTTTTTATAAAACATCTACATGGGAGTCGATATAACAATACTACAATGCGCGAGGCTGCTTTTACCTTATGCTGCAACGCTCAGGCTCCGCCATCGCCCCACCACGACCGGCCCAGCCAACACGATACACCAGACTGCTCGCTACCAACAACTACTTCACAGTTCCTACCGCATACAACACTGCTCTCTGGTCTGAGATTCTCTTATACCTTACATATCGCAGGCAGCGCATGAGCAATCCATCGAAATTACATCTGCTCGAGTGCGCTAGCAACGAATTTCTTAATCATGGACCTCTCACTTAACCCTCCACTGGGGGGGGCAAAAATTTGGCAGCAATGGTGAGGCAATTGGACTTGCCATGAGCAACAAATTTTTCTATAATCTATTTGGTTACTAAGTCTACAGTCACAGAGTATATACATTATTGATAAGTGCAGAACATATTAAGAAATGAAATATAGTGCACACGCACTGAGTACAGTACATATCAAGAAATGACAAAATGTATACGCAATGAGTACAGAACATATTAAAAATGAAATAGTGTATACGCAATGAGTACATAATATATTAACAAATGACATAAAGTGCACATGCACTATAAAAGTCTGTGGCATTTTCACAACAATTAAACATATCAAGGAGTGAAATAAAGTGCACACGCACTGTAGAAGTCTTTAGCATATCTAGGACAACTGATCTTATTAACAAATGAAATGAAGTGCACACACACTGTATATGTCTTTATCATTTTACAAGAATTTAAACGCACTGTATAAGTCTTTGCCATTTTACAAGAACTAGGAAAGGAATGGGAAGAATTGCGTCATGGTTGTAGCACAGCAGGTTGCACGTAGCTGCACTGAATGTCCATATCTTTCTACAGAAGCACAACACCAAGTGAGACAATCTGAAGTTCTCTTCCCTGAAGTATTTATCAGTGTAGCCAAGACACTGAAATGTTGTATTAATATTCAATGTTATCATTTTGGTAGTACATTAGGTTCACCAAACAGTAGGACCATAATAACATCTCCATCATTCAAGGTGGTGGACAGCTTGGTACGTCAACACCACATTCTTGTAGAATCCATACTCTTACATCAACGTTGAGTTAGTGCAAAAACCTAATATAGTGCTCCATGATCATGAGGATGGACAGGACAAACGGATATTGCAGTAATTGCTGGTAATTAGGTCAGAAGGTGAAGGACATTAGGTCTTACGCTAGTCGTCATAGAATTACACTAGTGTATCAACCGATCTGAATAATTATTGGCATTCATTGGCTATTTACTCAGCATTTAAGTAGTATATATATGGAGTATTACACAACATTATTCATAAGTCATCTCATTACAGTAATCTTTGGCGCAGCATTTATGCATAAGTCATATAATTACAGTAATTATTGGCATAGCATTTATAGAGTATAACAAAATATTATTTACAGAAATTATTGGCATAGCATTTATGCATAAGTCATCATATTACAGTAATCATTGGAATCATAAGTCATCGCATTACAGTAATTATTGGCACTCATTGGCCAGTTACAAAGTATTTGTATGCATTATTCAGAAGTCATCATTCAAAACAAGAGTTAATTATTGGCATAGCATTTATGCATAAGTCATCACATTACAGTAATCATTAGCATTCATAAGACAACTCATTACACTAATTATTGGCATTCATTTATAGAGTATAACAAAACATCATTCAGTATTATTCAGAAGTCATCATTCAAAACAAGAGTTATTGCATGTAGCAACAAGCTGCTAGTGACTATATATGATATCATGTAAGTGACGTAAGACACACTTAAAATGTAAGACAGTGTAACTATTAGTCAAGGTCTGTAGTCCACTAATACATGGATATAATGAAATCAATACATCAGAAAAAGCTGCATTGTATTTAGGACTATAAATGTATCTTAAACTGGTAGCATTATTTAGTTATATACTGTAATAGCTGGGACTGGTAATAATTTTTTTTTTTTTTTTGCTAGCAATGCATTGCATTGGGATCGACAATTAATTGCTGGGGCATGAAAACATTTACTTTTGAGTTATTGCTGGAAATAAGGACTAATAACGTCGTTCGTCATGAGTCAGCTGTAGCAAGCTTATGAAACAAGTAGAGTATATGTGATCACATTCATAAAGGATAGACACAACTGGTTAAAAAATGAAAGTATTAGAACAGGTTTCATAACGAAGTGTTTATAGCATATTAATAGCATGAAAAGCTTCATCTGGAAAAAATACAAAATAAATTATTGAGCTGAAAGAAGAAATGCATGTTATGCTGAAAAGTAGTGAACTTCGAATTAACAGGTAATGAAACGTGTACTTAATATATATGTACTCTAGCTGTCTTTCCCAAAACATTCAGTCATTATACTATGCTACATAAGACATACTGTCAAAAGGAACTGCAACAAATACTTAAATAACTACACAGCATCTCTTACCTAATAGTAAATATATAAACTTCATTATTCTCATCTCCAAAGAAAAACTTCATTATTCATATTATCATAACTTCATCATTATCATCATCTGCAAAGAAAAACTTCATTACTCATATTACCATCATCATTTATTATCATCTGCAAAAGATAGACACTTCATTATTCATATTAATATTATCATTTACTTCACACAACTATTCATTGTCATTCATTACTTCATATAGTACAGAGTTTCTTACTTCTATCATATATCATCACTAAAATTAACATCTGTAGTTCTGTCTGTCAGTCTGCATCAATTGCCTTGTATTCTGAAAGAAAAATGATTAGTCAAGACTGCTATCACACGATGCGTACAGTATATTCTGGTTAATGCTTGTTAATTCTGATCCATGTACTCTTCATGACAAGATCTTGCATTTTCTTCATTCTGATGGTAAAATTTCCATTTCATAGTAAACCACTGTGGTTGTTTAATTTATTTCTTTTACATGGTATTGCTTTCTGAAAATGATGAATAAGGATTAATATCTTGCATTTAAATCACATACTCATTAAATGAAAACTTGTTTCTAGTGATATGATTAAGCATACAGCATAGGATGACAGAAAATGTATTAGATCAAAATCATAGACAGTTTTCAAGTGCAAAAAATGTACACACAGTATCATAATGTAGTAGCGAAAATGTAAAATAGACACGATGTTGAGATATCATAAGGCAAAATGTCAATGTCAACTGCTGTTTGTTACATCTTAATGATTTCATAGTACATACAGACAAAAATTCTACTGTCGATAGGAAAACAATGATACATAAACAAAAAATGGAAAATATGCACGGTCTGATGTCTAACGACAAGAAAAGCGACCTGCTGACCTTACCTTGCCGGGCACTTGCCAAGAAAAAAATACGATCATCATCAGGAAGTAGTCACATAAATATCTGGAAATGGCATTACAGTGTGATAAATCATAAAGTATGTTCATTCAATAAAGGGTTTAATATTGGAGACATGGTGATTGCCTTTGCTTTTTCTGGTTCTCAAAGTTTCAACATGTACTACACTGGGGTGAAGAATGCTGCGAATTCTATATGGACCTGCGTGTAGAAGCTCAAATTTACTGCATCTACTCTTTCCTCTGTTGGATAAATAGTATGTACGTACTAATATCTTCTGTCCTATGTGAAAGTCACGGCGTGTACAAACGTGTTTTTGCTGTCTTCTCCGGCGCTCTGCGGCACGTTTGATGTTGTTGAGTTCAATGTCAATTATTTCATGGTGGCATAGTCGACGAGATGTAGGAAATGATAATAATTCTTTAATTTTGTTAGGTGGTTCAACATTTTTCAATATAACAGTCGGAGATAGCATAGTAGATTAATTTGGTATGGAGTTAATTACATCCTGGAATGAGAGTATGTGTGTATGTCCCAGTCAATATGTTTTTTATGGCAGTATATTCTACATAGTTTACCAATTTCTTTCATCAGTCGTTCAGAAGGGCTCGAAGAAGCGTGATACTTGGATATATAGATCGGAGAAATGTTTCTAACTCGTAACATGCGGGTCCATAATGCAGATCGAAATTGTGGTCCATTGTCGGAAATTACTTTCAATACATGCCCTACATGAAATAGAAAATGTTTTACAAATGCATTCGAAACAGATTTAGCAGCAGCTTTGCGTAACGGAGTAAAGGTAACAAATTTTGAAGTGAGTTCAACAGCGACAAAGATGTAACAGAAACCTCTATTAGATCTGGGAATCGGACCAAAAATGTCTACAGCGGCCATGTCTCTCAATTTAACGGGTACAATGGGATGTAACGGAGGAATATGTGAAGTCGTGTCTGATTAAGCTTTCTGGCAGATATTACATGACGCTAAAACTCGTCTAATACGTTTCTCCATGTTGGCAAAATAACAGTTCTGTCTCAGTATATGGAAACATTTTCAGGCTCCATAATGTGCGTAACTTAAATGAGTATACCAAATTAATTTGTTAACAAGTTCGTCAGGAATACATAATACCCAGTTGTTGCTGTCAGGGGGAGAGCGGCGAAAAAAATGTTATTGCGTACAGTGTAATAGTTTGTAATGGTAACATTATTCCTATCTTGCCAAAGGTGTTTAATTTCTTTTCATACTTCGTCTTTGCTCTGGTCTTGTGCTATGTCTCGTAATGACGACGAAATGAAATTTTCGAATGCAACTTGTTGAATATACATGACGCTAAAATTTGCTTGGCAGAAGTTGGTTGCGATGTCTTGCTGATTGTTGCTGAGAGAACGGGATAGTGCGTCTGCTACAATATTTTGTGTACCGGGAATGTGAACAATTGTAAAATTAAATTCCTGTAAATAAAGTTTCCATCTGCTTAACCTGTCGTGTGTAAATTTTCGGAAAGTAAAAACTGTATAGCTCTATGACCTGTGTAAACAGTCGTATGTCTTCCATAAACAAAATGCCTAAATCTCGTAAATGCCCATACAACACATAATGTTTCAAGTTCTGTGACAGAATAATTGCGTTCAGCAGGTGACAGAATGCGACTTGCAAAGGCGATGTTTTTGATTACTGTAGTACCGTCTTCTTCAATTTTCTGTAAAATGTGTACGCCTAAAGCGGTGTTAGAACTGTCGGTGGCAATGGAAAAATTTGTAGTAAGATGTTTCAAATTAACAAATTCATAATGTGCTTGGCTATCCGAGGACCAAATAGCGTTTTTACCCGTCAATTGTCATAATCTAGGGGTGTCTAAAGCAGAGTAATGAATAAATTTACGGAAAAAGTTAATTAATCCCAGAAAGCTGCGTAATTGTTTCTTTGTCGTTGGAACAGTAATGTCACGTAAAGCTTGAAGTTTTTCCGGGTCAGGCGCAATGCCTTCTGCTGAAATTACATGTCCAAGAAATTTTATGGAAGCTTTGCCAAAGTGCGATTTGTTATGATTAGCTGTGAGTCCTTGAGCACGAAAAGTTTGCAACAGTTGTTCCAGAATCAGATTATGTTCAGACCAGTTAGCTTCTGCAATAAGAATGTCATCTACATACGTTGTGATTCGGTCTTTAAGTTCTGTCGGAAGTATAGTATTCAAACCGCGAATAAACGCAGCTGAAGAAATTGTTAGACCGAACGGTAATTTGCAAAATTGATAACAATCACCAAAACAGAGAAAAACTGTGTACTTTCTGCAGTTCGGATGAAGCTGGATTTGCCAAAATTCCGATTTCAAATCTAATGTAGAATAAATAGCAGTACCATGAAATTTCTGTAAAAGTTCTTCTAGTGTGTGTGGGCGATCTGTTTCATTAATAATAATGTCGTTGACATGACGCGAATCAAGCACGAGTCGAAGTGAACCATCCTTTTTCTTAACAATATGGAGCGGGTTTATGTACGGACTAACTGCTGGTTCAATAATTCCTTGGTCTAGCATAGCTTGTAATTCTTTCTTAACTTGTTCTCTGTGGATATAGGGAATGGGATAATGTTTAGCTTTAAATGTGTCGTGCTGTTTAACTCGAAATTCATACATAAAACCGGACATAGTACCAGGGACTTTGTCAAAAACTGGAGCTTGCTGTAAAAGAATATTGCGTAGTTGAGTACGTTCGTCGTCTGTATTTGCACTGCTTTGTTTTACTTTATCAGAAATCATTTGCATAACGTCACAGTCGGCTTCGTCTGGTGTATCATAGTTGTGTACGTACGTATCTGTGAACAATGTGGAATGACAGTCCGTGTTACGCGATGTACAAAAGACCTGTGTTCGGTTAAATGCCTGTTCAACTGCAGATAAAGCGTGCTGAAATTTTAATGCCATTCTCATCCTTTAACATTAAATAGGAATTTTGAAAGTCAGTAATTGCATCGTGTTTTACCAAAAAATTCGTACCTAGAATAACGTCTGTTGTCAATAAGGGAACAATCCAAAAATTTGAGTGGAACGTATGACCTGCAATACAAAACAATAAGTTTGTCTGTAATTTTACATCTACTCCTTTACCAGATACTGCTCCTTTTACTTTAGTTTTGCCTAATGGTAACGTAGGATAGGTGTTCTCTTTGTTACATTCGTTGAAAGTTACTTCATTTATAACTGACATAGGTGATCCAGAATCAATTACTGCTGAAACTGTGGATGATCCAATCTTTACTTCAATGACAGGGTGGGAAATGGTTTTCTGTATAACTGGTTTTTCATGTAAAAGAGTGTCTCGGATGTCGTCAAAAGTAATAACATTTTCGTGAACAAGATTCTGTGTGTCAAAAGTCCGCAGCTCGTGGTCGTGTGGTAGCGTTCTCTCTTCCCGCGCCCGGGTTCCCGGGTTCGATTCCCAGCGGGGTCAGGGATTTTCTCTGCCTCTTGATGACTGGGTGTTGTGTGATGTCCTTAGGCTAGTTACGTTTAAGTAGTTCTAAGTTCTAGGGGACTGATGACCATAGATGTTAAGTCCCATAATGCTCAGAGCCATTTGAACCATTTTTTTGTGTCAAAAGTAGTGCTTACGTTGCTGGAAGATTCATTCTGCACTGTATCTAGTCAAATTCTTTCTGACGTGCTGTTATTTGCGGGAGGATGCTGTGGCATCTCGACTATTTGTACTGTTCTGTTATTTCTTCCTGACGTATTAGGTTCGGGATGATACCGACTGTCTGGTTCATTCATGATAATCTGTTGTTGTGGTTGATTATGATGCTGGTAAGACCGACTGTTATTAAACGTACGCTGAAAACTGTGCTCTTTACTTTTACGTCTGTCATAATAATCGTTGCTATACGGCGCATTGCGATATAAGTTGAAATGGTGTGTTTTCTGTACGTAGTGATTTCCTTTTTGCTGTGCGTTACTATTTGGTGGATCCGACGCTATACGTGTAGGCGGCGAAACATTAAAGCTTGGTTGACCTTGCAGACTGCATTGTAGGTTAGGTATGCTAACCGACTGGTTTTGTTGATGTTGTGGGGAAAAGCCTCTATTGTTGCCAGATTGTCTTTGCTGTTGCTGATAACTATGAGGATACTGATAATTAAAATTTTGTCTGTTGTTAAAGTTCTGGTGGTTGTCATTCCTGGACTGTCTATCAACTTTGCTATTAAAATAGCGTGGCTGATCGTTATTTCCGTATGCTTGTTGGCCTCGGTTATGATGTGAAAATTTTTTCATGATACTCTTAACGATCGTGGTAATTTAGAAATACATTATTGGATAAGTGCTGATTCACTGTATGGCTCACTTAAGTATTGCTTTTGTTGGACCATGTGTTCAAAAAATTGCGTGACAGTGGGAAAATTTGAGTTCTCATAATTTGGTAAGCAAATTAATTGATCCTTGATTCCGCGCTGTGTCATCTTCTACCAATACGCTGACAGAAAAGCATCCTGAAATTCTTCTACCAAGTAGCATTGTCTCGCGATCGGTCTCATACGAGTTGCCGGTTCGCCTTCCAAAAAACTGCAAATAAATTCAAGTTTGTGTATTACGGGCCAAGTTGGTGGAAAAGCAAAGCTAAATTGTTGTATCCAATCCAAAGGGTGAATCGGTGTTCTCTCATTTTTAAATACCTTAAATTTCCTAATGGATAGAAAGTGCTTGTAATCAAAATTATCGTCTCTGTATGTCTGAACAGGTTCAGGATTGAATGATAATCTGTTTGTCTGTGACTGTTCGGAATCTAAGTCACGTACTCTCTGTAAATTACCTAAATTATACTGGCTGTGTGTGTGTGAGGAATGTTTGGAATGTGGCGTATTCTGTGCCGTGTTAGAAGCTGAAACATTTTTCATCCCTGTCACTTCTTGCTGTAAAGATGACAATTTTCAACGTAATCTATTATTTGACGAACCTATCTCACTGATTGTCTGCTGTAAGTTTTGGAATTCGGGTGTTTGATTGAACGAAATTGGTGACATATCGTCTGATTTAGTGTCGTTGTTATTTTATATAACCTCAATACGACTGGCCAATTCATCAAATTTTTCAGTCACTGCTTTAATCTAATCATCATTTTTAGTGTCACAAGCATTAATTTGTTTTTTGATTTTACGTGTGGTTTTGTTTAATTTCTTAACGTCTGCTTTGATGGCATCGGGATCCTGTATTAATTCTAATTGTTCAAGTCTGTTGGTCACTGTCTGAGAGTCTACTGTGTGTGTGTGTGTCTGTTTTTGTTTTAAGATCGGAGATTTCATCATGCAATTCGATGTTCTACTGTTTGATTTCGTCTGATACTGTAGCAATGTTGTTGTCTACGTATGTTTTTGCTTTCGTAAATAACTTACGCTTATCTTCCTGTCTCTGTGCCGTAACTGTTTCCATGACTTGTTTCTTTACTTTATTCTGTTCCTGTATAAATTTACGGTAACGCGTTTCACTGTTTTGTAGGTGGTGATTAAAACGTTCGTCAATTTGGCTGTTCTGTTCTTCGAATTTCTTGTCTACTTTTGCATCTAGTGTGCGTGAAAGTTCTGCTGACATTAATTTAAACTCGTCGCGTAACTGTGTTGCGTTTCCTGAGCATTGTTTAGCAACTGCACTAATTTCATCTCGAAGTAATTTTGTTGTGGCTGCTTGCGTATCACTTAGTTCTTGTGGAACAGATCTAATTTCTTCACTACTGTTCCTAGCACAAACCTTAATTTCCTCACGTAATTGTTCTTTAGTATCATGACATTGCACGGCAACGGCTGTAATCTGTTCACTAAGCTGTTTGAAATTGTTGTCTTGTTTTTCATTCAACTGCTTGGAATTGTTGTCTAGTTTTTCATTAAGTTGTTTGTTCGATTCATTAAGTTGTTGTTTGATATTTTCATTAAGTTGTTGATTCGATTCAGTAACTTGTAGCAATAATGCCATAACTTGATCCAAGCCAAAATTAGCGACTCTATTTTCTGTGCTGTGTGATGGTGTATCTGCATTTGTCCCGTTTTGTGTAACCATTTGGTCATTCTCTGATTCTTGAAAAGGTTTGCCAATTGGATGTACGCTGTTGGTCACTACAGCGGAATCAAATAAATCTGACGTACTTTGAGTACACTGTTCATCTTTGTTAAAAACATTTATCTGTTCACTGCGTAAATTTTGCAAGTCAGGTGTGTCAAACTGGGCAGCGTAGATTGTAACGGAACGTGCCGCGTCATCAATTGTCGTTATATTAAGTGTGGACATAATTGAATGTGTTTGCTCATCATTAGGATTAAAGTCATTACTAGTGGTCGGTACGCACTGATTATCTGTAATTAGAGGATTATCATTATGACACTGAGTGTTGCTAGTATTATCAGTCAAATTACTGAAGTCGGCTTTTTCGGTCATTGCACATCGCGATGTACTGTTAGCAGTTTTTCGTGGCATTCTTACAAATCAAAGATAAGCACAAAATCAAACAAAGACAAAGCAAAAATGGAACAAATACAATTACAACAAACAGCAATAAATTGCCGATGATCTGTGAATGAAGGAGTGACAAATTAGTAAATGCGTTGCGCCAGATACAAACTATAGTTAATATTATGAAAATAAGAGCAGATATATAACTGACTACTTCTCAGAAATTCACAAAGAAAATACGATCCTGGCCGGTTGTCGACAAGTGTAGCCTTCCAACAGAAAATAAAATAATATGAATAATATTCACATTTAGTGTAATCTCCCAACAGAAAATAAAATATAATTGTTTATAATTCACATTCAGCGTAACCTTCCAACAGATACACTCCAAAACCTCCCAACAGTAAAATTTCGTAACCTACAAATAATATAATGTGACTAATCTCTCAATAAAACTGTGCCTCACTTATAACCTTTCAATAATTGACTGTGTGAATTTAAACCGGTAAAGTTTGGACGTCAGCAGTGCTGCGTCATGGCCCCTGAAAGATCATTCTGAATAAGCTGAAAAATCTTACTTCAATGAAGTCGCCGGATAACGCATATATTTCTACTAGTATAAGAAATTTTTCTGGCGCAGCCCAGTGCAATGCTGGCAGATAGATTTGTCATGTATAAAAAGAAACAACTGATTTTTCTTTTCAATAATCGGGATGACCAAGGATTGGAGAAATTAGTAAATTCTTTAAATTAAAATGAATGATTGTCAAAAGTTACTTTTTATGAGAAAGATTATTACTAAGAGATTTTTTTATAAAACATCTACATGGGAGTCGATATAACAATACTACATATGCGCGAGGCTGCTTTTACCTTATGCTACAACGCTCAGGCTCCGCCATCGCTCCACCACGACCGGCCCAGCCAACGCGATACACCAGACTGCTCGCTAGCAACAACTACTACACAGTTCCTACCGCATGCAACACTGCTCTCTGGTCTGAGATTCTCTTATACCTTACATATCGCAGGCAGCGCGTGAGCAGTCCATCGAAATTACATCTGCTCGAGTGCGCTAGCAACGAATTTCATAATCATGGACCTCTTACAACCTTCAGAGCTCTAGAAGGCCGTCGCCATGTCTTTAACTGCTTTGAACTTTTTCTTTGGAGGTGATTGGCACCATTCCATGGATTGCCAGTTTGTTCCCGTTCGAAGTGATGAACCCATGTTTCATCACCTTAGACGATGTTACACATAAATTGTCAATATCAGTCTCGTACCGCGCAAGCAATTGCGCGCAAATGGTCCTTCGTTGCTCTTTATGGTCTTCCGTTATGTGGCGAGGAGCCTAGTGGACACACACATTTCAGTACTGAAACTGTCGGACGTGTCAAGAGTACCAACGGAGACGTCCAGTTGTGCAGCGAGGTGTTTGACTGTGATCGATCGATCACCTCGAATGAGAGTGTCCCCACGTTCGAACGTTGTGGCAGTCACCGCCGTGTGCGTCTGGCTGACACGCGGGAGATGGGACTGCTTTGTGTGACCTTATTGCGATGATGACTGATGCCTCGCCCAACGATTCTTCGTGGTTTTGTTCACTGCCAGTTGTCTATGGACATTCTGCAAGCACCTACGAATATCTGTGATGCTCTGGTTTTCGGCCAACAGAAATTCAGTGACAGCTCTCTGCTTTCATTGCACCTCCATTACAGACGCCAATTCGAAGACTGAGTCACCACCCACCGGAACTTCATAAAATTATGGAGGCTGAAGCGAGAATACTCCACGATGTCCCACAACAAATTCTGAATTTTTTCCTCCTGAAATTGGCAGAGAAGTCTACTGCTTAGGAGCATCTACGCAATAGTGCTGCCGTACGGCAAATAACGGAGATTGTAAATAGCTCCTTGGGAAAGGCCTAGAAGCTGTTTACGAAGGAGATGGACGGGAGTAATCGGACTATTGCGTTACGTGTAGCTGCTTCGGAAGCCCCTAGTTCATCGGCACTGAGGTCTTCAGAGGACGCCTCATTTGAGACGTCGAAGTAGCAGGAAGTTCGGCGGGTCTGCTTCCTCCTCTTCTCGGCGAAACTCTGCCGTCATCTCCCCCACGTTCCCCCTTCCCCACGCCCTTCTCCCATCCCCTCCGCTCCCCCCCCCCCCCCCCTGCGGCCTCACCCTGGTGGGGAGACTGTGGCGCGAGGACTATAATACGACGGCGGCCTGCTGTCGCCAGCCGGTGTCTGTATATATGTGGCTCGGAGCCGCCCACGCTTCGCCGGAGTGTTTTGAGTCACCTGCAGGCAGCAGCGTTTAGCTCGGCGCGATAAATGATTTGCCGAAACCAATAACCCCGTCGCCGCCACCGCCGCCGCAAGCTTTGCTCTGCCTGGCCTGTTTTCTCTTCGCCGGAGACAAAGCGGTCCCGAGGCGAGACCGGAAGGCCGCGGATTCCGGGCAAGTGGATGGCTACATTCTGTCCCACCGGCCGCGCCTGACGGATGGGGCCGCGTTACGGGGGAATCGGTGCGAATTCTCCCGGGCGACGTGCCAATTTCCTGTAGAGCCAACACGGTAGCAGCTGTACAGGCAGCGCCATTTATCGGGTATCGACTCGAAGTTCAAGGCAAGACTTTCGTTTACACACAGCTCCCCTTATGCTTCCTTACAGTTCTCTTCCCATTGATTCACTCCGTCACTGCATGTTTTGTCATTTACAGTAAACAATACTATTCTCTGGTCGGTCTGCTTTCGAGGAACAGTGTCTTGAAAATATTTTGCCTTCTAGAAGGATTTCGCACTCCCGTTTGGGGGTGTCTCGCTGAAGTGTCCTATCCCACCCGCTCTGTGAGTTGTTAAACAGCCTGAGACAATATACTGGGTGATCAAAAAGTCAGTATAAATTTGAAAACTTAATAAACCAAGGAGTAATGTAGATAGAGAGGTAAAAATTGACACACATGCTTGGAATGAGATGGGGATTTATTAGAACAAAAAAAACAAAAACAAAAACAAAGTTCACAAAATGTCCGACACATGGCGCTGGACAGCAAAACGTTTTGTAACTGCTACCGTAACGGCTGAGAGGTGCGCCGATATGTTACAGAATCGCATCATCCCCAGCCTGGCTGATAAACACCTGCTGGAACGTACGACGTTTATGCAGGATGACGCTCCACCCCATATTCTAAACGCGTGAAAGATCTCTTGCGCGCGTCGTTTGGTGATGATTGTGTGCTTAGCCGCCACTTTCTTCATGCTTGGCCTCCCAGGTCCCCAGACTTCAGTCCGTGCGATTATTGGCTTTGGTGGTACCTGAAGTCGCAAGTGTATCGTGATCGACCGACATCTCTAGGGATGCTGAAAGACAACATCCGACACCAATGCCTCACCATAACTCCGGACATGCTTTACAGTGCTGTTCACAACATTATTCCTCGACTACAGCTATCGATGAGGAAAGATGGCGGACATATTGAGCATTCCCTGTAAAGAACATCATCTTTGCTTTGTCTTACCTTATTATGCTAATTATTGCTATTCTGATCAGATGAAGCGCCATCTGTCGGACATTTTTTGAACTTTAGTATTTTTTGGTTCTAATAAAACGCCATGTCATTCCAAGCATGTGTGTCAATTTATACCTCTCTATCTACATTATTCCGTGATTTATTCAGTTTTCAAATTTACACTGACTGTTTGATCACCCCGTAGTTTCTACCAGATTACCCACATTTTGTTGTCCATCTGTCTATTCGTATGTTGAGACCTCGTTTTATCAGGTAGAAGTAGAGGTATCAAACTGACAGTTAAGTTAAATACTGATGTTCAAAGTATCTAACAGACAATTTAATGATGAGAAAGTGTGGTAAGTATCTAATAAAATGAAAACTATTTAATTTGGGAATTTATAATGAAAGGAACTTTGAGCAATGACAGTATTAAATGAAACTGACCTTGTCATGTAAATGCTCACTCGCAGTAGCTATACATTACGTGTCGAGATTGTGTTGACATTTAATTTATTTCACAGCACCACAAGTAGACCTAGATTCTGACAAAGTCTTACATGCGACGGACGCTCGGTTCTGCTCTGTATTGGCGTAGCTACCAACGGCCATGCTGTTACGACATAAAAAGCTGAAAGGGAAAAGCGCTGCTCTGCGTGGTGTAATTTACCGCTTGTCAAAAAAGACAACAAACACTTTATCCACTCGTTCTGTTCATTTCCTAACAATGGTCTTAGTACACATTGCATTCGAAATGTATTCCAGTTGCACCTCATTTAAGGAAAGGGAGAGGATGATTATAAATGATAAATACAATGAAATCAGAACTTATTTAATTTTCTCAGAATTTGCAAATCTAACTTCTAAACCCCTTTTGAAACAGTTACTCATTCCTTTTAACCCTATCACAGATCCCAAGTATTACTGAAATATTAAACTAGTATCAGTTTTACTTCTAATTACTGAAGAATGAAAATTAACACATTGCAATAATTGCTATACGCACACAAAGCAACGTGAAATACACCTTTTGGTTGCTGAGTCGTTTTTGCGTCAAAGTAAACTTCCACCAATCTTTCCCCCAATAATTCAGTTCTTAGCAATTCTCCACTTCTCAAAATTTCTCATCTTCAAAAGGCAAACACTTGCTGTGTCCAGAGCTGCTCAGCTACGTCACATCTGGCCCAAGACTCTACTACGGCTCTTTCTCCCTGTTATTGCTGTTATGTCTACCGTGTGCTCTTTTACTCAACAATGATTTTATTAGTTCTCAAAGACAATGTAGATGGAGATGTACATGTATATCCTTTCATGTAGCCAAGCATTACAAATGTATCAGTGGAGGTTAACGTCTTTGCAGTGGATCCGTTACACAAATTGACTGACAATACCGTGCTATGGAAAATTATGTCTCAGTAGAGCCATACATTGCAGTAAATCGATATATTAAAAATACCGTGAAGAACAATTTTTTCTAAATAAAATTTCTTCATGACATGAGTTGTAGACAATGCGTTTCTGTAAGATTCTTCTATAATAAAAGTCAAATTAATCTATGAAATGTTCCTATAAAAAGCAGAGTAGTGGCATTTTGCTTACACGAATCTTTCAAGGTGTCTCGTCCATTGGCGTCGTAAAAAATTTAAGATACTGAGTCAGTTAAACACCTGATCCTCTCTTATTTGCTGGATGTATTCTAATATGTTTTCCCCTACAGTTTTTAATCTCTGCTGCAGCTTCCTCTTGCACCAGAGAGGTTGTTTCTCGATGTCTTATCACATGTGACATGGCCTTATTCCTTCTTCTTGTCACAGTTTTCCGTATGCTCCTGTTGCCAATTCTGTGGAGAAATTCCCCATTTCTTATCTTACAAGACAACCTAATTTCAGTTCAAATGGCTCTGAGCACTATGCGACTTAACTTCTGAGGTTATCAGTCGCCTAGAACTTAGAACTAATTAAACCTAACTAACCTAAGGACATCACACACACCCATGCCCGAGGCAGGATTCGAACCTGCGACCGTAGCGGTCGCTCGGCTCCAGACTGTAGCGCCTAGAACAGCACGGCCACTCCGGCCGGCTAATTTTCAGTATCCTTCTGTTGCACCACAGGCTAAACGCTTCATTTCTTCTCTTTTCCCTTTTTCCCTCAGTCCATAATTTTCGCTACCATGCAATTCTGAGCGCCAAACATACATTGTCAGAATTTTCGGCTTGTAATTAAGTGATATGTTTGATACTCGTACACTTCTTCTGGCCAGAAACTCCCTCTTCGCCGCTGCTAGTCTCCTGTTACGTGTGGCACATGCTGTTTTGTTTCCAAGGCAACAGAAGTGCTTAACATCGTCTGTGATGCTCCTCACCGCTGTGTTTTCTGTATACTCAATGTTACACTGGACACATTTGGGGGATGAGGATTCAAGTACCTCACTGTCGTTGTTGTTGTTGTTGTTGTGATCTTCAGTCCTGAGACGGGTTTGATGCAGCTCTCCATGCTACTCTATCCTATGCAAGCTTCTTCATCTGCCAGTACCTATTGCAACCTACATCCTTCTGAATCTGCTTCAGTCCTGTATTCATCTCTTGGTCTCCCTCTACGATTTTTACCCTCCACGCTGCCCTCTAATACTAAATTGGTGATCCCTCGATGTCTCAGAACATGTCCTACCAACCGATCCCTTCTTCTAGTCAAGTTGTGCCACGAGCTCCTCTTCTGCCCAACTCTATTCAATACCTCCTCATTAGTTATGTGATCTACCCATCTAATCTTCAGGATTCTTCTGTAGCACCACATTTCGAAAGCTTCTATTCTCTTCTTGTCTAAACTATTTATCGTCCATGTTTCACTTCCATACATGGCTACACTCCATACAAATACTTTCAGAAACGACTTTCTCACATTTAAATCTATACTCGATGTTAACAATTTTTTCTTCTTCAGAAACGCTTTCCTTGCTATTGCCAGTCAACATTTTATATCCTCTTACACTTCAGTTTCAGGTTTTAAGCTGTTACGTTAAGCAGACTAAGACAACTGCGAGATGGTTGCTTTCTAAAAGAAACGGACGATTTCCTTTTCCAGACTTGCCCTAATCTGAATATGTGCTTCGTCTTTAATGCCTTTTTTGTCGACGAGACGTTATAATATACTCCATCTTCTTCGTTTAATACAACAGCAAGTTCCGAAATTGAGAGTCATCTTATGGGGCAGCCGCAACTGTGTAAGTCTATTTTGGGAAATGAAGAAACCGCAAAACTTTTGTGGGTCTGTTGTGGATCTGATGTGGCGCAAGATCCGTCATTGTTTTTCAAATGGAATTTTTTTTCCAAAACAAATACACCATCGCATCATGAACTATGCACGTTGCACTATTTTGCTACGTGGTCGCCACCAATCTTGAAATATTTCTCGCAGCGTTTGGAGAAACTAGTCTGGTGAATGTCGGTGTCCCGCGGTCAAAGGAATTGTAGCACAACGTCCTTTACTTCAGCACTGGTTTGGAAGTGACACCGCAAGAGTGCGGCTTTCAACGCAAGTAACAGGTAAAAATCAAATGGAGTAAGATGCCGGCTGTAGGCCTGGTGATCCTGTCCCATCCGATACGACGAATCTGATCCTATGTGAGCCCAGCTGTGTGTGGCTTTGCGGCGTCGTCCAAGAGCACAACAAGTCCGCTCAAGAGCTCTGTTCTCTTTCGTCGAATGGCGGACCAGCATTTGGTGACGACGCAGTATCGTACCGCATTCATGGTCCCTTGCTGGAGGAAATCAAGGAGAATTACACCTTCCGCATCCCAGAACACTTTGTCGTTAACCTTTCCCTTGAATTATACGCTCACTGATGAACTGGGAAGCTTCGACGTCATTGAGGCGGCCTTGGTTTCTGTGATAAAGTTGTGCACCAATGCCTCATCGCCTCTGATGATTCTGGACGGGTACTCCTACCACAGCAAGTGTTCCACGCTGATTGCCTTCCCTGCCCTCTTGTGATCCGGGTTTACGTTCTCGGCACCCATTCTGCAGACACTTTTCGGTAACGCAGCACATTACGGAGCACGTGAAAGGCACGAGCACGGACAATAACCTCTGTGGACGCCTAGTATGACGCCGTTAGGCGCCTGTCAGACAACATCATGTCATGTTCTGAAGCAATGGGACGCCCGCTTACACCTTCATCTTCCATACTCGACCTTCCTTCTCTGAACCGTAACACCGGTGTCCAACCATTTGACGATACATATCCTCTTCACCATATAGGGTCTATAGGCGTTCGTGGATGACGGACACACTAGTCACATGTTCCCATTCATACAGGACTAGAGCAAGCAATATCATTGGCTACCACATTGTCTGTACATGTCCATCTTCCATTGCGTATTCGAACACCATCGGGCCTTACTCTCTCTTCTTCGGTGCTCTGCGCAAACATTATTCCTCCTGCTCTGATCCCCCCTTTCTTCGTCGATCCACCAACGTGTGTAAATTGATATGGTGATCGTTTGTGTCACCTGATGTACCATGTTATCTTTCGAAAACAACAACGAAACTTACTGTATGTATGTCCCTCGCTCTACCATAGCATACCTTTTATCTCCTTCTTCTCCAACTGAGTTCCTGCTGTGTTTCAGACATTTATCGGAAACCACACTCTAGCATTTAAGGCTAGCTCTAATACGTACACTGCGATGGGAGCTCCTGAAAAGTAAGTAGGCCGCGCGGGATTAGCCGAGCGGTCTAGGGCGCTGCAGTTATGGGCTGTGCGGCTGGTTCCGGCGGAGGTTCGAGTCCTCCCTCGGGCATGGGTGTGTGTGTTTGTCCTTAAGATAATTTAGGTTAATTAATTTGTAAGCTTAGGGACTGATGACCTTAGCAGTTAAGTCCCATGAGATTTCACACACATTTGAACATTTTGAAAAATAAGTACCGGTATCAGTTCAGAAATCCATCTCCATGTCATTAGCATCATTCCAATTAAACCACTTAGTAAGGCACTGTGGAGGGATCAGAACTGTTAGCTGATTAGAGCTTTGTCATGGACAGAAGAGGATTTGCCTTGGAAAATTTTTCCGTAACTCATCTTTAACTGACAAAGAATTTTTTCTTAGTTTTCTTTTCGAAATATAAGGCTTTGAAAGGTGAGGTTTCTGAAGTAACTATTTTCCTTTTGTACCACAAGTGGACAGCAGCTCAGGTTCTGCTTTATTGATTTTAGTATCCGTACATGACGTGACAAAGTTGAGACTAGTCACTGTTAACGTGAAGGTAAACTATACTATCCAACGTTGGCTCGACAACAAGCCATGAGCTGAACGCCTGAAGAGGGAACGAAATTCTGCGTATGAGTCAGTTTACGGGGTGCCAGAGAATCCGAAACATCGCGTAGAGGTCGAGCACGGTGGAAAACACGATCGCGACCAGAGCGAGATAATGTTATCCAATCAGACGAAACCGGGCACTGAGTGAGGTGAAGACTTCCTGTTGTTTTTTAGCTAGCCTTTGGGACTTGTCTATACAGTCATGCCGAGAGTGTCCTATACATTACGACGACACAAACGTAACCCAGCCCCCAAGAGGATAAAATTTCCGACACGGCCGGGAATCGAACACAGGCCACATTGCTTACCAGTCCCCCCGCCTTGACCATGCAGCCACCAGAGCGGAAGAGGTGAAGGCTTCATCCGCGGCCACTGAAGTTAGCTTTAAAATAGCCCAGTCAGGCCGATTGCCTTCGGCTGGTAAACAGCTCGGTCAGTGGCTCTGGCCATGCCACTCTTCACACGGGCCCTCCATGTGTACAGTACTACTGCGGTGCGATAACCTCGCCAGCTCATCTGCGTCAGTCCGGATGTCGACAGGCGGGGATACTAAACTGACAAGCGTGAAAAGTCTTCAGAATTTATCGGTTGGGAAAAAAAAGTCTCAGGTACTTATCCATGTGACACTGTATGTCAAAAGTTGGATCTGTACTAGGGAATGGCCGCCAACTCCAATCGCGCTTCTTAGTCTCTGCAAGTCACTACAGTACAAGAATTGTACCTGTTCCGATGCGGTACATTACACAGCCTAAGCGGTTTCTCTATACCCCATTTGTAGGTACTTTACCATCTACACAACAGAAACACTGTGACGGTTAAAGTGCAAATCCTAACAGAACTGTTCAAAAGCGGGATATGAATATGACAGTGGAATACAACAGAAACACTGTGACGGTTAAAGTGCAAATCCTAACAGAACTGTTCAAAAGCGGGATATGAATATGACAGTGGAATACCAGCCTTCTATAGGGCAGCCGCGCGGTCTGAGGCGCCACGGTTCGTGCTGCTTCCCCCGTCGGAGGTTCGAGTCCTCCCTCGGGCATGGGTATGTGTGTTGTCCTTATCGTAAGTCAGTTTAAGTTAGATTATCTAGTGTGTAAGCCTAGGGACCGATGACCTCAACAGTTTGGTCGCATGGGAACTTACCACAAATTTCCAAACTGTATAGGGCAGTAAAATGGATAAAATTTTCCGAAGTCCCAGAGCGAAGCTATGTCGCTCCTCTGCGGCAATGTCGACATGAGGCGGCCGTAGTGAAAGAATTTCGCCACCGAGACTGGGTCAGTGCAAAGCCCAACATCTGCCTTTCTGGGGAGCCAGGCAGCAGACGTCAGCAGAATGTAGTCGGCCAGAGCTGCCGACTAGTGTCTATGACCTTCACTACGTGACGAAAGAAAGGCTAAGATGGACACCCACCGCAAACGGTACCAGTGAAGAAGCACCACAGAAGGAAAACCACTGATACCTTCTTAACAGCAAGCCCTATGCAGTCATGACGAATAACGTTGGGTAAATATTAGCCGATGCTTGGCTCCATAAATACCCCAGCAGTTTAGATCGTAAGGCAGTCAGTCGGGAAGGATAGATGGTGTACGTGACGCCCACTCTCAATTTCCTGATTGCAGCAAAGTGGCGTCTGGTACAAGTCTGTTGCAGATTTCCTGCACGCTACGGACAACAGCAGCCAGTACTCGGAGAGATGACTACCTCGCCATAATCACCAGTCACAGCGTTTAACGCCGTAATCTGCAGAATGAAATTTTCACTCTGCAGCGGAGTGTGCGCTGATATGAAACTTCCTGGCAAATTAAAACTGTGTGCCGGATCGGGACTCAAATTCGGGACCTTTGCCATTCACGGACAAGTGCTCTTCCATCTGAGCTATCCAAGCACGACTCACGACACGTCCTCACAGCTTCCATTTCGCCAGTACCTCGTCTCCTGCCTTCCAAACTTCCCGCAGAAGCTCTCCTGCAGCCCTTGCAGAACTAGCACTCCTGGAAGAAAGGATATTGCGGAGACCTGGCTTAGCCACACTCTTGCGAATGTTTCCAGAATGAAATTATCGCCCTGGAGCGGAATGTGCGCTGATATGAAACTTCCTGGCAAATTAAAACTGTGTGCTGCAGGGAGACTTGAACTCGAGACCTTTGTCTTTCGCGGGCATAGCCTGCCTCTGACGCGAATGGGAGAACCTGGAGATTCTCCTTCTCACCAGTAGGAGGACACCAGCATTCGTGACATTACGACTGAATAGGGCATACCTGGACGGCAGGCCAATTTCGTCGAACTCACGGGTACATGACTACCGTCATCGCGGTACGACAGATGATGACGAAGAAGGGTGGTGAGCGAGAGGGGACAGAGCACCTCCCTAGTCGGAGTTTGTAAGTTCTGTACACGCGCCGTGGTCGCTGACTGCCACGGCGTCGTGGTACAGCCGGTGCCTGCATGGGTCACCGCAAGCGGCGAACTCCAAGTGCAGGCAGCTGGACCGAAGTGTCCGGTGAAAGCTGCCTTGAGCGGGCTAAAGGAAACTTAACACTTTGCCGTCCGGTGACACCACAGTGGTGTCGTGCGCGAAATAGCAGTCAACGGCCGGCGACACCACAGTGGTGCCGTGTGCATAGTATCACTCAGTGGCCGGCGACACCACAGTGGTGTCGTGACCGTAGTATCGCGCAGTGGCCAGCGACAGCACTTTAATATATTTTTCATTCTGTTGGTCTTTTATTTAGGTAACAATAAGTTACACACGTCAACAAGTTTTTTTGTTTTTATAAGTACTTGTGCACTTTCATCATGGCAGACGAAAGAGACTATACGATTATTTACGAAGAATGCGCGGACGTCTTATCTGACGTTCCGGACGGCTTGGCCGATTGGGAAGAAGACACTGGATATAAAAAAAAAAATGAAAGTGATGCAGAATCGTCGGAAGATAGTGAAATACGTCCAAGAAGAATTCTGTGAACACTACGGTTGCTATCTGATTCGGTGAATCAGACGAAGAAGACAAACTATGATTTACTAAGGACCAATAATAAATTTGAAGGATCTCCGGGTCCACACACGTTACGGGACCCGAACTAATAAAATGGTTTGGGCTTCCTCCTTATGGGAATTGTAAAAAAAAAAAAAAAAAAAAAAAAAAAAAAAAAAAAAAAAAAAAAAATAAAACTAGGATCGATGATTACCGGTCAACGAATCCGTTGATAGACACGCTGATATTTCGCAAAACGATGTCCCGCAACCGATTCAGAAAAATATTATTTTTACATTTTTCCGACAGCAACAATAAATCGGAAAATGCCGACCGGCTTTTCAAAATGCAATTCGTTATTGATTATTTTTCCAAAAAGTTTAAAGAAACGTTTAATCTAAGTCAAAACATCTCAATTGATTAAGTAATGATAACGTGGTGTGGACAGTTAAATTTTAAAGTTTACAATCCGTCGAAAATTACGAAATATGGCATACTCATTCGGATGCTGTGTTGATTCGAGTACCGGATATAGTTCCTCATTCAAGATATATTCCAGCGCTGGACAACCTTTAGCAAAAACAGTGACGGAACTATTGACACCGTCTTATGGAAAGTGGCTTCAAAAATGGTTCAAATGGCTCTGAGCACTATGGGACTCAACTGCTGTGGTCATAAGTCCCCTAGAACTTAGAACTACTTAAACCTAACTAACCTAAGGACATCACACACATCCATGCCCGAGGCAGGATTCGAACCTGCGACCGTAGCGGTCGTGCGGTTCCAGACTGTAGCGCCTTTAACCGCTCGGCCACTCCGGCCGGCTGGAAAGTGGCATCACCTCTACATGGATAATTATTATAACAGTGTAGAACTTGCAGAGAAGTAACTTGAAAACAAAATTCGAGTTTGTGGAACGATTCGGCAAAATAGAGGATTTCCGTAAAAATGAAAGCGCGCAAAAGTCAATGTGTTTGAAGCCTGGCATCAATGGAAAGGTGACAAGCGGCCGGTGACAAGCCAAGGAATCCGACCTAGCGCTGCTGGCGCCACTTGAATAAATTTGTACGAGACGGGCGGACGGCAAAGTGTTAAGACGCCGCTCCTCAGCGGGCATTGACAGGCGATGCCAACCACGAGTCAAGACGTTACCTGTATTTTTATGGAAATGAATAATTCTGAATCTTCTTTCACTACGCCTACCATCCGTCCGAGGAAAACTTGCAAGGAGCGAACCGGGAATCTATTTACGCCCTCTCAATAGCCACCTCTTGCAATAACATTCACCCGTACCAGTAGCGAATATAGCAAGCCTTCCCCCATTGGATTAAACGAAGACGCCAGACATGTAGAATAATTTCGGCATACGACTTTGATATTGTCTTAAAATTAGCTTGATTGAATGCATCACCCAACATTTAAAAAATGTTTTTACAACGTCGATGTCTTGGAATTAAGAACCTTAATAGCATCTGGACGCCCGAAACACCCCCCTGTGTTAGAGAAACAAATCAAGGAAAAATACAACAAAAGAGTGGCCGCTGTATCTATTCACACCCTATCAGCAATGGAGCGACTGTTTTTCATTTATCTGTCTGACTCAGTAAGGAACTGAAGAACCTCTTGAGGTTTCTGGGCCAATAGTGTATTATGACATCCCCTTCCTTTTCTCTTCTTTTACCACTCCACGCTTAAATATTCAGCAGTTACAGTTCCAAATAACGACGGAATGACTTGTTCATATATGGTTCTGTTAATTCCTGAATTTGGAAGTTCGCACCCTTTAATGACAGATGTACCATTTACAAATTATATTCTTTAAGAGCAGAGCTGAAGCTGCTAAGTGCGTTTATTACACCCTCACTGATTCCAGTGATATATAATACTTTTATTTTTTTAAAAGAAATGTTAATGTACCTGTCTTTCAGGGTGAAATGTGCTACATAATTATATGGAGGTTCTTTATGAGTGTAGAAAGCTCTCGTTTTCTGAATCGGTCGTACTATTATGTATCGTTTAAAAACCATGTGTAACAATTAATATCTCCAACGCCTCCAGTAAATTTCCAGAGCCATAACGCCCCTCGGATCACCTAAGAAACCAAGGCTGCGCCAATGACGCTATTAAATATCACTGTGGGGTTCCAAAGAAATTATCCGTTGGTTTATTAGTATACTATAATGTTACAGTTCTACATGAAATCTCCTGATAGAACAGTAGCCTACGGCGACATAATATATTAGTAAGGAGCTCGTTACGACATCGTCTGCATTTGATAATTAAAATTTTCTCGTAAATAAAGACCAGCATTTTTAATTACACTTTTGCTCAGGAAATTACATAAAGATGATCCATTACTGAGGGGCTCAGAGAGGACACACGTCTACATCAAGCAACAGTTCGTAATGAAAATACTTCTTTTTTATAGAATCAAAATGCGCTGATTACGAAAAACGTTAAATGACGCACACTGCGATTTTTTATCTCAGGCACTTCTTTACGAAACATTAATTTCGACGGATATTGGCTCCACCTACTTCACTGTGGTCTCAAGCGACACTGTCTTTATAGGGTATAATGTGTTTCGCTAGCTGAATGAAACTCCCTTTACATGTGTGAATGAACGGGCTGTGTAATTGTGATGTGAGGATGAGGTTTAGCTTACATACAGCACTAACAACTGTTTAATTTCAGTATCTTCGCATGAAGAAACCTCTCTGAAACATCGCACTGCATGGTTTTCATAAGAGATTTGAGTTCAATGCCAGCCTCTTTAGCGCAGGCTTTCCTTATGCATTCGCAATATTTCTTTGTCCCGCATCATATGAAATCCAAGCCACTGCGGTTTGTCTTGTATTATTATTGACAGTGAAGCAGCGAATAGATTTTTATATTTAGATTTATTATCCAATTTTCTTCTTTTAGGTAGCCATTATGCTTAATGACCTGGTTTGAGCAGAGCAGAGTAACCAGAAAGCTACATTTCCTTCTACAAACATCGTCTAGTTATCCGAATTAGTGTGAAACATCGTCGTAGCCACTGCAGGAAATATTATAATCTGGATAAATGCTCACCGTGAGAGGTGTCTATGCCATGGTGGATGATACCGAAAATAAAATGTAATGGAAGAATTGGTACGAATCTGAGGAAAGGGGACGAGTGGAACTTCCAGCCAAGAAGTAAGAGATCTGAGAGTGGTAGATGTCTCAATTTCAAAAAACAGTCAAAACTTCAAAAGATAACTAAAACAGATTTGGGTCGACATTTAGCGTACGTTTAAATAATCGACAAATATGTTGAAATACTTCACCCAACAGAAGACTCAAATTTATCTATGCTGAAGAAGGAAGGGAAGTCAGGATTTAAAGTCACGTCGACGACAGTGTCATTAGAGATGGAGCACACTTTGGAGTGGTAGGGGAATTCAATACTCTTAATGGAACAATCTGGGTATTCGCTGCAAGCGATTATGATAAACTGCTGGAAACCTACATCAAAATAATGTGAAGGGGCTTTTAAACGCTGTCCTCCCGAATGGAATCCGACGTTTCGGCTTCGCACTAGCTCGGTGTCAAATCTGAATTCTGTTACTTTGAGTGGCTCTATCATTTGCAGGAATTCCAATGAAAAGAAATTGCTAAAGTAGAAGAGATAGCTCTGTTAAGTCAGAATGGCTTGAAGGCAAATAATTTGTTAACGTGTATTCACACACACACACACACACACACACACACACACAGGAACACAACACACACACACACACACACACACACACACACAGGAACACAACACACACACACACACACACACACACACACACACACACACACAGTCAGCTGTATTCAGGAACTCTGAAACTTGAAAATAAGACCAGAAATGTATTTATACCACCGTAAGGGAATATAAAGTTATAATCCTTTTCATGTCTTCCAAGCAGAACGTGCAGAAAGAAGTTACAGCAAGTCATAAACTTCATACTAGATTGTTGGTTTGTTGATGGTTGTATGACCCATTCAGGCAATTTGTCCATTCTAACTGAATGACATTTTCTGTAGAACTGTGGGTAGCACAATGAGAGCATGTTTCAAATGTCTGCGCTGCGGTTACTCTGGCAACCGACGTACTGGTAAGACAAGATGCGAAGAAAGTGACAGCGAGCACACAAAGAGGAAACAACCGTCTCAGTACTTTGAATATACCGACTGACATGAAGACCAGTTGGTCTCAAACAGAAGTTGGCTTTAAAGTAGCAAGACACAAATACAAGGAATTATTTCATGTAGACGATTATAACGAAGAAAATAAGATAATTATTCGAGAATGAATATAGGTGTAGCGGTGCTGTGCAACACCACTGCGTCTTTCTTATGCTGCACTTTCATTCCCATTCCAAATATTTCAGTGGTTAGGCTTACTGCTTGCACAGTGTAAAATTGAATAACATCCGTGATTGGCTACAAACCTGTGTTACATCCTTGTCTGCTGCTTTCCTTTCATGTCTTTTGATTCTTATAGCTGCAGTCAGGTTTCGTTACAAGTTCTACAGGTGCACATCCTGTCATCTTAAGAATTTTAAAGATGTGTTCCATTCAACACTTTCAAAAGCTGTGCCTAAATCTGCAAAGGATATAAACGTAGGTTTGCCTTTCTTTAATCTAGCTTTTAGGATGAATCTTAGGCTTAGCATCTCCGGAGAGCAAGTTCTATTTCATCTTAAATTTTCCCCTAGTAGACTGAGGAGTTTTGTTATCATGTCCCTTTGCTAGGGTAATGGTGCCTTATTTTATTTTCAGTGACATGTTATGTTTTCAGTATAAATTTTGTCCACTAAGGCGGGATCTTAAGCAGTGTCTTTTGTTATTTTTCCTTATTGTTTTCAGGTCAGATGTCATGTTCGTTTTCGCTAGTGGATATTTTATTACGCTCTCTATGCACATGTTTCTTGTGCATCTTACAATGCAAGAGCTATTCTACAACATGCAATCTGTTGTTGTCTTTTACTGGAAGTTCTGAAGGAGCGCAGTGGTCCAGTTTTCGTAAGTTTGATACGGAGAAAGTATATTATGTTGCGTTGTTTGTGCCCTGTTGTAAATGTGATATTTATGGATAAGTTATCCATTTTCTGGGGAAGGTGGCTATTCCATTGTCAGTTTCTTCAGATAAAATTAATGTATTATCTGCATAAAGGGTGACAGTTATTGAACCATATGAAATAAAATGGTCATAACTTCTGAACGGTTTGCATATGAAATAAAATGGTCATAACTTCTGAACGGTTTGTGTTAGGACGTTCAAACTGCACGGTTGGCTGCGAGACGTGATGGAAAGTAGTATGCGTATGTATATATTGGTTTAGCGACGAAGCGCACTTTCATTTGGATGAGTTCATCAATAAGCAAATTTCTCGCATTTGGGGCACCGAGAATCCGCATTTGGCGATCGAGAAGTCTCTTTACCCTCAACGGATGACTGTGTGGTGTGCAGTGTCCAGTCACGGAATAACCGGTGCGATATTCCTGGATGGCACAGTGGGTTCCGATGGGTACGTGTAGGTTTTGTAACGTGATTTCATCTCCATTATCCAAAGTGATCCTGATTCCGACGAGATGTGGTTTATGCAAGACGATGCTCTACTCCATCGAAGCAGGAGAGTGTTTGATGTCAGGGAGGAGCACTTTAGGGACCACATTCTGGCTCTGGGATACCCAGAGGCCACTGGCATGGGCCTCGATTGACCGCCGTGATCTCCGTATCTAAGCAGGTGCGACTCCTCTTTGTGGGGCTATATTAAAGACAAGGTGTACAGCAATAATCCCAAAACCACTGCCGAGCAGAAAACAGCCATTCAGCAAGTCATCGACAGCATCGACGTTCCGACACTTCAGCGGCTCACTTAGTATTTCGCTATTTGTCTGATGCACATCATTGCCAATGATGGCAAATATATTGAACATGTCATAACCTAGATTCGAATACCTCTACTGACGTTAACGTGATGAATAATGTATGTGCATGCCGTAGTTTGTAGATAATTTACATTTTTTAAATACATTTCAATGATTTTCACCCTTTATCTGCGGCAATGATTAAATTTGTTAACCTATACTGAATCGTTTCAAAATTGTTTCTGAATGTTGACTAGGAAATATTACACTACTGGTCATTAAAATTGCTACACCAAGAAGAAATGCAGATGATAACATGGGTATTCATTGGACAAATATACCAGAACTGACATGTGATTATACTTTCACGCAATTTGGGTGTATAGATCATGAGAAATCAGTACTCAGAACAACAACCTCTGGTCGTAATAACGGCCTTGATATGCCTGGGCATTGAGTCAAACAGAGCTTAGATGGCGTGTACAGGTACAGCTGCCCATGCAGCTTCAGCACGATACCACAGTTCATCAAGAGTAGTGACTGGCGTATGGTGACGAGCCAGTTGTTCGTCCACCATTGACCAGACGTATTCAGTTGGTGAGAGATCTGGAGAATACGCTGGCCAGGACACCAATCGGACATTTTCTGTATCCAGAAAGGCCCGTACAGGACCTGCAACTTGCGGCCGCGCATTATCCGGCTGAAATGTAGAGTTTCGCAGGGATCGTATGAAGGGTAGAGCCACGGGTCGTAACACATCTGAAATGTAACGTCCTCTGTTCAAAGTGCCGTCAATGCAACAAGAGGTGACCGAGACGTGTAACCAATGGCACCCCATACAATCACGCCGGGTGATACGCCAGTATGGCGATGACGAATACACGCTTCCTATGTGCATTCACCGCGATGTCGCCAAACATGGTTGCGACCATCATGATGCTGTAAACAGAACCTGGATTCATCCGAAAAAAATAACGTTTACCCATTCGTGCACCCGGGTCCGTCGTTGAGTACACCATCGCAGGCACTCCCGTCTGTGATGCAGCGTCAATGGTAACCGCAGCCATGGTCTCCGAGCTGAACCATGCTGCTGCAAAGATCGCTAACTGTTCGTGCGGATGGTTGTTGTCTTGCAGACGTCCCAATCTGTTGACTTAGGGATCGAGACGTGGCTACGCGATCCATTACAGCCATGCGGATAAAATGCCTGTCATCTCGACTGCTAGTGTTACGAGGCCGTTGGGATCCAGCACGGCGTTCCGTATTACCCTCCTGTACCCACCGATTCCATATTCTGCTAACAGTCATTGGATCTCGACAAACGCGAGCAGGAATGTCGGGATACGACAAACCGCAATCGCAATAGGCTACAATCCGTCCTTTATCAAAGTCGGAAACGTGATGGTACGCATTTCTCCTCCTTACACGAGGCATGACAACAACGTTTCACCAGGCAACGCCAGTCAACTGCTGTTTGTGTATGTGAAATCGGTTGGAAACTTTCCTCATGTCAGCACGTTGTAGGTGTCGCCACCGGCGCCAACCTTGTGCGAATGCTCTGAAAAGCTAATCATTTGCATATCAGAGCATCTTCTTCCTGTCGGTTAAATTTCGCGTCTGTAGGACATCATCTTCGTGGTATAGAAATTTTAATGGCCAGTAGTGTAGCTGGTTTATAACTCAGCAAATTTTCATTTTTAAATCTATTGTTGTCCTTACAGCTGGTTGTAGAACCTGAAATGGCTTCGGAAAAGTGGTAAGATTGGCATACAAAAAGCCTATTACGAAAGCAAAGGATTTCGTTATCCGCTTATACGTTCCACAACTTGTGCGAACTTAATGTCTATTTCGTTGAGAGGTAGCAGTGAAATTAGGGGAGGGAATGTTTGTTCGTGTGTGACATTTAAACCCCATTTATGGCAGGGATGACGAGAAGCTGCGAGACCAGAAATATACGGCGCTTTTAAAAGCAGCACAGCGTTAAACACACGAGGTCGCTCACACCTCTCTCCTGCCCCCGCGGTCCCCCACCACTTAATGGAAGCTTTATGGTGCGGCTGTTAGCGGCTCAATATAAACGCCGAGCCGGCTGCGCAGCCCACATATGCTCTCAACTGCTGAGGATGCGTATGTGGAAAGAGACGGAGATAGACACACACGCATACGCACACAAATGGAGGCCGAAGAAAGGAGCGATAACAGAGGGGGCGAACGGCGCCAGGGTCCTCTGGATTTATACAGCGCCGGGGGCGGGGGGCGTGCCAAGTGGCGCCGGGATGGAATTTAAAAATAGTGCTGCGACGTGGGATGAGATGCTGGCGAACGAGAACGCACTCTGCTGCACGCTTAGAGTGCGGATACAGCGCTTCTCAAAACTTAAGGACGAGTTAGATAACATAACACTACATGTTAACTACTCGGTTGAAATCAATAACAGTGCGGGAGCACGTTGCCAGAGGTCTCTCAGTCGTGCAGCGGAACCTGGATGTCACAAGGCTTGAGGTCACCGTGAGGGAAGAGACAGATTGTGTCAACCAGTGAGAGGTTACAGTGCACGATGGTGGTGTTCTAAATTCCCACATGGCCGGGAGACCACATCGGGATGGTTACAGAATAAATTTTCACTCTGCAGCAGAGCGGGTGCTGATATGAATCTTCCTGGCAGATTAGAACAGAGTACCACAACGTGACTCGAAGTCAGGACCTTATCCAGAAAGTAGGAGGTAAGGCCCTGTCAGAAATAAAATTGTGAGTGAAACGCCTGGTTAAATCCGCAGGACAGAGCAGGTAGTTGGAATTGTCGGAAGGGGCCAAAAATGAGCGGCTGTCGAACACGTGTAACTCTATTTAGTTGCCCAAACATTACAGCGCAAATTTCCGAGCTTAACTATCGACTGAATATCTCACACAATCTTGTGGCTTAAGGGCACAACCTCTTTAATTTTTAAAACGGCTGAAGACTCATGATTTAAAACACAACCACAATAAATATTCAAAAGACAGAAAGAGCAAGATTTTATCCTTAAATAATATTTCAGATGAGGCTGAAGGCCCACACAGTCTAAGACTTGACAAGAAAGGAATTTTAATTTTAAAACGGCTGAAGGCCCATGATTTAAAACACAACTACAATAAATTTTTAAGGGCAGAAGGCCCAAAGCTTTATCCAGAAAAAATATTTTAAATGGGGCTGAAGGCCCAAACAGTGCAAAACTTGACAAATAAGGAACTTTCAGTTTTAAAACTACTGAGACCGCCCGGTTGGGGGTGCAGTGTAACGCACGGCTTTCCGGAGCGGGAAGGAGCGCCTGGTCCCCGACACGAATCCGCCCGGCGGATTTGTGTCGAGGTCCGGTGAACCGGCCAGTCTGTGGATGGTTTCTAGGCGGTTTTGCATCTGCCTCGGCGAATGCCGGCTGGTTCCCATTATTCCGCCTCAGTTACACTATGTCGGCGATTGCTGCGCAAACAAGTTCTTCCACGTACGCGTACACCACCATTACTCTACAACGCAAACATAAGGGTTACACTAGTCTGGTGTGAGACGTTCCCTTGGGGGTTCACCGGGGGCCGAATTGCGCAATAACCCTGGGTTCGGTGTGGGGCGGCGGAGGGGTGAAGTGGACTGCGGTAGTCATCCTGGGGTTGCGGACCACTGCGGCTGCGGCGGGGACGGAGCCTCTCTGTCGTTTCTAGGTCCCCGGATAACGTACAATACAATACAATACAATAAAACTGCTGAATGCTCATTATTAACAACCCAACTAAAAGCATATAAATTCAAATAATCGGCTACGAGGCATTAAAATACACAATCAAACACCAATAACAAAAGGCAGTACGGCCAGCGGCGCTCAGAAGTTTCTGGGGGTCGGTCTGCACTTGAAATATTCACGTCCGCTTAGGGGGAACAGGCAGTCAGCCCAACTATATCGAATCCGCCGGCAACCCAACCAAGAGACAGTCAACGGACCCACCGATAAGACGATTTGCTTTCCACCCGACCAGTACACAAGGAACTCCAGTGCCAAAACGCAAAAGCGTAGCCGCCCACAACCAAGTATGCATAAGCTCTCAAAACTACACACAAGTGTTGGACAGCTACAACACGGTGAGGAAAGGACACTGCCTGAATTCTACGTCAGCGGCCAGGGCAGGTAACCGGAACGCTAACGGCCTCAAGCCAGAAAATTCCGATGGTGGACTTTGTCTTCAAATAACCAAAATACAGTTAAACTCCACCGGATGGTGGCCGAACTTTCACCAACTCGAGTACTAGCTGTTGCTCACTGGAATACCCACAACAGCCAACAATGAAAACCAACGGCACAATGTGAACAGACTGGCTTCGGTAATTAAATCACCACTCACTGCGTCGGTGAGCCACGAACCTCGTAGCAATGGGAACAGCGCCACACTCTCCGACAGCGCGTAGAGACCGCCAGCGGGCCCCGGCCAAACTACGCCCCGCCGAGAATTCCTCAGTGATCCACGTCACCCGACCGACCGCTCAGAGCCAGTATGGCGAGAACATTTAAATAACACCAACTACACACAGTTTCACGAACACTTGCACGAAGAACTAGACAATGCTGCCGGCAGTGACTGTACAATAACAGTGACGAATCACGAGTCGGCACAAACAGCCAACCCATAAACAATCGCCAGCGAAATACACGTCGTCCGGCAGGACGACCGACCGACGACCAACCAAAGTCGTCCCCACTCGAATCACGTGTGTCGGCAACCGATGGGCGAGCCATGGCAGTCCGGACCTCACTGGTGCCACGCCCCGACTGAACTTGTGCCGCGTGCCAACTCAGACACAGCCACGTCCGAGCTAACTCACAACACACGACGACCTGGAAGTAATAGCAGTCCAACAAAGATAATACGGAAGGCCTGTAACGGTAAGCGCTGCTGCTGCCGCTCACGGGCAAGCAAGGCGGCAACTCAGTGACACCAGTACCTGAAAATTAACATAACGAGGTGGCAGCACCTTAGAAACAAGATGTAAAATGAGAAACGGAACGAGGACGAGCCACGCGCGGCTCACTGAGGACTATTCAAATGGTTCCGAGCACTATGGGACATAACATCTGTAGTCATCAGTCCCCTAGAACTCAGAACTACTTAAACCTAACTAACCTAAGGACATCACACACATCCATGCCCGAGGCAGGATTCGAACCTGCGACCGTAGCAGTCGCGCGGTTCCGGACTGAGCGCCTAGAACCGCTAGACGACCGCGGCCGGCCACTGAGGACGGCTCGCAATTTGTACAGGGGTAGCTCACTCACTAGAACACTTGCATGCGAAAGGCAAAGGTCCAGTGTTTGAGCCCCAGGTGGGCAAACATATTTAATCTGCCCGTAATGTTTAACATCTGGATGGCTTCACAAGGGAAGAATCATCGGGAAACTGGGAGAAGGATGAAGTGTGGGGAGTGTAGTCCAGAAGTTTGGTGTTGATCACAGCACTGTTTCCCGTGCGTAGACAGCATTCCCAACCGCACGCACTGCCCGAAAGGAGAGGAGCTGATGGTCTACGATCATACTGTCGAAGACAGTGCTGCAAAAGCAGGGTTACTAAACACAGCCTTCCGAAATTCCTTCACCAAAGAAGACGAAGCAAATATACCTGAACTCGAATCAAGAACAGCTGCCAACATGAGTAACGTAGAAGTAGATATCCTCTGAGTAGTGAAGCAACTTAAATCGCTTGAAAAAAAAAAAAAAAGAAAAAGCAACTCTTCCGGTCCAGACTGTATACCAATCAGGTTCATTTCGGAGTTTGCTGATGCATTAGCTCCATACGTAACAATCATACACAACCGTTCACTCGACGAAAGATCCGTACCCAACGGCTGGAAAATTGCAAAGGTCATACCAGTATTGAAGAAAGATAGTAGGAGTAATCCACTAAGTTACAGGCCCATATCATTAAGGTCGATATGCAGCAGGATTTTGGAACATATATTGCGTTCGAACATCATAAATTAACTCGAAGATAACAATCCATTATAACACAGTCAACACGGAGTTAGAAAAGATCATTCTTGAGAGATACAACTACCTCTTCAATCGCACGAAATGCTGAGTGCTATTGACAATGGATTTCAAATTTATTCCGTGTCTCTGGATTTGCCGAAGTCTTTTGATACAGTAGCACACAAGCGGCTTGTAGTGAAATTGCTTGCTTATGTAATATCGTCTCAGATATGTAACTAGATTCGTGATTTCCTGTCAGAGAGGTCACAGTTCGTAGTTATTGACGGAAAGTCATGGAGTACAACAGAAGTAATTTCTGGCGTTCCCCTAGGCAGTGTTATGGGCTGTCTATTGTCCCTGATTTATATTAACGGCATAGGAGACAATCTGAGTAGCCCTCTTACATTGTTTGCAGATGGTGCTATCATTTACCGTCCTTTAAAATCATCAGAAGATTAAAACAAATTGTAAAAAAAAAAAATTAGAAAAGATATCTGTAAGTTGCGAAAATTGGCAATTTGACCCAAAATAACGAAAAGTGTGAGGTCATCCACATGAGTGCTAAAAGGAATCCGTTGAAGTTTCGTTACACAATAAATCAGTGAAATCTAAAGACCGTAAATTCTACTAAGTACCTAGGAATTACGAACAACTGAAATTGGAAGGAACGCATAGAAAAAGTTGTGGGGGAAGGCTAAACAAACACTGGCTTTTATTGGCAGAATATTAAGAAAATGTAACAGTTCTACTAAGGAAACTGCCTATATTACGCTTGTCCGTTCGTCTGCGGCGCAGTGTGGGATCCTTACCAGGTAGGACTGATGCAGTACATCGAAAAGATTCAAAGAATGGCAGCACATTTTGTATTATCCCCAAATAGCGGAGAGAGTGTCTCTGAAATGTTACAGGATTTGCGATGGACATCACTAAAACAAAAGAATTTTCGTTCGCAGGAATATTCTCACGAAATTCCAATCACCAACTTTTTCCTCTGAATGCAAAAATACACTACTAGCCATTAAAATTGCTACACCACGAAGATGACGTGCTACAGACGCGAAATTTAACGGACAGGAAGATGATGCTGTGATATGCTGATATGCAAATGATTACCTTTTCAGAGCATTCGCACAAGGTTGGCGCAGGTGGCGACACCTGCAACGTGCTGACATGAGGAAAGTTTCCAAGCAATTTCTCGTACACAAACAACAGTTGACCGGCGTTGCCTTGTGAAACGTTGTTGTGATGCCGCGTGTAAGGAGGAGAAATGCGTTCCATCACGTTTCCGACTTTGATAAAGGTCGAATTGTAGCCGATCGCGATTGCGGTTTATCGTATCGCGACATTGTTGCTCGCGTTGGTCGAGGTCCAATAACTGTTAGCACAATATTTAATCGGTGGGTTCAGGAGGGTAATACGGAACGCCGTGCTGGATCCCAACGGCCTCGTATCACTAGTAGTCGAGATGACAGACATCTTATCCTCATGGCTGAAATGGATCGTGCAGCCACGTCTCGATCCCTGAGTCAACAGATTGGGACGTTTGCAAGACGACAACCATCGGCACGAACAATTCGACGACGTTTGGAGCAGCATGGACTATGAACTCGGAGACCATGGCTGCGGTTACCCTTGACGCTGCATCACAGACAGGAGCGCCTGCAATGGTGTACTCATCGACGAACCTGTGTGCACGAGTGGCAAAACGTCATTTTTTCGGATGAATCCAGATTCTGTTTACAGCATCTTGATGGTAGCATCCGTATTTGGCGACATCGCGGTGAACGCACATTGGAAGCGTGTATTCGTCATCGCCATACTGGCGTATCACCTGGCGTGATGGTATGGGGTGCCATTGGTTACACGTCTCGGTCACCTCTTGGTGCATTGACGGCACTTTGAACAGTGGACGTTACATTTCAGATGTGTTACGACCCGTGGCTCTACCCTTCATACGATCCCTGCGAAACTCTACATTTCAGCAGGATAATGCACGACCGCATGTCACAGGTCCTGTGCGGGCCTTTCTGGATACAGAAAGCGTTCGACTGCTGCCCTGGCTAGCACATTCTCCAGATCTCTCACCAATTGAAAACGTCTGGTCAGTGGTGGCCTAGCAACTGGCCTCTCACAATACGCCAGTCACTACTATTGAAGAACTGTGGTATCGTGTTGAAGCTGCATGGGCAGCTGTACTTGTACACGCCATCCAAGCTCTGTTTGACACAATGCCCAGACGTATTAAGGCCGTTATTACGGCCAGAGGTGGTTGGTCTGGGTACTGATTTCTCAGGATCTATGCACCCAAACTGCGTGAACATGTAATCACATGTGAGTTCTAGTATATATGTCCAATGAACGCCTATTTATCATCTGCATTTCTTCTTAGTGTAGCAATTTTAATGGCCAGTAGTGTATATTGTATCACAGAGATAAAATATGTGAAATCAGAGCTCGCACGGAAAGATATAGGGGTTCGGTCTTTCCGCGCACTATACGAGACTGGAGTAACAGAGAATTGTAAAGGTGGTTCGATGAAGCCTCTGCCAGGCAGGTAAATATGATTTGGAGAGTATCCATGTAGATGTACAACTACAGCCGCATAAGACAGCTACATTGTGCAGCAGGCAAGGAGGGACGTACGTGAAGCAAGAAGTACAATAGCAATCACTTTTAATATAAGCGCTAGGTACGCCGTCTCCCACTCCATAGTTGTTCGGTGACTGCATGGTGGTGGCGTCTTTGCCTGCCGAAAAGTATGTTGTGTTACGTTGATCATGGTGCGAAGAGATTGGAGCAACGGGGGTAGATTGCTCATTCCGGATGAGAGCAGCTACAGTAATGATTCTGGATGTGTCCTCATACGACGAGAGTTAGGAATACATAAATGCGCGCAGGAACATTGTCGAACACGATGGTTGTTGTGGTCCAGGTGTTACAGTGCATGGAGGCATAACGGTGCATAGGCTTTCTGACCTCCAAATCTCTGTACACAGTACACTCACGGGATAACGTTTCTGGGATACTGTACTCCTTCTCCACGCTCTCAGGCGTTCATTCGCCCCCGGCTTCATTTTGACGGATGACAATGAGCTACCGCGTTGAAAGTGCACTTTCAGGAGTTCTTTGAATGAGAGGATAATCGACGGATGGACTGATCTGTTCGTTAGCCCAACTTAAACGCATCGAGTCGTGTGGACAGCGTTGGGGAGACGTATAACCATATGGACCAACAACCATCCAGCAGTGGTTAACCGCACTGGTAGAGGTATGGAATACATTTCCACCAGAATTCCTTGTGAACTTTGTGGCCGTCGTGGAAGTACGGTGCAGAGCACGCGTTGCTGACGTTGGTGATTACACAGCCCGTTAAGAACCATGACCTGCTTTTTGTAATGTCCAGGGTACCATCATAAACCACTGTGAATTCAGTGTACTTATTGCCCTTCAAGAAAAGTATCATATCTGCGTATTTCTTTTGTTACGTTCTGTACTGTAGGGCAACTGTACTGTAGTGTAGCAGTCCTTTCTGTGTATAGTCAAAGTTCCAACTAGCTGTGCTACTCGGTAGTCACACGTCATGCAGTAGCTACGTTCAGTCATAAGTTTTGCACCCCAGTCTATTAACGCCGTGTGACAGTGGCACGAAGATACTTGTCCACATATCATCGTTGATGACGCAAAAATTCAGTATTAGTTCTCGCGAAACCTTGCTGGGTAAATGTATCAAAAAGAAGTACGTCCACTGGTCTGTCATAAACGTGTACTTCGCACAGGATCATGACAACAGGGTAATGGATATTAGAGCTCATACAGAGGTAAGTACAGCAGACAGGAAGTTTTCCGTTGCCTAGTTCGCAGACGCAGCAGCACAGGATATCGGCAGTGTTGCTATGATGTATCATCGGCCGTGCTCTGTTCAGTGGACTGAGGCGTGTATGTGCAGATATAGGAGTAGATGTGCGGAACCACGACCTGCAATGTGATCTGCAAATTCATCAAGATAATCCACCGGAGTACAACTTTCGAAATGACTCGAATTGAAGCAGGAGGCAGAATTGGTTCCCTAACACATTCGGCGCCTCGTCCATTCATCTCATCATGTCTCGTAGTCGTCATCACGATGAAAAAGGTCGCTACTCGGTACTGGATGGACGCTTCTGACTCAACTACTCCTTTTCACTCGTCAGGCACTGTGTTATCCATACAGGACGCAAACATCATCTTTTACGATACGGGCTGGTGTTCTAGCCAACATTTTCCCAGCATAAAAAATACAAACATCGAATAGAAATGGCGAATTTATGACAAGGCTGCAGACCTATAGTGCTGGCTGACGTGTATACGAAAGTGTTGTACCTTAGGAACACACGACGCTTTTTGATATGAAATTCAGTCTAGTGATCAATTTTAGAAGTACAAGAAGTAATGTGCACTACAGACCGCCATAAGCAGTTTCCGGCATTCCCTACACTTTTTTTTCTGTTGCTGGATGTGAGGTCTTTTTCTGCGCAGCATTTGTAAATATTCCCATTTATATGGATTCAAGTGTTCTCTAATATACACGGAAAAAATTATTGTTGTAGAGTAATGAAATTTCGGTATACATGTGTCTGGGTAATATACTTAATTGAACATTGCAAGATCAAAGGTTAATGTTAGCGCTTGAAGTGTAAGGAAGCTGGTATATTAATAACCCTTCAGTTCGGAACCGCGCTGCTGCTACGGTCGCAGGTTCGAATCCTGCCTCGGGCATGGATGTATGTGATGTCCTTAGGTTAGTTAGGTTCAAGTAATTCTAAGTCTAGGGGACAGATGACCTCAGATATTAAGTCCCATAGTGCTCAGAGCCATTTGAACCATTAGAACCATTAATAACCGGTGTAATCCCCAGAACTTATGTTCCAAGAATGCAAACGTGTATGCATTATGTTGCACACGTGTCGGATATCAGTTTGTGGGCTGAAATTCCATGCCTGTTGCACTTGGTCTGTCACTACAGGGAAGTTAAATGCCGGTTCTGAATGACTCTGGAACTGTCGTCCGACAACGTCCCATTGTGCTAGCTTGGAGACAGATGCCGCAATCGAGCAAGCCAAGGCAACTTTAAGCACTTTTTATAGAGTATATTGGGCTACAAGAGCGATGGAAAACACCTCCCAGAAAGCTGTTCTTGAATGGTAGGACAGTGGGTCAAATCAGCAGACTGATCTACAAATTGGCAATCAAAGTGCGTGGGGTAACTACGAAAGTGCGTCTGTTGACATACGAGATGGCGCTCCGCACCGTAACTTCAGGTGTAGCTCCAGTGCGCCCAGCACACAGACACGTTGGTTGCAGTCTCTCAAATGGCCTCCTCCTATCCAACACACGACCAGCACTGGCACCGAGGCAGAACCAGCTTCTATCAGAAAACACACCAGACCTCCATGCTGCCCTCCAGTGAGATCTACCTTGACACCATTGAATTCACAAATGGAAGTGGTTTGGGGGCAGTAGATTTCACAAAATAATTATTTACATAAAAATAATTTTTAGTGTAATATGTATTTAAATCGGACGAAAAAATATAAAGTAATTTGTGCCAGCCCCATACGGATTCCTAACCCCACACGAACAGCCCTGAATGTAACTGCTTGTGAATTTAAGTAGACATGTCAATATGTGTACTATTTATAACGAAGAACATGGGTTCATGCAATACGCAATCACTGCATGAATAGTGCACCCCACGTTTTCCATTTAGTCCAGTGAAACTGTCAGAAAAGAAGCCTGTACCTTGCAAAAGGTGGGGTAGAAGATTTTATTTTTTTAACTCGTTCATATTGTTGGAAAGTCTCAACGTATCCTGTAAGTAGAGGTGGCCACTTTTTCTTGTAACTGATCATTGACGTCAATCAACTGCAGAAAATGTACGGCACCTGCATGCAATCGCATTACATATTGTGTTCGTAGTTACTGAATATGATGCTGTTTGTCCTGGCCCTGCAGCAGAGTGAGATGGTAAATTCCAATGAATAACATGATGAGTAGTATGTTTATAAGACACAAATAGAAACTGAAATAACAGTGTTGAAAAATTAGGTAATTTGCCACTTTGCTCGAAATTTGAATAATTGGTGTTTTTTGATGCGCTGTAGCGCATTAGATACTGGGAGTAGAAAAAAATGGTAAGAATCAAATTTGCAGAGAATTTTGTGCTCTTTAAAAAAGAAAATGGACATAAAAGCGATAGGAGCAAATGAAACTGAGATATTTTGATAAAACTGAAAAAAGGCCGAAATTTTCCCACTTTTTGACTGCAGAAAGTTTTCCCAAGCGAAATTTTGTTGGCAAACCTCGGTTTTCTAATCTTTCCAACCATATGAACGAGTTCAAATGGTTCAAATGGCTCTGAGCACTATGGGACTTAACTTCTGAGGTCATCAGTCCCCTAGAACTTAGAACTACTTAAACCTAACTAACCTAAGGACATCACACACATCCAAGCCCGAGGCAGGATTCGAACCTGCGACCGTAGCAGTCCCGCAGTTCCGGACTGAGCGCCTAGAACCGCGAGACCACCGCGGCCGGCTATGAACGACTTGAAAAAATTAACTCTTCTACCCCACCTTTTGCAAGGTATATCTACTATTTGACTGGACTAATTATAAATCTTACAACTACTGCCATAGCTATTAGAAACGCACAAGCATTATTTTTCAGGACGATCTATATGGGCTTAGTAATATATATGGGCCTAGGAGAAAGTGTTTTATATTTTCATCAACATCTACTTTTTTTCACCCCCCTCATTGCTCAGCTGTCTTCCCTCAGAACACCTGCAACTCATTCTAATACTAAATGCGCAACACGCCAATCCGTCAAGGCAGCTGGAATGTCACTGTTACGAAACTTTTTCACTCCTACACCCAAACCTACCAAGCAGATCGACAAGAAAGGGAGTTAACAGTACTCTGTCATCCAGTTCTGAGCTATGTTTAAAATGTCAAGTCATTAGCTCATCGGGAAGTTAACTTAAGAGTTGTAAAATTTCTACCGAATATACAGACAGGTAAGAAAGCAACCTAATAAGGACGTGTTAAAATGCAAAGGAAGTATGTATAATAAACGCCTTCTGTCAGGTATTTTTGGGTGTTTCTTTGAATTAAATAATTAATTTGGTAACCTGTGGGACCATTATAAGATGCAATTGTTTTTATTTGTGCCATTGAATGAGTTGGTGCAAAATGTATCTTCCTTTTGAGGAAAAATTTGTCAACACAAAGACGATCCTGCCATGGGCAGTAGTTTATCAAGGCTCCTAGCCAATATTTTTTAGAAAAATTTGGAAGATAAATATAAGAGGCTCAAAGTAAAAAGTATATTACTGAAGGTATACACATAACAAAGTGCTGCTATGCGGCGGCATGAAAGAGGAGATTGAAGAACTGCTTACTAAACAAAAAAACCATCAAAATATGTAACGTAGTGCAGCAAGCAGGGTCTTGCGAGGAGCCAAAGTGTGTCTGTATTTTTTAACGAATGTTTCATGGATCTAGTTATGTAATACAATAAAGAGATAAAGAACCTGATACACTTGTCTAATATCGTGTAGCCCCCCAGAAGCGCGCAGAAGCGCCACAACGCGACTTAACATGGACTTGACTCATATATGAGGTAGTGCTGGAGGGAACTGACACCATGAACCCCGCAGGGCTGTCCATAACTGAGTAAGAGTACGAGGATTGGAGACCCCTTCTAGAGAGCACGTTGTAAGGCATCCCGGATATGCTCAACACGTCTGGAGAGTTTGGTGGCCAGCAGAAGTGTTTAAACTCAGAAGAGTGTGCCCGGGGCCACTATGTAGCACTTTTGGTCGTGTCGACCGTCGCATCGTCCTGCTGGAATTATCCAAGTCCGTCGGAGTCCACAATGGACATGAATGGATGCAGATGATCAGACAGGATGCTTGCGTATGTGTCACGTGTCAGAATCGTATCTAGACACATTAGGGGTCCCATAAAACTCCAACTGCATATACCACACTCCATTACAGGGCTCCCACCAGCTCGAACAGTCCTATGCTGACATGCAGCGTCCGTGGACTAATGACGTTATCTTCATACTAGTCCATCCGTTCGATAAAACTGAAACGAGACTCGTCCGACCATGCAACATGTTTCCAGTCATAAACTGTCCAATGTCGGTGTTGACGGGCCCAGGCGCGGCGTAAAACTTGGTGTCGTGCAGCCTTCAAGGGTATACGATTGGGCCTTGAGGTCTGAAAGCCCATATCGATCATGTTACCTTGAACTGTTCGCACGCTGACACTTTTTGATGGCCCAGTATTGATATCTGAAGCAATTTGCGAAAGGGATGCACTTCTGTCAAGCTCAACGATTCTCTTCAGTCGTCACTGGTCCCGGTTTTTCAGGGTCTTTTTCCGGTCGCAGCGATGTCGGAGATTTGATATTTTACCTGACTCCTAATATTCACGGTACACTCGTGAAATGGTCGTACCGGAAAATCCCCACTTCATCGCTACCTCGGAGATGCTGTGTCTCATCGCTCGTGCGCCGACTGTAACAGCACTTTCAAACTAACTTAAATCTTGATAACCCGCCACTGCAGAAGCAGTAACCGATATAACAACTGCGCCAGACACTTATTTTCTTATACAGGGTGTTACAAAGAGGTATGGCCAAACTTTCAGGAAACATTCCTCACACTCAAAGAAAGAAAATATGTTATATGGAGATGTGTCAGGAATCGCTTACTTTCCATGTTAGAGCTCATTTTATTACTTCTCTTCAAATCACATTAATCATGGAATGGAAACACACAGCAACAGAACGTACCAGAGTGACCTCAAACACTTTGTTACAGTAAATGTTCAAAATGTCCTCCGTTAGCGAGGATACATGCACCCACTCTCCGTCGCATGGAATCCCTGATGCGCTGATGCAGCCCTGGAGAACGGCGTATTGTATCACAGCCGTCCACAATACGAGCACGAAGAATCTCTACATTTGGTACCGGGGTTGCATAGACAAGAGCATTCAAATGCCCCCATAAATGAAAGTCAAGAGGGTTGAGGTCAGGAGAGCGTGGAGGCCACGGAATTGGTTCGCCTTTACCAATCCATCGGTCACCGAATCTGTTGTTGAGAAGCGTACGAACACTTCGACTGAAATGTGCAGGAGCTCCATCGCGCATGAACCACATGTTGTGTCGTACTTGTAAAGGCACATGTTCTAGCAGCACAGGTAGAGTATCCCGTATGAAATCATGATAACGTGCTCCATTGAGCGTAGGTGGAAGAACATGGGGCCCAATCAAGATATCACCAACAATACCTGCCCAAACGTTCACAGAAAATCTGTGTTGATGACGTGATTGCACAATTGCGTGCGGATTCTCGTCACCCCACATACGTTGATTGTGAAAATTTACAATTCGATCACGTTGGAATGAAGCCTCATCCGTAAAGAGAACATTTGCACTGAAATGAGGATTGACACATTGTTGGATGAACCACTCGCAGAAGTGTACCCGTGGAGGCCAATCAGCTGCTGATAGTGCCTGCACACGCTGTACATGGTACGGAAACAACTGGTTTTCCCGTAGCACTCTCCATACAGTGACGTGGTCAACGTTATCTTGAACAGCAGCAACTTTTCTGACGCTGACATTAGGGTTATCGTCAACTGCACGAAGACTTGCCTCGTACATTGCAGGTGTCCTCGTCGTTCTAGGTCTTCCCCAGTCGCGAGTCATAGGCTGGAATGTTCCGTGCTCCCTAGGACGCCGATCAATTGCTTCGAAAGTCTTCCTGTCGGGACACCTTCGTTCAGGAAATCTGTCTCGATACAAACGTACCGCGCCACGGCTATTGCCCCGTGCTAATCCATACATCAAATGGGCATCTGCCAACTTCGCATTTGTAAACGTTGCACTGACTGCAAAACCACGTTCGTGATGAACACTAACCTGTTGATGCTAGTACTGTAGAGCAATGAGTCGCATGTCAACACAAGCACCGAAGTCAATATTACCTTCCTTCAATTGGGCCAACTGACGGTGAATCGAGGAAGTACAGTACATACTGACGAAACTAAAATGAGCTCTAACATGGAAATTAAGCGTTTCCGGACACATGTCCACATAACATATTTTCTTTATTTGTGTGTGAGGAATGTTTCCTGAAAGTTTGGCCGTACCTTTTCGTGACACCCGGTATAACCGTTGCCGACCGTAGCGCCGTATTCTGCCTCTTTACAGATATCTTTATTTGAATACGCATGCCTATACCATTTTCCTTGGCGCTTCAGTGCATATTTCTTAGACAGAGGCAGAATACGTATAAAAATCAAGAATAAATTGGTTCTTACAGCTGCGGGACTATTACCAAAAATCACTATCTGGGGCCCCTAAAGGACCTCGCTTGGTATGTTAAGAGTTAATTGCTTGTTAAGGTTCCCTGTTATGCAATGAGTACCATATATCAAATTAGAGGTCAGTTTCTCATGTAAGTCGGTCTGAAAGATATGCATAAACAGAAGGTAGAAGACAACTAGCTCAATAATTCTGAACTGTAGAGGAGTTTTTGAAAACGGAAATTCGAAAATCTCAATCTGACACGTACATTATTCTTTCTTCCAGGAATGCTAGTTCAGCAAGGTTCGCAGAAGAGCTTCTGTGAACTTTGGAAGGTAGGAGACGAGGTACTGCCAGAACTGAAGCTGTGGGGAAGGCTCGTGAGTCGTGCTTGGGTATCTCAGATGGTGGAGCACTTGTCCACCAAAGGCAAAGGTCCCGAGTTCGAGTCTCGGTCCGGCACACAGTTTTAATCTATCTGGAAGTTTCATATCAGCGCACACTCTGCTGCAGAGTGAAAATCTCATTCTGGGTCACGGTAAAGCTTTGCTCGTGTTTCACGTGTGACATGCTGTTGAAACTACAGTGCACTAAAATGAAATGAACATTAGGAACAGTCGACAGGAGGAGAATAGTTCCTTTACGCTGGCGAAATATAACAAAGAAACAGAGAGAAGATAAACACATCTCGAAGCGTTAGATATAATCAAAAAGTTTCGTCACAGATACATTTCTGACGTAAAAATGGAATTATTACCTTCTGAGTAAGATAAGAATTTATAATGTGGTATTGCTATTTCGACTCACCCTCTGGAACAACTATTTGTGAACATATTATAATTTGAGAACTATACAAACAAAGTTGTACTTCAATTTACCTAGAAGCTTTCTATGGCCGATATCCGGCATGGATTTCACAGTTCAAGGAAACTGTCATTTGATACACAAAGTGCTAATGCCGTTCAAATCGTCCTGCACTTCCTTAATAGTGATTTACGTTTAATGGACGTCACACGAAATATTTGTCGATGTAGAAATATCTAACACAACGTCTGTTATGTCTACGTTGCTGTCGTTTGCATATGAATTAATTGTTCGCAACAAGCTCACTGAAACACGGTAAAGCTGAAAAAATCTTCCTCGAGATGATAAATCACATACATGCACGGGTTATGCAGCAGAAGTTGGGGACGAAATTAATGGCACCCTTATTCGGGCTTAGAGGGGGATTACACTTCTATCCGCACAGCCGACCATTTATCACGGTACGTGTCGGCATCCACCTTCGTAATAATTTATGCACATGCCTTGCAGTCTTGTGCTGGCTCAACTGTGTTATTCTTTTGTGTCCACCTTAGATATATGCAAACAGTGTTTCTGGCTTCGTCGGTTGGGTGTATCTTCATAGCTATGGGAATTACCCACATATCGTTACGCTGTAGACGTTGTGTTTCCCGACCTTTTTACTCAAAGTGGAGGTGCAATAAAAACTGTATTTAGGCACCACAGAATATACACGATCTCTTCTTAGGAAGGTTTGTAATATATGGTAGTTTTAAAAGAAGCTTTTTTTTCAACTAGTTAAAACAACTATGTTGCGATGCAATGCGGAGCCATTTGATGGGTTTCGAAGGAAGGTGAAATCGCTGGGTACTCTTTTGGCCTTGGAGTAACAATGCAGGGAGTACTTTTGATGGTAAACTAAAGACTGAAACCTGCGAAACTGAGCGATGGCTTCTACATCTACATCTACATTTATACTCCGCAAGCCACCCAACGGTGTGTGGCGGAGGGCACTTTACGTGCCACTGTCATTACCTCATTTTCCTGTTCCAGTCGCGTATGGTTCGCGGGAAGAACGACTGTCTGAAAGCCTCCGTGCGCGCTCTAATCTCTCTAATTTTACATTCGTGATCTCCTCGGGAGGTATAAGTAGGGGGAAGCAATATATTCGATACCTCATCCAGAAACGCACCCTCTCGAAACCTGGCGAGCAAGCTACACCGCGATGCAGAGCGCCTCTCTTGCAGAGTCTGCCACTTGAGTTTATTAAACATCTCCGTAACGCTATCACGGTTACCAAATAACCCGGTGACGAAACGCGCCGCTCTTCTTTGGATCTTCTCTATCTCCTCCATCAAACCGATCTGCTACGGATCCCACACTGATGAGCAATACTCAAGTATAGGTCTAACGAGTGTTTTGTAAGCCACCTCCTTTGTTGATGGACTACATTTTCTAAGCACACTCCCAATGAATCTCAACCTGGTACCCGCCTTACCAACAATTAATTTTATGTGATCATTCCACTTCAAATCGTTCCGCATGCATACTCCCAGATATTTTACAGAAGTAACTGCTACCAGTGTTTGTTCCGCTATTATATAATCATACAATAAAGGATCCTTCTTTCTATGTATTCCCAATACATTACATTTGTCTATGTTAAGGGTCAGTTGCCACTCCCTGCACCAAGTGCCTATCCGCTGCAGATCTTCCTACATTTCGCTACAATTTTCTAATGCTGCAACTTCTCTGTATACTACAGCATCATCCGCGAAAAGCCGCATGGAACTTCCGACACTATCCACTAGGTCATTTATAAATATTGTGAAAAGCAATAGTCCCATAACACTCCCCTGTGGCACGCCAGAGGTTACTTTAACGTCTGTAGACGTCTCTCCATTGATAACAACATGCTGTGTTCTGTTTGCTAAAAACTCTTCAATCCAGCCACACAGCTGGTCTGATATTCCGTAGGCTCTTACTTTGTTTATCAGGCGACAGTGCGGAACTGTATCGAACGCCTTCCGGAAGTCAAGAAAAATAGCATCTACCTGGGAGCCTGTATCTAATATTTTCTGGGTCTCATGAACAAATAAAGCGAGTTGGGTTTCACACGATCGCTGTTTCCGGAATCCATGTTGATTCCTACATAGTAGATTCTGGGTTTCCAAAAACGACATGATACTCGAGCAAAAAACATGTTCTAAAATTCTACAACAGATCGACGTCAGAGATATAGGTCTATAGTTTTGCGCATTTGCTCGACGACCCTTCTTGAAGACTGGGACTATCTGTGCTCTTTTCCAATCATTTGGAACCGTCCGTTCCGCTAGAGACTTGCGGTACACGGCTGTTAGAAGGGGGGCAAGTTCTTTCGCGTACTCTGTGTAGAATCGAATTGGTATCCCGTCAGGTCCAGTGGACTTTCCTCTATTGAGTGATAAGATGGGACAGGTACAGTTGAAGTGCACTTTATGTTTAGTACAACTATTTAAGGAGGTTTGATCGGTAATTTGAATAGCTTACAGGAGATGAAATTGTCTCAGGCCTCAACGAATAAATATTGAAATAAAGTAAAGTTTCTCGATATCTCGTATAAATCTACATATGAACGACGATGGTGAGAATGTTTGAAGATTATTGGCCTGTGTTTCAGTTATAGAATATATGAAATATGTCCACCTTCCACGAACAGCCCCTCCCATATCTCCTTCTTGTCCTCTAGCATTTTTAGTGTATCGCTGTGTTCGTGAGCGTGCTATTCTCTTGAGCTTGGATTGCCAATGTACGGTCTGCGACAGGGGCGGCCAAGGCGTGCAAAACGTCACCCATGGGCAGTGTATTGCCTGCGTGCGGTCCGAGTCTCGGCTTGTCTCGGTAGAACTCGGTACTTCTCGGTTTTGGGCGGTTCCCCTTCGTACAGCGCGGCGTTCCAGTCAGCAGCGTGATACGACACTTTATTTTAGGATCTGGTGCAGCTTATTTTTATTGGCACTACTTTCTTCAGTCCAGCACAGTTGCGGCGCTAGCGCCTTTTATGCTTTACTACTAGTCATTGTTTAAAGGGAGTTCATAATTCCAGTGTTGTTTGCACAGAAAGAGGCAATGTAGCGATTTATCGTCGCAATCGAATAGAAACGAGTAGGAATCGAAGAGGAGATGATTGAGAACTATCAGTATGTATGATGTAGTCCAATAATCGATGGGTACTGCAAATTTCCTGTGAGACAGCATTACAACACTCTGAAAAAAAGATTTAAAAATATATTTGACTATGAAATAGCTAGAAATTATAGCTATCGACAAACGATTTGCGTAGTATTCATTGTTCTGTAGGTCAAGAAGCACTTTGTGTAAAATACGCAGGCATGGAATACGTGATCCAATTTCTGCTGCGAACAGCAAAATTTTCTGTAGTTACAGTCATTACTACATTGCCAGTTACAACAGTTTTTGATGGAACTGAACGAAGAATATGATTGCTGCAAAGTACGTTTGTCAAGTTAGAGGATATGCCTGAAACGAGTTTTAGTTTTAAGCCTCACTGTTTTTGAATTTCTGAAGGAGAAAGGAAAGCAACAACGAAAATTAGAATATCCAGAGTGGATTGCAGATCCTGCGCATTAAATTGAGTTAACTGCAACAGAGGAAGAGTTGTAAGGTGAGAAGTAACTAATTTCTGGTTCCATGGCGAAAGTGGAAGCATTTAAAAGCGAAAACACTATCGTGGAAAGAACTGTTTGTAACATAGAAGACTGTCCCTTTCCCTATGTTGATTGGTGTTAAAGAAAATGCGAATTTTGGACAGTGCATTGTGGCGTTGAAAGAATCACAGGAACAGCTTTCTAAACGTTTCAGTGTACACGTAAACGGGAAATAATGGTAAAAAAATTATTGTATTCTGCTTCCGTCAATTTAAGTTAGCCTCAAGTACTGGCGTGAACACTTACGTAAACTACTCCGCATTACTCTTCGTCGGCTCCCACTCTGTTACGCTGAGGTAGGGACGCCACCACGGTATTGCTGTGCGAGAGACAACACTTTCTGCCACAAACCCGCCAATGGGAGGACCGGTTGCCGTCACGTGAGGTACGCCAAAGGCCCCTTACCCTCTGGGAGAAATGCTCTTTCCGTACCATATGCGGTTCAGTCCGCGGCCGTAGCCAGTTTTCATGATTATTGTGCCCCTTAGTGGAAGTTCTTGAGAATGAAACCCATTGTTCCCTGAATCCTGGCATTTATCATTTTACTCGTAGGAAAAACATCCCGGATGCCCACCAGAGCCCCTGTTACCAGTCTGACTAGTGTATCACAACACTGCCAGTCTTATATGTGTTTTTGATATCTGTGCATCTGCTGATGGAACTGGTGGATCTGCATAGTAAATCGGTTTTAAAAGACGAATTATTTTACATTAAAAATGTCCACATTGTTTTTCTCAGGAAGAGTTTCCACGTCTCCATAATTAGGTTGCAAAGGTGATACTAACGTTTCACTCAACATACGTGCGTGAACAGTTGTTTTTGATTCTGAACTTAATGAAGTTACAATTACGTGCCATCCTAAGTCACGGTAGTCTGCGGAACTGTCTTCGTCTGTTGGTATGCCGACAGTTCGTGCCAGATGTAAATCATATTATGTCTTCGATGCGCGAAAAATGATTAAATATTACTAAAAAGTTGTTTTGTTTGTGATCTGCGTTGTTAAGAGATACAAAACGAAGATGCATGCAGCACATTCGCTATCTCCTCTAGCCTCCCTACTTGCCCCCCACCCCCTCACCCGGCCACTCTTTGGCTCTGAGCACTATGGGACTTAACATCTTAGGTCATCAGTCCCCTAGAACTTAGAACTACTTAAACCTAGCTAACCTAAGGACATCACACACATCCATGCCCGAGGCAGGACTCGAACCTGCGACCGTAACAGTCCCGCGGGTTCGGACTGTAGCGCCCAGAACCGCACGGGCACACCGGCCGGCCGGCCACTCTTTCCCACTCTTTCTGCTCTGACAGCGTGGCGTAGTGGAGGGGGACGTGTGCTCTTGGTCCAGAGAGAGATTGCCACCCATGCATGAACATCACTTGCGAGCCGAGTTCTTGGCCACCCCTGATCTATAACTTTCTTGTGTGTCGCATCTTACAGTATTTCTTCTTTTGGGTTTTACACACTGAGAGTTCATCATTTTCGGCATCAGTGGGATCACAAGTGAGGAACTGTGTGTGACCTATTAAACAGCTGAAAATTAAAGTTTTGGTGTTGGTGACATCAGAGCATCTAAGGGACACAACTCGCTTTGTCAACGTGTGAACGGACGCACACTTGCCCCCAGCCTCTGTAGAAGGCTGTTTTGGGTTTTGCTTTTCCTCAGTTGTAAACTTAATGCAGCTGCTAGTCCACTCAACGACAACCGAAATGATTCTTATCCGTATTGTGTATTATTTCATCACATTACCGAGGAAGATGTTTGAGGCCGCAAATATCAATTACACAGCGCAAATATTTCCATATTGAAAATAATTTTCATCGTGTTTAAAGTAGTCTTGAGTTTCCCATGCTCCGCAGGTATTTCCAGACCTGTTTATTACAGATGGTGTATTTAATGTGCATTGCCGATACTTGTATTATCAGATTAGTTACCACTAGTTTTCTTGTGCCATGCTACGCCACGTTAGTATTCAGTGCCTGGAATTCATACCAAATGTGTGTCTTTAATTCCAGATTCTCCTAGAGACAGAGTCAAACCGAACTTCGACGGCTAAATGTTCGAGACTGTACACAGATATTTTCCACGTTTTTCGATATAGGGGACAGAATAATGCGATTTATCTTTCTATCTGTGTTACACTAAAAACAACTAAAAGACATTTCGAATATCGGTGGTATGCACTGCGCTTGTTATGTGGAAACAAACTCTTTCTATTCACTCATGGTGTTTGGGCTGTTGACGACAATATTATATGTCCGCCGTACTATTCTTTTCCGGCAGTGTTAGTCGTCCATTGACAGTAATACAAAGCAGTATCGACAAGTCTGATGAGAAAGAGTTGATCAACATCTATATCTACATTCTATCCACTTTCCCTTTCGATTCGCATATGGTGCTTGTGCAGAATGATTTTCAGTGAACTGTATGACCTCAATTTTTTCTGATACTTTCGTTGCAGATGTCTTACAAGTACAGTATGGGAAGAAATAACACATTTCTCGAATCTAGTCGAAATGTAATTTCTCGGAATTTTAATAGGAAACCTCTTTGTGATACAGAACGTTTTTCTGGTAGCATTTGCCGCTGGTGTTTATTGAACATCTCCGTAACGCTCGCGTCGACTAAACAATCGCGTGACGAAATGCACCGCTATTCTTCGGATTTATTCTAGCTCTCCTGCTAACGAAACATGGTAAGGGCCCCAGAGCGATAAAGAATATTCAGTAATCGGTCGAGCAAGTAGTTGTGGTTTGTAACACACTCGTTGGATCTTCTCAAACTTTTCTATTTATGCAACTTAGCAATACGTCCTAAACTAGTAAGTAATACTGAAAAATCGACCGTAAAAGTGTGTTTGAATCCAGTTCTTTTGCGGATGAATCATTTTTCCTTATGATTCTTCCAATAATCTCGACCAGACGCTTGTTCTCCCAACAGTTTGTTTCATGTAGTCATTCCATGTTATGTCACGCTGCATTACTACTTCTACGTGTGTTGCACTCGTTACAGTTTACTGTGATTTGTCACCGATAATGTAACCGCACGTTACTGACTTTCTTCACCTATTTATTCGCAGTACGTTAAATTTATTGACGTTCGGAGTCAGCTGCCAGTCGCTCACACGATGTCATCGTATGCCTGCTATAAAAGTAACCGCGAAGGAGAATGTTTTTCTGAACGTAACTCAAACGTGGTTTCCTCCACATTCAAGCGGACAATATGAGTACATGAAAATGTATTTCATTCATTGTGTTTGCTGCAGAGAACGGACTGAATTTTCAAATTCATCGGTTCCTCGGAAACTGTTAGGTTGGGAATGAAATTTTGTCTCTGTAGCAGAGTGTGCGGTGATATGAAACTTCCTAGCGGAATAAAATTGTGTGACGGGACCTTGCCGAGTGCTGTACCAACTGAGCTACACAAGCAAGACTCACGACACCTCACAACTTTATTTCCGCCAGTACCTCGTCTCCTACCTTCCAACTTTCACAGAAGCTTTCCTGCTTTACTGGCGGAAATAGAGCTTGGAGGAGGGGTCGTGGGTCGTGCTTGGCTAGCTTCGTTGGTAGAGCACTTGCCAGCGAAAGGCAAAGGTCCCGAGTTCGAGTCTCGGTCCTGCACACAATTTTAATCCTATTAGGTTGGGGCCTACGTTTTTTAATAACAAAATTCCACCTCGTCTGAAAGAGCCCCTACGCCAGGACTTTTGATCTCGATTTCTTCTTCCTTAGTCGGAAAATATTTCAAAGCACACTGAAGTGCCTGTGTTGTTAAGAGGAACTACGGCGACTGCAGCTGTTATGAAGTACAGCAGCTGCGATTACGAGCAACCATCAGCTGTGTAAGGGAATGATAACAATGAAAATTTGCCCCTTACCAGGACTGGAATTCCGATTTCTCACTTAACGCGAGCCGTCGCTCGCTGATTTCACTATCCGTGCTCGAATACTGGTCACCCCCAAACTTCCACACGTCGCCCTTCCTGCGTCACAACCTTTTCTCGTAGACTCATTTTAATTGAAAGTTTTTGCCTATAATTGGCAGATAAATGAGATATTGCAGTGTCTGTGTTGTTAAAAAAAAACAACGACACAATGTTCTTTTGCACATGTAATGACGATGGGTCACAAATTTTCTTCTTCATTTGCAATCCACTTGTCTCGATTCATTGTTAAATTAATTCGTAAACATGATATTATGAAACGAGCCATGGCGGTGAACCTAACCCTAAGCTAGAAATGACTCCTCCTGTGAAAGCAAAGAAGTCCATTTGGCATGAAAACGCCACTCAGCACGCCGAGAGAACCTCCGATGCGCCAGAGACCGACTCCGCCTCTTGGAAGTAATTTTCCGACACGATTTATGTAAGAGCCGCCCCCTCACACATATTTCCCGACGTTCGGGGAAAGATTTCCACCGCTCCGTCGAAGGGCTCCCGCAGGAGACGGGCCGATATTTCAGCCTCTCGGCAGCGGCAAACAATTACAAACGACCGCATTGAATACAGAGGTTCATGAATGATGCATGGGACCCTGGTCCCAACGAGGCTGCTGCGAACGCTGGATAAATAGCACAGATAGCCGGCGCTACCGAGCGCGGAATCTGGCGGCCGGCGAAGGAGCACCGGGTCGCTGCGATGTGCTGAACAGCGAGCGCCGCGGCGCAAAGTTCTTCTGCTCGTTCTGGAAGGCGCGGGCGCGGAATAAGGGCGCGACTTCTGCAACAAACACGTGATTTCACGCGAGAATAAATCTCCGCGCTCACACGCGAAGGGTAAGTGCAGAAGGAGGTGTTCCGAAGACCTCTGAAGTTTCACGTGAAACCCTGTTTGATACGGAGCTTATGCTACATCTACATCTACATACATACTCCGCAGTCCACCATCCGGTGCGTGGCGGAGGCTACCTCGTACCACAACTAGCATCTTCTCTCCCTGTTCCACTCCCAAACAGAACGAGGGGAAAATGACTGCCTATATGCCTCTGTACGTGCCCTAATCTCTCTTATTTTATCGTTGTGGTCTTTCCGCGAAATATAAGTTGGCGGCAGTAAAATTGTACTGCAGTCAGCCACAAATGCTGGTTCTCTAAATTTTCTCAGTAGCGACTCACGAAAAAAAACGCCTCCTTTCCTCTAGAGACTCCCACCCGAGTTCCTGAAGCATTTCCGTAACACTCGCGTGATGATCAAACCTACCAGTAACAAATCTAGCAGCCCGCCTCTAAATTGCTTCTATGTCCTCAATCCGACCTGATAGGGATCCCAAACGCTCGAGCAGTACTCAAGAATAGGTCCTATTAGTGTTTTATAAGCGGTCTCCTTTACAGATGAACCACATCTTCCCAAAATTCTACCAATGAACCGAAGACTACTATCCGCCTTCCCCACAACTGCCATGACATGCTTGTCCCACTTCATATCGCCCCGCAATGTTACGCCCAAATATTTAATCGAAGTGACTAAGCGCTACACTACTAATGGAGTATTCAAACATTACGGGGTTCTTTTTCCTATTCATCTGCATTGATTTACATTTATCTATATTTAGAGTTAGCTGCCATTCCTTACACCAATCACAAATCCTGTCCAAGTCATCTTGTATCCTCCTACAGTCACTCAACGACGACACCTTCCCGTACACCACAGCATCAGCAAACAGCCGCACTTTGCTATCCACCCTATCCAAAAGATCATTTATGTAGATAGAAAACAACAGCGGACCTACCACACTTCCCTGGGGCACTCCATATGATACCCTCACCTCCGACGAACACTCATCATCGAAGACATCGTACTGGGTTCAGGTTTAGTGACATGCGCTAGAAATAATGAAACGTATTTCAAAACCCAACACGTTAGATGCGTGTTATGCCTCTCCTAAGGCGGTACGATTGGCTTCCTCGATGCATTGGGACAGTCAATCCAGTAAGTGGTAGTGTGGACAGTGGCAGATAGTTTCAGTTTATTTAGATTATGTTTACGTTGTAGATAAGAGAAATTCCACCTTTGCAACTGAATGGTTGTCTGTGTCTTGTGTGTATTTAAACCGGGGACCTACAAACAACGCAGAGGCTTCGTCCCGGCGTAGCCCTGAGTGGTTCACAACCCCACGACAGGCCACAGCAGTCCACCCACCCCACCGCCGCCCCACAACGAACCCAGGGTTACTGTGTGGTTCGGCCCCATCGGACCCTCACCCGCCCCCCATCCCCGGGAACGTCTCATACCAGACGAGTGTAATCCGAAACGTTTGCGTCGTAGAGTAATTATGGTTTACGAGTAAGTGGAGACTGTGTTTGCACAGCAATCGCTGACATAGTGTAACTGAGGCGGAATAAGGTGTGGAACGTCCCCTTCAAAAATTAGGAGTTACTGTGCTGGTAAACACCTTACATTATTTGATTTTCAAACAGCTGAGCAAAACTGAACGTACTCAAACATTTCTCTATTTACTTATTCTGTTCAACACTAAACTGACACACAATATTTTTAGCGCCACGCAATCGAGCTTTTAATAATCCCCTAACAATAACCTATACCTTTCATGAATCACTTACGTCACAAAAATCTTCGTTACTCGAACTACTGCAATACAGCGAGCGCCAATACTGCCAGCTAAATAAGGGATTCTAACTACTGAAGGCACTAACTACTGATAGGCATAGTTAGCAAATGAAAGATTTTGATAGAGAACAAACAATGTATTTACCTTAATATTGTTCAAAAGTCATAATATATATACATATATCAGTTCATGACATCCAGTCTTACAAACTTCGTTTTTCTGACGTACACACGTCCAGATCGTCCGCTCTCAAGCTCCGCCATCTCTCTCCCCACATCCACCACTGCTGGCGGCTCACCTCCAACTGCGCAACGCTACGCGCTGTTCACACCCAGCTGCCCAACACTACAATAGCGAATATTCCAACAATGCCAACCAGCCACAGACTGCACACAGCACAGCCAGTGATTTTCATGCAGAGCGCTACGTGACGTTTACCTAAACAGCCTACTTACAGGGCAACCAGCCGTATTCGCCGAGGCAGATGGAAAACCGCCTAAAAACCATCCACAGACTGGCCGACACACCAATCCTCGACACTAATCTGCCGGGCGGATTCGTTACTCCGTGTTTAGCCAAAACGTATTTGAGCTATCCCTACTATGTATTAACTGTTGTTTTCATTGTTCTATTATTTTAACATGTCCACCGATTATTCTGTAGGCGCTAGATGCACACACTACAGGTTTAAAATTGATAGTTAGTCGCATTTGTACATTTCACGACACAACTTTTCCTGTCGCTCACTGCTTGCCGAGCGACGTGTTGTACCATGTAAGGCCATTTACAGCAAATTCTGTACACATGGTGATTCCGGTGATGATGGTACAAGCTTTCAGAGAAGTGGCTGAAGGGTATCCATGTTGAACAAGTAGCAATAGCTGCTAATATATGGAGTTTAAAGCCGATATTTACTGGAAATTGTGTCCTTGTCGTGCTGATTACTATCTCATCCAAAAATTTGGAAACCGTAGAGCTTGGAGTAGAAGAGATGTGTTTCACTGTATCGCTGATGAACAACTACTCATAGCTCTTAAGCTACGCGTTTTAAAGCCCTTTTTTAATAGATATTTTTTCTTTTTTTGGAACATACTACCATCTCTGAAATTTCGCTAACCTATAATTTTAGCAACAGTTTCGGTACATGTACTGATCACCCAGAATATTATGACCACATTCTTAATAGGCGGAATGTTCACCTCTGGCACGGATAAAAGAGGCGAAGCGTCACGGCGTGGAAGCAGTGAGGCCTTGGTAGGTCGCTGGAGGCAGATGGTGCCACATCTGCACACCCAAGTCAGCTAATTCCCACAAATTCCCAGAAGGGGAGCGATGAGGTCTGACGCCACATCCCAGGTGTGTTCGATCGGATTGAGAGCTGGAGAGTTACGGGGCCAGCACATCAACTAGAACTCGCCACAGTGTTCCTCAAATCACTCCATCACACTCCTGGCCTTGTGACATGGGGCATTATCTTGCTGAAAAATGCCACTTCCGGGTGAAACAATCATGAAGGGCTGTTCGAGGTCTGAAACGAGTGTACGATACTCCTTGGTGTCATGGTGCCTTGCACGAGCTCCACTGGACGCATGGATTCCATCCTGAATGTTCTCCAGAGCCAAATGGAGCCGCCGCCGGCTTGTACCCCTTCCGAAGAACAGGTGTCTAGGAACTGTTCCCTTGAAGACGGCGGATACGCGCCCTGCCATCTGCATGATGAAAAATGTATCGGAATTCATCCGACAACGCAACGCTCTGCCATTGCGCAAACGTCCGTTGCCGATGGTCACGTGCCCATTTCAGTCGTAGTTATCGATATCGTGGTGTTAACACTGGCACATGCGTCGGTCGTCGGCTGTGGAGCCCCATCATTAGGAGTGTTCAGACTCACTTGTACTCTGTCTAACATTAAAGTCTGATGTTAGTTCCGGCACAGTTCGCCACCTGTCATGTCTCAACAGTCTGCCCAGCTTACGACGTCCGACATCTGTAACGAAGGATGGCAGCCCAACCCCACGACGTGTTCACGTGGTTGCACTTCGGTTTCGCCACTTGTTGAAACAGTCACCACAGCACTCCTCGAGCACCCAACAAGTCGTGCAGTATCCGAAATCCTCGTCCCGAGCCTCCAGGCCATCGCAGTCTACCCTCGGTCTAACTCAGATAGATAGCGCGCCTTCCCAATTCTAGACACGGACAGCACGCTCACTGGTACTACATGCACCCTGCGTCTGTCTGGCTAGCAGTCATTCCTCACCAGGTGGCGCTGCAATCGCGTGGACGGGCTAACATCGGTAATAGGTCGGTGGTCATAATGTTGTGGCTGGTTAGTGTATATTCCACTGTCAGAGTTTCGACTCGATGGGTTCCAGAACAGGTTCTACTACCTCAAACTGATACATTTATCATTCTCGATAATCAATGAAATTATGTGATGTTCAATGGAATTATGTGATGTTATCACGGAATCACCCTCTGTAAGGAAAGATTTCACATACATAGGGGATGCAACGGGTATAAGTGTTGATATTTTCATTAAAAAAGTTTGTGTTCTGCCTTACGGCAGGTCTAGTCATGAGAGAAGCCTCGTCAGAGAGGTCCACCGCATGAGAGTCTAGGGAAGTGATTCCAGTGGTGGTTTCCCGTTGCCTTCCACTGATGATGATGAAATGATAATCAGGACAACATAACATCCAGTCCCTGAGCGGAGAAAATCTCGGACCCAGCCAGGAATGTAACCCGGGCCCCTTGGAGTGACAGGCCGCCGCGCTGATTACTCAACTGTCGGGGCGGACGATATTTTCAGGGGGGGGTTCCTTAAAATTTACAGACATCAGTGTGTTGCTCGTTTTTGTCTGCCTCAAACAATCTTCCCACAGTTACGACCTGATGTTTTTTGCATGATCTTAATTGCGCCACTATGTGGAATACGACAATCAGTATTCTAACCGTTTTGCGTCAACATGTCCACACTTCGACACCTGGCCTGCTGCTCGGCGCAAAATAATCGTTAATGGCCTCCTCTTGGCACATGTACTTGGAAGTACTGACCAACCGAAAGTCTACAAATGAATTAAATACTGATGTAACGTTATTCAGTATACCTTCCTCAGCCACCAATAGAAATATCTGCATCTATACTCGTTTCACCCTCTATAACGCAACTGAATTTTGCTTGTTTCTGAGATTACCGTTGGTACTAGCACGGGTCTTTACAGCAGCAGGATTGTGACGTAGAGAGACTGCAGTTTATTGTTCCGTTATATTGCTTCACTCATTCGTCAGAATCCACGGATCCACGCCTTTCGTGCCAGTATGGAATTGTTGGCTTCAGGAGGGCTATACTTATCGCTTTGCAGGATATCAACGGCCAAGTTTGACTAGCGCCCGAGAGGGCACGCACGTTGATCTCTCAGCTGTGCAGCATTGTACAGCCACTTGAGATAGTTTGAGTCAGGGAACGCTTTTGTTTGCAAGTAGACAACTATCAGCATGGACAGTGCGACGGCATCTAGATGAACACTCACTGTCTGTTTGGCAACCACTATTGTGGCTTTCATTGCCGTGGCAGGCAAGAGAGACACACCGACGTTGGTGCACCCAACAGTAACACTGGATACAGAAGTAGCCTACTTCGTCTTTACAGGCGAGCCATGTATCTGTGTACATCACGGTAGGTGTACTGGTCTGTGAAATCTTGGAAGAGGCCGGATGATCCCAGACTGCCTTCGTCCTCGATATACTCATCCAGCACCTGGCGTGATGTTCTGAGGTACCACTGAGTATTCAACAGGATCACATGTGTTTGTAATAGGCAATAATTACGGCAACATGTTTCACATTTCTGACGTGTTAAGGCCTGTGAATCTTCAATTTCTAAGTGACATTATCTTCCAACAAGATAATACAAGACAACTTGTTGCCCCTGCTGTTGTCGCCTGCCTTGATACAGAGGGCATTCGATTGCTACCATGACTTGCACCTTCTCTTGAGCTCCCATTATAGACGTCTACAAGAGGAGGGGGGGGGGGGGGGGAAGGGGGAAGGAGTTTAGGGTTTGGAGGAAGGAAGGTGGCACTTATCTCCTTCTGGAATATGAGCACAGCGTCTGTATTACAGTATCATCTTGAATTTTTGGCAATGATTTTCTGTGACGGTACTAAAATGCAGATCGACAGTACTTGGCCGAACGGGAAATACTATGACTTTAACAACCACATGTCCTGTAATTTCTTAGGTTTTCACGCCGTTCATTAGAAATTGGCTTGTAGACAGCTTGTGAGCCCTTCTGCAGATCCTCTGTTGCTACCAGAGATGACAGCTCTGTGTACTACATTTAGCAGCCTGTCTAGTCCCAAGTTATCAACAAGTGTAGTAGTTTATTCGTTCTGTTGCTTTTGCTGTGATCCTCAGTCCACAGACTGGTTTGATGCAGTTTTCATGCTACTCTATCATGTGCAAGGCTATTCATCTCCGAGTAACAGTTGCAACACACGTCCTTCTGAATCTGATTACTGCATCTGATTACTGCGTCTCCCTCTACGATTATTACCCTCCACGCTTCCCTCCAGTACTAAATTGGTGATCCCTTGATGCCTCAGAACGTGTCCTACCAACCGATCCCTTCTTCTAGTCAAGTTGTGCCACAAATTCCTCATCTACCCAATTCTATTCAGTACCTCCTCATTAGTTACGTGATCCTCCCATCAAATTTCCAGCATTCTTCTACAACACCACATTTCAAAAGCTTCTATTCTCTTCTTGCCTAAAATGATAGTCGTCCATGTTTCACTTCCATACATAGCCTCACTCCGTACAAATACTTTCAGAAAGAACTTCCTGACACTAAGATGTATACTCGATGTAAACACATTTCTCTTCTTCAGAAATGCTTTTCTTGCCATTACCAGTCTCCATTTTATATTCTCACTACTTCGACCATCATCAGTTATTTTGATTCCCAAATACCAAAATTCATTTACTACTTTGTCTCACTTCGTAATTTAATTTCCTCAGCATCACCTGATTTAATTCGACTACATGCCGTTACCGTCGTTATGCTTTTGCTGATGTTCATCTTATATCCTCAAGATACTGTCCATTGCATTCAGCTGCTCTTCCAAATTCTTTGCTGTCTCTGACAGAATTACAGAGTCGCCCGCAAACGTCAAAGTTTTTATTTCTGCTCCCTGAACTTTATTTCTGTTTCTAATTTTATTTTGTTTCCTTTACTACTTGTTCAGTATACAGACTGAATAGCATCGAGTATAGGCTACAACCTTCTCTCTCTCCATTCTCAATTACTGCTTTTCTTTCGTGGCCCTCGACTCATTTAACTGCCTTCTGGTTTCCATACAAATTGTAAAATGCCTTTCACTCCCTGTATTTTACCACTGCAGCCTTTAAAATTTGAAAGAGAGTATCTGCGTAATGTTAATGGTGATCAAGTCCTCGGAAAGGCAGGTGTGTGGAGCATTCCATAAGAATTTAGCATGTCTTACTAGAAGCAGAATATTAAAACACACCGTGAGGAAAACAATAAATATCAACGACAAACCCGTCTAATACAACAGTAGAAATTGTAAGGTCCAATCCGTAAATAATCGGAACTTCGATAAAGTTTTGCGTCTTTATTACATTTTGGTGGTGTACTAGAACTATTATCACTGGGGGTGGCACGCCTGCCTCGCGAACGGGATGCTGGGTATCAGTGAAAAAAGATGGCCGCTCCCTTGCAGGTTAGCGCCAACGTGGAATAGTGGAATATCTTTAGCGTTCTGTTAGCTGAAGGGCAGCAACCAGTCGAAATACATCGAGATGGCAGTACAGTACGGTGGAAATTGTTTGAGTCGAACGCAAGTGAACGAGTGGGCAAATAAGTTGAAACGGTGTGTAACAAGTGTTGAAGATTCACCATGCCCAGGACGCTCTCTCTGTGCAGTCACGAAGAACAACATTGCGAGAGTTGGTTAACTTTTACGAGAAAACAGACGTGATAGCGTGATTAATATTGCAGCGTTTATGAACATTAGTCTCGGATGAGCCTACCATATTTTTAATGACGCACTGATGTTCAAGAAAGGGTTCCAAGACATTTGACATCAGAAATGAAATGATGGCGCATGAGTCTGCGCAGGGATACATGAAGTTCGTCTGCATTCCCCTCTCCCCGTGTTCACCAGGTGTAGCACCTTCGGATTATCATATTTGTAACCTACTGAAAGAAGCTCTTATTAACTTAAATTTTGCTGACGGTGACGAAGTCCAGGCAGCTGTGCATAAATAGCTACGCAGACTCCCCTAAGAATTCTTTACACGTAGAATTGAGAAGCTTATCCAGCGCCTTTTGTAAGGATATAGAACAAGAGGGAGATTACGTTGAAAAATATGTAAGTGTTTTGTTTCGTTCTCGTAACACACTCTTTAAAAAATATTCGAGTTTTTTATTGAATGACCCTTGTAGCTGTCGCCCAGCACAGCATCGAGTATGGTCGTAAAATGAAGCATAATGAGACCATTATCGTGGTGCAAACTATAACGTGGCCCTTGTATGTTGAAGTCCACTAACATACTTCAGACGTTGATCTGAAAATTCCCTTGGTCGAGTAGTCTTTTCACTACACCGCAATGTAATTGCTCATCTAGATCAGCATTGCCAGCGGCCGTTTTTCGATGCACTTCTGTCTTCCTTATGTAGTTGGTGGTGGTTCAGAAGACTGGAAAGCTCATAAGACGATTGCCGCTATGTAATTGAAGCACTTTGGGCAGAGGATTGTCTGCAGGTAGCGAGTCTTTCATCCACGAAAACGCTCCGAGGAAGGGATGAGGAACACACATTCCTCTGCCGAAGGAAACACCAAATTCCTCGAAGAAGCCCTTTTAGCCAGATAAGAGACCTCACGACAGGTGTACCTTCTCTCAAGCAGTGTGACTGTTTGCTTCGATGCCTCGGACTAACTTCCAGTTTAAACTTCCAGAATACAGCCTCCTGATTTGCTCACGCTGTCATTTTTTGCAGTGCACGCGATTCTGCACTGTGCCTACGTGCAGAGCTTTTAATTTCTCTATTTCAGAGTCATGTCATGAAATGGGGGATCTCTCTTGACTCGTTGCCTGGTCCGAGGGAGTGGCTGAGGTTTAACGTGGCAGAAAAGATTGGACATAGTTTAATCCTGGTACGCATTTTTCATTCGTCACAACTCAGAATCTCAGCGCTGAGAGGGCAGCGATTTCCAGTGCTGGCAGCAAAACAGCCGAGTTTCAGACGGCTTTTGGAGACCACACTTATTTTCCGATCGTCGTAGGGTAAGACTTCGCTTTAGGTCTGCATCCAGTGATGACTTTGGCCAGAAGAGATGACTGATGAGTCTAACCTCGCTACTGCTGGATAGATGTGTGTTCATAAGCACTCGGTACAAACGGAGGGCTTAAATGCTACCTTCATGCCGTTGTTGACGCCAGCCCGATTGTGTAAGCACTTCATTGCAACCGCTGAAGCAGTTTAGAAACGAATGTATCTCGTTCCCCTCAGGAGGCGAGTCCACGATCCTAAGGTCACGTATTCAGCTTGTTGCTCTGTTGTTCACGCCTATCTTTCCTTGTCCATTTCTACACTTAATCAACAACATACACAGTCAATGGCTGTTCCCGCGAGTTATTAACGTAACTGCTATTATCCTCCCTACCCACCTGTGGTTCAAATGGCTCTGAGCACTATGGGACTTAACTTCTGAGGTCATCAGTCCCCTAGAACTTAGAACTACTTAAACCTAACTAACCTACGGACACCACACACATTCATGCCCGAGACAGTTCGAACCTGTTATCGTAGCGGTCGCGCGGTTCCAGACTGTAGCGCCTAGAACCGCTCGGCCACTCCGGCCGGCCCTACCTACCAGTCCCAAGGTTACAGTTTGAGGGGCATTCCCTTATACGTTTATTAACGGTTCCTCTTTAGGATATCAGTGGGTAACTTTCACGTCGAAAGTCAATAAATCTATTTGTTACACGGTCTATTTGTTTCCTTTCAGAGCGGCTAATGATGTGTCTACGAGTATGGTGTTTCATTCTTAGGTGGGTCACTCCTATCAATTTTCGTTAAATAAGAATTTTTCCCAAGCACGACAGTATCCTTGTTTTCAGTTAATTTGCACGATCACTTGCGGTGGAGGTTCGAGTCCTCCCTTGGGCATGGGTGTGTGTGTTTGCCCTTAGGATAATTTAGGATAAGTAGTGTGTAAGCTTGGGGACTGATGACCTTAGCAGTTAAGTCCCATAAGATTTCACACACATTTGAACATTTTTTGACTTGCGGTGGTTCCTCATTCTGTTGGGCATCAGAATTAAGGTGTTGTGCGTCCGAGGGGGAAGCTTCATCAACAACCGACACCCCAGAAAATTCTGTTTCCTCGATTCTGTAACTAAAGATACTGACTGGAAAACACACTACTTTATATTAACGGTGGCCAGTTTGGATCTGAATAGCAGCTAATCTTGAGATCTAGTGCTGTACGCTGCAGTTCGTCACCAAAAATTCATTCAGTGCGCCAATGAAGATCACGGTGTTCCGAGACTTGCCGTGTATTACAGCAGCATATGTACGGAGTGTATTGAAACAAAGATGTAGGAAACACAAATACACAGTGTCCCACCAGAATAGCTGCGCACGAAGGCTTGTCGACAGATTTACGAAGGGGACTGGTGTACTGGCCAGTCTGAATGTGGTATTTAGGTGGTTTCCCACATCCCACTATGTGAATACGTGGCTGAAACCCACGTCCCACGTCAGCTATAAGAATCGGAAAAACTTCAAAAACGTTCTCACCTATTCACACGTATGCAGTTAATGCACTTCCACTCGGTCACCGTCTACCATTAACACTACCGTGAAGGTACGGGATAAGGCCAGTAAAAAGATGGAGGAGGAGAAAGAGAAGGAAACCCTTAGAAACAGCGACAGGGCTTTGAGTTTAAACAAGAGGCGATGTCCGGAACTCGGTTTATTAATAACTCGCCGGCCATCACATCTACCTGAGCTGGGAAACGATAAGAGAAAAGCAAGACTGAAGTACAAAATAGAATCAAAGGGCGTGGTGTGAGTCGGAAGTCTAATTCGTCTATCAATAGTGAGGTAGGACTAACAATATTTCACGGTAGTTCACAGAACGTTGGACTACAGGCAGTGGGTACACACAAGAAACATCAGAACAGCACTTGAAGTAAATGACTGGGTCCGTTGACGAAATGTGCGGTAAATGGAAACGACATGTCAGCTGAACACGAAGAGTGTACCGTTAAACTTTCGTTATTTATTATCCCACATGGCGACGCAATTTTAACAGCCTGCAGTGTTATGGATGCCCAGAAAACCCTTTTACCCGTACAGTTATTTAATTGTAGCTGTAATAACACGCTCAATTTTCCAAAACGTCCTTATATGCTCCAAAACTATCCCTACAGCGATTGCTACGCCCCATGTCCTACATAACCGCCGCAGCAGTTGCAATTTCCATTTTATGTGGAGTTGCATTGTTCGCCCTTTGATTTGAAGTACTGTAGCACGATTGTCCGTCGACTTGCATGGCAGACACATAATGGATCCTCTAACTTCAGCATACGTTTACCATTCGGTTGGTGCCAACCAGAGGAGTAGAGTGGAAGGGGGCCATCCAAAATACCGCCGAGGCGAAAAGCATTCTTCTCCCGCATGATGAATATGTGACGCCTCGGTGTCTGCTTAGCGAAACGTTCACGCCATTGTTCATCACCTGTGTCAGACTTTTGTTGTTGTGTTTCTAACCATCGACCCACACACATGTCACTTGGCGCTATTCCAAAGTGAAGTCGCTTGTTTCTGCCATTGCTCTTTGCCAAAAACGGAAAGCCGAACAATGCACTGTTCACTGAACGGACTTTTTTTATGTATACAGGGTGGTCCATTGATTTAATAAAAATGGGGATTCCTATTTTAAAAAACGCTGTTGATGTCCGTTTGATCTATGGCAGCCCCATCCAGAGGGCCAACCATAGCGCCATCTGGTTTCCCCCTTCAAGCTAGATAAGTTTCGTTCTTTGTAGTTTTTTCGTTTGTCGCTTATTTCGTCAGATATTTGGCCCAGTCGTGATCAAAGGACCACCCTGTATACACTGAATCGGCGAGTGAAAAATTATACTAAGGACGGAGATCTAACGTTTCTTGCTTGCTAGGCAGGTGCGTTAACCGGCAAGCCACATTTGCACCGCGGTTCGCACAATCGCACGGTTCACCTGACACGTCTCCCTCCTAGATTGAAATCCTCACTGTCACCCCAGTCTACATTAAATTTCCCTTACGCACGAAGAGAACTACTGAGACTCTCCTTGTTCTGGAGCAGCACCTCAGCAGCAAATGGAGGATCCAACATGAAGCCCAGGTGCGGCTACTTATACAAATGAAATGCCTCAGCTTGGGAGACTTCACTGGTCTCATACAGGTATGATTTTGTGTGCTACACAGCCTGAAGCGGCGAGGAAAAATTTTTACCAAAGTCGGGAATCGAACCCAGATCGAGGATGTAGGCGTGCCAGGGTAATCCGTGCAGCTGCGTGAACCGCTGTGTCAAGGTGACTTTGTAGCTAACGCTCCTGCGTAGTAGGCAGGGATTCGGGATCGATTCGCGGCCTGGGTTCAAATTTTAATTGGCGCCTTCAATCTATATACATGAAATCATATCTCTAAGAGACCAGCAAAGTCTCTGAAATTGTGTCATTTCGTTTGTATACGCACTTTTCTCTACTCCATGTCCAGTCTCGTGGCAGTTACGCGGAATGCAAGTTAGTTGGTTGATTTTCTGGAGGGGACCAAACAGCGAGGTGATCGGTCCCATGGGATTAGGGAAGGATGGGGAAGGACGTCGGCTGTTCCCATTCAAAAGAACCATCCCGGCGTTTGCCTGAGGCGATTTAGGGATATCACGGATAACCTAAATCACGATGGCCGTACGCGGGCTTGAACCGTCGTCCTTCCGAATGCGAGTCCACTGTGCTACGCACTATGCCTCCTCGCTCAGCGGTAAGCATGTTGCTTTATAAGTGAGCACTGTTGCCGTGGCAATGATATCTCGGTTGGAGATCCGTATCTTCAGAATCTTACCATTTTATCATATTACACCCATATACGAGTAGTTCACGTGTAAAGAGACTTTCTGGCCAGACTTTGTATTGACATCTAAAATTTTATTCCAATACCAGAGGGCCCAACTATGTCTGCAAGGGAAAAGTACGGTAACATGTAACAGGATAAAAAATTTTTCATCTCGAGAGAAGCTTGTGCATTTCATATCGCTGACACGGTAAGGGTCCTATCGAGCTGTCCGTGCATTGTGCGTGATTTATGGACGCTGCAGAGGGACGTGGAGGACCGTGGGTCCCCAGAGGTCAGAGAGCGCGCACGCCTGATTGATGCCGCTGCCGACACGCACGCATGATCGCGGTGCGACAACCTGTAAAATTGCTAATTATTTGCAGGCGGCGTGGCGCTGCGGTCGCTGCGTGCGGTCGCTACACGCGTGTGAGTCGCTCTGGCGGGCGTTGCGTGTGCGCGTGCAGAGCGATTGCGAGAGATAGCGGCAGGGCGTGGCGCTCTGGCAGCCCGTGCAAAACACCGACTGCGATGGCCGCCGCCCGGGCACTGCGGCGTGCTGTTCGTGGCATTAAACCACCTGATATGTGCTGAGCAAAGGAGAAAGTTCCACATATTCCTATATGACTGACCAACAAGGAGTTTTGGGACAGAAACGAAAGTTGGTAGGCGTGTTTCTACACAAATTTCGCACCTGTCGCATAAGAGTAGCAATAGTAGTGACACTATGAGGTCGCAAATCAGGCTTGCTTTAAATATACGCTGTAACGGTGGTGAGCATTAGTTACGTTTCTGAACGAACGTGGTTAGAAGGCTGTTGGTCAAGAATGCCGTTAAGGCGTCAAAGGCACCACTATCAACACCTCACTGACAAGGGGAGGCCGCCAGTTGTGAAATTCACATTCGATTCATACTGCGCATAATAAAAACTCATGGCCAGAGATGTAACGTGGCAAAGTACCAAGATGCACTTCTCAGACGTTGTCGAGAAAATCAAGTTAAAAGAAACCGTTGCGGTGAAATACTCTCTACGATTAAATATACTCTACAGCGTCGTGGCGCAGCGGCAAGCGCTCGGGTTCGTAATCCGAAGATTGCCGGATCGAATCTCGCGCCGAATTTTTTTTTGTTATTAGTTATTTGTAATTCAAATATATATATATATATATATATATATATATATATATATATAAACTATTAATGAATTGCTTATGCATGTTGGTGAAGGCGGGTCGTTCTCCAATTGTACCGCCTCCATTTTTCCGTTTGTTTAACAGGGTGTACCAAAGCTCTCACGTCCGCACTGATTTTCGACGATGTTATAAGTTGCGCTAGGGGCCGCATCTACCTTATTTCGAAGTTATCATGCAACTACACCGTTATAAGGCGGCTCGTTTCGGCTCATTCAGCATCTGTACTTCAAGTGTGACGAGCGAGTAACGGAGTTTATATTTCATTCCTGCCACACCAAATTTGTGTTCGTGGGGTCTCTATTCTAATTCGATCGTTTGACTTACGCTATACTTATTCGTTTCGGAATATCGTTTCTACGTCTTCCGTTAACTATACATGATTAACATTATGAAGAAAATTAATAACATTTGTCAAATGCAACTTTGTTTGCGGAAAACATAATGATGTTCGAAGTCGCCAGTTTTTCCAAGACAAACGACTTTCAACAACTTATTATATGCATAATTGTTGCAACTGATTGCCGGGAATTTAATATATATATATATATATATATATATATATATATATATATATACGAGGGCAGTTCAATAAGTAATGCAACACATTTCTTTTCTGAAACAGGGGTTGTTTTATTCAGCATTGAAATACACCAGATTATTCCCCAATCTTTTAGCTAGACAACACTATTTTTTAACGTAATCTCTATTCAATGCTACGGCCTTACGCCACCTTGAAATGAGGGCCTGTATGCCTGCACGGTACCATTCCACTGGTCGATGTCGGAGCCAACGTCGTACTGCATCAATAACTTCTTCATCATCCGCGTAATGCCTCCCACGGATTGCGTCCTTCATTGGGCCAAACATATGGAAATCCGACGGTGCGAGATCGGGGCTGTAGGGTGCATGAGGAAGAACAGTCCACTGAAGTTTTGTGAGCTCCTCTCGGGTGCGAAGACTTGTGTGAGGTCTTGCGTTGTCATGAAGAAGGAGGAGTTCGTTCAGATTTTTGTGCCTACGAACACGCTGAAGTCATTTCTTCAATTTCTGAAGAGTATCACAATACACTTCAGAGTTGATCGTTTGACCATGGGGAAGAACATCGAACAGAATAATCCCTTCAGCGTCCCAGAAGACTGTAACCGTGACTTTACAGGCTGAGGGTATTGCTTTAAACTTTTTCTTGGTAGGGGAGTGGGTGTGGGGCCACTCCATTGATTGCCGTTTTGTTTCAGGTTCGAAGTGATGAACCCATGTTTCATCGCCTGTAACAATCTTTGACAAGAAATTGTCACCCTCAGCCACATGACGAGCAAGCAATTCCGCACAGATGGTTCTCCTTTGCTCTTTATGGTGTTCGGTTAGACAACGAGGGACCCAGCGGGAACAAACCTTTGAATATCCCAACTGGTGAACAATTGTGACAGCACTACCAACAGAGATGTCAAGTTGAGCACTGAGTTGTTTGATGGTGATCCGTGGATCATCTCGAACGAGTGTGTTCGCACGCTCCGCCATTGCAGGAGTCACAGCTGTGCACGGCCGGCCCGCACGCGAGAGATCAGACAGTCTTGCTTGACCTTGCGGCGATGATGACACACGCTTTGCCCAACGACTCACCGTGCTTTTGTCCACTGCCAGATCACCGTAGACATTCTGCAAGCGCCTATGAATATCTGAGATGCCCTGGTTTTCCGCCAAAAGAAACTCGATCACTGCCCGTTGTTTGCAACGCACATCAGTTACAGACGCCATTTTAACAGCCCCGTACAGCGCTGCCACCTGTCGGAAGTCAATGAAACTATACGAGACGAAGCGGGAATGTTTGAAAATATTCCACAAGAAATTTCCGGTTTTTTCAACCAAAATTGGCCGAGAAAAAAAATGTGTTGCATTACTTATTGAACTGCCCTCGTATATATATATATATATATATATATATATATATATATATATATATATATATATGTGTGTGTGTGTGTGTGTGTGTGTGTGTGTGTGTGTATACACAAATTTGAATTACAAAAAACAAATACTAAAAAAAAAAAAAAAATTGCGTGGTGTGAGATTCGATCCGGCGACCTTCGCATTACGAACCCGAGTGCTTACCACTGCGGCACGACGCTGTAGAAAATTATTAATCGTAGAGAGTATTTCACTGCAACGATTTCTTTTAACTGTCGATTTTCTCGAGAACGGCTGGGAAGTGCATCTTGGTGCTTTGCCACATTACACCTCTGGCGATGAGCTTTTATTATGCGCAGTACGATTCGGATCTGAATTTCACAATTGGCGTGAGTTAGAAGAGGCCGTGCAATAGGGCTACGAGAAGCTGGATGTTCCTTCTGCGATAACGCAGAAATGCATGGCAGGAGTGTAGCCACTGTACGTGACTGACGGTAGCAGTGGCCGCGAGAATGTACGGTCGCAAGAAGATCGGGCTTCGGTCTGCCACGTGGCAATAGCGAGAGGGAAGACCATCGTCTTCGGCGTCTGGCTCTCGGGCATAGTACTGCATCTGCAGCAGGAATTTGAGCACCAGTTGGCACCACAGTGACACAACAAACTGTTAATAACCGGTTGCTTCAAGAGCAGCTCCGACCCAGGAGCCCCGTAGCATGTTTTTCACCACAAGTCACTGCAATTTTCGATGTTAGTGGTGTCAAGCGAGATCTCACAGGAGCGCAGTGTGGAGGTCTGTTGTGTTTTCTGATGAAAGCTGATTCTGCCTGTGTATTGGCTAGGAGGTTACCAATTGAGTACTTGCAACCAATCAGTCTACGTGCTAGACACACTGGTCCTACATCTACGTCTACATCTACGTGATTCACAGTAAAGCGCCTGTCAGAAGGTTCAATGAACCACCGTCAAGCTGTCTCTCTACCGTTCACTCTCAAACGGCGCGGGAAAAACGAGCACTTAATTTTTTCAGTGCAGGCCGTGATTTCTCTTCTTTTATCGTGATGATCATTTCTCCCTATTTCGGTTGGTGCCAATAAAACGTTCTCGCAATCGGAGGAGAAAACTGGTGATTGAAATTTCATGAGAAGATCCCGTCGCAACGAAATAAGCCTTTGTTTTAATGATTGCCACTCCAGTTCACGTATCATATTTGTGGCACTATCTCCCATAGCTGCGCGGGGTAGCAGTACGCCTTGAACGGTTCGATCCGCTCTCCCCATCGGAGGCTCGAGTCCTCCCTCGGGAATGGGTGTGTGTGTTGTCCTTAGCGTAAGTTGGTTTAAGATAGATTAAGAAGTTTCTAAGCCTAGGGACCGATGACCTCAGCAGCTTGGACTCATAGGAACTTACTACAAATTTCCTATCTCTATCTCGCGATAACACAAAACGATCTGCCCTTCATTGAGCTTTTTCGGTGTCATCCGTCAGTTTCACCTATGCGGATTCCACGCCTCACAGCAATACTCCAGGATAGGGCGGACTAGCGTGGTGTAAGCAGTGTCTTTAGTAGACCTGTTGCACTTTCTGATCTTATCTAAATCATTTTGCAACGCGTTTTGGTCATCTGATGACTTTACAAGATGGTACTTGAGAGCATTATCTGCAAACAACCTAAGACAGCTACTCGGATTGTCTCCTAGATCAGGAACAATAGAGGGCCTACAACACTAGCTTGGCGAAAGCCCGATATTACTTATGTTAGCATGCAGTTTGGTTAAAAGACTGCTTGTGAGGAAGGGAGTCAAAAGCCTTCTGGAAATCTAAAGGTATGGAATCAATTTGACAACCCCTGTCGATAGCATTCATTACTTCATGACTATAAAGAGCTAATTGTGTTTCACAAGTACGATATTTTCTGAATCCGTGCTGAACACGTGTCAATAAATCGTTTTCTTCGAGGTAATGCATAATGCTCGAATACAGTATACGTTCCAAAACTCTACTGCAAATCGTCGTTAGTGGTATGGGCCTGTAATTCAGCGGATTACTCCTATTTACCTTTTTTTGTATTGGTGTGACATGAGAAATTTTGCAGTCTTTAGGTGCGGAGCTTTCTATGAGCGAGCGGTTGTATATAACTGCTAAATATGGAGCTATTGTATCAGCATACTCTGAAAAGAACCTGTCTGGTATACAATCTGGACTGGAGGCCTTGCATTTAGTAAGTGATTTAAGGTGCCTTACTACACCGAGGATACCTACTTCTCTGTTTCTCATCTTGGCAGTTGTCCTTGATTGGAATTCGGGAATATTTACTTCGTCTTATTGGGCAAAGGAGTTTTGGAAAACTGTGTTAATATCTCTGCTTTAGTAGCAGTATCATCAGTGACTTCACCGTTATCGCGAAGTGAAGGTATTGATTGCGTCTTGCCACTGGTGTGCTTTATATATTACCAGATTCCGAGACAGAGTTTCGTTGTGGAAATTATTAAAAGCATCTTGCATTGAATCACGCGTTATATTTCGAACTTCTGCAAAACTTTGCCGATCTTGGGGATTTTACGTTTTTTCAAATGTGGCGTGCTTTTTTCGTTGCTTCTGCAACATCGGTCAGACCCGTTTTGCGTACCATGGGGGATCAGTACCATGAAGTATATATTAATGTGGTATATCCGCATCCTTGAAATCCCTCTGAAATCATTCCACATCCTTTCTACGCTTACATGATCAGAGCTGAAGGAGTAGAGACTGTTTCTTAAAAAGGGGATAATAGCATATTTATCAGCTTATTTGAATAGAGCTACTTTGCGTTTCTTTTTAATGGTTTTGGGTATTACGGTATTCAGCCTAGCAGAAATTGCCTTGTGGTCGCTAATCTCTGTATCCGTCATGATACTACCTATTTGTCCAGGATTATTTGTTGCTAAGTGTTCAAGAATGCTTTCGCAACTATTTACGCTTCAAGGGCCTCATAACTAATTGTTCAAAACAATTTTCTGACAGAGCATTCAGTAAATTTCTGATCACGTTTTTTGCCTGCCGCCGGCTTTAAACGTATAATTTTTCCAGGATATCGAGGGTAGATTGAAGTCACCACCGACTACAGTTCTATGAGTGGGATTCCTATTTGAAATGAGACTCAAGTTTTCTTTGAACCGTTAAGCAACTATGTCATCTGAGTCGGGGGATCGGTAAAACAATCCAGTTAATAGTTTAGTCCGATTGTCAAGTATAACCTCTACCCATACTATTTCACACGAACTACCTACTTGAATTTCACTACAAGGTAAACTACTGCTGGCAGTAATAAATACTCTACCACCAACTGTATTAAATTTATACTTTCTGAACACTGTTAGGTCGTTTGAAAAAATTACTTCTGAACTTATTTCCGGCTTTAGCCAGCTTTCCGTACTTATAACTATTTGAGCTTCAGTGCTTTCTATTAGGGCTTGGACCTCTAGTTCTTTCTCAGCACAGCTACGACAATTTACAACTACAATACCGGTTGTTACTACAACTACCTCACTGTGTTTTACCTGCCTCCTTTTAGAGGAATGCCCTTTCTGTGGTTTCCTGAGACCGTATAACCTACAAAACTGCCCAGTTCCTTCCACACAGCGCCGTTACTCTTGTAGCCGCTTTCTGTGTGTAGTGGACTCCTGACCTGTTAAACGGAGCCTGAAAACCCACCACCCGATGGCGCAAGTCAAGGAATCTGCAAGCAAGACAGACAGTCTTTACCATTTCCTCTAGCCGCCCGAAACCAGAGAGAATCTCCTCCATTCCAAAGTGACACACTTCACTGATATCGACATGAGCCATAACCAGCAGTTGGCTGCACCCTGTACTTTTCATGGCATCCTGAAGCACCGTTTCCACATCTGGAATGACTCCTCCCAGTATGCACACGGAGTGCACATGGCTTCCTTCCCCTCCTTGGCAGCCATGTTCCTAAGGTGCCCCATTCCGCACCTAACGTTGGAGCTCCAAACTAAAAGCAAACCCACCCTTTATGAATGCCCAGACCTTGTTGGCAGAGAAGCTTCCTCTGGAACAGGGTGGACGACTGCATCCGGCTCAGAGTCTTCGTCAGCCATAGACAATGCCTGAAACCTGTTCGTCAAACGAACCAGGGAGGCCCTACGATTCGCCCCTCGGAAAGTGTTTCACCTCCTGCCAGACTTTGGAATAATCTCCCACTTGACCCCAGGCGAAGGATCAAAGTCAGGCAGTACCCATGGCAGACATGGCAGCAGACCGATCGGGGAACACGTGGGACGTGCTCGAAGTCTCCCACATCCTAGCGTCCGAACCCCCCACCCACACACACACACAGTGATGCCCGTTGGCAGCAGCCTCAAGCTGTGTGACAGACGTCAACACTGCCTGGAGCTGTGAGCGAAGGATCACCAACTTAGCTCACATCTGTACACAGCAATCACAGTTCCTATCCATTACTGGTCTCTCCTGTTTGAAGCTCGTAATAGTATGTAACAAACGAACGGAGTACTCTGTTTGTTGGCAGCAAGAACTCGAGGTGCTGTGTCACCGAGGGTCTAACAGTCGCTGAGCTACACTAACCAAAACAAACAAAAGCTTGTACGATATGAGGCTCGATACAAACGTCGATAACAACGGTGGTACTGTAATCTGCACAGTTATTGTGCTTATTAAACAGTAAAACACACACGAAATTACAAAAATAAACTAGTACTAAACAGATACCTGAAAATAAGTCGCTCCTGCTCGAAACTCCTAAAAATATATAACAAACGATGGTGTACTCGCCTTAATGGCAGCAGGAACTCGAGGTGCTCTCTCACTTACAGTCTAACCGAAATTGAGTTATTGTAACCAGAGGAGCTATGCTAACCTGGAGCTATGGTCTGGGGTAGGAATTAGTATGACAGCTGGAGCGCTTTCGTGATTTATTCTTGACTGCAAAATTGTACGTCCGTCTGGTGATTCGCCCTTTTTTCTGTCATTCATGAGCAGCATTGCATGGGTATTTTCCAACAAAATAAAGGTGTTGTTACCAAACATGGTGTACAGAGTGTGTACATGCTGTCTTAACCTGTTGCGTCACCAGATCCGTCTCTATTCGAGCACATATGGAACACCGTCGGATAACACTGCAGCATCATCCACAAAGACCTTCGACTGTCCCTGTATTGACCGACGACTGCGACAGGCATACAACTCCATCCCACAAGCTGACGCCCGGCACCTGTACAACACAACAAATGCACGTTTTCTTGCTTGAATTCAAGACTGTGGTGGTTACACTGGTTGTTAATGTACCAATAATTCCCATTTGCTAATGTGTATCTCGCACCTACATTAATCTTTGATCATGCAATGTTAATCAGATAAATATGGTACCTAGACAAATGTATTACCGAAATTTTATTCCTCTACATTAATTATTATTTGGTGTTGCTATGTTTTCCTGTCGGCGTATGCGGGGTGGGCCATTGATAGTGACCGGGCCAAATATCTGACGAAATAAGCATCAAACGAAAAATCTACAAAGAACGAAACTCGTCTAGCTTGAAGGGGGAAACCAGATGGCGTTATGGTTGGCCCGCTAGATGGCGCTGCCATAGGCCAAACGGATATCAACTGCGTTTTTTGTAAATATTTGGCTGGTTCAAATGGCTCTGAGCACTATGGGACTTAACATCTGAGGTCATCAGTCCCCTAGAACTCAGAACTACTTAAACTTAACTAGCCTAAGGACATCACACACATCCATGCCCGAAGCAGGATTCTAACCTGCAACCATAGCGGTCGCGCGGTTCCAGATCGAAGCGTCTAGAACCACTCGGCCACATCGGCTGGCCGTTAAAAAGGAACTCCCATTTTTATCACATATTCGTGTAGTACGTAAAAGAATATGAACGTTTTAGTGGAACCACTTTTATCGCTCTGTGACAGATGGCGCTGTCACAAACGTTTAAGTACGTGGTATCTCGTAACATTCCGCCAGTGCGGACGGTATTTGCTTCGTGATACATTACCCGTGTTCAAATGGACCGTTTACCAATTGCGGAGAAGGTCGATATCGTGTTGATGTTTGGCTATTGTGATCAAAATGCCAAACGGGCGTGTGCTATGTATGCTGCTTGGTATCCTGGACGACATCATCCAAGTGTCCGGACCGTTAGCCGGAGAGTTACGTTATTTAAGGAACCAGGAAGTGTTCAGCCACATGTGAAACGTCAACCACGACCTGCAACAAATGATGATGCCCAAGTAGCTGTTTTATCTGCTGTCGCGGCTAATTCGCACATCACTAGCAGAAAAATTGCGCGAGAATCGGGAAGCTGAAAAATATCAGTGTTGCGAATGCTACATCAACATCAGTTGCACCCGTACCATATTTCTATGCACCGGGATTTGCATGGCGACGACTTTGAACGTCGTGTACAGTTCTGCCACTAGGCACAAGAGAAATTGTGGAACGATGACAGATTTTTTGCAAGCGTTCTATTTAGCGACGAAGCGTCATTCACCAACAGCGTTAACGTAAACCGGCACAATATGCACTATTGGGCAACGAAAAATCCACGATGGCTGCGACAAGTGGAACATCAGCGACTCTGGCAGGTTAATGTACGGTGCAGCATTATGGGAGGAAGGATAATTGGCCCCCATTTTATAAATGGCAATCTGAATGGAGCAATGTATGCTGGTTTCCTACGTAATGTTCTACCGATGTTACTACAAGATGTCTCACTGCATGACACAATGGCGATGTACTCCCAACATGATGTATGTCCGGCACATAGCTCGGGTGCGATTGAAGCGGTATTGAATAGCATATTTCATGACAGGTGGATTGGTCGTCGAAGCACCATACCATGGCCCGCACGTTCACCGTATCTGACGTCCCCGGATTTCTTTCTGCGGGGAAAGTTGAAGAATATTTGCTATAGTGATCCACCGACAACGCCTGACAACATGCGTCAGCGCATCGTCAATGCATGTGCGAATATTAAGGAAGACGAACTACTCGCTGTTGAGAGGAATGTCGTTACACGTATTGCCAAATGCATTGAGACTGACGGACATCATTTTGAACATTTATTACATTAATGCGGTATTTACAGATAATCAGAAATGATGAGTTCACAAAGGTACATGTATCACATTGGAAGAACCGAAATAAAATATTCAAACGTACCTACGATCTGTATTTTAATTTAAAACACTTATCTATTACCAACTGTTCGTCTAAAATTGTGAGCTATTACAACGCCATCTACGGCAAAGCGAAAACATTCATATTTCTCTACGTACTACACGAATATGTAATAAAAATGGGGGTTCTTGTTTAAAACAACGCAATTCATATCCGTTTGACCTATGACAGCGCCATTTAGCGGGCCAACCATAGCGCCATCTGGTTTCCCCCTTCAAGCTAGACAAGTTTCATTCTTTTGCAGTTTTTTCGTTTGACGCCTATTTCGTGAGATATTTGGCCCGGTCACGATGAATGGACCACCCTGTATAATCAGGGTGTCTCTCCCAAAAGTCGAGAGGCGCATTTCTTTATATGTTTTCTGAAACATATTTTCAGTTTCGTTTGTGCAGTGTATATCAGGAATCAACTCAAACAAATAGTGCTCATCATGTCTCTCATGTCGACGAAAAGCGTCAGTTTGTTTCCGTGCGCACTGGGTAGAGAGGTCCCACGTTAGTCTAGTGCGATTGGTATTAAAACGGACAGTAAAACTCTAATAGGAATCAGGAAACCATTAGCGATGGCAGTGCCCTGGCCCTTGCTGAAGCTGCCGCCAAACATGCAACGCTGCTGAGTCGCTGCCGGATTCCTCCATATCCTTCATGTTTTACTGTCCCTGTTAATATACATCGACAAAACGAATATCGTACTACAGTAATTTTGGAGCACTATATTGAATGGGTAGGCAAAATGCCTCTTAAAAAGTGGTTTTGACACTGGTCGTCTCGTGAAAGACTTGACCCATGAAGGGTACAGGGTGCACCCATCTGCAGGTGGTCGCTCATGTCGGCACCGATGATGTGTGTCGCTATGGATCGGAGGAAATCCTCTCTGGCTTCCGGCGGCTATCTGATATGGTGAAGACTGCCGGTCTCGCTAGCAGGATGAAAGCAGAGCTCACCATCTGCAGCATCGTCGACAAGACTGACTGCGGACCTTTGGTACAGAGCCGAGTGGAGGGTCTGAATCAGAGGCTGAGACGGTTCTGCGACCATGTGGGCTGCAGATTCCTCGACTTGCGCCATAGGGTGGTGGGGTTTCGGGTTCCGCTGGATAGGTCAGGAGTCCACTACACGCAACAAGCGGCTACACGGGTAGCAGGGGTTGTGTGGCGTGGGCTGGGCGGTTTTTTAGGTTAGATGGCCTTGGGCAAGTACAGAAAGGGCAACAGCCTCAACGGGTGCGGGGCAAAGTCAGGACAAGCGGGGACCAAGGAGCAATCGGTATTGTAATTGTCAACTGTTGAAGCTGCGTTGGTAAAGTACCAGAACTTCAAGCGCTGATAGAAAGCACCGAAGCTGAAATCGTTGTAGGTACAGAAAGCTGGCTTAAGCCAGAGATATATTCTGCCGAAATTTTTACAAAAGTACAGACGGTGTTTAGAAAGGATAGATTGCATGCAACCGGTGGTGGTGTGTTCGTCGCTGTTAGTAGTAGTTTATCCTGTAGTGAAGTAGAAGTGGATAGTTCCTGTGAATTATTATGGGTGGAGGTTACACTCAACAACCGAACTAGGTTAATAATTGGCTCCTTTTACCGACCTCCCGACTCACCAGCATTAGTGGCAGAACAACTGAGAGAAAATTTGGAATACATTTCACATACATTTTCTCAGCATGTTATAGTCTTAGGTGGAGATTTCAATTTACCAGATATAGACTGGGACACTCAGATGTTTAGGACGGGTGGTAGGGACAGAGCATCGAGTGACATTATACTGAGTGCACTATCCGAAAATTACCTCGAGCAATTAAACAGAGAACCGACTCGTGGAGATAACATCTTGGACCTACTGATAACAAACAGACCCGAACTTTTCGACTCTGTATGTACAGAACAGGGAATCAGTGATCATAAGGCCGTTGCAGCATCCCTGAATATGGAAGTTAATAGGAATATAAAAAAGGGAGGAAGGTTTATCTGTTTAGCAAGAGTAATAGAAGGCAGATTTCAGACTACCTAACAGATGAAAACGAAAATTTCTGTTCCGACACTGACAATGTTGAGTGTTTATGGAAAAAGTTCAAGGCAATCGTAAAATGCGTTTTAGACAGGTACGTGCCGAGTAAAACTGTGAGGGACGGGAGAAACCCACCGTGGTACAACAACAAAGTTAGGAAGCTACTGCGAAAGCAAAGAGAGCTCCACACCAAGTTTAAACGCAGCCAAAACCACTCAGACAAACAGAAGCTAAACGATGTCAAAGTTAGCGTAAGGAGGGCTATGCGTGAAGCGTTCAGTTAATTCGAAAGTAAAATTCTACGTACCGACTTGACAGAAAATCCTCGGAAGTTCTGGTCTTACGTTAAATCAGTAAGTGGCTCGAAGCAGCATATCCAGACACTCCGGGATGATGATGGCATTGAAACAGAGGATGACACGCGTAAAGCTGAAATACTAAACACCTTTTTCCAAAGCTGTTTCACAGAGGAAGACCGCACTGCAGTTCCTTCTCTAAATCCTCGCACAAACGAAAAAATGGCTGACATCGAAATAAGTGTCCAAGGGATAGAAAAGCAACTGGAATCACTCAATAGAGGAAAGTCCACTGGACCTGACGGGATACCAATTCGATTCTACACAGGGTACACGAAAGAACTTGCCCCCCTTCTAACAGCCGTGTACCGCAAGTCTCTAGAGGAACGGACGGTTCCAAATGATTGGAAAAGAGCACAGATAGTCCCAGTCTTCAAGAAGGGTCGTCGAGCAGATGCGCAAAACTATAGACCTATATCTCTGACGTCGATCTGTTGTAGAATTTTAGAACATGTTTTTTGCTCGAGTATCATGCCGTTTTTGGAAACCCAGAATCTACTATGTAGGAATCAACATGGATTCCGGAAACAGCGATCGTGTGAGACCCAACTCCCTTTATTTGTTCTTGAGACCCAGAAAATATTAGATACAGGCTCCCAGGTAGATGCTATTTTTCTTGACTTCCGGAAGGCGTTCGATACAGTTCCGCACTGTCGCCTGATAAACAAAGTAAGAGCCTACGGAATATCAGACCAGCTGTGTGGCTGGATTGAAGAGTTTTTAGCAAACAGAACACAGCATGTTGTTATCAATGGAGAGACGTCTACAGACGTTAAAGTAACCTCTGGCGTGCCACAGGGGAGTGATGTGGGACCATTGCTTTTCACAATATATATAAATGACCTAGTAGATAGTGTCGGAAGTTCCATGCGGATTTTCGCGGATGATGCTGTAGTATACAGAGAAGTTGCAGCATTAGAAAATTGTAGCGAAATGCAGGAAGATCTGCAGCGGATAGGCACTTGGTGCAGGGAGTGTCAACTGACTCTTAACATAGACAAATGTAATGTACTGCGAATACATAGAAAGAAGGATCCTTTATTGTATGATTATATGATAGCGGAACAAACACTGGTAGCAGTTACTTCTGTAAAATATCTGGGAGTATGCATGCGGAACGATTTGAAGTGGAGTGATCATATAAAATTAATTGTTGGTAATGCGGGTACCAGGTTGAGATTCATTGGGAGAGTCCTTAGAAAATGTAGTCCATCAACAAAGGAGGTGGCTTACAAAACACTCGTTCGACCTATACTTGAGTATTGCTCATCAGTGTGGGATCCGTACCAGATCGGTTTGACGGAGGAGATAGAGAAGATCCAAAGAAGAGCGGCGCGTTTCGTCACAGGGTTATTTGGTACCCGTGATAGCGTTACGGAGATGTTTAATAAACTCAATTGGCAGACTCTGCAAGAGAGGCGCTTTGCATCGCGGTGTAGCTTGCTCGCCAGGTTTCGAGAGGGTGCGTTTCTGGATGAGGTATCGAATATATTGCTTCCCCCTACTTATACCTGCCGAGGAGATCACGAATGTAAAATTAGAGATATTAGAGCGCGCACGGAGGCTTTCAGACAGTCGTTCTTCCCGCGAACCATACGCGACTGGAACAGGAAAGGGAGGTAATGACAGTGGCACGTAAAGTACCCTCCGCCACACACCTTTGGGTGGCTTGCGGAGTATAAATGTAGATGTAGATGTAGATGAGTAGCATTCGTTTGGGCTGACTCAAGCTACACGCTGCAAAACGAAATTGCAAATATCTGCCGAAACACCAGACCAATAATATTTCCTTTCTTTTTACCAAACACATCAACGTGCGCCATGTGTCACCGATTTCTGTTTAATGAATTACCAGTGCTGCCGAAGAATGTTACCTTTGCAGAAAGACAACGTCTGTGATCTATACGCCATGTGACATAACACCAACAGCCTAAATATTTAGTCATAACACTTACGAATAACTTAAACTGGAACGATCACATAGTTAATGTTGTAGGGAAATCGAATTAATGTCTCCGTTTTATTGGCAGAACACTTAGAAAAAACAACAGGTCTACTAAAAAGACTGCCTACTCTATGCTTCTCCGTCCTCTTCTGGAGTAATACTGCGCGATACGGGACCCGTATCAGATAGGACTGACGAAGACATGGAAGGACGTTCACAGGAGAACAGCTCGTTTTGTATCACTGGGAATTAGGGGAAAGAGTTTCACGAATATGATACACGAGTTGGTGTGGCTATTAGTAAATCAATGGTTTTTTTCGTTGTCGCAGGACCTATTCACGAAATTTGAGTCACCAAATTTCTCCTTCAGAAACGTAAGTAATTTCTTGGCGCTCATCGATAAGGGGGGCAATTATCACTGCGAAAAAATGACAGAAATCTGACCTCTCACGGAGAGATTAAAGTGTTTGGTTTTCCCGCGCGCTGTTTGAGAATGGACTGGTAGAGAAATGGCTTGAAGGTGAACCCTCTGTCACGAACTTAATTGTGAGTTGTAGAGAAACCTAGAGTAGGTCGTGCGATAGTGGCTCACTGCAGTGTTTCATGAGCAATGAATTGGTCGACGAGGTCCGGTAACATGGCCACTTTTGTTCGCCGGATCCGAGTCCGTTGGGTTTTTGGCTATAGGGAAATTCGTGTACGCTTCCATCGAAAATACACAGACGCTACAAAAACCCGTGAACAGTGCATGTGACGTTATCCGAATGAAGACAATTGTATTCGAAAGAGTGCATGATTCACTGCAAGAATGTTTGCAGGATGTGTCACTGAGACGCCCTGCTAATCCTTCAGGACAGGCTGGTAGTTTAAGTTGTGGAAAGGGGCCAAAAGAATCGGCTGTCAGTTACACTCGTACATGCAACCTTTTATTTGATCAAACATTACAAGAGCCGAGAAAAAGTATTTTTAAAATAAGAAAAACACAGATTTAGTTTTGGAACTTAATTAGCGGCTGAATGCGTTGTTTGAGAGTGGAGTGGTAGAGAAATGGCTTGAAGGTGAACCCTCATCAAGCACTTCACCAGACCAGCACACAACAGGGAGTTCAATGGAAGAATGTACAAGGTATTGGCGCCCACCACCAATCTCATGCCTTAAGGGAAAGACCACTTTAATTGAAAAATGTCTGAAAGCCAATAACTTAAAGCTCAACCAAAAACAGAAATTTAAGAGGCAAAGCCTTATCTTAAAGCAGTTCCTTTATTAGGCGGGGGGACCAAAGAATCTGACACTTTATGAGCAAACATCTTAAATAGAAAATCGGCTAAAGGCCCAACACTTAAGACTCAATAACATTAATTTTAAAAATGACTAAAGCTTTACGTAAAACAGTTCTTAAATTACGCTGAAGGCCTAAACCACCTGACACCTTAAGGGCAAAACAACCTTAATCAAAAAACGGCTAGAAGCCATACAAGTACAAACAAAAAGGACAAACGAGAAAAAGCAGTACACCCAAGGATGCTCAGAAGTTCCGAAGGTCGGATGACCTTCGCAGTCGGCGTAACCATTGTCGATACGACGACAACCCAACCGACAGGCAGTCAACAGACCCACCGACTGGCTAACCTCCACTTCACCAAACCAGCGCACAACAGGGAGTTGGTGGTGGTGGTTAGCGTTTAACGTCCCGTCGACAACGAGGTCATTAGAGACGGAGCGCAAGCTCGGGTTAGGGAAGCGTTGGGAAGGAAATCGGCCGTGCCCTTTCAAAGGAACCATCCCGGCATTTGCCTGAAACGATTTAGGGAAATCACGGAAAACCTAAATCAGGATGGTTGGAGACGGGATTGAACCGTCGTCCTCCCGAATGCGAGTCCAGTGTGCTAACCACTGCGCCACCTCGCTCGGTCAACCGGGAGTTCAATGGAACAATGTAGAAGGTATTGGTGCCCACAACCAATTATACATTGAGCTGTGAAACTACACACGATGCTGGACAGTGACAATGCGATGAGGAAAAGACTGCCTGAACTTACGGCAACGGCCAGGGCAGGTAACTGGAACGTTAACGTCCACAAGGCAGAAGATTACGCTGGAGCACTTCAATTCAAATAAGCAAGTCCAGTTAAACTCCACCGGAGGGTGGCTAAAATTTACCAACTCGAAAACACATGATGTTGCTATCACGAATATCTCAACAGCTGACAACGAACTCCAAACGAGACCATGTGAACAGTCGTGACTTGCTGGTAGATTAAGTCAAAACTCAACTTTCATGTCCAGGACCGGTGAGCCATGAACCTCGTAGCAATGGGAACAGCACCACACACTCCGACACCACATCGAGGCCGCTAGCGGGCCCAGCAAAACTACTCGCCGCAGAGATTTCCTCGATGCTCCACGCCAACCGACCAACTGCACAGGCCCGGAAACAGTGCAAGGACCAAGTACACGTCAGCCGATGAGACGACCAACCGAACGACCAATCAACAGTCGTCCTATTCTAATCTCCCTCCGTCGGACGGTTCATGTGTGTCCCCAGCAGTCTGCGAGCACTGGCTGTCACCACCTCACGAGCACTCCGTCCCCCGATTTCACTTCTGCTGCGTCCCGATTGCACTGCTGGTCCGTCCCGAAGTGACTGCCAGACACACGACGACCCTGAAATATTATCGGTCGCTCCAGAGACGGTACGACAGTGCACTTATCGATACGCGCTGCTGCTGCCGCTCACGGGCAAGTAAGACAGGAAGTTAATGACGGCAGTAAATGTAAGAAGAAAAAGAGGGGGCAGTACTGTAATAGAAGATGACAAACGATAAATGGGATAAACGCGAGCTGTGCGCGACTCATACATGATCTGTAATAACAGCATGCAGCTCTGTCTATAGTGTCTTCTATGTAAAAGACAGCTCGGAATGAGAGGATACATTAGGCAATATCACGTGATATACGTATCATTAGAGGAACTTTTCTTCTTGTTTTGACCAATACCACACACTTTCTGAAGCACCTTGTACAACTGGAGCCGTAAGGAGGGGCTGGTGGGATAGGTCACCACCAAGGGGCCAGAAACGAAAGTGACACAAGAACTGACCAAAAAATATTTAAAAAAAAAACGGTTCAGACGTGAGTTCTCCTACCTCTCGTTTTCGTAACTAGTGCTTACGAGAATAAGCCTAAGTCCTCCTACGGCCCTTGTTTGTAAAATCTAATTCCATTCGATTTTTAGCTACGGTCACATTAGAGGCATTAGTGTGTGCCAAACCTATCATAAATGAGTAGAAGATATAGGTGCTTGTGACCATTGCGTATGAGGCAACCCGTATAAAACCAGGTGTATTTCAAAGGGTGCGTCATTCACTGGGAAGGAGGGCTGCAGAATTTGTTAGGAAGCGAAGTAACCACATGAACCACGTCCTCCTAGTTCCACATAGCACGCACATAGGAATGAGACGACAGGGTGCTCCATGTCTGAATAGGTACCGATTGTCAGACATGTCATTATAGGGAAACTGCTTCTAGTTTCGACCAATACTACCACATCAAAAACAAAGGATACTTTTTAAAACACTTTTTCTTTTACGCCAGGTATTTAATTTCCATTTGTGATGACTGTCTTTGGGATCTAAACACGAACAGTTGTGCAATAACCGAAAACAACTGGAATGGCAAAAAGATCTCGCATTGTGGAGCTGTTTAACGAAGTAGCTGCTTTCATGTTCCAGGAGAAACAGCTGGAGAAAATCATTTAGACGACTTCCCGTTAGGACATTTTGTAAGTAAAGAGGTGCTTGTCTCTAGAATAAGACACAGTTGCTGATCTTCACTTCAATGAGACAAGTAAACTGGTTTGCTACGCTCACTTCCACGACATAATAATATCCTTACTTTACTCAAAGCAATAGCCTTTTTCCTTTTAATTCTAACTTTTTATGCAATATTAATAGTTTTTCAGGGTCAAATAAAATATATTTGGTTTGTTATATATCATTCAAAAGCAATGTATAGCAGGTCACCTAAACAATAAGATATAGCTTTCGTTAAACTTCCTTTTTATTTAGAAACTGTGCATTTATTTACTGGATTGGTATGTTTAATATCTTGTGAGTAATATTTTTCATAAATTTCATGTATGTAATACAGGGTCTCCATAATTAAATATCTAGTTTCGAAACGCTGTAGAAAGAGAACTACTGCTCCTAACGAAGTCAAATTTGAAGAGCATGTTGTTGAAGCGGGGGAAACGTCATGCAACCAAAAAACCTGAACGAAAATTTGACCAGTAGATAGTACTGTAGACGTCAGAATATGCACAAAAACAGATGCGCGGCACGCCGCTGTTCCCCAGTTTGCGTCCGAGATGTCCGACATGTCTGTCTCTATAAAGGATCGCTGGTAAAGCTCTTTTACAGGACGCTGTCTGTATGCCAGCACGCATGCAGAAGTTCCGGAAACTCAAAGCAATGAAAAAGGGCGCTTTTGCGATGCCTGCTAAGAGTCTGGAGAAAATGATTACAAAATTAGAGATTGCAATGTGACAGAGGGATGAAAGCAGTTGACCCGACTTTTGTCGATGATGTGGCACCAGTATTGCAGGAGGGCCGAGCGAAGTAGTGGAAACATGCAGTGCACAGCGAATTGCTATCCACTCAAATTCACCCACGTTCACCAGTTGCTTCCGGCCGATCTGCGAGCAAGACGAAGGTTTGCTCTGGAATTTCTTGTTGGCATGGAAGGAAATAATGAAGGTCCATGTAACGTTCTATAAACAGCGTAAGCCAGCCCGTTTCCATGGACGTGATAATACACAGGACAGCAGGATATGGGCAACGGAAAATCTGCACCCACTCAACAGGTACCACTTCATTCTACTAAAGCGATTATGTAATGTGGGTTGACGGTCTGGCTATGGTGGGGCCTTATTTCTTCGAGGTGGTCAGTGCTAAGAGAGTCTGTTGTGCACCAACGTCATTCCAACCCTTCAACAACGTCGATGAGTGGGTAGGATCATTTTTATGCAAGATCAGCCACCATTTCGCTACAGCCTGGCCGTCCATAACAGCTGATCTTAATCCGTGTGACTTCTGGCTATGGGATTATATTAAAGATGTTGTGTTCAGCGCTCTAATTGAGAACGTAGCTGAGGTGAAAGAACGCACTGCGCAAAGCATTTTGAACGTGATCCCTGAGGCACTTCTATGTCGTGTGGAACTTGCTATTTCTCGATTTCTAATTTTGGCAGAAACTGAAGGCTGCATATTGAACATGTTTTGCACCAGTCTCACGACAATTAGAAACCGACGGCATTTTGCTTTTTGCGCTGTTTTTGGCGCCAGAACGATTAAAAATGGATGTCATTTTGATTTTTATCTGGTTTTTGGCCTCAGGCCAGTTAAAAATCGATTTTCCCACCCGATGTGAAACGATCTTCCTTTGGTGGATGGGCCATCTTAACTAATAGTGCCACAACTCTTGACTCGCGGTGTACAATAATGTGCATTGAATAGTATGGATGGTGTAATGTACAACTCAAACCAAAGCCATCGTATTATGATTTATCTGTCATTTATAGCTGACACCGTTTACGATAAGACGCTTTCAGCGCCATCTATTGGTTAATTTTTTTCCATGATTTTTCCCCCTGCGTCAGTAATATGCTGTTCGAATACGACGTCATTCTGAGTACTGTCTCTCTTTCTTCAGAGATTTGAAACTGGAACTTTATTTATACATTAATGTTGCTATATATTAATGTTGCTTCCTACAGAATCAGGAAAGTTCTGTGCATAGAAAATCTCCCCATGGGATGGCGTAGAGGGTTGGCGGTGGTAGTTGGGAGCGGGGGGGGGGGGGGGGGGGTGTTGGGGAGGTGGGGAGGGAGGAGGGAGGTACGGTTTTGGTAGTAATGCAGGTTGCCAAGGGTGCAGGATCACCGCAGCGTGGATATGTGCTCAAATCCTGCCCAGTCACACTAACGGAAACCAAAAAGTACAGGTACTGAAAATAAAAACAGGCACAGAAAATATTTCACGAACCCTGAGATATGCATCCTCTTCACAGCATATGTACACAGGACAGATGGTGTAAGTAGTTTGCCTATGGTACATGAAACACTTTCCGTGTCTGTTTTATTTTTCCAAACCCGTATTGTCAATAGCTTGTTTCAAACAGACTCCTCTTATTTCATAAGTCCTTACACGTGCTTAGTATGCTATTTCTGTGAATGTTTCTTTCTAATATAAATACCACAACGTCACTAGTCACAAGAAATTCTTTACAAAGCGTTTTGGAGACTTTGCTGGATCATAAGATGGCAGTCCCAATTAGTTGTTCTCAAACTGATCTTTACAGGCTAGCCCTTTTCTATTTTCGTCATACTTATTGTAGTTGAAGCACAAGCAGTGGACATAAGATTTTCGAAAAAATAGCTCTGAACACTATGGGACTTAACAGCTATGGTCATCAGTCCCCTAGAACTTAGAACTACTTAAACCTAACTAACCTAAGGACAGCACACAACACCCAGCCATCACGAGGCAGAGAAAATCCCTGACCCCGCCGGGAATCGAACCCGGGGACCCGGGCGTGGGAAGCGAGAACGCTACCGCACGACCACGAGATGCGGGCTAAGATTTTCGAAATCGATACGAAGCAATTCTCAAAACATTCGAAAAAATAAGCTTTGACATTTTCAGATGCTTAAGCACTGGAACAAAGAACATCACTCCAGTACACAGAAAAGGCCATAATTAAGGAAGTAACGTTACAATATCGCAATCACTAAGCCGCTGTATCGAGTCCCGATAGAAGCGGTTCCTTTTAAATTTCGTTGGAATCAACGTTTGTTATAAAAATGGCATTTTTAACAAACGAGTATTTATCTCTTTCTATATTTAATGACTAATTTTACCTAAAATGGTTATTTAAAATGAATTACAATTAGGTACAAAAATGGTAGACAGCCAACAGAAAAATAAAGACTTTTTAATTTCTGTAGGTTAAGAAAAAAACATAGAAGGTGAAGCTGGAAGAGAACATAAGACAAATCCTGGATTGCCAGAACAAGTTGTAGCAATAGTGGTGGTAGTAGTAGTAGTAGTAACAGAAGAAGTAGAAGAAGAAGAAGAAACATATCAAAACACAAACGATATTTCAAAAAATATTCAGTTTACTATGAATACCCTCTTTTTTATAAAATTAGCAATTAAAAATGAAAAAAATCATATCGATAAAAAAGTTACGTTGCGCGTCAGAGTCGGTTAAATAACATTTCAGTGATGTGATAATAAATACTGCACTCCCCCCCCCCCCCCCCACCCCCCATGAACCATGGACCTTGTCGTTGGTGGGAAGGCTTAGCGATACAGATGGCCGTACCGTAGGTGCAACAATAACGTAGGGGTACCTGTTGAGAGGCCAGACAAACGTGTGGTTCCTGAAGAGGGGCAGCAGCCTTTTCAGTAGTTGCAGGGGCAACAGTCTGGGTGACTGACTGATCTAGCTTTGTAACACTAACCAAAAAGTCCTTTCTGTGCTGGCACTGCGGACGGATGAAAGCAATGGGAAACTACAGCCGTAATTTTTCCCGAGGGCATGCAGCTTTACTGTATGGTTACATGACGATGGCATCCTCTTGGGTAAAATATTCCGGAGTTAAAATAGTCCCCCATTCGCGTCTCCGGGTGGGGACTACTCAGGAGGACGTGGTTCTCAGGAGAAAGAAAAGTGGCGTTCTACGGATCGGAGCGTGGAATGTCAGCTCCGTTAATGGGGCAGGTAGGTTAGAAAATTGAAAAAAGGAAAAGGCTAGGTTAAAGCTAGATATAGTCGGAATTAGTGAAGTTCGGTAGCAGCAGGAAAAAGATTTCTGATCAGGTGACTACAGGGTTATAAATACAAAATCAAATAGGGGTAATGCAGCAGTTGGTTCAATAATGAATAAGAAAATAGGAGTGCGGGTAAGCTACTACGAACAGCATAGTGAACGCCTTATTGTGGCCAAGGTAGACACGAAGCCCACGCCTACCACAGTTGTACAAGTTAATATGACAAATAGCTCCGCAGATGATGAAGACATTGCTGAAATGTATGATGAGAAAAAGGAAATTATTCCGATAGTGAAGGGAGACGAAAATTTGACCGTAATTGATGACTGGAATTCGATAGTAGGAAAAGGGAGAGAAGGAAAGTGAATATGGAATAGGGGTAAGGAATGAAACAGGAAGCCGCCTGGTAGAATTTTGCACAGAGCATAACTTAATCATAGCTAACAATTGGTTCAATAATCATGAAAGAAGGTTGATTTCATGGAAGAGGCCTAGAGATACTGGAAGGTTTCAGATATATTATATAATGGTAAGACAGTGATATAGGAACCAGGTTTTAAATTGAAAGACATTTCCACGGGCAGATGTGGACCCTGATCGCAATCTATTGCTTATGAAATGTAGATTAAAACTGAAGGAACTGCAAAAAGGTAGGGATTTAAGGAGATGGGACCAGGATAAACTGACAGAACGAGAGGTTGTTGGGAGTTTCAGGGAGAGCATGAGGGAAAGATTGACAAGAATGGGGTAAAGAAATACAGTACATGAAGAATGGATAGCTTTGAGAGATAAATAGTGAAGGCAGAAGAGGATCAAGTAGGTAAAAAGACGAGGGCCAGTAGAAACTCTTGGGTAACTGAAGAAATATTGAATTTAAGTGATGAAAGGAGAAAATATAAAAATGCAGTAAATGAAGCAGGTAAAAAGGAATACAAACGTCTCAAAAGTGAGATTGACAGGAAGTGCAAAATGGCTAAGCAGGGATGGCTGGAGGACAAATGTAAGGATGTAGAGGCATATATCACTAAGCGTAAGATAGATACCCCTCACAGAAAAATTAAAGAGGCCTTTGGAGAAAAGAGAACCACTTGTATCAACATCAAGAGCGCAGATGGAAACCCAGTTCTAAGCAAAGAAGGGAAAGCAGAAAGGTGGAAGGTGTATATAGAGGGTCTACACAAGGACGATGTATTTGAGGACAATATTATGGAAATGGAAGACGATGTAGATGAAGATGAAATGGGAGATATGATACTGCGTGAAGAGTTTGACAGAGCACTGATCGATGTAAGCCGAAACAAGGCCATGGGAGTAAACAACATTCGATTAGAACTACTGAGAGCCTTGGTAGAGCCAGTCCTGACAAAACTCTACCATCTGGTGAGAAAGATATATAAGACAGGCGAAATATCCTCAGATTTCAAGAAGAATATAATAATTCCAATCCCAAAGAAAGCAGATATTAACAGATGTGAAAATTACCGAACTATCAGTTTAATATGTCACGGCTGCAAAATACTAACACGAATTCTTTATAGACGAATGGAAAAACTGGTAGAAGCCGACCTTGGTTAAGTTCAGTTTCGAATCGGTAGAAATGTTGGAACACGTGAGGCAACACTGACCCTACGACTTATCTTAGCATATAGATTAAGGAAAGGCTAACCTACGTTTCTAGCATTTGTAGACTTAGAGAAAGCTTTTGACAATCTTGGTCGGAATATTCTCTTTTAAATTCTGAAGGTGGCAGGGGTAAAATACAGGGAGAGAAAGTGTATTTACAATTTGTATAGAAACCAGATGGTAGTTATAAGAGTCGAGGGGCATGAAAGGGAAGCAGTGGTTGGGAAGGGAGTGAGACAGGGTTGTAGCCTATCCCCGATGTCGTTCAATCTGTATATTGAGCAAGCAGTAAAGGAAACAAAAGCAAAATCCGGAGTAGGATATAAAATCCATGGGGAAGAAATAAAAACTTTGAGGTTCGCGATGACATTGTAATTCCGTCAGAGACAGCACAGGACCTGGAAGAGCAGTTGGACAGAATGGACACAGTCTACAAGGATAATGGAATGTGGTCGAATTAAATCAGGTGATGCTGATTGAATTAGATTAAGAAGTGAGACACTTAAAGTAGTAGATGAATTTTGCTATTTGAGGAGCAAGATAACTGATGATGGTCGAAATAGAGAGGATATAAAATTCAGACTGGCGATGGCAAGGAAAGCATTTCTGAAGAAGAGAAATTTGGTAACATCGAGTATAGATTTAAATGTCAGGAAGTCGTTTCTGAAAGTATTTGTGTGGAGTGTAGCGATGTATGGAAGTGAAACATGGACGATAAATATTTTAGACAATACAAGTTTTCGAAATGTGGTGCTGCAGAAGAGTGCTGAAGATTAGATGGGTAGACCACATAACTAATGAGGAGGTATTGTATAGAATTGGGGAGACGTTCGTGGCGCAACTTGACTAGAAGAAGGGATCGGTTGGTAGAACATGTTTTGAGGCATCAAGGGATCACCAATTTAGTATTGGAGGCAGCGTGGAGGGTAAAAACCGTAGAGGCAGACCAAGAGATGAATACACAGGGTAGTGTAGCATGGAGAGCTGCATCAAACCAATCTCTGGACTGAAGACCACAACAACAACAATAAATTCTGAACTCAAATAAAACTGAAATATATATGCAGCGAGAATGGAACCATTTACCTCTTCATTATAAGAATAAAACGATATACGCTCACCTATTGGCGCTTCTAATAACTGTATTGGAAATTTTTGTACTCTGTATGGCTCAAGGTCGTGAAATTTGTAAACTCAATTTTTAAGAGTGTTTCTACTCTTTCAGGAAATTAATGTCCACGCACTGACGTTGAAGTCCTCTGTCAGACGCCTTGCCTCTGGGAAACCAATATTCCCGACATATCTAGAGACTCGTATGATTTTGACTGAAAAACTGTGATATCACTAAAAAACACAATGTAAAGTAAAAAAATAGTGAAATTGCTGTCCTACACTACTACAATTAGACCACCAAAACGATCGTTTTCTTACGAGCATTACGCGTTCCCACATCTCGCCGTATGAGGGTGCTTGACGCATCCAGGTGCAGTGACGATTGTGATTGTTTCTGTGCTTCACGTATTATGGTACCTGGACTTCCAAATCTTTGAGCACGATACATTTAACAGTCAACGTTTTTATGAGACTGTGCTCCTGATGTGCGTCTTTTCAGGATTGCATTCCGACATGATTTCATTTTCGTGGAGGACAACGGGCGACCTCGCCGAACAGCGGAGATGAAGGAGCTATATTGGATCTAGATTATATTCTGCTAATGGACTGATCTGCCCATTCCGCCAACTTAAACCCCAACTTACTGGTGGAGGAAAGAAACGACCTCTCTGCAGACACTGTGGCCAGCATGGGAGCTTGGGGCAGAGCGTGCGTTGCCTCACGTGCTGGTCACAAACCCCACGAAGAACCATGTCCCACCTTTTATGATGTCTTGGGGACCATGATAAATAGCGTGACTGCTAAGCAATTATTGTCCGGCATTAAAAATATAGCTTTTCGTCTCATTGCTTATTTCTTTGTTGCTTTTTGTACGGTATTGTAGTAGTTCGTTCTATGTAGGATCCAAGTCTCGTCCAGGGAGTTATACCAGTGCACTAGCAAAAGCAAGTCCGCGGAAATCCGGTAAAAACAGTAACCTCAACACCTATATATTATCATCAAGCACTTCGCCCAGTTGACGTACTGAACCCGCGAGTTACAACATAAACACATAGATTCTCTCTCCTCCCCTCTCACCCCTTCCCCCCCTCTCTCACCCTTTTTCACAAACACACACACACACACACACACACACACACACACACATACACAGGTAGATGGAGACAGATTTTCTGCTGGCACTGGCACGATGACAATAACATAATATACTGTACCTGTCTACCTCACACTTCCACATTTAACGGTGGTAAAAATAAATCATCCCTCGATAACGAATGAGGCTGGAAGATCCCACATGACTGATACTGTGCTGAATCGCTGATTTTTTTTAATGTAAGATTTTGAGGAGTCCAATATGACAAAGTAATGTTGCAATATCACAATATTACATATTTAAACAAAATACTATCTAAGTAATATTGTATAATAGCCATTATCTAGGATGTGTGTGTTCATTGTCTTTCAAGGTTCTTTTTCCAAGTATCTGTTTTTATCCTAGAGCAACTTAATATATAACACATACTGACGTGGAGGTCTGGCTCTAAATCTTTGGACAGTGATGGGGTTTCTGGCTTTGTCACAAAAGCAAATTCTTTTTTTTTATGGGAATCCTATATGTCATTGACAGCTACCTATGAATCCTGGTGACGACGTCGGTAATATTTGTGTGTTCAGCCTTTGTCAAGCAGCAGTCAGGATTCACATCTAAATATATTCCAGTCTTTGCACATTGGTTCCCTCTCTTCGTAATTTAATATATTTTAACCAGCTGAGGGCATTCTTAACAGATTTATCGGCTTCGACTATTATAAGTTCTCAATTCTAATCTGTGAGGAAAACAATTCTGTGGTCAGGAAACAAAATTTTACTTGTCCAAGTTCGTCCAGAACATCACAGAATAACGAGCAAGCTGAAAAAATGGCACCACGAGACTTTTGGATGAGATGGTTCTGCTCCCGCTCAAGTTAGTGACTGGTTCCAGATATTATTGTTGCGTGGAATAATTATTTACTGTCTTTATTTTGAAATCAATTCGAAATAATTGTGTTTGATGACGTTGGTTTGTTACGCTCGATTTTGGAGCTCTGAGGGTTCCCTGATCAGGCGCTTAGGATATTAACACAATATCAGTACAGTCATTTGTATAACCATTAATGTGATAAATACATATTACGAATTATATGAAGATAACATCTTAGAATCAATTTCAACATCTATCAACCGTTGTTACCTGAACCAGATCAGATATATCTTGAGATTTTCATCGTTCCCTCCGCGTTCACACCGCGTTTTGTCTTCTTTCAGTTACGGCTTCGAACCGCACCGCTACTGCTGCTGCTACGTCTTCTCGTGCTGACGTCACAGCTTCCCTGCTCGTGGTGGCTGCCACAGTCTACGTCGGTTTCTTCAGGTAGCCACCGGCGGCAGCACATGCGCCTGGCAGGCAGTGAAGCCGCACGGGCTTCAAGTGAGCCACAGAGAAGAATCCTGAAATGTGGAAAGATGGGAGGGAGTAATTTGTACCTAATGAAATGAACAATTTTTATGGAATCAGCGATGTGTATGATGAAAAAGAAACTTGTATACTGTGCTTTAAAATTGTTTTAGTTTCAGAGGTCATTATGTATGTAGAAAATTGATGTATGTAGATCCCAGTAAGTCCTTAAATCTATGATATAGGCATTGTGTAAATTAGTTGTTACACAAGCAATTCGCTATGCGTTATTACCTTTAGAGTTTGATGTTCGAAAATGTGATGCCAAGTTTATAAGATGTATGAAATAAAACAATTATAGCTTCAGTTATAACGTAATCTTAAACTGATGTTTATAGAAGTAAATTTATATTGAAATTAAGGGGTAGCACCAGTATTGATTAATTAATTTTTTTGATCTATTACTTTTGTTAGCAGCAACATTTTGACACCCAGAAAATCTTTTAGGGTAAAATGCACCAAACAGTCACATACACATTTAGAAACCTTTCTCGAGAAAGTTATAAGTAAAGATAAACATAAATATCTTCAACATTTCAGGGCCCTGTCAGCAACTGTATAAATATTAATTATAATTTTAGCAACCAACAGCCTCAGTTGCACCGTTTACCTAGAATTTACCTAGGTTTCAGTAACTACCGTTTGTCCATAGTGGACATCGTCAAGCTAAAACTACAAATCCCTAAATTATCGTCAGATAGTAAAAACTTATCTGAAACTGCCTCGCCCCACTTGGCGACCGCGATGCGGCAGCCGCGAGTGCTGTACTGGAACTGAAGAACGTTGTGTTATCCCGACTGAAACCTAGGTAAATTCTAGGTAAACGGTGCAACTGAGGCTGTTGGTTATTAAAATTAAAATTAAAGGTAAACATTCATTACATAATCACAGAGAAGCCAATCAGAAAGCTAAATTTAAGAACTATAAGGGAAGAAATGCTCCAAGACAACGATAGTTCAGAACATAACTCAACATATATGTGCAAATGATTTTACATTGTAATATACACGGCGTTTCTCTGAATTATTAATGGCTCTGAGCACTATGGGACTTAACGTCTGCGGTCATCACTCCCCTAGAACTTAGAGCTACTTAAGCCTAACTAACCGAAGGACATCACACACATCCATGCCCGAGGCAGGATTCAAACCTGCAACCGTAGCGGTCGCGCGGCTCCAGACTGTAGCGCCTAGAACCGCTCGGCCACTACGGCCGGCCGAATTATTAAAGAAGAACATACAGTTTCTGGGATGATTTTTAAAAAACTTGCCGGCCGCGATGGCCGAGCGGTTCTGGCGCTGCAGTCCGGAACCACCGGACTGCTACGGTCGCAGGTTCGAATCCTGCCTCGGGCATGGGTGTGTGTGATGTCCTTAGGTTAGTTAGGTTTAAGTAGTTCTAAGTTCTAGGGGCCTTATGAACTAAGATGTTGAGTCCCATAGTGCTCAGAGCCATATTTTTTAAAAAAACTTACATTAACGATGGCGTAAGATACATTTCTTACCTTTAATTTGGGAACAATAATTCAGAAATGAACCAGTCGAAATTGAAACCTACATCAGTCTTTCTAAACTGAACTCACATCATTCGATCTAGCCAGCCGTGAAACAGGACCACCTTTTCCTCTTTCTTGTCCATCTCCTCACGGAACGCCGAAGGTTTTACAGGTAAGAAACATGGAGTGTGGAGAGGCTCAATCAACTTCGAATCACGTAAGTGATTGAAGAGCGACTCGGTGAGCATACACTGGCACAGTTAAATGCGTATCGAACAAGTTCGGGCCAATTAACCAGTGTTGAATATGCATTCTCAAATGTATTCTGAAATCTGTGTTAACTGTATTGAGCACTCCCCTCAGTGGCCCATACACGACAGTTGCCATTAATTCGATTTCCTCCCGTGGGGAAATAACCATTTTTCGAAAACGTTGATAGGCATAAATGAGATCATCGTTCTTACTGTGTTTCTGTTCTAATTGTCTCAACACGAGGAAAAGTCTGACGTCAACTGGGAGTGACGACTCCACACCTGGTGAATGACAGTGCTGTAGCATTCTTCGAAGTAATGAGCCCACAACTGCTCTCGTACTGACTTTAAGTTTTTCATTTGTTTGAGTAAGGACTTCAGGTACAATATTTGTACTACTGCATCGTTAATAAAAGGGTCAGCAGATGCATGGGGATTAATGTTTGATAAAAAAAGTATCTTGAAGAAAATGGGTGATCAGATGAAGTCAGTCTGTTAATGACTGAGAAAGGCATTCGTGTGAGAGGGAATCCAAATGCAAAACTATCTGATTCTCCTGCCAGTTGAACTGTCCGGCTATCAAGACGCTCTGTCACTATGCAGTTTATTTCTTCATAGATACCTACACAGGGGGGAAGTACACAGCAAACATTAACTTTCGAAAGTGACAAAAGACATAAGAAAGATTAAAGTATCTAAATCACACATTATACACACAAGTGGGCCACAAGATACTGTCGATCGGACAAAAGAAGTGTTACCGAACCAACATTAACTGACGTAGCAGGAATAATCGCTTAACCTGTATATAAAGAGCGTTCCTCTTCAGACATGCACAGTGACTAATACATGTACTTGGTATGGTAAGGAGCAAGACGTGTAGCTACAGGGTTCACTGTAAGAAGAATTCGCTTAGGAATCGCAAAAGAAATGAAATAACTAAATAAGAAAATCATGAACACGGTGTTGAGGGAAATAAAAAATTACTCGGATGTTTCTCGAAATCACACAAGGTCTCATCAACCACAATCTTTCCAGCCACTTTTAAAATGGCTCAAATGACTCTGAGCACTATGGGACTCAACTGCTGAGGTCATTAGTCCCCTAGAACTTAGAACTAGTTAAACCTAACTAACCTAAGGACATCACAAACATCCATGCCCGAGGCAGGATTCGAACCTGCGACCGTAGCGGTCTTGCGGTTCCAGACTGCAGCGCCTTTAACCGCACGGCCACTTCGGCCGGCAGCCACTTTTAAAGTCAGACACCAGACCGAGACTAGCTTCTAGGAAACGGGAGACGAAAAGCCTAGCATCCACAACTTCATTGTGTCCTAAGAAAAAAAAGCGGATCTAGCGTTGGCCAATGGCTGTTTGTTGGCATAGAAGGAAATAGGTAATTTTCGTTTGGTATCCTCCCGCCTTCTGTTGAATCCGGAAAACTGTGTGACAAAACCATCAGTGACCAGTCAGAGCGCTTGGTTCGTTATTAGCCTATGAAACGAGAATATATCGCTTTTCGATTTCCCACACCCTCTTCCCTTTCTCTTCTGAGAATTCTGAAATATCCGCCCACACCAAACGAACACCAGAAGAACGTACTGAAAGCTTTAAACCTGCAACAAGCGTGTCTGGCGTCGAGATGTCGCCACGTTATTACGTGGGCACTGCTCTTCCATTGGAAAGCTGCTCGGTTCAGTTCTTTCTAATGCAAATGACCTTGTTGGACTCGTCACGTGACAGCCACGTCAAAAAACGGTGCCGTGAAGCTACCCGCTATCATCACATTTATTGTGTGGAACGTGCCTACCATAGTCTGTGATGAATAATGGCCCGGAAGACACAAGTGAAAACTGACCAGGCGGAAATTACATGAGATGGAAATACTATCACTTTAATAAAATATTAATTCCTCATTCCTTGCTATGTTAAGTGGGGCATCTGGCAGAACTGAAACGGTGGGATAAAGGCGCTTGTTGCTTGTTGGACCATAGTTACTTCTGCTGTGTTATCTCGTTGTTCGTACACTGAAGTCGTTGGCGGTACTTCGCTTTAAACGGAGCTAACGATTGATCTACATCTTATGAGTCGGCCAGAAAACAGACGGAAACGTTTTGTCCCTACTACCGCTGGGAAAGAAAAATATGCACTGGGATTTGTCAGAAAAATCTGCAATAGTGAGGCAGACCCAAGCACTTTACTGCATTTGCTTTGTTATGCGGTCAGGCATTGTCGAACTGAATTCCCAAATCATCTGTTTGGGATAAAAGGTAACGTATGCAGCCCTGACACAACTCAATATTACTTATTTATTAGCACTTAACTATAATTTTGTACAGTCATTCAATTATGCCATGTTCTGATGCATGAAGTAGTATCACAAACATGAAAGAATTGTACCTGAGTCTGAATCTCAGTAATATGTCGATTATACAGGGTGTTTCAAAAATGACCGGTATATTTGAAACGACAATAAAAACTAAACGAGCAGCGATAGAAATACACCGTTTGTTGCAATATGCTTGGGACAACAGTACATTTTCAGGCAGACAAACTTTCGAAATTACAGTAGTTACAATTTTCAACAAGATGGCGCTGCGGTCTGGGAAACTCTATAGTACGATATTTTCCACATATCCACCATGCGTAGCAATAATATGGCGTAGTCTCTGAATGAAATTACGCGAAACCTTTGACAACGTGTCTGGCGGAATGGCTTCACATTCAGATGAGATGTACTGCTTCAGCTGTTCAATTGTTTCTGGATTCTGGCGGTACACCTGGTCTTTCAAGTGTCCCCACAGAAAGAAGTCAGAGGGGTTCATGTCTGACGAATTGGGAGGCCAATCCACGCCGCCTCCTGTATGTTTCGGATAGCCCAAAGCAATCACACGATCATCGAAATATTCATTCAGGAAATTAAAGACGTCGGCCGTGCGATGTGGCCGGGCACCATCTTGCATAAACCACGAGGTGTTCGCAGTGTCGTCCAAGGCAGTTTGTACCGCCACAAATTCAGGAAGAATGTCCAGATAGCGTGATGCAGTATTAGTTTCGGATCTGAAAAATGGGCCAATGATTCCTTTGGAAGAAATGGCGGCCCAGACCAGTACTTTTTGAGGATGCAGGGACGATGGGACTGCAACATGGGGCTTTTCGGTTCCCCATATGCGCCAGTTCTGTTTATTGACGAAGCCGTCCAGGTAAAAATAAGCTTCGTCAGTAAACCAAATGCTGCCCACATCCATATCGCCGTCATCAATCCTGTGCACTATATCGTTATCGACTGTCTCTCGTGCAGCAATGGTAGCGGCGCTGAGGGGCTGCCGCGTTTGAATTTTGTATGGATAGAGGTGTAAACTCTGGCGCATGAGACGATACGTGGACGTTGGCGTCATTTGGACCGCAGCTGCAACACGGCGAACGGAAACCAAAGGCCGCTGTTGGATCACCTGCTGCACTAGCTGCGCGTTGCCCTCTGTGGTTGCCGTACGCGGTTGCCCTACCTTTCCAGCACGTTTATCCATCACGTTCCCAGTCCATTGAAATTTTTCAAACAGATCCTTTATTGTATCGCTTTTCGGTCCATTGGTTACATTAAACCTCCGTTGAAAACTTCGTCTTGTTGCAACAACACTGTGTTCTAGGCGATGGAATTCCAACACCAGAAAAATCCTCTGTTCTAAGGAATAAACCATGTTGTCTACAGCACACTTGCACGTTGTGAACAGCACACCCTTACAGCCGAAAGACGACGTACAGAATGGCGCACCCACAGACTGCATTGTCTTCTATATCTTTCACATCAATTGCAGCGCCATCTGTTGTTGAAAATTGTAACTACTGTAATTTCGAAAGTTTGTCCGCCTGAAAATGTACTGTTGTCCCAAGCATATTGCAACAAACGGTGTATTTCTATCGCTGCTCGTTTAGTTTTTATTGCCGTTTCAAATATACCGGTCATTTTTGAAACACCCTGTATTTTACAACCTCATTCAAACATGGGCTCACACGTTTTGTACTTCTGTTGTTACACTAATTATGTGACAATGTACAACCTTTTTACAGGAAGTAAAAAAAGAAACTCACTCATTCCTTGACAGCACAGTGTGGTAACATTAACCCATTCATCAACACATGCAGACATTTAGCGTCACAGACTTCCCATTCACAGCCTCATTATGGATTAATTTAGTGCTAGATACAGAAAAAAAATAATCACATTACAAAGGGAAAAAAAACATCGTAAATAATACAAACGCAGCACATCAGACTGCCGACTTCAGAAATAACTAGCAACAGGAAAAGGTTATACAACAGAACCCTTAATTAAAGAATGGTAGCTGGTGAAAATACTTCATGAGTCACGGTTGGTTATCTCGTGCAACGCATTCAATTAATTAGAAGAGTTACTTAAATTACTATAATGTTTCATGTATATCTCCATTCAGGTGTGGTCTACAGACACAAAATATACCAATCCTAGCACAAATATAAGCATAGCTACGTGAATTTTAAAATTTTTCCGGCGAATTGACTGTTCAAACAAATTTCGGGCTTGCAGCCGGTCGTCGTTCAATCCCTCGCACAATATTTCAACTGTGCTAGTTCTCCATGAAAAATATTCACAAAAAGAAGGTGCTCAAGTGCTCTTTCAGTCGTCCTGACAGATCAAAGTTACTGAATGTTATAGAATTGTCAAAACACCTAAAGAAGTCATAGACAGTAATTGTCAGTTTTTATTAAATTGCTGGGAGACATGCATACAATCACTTAGTCTTATATATCGTAATCCTTTGCTGGACATTGCTCACACACTTGAAAATGGAGGCAAGTTTTCAAGACTTGGACTTTATCTTCTTGAGTAAACTTAGAGGACAGCTTATACAGGTTGTTGTCGCAGTTCTCCATGCTGATCGACTGTTCATCTGCAACAGCCGTGACCTTTTCTGGCTCTCTCGCGTTTCTCCACAACACCTCTACGACATATCTCGTGGAAACCTATTACAGACAAGCGACCAGATCTTCAGAGCATCGTGAAGGGTCCAGCATAAGACGGATAACAGCAACACCAGTAGCAGAAATCCACATCCCATAGATTCATTGCACCTGACTTCACCGTTATTGACAGTTAATTTCAGGAAAATAGAATCAGTGATTAGGTGATGTACTGAGTACCATTCGTAAGTCCAGGTGACGGGTAATGGACACTATCACATCTATGCTATCTGCTATGAAGGTGTTGTTCAGCAGTTGTTATTTCAACTCAGAGTGTAGTTAACGCAGTGAAATTGTATCACAAGCCGTACACTGCCCAGGCATGGGAATACATTAGCGTACTCTTTTAATAGGTCAGAAATTGTCTTGACACTTGTCTTTTTTTGTTAATATTTCACCATACTTCAGACTATCCATTACGCCATGAATTTCGACGAGATGACCTACACCATTTCGTGATAAACAGCCCCACACCGTGGTAATTTCTCGCCCATGCTTGATGGGGGTGCTTGGTACTTTCTTTAATTTCACTCGTTTTTCAGCTGTCAAACATACTATTTCCCGTCTGGGAGGAAGAGATTAAGCTGCTTTCACCACTCCATAAATTTTTGATCAGTCTTTAGTAATTGATGATGGTAATTCTTAGGAAACTGTAGTCTGACCTTATTTTTCGCACTTATCTTAGGTTTTCGAGAAGATCGCTCGCCGTTCAGATCAATAGCTGCTAAGCGACGTTTAACTGTAGAAACATGGACCTTCACCCCTTGTTTTATCTGTAAATCACCACGAATATCCCGGGCTGATTCTATGAGATCACTCATCGATTGTCTTCGGATTATCCTGTCTCCCTTTTGAGTAGCTCTTTGGGGCCGTCTACTTCACACATTGTTCTCCATCTTCCTCCCTTTTTTTAAGCAGGGCCCGGACACTTACAAGATGTTGGGAGATGTAAAACACCTTCGTAACGAAGGACTGAGTTTGGCCTTGACTCAGTGCCGCTACTACGACTTGTCTGAAATCTATAGAACATTATTTAGTTTTAGGCATTGCTGCAGGTAAATAAAAATATTAGAATTAGATTTGCTTCATGTAGTTAAGTACGTTGCAGTCTTTCCGTTCCACAGAATGGTTATGAGACCCTAGGAAACACTGTTTAAGGCTAAAGTCTACGGTTACCTGGACTTACCAATCAATTTAAGTAACCGGTGCGAGTCTTCTGTCTGAAAACCGGTTTGTTTTGATGCGATGCATAGACAAATATGCCTACCCACCTAGTACATCAATTACAAAATACTCTCGTGCGATACTATACATTCCCCAATTACTACTACTTCCATTCTGGTCAGCTGTTACTGTGGTGGAGATGGCCTGTGTTCTGGCTGTTTCACGAGCCCTTCAACCTTGTCTCAACCGCCGATGGAACCGTAACTCTTTCGTTATTTTCTCATTCTTGCCTACACTGGGCATAATTCCGCCTTTTGTCAGTCCCATCCACACCTGGTCACTCCTTATGTGCAAATCAACCTATCTCATTCGTAATGCTTGCTGTTACCACGTTTGTTCGTCTGGCATTGGTGATGGCCATTATCAAAATGGCCGCGCCAGTATGTCTTATCATGTCTCCTGTTCTACTCCTCCCACAACTTCTCTCTTAGAATAGTGGAACATATTGGTTGTATTCCCATGGGCCTTTATGCGATATGCTCTCGCCTGTGTCATATTCTGGCTCTTGAAGCAGTGTCTTAAATACTATATCATCTTTATACTGTCCAGCAAATATGATGTGTTGATGCTGCACTAGCAGTTACTTGTATGCATATCAATTCTGCCAACAACTGGTCACACAAGAATTCATTCCGCTGGGTCATACGCTCAAGAAACTGTACAGAAGAAGCCAGATTAGTTGTAGTTATGAAGCATATTAATCCCATGCTTTACCTTTTTCTTGCACAGCTTCCAACCAATACGCTGCTAGAACAGACTGGCAAAACCCTTTGTGTGTCTCACTTTCACTGGCTGTAGACCACATTCTCAGATTCTCAAGGCTGGTTCGCCTTCCAAATAAACACCCTTGACTTCCATTCTGAAGCTATTTGGCCATTTTGGTGGTGCTGAATACTGGAACTGTTCTAACAAAGCCCTTTAGTGGATCGCATTACAAGAGTTTTCAAGGATTTCAGATTTTTGCACTGATAGGAACTGCTTATAGTCAAAGGTTTCCCATTCCATGTAGTTTCCTACCATTATTTTGGACATATTTCGCATTATCACAATTTGGGCTGTCATTCCATATCTCCTCATGTTCCGAGTCGTTTTCATCGTACCTTGTACGTCAACCTTTATTCACAAAAGCTGCATCACTGTGCTGTTATCCTAGGTGTTGCTCGAATCGAGACACATACTCATAGATCTTGCTGGCAATTGCCCAATGTCGTTTGAAATTTACCTTCCTAGAGTTTCAACAGTGATCTAAACTCATCAGTATCTGCCACTGGTGACTGAATTATCCAGACCAAACCACTGGCCGTCTCAGTACATTTCTTCGCTCTCTCTGTGAACTTAGTAAAATTCCCTTTCAGATTAAGATTGTTTTCAGTGCCTGTCAGTTTCAAGGCTTCGAATACACCTTTCAGTTCATGTATGAAGATATTGTTTCCCGTGACTTTCTGATTCTTGACCTTATCAAATTCTTATCTAAATTCTACAATAATCTTCTTGAATTAGAATTGTAAGATTCAAAGACTATTCATCAAGACCCTTCTGTATCCCTTCAATTTTACTCACGAGTTCTTGCCTGACTCAAAGCATTCCCTTGCAACAGTTTCCTTTACTCTTTTTAGATTGTAGTTCCCTTTCACATTTGTCCTTGTACACTCTCACCGTGTTACGGCACTTCTTTCATTCTGATTTCTATTTATGTATATCCCGGGTTCGAATACTGCCGCTGCTTAAATTTTCATTAACAATAAGCATTGGCGGCCGAATACTTCCGGCATAACAAATCACCTTCATTCGCTAACGGCCTTGTCAAAGAGAGTGGAGGAGCGGACAGAAGTTCAGGGCACTCTCTTGTGCTATGTGTGGGAAACTGCCCTTAAAGGCGGATAAATCAGCAATGAACAACTGCATGAGGATGCAAAAGGCAATGGAAATAACTGCAATAAAGACACGTAACGTGTATCCACAGGACATGTGCCCTGTAAATGAAGAACTGTCATGATGATCTCTCCATTGGCAAAATACTCCAGAACAGTCCCCCATTCGGATATCCAGGAGGGGACTGCCAAGGGGGAAGGGGGGGGGGGGTTACCATAAGAAAAAGATTGACTAATCAAAGAAAGAATAACGTTCTACAAGTCAGGGGGTGGAGTGACAGAAGCTTGAACGTGGTAGGAAAACTAGAAAATCTGAAAAGGGAAATGCAAAGGCTCAATCTTGGTATAGCAGGGGTCAGTGAAGTGGAAAGAAGACAAGGATTTCTGGTGAGATGAGTGTAGGATAATTTCAACAGCTTGCAGAAAATGGTAGGATTCGTTATGAAAACCAACACCGACAACTATAGTTCTGGTATATATGCCGACGTTGCAAGCTGAAGATGAGATAGAGAAAGTGTATGAGGATATTGAAAAGGTAATACAGTATGTGTTGTTGTTGTTGTTGTCTTCAGTGCTGAGACTGGTTTGATGCAGCTCTCCATGCTACTCTATCCTGTGCTAGCTTCCTCATCTCCCATTACCTACCGCAACCTACATCCTTCTGAATCTGCTCAGTGTATTCATCTCTTGGACACCCTATACAATTTTTAGCCTCTACGCTGCCCTCCAATACTAAATTGGTGATCCCTTTATGCCTCAACACATGTCCTACCAACCGATCCCTTCTTCTAGTCAAGTTGTGCCACAAACTTCTCTTCTACCCAATCCAATTGAATACCTCCTCGTTAGTTATGTGATCTACCCATGTAATCTTCAGCATTCTTCTGTAGCACCACATTTCGAAAGCTTCTATCCTCTTCTTGTCCAAACTATTTATCGTCCATGTTTCACTTCCATACATGGCTACACTCCCTACAAATACTTTCAGAAATAACTTCCTGACACTTAAATCTATACTCTATGTTAACAAATTTCTCTTCTTCAGAGACGCTTTCCTTGGCATTGCCAGTCTATATTTTATGTCCTCTCTACTTCGACCACCATCAGTTACTTTGCTCCCAAAATAGCAAAATTCCTTTACTACTTTAAGTGTCTCATTTCCTAATCTAATTCCCTCAGCTTCACCCGACTTAATCCGACTACATTCCTTTATCCTCGTTTTCCATTTGTTGATGTTCATCTTATATCCTTCTTTCAAGACAGTATCCATTCAGTTGAACTGCTCTTCCACGGGCTCTGCTGTCTCTGTCAGAATTACAATGTCATCGGTGAACCTCGAAGTTTTTATTTCTTCTCCATGGATTTTAATACCTACTCCGAATTTTTCTTTTGTCTCCTTCACTGCTTGATCAATATGCAGATTGAATAACATTGGGGAGAGACTACAACCCTGTCTCACTCTCTTCCCAACCACTGCTTCCCTTTCATGTCCCTCGACTCTTACAACTGCCATCTGCTTTCTGCACAAATTGTAAATAGCCTTTCGCTCCCTGTATTTTACCCCTGCCACCTTCAGAATTTGAATTAGAGTATTCCGGTCAACATTGTCAAAATCTTTCCCTAAGTCTACAAATGCTAGCAACGTAGGTTTGCCTTTCTTTAATCTAACTTCTAAGATAAGTCGTAGCGTCAGTATTGCCACACGTGTTCCGATATTTCTACGGAATCCAAACTGATCTTCCCCGAGGTCGGCTTCTACTAGTTTTTCCATTCGTCTGTGAAGAATTCGCATTAGTATTTTGCAGCCGTGACTTATTAAATTGATATTTCGGTAATTTTCACATCTGTCAACACCTGCTTTCTTTGAGATTGGACTTATATTCTTCCTGAAGTCTGAGGGCATTTCGTCTGTCTCATACATCTTGCTCACCAGATGGTAGAGTTATGTCAGGACTGGCTCTCCCAAGGCTGTCAGTAGTTCTAATGGATAGTTGTCTACTCCCGGGGCCTTGTTTCGACTCAGGTCTTTCAGTGCTCTGTCAAACTCTTCACGCAGTATTATATCTTCATCTACATCCTCTTCCATTTCCATAATATTGTCCTCAAGTACATCGCCCTTGTATAGACCCTCTATATACTCCATCCACCTTTGTGCTTTCCCTTCTTTGCTTGGAACTGGGTTTCCATCTGAGCTTTTGATGTTCATCCAAGTGGTTCTCTTTTCTCCGAAGGTCTCTTTAATTTTACTGAAGGCGGTGTCTATCTTTCTCCTAGTGAGATAAGCCTCTACATCCTTACATTTGTCCTCTAGCCATCCCTGCTTAGCCATTTTGCACTTCCTGTCGATCTCATTTTTGAGACGTTCGTATACCTTTTTGCCTGCTTCATTTACTACATTTTTATAATATCTCCTTTCATCAATTAAATTCAATCTTTCTTCTGTTACCCAACGATTTCTACTAGCCCTCGTGTTTTTATCTACATGACCCTCTGCTGCCTTCACTATTTCATTCCTCAAAGCTACGCATTTTTCTTCTACTGTATTTCTTTCCCCCATTCCTTTCAATTTTTCCGTTATGCTCTCCCTAAAACTCTGAACAACCTCTGGTTTAGTCAGGTTATCCAGGTCCCATCTCCTTAAATTCCTACCTTTTTGCAGTTTTTTCAGTTTTAATCTTCATGTCATAACCAATAGATTGTGGTCATAGTCCACATCTGCCTCTCGAAATGTCTTACAATTTAAAACCCTGTTCCTAAATCTCTGTCATACCATTATATAATCTATCTGAAACCTGTCAGTATCTCCAGGCTTCTTCCATGTATACAACTTTCTTTTATGATTCTTGAACCAAGTTTTAGCTATGATATACAGTATGTAAAGGGGGATTAAAATCTAATAGTCACGGGGGACTGGAATACAGTCGTAGGGGAAGGAGTAGAAGAAAAGGTTACAGGAGAATATGGGCTTGGGACAAGGAATGAGAGAGGAGGAAGACTGAGTTCTGTAACAAGTTTCAACTAGTAATAGAGAGTAACCTGTTCAAAAATCGCAAGAGGAGGAGGTATACTTGGATAAGGCAAGGTGAATCGGGAAGATTTCAGTTAGATTACGTCATGGTCAGACAGAGATCCCGAAATCAAATACTGGATTGTAAGGAGTACCCAGGAGCAGATATAGACTCAGATCACAATATAGTAGTGATGAAGACCAGGCTGAAATTTAAGACATTAGTCAGGAAGAATCAATACGCAAAGAAGTGGGATACGAAAGTACTAAGGAATGACGAGATACGTTTGAAGTTCTCTAACGCTATAGATACAGCAATAAGGAATGGCGCAATAGGCAGTACAGTTGAAGAAGAATGGACATCTCTAAAAAGGGCCATCACAGAAGTTGGGAAGGAAAACATAGGTACAAAGAAGGTGACTGCGAAGAAACCATGGGTAACAGAAGAAATACTTCAGCTGGGCGATCAAAGGAGGAAGTACAAAAATATTTCGGAACACTCAGGAATACACAAATACAAGTCGATAAGGAATGAAGTAAATAGGAAGTGCAGGGAAGCTAAGACGAGATGGGCGCAGGAAAAATTTGAAAACATCAAGAAAGAAATGATTGTCGGAAGGACAGACTCAGATTACAGGAAAGTCAAAACAACCGACGGCGACATTAAAAACAAGAGTAGTAACATTAAAAGTGCAAGGGGAATTCCATTGTTAAATGCAGAGGAGAGAGCGGATAGGTGTAAAGAATACATTGAAAGCTTCTATGAGGGGAAAAATTTGTCTGATGTGATAGAAGAAGAACCAGCAGTCGATTTCGAAGGGATAGTGGATCCAGTATTAGAATCAGAATTTAAAAGAGCTTTGGTGGGCCTAAGGTCAAAGAGAAGGGATAGATAACATTCCATCAGAAATCCTAAAATCATTGGGGGAAGTGGCTACAAAACGACTACTCAGGTTGGAGTGTGGAATGTGTGAGTTTGGCGACATACCATCTGACTCTCGGAAAAGCATCATCCACAAAATTCCGAAGATGGCGAGAGCTGACAAGTGCGAAAATTATCGCACAATCAGCATAACAGCTCATGCACCCAAGCTTCTTACAAGAATAATATGCAGGAGAATGGAAAAGAAAATTGAGGATGCGCGAGATGCCGATCAATTTGGCTTTAGGAATAGGAAAGGCACGAGAGAGACAATTCTGACGTTGCGGTTATAATGGAAGCAAGACTGAAGAAAAAGCAAGACACGTTCGAAGGATTTATCGATCTGGAAAAAGCCTTCAACAATGTTAAATGATGCAAGATGTTCGGAATTCTGAAAAAATGAGGGGTAAGCAATAGGGAGAGAGGGTCGTATACAATATGTGCAACAGCCAAGAGGGAATAATAAGAGTGGACGACCAAGAACAAAGTGCTCAGATTGAAAAGGGTATACACAGGGATGTAGTCTTTCACCCCTACTATTCAATCTGTACATCGAAGAAGCAAGGATGGAAATAAAAAAGGATTCAGGAGTAGAATTAAAATTTAAGGTGAAAGCATATCAGTTATAAGATTCACTGTTGACATTGCTATCCTGAGTGAAAGTGAAGAAGAATTACATGATCTGTTGAGTGGAATGGACAGCCTAATGAGTAGCGAATGTGGTCTGAGAGTAAATAGAAGAAAGACGAAGGTAATGAGAAGTAGTAGAAGCGAGAACAGCGAGAAACTTAACATCTGGATTGATGGTCACGAAGTAGATGAAGTTAATAAGTTCTGCTACCTAGGCAGCAAAATACCCAGTGACGGACGGAGCAAGACGGACATCAAAAGCTGACTAGCTGTGGCAAAAAACTCTAGAGGAAGACAGAGATTGGAATGCATCCAGAAAATAATTGAGGACGTAGGTTGCAAGTGCTGCTCTGAGATGAAGAGCGTGGCGGGCCGCATCAAACCAGTCAGAAGACTCATGACACAAAGAAACCTAGAATTCCCGATTTAAACTGGCATTGAGAATGCTTAGTCCCACCATTAGAGACAAATGGCCATCAGACGCATGAATCAGCAAGTCCTATTTATGCATTTTAATCTCTACAGTGATGGCATTTACAGTCATAAAACCAGCCAATTACTAGAAGTTTTGTCAATAGCAAGTTGAGCGGTTTGAGAACGGCCGAAGTTGAGTATGTGCACCGGTGAATTCATCCTCCAGGCCCCTAAACACCGTTTCAGGTATGACAGGAGAATGAGCTGCTCCCTGTTCTGTATTTACTTTACAACATGTGACTGATGTTCTCTACCGCCTCTGAGTCGACGTCAGAAACGTTCTGACTAGCATTTGTACTGCCACTGGCTCATTTCACACATCTAATTTCGTTCTTATTGAGCTACTTTTTGAGCAGATACGAGAATATCTTTTTATTTTTACCTGCATACAGAATTACCTGTACAAAACGTCAAAATAAAGATACCAAACAAAGAAAAAACTGCAATGCCTACAAAACCTCTGGTTACACAGTAATGCATTTCTCCCTTTTGCCATAGTTTCTCCAAAGCAGAATTTAAAAACCTTTACACCTTCTGACAAAGAACCACACAGCATACAAAAACACCCAAAAAGAAAAAATTACAACAGCACTTGAACAATATCCCTCAGAACACAAAATACACAAACACTTCAGATCAATACAATTCAAGCAACACGATTGAAGCAATGCTGTTGGACGCAAAACGAACTGTACAAATGCTAGAATAACTACATCAAATTAAACATCCTACTTCATCTACCTGTTCCACATAGGATTTTTACATTTATACCTTACACACACACACACACACACACACACACACACACGTGGGCGTGGTAGGAGACGGGATGGGAGACGGAATCTCTACTTCCATACAAGAATGAATTTTTCACAACTCGGCACTGTACATGAACACTAAGACAGTACGTATCAGCATAAAAAATCAAATTCATTCTGGGATTAAATGTTCAAAGTGTACAAAATAACTTCCTTTGGAGTCTGTACATCCTTCAGCTCGCCGTCGGACTGAACGCCAGATGTCTCCAGGCATAAGGTTTATGGCTTCAAAACCTTGACAATACAGGCGTCACAACTATTTGAAAATTGCACCTTTAAAAGGTTATAATGTCATAAGTAGCTTCGGGTCCTCTGTGTTTCCTATGACCAATGTAAAGAGCTCAAGAAAATAAAATGTAAGTCATAATAAAGAGTCTCTTGACCCCCACCAGCCGTTTATTTTACACATTTTCTTCATGTAAATTTGAGGAAAATTTTCTGATATAGATGTCACACCTTTATCTACTACTGGACATGCAAAAACGTGCACATTAACCAAACAGTAACCGAACTGCGGATTCCTGTTAAAGATTGTAATGTTTTTGGTTGGGTAAGCTAGTACAGGTAAGGAAGCTAATATACATTAAACATTTTTGTTATTTAGAAGTAATGAAATGAAGTGTGGCATGTTACTATGAGATTAATTAAACTGCTGCACGCAAGTGCTATATTTATGCAATATTTAATGTTATTAATATAAATAGAAAATATGTTTAAGAGGAAAATGTCAGAATCGCAGAAATTTAATTCAAGTACGACTTTACTGCTTTTACTTCCATATAAATTTTCCATTTTGGAATTAATGTAAGTTAATGACGATGACGCTTTATACAAATATTTCATACCACCCTCTAAAACACGCAAGACTAAACTTTGGAGCAACATATCAGTGTGCGCCAAGTATTTTTGTGTCTTTTTCTTCTGCAGTAGGTTCGAAAAGATGGGTTTCTCTAGTTACATATTGAGGTAAAATGTGTTCATTTAGAAAGACCCCATGGTCACTTATTCCACTCTACTTGATCGCTTCCTACCCGGTTTCCAGTTCCAAACACGATAAGCGTACATCACTGGTCCCTAAATTTTACTGATCATCTGATCAGTTCTATGCAGTTACAAATTAAATGACTCATTATGAGGTACGCGTCTGTCGAATACAGTAACTTTGAATGTGAGTAAATACTTGAAATAAGTATTCGACCAGTAATGTTGTAGCGATTTTGTCAAAAATGAAATAAGTACTTATAACTCAGTCTCAAAAACTTCTTGCAACATTATCATGTTGAAAATTCGGGGAACTTAGGTTGCAATTACTTTCGTTTTGCAAAGACGATTCTTGGAAGGTCCCAGTCTATTTCCTCTCATTTTTCTGCCCACTTTGTTGTAAATGACGTGGTACTAGATGACAAATTTTACAATGTGCGTTGTAAATGAGGTTGAGGATATTATGAAATACTCTGTGATTACAAGAACTGAAACTCTGGGTACACTCTTTCCACCATTTCGATAACACACCATTTTTACCATACTTTAAAGTCAAAACATGTGACTCCTCAGTAGAAGATACGAAGTATGAAAGTATGTAGAAATATTTTTTGAAGGGCATCATCTTTACGCCGGTGAATGTTATAAGTTTTTTTTAAAATTATAACAGTCACTGGCGTAAAGATGTCCTTAAAAAATTTGTTATGACTTTGAATCCCAGATACAAGTTTATACGTAGAAATATATTTCATAAACCTTGTTCTATGCAGAGTTTGGCATATTTGAGAGCTAACGTTAAAACAATATCCATAAATATTTGCGTCAAATTTTCAAGGAATGAGATTTTTGGGGGGGAGGAGGTGGGCAACCCTCACTGAAGAGCGATAAACGTCATCTGGCTTCACAAATAATAGTGTTTCTGTACAAAATAGACCAACCAGGGTGCAGTATCACAGTGATTATACTCAAACGCAGCCAGTAATTAAGGTAAGAAAAATTTGTATCACAGCATTGATTTTCTAGAAGCATTTTTCATATTCCTTTGTGTATCTTACAGGTATCATTAAAATATAAATTTCTTGTAGACAAAAAATAAATACCCACAGATGATTGCACGGTATTGAAGAGACGTATTTGGATACAGCAATAAAGAACAGATGTGCATAAAGAAGGCTTTATAAGTCGTCGCAGCTACGGTTAGATGAAGGATATCATAAAACATTAATCTGGAATATTTCACATACACTACGAATTGATTCTGGGGCTGTGAGAAATTTCACAATCTGACAAAAAGATGGCTTTGATAACAAAGAAAATGTATGATTACTGGTACCAGCCATTATACATGGTTCAGAGATTTGGTTACATAAAAACTCATCGCAGCAACTGTTATGTAAAGGATATAATTAGATATTCATCTGCAATATTCGACATTCACTGTCTATTGCTTCGAGTACTATGTGAAAATTTCACAGTCAAACAGAAAGATAGGTTCGATATAAAGGGAATGTGTCTGTAGCTGCTTTCTAATAACGTAAGTGGAATGACAAAATCCCCCCATTAAGTCTTCACCCAAGGAAGAAGAGAAATACTATGTGATTCCATGTGGTGTGGAATTATTGTTCATAAACCAATAAGACATGATGTATATATTTCTCGGCAGCTAAGTAATACAGTCGTCTGAATTGTTCTAACACACATAAACAGCAAATGTTGCTTTACACAAACGAAAATTACAAACGGTTCTGCAGTAGTCAAAGTAAAATTATAGGAAATCATGTGCCCTCGTAATTGAGTAGCGGAAGGCTGCATCGAAACCGTTAATGCATTTGTTATAAATTTTAATGTATCCGCAAAATCATTGTACGGAAAGTTACTACTACGACGAAGGCAGCTGTCGAGTTCTGTATGAAGCTTGGAATCGTGGCAGGCAAATGAAAGGCAATTTTGATATCTTATTGAAAGTTGCAGTTTCGTTATAACATGTTGTCCAGAATATAAAACTAACTTCCGTTGCCATATATCTCAGGTGTATTGTAGATATTTGTCCCTCACCAACGAAGTAATAAAAAGCGGCAGCACTGTATTGCGTTTTTAACTGAATGAGAATTCAAACGCACAATTTGTCAGATAGAACAGATGTCAGTGATACTTGTTGTGAGAAGTACAAACAGACTACCCACGTACTTTTTTCTTTTTTCTGTTTTTAATAATACTGTGATATACACGATCCTGCCAAACATGTAGGAAAATATCAAGGTCTCTTTTTTTTCCTTTCACACTCACTTTTTTTTACATACAATAATTTTCTCATAAATTGAAGAGTCAGTATAGTATCTGGATCAGAATAGCACATTATTACACACACAAAAATATCTCGGTAACGGGGAGTATCACAGTTATACGTGATAGCTGACACCTCCCCCCCCTCCCCCCCCCCCCCCCCCCCACACACACACACCACAGACTCCATGGATTGCCAGTCTGGTCATGCAGAATGCTAAGGAGGAAGTGTTAGAAATGGCTAGTTATAAACCTATTCAGGTATGTAGACGATACCCTTCTGATCTGTTATCATGGTAGGGAAAGGCTCATTGAGTTTTTGAAACATCTTAACCCAAAATACCTAAATATAATTTACATCATTGAACTGGATAAGGATGGTTAGCTGCCATTTCTGGTTGTGATGGTGAAAAAGAGAGCAGATGTGTCGTTGCTACAACGTGTATTGCAAACCAACACTCACTGATTTATGCTTGTAAGCTAGTAGGTGTCATCACCCATCGCAGGAGAATGGAGTTCCATAGGGCACATCGTTGCAAGGGCAAGTACGCGGTCAGACAGATTCAGACGATAGAGAAGACGAGCAAGATGAAGCGATGACTGTGGCTTTCCTGCCATATGCAGCCATGATCAACAGGCTTCCCAAGACGCGTAGAATCAAATGTGTGTTCTGTCTGAAGCCACCCTTATACCGTAATAGGTCATAGTTTTAAATAATTTCATTACTATTTTTGTATAATTCTGAATTATTTAAAAATAACGACCTGAAAAAAATAAGTGGTGTACTGACAACGTCTAGACGTAAGAAGTTATAGTTCCGTCAACTTTTATTTTCTATAAGTCTATATATAGTCCAGACAACAATGTCTTGATCTCATATGTTCATTTTATCTCACTTCATATTTTATCACATTGCCTGTATTGTGTTAGCTCGTGTGAGCGCTTATTATGCAAATATACGGTGTGAAAGTAGTCAGAGGTTTAATTTCAGAAGTACCTTTTATTTTATCACAAAATAACTATCTTTGTGAGGCAAAAATGTTTTATTAGTGCAAAGAAATGATAATTAATTTTTGAAGTGTGTTCAGGGAAGTGACGTAGGGAGTTTCAGCGCACAGAAATTAATTCAAAGCCTCGTCTCTGAGAATTTTAATTATTTTCGATCGCTACATTACGCTGCCCAGCACAGCGCTCGTCAATTTTTTTAATAAAATGAACACTGACTGTATAATAACTCGCAAAATAACTTTTCACATGAATTTAACTTTCTTGCAGGAGAGTAAAATTACTTTGGACAAGACCTGCTTGAAGTTTACCTTCTTTATTCATTGATTAATCCATCAAAGTTAGAGAGAGGGAAAGATACTGCGAAATATCCAGTTCTTCTACGAACCCTGTTTTACGACGAATTTAAGAGACATTAACTTGTCGCCTCTCCTCGCAAAGAAAATTAAGAATTGCTACGTCCTGATATCAGAAAGAGAATACATTAACGACAAGTAACCACTACCAACTAGTCAAAGAATATCAAGGTCACGATAGCAGTCATATGTGAGTCTACCGAAATTACGAAGATGACCCTAGTTATGCAAAAATGAGTAATTTGTAACATACCTAGCCAATGTGACAAGTCGTACATTGGCCATACAACTAGGGCAGCGTATTTGAAATGCTGAGAACATCAAGGGCACTCCCGGCCGAGACAGACTACTAAATCAGATATTGCCGAGTACGTTTTGGAACCTAATTATACTACGATCTCTGATGAAACGAGGGTTCTCATACATAGCCACCCCCCCCCCCCCTCCCTCCCAAAAGACACATACACGCACACACGCACACACACACACACACACACACACTCACACACAGTGTTATAAGAGAGTCTAAGGAGACGGCGGCAGAAAATCTCATGATTCATGCCGCTAGGTAGCACTCAGTGGAGGCTAGGGTCCTGCACTGGAGTTGCAAAAAACACAATAGTTGCAACAGGAGAATTGACTACAAAGGCGAACTGCGAATGTAACGATAGGGGAAGGACCACAGACAGAGCACCAGGAACATCGTACTGAGGACAGAATGCTAGATCGGAACGCCTCAGTACGGTACTATTTTGAACTGACCGCAGACTGAGAGCCTAGAATCGACCATGCGAACGATATTGGACCCATTCCACTCGATTAGCAGCCTCAGGAAACATGTGGTCAAAATATTATGCATGGACGGCGGTAATATCGGGCTAATTCAATTTTATTTAGATTGGTGCAGTCTGTATTGCTTTCCATACGTCCTAGTTCCAAAATTTTCGGTAAATAACCGACTACAGCAATTTAATGAATCTCGTAAATATGACTATGCTTAACGGCTACAGGTCGGCTACAATCAGGACCGGAATTTGCACATAAGGAAAACTGGGTTATCACGATTGCCACCTGGTTCGATATCGATTATACATGCACATTGTGTTTTAAAATCATCACTAAAACATACAGAAGGGACAAGAAACGACTGGACGCCCAACCATACTAGTATGAACATTAACAGAATTCCAGCATCATCACGCACCTAAATACTTGGGAATCATTCTCGATAGAACTCTAACATTCAAAACTCACTGGAAGAACACCAAAATGAAAACCTCGAAACAACCTAATTCGCAAACTAGAGGGGACACAGTGGGGATCACATCCACAAACTATTCGCTGTTCTGCAATGGCACTGTGCTTTTCTACTGCTGAATATGCTTCCCCAGTCTGATACAGGTCATCTCATGCCAGACAAGTAGACGTTGCTCTCAACGAAACCTGCAGGTTGATCACAGGTTGCTTAAGACCTACCCCGACTGATAAGCTCTACTGCCTGGCTGGAATAGCGCCACCATGGATACGCAGAACAGTGGCTGCCAACAAGGAGAAACTGAAAGTGGAACAGGACAGTGCCCATCCACTGCACGGACACAATCCACCACAGCAACGGCTGAGATCGCGAGAGAGCTTCCTGAGAACATCCGAGAAGCTCACCATTTCATCAGAGAAGGCAAGGCTGGAGTTATGGAAGAAGTCGACGCCTCACCTGCAGACGCCAGAAGCTGACGAACCACCACCTGGACACAACGAGAGCTGGCTGGCGTGGAAATCTTTAAACAGATTACGATCAGGAGTTGGACGATCCAGAGACAACCTGAAGAGATGGGGTTTCATAACAGAAGATACGTCCTGTGATTGTGGACAAGAACAAACCACAAGCCACATGCTCCAGTGCCTTTTGTGCCCTGCATCCTGCACGAAGATTGGTCTCCTGCAAGCCACTCCTAGCGCCTTGGAGGTTGCAAAGTACTGGGCGCATGTAATATAAATAAAATTTGTGCATATATATGTACATATTTATTGATGTGTATGGCTGCTGTAAATTTGTATGTTTCTGATTTGAGAAAATAAAATTAACAGAACCGGGCGTATTTGGAGATCACCTTAAAACATAGCATCCTTACCAATGGCGTGCACCCACTGGTTATCTAACATGAGAAGTCTTATGCGTATCACAACCAGGAGCCTCCTTGCTTAAAACGAGTGCGTTCTTTGCTATATTTAGCTATCACTCATCGACCGCAAACAACAATGTACACTCAAAAAAAAAAAAAAAGAGAGAGAGAGATAGACAAATACATTAGTACAATTTTGGAAAAATTGCATGATTTATTCAAGAGAAAGAGCTGCACAAGTTGAGAAAGTCAATAACGCATTGTTCCACCCCTGGGCCATACGTAAGTAGTTATTTTGCTTGACGTTGATAGAGTTGTTGCATGTCGTCCTGAAGCATATCGTGGCAAATTCTGTCAAATTGGGCGTTAGATTGCCGAAAGCCCGAGATGGTTGGAAGGCACTATCTGTCTTAATTGTGGACAGTTCCAAAGACAGCTCTGGGGCTCTGTGTGAACCTTCTTTTCATTTGTGATTACTGTATTGTTGGCCAAGAGGCAGTATATGTGATGTTCCTGGAGGAACTGTCAGCATTCTGGGATATAACAGGAACATTCATCTCAAAGAAAAACCTTCTCATGGACATACACACTATTTCGGATGTTTTCCGTGATGGAATACATTTAATGTAGATTTGTTTACAGGTTAGCGGCGCTCGAGTAAATGTCATACCCACCCAACTTTTCTGTCGTTTAATTCTTACGCAATATACCTCGTTCTTATCAGCCTCTTTACTCCGGATGTCTTTCTTCCAGTAAACCGGCCTGTTGAAAGTTTAGCTGTCCAAGTTCTGTTGTGGCTGGAGTAGTGCCAGAGACTGACATTTTATCAGACAGAATCATAGGTTAACTGCGATTGTATACGCACGTGGCTAAAATGGCACATAGAATATGCAGAATATGCAGATGTGGCGTATGTTTATGGTTTCTGTGATGGTAGTGCTCCTTCTGCAGTCTAAGAATGATGACGACGCTTTTCGACACTTCGAATCCCTAATTATTGAGGTGAATGTGTTAAAAATGTAATTTTTCAGTTGACTTAAAAACGCGTGCTGTAATGGAAACTAACTGTTTTACAAGTGTATATACGTAAACCTTTTTATGTATTGAATAATAAAGAAAATAAATAACAATGTATATTACATATTAAAATGCTATATGTTGATGTGGTCTTCAGTCGAGTGACTGGTTTGATGCAGCTCTCCATGCTACTCTATCCTGGGCAAGCTTCTTCATCTCCCAGTACCTACTGCAACCTAAATCCTTCTGAATCTGTTTAGTGTATTCATCTCTAAGTCTCCCTCTGTGAGTTTTATCTTCCACACTGCCCGTCAATACTAAATTCCTGATCCCTTGATGCCTCAGAATATGCCCTACCACCTGAGCCCTTCTTCTAGTCAAGTTGTGCCACAAATATCTCTTCTCTCTAATTCTATTCAGTACCTCCTCATTAGTTATGTGATCTACCCATATAAACTTCAGCATTCTTCTGTAGCACCACATTTCGAAAGCTTCTATTGTCTTCTTGTCGAAACTATTTATCGTCCATGTTTCACTTCCATACATAGCTACACTCCATACAAAGACTTTCAGAAACGACTTCCTGACACTTAAATCTATACTCGAAGTTAACAAATTTCTCTTCTTCAGAAATGCTTTCCTTGTCATTGCCAGTCTAAATTTTATATCCTCCTTTCAAGACCATGTCTATTCAGTTCAGCTTCTTTTCCAGTTCCTTTGCTGTCTCTGACAGAATTATAATGTCATCGGCGAACCTCAAAGTGTTTATTTCTTCTCCATGGCTTTTAATTCCTACTCAAAACTTCCTTTTCTTTCATTTAGTACTTGCTCAATATACAGATTGAATAACATCGGGGAGAGGCTACAACCGTGTCTCACTCCCTTCCCAACCACCGCTTCCCTTTCATGTCCCTCGACTCTTATAACTGCCATATGGTTTCTGTACAAATTGTAAATAGCCTTTCGCTCCCTGTATTTAACCCCGGCCACCTTCAGAATTTGAAAGGCATTATTCCATTCAACACTGTCAAAATCTTTCTCTAAGTCTACACAAATGTTAGAAACGTAGGTTTAGCTTTCCTTAATTTATTTTCTAAGATAAGTCGTAGGGTCACTATTGCCTCACGTTTTCCAACATTTCTACGGAATTCAAACTGATCTTCCCCGAGGTCGGCTTCTAGCAGTTTTTCCATTTGTCTGTAAAGAATTCGTGTTGGTGTTTTCCAGCCGTGGCGTATTAAACTAATAGTTCGGTAATTTTCACATCTGTCAACACCTGCTTTCTTTGGGATTGGATTTATTATATTCTTCTTGAAGTTTTTTCGCCTGTCTCATACATCTTGCTCACCAGATGGTAGAGTTTTGTCAGGACTGGCTCTCCCAAGGCTGTCAGTAGTTCTAATGAAATGTTGTCTACTCCTGAGGCCTTGTTTCGCCATTGAGTTTGACCGAGCACTAAGTGCTATATATCGTAAACCATATGTCCATACGATCTTTTATTCTCCAAACGGTCGTACCTGTAGTATCCATGAATTTTCAACATTCCTCCTGGAATACCCTATATTGTGAGCTGATGTGTTGTTGTTACCTCGAATTTTGGTATTACTGGAGCGGTGTTTCATTTAAATTATATTGTGACAGTGACGAAGAAATTTCAATCCTTTGACGAAGAAATTTCTATCCACATTGGAACCTTATGCTAAGGTTTCATATTAAAACCAGTTTCTATGTTACTGTTTTGTTCATTGTCAACGATGGTATTTTTGTGTTTAGTAAAACTGTTGGTCAAAGTAAGCCCATGCCTGTCCAACATGCACAACCCCCTGTCCGAACACCCCTCTACACAAATTCTCCAAACTAAGGGAGAATTATCATGAAAAACACACTCTATTTAAAAGATGCAGTAAACCCACAATTTGGAAGATGTGGCATGAAATTCTGTGATATGCTTATCATGAAATTAAAAAATATACGGTTAAGTTCCTTGCACTATATAAATATAATTTTTATGAATTTAAAAATTTTGTTTTCAAAAAATAATATATGTACCTTTTATTCAGAAACTGTTCAAGAGATTTCTGCAACAATTTCTTTGTTTAATCTCTCTGCATATAGTAAGCTTCTCTCATTAAGTTTTTGAATATATCGAACACCAGAATTTTAATAGTGTTTTAATTGTAATTTTGTAAGAACAATGTAAAATTCATGCAAAATTGGAAGTACTTTGCCCCATATCTCAGCATACATTCAGAATTTTCAAATTTACACTTGAGACGTCAACATTTATTTTATAAATGTAGAAAATGTCATAATTCTAGCCTCTTAAGATTTTGAGAAATAGGTACTTAGGCTTTAAAAAACACAGTTTTCAAAAAATGCAGTTTAAAGTTCAACCCAACTATTTTTCCAATGTCACCTCTTCAGAAGACCCCAAGGTTCGTACACCGAGTTCTCTTCCTCTTCAAGGCTTCTCCTCAGATTTCATGTTTCTACCTTCTTTGCTTTAGCGGGTCTTCAACCGACTTATCATCTGCAGAGAGGCACTGTAAATCTATTTTTCTCCAAATGGTTTGAACGAAATTTCCTATCATAAATGCCATCCTTTCTAATACGGATACCTTCATCCTACCTACATACGGATACTCAAAAAAGAAGAACTGCATCATAATCGAACACGTGAATAAATCTCCGTCAGCAGGACAAGGCAGAACAAGAAATGCTTCTTCATTAACAAATAGATAGTTTGTTGTTGTTCCTAAGATACGGAACAGGGTCACAGATCATCTATAAGACCAAATGGTGTATAAGACAGCCCTCTACATGTATCATATGCAGGTTTGCTTTAAAGTAATTGGCAGAATTCAAGTTAACGAGTTAGTTTTGGAGTGTTGCTTCAAAAGGTGGGCGTAGCAGGAATGTCGCGTCACACATTTACACTGAAGCGTCAAAGAAACTGATATATGCATACGTATTCAAATACGAAGATATGTAAACAGGTTGAATACGGCGCTACGGTCGGTAACACCCATATAAGACAGCAAGTGTCTCGTGCAGTTGTTACATCGGTTACTGCTGCTATAATGGCAACCTATCAAGATATAAGTGAGAGAGATGGGGCACAGTATATCCGAGGTACCGATAAAGTGGGGATTTTCCCGGAAGACCGTTTCACAAGGGTGCCGTGAATGTCAGGATTCCGGTAAAACTTCACATCTCCGACATAGCTGTGGCCGGAAAAAGAACCTCCAAGAACAGGACCAAAGACGACTGAACAGAATCGCTCAACGTGACAGAAGTGCAACGCTTCCGCAAATTGCTGCATTTTTCAATGCTGGGCCATCAACAAGTGTTAGCGTGCCATGCATTCAATGAACCATCGATATGGGCTTTCGGAGCCGAAGGCCCATACGTGCACCCTTGATGACTGCACGACACTAAGCTCACCTGTGGCCTTCAACATCGACATAGAGCTGCTGATCACTGCAGACATGTTGCGTGGTTGGACGAGTCTCTTTTCAGATTGTATCGAGCTGATGAATATGTAAAGGAAATGGAGAGAACCTCATTAATCCTTGGACATTGCATTTCAGTAGACGACTGCTGGTGGAGGCTCTGCAATGGTGTGGAGCGTGCGCTGTTGGGGTGATATGGGACCCTTGATACGTCTAGATACGACCCTGACAGGTGACACGTACGTAAGCGTCCTGTCTGATCACCTGCATCCATTCATGTCCATTGTGCATTCCGAAGGACGTGGGCAATTCCAGCAGGACAATGCGACAACCCACACGTCCAGAATTGCTACAGAGTGGCCCTAGGAATACTCTTCTAAGTATAAATACTTCCGCTGGTCGCCAAACTCACCAGACACCGGCATTATTGAGCATATTTTGGATGCCTTGCAACGTGATGTTCAAAAGAGATCTCCATCCCCTCGTACTCTTACGGATTTATGGACAGCCCTGCAGGATTCATGGTATCAGCCCCCTCCAGCACTACCTCCAGAGATTGGTCAAGCCCATGCCACGTCGTGTTGCGACCTTTCTGTCTGCTAATGGAGGCCCTACACGATCTTAGGGAGGTGTACTAGTTTCTTTGGCTCTTCAGTGTAATTATTTCTCAGGCAGTACGGATGCGATTTCGTCATTGAAACTTTAGGAACCTATTGTCCATGGATTGTACCAAAAGTAAGAAATAACCTGAGGATTGGCATTTTAGGTCAATTTCATGAACGTCTCCCCTTTACAAATAGAAAGTTATTTGAGGTGAAAATGTTAGACCCATCGCCTCATATGTGCAGTCGTGATCCATTACAAGCAGGCTGACGTAAATGCAACGGGTGTGACACTGGTGAGCCGTGTTGAAGCATGCACGCCCACCAAGTAGTTCGTTTCGGGCACCCGCCCGCAGTGTTCAAAGCCCTGTGTGGGTCGCTGCGTCGCGTCGCTCTGCAGATGCGGCCGGCCCAGAGCGCAGAGTTATACGGTTAGCACGCGGCGCGCAAACCGCTAACGAGCCGGCGGTCCGGCTCCGCCGTCTGCGTCAAACGCACGCAAATTAATAAATTTCTGGCGGCGGCAAAGCCCCAGGGCTCCAGCGGCCGCGCACGAGGCCGGTCGTCGGTGTACATAGGAGCCGCTCCAGCTGCGTCGATCGCGACCGATCTACGCTGCTGCGTCTGCAGTTTTCATCCGGTGTTACTCCCGTCACACGACAGTGCACGTCATACGTTCTGTCTTAACTAACGAGCACACGAATTTCGCAAATACTCAGTAAGCTCACAGATACATTGGTTGTTCAACAGAGGATTCCCTCATTTTAAAATTAAATAATACGATAACGGAGATCGATAGAAAAAATAGAACAAACGGTACTGTACTCAAAAAGCTGTGGTCATCTTCCCAGAACTTATGACGCAGTAATTACAAAAGTTACTAACAGATGGCGCTGCAGTCGCAATCTGTGGTGGTTATAAATGAACAATTTAGAACAGAAACAGCACTTCAGCGGTTTTTGACACTATACAGAGTGAATCAGGAGGACAGGTACATACTTCGAAGCATCATAACGTTGGTGATTCAGAATGAAAAACTTAAAAGGACCATATGCCCTTCTCTTAATCGCATCTGACACAGCTGTTAGAAAATCACTTGCGTCAGTCACAGTTCCTTCTTCACCGCCACTCACATACAACCAAAACCACATTAGGCTACGTATTGTCGTCTTTATTGACCATTTCAATGCGCACTTCACTTGTGGTGCGGTATTATTGACGATCAACTTATGGGTCCAGTTCTTCTAGATAAGTGTCTTAATCCAGTACGGTATCTTGATTTCTTGGGCGATATTCCTCTGGCAACACGGCGTCATATGTACTTTCAGTGCGACGGACCTCCTGCCCATTCTGTACGGCCAGTGACACAGTACCCCGCCGAAAAGTGTCATTGTATTCGAACATAATACGTGTTCCAAAATTCTACAACTGTTCGACGTATATCTCTAACGTCGATCTGCTGTAGAATTTTGAAACACGTATTATGTTCGAGTATAATGACTCTTCTGGAGACTAGAAATCTACTCTGAAGGAATCAGCATGGGTTTCGAAAAAGACGATCGTGGGAAACCCAGCTCGCGCTATTCGTTCACTCAGAGGGCCATAGACAGGGGTTCCCAGGTAGATTCAGTGTTTCTTGACTTCCGCAAGGCGTTTGATACAGTTCCCCAGAGTCGTTTAATGAATAAAGTAAGAGCGTATGGACTATCAGACCAATTGTGTGATTGGATTGAGGAGTTCCTGGATAACAAAACGCAGTATGTCATTCTCAATAGACAGAAGTCTTCCGAAGTAAGAGTGATTTCAGGTGTGCCGCAGGGGAGTGCCGTAGGACCGTTGATATTCACAGTATATATAAATGACCTTGTGGATAACATCGGAAGTTGGTGGTGGTGGTTAGTGTTTAACGTCCCGTCGACAACGAGGTCATTAGAGACGGAGCGCAAGCTCGGGTTAGGGAAGGATTGGGAAGGAAATCGGCCGTGCCCTTTCAAAGGAACCATCCCGGCATTTGTCTGAAACGATTTAGGGAAATCACGGAAAACCTAAATCAGGATGGCCGGAGACGGGATTGAACCGTCGTCCTCCCGAATGCGAGTCCAGTGTGCTAACCACTGCGCCACCTCGCTCGGTAACATCGGAAGTTCACTGAGGCTTTTTGCCGATGATGCTGTAGTATATCGAGAGGTTGTAACAATTCGAAATTGTATTAAAATGCAGGAGGATCTGCAGCGAATTGACGCATGGTGCAGGAAATGGCAATTGAATCTCAATCTAGACAAGTGTAATGTGCTGCGAATACATTGAAAGAAAGATCCTTTATCGTTTAGCTACAATATAGCAGGTCAGCAACTGGAAGCAGTTAATTCTATAAATTATCTGGGAGTAGGCATTAGTAGGAGTGATTTAAAGTGGAATGACCATATAAAATTAATCTTCGGTAAAGCAGATGCCAGACCGAGATTCATTGGAAGAATCCTAAGGAAATGCAGTCCGAAAACATAGGAGGTGGGTTACAGTACACTTGTTCGCCCACTGCTTGAATACTGCTCACATGTGTAGGATCCGTGCCAGATGGGGTTGATAGAAGAAATAGAGAAGATCAAACGGAGAGCAGCGCTCTTCGTAACAGGATTATTTAGTAATCACGAAAGCGTTACGGAGATGATCGATAAACTCCGGTGGAAGACTCTGCAAGAGATACTCTCAGTAGCTCGGTACGGGCTTTTGTTGAAGTTTCGAGAACATACCTTCACCGAATAGTCAAGCAGTATACTACTCCATCCTACGTATATCTCGCTAAGAGTCCATGAGGGTTAAATCAGATTAGAGCCCCCACAGAGGCATACCGACAACCTTTCTTTCCACGAACAATAAGAGACTGGAATAGAAGGGAGAACCGGTAGAGGTACTCAAGGTACCCTGCGCCACACACCGTCAGGTAGCTTGCGGAGTATGGATGTAGATGTGGATGTAGGGTAGTTGGATAGTGCGCCGTCAATCATTTCTTGGCCATCGAGCTCACTCGTTCTTACACCATTACATTACTGTTTTGATTTGGCTTAAGAGCGAAGCCTATAAGTGCGGAGTGACCACGAAGGAGGAACTTCCCGTTCGAATTTTACTGTACACGCATCCGCTCATGTAAACGACCATACGAATAAGCTCAGATCAGCAAGACAGCAGCTGTCTATAAGGGCTGCAAACGGCACTGCAGCTGAGGGTCGACTTTTTAAACAACGTTTGTGAGGAAATGTACACAATAAAACAAAAATTAGATCACAATCTTTCCTTTAGTATCACCTGAACTAGTCCTGTTCCCCATTAGTTTCAATAGCTTCCTCGGAAAGTGTTAAGAACTGGACGTTGTTCATATGAATTTCTTTTTCTCCAGAATTGCTGATATTATCACTCCTCAAAGCATGCTCCTTTCTTTCTAACACATCCTGTATGAGTTATTCATATGGAGGCGAGACCTACAGTTTTATATATAAAGGACATACCTGCATATATCCCAGGCCTACAGACAGGATGTAAAATTTCAGTTTAGTGCAGAAACGGTATTTCTCCTGCAGAGATGCTGTTTCCTCTCTAAACGTAAGTGTGAGAACTTTTTCGCTTGCTCGATACGTGGAGCGCTACGTCCGTCCTTTGAATGTCTGACAGTAGCATGGTGTCTGACAATGAGGAAACAGTATTGTTCGAAGTGGAATTAAAAATGTCGAGTACAAAACAGAACATTTGACGAAAGCAAGAGTAAAGGGTCTCGAATACATCAATTATGCTTCTAAATAGTCAAAAAGAAGAAAATTGGACTTGGAAACAACACTTCAGCGTGGCATTCAAATGGTTCAAATGGCTCTGAGCACTATGGGACTTAACATCTATGGTCATCAGTCCCCTAGAACTCAGAACTACTTAAACCTAACTAACCTAAGGACAGCACACAACACCCAGCCATCACGAGGCAGAGAAAATCCCTGACCCCGCCGGAATCGAACCCGGGAACCCGGGCGTGGGAAGCGAGAATCAGCGTGGCATTAACAGTTCCATTATTTCCTATAGGTGTAAAGTGGATTGTTATGGAGGTATGTCAGACAGGCATCGTGAAGAGACAAACTTTTATTGCAAACAAATTGAGGACGAACAAGATTCGTATGTACAAGCACCGGTTGAAGTGATACAACTAAGTAGGACACTTCCACAGGGAGAGCGAGCAAAAAAACAATGCGCAGCCGATGTTACGTATTATGGTACATCGATTTCAGGAAACGTCATATTTGTGGCAAAGCATTTCAAAATATTCATGGTGAGGAAGAAGCTCTCGTTCTCCTATGATGTCATTTTAACTGTCTGAAAAGTTTCCAAAGGACACGAAGAGTACAAATACGTCAGGAAACGAAACTCCACAGAAAGTGTTTATATTAGTCGAGGAGCACATGCGCTCATAGCCTGCAAAAAGGGGACACTACACACCAAAAGATGTAGAAAATTTGGGTACGAAACTTAGTATAAAAATAAAGCATGACATGTCCATAGAGAAGTATCCCGAACAACTGGTTTCATATTTGTTGTACCACAGTATTTTTAAAGGATGCCTCAGTCTGTCATTCAGGAGGCCTCAAATCGATATTTGCTGTACATGTGACCATTTATCAAGAAAGATGAGAAGTCCATCGCTGAATGAGTGTGCAAAACGTGTAGCAGCAGCAGAGTATATAGTCCATAGGAGGAGATCACAAAATATCACAAGTAATGTAGAATTTTTGAATAAAATCTGTAAAGAAGACAATGAAGATACCAGCACAGGCAACGTTCTACTGCAGGTAACTAACCATTAATGTATTTAACATTCACAATATGTGGGACAATACTGCAAATTTTTGCATGTATCATGGAGGGGTGGGGGGTGGGGGGGAGGACTACGAAAAGTCCGGCTGAAGTGTGCTCATTCAACTTAGACTACATTAATAGTGAGTTGCCAAGTTCTATTAGGTACTAACACGAATTTTCTAAAGGGTGTCCTGGTCCAAACAGAATTCATACCATTGTTAGATATTTCCAAGGCTACTGGAAGGCTGCAGAATGCAGTGCATTATTCTCTCGCGCAGGAGTATGCTTTCGTGCCATGTAATCAGGGTTGTCGTGTCATGAAGATAAACAAATCTGGCAGAATCTATTCACTCCGTGAACTCTTCGAACAAGAACATCAGATTTACCTCTAAAATGGTACAAACAGCAGACATGTTTTTTTTTTATAACTGATGGTCAAAATACTTCAGAAACTCAGTACTTTCAGTGGAATCTATGCAAAGAAGACCGAAAAATGATGAAAAAGTGTAAGTGAATTAATGGAGTTTTAACATGAAAGGCATCGTACATGGGAATGAATTCCACTAAGATATGTGGAACTAAATGAGAAGAAACTAGCTGACGTAATGAAATTGCAGCCATACATACCAACAGCATAGCGTGAGTTTTATAATGACCAACTGGCTGCACGCTCCACAACACCCGAGTTCGAGTCTCGGTCGGGCACACAGTTTTAATCTGCCAGAAAGTTTCATATCAGCGCACACTCCGCTGCAGAGTGAAAATCTCATTCTGGAAACATCCCCCAGGCTGTGGCTAAGCCATATCTCCGCAATATCCTTTCTTTCAGGAGTGCTAGTTCTGCAAGGTTCGCAGGAGAGCTTCTGTAAAGTTTGAAAGGTAGGAGACGAGGTACTGGCAGAAGTAAAGCTGTGAGTACCGGGCGTGAGTCGTGCTTCGGTAGCTCAGTTGGTAGAGCACTTGCCCGCGAAAGGCAAAGGTCCCGAGTTCGAGTCTCGGTCGGGCACACAGTTTTAATCTGCCAGGAAGTTTCATATCAGCGCACACTCCGCTGCAGAGTGAAAATCTCATTCTCGAAAAATCCCCCAGGCTGTGGCTAAGCCATATCTCCGCAATATCCTTTCTTTCAATAGTGCTAGTTCTGCAAGGTTCGCAGGAGAGCTTCTGTAAAGTTTGGAAGGTAGAAGACGAGGTACTGGCAGAAGTAAAGCTGTGAGTACCGGGCGTGAGTCGTGCTTCGGTAGCTCAGTTGGTAGAGCACCTGCCCGCGAAAGGCAAAAGTCCCGAGTTCGAGTCTCGGTCGGGCACACACTTTTAATCTGCCAGGAAGTTTCATATCAGTGCACACTCCGCTGCAGAGTGAAAATCTCATTCTGGAAACATCCCCCAGGCTGTGGCTAAGCCATGTCTCCGCAATATCCTTTCTTTCAGGAGTGCTAGTTCTGCAAGGTTCGCAGGAGAGCTTCTGTAAAGTTTGAAAGGTAGGAGACGAGGTACTGGCAGAAGTAAAGATGTGAGTACCGGGCGTGAGTCGTGCTTCGGTGGCTCAGTTGGTAGAGCACTTGCCTGCCAAAGGCAAAGGTCCCGAGTTCGAGTCTCGGTCGGCACACAGTTTTAATCTGCCAGGAAGTTTCATATCAGCGCACACTCCGCTGCAGAGTGAAAATCTCATTCTGGAAACATCCCCCAGGCTGTGGCTAATCCATGTCTCCGCAATATCCTTTCTTTCAAGAGTGCTAGTTCTGCATGGTTCGCAGGAGAGCTTCTGTAAAGTTTGGAAGGTAGGAGACGAGGTACTGGCAGAAGTAAAGCTGTGAGTACCGGGCGTGAGTCGTGCTTCGGTAGCTCAGTTGGTAGAGCACTTGCCCGCCAAAGGCAATGGTCCCGAGTTCAAGTCTCGGTCGGGCACACAGTTTTAATCCGCCAGGAAGTTTCATATCAGCGCACACTCCGCTGCAGAGTGAAAATCTCATTCTGGAAACATCCCCCAGGCTGTGGCTAAGCCATGTCTCCGCAATATCCTTTCTTTCAGGAGTGATAGTTCTGCAAGGTTCGCAGGAGCGCTTCTGTAAAGTTAGGAAGGTAGGAGACGAGGTACTGGCAGAAGTAAAGCTGTGAGTACCGGGCGTGAGTCGTGCTTCGGTAGCTCAGTTGGTAGAGCACTTGCCCGCGAAAGGCAAAGGTCCCGAGTTCGAGTCTCGGTCGGGCACACAGTTTTAATCTGCCAGGAAGTTTCATATCAGCGCACACTCCGCTGCAGAGTGAAAATCTCATTCTGAAAACATCCCCCAGGCTGTGGCTAAGCCATGTCTCCGCAATATCCTTTCTTTCAGGAGTGCTAGTTCTGCAAGGTTCGCAGGAGAGCTTCTGTAAAGTTTGGAAGGTAGGAGACGAGGTACTGCCAGAAGTAAAGCTGTGAGTACGGGGCGTGAGTCGTGCTTCGGTAGCTCAGTTGGTAGAGCACTTGCCCGCCAAAGGCAATGGTCCCGAGTTCGAGTCTCGGTCGGGCACACAGTTTTAATCTGCCAGGAAGTTTCATATCAGCGCACACTCCGCTGCAGAGTGAAAATCTCATTCTGGAAACATCCCCCAGGCTGTGGCTAAGCCATGTCTCCGCAATATCCTTTCATTCAGGAGTGCTAGTTCTGCAAGTTTCGCAGGAGAGCTTCTGTAAAGTTAGGAAGGTAGGAGACGAGGTACTGGCAGAAGTAAAGCTGTGAGTACGGGGCGTGAGTCGTGCTTCGGTAGCTCAGATGGTAGAGCACTTGCCCGCCAAAGGCAATGGTCCCGAGTTCGAGTCTCGGTCGGGCACACAGTTTTAATCTGCCAGGAAGTTTCATATCAGCGCACACTCCGCTGCAGAGTGAAAATCTCATTCTGGAAACATCCCCCAGGCTGTGGCTAAGCCATGTCTCCGCAATATCCTTTCTTTCAGGAGTGCTAGTTCTGCAAGGTTCGCAGGAGAGCTTTTGTAAAGTTAGGAAGGTAGGAGACGAGGTACTGGCAGAAGTAAAGCTGTGAGTACCGGGCGTGAGTCGTGCTTCGGTAGCTCAGTTGGTAGAGCACTTGCCCGCGAAAGGCAAAGGTCCCGAGTTCGAGTCTCGGTCGGGCACACAGTTTTAATCTGCCAGGAAGTTTCAGTACCATTATTTTTTTAAAAATAAGGATGGGTTCTGTTGTCTGTTATCAATTTAAAACTTTTCTGTAGTAAGAATTAAAGTTTATATATTTATTACAAACTATTAAAACCTATTTAGTACTTTTTGTTTACCAATCAAAATCCATAGCTCTCCTCTCTACAATATCCCTAACATATAATTTTTTTTCCTTTTCTTTCCTTTCATTTCCCTCAAGGTGTGAGTGGAGAACTACTGTTTCAGGAATAAAGGATTCATACAATACTCAGAAGTACTGAGCAATCAATGCCACCGTTGATACAGGAAAAGATGTTGGCGAACCGATGGGAGAGGTTGAAATCATGTATCCCATTGAACAACGAATGTTTCTGGTACTGTAATATTTGACGTTAGAACGATGAATTACGAACACAAGATGCAGCTTTCAGGCACGATCTGATATGCCAACAGGACTGAATGGGTAAATCGTTTGCAAGTTCTACTCAAAAATTCGGACATAGAGACTATTACTTACGCTCTTACGTTCTAGTGGAGAACATATGCCAAAACTCAACTGTAACTACTGAAAATGTCGCCACAGTTTCTGAAGTAATTCAGCAACATCGGAGGAAATATTTTCGAAGAATTGCAACAGAAAGTGGTTTTCAGCAGTCCACCACACATATAATAGTGGTATAAACTCACTTTGTCAAAAGTGTACCTGCTGAGTGGCAAAGTGCTGATTTGGCGAGCCAGATACTACTTCCAGTGATCGATGACGCAGGATTTCATGTTTACTGCATTTATTCCACAGTTGAAGCAGTTTTCTGCCTGAATGGACTCCTGAAGAAACAAACCTGGCGACCATGTGGTTCCGAAAACCTCCATTTATATGAAGTGAAACCACTGCCTTTTGCCAAAATTTCTGTTTGGGCTGCAGGATGCATCAGAGACGTTATTGAACCCTTTTCCAGCAGGAATAGATAACTAGTGATCGTTATGTTGAAGTTTTGGAACAATTTGTCATCACAAGGTTGTTGTCGAAGACTCGACCAGACACCTCGCACAAAACAAGTACACCACTTTCATCTACGATACTTCTGGAATAGAGTAATTGCGCTGGATTATCCCAGAAACAGAGTGATCCCTATATTAACTAGATCTTACTCCTTGTGAGTACTTCTTGTAGGTGCATTGAAAGACACTGTCTGAAAGAACTACCCCACCTCCCTGGGCGACTGTGTATCAATGATTGGTACAGCAACAGAATCCGTTGAGACACAACAAACGGAGTTGGTAGAGTTCATTGCTCATTTGCACCATCTCTATATTGCGAGCGCTTAATATCTTGGAAAGACTGCGATGTAATTACAGAACACGAGTTTGCTGATAATGAGTTACATTGCGTACAGCACAGTGTCTTGCAGCTAATATTTCTAAACTTCTCTATAAAATTATAACAGCATTCGCAATAGGCATGACATTTGTTGTCCTCTTGTATCGAACACAATAGACAGCATTTCATAGTTTGATTAATAATTATAATTAATTTATTTATAAATATTTTGCATCACTAATAATATTAATATAAATTAACCTTAGTTTGTATATGATGTTAACATTTATCCACTGTAACATTAGTATCGATTAAATACTTTTTTCGTCACATCACGTAGATAACTAGTACCGGCTGTCCAAGTTTTTACATACTGCATCAGTAGGCAATAAAATCAAACTTCTCTGCTGCAAAGGATGCTAATGGAGTGAAAACCTTCTGAAATTAGAACTGTACTCCAGCAAAACAAAGCTAATATACTACTGAAGCCCACATCACTTTCACAGATTTGGAATAAGCTTTCAATCTAGTAGACGAAAGTAAATTATTGGTAATAATGAATGACAGTTCCTACACACCACCTCTCGTACATATAGAATACAGTCTAAAAATAGGCGGCCGGAGTGGCTGTGCGGTTCTAGGCGCTGCAGTCTGAAACCGAGCAACCGCTACGGTCGCCGGTTCGAAACCTGCCTCGGGCATGGATGTGTGTGATGTCCTTAGGTTAGTTAGGTTTAATTAGTTCTAAGTTCTAGGCGATTGATGACCTCAGAAGTTAAGTCGCATAGTGCTCAGAGCCATTTGAACCAGTCTAAAAATTTTGTTGTATAGGACGAAAGCTATGATCAAAAACAATAATTAACAACAAAGTAACTGCACAGTGTCAAATTCTAAATAATTGAGGACAGACATGAATTGTGATTACAGGAATGATGTAGATGAAAAATTGCACCAATCTCAATCAACATGTGGAATGATAAAAGTAACACTGCACTGTAAAACCTGAAAAGATACAGACATTAAATTTTAGAAAACCTATGACAATATCATCACTTACCTACTAGCGTATCTTACAGGTTGTATGGTTGCGCTTGAAAGAACATTCTTGTTTCCAATACTTCGTTCAAACACTGCATTGTATATCTTCAGAGATGCTCAGGTTAAAATCATTTCTGTTTTATGGAAGCATAAAGGGATAACAAAAAAGAAAGGAGACAGCAAAATTTACGGTGACGAGATAAAATTCTTGACAAGAGTAAACGGCTCTACAAGAAGACATTCAATAAATAATGTAAATATCCAGTATGAATTAAATGAACATGATGTAATTGAGGAAATAACTGCGTGAAGAGAGATGTGAAAAAAATGAAATCTGAATTACCACCTCGGAAAATCCTGAAACAAAAATAACCTAAACTCGTTCAGTAGTTGCTGGGAGAACACCACAACAGACACAGTGATACACCAACCATCAAACTACCCACCGTCCCAAAAACTAGCAGCTCTCAGATACATTTTCCACAGACTAACCGTAGTGCAATTGTATAGATATAACAACAGTACTTAACTAGAAATGGTAGCTCCAATAGAAAAAAAACAATGGACAATCTATAATTAAAAAATTAAAGTCCAGAAAGACACAAAAATAAAACAAGATAAACAAGTAAACTCCACCAAATTCAGAGACCCACAGCATTCACCACAAACACATAAAATACATACACTAACGAGAAAACTACTACACAACAAGGCCACAGCATTAAGACTCAAAAGTGAATTTGGCACACACTCATACATGGAAACAAGGCGACACACATAATTGACATCATCTTTAAGGCAGAAGGAATAAAAACAGTTAACCAAAGTAATAATTCAATAGGAGAAGTTTGAAAGAATAGAAACTGTCTTTTACCAACTTCAATCAGACGGCTATAATGCTCTGTACGCACAACAGCCCAGCAGAATACTTGAAACAGAATAAAAAAGCTATAAAAGAGCACCGAATACTTCAGACACGAAAACCGCCAGCCAACCAGAATGTGAAAATAATTAGATTCACTACAATCAAATTTCCATAATAGAACAGAAATATATGATAAATGATCAAACAAACATCAGCAACCAAACGGTACTGAAACTAATGAAACATATAGGAGATATTTTTAAAAGACATCATATTCGCCTTTAGTGAAGAAATTACTTTTTCACAGCTTCTGTTTCGACCATTTTCAAATGGTACAGCAAAAGAATTTGCTTCAGCACATCTAAGATTTTAAAAATCCTCCGACATGCTTACATTTCTTAAGTCTCTGTTATTTTAAAGTCTGACATGTGCTGAAGTAGAATATTTTGCAGCGCCACTTGAAAATGGCCCACAGGCCGAAGCTGTTATTGTGAAATAAATAATTTCTACACCAAACAGTGAATAGGATCTACTTTAAAAATTTACATGACTGTGGACCCCTACATAGGAATACCAGACACTTCCACCGCCACAGATGTCAAAACAATGGACTAACACATCTTGCAACATCAGTACAAAGTTTACAAAGCGTAAGTACATCTTCACATCATGCAAACAAAAATACATCCAGTGCCTGTGAAGAATAATGTGTTAAGAATCCAGCCCTTATTTTTGGAAAAACACTAGGAATGAAATAGGAAGGAAAAATCTTGTGTAACGATTGTAATTTAATACTATTTGAAAGTAGTAATGTAAAACATGAGAACTGATCACGATTTTGATAAACAGTTCTCTAGGAAAATCAATTTTTTACAATGGCCGCTGAACACATTTTGAAATTAAGTGAATTCTGTGTGGTCTAAATAAGACAAATGTTGCAAAAGACAGTACGTAACCTAGATTACTTCCTTGCTAGCTCTTGATTCCTTCATAAATAGCGACAAGAAAAGCATTCAAAAGTAAATTGTTGCATCCTTACATCCAATATTTAGTCATACAGAAAACATAAATTCACGTCATACTCTAAAACTGCATATCGTTCAACATCAACAGAAATAAGATCGATGTCAACAAGTGTCACCTCTGTGACAATTTATCTATCTTCACCAGTAGATTCTGCCTGACTGCAAATGATTTTGTTGACCACTTCCACAATTTAATTACTTGACGCTGTTCCATGGCCATCCTAAAGTTTTTTAATGACAGTGTTGCTACATTACTGTGACTCAGCATAACAGAAGCTGGGAAAGGTATATTTCCCTGTATCTGTTGTGATGGAAACTGATTAATGAATAACGAACCTGGCAGTAAAAGTGTTGAATTGTTGTGTTCATTTGTAGCCTATTCAAATAAATCTGTGTATGAATCCCAAGTTCTCAGACATCATTGGCAATGATGCTTACGCAGTTTGCTGATCCCACTCATGAAACGTGTAGAGGGGGTAGATGTTGGATGACACAACGAAATATAAATCATCTTAACCATTTTATTACGCAATGCACTTTTGCAAAACACTGACCTGAACTGTGGATCATTGGCCTATATTACTTTGTGAACATGACCCATGTTTTGCAGAAAATTATTCCAAAACGCTTGTACAACACACCGACCAGTAGCTCTCCTCCATGGAGGGAGAGAGGTAAAAAATGCAGTCATCTTAACTGCAGCAAGTTCATAGGAAACTCCCAGTTTCGTTCTTGGAAGAGGACAAAAAAGATTGACAGCAACCTTTCTCTTAATGTCAACGCAATAATAGTATATAAATGTGCCTGATGGTGAACAGTAAGTGATTTAGCCCTTTGACACGGATTTGTTGAAGCCAAGATGTTGGAACTGTGGTTCTCCATATTCAGAAAATCACTAGTCTCGCAGAGCTAGTGAAAGCATTTCCTTCCACCAAAGTGTGCATAGCTCAAATGAGTATTTCAAATCAATTTGTTTATTATTCATTTGGAATGGGATAACCTCCCTTTTCTTTTTTAACAGAATACCGTCTTTAAGCATCTAACTGATATGCCGTTTTGATTTCTCCGCTTTGCTTTCAATTTCTTGCGTGATTGGTATTTATCTTGCTCTTTAGCAGTGCTCTGAAGTGGACGTGTATTAAAATGATCAAATCTATGTTCCGTAAGTACATGACACTGAAATTGTTTCTGTTATGATTGTCACCAGTGCCATAATTCAGTCTTAGAGGAGATCTTCAAAGAGCCTCAGCAACATAATTATCTTTACCAGGAATATACATACTAATATAGTTGACCTCTTGTGGATACAACGCCCATGTGACTCTAAGCTACCATGGACAAACGTTTTACTCATCTAAAACTCTAATTCTCGATGATCTGTATAGAATTTGGTCATCCAGCAATATCATACATAAACATCACAACATCCAACAATTCAGCAACGCTTGAAAATCACAAGTTGATAATTCGATTCGCACTGGCCTGTAAAACCTATAGTATGATGCTTCATTGCTCCATCTACCTCGCAGACCAGTGTGAGCGAGAGGTTCTAGGCGTTTCAGTCTGGAACCGCGCGACCGCTACGGTTGCAGGTTCGAATAGTGCCTTGGGCATGGATGTGTGTGTGATGTCCTTAGGTTAGTTAGGTTTAAGTAGTTCTAAGTTCTAGGTGACTGATGACCTCAGATGTTACGTCCCATAGTGCTAAGAGCCATTTGAACCATTTTGAATCCATCTACCTCTGATCCTTGAAAGAGTTCAGGACCAACACCTATCATAGAATTAACTGAGCTTAGGTTACAATCCATACTAAAATCTGGATATGGCAGGAGAGGAGCCTCCAAAAGAATCTGTTTCACACCCTCCAATTATTCCTGCGCGTGGACATACCGATCACGAGGTGTTTTATTACGTGACAGTGCTCACAATCATAGCAAGAACGAAATATTCACCTTTACAAATCATTTCTAAATGTTGATTAATCCAGAAAAACCTTGTATCTGTTGTCTTGTTTTGGGAATATTAAAGTCCCAGACAGCAAAATAAAAGCTCTGGGTCAGGCAGAATTGCTGATACAGTCACAACATGTTCAAGACATTTCATCTGAAGTCAACAAAATTATAATTTTTGTAAATTCACGCTACGAGTGTCTCTGAAATCACCCAACAATCTATCCAAAACCTCATTAAGCCATTCTCAACTCTCCTCTACAGTCAATACTTCAACAAAGATGGTTAGTCTCCTTATCAAATCTGCTGGAAGAAGGCTACAAAACCCTCTGATAAACGCAGACAAACTGTCATTCAGCCCATACGGTAACGTCTGAATTCCACAGCAAGATCCACAACGTAAGAGTAGTGTGAATTGTTGACACTAAAGGTGAAGCGCAGATTGCCAGTAGCTTAATTATAAGTCAACTGAAGACAGGACCTTAACAACAAGTAATTTAGCAAATGTACACCTTATCTCAATGATCTATCACTTTAGGTTGCAATAATTCTATTAATCTGGCTGGAATATAACTCCAACCTAATACCATGTTATCTGTCAGTTGATGACAGAATAATAAAGAAATTTTTACTAAATTTCAGGTGAGCTCAATGCTCAATAATCTTATGGAACAACAATTATATTAATCTGGCTGGAATCCAACACCAACCTAATACCTTCTCGAAGTTCAGTTGAAGACAGGACCATAACACTATGAAACTTTTGAGAAGCTCGTATACTCTCAGTGGTCAATCCATTGCTGGTGTAATAATTGTGTTAGTATGACTGAAATCCAGCACCAACCTATTACCATTTCCTCTTTTAGGTGCCACCAAGCGATTATTGTAGGAACTGACAAGGTTTAATGACATCTTCCTGCAACATTTTCTCGGTCTCAGCCTTAAATTTGTCATTATAAATCAGTTGTATAGCATATGACCTACAAAGGATCTGTTCCACTCCTTAACCTTCAACTAATTGGAAAAATCATTAACTCTGCGAGGATGTTCAGGAAACACTGAAGAATAACGTTACAATACAGTAGACATCTTTCACTGCCTCATCTGTATCCTCAACACAATAACCCCACATCTATACTTCTTGTAAGGTATAAACAACTAGTTTTGAATCTAATAGTATAATTGCATTAACACTTCTCTCCCTCACAACTGTCTTCTCATCAAAATAAAACTCATATAAGGTGCTAAATTTAAGAGAGTGGTTTGAATTCTCTCTAACGGCACATTCATCAAAACTCAGCTTCACCACAGATTCATTATAGTTCATCAGAAAACATGTTTGTCATTACCTGATCTGTAGACGGAAAGTTAATAAATATATTCGTATCATTCACCAACCACGGTACATTCATGAAACTCGCAGAAAATTTACTACCTATGTACAGAAATTTAATACCTAGTTGTCTTTTCACATATATAAATTTCTTTCAATAATCGCCCATTTCATCTTAGATTGCTGTAAAGCAAGAATGGGACATAAACCTACATCTTCACATCTCTGAAACACCAGTTCACTCGGCATAGACATTTGACGCTCCATACACAAAACACAAGACAAAATAACTCAATTAATATCTATTTGAAGCACTAGACTCATCAAAGAATTTACTTCTTACTATCTCAAATCAAGCAAGAGTTTCATTATCTTTCAAATTCAACATTTTTCCTGCTCGTAGCTATTAATTATTGTCACAAAACCTGAATGGAATGCTGACAGCAGTTGTCAGTCACTTGGTTGTGGGCTCTGCAGATGCACATTATGCCACAGATCAGCCGTTTTCACCTCCACAATGTGTGGACCAGTATCTCCGCTTTCCTAGTGACTATGTCTTCCTTCCCCTGCTACCTGATATCTCTATTGTCAGCAATCACTTATCGTTCCGACTACACATATTCCTTCTAAAATTGTCACTCTTATTACATTGGGTCCTGCATCCCGGTGTCTCCACCTGCTATTCCGCTACATATCACCGGGCGGTCAAATCGCCCGCAGTCGTAGTTTCTATTTCGCTATGGCTTGAGATCAGGGTAAACAAACTGATTACAATTCCTATCACTACCGCTCTCATCACTTCTCGCACATTCAAATTCTTGCAATAAACTTTGTGCATAGCCTCTAAATCGTCTTCGACATGACCTTCATGAAGAATCTGATGTATGCATTAAGGACGTTTCATGAGACAAAGCGGAATTAAGGCAACAGTACAGTAGGCATTGTATGTAAATACAGTTGTCAACTCTAAATGTTTAAAGGAAAGAACAGGATGGCAAAAACCAGAATAATTACAATTTTGCTCATTAGAATAACGTATTTCCTCTGCCTTGTGCTGCCTCACATCAACATGCAAAAATAGCCTAAACGCTCTAAACAGATCATAAGATTACCAGTTCCTCACCAACAGAACAGCAGACTTACCTTTCAAATATCCGAAGCTCAAATTTAATATTGTGACCAGCAGGAAAAGGGGTGGAGGACGAATATAATTCGATGTATTTCTGAACACTGCAGGCTTTTGAATGGATAAGATTTGACTACAGTCAAAATTAAACGTACCCCACAATTTACACTCTTATGACAGAACTATGTGTAAAAGTAGTACTATGTGCACTACCTATGTGTATAATGGTTTCTCCTAGTTCATGACCGGGACACATATGATCGTAAGTCACCTTACCTCTGCTGTAACAACGACCTTCAGCAACACTTTCACCTAACATTTCCTCTGTCTTAGATACTCTCTCATTTGATCCTCGAGCTTGTTTCCTGTTAGTTTACCTCCGCCCTCCATCAAACCTTGACAATGACCTCAGCTTTTCAGACTCGATAACACCGACAGGTACTTTACCACTGAATCTTTGTTCAGCATTAACAACCAACGGAACAGCAGATGTGCCCAAGCTGTCTTAATTGTCTGCTGCACGTCTTCCCTATTCTCTGATATCTCGTTCTCGCAACTAACTTTCACCTCCTCAAAATTGGTTTCTAAACGTTGTAGTCATGTTGTGTGACTGGAAATTGGTGCTTGAGTCTTTGACAAGTTTACTTCCAACTGCAAAAACTCTCCCATCACAATCTGAATGTAATATATCAGATTTCTTTTTGGCATCCATACGTATGGATTCAGATTTCTGTGCTACTCTATGTGTTAGTACATGTAAAGTTTCTAGTCTCTCAGTCGACTTCACGTCACTGGCCTCAATTCTTTAACCTAACTTCACATCTAACTCTTCATTACTAGCTTCCAGTTCCTCAAGAAGCCTCCTCACTCTAGTCTATAACTTCTCACTAATTTCCTTTCCATTGACGCCATTATCCACCTTTATAGATGTCACCAGTCGACTAAAAAAGTCTTGATGAACGATAAATGTTGGAAATTATATTTCACTCTGCTGTTCGGCCTGAACAGAACAAGCTGTGGAACGATCTGCTGGTAAATCACAATTACCAGCTGACTCCAGAGGGTGAGTCATCAGAAACCACTGATTCCTCATTCATGACAGCATCATTAACATCTTGATTCACAACACTAACATCATTTGTCCCAACAAACTCTAATAGGCTCACAGATATTGACTCAATTGACATCAGGTAAACTACATCTCTACGACTATCAGCACTGCATAAGACATCAGAATCAGAATGTCCCATCACCTTAGCATATTCCCCTCACTGCTGTGCACAGTGTGAATCATAAAATACAAGACTGACACTTTGTGTATGTGAAAACAAAGTTATAAATACAAAATTTTAAAATTACTTTTTAGGTGTCCATTAATAAAAAATAATCAGTCAGATAGGGAGATAGAAATTTTGACCATAATGTAAAAAAGTGTTAATATGTCAGAAGAGACTGTCAGGCTATATTCATTCGTCTTCAAAAAGCTATTAGATCAATGTGTTATCAGTATAGTTACTATAAGAAACAGCCTACCTTACCTGTGGTCACTGAGCTATCGAGGGCGTTACGTAATGTCCAATACTGTTGATGTTTACGTTCTCACCCCCACTACTGAAACACCCACGAGTGCTAAATGCCATTAGTATTCTGTTATCTAAGGTCCTAATTGTATTCTGAATTGATGGTTTTCTTCCTTTATTTTCGAGTGAGGCAAACAAGCATCGCAGTCGACTGGAGTTTGTCTATCATATAATATTAACTGACCGCTGTTGTGCCAAAGATATTGGTAGGAAGAACTCCTAGACGACTCAGATATAGTTTTCTAGTCAAATTAAGAATCTATCAGTTTTCTTGATTATCTTTGAGAGGTATTGAAAAATGTTCAATTAGCTTCACTGAGGAATCTGTAGCTTTTATGGAAAAACAATTGCATGCTAATTACAGTAAAGAATACTCTATTCCTTACATATCAGTGATAGAACTAGATCGAAATTGAGATGACAATTACTTACTTCTCTCTAAGTTAATCGCCTCTTCTCGAAAATTATTGTATCTTACATGAGAAAATGTCCAAGAGTAAAAATTCCTCTCATCGCCTCAGAGTGGCATCAAAATCAGAAACCTGCCAGGAAAGCTATTTAAAATTGGACAGAGTACCACAGTAGAAATGAAACATTGAAAATAACGCTGAAAATTATTCGTCAACGCCACTGTCCGTAAATCCACAAATACTAAGATTCTTCAAGTATGCTCAACCTTACCTCATATTCTATTAATGCACATAAAATTACCATGTGCCAAGCACCTTCCTTCCAGATAGGCTAATAAATGAATGAATGGAATAAATTCTATTGTGCTCAACATTTTTAAAATCCTTTAACCATCCATAAGCAACTGAACAACCAGCACTTTATTTTAATCCCTCATTTAGAAAATCCCGGAGGTGGTGGGGGGATGGAATTTGTCAAACCTATGCTTTAGATTACAAAAATTGGGTTTTTAATAAAGATTACTCTCCAAACTGACTCAGAACACTATTAAATTCTAAAATCAACCTACTGACTACCACAAATGTTTCCGTTCACTAACACTCGTACCTGTTCTTGAAACTTAATGAAATAGAGAGCAATTACCACGCTTTCGTCACTTAATAACACACAATTATAAGGCAACAACAGGCATTTGAGCAAATAAGAGTTCCATAGTCACATATACATGGAAGAAAAGTAACATGAACTTTCAAAAAGAAATCCTACCTTCAAGGTCTCTCCACACTACAGAATTATTCTAACGTCAGGATGCGAAATTCACTAGAAAAAGCAAAATTCACTCTATAATTCTCAAACAATGATCACCTACTCAATGGACGCTGTGTTACTCTGTTTTACATAAAAAGTAGCTGTCCACTTGAAACTTCCCCTTTGATCAATTATACGTGACTGTGCTTAAACTGACACACAATATTTTGTTAGCGCAACGCAATCTGACTTTCAAAATTCCCTACAAAAGAATGGCCCTGACTAACATTAAACTATACCTTTCACAAATCACTTACCTCACAAAAATCTTCGCTGCTCAAGCTACTGCAATACAGCGAGCGCCACTACTGCCAGCTAAATAAAAGATTCAAACTACTAAAGGCACTAACTACTGATAGGGATAGTTAGCAAATGAAAGATATTAATAGAGAACAAACAATGTATTTACCTTGATATCATCATATATAAATATAGCAGTTCATGACAAATTTCAAAACTCCGCCATCTCTCTCCCCACATCCACCACTGCTGGCGGCTCACCTCCAACTGCGCAACGCTACGCGCTGTTCACAGCCAGCTGCCTAACACTACAATGGCGAGTATTACAACAATGCAAAGCAGCCACAGACTGCACACAGCACAGCCAGTGATTTTCATACAGAGGTGGCGTTACCATAAAAAAACCTAAACAGCCTACTTACACACTGTCTACTTAAACCGAAGCAAGGTTTCCCTATCGCAGCCCAATCTGATCAAATTCGGACAGCTTTCTGGAATGTATCTATGATAACGGCTTCTATCCGGTCGTCAGCACTTTCAAAAAAGCGCGACGCCAGTTGCTGCAGCATTTCCTACAACCACCACCGTAGCACGTGGGCGCTGCAAACAACTACTACGCCATTGCCAATGAGTTACACCGACGGGTTTACTTAAGTTTGAAAATTCATTCATTGATCCCAGTTTCGTGCGTTTGCCAGACTGCTTAAATTTTACAGACATTCTTTGTGGCCAGGCCTCGACATTCAAATCTACTGTTAGCAACTGACGTGCCAGTACAGCAACGAAGATAGGTATTATTTTTACTATTTGATATTAGATGTAGAATAAATTAATATCTCAATTCTCCGTCCATGATCAGCTTCTGTTCCTCGCTTCTGTTTCCCCTAAAGAACGGCACAGCGTGCAAAAGGAAGACAACACTTTCTTTCCAACCTTTAACATAATATCAATAAAAGTTCAGAAATAGCCTGCGTTCTCTTTGGAAACCACACATGAAAACCAAATTTATCTCACTGGACCTCAGCAGCACATCATAGCTAAACACATTATATGCATAAATCTAACTACTGGAGAGGATATAAATACTCATTAGGTTGTTAGTAGCGTATTTCTTTCACTTGTAGTACAACCATAAAATTTGGCGGAATGCCTGATGACATTTGAAACTGAATTAAATAATTTGTCGTTACAAAAGTAATCATAAAGTCATAAGAACGATAAACTCTAGAAAGACACTCAAAAATTTTAATAGATGGTACTGACCTGAAGGAAGGAAATTGTGTTTACCGTCCCGTCGACATTGAGGTCATTAGACACAGAGCATAAACTCTAATGTTGTAAATCATGGGGAAGGACATCGGCTGTGTCCTTTCAAAGGAAGCATCCCGGCATTTGCCAGGAGAGATTTAGGGAAATCTCAGAAAACCTAAAACATCATGGCTGGCCGCGTGTTTGAACCGTCGTCCTCCCGAATGCGAGTCCACTGTGCTAACCACTGCGCCACCTCGCTCGGTAATACCGATCTGAAAAAGATTAAGGGCAAGGTCTGTAGATATTTAGTGAAAAGAGTACCATGCCAGTGTAAGTCAAAACTGAAAGATTTTGGTGAATTTCACACGCAAATAATATCTGAAAGAAACTGTGGCTAATAACTGACAAGGAAAATCGTAGGAAAGAAAAATCCTTGTACGGTCATCAAAAATTGAAAGGTGTGTATTTAGAAAAGCACAGACGTCTCCCGTAAGTAGTGATATTCAAACCCAATCAATTCCAAGATATGAAGAATTTATAAATCTAATGCTCTCCAGAACAAACTGGTACAGCGGTCTCACTTGTTAATTGAACACAAAAAAATCACAACACACACATACTTTCATAAATTCAGCCAACAAAACGAAATGGGTTCTGGATATCAAATACTTGAATGTTGCGCAGCAAGTACATTAATTTGTAGAGGCAATAGATCCCAACGGACGTGTGTTTGTTTTCTGCTTATGGTGTGAAGCTGTGGAATGACGCTGTCTCCCTATTTGCGTAAAGAGAGGTTTGGTATACGAAAAAGATAAATAACTAATCAACAGAATAAAAACTTCAGTCCTTGCTCGTCTTACTTCATAACATCTTAATAAGGAGCGATATTGCGTAATATTTCATAAACAGCGGCCAGCAGTGCAGCACACGTCGACATAGCTTTATCTTCACTTGAAACCGAATAACATACGGACTAAATTGTAACTAAGAGGGATCTCAACAGGTGATTGCAACTCCAATAGAGTGCATGCCAGGCGTGTAGGCAACTCATACAAATATCGTGGTGATGACCATGCAACGTGGGACACTCAAGTGACTGAATGCAAAGAGTAGTAAGAGGCTCACACTAAAACGTAACCATGAGGCATTCAATTAAACGCTGTGTATTACTATTAAATAGTATAACATTACCGACCAGTACGGATATTTCAGCCAACATTTAAGTTCGATGTAGAAGAAACGTCTTCCTCATGACACATAATTCTAACTAATAAAAACTACTCTCTATAACTCAGTAGAGTTAAACGGCTCTGAAATTACAATATCACGAAGTAAAATAATGGATTTGACGTACGATAACCAGCTTCCAATCAGTTACGTATTAGCAACCTATGTGCTGCTAATCCATTATGTACAATCGCGTGCATGATACCTACTATGGAATGATGTTGACAGTGTCACACCATCCTCACCACGAAGACTGACTTTCATCATAGCAAATAAATTGTACTGCTCTCACCCTTCTCCTTACACTCTGAAGTATCTGCATAGCAACATGGACCTCCGCCAGAAAAGACAGCCTTCGTCTCAACATTAGAACTCAGCACACAATCTCTTCAACTTCGCCACCCATTCCGTTCATTCCGCGCATTCCATTCAAATGAGCAGGATCACGAGGTCTAAAACCTATTGTCAAATCCCACTGGTCAAAAGCAAAATGGACTCCCAAAGATTTAAAACTATCACCGATAACAAGCAAACAAGTTGCTGCTGAAGTCCATCGAAAGTCATTTAAGCAGACTGGCATAGAGTATACAAAATATAACTATCGTAATCCACCGAAAACAAGACATACTGTGAGGATAATGGAAGTGTTGTGTAAAAGAAACCTTTCACAGCTTTGGGTATGTTTGACAGGTCGTTTGCATATTCTCCCTAAAACAGAAATTTGACGGATTGGGTTTGCTGAAACACTTTCTAAATTACGAGGTTTTCTTCAGTGAAATGGACGTTGCCTGAATAGTGCAATGTTTGGTTGCTTCATTCGTGATCTCAGAATGTGGTCTTCAGTCCTGAGACTGGTTTGATGCAGCTCTCCATGGTTCTCTATCTGCTATTCCGTCATCTACCAGTACCTACTGCAGCCTACATCCTTCTGAACCTGCTTAGTGTATTCATCTCTTGGTCTCCCTCTACGATTTTTACCCTCCATTCTGCCCTCCAATTCTAAATTGGTGATCCCTCGATGTCTCAGAACAGGTTCTACCAACCGATCCCTTCTTCTAGTCAAGTTGTGCCACATAGTCCTCTTCACACCAATTTTATTCAATACCTCCTCATTAGTTATGTGATCTACCCACATAATCTTCAGCATTCTTCTGTAGCACCATATTTCGAAAGCTTCTATTCTCATCTTGTCTAAACTATTTAGCGTCCACGTTTCACTTCCATACATGGCTACACTCCATACAAATTCTTTCACGAACGACTTCCTGACATTTAAATCTATACTCGATGTTAACAAATTTTTCTTCTTCAGAAATGCTTTCTTTGCCATTGCGTCTACATTTTATATCCTCTCTACTTCGACCATCATCAGTTATTTTGCTCCCCAAATAGCAAAACTACTTTACTACTTAAGTGTCTCATTTCCAAATCTAATTCCCTCAGCATCACCCGACTTAATTCGACTACATTCCATTATCTTCGTTTTTCTTTTGTTGATGTTCATCTTATATCCTCCATTCAAGACACTGTCCAGTCCGTTCAACTGCTCTTCCAAGTCCTTTGCTGTCTCTGACAGAATTACACTGTCATCGTCAAACTTCAAAGTTTTTAATTCTTCCCCATGGAATTTAATACCTACTCCAAACTCTTCTTTTGTTTGCTTTATTGCTTGCTCAATATAGAGATTGAATAACATCGGGGATAGGCTACAACCCTGTTTCACTCCCTTCCTAACCACTGCTTCCCTTTCATATCCCTCGACTCTTATAACTGCGAACTGCTATCTGTACAAATTGTAAATAGCCTTTCGCTTCCTGTATTTAACCCCTGCCACCTTCAGAATTTTAAAGAGAGAATTCCAGTCAACATTGTCAAAAGCTTTCTCTAAGTCTACAAATGCTAGAAATGTAGGTTTGCCTTTCCTTAATCTTTCTTCTAAGATAAGTCGTAGGGTCAGTATTGCCTCACATGTTCCAACATTTCTACGGAATCCAAACTGATCTTCCTCGAGGTCGGCTTCTATCAGTTTTTCCATTCGTCTGTAAGGAATTCACGTTAATATTTTGCAGCTGTGACTTATTAAACTGATAGTTCGGTAATTTTCACATCTGTCAACACCTGCTTTCTTTGGGATTGGAATTATTATATTCTTCTTGAAGTCTGAGGGTATTTCGCCTGTCCCAAACATCTTGCTCACCAGATGGTAGAGTTTTGTCAGGACTGGTTCTCCCAAGGCTGTCAGTAGTTCTAATGAAATGTTGTCTACTCCGGGGGCCTTGTGTCGAGTCAGGTCATTCAGTGGTCTGTCAAACTCTTCACGCAGTATCATATCTCCCATTTCATCTTCATCTACATCCTCTTCCATTTCTATAATATTTTCCTCAAGTACATCGCCCTTGTATAGACCCTCTATATACGCCTTCCACCTTTCTGCTTTCCCTTCTTTGCTTAGAACTGGGTTTCCATCAAAGCTCTTGATATTCATACAAGTGACTCTCTTTTCTCCAAAGGTCTCTTTAATTTTCCTGTAGGCAGTATCTATCTTACTCCTAGTGAGCCATACCTGCTTAGCCATTTTGCACTTCCTGTCGATATCATTTTTGAGACGTTAGTATTTCTTTTTGCCTGCTTCATTTACTGCATTTTTATATTTTCTCCTTTCATCAATTAAATTCAATATTTCTTCTGTTACCTAAGGGTTTCTACTAGGCATCGTCTTTTTACCTATTTCATCATCTGCTGCGTTGAGCATTTCATCCCTCAAAGCTAAACATTCTTCTTCTACTGTATTTCTTTCCCCCATTCCTGTCAATTGTTCTCTTATGCTCTGCCTGAAACTCTGTACAGTCTCTGGTTTAGTCAGTTTATCCAGGTCCCATCTCCTTAAATTCCCCCCTTTTTGCTGTTTCTTCAGTTTTAATCTACAGTTCATAACCAATACATTGTGGTCAGAGTCCACATCTGCCCCTGGAAATGTCTTACAATTTAAAACCTGGTTCCTAAATCTCTGTCTTACCATTATATAATCTATCTGATACCTCTTAGTATCTCCAGGGTTCTTCCATGTATACAACCTTCTTTCATGATTCTTAAACCAAGTGTTAGCTATGATTAAGTTATGCTCTGGGCAAAATTCTACAAGGTGGCTTCCTCTTTCATTTCGTAGCCCCCATCCATATTCACCTACTATGTTTTCTTCTCTCCCTTTTCCTACTCTTGAATTCCAGTCACCCATGACTATTAAATTTTCGTCTCCCTTCACTACCTGAATAATTTCTTTTATCTCATCATACATTTCATCAATTTCTTCGTCATCTCCAGAGCTAGTTGGCATTTAAACTTATACTACTCTAGTAAGCGTGGGCTTCGTGTCTATCTTGGCCACAATAATGCGTTCACTATTGTAGTAGCTTATCCGTACTCCTATTTTTGTATTCATTATTAAATCTACTTCAGCATTACCCCTATTTGATTTTGTATTTGTAAACCTGTATTCACCAGACCAAAAGTCTTGTTCCTCCCGCCACCGAACTTCACAAATTCCCACTATATCAAACTTTCACCTATCCATTTCCCTTTTTATATTTTCTAACCTACCTCCCCGATTAATGGTTCTGACATTCCACGCTCCGATCCGTAGAACGCCAGATTTCTTTCTACTGATAACAACGTCATCTTGGTAGTCCCCGACGGGAGATCAGAATGGGGGACTATTGTACCTCCGGAATATTTTATCCAAGCGGACGCCATCATCATTTAATCATACAGTAAAGCTGCATGCCCTCGGGAATTATTACGGCTTTAGTTTCCCCTTGCTTTCAGCCGTTCACAGTACCAGAACAGCAAGGCCATTTTGGTTAGTGTTGCAAGGCCAGATCAGTCAATCATCCAGACTGTTGCTCCTGCAACTACTGAAAAGGCTGCTGCCCCTCTTCAGGAACCACACGTTTGTCTGGCCTGTCATCAGATACTCCTCCGTTGTGGTTGCACCTACAGTACGGCTATCTGTATCGCTGAGGCATGAAAGCCTCCCCAGCAACGGCAAGGTCCATGGTCCATGGGGGGGGGGGGGGGGGTGAGTATTACTTTTTTTGAAATGAACCGAGTGAGGTTGTGCAGTGGTTATCTCTCTGGACTCTCATTCAGTAGGACGACAGTTCAATTCCGCATCCGGCCAATCTGATACAGGGTTTCCGTGATTTTCCTAAATTACTCCATGAAAAGTCCAAGATAATTCCACTGAGACGTCACAGCCGTTTTACTTCCCTATCCGTGGAAGATTTCAAGCTTGTTCTCTGTCCTTAAAGATCTCAATGTCGATGGGACGCTGAAATCTAATGTTATTTCCTTCCTTCCTTGATCTGCAGCCCCCATTTCGCTGCCTGCTGCGCGAGTTGCTTCTATTCAAATCTGTCTTGTACTACTACAACAAAATCATACGTATATTCACCATTAAAATGTATTGTAAGTTCTGTAATAATAGTCAGTCACGCAACTGCATGAATTCTACTAGCACATGAGTGGGTACATATGAGGATTATTTCTTTCGTTTTCTAGGCCTGAAATTCTTTTGCAGGTTCTCAGTCATACAGCATAGTTGCACATTCAAGTTAGACTGATCTAAGTTCTGCATATACTGTATTAAACTCTCGAAGGATACTAACGATCCGAATCAATTGGAATACCTTATTAATGTAGAATCGGCGTACCTTTTGACCGCAGTCCAGAGCGATTTTACGTGTCTGGTTTTAGACCTGTGATGTTGGTGCCCGGAAGTATGGGGCACGCAATGTCTGCACACAGGTCAAACAATTCTCGTAAATCACTGGCTGGTTGTTTGTAGGTGTGGAGCTGGTGCCTGATAGCGTTCGTAATGCGTTGCATCGTATTCATATCAGGCGAATATGGTAGACAAGATATCAAAGACAGTTCAGTATCATGTTTCTCAAACCAATGTAGCACGTTTCTGGACTTCTAACACGGACAGTTATCCTCCAAGAAACTGCCGTTGCTGTCGAGGAAGACATCAAATGAAGAGATGCAGGAGGTTCACACTAATTCTCACAAAGTCCACAACTGCCACTGTAGCACGTTTCTGGACTCCTAACACGGACAGTTATCCTCCAGGAAACTGCCATTGCCGTCGAGGAAGACATCAAATGAAGAGATGCAGGGGGTCCACACTAATTCTCACAAAGTCCACAACTGCCAAGATACCTTTGATTACTACCACAGGTCCCATAGAGCCCCAGGTGAATGCCCCCATAGCATAATGCTGCTTCCACTGGCCTGTGTCCGTGGCGCAGAGCTAGTTTCGAGCATCACAGCGTGTCTGGACACGAATCGACGTGGTGGGACAAGAAAAGTGAACTTTAGCTAAGTGCTTGGGCGAAGCATGATGGAATATGATTAAAAATCTGATGTGATCTAAATGCTTTTAGAATTTCACTCCAGACAGTCAGGTAGCATATTTTTAAGGCCATATCAAACTGAATTATCGTAAATAAATGTTGTAATTATATGATACGTGTTAATCAGAAACCCCAAGTATCATAAAGCTATTAGACGGTTGTCGTTAATAATGTGTATTGTGTATTCTCACACACAGTCCTAGTGGATCTTGGATGCTTAGCCCTCTAGAGTTTTGTAGTATTATGTTATGATAGGAACACACTTTACAGCATTGTGAACTTCGCGTAGTACAGGAACAGTCCGGGAATTCAGCCAAGTAACACTTTATCAGCGACCGCCGATATTTCGGTGGGAGAACACCCCGCCATTTTCAAGGCAAACTGCTACAGACAGACGACGTATGTGCAAATTTAAAACCTCGCTAATTTAATCTCAACTGCCTTCTTAATAACACTGTCCCAATAGCTGGACGTGCATGCCAATATCTCGGTGGTATTATATAACATGGGGTTACCAGTATCCAAGCAATTTTCGGCAGTAGCAGATCTACTTGGCTGCTGTAATCGTGTGTGCCGTTTCTGCTCAGTACATCGGTCCTCCACGGTCCTAATAGTTTGACCAAGTGGATGCCGCTGCTACAAGGAATACGATATACACCCGCCTTACGCAGACCAAGATCATCCTTAACAGAACTCAAAAGCGCTCTAATATTAGATGGAGGTCGAAAAACACATTTCACATCGTATTTCCGCAAAATAGGACCGATCTTATTGGAAGTGTTTCCTACGTAAGGCAGAAAGCCAGTAGACGTAGATGTCGAATCAGAATTATCATCAATCACCCGATGTAAAAATGGTCGATAGCACAACGCACGTTCAATCTGTCTATCACTATAACCATTTTGATGAAATGTAACTTCAAGATGGGACAGCTCACCTGGCAAAGTCTGAGCGTCAGAAACGACGTGTGCCCTGTGTACCAAGGTACGAAGTACCCCTTCACGGTGAGCCGGATGGTGACAAGTATTAGCCTGTAAGTGCAAGTCGGTGTGAGTACGTTTCCTGTAGACTGCATGTCCTAATGACCCATCATCCTTCCTCCTAGCCAAATTGTCGAGGAAGGGAAGGCAACCTTCCTCTTCCACCTCCATCGTAAAACGAATGTTCGGCTCGATCGAGTTAAAATGTTCTAGAAAGGCATTCAAATTCTCCCTACCATGAGGTCAAACAACAAAGGTATCGTCAACATATCTAAAGAAACAGGCGGGTTTCAAAGGCGCCGACCCCAATGCACGTTACTCGAAGTCTTCCACAAACAAATTTACGATCACAGCAGACAACGGACTACCCATCGCAACTCCATCTGTCTGCTCGTAATACTGGTCATTGAATAAAAAGTAAGTGGATGTCAACACATGCCGAAAGAGATTAGTTAATTCAGCACCAAACCTAGCCACAATTAACCAAATCGAACCGCAATCCCTCCAAACGACATAAAGAGTCAGCGTAGTTCCTGATATGATGTTCACACCGACCTACTTGTGGACTCAACAGAGAAGCAAGATGCTTGGCTACACGATATGTGGGAGCGCCGATGTTACTCGCTATAGGTTAGAAAGGAACCCCTTCCTTGTGAACCTTCGGAAGGCCACATAACTTAGGAGGAACAGCACTTGATAGTGTCCTGCGACAAACCACTTTTCTTCTGGAGGCTGTTGGTCTTTCTCTTAACACTTATTGTGGGGTCAGCATCGATTCTGCGATACGCTGAATCAGATAGTAAACGTTCCATCTTTTGTACATAGCCCTGTTTATTTAAAACAACGGTGGCATTACCCTTGTCCGCAGGTAAAATAACAATTTCAGGAACAGCTTTGAGAGAGCGTAGAGCAGCCCTCTCTGCTGCTGTTACATTACTCTTGGTTGGACGAGCCCTAATCAACACACGACATGCCTCTCTCCTAACCTCCTCTGCAGAGACAGGAGGTAGTTTGCAAACTGCCTGTTCAATTGAACTAATGAAATCAACTACCGGCAAACTCTTCGGAGTGGGCGCAAAATTATTAAGGAGGCAGTTGAGATGAAGTTAGCGAGCAACTTCGTTAACAGGGATGGTTTTTTTTGTTTAAACTCTATTTGGAATCCGGCTGTCCCCCTTGTCAAAAAACAGAGGGACAGATTCAATGCTATCTCACTTGCGAATTCGTAGTCTCACTATCGATGGATCTTACTCTGGTCATCTTTGGTGGCACTAGTGTTCAGTGTGTGTGTTATCTTTCCTGCTTCAGTCCGAGAACCGAGGTTTAAAATTTGCATGTACGTCGCCTGTACGTTGCAGTTTGACTTGAAAATGGCGGGGTGTTCTCCCGCCGAAATATCGGCGGTCTCTGAAAGTGTTATTTGGCTGAATTCCCGGAAGTTATTTGAAAGTTAGACGTACAACAGTTCCGTGATAAAGTTTAAGAACTTGAGCAGCGAATTCTGCAATTTTGTCAAGATGTGAAAAATGCACATACGATTGCAGTATTCCATCCAAACGCGAAGAGGACCCATGGAACGGCTCCTTTAACAGCTCTGCTATTGGACAGCCGCGCGGGATTAGCCGAGCAGTCTCGGGCGCTGCAGTCATGGACTGTACGGCTGGTCCCGGCGGAGGTTAGAGTCCTCCCTCGGGCATGGGTATGTGTGTGTTTGTCCTTAGGATAACTGAGGTTAAGTAGTGTGTAAGCTTAGGGACTGATGACCTTAGCAGTTAAGTCCCATAAGATTTCACACACATTTGAACATTTGCTATTGGACAGTGAATATTATTATGTAAGGCGATGAAGCGGTATTGTATTTATTGTTAAGCTAGGCCGCTGGCGAAAATTTTACATTTGAAAGGCATTTGTACTACCAAGTACAACATTTCATCGTGAAGACAATGTTGCCTCATAACCACACATTCGCAATTGTCTCGCAAATGTCTTTGCTTCTATTATTGAATACATACATCCACGTCAAGTTTCAGTGCTTAAATGCAATCACACCCTGTAGAATCCCTCTTAAAGCATTCACTTGTGTGAGGCATACGCTGTCAGTGTATTGTTAAACGAAAGTGCATTAAGCTTAGACGCTTCCCGACTGCTTTGTGAGAGGTAACAGTGTCGTGCCAAACGTACATAGTTGGTCGTGACTCTGGGGTTTCCTCCAGCACTGTGCGTTCGTGCGGCCGCATTGTGCGTCACCAGAGTCAACAGGAAGGCCGGCGCGATGGCGTGTCACTCGAGGTGGGCGGGTCCGGCGCCACGCCCACCGCTGTGCGTGGTAAACAGCGGCACGAGTGCCTGCTGCGTGGTGCGTGCTGCGTTCGGTGGCGCGCCGCATCCTGGCCACCCGACCCGCCGGCTCTGCACTGTCAACAAACTCGGCGGGTATTTGCGGTGCGCCGAGGCTGGTTTACTCAACCGGGGAGCCAAACGCCACAAGAGACGGGGCCGGAATGCTGCCTCTCCGTTGTTCAGCCCATCCCGAAGCACGCGGCACCGGCCACCAACGATCGAGTCGCGGCAAACTGCATCGTATTTCAATCAAGTAGTCTGGGCCGTCGGGTTAATAAAAGACATGCCATCACAACAATACAAGGATCATCCGTTTATTTTGATGGAAACTACAACTGATGTAGAAAATGCAATGGCACAGTTAAATAGATCCAGATTTCAGCGAATTACTGATACTTTTTCCTCGTAGTGACTAACATTCAGTAGGCACTTTTGTCTACAAGAAACCGGAGTCCACATGCCGCTAGCATCACCTGATGCTAGCCAGTGTCTTACAGCTAAGACGACAGTATCTACACTACTGGCCATTAAAATTGCTACACCACGAAGATGACGTGCTACAGATACGAAATTTAACCGACAGGAAGAAGATGCTGTGATATGCAAAGGATTAGCTTTTCAGAGCTTTCACACAAGGTTGGCACCGGTGGCGACACCTACAACGTGCTGACATGAGGAAAGTTCCCAACCGATTTCTCGTACACAAACAACAGTTGACCGGCGTTGCCTGGTGAAACGTTATTGTGATGCCTCGTGTAAGGAGGAGAAATGCGTACCATCACGTTTCCGACTTTGATAAAGGTCGGATTGTAGCCTATCGCGATTGCGGTTTATCGTATCGCGACATTGCTGCTCGCGTTGGTCGAGATCCAATGACTGTTAGCAGAATATGGAATCGGTGGGTTCAGGAGGGTAATACGGAACACCGTGCTGGATTCCAAAGGCCTCGTATCACTAGCAGTCGAGATGACAAGCATGTTATCCGCATGGCTGTAACGGATCGTGCAGATACGTCTCGATCCGTGAGTCAACAGATGGGGACGTTTGCAAGACAACAACCATCTGCACGAACAGTTCGACGACGTTTGCAGCAGCATGGACTATCAGCTCGGAAACCATGGCTGCGGTTACCCTTGACGCTGCATCATAGACAGGACCGCCTCCGATGGTGTACTCAACGACGAACCTGGGTGCACAAATGGCAATACGTCATTTTTTCGGATGACTCCAGGTTCTGTTTACAGCATCATGATGGTCGCATCCGTGTTTGGCGACATCGCGGTGAACGCACATTGGAAGCGTGTATTCGTCATCGCCATACTGGCGTATCACCCGGCGTGATGGTATGGGGTGCCATTGGTTACACGTCTCGGTAACCTCTTGTTCGCATTGGCGGCACTTTGCACAGTGGACGTTACATTTCAGATGTGTTACGACCCGTGGCTCTAACCTTCAATCGATCCCTGCGAAATCCTACATTTCAGGCGGATAATGCACGCCCGCATGTTGCAAGTCCTGTACGGGCCTTTCTGGATACAGAAAATCTTCGACTGCTGCCCTGGCCAGCACATTCTTCAGATCTCTCACCAAATGAAAACGCCTGGTCAATGGTGACCTAGCGGCTGGCTTCTCACAATACGCCAGTCACTACTTTTGATGAACTGTGGAACCGTGTTGAAGCTCCACGGGCAGCTGTACCTGTACCCGCCATCCAAGCTCTGTTTGACTCAATGCCCAGGCGTATCAAGACCGTTATTATGGGCAGAGGTGGTTGTTGTGGGTACTTATTTCTCAGGATCTATGCACCCAAATTGCGTGAAAATGTAATCACATGTCAGTGCTAGTATAATATATTTGTCCAATGAATACCCGTTTATCATCTGGGTTTCTTCTTGGTGTGACCATTTTAATGGCTAGTAGTTGGCAAACGTTGGCTACGTAGTCCATCTTTCAAAGGGCCAAGGAGGGCGAGGGCTCTGGGTGTTACATCGGGACTATGCTGTTGATGTGGTGGGACAACTCCAGCCAAATATGGTAACGGGTTCTCATGGTCGCAAAACAGTTATGGGGCGTGGCGTTACTGTGTTGAGAGATAAGTTTCTTGTCCCTGCAACATCTCAGTGACGTGACGATATGGGTAGTTGTTTTAGTTTTAATGCGAACATTCTACGTTAGCCTTTACCGTGACTGTCATTGACATTAAATGAAACAACAAGTTTACTGTTACCAGTCACTGTTTATTTATCTCCATGACGCGTTTCAAAGATTTTTAACCTCCATCATCAGGCGAAATTCCACACACGCGTGTGTGTGTTGTGTTACGACTTTTGGAGGACCTTATGGCACTGTCTAGTGCAGAAACAAAATACTATTTCAGAACATGGTTTTGGGTTTCTTATGACAAAAAATAAAATGTATATGTAACGGTAAAAGTAAAATAAGTGAAATATAGTACCTCCAGAGGTCACAGATTCCTTTCACAAGTACACTGTCATATTTTGTAAACAAATACGGCGTCTGGAAACGATTAGCTGCAAGGATCATATAGCAGAAGAGATAGATTATCACAGAGTACAAACAGTACACATCGTAAGAATATTACTACAGAACAGAACAAGTTTTAAAGGATTTTGGTGATCTTTGTTTTGAGATGTTGAATATATACGTCGAAATAAATATTTCAGGTGGTATATATATCAGATTTCGTCAAGTTAATACAGCTTAAACTTCATATTCGTGTATCTAATCCGGTGACATGCTGCAACTTTAATTACAATAATTATGTTGGCTATAATGGCAAAATTATAAATAAATAACGAGTTTGGTTGGGATTGACAGATAGGAATGAAAGGCTACAGGCAGGGGGAGAGAAAGAGAAAGAGGAAGTGAGAGCCTGGAAGGAGTGATTGGATGAGAGCAAACTTTCCAAAGCAGACGATTCCTAAGATTATATCTGTTACATGTAATAATTGCCTAAAGGTTGGGATAATACTTTGGTTAATGCTTTAAAATATGCAGATGGATGTATAATTTCCGCCATTAGTTGATGTCCACACAGTTTAAGCTGACAGGGATACAATCTGTTGGTGTGATGGTATATTTATAAATGAGGTCAATCCCTTGTACATTTGGGAGAGGTCATGGCAACAAAACTAAATGGGTAGTTTAACAATTTGTAACCTCCCCACAAAAATTTAAAAGATATTATTTTAAATGCAAATGGACATTGAGCTAAGTGTAACCTCCCAGAGAAATTTTGAACACAACAATTGAATGTTAATTACAATACAACTTAATGTAACCTCCCAGCAAATAAATTTAATGACAATGACAATTAAATAAAAATTAGCAATCTGACCCAGGTATAAGCTGCCCACAAAAATGTGAAAGTCAATTCAGTGATAATACTCGTAAAATCTCTGTGACAATGAAAACACAAATAGACCGAAATGTCGATCTTAGGCCCTGTTCACTAATTAAACTGTAATTCTTGCCTTAGTAAAAGTGCATCTGCTCTTATTTTTCGCCATAGCTTGGAGGAAATTCATTGCAAAAATTTAGAATTTAAGGGAAACTTTTCTTTAAGGAATAGCAAGGGAAATATTTCTTTCATTAAAGGATTCATTGTTGAAAAATTTCTTTGAAAACAAAATTATTATTGGGGCGATTCTTGGACAAATTAGTTACAGTTAATTTACATCATTAGCTGAGCGCAATGCTGCTTCATTACCTTATTTAAAAAATAATATACCTCGTCCTGAATCTTGACCAGAGTGCCATGTCGACGCCCGCCGACTCCTCACTCGCAACTGCTAACCCGCAACTGAACTGTCTCGTAACTCGACTGCCACTGCACTGAACTCTCGCGCAGTCAAGCGCAGACTAGGAATGACAAATAGCTCTCTGGTCAGAGACTCTGCAATGCCTCGCCATCGCCGCCACACAACATACGTGTTTCATAACCCTCCACTGGGGGGGCAAAAATTTGGCAGCGATGGTGAGTCATTTGGACTTGCCATGCGCGGCAAATTTTTTTTCTAATTAATCAACTTTTACAATTTACAGAATATTCAGAACATGAATTAAACGTGATGCTCATGCACCGAGTACAAAACATTAGACAATGACAAAAAATTTATACAATGAGTACAGAGCGTATCAGCAAATCAGAAAAATGTATATACAATATAAAAGACAAGAGTGCACATATACTGTACTTCAGAACAAATCGAAAAATGTCTTTAGCATTTTCACAAGAAATAAACATAATGGCAAAAAATCATGTCGACAAGTGACATAAGCGTACTTGCATTCGAGTTCAGCAAATCGAAAAAAATGTATAGGCCATGAACACAAATGATGTTAGCAAAAAATGATTTTCACTATGTGACAAAAATTAGGATAGGAAAGGGAAGGATTGCATCATGGTTGTAGCACTTTACATTGCACATAGCTGCTCTGAAAGTCCATATCTTTCCACAGAAGTACAACACCAAGTGACACAATTTGAAGTTCTTTTTCCATTAGTATTTATCTGCGTAGTCAAGACACTGAAATGTCGTAGTAATATTCCATGTTATCATTTTGGCAGTACATCAGGTACACCAAACAGTGGGACCATAATAACGTCTCCATCGCTCACGGTGGTGGACAGCATGTCGTGTCAACACCACGCTCTTACAAGGCACACCAACGTAGAATTAGTGCAAAAACCAAATATAGTGCTCCATGATCAGGAAGATGTACAGGACAAATGGATATTGCAGTAATTCAGGGTAGTGAGGTCAGAAGGTGAAGGACATTACGTCACATACCAGTCTTCATTAGGAATTACATTAGTAGTTTGCGGCATTCATAGCCTAGTTATTGAACATTTCTGTACCATGTATTTAGTATTACAGAATAATGTTCATAAAATTAAATTATTGGCATCATGGGTAATCGTATTACAATAAACAGCGGCAGTCTTTGGCCAGTTACAAAGCATATTTAATATGACAGAATAATGTTCATCACAACTCTTCATTGAAAAGGAGAGTCAATTATTGGCGTAGCATAATACATTGAGTTATACAAATTATTGGCACTCATTGGCCAGTTACCAAAACATGAAAAGTCATCATTGAAAACAAAAGCTAATTCATTTAGTTACATTAATTATCGGCACTCAGTGGCCAGTTACTAAAACATGAAAAGTCATCATTGAAAACAGGAGCTAATTAATCTCATAATTAATAACATAATTCATTTAGTGACATTAATTATTGGCACTCAGTGGCCAGCAAGTATTGAATAGTATAAAACATTGTTTATCATTCAGTGTTATTCAGATTATTAAGAAGTCATTATTAAAAATCAATTAATTACAATCATAGCATTAATAATCATGGGCATTATAAGTAGTCTCATTACAATAAACAGTGGCAGTTATTAGCCACTTACAAAGCATTATTTTATATATATATATATATATGTATATATATATATATATATTGTATCATTAAGAAGTCATTACTGAACTGACATACTATTCAGAGCTGATCAGTATTATTCGGAATTCTCTTAAACTAGGAACATTATTTGGGACTGGTAATACATTTTTTTTTGTTTCTGTGCTAGTTAGTTAGCAATGCATGGCTTTGGGTAAGGGAAAGCAAGAAGAGAAAAAGAAAAAAAATTGCTTCTGGGTTGTTCCTGTAAATGAAAAATGTGTAACGTCATTCGTCATGAGTCAGCTGTAGCAAGGTTGTGATACAAGTGGATAAAAAAAAATGCAAGTGCTAGAATAGGCTTAATAAATAACAAGTTTAGTAACTATCATGAAAGGCTTCTCCTGGAAAAAATACAAAATGGATTATTGAGCTGAAAGAAGAAACGCATACTATGCTGAAAAGTAGTGAACTTCAGATTAACAGGAAGTGAAATGTGTATAAAAAATGTGTTCCATAGCTGTCCTTTCCAAAACCTTCAGTCATCATACCATACGATATAAAACATACTGTCAAAACAAACTGCAACAAATACTTAAATAACTACATAGCATAAATACATAAACTTCAACATCATCCTCATCTGTAAAGAAAAACTTCATTATTCATATTATCATAACTTCATTATTATCATCACCTGTAAAGAAAAACTTCATTATTCATAGTAGCATATTCTTCATCATTACTCTTCATCAGTATTCATTATCATCTGCAAAAAAAAAATCACTTCATTATTCATTACACAACTATTCCTTATCTCTAGCATATTTCATCACTTAAAACTAAGATGTGTAGTTCTGTCTGACAGCCTGCATCAGTCGCCTTGTATTCTGAAAGAAAAAATTAGTTAAGACTGCTATTCTACGATGTGTATAATATATTCTGGTTAATGCTTGTTAATTCTGATCCATTTACTCTTCCTCATAAGGTGTTTGCATCTTCTTTCGTCTATTCCGTAGGTGAAATTCCCATTTCTGTTTAATTTATTTCCTTTACGTATCATTTCTTTCTGAAATTGATGAACTAAGATTAATGCCTTGCATTTAAATCATATACCCACTAAATAATGACTGGTTAATGGTGACATAATTAAGCATACAGCATAACATGACAGAAAACGTAATATGTCAAAAGCATAGACAGTGTTCAAAGGCAAAAAATGTACAGAGAATATCACAATGGAGCAGCAAAAAAAAAAAAAAAATGTAAAACAGTCACGATGTTGAGATATCACAGGGCAAAAAATGTCAAAGTCAACTGGTCTGTTATACCTTAACTATTTCACAGTGCATACAAACAAAACATGAAAACAATCGTACATACATTTAAAAAAAATGGAAAATGTGCACGGTCTGATGTGTAACGACAAGAAGAGCGACCTGCTAATCTTACCTTGCCGGGCACTTGCCAAGAAAAAATACGATAATCATCAATAATTAATCACATAAATATAGTTGCATAAGTGGTCATAAAAATTAGTAAATAGCATTACAGTGTGATAAATCGTAAAGAATGTTCACTCAATAAAGGGTTTTATGTTGGATAAGTGGTGGTTTCCTTTCGATTTTCTGGTTCTCAGAGTTTCGACGTGTACAACATTGGGGTGACGAATACTGCGAATCCGATATGGACCTGCGTATAGAAGTTCAAATTTACTGCACCTACCTTTTAATTTGCTGGCTAAATAGTGTGTACGTACTAATATCTTCTGTCCAATGTGAAAGTCTCGGCGTGTACAAACCTGTTTTTGCTGTCTTCTCCGGCGCTCTGCGGCACGTTTGATGTTGTTCAGCGCAATGTCAATTATTTCGTGGTGTCTTAGTCGACGACAGGTAGGGAAGTTTACTAATTCTTTAATTTTGCTTGGTGGTTCAACGTTTTTCAGTATAACAGACGGAGATAGCATAGTGGATTCATTTGGAATGGAATTAATTACATCTTGGAATGAGAATATGTGTGTATCCCAATTAATGTGTCTTTCGTGGCAGTATATTCTACACAGTTTATCAATTTCTTTCATTAATCGTTCACAAGGGTTCGAAGAAGCGTGGTACTTGGATATAAAGATCGGTGAAATGTTTCTAGCTCGTAACATGCGTGTCCATATAGCAGAACGATATTGTGATCCATTATCAGAAATTACTCTCATCACATGCCCTACATGAAATAGAAAATGTTTTACAAATGCTTTCGAAACAGTTTTAGCAGTAGCTTTGCGTAACGAAGTGAAAGTAACAAATTTTGAAGTGAGTTCAACAGCGACAAAGATGTAGCAATAACCTCTATTAGTTCTCGGAATTGGACCAAAAATGTCTACTGCGGCCATATGTCTTAATTTAACAGGTATAATGGGATATAATGGAGGAATATGTGAAGTGGTGTCTGACGTAGCTTTCTGGCAAATTTTACATGACGCTAAAACTCGTCGTATACGTTTTTCCATGTTTGTAAAATAACAGTTCTGTCTCAGTATAAGAAAACATTTTCTGGCTCCGTAATGTGTGTAGCTTAAATGAGTATACCAGATTAATTTGTTAACAAGTTCGTCAGGAATGCATAATAACCAATTGTTGCTGTCTGGATGAGAGCGGCGAAACAGATTGTCATTGCGTACAATGTAGTGGTTCCTAATCGTAACATTATTATCTTGCCAGAGGTGTTTAATTTCTTTCCACACGTTGTCTTTATGTTGCTCTTTTGCTATGTCCTGTAATGACGATGAAATAAAATTTTCAAATGCTACTTGCTGAATGTACATGACACTGAAATTTGCTTTGCAGAAGTTGGTTGCTACGTCTCGCTGATTGTTGCTGAGAGAACGCGATAGTGCGTCTGCTACAACATTTTGTGTGCCGGGAATGTGAACAATCGTAAAATTAAATTCCTGTGAATAAAGTTTCCATCTACTTAACCTGTCGTGAGTGAATTTAGCCGAAAGTAAAAATTGTATCGCTCTGTGATCTGTGTAGACGGTGGTATGTCTTCCATAAAGAAAGTGCCGAAATCTCGTAAAAGCCCATACAACACATAATGTTTCCAATTCTGTAACGGAATAATTTCGTTCAGCAGGTGACAGAATGCGACTTGCAAATGCGATGTTTTTAATTACTGTAGAGTCATCTCCTTCAATTTCCTGAAAAATATGTACGCCTAAAGCAGTGTTAGAACTGTCGGTGGCAATGGAAAAATTTCTGGTAAGGTCTGGGTGCGATAAAAGTGGAGCATTCAACAAAGCATGTTTCAGGTTCACAAATTCAGAATGTGCTTGCTTATCCCATGACCAAATAGTGTTTTTACCTGTTAATTGACATAATCTAGGCGTGTCTAAAGCTAGTGATGAATAAATTTGCGAAAGAAGTTAATTAAGCCCAAAAAACTGCGTAATTGTTTCTTCGTCGTAGGAACAGTAATGTCACGTAGAGCTTGAAGTTTTTCTGGATCAGGCGCAATGCCTTCTGCTGAAATTACGTGTCCAAGAAATTTTATAGAAGTTTTGCCAAAATGCGATTTACTGAGATTAACTGTGAGTCCTTGTGTATGGAAAGTTTGTAACAGACGTTCAAGAATCATATTGTGTTCACACCAGTTAGCTTCTGCGATAAGAATGTCGTGTACGTACGTCGTAATTCTGTCCTTAAGTTCTGTCGGAAGTATTGTGTTCAAACCGCGAATAAAAGCTGCTGAAGAGATAGTTAATCCGAATGGTAATTTACAAAATAGATAACAGTCGCCAAAACAGAGAAAAGCTGTGTGTTTTCTGCAATTCGGATGAAGTTGAATTTGCCAAAATCCCGATTTCAAATCTAATGTCGAATAAATAGTAGTACCATGAAATTTCTGTAAAAATTCCTCTAAAGTCTGTGGTCGATCTGTTTCATTAATAATGTCATTAAAGTGACGTGAATCAAGTACGAGGCGAAGTGAGCCATCTTTTTTCTTAACAATATGTAGCGGGTTTATGTACGGACTAACTGCTGGTTCTATAATTCCTTGGTCAAGCATATCCTGCAATTCTTTTTTAACCTGCTCTCTATGAATATACGGAATGGGATAATGCTTTGCTTTAAACGTGTCGTGCTGTTTGACTTGAAATTCATACATAAAGCCGGACATATTACCAGGAACATTGTCGAAAACTGGAGCTTGTTCTAAAAGAATTTTGTGTAATTGCGTTCGTTCGTCGTCTGTATTTGCACTGCTCTGTTTAACTTTATCAGTAATCATCTGCATTACGTCGTAGTGAGCTTCGTCTGGAGTATTATAGTTATGTACGTACGTATCCGTGAACAATGTGGGATTACAGTCTGTGTTACGTGTTGCCGAAATGACCTCTGTGCGGTTAATTGTTTGTTCTTCCGCAGATAATGAGTGCTGAAATTCTAAAGCCAATTGCACATTTTCATCCTTTAACATTAAATAAGAATTCTGAAAATCAATAACTGCGTCGTGTTGTACCAGAAAATTCGTACCTAAAATAACGTCTGTTGTCAATAAAGGAACAATCCAAAAATTTGAATGAAAAGTATGACCTGCAATACAAAATGATAAATGCGTCTGTAATTTAACGTCTACTCCTTTGTTCGATACTGCTCCTTTCACTTTCGTTTTGCCTAGTGGTAATGTGGGATAAGCATTCTCTTTGTTACACTCTTTAAAAGTTTCTTCATTTATTACTGACATAGGTAATCCGGAATCGATTACTGCTGAAAATTTCGATGAACCAATTTTAATTTCGATAACAGGATGTGAAATGGTCTTCTGAACAACTAGTCTTTCCTGTAAAAGAGTGTCTCGTATGTCGTCAAAAGTAATAGCATTTTCGTGAACAACATTTTGCGTGTCAAAAGTAGTGCTTGTGTTATTGGAAGATGCGACCTGTACAGTATCTAGTCAGATTCTATCTGACGTGTTATTATTATCAGGATGATGCTGTGGCATTTCTACTATTTGAACAGTCCTATTACTTCTTCCAGACGTGTTACGCTCTGGATGATACCTACTGTCGGGTTCATTCATGAGAATATGTTCTTGCGGATAATTTTGCTGTTGGTAAGACCGACTGTTGTTAGATGTACGCTGAAAATTGTCCTCATTATTTTTACGTCTGTCGTAATTGTCATTCCTATACGGTGCATTGCGATAGGAATTGAAATACTGTGTTTCCTGTACGTAGTTGTTTCTCTGCTGCCGTGCGTTACTGTTTGTTGTACCAGGGACTATACGTTCACGCAGCGAAACATTAAAGTTGGGTCGACCTTGTGTATTACATTGTTGGTTAGGTATGCTAACCACCTGGTTTTGTTGCTGTTGTGAAAAACTTCTGTTATTACTAAAATATGGTTCCTGTCGCTCATAATTTTGGCGATACCGATAATTAGAATTTTGCCTGTTACCAAAGTTCTGGTAGTTGTCGTTTCTAAAGCGACTGTTACTTTTCCTATTGAAACTACGTCCCTGATCGTAATTACTGTAAGTTTGTTGGCCATGGTTATTATATGAAAAGTTTTTGTTCACGAAAGAATAATCAGATTGTTGTACTTCCAAGAGCTGTAACAGATCTCTGAATGCTGAAATATTTTCTTTTTGTTGACCTGTTAAAAGTGACACTCTTAATGACCGTGGTAATTTAGAGATACATAATTGAATGAGTGCGGATTCACTATAGGGTTCACTTAAATACTAATTTTGCTGGACCATGTGCTCAAAAAATTGCGTCACACTGGGAAAATTTGTGTTTTCATAATTTGGTAAACTAATTAACTGATCTTCAATTCCGCGCTGTGTCGTCTTCGACCAGTACGCTGACAGAAACGCATTCTGAAATTCTTCTACCGAGTAACACTGCCTCGCGATCGGTCTCATACGAGTTGCCGGTTCGCCTTCCAAAAAGCTGCAAATAAATTTAAGTTTGTGTGTTACGGGCCAAGTCGGTGGAAAAGCAAAGCTAAATTGTTGTATCCAATCTAGCGGGTGAACCTGTGTTCTGTCGTTTTTAAACACTTTAAACTTTCTCACTGACAGAAAATGCTTGTAATCAAAATTATCGTCTCTGCGTGATGGAACAGGTTCAGGATTGTAAGAGAATCTGTTGAACTGTGGTTGTTCGGAATCAAAGTCCCGTACTCTCTGTAGATTACCCAAATTATACGCGCTCCGTGAGTCTGGCAAATGTTCGAAAAGTGGCGTCTGCTGTGATGTGTTATTAACTGAAATATGTTTCATCTCTGTTACTTCTTGCTGCAACCTTGTCTATTTTCTACGCAAAGTGTTATTAGATGAATCGATCTCATTAATTGTATGCTGTAAATTTTGAAATTCAGGTGTTTGGTTAAATGAAACCGGTGCAGTATCGTCTGATTTATTGTCATTAGTATTTTCGATAACATCAATACGACTGGCCAATTCATCACATTTTTCAGTCAGTATTTTAACCTGATCATCGGTTTTAAAATCAGACGCATTAATCTGTTTTTGCAACATACGTGTAGTTTCGTTCAGTTCTTTAACGTCAGCTTTGACGACATCGGAATCCTGTGTTAGTTCTAATTGTTCGAGTCTGTCGGTCACTGTTTGAAAATCTGTTGTGTATATGTCTGTTTTCGATTTAAGGTCAGAAATCTCATCACGGAACTCAGTGTTCAACTGTTCGATGGTATTAATTTTGTCCGATACTGTAGCAATATTGCTGTCTACATATGTTTTTGCCTTCGCAAACATTTTACGTTTGTCTTCCTGTCTCTGTGCAGTGATTGTTTCCATTACCTGACGTTTTACTTTATTTTGATCCTGAATAAATTTACGGAAACGCGTATCACAGTTTTGTATGTGAACACTAAGACGTTCGTTAATTTGAGAGTTCTGTTGCTCGAATTTCGCATCTATCTTTTCATCCATTGTGCGCGAAAGTTCTGCTGTCATTGTTTTAAACTCGTCGCGTAATTGTGTAGCTTTTTCAGAGCATTGTTTAGCGACTGTACTAATTTCCGCTCTAAGTGTTTCTGTTGCGGCTGTTTGCATTTCCCTTCATTCTTGCGCAACAGACCTAATTTCTTCGCTACTTTTCTTTGAACAAGCCTCAATTTCCTCGCGTAACTGTTCCTTAGTGTCATGACACTGCGCGGCAACGGCTCTAATTTGTTCACTAAGCTGTCTGGAATTGTCGTCTAATTTTTCATTAAGCTGTCTGGCATTGTTGTCTAATTTTTCATTAAGCTGTCTGGAATTGTTGTCTAATTTTTCATTAAACTGTTTGTTCTGCTCACTAAGTTGTTTGAGATCTTCACTCTGTTGTTTGGAATTTACACTAAATTCGTTCTTAAACTGTAACATTACTGCCATAAATTGCTCCGAACCAAAAGTAGCTGCTGCATTCTCAGTGCGCTGTGATGGAGTACATGCAATTGTCACGTTCTGTGTGACCATTTGGTCATTCTGTAATTTGCAAAAAGATTTGTCAGTCGAACGTACACTGTCAGTCACTATTTCGGAATTAAATAAATCCGTCGTACTTTGTGTATCCTGCTCATTTTCATTAGACAAATTTGTGTGTTCATCACGTAAATTTAGTAAACCGGGTCTGTTAGGCTGCGTAGCGCTCATTACAATAGAGCGTCCCGCGTCATCGATTGTCGTCAAATCAACAGAGGACATAACCGAGTTCGTTTGTTCATCATTAAGACAAAAGTCATCATTAGTGGTTGGAACGCATTGATTGTCAGTGAACGCAGGATTGTCATCATTACACTGTGTGTCACAATTACTATCGGTCACGTTGTTTAAGTCGTTTATTTCGTTCATAATACCTCTCGATACACTATTCACAGTCTTTCGCGGCATTTTCACAATAGTCACAATTGTTCACAAAAGAAATAAGCATAGATGCAAAAAGCAACAAACACAAATACAACAGAGCAAAGAATTGCCGATGATCTGAGGAAAGAAAGTCACAAAATTAGTAAAAGCGTTGCGCCAAGTCCTAATTATATTTAAGCAAATAAGAGCAGATATCTGACTGTTTTTCAAAAGATTCTCAACGAAATACGATCCTGGCAGGGTCGCCAAGTGTAACCCCCCCACAAAAATTTAAAAGATATTATTTTAAATGCAAATGGACATTGAGCTAAGTGTAACCTCCCAGAGAAATTTTGAACACAATAATTGAATGTTAACTAGAATACAACTTAATGTAACCTCCCAGCAAATAAATTTAATGACAATGACAATTAAATAAAAATTTGCAATCTGACCCAGGTATAAGCTGCCCACAAAAATGTGAAAGTCAATTCAGTGATAATACTCGTAAAATCTCTGTGCCAATGAAAACACAAATAGACCGAAATGTCGATCTTAGGCCCTGTTCACTAATTAAACTGTAATTCTTACCTTAGTAAAAGTGCATCTGCTCTTATTTTTCGCCATAGCTTGGAGGAAATTCATTGCAAAAATTTAGAATTTAAGGGAAACTTTTCTTTAAGAAATAGCAAGGGATATATTTCTTTCATTAAAGGATTCATTGTTGAAAAATTGCTTTGAAAACAAAATTATTATTGGGGCGATTCTTGGACAAATTAGTTACAGTTAATTTACATCATTAGCTGAGCGCAATGCTGCTTCATTACCTTATTTAAAAAATAATATACCTCGTCCTGAATCTTGACCAGAGTGCCATGTCGACGCCCGCCGACTCCTCACTCGCAACTGCTAACCCGCAACTGAACTGTCTCGTAACTCGACTGCCACTGCACTGAACTCTCGCGCGGTCAAGCGCAGACTAGGAATGACAAATAGCTCTCTGGTCAGAGACTCTGCAATGCCTCGCCATCGCCGCCACACAACATACGTGTTTCAAATTTAACAAGGTCAGTGGAAGTTGCAGTTGGACATATAAACATCAAGGACAAATCGCCAAAGTTCTGTCTGCTTTCATCTTAGAAAGTGGTGTCCACGGAGAAGATCTCGCTCGGTCGAGGATCTGTTGGTAACTTTGCTCTGTGAATCTTACAGGAATGTGCGTGTCTACTTCCCAGACTACCGAACTTGTCGTCAAGCTTCAGTGGACTCTCTGTCTCCTAATTCCGGCCCAATTAGAGCCTATGAAAGCCAACGGTACCATAAGAGGCCCACAAATGATACGTTAGAAACAGTCTTCACAAGGGTAGCCACTCGTTAGCACGCGTTCACCCTGGTATAGGCCACACAGTAGAAGGATTTTAACCGTATTACAGCGGACCAATTACCCAAAAATGATATGCCTTCTCTGATCCGCCTCTGGAATTTTGAGCTTTTAGCAAAGTTATTGTCATTTTCGAGCACAGGGAACTGACATTGGTTTATCTACAAGACATCCAAAAGAACCACACTGTATATCCCAGAAGACGGTGCACATCACTTCTATTTTGTAGGATTCGCATTTCGCTACTCCGTGGATTTTTTTAACTTTTATTTTGGGTCCTAGTGGTAAAATTATGTCTCATCTCCAGTAAAGACGGTGATCGTAATCCGCCAATCACTGCGGATGATTTGGTCAATCCTTTCATACTTTCAGGTATGGCAGCTGAGAAGGGTCGATCAGTATGTGGTCTGTCGTTCATATCCTGTCATCAGTACAGAAACGCAATACCCACCGCATCACATTACTCATGTTTCCTGAATCACCTCCACAGATTATGATCATGCATCGATGCAACTTGATAAACGTAATTTATTCGCCGTGGGATATTCAGCGACCCATGTTTGTTTTATACGTATTTTCTAAAGCTCCCCTTTCGCTGCTGTCTGTCTCAGCATAACGACACCTGCATGACATCAACGGGAAAGTTCAAAAATAAGAACACAAGCAAAATAACAGGAATTTGATTTGTGTATAAAATTTTATTTGTTTTAAGACAAACTCATCTGTATCAAAGTAGTCCCCGATAGGAATTATAAACTTGTGCCAGGGCATTTTGCAATCCCTGAAACACTTCCGCAGCTCGATCTGTAGAATATGTTGTACATGACTCATAGGAGCATTTTCAATGTCATACATACTTATAAAACGACAGGCCTGTGACGGTTTGGAGGCTGGGGTTTCGTTGACGTGGACTTTTTTTGCCAAAAATTTACGAACAAGCATCAAAGTGGGAACAAGTGCGTGTTCGCTGCCCAAAACCCATGAACTGTTTCGCCACAACTCCACCCTCTATTACGGATTTCTTGATGAAAATGACGTTACACTGTTATATAGTACTTCTGATCGACCGATCTACGCTGCGCACAACGTTCTTGCAGTCGAATACAGCAAGCGTAATCTTCAAATTTGACAGCACTTATCAAACGATTTTGATTTGGCGATTCACAGTTCTTCCACTGAGAAAATTAACCATTAGATAAATACCCAATTAATAAGATTTGTGTGAAGATAAAAGTACTAACTTTGATGCAGTCAAACGCATAAAAATTAGAATCTTTCCTTACCAGAAACATTGGAAACCTGTTTCTATCTTTTGTAGTTTGGAAGCAATAAATGTTCGAAATCTGTCCGTTGACTTGAAAAGTCAAGGAAAAATCATATACCAAACTATCTGGAAAAATTTCACGGCATGAGCCGATGTAAATTCCAACATCATCAATGACTTCTCTGAATGTGACTCGATGATCATTTACAAATCACCTCTGGCTCATTTTTCCTCGATTTCATCTGTTGATGGCTTCTGGGACCCTGCTCATGTCCGTCTTCAACGATTTTGTTGAAAGGTTTACCTCGTTTTTTTCTCACAGTAGACTTACCGAAAGCAATGATTAATATTTACAAAACTTTGCTGCACTTCATTGACTAATTATACCGAAATTTAATACAGATTGTCTTATCCACTTTTATACTAAATAAATAATCGCCGATACTACCAAAAAACTTATGCATTCAATTTGACATCTGACATCAATATGGCTAACGCTGAACAGATGTTTTTCAGACGAGTTATCAACACAACAGCGAAATAGCTGCGCGAATCGGATTAACTCAACACACGAAATTAACATATTCCCGTGGCTTTTTGAACACATCTCGTGAATTCGCTGTAACACTCAAAGTCACACAAGAAAGTAGAAGACGTAGATTGGAAGTGATCCTCGGGCATAATGGAGATTAGAGTTGTACTAAACTGTTGAGAAATGAATCCAAAAGGCATCTCATCCAAAGGCTGCCCAATTAATCGAAAACTTAGACCAATGTGGATGCGCTTGACTTAACAAAATGTGTTCATTAACCTGCGTACATTTGATGACTCAGTTTTACGAAATATTGTGCGATTTCTGAGCCTTCATAATTGCATTTAATATGCAACATAAACTTTGCCTGTGATGTTGCATTGAGATAGCACGTTCCAGTGAATGCATCAGTCGACAGTAGACAGATGCTAAATGCCATACTGGAGTTAAATTATTATTTCCCTTTAATTTTCGCTTGTGCAGAGATGGCTACTTCTGCAAGAGTGTTTCTAGTCGTTTTGTCTTAGTCGAGTCTTATACTTCTATTAATTATGTGTTTGTAATAAGGTATACTCTTTGTGAAGTTGTAAACAGACAACGTGGGCTGCTGTTGCAACTGCTTGGATGTGAAGATGATCTAGAGCGATCGAAACATGTCATGTAATTAAAAATGTGCGACTGATACTGAAGAATGGATGAAAATTGGAGAATAGTTTTAAATATCAGTACAGTTGCTAATTATCCTTCCAGCGGGGACGAAAATGTGGACTATACGGAAGACAATACGACTCACGAAATATGGAGCATGAGAACTAAAGAGGATATTTTTCGTTTTATTGTTTTTTTTCTTCTTTTAATTGCATGAATTTTCTGACTTGTTTGATGTGACCCACCACAAATTACTTCCTTACAATGGACATTTTCAAGTTTTCCACCTTGGCTCTTTTTAAAAAGTGTTGTACCAATGGCCAATTTCAGCCTTAGAGGTTATATTCAAGCACAGTAGGTCCGTTAACTTCATGTCAGAATAGTACATGCACGAAGCGTCCTCATTTACTTTTTGTGTATACATGCCAATATCTGTCACTACATATATTTTGGCTTCTTAGATAACGTAATTGTGAAGGAACAGATTTGAAAATATCTTGTTTTTATAACAGGCAGCAGGTAGAAGATTTTTTATGGGTTTTTATGGTTATTGATTCACGTATTCTCTTCGAGTGTTTATTATTTTATGATGTTGCAGGTCTGGGGTACCTTCCGACGAGATACCGTAATGTCGCACATGTGAAACACTTCAGGAGCCCTCATAGTAATAACGTGATCAAGAAAACGCCTGAAGAGAACAGCGTGAAACCTGCACAACAGCCTGTAATATCGAGAAATTACTTTAGATCAAAACCAATTTCTGTACTATCAGGTCTCCAAAATTCCCCGACGCATTCGACATATCATTATTAACCAGGAACGACATTTACAAAGAGAAAACTGAACGAGAAACAGTGAGTAATATATTCGGACGCAAGATCCAAGACGCTATTCGATGCAAAGTCCATAATAACCGTATTCGCAGATTGAATTATTTAGTTACATTGCACGGAAAATAAAGTCTAAAATTTTAAGAACGTTTTGAACGTTAGACAGCTCACTATCAACAAAAACAAAAACTTTAAATTTAATCATATGGTCTTATAGACCACAAATATGCTATTAATTTTCTTAAATGTCTATGTATCCCATGTCCATTTTAAGATTGCCAGCGCCAGGAGATAGACAAAATATTAGTAGTCCACAAAACCTGCAGCCGAAAAGCTACAAGGGTTAGACGACCACCAAAAGGTTACTCGGCTGCCCTTGGTGATCCTCTTGTGATGTCCCACACTACATACAGATCGAAGATCTATTCCCATACGTTCACGTCAAAGAAACGGATTGAGCGTAGTTTGCAACTCAAAAATTCGTTGAAACGGAAAGTCTTCAGGGGCGCAGCTTGAGAATGAAGTAGATTTGGGCAGGGAAGAACAAGAAGTCTAGAAAACTAATGACTCGACGCTCTGTTTGAAGGGCCAAACGTGATAATAATAATAATAATAACAGTAATAATAGTGTATATCACGAACGCATACAAAGGACAGCGAAACTGAGTACACACAAGGTCAAAGTTGGAGCTGTCCCCTGACTTGAAAGAGAAAGTACATGAAACTGAAAATTGGTTTAAATGAGAAATAAAAGAAAGATAATTCATGTTCTGTTGCTGCATCCGTGGTTCATTTGATACTGTATTCCGTTATTCTAAAAGTACACTTCGTAAATTGTAAGATTTGAAGTATGTACTGCTTTTAAAGGTCAAGACAAGGTTTTAAGCAGAACTGTGATAAACAGAAGGTAGGGAGATCAGGTGAAGCGAACTTCTTGGAAAAATACTATGTCCTTTACGAAGGAAAAGAAAAATGCCGAAAAACTTGGAAAACTCTGTAGTATTAAGTGGAACCATACACAGTACGCTGTAACAAAAGATGTACAAAGTAACCACGCCACAGGTAGTGAGACTTGGACAAAAACGGCTAGAAATGCATGAGGAACGGAAGCTGTAGAAATGAGTATATTAAGGAGAGTAGCTGGCTACGCAGTGTCTGGTACGGCAAGGAGTACAATGATAAGAAATAAACTAGGACTTGAGAGCGTAAATGAGCAAGTAAGTACAGAAATGAATGGAGACATGATGTCACGAGAATGAGTGAAACCAGAAAGCCTAAAATAGTATTGAATTATTGTCCAACCCAGAAAAGATAAAAATGTATAACAAGAAAGAGATGGTGAGATAAAATAGTAACTAATCACGGGAAAAAGGAGCGCTGAACAAGAGGACGTAATAAGAAAGTGCCTAACACTTGAAGAAATAAGAAGACGATGAAGAAGAAGAAGAAAATACGTACGAAATTAATTACGTGAATGCGACACGCATTCATGAAATTGATTCGCATCGGTGGACAATGAATCCACAGCCTTAACTGCCGATGCAGTTATGGATACCACCTTCAGTGGGAATCTAAAATTAGTGAGCATGGAGGACATGGAGGGGACTGCACTAGGTGGGAATGTGGGTCGGCCGGAGAATGTGCTGACGCAGTCCGCACATTAGCGATAAACTCTGTGTCCGGATGACTCAGTGATTAACACAATTCCTTAGTAAGCAGGAAGTCCAAGTTTCGAGTCCTTTTCTGGCATGCATGCGGAATTTTGCTGTAGTCAGTAGCGAGCCAGGGTGTGAATCGGACATTGAACAAAGCTGCGATCCCCCTTGAAAATGTCTTCCGCAGATGGGGACGAAACATCGGGTTGTAAGGTGAAATCCATTCGACCACGCCATAATAGACCGGAACATTATATCAATTTTGCAGCTGATCCCGCATAAAGTTGCGACGCAGCTGATATCACTATTTCTTTAGCTTTTCTTTTCTTTCTCCCTTTCTCCCTCCTGCACATTCAGTTTACATCATAAATACGGAAGACTGACTTGTATTCCTAGCCCAAAAGTGTTCGTCCATGAAACGATTACAGCACTTCGATGCAATAAGAAAATACCGCGTATATCAAATTATTACTCTCTGAACAATAACATTTAAACGATTAATACGAATAAACGTAAGCATAAGTAACTTAATGGATCATTACATAACTCTTCGCGAACAGAAACAGCACAAAAACTGTCGTTTTTAGTAGATTGTGTACGATGAGGAGAGTGCTTATCCATCAATACGAGGTACTTCTTTTGCGCTGGAGGGGGCTGGCGGTGAGGGGGTTGAAACCTGGTGGTAGTCCAGGGAAGGCAGCATTCGCTTACGATTGTGGACTGGGCCGTAATCAGTTACTACTGGTTATCTTTCACAATTTGGTTCAAATGGCTCTGAGAACTATGGGACTTAACATCTGAAGTCATCAGTCCCCTAGAACTTAGAACTACTTAAACCTAACTAACCTAAGGCATCACACACATCCATGCCCCAGGCAGGATTCGAATCTGCGACCGTAGCGGTAGCGCGGTTCCAGACTGAAGCGCCTAGAACCGCACGGCCACAACGGCCGCCTTTCACAATTACACACAATTTATTTTGAACCAGTAATTCCAGTTGTTGTTGTTGTCGTCTTCACTCCTGAGACTGGTTTGATGCAGCTCTCCATGCTACTCTATCCTGTACAAGCTTCTTCATCTCCCAGTACTTACTGAAACCTACATCCTTCTGAATCTACTTAGTGTATTCATCTCCCTCTACGATTTTTACCGTCCATGCTGCCCTCCAATGCTAAATTTGTGATCCCTTGATGCCTCAGAACATGTTCTACCAACCGATCCCTTCTAGTTGTGCCACAAACTCCTCTTCTCCCCAATGCTGTTCATTACCTCCTCATTAGCTATGTGATCTACCCATCTAATCTTCAGCATTCTTCTGTAGCACCACATTTCGAAAGCTTCTATTCTCTTCTTGTCCAAACTAGTTATCGTCCATTTTTCACTTCCATACATGGCTACACTCCATACAAATACTTTCAGAAACGACTTCCTGACACTTAAATCTGTGCTCGATGTTAACAAACTTCACTTCTTCAGAAATGCTTTCCTTGCCATTGGCAGTGTACATTTTATATCCGCCCTACTTCGACCATCATCAGTTATTTAGCTCCCCAAATAGCAAAACTCCTTTACTACTTTAAGTGACTCATTTCCTAAACTAATTCCCTCAGCATCAACCCACTTAATTCGACTACATTCCATTATCCTCGTTTTGCTTTTGTTGGTGTTCATCTTACATCCTCCTTTCAAAACACTATCCATTCCGTTCAACTGCTCTTGCAAGTCCTTTGATGTCTCTCACAGAATTACATTGTCATCGGCGAACCTCAAAGTTTTTATTTCTTCTCCATGGATTTTAATACCTACTCCGAATTTTTCTTTCCTTTTCTTCACTGCTTGCTCAATATACAGATTGAATAACATCGGGGAGAGGCTGAAACCTTGTCTCACTCCCTTCCCAGCCACTGCTTCCCTTTCATGTCCCTCGACTCTTACAACTGCCATCTGGCTTCTGTACAAATTGTCAATAGCCTTTCGCTCCCTGTATTTCACCCCTGCCACCTTTAGAATATGAAAGAGAGTATTCCAGTTAACATTGACAAAACCTCTCTCTAAGTCTACAAATGCTAGAAACGTAGGTTTGCCTTTCCTTAATCTTCCTTTTGAGATAAGTCGTAAGGTCGTTATTGCCTCAAGTGTTCCAACATTTCTACGGAATCCAAACTGATCTTCCCCGAGGTCGGCATCTACTAGTTTTTCCATTCGTCTGTAAAGAATTCGCGTTAGTATTTTGCAGCTGTGATTTATTAAACTGATAGTTCCGTAATTTTAACATTTGTCAACACCTGCTTTCTTTGGGATTGGAATTATTATATTCTTCTTGAAGTCTGAGAGTTTTTCGCCTGTCTCATACATCTTGCTCACCAGATGGTAGAGTTATGTCATGACTGGCTCTCCCAAGGCCATCAGTAGTTCTAATGGAATGTTGTCTACTCCCGTGGCCTTGTTTCGCCTCAGGTCTTCCAGTCTCAACAATAAATAAAAAATTGCACACGTTATTAATGAAGGAATAATCAACAGTGTAAATAATAGTGTTTTCAGTGAGTTACAATTTAGCAAATCACCATTAAATACAGATACAACAGATAACGTTTTAAAAGCAAGCCACTGTGATCTGGGCAGAAGGCCTTACACGCCAGGAATGGCAATAAATTAAGAATTGTTTAACAACTCGCTGCAATTTACAACTTATAGGTATTGAAATATTAAAGTATGTCGCCACAAACAAAGTAGAAGGCATCAGACGCCAGGAATGGCAGTAAATAAGGTTTTAAGGCTTACTGCTAAAATACAAATACCAAATTCGAATTTTAAGGCAAATGACCACAATCACGACTGAAGGTCTTACACGCCAGGAACGGCAATAATAGGAAAAAAATTTGAAACCTGCTTTAAAACAGCAAATACAATAGCAAAAGTTAATTAAAAAACAATCAACTGATCCAGACGGTGGTCCAGGATTCGACCTCTGGGAAGGTCCGGCCGCAAACACTTTTGCATTCACTTCACAAGATGGTAGCTCAGACTAGTGCCAGTCTAACGAATGGCTGATGACAATCTTGCTGAAGCTGCCTGACGTCCGGTAAACGAAATGCAAGGATGGAACAATACGGATCCGGCAGTGTGCACTACGTCCAGAATACAGTGCTTAGAGCCCCAAGAATGAGAAAGGAATCATTACCACCGGAGTAGAGGACTCACCAACCAACCTACAATCAAGAAAGCTGTCAAAACTACACGCCTTACAGGACAGCAGCGGCAAGGCAAGGAAATTTATACTGCCATTACATACACGACACCCAAAGCAGGTAACTGGGGCGTTAGCGGCCACCAGGCAAGAACAAAATTACCGCTGGTTAAACTTAACAAATTGTAACAAGTTGAACGCAGTAAATAGTAATAAGAGGTCGAGGAAAGATAATCAGATCAGCACTCCACTCGCTGCTCTTCACCTTGGCGGCACTGCGAGCAGCAACACGAACCCAAGTCACTGGAGAAACGCTGGTTTCTCTACTTGGATTGAAATCCAATCATCTCATAGCTTGCTGCATCCAGTTTACGACGAAGTCGTGCACCCTCGTGACCACAGCCCTTCCATCTGGCAGTCCATGCGTGCCGCCAGAAGTCACTGCCTGTTCTCGCACTGCGTGGACCTGGCTTCTCCTGGGTCCCCATACGAACTCGCCACTCACACGACCCGGAAAAACTACGACGTCGCCCCTAAGATAGGGGAACATTTAATACATATCGATAACCACCGCTGCTGCCACTAGCGGACAGGCAACGCTTGCGAAACCGAGTGGCGCCAGTCAACACGAGAAGAAGACAAACAACCGCAACCATGCCAACTAAACGATACCGTCTGGCCTCCAACAGAGGGCAGAAACCTTCAAACAGTACCAACGGGAGCCGCAGGACGGCTGAGGGGTCAAACATAGCAAGATTGTCATAGGAAAGCACCAGTGAGAAACTTTCTTGGTCCGAAAGACCGCTTTCAACACCACAAAGGGTTGTTTGCTCTCGCTTCTATGTAAGAGACATGTTTCCTTCGAGGCAGCTTTGTATGACGTGGAGCTAGCATGCCTTGTTGTAATGGCCTGCCTCCCGGGCTGTTCGGGAGTGGAACGGTCGAGAAGAATCCTCAAAGTGAGTCTATGAATGCTCAGTCAAACGGATAAGTGTAAAGTGCAAAGTACTAGAGTCGTTCAATAAGTAATGCCACATTTTTTTTTTAAGTCATTAATATAGATAGACGAAGGTCTTTATTGATGCTTCACACTTGATGTTTGCTCTGTGGGCTGGTGGAGTTTCGAATCGTTCTGGTAGATGGCAGAGCCTAGTACAGCGTCAGAATGGCGTCTACGTATGACTCACGTTGCAAGCAGAGTTCTGTTACTGAATTCTTGTGTGCAGAGAAAAAAACCGTGGTGAACTTCGATAAACTTTGGCGTGCAGTGTACGGCGATGCTGCAGCTGATACGAGTACAGTCGGGTGATGGATAAAGAAAGTTACAGACTCACGAAATGCGGAAACAGAGCTTCATGATCAGCCACGCTCAGCATGCCCTGTCACAGTCAATGCCCTAGACACGCTGAATCGCGCGGATGCTATTATTCGTGCCGACCGGCGCATCACAAGTCAACAATTGGCTCTATAGCTGTCGGTCAGCATTGGAAGTGCGTCTGCAATGATCGAAGCCCTTGGATGTTCAAAAAGGTGTTCATTTTGGATTCCACGAATGCTCACAGTGGACCACAAGGTAGAAAGAAAGGCCGTTTCATCTGAATTGTTGGAGCGTTTTGAGACCTTTCTGTCACGGATCGTTCGGGGCACGAAAGCTGGGTGCACCATTTTGTGCAGGAAACTTAAAGACAGTCCATGGAGTTGCATCATCCCCATTCACCACAAAAGAAGAAGAAATTCAAGACAATCCCCTCTGCCGGAAAAGTCTTCTGGAATTGTGATGGCGTCATTCTCGTGGACGTGACGCCAAGAGGGTCAATAATCAATTCAGAGGCATACGTGAAGACTCTGAATAAACTCAAGAACCGTTTCCGACGTGTTCGATCGGAGAAGAATCCAACATAAATCTTGCTCAGACACAGTGATGCCCTCCCACACACAAGTGTGAGGACCCGAGAAAACATCGCCAAATTTGGTTGGACGTCATTGGCTCATGCACCCTACAGTCCAGTCCTGAATCTTAAAGATTCTCTATGGGGAACACACTTCGAAGATGACGAGAGTGTCAGTCGTGCAGTGAATAAATGGCTACGACTGCAGGACAAGAGCTTTCACCAGCAGGGAATACATGCTCTTCCACAAAGTTGGCGTACGGCCGTAGAACGTGATGGAGACTACGTAGGACATGGACAAGACATGCTGATGTGTATTGTCATCAAATTCTGACTGTTAACAATAAATATATTCTGAGAAAGAAATGTTGGGCGTTACTTATTGAACGGCAAGCCGGGGTGGCCGAGCGGTTCTAGGCGCTACAGTCTGGAACCGCGCGACCGCTACGGTCGCAGGTTCGAATCCTGCCTCGGCCACGGCTGTGTGTGACGTCCTTAGGTTAGTTAGGTTTAAGTAGTTCTAAGTTCTAGGGGACTGATGACCTCAGCAGTTAAGTCCAATAGTGCTCAGAGCCATTTGAACCATTTCTGAACTTACTGAACGACCCTCGTAGTCGTGTAGAGTTAGACCATGCTAAGTACTCTCTGGCATGCACCTGACAGGACTTTATAGATTATACGTGTAGTTGCAAGACAGACCTGAGAAAATTAACTGACGTATTTGTTCACAGCCGCAGCTCAACGATATTTCCCCGCATGTTATTTCACGGCGAAGTCGGCGGAAAGAGCCCACGCGAGGAGCAGGCGCAGTGAAGTTGTCACGTTCGCTCGACCATATATCTGACCGGTATTGTACAGTGGCCTGCAGTATTAATTCTGCGGCAGAGATGGATCGGCTGCGCCGTCGGCGGCGCGGCTGCGCGGCTGCGCGGCTGCGCGCTGACAGTTTCCATGCATTTTTATGGGTGCGCGCGGCCCGCGCTCCGTGCAGCCAGCCACGGGGCTAGGACGGCGCTGCGCGGCCGGAACTGCGCGAAATATGCGCTGTGGGCGCGAAAATATAAAAGAGACGCGGCGACAAAACGAAAAGGGAGGACACGTGCCGGCGCGCGGGCGCACGCAAGGCGCGACGGGAAAAACTTCGCGTCCGAAATATTCAGTTACCCCGTGAATAGATTTCCCGCGAACGACCGCTGACAGTGCGCGGTGGGGGTGCAGTGCATTGTCGCCATGCCACTAGCGATAAAAGGATTCCGCGGTATTCGCGGACGCCGTTCACACGGGGCGGCCGCCGTGTGCAGTCCTCTGATTCTCTTGACAATCGCTGCATTCTGGCACTTTGAAATCTGTACAAGAATTACCGTGTAGAGAGCAGTTCAGGATCGTAGGTTATAGTAATTAGAATCTCTATACAACATGCTGCAGAGTTTTGCGGAGGAAAATTTATGTTTAATTTTATGATTACCCACCGTACCAACTGAAAAATAAAGAGCTTTATCTTTAATAATCGTATAGACAGCTAAAAAGACGAAGGATAATAGAAATCATAGGGTAGCACAAAAGATATTGGATTTAATTGATAAAAGGAAAACGTTTAATAATGCAGTAAATGGAGCAGCTGAAAAATGATAACAACGTCTCAAAAATGAAATCGACGGGAAATGCAAAATGGCTAAGTAGGGACGGCTATAGGACAAATGTAATGATGTAGGAGCATGTACCACTATGGGTGAGATAGATATTGCCTACAGGAAAATTAGAGAGACCTTTGGGAGAAAGAGGACAACCCGTATGAATATCAGGAGCTCAGATGGAAAACCAATCCTAAGCAAAGAAGGGAAAGCAGAAAGGTGGAAGGAGTACATAGAGGGTCTATACAAGGGCGATGTACTTGAAGGCAATATTATGGAAATGGAAGAGGACGTAGATGAAGGTGAGATGGAAGATACTGCGTGAAGAGTTTGACACAGCACTGAAAGACCTTAGTCAAAACAAGGCCCAGGGAGCAGTCAACATTCGATTACAACTACTGATAGCTAGCTCCGAGAAAATTCTACCATCTAGAGAGCAAGATGCATGACAAAGGCGAAATACCCTCAGACTTCAAGAAGAATATAATAATTCCAGTTCCAAAGAAAGCATGAGAAAGTATGTGCTGACAGGCGTGAGTATTACCTAACTATCAGTTTAAGTCACGGCTGCAAAAAACTAACACGAATTCCACACAGACGAATCCAGTTTTATCCTAATAATTTGATGGGCATTTTATTCAGAATAGTTTTACCCCCCTCACTATCATGATCGTTCTTGTAAATGAATTAATAGTCAATACATTTAAGCTAGTAATTTTGTACAAGAACAGGTTTATAAGGATAGGAGAAATGAGTACTTACTGTGTAGTGATGATATAAGTAATAGACTCTAGTCGTCCAAGTTAGTGGGTGATTAGGCGTTTCAATGATAGTTGTTGACTAGATTACGTATAACAATACGAGGGTCACACTTTATATTTCTTACTGTGTACTCTTCTTTAGTAATTGATTATTAGAGGAACTACAAGTATTTTACATATGTGACGAACTGTTCTGACTGACAACACCCTGTTTACATCTTTTTGGAGCACTGTTATGTAATTGACGTTCTTTTATTAATGTTGGCCTATTAGCATCAGATTATTTTAAACCTGGATTACGGCCATAAATGAGGCACCGACGGCCGGCCGCGGTGGTCTCGCGGTTCTAGGCGCGCCGCCCGGAACCGCGCGACTGCTACGGTCGCAGGTTCGAATCCTGCCTCGGGCATGGCTGTGTGTGATGTCCTTAGGTTAGTTAGGTTTAAGTAGTTCTAAGTTCTAGGGGACTGATGACCACAGCTGTCAAGTCCCATAGTGCTCAGAGCCATTTGAACCATTTGAGGCACCGACATTGAAATGGTATATTTTGGTGACATGATAGCTTACATTTCTCTCGTTGGAATGAGTAGATTCTTGAATTGACTTACGTGCATTTATTTTACACCATTGATTACCTTTTAATATGTTAACTGGGTTCCATACCATTCTTCCAGTTCATTCCCACTTGTGTTTCGTATCGTTATGAATGATGTTGTTTAAGTACACTTTTTCACTTCGTTACTTCGTCGTGATGTCTATACAGTATTATGAAAACGTAACTCCTTTCCACCTTTCCTACCTTTCACTATTTATAAACAATGGAATCATACCTTACATATTTCTGATTGGCAATTCATATTGTCCTTCCTGAAATTGAATTATGCACACAAAGAAGGGTTTAGGATAACATTATTCGCTTTTAACACAATTTTAGTACTGTTGCATGCCTCTATTATTATCTCTAAGAGTAACGGTTTGTCACCTGGAGTTATATATTCCCCCACTTTATTCAAATGTCTGGCACTGATCAGTAATGGAAATAACCTGGTATATATTACCTCATTTGTACTTGTTTGTACCATATAAATTTCTAATGTCAAGGTAAATTGCATCTTAATAAAAATGAACGAAATGTAACTACTTTTAATGAAGCCATCTTTTATATAATATGTTTATAATACATTTATTTTGTACAATAGCTCATAGACTTCTGATGTCTCACATTGTTTGTTTTTGTATGATGTATTATATAGGACGTGAAGATGGCATTGACGCAGTTTCGAAACTAGTAGCCCAAGAAATATGAAACCTTAAGTACAGCTCGAGGAGTTTCATTTTTAATAAGAATGGAAAAGCTGTTAGAAGCCGACCTCGGGGAAGATCAGTTTGGATTCAGCAGAAATGTAGGAACACGCGAGGCAATACTGACCCCAAGACTTACCTAGAAGAGAGGTTAAGGGAAGACAACGCTACGTTTATACTTTTTGTAGACTTAGAGACATGCAGTTCATTTTGACAGCGTTGACCGCAATACTCTGTTTCATATTCTTGAGGTGGCAAGGGTAAAATACAGGGAGCGAAGGCTGTTTATGATTTGTACAGAAACCAGATGGCAGTTATAAGAGTCGAGGGGCACGAAAGGGAAGCAGAGGTTGAGAAGGAGTGAGACAGGGTTGCAGCCTGTAGCCGATGTTATTCAATCTGTATATTGAGCAAGCAGCAAAAGAAAAATGTGGAGTTGGAATTACAGTTCAGGGAGAAGAAATAGAAACTTTGAGTGAAACTACAGTGAAATGATTACCCTTAGCTGCATACAGGAGGTTGATATAAGTCAACGGGGGCAGTTGTAAATGCGTGCCCCGAGCGGGACTCGAACCTGGGATCTCGTGCTTACATGGCAGACGCTCTATCCATCTGAGCCACCGAGGACACTGAGGACAGTGCGACTGCCGGGATTTATCTCTGACACGCCACCCGTGAGAACCACATTCACAACTTATTGTCCCGCACTATATTCATAGTGCCCCTGCCCATTATACTCATTACATGCGGCTTTACTGCCGATTCCGGTAAGTGTTTTGGCACTGTTTGTCCATCGGCACAGAAAAAGATGGTCAAATGGCCGGTGAGCCTTAAATATATATAAAAACTTTGAGGTTTGCTGATGACATTGTAATTCTGTCAGAGACAGCAAAGGACGTGGAAGAGCAATTTAACGGAATGGACCATGTAGATATCCATAACAATAACACTACACAACACACTTTCGACACTCTGCATGAAAACAGGTGATTATGACTAATTCTCGTATGTTGAATTTGCTTTTATTTTTTATCCACGGCGTACAGTTTCTTCTCGATAGAGATTTCTTTTCTCAGTTATGGAAATATGCTTCAATTTAACTGAAACCAGTTTCAATTCAGCTGCAACATGGAAGCTTTCTTCCCTGTGCGTCTATCGATCTCTGTGTTTGTCTTCATCTAGTGTCAGCTATCATAAAGAGAAGTCGCAATTCTGCCTTGTGATGCCACCTGGTGAGTTTATATGCAGTCCGTATGGAAGAGTATTGGTGCTACAATGTAATAGTACGGGGTGTTCAAAATGTCTCTCCGCATTGCCGTAACATTGTTAGCCGCGCGTGCCGTGTGATTGTTCGCCTGCCTGGATTAATTCCCTTCAAGTGGATCCTCCCAGCATTCCATTATGTGAAAATTTATAAGTAAAAATTAATATTCAATAAATTAATAACTTGTATTTTACTGAGTTGCATTTCGGTATATTGACTGCGGCATATGGCACGCGCGGCTAAAAATCATACGGCACAGCGGAGAGACTTTTTGAATACCCCGTAGGTACTACACTGGTGTCCAAAACTAAAGCAACAGACGGAAATTTTGCAAGATTGCGTTTATTTTGCCATAGAACAGTATAAAGGGGTGGTCGTAAATAGAAACAATGTATTCAATACAGAACGTAACAACTGCGACATGCACAATGGTGGATAAAAAGTTCTTTGTTTCTTGTCAACTTAACGGATTTGCGCACACATCCGATAACTGCTTAATGTGCTCAGTGTGGGGTGTGACCACCTCTGGCAACAACACAGGCCTGACAGCGGCGGGGCGTGCAGTGAATTCTGTCATCAATCTCATGTTGAGGCAATAACGCCCATTATTCCCGCAGAGCTGCTCGCTGGTCTCGGGGAATGGTTGGTTGGTGCTGACGCGCCGCAACTCGTCTCCGCAGCGCATGCCAGACATGCTCTGTGGGATTGAAATCGGAAGAGCGAGGAGGCCGTGCTATGCACGCAATACCTCTCGTTTCCATGAAAACATCACCTACCCATGCTCCATGACGTCGAGCATTATTGTCCATCAGTACGAAGTCTGGCCCCACAGCACCTCGTAACAACCGCACGTGAGGTCTCAAGATCTCGTCACGATACCGACAGCAGTTAAACCTTGCCAATCCACCCATACAACTTCACGAAGAGCTGTTATGGTGATCACCATGATCCCTGCCCACACCATTAGTGATCCTCTCGATACCGGTCTCTTTTCGCAATGTTTGGGTCCCTAAATCGTGTTCCACGTTCCCCCCAGAGGCGAATCCATCGAGAATTATGCTCCAGACCATCTGCGAGTGGAACCTTGTCACACTGTTCGATCGTCCAGGTGGCATGTTGACGACTCCGCTCTCGGCGTTCCCTTCTGTGTAGAGACGCCAGAGGTACACACACAGCAAGTCTACGACAGTCAAGGCCACTCTGCCGAATCGTTCTGTACACCGTTTACCTTGATACAACACGTGTAGTGGATGATGCGAGGGCCCCGCGGAGTGGCCACGCGGTTTGCTGCGTCATGTCACGGACTGCGCGGCCCCTCAAGCCGGAGGTTCGAGTCCTCCCTCGGGCATTGGTGTGTGTTTTGTTCATAGCATAAGTTAGTTTAAGTTAGTTTAAATAGTGTGTAAGTCTAGGGAACGATGACCTAAGTAGTTTGGTTCCTTAGGAATTCACACACATTTGAACATTTGATGCTGCGTGGTCATGTGCCACTTGTCGTGCTGTGATGAGGAGGTACCGTTGCGCCCTTACAAGCGAATAACAGTTCTCTCTTTCTTATGTCCCAAGTGGTCGGCCCTGCCCTGGTCTTTGGGGTACAGTTTCGGTCTCTACAAACTGTCACCACATCGGAGAACCAATCTCTTCCCTGTAGAGAGATACTGCACCGACTGTAGGGGTACACAGTGACTGCGGATGTAGGACTACCCGAGAAATACCATGTTTGCTGGGTGCCCTGTCATCATCTCAGGCGCGGTTGTCCGTTGACCGGAATACCATCTTCCGTGCAGAACACGATCGTACGGACGTCTCTTGACGGTTGGTATGATTATGTCGTGACTTAGACACAGGACGGAGAAATAGCCATTTGTTGCTTTAATTTTGGACACCAGTGTATCTTAGCATGCGTTTTGCTTACGTGTAGCTTGTGATCTACGACAATATTCGCTCACAAACTTCTGTACGAAGTGTCTAGACAAGAGGTCCTCCGATTATTCCTGTGACGCAAGACTTTGTAAACCCCGGTATCGCGTGGAACACCTGGATTATTTTGATGGTTAGTTAGTTAGTTACTTTCATGTTACATGGATCATTTTGCACAATAAACTGTCATGGTGTGGAAAGAGTCATTTTACATTCGTATTGGAAATTAATTTTTATATCTATTAGTAGTCTAAAGATCGCCACTGTTCTTGTGGTCTTCAGTACAGAGACTGGTTTGATGCAGCTCTCCATGCTACTCTGTCCAGTGCAAGTTTCTTCATCTCCCAGTACCTTCTGCAACCTACATCCTTCTGAATCTCTTGGTCTCCCTCTACGATTTTTACCCTCCACGCTGCCCTCCAATACTAAATAGGTGATTCCTTGATACCTCAGAACATGTCCCACCAACCTATCCCTTCTTCTAGTCAAGTTGTGCCACAAATTTCGCTTCTCCCAATTCTGTTCAATACCTCCGCATTAATCATGTGGTCTACCCATCTAATCTTCAGCATTCTTCTGTAGCGCCATATTTCGAAAGCTTCTAATCTCTTCTTGTCTAAACTATTTACCGTCCATGTTTCACTTCCATACATGGCTACACACCACACACATACTTTCACAAACGACTTCCTGTCATTTAAATCTATACTCGATGCTAACAAATTTCTCTTCTTTAGAAATTCTTTCCTTGCCTTTGCCAGCCTACATTTTATGTCCTCTCCACTTCGACCATCATCAGTTATTTTGCTCCCCAAATAGCAAAATTCATTTACTACTTTAAGTGTCTCATTTCCTAATCTCAGCGTCACCTGATTTAAATCGACTACATTCCGCTATCCTCTTCTAGCTTTTGTTGATGTTCATCTTATATCCCCCTTTCAAGTCACTGTCCATTCCGTTCAACTGCTCTTCCAGGTCCTTTGCTGTCTCTGACAGAATTACAAAGTCATCGGCGAACCTCAACGTTTTTATTTTTTCTCCACGGATTTTAATTCCTATTCCAATCTTTTTCTTTTGCTTCCTTAACTGCTTGCTCAATATACAGGTTGAATAACATCGGGGAGAGGCTACAACCCTGTCTCACTCCCTTCCCAACCACTGCTTCCCTTTCATGTCCCTCGACTCTTATTACTGCCATCTGCTTTCTGTACAAATTGTAAATAGCCTTTCGCTCGCTGTATTTTAACCCTGTCACCTTCAGAATTTGAGAGTATTCCAGTCAACATTGTCTTAAGCTTTCTCTAAGTCTACAAATGCTACATACGTAGGTTTGCCTTTCCTTAATCTATCTTCTAAGATAAGTCGTAGGGTCAGTATTGCCCAACGTGTTCCAACATTCCTACGGAATCCAAACTGATCTTCCCCGAGGTGAGCTTCTACCAGTTTTTGCATTTGTCTGTAAAGAATTCGTGTTAGTATTTCGCAGCCGTGACTTATTAAACTGATACTTCGGTAATATCCACACTTGTTAACACCTGTTTTCTTTGGGATTGGAATTATTGTATTCTTCTGTCTTCTATGTCTTTCTCACCAGATGGTATAATTTTGTCAGGGCCGGCTCTGCCTAGGCTATCAGTAGTTCTAAGGGTATGTTGTCTACTCCCTGGGCCTTGTTTCGACTTAGATCTTTCAGTGCTCTGTCAAACTCTTCACGCAGTATCATATCTCCCATTTCATCTTCATCTACATCCTCTCCCCCTTCCATAATATTGTCCTCAAGAACATCGCCCTTGTATAGAAGCTCTCTATACTCGTTCCACCTTTCTGCTTTCCATTCTTTGCTTAGAACTAGGTTTCCATCTGGGCTCTTGATATACATACAAGTTGTTCTCTTTTCTCCGAAAGTCTCTTTAATTTTTCTGTAGGCAGAAACTATCTTACCCCTAGTGATATATGCCTCTACATCCTTACATTTGTCCTCTAGCCATCCCTGCATAGCCATTTAGCACTTCCTGTTGATCTCATTTTTGAGACGTTTGTATTCATTTTCGCCTGCTTAATGTACTACATTTTTATATTTTATCATTTGATCAATTAAATTCAATATTTCTTCAGTTGCTCAAGGATTTCTACTAGCCCTCGTCTTATTACCTACTAGATCCTCTGCTGCCTTCACCATTTCATCTCTCAAACCTTTTCATCTCGGTATTTCTTTCCCCCATTCTTGTCAATCGGTCTCTAATGCTCTCCCTGAAACTTTCCACAACCTCTGGTTCCGTCAGTTTTTCCGGGTTCCATCTCCTTAAATTCCCACTTTTTTGCCGTTTCTTCAGTTTTAATCTACAGTTCATAACCAATAGAATGTGGTCAGAGTCCACATCTGCCCCTGGAAACGTTTTACAGTTTAAAACCTGGTTCCTAAATCTCAGTCTTGCCATCATACAATCTATCTGAAACCTTCCAGTATCTCCAGGCCTCTTCTGTGTATACAACCCTCTTTCATGATACTTGAACCAAGTGTTAGCTATGATTGATTTATGCTCTGTGCAAAATTCTACTAGGCGGCTTCCTCTTTCATTCCTTACCCCCATTCCACATTCACCTACTGCGTTTCCTTCTCTTCCTTCTCCTACTGTCGAATTCCAGTCACCCATGACTATTAAATTTTCGTCTCCCTTCACTATCTGAATAATTTATTTTATCTCATCATAGATTTCATCAATCTCTTCGTCATCTGCGGATCTAGTTTGCATGTAAACTTGTACTACTGTGGTAGGCATGGGCTTCGTCTCTATCTTGGCCACAATAGTGGGTTCACTATGCTGTTTGCAGTTTCTTACTCCCACTTATATTTTTTTTATTCACTGTTAAACTTGTGCATTACCCATATTTGAAATTTAATTTATAGCCCAGTATACACCTGACCAGAGGTCTTGTTCCTCCTGCCTCCGAACTTCACTAATTCCCGCTATATCTAACTTTAACCTATCAATTTCCCTTTTTATATTTTCCATCCTACGTGCTCGATAAGGGATCTAACATTCCACGCTCCGATCTGTAGTACACCAGTTCCTTTCTCCTGATTACGACGTCCTCCTGAGTAAATCCCGCCCTCCGGTATATTTTACCCAAGAGGACGCCATCATCATTTACTCATACGGTAAAGCTGCATGCCCTCCGGAAAAATTACGGCTGTACTTTCCCCTTGCTTTCAGCCGTTCGTAGTACCAGCACAGCAAGGCTGTTTTGGTTAGTGTTGCTGGGCCAGCTCAGTCAATCATCCAGACTGTTGCCCCTGCAACTACTGAAGAGGCTTCTGCCGATCTTCAGGAACCACACGTTTGTCTGGCCTCTCAACAGATACCCCCTCCGTTGTGGTTTCTCCTACGGTACGGCTATCTGTATCGCTGAGGCACACAAGCCTCCCCACCAACGGCAAGGTCCATGGTTCACCACCATATAATAATAATTTTTTTTTCCTTGAAATAAAAACGAGATATACGGACTGAGTTAGCAATTCCTACCCATCACCTTTTACACATTACAAGCAAAGAAATTGTTCTAGGAATAAATTATTTAGAAAATAAGAAAAACTTGTTGTATTCTGTAATTTCTTTAATTTTAAATAATAACTTGTGGCACAGAAATAGTAAAATAAAAAAATAGTATCGTCAAAGACGCCAAAAATCCCGCCAAGTTATTAGTTGTTTCTGGCGAAACACATTTTCACTTCCAGCGGAATGGCAATGTTCCGTTTAATACAGTTTGGGAAGCCCTGGTTCTGACGATGTGTAAATATACCCAGTAAGTTTTGTTTCTTATGTGGGGAATATACAGTGAAAACCAGGAAGCATAAACTTACTCCTGTTGCTAAGAAAGCACTCGAGATTTATCCTGTCTGGAGAGCATGATTGTTATGGCACATGAGCAATGAACTAGCGTAAGGGGCTGCAGTGTGCTCGTGCATCAATGCCATTTATGTTTTCATTGGTGTGGTGCGAACAGGGGGAGCATAACACAGGCGGTTATTTTTGCTTGTCTAGACTGAAAAGGTTTTCTGAAAAATCAAAACATTTTAAATATACAAACCTGTCTTCAGCCATGCGGCCAATTTCTTATGATGCTTCTCCATGTCCTAAGCTACTAAGTCATTAGAAAATTAAAGAGGGGCTTAAATAGGTACTATCCGACAGCAGTGGAAACGAAACAGCAGCAAAAATCAGCACAGGAAGTGTTAATCAATATAAGGAGTATTTGCAAATACGATCAACATCACCTCATCTCTACGCAGGCGGACCTTAACGATCTCTACAGGGACTTGAATCTGTCACAGGCACAATCTGAGTCACTAGCTTCGCAAATGCCAGAATGGAGTTTGGTTGCTCAGGGTGTTAAAATGACTTCTCGTACATGGCGCCAGAGTGAGTTTGAATCCTTTCACTTTTACGGCAAAGAGTTTGTGTATGGTAGTGAGATCAGTGGCTTATATGGAGCCCTGTGTCATGTTCACAGTCCTGAATAAGAGAGACTGTTGATTCCTCGAAATGAAGTTTAGAGGTTCCTCCTCCGTAACAGTAATAAACATCGCTCATTTCCAGTAGCATACTCGGTTAACAAGAAACAGATTTACGCAACAGTGCGTGAAGTGGTTAATTACTTACACTATGATATATATAACTGGAAACTCTGGGAGATCTGACAGTAGCAGGGCTATTGATTGGTATGCAAGCAGATTATACGACGTACCGCTGCTTCCTAAGCGAGTTGTAACAGGAAAGCAAGTTATGTACGCAAAGAGTGGCCGAAGTGGAACGCTTACATTCCAGTTAAAATGAGGGGATCTATGAACAGTCAGTAAACCCCGTAGGTCTTTATCTCCTTCCCCTGTACATAAAAATGGGATTAATGGAGAAATCTGAGAAAACACTGCACAGAGAATGGAAGCTTTTGCACACCCAGAAGTAAAGTTTCCCAATATCAGCGGTGCAAACATTAAAGAGTGAGTATTTGCTGGCCCCAAAACACGACAGCTTATGCAAGACGCAGATTTCACCGACACCTTAAGTGAAACTGAAAAAGATGCACGGAATACTTTCAAATCAGTGTGTGAGCACCTCCCTCGAAATCACAAATCTGATGATTACAAAGAGACTGGAAATAACACGGTAAGATTTTTGCAATGTATGAAGTGTCGTATGTTACCAAAGCTACATTTCCTTGACTACCATCTTGACTTTTTGCTCAGAACGTGTGGATGCAAGCGATGAACAAGGAGAACGTTTTCACCACGGCACTGTAGTACTGGAAATGCTGTGGTGGTGTAGCATGTAGACTATTTATAGTTGGTCCTTGTAGAGACACCACCGTACATGAATACAGAAGAAAACGATCAAAAAATATCCTTCAAAACATATCCTTGAGTGAAAAATTTGTCTTTCCAAGGTTTCATAATTATGCATCCTTCATGGATAATAAACCCCCTAAGCTATTATTTTCAAGTCCTTATTCCCCGAAACCACCATAAGACAAAAACCATAATTTTGTCCAGAGGGCAGACAAAAAGTAAAATGTGTTATACAATGGTAATAGTATCATCCAATTAAGTAAAATGAAAGAAATTCCGTGGACTAATTTAAATTTATGGTATGTGTAGTGCTGCGCTGTAGCACTGAAGACTTTGCCATCCACTGGATACTGGGTAAACTGCGAAATATTACATATTATGTAATAAAGTTAATTATTTTATCGTAGTAATAGTACTTGATATCAAAATACATAATGTTGTTCCTTTGTTGCTTTTGTTGCACCCACGACGCAGACATATGGCAAGCTGTTATTTGCGCACCAGAGAAATTCTAGGTTCTGTATCTAACTCAGTCCTCGGCCATCTACCGTGGCAAGGAACCCGAAGCTAAACCAAAGCTACTGAGGCGATTGTTACTGCATAATGAAACAAAATGAATATCGTGAAATGTACCGAATATTGTAGTCTGTTATCTTTGGGCCTCGCTATAATCACCTTATAAGTAATTAGATTGCCTAAAGTTTTTAATACGTAGCATGGTATTAAATTTTACGTTGTAACTTGTAATATTAAAAGTAATCATTCAGTTACAAATACACTCCTGGAAACTGAAATAAGAACACCGTGAATTCATTGTCCCAGGAAGGGGAAACTTTATTGACACATTCCTGGGGTCAGATACATCACATGATCACACTGACAGAACCACAGGCACATAGACACAGGCAACAGAGCATGCACAATGTCGGCACTAGTACAGTGTATATCCACCTTTCGCAGCAATGCAGGCTGCTATTCTCCCATGGAGACGATCGTAGAGATGCTGGATGTAGTCCTGTGGAACGGCTTTCCATGCCATTTCCACCTGGCGCGTCAGTTGGACCAGCGTTCGTGCTGGACGTGCAGACCGCGTGAGACGACGCTTCATCCAGTCCCAAACATGCTCAATGGGGGACAGATCCGGAGATCTTGCTGGCCAGGGTAGTTGACTTACACCTTCTAGAGCACGTTGGGTGGCACGGGATACATGCGGACGTGCATTGTCCTGTTGGAACAGCAAGTTCCCTTGCCGGTCTAGGAATGGTAGAACGATGGGTTCGATGACGGTTTGGATGTACCGTGCACTATTCAGTGTCCCCTCGACGATCACCAGTGGTGTACGGCCAGTGTAGGAGATCGCTCCCCACACCATGATGCCGGGTGTTGGCCCTGTGTGCCTCGGTCGTATGCAGTCCTGATTGTGGCGCTCACCTGCACGGCGCCAAACACGCATACGACCATCATTGGCACCAAGGCAGAAGCGACTCTCATCGCTGAAGACGACACGTCTCCATTCGTCCCTCCATTCACGCCTGTCGCGACACCACTGGAGGCGGGCTGCACGATGTTGGGGCGTGAGCAGAAGACGGCCTAACGGTGTGCGGGACCGTAGCCCAGCTTCATGGAGACGGTTGCGAATGGTCCTCGCCGATACCCCAGGAGCAACAGTGTCCCTAATTTGCTGGGAAGTGGCGGTGCGGTCCCCTACGGCACTACGTAGGATCCTACGGTCTTGGCGTGCATCCGTGCGTCGCTGCGGTCCGGTCCCAGGTCGACGGGCACGTGCACCTTCCGCCGACCACTGGCGACAACATCGATGTACTGTGGAGACCTCGCGCCCCACGTGTTGAGCAATTCGGCGGTACGTCCACCCGGCCTCCCGGCCTCCCGCATGCCCACTATACGCCCTCGCTCAAAGTCCGTCAACTGCACATATGGTTCACGTCCACGCTGTCGCGGCATGCTACCAGTGTTAAAGACTGCGATGGAGCTCCGTATGCCACGGCAAACTGGCTGACACTGACGGCGGCGATGCACAAATGCTGCGCAGCTAGCGCCATTCGACGGCCAACACCGCGGTTCCTGGTGTGTCCGCTGTGCCGTGCGTGTGATCATTGCTTGTACAGCCCTCTCGCAGTGTCCGGAGCAAGTATGGTGGGTCTGACACACCGGTGTCAATGTGTTCTTTTTTCCATTTCCAGGAGTGTATTTCTTTACATACAGAAGTTTATTTTCGATTGTGTCTCGGTGGATAATTAACCAACTGATTATTTACATTGAAAGAAATATCTAAAATGTAAGCAGGGAGATAATTAAGACGTGATGTCTGTTTTTTAAATAGATCGCCGACATATATTTCAAAAATTACAACTTGTGTTTTCTAAAGTAAAGTTCTTCAACATCTATATCTACATGGATACTCCGTAAATCACACTTAAGTACCTGGCAGAGGGTTCATCGAACCACCTTCAAAATAATTCTCTATTACTCCACTCTCGAACAGAGCGCGTAAGAAACGATTACCTATATCTTTCCGTGCAAGCGCTGACTTCCCTTATTTTATTACGATGATCGTTTCTCCCCTTGTAGGCAGGCGTCAATAAAATATTTTTGCATTCGGGGAATATAAAGTAGGCGACTGAAATTTCGTGAGATGGTCCCGCAGCAACGGGAAACATCTCCGTTTTAATGACGTCCACCCCAAATCCCATATCATGTTCGTCACAGTCTCTCACTTATTTCGCGATAATACTAAATCTGCTGCCATCCTTACAACTTTCTAGTTGTATTCTGTTAATCCCGTCTGCTAAGGATCCCACACCTTGCAGCGGTACTCCAAAAGAGGACGGGCAAGCGTAGTGTAGACAGTCTCTTTAGCAGATGTCTTACTTTTTCTAAGTGTTCTGCCAACAAAACTCAGTGTTTGGGTTTCCTTCCATTCAACATTTTCTATGCGTTCTCTACAATGTAATTTGTTCGTAATTTAACTCCTAGGTATTTAGTTGAATTTACGAATTTTAGATTTGACTGATTTATCGTGTAACCCAAGTTTAACGGATTCCTTTTAGCACCCACGTGGTCGACATCACACTTTACATTATGTAGGGTCAATTGCCAGTTTTTGCACCATACAGCTATATTTTCTAAATAGTTTCGTAATCTGTTTTGATCTGTTGATGGGTTTACTAGATGGTAAACGACAGTATCATCTGCAAACAAGCTGCTAGACGGCTGCTCAGATTGTCTCCTAAATCGTTTATATAGGTAAGGAACAGCAGAAGGCATGTACCACTATCTTACGGAACGCCAGAAATCACTTCTGTTTTACTGCGTGACTTTACATCATTTACTACGAACTGTGACCTCTCTGACAGGAAATCACGAATCTAGTCACATAACTGAAACGATATTCCATAAGCACGCAATTTCACTACAAGCAGCTTGTGTGGTACAGTGTCAATAGCCTTATGGAAATCTAGAAACATAGAATCAATTTGAAATCTCTTGTCAATGGCTCTCAGCACTTGGTGTGAGTAGAGAGTCAGCTGTGTTTAACAAAAACAATGTTTTCTAAATCCGTGTTTACTCTCTTCGTTTCGTAGATCTACTGAAATGCCCGCATGTTTCAGTCTTCCTACATCCACTTCCAGTTTATCAGTACTGTATTTTTCAGTATTATGGAGAATACGGACGGAGCAACCAGCTTTGACAATTTTACCATTTTCAGCTAAAAAATGTGTATCATGCTACCCCAAATCCTGTATCATGGCAGTGAAACTCTCTCCCTTATTTCCCGATCATACAAAACGTGCTGCCCTTGTTTCAACTTTCCCTATATAGTAAGAATTCCTCTCTGCGCAAGAGTACTCTAAAACAGGAAGTACAAGCGTAGTGTAGTCAGTCTCTTTAGTAGATCTGTTGCATCTTCTAAGTGTTCGGCCAACAAAACGCAAACTATGGATCGCCTTTTCCACAAAATTTTCTCGATATTCTTTCCTATGTAAGTTGTTCGTAACTGTAACTCTTAACTATTTGGTTGAATTTACGACCTTTAGATATGATTTATTTCTCATGTAATCGAAGCTTAATGGATTCCTTTTAGCACTGATGTCGATGATCTCACACTCTTTATTGTTTAGGGTCAACTGCCAATTTTCGTACCATACAGATATCTTTTCTTAATTTCGATATTTATTTAATGTGGATAAATAACATTACACTCCGATTAAATGTAAGTAATCCCAAAGAATACTAATGTGAATAACACTAATGTGAATAACATCTCCATACCTGACAAGTAGCGCAGTAACCCACGATTTACAAAGCGTGGTAGATGTAGTGGTGTAAAGAGAGGAGCTGGAGCTACAGACTTGCGCTGTGCGTTGCTCTGAAGCCGGTACTGCTATGCTAGTTGCCCCATGTCATTAGCAGACTGCTGTTTACAATATCTCCAGTTTTTAATTACTGCCGTGTTCACGCAACAGTCGTTTTAAGCAGAAAGCGCGACAGTGTTTTCGTGAGTAACACAGGGACAGGAGAGCATTTCCAGACTTTTATCTGGTCTTAAATGCACATTTGGTCCAAAATACGACGCATTTTGCCTCGTTAATGTAAATCAGATGTGAGGTAAACTATACGAAAAGGCGGTTTTCGTAAACCATCATTCTCCTTAATACGTGTTGATGAAACTGATATTTCGTCAATGTCTTCTTCCAAAAAATGGTGAGAAAGAATTTTCCTACCTTTGGTAGGTTTACGATCATTTCTTTTTATAGCGTTCAGCGACGGAGTCTTTCCACTCGGGCTGACAGGATACCTAAAGGCAAATGATGGAAATAAAACCGCTACAGTCAAGAGAAAAGCGCATCCAAAATACATGTATATAAATGAAAATATCGCTCTAACGAGTCCACGTGCGAATGAAATGTCCGAAAGAATAGACACCAAGCATTCATGTAATTGATTCGCCTAGATGGGCAATGAGTCCACAATCTTCAATGTTGATGCACATTTCGTTCGACCTCCGGCGGGAATCTAAAGTCAGCGAGCATGGATGACATGGACGGGGGGTGTGGTTAGGTGGCGCAAGGTGGGATTATGAGTTGACCAGGGAGCGTGTCGAGATAGTCGGCGCATTTGCGGTAAACATGGTGTCCGGATGGAGCAGTGGTTAACGTAACTGCCTTAGTGTGCGTCAGCTCACAGCCATGACACGATGCGGACGTGCTCGAGCTCCGAGCAGCTCTCCGCTGGCGTGTTGTAGTTCACACGTTAGCGCGCAGTTCTGATATGCAGTGGCGTTACCTTACCCCCGTACGACTATATAAACATTGCCTTTCAAGCGGAACATGCATGACCTCGAACACACGAAAACCGTGTCGAACTTCAACTCGCATCTCAAGATGTTCTAGGAATTCACTTTCACCATCACGAGTAGCGTCGTGTGCATTAAACTGCGGACTGAAGAAATTTGCGCTGATGTTGTGCGACGTATCATTCATGGGCTGGATTGACCACGTCGGAGCTGTTTCGGTTGATCACGCATAGTTCGGCCTCTGCACCCTGCGTGTTTTGAACCTCCTTTCGAGGTGCAGCAACACGTGGTCATATCTGCCTTTCAGTCTTACGGAAATGTCAGTGACACGGCAGAAAAGTAGCAGACCTTCAAGGCCCACCACGGCTTGAAGAGCATGCTTCAGGTCAAAGCACGTGCCATGATTGGTGGAGGGCGGGCCATTGTTATGTACGACGGTCAGCCGCGAAATTGTGCGACCTGCAGCCAGAAGGCTCACATACGGTCGGTTTTCCTCCGCAAACAAGTAACTCAGGCGCCGGTAGGAGATATCGCACCACTCGTGACAGCTACAGTGCTCCCTTTTGATACACCCGCCAAACCCGCTAGGCAGAACAGGTAATTAGGATAGTGGAAAGGGCAAAATAGGTTGGCACCAGTTTCACCTTCTAATTGTAATTTGGTACCAACCGTACATCGGTTGCTTGATAATAATTATGAGTCAACACCTGAGTCTACTGCCTTTTTGCCTTACGTTGGAAACACGTACAACAAGATCGGTCGTATTTTACGGAAATACGATGTGAAATGTGTTTTCCGGCCTCCATCTAAAATTAGAGCACTTTTGAGTTCCGTTAAGGATGATCTTGGACTGCGTAAGGCGGGTGTGTACCGTATTCCTTGTAGCTGCGGCATGGCATATATTGGTCAAACTATCAGGACCGTGAAGGACCGATGTGCTTAACATAAACGGCACACACTATTACAGCAGCCAAGTATATCTGCTATTGCCGAACATTGCTTGGATACTGGTCACCCCATATTATATAATAACACCGAGATATTGGCATGCACGTCCAGTTATTGGGACAGTGTTATTAGGGAGGCAGTTGAGATTAAATTAGCGAGCAACCTCGTTAACAGGCATGGAGGTTTCCGTTTAAACTCTGTTTGGAATCCGGCTCTCTCCCTTGTCAAAAAAACAGACGGACAGAGTCAATGCTACCTTACCTGCGAATTCATAGTCTCACTATCGATAGTTCTGATTTTTGGTCATCTTTGGTGGCACTAGTGTTCAGTGTGTGTGTTATCTTTCATGCTTAAGTCCGAGAACCGAGGTTCTGAATTTACATGTACGCCTCCTGTCCGTTGCAGTTTGCCTTGAAAATGGCGGGGTGTTCTCCCGCCGATATACCTGGCTGAATTCCCGGAAGTTATTTGAAAGTTGTATACGCCAGGAGAAGCTCAGGTCTCACATTGTTTACCTCTACGGGGAGGAAATGTATCGGTGTTTACGTAAGTTGGACAAACTTCGTAGCTGTCGAGTTAGGCTGCAATGCGCTTTGTTGTTTTTATTGAGGTGTCGTGATGAAAATGATGTCCCAACATTTGCCAAAGTTGTGCACCATATTAATTCTCCTACCACCAATCGCATCAAGTAACGTGCTGGCTTGGCTCTTGTTCGCGAAAGGATTCGTTTTACTCGTCGACGTTTGGATTCTGTTTCCAAAGAATTGTATCGTTTTCTTTTAATGGTTGCATCTGAAGTGTCTGATTTCACTTGGGATTGGTTGGATGGTGCCTCATGCACTCAAGCTGTCTGGGACTACAACTCCGTCACTTCCCGGCATTTGGCAAAGTTTGAACATTTTCATCGCGCGGAGTCGGGTGTTATATCTCGACGTTCTGTGATAAATCTCACAGAGAAATCTTTTGACGACGCAACCTTATCCGTGCTAGGGAAGGGTTTACATTTTGCACCCACTCCGAAGAGTTTGCCGGTAGTTCATTTTATTAGTTCAATTGAACAGGCAGATTGTAAACTACCTCCTGACGCTCCAGAGGAGGTTAGCAGAGAGGCATGCCGTGTTTTGACTAGGGCTCGTCCACCCAAGAGTAATGTAACAGCAGCAGAGAGGGCTGCTTTACGCTCTCTCAAAGTTGATCCTGATATTGTTATTTTACCTGCGGACAAGGGCAATGTCACCGTTGTTTTAAATAAACATGATTATGTACAAAAGATGCAACGTTTACTATCTGATTCAGTGAATCGCAGAATCGATGCTGACCCCTACAAAAAGTGTTGAGAGAAAGACCAACAGCCTCCTGAAGAAAAGTGGTTTGTGGCAGGACACTATCAAGAGTCTTAACGCCTATAGTGCTGTTCCCCCTAGGTTATATGGCCTTCCGAAGGTTCACGAGGAAGGGGTTCCTATCCGTCCTATAATGAGTAACATCGGCGCTCCGACTTATCGTGTAGCCAAGCATCTTGCTTCTCTGTTGAGTCCACAAGTAGGTCGGTGTGAACATCATATCAGGAACTCAGCTGATTTTTTACGTCGTTTGGGGGGACTGCGGTTGAATGACTCTGATATTTTAGTGAGTTTCGATGTGGTCTCTCTCTTCACTCGTGTCACTCTGTCTGGTTCGTTACGGTTAATTGAGGCCAGGTTTCATGCTGAATTAACTAATCTCTTTCGGCATGTGTTGACATCCACTTACTTTTCATTTAATGACCAGTATTACGAGCAGACAGATGGAGTTGCGATGGGCAGTCCGTTGTCTCCTGTGATCGCAAATTTGTTTATGGAAGACTTCGAGGAACGTGCATTGGGGTCGACGCCTTTAAAACCCGCCTGTTTCTTTAGATACGTTGACGATATCTTCCTTGTTTGGCCTCACGGTAGGGAGAATTTGAATGCCTTTCTAGAACATTTTAACTCGATCCACCCGAACATTCGTTTGACAATGGATGTGGAAGAGGATGGTTGCCTTCCCTTTCTCGACGTGTTGGTTAGGAGGAAGGATGATTTATCATTGGGACATGCAGTCTACAGGAAACGTACTCACACCGACTTGTACTTACAAACTAATAGTTGTCACCATTCGGCTCAGCGCGAAGGGGTACTTCGTACCTTGGTACACAGGGCACACGTCGTTTCTGACGCTGAGACTTTGCCAGCTGAGCCGTCCGATCTTGAAGTTGCATTTCGTCAAAATGGTTATAGTGATAGACAGATTGAACGTGCGGTGCGCTATCGACGAACTGTACATCGGGTGATTGATGACAAGTCTGAGTCAACACCTAAGGGTATTGCCTGTTTGCCTTACGTTGGAAACACGTCCAACAAGATCGGTCGTATTTTACAGAAATACGATGTGAAATGTGTTTTCTGACCGCCATCTAAAATTAAAGCACTTTTGAGTTCCGTTAAGGATGATCTTTGACTGCGTAAGGCGGGTGTATACCGTATTCCTTGTATCTGCGTCATGGCATATTTTGGTCAAACTATCAGGAAAGTAGAGGACCAATGCACTTAGCAATAACGGCACACACAATTACAGCAGCCAAGTAGATCTGCTATTACCGAACATTGCTTGGATACTGGTCACCCCATGTTATATAATAACACAGAGATATTGGCATGCACGTCCAGTTATTGGGACAGTGTTATTAGGGAGGCAGTTGAGATTAAATTAGCGAGCAACCTCGTTAACAGGGATGGAGGTTTCTGTTTAAACTCTGTTTGGAATCCGGCTCTCTCTCTTGTCAATAAACAGAGGGACAGAGTCAATGCTACCTCACCTGCGAATTCATATTCTCACTATCGATAGTTCTGCCTTTGGCCATCTTTGGTAGCACTAGTGTTCAGTGTGTGTGTTATCTTTCCTGCTTCTGTCCGAGAACCGAGGTTTTAAATTTGCATGTACGCCGCCTGTCCGATGCAGTTTGCCTTGAAAATGGCTGAGTGTTCTCCCACTAAAATATCGGCGGTCGCTGAAAGTGTTACCTTGCTGAATTCCCGGAAGTTATTTGAAAGTTGTATACGCCAGGAGAAACTCAGGTCTCACTTCATCGTTGCTGTCTTAGAAATTATAAACACCGCAGTCCCGTGGCTACAAAAGCTATATACGTGGTTTTGCCTTTCATTCACCTATCTTCTAAGTTAAATCGTTGCGTTTGGATTGCCCCGCGTGTTCCAACATTTTTCCAGAACCCAAACTGATTCTCACCGAGGCTGGCTTCATCACTTTTTTCAGCAAGTAATTCATATCAGTACTTAGCGACCTTCAATTATGATTAACAAATAATAAAAACCATCTCAGCGTTATTATTACACATTTGTTGTGTTAAGACCCGCACATACAGTACTCTTCCCTCTGCTGTACGGAGCATCGTGTTGAAGGCCATACTTCGGCCAGGTGGTTGCTAGAATGATTATGATCAGTGTTTTTCGGATTAGGTCTTTAGCATTACCTACGTCAACAAGAACATTTACGTCATGACTTAAGCACAACTCAGCAACCAGAAAATGTTCAACGAACGAAATCGATCGTGACTCAATAAATGTGTAATAATACACCTGGGGTGGTTTTATTAATCGGTATTATTAAGGTCAACTGTGGTCCTCAACATGGTTAAGATTATTTCATGACTTATTAAACTGAAAGTTCGGTAACAGCCATCCCTGTAAGCACCTCCTTTCTTTGGAATTGAAATTATTGCGTCCTTGAAGTCTGAGGGTACTTTCCTTGTCTCATAGATCGATGGTAACCAATGGAAACCTGGTAACTCCATTTTACAGCAGAAGTACAATCGGTTCCTTAAAAATATATATAAAGTGATACAGACAATGTTGTCACATGTGTAACTATATACACTCCTGGAAATTGAAATAAGAACACCGTGAATTCATTGTCCCAGGAAGGGGAAACTTTATTGACACATTCCTGGGGTCAGATACATCACATGATCACACTGACAGAACCACAGGCACATAGACACAGGCAACAGAGCATGCACAATGTCGGCACTAGTACAGTGTATATCCACCTTTCGCAGCAATGCAGGCTGCTATTCTCCCATGGAGACGATCGTAGAGATGCTGGATGTAGTCCTGTGGAACGACTTGCCATGCCATTTCCACCTGGCGCCTTAGTTGGACCAGCGTTCGTGCTGGACGTGCAGACCGCGTGAGACGACGCTTCATCCAGTCCCAAACATGCTCAATGGGGGACAAATCCGGAGATCTTGCTGGCCAGGGTAGTTGACTTACACCTTCTAGAGCACGTTGGGTGGCACGGGATACATGCGGACGTGCATTGTCCTGTTGGAACAGCAAGTTCCCTTGCCGGTCTAGGAATAATAGAACGATGGGCTCGATGACGGTTTGGATGTACCGTGCACTGTTCAGTGTCCCCTCGACGATCACCAGTGGTGTACGGCCAGTGTAGGAGATCGCTCCCCACACCATGATGCCGGGTGTTGGCCCTGTGTGCCTCGGTCGTATGCAGTCCTGATTGTGGCGCTCACCTGCACGGCGCCAAACACGCATACGACCATCATTGGCACCAAGGCAGAAGCGACTCTCATCGCTGAAGACGACACGTCTCCATTCGTCCCTCCATTCACGCCTGTCGCGACACCACTGGAGGCGGGCTGCACGATGTTGGGGCGTGAGCGGAAGACGGCCTAACGGTGTGCGGGACCGTAGCCCAGCTTCATGGAGACGGTTGCGAATGGTCCTCGCCGATACCCCAGGAGCAACAGTGTCCCTAATTTGCTGGGAAGTGGCGGTGCGGTCCCCTACGGCACTACGTAGGATCCTACGGTCTTGGCGTGCATCCGTGCGTCGCTGCGGTCCGGTCCCAGGTCGACGGGCACGTGCACCTTCCACCGACCACTGGCGACAACATCGATGTACTGTGGAGACCTCGCGCCCCATGTGTTGATCAATTCGGCGGTACGTCCACCCGGCCACCCGCATGCCCACTATACGTCCTCGCTCAAAGTCCGTCAACTGCACATACGGTTCACGTACACGCTGTCGCGGCATGCTACCAGTGTTAAAGACTGCGATGGAGCTCCGTATGCCACGGCAAACTGGCTGACACTGACAGCGGTGGTGCACAAATGCTGCGCAGCTAGCGCCATTCGCCGGCCAACACCGCGGTTCCTGGTGTGTCCGCTGTGCCGTGCGTGTGATCATTGCTTGTACAGCCCTTTCGCAGTGTCCGGAGCAAGTATGGTGGGTCTGACACACCGGTGTCAATGTGTTCTTTTTTCCATTTCCAGGAGTGTAGTTGAAACCTAGTTGTTGACAGATAGAAATATCGCAGATCTTTCTAATCTATCTTTGGTAATACACTTACTGGTTTCCGATATCACGAGGTTATCACACACAGATTGAATTGCGAGGTTTTCATTGCCTACCATCGATTTCTTGTCCAACATATAGAATAGTTTTCCCAAGGATATGAGAATTTTTTAGGGAATGTCGTTTACTCCAGGGGCCTTATTTCGATTTACGTCTTTTAGCGGTTTGGCAAATTTCAGCGTCATTTATTTCCGCTTGCCTTTCTATAATAGTGCCTTCAGGTTAGTGTCCCTCATACGATCATTCTATACAGTCCTCCCATCCACCACCAGCAACATTTCAACTTTCCCTCTTCTGCTTAGCATTCGCTTGCCACCGGAACTGTTAATATTCACAGATAACCCTTTGCTCCAAGTGAATCCTTAAGTTTTCTAAAGGCGGAATGTATCCTTATCTTAGTCTTGTATGTTTCCACACACTTTGCTTTGTCCTCTAGCTACTCCTGCAGAATCATTTTACTTTTTCTGTTAGACTCATATTTTGAACGTATTCTTCCTTCGTTTGCTTCATATGTTGAATTACGACATATTCTCTCTTCGTCAGTTAAAATCAATATTTCCCGTGTCACCCAACGATTTCTACTAGATCTTGTCTTTTTTCCAATTTAATCCTCAGCTGCGGTCACTATTTCATATCTGAAAGCCAACCATTCGTCTTCAATTGTGTTCGCATTCCCTTTCAGTCAAAAGCTGCCTAATACTTCCTGTAGGCATTCTGAACAATCTCCGTTCCTTCAACATATCCATATCCACCACCTTAATCTCCTATCTTTCTCAAGTTTCTTCACTTGTAATATGCAATTCATAACTAATCAATTATCTTCTGTCTCTGGCAATACCTTACAGTTTAAAACCTAGTTTCAGTGTTTTTGTCTTAGCATCGTGTTATTAATCTGTAACTGGCAGTGTCGCCAGGTCCTCTCCAGATGCCAGACAGCAAAGGTAACGTAATAATTGACTGTGGCAATATGTATCAACTTGCAAGGAATCTGTAACTGAAAGCAGATCAAATTACATTCCTGGTTCCGAAATAGGTGGACCGAATTCAGTTGAAACTGGATAATATCCCGTGGCCGCAATGATACATCCACGCGACGTAATTCTTACATAATACAACCATAACGGTTTAAATGATATGGTGTTCTTTCAGTATTACTATATACAAAATACGCAACAACGTAATAGGTCAGATTCTAGCTATGCGTAGTGCTATTGCTTTGCAGAAAGTAAGAAAGACCGCTGATGGTTCTGAAACAGAAAAGAAGTGGAATGTGTTAGGTCTGGAATCAGTAAACATAGAGACATTACAAGCGGTCAGCAACCGTATTGTTAAAATGGTCCAAATGGCTCTAAGCACTATGAGACTTAACATCTGAGGTCATCAGTCCCCTAGACTTAGAACTACATAAACCTAACTAACCTAAGGACATCACACACATCCATGCCTCAGGCAGGACTCGAACTTGCGACCGTAGCAGCAGCGCGGTTCCGGACTGAAGCGACTAGAACTGCTTAGCCACGGCCACCGGCGAACGTATAGTTATTGTTCCATAACTTTCGGCACTGCAAACTGAAAGATATCTCAAACACAAAATGCAGCAGCAATAGCATTTTCAGAAAAGGAGAAGATAGTGATCTGAAGGTAACGAAATCTTACAGACAGATGTGCTTATTAAATCTATCAGGTACAATTAATATTATTGCCATGTTCTGCCTAGCACCGACAGAAAACTCAGTTAATGTTACAAGGGAAATTACTTACAAACCATAGAAACTTATTTGTTGTGAACGAGTATCAACTCAAATTTAAGATGGGGAAGTCTACCGAAGATGCTGTAAATCAGACGCTGAAAGCTGGCATCACATCACAGGTAAAGTACGCTACGTACTTGTTGCAATCAGAAAGGAAAGCCAAGCTGAACTGTCGGAGGAGAATTATGCAAAACATCTAGCTACAGTATGTCCTCAGGGATCTGCTTTTGACCCAAAGTACAGGTATGTGGGCGTGGAAACTCAGTAACAGGAAACATATGGGCAACCCGAAACAAAAGATTACATCGAATTCTCCACAAATTCTCTAGGAAAGAAAACAGTTCTGATGGTACAGCACAATTTCACACATAATGTTCCGAAGAGTAACCTGAAGTAGCTACAGAAGCGACCAGTACATATGCTGTTCAGAGCGAAATTGTGATGGACGGAGAAACCCACTATAAGAATAAATGACTAATTGAGAGTTTTGTCATAGTAAGGTACGTGGGCTTGTATATTGATGAGAAACAAAATATTCATAAACACTTCGAAGTCGTCTGCCAAATATACGAACAAAATCTCTACGAATGGCCGGAACAAGTTCCATCTTCCATTAAATATTATCAGAGCGTGTCACGAAGCTATTCTTGCTTCCATAATAGGTTGTGCCGTAACTGCGTGGGGGCATAGGACAAGACCAACAAAATCTAGACTAGCTGTACGCAGATTGTAGAGAAGCCTATTATAATGGGATTTACATGTGCATACCACTGCTACGGAAGCACTTCTAATAGTATTATCAACATGACCACTAGATCTATTAATAATAAAGAATGAGATATAATACTGGTTACGCGGAGGTGATGAAGGAAAAGTGATAGATTTGTTAGATCAAAAGTCAAATGTCAAGCTGGAAATGGACAACGAGACAAAACGCAGGACTACTGAGATGCAAGAACAAGACGCAGCGTATATGAGTTCCTCCCCGCTGTGAAAGGCTTCAAACGAAGTACGTTCTACCCTCGGGGGTATGGCCCATTTTCTGAGAGCATAATGGTCTAACTTGAGATATCTGAACACAAAGGACGTGGACTCAACGGTGACTATAACTGCACAGAAGTTGGTAAACCAGGCTTTATTGTTCTGCATTGGATTCATTCATGGAACATTATGTAATGCGAGAGAGCTAAAATAGTGGGCGACACAGTACACAACACTGTACGGAACGATTCGAGGTGGCATAAGCTAAACAAAACACAAGGTATCCAAGAGAGAACAGGAGATCTATCTTCAAAAGCAAGACAAGAGAAACAAAGAATCGCCGTAACTAAATACACGGAATTGAAGGTCGTGACGCAGACATGAGTTGTATGTGACAGGGTGGTAAGCTCTCAGGAGTGCTAAAATTTACTTCTATGGAACCAAAGCCAGCCGTCTGCTCGCCGTTGTTGCAACGCATGTCCTTACTGAAGTCGTACAGTCAACTTGAGAACCAGAGAACTTTTTTCTGTCGTCAGTCTTCTGACTGGTTTGATGAGGACCAACACGAATTCCTCTTCTCTGCCAACCTCTTCATCTCAGAGTAGCACATGCAGCCTACGTCCTCAATTAGTTATTAGATGAATTTCAGTCTCTGACTTCCTCTACAGCTTTTTCCCTCTACAGCTACCTCTAGTATCATGGAAGTCATTCCTTGATGTACTATCATCCTTGCCCTTCTCTGTGTTTTTCACATCCTTTCCTCTCAGATTATGCGCGGAACCTCCTCCCTTACCTTATCAGTCCACCTAATTTTCAACATTCGTCTGTAGCACCACACCTCAAATGCTTCGATTCTCTTTTATTCCGATTTTCCCACAGTCCATGTTTCACTACCGCTGTGCTCCAGACGTACATTCTCAGAAATTTCTTCCTCAAATTAAAACCTATGTTCGATACTAGCAGACTCCTCCTGGGCAGGAATGCCCTTTTTTCTAGCGCTAGTCTGATTTTGATGTTCTCCTTGCTCCGTCGGTCATTGGTTATTTTACTGCCTAGGTAGCAGAATTTCCTAACTTCATCTTCTTCGTGAAAATCAATTCTGATGTTAAGTTTCTCGTTGTTCTCATTTCTGCTACTTCTCATTACTTTCATCTTTCTTCGATTTACTCTCAGTCCACATTCTCCACTCATTAGACTTCATTCCACTCAATAGATCATTTAATTCTTTTTCACTTTCACTCAGAAATGTCGTCAGTAAATCTTATGACTGCTATCCTTTCACCTTAAATTTTAATTCCACTCCTGGTCTTTGTTTATTTCCATCATTGCTTCTTCGATGTACAGATTGAATAGTAGGAGCGAAAGACTACATCCCTGTGTACACCGTTTTTAATCCGAGCACTTTGTTCTTGGTCGCTCACTCCTATTGCCTCTTTGCTCTTGTACATATTGTATATTATCCGTCTCTCCCTATAGCTTGGTCCTATTTTTCCCCGAATTTCGAACATGTTGCACCATTTTACGTTGTCGAACGCTTTTTCCAGGTCGAAAAATCCTATGAACGTGTCTTGATTATTTTTTAGAGTAGCTTCCATTATCAACCCCAAACTCAGATTCATCTCTCTGGTGCCTTCAACTTTCCTAAAGCCAAACTCGTCGTCACCTAACACATAATTTCTCTCCTTCTTCTGTATATTATTCTGGTCAGCTATTTGGATGCATGAGGTGTTAAGCTGATTGTGCGATGATTCTCGCAAGTGTCAGGTCCTGCTGTGGGGAATATAGTCGCCTCATACAAAAAAATTTCAGTCACATTTTGAGAGAAGAGATGCATTCATATGGACGTCAAGAGATAGGATGGAGAGTCAGTATTAAGCGAAGAAGAGACGCCGGAAGGATGACAAAAACGTACAACGTAAAGCCAAATACAACTCGTGAAATTTCGAAGGTGGTTCGGAAATATTTCATGGTTCCAGGTGGCTTGTCTGTGAGTAATAAATTAATCATCATTTATTCGTTTATTTTTGTTCTAATTATCTTTGTTTCTGAGGAAATACTCTGAAAATAACGAAAAATTTTGTAATATCCAATCGCTGCATCGTGCAACACAAAATAAGAATAATGCAACAACGTCTGCATACAAAAGAAGTGAGATATTCTTGACGTCGCTTACAGAGTTGCACACAGTGCACATATACACTGTATGAATATCAGTTAAGTCTGCAGTAGAAACCTATCCGTATTACGTTGTATTACTATTAACGTACAGGTAACCCTGGCGGTAAAACAAACCCGAGAGAAAATAGCGCAAGACTGAATGCGTGCAAGACGGTGAACAGTGATAATGCCATTATTGTTGTCGACAGCAAACACTATGTGTTAATGGAAAAAGCATTATACAAAACTCAAACCACAGGGCGTCGACATTTCCAAAGTTATGAATACATTTTTCAGTGTAACTCACATACAAACAGAAAGGGGTAAGACATGAAACGAAACGTACTTATTCTGCATAGTCGCTGTAGACCGTGGGTCCTTACATCAAAATACTCAGGAAATATCCCTGATCCATCTCGAAAATGCTGTTGGTAGGACACGGATTCACCTTGTGTAGAGCGCCTGTTTAAAGGAAACTTCGAGCCAGTATTATTAAAATGGAAGAAGAAGCTAACGAATATGAGATCGCTGATACAAGGAAGCGAGAAGGTTTTGACAGAGCACCGAGAGACCTAAGCACCTGGTGCGAAGCGTATGTGAGATAAGTGAATACCCTCGTACTTTGAGAAGACTGTAATTATCCCGATACCAAAGAGAGCAAATGCTGAAAGATGGATCACCTAAGCATAAATTTAATTTCATAGTTGAAAAATATTTATACGAATATTCCACAGAGGAATAAAAACATTGGTAGATGCCTTTCTGGATGAATATCAGTTTCGGTTGCGGAAAAATGTGTAGTGGCAGTTGTATAGAATGTAAAAACTTTACCGGCCGGTGTGACCGTGCGGTTCTAAGTGCTTCAGTCTGGAACCGCGTGACCGCTACGGTCGCAGGTTCGATTCCTGCCTCGGGCATGGATTCTTGTGATGTCATTAGGTTCGCTAGGTTTAAGTAGTTCTAAGTTCTTGGGGACAGATGACTACAGATATTAAGTCCCATAGTGCTCAGAGCCATTTGAACCATTTTTTTTTTTTTTTTTTTTTTTTTTTTTTTTTTTTTTTTTTGTAAGAGCTTTAGGAGACTAAGACTTGGCAATAGTTAGCAGGTTCAAATGGATATAGGCATGAATCAGTACAAACTAGCATAGAGAGCTGCAACAAATATGTCTTCGGACCAAAGACCAAAACATCAATATCAATATCATGAATACTTGCTTAATAGCAATTTGATGAATCTGTGGAATGCAATAAAGCAGCTATTTCGTGTAAAATGAACTCAGTTCTTCGCAGCTTTATAATGATATATGGCACCAGATGTCTACGAACAGTGCAGCAGGACGGGTTGGTGTCTCACTCTTTGTTAAAGAATTATTCGATCTACCTGGATAGGTTTCAGATTGTCTGCTCCTTCATCTGCGATGGTAGATACCGGATTAGCCGATAAAAACAGCGTTGACGAAAATCCGGCTAAATACATAACACGCAAACGCCACGTCTCCAATATATGGACAGTAGCTGAAAGTTAGTTGAACTATAGAACGTTCAGGATTCTTGCATGACTCATTTGAAAAGGTGTCTATGATTTCCTTTAAGTTGGTTTATTCTCTTTAAGACACGGAAAATGGCTATCAAGTCCATACGTAATATCCCGATATTAACTATGCAATGCTACTGACTGTCTCTGTTGCAGGTTCACACCCGAAAGCAGCCAGAAGCTGTTTAGTCAGACCCGATATTTTGAACATTCAAAACAGTCACTGACCCACGACTGCTTACGAGTTAACACATTCAGCCGTTCAGTAGGCTTCTTGTAAAGAAGTGCTCGCCATAATGTTTCGCAATCTGCACGAAACATTCCACGCGGAGTTTATGTACGACATGAATGTTCACGTGCAAAAGTCTCCGAAAATAAACCTGTCACGAAGCTCAAATTTCACCAAGTTACTCAATAGTGTAGTCACTTTTAGTCAACGACACGAGAACTGATCAAACGCGCTGATTTCTTCATTTTGGTATAAATTTTATCATCGCATTTTAATATAAGTGTTTACCAGAAGACGGCTCCCAAGCCACTATGTCGACTCATAGATCTGAGGCACAAATCCCTACTCAAATGCCCGAGAAACGCTGAATTCCTATTGTCTAGTATATTAACCAGCCGATCACATCATCTCAAGTACTTCTATACACATGGTATTTCTAACGTCAGCCAATCAGGTTACCACAGGTAAATTAGACTAGAGAGCCCGTAATTCCGAAACTAAAATTTGATGGATAAAAAATACGATTCCTTTCCACAAAATAATTTACTAATGAATTTAATACTCAGTCCCCTTCTGGCTGCCTATTGCAAAATCAACCTCACTCGGACATACGTCACAAATTCCCCTATCGCAGAAATTTCTCACGCATACGTCTACGCAGTTTTAACAAAATTTCACATTCTCACTTTATGTATGCCCTCCATTCACTCTCTCAATCTCTCCAAAACACTCACACAACCAAAATACGATAAAACAATTTTCCGAAGTACTTTTAATTACGTCAGAAATCTGTGTTAATGAAACTATGGAAAATGCCTGAAAATTATATTATATGAACCTATCCCTCGGTTGCAGTTTCAATTGATACTGTAAATGAACACATTACAGTCCCTAACTCAGTTTCACAATGCCAGCCCGGTTACTATGCGTTTTAGGTAAAAATTTATATCTCCTAAAGTAATGAAGTTATTGATTTGAAATTTTAAAATGGCTCTAAGCACTATGGGACTTAACATCTGACGTCATCAGTTCCCTAGACTTAGAACTACTTAAACCTAACTAACTTAAGGAGGTCACACATATCCATGCCCGAGGCAGGATTCAAACCTGCGACCTCAGCAGCAACGCTTTGAAATTTTAACAGTATGGTTGTGTTAGGCATAGAATTTGGTATACTAAGTATGAAAAAGGTCGATTAATATCTATTAGCACTTCTTCAGATTCGTAAATGGTATGTTTAAAGTACTGCACGCAGTGTTAAGCAATTACACGGCTCTCTTGGCCCAGTAGCCAGAGTCAGTTGTGCGAGCGTGATAACCATCCGCTCTCCTCCCGACTCTTAAGGCAAGCTACGCTTTCAATACAAGGTGACAACTCGTAAAAATTTGCCGCATTACAACAGGTCACGTAATTATTTTAAATTACAGGCCGGAGGTTTGCTTGGAAGCCCCACATTCATATATATGTGTTCAACAATGTGCTCCAAAATAATTACCCCAGCCCCAGAATTGTAATCCGTCGTCGGATTTGGCACAATAGCTACTAATCCATTTTACGAAGCCGTTGATTCTCTGACGTCCACGCTCTTTGATAAGGCGTGGGCAGCCGACAGAACGTGTCGTACTCCTGCTTTCTTCGTCCTTCAGCCACTTTCCACAGAGCCCCATGACAATAGAACCGGAGGAGCCGACCAGCTTCGGCGGTTACGAGGTGCTGGTTCACACGCTCTAAGCTATAACAATGTTTCATTTGTCAACGGTCCTTACGTCACTGGATATTCTCATTTGCAGCCCATATCGCCTCTAGAATGATTTCGCATTCATCTACGATCCACTTATACACCGGGTGTTTGTTATTTAAAGTACAGATACTCACAGAGGTCCAGTATGGGCTGTAATTATTGTATGGCAACAAACTTCGTAAATATGCTAATGTATTAATGTGGAGCAGATTCCCACAAAGTTAGTTCCAAATTTTGGCCATCAGCTGAGAATCTGGAGCTGTTAGTGCAAGAAACACGTTTAGAAATGTTTCTATATGCAATGAAATAGGAACGAGACGTGGTAAGCAGGGATTCGGGTTCGATTCCCGGCCTGGGTTCAAATTTTCACTCGCGACCTCAATCTGTATACATGAAATCATATCTGTACGAGACCAGTAAAGTCTCTGAAACTGTGTTCGTTTGTGTAAGCAGTCTCGTGGCAATTACGCAGTAAGCATGCTAGTTGGTTGATTTGGGGGAGAGGAACAAACAGCGAGGTCATTGGTCCCATCTGATTAGGGGAGGATGGGGAAGGACGTCGGTTGTGCTCTTTCAAAGGAACCATCCTGGCGTTTGCTTGAAGTGAGTTAGGGATATCACAGGAAACCTAAATCATGATGGCCGGACGCGGGTTTGAAGCGTCGTCTTCCCGAATGCGAGTCCAGTGTGCGCCACCTCGCTCGTTGCGAGATGTGGACAGAAAACGTCAGACAGGTGTTGAAAGGTATAACGCTGATTTTATTATTAATCGCCGCTTACAAAATTTGCTCAATATGAGCACCGGAGACATCGACGAGGTGCTACATCCGTTAAAAGACGTGACCAACAGTTACTCGCAGCAGCTTCGGTGTGATCTGAGCAACGTGTTCCTGTATACTGGCCTTAAAATCAGGCAGAGACCGAACGTGTCCCTGGTAAACGCGTTCTTTAGACATTCCCAGAGCCAAAAGTTACATGGCTTCCTGCAGGCCATGGCTCTGGAAGGAAACACGTTCGTGAAGGTTAAGCAGATATTTCACTGGGCGACTGACGTGAGGTGTTGTCCCATCTTGCACGAAAGTAGTGGTTTCCACACAGTTGCCCTCTTCTAACCCAGGAATCACGTGTGTACAAGGAGGTCTCGATAACGTGCATACGTCACGGTAAACCTAACGGGTTCTCTGGGTGTATTCTCTTCCAACCACCTGCTTCCTCTTACACTGATCTTAAAGTGATCTTCCAGCATCATGTCACTTTCTGGTATTACCACTAAATACATATTCGATTTGATGTGTCAAGATGTTGACCACTAAACTTGTAATAACGTACGGTATAGTTCTCTTTCATGGTTAAAGACATAATTTCAAATTTGTTCGCATTTAAAGAAAGCTGTCATTCATTACATCAAGTGGACGTTTCTTCCCAGGATTTCTGGTGCTCCTTGTGGTCATTCATCGATGATACTTTTTACAGTTAAGAAGTGATCGTCAGCGAACAATTATAAACTGCTGCTGATGTTATCTCATAAATCGTTTAGGTAACATGAAAACATTAGGTTTTTTATTGAGTTTTCTTCACTCGACGTTAGTTTCGCCTTTGTGAGCATTCGAGGTCGGCTCTAACGTTCTGGGTTCTATCAGGAAACTATTCCTAGAGTCAGTCACATATTTGCGAAAGTATTATTGTGATCTGGTAGGCAATCGAGGATGTGCTATCGCATCGAAGGCCTTCCGAAAATTCGGGAAGACGTGATATACATTCATGTACACCCGCGTCTGCAGTTTGCAACGTGACATGGATGAAGAAATCAAGCTATGTTGCACTCGAGTGCGTACTTCATAGAAGGTATGCTCTGTTTTTGACAGAAACCTCTCTGTTCTGTAACGTCGTAATATTTAGGTTTACGATATGGTCTAGGATCCTGTGTCAGGAGGACGTCAGAGATAATCCATACGTAATGCAAAAGGGGTGGAGATGAAAATGGTTCAAATGGCTCTCAGCACTATGGGACTTAACATCTGAGGTCATGAGTTCCCTAGAACTTAGAACTACTTAAACCTAACTAACCTAAGGACATCACACATATCGATGCCCGTGGCAGGATTCGAGCCTGCGACCGTAGCAGTCGAGCGGTTCCGGAAAGAGCAGATGGACAAAAGAAGGAAAATCGACAGCAAGAGGCGGGTGTAGGAGAGGAGGGGGCTGGTTATGGACGCAGCTAAGCGCTGGAGGAGACGGCCAAAGAGAGGGAGGGGAGAAGGTGGACAGAAGAGGGTAGAAGCTGACGGACAGAGGAAGGGAAGGGAAGTTGGACGGAGAGATGAAGGAGGAGCAGGGGAACAGAGAGAGAGTGTAGCAGGAGCTGATTTAAAAGAGGACGAAGAAGGAGGTGGACTAATAGAAGACAGGAATATAAACATACACGGGAGATGGCGGGGACACAGCCAATATATCTATGCATGCATGCATGTTAAGAGAAATCACTTGTGATTTCTTCAGGGTCAGACGTGACTTTTGATAAAAGTGAGATATGAAAATTCTGTGTAGATAGCGTCAGGGTCTTGTATCTTCTTCGGTTTAAAAAGTGTTCATTACCTTTCAAAGCTGGGGATGTCAACATTGATTTCTGTCATTTGTGAGCCTCTGTGGCAGTCAAAGAATATTATTGTGTTTGGAGACAGTGAACAGACAACACCTCACAGTTTCAACAAAGATCTGTTCGAAACAGCCAAGAGCACGCGTAGTTCGGAAACCGCCGTCAGACAGTGCCGCTGAGAACTTGTGCTCCTGAATGCTACTAAACTGTTCAAGCAGAGGGTACGAAACGGTCACGAACAGTTTGCTACTGTCAGAACTACTACGCGGATTTCTCCTCAGACGATAGCCAAGTGCTAGTCTCGCAAATGCTCATAGCTGCTATTTCGTTTCGTGCTTAGTTCTTTTATGCTATTAATTTTACTCTATTGTTTTCATTATTCGTGTGGTTATTATAAATGTCCTCTTTGTAATAAAGAAATATTCTTTCGTAAAGTTGACTTTTTACGGCAGCCTATATAAACGGCAGTATCTGTGGTATTCATGTGATGAATAACTATGTTTTATTAAAGAATTACCTCTTTAAAAGGAGAAAATTATTAGTAAAAGAAAAAAATTAAAGATACAGTCAAATATTTTGTCAAATCATTTGTCTGAATATAAGATTTAACATAGGACGGCGTGCTGAAAAGTAATTTTTTTACGTGAAAGATGTTGAAGCTTTTTAAAGAAACTTTTATTAACCTTTGAGCGGGTGCACTCATAACAGGAGCGGGAGCACGGTGTACATCATTCGCACGTAAATAATAGCGGTCTTTTTGTTACCAAGGTATGAGCAGAATGACGGTTTGATCTTAGTTTGATTAAATAACGATAAAATACGCTTATGATACTGAACCAGTAATAAAGGAATAGATACGGGCTCTAGACTGTAAAGCAACAATGGTTGTCGCACTTTATACGCAGGCTCAACCGCTCGAAGGTTAACTTTCTAGATCTTTATTCTTCGTGTACACACATTTGTTCCTCAATAAAGTCCCTCTACTGACGAACACATTTCTCCTAACGAGGGGCCACTCTGATAGTTCTGTACTGACAAGTTACTCTGTAACTGCAATATATGATCTGAAGATGGGCAGCTAGCCTGAAACCGGTCATTGAAAATAAAAAATGGCGATCAAAGACTGAAATGCCATATTTTTATTTAAAGAACGATCGCGGAAATCCCATTAAGACAATCATGTCTAGTTTTGATTTATTTCATTTGACTGCCCCTTATACACATCTGCAACAGTTTGTAACGGGGATGAGTTGGATACCGAGCTTAATCATCAGAAGTGTATGTTCCGGAGGTTCCAGTACGAGGCTGGACATAGAGGGTGTATTACAGCGCCTATCACGGGCTCTTACAGCTTCTTCTGGGGACTTGGAAGACAAAAATTACGATACGTGACTTATGATCGGAAATAGCTCGTTTGGATTGAGGGTAAATTTTAGTGTCGGATCAGTTCCAAATATTCTGCTTCTCGCCACACCCACTATCTGACGAAATGACTCTGTCGTCATCTCCCTGTTGTAATTATGACGTCACATGTTACAAAAACGGCGGCGAGAAGCTGGTGCGTTTGTAACTAGAAGGGTTGAGTGTGCTGCTCCACGGACGTGCCGGCCTGCGACTTTGAAGAGGAGGTCCTTCAACATATAAAAGAGACTAGAAACATCGCCCACGCCATGAGCTCCTGCAGATTTCACAGATGGGATCTCATTGTCTCCGATGTGTGCGCACTGTGAAACGGAAGATTTGAATGTGTTCCGATCTTCCAACTTATGTAGCATCGAAACTATGCTTTGCCAGAGATAGGCCTTGCGCAAAACTTTCCTTACTGATTCTCCTGTACCATCCCTAGAAGCATGTAACAAAAATTGTTAAGCTCTCTAAGAAAGGGGAAAGGCGGTAGAGCAGAACAATCACATAACGACCTAGCCATTACACGTTTTTTTTTTCTTTCTGCGGTGCTACAGGTAGCAAAGTAGGTAGCATCCTGGGACGAAAGGGCGTAAGACTAATTTCCGGACCGCCCAAGAATATATAGGAGACGGTACTCCGCTTTAGGACAGTGTCAATCTCCAGATCGCTGGAATTTCATGGGTGCCTTGTGAGGTTGGGAGAAACATCATCGGCCAGTCCATCCATACCGTTACCGACCTCTGTAGAGAAACCCAGAAGCACATTAAACGCCGTGAACTTGAAAAATCAGCAGTTTCTTAACTCAATCTGAGAAATAAACAGAATAATTTTTGATGAAACTAAACTCTTGTCACACGACTTGACAGGATTCTGTTATTAAGGCAGCGGTATAAATTCTGTGTTGCAGGACAGCTTCAACTGGGATAGCGGCTGTAATCTTAATAGCTCTTGACTCCGTGAAGGCACAGAGAAATTAGCTGGTTTATTTATGTTCCTGTAGAAGCCTTGGCACCGCCCGAGTAGACGTGGTCACTATCAATGATATAATGCTGAGCTGTGGGCTATGAACGGTCGCCACAACAGTAGCCACGACGGTCAGTTATTCGTGAAGAAGACGGTGCATGACTTCGTCGAAAGCTCGAATTTGTACCCAGGCAAACCTGTAATGCTTTAGCTTTGGGGAGACTAGCTGGTGACTGACAGAGTAAATCCTTCTCGTGGACGGCGACAACACGACAGCTATCTTGGAAGGTACTCACGTCACCTTGTGGTCCGTTCCATTGATCTCTGTGTGTGTGTGTGTGTGTGTGTGTGTGTGTGTGTGTGTGTGTGTGTGCTGGTGTGTCCGCCGCTCTGTCCCGTTGGCTCGTTACTCGTTCACCGTCCCCCCTGGCCGCGGACGAGACAGCCGTGGACAGAGGGTGATGTTCGGGCACAGCTATCCGGCCCCAGGGGCGCCCTGGCCGCGGTGTTTGCTGAGAAAACAGCCCGCCCACTGCCTCAGGCAGCGGTCGCTCCGTCTGGCCGCTGCGCGCCGGCAGCGAGACCGGAGGCCGTGTTCCAGGGATACCGCCGAGTCCCCGGCTGCCTGCTGTGCGCGGCGGATAACGGTATTAACTTGCGGCTCCTTTCGCGAATGCCCAGGGAGATACAAGTTGGTGAAGGCTAAAAAACATTTCATTACTTCACTTTTTAACCAGCACGCTGCCGGCAGTGCACGAACACGTCAGATCTCATTCGATTCTACACACTAGTTGGTTATTGTTGTGGTCTTCATTCTGAAGACTTACCTGACACAGCTCTCCCCTCTACTCTATCCTGCCCAATATTTTTCATCTCACCGTAACTAGCGCAATACTCAGTATCGCAACGCCCGCATCTCGTGGCTGTGCGGTAGCGTTCTCGCTTCCCACGCCCGGGTTCCCGGGTTTGATTCCCGGCGGGGTCAGGGATTTTCTCTGCCTCGTGATGGCTGGGTGTTGTGTGCTGTCCTTAGATTAGTTAGGTTTAAGTAGTTCTAAGTTCTAGGGGACTGATGACCATAGATGTTAAGTCCCATAGTGCTCAGAGCCATTTGAACCATTTTTAGTATCGCAACACTGATCCACTCGAACTGCTGTAATGGGAACCAGACATGATATCCAAAATAGGAATTGAAGTCCACGTGAACGAAAAATGTCATTTAATGTTTGACAATGATGTTGCAGCTCTGGTAAGGACGATCAAGGACTAGAAAAATCAGTTCAGAAGCTCGAAATTTAGCGCGGACATCCGAGATGCTTATAATAGTTTTCACAACGAAACTTTTTCTCGAAACCTGGCAGAAAATCCAAAGTATCGTGTGTGAAATATGTTAGTGGCCAGACACAATCAGTGCCTTTCCTGCGCAATAGCAATGGAAAAACTATCGGCGCCAGAGCTGCGAAAGTTGATTTACGAAACATAGTCTTTCGAAATACCTTCAACAAAGAAGAAATTATCAATTACCTCGAAGTGAACAGTCTACTGACACACAGCCAGTATGGATTTAGAAAACATCGTTCTTGTGAAACACAACTAGCTCTTTATACACACTAAGTGCTGAGTGGTGTTGAGAAGGGAGTTCAAATTGGTTCCGTTTTCTAGACTTTTCAAAAGTCTTTTGACACTGTATCACACAAGAGGCTTGTAGTGAAATCGCGTGCTCTCGGGAAAACGTCTCAGTTATCTGACTGGATTCAGTAAGTCAGAGAGGTTACAGTTCGTAGTAAATGACGGAAAGTCATCCAGTAAAACATAAGTGATATTTGGCGTTCCCCAAGGTGTTGTTATAGGCCCTCTGCTGTTCCTTATCTATATAAATAATTTATGAGACAATCTGGTGTGTAATTTGGCAATTGACCCTAAATAATGACAAGTGCGATGTCGTCCACATGAGTGCTAAAAGGAATCCGTTAAACTTCGGTTACACGATAAATCAATCAAATCTAAAGGCTGTAAATTCAACACCTAAGGATTACAACTACGAACAATTTAAACTAGAAAGAACACATAGAAAATGTTGTGGGGAAGGCAGCCGAAAGACTGTTTTTAATGGCAGAATACTTAGGAAATGTAACAGATCTACTAAAGAGACCGACTGCGCTTGTTCGTCCTAATTTTGGAGTGCTTCTGCGCAGTCTGGGATCCTTACTAGATAGAATTCACGGATTACATCGAAAAAATTTAAAGAAGAGTAGCACGTTTCCTATTATCGCGAAACAGGAGAGGAAGTGTCATTGTCATGATACAAGATTCGGGGTGAACAACAGTAAAAGAAAGGTTTTTTCATTGTGCTTGGATCTTCTCACGAAATTTCAATCACCAACTTTCTCCTCCGAATGGGAAAATAATTGGTTGATGCTGACCTACACAAGGAGACACGATCATCATCATAAAATAAGGGAAATCAGAGCTAGCACGGAAAGATACAAGGGTTCGTTTTACATGGGTGGGGTTCAAGAGTGGGATAATAGAGAATTATTATGAAGGTGGTTCGACGAACCCTCCGCCAGGCACTTAAGTTTGATTTGTAGAGTATCCATATAGATGTAGATGTGATGTTCAATGGAATGGATAGTGTCTTCGTAAGAGGACATTGGATGAACATCAACAATTGCAGTATAAGGGTACAGGAGTTTAATCGAATTAAGACGATACTGAGAGAGTTACTTTAACAACTGAGAAACGAGAGTCGTATACGAGTTTTGCTATCTAGAGGATACTAACACACGAAGCTAGACGTAAATGCCATATGACAACAGCAAGAAAATCTTTTCTGAAAAAAAAAAAAAATTATGTTAACTTCTATAATACACTCCTGGAAATGGAAAAAAGAACACATTGACACCGGTGTGTCAGACCCACCATACTTGCTCCGGACACTGCGAGAGGGCTGTACAAGCAATGATCACACGCACGGCACAGCGGACACACCAGGAACCGCGGTGTTGGCCGTCGAATGGCGCTAGCTGCGCAGCATTTGTGCACCGCCGCCGTCAGTGTCAGCCAGTTTGCCGTGGCATACGGAGCTCCATCGCAGTCTTTAACACTGGTAGCATGCCGCGACAGCGTGGACGTGAACCGTATGTGCAGTTGACGGACTTTGAGCGAGGGCGTATAGTGGGCATGCGGGAGGCGTGAGGTCTCCACAGTACATCGATGTTGTCGCCAGTGGTCGGCGGAAGGTGCACGTGCCCGTCGACCTGGGACCGGACCGCAGCGACGCACGGATGCACGCCAAGACCGTAGGATCCTACGCAGTGCCGTAGGGGACCGCACCGCCACTTCCCAGCAAATTAGGGACACTGTTGCTCCTGGGGTATCGGCGATGACCATTCGCAACCGTCTCCATGAAGCTGGGCTACGGTCCCGCACACCGTTAGGCCGTCTTCCGCTCACGCTCCAACATCGTGCAGCCCACCTCCAGTGGTGTCGCGACAGGCGTGAATGGAGGGACGAATGGAGACGTGTCGTCTTCAGCGATGAGAGTCGCTTCTGCCTTGGTGCCAATGATGGTCGTATGCGTGTTTGGCGCCGTGCAGGTGAGCGCCACAATCAGGACTGCATACGACCGAGGCACACAGGGCCAACACCCGGCATCATGGTGTGGGGAGCGATCTCCTACACTGGCAGTACACCACTGGTGATCGTCGAGGGGACACTGAATAGTGCACGGTACATCCAAACCGTCATCGAACCCATCGTTCTACCATTCCTAGACCGGCAAGGGAACTTGCTGTTCCAACAGGACAATGCACGTCCGCATGTATCCCGTGCCACCCAACGTGCTCTAGAAGGTGTAAGACAACTACCCTGGCCAGCAAGATCTCCGGATCTGTCCCCCATTCAGCATGTTTGGGACTGGATGAAGCGTTGTCTCACGCGGTCTGCACGTCCAGCACGAACGCTGGTCCAACTGAGGCGCCAGGTGGAAATGGCATGGCAAGCCGTTACACAGGACTACATCCAGCATCTCTACGATCGTCTCCATGGGAGAATAGCAGCCTGCATTGCTGCGAAAGGTGGATATACACTGTACTAGTGCCGACATTGTGCATGCTCTGTTGCCTGTGTCTATGTGCCTGTGGTTCTGTCAGTGTGATCATGTGATGTATCTGACCCCAGGAATGTGTCAATAAAGTTTCCCCTTCCTGGGACAATGAATTCACGGTGTTCTTATTTCAATTTCCAGAAGTGTATAAATTAAAGTCAGGAAGTGTAATCTGAGAATATGCCTCAGGTTCGTAGCCTCATACGTAAGTGAAGCATTGTCAGTAATACAGGTAACGGAACCGTAGCAGTGCAAATGAATGATATAGCACGGGCTGCACTTCTATAGTCTGCGACGCCTCGTCACGGTCCGCGCAGCTCTCCCCGTCGGAGGTTCGAGTCCTCCCTCGGACATGGGTGTGTGTGTTGTCCTTAGCATAAGTTAGTTTCAGTTAGATTACGTGGTGAGTAAGTTTAGCGACTGATTACCTCAGCAGATTGCTCCCGTAAGATCTTACCACAAATTTCCTTTAAAAAAAAAGCACCTCTATATATATTTTTCATTATCATGACACGAGTGCGTCCGTCAACGCTATATCGTAGCGGTTATCTGAACAATATAGAACAACATACAAGGTACAATGGAACACGTTATAAGAAAAACAAAGTAACAAAAACATTTCCAGTATAAGTAATGAAAAATAAATAATGTTGTACGACAAATCATCTTCAAATATCATCAAAACAACATAGTGCCATATACACTAAAGAGCCAAAGAAACTGGTTCACCTGCCTAATATCACGCAGGGCCCTCGCCAGCACGCAGAAGTGCCGCAACACGACGTGGCATGGACTTGAATAATGTCTGAAGTAATTCTGCAGAGAACTGACGCCTTGAATCCTGCAAGGCTGCAGGGCTGTCCATAAATCCGTGAGAGTACGAGGGGTGGAGATCTCTTTTGAACAGGTATCTCTGATACGCTCAATAATGTTCATGTCTGGGGAGTCTGATGGCCAGCGGAAGTGTTTAAACTCATAAGAGTGTTCCTGGAGGCAAAACTTTTTCAACGAGGTATATATACGGATATTTTGTTTTCTGTAGTTCTTGCTCCTAAAAGTTAACTTCCATATCTTTCAGTTTATGCGTGATTGGATCAGAATGAATAAAATCTGTTTTTGAGAAGTAATCCGAAAAACCTTTTTCTACTTCTGTTTTGGTAAAGTAAATCGATAGATCAGGTTTTGTGATACAGTTATTGAACTGTGTTACAATGCTTGTGTATTCAGGATTGGTAACAAATTCTTTTTCTATGTATTGTTTGGTAAGTGCATTATAACCATTCCCAGATCTTTTAGATCTACAATCCTTCTACCTTTAAATTCAATACATTCCTTATCTAATTTAAAAATGGTGCACTATTGGAGACTGAAGTCTGTTTTAGCTGACGCTACTTCTTTATGAAACTGTTTCATATAAATTTCTATTTTTTGTTCTGATGACTGAAAATCCTTGACGAGCTCGTTAGCAAAAAAATAATTCTTGCACAACAATTACAAAACAAATAAACACATGTGATCACAAATTATTTCATGAAAGTTTTGTATTCTTTTGCTATTCTAGTACAGATCATTTTTCCACAAATAGAAGTGGTTAAAGAGCTGTTTGTGAATATTTCCTCCATATGAATCAAATACGAATTTTTTATCCTTATTTTTATAGTAGCAAATCCAGTGAGTGCCAACATGATCAGAAGTATCTAAATTTACTATTTTGCATTCTAAACTTTTCGCTTTGTTTGCAATTCATCAATCATAACAACGCCACAAAAGTGATCGATTTGTAATAGTTTAACTAAATTTTCTATGTGAAAATTAGATAACAGGCTGGCAAATTTTTTAAATTATTTATTTCTCATTTTTTTTTTCTTTGAGTCCCGACCACTGGTCTACATCGGCTCCAAACAGTGCAGAATCTGCTTTTTTTTCCATTTCCTAATAATGTTTTTTTTTGTTCTTCCAATTCTTTATCAGCTTTCTTCTTATTTATGACTGCATTTGCGATTGCTGCAGGTCCGCCAGCAAGTGAACCAATTGTTGCAAATGGCAAATCTGCTACAAGTAAAGGAAGAAATCCACCTTGATGTTCTGATTCTTCCTTTTTTGTTAGTTTTTCAACTGGATTAATTAGTGTGACAAGCAAATTTCCAACAATGACAGTTTTTCTCTATCTTTCTTTTTTGTGCATAAGTAAAAAATGGCTCAACTGCTGTTAATTGATCATTATTGAGCCTACGATTAATTGATTTTGGCTTGCTTTTGCCACATGGAAGCAAACTATAATCAATCCAAAAATTATTCATTTACACTCATACAGTTTAAGAATTTAATAAAGATCAAACTCCCCAAACATAGCCATCAACATCTATACATTATTCTTGCCGTTGATCTAATGGAATGATTTCTTCGCTATTTCCAGTAAAAGTGGCGATCTTCTCTTTTATTTTTCACATAATTTTTTAAATTCCTAATATTTTGGTTGATCTAAAGGTTTCACATAAACATAAAAGTGATTTTATTTCAGTTTAATCATCCTGGGACAAAAATATAGTTATCAATCATAAATGTAGTTTTTCAACAGCCACGTGGGCCAATTATGGCACATAAAATTGAATTTGGTAAAAGTTTGCCTTGTTTCTTTTTTGATTTCTTTTCTGGAATTCTTATTTTTGGTTCCCAATCTGTTTTGCGACTGCAAGAGGAGCCTCACTCAATTTCATTTAATTAAACAAATTTTTACTGATAAATGAGTAGATTATTTCAAATGAGTGGTAAGTCATCTATCTTCAAAGAAAGATTGACTCTACCTATAAGAGACAGCTTTAGTAATGTTGCACCGTTTTTTTTCAGCTTTTTAACTCCGAATATTACATTGAGAAATAATAAAATTTATTGTGATGGAGAAATGATAAAAATTCCTGTTGCTCAGTATGACTAACATAATTTAGAAACATTTATTCATTCCAAAAAGTTTAATATTCACACTAAAGCAGATGAATTTTTAAACAGAGTTTCTATTGAGAGTGATGTAAAATTGTGTAGGGAAATAAAAGCTAGTTTGGAAATGTACTTGAATTTAGTGGTCAAATTGTTGAGGGTACTGAAAAGACTATTACTAATGATGTTTCTAAAATTATTACATTTGCATTTATAAATATAAATTTTAATTTTTCTGACAGAATTTTTGTTAAACATAATGAATGTTTGTTAAACATAACGAGCATTGCATCTATAAACTAATATTATTGCCTCATTCTAGCCTAATGCAGGATTTGGCGGATCGATAACTCCTGAGCTGCTTTATCATGTAAATATTCCAATTTTTGTTCCAATTCAAGATTTAGAAATTACTATAACAGATGAAAACAATAATTTGATTGACTTTAATGGGGCTTGTGTAACAGTTATTTTAGAAATTTCTTAAAGCTTTTTATTCTTCAATAAATCATGAACGGAGTCGAGAGTTACCATTTTTACTCATTCCCTGTGAGTGAGAAGAAAAAAATTCAATTATTTGAATCTCCCCAAAAAGAACACAGACATTAATATTAATATTGGAGATCGTTGGGTTCATCATAATCATGCCCAATTGCATATGAACTTCAGTATTATTGGAACTGATGGTACAGATTATCCAACTTATGATGGAAAATCCAATAAAAAATTGATTGATAATTATGTATAAAAATGTTTGGTGTTATCACCATAAAGAAAGGAAACTGTACTTTGTCTAGAATAGAATCTTAATTTATTTCTTCATCAGCTGTTATTCTATTGACTTCAGCTCCAGCCAATGACCTATCCATGGAAGAACATATTCTTAATAATGGAAAGATAGAAAGTAAGAAAAATGAAGTGCCATATCCATTAGTATTATTTGGCAGATTTTTTACAGATTATAAAGAACCAATGTGGCATGGAGATATAACAGTAATTTTTACATGGTCATCAAGTTCTGGAGATTCTGTTCTTAGTTGGGCAGATTGTACCCAAGCTGGAGTTGAAGATGAGACAACACTTCCAAAAGAGCATAGAATTGTTCTAGAATCGACGGAAATTCGCGTTCCTATGGTTAAATTTTAACCAGAATATTAGCTTGAATTAGAACAAGAAAGACTGAAAATTCCGAAAATTACCATAATCTGCTTTGAACCACAAGCAGTAGAGACTGTTGGATTGGATGAAAAGAGAAATTCTGAGTTAGATATTACAAATTTCTGTATAGCTTCAGAATTTCATATGCCTTATTTCATCTTCACTGTTTTCCAGACTAAACGGAAAATTAATCAGTAAGTTGACTCATCCTTATTCGATCATGTTAAATTACAGAACATCTATATTAAAAACAGGAGAAAACACGTTTTTCAATAAATGTGGAATCTAGATCCATCAAATAATAATATAAAAGCATTCTTAGATTTTAAGAGATCAACACAATTGAATGTTGATGATAATATGGGTTCACTCAATTATATTGAAAATTATCGTATATATGTCATAAATATGTCTAGGGAATGAATGTTTTAGTTACACCATAAACAACAATGAAATTTGTTGCTACTTTTAATGACAAAATTCCGGAAGACACAATTGTGTATTTAGTAATGTACAGTAAGAAACATTTTCCACTCGATTCACAACAGAGAATTTTGGTTGAAATTTTTCAATTAAAGTATTTTTTATTCTATATAAATGTATAAACTACTGAAGAAGCTAAATAATGCAAGCAATTCTCATTTGTTTAAACATATTAGAGAGCTATAAGTAAATCAACTGAATTCCATTACTGGTTGTGGCTGTTACTTTTCTTGGTCTTCCTGGATTGTTTCATCTTCTCGCTTTCCTTAGCATGACATTCTTCTGACCACTTTCTTCTAACGAAATTTCCCAGCTGTAGAAATTATGACTGGAGACGTTTCGCTCTTCAACATCTGTTGGCGATATTTTGGCATTTTTTAAATCAATTTTAATGGTTTTATCCAGACTTGTCGGTCTCAGTTTCCGTAAGTACGTCAAAATTTTCTTTGTTAGTCGGTTGCCTCATGATGTGTTCAGAGAGTTTCACTCATCGTTTGCAGAAATCGGTTTCGATATTGCAACATTTTTCTGTGACTATGTGTGATTGTAGGCAGCATCCTTCATCTATGAGTTCTGGGCCAAATATTTTTCAGATGGTTTTTCTTTCAGCCTTCTTGATATTTTCGAAGTCTCTTTTGTAATTAAGGTTTAGAGCCTAGGTGTCGTAGGGTGTTTCAGGTTTTATAGCAGTCATGTAGTGTATTATTGTTATTTCTTTCCTTTCTCAGACGTTATGTCTGGTTAAAAATGGAAAGTAACGAGGACCTTGATCAAGCGTGTCTTCCTTTTAACTTTATGGTATATGTTACATTGCATTTAGGAACTTTTGGGTAATTGAACAAGTATCAGTAATTACAGATTTCTGTACTTGTATATATACGTTTGATGAAGCTGTATTGCGTTGATGAACTTGTGGATATTGTGTGGTATGACTCTTGTAGTTGATAGTATAATTGGTATAATGTAAACTTTGTCCTGATGCCACATGTCCTTGACTTCCTCAGCCAGTTGGATGTATTTTTCAATTTTTTCGCGTGTTATCTTCTGTGAATATGCTGTATTGGGTATGGATATTTCGATTAGTTGTTTTATCTGTTATAATGATTCTGTTCCAGTATAATTTGTACTCATCATTCTCCAGTAAATTTTGTGGTGCATACTTGTATGTTGGAACGTGTTTTTTATTAGTTTATGTTGTATGGCAAGTTGTTGATGTATTATTTTTGCTAGTTGTTTTATCTGTTATAATGGTTCTGTTCCAGTATAATTTGTACTCATCATTCTCCAGTACGTATTGTGGTGCGTACTTGTATGTGGGAACGTGTTGTTTTATTAGTTTATGTTGTACGGCAAGTTGCTGATGTATTATTTTTGCTACATTGTCATGTCTTCTGGTGTATTCTGTATTTGATAGTATTGTACATCCGCTTGTGATGTGATCTACTGTTTCTATTTGTTGTTTGCAAAGACTGCATTTATCTGTTGTGGTATTGGGATCTTTAATAATATGCTTGCTGTAATATCTGGTGTTTATTGTTTGATCCTGTATTGCAATCATGAATCCTTCCGTCTCACTGTATATATTGCCTTTTCTTAGCCATGTGTTGGATGCGTGTTGATCGATGTGTGGATGTGTTAGATGATACCGGTGCTTGCCATGTAGTGTTTTCTTTTTCCAATTTACTTTCCTCTTATCTGTTGCTGTTATGTGATCTAAAGGGTTGTAGAAGTGGTTATGAAATCGCAATGGTGTAGCCAATGTATTTATATGAGTGATTGCTTTGTGTATTTTGCTAGCTTCCGCTCGTTCTATAAATAATTTTCTTAAATTGTCTACCTGTACATAATGTAGTTTTTATATGTCGATAAATCCCCTTCCTCCTTCCTTTCTGCTTAATATGAATCTTTCTGTTGCTGAATGTATGTGATGTATTCTATATTTGTGGCACTGTGATCGTGTAAGTTTATTGAGTGCTTCTAGGTCTGTGTTACTCCATTTCACTACTCCCAATGAGTAGGTCAATATTGGTATAGCATAAGTATTTATAGCTTTTGTCTTGTTTCTTGCTGTCAATTCTGTTTTCAGTATTTTTGTCTATATTTTTCTTTTAGTTCTTCTTCTATATTTGTATTATCTATTCCTATTTTTTGTCTGTATCCTAGATATTTATAGGCATGTGTTTTTTCCATCGCTTCTATGCAGTTGCTGTGGTTATCCAATATATAATCTTCTTGTTTAGTGTGCTTTCCCTTGACTATGCTTTTTCCCTTACATTTGTCTGTTCCAAAAGCCATATTTATATCATTGCTGAATACTTCCGTTATCTTTAGTAATTGGTTGAGTTGTTAATGTGTTGCTGCCAGTAGTTTTAGGTCATCCATGCACAGAAACTGTGTGATTTTGTGTTGGTATGTTCCAGTAATGTTATATCCATAATTTGTATTTTTTAGCACGTTAGATAGTGGGTTAAGAGCAAGGCAGAACCAGAAAGGACATAATGAGTCTCCTTGGTATATTCCACGCTCAATCTGTATGGGCTGTGATGTGATATTATATGAATTTGTTCGGATATTAAGTGTGGTTTCCAATTTTTCATTGATGTGCTTAGGAACTGTATCAATTTAGGATCTACTTTGTATATTTCCAATATTTGTAGTAACCATGAGTGGGGTACACTATCAAAAGCTTTTTGGTAATCAATGTATGCATAGTGTAGCGACCTTTGTTTAGTTTTAGCTCGATATGTCACCTCTGTATCTATTATGAGTTGCTCTTTACATCCTTGTGCTCCTTTCCAGCAGCCTTCTTGTTCTTCGCTTATAATTTTGTTCTGTGTTGTATGTGTCATTAATTTCTGTGTAATGACTGAAGTTAATATTTTGTATATTGTTGGTAGGCATGTTATGGGGCGATATTTTGCTGGGTTTGCTGTGTCTGCTTGATCTTTAGGTTTCAGATAAGTTATTCCTTGTGTAAGTGTATCAGGGACTGTGTATGGGTCTGCAATGTATTTCTTAAATAATTTAATTACATGTGAATGTGTTGAGGTGAACTTTTTTAGCCGGAAATTTGCTATTTTATCTTTTCCAGGGGCTTTCCAATTGTGAGAGAATTATTTGGTCGGGTGACTTCATGTTGCAAAATTATCACTTCTGGCATTTGTTGTCTCATCTTGTAAGTGTCTGTTTCTGGTTGTATCCACCTTGCATGCCTGTTATGTTGTACTGGGTTTGACCATATGTTGCTCCAGAAGTGTTCCATGTCTGTTGTGATTGGTGGATTGTCTATTTTAATGAGTGTGTTATCTATTGTCTGGTAAAATTTCTTTTGGTTTGTGTTGAATGTTTGGTTTTGTTTCCTTCTATTTTCACTTTTTTTGTATCTTCTAAGTCGTTTGGCCAGTGCGTGTCATCTCTGCTTCTTTTCATCTAATTGCTCTATCGCTCCTTGTTTTGAGATTTTACCAAACCTTTTTCGTTTTTTGTCTGATATTTCATTTCTTATAAATTGTGTTAGCTGTCCTATGTCTTTTCTCAGTCTTTCTATTCTGATCTGTAGCCTGTGTTGCCATGCTGGTTTTGTGGGTTTCTTCTGTGTGTTGGTTGGTTCTGGCCTCTGCCTAGTGTGTATATTTAGTGTAGTGAGTGCTCCTATATAAACCAGTAGTTGTAACTCCTCCATAGTTGTATTTTAATTTATTTTGTTGTTTATGATTGTTTTGATAGTAGTTATTGTTGTTTCGCCTTGTGGGTTATTTGGTGGTCTATGCAAGAATGGTCTAATGTCTGTATTTGTGTCTTTGTATTCTATATATGTCAGCTGAAATTTTTCTTTTATATCTAACACGTGTGTCACTTCGTGTTCTATTTGTGCTTGTTCTGGTGCTGTCTTAAGATTTCGTTTTCCTCTGATTGTTTAATTGATGCGTGTTGTTCTTTGTTTGTTTGCTCTGGGATGTTTGAGTCCATTACTGTATTTTCTCCTTCTTCTGATTGCATATTATTTTGTTCCAGTATTTGTTGTTTGATGTTTTCTAATTCTGACTGGGGTATCCTGTTATTTTTGATTATTACACGGATCTGATCAACTAGTCGTTGTTCTGTTAAGAATTCTAATTCTGGGTATCTGGTAATAAATGATGTGTATACTTGTGATCTGTATCCAGTTGTGTTGGTTCCTAAGTTTGTTGCTTGGTAATAACAGAACACGTGGTGTCGGTAACTTCATCTGACCATCTCATCCTCTGTCTTTGTTTTCCTTCTAGACTGGTTGCAGGAAGCATATCCTGCAAAACACCTCTATTTGGATTTAAATCAGTTTCCGTGTGGCTAGCAGTGTCGTTACCATTGTGGACGGGCATAGGGTTCAAGCGACCATGACAGCGCTTGTCCGAGGCTTCATTAATTCTGTGCTGAACCAACTAATGACACTAAAAGGTAGGTTAGCCCTAATAGTGGTTTGTTCTTTTCGTCCCCTTTTATGACTGGCAGAACATACCGGAGGCCTATTCTTTTCCCGGGCCTCGACGGGGTTTATGGTTATTATTGTTATTATTATATTTTACTTTTACGTGGTTGTGGTGGTACCAAGCTGTGCCAATGATCTTTTTCTTTTTGTATGACAATATCCTCGCTAAGAACAACATTTAAGAAATCTTGAATAACATTTCTTTAATATCGTCCCCAATTTTATTCATGGACGGTGTAGTATTGAAGCTCTACGCATTCTTCTACAGACATTTTTCTGAAAATTAGTGCGTAATAAGTCGGATAGCCCGCGACACTAACAAAAGCATTGTGCTTTGAGTTGGGGAAATCCATCAGCAAGATTTTGACCACCGGTCTAGATTGTGAAGCCACAAAAGGACGATATGTTTTACCGTAATAGGAGTGGATTCGGCGTAGACGTACCTTCTCATATTACCAGCCGACGTCACAGCTGCCTGTTTCGGTTCGTGCGAACTCTGCAACATAACCAGTTGATCATTGACTTTACTGACTCTTGTTAATACATGAAACTGCAACCAATCAATTTTTGAACAGTTATTTATTACTCCATGAACTGGTTTTCTAACCTTTTCAGGTTCATCTGCAGATCGTTTTCTGAAAGTTACATCACTGTTCCTAGCATAATGCTGGTTGCTGGCTCTGTGCCAAGAAGATGGAACGCGCTTTAATGTATCGCAATGATTAATGTTTATCTGTCGATATGGATGCAAAATTTAGTATTTACTTACAGCGACAGTCTCGGCAGCTTTTCTCTTTAGTGTCTGTCTGTCTGCTTCCATTTTGACGCCCAGCTGGTACATCACTTGACACACTCTTCAACAGGAAAAAGCCGTCCAAACTGTGGCAGTCAGTAAAAACTAAATTTTGCATCCATATCGACAGATAAACAGCAGTCATGGCGGTACATTAAAGTGTGTTCCATCTTCTTGTCACAGGCCCAGCAACCAGCATTATGCTAGAAATAGTGATGTCATGTCAAGAGAACCATCTGAAGATGAACCTGAAAAGGTTCGAAAACCGGCTTGTGGAATAATAAATAACTTGTCAAAAAAGCGACTGGTTGCAGTTTCATGTATTTACATTCTGTTAACAGTCACGGGCTATAAAATATCCGTAATGGATAGGCTTAACCAACCAGTCAATCACTCGCGATGTGCTTGTCGCCTGATGGTTTCGATCAGAACGTCGCTCGTGTGAAACGTGCTTAGCGGTGGGAATTTCGGTGCCGGCTGTGACGTCATCACGAGAAGGACGCCCTGCCATACGTCATCGGCTGCGGCCCGCGGTTTCGGGTCGCGCCGCTGCAGCCGCCCGGTTCGCGCGGTCGCGGCTGCCGCCGTGGATTTACGACGGCGATTGTCCGCAGCGGCGAGTGACGGATCGTCGCGAGCACAATAGCGAATTTGCGCGCGGCCCCGCCGGCGCTCAATTTATGGGCGAGGCCGCTCATGGCGCCTTTCCGCCTCAGAAGCGTCGCTCTTCCGCGTTCCATAGTCGCCCATATTGTCGGCGGCTTTTGTCAGCCGTCTGGACATCTGGCTGGCGACTTTATTCCACTGTTCTGACCTCTAGATCTCACGACGCCTCTTCGGCGTCTGTACAGGGCAGGTGTTACGCATAAAAGCTCTCTGTCACAGTTGAATGGCACAGACAGCAGAGATAGTTCCAGTATCCATACAAGTACGTTCGGCACCTTTGCCTACATTTGCAGCGGCTGTACATATTTGGACAAATACACCGAGGTGACAAAAGCCGATGGATAGCTCGGTATATCGTACCTCCTTTCGCCCAGCGTAATGTAGCAAATCGACGTGGCGTCTACTCAACAAGTCGCTGGGAAGCCCCCGCGGAAATAATGAACCGTGCTGCCTCTTTAGCGGTTCAGTAATGCGAATGTGTTGCCAGTGGAGAGCTTTGTAGGCGCGAACTGACCTCTCGATTATATCCCATAGATGTTCGACAGGATTTATGTGGGGCGATCTGGGTGAACAAATCATTCGCTCGAACTGTAAGGAATGGCTAGCCGGCGGGAGTGGCCGAGCGGTTATAGACGCTGCAGTCTGAAACCGCGCGACCGCTATGGTCGCAGGTTCGAATCCTGCCTCGGGCATGGATGTGTGTGATGTCCTTAGGTTAGTTAGGTTTAAGTAGTTCTAAGTTGTAGGGGACTGATGACCTCAGAAGTTAAGTCCCATAGTGCTCAGAGCCATTCTTGTAAGGAATGTTCTTCAAACCACTTGCGAGCAAATATTGCCTGGTGACATCGTTGTTTGGGAACGTGAAGTCCATGACTACAAATAGTCTTCAAGTAGCCTAAATCAAGAATTTCAGTCAAATGATCGGTCGGGCCGGAGGATCCACTGCGTTCCATGTCGACACAAACGACGTCATTATGGAGCCATCACCACGAGGCTACACAGTGCATTGTTGACAACTTGAGTCTATGGCCTCGAGGGGTCTACGCCACGGTCAAACTCAACCGTCAATTCTTACCAACTGAAATTGGGAACCATCTGACCAGGCCACGGTTTTCCTGTTCTCTAGGATCCTATTGATACGGTCACCAGCCCAGGAGAGGCTCTGCAGGTGATGTTGTGCTAGCAAAGTCACTCCCGTCGGTCGTCTGCTGACATAGCCCATTAACGCCAAACTTCGTGTACGCATCGCACTGATTTCTACTGTTATTCCACGCAGTGTTGCTTGGCTATTAGCTCTCACAACTCCATGCAAACGCCTCTGCTCTTGATCGTTAAGTAAAGGCCGTTGGCCACTACGTTGTCCATGATGAGAGTTCTGGTGTCACCGCCAGACACCACACTTGCTAGGTGGTAGCCTTTAAATCGGACGCTGTCCGGTAGTATACGTCGGACCCGCGTGTCGCCACTATCAGTGATTGCAGACCGAGCGCCGCCACACGGCAGGTCTAGAGAGACTTCCTAGCACTCGCTCCAGTTGTACAGCCGACTTTGCTAGCGATGGTTCACTGACAAATTACGCTCTCATTGGCCGAGACGATAGTTAGCATAGCCTTCAGCTACGTCATTTGCTACGACCTAGCAAGGCGCCATTATCATTTGCTATTTATCTTGTGATGCATGTACCGTCAGACCGATGTTCACCAATTATGGATTAAAGTTAAGTATTCCAGAAGCTACTTACCTTTTTTGCTAGTCTCAATTCCCTGTCATTTTCCAAACCTCACGCCAGCCTGCGTGAGCTTAAACTCGTGCCCTTCGGCCTCCCGTCATAGTGGATTGGCTGTCTTGCCAGTCCACAACAAGAGGTAATGCCTGGAATTTGGTATTCTTGACATTGTGAATCTTATAGTATTGAATTCCCTCAAGATTTCCGAAATGGCATGCTCCGTGTGGATAGCTCCAAATACCATTTCCCGTCCACGGCGTGTTAGTTCCCGTCGTGAGGCCATAACCACACCAGAAGCCTTTCCACATGAATCACCTGAGTCCAACCGACATCTCCGCCAACGCGCCGCCCTTTTATACCTGATGCACGCGACATTACCGCCGTCTATGTACGCTGATGAGGCAAAACATTACGAACACCTTGTTAATAGTTTTTTCGTCCGTCTTTGGAACTAAATACATCACTAATTCTGCGTATCAGGGATCCGACAGTTTGTTGGTAGGTATGTGGAGATATGAGGCATTAGGTGTCTACGCACAAGTCGTGTAATTCACGTAAATAACAGGCCGCAGATTACCGCATCCGGTAATGATGCCCGACACTGACCCTGATGCATTCCATAGGATTTACATCACCCGAATTTGGTTTTCAATACATCAATGAGAGTTAACTATAATCTACATCTACATCTACATTTATACTCCGCAAGCCATCCAACGGTGTGTGGCGGAGGGCACTTTACGTGCCACTGTCATTACCTCCCTTTCCTGTTCCAGTCGCGTATGGTTCGCGGGAAGAACGACTGTCTGAAAGCCTCCGTGCGCGCTCTAATCTCTCTAATTTTACATTCGTGATCTCCTTGGGAGGTATAAGTAGGGGGAAGCAATATATTCGATACCTCATCCAGAAACGCATCCCCTCGAAACCTGGCGAGCAAGCTACACCGCGATGCAGAGCGCCTATCTTGCAGAGTCTGCCACTTGAGTTTATTAAACATCTCCATAACGCTATCATGGTTACCAAATAACCCTGTGACAAAACGCGCCGCTCTTCTTTAGATCTTCTCTATCTCCTCCGTCAACCCGATCTGGTACGGATCTCACACTGATGAGCAATACTCAAGTAATGGTCCTCACACCACTGTAGCACGTTTCTGGCTTCGAGATACGAACTGTTATACTGCTGAAAGATGACATCACCGTCGAGGGAGACATCAAGCATTAAGGGATGCAGGTGGTGCGCAGTTGTCGATTACTACCAAAGGTTCTATACTAGCGCAGGAGAATGTTTTCCATAGCATAATACTGCTCCCAAGAGCCTGCGTCCGTGCCGCGATGCACTTTTAGAGCCGCCGTTCAACTCAATGACAGCAATGGTGGAGACGACCATCAAACTAGTACAGCAAATATGTGATTCACCCGAAGAGTCGACACGTTTCCGTTGACAGTCGAATCCCAATGGTTCTCTGCCCACTGCAATCGTGATTGACGATGTCGTTTGGTCAAAATGTGAACTCGTAGGGATGGTCTGCTGCAGAGCTCCATGTACAATGTACGATGAACGGTGTGCTCTGATACATTTTTTCGTGCGCCAGTATTGGGCTCTTTTGGCAGAAGCGCCACAGATCAACATCTACTCTACTTTACAGAGCAGACAGGCCTCCGCACCTGACGCTCCCTGACGTTCTGTGAAGGGTCTTGCAACGTCCTACCATTGTTGCCAAGAGGTATTTTCACTGTCCTTCTACCTCTTTCCGTAGATGCACTTTGCAGCAGCACGAGAACATCCCACCATTTTCAACGTTTTCAAGATACTGGTTCACAGACTCTGCATAATAACAATCTGCCCCTTATGAAAGTCGCTTGTTGTTGTTGTGGTCTTCAGTCCTGAGACTGGTTTGATGCTACTCTATCCTGTGCAAGCTTCTTCATCCCCCAGTACCTACTGCAGCCTGCATCCTTCTGAATCTGCTTAGTGTATTCATCTCTTGGTCTCCCTCTACGATTTTTAACCTCCACGCTGCCCTCCAATACTAAATTGGCGATCCCTCGATGTCTCAGAACATGTCCTACCAACCGATCCCTTCTTCTAGTCAAGTTGTGCCACAAGCTCCTCTCCTCCCCAATTCTATTCAATACCTCCTCATTAATTATGTGGTCTACCCATCTAATCTTCAGTATTCTTCTGTAGCACCACATTTCGAAAGCTTCTATTCCCTTCTTGTCTAAACTATTTATCGTACACATTTCACTTCCGTACATGGCTACACTCCAAACAAATGCTTTCAGAAAGGACTTCCTGGCACTCTAATCTATACTCGATGTTAACAGATTTCTATTCTTCAGAAACGCTTTCCTTCCCATTGCCGGTCTACATTTTATATCCTCTCTACTTCAACCAGCATCAGTTATTTTGCTCCCCAAATAGCAAAACTCGTTTACTACTTTAAGTGTCTCATTTCCCAATCTAATTCCCTCAGCATCACCCGACTTAATTCGACTACATTCCATTATCCTCGTTTTGCTTTTGTTGATGTTCATCTTATACCCTCCTTTCAAGACAACGTCCATTCCGTTCAACTGCTCTTCCAAGTTCTTTTCTGTCTCTGACAGAATCACAATGTCATCGGCGAACCTCAAAGTTATTTAATGTTACCATCCACAAACTGTTGCCTCACAAATGGTTCTTTGGGATAGGGTGAGTTGTCATTCTGATACAGTCCTGTCCTCCGAACTTTTCCTCTGCCATACGCTGCAAAACGATGTTCTTCAGGGCTTAGCATTTTCTTAAGTGCATTGAGGGGCGGACGCGATAACCACGAATAACCCTCACATACCGGTACAATTTGCAGGTCCTCCGTAACTCACTAACGGCACTGAACCAGACGGCAGGTAACATTCTACAAGCACTCGTCAACACCTAAGACTTACATCGAATTGCCACAGGGTACAACGTGACTCATAACTAGAAATCATTCGTTTCCACCAATCCAAAGCACAGTAGTGTCGCTCTTTACACCAACATTTACTACAGAAATGTGTAGCTTATGAGTAGCTGCTTGACCATTGAACCCCATTACTTTTAACTCCCTATGCTCTCTCACTGTGCTAGCTGGACTGCTGGTACCGCCTTGCAGCACACGACTGATTCCTCACCTTCCGCAAAGCTTGACAGTCCCTGACCCTCAGTACGCGATGTTATGCCGGTACAAAGCCGGTACAATGGGATTCTTTGGTTTGATTCGGAAGGAGACTGACTGTAACTATAACACTAAAATATTAGTTCACTTTATTTTTCTTCTTCTGCGGCTCTGCAACTTATGATGAGTCTTGACCTCTTCGGCTATCTCCTTCCATTTATCCCACTCCCTTGCTAACATTTTGCAGTTCCTGTAGCCGATCTTCCAAAAGTCGTCTTGGACACCGTCCTCCCTTTTCTGTTGCTCACGTTCTCTCTGTTCATCTCGCTTTCCTTGTTGAATCATTTTGGGCACTTCTGTATCATGCCACGTGTCCAACCTTCTCAACCTAGATGTGTTCACTACTCATCTAACAGGCTAGTCTTCGTAGATGGTGTGCAACTCATGGCTGTACCTTGTCCTCTATCTTTCCCGCCGGCCGAAGTGGCCGTGCGGTTAAAGGCGCTGCAGTCTGGAACCGCTAGACCGCTACGGTCGCAGGTTCGAATCCTGCCTCGGGCATGGATGTTTGTTATGTCCTTAGGTTAGTTAGGTTTAAGTAGTTCTAAGTTCTAGGGGACTAATGACCTCAGCAGTTGAGTCCCATAGTGCTCAGAGCCATTTGAACCATTTTCTATCTTTCCCTACGGAAAACTGGGCCGATCGTTGTCCTGAGTACCCATCCGTCGAATGCATCCAGCGATTGAGCATCCCTTGTTGTCAGAGCCCAGGTTTCAAAGGCGTCTGTAAGCGCTGGTCTGGTCAGTGTTTCATAGAAGGCTGGTTTTGTGGTCCTAGTCAGAAGTCTCGAAGACAAAAGCTTCGTTACGGCCAAATAATCTTCATCAGCTGCAATTAGTCTTTGCTTTATTTCATATGAGGTATCATTTATGCTAGTTACAATCGAACACACTCTTTCAAACGTTTTGCGTAATTGCGGCTGCCTTTCCCAGCTGCTAGATATTTTCTTTTCTCCTCGTTGATATTTAGTCCTATATTCTTGCCGCCCTGTTCAAGTGCACTGAATGTCTCATCAGAGCTCTTGCTACTATGTCGATGTCGTTCGTAGAGGCCACTATCTGCACAGATTTATGAAAATCGTTCCCCTATTCGAGATATTTGCTTCTCTCATCATCTTCTCCGAGAAGTCGTTGAATAGGAAGCATGCTCGCGCACTTTCAATTTCCGAAGTAGTTCACAACATTCCACCACTTTTTATACAATCATGCGTTTCTCTCATTGTCATCTTTACTAACATTATCAGTTTTTTTTAATACCCAATTCAACTAGTGCCCTCTGTCTGTACTATCGCACGCTGCTTTAAAATCAATAATAATATTAATAATATAATACGTTCCGACCCCATGTTCCTTTGTTTTTTTCCAGAATTGGTCTTAGGGCAAACATCTGGTCGATAGTTGACTAACCTGCGATATATGCACATTGTTACAACTCCGTTTCTCTCACTATTATTGGAAGTATTCGGTCGTACAGTATGTTAGAGAGGATTTACACTAAAGAGCCAAAGACACTCGTACACCCGCCTAATTTCATGTAGGGCCCCCACGAGCACGCAGAAGTGCCGCAACACGACGTGGCAAGGACTCGATTAATGTCTGAAGTAGCGCTGGAGGGAACTTATACCATGAATCGTGCACGCCTGTCCATAAATCCGTTAAAGTACGACGGGGTAGAGATCTCTTCTAAACAGCATGTTCCAAGGCATCCCAAATACGCTCAATAATGTTCATGTATGGGAAGTTTGGTGGTCAGCGGAAGTGTTTAAACTCAGAAGAGTGTTCCTGGAGCCACTCTGTAGCAATTATGTCTTGCTGGAATTTCCCAAGTCCGTCGGTATGCACAATTGACATGAATGGATTCAGGTGATCAGACAGGATGCTTACATACGGGTCACCTGTCCTGGAAGTACCAGCGGTCCCACATTACTCCAACTGTGCACGCTCCATACCATTACAGAGCATCCACCAGCTTGGACAGACCCCTGGTAACATGCAGGGTCCATGAATTCATGAGGTTCTCTCCATACCCGTACACGTCCATCCGCTCGACAGAATTTTAAATGAGACTCGTCCGCCCAGGCAACAAGTTTCCAGTCATCAAGAGTCCAATGTCGGCGTTGACTGGGCCAGACGAGGTGTAAAACTTTGCATCGTGCAGTCATCAAGGATACAAGAGTGGGCCTTCGGTTCCGAAAGTCCATATGGATGATGTTTCGTTGAATGGTTCACACACCGACACTTGTTGCAATTTCCGAAAAGGTTCCACTTCCGTCACGTTGAACGATTCTCTTCGGTCGTCATTGGTTCCGTTCTTTCAGGATGTTTTTCCGGTCTCAGCGACGTCGGAGATTTGATGTTTTACCGGATTGCTGATATTCATGGTACATTCGTGCTATGGTCCTACATGAAAGTCCCCACTTCATCGCTTCTTCGGAGAAGCTGTGTCCCATCGCTCGTGCGCCGACTGTAACACCACGTTCAAAACCCCTGAAATTTGATAACCTGCCACTGTAGCAGCAGTAAGCGATGTAACAGCTGCAACCGACACGTGTTGTCTTACGAAGGCGTTTCTGACCGCAGCAGCTTATTCTGCCTGTTTTCATATTTCTGTATCTGAATACAGATGCCTATACCAGTTTCTTTGGCGCTTCAGTGTATATCACAGATTAAGCATAGTTATCCCTCTGTAGTTATCGCATTCCGTGTCGAATGCTCCCTTATATATAAAGGACATAATTCGGTCTTTCCATGTTTAAGGCATTTCCACTTCTTCCCATGCTAGATTAACCTGTTTCAGAATCTCTATTTCCAATTCAGAGCATCCTCACATGAAAAGTTCTCCTCGAATGCCGTCTGTAGCTGCCGCCTTGTTGTTCGGTAATTTCCTCAAAGCAGTTCTCATCTCTTCCAAGTTAGGTGGGTCCACAGTGTTATCTGGTTCCTGTACTTCCGTTGAGATCCTTGGTACAACTGGTCTTGAATTAAGGAGTTTATCAAAGTAGCAACGCCACATCTCAAATATGTACTTCTCTTCGTTTATAGTTTCGTCATTCTCATTTTTCATTAAAATTATTCTGCCCTTGAAATTTCACCATATTAGAATCCAGAGATATGAAGACTTACTTAAATTGGTGCAATCCATTTCCACAAGAATGTTCCGAGTGTTTATAGCTGTCTCTGAATACTGAAGTATCACTTGATACAGACAAATTTACGAGACACTTCAGTTGAAGTATAATTGACATAATGGTAACATCAGAGTCCGGCGCTAGACATTTAATACACTGGCGGCTGCACGAAGACGATGCTGTTATCCTGATCAGTGAATGCGGACTGGGCGAGAGTTCCTCTGCTCAGCCTTAACTGGACCATGGATTGCCGATTGATGTGGTGTAGTGAAGCCGTACGAGGCCACGCCTGCGTTTCTCATTCATTGGTGGGGCATGTTGCGACTGTGCTCTTCCGTCTTTTCGTTTCGAGCTGCGAACCATGCCCTGACACCTCCCTCATCGGGCGACGCCACACGTGAGGTCAATCAGGCCGTGGATTAGTTGCTGCTGTTCCTTCTTTTACACTTTCACTTCAGAACAGACGCGGCTCGTGGTTTCCATAGTGGGGAAGGCTGCGACACTAACCTAGACCTCGGTCTACACTACAGATAAAACATTAACCAAACGTTCGTCTACTGTATCTTCTTTCCGTTTCACAATCAATAACAAAATAACATAAAAAGCTGAATGGAAGATAAAATATATAGGGATCTTCTGGTTCAGACCGTGATGGAAGACGCTTTTTGGGGACATCTTTAATATGGTGCACGTTAGCTTCGCTTCATGCTTGACGTTTTTTGATATTTTTATTTCTTAATTTCAGGAGTGTAACGTTTAATTCCCTCAAACCGCAGTCAAAATGAGGTGGTGTAACGAAACAGTGATGTTTCCATTACGTCACGGACCTTGTGCTCTGTTTGGCTGACATGAGCAACCCGATCAACCGCCATTGAAATTTACACATCATATTCGTCGTATTTACATTTGTGTTTTAAAAAAATTATGTATTTTTAAGTGATATAGCACACACAACCACTCAGATTGAAGGTACAATCTTCTGTTTAAACTGTGTTTATACCTTTGCCTAGACTTACACTGTTTTTGTTCTTGTTTTATGTTTGCATCAAGCCTGGAAGCACCAAGTTCCTTGCCTTTCATCCAACCGCAAGTTCCAGAACTTTACGTGAATTCATACTGTATCCTTTACGAACTTGTGCTTGTTGTTGTTGTTGTTATGGCCTTCAGTCCAGAGACTGGTTTGGTGCAGCTCTCTATGCTACCCTATCCTGTGCAAGTTTTTTCATCTCTGAGTTAACTACTGCAACCTACGTCTTTATGAATCTGTTTACCGTATTCTTGTCTTGGTCTCCCTCTACGATTTTTACCCTCCACGCTCCCCTCCAGTACTAAATTGACGATTCCTTGATGCCTCAAAACATGTCCTACCAAACCGATCCCTTCTTCAAGTTGTGCCACGAATTCCTCTTCTCCCCAATTATATTCATTACCTCCTAATTAGTTACGTGATCTACCCATCTAACCGTCAGCATTCTTCTGTAGCACCACATTTCGAAAGCTTCTATTCTCTTCTTGTCTAAACTATTTATAGTCCATGTTTCACTTCCATACTTGGCTACACACCAAACAAATACTTTCAGTAACTTCTTCCTGACACTTAAATCTATGCTCGATATTAACAAATTTCTTTTCTTCAGAAACGCTTTCCTTGCCATTGCCAGTCGACATTTTATATCCTCTCTACTTCGACCATCATCAGTTATTTTGCTCCCAAAATAGCAAAACATCTACTACTTTAGCGACTCATTTCCTAATCTAATTTCCTCAGCATCACCTGATTTAATGCGACTACATTCCATCATCCTCGTTTTGTTTTTGTTGATGTTCATCTTATATCCTTCTTTCAAGACACTCTCCATTCCGTTGAACTGCTCTTCCAGGTCCTTTGTTGTTTCTGACACAATGACAATGTCATCGGCAAACATATAAGTTTTTATTTTTTCTCCACGGATTTTAATTCCTACTCCGAATTTTTCTTTTGTTTCCTTCACTGCTTGCTCAATATGCAGCTTGAATAGCATCGGGGATAGGCCAAAACCCTGTCTCACTCCCTACCCAACCACTGCCTTCCACTCATGCCCATCGGCTCTTACAACTGCCATCTGGTTTCTGTACAAATTATAAATAGCCTTTCGCTTCCTGTATTTGGCCCCTGACACCATAGAGTTTGGAAAAGTGGATTCCAGTCAACATCGTCAAAAGCTTTCTCTATGTCTACAAATGCTGGAAAAGTAGGTTTGCCTTTCCTTAACCTATCTTCTAAGATAACTCGTGGGGTCAGTATTGCTTCGCGTGTTCCAACATTTCTACGGAATCCAAACTGATCCTCCCCGAGGTCGGCTTCTTCCAGTTTTTCCATTCGTATGTACGTAATTCTTGTCAGTATTTTGCAGCCGTGACTTATTAAACTGATAGTTTGGTAATTTTCATATCTGTCAACACCTTCTTTCATTGGGATTGGAATTATTGTATTCTTGTTGGCGTCTGATGGTATTTCGCCTTTCTCATACATCTTGCTCACCAGATGGTATAGTTTGGTCATGGCTGGCCCTCCCAAGACTATCAGTAATTCTAATGGAATGTTATCTACTCCCGAGGCTATCAGTAATTCTAATCGAATGTTGTCTTTTCCCGAGGCCTTGATTCGACTTCGATATTTCAGTGATCTGTCAAATTCTTCACACAGTATCATATCTCCCATTTCATCTTCATCTACGTCCTCTTCCAATTCCATAATACCTTTGCTTAAAACCGGTTTTTCACATGAGCTCTTGATATTCATACAGGTCTACATCTACATCTACATGGATGCTCTGCAAATCACATTTAAGTGCCTGGCAGAGTGTTCATCGAACCACCTTCACAATTCTCAATTATTCCAATCTCGTATAACGCGTGGAAAGAATGGACACCTATATCTTTCCGTACGAGCTCTGATTTCCCTTATTTTATCGTGGTGATCGTTCCTCCCTATGTAGGTCGGTGTCAACAAAATATTTGCGCATTCGGAGGAGACAGTTGGTGATTGGAATTTCGTGAGAAGATTCCGTCGCAACGAAAAACGACTTTCTTTTAATGATGTCCAGGCCATCATTTTTGTGATACACTCTCTCATTTTTCTCGATAATTCAAATTGTGCTGCCTTTCCTTGAACTTCTTCGATGTACTCCATGAGTCCTCTCTGGTAAGGATGCCACACCGCGCAGCAGTATTCTAAAAGATGAGGACAATCGTAGTGTAGGCAGTCTCCTTAGTAGGTCTGTTACATTTTCTAAGTGTCCTGCCAATAAAACGCAGTCTTTGGTTAGACTTCCCCACAACATTTTATATATGTTCCTTCCAATTTAAGTTGTTCGTAATTGTAATACCTAGATATTTACTTGAATTTACGGCTTTTAGATTAGACCGATTTATCGTGTAACCGAACGAGTTCCTTTTAGCACTTATGTGGATGACCTCACACTTTTCGTTATTTAGGGTCAACTGCCACTTTTCGCACCATTCAGATATCTTTTCTAAATCGTTTTGCAGTTTGTTTTTATCTTCTGATGACTTTATTTGTCGATAAACCACTGCGTCATCTGCAAACAACCGAACTCGGCTGCTCAGATTGTCTCCAAAGTCGTTTATATAGATAAGGAACACCAAAGGGCCTGTAACAGTACCTTGGAGAACGCCAGAAATCACTTTTGTTTTACTCGATGACTTTCCGTCAATAACTACGAACTGTGACCTCTCAGACAGGAAATCGCAAATCCAGTCACATAACTGAGACGATATTCCATAAGCACGCAGTTTCGCTACGAGCCGCTTGTGTGCTACCATGTCAAAAGCCTTCCGGAAATCCAGAAACACGGAATAGATCTGAAATCCCTTGTCAATAGCACTCAGTATTTCATGTGAATAAAGAACTAGTTTTGTTTCACAAGAACTCATGTTGACTGTATGCTGACTGTATGTTGACTGTGTGTCAATAGACCGATTTCTTCGAAGTAATTCTTAGTGTTCGAACACAATATATGTTCCAAAATCCAGCTGCATATCGACGTTAACGATATGGGCCTTTAATTCAGTGGATTACTCCTACTACCTATCTTGAATATTGGTGTGACCCGTGCAATTTTCCTGTCTTTGGGTACGGATCTTTACTCGAGCGAACGGTTGTGTATGATTGTCAAGTATGCAGCTAAAGCATCAGCATACTCTGAAAGGAACCTAACTGGTATACAGTCTGGACCAGAAGACTTGCTTTTATTACGTGATTTAAGTTGTTCACTACTCCGAGGGTATTTACTTCTACGTTAATCATGTTGGCAGCTTTTCTCGATTCGAATTCTGGAATATTTGCTTCGTCTTCTTTTGTGAAGGCATTTCGGAAGGCTGTGTTTAGTAACTCTGCTTTGGCAGCACTGTCTTCGATAGTATCTCCATTGCTATCGCGCAAAGAAGGCATTGATTGTTTCTTGCCGCTATCATACATCACATACGACCAGAATCTCTTTGGATTTTCTGTCAGGTTTCGAGACAAAGTCTTGTTGTGGAAACTGTTATAAGCATCTTGCATTGAAGTCCGCACTAAATTTCGAGCTTCTGTAAAAGATCGCCAATCTCGGGGATTTGGCGTCTGTTTAAACTTTGCCCGTATGTTTCGCTGATTTCGCAACAGTGTTCTAACCCGTTTTGTGTACCAAGGAGGATCAGCTCCGTCGTTTGGTAATTTATTTGGTATAAATCTCTCAATTGCTGCCGATACTATTTCTTTGAATTGAAGCCACACCTGGCCTACACTTATATTATTTATGTGGAATGAGTGGAGATTGTCTCTCAGGAAGGCGTCAAGTGAATTTTATCTTTTTTCGCTTATTTTTCGAAAATTTGGGGATTACAATATTCAATCACGTTATAACAACCCGGTGTTCACTAATCCCTGAATCGGTTTTGATGCTAGTTATTAACTCAGGATTATTTGTTGCTAAGAGGTCAAGTGTGTTTTCACAACCGTTTACTATCCGCGTGGGCTCATGGACTAACTGCTCGAAATAATTTTCAGGGAATGCGTTTAGCACAATTTCGGATGATATTATATGCGTACCTCCGGAATTGAACATGTATTTTCGCCAACATATCGAGGGTAAATTAGAGTCACCACCAACTATCATCGTATGAGTTGGGTACGTGTTTGAAATCGAACTCAAGTTTTCTTTGGACCTTACAGCAACTGTATCACCTGAATTGGGAGGTCTGTAAAAGGATCCAATTATTATTTTATTCAGGCTGCCAACAATGACCTTTGCCCATGTTACCTCACAGGAAGTATTTACTTCAATTTCGCGACAAGATGAACTACTTCTGACAGCAGCAAACACGCCATCGCCAATCGTGTTTAGCCTATCCTTTCGGAACACCGTTAGCTTCTTCGCAAAAATTTCGGCTGATCTTATATCCGGCTTTAGCCAGCTTTCAGTACGTATAACGATTTGAGCATCTGTGCTTTATATTAGCGCTTGGAGTTCTGGTACTTTCCTAACACAGCTACGACAATTTACAACTGTTATACCAGTGGTTCCTGTAATTACGTTCTTACTGTGTTCAGCCTGCGCCCTTTGTAACTGAAGCCCTTCTTGTGTTTTCCCGAGACCCTGTAACCTAAAAAACCGCCCAGTCCACTCCACACATCCCTTGCTACACTTGTAGCCACCTCCTGCGTATAGTGGACACCTAACCTATTCAGCGGAAACCGAAACCCAACCACCCATTGGCGCAAGTCGAGGAATCTGCAGCCTACACGATCGCAGAACCGTCTGAGCCTCTGATTCAGACCCTCCACTCGGCTCTGTACCAGAGGTCCGCAATCGGTCCTGTCGACTATGCTGCAAATGGTCAGCTCTGCTTTCATCTTACAAGGAAGGCTGGCAGCCTTTACCACTTCTGTTAGCCGCTCGAAACCGGCGAGAATCCCTTCTGATCCAAAGTGACACACATCATTGGTGCCGACGTGAGCAACCACCTGCAGTTGGCTGCCCCCTGTGCTCTACATGGCATCCGGGAGGACCCGTTCCACATCTGGAATGACTCCACCCGGTATGCACACGGAGTGCTCATTGGTTTTCTCACCCTTCTTGTCAGCCAAGTCCCTAACGGGCCCCATAACGCGCCTAACGTTGGAGCCCATAACTACCAATAATGCCACCCTCTGCGATTGCCCGGATCTTGTAGGCTGAGTGGTTTCCTTCGAAACAGGACAAGCGAAAGTATCTGGCTCAGCGACAGTGTCAGCCACAGAACCTGTTTGTCAGACAAACCGGGGAGGCCTTACGCGCGGCCGCCTGGGAAGTCTTTCGCCTCTTGGATCGCCCCGGGACGTCCTTCCACTCGACCACAGGTGAGGGATCAGCCTCACTGCGAGCAGTAACTGGGTTGACCACCGGTGCTGGACGTACGTTGGATCCCCTCGGCCGGCCCACAACGGTGATGCCCATCCGCTGCAGCCTCAAGCTGTGTAACGGAAGCCATCACAGCCTAAAGCTGAGAGCGAAGTGTCACCAATTCGGCTCGCATCCGCACACAACAATCGCAGTCCCTGTCGATACTAAAGACTGTGGACAACTAAACTATGCGGATAAAGGGATTATCGGCACGTGGTGCGCAACTCTACTGTAGACCCTGACGAAAACGCAGGAACTGCCTCTAATAATACGCAGATTTTGAAAAAACTAACAGACGAAGCAATCAGGTGAATCTAAATAATTCGCCCCTGACTAGGAATTTGTAATATGTTACAAAATCGGTTTACTTTTCGATGCAAACGAAAACGCGTGAACAGTGACTATTAGATATTAAATTTACATGCAGAAACTCAAGAAACTAAATTAGTAAAGCACACAGATGATATAATAAAATTCGCTCCTGGTTATGAACTCGTAAATGTCACAAAACCGGTCTTGTCTCGGTCGGCTACTACTCTCTTTTCTCTAAAGGTCTCTTTAATTTTCCTATAGGTATATCTATCTTATCCCTAGTGATATATGCTTCTAAATCCTTACATTTTTCCTCTAGTCACCCCTGATTAGCCATTTTGCACTTCGTGTTAATCTCATTTTTGATAAGTTTGTATTCCTTTTCGTCTGCTTCATTTACTGCATTTCAATATTTTCTTCTTTCATCTGTTAAATTCAATATCTCTTGTGTTACTCAAGGATTTCTACTAGCCTTCGTCTATTTATCCAATTGATCCTCTGCTGCCTTCAATATTTCATCTGTCAAAGGTACCCATTCTTCTTCTACTGTATTTCTTTCCTCAGTTCTTGTCAATCGTCCCCTACGCTCTCTCTGAAATTCTCTACAACCTATATTTCGGTTTATACACGTCCTATCTCCTTAAAATGCCATCTTTTTGAAGTTTCTTAAGTTTTAATATACAGTTCATAACCAATAAATTGTGGTCAAAGTCCACATCTGCCCCTGGATATCTCTTACAATTTAAAACCTGGTCCCTAAAACTCTATTTAACCATTATACAATCTATCTGAAATCTTCCATTGACTCCATGTCTTCTCTACGTATACAACCTTTTGTCGTTATTCTTAAACCAAGTGTTAGCTATGAATAAGTTATGCTCTGTGCAAAATTCTACCAGACGGCTTCCTCTTTCATTCCTTACCCCCATTCCATGTTCACCTAATACTTTTGCTTCTTTTCCTTTTCCTACTATCGAATTCCAGTCCCCCACAGCTATTAAATTTTCGTCTCCCTTCACTATCTGAAATATTTGTTTTATCGTATCATACATTTCATCACCCCTTCATCATCTGCGGAGCTCGTTGTCATATAAACTTGTACTACTGTAGTAGGCGTGGGCTTCGTATCTATCTTGCTACAATAATGAGTTCACTATGCTCTTTCGTAGTAACTTACCAGCGCTCCTATTTTTGTATTCATTATTAAGCCTACTTGGCCGATCGTTGTGGCCGAGCGGTTCTAGGCCCATCAGTCCAGAACCGAGCTGCTTCTACGGTGACAGGTTCAAATACTGCCTCGGGCATGGATGTGTGTGACGTCCTTAGGTTTAACTAGTTCTGATTGTAGGGGACTGATGACCTCAATGTTAAGTCGCATAGTGCTTAGAGTCATTTAATCCATTAAACCTACTCCTGCATTACCCCTATTCGATTTTGTATTTAATCCTATATTCACCTGACTCTAAGTCTTGTTCCCCCAGTCACTGAACTTCACTAATTCCTACTATATCTAATTTTAATCTATCCATTTCCCCTTTTAAGTTTTCTAACCTACCTGCCGGATTAAGGGATCTGACATTTCACGCTCCGATCGGTGGAACGCCAGTTTTCTGTCTCCTAATAATGACGTCCTCCTGAGTAGTCTCCGTCCGGAGATCCGAATGGGGGACTATTTTACCTCCGGAATATTTTACCCAAGAGGTATGCTTCTGTTATTCGCAAGAAACTAAAACTCACTAAACTCATGTATAATACACTCACAAAATGAAACTTGCTAGTAACACATACTACCCATAGTCAGCAAGCAAGGGCACTAAAATAACGGGACGCATTTCGTCCAAGGGGTGTATTTCGCGTGCTTTTTCCTTTAATCATTTGTGGAACTCTCGCTAGGTGATTATGCTTTTGTTACCGTACTCTAGTGCACTCTGGCGCGACATTGGAAAACTAATTCCAGCGGTGGATAAACAGCCAATGGCAAAAACTAAACAACTGGCTTAACACTATCTTAACATTAATAGTAAACGTCGACTAAGCACGCATCAAAGCATAACATAGTTCTGCAGAGGGAGAGACTGGATAGCGAAGTTTCAGCTACCCTTTTCTTTCGCTTTTGATGCAAGTGGTGTGTGTGAAAAATTCTGTGTAGGTCCGTAGAGTACCCGTTGGCTGAAACACCAGAGCCTTTGGGACGCCCGTAAGAACTGCACTCCGAGGAAACCACGCCCCAAAACCTCTGCTACACAGAGCTATAGAGGAGTTCAAAGCGCATCGTAAAGACTAGCTACTACCGAAAAAGCCGGCCGAAGTGGCCGTGCGGTTAAAGGCGCTGCAGTCTGGAACCGCAAGACCGCTACGGTCGCAGGTTCGAATCCTGCCTCGGGCATGGATGTTTGTGATGTCCTTAGGTTAGTTAGGTTTAAGTAGTTCTAAGTTCTAGGGGACTAATGACCTCAGCAGTTGAATCCCATAGTGCTCAGAGCCATTTGAACCATTTGAACTACCGAAAAACACCGCATGACATCATACATCAACAGTTGACTGGCATTACTTAAATCTGTGTGAGAAGTATACGGAATACTTTCAGATAATTTAAATTCTATAACGCGTCATTGAGAAATTTATTTTAATAAATGTTTGGGGCGGCTCTTTCTCAGAGTCTGTAATTACGAGCCCCGTCTGGTTTCAGAATCTCGTGAGCCGCAGTCGACTTAGAGAGGTTGAAACGTCCCTTATGGACTCGTTGCTGAGGCGACATCCAGTGACTACCGGTTTTGCTTCTACTGTTTCTGCACTGACCACAGAACGCTTCGAGCCCCACTATGTCCTGGCGAATGCTCCTTCTGGTCCATTCCGCGTTGCATGTGGATGTTGGGTACTTTGTGATTAGATAATAAAAAAATGACAGCAAGGTGACGGCTCCTTATTCGGTGAAACAGGACTCGTTATTCTTCACTGCACAGCACAGATCATGATACTGAAGCCTACGGATTGTTTTCGGAGAAAATTCAGTGTAAGGAAGGCTCTGCGCCAGAGAGACGTGTGAAGTTTTAAATCGTCATATTCACTTGCAAAAGAACTGTAGGAATACATCGCTGCGAGGCGTGCATCTTGGTTACACTGGGACAACGATATGTGGTGCGCGATGCTTGATGTGCCACTACAAGGACACGATGCAGTCGGTTGGAAGAGTGACTGCGCTTATCTTACAAAAGTAGACCCACGAGAGCTGAAGGGATATGTGGTCGTTTCAGCCGCCAGCTCATGATGGCCCTGGCGAACTGGCTACGAAGTGGAGCACTGCGACGGGAGACTCTGTGGGTGGGGAATCTTGGCTCTGTAGCAGATGTACGTGTCCTGATCACGTCACAGTTCACTGCAACAGCACAACACGAACTGACTCCAATGGTTGGAGAGTGAGTCTGTGTCACACGGCTACAGGCTTCAAGTGAGTGAGAGGTGTAGACAGTATCTGATCACATTTTTAACGTCCCTCACTTGCGGGATGCACGGTCAAAAACAATGGTTCAAATGGTCTGAGAACTATGGGACTTAACATCGGAGGTCATCAGTCCCCTAGAACTTAGAACCACTCAAACCTAACTAACCTAAGGACATCACACACATCCAAACCCGAGACAGGATTCGAACCTGCGACCGTAGCGGTCGCGCGGTTCCAGACTGAAGCGCCTAGAACCGCTCGGCCACACCGGGCACGGTCGCATCAACGGAGAAGTACGGCGCATTAATAGTACAGGATAAATGCTGCGATCGACGGAAATGTGTGACGCTTCTGCATCATCTTGCAATTATTCACTTCTAAAAGGAAGTGTAGGTACACATCACAACAAAGCGTGCATCTAATGCCATGAACATGTATAAGCAAGAGTAGACAATTGAATCATGTTGTAATAGGATCGGTTTTCACTGCACTCCTAATTTACTTATAACGTAGTAACAGACAAATTTTTTGTCGTAGAAACGTTGTTGTGGTTTTCTAAGATATTGACATAAAATAACTGGTTAGAATTTTTATTTTGTTGAGTGTCATACGTAGTCTATCAGGTAAAAGTTTGTAATAGTAGAAGTTTCATTACAGATGATTTATAGACCAATGTCTTGCACAATGCACTTGATGTTACAGGACTGCAACAACAGTTAACAACAGTTCCTTCCCACTCCAAACAAAACAACACGTGGTTGTGCAGAAGCATGTATTTACTTTGGTAATGAGTGAAAATATTTTTCCACCTACCGATAATAATACCAGCAAATATCAGTTATACACTTAAGGAATACGTTCTGGTGTCTTTCGTTTGAACACAAAGTAATTTACTTAATCAGTCTTGTCGAATTACTGTTTCGAATCCTTCGAGTCTGGTAATCTCTGGAAGTGCCTAGGACCAAGTAGCCATTGTTTATATACAGATTGAAATTCTTTATTTACCTAGATCTGGACTACAGTAATTTAATTAAACACCCGAATAACATAGACAAGTGCAAAAACGTACAATAAAACAAAGGTACTGAAAGCACCAGCCAAATCTGTTAAAATAAATACATGTAAGAATTTCATTTGAGAAGCAGGTAACTTTCTTTGCTGATTTTAGGAATTCATCATTGACAAAAAATAAACAGGCGGAAACACTGGCGGTACCAAGAAGTCTATAAGCTGAAAGTAACACTAATTGAAAGAAACAATTAAGCTTAAAGCAGGTTAATTAGAAGAATTAAATATTGATCTATAGTTCAAAGAGGGCAACAAGTTTCTTGTCATGATCCAAGCACTTTCTGAAAGCCATATAGAAGTTTACGTTAGCCGGCCGGTGTGGACGAGCGGTTCTAGGCCCTTCAGTCTGCAACCGCGAGACCGCTACGGTCGCAGGTTCGAATCTTACCTCGGACATGGATGTGTGTGATGTCCTTAGGTTAGTTAGGTTTAAGTAGTTCTAAGTTCTAGGGGACTGATGATCTCAGATGTTGAGTCCCATAGTGCTCAGAGCCATTCGACCCAAGTTTAACTCAGAATAATTGAAGCAAGATCCTCAGAACTCGGTATTGTTATAACAACGACGATCTCAACGTCTTGTGTGGGCACCCGGCAGTCTTACTCACAAAAATTCACACTATAGAGTAGAATAAATTTAAAGTGGTCTGTAAATGGAGAAATAAATAATTTACTAGGAAACCTTTAAGTTCCAAACAAGCCGACAGATAACTCCAGAACCGGATTTGTGCTGACAAAGAAGAACGGCAAGAAGTATCTACTTCGGTTCTCACCCAAATATGCTGAAATGAAGGAGCCAAAAAACCCGCGCGCCTCCTGGCGCCCTTCCCAGAACACGTAAATGTTGTGGGCAAATGATCAGAAAGATGGTCGCCACATTCATTTGCTCATTATGCCGGTCAGTGTTAAAGAATATGGGCCATGCACGCTCCCACAACCAGTGTACCAGTATATCCAAAAACTGCTTGCGAACGATCACGCCACTTAGCCTTCTATGTAGTATAGCTGAAAATCCTCCAGCCAGCACGCTCGCTTCCTCTTGTACGAGGGACGTTCAATCAGCAATGAAAGATATTTCTTTTTTTTCTGAAAACAGGTTCGGTTTTTTCAGGGTTCCAATACACCATGTCCGCCCCCTGTAGTGGTCAGCGCGACAGAATGTCAATCCTAAGGCTCAGGGTTAGATTCCTGGCTGGTTCGGAGATTTTCTCCGTTCGGGGACTGGGTGTTGTGTAGCTCTAATCATCATAATTTCATACCCATCGATGAGCAAGTCTCCGAAGTGGCATCAAATCGAAAGACTTGCACCCGGCGAACGGTCTACCCTACGGGAGGCTGTAGTCACACGACATTTACATTTATACACCATGTTATTCCTCTCTCTTTTGGCTAGAAAACCTATGTTTCAACATAATCTTCGTTCAAGGTGACGTCCAAAGCAATCTTACTGGGAGGGGCACTCTAGGAACCAACGTCTTACTGCATCAGTAACCTCACCATCATCCAGGTACTGCTTGCCGCGGAGTGCACCAATCACTGGGCCGAACAGCTGGAAGTTGGAAGGTAAGAGATTCTGACCGTAGGGTGGATGAGGAAGAACAGTCCAATGAGTGAGCTCATCTGGGGTGCACAGACTTGTGTGACGTCGTGCCATGGAGAAGTTCGTTTGCATTTTTATGGCGACGAATTTGCTATAATCATTTCTTCAATTTCCTGGGGTTAGCATAATGCACTTCAGAGTAGATCGTTGCACTATGTGGAAGAAATCGAACAGAATAACCCCTCAAGAGTCATAGAAGACCACCGCCGGCAAAAGGTGTGGCTAAAAACTTTTTCTTCGGGATAGACGTGGTGTGACGCCACTCCATGGAATATTGTTTTGCTTCCGGTTCGAAGTTATGATGCCACGTCCCATCGCCTATGACGATGTTCGACCAAAAAAGTTACCGCAATCAGCCTCGTAATGCCTAAGCAACTTCGCACAGATGGTCATTCGATGCTTTTTATGGTCTTCCGTTAGGAAGCAGGGAACCCAACTGCTGGATGCGAGTGCCAGCACTACCCACTCAGACGTCCAGTTTCGGAGCGAGGCGTTTGATTGTGATCTGTCAATCACATAGAATGGGAGTGTCTTTACATTCCAACACTGCAATAGTCACAGCTGTGTGCCACCGGCAGGAACGCAGGATGTCGGACAGGTGTACGCCACCTTGTTGTAATGATGAATGACGCCTAGCTCAGCGACTCACCGTGCTTTACTTCACTTCCAGGTCTCCGTGACATTCTTTAAGCGCCTATCGATAACTGCGATGCTGCGGTTTTCCGCCAGAGAAGACACGTTGGCAGCCCTCTACTTGGCAGCAACCTCCGATATGCATGCCATTTTGAAGGCTATGTATAGATCTGTCAAATATCGGAACTTCATGATACTATAGGGCTGAAGCTGGAATATTCCTCGATGCCTCCACAAGAAGTTCGGCATTCCATCAAGTGAAATTTGCCAAGAAAAAGTGTCCTGTTTTACTTCTTGAACGTCCCTTTTAATTCGGTACTGCCACAGTACACCTCGTTCGGCTGGGATTGGCAATGTTGACTCTTCCAAACAGATCCAGTGCGAGGCCGAAAGAAGACTGTATACAACCGGCACGGCAAGCGTCTTCAGGTCTCACTGGTGGAGAGGTCGCATCCTCCCGGGAGACCCTCGGGAAACTCTTGCTGAACAACCATCACAGATAACGTATAGAGAAAAACTACCGACACTAGAGGGCATGGATGACCTCTTTATTACCTACCTTTTAGTGCATTGCCCGTCTCATACCCGTGTTTGGGTACCTCTGATAATCCATAATTGCTTAGCCTTGAAGAACAAACGCCTCTCAAAAACTTAACGACGAGGTATCTAAGTAACATGGTATATTAATTACTCGGTGGAGTAGCATGGTACTGCGAACAGTGGGTGCAGTTGCAACGATATCTAACAGCACTGCAAGGCATGGAATGTCAGCCTCCGGTGCGTCATGGCGACAGCATGGAGGTAGACGGCCGACACTTTGTGTTCCGTTGACACCGGCACATCGACGGCATCGTTCGCATTGGCACCATGACCATAAGGACCGGATCAGTGAAGCATGGGGTCGCGCCCTCTTCTTGGGTGAGACCAGATTTATTCTGAGTAGTGATTCTAGACCTACACTCAACGACGAGATGTAGCAACATGTAATTCACCCAGGAACATTGGGAATATGATCGTGTAGGTGGCAAAGGTGTCATTGCTGTTGACACGAATACTACTGAATGGGCGTACTTACTTCTGTGTAATGACCGTGCGTTCTTCTCAGTGCGTATTCCTTTCGATTACATTCCGTAGTATACTGTCGCAGTTCTTTCTAAGCATAGTCCAAGTTTCATCGAGCTATGTTAGTTGGTCAAGAAATATCATGCGAATGCTACTTTCACCCTTCGTTTTTCACCTAAGTTTATAATGAGGTAACAAAAGTCATGTGATACCTTCTAATATCGTGTCGGCATAGTGTCGCAACACTTACTGGCGAGGTACAGCCTAGTTGCGCTCATGTTTACATTTACTTGCTTCTCGTTACGAGCTGTTTTTCCTTTTCGAGTCCTTCCGCCTGCCGAGCAATAGAATTGTTTCCTCGTCTCGTCCTTCACCAGTTGCTGTGTCTCCTCTTTGCCATCACCATCGATATCGGCGAAGTTGTCTGGAGTAGCCATGTATTATGGAAAGGCTAGTTCCAGGCCCGAAGTGGAGACAGGTACCCACCTGAAGGTGGCTAGCCCGCATTCCCACCGTCACACTGAGACTAGCAGGACCAATCCACATACTGCGACAAAAGTGGGGACGTCCAACCGCTAAAGGTTGCGATCGACTCAACATTTAAGAGGGAGCCGCGAGTGGTCCTCCGACGGAAACAGAAACACACGTTACGACTGACTGCTACGCAAGTTGCTGCATTTTCCAGCGCACGGGAATCTGTTCAAGAAGATGCTGCCAGCCAGTCAACAACGTATTTTCGACCTGAGGAAATGGAACGTCGGAATACAGCTGTCGACCGACCTTTGTCTGTTGCGCAATCTACGACGTCACAAGACACCAGTTCTCACCTAGCAGCAGTCAGTCTACCGACGATTACGATGCCCGTGCATTGATTGAGACCATGGAACACGAAGACGTAGATCTCATGAATGACACGCCGACGCAGGAAACCGCCGACGGTAAACGTTCTGCCATGGTGAAATATAAACGTCACCACTTATCTGGTTGGTCGCCACGTGACTCCAACCCTCGAAAACGGATGGTGGAGACTGTAGAAACGTCCAGTCGTTTTCAGCTCCTTGGCCACTGCAGAATCAAGACGACAGTCGACAGGAGACCCACTTGGCGTTCCAGAAACGTAAAGAAAGTATAACTTGTTACCCTTTATTCTATTAAAAATACCTCCAATTAAACGCGGAGTCGAAAGCACAGCTGGAGAGCCATCTAAATGCTGTCTATCAAGACAACAGTGTCATGAATTATTTTATAACCTTTACCGACCAAAGGAAGACGATAGCCTTTTTTCAGTGGCATCAACTTGATTTCTAGGCTCACCAGCCGCCTGAAGAAAAGAGGTGTTTGTCTTGAAGGGAAAGTTCGGGTTGATGTCTTGATTAGGGAAGGTTTTCTTGCAGCAGCTCTCTACCAACATAAAGCCGCCTAAGAACTTGCAAACCCTTCCTGTTGTTGTTCTTGTGGCCTTCAGTCCTGAGACTGGTTTGGTGCAGCTCTCCATGCTACTCTATCCTGTGCAAGCTTCTTCATCTCCGAGTACCTACTGCAACCTGCATCCTTTTGAATCTGCTTAGTGTATTCATCTCTCGGTCTCCCTCTACGATTTTTACCCTCCACGCTGCCCTCCAATACTAAATTGGCGATTCCTTGATGTCTCAGAACATGTCCTACCAACCGATCCCTTCTACTAGTCAAGTTGTGCCACAAACTTCTCTTCTCCCCAATCCTACTCAATACCTCCTCATTGGTTACTTGATCTACCTATCAAAACTTCAGCATTCTTCTGTAGCACCACATTTTGAAAGTTTCTATTCTCTTCTTGTCCAAACTATTTATTGTCCATGTTTCATTTCCATACATGGCTACGCTCCATACAAATACTTTTAGAAATGACTTCCTGACACTTAAATCTATACTCGATGTTAACCAATTTCTCTTCTTAAGAAACTCTTTCCTTGCCATTGCCAGTTTACATTTTATATCCTTCTACTTCGACCATCATCAGTTATTTTGCTCCCCAAATAGAAAATCTCCTTTACTACTTTAAGTGTCACATTTCCTAATCTTATTCACTCAGCATCACACGACTTAATTCGACAACATTCCACTATCCTCGTTTTGCTTTTGTTGATGTTCATCTTATATCCTGGTTTCAAGACACTATCCATTCCGTTCAACTGCTCTTCCAAGTCCTTTGCTCTCTCTAACAGAATTACAATGTCATCGGCAAACTTCAAAGTTATTATTTCTTCTCCATGGAGGTTAATACCTACTCCGAATATTTCTTTTGTTTCCTTTACTGCTTGCTCAGTATACAGAACGAATAACATCGAGGAGAGGCTACAGCCTTCTCTTACTCCCTTACCAACCACTGCTTCCCTTTCATGTCCCTCGACTCCATCTGGTTTCTGTACAAATTGTAAATAGCCTTTCGCTCCCTGTATTTTACCCCTGCCACCTTCAGAATTTGAAAGAATGTATTCCAGTCAACATTGTCAAAAGCTTTCTCGAAGTAGTTCAAGTGCTAGAAACGTAGGTTTGCTTTTCCTTAATCTAGCTTCTAAGATAAATCTTCGGGTCAGTATTGCCTCACGTGTTCCAACATTTCTACGGGTTCCAAACTGATCTTCCCAGAGGTCGGCCTCAACCAGTTTTTCCATTCGTCTCTAAAGAATGAGCGTTAGTATTTTGCAGCTGTGGTTTATTAAACTTATAGTTCGATAATTTTCACTTCTGTCAACTCCTGCTTTCTTTGGGATTGGAATTATTATATTCTTCTTGAAGTCTGAGGGTTTTCACCTGTCTCATACATCTTGCTCACCAGATGGTAGAGGTTTGTCAGGACTGGCTCTCCCAAGGCTCTCTGTAGTTCTAATGGCATGTCATACAGTTTAAAACCTGGTTCCTAAATCTCTGTCTTACCATTATATAATCTATCTGAAACCTGTCAGTATCTCCAGGCTTCTTCCATGTATACAGCCTTCTTTTATGATTCCTGAACCAAGTGCTAGCTATGGTTAAGTTGTGATCTGTACAAAATTCTACCAGGCGGCTTCCTCTTTCATTCCTTACCCCATTCCATATTCACCTACTGCCTTTCCTTCTCTCCCTTTTCCTATTACCGAATTCCAGTCACCCATGACTATTAAATTTCCGTCTCCCTTCACTACCTGACTAATTTCTTTGATTTCATCATACATTTCTTCAACTTCTTCGTCATCTGCAGAGCTAGTTCGCATATAAATTTGTACTACTGTACTAGGCGTGTGCTTCGTGTCTATCTTGGCCACAATAATGCATTCATTATTCTGTTTGTAGTAGCTTATCCGCACTCCCAATTTTTTATTCATTATTAAACCTACTCCTTCATTACCCCTATTTGATTTTGTATTTATAATCCTGTATTCGCCAGGCCATAAGTCTTGTTCCTCCTGCCACCGAACTTTAATTCCCACTATATCTAACTTTAACCTATCCATTTCCCTTTTGAAATTTTCTAACCTACCTGCCCGATTACGGGATCTGACATTCCGCGCTCCGATCCTTAGAACGCCAGTTTTCTTTCTTCTGATAACGACATCCTCTTGAGTAGTCCTCACCCGGAGGTACGAATGGGGGACTACTTTACCTCCAGAATATTTTATCCAAGAGGACGCCATCATCATTTAACCATACAGTAAAGCTGCATGCCCTGTGGAAAAATTATGGCTGTAGTTTTCCCTTGCGTTCAGCCGTTCGCAGTACCAGCACAGCATGGCCATTTTGGTTAGTGTAACAAGGCCAGATCAGTCAATCATCTAGACTGTTGCCCCTGCAACTACTGAAAGGGCTGCTGCCCCTCTTCAGGAACCACGCGTTTATCTCGCCTCTCAACAGATACCCCTCCGTTGTGGTTGCACCTACGGTACGGCTAACTGTATCGCTGAGGCACGCAAGTCTCCCCACCAACGGCAAGGTCCATGGTTCACGGAGGGGAGTCCAATGACCGAATTTCCAGTCTGCAACATGTACTTGATACTAGGTGCCGGTCGAAGGCTATAAACTGATGAAGGACCCTGCCCAGTGTACACGTTAGGAGCTCTTTTTGAGCAAACGGCGAATTACTGCCACCTACCACCATGGTTGTGTAATGTGGTGGTACCGACATTCTGGGCCTTTAGGCCAGGGTACCACTCATCTGGATGTTGTATGTTCCACATCACCTCAGAAACCATTAGATCAACTTGAATCAAAATTGGTCCACTTATAACGTAATGCCAGGAACGACTAGGCAATAATGCATGATGACGCCGTGCTGCGATATAAAATATTTACAACCGGTTAGGATCATACACCATCTCCAGTGTGCAGTGCAACGTCACGTAATATACATGTCTACAGATACGAAGGATGAATGGTCAAGTCAGTACGTAAGAAAGATTTGACACAGGTGTTTAGTACCAAAGCATTGGCTCAGTCATCAAAAGGAAAAGACTCAGTATGTTATGTGTTTCTGTAATTTGACTTGACCATGTCGTTCTTCGTATCTTTGACATGTATGTCATGTAATGCTGCCACTGTAAATCTTTTTCCACGGTGAAGGTGTTCTATGACCGAAACCGGTTTTAAATCAATAATTCTATAAGACAGCATTATGTCATGATGCATTATTCGAAGTATATCGAAGCTGTTAGTGGTTACCAGAAAAAATGTTTGACTTGTCAGTAAAGGACCACTGTGGGCGCAAGAACCGCCTGCCTCTCAAAGAGTTGGGGTGTGCTGGTGAGAAAGATGCGATGCTCGGGACGCGGAAGCTGCCAGACGATATTCATCCAGTATCTGCGAATGACGGCACTTAGTGATTTGCAACGAATTTCACACATTGTTTCAAACCGTTACCAGACTTCTTCTCGCTGACACCGCCAGAAATTGATACAGAAACAAAGTTTATCGCTTACTGCATTTTTTATGTTCGTGTAGTAAAACTGCAACATCAGGCATCCTTTTTTAATTTATTGCTTCTTTACTGCTAATTCTGTTTGCAACAAATTTTCGCAGATAGTATCCACCTGTACCACTTAATGTACTTGTAAAAGTATATGACTGTACTACATATAGCTCAGGAGATATGACGTCATAAATACTGAGACGCGTGTAGAAATGGCCACATCATGCGTGATGTGTTAATTCATTTCTTCTTTACTATTAACTTCATTCGAAACATTTTCCGCTGAAGGCATCTACACATAGCACTGGATGTATGAGCAAAATTATGTCATTGTACAACATATTTTTCAAAAAATATAACGTCATAAGCACTGCGATGGTTGAAAACGAAACTACAGGGTGAAATTCGCTGGAAATACAGTTGAAGTAAGTCTACAAATACGTGTGAAATATGTGAAGTAAATGTGAGAGCTGGGTGCGATATGCTTATGCCCTGGATCTACTTAAACGAAACTCGGTACACATATTGCTGACCAATTGGAAAGGAAAATTATCAGTGTAAGAGCCAGCTTCCTCCTATTGAGATGATGCAGATAACGTGGAAAGGGAAGGAGAGAGAAGAAGATTGACAGGGAGGTGAAAGAAGAGGACGGATACATATAGAGGGATAGAGGAGATAAATATATTGAGAGGAAGAGGGAAATGGAGAGAAGTGGAAGAGGAGAAGAAGGACACAGAGAGGAGTGAGGAGGATATAGAGGCAGCAGATGATGGAATTCGAGGTGGGAGGAAGAGTTTGACACGGGAAATTAACAGATGGACACATGATGAAGGCGCAGATAGACAAAGAGAGGTGGAAACGTAGATAGGCATAGAGTGGGAGATGGTTTAGATACATAAAGGGAGGGGAATGAAGGAGATGGACAGTATGTGGGATGAAAGAGATGGTAAAAAAGAAATGGGCGGAGAGAGAGAAGAGATGAGCAGAGAGAGAGGGAAGAAGGAAATGGACGAACAGAAGATTGGAATAAATAGAATCCAAGAGATAGAAAAGCGAAGTGCTTTATACACGCACACATCACCCAGGACTGGCTCAAGGCTCAAGTAATACAAGCCGTCACTTGGCCGTCGATCTGAGAGCGGCGCCACGGGTACACAAGTGTAATATTTATATGTAGTGTGTCTCCCAAATATTAGCGAGAATTGGAACGGCTGAAAATATACAAGTGGTGATTGTGTGTGTGTGTGTGTGTGTGTGTGTGTGTGTGTGTGCGTGTGTGTGGTAGACGGTTGTTGTGGGGGTTCGCAAATGAAAAGCCGCTTGTGCGGAAAAACCATTCACGAACTGGTAGTGATGCTATCGGCGGGCATTTATATTAGTGTTCCAGTTTCCTACGAGAGACTGAATGACCACAAGCGTCCATTTGTGTTGTTACCCGTCCTGGTAGCGTACGTAGTGGACATGAACGGCGTAAGATGTTGAGAGACATGTGCGAAGGATACTGACATGTCGTGTAATCATTTGTGACAGGGTTATCAGCACCTGTCCCAGCGCGAATGGGACCTTATTTTGGGTCTCCAAAACGAGCGGGCGGACAAACAGCGCAGTATCGAGATCTGTGTAAAATTCGGACGTGACAGGGGTCAGAGGTTGACTGCATGAGAACTTCAGAGCAGCCAACTCCTCATCGAGGTTCCGTTCGACCAAGTGTGACCACCACAACAGAGGATCGCCGTAATATGCACGAAGCACTACGTAACCTCTTGGTACCTGCGCTTGCTAGCCAAGAACAAGTAATAGACTTTCTGCAATACCCTGTGTAATCCGCCAGTAGCCGCCCTGACAGCAACCTGACTGATGAATAACTTTTTCATGCGTAGGATACCGGCCTGGTGTACTAAACTTTTCAACATAGCCTCCAGGTACTTTTATGGATGACACGAATGAATTTTAACTACAACATATGATAAAGCAGACCTCATGAAGACATTCAAGGTGTGCAAATCTTCGCGTTCTTCGAGTGTTAAACCCATAACCGAGTGAAATGGAGGTCAGCTGAAGCAACGTTATGTACTGATCGAAAAGTAATAAGTCACTTTTCTATCAGTGTTAGAGAGTAGCTATCAAACTATTCTGAGCAGTTCTTCCCTTATAAACGGAAATATTTTTGTGGCATAGAAGTTGCCAGTTGTATGCTTATCTCGCGAATAGTCAAATGCATGAATGTAGTTGTTCTCCTATATAACTACTTATAACAGCACGTAAGTTGTATTTCGACGCATGTGTGAAAACAAATGTTTTCTTTCCGTTTCATGGAAGAAATCAGATGTGTGTGAGGGCGAACTTCTAAATTCGTAACTAGCTTGCCGATTGATTGAGGGAATGAATGCCCTTATTGCTGGTACGTTTTATTTTATAATTTTGTTATTATTCTGAACAACTACGACTCTAGCAACTCACTGGGGGATGACGTATTGTCATTATAACGCTGCGCTTCAATCGGAAGCGATCTCAGGCCGAGATTTCAACAATGGAATACCTCACATCGTCAGCGGGTCGTTTCATAGCAACATTGCGATACTGCTTCGTAACGAGCGATCTCGTGCTGAAGTGATTCGTGCTATTTGTCAGGTGTTTCGTGGAATTAAGAACGTAGCAAGAGAAGATACAAGCTTTCTGAGTGGGTTGGAACTTTCGAAGTTTCAGATACAGTCACAGGAAAGCAGTGTCAAGACAGGCGCAGCTGAGGAACAGGGGTAAGTAACCAGTCGCCATCTTGTCTCCGTCATCGCATGTTTTCCCAAAGTTCGTGAGCTGTAGTACTTCGCTGTGAAATATTACTGCTTGACAGTATTACGTAAGTTAAGAAATACTTGTTACAAGTAAATATCTATATTTATTCTCTTAGTCGTACCAGCTACATTTAGCTGTAGACACTGGTGACTTCCTGTTATACAAGTTGATGTACGTGCACGCTAGCGGCATCCAAATCATCTAGTAACTACATGTAATATTTGTGAAGAGATTTGATATTTTGATGTAGCAAGCTTTGTACCCCTCAGTGTGTTTTCTACAGTTAGATAGCTGTTTGTTCTCACAAACAAATGGCTGTAGGGTACAATGACAAGTATTGTCTACTTATTAGGCAGACAATCAAACATTTTCTTGAAAGGAGAGAGAAAAGTATTTAAAAATGAATTTAAGCTCCCAGGGGATATTTCTTTTTCGTTGCGTCCTGCCTTTGTAATTAGTACGGGCGAATTATAATGGAGAATCATGAGTCAAATGTAGGTAGCCAATAAATTTTCATTCGTGATTTCATTTGATTCATAAATGAAATTAGCTTCACTTGCAGCAGTTTAACCTGTGCTCTTTGGTCACTGCGTCACCCCACCCTTGAAAATCGCAACTTATTCGGAAACTACAGGCAAAACGACAATCAAGACTATAATTTTGATTAATGCTCGATTCATTCGTAGTAATTTATGCTCTGTTGTTAGGTCACTACCAAACCAGAACGTCGTAAACCTTCACATACGTGCAGAAAAAGAGCCAAATATTTACGATAACGATAACCGCAACATTGAGAGTGTCTCATTAGCTCTCGTATGCCATCATCTAATTGCCTACAACCAACGATGATGAATTATCAGCAGAAATACTCAACGATACTACGTCGATAACGTAAAATTCACTTCAGCCGAAGCGTGTGTAGTAAGTTTTATTTGGTTCTGGAACTTAGGTAGTTACTGTTTATTATGCAGCTGTTTGTGCTACGCAACTGTGAGAAGAAGAAATTTTATTACGTTTCTTAATGGTAAGACACCGACGCACACTCTTTCTGTCCATTTGAAGAAAGGATCCTGCACCCAGCAATGTTGTACTGGGAATATGTCTTTGAGTGTTGATGAAACATCAATGAATCCTTGCAGATATGAGCGTTGCTGGGAAAAGGCTCATATCTCGTTTAGGTTATATCTGGATGTCTAAGACTTCGTTGCTTGATTCTTTGAAATATGTCACCTTTTGTATGCGCAAATGTTTTACTGCTCTATATGCTTGTGCTTATACGATACTTCTTGAGGGCGTCTTCCGGGTCGGTGCGACGAACGCTGGAAAAGAATTATGCAAATGAATCCGTTACTATTTCCCGATGCTTCTGTAGATCTGCAGGTGTATTGGGTCACTGTCTGCTGGAAAAAAAGCGTGGTAAAGAGACAGAGATTCCTCTTCTGTTAGGGAAGCAACGTTACCCTCCCTGAAACCCGTATGGTCTTAAAGCTTACACATGTTTCCAATTTTGAGGCTACCGTATTTTTCCCAAGTTCCCAAGATCGAGACAGCAAGAGTTATATACTGAATAAGATGGAAATTTGAGAGAGTACGCGCAGCGTTTAATCGCAGCCCATTGATGTACAAAATTATTCTAAGAAGTAACCGGACAAAAAGTCTGTGGTAGCAATAATTGACAAATCCTGAGCAGTATCATAATTGGATTATTTTTTCCTCTGTGAAAAGCAGTCAAATAGTCAGCCATTTTATGACCTACGAAGGGGATATATTATCTCCTCAGTCCAGTGATTCCCAGCTGGTGGTCGCTCCCCTTGGGGGAGATGGGATGAGCGTGACAGCTTTATTGGGGGTAGAGGGCGCAGACAGCCCAGAAGAAAACAGAAACATTCGGTCAGACAAGTCAAAAATTTCATAATATTGTTACACACTGTGAGTGAATTTTTTGTAGAGTTGACAGCATCTACTTTGCCTCGAATGTCATCAACATTTTACTGAAATAATACGTTCTTCAGTGCGCTCCCTGTATTCTTAATACAGTGTTATCCAAGTTGTGCTCTATAGTAGTAAATGGTATATTTATTGGTTTTGGACTCCAAACAAAATGTGTGCTACAAGAAGGATGTCTAATGGAGAATATACAATATTATGTACGGATTCACATTTAATGGAAAATGCAATATCCAGGAGCCATAATATGTTGTGTGTCAACAAGTCTGCACGTCTGAATAGTAAACTAACAAAAGCTTAACCGATGTTGAAAAATAAACTAAAGGAATTTTTTATTGGGAAAGGGAACTCTTCACATCGCATGAAACTTGGATGTACTGGGATCTTTCAACAGGAAATTTAGAAAGTTATTGGTGCATCATATGAAATTTCTCTCTTAATAGTGAAAACAAGAAAACATCGTACTATTTTGAGAAGTTATTCAAATCTTCCATTCTTAAACCAATCAGAAATATTTTTGGTGAAGATATTTTGTGAAAAATGAACAAAATACCTCTTTCAGAAACAACCGTGGTCCTGAATGTGAAAGAACAGGTAGTTAAAACACTGAGAAGTCTTCATTTTTTATCTGGCTCTGTGACAATTCTACAGATCTAGCTTTACAGTGTCCCTTAACAATATAATGTCGATTTGTGGATAAGAACAAAGTAATGGAAGAAGTACGTTTCTTTTTTAAATATTTGGAAGAAATATCTAAAGGTTCTGAAGTATTTTCTGTCGTTAACGAATTTTGGTAGAAAATGGTTTGTCTTGGGACAGAATTGTGGGACATTGTACTGATGGAGCTCCAATCCATTATGTTTATGTTCTCACTTCCTAAGTATTTCCAGGGGAAGAAAATCCTATCTTACTGGCTCCCACTGTATGATCCACAGACAGGACGTAGCTTCTAAAACTTTACCTGAAAATGGACACTCCATTGAAGACGGTATCAGTTTACGTCATTTGTTCAGGGTCCTACTTAATGATATCAGTGCTGAATACCAATCTTTAATCTTTCATACACAAGTCCGGTGGTTCTAGAAGGGCAACATTCTCAGTAGGCTGTCTGAACTGAAACCATAGGTAGAACTGCTTCTTTTGATTCAAAAGAAAGGTGAGCTTTAGCATTCATTCACTGATGAAATCTTCATATTTTCCCGAGTCTCCTCCGAATCCCTACACTACCTGAATTCATAACTAGCACCATAATTGACCTCAATGATGCCGTAAGTGACTTCCTAGAAAGCCTGGATGCTCCCATTACTAATTTCTGGTCATTCCTTTCATTTAATGAACTTCTGGATAGGAAACAGAGTGATGTTCAAATGGCTCTGAGCACTATGGGACTTAACATCTATGGTCATCAGTCCCCTAGAACTTAGAACTACTTAAACCTAACTAACCTAAGGACATCACACAACACCCAGTCATCACGAGGCAGAGAAAATCCCTGACCCCGCCGGGAATCGAACCCGGGAACCCGGGCGTGGGAAGCGAGAACGCTACCGCACGACCACGAGCTGCGGACAAACAGCGTGATGTCAAGAGTGGAGAGTTGTCATCAGTGAAGCCCTGGAACTGCATCAAGAAGAGTTCATATTATATTTTCCTCATTTGTCTTTAGAAGAGTAAACAGAAAGAAAAACTAAACTAAACTCGCGGAGAGTTGTCGTCAAGGATGTCATGGAACGTCTTCAAGAAGAGTTCAAACTATATTTTCCTCTTTGTCTTTAGAGGACTAAAAAAAACTAAACGAAACTCCGCACGACTGGCCATGAGGGCCCAACGGTACCGACCGGCCGCCGCGTCATCCTCAGACCACAGGCGTCAATGGATGCGGATACGGAGGGGCATGTGGTCAGCACATCGTTTTCTCGGTCTTTTTGTGAGTTTACGAGACCGGAGCCGCTACTTCTCAATCAACTAGCTCCTCAGTTTTCCTGATGAGGGCTGAGTGCACCCCGCTTGGCAACAGCGCCCGGCATACCAGATGTCAGTGTCACCCATCCAAGTGGTAGCCCTGCCCGACAGCGCTTATCTTCGGTGATCCGACAAGAACCGGTGTTAGCACTGTGTCAAAGCCGTTGGCTCTTTAGAAGATTGCCAGTGCAAATTAAGAAGATCACCTTTAACAATTGATGTGAATGCACTTTTGGATGAAATACAATAGGATGTAATTGAATGTCAACAAATGAGGCTGGAACTACTCTTGGCCAGTTTCCACCACGTTTGTCCAGCAGTGGCAAAGTAAGCTCGAAATTCTCGTGAAGTTTCAGCTACGAACGTCTGCGACACCAGATTCTCGACACTAGCCATCATGAGAACAAAACACCGCAGTCGACTGAACGTGGAGAGTGAACTCAGGTGTGTTAGTAACGAGACATTAAGGATCTGCTTAGAGGAAACCGATTTAAAACGTGTCATTGATTTTCTGATTTTTTCTTATGACTTTCACCATAGAAAAAACATTACTTGCGAAAAATTTCTTCAAATGAAAACAGTCTCACTAGTTGTTTGACATAAGGACATTTGAACACTGTAGTTTTGTATTACTCTGCTGTTGATAACCCTCTGTTACTAAAGTATGAAGTGTAGACTACTGTCAAATACAGCTTTTAGCAAGGATAAAATAAATAAACAAATAAAATTAATACGAACAGAGGGCATGAGGTGTTCTGAGATTGCTGTGGGGGGCAACAGGTAGAAAAAGTGCGAAACACTGCTCTAGACAGAACAGCTGCGAGGTATTTCCCTGAGATGGTAGTGGGGTTAACATGTCACCCCATTCATTCCTAACCCGGGCTCGAAGTTTTCAACACCAATATAGACGCGATCCTCTCTACACTGCACCGAGCAGTACATGGCCAACTGACACACACAGCCACATCTCCAGCTAATGAGACAGCCCAAAACTGAGGAGACAGTTGTCTTCCAGACTCCATGGGATTTCGCAATGGAGTAAAGTCACGACGTGTCCTATTATAGATTCCACCTGTTACCGGCCGTGTTGTGACTGCAAACCGTCATTAAAGATTGTAAATGGAACTTTGTAACACAGTGATCTGTGGCTGAGCTACAGTAAGGTGTCCAGGCTTTATAGAACGCAACACCGGTCAAATGTCGTGTTTGCGTCATTTCATTGTAAACCTTACCGTGACTATCTTCTTCTCTCAAGGAAACTACAGATCTTGCAGTTAATATGGCTGTGTTGCAGGTCTTCTGGTCGTCTCTTACACAATTGCCAATCATAATGCGGAGTATTTTGTCTCCAAAAACCGAAGATACGCTATCGTTATGCTTCTCGAAAGTCGTAACGGTGAATTATGTGTTATTCTTCAGATGAAACGAACACACGTATTTTTAAAAGAAAGTGATGCTTAAAATTAGACTCGAAAAGTCGGTGTGAGATCTGTCTTATTACCGCTGTGTGCTGTGGTTACTCTCAATGCTACTTCGTATGAAACTTTTTGCCCAGGCCACAGAGCTCACAATAATCAATAGATACACTTTGCTAAAATTTACTCCCACCACCCGTGAATCAACAACCGGGGAAAAATACAACTATTTAGTCGTTTATCAAAAATTATACATTCTACCACCATTGCGGAAATGTAGTTCCACATTTGCGTGCTGCAGATGATTGCCTTTTACTCAGCAAATTACTAAAATTAATTCCAGAATGAAACCGGAAATATTTAAGTACATATTGATATTAATGAACAAAAATCTTTAAAAAAAATGTGAAATTCCAAGCAAAAAGAAAAATGATTTAGCCTCGTTTGTGCACTGATTGGTTAAACAGTAACTAGTGTGTAATTAGCTGTGAGATCAGTGAACCTTATTATTAGTATCATTTACTTGTAATTGTTAGGTATTTTAATCTCAATTAAGTTTTAGAAACCTACAAAAAAATATTGTTGTCTGATACATAATTTTTTTTGGGAGGGGGGGGGGATGGAGAAAGCCAATTCCCTATACAATCCTTGTCCATTCTGAGAAATCATTCTGTCCCTTGTTGTCAACGCTACGTTAGTAATCTCTATTCTTTCCGTTAGTAATATTTTTGTTGTAAGTACGAGATATAAGAAGGTAAAAAAGTTAAAAAAATAGTACTACCTCTTTAATTCGAACACAAAGTTTTACTGAATTTACTCTTCCGCCAACTATCAACCACCAAGAAACATAAATCAAAGGATCATGACCATCTGGAACGTGTAGCAAGGCCACTAGATATCATTGTACAACCGCTCCAAGCTGTGGTCCGTATCGCAATAACGAGGATTGATAGTTAACGCAACTTGCTGCACAGACAATTGTAATTTTCGATATAAGGTGATGATGAATCTTTATTTACTAACATATTACAATCACTGCGACTTAATAAAAAAAACAAAGTATTGTTAAAACTACTGCTACATATCGAAGCATTGGACAGGAAAAATGTAAACTGAGCACTGACAACTCACAGATATTCAGACTTGACAAAGGCGAAGCCGCAATTTAGTCACAACGTTCTCAGTTTAAAGAGAGGAGATAAATTTTGATTCAGGACAATTCGAGTTCAGCTCAAACTTTATAAACTCAAACCAATGTTTTTTTCTGTTTTTTTCATTCATGACACAAAATATCCGCCATGGCAGACTTTTTAATTGAACAAGAAGACAGGGTGAAAATGTTACAGTTTATGTTTATTCGTCACACGTCTCTCATTTTTCTTTGCACTCGTTCATAGGCAACTTGGTGGTGTGACTTTGACATATCAAAGTGGCTTTACGTTACAGTGTAGGCAACTTATCAAGAGGAAACATAATAATAATAATAAAAATTCTAAATAATCTCAGGCTGCAGTAATGGTTTATGAGTTAGATTGGAGACTTCACTTTTCATCTTCAAATGTACTGTATCTTATTACTTGACCATTTTTCCAAAAATTGCCCTGTAACTCATATGAAGTCAGACTTAAAATCAAACAATGGTAAGTCCATTCCCATCCTGATACGAAGTACACCTACTCAGCACCATTCTCACCCTTCCTAAAGTGGTGTTCTTTCACCTAGGCAACCTCCAAAATCTCCTAGCCCATCCCTGTGCAACACCGAAACGCAATCCATTGCCACAGGATCCATTGCCACAGGATCCATATGCATGTGGAAGATCCAGGTGCAAGACCTGCCCAATCCACCCACCCAGCACTTCCTATTGCAGTCCTGTCATTGGGTTATGCTACCCCATCAGAGACCAGGCCACCTGTCGAAGCAGTCATGCTGTGTACTATCTCTGCTGCGATCATTGCTCAAACTTTTATACTGTACGACTACCAACCAGCAATCATCCAGCACGAATGGCCACTGTAAAACTGCCGCGAAGAGCGAAATGGACTACCCTGTTGCACAACGCGAAGCTGGACATAACACGTTTGGTTTCCCTGGTTGTCTTAAGGTCTGGGCCATCTGGGTCCTATTCTCCACCACCAGCTTTTCGGAACGTTGAAAGTGGGAGTTGTCCTCGCAAGACATTCTCAAAATAACCCCAGCCCGAATACACGGAAACATACTGTCTCATCACTTTCCTCCCAACAGTTTCTACCCCACTATGTCCTATCAGCTCCTCCCAACTCACGTACCCTCACCCTCATTGTGTACTACTGTCTACCAGTGCACCCACTGATCTTTTCCCCTTCTCTGCTCCTGTCCTTTCCACTCACATTCCCCTCCCCTGCAGCATGTCATTATCCCCGATAAAGAAATTCTAAACCACCCACATTAGTTGGGGTTAGGTAATAGTATAGTTTGCCTGTACTGTGTAGTATTAATGGTTCACTGTGACTCTAATAATTATTGGCATTGACTCACTACTTATGTTTACTGTGACTAATTATAACTGTGATATATTATCAGTTTAGCAGAAGACCTCTATCCTAATTTTACTAGAGGGAGACTAGATAGCTTACAACATATACTTCACAAGAAATAACGTTGTGTTTTATATGCATGCCTATAAGTGGTCCTGGTAAATGTTTCTCTGTGTGCAAAAGTACCCCTAGAGGAATAAGACTTATAAAATTTTTGCCGCAGCCTGAGGCTACTTTACTATTATTATTACTATATGTGGCTGCATTCCTACCATCCACTATGATGGATAACGAAGCTACGAAATACATTCGTTGATCATTAGCCACTAGTACAGCCCTTATTTTGTATCTGTCGTAAGAGGTGGCATAGAGAGTGGCAGGTTTGTGATGAGAAAGAAAAGACAACGGACTGGAGTAGCAAGGGGGGGTGTCTAGCATGAAAAAGATGGTTTAGAAACACATAGTTGAAAGCACCTCACTTCATGTCATGTAGTACTAATCTAAAAATTTCAGTCTTCCATTTATGTTGTCCAAAGCCAGACTGAACTTGAGCTATATTTGTCCATTACAATTTATCTTAAAAAAATATTTGTAATATTGCTATTAAACACAATTACTTTGCTCTGATTTTGTAACTTATTATTTCGGAGCCAACATTAATATGTGGGGAAAGTCATAGAACAGTAGGAATTTATCGTTTGACGAGCTTTCTTCTGTACATGGATAATAGGAGGACGTCGGCGACTGATCCAGTCACAACACATTAATATCATACATTCTGAGTTCTTGTTAGTCTCCATTTGATAAGCTGCTACTGTATTAAATTATTCTATAAGTTGAGGATTCCATTGTTACTTTCTTTCCACAGATGTTCCGGCGGGCTCTCGCTATGTTTTGCCTCCCCTGTGGAGGTGAAGCCGAACGTGATGATGTCAGTGAGGTGGATCCTGAGGACGAGTACTTCATACCTCAGGTAAGCATCGCCGAAATGTATGGAAAACTTAAGAGAGAGACTAAGGAGCACTAAGGTTCCACATACTATGAGCATTAGACGGTACAACACTGTGAATGTTACTGTAGGACGTTTTTTTTTTTTTCATCAAAAGTTCGTATTTGGAGACCGGTGGTTCACGTGCTTGTTTGGACATAGGAGTTTCATCTCTCACGGTTTTACTAAGAGGCGTGAGGTTAATGCAGTAACTGTTCGTTGCAAAATCCCCATCTTTCCGTAGAACGAAACTTTTTATCGTGTTCCAACTCAAATGATATTGTTAATGACAGAACCTGTATTCCTAATATTCTTTACTTATGCTTTGTATCATATCTTCCGTTCACATTCAGTTTCAAAGCCTTCCGACATAGTGCGGCACACTTAAGTTAGAAATGTTTTCGCTAGCGCGCACTAGAGCTCGTCACGACCTTCACTCAGCGGCACACCACGTCCAGGTGGAATGCATGTGTTTGGCCGCGTCCAGGTCGAGCCACCGCCACCTTTGGAAACCGCATAAGAGCACGAGACTCGTCAACACGTCTGTGTGTTTCTCCTCCACAGGCAATTGGCGGCATCCTGCATGCAATTGCAAGAGACAACACCCCGGTTATCAGTTTTATTTCCGGCTTCTGGAAACCAGAACGACCGCTCATATCGCCATGATCATGATCTTAGGTTTCCCATGTACAATGAAACGTATTTTAGTGCGCGACAAGCATGCCTCAAGGAAGATTGGTTCTTGTATAGAAAATATCATAGGGTTAACGAATAGGGTAGTTATCACTTGTGCTGGTAGCGTTCCACATTCTGCAACGTCCGTGGATGGGTCTCGTCGACTATTAGCTGTACAATGTTGTTTTAACATGAGACTTAATTTATTCAAAATTGTTTTAATCCCTATATTCATTTCATCTCCTAACAAGATGCGAGTGTATACTCACACGCAAGTGGGTAGTGGTTGTGGATACGCCATCCTTGTAAGAAGTTTAAAACAAATGTCTCATGTCATACACAGTTTTTCGTCAATACGTAGTTTCACCGCCTATTCTGATGTGTTCATTGACGATCTGTCTGTACAAGGCATCATCTTTTTACACCTGATCAAGTTGTATGTACTATTACTGTGCGCTTTAGAAAGATCATGCCAGCAGGTGTCCAGTATAGGTAGTGCTACATAGTGTAGAAACTTACAACAACATCCTGCCGGAATCGAAGTAGACTTTCAATTATAATTTTCCTTTCAACATCAGTACACTGCTAGAGGATGTTAGAAATTCGATAGATATTGAAAAAGGATGCTTCCAGTAGAAGAAATTGTGATGCTGAAAACTTTCCGTCCACAGAACTTTCACATCGTGAAAGCGCAGCTTCGCGCTAAGCGTCACGAGGAGTTGGTGGCGCAGTGGGAAGCCTACTTTGAGAAGATCAAGCCGGTGGCCGCTGCTGGCGTCAGAGGGGAGCAGCGAGCCGCTCACCAGGACCCGCGGCTGCAGGCAGCTCCTGTTGAGGACTCACAGGTGGAGGGCCGCGTCAGTGGAGAGGTGAGGCAGCGTCATGGTTACCGAGGTTTTGAGAGAGACAGAGTCGACTAGATTTAAACTAGTGAGTAAGTGATAACTCGATCTTAGAACATACACACTGCGAAACTTGCCCCCCACTCGCACATTGTACAAGGCCACTTGATAGGAAAACGGTGCTGTGTATTTAAGTTGAGAGGGCTGATGTGGTAGCGATCCACAGCAGTACAGGTCTATAGCACTGACTTGAAACGATGGTCGATGCGAAAAATTGTTGTCTCGAAGTGTTAAGGTGATGATACACTGCCGGACTTCGAAAGAGTTGTACCATGCTGCATTACTTCGAAATTTATGCAGTTCTGTGGGAAGTCATCACACGACGAGTAGAAAATAACTAAACTTTCCGATAATTCTAAACTGATGTCCATCATCAACTTCAGAATGAGGTTACTCCCTTGCAGACAGAACGTAGACAGCACTACTACTGTCTCTTTTGTGGTGTCGTTTGCATATCCAAGATTGTATTACACATCACTCCCAAATGAAATATATTAATTCGTGCATTCAAAGTATTGTAGTTTGAATGTAAACATTAATCATTTTAGACTGAAAAAATTTCCACTTTTCTGTGCAGCTTGGTGACGCTACGCTTACGCAGACAGTCGCCATGGTGCACTCCTCACCCGTGGCGTCCAGTGAGGAAGAGACGCTGCCCACACCCCGTCGCATTCGAGGCTGCAGGCGATGCTGGGCAGAGAAGCTGGGAGACAAAGCTGTAGTGCGGCCCCACTGCCGCCAGGGGTACAGACTGTCCAGGAAATAAAGTGGTTCCTTTCTGGAAATTCGCGTGTTGTTCTCTCATTTATTTTCCATAAAACTACAGAAATAGTAATCGATGAAACGTACGCAGAATTACTAATACATTCTGATATGTTTTGAGCATGTTGATTCCAATACTGTTTTCCCTCTATGGCCTCAGCCACAGTCAGTAACACAAGTCACAGAACACGCGAAAAATCACGAGGATCTTAACGAGCTCGGTGCACAAGCAGTGTTCGGTTATCACGTGATCTCTGTTTGGGCCCCGAAGAGCAACTGCTGTCTCTTCAACAAACAGTGTTTCCATGCTTGTAGGGGCTGTAGAGGAACCTACAGAGAAAGAGCACACTCGGTGTCTGTTTCTGGCTAAGTTTCTACGGCGGATGTGTTGCACCGTTAACCTGAGTTACTAGTATAAGCGTTCACTATTTTGAAAAACATCTCATTTGGAAAACAGTAACGCTTCCTGAAAATATACGAAAGCAGAAGTCGGAAAAGTGTTGTCCATCCCGATTTCTGTGAAGTCGTATATGGTGCTTCATTTGAAAAGTGCGCAATTGAGAAGTATCTCTCGGGTATATCGCTTGATTGATAATTCAAAGCAGATGGAAGCAATGTATGTAGTTATTGATGTGAAACGACGTTACAAAATATTTGATGGACATAAATACAGGATGAATTCCCTATCCTGAAAAGGAAAAGGAGTTACTGATACCCGAGGCCCGTGACAGGGAACGGGATTAATTTAAGGTAAACATGCGGACGGGTGGTCCAACATGAGTCGTCATTTACCACTCTCAAACAAAAAATTTTATTTAATGACAATTTATCATAAACCAACACACAGTTACCAAGAATCTTGCGAAATACATACAAATAGTTTAGATTTTAAATGAAAATCACAATGCATAAGGACATTGGCATTATACATAAAATTACAGATGGCACTCGAACATGTCAACTGTGCAGTACTATGGTGGCCCGATTACAGACAGTTAACTGTTTCAATAAACCTGAGGCGGCACTGTGTCTGCGCTGCTAGCACCGCAGCTGTGGGCTGAGCCGGCCGAAGTGGCCGCGCGGTTCTGGCGCTGCAGTCTGGAACCGCGAGACCGCTACGGTCGCAGGTTCGAATCCTGCCTCGAGGCATGGATGTGCATGATGTCCTTAGGTTAGTTAGGTTTAACTAGTTCTAAGTTATAGGGGACTGATGACCTCAGCAGTTGAGTCCCATAGTGCTCAGAGCCATTTGAACCATTTTTTTTTTTTTGTAGGCTTGAATATAATTTTAACGAATAAAAGACATTAACATGCATACATCTTCACTGGTTATTCTGCTCTCATATAGACAAGATACGGCCAAGTTGGCCAAACGCTACCCAACTGTTTAAATCAAAGGAAGCGATGGTACTTCACTGATTGGTCACAAGCCTGTTTCACATAGATCAAAGTAACTACTTAAATGTACTACTGGGCTCCTAAAACAGTATTAAAATGATGAAAACAATTAAACACCTTTTTTGAAAAAATCTAGAAACTCAGTGTTCAGTTTCGGCAAATGGTTGCGTCACATGCCCACTAAAATCTTAAAATAACAGAAACACTGAGTCAATTACATGCTAAAAATGACGGGAAACTACTCAACTTGAGGCTGGAAGCGGAGATCCACAGGAGCGCTTGTGACCCGGTAACTCCCAGGCCTCGCGCGATGACGGGAAAGCCGCAGAAGCAGAAGGAAAGTGCGTCCCTGCCCCCGACCAGCAGAACAGCAGCGCGTCAACCGCTGCCGATACAAACTGTCAACATATAACAAACCACTAACAGCAAACAAGGTTGATGGAAATTAACATAAACAGTAATAATTAAACGGACAATTGCTATTTTTAAGAAAACCAACTATCAAAACCTCAGTAAAGGAGCGCCCCGCTCGTAAACATTCCAAGTTAATCTTCCTAGCAATAACAAGAAACAATGTAGAAGTCATTTAAAATAGTAATTACATAACAGCTCAAGCAAGATTAAATAAGTCAAGGTATACCTCTACCGGAGTCTCTTGGGGACTAATAGACACTGTAATTTGGATACGCACCAAACGACAGATGGCCAATTAAAATGTACTCCTATAACGCGTAGGCTCCGCAACGCAAAGTTAGAGAGTGTGCAAATACAAACATACACACACAGACAACCAACACATGCGTGCCTTTAGGCGGAGCGCACAGAACTATAGTTACAGGCAAATCCAATAACTCCCCGCAAGAAGACCCACAAGGTCTACAACAAACAGAAATTACCATCAGTAGTATCAACTACTCGATACTAACAATGTTTTCAAGTATCAGATTAAAATTGCAAAATACTAGCTTGGCGCTTATAAAAACCTCCAGACTGACACACACAGCCCCAAAGAGATCACTGACAGACATAAGGGAACCGGATTCCTCCCCTGCTCACACCAGGACAGAATAAAAGATGTTATAGGTACAGCACTTACTGAACAGTCTTCACATGTTGTTGTTGTGGTCTTCAGTCCTGAAACTGGTTTGATGCAGCTCTCCATGCTACTCTATCCTGTGCAAGCTTCTTCATCTTCCAGTACCTACTGCAACCTACATCCTTCTGAATCTGTTTAGTGTATTCATCTCTTGGTCTCCCTCTACGATTTTTAGCCTCCACGCTGCCCTCCAATACCAAATTGGTGATCCCTTGATGCCTCAGAATATGCCCTACCACCCGGTCCCTTCTTCTAGTCAAGTAGTGCCACAAATTTCTCTTCTATCCAATTCCATTCAATACCTCCTCTTCACATATAATTTCAAATAAACGGCAAGGACACCAGTAACTTCAGGATACCTGGTAGGCGGCGGATAACATTGCCCTTCCTCTCGTAGCTGCTAGCAAGTTGCTCAGTACCTCTCGGCGTATTTAGCTCCCTACAACTGACTGATGGCCTTCGTAACCAGCTTGCTCACGACCAGAGCTGGTCCTTGGCAGCTAAACTCGCCGGTGGCAACGGTCAACGCTGCAGGAAAACGCGGGCCCCCGTGGTCCAACGATCAGCTCTCTGCAGCTGCCAGGATGCCGAGTACTCAGCCACAGCCGTCTAGCTCTGTGTCCCACACACCGCTCCCTACCACTCAGCCCCAGAGGGAACACGTAACCAACCAAAGACGGTACGACGAGGGTCGGAATCGATGGAAAGCGCGCACAAGTGGCTCCCGTAGGACGGCGCTCGCGCCCTCGCAGAAGCCGCGACGGCTCGGTACTTTTAAAATGTGCGGTCGGTTCCTGTACATTAAAAAAATATCACACCAAACCTGTAGAATGAAAGTGGATTTACATGATTCTTAGCAGCAATGAACATGTACACTCAAGACAAGTAAATTATAACAACTGTACAAAGTCAGTACAAAAAATCCGATATCTCATTATAAACTGCCAGAGTCATTGAGGAAGCGTATTGACCAGACTGTATGACATGTCACTCGGTGAACACTTTCAGTATAGGTGACGCTGTAGGGATACGAAGCTGAGAGTATTGGTTAAACAGAATACTGTAGCAGCAGTGCAGATGTGTGCTTGTTGTCGCAGTAGCTTAATTCCTCTTGATACCATTTGAGAGAATAAATTAATCGAAAAATCATGAATATAACCCAGTTTCTCAGTGTAATTATGCACACACACATACACACACACACACACACACATACACACACGCACACACACACACACACACACACACACACACATACAGTATCACACACACGTAATTCCACACGCACCATTAATATGAGGAGTAAACTGCTGTAACAGTTTTTTGCACCACACTTCAACGTAACGTTACAGTGTTTGAAAGATCGCGCGATAATAAACCCACTGACATTATAAGTAAGTGGTGAAGGTATCTAAAGTATTCTCTGAAATTTGGGGAATTGTTCCTGGGACCGAGAGCAGAAGTGAGTTCTACGTAACAGTCCTGATCTACAGACAATGCTTGCTTCTCTTGCTCTAATAGAAAAGCTTTTTGAATACCGATGATATGGTGATTGTTGTGAATTGGCAGGAACCAATTCACGGAGTTTGGAGGAAGCCGAAAGGCACGCGTTTAAGCTCACGCAGGCTGGTGTGAGGTCTGGAAAATGGCAAGGAATTATAGTAGCCAAAAATAATACATAGCTTCTGGAATACTTAACTTTAATCCATAATTGGAGAACATCGCTCTTGTTGATACATTAATTGCAATCTCAATATAAACTGGTAATGGCGCCTTGCTAGGTCGTAGCAAATGACGTAGCTGATGGCTATGCTAACTATCGTCTCGGCAAATGAGAGCGTATTTGTCAGTGTAGCATCGCTAGCAAAGTCGTCTGTACAACTGGGGCGAGTGCTAGGAAGTCTCTCTAGACCTGCCGTGTGGCGGCGCTCGGTCTGCAATCACTGACAGTGGCGACACGCGGGTCCGACGTATACTAACGGACCGCGGCCGATTTAAAGGCTACCACCTAGTAAGTGTGGTGTCTGGCGGTGACACCACAGTGATTACATTTGTTGTGCAAACATTTTTGCATTTACATCTACGTCTGCATCTACATTGACACTCCGCAAGTCACGCGTGACAGAGGATATCTATCTTCGTGGTCCTTACGCGGCATATATGTTGGCGGCAGCAGAAGCGTTCGGAAGTCAGTTTTAAATGTCGTTTCCGTTTTCTTGAAATGAACGTCGCCTGACCTCGAGGGGATTCCCATTTGAGTTCCCGATGCACCCCGTGACACTAACGTGTTGTCCGAACGTACTGGTACAAAATCTAGCACTTCGCCTCCGATTTGTTTCGATGTCTTCCTTTAATCTGACTAAATCCTGATCGCAAACACGCGAGCAGTACTCGATAATAGGTAACATCAGCGTAATATATGCGGTCTCCTTACAGATGAACCACACTTACCTAAATATCCCTCAGTAAATTGATGCCCACCAGTCGGCTGCCCTACCACACTTCTCACATGTCTTTCTATTTCAGTTGTGAACCGTAACGATATTTCGTGTATTAACATGATGATTAATAAAATTGAAGTCATTTTATTGTAACGAGTTGCCCATTAATGTCACACTAACTAAACATTCAAGTGCCTACGTTAGTAATGGTACATCAACTTCAGAGAAGTTAGAGTTTTAAATAATCTTATTGGACGTAATGTTATAGAAATCACAGTAATTGAAACTATAAAACTAAAAGAAGCTATGAAACTCTAAAAAATGTGATGAGACACATCGGTGCGGCACTTGAGTAAAGGAAGGTTCTAGATTGCATATAAACGTATTGAGATTGTTACTCTAAAAACCTGATAAAATAACCGTTACCTGAATGACTTAGCTAGGGGTGAGCAGATGAAGTGTGACAATTTTGATGCGTACTGTCCTTACTTCTACGCTTCAGCGAACCCAGGGAAGCCCGGTTTATGTCAATAATTGATGTAATCACTTTATGTTACAAATATATACAACGAAATGAATACCCCCAGCTGCCTACAGGCGTTGATACAAATCAACGGGGCAGTTGAAAATGTGTACCCTGACCGGGACTCGAACCCGGAATCTCCTGCTTACATGGCAGACGGTCTATTCATCTTTTCATTGTTTATCGTTGTGTTTGGTCGCTAAGGACGTCACATGACATCCGTTCAAGTTCATTGTTGGTCCTTGCGGTCAGTTTTTTTTTATTACATAGGGCAACCAGCTCTGAGCGAACACGCTGAGCTACCGTGCCGGCTACCCGTCTGAGCCACCGAGGACACAGAGGATAGTGCGACTGCTGGGACTTATCTGTGTCACGCCTCCCGTGAGATCCACATTCGTACCTTACTGTCCCACACTGTATTCATATTGCCCCCGCCCAGTATACTCGTTACTCGCGGCTTTACTGCCGATTCCCGTAAGAGTTCGGGCACTCTTTGTGCATCAGCACAGAAGAAGATGGTCAAATGGCCGGTGAACCGCAACATCGCCCCACTACTGCCAATATTCTATGAATTTATTGCTAAACAATTTCATTACAAAAATGTTTTAAATGTAAAGGACATCTACTGTGACTATTGGACTCTCTAGACGTTAATATTCATGAATCTACGGTCTACTATGAAAACTAAAACACTCAGTTCATCGTAGAAATTCTATTGTCGTCGAACTATTTATTTGAATAAGACAGTAAATTGACTAAACTGAAGTGTCTGTAACAACTTCAAGTTGAAGAGCAATATTGAGATGTATCTTGAAATGTGGTTTCTGGAATTCGTAAAATCATTTCTCATAATTGAACTGTGCTTTCTGAAAGGTCCCAGGACATGTGTGCATGCATGACGCACAGCTAGTAGGTACCACGCACGCTATTTCAGTGATCAAGGTGTCCGCTTTGCTGCAGCAACCGTCACCGCTGCCGGTATATTGCGCCATGAAGAAGAAATCCTAGAATAAAGCACAGGTGCTGAGCTGATTAACGTTCTTTTGCGTAATGCGTCTGCGGAAGTGATGAAACAGAGAGGATATCAATAAATATTGTGCAGAAGCTGTACCTCATCTTATTTGTCAACGATAGCGAAAGAAATTACAGGGAAGCCATGCCAGGGGCGACAATGTTAGTTCTTACACTTAGAATTCTTCCTACCAGGACAAGCACCCCATCTGGAAACTGGTTCAAATGTCTCTGAACACTAGGCGATTTATCTTCTGAGGTCATCAGTCGCCTAGAACTTAGAACTAATTAAACCTAACTAACCTAAGCGCATCACACACATCCATGCCCGAGGCAGCATTCGAACCTGCGACCGTAGCGGCCGTTCGGCTCCAGACTGTAGTGCCTAGAACAGCACGGCCACTCCGGCCGGCCTCATTTTTTTTTTTTAATGATTTTGTTTCTGGGACACTTTTGAGGGAAAGTGCCTTGATATCAGTGATTTTATCAGTTTCAGAAAGGTGAAAACTGTAAAGTCACCATCCTTAAAAGCATTCTGTGATAAATAATGGGAGAGCTTAGTTATCAAAAAGTACTCGAGATCAATTTTGGTTTACTTAGTGGGTAATTATCGATCCCTTGCAAGCAACATACAAGAACTTTATCGTTCGATTTGAAAGATTTTAACAATTGCGGGAAATCAGAAGGGAGTTTCAAAACAAATTAAAGGCATACACCGCTGTTTAATCAAGTTACAGTAACTAATTACTTACGATAAACGGTGTTTGAACATTGCGAATTAATCATTACGCTACACCGCAGTTATAGAATATCGCTGATTGCCGGAATTTTGCTAAGTCGAGTTTCCATTGTTTCAGTCAACATTATTCAGCTATAGACCTACGTCGACGCAATAAACGCCACAGTTTGAACCTCCCCTTCTAACTAGGTCAGAAAAACGATTCTACGAATTTTAATCAACTCAATCCGGAGTAAAATTTCCACTTAAACACATCCCCTCGAGTGATGCTGCCTCCCACTCAGAGACACAGTGTCCATGTTGTGTGCACACAAGTACATTACGAAAGAAGACATCTTCTTAACATCGTAATCCAAAATATAACGGGCCGGGGTACCTCCAAGGGATCCTCATTGTAGGAAATCGCAAACAACACGCTAGCGCGACCTATTGCGGCGTTTTGCGTCAGTGTCTCGCGTCCATATCAAGTATGCATCATAGAAGACGTCAATCGAATTAAACACGAGCGGCTAGGAAAGTAACAGGTCTGAAAGAATCTACACGAATATTCCGCCAGCTCTTGATGAGATTTCAAAGTGGTGCAAAAATTGCAACCTCTGCAAACGTTGTTGTTGTTGTTGTTGTTGTCTTCAGTCCTGAGACTTGTTTGATGCAGCTCTCCATGCTACTCTATCCTGTGCAAGCTTCTTCATTTCCCAGCACTTACTGCAACCTACATCCATCTGAATCTGCTTAGTGCATTCATCTCTTGGTCTCCCTCTACGATTTTTACCCACAACGCTGCCCTCCAATGCTAAATTTGTGATCCCATGATGCCTCAGAACATGTCCAACCAACCGGACCCTTCTTCTAGTCAAGTTGTGAAACAAACTCCTCTTCTCCCCAATTCTATTCGATACCTCCTCATTAGTTACGTGATCTACCCATCTAATCTTCAGCATTCTTCTGTAGCACCACATTTCAAAAGCTTCTATTCTCTTCTTGTCTAAACTATTTATCGTCCACGTTTCACTTCCATACATGGCTACACTCCATACAAATACTTTCAGAAACAACTTCCTCACACTTAAATCTACACTCGATGTTAACAAATTTCTCTTCTTCAGAAACGCTTTCCTTGCCATTTCCAATCTACATTTTATATCCTCTCTACTTCGACCATCATCAGTTATTTTGCTCCCCAAATAGCAAAACTCCTTTACTACTTTAAGTTTCTCATTTCCTAATCTAATCCCCTCAGCATCGCCCGACTTAATTCGACTACATTCCATTATCCTCGTTTTGCTTTTGTTGATCTTCATCTTATATCCTCCATTCAAGACACTGTCCGTTCCGTTCAACTGCTCTTGCAAGTCCTTTGCTGTCTCTGACAGAATTACAATGTCATCGGCGAACCTCAAAGTTTTTATATCTTCTCCATAGATTTTAATGCGTACTCCGAATTTTTCTTTTATTTCCTTTACTACTTGCTCAATATACAGATTGAATAACATCGGGGAGAGGCTACAACCCTGTCTTACTCCCTTCCCAACCGCTGCTTCCCTTTCGTGCCACTCGACTCTTATAACTGCCATCTGCTTTCTGTACAAATTGTAAATAGCCTTTCGCTCCCTGTATTTTACCCCTGCCATCTTTAGAATTTGAAAGAGAGTATTCCAGTCAACATTGTCAAAAGCTTTCTCTAAGTCTACAAATGCTAGAAACGTAGGTTTGTCTTTCCTTAATCGATTTTCTAAGATAAGTCGTAGGGTCAGTATTGCCTCACGTGTTCCAACATTTCTGCGGAATCCAAATTGATCTTCCCCGAGGTCGGATTCTACCAGTTTTTCCATTCGTCTGTAAAGAATTCGAGTTAGTACTTTACAGCAGTGACTTATTAAACTGATAGTTCGGTAATTTTCACATCTGTCAACACCTGCTTTCCTTAGGATTGGAATAATTATCTTCTTCTTGAAGTCTGAGGATATTTCACCTGTCTCATAAATCTTGCTCACCAGATGGTAGAGTTTTGTCAGGACTGGCTCTCCCAAGGCTGTCAGTAGTTCCAACGGAATGTTGTCTACTCCCGGGGCCTTGTTTCGACTCATGTTTGTCAGTGCTATGTCAAACTCTTCACGCAGTATCTTATCTCCCATTTCATCTTCATCTACATCCTCTTCAATTTCCATAATATTGTCCTGATTACATCGCCCTTGTATAGACCCTCTATATACTCCTTCCACCTTTCTGTTTTCCCTTCTCTGCTTAGAACTGGGTTTCGATCTGAGGTCTTGATATTCATACAAGTGGCTCTCTTTTCTCCAAAAGTCTCTTTATATTTCCTGTAGGCAGTATCTATCTTACCCCTAGTGAAATAAGCCTCTATATCCTTACATTTGTTCTCTAGCCATCCCTGCTTAGCCATTGGGCACTTCCTGTCAATCTCATTTTTGAGACGTTTGTGTTCCTTTTTGCCTGCTTCACTTACTGCGTTTTTATATTCTCTCCTTTCATCAATTAAATTCAATATTTCTTCTGTTACTCAAGGATTTTTACTACCCCTTTTCTTTTTTACCTACTTGATCCTCTGCTGCCTTCACTACTTCATCCCTCAGAGCCCCCCATTCTTCTTCTACTGTACTTCTTTCCCCCATTCCTGTCAATCGTTCCCTTATACGCTCCCTGAAACTCTGTGTAACCTCTGGTTTAGTCAGTTTATCCAGGTCCCATCTCCTTGAATTCCCAACATTTTGCAATTTCTTCAGTTTTAATCTACAGTTCATAAACAATAGATTGTGGTCAGAGTCCACATCTGCCCCTGGAAATGTCTTACAATTTAGAACCTGGATCCTAAATCTCTGTCTTACAATTATATAATCTATCTGATATCTTCTAGTATCTCCAGGATTCTTCCATGTATACAACCTTCTTTTATGATTCTTGAACCAAGTGTTACCTATGATTAAGTTACGCTCTGTGCTGAATTCTACCAGGCGGCTCCCTCTTTCATTTCTTTCCCCCAATCCATATTCACCCACTATGTTTCCTTCTCTCCCTTTTCCTACTCTTGAATTCCAGTCACCCACGACTATTAAATTTTCGTCTCCCTTCACTACCTGAATAATTTCTTTTATCTCATCATACATTTCATCAGTTTCTTTATCATCTGCAGAGCCAGTTGGCATATAAACTTGTACTACTGTAGTAGGCCTGGGCTTCGTGTCTATCTTGGCCACAATAATGCGTTCACTATGCTGTTATGCTGTTTGTACTAGCTTACCCGCACTCCTTTTTTTTTATTCATTACTAAACCCACTCCTGCATTACCCCTATTTGATTTTGTATTTATAACCCTGTATTCACCTGACCAAAAGTCTTGTTCCTCCTGTCACCGAACTTCACTAATTCCCACTATATCTAACTTTAACCTATCCATTTCCCTTTTGAAATTTTCTAACCTACCTGCCCGATTAAGGGATCTGACATTCCACGCTCCGATCCGTAGAACGCCAGTTTTCTTTCTCCTGATAACGACGTCCTCCTGAGTAGTCCCCGCCCGGAGATCCGAATGGGGGACTATTTTACCTCCGGAATATTTTACCCAAGAGGACGCCATCATCATTTAACCATACAGTAAAGCTGCATGCTGTCGGGAAAAATTACGGCTGTAGTTTCCCCTTGCTTTCAGCCGTTCGCAGTACCAGCACAGCAAGGCCGTTTTGGTTAGTGTTAAAAGGCCAGATCAGTCAATCATCCACACTGTTACCCCTGCAACTACTGAAAAGGCTGCTGCCCCTCTTCAGGAACCACACGTTTGCCTGGACTCTCAACAGATACCCCTCCGTTGTGGTTGCACCCACGGTACGGCCATGTGTGTCGCTGAGGCACGCAAGCCTCCCCACCAACGGCAGGGTCCATGGTTCATGGGGGTAGGCGTCAAATGTTAACAAAAAGAAAATTGTGCACTTCACAACATGAAGAAACGTAATATCCTATAATATCAGTTAGACACAGCTGGACTCTGCCAACTCCTACAAATATCTGTGAGTATCTCTTTGTAGGTATATGAAATGGAATGATCACGTAGGCCTAGTGGTGGGTAAATCAGGTGGTGGACTTCGATTTATCGGTGGAATACTATAGATACGGAATCAGTCTGCAAAGGAGACTGCTTACAAATGGCTCTTGCATCCTATTCTAGAATAACGCTCAAGTGTGTGAGAACTGTTCCAAGTAGGAGTCGATGGCGATCTTGAATTTAAAGAGAGAAAGGCAGCACAAACGGTCAGACATTAGTTTGATCAGTCGGAAACCGAAGTAACAGTCTCTGGAAGACAGACATAAACTATCCCAAGAAAGTCTACTTACAAAGTTGCAAGAATCTATTTTAAATGACGACTATTGGAATACAATACAACGAACAATGTGTGTGGCGGCGGGTGGAAATTAAAGAATCATTTCAATTATTTGTATTTCCGTTCTCAACACAGGCTCTCTAACTACTATTTGGCAACCAGAAAGTGATTATCAAAAATATGATGCCTGTAATTAGAGTTCACTGTGCCCATTCTGTTGGAGAATTAGTTATTGATTATTCATGGTCATTACTCTGAAGATTTAGGATAATGTCTGAGAGTCATAGAAAATGCAGTTTACTATAACAATTTTCACTATATTCTGAAAACGATAAATTGTAAATTTCCAGACAAATGATTACCCATATCAGTTATTGTACTATCAGAGCTCTTCAGAGTCTATTGCAGATCCTATTATCCCTAGATAACGAAACTGTTCAATAAGCATTATCGATGTAAATGTTCAAAGTGAATGCTCTCCTAAATTTGATGTAAATATTCATCAAACGCCACACTAGTAATGGTAGAAAATCTGTCCTGCGACGCCACGTGAAAATACGACATACGCAGACTGAGACTAAATCACTGGAGTTGTTCCACTGTTAACTTTTTACCCCAATGCGAACTCATTGCTAGGTGCATATCGAGTTACGTAATACGGCATCTAAGGCTGTTCCTGGCAACTGCACAAACGCGACGCGGCTTCCGACACGGAGAGCGCGCTGATAAGAATCTAGAAGAGAACTGGGGCCTTGACTCTAGCTTGCACGTATGTAGCCGTGTTGCGGACCGCCGAAGGCGCAACCGACAACATTTGCCTTCCTGGCCAGCCGCTGGGCTAACAAAACACCAAGTTACTACGTAATTAATTGCTTCATTCGCTGAAGGCCAATGATTTAATTGTGCTATCAGCACATAGGTAAGTATCCATAATAACATTCTAATGTGGCTAGATTAAGTACTTTTTCGAGAGAATTATTTTAGTTGTACTGCACGCAATAGACGAGCTCTGAACTTGCCCTTTGGAAAGACCCTACAGCTATAATTTTATAGCTACCTTTTTGAAACTTCTCACATCTTCATTATTATAGCGTATCTCCATTCTACCTACATCTAAACATCCTAGCTTTATATATTGACTTACTTAATCAATCTTGCTTCCGAGATTTTAGGACACAAAAACAGAAAATCGTGAATTTCTACCAAAATATTACTTTGTGAGATCCAGCATGCTGTTTCCATTAAATTACAAGGAAAAAGGAATGTGAATATATTTTTTGAAATTTCTAGCTCCTTCCTTTTGCGTCGATGATTTTTACGTAAAACGTCCAAATTTCGAAAAGTTACTAAACTGAAACTTAACAGATTTTCATTTTAGCATCATTCCTGATATGCTATCAACTATTCAGATTATTTACTTTATTTTTAAGGTATTGCACAACATTAGTGACGTCATAGCTAGTCACAGCACGCAATGGAAAGCATATGAATTTTATATGGTGTGAGTGGGCTGCTTCCCTACAAATATACACTCCTGAAAATTGAAATAAGAACACCGTGAATTCATTGTCCCAGGATGGGGAAACTGTATTGACACATTCCTGGGGTCAGATACATCACATGATCACACTGACAGAACCACAGGCACATAGACACAGGCAACAGAGCATGCACAATGTCGGCACTAGTACAGTGTATATCCACCTTTCGCAGCAATGCAGGCTGCTATTCTCCCATGGAGACGATCGTAGAGATGCTGGATGTAGTCCTGTGGAACGGCTTGCCATGCCATTTCCACCTGGCGCCTCAGTTGGACCAGCGTTCGTGCTGGACGTGCAGACCGCGTGAGACGACGCTTCACCCAGTCCCAAACATGCTCAATGGGGGACAGATCCGGAGATCTTGCTGGCCAGGGTAGTTGACTTACACCTTCTAGAGCACGTTGGGTGACACGGGATACATGCGGACGTGCATTGTCCTGTTGGAACAGCAAGTTCCCTTGCCGGTCTAGGAATGGTAGAACTATGGGTTCGATGACGGTTTGGATGTACCGTGCACTATTCAGTGTCCCCTCGACGATCACCAGTGGTGTACGGCCAGTGTAGGAGATCGCTCCCCACACCATGATGCCGGGTGTTGGCCCTGTGTGCCTCGGTCGTATGCAGTCCTGATTGTGGCGCTCACCTGCACGGCGCCAAACACGCATACGACCATCATTGGCACCAAGGCAGAAGCGACTCTCATCGCTGAAGATGACACGTCTCCATTCGTCCCTCCATTCACGCCTGTCGCGACACCACTGTAGGCGGGCTGCACGATGTTGGGGCGTGAGCGGAAGACGGCCTAACGGTGAGCGGGACCGTAGCCCAGCTTCATGGAGACGGTTGCGAATGGTCCTCGCCGATACCCCAGGAGCAACAGTGTCCCTAATTTGCTGGGAAGTGGCGGTGCGGTCCCCTACGGCACTGCGTAGGATCCTACGGTCTTGGCGTGCATCCGTGCGTCGCTGCGGTCCGGTCCCAGGTCGACGGGCACGTGCACCTTCCGCCGACCACTGGCGACAACATCGATGTACTGTGGAGACCTCACGCCCCACGTGTTGAGCAATTCGGCGGTACGTCCACCCGGCCTCCCGCATGCCCACTATACGCCCTCGCTCAAAGTCCGTCAACTGCACATACGGTTCACGTCCACGCTGCCGCGGCATGCTACCAGTGTTAAAGACTGCGATGGAGCTCCGTATGCCACGGCAAACTGGCTGACACTGACGGCGGCGGTGCACAAATGCTGCGCAGCTAGCGCCATTCGACGGCCAACACCGCGGTTCCTGGTGTGTCCGCTGTGCCGTGCGTGTGATCTTTGCTTGTACAGCCCTCTCGCAGTGTCCGGAGGAAGTATGGTGGGTCTGACACACCGGTGTCAATGTGTTGTTTTTTCCATTTCCAGGAGTGTATCTCTCGCACAGGGATCGTGATTACAAGTTTAGATTAATTACAGCATGCAGAAATGCACTGAGACAGTCTCTCTATCCGTGCTCAGGCGTGAATAGAAGGGGAAGAAACACCAATAATCGGTACAATGGGAAGCGATCCCTGCCATGTCCTTCACAGTGGTATACAGAGAATTGATACAGAAGTACATGCAACTCATATGAAGGTGTAACCCGAAAGTTGTTTCACGTCGGTCCCCACTATAATATAACTTGCACAGCGAAATTAGATAACGGCGTAATGAAACAGTCTGATTTTCAGTTAAATGTTTGCTGTATTTTTTCGATGAACATGACAAACTTAAAACTGTCTATTTACACAACACGGGGAAACTTTACAGCACTTTCCGTGATCACGTCCTCGGGACCCACATACGAGATACATTTAAGTGTGCTGTTCTAAGCTGTACGTGACTCTGGTACTCTTATCGTTTCAGACACTGTGGGGGGGGGGGGGGGGGGGGAATTCAGCACTGTTAAGGACTGTGTTCAGTGGCATCACCGTGCTTTTCAGGGTTTTTATGGTTATTATTCAGTTGTCCCCGTCAACAGCGATCAAATGATCCGGAGGTGTGTCTCCGAGACACTGTTTTGAGTATGCAGTCAGTAACTGAGCTGAGGATAGAGGTGACCAGTAAGCACAACATTTGTTCTAAGGTGCAGCAAAGTCCCGCCGACGGATTAACAGTTTTACTAAACAGGTTCAGCTACAGTGTTGCACTGTGGTGCTGCAGGAGACTCGATGGACGCTACGACGTAGTGCTCCACATGTTGGGTGCAATACATCGGTGGTGTGTCTTTGCTTTCAACAGTGGTCCTGCCGAAAATGCGCGCGTCAAGATTACACATTCTTCGAACAGCAGCCACTGAAAGAACACAATCCAAGTGGAAAATTCGGGAGCATTTTGCACCTGCAATGTCACACAGCACCACTGGGAGCCGTCTGCCTGCAACAGCACTAAGATCCCTTGTGCCTCTGGCACGACAGTCACTGAAACCCAAACAGCACCAAGGACAGCTACTCTGGCGTCGTGAAACAGTTGACGGGAGTTTGGAATGTTGCTCTGTCTTCTTCATTTGTGACAGCAAATTCTTTCTGCGTACGAGTGTTGGACGTAACACAGGTATGGCGCACACGTTGTGAGCAACCTATTGCGAAGTGTATCCACCCACGACACGAAGGTCCCACCCAAGGCGTCATGATGTGGAGAGCCAGCAGTTACAAGTCTCAGTCACATTTTGTGTTTCTATAGGGCAAAGCAACCAGTGCCCAATGTATGACACAGATTGTTAATCCAGCGTTCTCGAGGCGCGCAAAAAGCTTCGCCGAATTGCACTAAACGTGTAAGGTGTTTGGCACAAACTGACGCAGGATGTTTTTCTACACCTTTACGACGGTTTGCAGATGAGAAAGGTGTTGACATTCTCCTAGGTAATTTGGTACGGAGGAAAGAGAATTCAGAAATGGCAGACAAGATCGCACGTAGGAGAGACAGAGCTATACAATGGACCAGTACCTTACAGACTGTAAACTCACTGTCCAGTCAGGAGATGATGCATCAGTGTGAGGAGAAGCCAGCTACCCGACCGTTGTGTTCGTCCTTCCGAGTATTCTGTTTACGTGAAGGGAAGCTCACTCATATCTTCGGATGAGGTGGCCCACTTGCAAACGTCTCTTTATTCAGGCGGGAGGACAGATCCGTTCGTAGAAGCTGTGGCTTTCGTTCTGCGATACTTCAAATTCAGCACAATGTATTTTAAAATTTGACAGAATGACAGTGATTTATGTAACTGTGGACGTCCCCTCTATGTTATCTGAGTTAGGTACGGAGTTGGAGAATCATTCGTCGTGTTTATTCTAGTGATGAGGCTGCCATAAATCGCCGACGTACTGTTTTACTTCTTTTTAAAACAGTGTCGAATATACTGAGACGTGGAAGTACTCAACGAAACAAAATGGTTCAAATGGCTCTGTGCACTATGGGACTTAACTGCTGTGGTCATCAGTCCCCTAGAACTTAGAACTACTTAAACCTAACCAACCTAAGGACATCACACACATCCATGCCCGAGGCAGAATTCGAACCTGCGACCGTAGCGGTCACGCGGTTCCAGACTGAAGCGCCTTTAACCGCACGGCCACACCAGCCGGCGAGACGAAACAAGAAAAATAAATCCAATAAACATGGGTCTGGAAATGCTTACTTAGATATGAGGCAGGATTTGCAAAAGATGGTGTTGTGAACTCCCAAAAGCAGTATGTATGGGCACATGTATATCCTCAAGGAATTCAGGAAAGAGGGCATCAACACCGATACTCAATCAACGAATGTGTAGGACCACTTGGCGATACATTAATAGAACCATACATGCTACCGAAAAGGCTACCGGCTCGCGTTATCTGGACTGTCTCAGTAATGGATTGCCTACCTTGCTGGAATCTGTGCCATTGAGCCACGAGTACTAATATGGTTCTTGCATCGGCGCACCTTTGTCACAATGTGAGCGAACATCTGACGCGGACATTTCAGCACCGCTGGATTGGGCGGGGGGGCCCAGCACCTTGGCCTGCTCATTTTCCATACCTCATCCCCCTAGAGTTTTGGTTACGAGGACACTTGAAGGAACAGATTTACGCCACGCCAATCAAAGTGTACGGACAGGCGACATGTTTCCAGACATCAACAGTGAAATATCGGTGTCGATGGGCCCAGACGAGGCTTAAAGCTCTGTGTCGCGATGATCGATACTCTTTAGTCGTCGGTGGTCCCGTTCCTGCACGATCTTTTTCCAGCCGCAGCGATGCCGGAGATTTGATATTTTAACCGATTCCTGATATTCACGGTATACTTGTTTTCTTCTATACTCGTTGCCGACCGCAGAGAAGTATTCTGACTGTCTACGTATCTCTGTAATACAATACGCCTAAACCAGTTTCCTTGGCGCTTCAGTGAAATTACGCAGGGGTACTGGATTTTGTTCTTGATTCTGGATTAATGTACACTCTGAAATCATATCAAGAGGTATTAAGCAGCATCTACAACAAGCAGACATCTGTACTGTTGCTACAATATTCTGTTTAGCTTTACCCTTCACTTCGTACCACTACAACCCAATCCATACTATAAATGTACAAATTGTAATAAGTTGCACCAACTGCTCAATATGCCTTTCCAATGTCTTTGTCAGTTTATAATGAGATAGCCGACTTCTGTACTGACATTGTACAGTTGTTTTCATTTTCTTGTATTGAATATGCACGTTCAATATTCCGAAGAATAATGTATATCCACCTACATTCTGCATTTATGTTATGAAACGTTCTTATGTCCAGTAACAGACCGCAAATTTTAAGGATATCAATACTGAGCTTTCAGGATAGGGAATACATCTTATCATAATTTCATTCAAATATGACTCTATTTTTTAACGTCGCCTACTATCAGTAAGCATAACCGTTGCTTCCGTCTCTTATGAATTATGAGTCCAGTGATATGCTTGTCAGGCCCTTCTCAGCTGCACACTTTCCAAATGAAGTACCACACACGACTTCCGAAAAATCAGAGTGAACAACATTTCTCCGATCTCTGCTTTCATATATTTTCAGGATGCGTTACTGTCTTCCAAATGCTGACGTTAGTAACTCAAGTCAACGGTGCAACACGTCCATTTTCGAAACTTACGCACAAAAAGAAACCGAGTGTGCTCCTTCTCCTAAGGTTACTCTACAGCGCCTAGAATCATAGTACACTGCTCGTTGAAGACGAAACAGTTATTCATCTTGTCTCAAACGGAAATCACATTATAACCAAATAGAGCTGGTGCACAGACCTCATTAAGATCCTCATAGATTTTTCACGTATTCTATGACTATTGTTACTGACTGTGCTCAGAGCTCATTAAGATCCTCAGGTTTGATTAACGTGTTCTATGACTAGTTTTTCCGACTGGGCACAGAGCTCATTAAGATCCTCAACTTTGTTTCACGTGTTCTATGAGTAGTCTTACTGACTGAGCACGAAGCTCATTAAGATCCTCAGGTTTGTTTCGCGTGCTCTATGAGTAGTGTTACTGGCTGAGCACAGACCTCATTAAGATCGTCGTGTTTGTTTCACGTGTTCAATGAGTAGTGTTACTGACTGACTGGGGCCATAGGGGTAAACGGTAATGGAATCAACAGGTTCAAAACATGTATTAGTAAGTCTGCGTACATATCGTCGATTACTATTTCTGTAGTTTTACGGCAAATAAATGAGAAAACAATACGCCAATTTCAATAAAGGAACCACTTTATTTCCTGGACAGTCTGTACCCCTGGCGGCAGTGGGGCCGCACTACAACTTTGTCTCCCAGCTTCTCTGCCCAGCATCGCCTGCAGCCTCGAATGCGACGGGGTGTGGGCAGCGTCTCTCCCTCACTGGACACCACGGGTGAGGAGTGCACCATGGCGACTGTCTGCGTAAGCGTAGCGTCACCAAGCTGCACAGAAAAATGAAAAGTTTTTCAGTCTAAAATGATTAATGTTTACATTAAAACTACAATGCAGTAATTAATATATTTCATTTGGGAATGATGTCCAATTAAAGCTTGGATATGCAAACGATAAGACAAACGAGATAGTAGTAGTGCCGTCTACGTTCTGTTTGCAATTGCAGATCTAACCTCATTCTGATATCGACAATGGAGATTAGTTGAAAATTACCGGAATGTTTAATCACTTACTATTCGTCGTCTGATGACATCCCACAGAATTTGATAAACGTCGAAGTAATGCGAAACTGTATCCTGCCATTAAACCCTTCAATGTAACCATGACGCTGCCTCACCTCTCCACTGACGCGGCCCTCCACCTGTGAGTCCTCAACAGGAGCTGCCTGCAGCCGCGAGTCCTGGTGAGCGGCTCGCTGCTCCCCTCTGACGCCAGCAGCGGCCACCGGCTTGATCTTCTCAAAGTAGGCTTCCCACTGCGCCACCCACTCCTCGTGACGCTTAGCGCGAAGCCGCGCTTTCACGATGTGAAAGTTCTGTGGATGCAAAGTTTTCAGCGTCACATTTTCGTTCACTAGAAACCATTCTTTTTCAGTATCTATCGAATTTCTAACACTCTCTAGGAGCGCATATACGTTTAACGGAAAGTTATAATATAAAGTCTACATCGATTCCAACCCCACTGTTATTTTATATCGTTACATTACTTATCACTACTCATACTAGACACCAAATTGCGTTCCCATTCTAAAATGTTCAATACTAGTTGATACGACGTTCTAAACAAAAGTAGGAAGAAGATAACACCTTCTACAGCTAGATCGTCAATAACCACATCTCAATATATAATCCCAATATGTACTGGCGAACTTCTGTTTTAAACTGCTTACAAGAACGATAGATCCACAATTACTGTGCAGTCGGTTATGAGAACTAATTCCCAGCGGGTTAGGAGCTGTAATGAGTAAAGAAACTGAAATAGTCTAGAATAAATTAAATCTCCTCTTAACATAACATTGCACAGTGTAGCAGTCAAGTTCTGGAACGCAACCAGTACAAGTGATAACTGCCCTGTTCGTTAGCCCTATGATATTTCCTACAGAAGTAACATTCTTCCGTCAGGCATGCTTGTCGTCAACATATGTTTCATTGTAGATGGGAAAACTGATATCATGGTCATGACGATATGAAAGGTAGTTCTGGCTTCCAGAAGCCAGAAATAAAACTGCAAAATGGGGGATGTCTTTTGCAATTCACACAGGATACCGCCTATTGTCCGTGGAGGAGAAACAAAGAGACGTGTTCACAAGTCACACACTCTTATGTGGTTCCCAGAAGGCCGCTGCCAGACATGTGGATTCCTCCTGGACGCGGTGTGGCGATCAGTCAAGGCCGTGACGAGTTCTGGCACGCGCTAACGAAAATATTTCTAACACAAGTATACCGCACTATGTCGGAAGGGTTTGTAACTGAGTCTGAACGAAAGATACAAAGCATAAACACAGAAAGGATGTTAGGAATACAAATTCGCTCCATTACAGTATTATGGGAGATGGAGTAGGAGAAAAGAGTTCAAATTGTGGAAATGTGTTGATTTTACTGCCAACAGTTCCTCAATCAACCTGTAACATTTTAGGGAAACCATCAGAAATGAAACTCCTATGTCCAGACAAGCACTTGAACCACCGGTCTCCAAATACGAATTTTTGATGAAATAAAAACATTTTACAGTAACATTCACAGTGTTGTACCGTCTAATGCTCATAGTATGTGGAACCTGAGTGCTCCTTAGTCTCTCTCTTAAGTTTTCCATACATTTCGGCGATGCTTACCTGAGGTATGAAGTACTCGTCCTCAGGATCCACCTCACTGACATCATCACGTTCTGCTTCACCTCCACAGGGGAGGCAAAACATGGCGAGAGCCCGCCGGAACATCTGCGGAAAGAAAGTAACATTGGAGTTCCTAATCTATATTCTAATCTAACAGAGTAGGAGGCTTTCCAATGCGGACTGCCAAGAAATTAGGAAGTTTGAAAGTATGGAAGACAGTTCTTCATACAATCAATCTCTACCGTTTTCTGTCTTTTCTACATATAAATATTAGCTCCGGAATAATGCGTTACAAATTCAGAACAAAGTTATAGTATTTAATAGCAAATAGATAAATATTATATCAGCACAAATTCTAATGGAAAATTATGATTCAATTTTTGTTTGGTTATGAGCAACAGATTTGGAACACTAAAATTTTCGGATTATTATCACATGACATGAAGTGAAATGCTTTCAACTACGCGTTTTCAGATTTTCTATGTCTTTCATGGTAGACATCCCGCTTGCTACTCCAGCCCATTGTGCCTTTTCTTTCTTCAAACAAACTTGAATTTCCCACACCAACTCATGATACAGAAACCACATATGGGCTGTACCAGTGACTAATGTTCATCGAATATATTTCCTAGCTTCATTATGCATCATAATGGATGGGAGAAACGCAGCCACGTATAGCAATAATAATAATAAGGCAGAAAAAGTTTTATAAGTTTTATTCTGTGATCGTTTTCGAGGCTTTAATGTCTCACCTTCAGGTGTACTTTTGCACACAGAACTACTAATTTTTCTGGATCGCATACACATATGCTTCTAAAACAAAACATTATTTCGTTTGAAGTACTTGTTATAAGCTAACTAGTACACCCGTTGTGAGATTAAGGAGGAAGTCTTGTGCTAATCATAGTATATAGGAGTTATAATTATTCGTAGTAAATGTCAATACTGATTCAATAATATGTTCTGCCTTTACACATTTATTTCGTTACACGTTGTTATTACTTAGTTTCCAGGTTAAGGGATCCTAGCTAAGAGTACACAAGCCCTCACTAGTATAAAAATACAAGCTTGGATGCCCAGCTTCGCTCAAGGAGTTGGTATGATACTGTGTGTTTGTTGGAATAAAAGGACAAACTTTAAAATGTAAGAGGTAAAAATATTTTTTGAAAACATACTATTTACAATATTTGTGTATAAACAACGTTTTTCATTTTGTTATACGGGGTATATATGTACAAGTTTTTCGAATTTCCTATTCGAGAGCAAGCTACATATGATTGGCCATGAGAGAAGCAGAAGTCTTTGAGGCTGATGCCACAATGTTTTAAAGTTTCTCCTTGAGCTTCGTTACCTGTAAAACTGTAGGCTAATTTGATTGGAAGTTGCAGCCGTTTAAACTGGAATGGCAAATCGGTAGACATCAGTGGTATTCTGGGGATAAACAGTGTGTGTCCTTTGTACGTTCCAGCCACGATTTCGACTTCGATGATATCATTCGATAGCTGTTTGGCGATCATCCTTGTTCCAATGCATAGCTTCGGTGAGTTGAGATTTCTGAGTAGTGTGATTGGAGATGCCGTTTTTTGTCGAAGGCAGTTTAATAACATCCCCGCTATTTGTAAAGAGATTAGAAATTCTATGAGGAATACTATCTTTCGATAGTTCAGCTCTCATTTCCTTTAGTCGCAATCTTCGTATGTGTGACCACAGATGTGATTTTTTTTTTCCAAGCAAGCGTTGATCTCGTCTGCTGATGTGGACTTGAGGATAGCTGGAAATGTTTGTCAAAAATCACTTCAGAGTTTCCTCGCAAGTCTTGTGATGTTCTCTCCATGGCTTCGAGTGATTTCTTATGTGCCATTGTGCATTCGTCCAAGAGGATAATTTTAGCTTGTTTTAGAAGTTCACACAGACCAGATGCTCTTGAGGTTTTACATCAGGGAACAATTGTTCGGCTATATTCAACGGTAGTTGTAGGCCGGAATGGGCAGTTCGTCCTCCTTCTTAAGTGAGCTGCAGTGCCGGATGATGTGTTTCCGCCAATTATCGATCTATAAGAAACGTTTCTCCCGGCGCCGCACACTATGTGATCAAAAGTAGCCGGACACCCCCAGAAACATACGTTTTCCATACTAGGTGCATTGTGGTGCCACCTACTGCCAGGTACTCCTTATCAGCGACCTCAGTAGTAACTAGACATCGTGAGAGAGCAGAATGTGGCGCTCTGCGAAACTCACGGGCTTCGAACGTGGTCAGGTGATTCGGTGTCACTTGTGTCATACGTCTGTAAGCGAGATTTACACACTCATGTACATCCCTAGTTCCACTGTTTCCGATGTGATAGTGAAGTGGATACGTGAAGGGACACGTGGAGCACAAAAGCGTACAGGCCGACCTCGTCTGTTGACTGACAGCGACCGCCAGCAGCTGAAGAGGGAAGAAATGCGCAATAGGCAGATATCTATCCAGACCATCACACAGAAATTCCAAACAGCGCTAGGATCCACTGTAAGTACTATGACAGTTATGTGGCAGGTGAGAAAACTTTGATTTCATGGTCCAGCGGCTACTCACAAGCCACACATCACGCCGGTAAGTGCCGAACGACGAATCGCTTGGTGTAAGAAACGTAAACGTTGGACGGTTGAACAGTGGGAAAACGTTGTGTGGAGTGACGAATCACGGTACACAATGCAGTAATCCGATGGGAGGGTGTGGGTATGGGATATACCCGGTGAACGTCATGTGCCAGCGTGTGTATTGACAACAGTAAAATTCGGAGGTGGTGGTGTTATGGTGTGGTCGTGTTTTTCATGGAGGGGACTTGTACCGCTTGTGTTTTGTGTCGTACTATCATAGCACAGGCCTGCATTGATGTTTTAAACACCTTTTTGCTTCCCACTTTTGAAGACCAATTCAGGGATAGCGATTGCATCTTTCAGTACGATCGAAAACCTGTTCGTAATGCACGGCTTGTGGCGGTGTGATTACACGACAATAACATCCCTGTGATGGACCGGCCTGTACAGAGTCCTGATCTAAATGCTGTAGAATACCTTTGGGATGGTTTGGAACGCCGACTTCGTGCCAGGCCTCACAGACCGACATCGATACCCCTCGGCAGTACAGCACTCCGTGAAGAATGGGCTGCCAATCCCCAAGAAACTTTTCAGCACCCGATTGGACGTATGCGCGCGAGAGTGGAAGTTGTTATCAAGGCTAACAGTGGGCCAACACCATACTGAATCCCAGAACTACCGATAGAGGGCGCCACGGACTTGCAAGTCATTTTCAGCCAGGTGTCCGGATACCTTTGATCACGTAGTGTACTCGTAGTTCAGCCATTGTTGTTGTCGATCGGCTCCATAACATAGTAAATTTCATTTTGATTGTCGTTTATGAGTGGTTTGTCGTCAGCAATGTACAGAAGTAGGTCGTTGATGTAGTAGCTTCTTCCCTTTTAATTTCGAATTTTAGCACACTGATAGCATCCTATGTTGTATTGTGATCTGGTTGTTTATCACTAAACATTTATCTTCTTTGCGAATGAGTGTTTCATATGAGATGTCACCGTTGAATTCGACTACCAATTCAGAATGAGTTTTTAGGATCTGCTACAGTACATCACTCATACTCTCTTTGAAGCAATCCCACAGCTGTTTTGGATTCTATGGAATACATGTTGTTAGAATAATGGCGCATAAGTCTCTCATTAGTTCAGTTGAGGCCGTGAATGAGGCTTCTTGTAGTTTTAATTCCTAGTGTTTGTCGTTTTCCAGCAGTCGTAAGCGTTTGAATGCTTCCCTGTACGTCTGGCATAGGTAGCCGTCAACAATATTGAGATCTATGAAAAATGTTGGCGCCCGTATTTCGTTTAGCAACATCTGGAGACAGATGTACAGCGTGTACTCGGCTAGTGCGCCAGTTTTCATAATTCTTGTATCATCTTCTACTGGAATTACTTGTTTTTGTCGCTGAAAAACTTTTCATTCTCTGTTCCACATGTAATAGATAGGGACGACACCTATAGCTATGTTTTCGCGAGTGGCTCCTTTTGGCACAGATAATAAAATGCTGTTAATGTTGTTTCCTCAGGTGATTGGCATGCAGTTTTTTAGCGATGTCTTTTGTGAAGTAATCTGTCCATTCTCCAAATGTACTGCTAGATGTTATGCAGTTAGTTCGTGTTTGTGTGTGGGAAAACCGAAAAGCCGCCACGCTGCTTCGTTGCTGTTGATATATCTTCCCATTTGCTACGTGATAGTGTCGTCGTATGTGTTTTGTCGTTTGCTGTCTTTGGCTATTTAGAATACTGCCATTTCACTGCCTTTGTTCACATACTTACAGACATATTTGTTGTATTTCACTGAATTGCAGTATTCTACGTTTATGTGGGCTTGGAACACTTTGGAAAGTAGTGTGATCTATGGTACAACTCACTGACTATCTGTTTCCAGTTCGACGCTGCCTCGTATTCATATTTTTTCTGCGAAGCCACAGTTTTTGGGTGATTGTCTGCTGTATTTGTAACAGCCATCAACTCCGGTTTATGTGTAATCATACATCATTCGTACACGGCGAATTAGTGCTCAATTGTCCGCATGGTCAGTGAATCATGTTTTTCACCACTATGTCGTATATTTGCGGATTTTTTGTGGATTTAGAAAATCATCTTGGATGATACTGTGAATATCCGGGGGGGGGGGGGATGAATTCTTTCGTGTAGGCTTATGAGATTGTGGGAGTGAGGCCGTCTTCGTTTCTGCCATTCGTTTGCGCACATCCAGCATCTGAAGGTCCCAAAGATGTCCTATTTTGTGATATCTTCAATAAATCTCATGTGTTTTTGTTGAAAAACTCGGATTATTTTGTCATGTCGATCCATGGGGGCTTATCCGCATCTTACACTACTGGCCATCAAAATTGCTGCACCAAGAAGAAATGCAGATGATTAACGGGTATTCATTGGACAAATATATTATACTGGAACTGACATGTGATTATATTTTCACGCAATTTGGGTGCGTAGATCCTGAGAAATCAGTAACCAGAACCACCACCTCTGGCCGTAATAACGGCCTTGATACGCCTGGGCACTGAGTCAAACAGAGCTTAGATAGCATGTACAGGTACAGCTGCCCATGCAGCTTCAACACGGTGCCACAGTTCATCAAGTGTAGTGACCGGCGTATTGTAACGAGCCAGTTGCTCGGCCACCATTGACCAGACGTTCTCAATTGGTGAGAGATCTGGAGAATCTGCTGGCCAGGGCAGCAGTCGAACATTTTCTGTATCCAGAAAGGCCCGTACAGGGCCTGCAATATACGGTCGTGCATTATCCTGCTGAAATGTAGGGTTTCGCAGAGATCGAATGAAGCGTAGAGCCACGGGTCGTAACATATCTGAAATATAACGTCCACTGTTCAAAGTGCCGTCAATGCGAACAAGAGGTGAACGAGACGTGGAACCGATGGCACCCCATACCATCACGCCGGCTGATACGCCAGTATGGCGAAGACGAATACACGCTTCCAATGTGCGTTCACTGCGATGTCGCCAAACACGGATGCGACCATCTTGATGCAGTAAACAGAACCTGGATTCATCCGAAAAAATGACTTCTTGCCATTCGTGCACGCAGGTTCGTCGTTGAGTACACCATCGCTGGTGCTCCTGTCTCTAATGCAGCGCCAAGGGTAACCGCAGCCATGGTCTCCGCGCTGATAGTCCATGCTGCTGCAAACGTCGTCGAACTGTTCGTGCAGATCGTTGCTGTCTTGCAAACGTCCCCATCTGTTGACTCAGGGATCGAGACGTGGCTGCAAGATCCGTTACAGCCATGCGGATAAGATGCCTGTCATCTCGACTGCTAGTGATACGAGGCCGTTGGGATCCAGCACGGCGTTCCGTATTACCCTCCTGAACCCATCGATTCCATACTCTGCTGACAGTCATTGGTTCTCGACCAACGCGTGTAACAATGTCGTGATACGAAAACCGCAATCGCGATAGGCTACAATCCGACCTTTATCAAAGTCGGAAACGTGATGGTACACATTTCTCCTCCTTACACGAGGCATCACAAGAACGTTTCACCAGGCAACGCCGGTCAACTGCTGTTTGTGTATGAGTAATCGGTAGCAAACTTCCTTCATGTCAGCACGTTGTAGGTGTTACCACCGGTCCCACCATGTGTGAATGCTCTGTAAAGCTAATCATTTGCATTTCAGAGCATCTCCTTCCTGTCGGTTAAATTTCGCGTCTGTAGCACGTTATCTTCGTGGAGTAGCAATTTTAAAGGCCAGTAGTGTAGTTGTTCTTTGATTTCTGGGCACGACGAGATGCATGTGAATGTTATGAAGAGGTCAGTTCGTCCGTATTTTCTTACGTAGGCGATGGCATCTTGAGCGTGTTCGTGTATGTGTCTCGGACTTCCTATGTATGATGAGGGCAAGATTATGGTTGTACCCACACCGTCAATGTTTCCGTCATTTATGATTGCGTCTCGGAGGCGCGTGTAACCTTCCGTGCGTAATTTCTTCCGATTCAGTCTCAAGTAAAGCATCCATTGCGCATCTTCTTTTGCATACATATCTACCAGGAATTGTTGGAATAAACGGCGAATGTTGAGGATGTGATCGTACATTTCATTGTCTCTGATGATTAAGCGGTAAGCAGAGAACTGCTTGGAAGTGACTTTTTTGTTTGTTTCTACGCCTGTTTCAGGTTGGGTTTGTTTCACATTGGAATCATGTCCGTCCTCTCCGTGCAGAAATATGAGTGGATATTTGACGCCTCATATATAGGACGTGCCTCTGCAATGGGTAATATAGTCCCTCCCGTCTTCGTTGCACAAATATGTCACGGCTTGAATTTTCACTGTCGACAATCACGATGTCAACTTCCTCTATCTGAGGTGCATTAAATCGACGTTCGCGATCTCCATATGGTCCTTTGTTGGCTCGAATAATAATTTTATAGTCATCAGAAAGCATTCGGTTTAGTGCTGTTTTGAATATGTCATTCAGTTGTTTGTGTTTGTTTAAGATCTTCTGTACATCTCGGACTACCTCTCCTCTCAATCCACTGATATTTGTGCGTCGTTGATCAAAATCTGTTTCTCCATTTCAGATGAAATATACTTCAGTGATTTATGGTCTTCGTTGTGTTGTAGTAGTAGTAGTAGTAGTACTAATGATCCCATGTTGTAATAGACTTGTCCTTGGATAGAAAAAACATAGTCAATTCCATCTCTATTACTGATGCTCGAAGTGACACCGAAAGAAGCCGTTTGCAATTAGACGTTGTACGCTTTTATATTTTCTAGAGAATTTTTTGATTCTGGAGTTCCCCCGAACATGTAACGTAAGAACTCCTACGTAGGTGCTTCATGTGATGGTAATCAAATTTTCCCAGTCACGTTATAGAATCAAGGTGTTTCTCTATTGAATTGTTTCGCGTTGCAAAATTGGCAGATATTATGCATTGAACAGATTACGACGTCTTTATGTTGGTGGTATTCTTTCATCGGGTCGTAGTGGAACGCTTCATTTGTTAGATTGTATTGATTAATTGTTCTCGTTCGCCCTTCTCGTAGTGTGAAGTTTTCATGGCTGGCTTGAGTTCGCAGTCTTGTATTACAAGATAGTGTCACAGTTCTCGATTGTTCAGTCCGTTCATTTCGTTGCTATTATGTTTCTATGCTTCTCACGGTGCTCATTCTCGTTCCTTGGAATTTAAATGTGCTTCGAGCTCTTCATCTGTTTCGGTTTTTCGCTGTTGTTTTTGTTTTCAACATTTTGCTTCAGAACTGTCAAGATCTACTCCTCTTTTACGTTTGGGCATTGTCTAAAATATAAATCAAGTAAGATTTCTATTATCAAATACACTAAGTACACTTTACACACTTGTCGTACTTTATTTTAGATTTATATTCACCACTGTATGTTTTTGATTTCTCACACTTGACATCGTTTTTATTCAGTCACAGAACTACTCTTTCGGTTCGTCCCTTCGTCACACATAAGAAACCGACGATCGACGCCACGACGGTCTTGCTTTATATATCCCTACCAATGGCGGATAGCAGAACACAGCAACAAGGCTTCGAATAGTCCACAATGTTCCAGAACATTCCACAACATTCGAGAACTTTTTGGAATGTCACACAATGATCTGGGAAGTTCCGGGAAGTTCTCTCCAGAATGTTCCAGACTATCCTCGAACATTCCAGAACAATCTGGATCATTGTGGAACATTCCGGAACATTCTAACATTCTGGAATGTTATGGAATGCTGTCGAATACTAACTTCTAGAGGGTGAAACTTCCCAGCTCTTATGTCTTCAAAAGCACACCCTTCAGGTAAAAACTGGAAACTTCTTCACTTATGGAGCCTAGAGAGCTACCACACCGTATAACGCCCTTTGTCGTTAGTGAGTTTTGGCGACATTCATATGTACACCTACTTTTATAATTACACCATACATACACTGACCATGAACCCATACGCGTACTCAGTGGAAGAGTACACTGAGGATTGATGATAACTATTTATGCCCCACAAGAAATACATTCTAAACGTGAATATGTGATAATATCCATCTGTGACGTACTTTACTAGTTACTAAATTCACACTCACCATCTCTGTTCGTCCATACTGCCATTATTTACAGTCATAGTAAAAAATGAAGACAATATGGTTTTTCACATTCCTTGTAACACGTTATATAACATGGGTTTCCACCGTTTCGTTCAAAATTAAATTAACTTCGCAAAGAGAATCTGGCTAAATACACACATTCACGGAACTGCGAACAGTCCATTAAGACAATAGAGGTAACTTAACACAGTGACTCTCTATTCTGTACCTCCTGGGCTGCTTAATCGTAGTTTCAGAGGGATGCAATTATAAGGACGTCAAAGACACACTAATAGATATTGAATTCACAATGAACCATTAGTACTGCACAGTACAAGTAACGTAGATTGTGACATAATCCAAACTATTGTGAGTGGATTTGCACTTAGATATCCATAACGATGCATCAACAGGGTAATGTAATGGCACCTGTTCAGAATAACGGCCATCTAAATGCAAATCCAACTACGACAGTTCAGGTTAAGTAATGACATAGGTCACCTGTACTGTGTAGTATTAATGGTTCATTTTGACTCTAATAATTATTGATGTTCTTTCAAAGTACTTACAGTTAAATAGCTTTGAAACTATTACTAAGCCACACAAGATGCACAGAATCATGTCTTATTGAGTCTTGTTGCCTTTGCGGTGTTATTATACTGGTCATAGTTACGTGAATGCACGTATTTAGCGATATCTCCTTCGAAAGATTACTCTCTTTAGAACGAAAACTCGTATCTAAAATTATATAATGATGTGGTACATGGAAGGTGAACAATGTTACTGAATTATTATTTTAATGTATCGCTAAAGGCGTTGTGCGACACAACTTGCTGGTTGTGAATTTAATAACCATTTCATTTCCTCATGACATTCTCGCAGGTGAATATTAATAGTAATCCACGTTTCCGATGTGTGGCGTATGGGACATAAATAGTAACTATGATACCTTAGTGTACTTCTCCAAGTAATACTTACTGATACTCAATTTAAAGGGTGGTGTAATGCCATAAATTTTTTCATAATATTAGGTGGTTATAGACTCCTATCTACGATCACTTTACCTGAAAACTCATTAATACCATTAACATGTAAAGACGGAAGACATTATAGTCACAGTATTGGTAGTTACTATGAATAATTGTAATTCTCATACACTGTGGTTTTAGCAAAGACCTCCACCCTAACCATACGATAGCGTGGTTAACTTACAACGTTTATTTGCATGAAACAGTGTTATGTTGTAAATGCACTTACGTACGTGATCTTGAAAAATGATTTTTTTATGTGCACAGGTTGTAGGGATATATGTCGGGGTGTTGAATAGAACTATGTAAAGTGGCACATCTGATCTGACACAATTAATTACTTCTCTCAGAAATAATGAATAAGAAAGTCATTACGTATGAAATTAAACAAGAACCACATTTAACTCTGTATATTACATTAAACTGGTAATGCTTGTGGAAAAGATTGACAGTGCTAAACTAATAACTGGGCAAGGTTGGTTAACGAATCTGGGGTCTGCTTCTTATAAAGCTGCTTCAATATAAAACAATTATGTTAGCGAACTCGTACTGTGACTGCCAAAATGTTGGTGTTAAAAGGTAGAAAATGCCAGAGATGGATCTGCGTTTGCATGTGTAGGTGGAGTTGACAGCGTAATTATTGTAATCTGCTAGCAAGTCTTCACAATGAAGGACGCAACTAAGGAAACACCGTAAATATGGTTTGACTAACCTACAGCTTGTCTCTCTGTTGCGAGTATATGTCGCTATCTTAATCTGCAGGTGGGAGGAGAATGGCCGCAAAATGAGTCAGTGCTTTCACATCACCTACTTACGTCTGCAACCGAGTCCAACTCATAAAATAGACGTAAAGCAGTTTCATGATGGATGCCGTATACTATTCCGAAAGTTTCTATGGTCTGTGGAGCAAGTTGCATAACTGTCAAACCCCGTTATTGTGACACCAGAACACGGCATGTAGCGGTAGCACAAAGATGATGGTCTGGTGCCTTGCTACTCGTTCCAGACGCTCACGATTCTTTGATATGTATTCACATCGACATTAAGTTCCTATGATAGACAAATTAAGTATGGTTGTGGATTGTTGTCCATTGTGAGACTAAATTCAGTAAAACTTCGTCTTGGCGTTAAAGTGACAATACTAATTTTAAAACTTTTATTTTCCTCTCGTGTCTCGTATTTAAAGATATAGATGGAGATTAGTAACGTACCCATGACGACAAAACACAGAATGATTTTGAGACTGGACGAGGACTGTAAAACCCTTTACCGTTATCGATGTCCCAACAAAATTTGATATATCAGATACAAATTTTTTTCTGTGCCTCCGAAGCTTAATAGACACAAAAATTCCTAAACATTACAAGTAAATGCTAATAATGCAACGTGCCACATCCCACAGCTAATTATGATATTTAGTTCTATGTCACACTATGTACGCTTCAACCAAGCAATGCTCAGTCGAGTGGAACATACTTCGCACTAACAAGGCGAAATTATTTTATTTTGTTAGGAACTTTACAATTTTTTTATTGGATGACACCAAACTGAAATTAAATATTTCCAATTTTATTCTGGAATTATCCTTTCTAATTAACAGGGAAAAAGGCCGTCTCCATTTCTACGAATAGCGATAGGATGTGTAATTTCAAACAAATGACTAACTAGTTGTGTTTTTTTCTCTGTTATAGAGTCGTAGGTGGTGCGAGTTATTCTACAAATATTGGTGAGAGTGAATGTAAAATATTTTAGTAATATATGTCTCACGAAGTAGCATTGAGAGTAAGCATAGCATACATAGGCAATGAGTCAGAACTCATATAGACTTCTTGATTCTAACTTTAAACATCACTTTCTTTTATAAACGAGTGTGTCCCTTTTCATCTGTCGAATGATACATAGTTCACAATTAAAAATTTCGAGTAGGTGCCAAACAGCAGTAACGATAACGCATCTTCGGTTCTGGGGAACAGAGCACTCCGCGTTATGACTGGCAGATATGTCAGAGACGACGAAAAGGCCTGCGGAACACCCATATTATATGCAGGGTTTGGGATTTCCTCGAGTGCTGAGGATGCTCTCGGTAAGGTTTACAATGAAACGCCGCAGACACGACATTTGGACCGGTGTTGCACTGTATAAACCTTGGACGCCTTGCTGTAGGTCAATCGTAGTCCACTGTGTCACAAAGTGTCTTTTACAGTCTTTGATGACGGTTTGCAGTCGCAAGAAATGGCCAGTACTAGCTCGACTAATAGGACAGACATCGTGACTTTACTCCATTACGAAATCCTATGCCGTCTGGAAGACGACTGACTACACAGTTTTGTACAGTCTCAGGAGCTGCAGATATACCTCTGTACGCCAGTTGGCCACGTACTACTCAGTGCAGTGTAGACAGTATTCCGTCTATATTGAAGTCGACAACTTCGAGACAGTGTTAGGAATGAATGGAGCGACCTGTTCCATCCATAAATGTACTCCACTTCCGTGTCAGAAAACTATCTCGGACCATTTTCGTCTAGCGCAATGGTTCCGAACTTTTTCTACCTGTTATCCCCCACAACAATGTCAGAATATCTCATGACACCTATGTGTATTTATTTATATGTCTGCTCCCTGCTAAAATCTTTATTTGGGAACAATCTGCAATCCACACTTTAGTGTGAGTGGGTTACCAAACGCAGAGTAATACAAAACTACAGTGTCCAAAAGTCTTTGTGTCAAATACCTAATGATACTGTTATTATTTGAAGTACGTTTTTCACATCTAACATTTTTTATGTAGGTAAAAGTCACTAGAAAAAATCGGAGCATCAATGAGACGGTTGAAATCGGTTTTCTTTAAGAAGCTCCTTAATGTCTGGTTACCATCCAGCTGAAACACATCTGAGGTCACTCTCCACGTTCAGGCGACAGCGGTGTTTCGTTCTCATGGTGGCTAGTATCGAGAATCCGGCCTCTCGTAGGTTTGTAGATGAGAATTTTACGAGGCTTCCATTTCCACTCCTGGATACGCAGGGACGAAACTGCTCCAAAATTCTTCCAAACTCATTTGTTGAAACTGTTCTTTAGGACTGCAACGACATGCAACTGAATCCTCTTGCATTTCATCAGAACGTGCAAGCACATCAATCGCTAAAGGCCATCTTGCTAATTTGCACTGGCAGCCTTCTAAAGACAAATGAGGAAAATATAGTATGAACTCTTCTTGAAGCCGTTCCGGGACTTCACTGACGACGACTCTCCACTCGTTGACACAGCACCGTTGCCTATCTATAAGTTCATTAAATCAAACGAATGACGAATGGGAGAATCCACTCTTTTGTCTTTCGCAAGGAGGTAATTATTGCATCACTGCCATCAGTTATTGCGTCGTGTCTGCCGTGTAGTTTCACATTCAGTTTATTAAGGGTTTCAGAGAAGTCTAGGGAAAATATACAGCTTTCATCAGTGAATGAATACTAAAGCTCGACTTTCCCTTGAATCAAAAGAAATAGTTCTACTTATGAGTTCAGCTTATACAGACAGTTGAGGACACCGCACTTCGGGAACCACCGGACTTATACATGAAAAGTTAAAGACTGGTCATCAGTATTGAGTTCATTACATAGTACTCGGAAGAAAGCGACTATTCACAGCAACTGACATAAATTTGTCAACTAACCGTATAGCCACTTTCAATGCAGCGTTCACCTTCTGCGGTCAAGTTTTAGAAGGTGCTACCTGTCTGTGGATCGTACAGTGAGAGTCAGTAAGATTAGAATTTATTGCCTTGGAAATACTTAGAAAGTCAGAACGTGAACATAACGTTGTCGGTGCTCCATCAATACGTAGTCCCATAAATCTGTTCCAAGACAAGCCATTTTCATCCAAAAATTAGTTAGCAGAAGAAAATACTTGAGAGTCATTTCATTTTTTCCCAAGTTTTTAGAAAACAATAGTCCATCCGTAGTTTTCCTCTCAACCGCAAATTAGCGTTATACTGTTAAAGCCACACTTCTGAGCTTCAGTAGAATCATCACACAGCAAGGCAAAAAATGGAAATATTTTCAGTCCTTTAACTAGCTCTTCTGTCACATTCAGGACTATTTCTCCGACAATACGTTGCACACTGTTGTGTGAAAGAGATATCGCATCCATTTTTCGCTAAATATTTTCATCAAAAAATTTCGCCTTGCTTTAAGAATGAAAGATTTGATTGACCTCTCACCAATACCATGAGGATATTTTGTTTTTGCAGTTAAGGGAAAAATTTCATATGATGCTTCCATAACTTTCTCATTTCCCTGCTGAAGGATCTTAGTAGGGTCAAGTTTTATTCAATGTAAAGAATTCTTTTTCGCAATAAAGTACTCTTTTGGTTTATTTTGCAATACCGGTCGATCTGTTTTTAAATTAATTTTCAGACGTGCAGACCGCAGTGAGCTGTTGTCGAGGACATTACGACACACAGCATGCTGTCGATGCCGGACATCGTGTTTTTCAATAAATGGGAATCCATCGATAATTCATTCTTCTCCTAGTGGACTTTCCGCTCAAAGTACAAAACCATTAAAAATACTAGTTATTTCTACAGAGCACAATAGGCATAATACTGAGTTAAGAACGAGGAGAGCAGACGCAAAAATGTGCTGTGTCAGTAACAAGTAGGTGACGTGTGACGCAAAGATGATGCTGCCAACCCTACAGAAATGCACTCGCTCACTGTAATTAGAGCATTAGAGTTCTGAATTGTCTGACCGAATGTTTCTGCTTCTTTCTGAGATGTTCGTGCTCTCTACCACCTACAAAGCTGCCGCCCCCGACCCCACCCCCAGTAGGGGGAGGGGGTCGCGCCGCCTAAGTTGGGAACCGCAGGTCTATATAGGTAACACATCCCCATCCTAGATGATAAAATAGCTCACTAGTCAGAATATCTATCGCGTAGTCTGAGAAATGATGACAGAAATTTGTTGGGTAGGCGTCTTATAACCCGTCAGTCATCTTCCAAATTGCCACATCGATCCATCTCTAGCCTAATAGCCTGAAAATATGTCATATCGTTTGTCAACTATTTTTCACGTAGGCATGCATAATCAAATTATAATGCTGCTCATGAAATGCCGACCTTTTGTGTCACAGAATGTTTTTCAAATTGCTTGTTTGAACAATTTTCTACGTGAAATAAGTTGTGGTTAAACTTTATGCATTGTCTCTCAAACTGCCATCTCGTTCAGTATATAATTCTTGATTTGTTAATACTGGGAACGTGGGAAAACTACGATATTATCGAAATTTGAGACATATACAAGCTCTGCAACTGTCCGAGTCTCAGAGAGTGAGGCGTTTCTTCACGAATAGCAAAGGAATCTCTGGCTGTCTCTCGGTCAGTTTTATCAGTAGGCAGTGACCCAATAATTCTGTACCAACATCGAGATAGCTTAATCGATTGATTTACATATTCCTCCTTCGATCGACTCGCCAACCCGGAAGAATTTCTCAGGAAGTCCTCACCGTCAATGAGGTATCAGCACAAGAATATAGAGCAGTAAAACATTTGCGCGACAGAAAGCTGACACACTTTTACGAATCAAGCAACAAAGTCTTAAACTGCGAGAAATGTCAAAAATGTCAATTGGCGTGATACACTAATCGAGGTATATGCCTTTTCCAGACAATGCCCTCAGTAGCTGCATTACCAAGACAACGTTGCCGACTGCATTATCCTCTCTTCAAATAAGATTAAAAAAAATTTCTTCTTCACACAGTCACGTAGCACAAACAACTGCATAATAAACAGCAACTACCTAGGTTTCAGAGGCAAATAAAACTTATTGTACACTTTTCGGCTAAAGTACGCTTACGTTCTCGACAGATTTTCGTTGTGTATTGTTGTGAGCTCGTTACTGGTGGTCGTAGCCAATAAGATGGTATACGACAGCTAATGAGACTCGCTCAATGTTGTAGTTGTCATTATCACAAACGTTTGCCTGTTCGCCTGCGCATATGTCAAGATTTCCCAGGATGTGGTTATTTTGGGACCTAAGGATATATTGGGACCTATGAGCAAACCCCAAATCAGAATTTTAAGTCTCGTTGCCATAAATATTTGACTGTTGTTTCGGAATGTGTTGAAATATTCGAGGTTGTCGTTAGGCAGTAGCCTAAGCGTGCGGCTTAAATTGCTGCTAGTGGAACAAAGTATCATCTAATTTCATTTACGAATCAAGGGAAATTAAGAACGAAAATCTAATTGGCTATCTATATTTGTCTCATGATTCTCCATTATAATTCTCGCGAACCGATTACAACGGCAGGACGAAACGGAAAACATCCACTTGCACTTAAGACACACTTTTCCTCACTTTTCTGTACATCTGCTGCATCATGTAGCACGAAAAAAGCTATTTGCCTTTCAAGAAAATGTTTAACTATATGCCTAATAAGTAGAGCGATACCTATTTGCCACTTGTTTATGAAAACAAGAACTTATGTAGTTGTACAGAACTCGAGGAAGTGTACTTAACTCATATAATTGGAAGTAACCAGAGATTACAACAAAATGTAGCTGGTACAACTAAACGTGTGAACATAGCGATACATTTCTTACACCTATTGCTTAACTCATGGAACAGCGGCAAGAAGTAGTAGCTAACAGTGAATTACGACAGCAGATGACTTTTGTGTAAATAAGCAGTGACTGAGAAAATATGGCGACAGGTCACTTACCCCTGTTCCTCAGCTGCGCCTGGCGTGACACTGACTTCCTGTGTCTGTATCTGAAACTCTGAAGAGATCTAACAAACACAGAAAGTTCGTATCCTCTGTTACAACTTTCTTAATACACGGAACACCAACGAAATAGCACGAGACGCTTCAACACGAGATAGCTCGTTACGAAGCAGTATCGCAATGTTGCTGGGAAACGACCCGCTGACGTAGAGCGATATTCCATTGTTGAGAGCGTGACGTGGGACAAAGTTTATAGAGCGGCGATCGCTTCTGGCTGCACGACAATGCTGTACTGACAATACGTGATACGTCACTTAATCTCTATCTTCTTGATTATTCGGAATAATAACTAAAACGTAAAACAGAAAATACCAGTAAGAACGGAATTCGCTCCTTCGGCCACTATGAAGTTGGTGTTTAATTTAGAAGTTCGCCAACAGATATATCTGATTCCTTGCTTGTAACAGAAAGAAAACTACTGGTTTTGCATGTTTGTCTAGAGATAAATTATGTGCTGTTGTAAGTTCTTACACTGAAGAAAATCTACATGCCTATACATGAATGTTAAGTAATAACTACGAAACTAGCTACTTCTATACCAGGGAAATATTTCTAGTAATAAGGGGAGAACAGGTCAGAGAAGTTTAATTGCTGCTGTCTAATAATGGTGGAGAAGGGACTTATAGACGTATCCTTACTTTTCTATGAGTACAGCACGTTGCTTTAGCTGGACTTCAGTTCACTCTGCGAAGACCTATATTTCAGTTTAGCACTAGAATAATATGGTGATTTGCACACCTTAAACGTCTTCATAAAGCCTACTTCATTACATCTTGTACTTACAAACCAGTACTGGCACCCATGAAAGTATCAGGACGCTGTCTTCAGAGGTTTAGAACACCAGGCGTCGAATGTACCAATGAACATAGTGCTCAGACTGAATATTTTAAGGACTTTAATCAGTAAGTTGTATAATATGTAAGTAGAACATGTAATGAAGTAGGCTTCATGAAGACGTTTAAGATCAGCAAATTACCAATTATTGTAGTGAATGGAAAACATTGTTACTTGTCTTATTCATAATGAGAAGGCGAATATAAAATCGAAAGGAGTTAAAAATAGAAGTAAAATATTCACCGCACCATATCGTGAAAAAATTTCCGTCAAATATCAAACACAGAGGTTAAAAATTTCGATCAGTACCTCAGAAGGTTTTCCAAAATAAGATTAAGTGAATTTTGACTTGTTTCCTTAGCTTGTTTAGATTTTACAATCTTCTTTTGCTTGTGAATAATTTAGCATTCAAAACGAAAACATTTAGTTAAATATAATTTCAAACCTATTGCGGGAAAAAAGAAGACTAAATTAGAAAAAGCAAGAGCACATTAAGTATGGTGAACACAGTGCTACACGAAGTATATTGTACAAAATGGGAGAACATTCGAAATGTATATTGCCCGCAGAAAAAAGTGAAGCACCCCGAAGTAGAGCGGGAAACGAAAAGATCAAATTTGCAAAAGAACTTTCTGTATGAGCCCATTTAGCAGTCTGACGTTCCACCACCTCTGACCCGAATGCATGCACTTATTCGGTTCGGTTCGGTTCGAACTGTTCATGTGTAATGGCGAATTTTAAGGAGACTGGAGTGTCAGTGAGAATTTGAATCAGGGAGGGAGGTGTGCCAGTGTACTCCATGCAGCTGTGTGAAATGATGTGCCTAGGAGGCTCAGTGGCTAACGCACCTGCCTAGTAAGCAGGATACCTGTGTTCGATTCCCCGCCCTGTCACAAATTTTCACTCGCCGCTTCAGTCGATATAAATATAATTGTCATTATTCGCAATATGCACCTTTTCTACACCGGCATAAAATTAATACGTTGATCTGCCGACTGCTCGGCGATGATATGTTTTATATACCGCGTGATCAAAAAGTCAGTATAAATTAGAAAACTTAATAAACCACGGAATAATGTATATAGAGAGGTAAAAATTGACACACATGCTTGGAATGACATGGGGCTTTATTAGAACCAAAAAACATTCACAAAATTCCGACAGATGGCGCTGGACAGCAAAACGTCAGTGACTGCGCATGACAATCGTGTATAAAAGGAGCTGTAATGAGAGAGAGAATCAGATGCGCCAGCAGTCGCAGCATGTTGACGTTACCTGAAAAGGCGCTTTTAGTGAAGCTGTATTATCAGAATGGGGAATGTGCTAGTTCAGCGTTACGATCCTATCGCCATAGGAAGGGGATTCGAACGGGTATAGGTCCGTTGACAAATGCAGCTGTGGAGAGAATGATTTCGAAGTTCGAAGCGACGGGTTGTTTAGACGATAGACCCTGTAGTGGCCGATCGAGCACAAGGCGTAATGTTGCTGAGACAGTTCAGGAAGAAATGGAGGCTGTAGCGGCTTTGTCTATGCACGGGGAAGTCACAGCTCGTGCAGTCGCATGTCACACCGGCATTCCATACACTGCTGTTTGGTTGGCACTGAGGCGTACCCTCCGATGCTATCCGTACAAAATCCATCGGCATCATGAACTGTTACCTGACGATTTAGTGAAGCGGTTGTGGACCGACGAAGTTCATTTCACATCTCCGAGGGTCTGTCAACACCCACAACTGCAGAATTTGGGCAACCGAAAATCCTAGAACTGTCGTGGAAACTCCATTGCACGACGAGAAAGTCACGGTATTGGTTGGATTTACCACATCTACTGTTATCGGGCTTGTTTTCTTCGAGGAAATGCGTGATTCTCGTTTTGTAACTGCTACCGTGACGGGTTAGAGGTAAGCCGATATGTTACAGAATCGCATCATCCCCAGCCTGGCTGATAAACACCTGCTGGAACGTACGATGTTTATGCAGGATGGCGCTCCACCCGATATTGCTAGACGCGTGAAAGATCTCTTGCGCGTGTCGTTTGGTGACAATCGTGTCCTGAGCCGCCACTTTCGTCATGCTTGGCCTCCCAGGTCCCCAGACCTCAGTCCGTGCGATTATTAGCTTTGGGGTTACCTGAAGTTGCAAGTGTATCGTGATCGACCGACATCTCTAGGGATGCTGAAAGACAACATCCGACGCCAATGCGTCACCATTATTCTGGACATGCTTTACAGTGCTGTTCACAACATTATTCCTCGACTACAGCTATTGTTCAGGAATGATTGTGGACGTATTGAGCATTTCCTGTAAAGAACATCATATTTGCTTTGTCTTACCTTACTATGATAATTATTGCTATTCTGATCAGATGAAGCGCCATCTGTCGGACATTTTTTGAACTTTTGTATTTTTTTGGTTCTAATAAAACCCCATGTCATTCCAACCACGTGTGTCAATTTGTACCTCTCTATCTACATTATTCCGTGATTTATTCAACTTTCAAATTTTTGCTGACTTTCTGATCACCCTGTACTCACACACACACAAACACACACACATCACACAATGAGCCAAATTTGTACAGTACTGTCCAAATTATAATTTTTTGTATGCTTTGAATTCAGCCTGAATTGTATTTAATTCCATAGATGCAATAACATACATATGTATTCTTTCAGTATGTTCTGCCTCCATAGATTTTTTACTGTCAGGGTCAACACTTACATTCTGTGATACCGACTGAATACATGAACAGATGTACTCATCTAATTGCATTATATTTACACTATTCACACGGAAATATGCCATAAAGCCATAGGATGCAGCAGTAGTATATGGATGCCACCGTGACAGCCTATCCGTCGCAGTCGCTAGTGCACAGTTTTAATCATACAATTTCTGAACGCTTTAGGTAAATGCACGTGTGCCCAGAACTTAATTCAAACTCAGCTTCACTATACGTATCAAATATTGAAAGCTTATGCCTAAACATATGAACATGAAAACGAGTGTAAGATGGATCATAATCCATCACCATTTGCTTCTGCGTATACTGCCACATACTACCCAAGTGGTCCCATTCATACAATGTATACTTCACTACAGCACCAACATGCTGAAGCTTTTCTACGTCTATGGCTACTCCAAAGTCACTGTCTGGTGCTACGCCCACATTCACCCCATTTAGAACCACTAGCCATCACATGCTGTGAGATGGAGGAATGTAGAACAAGGCTCAACGAACTGAGGTAGCTCCTAGGTGGTATAAAATAACCAAATGATAACAGGTGTGATACATCTGAAAGGTTGTCTGCAGACCCCTGCTGCTGGCTCAGCATGGATGACGGTATACTGAGCACTTGAATATTTTCATTCACCACTCCTACTGAGGCAAGCTATATTGCTGGAATAAAAAAAATTATGGAACGTAAGTCTAAGTGAATATAAATAATTAGTAATAGTATTATTACTAACTGATGGATCAATATTTACTAGCTGGCTATTTCAACTCTACTGACAGTGCTTCATGATGACTCATTCACTATCACATACAGGTGTGAAATTGTCACCATTGGAAGAGGGAAAAGTGGTGGAATGGGAGAAGGAAAGTGAGGAAAGTAGGAGGGGTCAGGTAGGGATGATCACATGCTGACAGTGACCTTTCAGTGTGAGAGGCAAAGCTGTAATATGATATCACTCACAAACTGCCGACATAAGCTGAGTCAGGGATTTGGGCTTGTTCTCCAACTGCCCCTCTACTGATTTAGAAATGGGGTATTAGATTTTGCTCTTGAGTAATGGCTTTCATGGTATGGAAACGAATTAATATAATTTTCATCCAGGACTCGATATCGTATCTATCCTAAGACGGCGCGTTAGCTGTCGTGTTGTCAATATAATCTATATCACTCTGTTTGTGTTTAGAAATGATCACTTCTATTTCTCTGTGTTCTACATCGATGTTCCCAAATATATTCAAACCCGAATCAAATCACCGTCCCACTTTGGGACACTGTATATGGCAGTTACCTGCCGCCTAATGGCACCTTCACTCTCGTTATTACGTTTTCAATGCTGATGAACCGCCCCAAGGGAGTCATGTTGCGTGAGAAAGCTCTACTGGGCTATCCAGTCTGGGTTACAGAATTCAGTTTACACATGCATTTTTGAATCTTCTCAAGTTCAGAGCAATGTAATTTGCTTTTACACATTTTCTGCTAGAGTGAACTGTAAACATGTGAGCAACTAAATTAGTAAGCAACACTTATCCTAGATAATGATTTCACTTTTAAATCTCAACATAATAAATTTTAACATGCAATTCATGAACCTCAATAGTTGGAGGTTTCTCTCTTTAGATATTGTGTTATGAGGCATGATCACAACGATAAAATATAACCTTTTCACTTTAAATAAAGGTGAAGTACATAGGTTTACCTCACTAATCATGAACCGACTGAAATCAATGCTAATTAGCATCTCATCAGCGATAGTATCAATGTGGCACTTAACGATTCTAAAGATGGCATGACTGGTGGAGTTGACACGAATGCCATCTATTGCCATCAGTTTCATCTCAAAGATCCCATACAGGAACACACTTTTTTAGAGGAAAATCGTTTTGGCATAAGGCACCTAAGATCTCATTTACGAACATTTTGGCACTTAACACATTTGAGATTCCATTCTCTAGTTCAATGTGGCACCACAAGATAAATTCATATAACGAGTATATGGCCCTCAGAAGTTATGAAAACACAAAGTATTTTACCAGAAAATATTTCCCTATTTACAATAGAAAATTGAGTCGAATTAGTAGTGGCTACTTCTTGCCTGGCTTATGCTAGCTGCTTCCTAGTCACTAACATATCAACAATGAATGTACCACTGAGCTACCACACTTTCTTCTTCACTTTTTCCTAGCTCTTTCCACACTTAACTTTCACCAATATAAAGTACCAAACATTTGCAAACAAACTGTAAGGCTAGAAATATACACTACACACAATTAACAGTGAACTGATGCGTCTTAACTTCAGCACGGAAATGCAGTTATTCCAGATCGATTACATTGTTTACACTTTGAAACCGCACTATCGTACTATTCCAGTAACTCAAGAGAGCTGACACTAAGTGACACATCTTTCCACTACTACTACTCTATAATGCTTCGACACCATAGCATCTCAAGCATATCAGTCATTCTTGCCCACGTTTTCCGCAAAATTTCAGCTATGAAAATACAGATACCATGTGAACAGCTTTGCTTTCTTGGAATGAAAACCAAAGAGGATACTGCAGATTATTTTCACTACATTATATGGGTATAGATGATAGACACTTTATTTCCAGCTTTGTATGTTATATGTCGTTACATTATATTATAAGAGTCGGTTTAGCTTCTGGCAGTCGGACGTGGGATGGATTATTGTCGGCCAGTCATATATCGTAAACAGAGATTTTTAAATAGCGTCCATGCAATGAATAACCTTGGAGTAATTTGACTCAGCACTTGGAGCTGATAAGGGAAAAGTCCCAGGGCTGAGGAATTCACTGGAGGGGCGTCAGAAACTCAATACATATTTTAAGAAGTAAATGGTTAGTCAACAGGTGTACCGACATTTTACAAAATGACAATGACTTTGAAGGATTAGGCACAAATGTGATAAAAACACAAGATTTGTCCTTTTATTTGCGTTTTAGCAGTAGAGCAGCAGATTTTTAAAATGCAGGAAATCTCCAGCAAAGCAGTAGATCTGACATTGTCCGAACGTCGTCAGCCAAATGACTTCCTAACCAACCTACTGTTCCCCGCTCTCCCAAGGCGATAATCTCGAAATAAAGACAGTTGTAACAGTTGCGCTCTTTTACGATCACTAATGTCAACTTTGCCTCGTAAAGTAAACGTGTCACCCATTCTAGAAGAGATAAATACGAGGTTAAGAAAAGGTTAGAGGAAGGTGAATCTGGAAACATTTTACAAGGCTGGTAATTCCACAATGATGGATATAAAAAGACAAAAGACGAGAATCAAGAATGTTACACCTAAGCCTGATTATAGTGATGGATCGACAAGTCAAAAACTATTAAGCTCGCCATGAACACGAATCTAGGTGATGCTGTTTACATGTTGTTTACTCAAAAAAGATCATGAAGAGAACTGAACTCCGTTCTCATTCTATGTGAAAAAGTAACTTATGTTCATGAAAATCTTGGAAGGCAGTCGAAGTTTAAGCAAGTGGGAGATGGTTAAAACGCTTTGAGTGAAGGCACAACAGCCCTGAGCTTCAGATACAACGATAAAAACTGTCTGCTGATTTTTCAGCAGCTGATTCGTTCACAATGAAACTAAGAGACTAATTGAAGGAAGAAGATAACACAGATCTGCGACATAAAAATTGTTTCAAATTTATTAAGTGATTTTTGTAGTGTTTTCAACGCTGATTTCGGGAAAAATAGTGAAAAAAATCCATCACGTACAGTTATTTCATAAACTTCTTGTCTAATTTTAGCTTTTTTCGATATTTCAGCACTCTTGGTAGTTTGAATTTGGGTTTTCAGGATCTACATAAACTGTTATTTAACCGTTTTTGTACTATATATTCGTAAATTAAAGAGTAATTAGGAGAAACCTGCAGTATTTTCATGTCAGGGCCTGTCGGTCACCCTGCCCGTTCCCCTGCCATCACCAAACAGTGAGCTTCTGCTGTTGTCCTTCAGTTCACAGTACCTCTTCACTCTGTGCTCTTCACGCGTTGTTGTTACTGGTGCTTTAAAGTAGTGGCTGTTTTCTTGTGTTGTGAAGCTGTTTTATGGACAATGGATAGTGGATACCAGAGGATGTATAAACTCGCCAGGTTGCTTCTGCTACATTTGTGTAACTATACCGTTAAAAAGCAACAAAGAAACATTTCCTATTTTGTTGAAAAAGTATATTTTGCCTATTTTGGAATAAAGTTAGGCTATCAACATAAGCCTTGGGCCCAACACAAAGTTTGTTCAGTGTGTGTTTTAGAACGGAGGCAATGGTTTCAACAGAAAAGCAGTCCTTACGTTTTGGAATACCAATTGTTTCGAGGGAGCCGAGAAATCATAGTGATGACTGCTATTTTTGTTCTTGCAACGTACGAGGGTTCAGTTTGAAAAACAAAAAGGATATTTCTTACCCTAATATTCACTCAGCCATTCGCCTTGTTCCTCACGGACCTGAAGTATCAATACCCTCTCCTCCACATTCTTTGGATGATGTAGATGATCACGAGCCACTGGCTCAGCAAGGTGATAGTGGAGAAGACAGACATTGCTACGATGGTGGCAAAACCGATCCCATTCCATTCTCACAGTCTGAACTGAACGAGTTAGTTAGAGACCTAGGCTTTTCTAAAGAATCGGCAGAGGTATTAGGATCTAGATTAAAAGATAAACATATGTCGGCTCCGGGTACATCCTTTTCTTGGTATCAATTGAGGGAAAAGGAGTTTGAATCTTTCTTCTCTCAACAAGGTGACCTAGTGTTTTGCAGTGATGTTCCTGGACTTATGGCACGTTTCAAAATAGATTTGGTTCCGGATGAGTGGAGACGTTTTAGTGATTCTTCAAAAAGAAGCGTTAAAGCAGTACTTCTACACAGTGGCAATAAGTATGTTTCTCTACCAGTTGGACACTCGGGTCACTTAAAAGAATTTTACGAAAACCTTGAAATGGTTTTAAGCAAACTCTGCTATTCAGACGACAGATGAACACTATGTGATGATTTAAAAGTGATTTCAATTCTGCTTGGTCAACAAAGTGGCTATTCAAAGTTCCCTTGATTTCTATGTTAATGGGAAAATAGGGACAGGAAGCAACACTACATAATGGAAGCTTGGCCCTTGAGAAAAACCTTACAGGTAGGGTTTAAAAATGTTGAGAGGAAAAGCCTTGTGGATCCCAAAAAGGCGTTACTTCCACAACTTCACATCAAGTTGGGGCTGATGAAACAATTTGTTAAGGCATTGCCAAAAGAAGGGGATATTTCACGTATCTTTGTAGACGGTTTCCTGGTTTATCCGAGGCAAAGCTAAAGGAAAGAATCTTTGTCGTAGCAGACAGTAAAAAAGTAATGACAGACCCCAACTTTGTGGGCAAAATGGAAACAAATGAAAATGCAGCATGGACATCTTTTAAATTAGTTGTGAAAGGTTTCCTAGGAAACAAAAGAGATACAAACTACAAGACAATCGTCGCAGACATGCTTGATAACTTTAAGAAACTGGCCTGTAACATGAACATTGATGTTCATTTTCACCACTCACATCTTGACTACTTCCCCTCAAACCTTGGTGATGTGAGTGAAGAGCAGGTCGAAAGATTCCACCAAGACATCAAAGAAATGGAAAGAAGATATCAAGGAAGATGGAACGTCGACATGACAGTGGACTACTGCTGGATGATAAAAAGAGATGATCCTCAACTAGTCCACAGTCGGAAAAGCGATAAAAGAAGCTTCGACAGAAAGCGAAAGCGTTATTATAAGGACTTATGAACTTATAGAGAAATGGAAGTGTACTGGACATATAGTTTAGAACATTATTTAAAAATGAAATAAAATTTTATAATGCTGGAAAAATGTTATAAATTGCTTAAATTTTGTTATTATACTCAAAAATTCTCCCTATTTGTGAGAAAACCTGACTTGATAGGAAAAATGGATTGCAGTTTTGAAATCGGCGCCGAAAAGTACGTAAAAGTCAGTTACCTTATTTCAAACAACTTTCAAAAAGTATGTTTTTGCAGGCCTGTGTAATGTTCTCGGAAACGTTAACGATTCTGACGGAACTGCACCCTGTTGCAATGCTTTATCAAGGAAACTCTTGCTTCCCGTCGTAAATTAGCAGTATCTCATCCTCAAATATGCAAGGCTCGTATTGGTGCTTTAGCTTGTGCTAATGTTACTGCTAGGTACCAAGACGCTAATATGTCCCTCACGAAAGAGCGCCGGATGAATAGTACGATTTTCACAGTTTGGATATGGAAGTTTTTGAACTCTCTTCAGAAGCTCATCAGTTAAAGAATGGAAAACGGGAGAAAACATTCCTGCTCCTCGACAACACACTAACCTATCCACATGTGATAACTTAAACGAAAAGGACGAGTTCATAAAAGTGATGTTTCTTCTACACAACGTAACCTCCATATTACAGGCCATGGATCAACGTTATTGAGACTTCCAGACGGTACTACAGAAAAGAATTTTTACCAAAGTTACTGTTAGAAAGAGAGGAACAAAGTCTGTTAAGAATACATGAATACGTTGGTTTTGAAGAAGTGTGTCGCATGACCGGAGTAGAATAGGTTAGTGCAAATGAACAGAATTCGAAAAAGCCTGGATTATACACTCATGCTCATAAATTAACGATAACTGCAGGATGTGGTGCCACACAACGTGGCACTACACAAAACTGGCGCTAATAGCATAGGCACATAGGGAACACACACGACACAGATCTGTAAGTCCACGGTATTGATGATAAGTTGAGACAACCGTCCCGAAACACATGGACTACAAAACGCCACTGTTTCCTACGCATGTACCCCGACATCGATGGAGGATACGATCACCATGCACAGGCACACAGGCTGCACAACGGGTTGGCGTACTCTGGATCAGGTGGTCGAGCAGCTGCTGGGGTATAGCCTCCCACTCTTGCACCAGTGCCTGTCGTAGCTAATTAAGTGTCGTAGGGGTTTAAAGACGTGCAGCGATACGTCGACCGAGAGCATCCCAGACATGCTCGATGAGGTTTAGGTCTGGAGAACAGGCAGGCCACTCCATTCGCCTGATATCTTCTGTTTGAAGGTACTCCTCCACGATGGAAGCTCGGTGGATCCGTGCGTTATCATCCATCAGGAGGAAGATGAGATCCACTGCGGCCCTGAAATGGCGGACATACTGGGGCAAAATGATGTCCCGATACACCGGTCCTATTGCAGTTCCTCTGTCAAAGACATGCAGGGGTGTACGAGCACCAATAATAATCCCACCCAAGTCTAACAAACCACGACCTCCATACAGGACCCTTTCAAAGACATTAAGGAGTTGGTGACTGGATCCTGGTTCACGAAAGATGAAAACCCGGCGAGAATCACTGTCCAGACTATATCTCGATTCCTCCGTGAACATAACCTGGGACCACAGTTCCAATGACCATGTACTGTGTTCTTGACACCAGGCTCTACCGGCTCTCCTATGACAAGGGGTCAGTGGAATGCACCTTGCAGGTCTCCAGGCGAATAAACCATATCTGTTCAGTCGTCTGTAGACTGTGTGTCTGGAGACAAATGTTTCCGTGGCTGCGGTAAGGTCCAGAGCAAGGCTACCTGCTGTATTCCTTGGCCGTCTGCGAGCACTGATGATGAAACATCGGTCTTCTTGTGGTGTTGTACACTGTGGACGTCTCGTACAGTGGCCTCTGGACACGTTTCCTGTCTGCTGGAATCGTTGCCATAATCTTGAGATCAAACTTTGTGGCACACGGAGGGTCCGTGCTACAAACTGCTGTGTTTGACCGACCTCCAGCCGCCCTAGTATTCTACCACAGATAACGTTATCAATATGTGTTCATTGAGCCATTTTCAACACACAGTCACCACTAGCACGTCTGAAAACGTCTGTACACTTACTCGCTGCACCGTACTCTGACATGCACAAACACACCTCTGTGTACGCTGCCTGCGCCACTTTGCGACGACGGCAGGTGAAATGCACCGCATGGTCATACCCCTAGGTAATTTAAACCCGCAAACCGCCCACCAGAGCGTTGTTTCACCATGTATCAGCATTATCCTTACTTTGTGAGCATGAGTGTAGTTTTGGAAAGATATGTACGAAATCCTCATTATGCCGTAAGCACTCAGTTGACATGAATGTCATGAAGAAGACGTCGAAGAATGGATGAGTGGCAAAGACGCATACCCAGTGCATCAGATCGTGCAGGACAACGAAGTTCTAAACCTCGTCATTGATGAAGCTGATTCGTCTGCATATCAGCAACTAATGCTCTAGAAAATGAAGATATACAGACTGCCTCTGAAGCATTTACATATTTAGGCACTGCCTTATCATTATTGGGAGCTCAAGATGAAAGCGACCAGTATCAGATATCTGTCCTGAAAAATGTGCATCACTTAGCTACTCGAAAAGGAGATAAGTTTGGTTAGATAGACCAAAATTAACGATCGTTGAGCGTTAATTCTATACATTTGTAAAGTACATACAAAATCTATATCTATTACAAACTTTTTCGTTTACTAGGCTCCATTTCTATTGTTCCTTCCTTTGTGATAAAAGAGATACATGTTGTTGTTGTTGTCTTCAATCCTGAGACTGGTTTGTTGCAGCTCTCCATGCTACTCTATTCTGTGCAAGCTTCTTCATCTCCCAGCACTTACTGCAACCTACATCATTCTGAATCTGCTTAGTGCATTCATCTCTTGGGCTCCCTCTATGATTTTTACCCACCAAGCTGCCCTCCAATGCTAAATTAGTGATCCCTTGATGCCTCAGAACATGTCCTACCAACCAGTCCCTTCTTCTAGTCAAGTTGTGCCACAAACTCCTCTTCTCCCCAAATCTATTCAATACCTCCTCATTAGTTACGTGATCTACCCATCTAATCTTCAGCATTCTTCTGTAGCACCACATTTCAAACGCTTCTATTCTCTTCTTGTCTAAACAATTTATCTTCCATGTTTCACTTCCATACATGGCTACACTCCATACAAATACTTTCAGATACAACTTCCTGACACTTAAATCTACACTCGATTTTAACAACTTTCTCTTCTTCAGAAACGCTTTCCTTGCCATTGCCAGTCTACACTTTGTATCCTCTCTACTTCGACCATTATCAGTTATTTTGCTCCCGAAATAGCAAAACTCCTTTACTTCTTTTGGTGTCTCATTTCCTAATCTAATTCCCTCAGCATCACCCGACTTAATTCGACTACATTCCATTATCCTCGTTTTGCTTTTGTTGACCTTCATCTCATATCCTCCTTTCAAGACACTGTCCATTCCGTTCAACTGCTCTTCCAAGTCCTTTGTGTCTCTGACAGAATTACAATGTCATCGGCGAACCTAAACGTTTTTATTTCTTCTCCATGGACTTTAATACCTACTCCGAATTTTTCTTTTGTTTCCTTTACTACTTGCGCAATACACAGACTGAATAACATTGGGGACAGGCTACAACCGTGTCTCACTCCCTTCCCAACCGCTGCTTCCCTTTCATGCCCCTCGACTCTTATAACTGCCATCTGGTTTGAGTACAAATTGTAAACAGCCTTTCGCTCCCTATATTTTACCCCTGCCACCTTTAGAATTTGAAAGAGAGTATTCCAGTCAACATTGTCAAAAGCTTTCTCTATGTCTACAAATGCTAGAAATGTAGGTTTGCGTTTCCTTAATCTATTTTCTACGATAAGTCGTAGGGTCAGTATTGCCTCACGTGTTCCAACATTTCTGCGGAATCCAAACTGATCTTCGGCGAGGTAGGCTTCTACCAGTTTTTCCATTCGTCTGTAAAGAATTCGCGTTAGTATTTTGCAGCAGTGCCTTATTAAACTGATAGTTCGGTACACCTACTTTCTTTGGGATTGGAATTATTATATTCTTCTTGAAGTCTGAGGGTACTTCGCCTGTCTCATACATCTTGCTCACCAGATGGTAGAGTTTTGTCAGGACTGGCTCTCCGAAGGCCGTCAGTAGTCCAATGGAATGTTGTCTACTCCCGGGGCCTTGTTTCGACTCAGGTCTTTCAGTGCTCTGTCAAACTCTTCACGCAGTATCGTATCTCCCATTTCATCTTCATCTACATCCTCTTCCATTGCCATAATATTGTTCTCAAGTACATCGCCGTTGTGGGTTCAAATGGCTCTGAGCACTATGGGACTCAACTGCTGTGGTCATTAGTCCCCAAGAACGTAGAACTAGTTAAACCTAACTAACCTAAGGACATCACAAACATCCATGCCCGAGGCAGGATTCGAACCTGCGACCGTAGCGGTCTTGCGGTTCCAGACTGCAGCGCCTTTAACCGCACGGCCACTTCGGCCGGCCGACATCGCCCTTGTGTAGACCCTCTATATAGTCCTTCCACCTTTCTACTTTCCCTTCTTTGCTTAGAACTGGGTTACCATCTGAGTCCTTGATATTCATGCAAGTGGCTCTCTTTTCTCCAAAGGTCTCTTTAATTTTCCTGTAGCCAGTATCCATCTTATCCCTAGTGAGATAAGCCTCAACATCCTTATATTTGTCCTCTAGCCATCCCTGCTTAGCCATTTTGCACTTCCTGTCGATCTCATTTTTGAGACGTTTGTATTCCCTTTTGCCTGCTTCATTTACTGAGTTTTTATATTTTCTCCTTTCAGCAATTAAATTCAATATTTCTTCTGTTGCCCAAGGATTTCTACTAGCTCTCGTCTTTTTACCTACTTGATCCTCTGCTGCCTTCACTACTTCGTCCCTCAGAGCTACCCATTCTTCTTCTACTGTATTTCTTTCCCCCATTCCTGTCAATTGTGCCCTTACGCTCTCCCTGAATCTCTGTACAACCTCTGGTTTAGTCTGTTTATCCAGGTCCCATCTCCTTAAATTCCCACCTTTTTGCATTTTCTTCAGTTTTTATCTGCTAAGGGATCTGACATTCCACGCTCCGATCCGCAGAACGCCAGTTTTCTTTCTCCTGATAACGACATCCCCGCCCGGAGATCCGAATGGGGGACTATTTTGCCTCCGGAATATTTTTACCAAGAGGACGCCATCATCATTTAACCATACAGTAAAGCTGCATGCCCTCGGGAATAATTACGGCTGTAGTTTCCCCTTGCTTTCAGCCATTCGCAGTACCAGCACAGCAAGGCCGTTTTGGTTAGTGTTACACGGCCAGATCAGTCAATCATCCGGACTGTTGCCCTTGCAACTACTGAAAAGGCTGCTGCCCCTCTACAGGAACGACACGTTTGTCTGGCCTCTCAACAGATGCCCCTCCGTTGTGGTTGCACCTACGGTACGGCCATCTGTATCGCTGAGACACGCAAGCCTCCCCACCAACGGCAAGGTCCACGGTTCATGGGGGTTCATGATGATGATAGGGCAGTGTCACTACAAATATATGCAGTCTTTATTGATAGATTTGTTCACCAAAATACACAGTTGGATTTTTCGAATAAACCAGTTTTCCAAACACCCATCCCCTAATCAATTCGGATAGTCAACGCTCTACTGTATTCATCTGGCATGGGCCCGTGTACAATAGCCGGAACAAGTCGCAGCTGGAACTGACGTCACTTAATGCACTTTTACATGGGACACTGCTACACAGTTTGAACCCAAGAACATCAAGATACCAACATTAACTGAAAAGCACTTTGGTGGAGTCGTCCTGGTGTTCCTGCAATGCCGTGTGTGAGATTGGAAAATACAGCAGCCGCTTCAACAGGTTGCTGTCGTCACAGGTGTGCTGGTCGTGCTCACGGCGTCCGTCCAGTGTTACGGACATGGCTTCCTGCTTTCCTTGGGGTCCCTCCAGCAGCTCCTCGACACGGACTCCTCTAAGAACATGGCGAGCATCCAGCGTGAGTCGTGCCACTGCCCTATCGACTCATCACTTGCTTCTGGGAGATGTGTCCATTCTACTCGAGTCTACCTGACTGCCCACAGCTTGCGGTCTAGTGGCAACCGTTGCTCCCTCTTGATCACGGGATCCTGGGTTCGATTCCCTGCCGGATTAGGGATTTCCCCCTTCTGGGGACTGGGTATTTGTGTTGTCGCCCTAATTTCATCATCATACGGGAAAGTGATGGGACTGGACAGTTGAAGATTTTGGAACTTCGTAAAGGCGCTGATAGTCACACTATTGAGCGCCCCACAAACCAAATAACATCATCATCAACATCTAATCCAGCTGACTGCCCGCAGCTGGCGACGCCTTCCTCCAGCAGGGCAACGACAGTGCTCCCAGCAATCACAAGTCCCGCAGCTGGCGTCACCGGTACCATACTGCTAGAAACCAGACCTCTGGGATCGGGGAACAAAGTTTTGCTATTCGACATGTCACAAACTCTCATCCTCCCCACCCCCCAAATCTTGTGACCATCCTTACCTACAGAATGGAGACACCAGCTAATTGTAATACCATAAAATACCAACAGATAAGAACAATAAGTGAAACTTCCTGGCAGATTAAAACCGTGTGCCCGACCGAGACTCGAACTCGGGACCATTGCCTTTCGCGGGCAAGTGCTCTACCAAAGCACTTGGTTCTCAAGTACATCGCCCTGTGTGTAGACCCTCTATATAGTCCTCCCACCTTTCTACTTTCCCTTCTCTGCTTAGAACTTGGTAGAGCACTTGCCCGCGAAAGGCAAAGGTCCCGAGTTCGAGTCTCGGTCGGGCACACAGTTTTAATCTGCCAGGAAGTTTTATATCAGCGCACACTCCGCTGCAGAGTGAAGATCTCATTCTGGAAAGAACAAGAAGTATTCCCTTCGTTCCTTAGCAGCAGATAGAACGAAATAATCTCAGAAACTTGGGTAGCAGCTCGCACACCAACTCGAGAGTCCCCAAAAGCGTGGTTGGAGCTAACCCCTCTGCCGTACCTCCGCACTGCCCTGTTTAACACAGTTTCTAAAACACACCCGATCGTTACCTAATACGAATTCAAGCATCGCCTTCGTCAAGAGCAATCAGTCTTGAAAGGTCCGTCCGCAGCTCGTGGTCGTGCGGTAGCGTTCTCGCTTCCGGCGCCCTGGTACCCGGGTTCGATTCCCGGCTGGGTCAGGGATTTTCTCTGCCTCGTGATGACTGGGTGTTGTGTGATGTTCTTAGATTAGTTAGGTTTAAGTAGTTCTAAGTTCTAGGGGTCCGATGACCATAGATGTTAAGTCCCATAGTGCTCAGAGCCATTTTTTGTTTGTTTGAAATGTCCCTTCAGGTCACATAAACAAGCCCAAAAGAATTACTCTTTGTGCCTTGTGACCCTTTGTGATCAATCCTATTCTCTGGTGGTTCACTACTTCCAACCTGGTTTAAGGACCGGAATCCCACAGTATGGTATCACAAATCTTCTAAATCGTTAAGGGTGTTAGGTGGTCGAATGAACATCACCCGAGCTCTGTCATCTGGTTTAACGCTCTGTGTAATTTGGGCAAACATCTCCGCCTCCGTGGCGTGGATACAAAACGAGCGAGCAGCGGCGTCAACCCTGACCACATATTTGCCAAAGCGTCCCTTTACTGCTTTCTCACGTCGGTAATGTGACAGTTAAATTCCTCGCAGGATCCACATCATCCGCTTTTACGTAACTTCTGCTGAACTCCCACCAACGTCTACTCTTATACTGTGACCTTAATTATCCTGTGCATTTTCAACTTCTAGCGGCGTAATGCATAATCCATTAAATTTCGGGCATGCAGCCGCGCAAATAAAATTTCTTCTACTGATATTTCGGCCGCGTATCGTCCGGCCATCTTCAGAGCGAGTCACAAGACCGATGACAAGGTGCCAAGCGCGGCCTTATATGCTCCACCACGGCGGTACTGTGCATGCGGGTCACAGACGCTGGTCGGCGGCAGAGACATACGCTTACACATGAGCCGCCTGTGGCGAAGGCGTTCGGACATTCGATGTGCTTATCGATGTTTGATCGGCGGCGGTGACAGGATGACGACTTCTCTGCAATTTAATTACTCCAAGAGTCGGATTCCATGCTTTGTCCAAATTAAAACCATTATCTCTATTTATTAAAATGTTGGCTAATCGAATTTCTATAGCTTCCTTGAATACAGATTTTTAAATTTGGACAAAGCATGGAATCCGGCTCTTGGAGTAATTAAATTGCAGAGGAGTCGTCATCGTGTCACCGCCGCCGATCAAACATCGATAAGCACATCGAATGTCCGTACGCCTTCGCCGCAGGCGGCGCATGTGTAAGCGTATATCTCTGCCGCCGACCAGCATCTGTAACCCGCATGCGCAGTACCGCCGCGGTGGAGCATATAAGGCCGCGCTTGGCACCTTGTCGTCAGTCTTGTGACTCGCTCTGAAGATGGTCGGACGATACGCAGCCGAAATATCAGTAGAAGTAATTTTATTTGCGCTGCTGCATGCCCGAAATTTTATGGATTATTCATTACGCCGCGAGAAGTTGAAAATGCACATCAAATACCTCTTCGGGGAGGAGATGGTTTCATGGGTTCATAGTTTGGACAAATTAAGACACCAGAGAGCAAGACTATTGAGCTCCTTCAGTTTCTTACTGAAGTGCCGCGACCATGGAGTTGTCCCAAAATTTGCAAGGTTGGTTCACTTTGTTAAGAGTGCTGCAGTAAATAGAATTTTACATAGGGCTGGTTCCGCTATTGTCAGAGAAAGAATTCGTTTTACTCCTCGGAAGTTGGACATTGTTTCTGAACATCTGTATCATCTGCATCTGAAGGTAGCAGCTGTTTTATCTCCTGACTCCTGGGTTCGCGAAGTGGCCACAAAAAGACAGATTACCAAGTACAGCCGATTGGTCCAGTCTTCTCAGGTGGACTCTGTTGTCTGTCTTAAGTAAAGGGCTAAATTTTGCCCCTACTCCATAGACATTGCCGATATCATCTTTCATCAGTGCCATTGAAGAAGCTGTCCGACCACTATCAGAGGATTGTGCGGAAGAAATCAGGCGAGAAACCTGTCAAGCAATCACGAAGCATCGTCCACAAAGAAGCAACGTTTCCAAGGAAGAAAGACGTGCGATACGAAAGCTGCGTGAGGATACTGATACAGTCGTCCTGCGTGCTGATAAAGGTAATGCTACCGTCCTTTTGCCTCAGGAAGTCTACAAGGAAAAGATATGTGGTCTATTTAGTTCTGGTGCATACCGGAAGATTAACAAAGATCCTACTAACAAGGTACTATAAGGACTGCTGCCTTGCTGAACGCTTCATCACTACCGAAGGAAGTCATAAGAAATTTAAAAGTACGAGGTGCAGTACCACCGACATTTTATGGTCTTCCTAAAGTTCACAAGATGGGTAAGGATGAGCGTCTAGAGGACTTGCCTATGAGACCTATAACGAGCCCTATTGGTTCACCAACATATTTTTCTGCCAAATATTTATCTTCCTTATTAAAACCATTGGTAGGAAAATGTAGTCACCACATTCGTAATTCTATGGATTTTATTCAGAGACCTAGAAATGTCAGGCTAAATAGTATGGATGTGCTTGTTAGTTTTGACGTGGTATCATTATACACCAAGGTACCTTTAAAGGACTCTTTAGCTCTTATCGGCCAACATTTTGATAAGAACATTACGGCCTTATTTGAACATGTGTTTTTATCATCTTATTTTCAGTTTGATGGTGAATTTTATGAGCAAATTGACGGTGTTGCCAGGGGAAGCCCCCTCTGCCCTCTGGTAGCTAATTTATTCATGGAAGACTTCGAGGACAAGGCACTGGACTCAGCATGTTTTAAACCTACGGTCTTCTGGAGGTACGTGGACTACACATTCGTGGTATGGCTACATGGTATGGATGAATTACATCGATTTCTTGAGCATTTGAATTCCATCCATGCTAGCATTAAATTTACTATGGAAATAGAAAAAGACGGCTGCCTCCCCTTTCTGGATGTTGTCGTTCGCCGTAAAAGTGATGGCACATTAGGACATGCCGTATATCGGAAACCAACGCACACAAATCTATACCTTCATGCCAGTAGCTGTCATCACCCTTCTCAGACCATGGGTGTCCTTAAGACCTTAGTGCATCGGGCGCACAATTTACAAGGAGATCTAACATACCTCAAGAGTATTTTTAAATCGAATGGATATTCTGCGCAACAAATTCGTAGAGCATTCGATGCAAAACCTAAAAAGCAGGTATGTGATGGGGAAGAAAATTTCTTCAGAACTAGGGCGTTTCTGCCCTATGTGGGTGCTCTTTCTTCAAAGATAGGCCGTATTCTTGAGAAGCACTGTGTTAAGGTGATCTCCCGGCCCCCCACGAAGATTGCGGCTTTACTCGGCTCTGTGAAGGACGATTTACTGCTTCGTAAGGCGGGTGTGTACCAGATTCCTTGCGAAAATTGTGAGCAGTCACACATAGGTCAAACAACACGCACCGTTCATGAGAGGTGTGTGGAGCACCGAAGATACACACGCTTATTACAACCAGACAAGTCAGCTGTGGCCGAACATTGTATTGATACGGGTCATTCCATGAATTACATCCACCTCTTCTTTTTGGGAATCTGTATTCAAGGAAGCTACAGAAATTCGATTAGCCAACAATTTAATAAACAGAGATAATGGTTTTATTTTGGACAAAGCATGGAATCCGGCTCTTGGAGTAATTAAATTGCAGAGAAGTCGTCATCGTGTCACCGCCGCCGATCAAACATCGATAAGCACATCGAATGTCCGTAACCTTCGCCACAGGCGGCGCATGTGTAAGCGTATGTCTCTGTCGCCGACCAGCATCTGTGACCCGCATGCGCAGTACCGCCGCGGTGGAGCATATAAGGCCGCGCTTGGCACCTTGTCGTGTCACGGCGGACATGCCGCCGCCGTCGCCCCCCGTCCACCTTCTCCAGTTTGCCGATGACACCGCCTTCCTCGCCCTTGCCCCCACCCTGCAACGCTCCCAACGCCTTCTCCAATCCCATCTTGACCGGTTCACCGCTTGGTGCAACCAGTGGTTGCTCAAGGTCAATCCCTCCAAAACCCAGGCGATCATTGTAGGCAAAACCACCCCTTCCTTCCGCCTCCTTGATTTCTATCTCACCGTCTATGGCCGTCCTCTCGCCCTCACCCCCACCCTTAAGTACCTTGGCGTCACCCTCGACCGTCGCCTCTCCTGGACTCCCCATCTCCAGACAATCCAAGCCAAGGCACGTTCCCGACTCCGTCTCCTCAAGCTCCTTTCCGGCCGCACGTGGGGTCTGGACCCCTCCACAATCCTCCACACCTATAAATCCATCATCCGCCCTATCCTTTGTTACGCCCATCCAGCCTGGATCTCCGCCCCCCCTACCTTCTATAAATCCCTCCAAATCCTTGAACGCCATGCTCTCCGCCTTGCCTATCGCATCCGTCTCCCCTCCCCCACACGGATCCTGTATGATCTCATCCCCTTCCCCCACCTCCTCCTTTTCCTTGAAAGGATACGTATCCTGTACACCTCACGTAAACTTGATCCTCCTCACCCGCTCGTTTCCTCGCTCCTCTCCCACCCCCGCCCGCTGCCGCGCCTGTATTCGCACGTCCCACCCGGTCTCCATCTCTCCACCCTCCATACCCTCTCCCAAGGTGGCTTCCGCCAGCTCCCTCTCCCTGATGATGTCCTCGTCCCCTCCATCTACCCCTCCTATCAACTTTGACCCTGCCCCACCCCCCACTTCCCGTGTCCTTTCCTTTCGGCACCCTCCCTCCCTTCTCTTCTCTTCCCTTCTTTTTCCATCTCCCTGTCCCCTCCCTTCCCCCTCTTCCCCCGGGCTTCCTCTCCCCCTTCCTCCCTCCCCCCTATCTCCCCTGCCCGTGGCATCTCTGCTCTTCCCTCTCGCTCTCCCACTCCCCTTCCTCCTCCTTCTCTCTTGGCAGGTCCCCGGACTCGCACACGTATAGTGAACATTCGCGCGCCGGAGATCGTCGCCTTTTGTGCTTCGTGTGTGTGACGTCATATAGTGTTTTTGGTGTCCGCCATCCCACTCCTACGTTCACTTGTGCCGTCGGACTCACCAGTGTTTTGTGCGCCGTGCCGACGTGTTTTCCGTGTTGTTATCGTCACATGTGAACGACTCCGTGTTTTTTTTTTTTTTTTTATGTCTCTGTGACCTCTCTCTTTTGCCCGTCACTTTGTTCATTGTCATTCACCATGTTTTATACTCTTGTAAAACGCTATGGCTGAAGAGCGGCGTAGTGTGCCGCTGCCAGCCTACCTGAATTGTACAGGTTTTAAAATAACAATAAAGTAAAAAAAAAAAAAAAAAACACCTTGTCGTCAGTCTTGGGACTCGCTCTGAAGATGGCCGGACGATACGCGACCGAAATGTCAGTAGAAGAGACTTTATTTGCGCGGCCACATGCCCGAAATTTAATGGATTATTCTTAATTATCCTGCATGAAATGCACACTTAGAATACGAATACATTAACGGCAGAAATTTCTTGTCCCACAATTTTAAAACATGCGATTGTTCAGTGAACCACACCATTTTAAAACGACATTTGCCCATATGTGATGCAGAACCAACAGAGAGATCCTAATCATTAAACAAATCCGCTATGGAGAGAACAATCATAACAAGCTTTGTCTAGAACTGTATAGCTGCCACTGCTGACAACTCGCTTACGGTATTTTACATACAAACATGCGGTGCCCTGTGACCTGCGAGAAACAGTAGCCGTCCGACATCCACCATCCATAGCTCCGAGGAAGAAGTTGGCTTCCGAAAATTAGTTTAATTCTTGAAACTCTTTTAATTTACGTTGGACTCTAATATCAATAACGTGGGTTTGCCACGATTTCTGAGTGGGACTTCAGCTGTGAGGAAAGGAAACACAAATTACTCCAAAACTACGAGTTGAATCGAAACAGCCAAAGTTACCAAAAATATAGTGTATTAATTTTTTCTCCGATTTTTTACCAAAGCATTACATTTCGTGTAAACGTTCCTATAGAGAAGCTACGTCAGGAGAGGGTGATTTTTCTCACTTTCGACTCTATAGAACAAGGAAAACCCCAGAACTGACCATTTTTAACCAAAATTTCAAAGATAGAAGAAAGTTGTGGAGCATCAAACGGTATTTTCAAAAAGTCAAACAAACTGAGAAAAAACCTAGCGGCAAGGAAACATCGTCATCACTGAATTACTATGGCGCGCTGAAAAGCAGTGTCTCCCAATTTTTTTATCTAAAATCCCTTACAGGTTTTAAATATAGCAAACGTTATTGACAACCTACAGTTTTAGTCTTCATTTCTACATTTTTATTTTTCACATTTTCACCCTGGCGACGAACATATTTCCGTCGATGGGAGACCTGTTCGTTGATGCCGTCACTGTAGAATATTTGATGTTGTCGACGGAGACACAACTTCACATCATCTTCCCCCTCTTCATCACTGTAAATTTGAAGTCCTCGAAGGTGTTCTTTAAATTATGGAAACAGACGCAAATCGGAAGGGGCCAAGTCCGAAATGTATGGACGATGATCGATAACAGTGACCCCGAAGTGTCAGATTGTGGCAGATGTACCGGCCCTCGTGTGTGATGTGGCATTCTCATGCTAAAGCAAAGTCGGTCTTCACGTAATAACTCAATCGATCTTGAGGACACAATTAAAATTTGGAGGCATTACTTTTCAGCACGGCCTCGGAAGTTTGCATCAGGTAGTTAAAGACTATCATCAGCACTTTTTTTTTACTTTCATTTAAATGGATTCTTACAGAGTTCACCGATGTTCCTTTTTCTAATGAGTACACCTGTTCTCAGCATTTTGTTGATCCACAGTTGTAAAAGTACAGTTTTTCCACGACTCGTGTAGCTGATGCTCCCACCAGGCGTCAGTAGCCACATTCTCCAGAGGAAGTCAGTCCAGGAATTGAGTGGTTTATTTATTTATTCTTTTTTTCCGTGAAAGTGTTGTACACTGACTACATGTCCTTATAGTGAAGGAGAAGGGAAAACGAAAGTGCAAGGTGGGAAGAGAAACCTCTAGATCCGTTGCAATGGGGCTGAAAGGCTTCGAAATTCGGCCTCTTGCCAGTTCCCACGACTAAAGAAGAGGTGCCTGAGGACCTGTTTAAAAACATTTATATGTAGCTTTGGGTACAATAGAGGTTTCTCCTGCAGGAAAATCGTCAGTAAGTGTACCATCGTTTGCAAACTATGCCAAGGCAATTCCTAGAACAACGTTCCAGTTGACATCTCCACTAATGACATTGAAGACTGTGACATAGATAACGACATTACGTAATAAGGAAGAAGAAATGGAAGAGCCAGAGTTAATGTAATACTGTAAAATTAAGAAAAGCAGATTTTTACACTACTCAACATTTCTCTCTTACTCTAAGTGAAGATTCGTTATTTAATTTTATTAATTCAACGTAATTTTATAGAATCATATGTAACTTAGTTTATTGATAATTAAGTAACATCTCAGTTCCCAAAAAAACAATAATAAAATTAATGTTTTATAGCAAATACACTCGTAAACAATATTTTTGTTGATATAATATTATTCTACTGATTGCAGTTTTCATAAATATTATCTAGATAACGTATAGGTTACGAACTATGCTCAACTCAAGGAAGAAGGATTGTGAATACTGGAAAAATTCGTCGAACGCAAAGTAGCCTGTTGATGTTCGTCGCTAATTACGTGATACATAATACATACATAACTGAGTAACAGCGATAATTACGAGCTAGGTTTTTTCTCACATTCTTTCACTTTTGGAAAACACAACTTCATATCTCCCACTTTCTCCCATAAAATTTTACGTGAAACAGGGCTATTCTTAGATACTTCGGATTTTATAATGTCGAAACAAGTGTTTGTCAAAAAGTGTGAAAATTTGCCGTTTCTAACATAACCGTATGGGAAATCCAATTAAATACCAAAGTTTTGGTAATCAGATAATGCAGAATTTAATGCGCAACAGTTTTAATACTCTTGGTTTGGTAAATTACAAGTAATTCAGTGACGCAGGAACAGCAGGGTATTATAAAACCGTTCACACAGGACAGTATCTTGAACAAAGAGTATACATGTCCTAACGTTTTGGTAATGTTGTGTAAAGATGCAAATTTGGCGTGTTTTGGAATAAAGAAAGATGATTGCTATATATTCACTGAAACTAGTTTGAGGAAGAAAGCAAACAAAAGTGTTTTGCTTCAAGACGAACCCACAATCCTACATGATAATTTGCCTGTTGGTTACACCACCTGCTTCTATGACTACTTGTGTAAACCAAGACAGTCTGAAGTGCATTGGGGAGGTCACTCCGTATCAATATTACCTACAACATGTTCCGAGCTCTCTTTAAATATCTGTAAGCGGCATAATTTCGGTTTTCTTATTCTCAGGGACCTAATGCAAGTTATGTGCGAGTGGGAGTAGAATAGAAGTACGAGTGTTTTTGTGTTACCTCATAGCGTGCCAACAGAACAGCTTCTAATTCGATCAGTAATTCCCATTAGGACCTCCCTCACACCTTCATACGAATCACAACTACTTATTGACTAGAACAAGGGAAAAGGATAAAGTAAGCGACTAATAGGCAGCCTTGAGAGGTGAAATAGTGAAGGCAGCAGAGGATTAAATACGTAAAAAGGCAAGGCCTAGCAGAAATCCTTGGATATTACAGGAGAAACTTAATTTATTAAAGAGGAAAATACAAAAACGCAGCAGATGCAGCAGGCGAAACGTAATACAAACGTCTAAAAAAAGAAAGTGACAGGAAGTGCAAAACGGCTAAGCAGAAATGGCTAGACGACAAATTTAAGGATTTAGAATCATGTTTTGCTAAGGGAAAGGTACATACTAACTATAGGAAAATTAAAGAGACCATTGGAGAAAAGCTATATGAATATCCATACCTCAGACGGAGAACAAATTGTAAGCAAAGAAGGGGTCTGACAAGTGGATGGAGCATGTAGAGTGTCTATACAAGGGAGATGAACTTGAAGGCAATGTAATACGAAGGGAAGAGGACGTAGATAAAGATGAGGTGGGAGAAAAATTTGACACAGCACTGAAAGATGTAATTCGAAACAAGGTCCCAGGACTAGACCAGATTCCGTCAAATCGACTGATAACCTTGCGAGAGCCAGCCATCACAAAACTATTCCATCTGGTGTGGAAGACATATGAGACATGTGAAATATTCTCAGACTTCAAGAAGATTGTAATAATGGCAGTTCCAAAGAAATGTGGTGCTGACAGTGTGAATACTACAGAAGTATCAGTTTAATGACTCGTGTCTGCGAAACACTGACACGAGTAGTTTACACAACAACGGAAAAACTGGTCGAAGCTGACCTCGGGGAAGATCAGCTTGGACTTCGAAGAAATGTAGGACCACGCGGGTGAATACTAACCCTACGATTTCACTTAGACGATACACTGAGGAAAAGCAATCCAATGTTAATAGCATTTGTACTGTTTGAGAAAGTTTTTGGAAATGTTGACTGGAATCCCATCTTTGAAATTCTTAGGGTAGCAGGGATGATAAATTACAGGCAGTAAAAGACTATTCATGGCTTGTACAGAAACCAGATGGCAGTTACAGGAGTGGAGGGGCATGAAAAGGAAGCACTGGTTGAGAAGGGAGTGAGAACGACTTGTAGCATATCCCTGATGTAATTCAATGTGAACATTAAGCAATCAGTAAAAATTAAAGTATATTGAGAAGCAATAAATACTTTGAGGTCTATCGATAATACTGTAAATCTGTCGGAGATAGCAAAGGACTTAGAAGAGCTGATAATTGGAATAGGCAATGCCTTGAAAAAAGGATGTAAGGTGAACATCAACAAAAGCAAAACAAGGATGATGTGATGTAGTCGAATTAAATTAGGTGATGCTGAGAAAAACAGATTAGGAAACGAGACACTAAAATTAGTAGAGCCGGTCGGAGTGGCCGAGCTGTTCTATTAGCTACAGTCTGGAACCGCGCGACCGCTACGGTCGCAGGTTCGAATCCTGCCTCGGGCATGTGCGTGATGTCCTTAGGTTAGTTAGGTTTAAGTAGTTCTAGGGGACTGGTGACCTCAGAAGGTAAGTCCCATAGTGCTCAGAGCCATTTTAACCAAAGTTAGTAGATGTGTTTGCTATTTGGGCAGAAAAATAACTGAAGATGATCAAAGCAGAGGCGATATAAAATGTAAACTGGCAACGGCAAGGAAACCGTTTCTGAAGGAGAGAAATTTGTTTACATCGAGTATAGATTTAGGTGTCATGGAGCCTTTTTTGGAATTTAGCCATGTATGGCAGTGAAGCATGGACGATAAACAGTTCAGACAAGAAGACAATCAAAGTTTGTGAATAGTGATGCCTTAAAGGAATGTTGAAAATTAGATGTGTAGATCGCGTAACTAATGAAGATATGCCGAATAGCATCGGGGAGACAAGACATTTGTGGTACAACTTGAGTGACAGAAGGGATCAGTTGATAGCACACATTTTGAGACATCAAGAGGTCACCAGTTTGGTATAGGAGGGAAGTGTGGGGGGTAAAAATCGTCAAGGGAGACGAAGAGAAAAATTACGTAAGCAGATGGGGAAGAATGTAGGTTGTAGTAGTTATGCGATGATGCATAGTACCTTGGAGAGCTGCATCAAACCTGTCTTTGGACTGCAGACCACAACAAAATTACGATCATAGTTACGCTTGTTTAATTCCTTCTACGTCTGCTGTCATGACTACTTCATATGGGCTCCAATCACGGGAGAAGAACTCGAAATCTTGGGGTTGTAGCGCATTGTTTGCGATTTCCTTTAAATACAACTCTTTCAACAATTCAGGTTTTCCATTCATTTTGTGTGTTACATATTTCACGTATCCGTCCCATTTCTACCAAAAAATTGGATTATGTGATTCATAAGTTCCCTGTTTCCCTACGATCGACGCAGATTGGGGTATCTTCTGTAGCAGCCGTGGGGGAAATTTTTCGCCTTTTCTCCGACATGATCAGCCTCAAGAGTTTATTCACCTATTCAAGCACTTCAAGGGTGATAAACTTCTGAATACGACGTCTGCCTATGTGCTCACTGGAAATTTCCTAAGCAGTCCCACTGCCTATCCGGCTCTGCAATCGGCAGTATTAATTAATATACCATAGTAACTTTTCGAGACGTCACGACAGATCGGATTCCCTGAATGCACAGCGAACGTGAAAATCCGTCTCCAGCGTGGAGATGAAGACGAAGGGACAGTTCCTACATGACGTGAAGTGGTGGCTCAGCAGCTCCGGTGGAGAGACCAGGAATGAAACTCGTATCTGACTGGAATATAACAGAGTCGTATATGATTCGTATTCTCTGATTATTTTGGTGAGCAGCGTCGTGGAGATTACTCCTTCCTCTTTTCCAGAGCCTAAAGTAGCACCTTATTCGGTCTCAAAATGCAAATGTACCTTACTTGAAAATTTATTATTGTGGGCAAATATTGTCTGGACCCCAGTTATACTTTTAATGTTAGTGATACTCTCATGGCAAGTGAATCCCTCGTTACTGTTCATGGTGGGGATATGGAAACAATTATTGTGTTCCTAGAATTTATTGCTGTAAAATGACTCCTTTCTTGACTGTCGTTGAGTTTGTACTGCGATACGGAGTCGCTGAGGTGAGTTTTTCTGCAAGTTGCCACTTTGAAATCCGTTTCAGAATCTGCAGTTCCATTAAAATACACACGTATTCCTCCTTATTTTCAGTGATTTGTTTATGAAGGGTAGATTTCACAAGATGAAAAAACAGTTTTGTCATACAAGCACTGTTTTCGAAAACCTTGACACATACGGTCTCGTGGTTGATCTTGAAAAGTCTATATGTAGCTTTCAGGAAACAAGCTCTCTGGGATTCATTATTACGCCGCAAGACATCAAGCGAGATGGGCAGAGAGGAACAGCCATTCTAGAGATACCGTGTCCAGAAAATGTGGAACTGTCGCGAGCATTACTTGACACTCCCTGTTTTTCTGCTGCCGTCGTCTAGAACATGCTGATCAAAGGCAACCTCTGCTAAATGACTGTCTGAAGAGAAGTATGGAAAATGACAAAAGGAACGAAGACTGGACTACAGAAGTAACACAACAGTTCGAAAAATGAAATAATAGTATGGAATTAAATTTACAAAAACCAAATGAATTGATGACTGCCATGTTCTGATTATCTTCATCCAAACTAGAGTATGACTGTAAACTTTCAGCTGGTCTGCCTATGAAAACATTTTCTTGCTCTGAAGGATAAGGTTGACACCATCTGTTTGTAGATTTGTATGGCGGTCTGGGAGTATGCGGTTACTTAGATGGCAAACACGTCAGTGTCCATCTGATTTCGTTAACTGTTTGTCGATAACTGTCCCAGCTTACCATGTACTTAAGTCTTGCTACTCAGTTTACATTCTGCGAATGTCTAATCTAGGAGTTTGGCAAAAGATTGAAGAGATATCTGATGATTGAATGAAGGCTTTCACGACCGGATGACATATCTTCTGGTAAACCTTCCGGGATGTAAGGTCGTGGTCCATGAAACTCTTCAGCTCCTAACGTTTCGTCCAGAGCTGCGCTGGACGTCTTCAGAGGGGTGTTTCTCCTCCGGTGAGTCTTGCCGACTCACCAGAGGAGAAACACCCCTCTGAAGACGTCCAGCGCAGCTCTGGACGAAACGTTAGGAGCTGAAGAGTTTCATGGACCACGACCTTACATCCCGGAAGGTTTACCAGAAGATATCTGATGATTAACATCATGTATCACTTTTTTTTGGCACGACACTGCGTCTTGTTAGGTAAGGAAATTTTCTCTGCAATTTCGGAAAATTTACAAAAGATATGAAATGAATTAACTGTGTTCGTTGCTTCAGTTCATGTTACATTTTGTCTTACTGTCAGCTGAGTGTTGTCATCCATTAACCATTTGTGTTTTATTTCTACTGAAGGTGAAGACTATGACGAAACTCGGCTCTTAGTATGCCTTTTGAAGTGACTGCTAGAATAATGCCTATTGAAGATTAAGTCTCACTCTAAGGCCAATATTCAACAATCTGAGCTGTATGCTGGAGTTTGACAGCTGTTGTTGTTGTTGTGGTCTTCAGTCCTGAGACTGGTTTGATGCAGCTCTCCATGCTACTCTATCCTGTGCAAGCTTTTTCATCTCCCAGTACCTACTGCAACCTACATCCTTCTGAATCTGCTTAGTGTATTCATCTCTTGGTCTCCCCCTACGATTTTTACCCTCCACGCTGCCCTCCAATACTAAATTGGTGATCCCTTGGTGCCTCAGAACATGTCCTACCAACCGATCCCTTCTTCTGGTCAAGTTGTGCCACAAACTTCTCTTCTCCCCAATCCTATTCAATACTTCCTCATTAGTTATGTAATCTACCCATCTAATCTTCAGCATTCTTCTATAGCACCACATTTCGAAAGCTTCTATTCTCTTCTTGTCAAAACTATTTATCGTCCATGTTTCACTTCCATACATGGCTACACTCCATACGAATACTTTCAGAAATGACTTCCTGACATTTAAATCAATACTGGATGTTAACAAATTTCTCTTCTTCAGAAACGCTTTCCTTGCCATTGCCAGCCTACATTTTATATCCTCTCTACTTCGACCATCATCAGTTATTTTGCTCCCCAAATAGCAAAACTCCTTTACTACTTTAAGTGCCTCATTTCCTAATCTAATTCCCTCAGCATCACCCGACTTAATTAGACTACATTCCATTATCCTTGTTTTGCTTTTGTTGATGTTCATCTTATATCGTCCTTTCAAGACACTGTCCATTCCATTCAACTGCTCTTCCAAGTCCTTTGCTGTCTCTGACAGAATTACAATGTCATCGGCGAACCTCAAAGTTTTTATTTCTTCTCCATGAATTTTAATACCTACTCCGAATTTTTCTTTTGTTTCCTTTACTGCTTGCTCAATATACAGATTGAACAACATCGGGGAGAGGATACAACCCTGTCTTACTCCCTTCCCAACCACTGCTTCCCTTTCATGTCCCTCGACTCTTATAACTGCCATCTGGTTTCTGTACAAATTGTAAATAGCCTTTCGCTCCCTGTATTTTACCCCTGCCACCTTTAGAATTTGAAAAAGAGTATTCCAGTCAACATTGTCAAATCTTTCTCTAAGTCTACAAATGCTAGAAACGTAGGTTTGCCTTTCCTTAATCTTTCTTCTAAGATAAGTCGTAAGGTAAGTATTGCCTCACGTGTTCCAGTGTTTCTACGGAATCCAAACTGATCTTCCCCGAGGTTGGCTTCTACTAGTTTTTTTATTCGTCTGTAAAGAATTCGTGTTAGTATTTTGCAGCTGTGACTTATTAAGCTGATAGTTCGGTAATTTTCACATCCGTCAACACCTGCTTTCTTTGGGATTGGAATTATTATATTCTTCTTGAAGTCTGAGGGTATTTCGCCTGCTTCATACATCTTGCTCACCAGATGGTAGAGCTTTGTCAGGACTGGCTCTCCCACGGCCGTCAGTAGTTCCAATGGAATATTGTCTACTCCGGGGGCCTTGTTTCGACTCAGGTCTTTCAGTGCTCTGTCAAACTCTTCACGCAGTATCGTATTTCCCATTTCATCTTCATCTACATCCTCTTCCATTTCCATAATATTGTCCTCAAGTACATCGCTCTTGTATAGACCCTCTATATACTCCTTCCACCTTTCTGCTTTCCCTTCTTTGCTTAGAACTAGGTTTCCATCTGAGCTCTTGATATTCATACACGTCGTTCTCTTATCTCCAAAGGTCTCTTTAATTTTCCTGTAGGCGGTATCTATCTTACCCCTAGTAAGATAGGCCTCTACATCCTTACATTTGTCCTCTAGCCATCCCTGCTTAGCCATTTTGCACTTCCTGTCGATCTCATTTTTGAGACGTTTGTATTCCTTTTTGCCTGTTTCACTTACTGCATTTTTATATTTTCTCCTTTCATCAATTAAATTCAATATTTCTTCTGTTACGCAAGGATTTCTACTAGCCCTCGTCTTTTTACCTACTTGATCCTCTGCTGCCTTCACTACTTCATCCCTCAAAGCTACCCATTCTTCTTCTACTGTATTTATTTCCCCCATTCCTTTCAATTGTTCCCTTATGCTCTCCCTGAATCTCTGTACAACCTCTGGTTCTTTTAGTTTATCCAGGTCCCATCTCCTTAAATTCCGACCTTTTTGCAGTTTCTTCAGTTTTAATCTACAGGTCATAACCAATAGATTGTGGTCAGAGTCCACATCTGCCCCTGGAAATGTCTTACAATTTAATACCTGGTTCCTAAATCTCTGTCTTACCATTATATAATCTATCTGATACCTTTTAGTATCTCCAGGGTTCTTCCATGTATACAACCTTCTTTCATGATTCTTAAACCAAGTGTTAGTTATGATTATGTTGTGCTCTGTGCAAAATTCTACCAGGCGGCTTCCTCTTTCATTTCTGTCCCCCAATCCATATTCACCTACTATGTTTCCTTCTCTCCCTTTTCCTACCCTCGAATTCCAGTCACCCATGACTAATAAATTTTCGTCTCCCTTCACAATCTGAATAATTTATTTTATTTCATCATACATTTCTTCAATTTCTTCGTCATCTGCAGAGCTAGTTGGCATATAAACTTGTACTACTGTAGTAGGTGTGGGCTTCGTATCTATCTTGGCCACAATAATGCGTTCACTATGCTGTTTGTAGTAGCTTACCCGCATTCCTATTTTCCTATTCATTATTAAACCTACTCCTGCATTACCCCTATTTGATTTTGTGTTTATAACCCTGTAGTCACCTGACCAGAAGTCTTGTTCCTCCTGCCACCGAACTTCACTAATTCCCACTATATCTAACTTCAACCTATCCATTTCCCTTTTTAAATTTTCTAACCTACCTGCCCGATTAAGGGATCTGACATTCCACGCTCCGATCCGTAAAACGCCAGTTTTCTTTCTCCTGATAACGACATCCTCTTGAGTAGTCCCCGCACGGAGATCCGAATGGGGGACTATTTTACCTCCGGAATATTTTACCCAAGAGGACGCCATCATCATGTAATCATACAGTAAAGCTGCATGCCCTCGGGAAAAATTACGGCTGTAGTTTCCCCTTGCTTTCAGCCGTTCGCAGTACCAGCACAGCAAGGCCGTTTTGGTTATTGTTACAAGGCCAGATCAGTCAATCATCCAGACTGTTGCCCTTGCAACTACTGAAAAGGCTGCTGCCCCTCTTCAGGAACCACACGTTTGTCTGGCCTCTCAACAGATACCCCTCCGTTGTGGTTGCACCTACGGTACGGCTATCTAACCAACAACCCTCTCAGTTTATTCCCTCAGACTCCGCTCCTTCCTCCCTCCGTTTCCACTCCAGCCGACACTCGTCTTCATACCAACATGCAACAAAGCGAATAGACAACTACCTCCAAGATCATGAAATACTATTCCTAATGTTGATAGGAATCAGTGGTGACCATACAGAAGCTATTGGCTGTGAGTTCATCAAATTAATACGTCAGACTTCGAGTGTTAACAGCATCTGTAACACTAAAGATACTTAAAAGCCATGTAAAGACAGGAATCCCCTTCTGACTCCCTAGTTAAGTGTACAATGGGGTCACCTTGTCTCAGTGTAGAACTGTGAGCTTGTGCGGTACGTGATTCTTTTTTCGTTTCAGATGGTCTATCCAGGCACAACTGGTATTCCAGAAGACTAGCGAGAGGGAGTGGGAGACAGACGGAGTGTGATGAGTCGAGTTTGGGTACCTCAGCCTGTAAGAATAATGCGCATGAGAAACCAATATGTGGATCAAATTTCCACTGCTGCACACGGTTAAAGTTTGTCAGGAAATACACCTTATCCAGTTCTATTAAAGATCTAAACTTAACTTCTATACTGTAGTTATATACTTCGTATAATTTCTGATTGGTTCCACATCGGCTTGGATACCGAATGAAGTAGCGCACTGTTTAAAGCACTGGACACACTTTTAGGAGAATCTTAGCTGAAAGATCAATCCGCTAGAACAGCTTGAAAGCATCAGTGGTGTCTCCAGTAACTTGTTTTAAGGCTGCTGTCTCTTCGTGGCGGTGCCATCCAGCTATGGGTCATATGTGCGCAACAGCCACTAGTAGACCTCTACAAGTTGACTCACACATATGGAAAAGATTTAAACTTACAGATCGGAAGGGTCACTACGATAAGAAGGTCCCAGAAATCAGTACATCTCAATGAACCTGAAACCACCCTTAGATTTATCCAACAAAACTGAAGTCATTCAGTCCTGTAATGTGACTACTCTAATTAAATCATTTTTGTATCTACAGATACCACATTCATACTATTATGAACATGATTTTTATGAATGAGATGATCTGATCCTGAAACAGAGGGGAAGGAATCATTCTGTACCATTAATTACTGTTAACCGGAGCTCAGGACCTCCCCAAGAGAACATTCGATCAGACAAAGCGCCGTCCTAGCAGCGAAATCAGCTCAGGTCATATCGTCACCGACTTCAAATTAAACATTGTGATGTTGATCAACCAATTAAGAGCCACTGTGCCCCCCCCCCCTCTCCGACAATTATCAAGCATGTTTGTGGATTGGCATGGAAAATGCAGCCACCAGAGTTTAATTGATCTAACAGAAACTGGCGGTAATTCTGATATCAATGTTTTATTTTAATTGGCACACTTGTGATTATGTGGCAGAGAGAGAGCCTGCATCTGGTGAGCGACTAGTGGGAGCAGACCGTGACGTACCATTACCGGAGCTCTCACGGCGCTGGGAGACCTGCCACCCCAATGAGAATCCAATATGATTTCCACTGTTTGTGTCCACTGCGATTTCGCCATAAAACACAACTGCTAGTGCAAGCACTCCCCGTATCTATATAGCCTCGTGACATACTAGAACGGCTTGCATGAGTCTGTATCAGAGCATGCGCTGTGGGCTGCAATCCCGTCGCAGCCAGCCAGTGTCATGAGGCCAGCCCATACATTGACGTAGACTGGAAAGTTATTCGTGAGCCGCGGCCCAGTCCAAACCATATCGTTCACGCAAATTGCTGAGCCCGCAGTGCTCATCTTAACCATAGCGTGAAAGGTGACAGAGATTCATGTAATCATTTGTCGCATAAAATAAGGTATCAGGAGCTGTTTCCTAATAGCTGGACACCCGAATGTCCTTTTACATTTCCATACAAAGGATTTAATGAAATATAAACTGCCAGAAGAAAGAGTGGAATGCCTCCAAGGACTGTTTTCAGTTGAATCGGCGTATAAGAAGTGCATACTGAGGGGCTGTAGAGTTAGTGATTTGTTTGTCACGGCTATTAGCGATCAGATGGCGCTCACGTGGCTTCCCCTTGCGCCCTCTGTTTCTTCTCTGCAGAGGGTAACTGTGCTGTGTTTAAAGGTGAACAGTGATAGTAAAATCCACTCTAGAGTATACACACTCCTTGAAATTGAAATAAGAACACCGTCAATTCATTGTCCCAGGAAGGGGAAACTTTATTGACACATTCCTGGGGTCAGATACATCACATGATCACACTGACAGAACCACAGGCACATAGACACAGGCAACAGAGCATGCGCAATGTCGGCGCTAGTACAGTGTATATCCACCTTTCGCAGCAATGCAGGCTGCTATTCTCCCATGGAGACGATCGTAGAGATGCTGGATGTAGTCCTGTGGAACGGCTTGCCATGCCATTTCCACCTGGCGCCTCAGTTGGACCAGCGTTCTTGCTGGACGTGCAGACCGCGTGAGACGACGCTTCATCCAGTCCCAAACATGCTCAATGGGGGACAGGTCCGGAGATCTGGCTGGCCAGGGTAGTTGACTTACACCTTCTAGAGCACGTTGGGTGGCACGGGATACATGCGGACGTGCATTGTCCCGTTGGAACAGCAAGTTCCCTTGCCGGTCTAGGAATGGTAGAACCATGGGTTCGATGACGGTTTGGATGTACTGTGCACTATTCAGTGTCCCCTCGACGATCACCAGTGGTGTACGGCCAGTGTAGGAGATCGATCCCCACACCATGATGCCGGGTGTTGGCCCTGTGTGCCTCGGTCGTATGCAGTCCTGATTGTGGCGCTCACCTGCACGGCGCCAAACACGCATACGACCATCATTGGCACCAAGGCAGAAGCGACTCTCATCGCTGAAGACGACACGTCTCCATTCGTCCCTCCATTCACGCCTGTCGCGACACCACTGGAGGCGGGCTGCACGATGTTGGGGCGTGAGCGGAAGACGGCCTAACGGTGTGCGGGACCGTAGCCCAGCTTCATGGAGACGGTTGCGAATGGTCCTCGCCGATGCCCCAGGAGCAACAGTGTCCCTAATTTGCTGGGAAGTGGCGGTGCGGTCCCCTACGGCACTGTGTAGGATCCTACGGTCTTGGCGTGCATCCGTGCGTCGCTGCGGTCCGGTCCCTGGTCGACGGGCACGTGCACCTTCCGCCGACCACTGGCGACAACATCGATGTACTGTGGAGACCTCACGCCCCACGTGTTGAGCAATTCGGCGGTACGTCCACCCGGCCTCCCGCATGCCCACTATACGCCCTCGCTCAAAGTCCGTCAACTGCACATACGGTTCACGTCCACGCTGTCGCGGCATGCTACCAGTGTTAAAGACTGCGATGGAGCTCCGTATGCCACGGCAAACTGGCTGACACTGACGGCGGCGGTGCACAAATGCTGCGCAGCTAGCGCCATTCGACGGCCAACACCGCGGTTCCTGGTGTGTCCGCTGTGCCGTGCGTGTGATCATTGCTTGTACAGCCCTCTCGCAGTGTCCGGAGCAAGTATGGTGGGTCTGACACACCGGTGTCAATGTGTTCTTTTTTCCATTTCCAGGAGTGTATTTGCGTCACCAACGAGTAGGTTTTCCTGCTGAACAACTTCAGCCATTTCAGTGGGCGTGTCTCGGTGGATTGCTGCACATATTTAGTACAATGAATCGACCGTTTGTCGCTGCTTTCTGCAGTATTCTATGAAAGCTTCCAATGCCTATAGACAAGGACCTGGACGCCTGCGTAGTACAGACACACCTCAAATGGTTCAAATGGCTCGGAGCACTATGGGACTTAACATCTGAGGTCATCAGTCCCCTAGACTTAGAACTACTTAAACCTAACTAACCTAAGGACAGCACACACATCCATGCCCGAGGCAGGATTCGAAGCTGCGACCGTAGCAGCAGCGCGATTCCGGACTGAAGCGCCCAGAACCGCTCGGTCACAGCGGTCGACTAGACGCACTTTAAGAACGGCGCATTGTGCGAGCAACGGTGATCGACTGATCGTCATATACATAAGAAATTCGGGTATATGTTGCACCTGTTGTGTTACCGAGGATCACTGGAAGCCATCTGTTTGCAGCAGGAATAAAATCACGTATGCCTCTACCCAGACACCCGCCGACACCACGCCAGGACCAAGCACGGCTACTCTGGTTCGTGAAAGGTTTGACTGGAGTGGGAAATGGCGCGTATCTTCGGTGGTGAGAGTAGGTTTAGTCTGTATATGATGTGCGTGGACGAGCACAGTGTAGATCTGTTACGCGGCCTAGTGCAGAGTGCGTGCATCCACGACACACACGCCCACTCAAAGTACCACGAAGTACAAGTCATCAGTTACAACTCGCGGTCACGTTTATCGCTTCTGCAGGGTAAGGCAACGATTGTCTCATACATTACACAAGCTATTACGTCCATGGTACTGACATTTTTTCGACAGGGGACTGATACGCAATTGCAGCAGGGCGATGCCCGTCCACACACATCTGCTGCGATGCAGCGTGTTCTCAGTGGTGTACAGCTACTGTCCTGGTCACCAACAGCACCAAATCTCTCGTCAGTTGAACACGTAATGGACATGGTGACGTGCGAAGTTAAGCGTCCTCCGGAGCCTGCAAGAACCATTGTCGAATTGCAACAAGGGTGCTAGATGCTTGGTATGGCTTATCTCAGGATGCCATTCAGAACATTTACGTGCGAGAATAGCGTTGGCGCCAGAGGGCGGTAGACTGTTCGGGAACTCATTACATTGGCGGATATGTTTCATCTGCTGTAAATTTGCTATCGTAAATTCATTATGAAATACTTGTCACATCACCTGTTAACAAAGTAACGTTTGCCTTGTGGATGTTACATTTTTTTCCGGCAGTGTACTCAAAAATATATTCCCCTTCTAAACATAGATACCACAAAACATATCATGTAGGTAACTGACTCAAGAAGCAGGAACCAATAACACAATTTTTATTCTAAGCTGTCTGCATCATATTCAGACCAAAAACGAAGAAACGTTATTCAACCAGCACTTGCATTAAAGAAAACCATGTATTTTCCAGTTAAAAATTTTGGTGAGAACGTTACCAAATATTTGTATGTACAAGCGATATTCGAAAGTAAGGTCCGACTAGGCGCTAAATGGAAACCACAGTGAAAATCCGATGAATCTCTGCAGAGATGTACTGGGCAGTGTCTCTAGTACGCCCAGTGATCGTGTGACCTCGATCTTTTGACTTCTGACCTCACAGTGAGCACGTAGTGATGCCTGCAACAACAAGGTCTCCCGCCAGGTACGACGGCTGTTCGGAAAGTAAGGTACGATGGGTCTCGAAATGGAAACCACAGTAAAAATCAAATTTATTTATTCGCGACAGTTAGCCATACCTTCCACCTACCTCTCTAAATAGTCGTCTCACCGACTTATACATTTATCGTGGCGCTGTACAAACTTTCCAGTACCCGCGTCACAGAATTCAGCCGCCTGTGGTGTCCGCCAATCCTCTTCGCTGGTCTGCCTTTCGTTGTTTGTTCCAAGATGCTGTCTTCGTAACCAGCGGTTCGTGTGAGCAGAGATAAACGACGGAGGGAGCCAGTTAGGGGCTGTATTGTGGGTGATCAATCAATTCCCATCGAAAAGGCTGCAGGAGCGTCTTCATTGTCACTGCAGAATGCGGCTGAAAATTGTCTTGAAGAATGAAACGCATGACATTTATGTTATGTGGGCCACATAGCTTCCATCGAAATATGTCACCAGTTGAACATACTTGGCCGGAGACTATATTGTTCAGGAAATCTTTACGTAATCACTGTGAGCTCAGAACTGAAAAAAGCGAAGTTAAGCGATCGATGGGCATACTAGAGGCACTGCCCAACACACCTGTGCAGAGCTTCATAGGATTTTCACTGTGGTTTCCATTTAGCGATCGATCGGACCTTATTTCCCGAACAGCCCTCGTATGTCGAACTTCACTGACATGATAGCACTTACTGAATTCATTTACTCTGAAACGGCGAGTTGTGAATGAATGAAAACGCTTCTGCCGAGTCTCTAATAGCAGGAATTACTTAAAATCTTCCGTGCTAGCAAACAAAGGTTAGGAAAGCAATAATGCCGCAATTTTCACCAGGAAAGCAATATAGCTGGGTCTTCCCTGCCTAACTCACCTGTCGTCACGTACAATGTCACACCGTCCTCAAAACACTTACTGACATTTTCAGATACGTCATTCTCAGAAGCTCAGTCTCTAAATTTGCTGTTCTTCGACGCTGGACTTCTATCCTCTGAGGTAGATTCATTTTGTACACCTACAGAAAGAACCATGTTATTCTATTTAGAAGAAATCACTGCTAAATGATTGTTGTACTCCTTGAAAAGTCGAAATCCAGCTAGCGTTCTTTTTCTTCTTGTTTTTCTTTTTTCATTGTCCCATGTAGGTGCAGGGTCGGCATCGTTATTAACGAGTTTGACATGGTTAGTCTAAGGGATAGCCAGGAATCCTTCCTCTCGCCATCCCGTTAACCACCGGGACGGAGTATGTGTACTCCAACTGTCTGAGTGTAGTGTTAACCACGTGAAGGCGGGCGAAAGATTTTAAAATGTTTGCGAAACGTGTAACTGAGATATCATGGGATGTCGTGGGATGTGTGAAGTCGCCTAGCAACCACGTCCAGGCTGCCCGGCACGCCGGTCATCGTATTAATCCGTCTGGCAGTTTCGAACCAGGGCCAGCACACAACACCTCCCTGTCCAGCAAACGACGCTTTGACACCCACTTCCGGGCGCGCTCTGGTGTTGTGCACTGTGGTTGGCAAACAGCATAAACTAACCTCCTCAACGACAGTTCTGCTATCGTCCACCAAATTATGAATATTCGGTAGGCTGCACAATGACACATGCATTCGTCTTCAGTTCCAGTGTGCGTGAGCCCTTATGCGAAAGTTCTTGGAGAACAGGAGTGTCATTGATTCTTCTCTGAGATCGAGAGTAAAACTTTTTTTATATATTTATTTCGTGCATAAATTGAAGCTGACACCTTGTAGCAGACAGCATTTGTGTGTTCAGTGCAGGAGTACGTATGGAGTGGTAAGTGTCTTCAAGCGCTACTTAACAGGCAAAGGATGATATTCAAGCCACATCTTGCATTCTGTAGCGCTGTCTAACCACATTCCAATGGCCGTGCGAGGGTGAGCGCACAGTAGTCACCACTAACTACGGCGTCGCGTGGGCCAGGCGCCGGCTCTGCACGCGAAGCAGTACGCCCACGCCCCCGCATTACGCCTGCAGGAACTGGAAATCTGTGAGAAAGGTGACGGCGGCTAGTAGCGCATTACGCGCAATTTAAATGGCGGACGCGATGGCGCTGGGGGTATCAGAAAACAGAAAGTGCCTGCGCGAAGAGGAGGCTTGCTAAAAGAATACACAGTTCATTCAGTGGTCACAGCTGATCACCCATTTGCGGTCTAGTTTCATCCAATGCTTCCAATTCCTAGCGAGTACACAGTAAATGCTGAACAATGCACGAGACACTTAGAGACAGCGAGATGTCGCACCCGAGTGGTTTGATTTTTGCTCATACAGCTTTAGAAATGCAGCACGGTGACGTCATCGACAACCGCCGGTATTTCGACAGGTGAACACCCCGTCACGAAACGAGTGAGCTGTGTGCCCGAAAATCTAAGCCCTCGGCTGACTGAGCCAAGTAGACCACTAACCATAATACGGCATATACAGAAAGACAACACACGCACAGTTCACACACACACACACACACGCGCACCGTGAACAACTAGTGCCACCACACAAAGACGACCAAAATCAGAAGTTTTCGAAAAAGAATATTAATTTCGAAATGTTGTGCGCGTAACATTACTTCCAGGTAGAGAGCACAATTCCAAACACAAATTAAGCAAAGACCTCCATCCCTGTTTGTAAACTCACTCGCTAACATAATCTCAACTGCTTCCTTTATAAAAGTATCAAATAACAGGAAATGCAAGCCAGCGTCTCTGTATTGTTATTTTCCGTAGGAGACGACGGAGAGATGGAGAGGGTTGTATGGGCGCACGATGGCAAGGTCTTCACCTCCCGCTCAGTAACAGATTGAGACGGGTGTCAAGAGCAGACTCAGAACAGTAAGATAAAACGGAACGTAAAAAACAGGTAACAAACTTGGAAAAATACGTGCCTACCCACACCGAAGCGTGGGACGAAGCATCCCGCCAGCAGTAAGACATGAACAACACAGGAATAAAGTGGTAGACGGAGGTAAAACAATATAGCAGATGGAAATGGCTGGCTGATCGCAAGGAAAAAAGCGAGGAGCCAGTCACTTTGCAGTACACTAAAACCTCCAGCCTAAAGGTTTAGGCCAGAGTCAAGACACGTCACAAAACTTAAAAACCCTAGACACACACGTCTCATCATTAGCTAAAACATAGGTGCTTCTGCCCTTGCATCACGGTATAAAATGCAGTCTGTTAAAATGTCGCGGACAGAGATGTACATACCACAAGCATCTCAAAACGATTCTTTGAAACAGTAGATTGTCCGGGTGAGCAAGCATGTGTGACGCTCATGTCTATTACACCGTTCCGCCACGGTCCTGATGGTTTGACCAACGTACGACGTGACACAACAGTACAGAATACGACGGACACACTCCTTCATTTTTTTGTCATTAGTATTCTGACTGCTTTGTTGCGGCACTCCACAAATTCCTCTCCTTTGCGAATATTTTCATCTCAGAGTAGCATTTGTAGCGTACGTCTTCAATTATTTGCTAGCTGTATTCGAATGGCTGTCTTCCACTGCACTTATCAAGGAACTTGTTCAGCGATGTCTTAAGAAATATCCTACTATCCTCGCCCTTGTTCTTGTGACATGTTTTCCCTACATTCCTTTCCTCACCTCCCTACATTCCTGACCTTGTCACTCCACCTAATTCTCAACATTCTTCTGTAGCACCACATCCCAAAAGTTTCGGTTCTCTTCTGTTCCGGTTTTCCAAATGTCTCACAACCATATATACATGCTGCGCTCCAAACACACATTCTCAGAAGTTTCTGACTCAAATCGAGGCCTCTTTTCCGCACTAGCAGACTTTCCTTGGCCAGGAAGGCCCTTCTTAGCAGTGCTAGTCTGCGTTTTATGTCCTCTTTGCTCAGTCCGTCATGGGTTATTTTGCTGACGAGGTAGCAGAACTCCTTAACCTCATCTGTAGTCAGTTCCACAAGAAAGTGTACCCTACAATTTTAAATTTTATGTCGGCAGCGATGTCTCTGGTTGTGGTCTCGAATCTGTAATCAATTCGCTTTTGCACAGTATATAACAAAGAGTGAGAGAGTTGAATATTTTGTTTTGTCCATTGCACTTCAAAATGAGTGCAAAATACTTGAAGCGTCACGAGGTAGTGTTACTTTTTGGGTCTGGTCTCCTCTTTCACATGTCTGGTCTACGAAGCGTGAAATGTTGCTTCAACGGACTGTCAAAGAACCGGCAGAAATGTATGTTTGGGTATGTTACTCTAAATGCGGTTTTGGGTATTTGCACTTATTTACAGCCAATTTAGACGCTGAAAAATTTGTGTAATATTTATCACATATGCCTCGTGAGGACCGTTAAGAAGCTATTTGGTGCGAACGAGGCTAACTGTGTACTTGAAGAGGATAATGATCCGAAACATTGCACCCGCTCTGTACAGCTTGGAAACAAGACAATGGGGTGTCCACGATGGATTGGGCTGCAATGTCTCCGGTCGGAATGTTTGGTAGTACATTAGGATGAAGCTTAAAGGAAAGCCAAATACATACTCTGAAGCATCTGTCAGGACGATACGCAGATCGTTACTGAGAGAATGTGCAGAAAATCTCGTGAAAAACCTGCCAAAAAGATGCCACGCTACAGTCGACAATCACGGCGATTGTTTTAACTATTAGATAATTGTTCAATTAGTAATAAGATGTATTTTCATGTAGACAAATATTTATAATACAGTTTTATTTCTTTCAGATAACGGCTTACACTATCTTGTGTAATCAGTTCCGGTGTTACGCTTCTCGCTGTACCTATTTCCGCTACTTCTCATCACTTAAGTCTTCCTTCGATTTACTCTCAATCCATATCCTGTACTCATTAGACTGTTCGTTCCATTCAACACACACTGTAATTTTTCTTCACTTTCACAAAGGACAGCAATGTCATCATTCTTTACAAACACTTAAAGGACCGCAGTCTTAGATGCTGATCGAGAAACACACATTACACCGTGTTTCCGCAGAATACGACCAGTCCTTTTGTAAAAACTACCCGTGTAAGGCAGAAGCATGTAGAAGGACGTACCGTCTCATTATTTTCATCACTGACCTGATTCACGATCGGTCAGTATTGTAACGTGCGTGTAATCTGTCATTCACTGTAGCGGTTGTGCCTTGATAATTGAAATGTCAAAGGTTCATTACAATGTCACCCGGCTACATCCACGTAATTGTTTGAACACTTTATTCGCAAAGAGAAGCTCCAGTCTGTGATCTCGGCTATTTGATCGAACTTTACCGTGCAAACCAATGGAGTGGAGGTAGAAGCGCTTGTTTTCTTACGACGCGGAAAAGGCGAGTAAATATAGTTTTTCCTCCAGTGTCATTCATCGTTAAGAGAAATTTAAAATGAGCTAAAAATTTGCACCTCCCCACACGATGCAGCGAAGAATCAGAGCGCTGAGCGTGTGTGATATTACAAGGGGTTGCACGTAACATGGGTATCCATAAGGTAGTAGAAACTCACAATTATTCTCCCGGAGCAGTTTTAGCTGTTTCGATCTTCTGTTAGAAGAGTCGTATGATTAATTTCTCCACGTTAGTCTATACCGCGACTCTCCTTTCATCTCTGGATAACCATCGTAATCGACATCCATTTCAACATACTTGCTGCAATCAAGCTATGCTCTCTCTCTGCTGTTTATACCATCCTCATTTCCCTCGATTACCAAATTAACTATACCCTGAGTCCTCCGGATGTCTTCTATCACTTACCCCCACCTTCAAACAAGTGGTACCATGAAGATATTTTCTCCCTGTCTCTATTCGTGTCATAAACGTGTTCTCTCTCCAGCTCCATTCCGAAAATCTACACCGATTATCCGAACAGCCGATCTTAACTCATCCGATCTTCACTCTACTATAGTAGCAAGAAAGCCCGTGGCCCTTACCAGATAGGACAGATAAAGGAAATAGAGAAGATCCAAAGTAAAGCAACACGTTTCTTTACAGGTTCATTTAGTAAGATTGAAACCGTCACGGATTTGCTCAGTCAGCTCCAGTGCAAACGCTGCAAGAGGGGCGTTCCGCATGACGGTACGGTCTGCCGCTAAAATTCCGTAAGCGTAGGTTCGTAGTCAGAATCTCGTGTAGCAGGCGTGGCAGATGGATGAATACAAATGGTGAGAAAGAACGATTCTGGTACAATTAACAACTGATAATGAAAAACAGGCTCTACCGTGTGCTTACAGTAACGTGCACCTTTTAAGAACATTAATTTCTCATCGGCGTATTCGCTACCAGTGCTTTGAATATGTAATCCTTCTACCTAGCCTGCTAGACGTGATTTGGATCAAGTGTTTATGGTTGAAGTTGTTTTTGTAGTATCGTAGCTTATCGAAACTGCTGCAGCCGATGCGTCGATGAAGATTCCAGCGGGCGCCGTTCCTGAACATCACCACCAAGAGAAAGACCTGACCAACGAAGACCTTCGACGTTGCCGATCAATGAAGACCGCAAGGACAGTGTTACAAACGGGGGGTACGCGGGCACCAGTCTTCCAGTTCGAGAACAGTTTAGCGTTGCTAGCTGGTGCCGAACGTTACACCGAGCTGTTGGTAGCTAGCTCTATCAGCAAACATTTAGTGTGCATAGACCCATGCCCGCGATGGGCCTCTGCTTACAGATAGCCACACTTGCCACAAATTGTCAACAGTTATTCAGCATAACTTTGAGTAAGGTATATTTATTTAAAGTATTATTGTATAAATTAATCTTTTGCTTGCCCTTCCAGATTCCTACGACGATAGATTCCTTTGGTCACCTTCCAACCATTTATCATTAGCAACGAGGACATAAGATAGGGCTCCTTGGAATATAGCGGTTGCCGACTTGCACAATAACAGTTTTTATTATCATGTTTGCTGTTCGGTGTTATTTCATCAGCTTTCCAACGTGTGCTCGCATGATATAAGGGACAACAGGCACATTTGTACCATCACATCAATTTGCTTTTACAGTGCTGGAACTATGTTCCAGCGTGGCACAACTTTATGTTGTTGAGAGGATCACAACAACCCACAATGCTTGAAAATGACATGTATCGAAATTTCATTCGCAATAAATAATAGTTTAGCCTACTTGGGAATGATTTTATTCAATAATTATGAATACAGTCGGATACGACAATATTATGATTTCACCCCAGTAACATAACCTGAGCCGGCCGAAGTGGCCGTGCGGTTAAAGGCGCTGCACTCTGGAACCGCAAGACCGCTACGGTCGCAGGTTCGAATCCTGCCTCGGGCATGGATGTGTGTGTTGTCCTTAGGTTAGTTAGGTTTGAGTAGTTCTAAGTTCTAGGGGGCTAATGACCTCAGCAGTTGAGTCCCATAGTGCTCAGAGCCATTTGAACCAACATAACCTGAGTTTAGATAAATTAAAGGCTTCCACTTTGTTTTTAACAGCTTCTTTCAAACCAGCATGGGGAAGACTGGTGATAAAGACCGTTTCTAATAAATCCAACAATTCTGAATCGATAACAAATAAATGTTTACCTCGTGCTCCTTTTGAAAACATTAATTCTTTGTCAAAGTATTCCCCCCCAGTACTCTGAATATGTGTCTGCAACAGAAATTCCGACAACGCTGATGCAATGTAGATGCATGAACGTATAAACATTACCACTCGACAGAAGGAAGTACAAATAATGCTATTAGTACAGGTCCAGAATCTGTCTAAATGTGATTGAAAAAAATTATAATTAAAAAATGACTTGAAGTTATTTCAGTCCATTTCACGAATATCTGTCATCCAAGCTCAACATGACGCGATAGCCAGCCTGGTTTGAACCATCTTGAGTTTCGCATCCATTAACACTCCAATCACCGACAAAATTGTTCATACATTCCTCCTATTGCACGCGCGCAATAAGGAAAATTTAGTTACTTTCTGTTATTCCTAATGTGGCAGTTTCATCCTTAGGAAGGCACTTGACACCAACCGACGGTTTAGTTTGAGTAACTACATTGCAGAAATACCGTCGCTGCTTGACTCAACTACCTTAGGCGACACCATATGTGGGACAAAGAACGGTCTCTACTATCATGGACTGTAGCAACTGGTAGCCGTATCGCAATGTGAACTCTTGGAGACACAGTGCTGGACAACAAAAAACCCGAGCAGCTACACTCCGAAGAAACGCACTCTTGCTCCTGGTAGCAAAATACGAGGAATGGAAGCTAACATCGACGAAAGAATTGTACTCTCAAAGTAAACGTCTCTTGTACCTGTAAGTCACGATAATGTTGATACATAAAGATTCTAGGTTACATATAAATATACAGAGTGGCTCGCGGAAAGTCGTACATGCATATTCATTTCGTTATTATCATTTATAGTATAGATTTACATCATTATAACTTAGAGATATTTGTTATAGGGCGATATCTGTTCTACAACCGCTGGCTTTAATAAAAAGGCCAAGAAAAGCTTATTTCTTAAAAACTGCATCAAATAGCTTCCATCGTTGGCGACAAGTAGTATCCCTATGGCTAGGTCTTACCAGTGGTGTCACAAGTCGCGCCCCCTAACGAAGGTTCGTCATCATCGCTGTTACAAAGCAAGTCCCCAATTTCCATGACGTCATGGTGGCATTACACTGACCATCAAAGCAAAACAACCAGTTTAAATTCAGTATCTTGCCCGGCATTAAAACAATACACCCAACCAGAGCACAGCATTTTAATGGCAATGAAAGAAAAAGAGGCCAAACAGAAAAAACTAACATGAAACTATTCAAATGATTTAATTATGTGCATACGGAAGCATTCGGTTTCTTATCAGCAAGTATTTTAATAGGTAGGGGAACTGACAATAGTAGCATAACTTAGCGCTAGTAATTAGTATTACAAATTAAATACCACTTGTCTAAGATTTTTTTCGATCTCTGTACAACATTGATGTAAGGTAAAATGGACAATGCAAAAGTAATATTTCCACACACACACACACACACACACACACATATACGGCCACTTACAACTGCCACTTTAAGAGAGGAGACAGATGCAGCCTTGACGCCATTTATGTCAGAACAATAAAAGCGGAATCGTAATCCCAGGAGAGTTGCTACAGGTCTCCACAGAATCCATTAAGTGGTAGACGTGATTTATGCAATAATGACAGACCCAAATCACTATCCACCATTATAAAATGTAGATGTGTGGACTGCAGGTTCAAGTAACAATGCAGTGAGTGGAGGAGAGAAAAGTAACTCATGAAATTTACTGATAGTGAGCAGGAGGGGAAAATCATGTAAATAGTGAAAAGGTGCCCACGTCTTTATTTAAAAGTTTTCGAAACATTGAGGATTCACTATCAAAAGCAGACATAGATGATCTAATTGCTGTCTAATCCTATTCTAAGGATTTTGATTGATACTAAGGAAATCCATTGTGTTGTCGACACCGGAAGCCAAGTCTCGGTGACAAATAAGTCTTCTTGAGTCTTTTATGCAAGAGAAGGAAATCATGTGGGTGTGGGGTGGAATAACCGGAAAGAATATTGAAGTGAAATGTCAGGGTGTAACTTACCCACACTGTCAATCACAAATGATGTACACAACACTTTTACTGTCCCATCCTCTAGTGTTGATGAAGTTTTGAGAGTCCACTTCATACAATAGTTCTTGATCACTGTTAACATTGAACAGCAGTGCGTTATGGCTAATGCTGATGACATAAGTAAAGAGGGGTTGGACAAATATTGCTTGGTATAACCTGTCATTACTTCCAAGACTGAGTGCTTTCAATGAGATACAAATGATAGAGAGGGTAACATTGTTGACGTGATAAAAGGCAAGCTCAGGTACATAGTCACTTGAAGGAAGCAATAAATTCAGGATCATTTTGGTGTCACATAGGTATGTATTTTCCTACCAGGTAACATTAAGAATTTAATTTTCTGTTTCAACGCCAAACAGATTCACAAATTATTTGTGTGGAGATATCCAATTTCCTTAAAACATATATAAAGTAAGGGTGGAGCAAGAGACAATTATGGATCATGATCATACAAGGAGTTATCGAGGCGGTGGCCTACACACGCAATAGTCTGCTGTTGTGTGTGCCAAAGAAGGATGCCTAATACGTTTGGTACTTGATTCAAGACAAATTAATACAATTATATAGGTACAGAAATGGGCTGCCCAGAAGAAGAGATAATGCAGCTTTTAAATAGAGTAAAGATACTTCTGCATAGTGAAGGTAATTACTTTAGGTGGCATGTAAGATACAGGCAGATGGAACTGCACACAGAACGTGAGGAATATACAGAATTCCTCTGCTACTCCCATTTTTACCTCTTTATGAAATTATCCTTTGGATTGAATTGTTGATTAGCCACCTCTATTGGGGACTTGGAGAACACGCCACGGGACTCAAAACTATCTATTGAGGGCGTCCAAGGATCATATTATGACGGTAGATTAAGCCAACTTCAGACACAGGGTGATCAATTTTCTTGTCACGTCATCACACACAAGGAATTCGTTCTGATCAGGGCAACCTCAGGGTCTCCGAAACATGCTTGGCAGTACCAAAGGCAAAATGACAGGTAAGTGCACTACTTGGTTTAAAAAATTTCTGTAAAACGTTTACTGATAAGACTGTGAGAACATCACGTCTCTATCACTGAAATATGTAAATACAGTCTGGAGCCGGGACAGAGAAGGCACAGCGAGAGTTCAGTGAACTGAAGAGCATGTTAGTTAAATGCCCATCGTGATTTAAAAAAAGGAATGTCTCCTTTTTCAGATAGCTCCTGCACTGGCATTGGAACACGTCTCTACCAGGTGATAAAACGTCATGGACTGCTCTCAAATGTTTGGTTTTAACTAAATTGAGAGGATATTATTCTGCCATTAAATACGATTCCCTCACAATAGTGTAGAGCTTCATCAAGTCCAGATACTTCCTAGTCAGCAGAACCACAGAAGTTTACACTGGCCACGAAATACTGAAGTTCCTTATGGCAGACAAACTATCGAATGGTTGTTTCGGACGCTGGTTGCTGTATCTACAAGAATTCAGGTTCAAATTCAATACCAACCATGAAAAGACAAAGTGTAGCCGATTGCCTATCTCATGCACTATTAGGATAAAATCATCGGAACGATAGTAAACTGTATAAAACGTTTGAGATAATGTACTTGAAGTATGTTCCTATTCAGTATTTTCTTGGGACATCTTTTATGGGTATCTTGCATGAGCAGGGTATGGATCCAAAGCAGAGAGATTTAAAAAGAGATGGAAAGAGAGAGACCTCGTAGAGATATGGGAGCACCATCTCTTGAAAAATTACGTCTCATTCTGAAGAAAAGAACCATGTGACAACGTACGTGTGTTGTGCACACTGAGGAGTTTGTCAATAAATTAATCCGGCAGGTTCAGTTAAATTATGCACACTTTGGTGCAAGGAATTGCCAAGCTATGTAAATGGTTTCGGTCTACTTTAATAGCATCGACAGAATGATTAGAAAAGTACTGGCGACTTGTGAACTCCGTTACCTTGAAAATTTAAGAGCTCTCACTGTATTCTTCAAAACTGATCGAAATCCTGTGACAGACCCCTTCGGTCCATTGCTGCTGATGCAGCATCAGTACATGCTAGTGACGGTAGAATTAACCTCAAAGTATGCGACCTTCGGTTCACATCCATAGCTTAGCGGTCACCATGGCTAATTGCCACTTGGAGGATCCAAGTTCGAGTCCCAGTACTGCCATTGATTTTTCCTTGGCAGGATTGCTGAAACAGGATGTACTCACCATTGTGACGCCAGTTGAGGAGCTACTATACCAAGAACTAACGGCAACACACCTATTAAACCAAAAATTGCCTGGAGATCAGAGATTTGACAGTCACCGATCTACACCCTGTCGAGTGGCAGAGGATGACACAAAAGTCAGCTGCTGCTGATGAGATCAGCAGTGCCTGTGGATGGAGTATTTTGTTTGACTGTCACTCCCCTGCATAGTGCCATGGGACAGATTGTGGGCCGCGCACTTCTAGAAAGTTTTCTAAAAGAAATAGATAGGGTTGACAAGATCATACCAGATAATAGGAAACAGTTCTGCTTATGAAAGTGGCAAAATTTTTATGAGGGAAGAAGATGGCACTCATCTTTATTTCTCAGTGACATCCCTTGTCAAATAATGAAGAGTTATGAAACGTATGCCAGCTGTAATACCACAACCAACATCGATATATGACATCTTCTATGACGTTATCGAAGACTGATGAATGAATTATTACATAAAGCCACAGCGATGGCATCCATTATGATTTTAAGCTATCAGTGTCCAGGTGACATGATTAGATTTCCTCCTATTGGGAGGAACAGGCACAATGAAATTCTTCTCCTGGCAGTTAAATGAATTTAACTAGTGTCACAGAAGCATAAGGACAATCATGAAGTTGCACTCCGTACGCTACCTAACATACACTTAGAGGAAGGAGATAAGGTTTTAGTTAGGTCACGTCGCTTCTTGAGGAAACAGAAATTCTGCTGCCATAAATATGTAAAGTATACTGCAGACGATTTCCATTATGCAAAGATATTCACAATTATGTGGTTGAGGTAAAAACTTTAATAAATAAAAAATAAAATAATAATAATAGTATAATAATTTGTAATAATAATAATAATTATAATATTTTAATTTGTAATAATAATAATAATTGTTTGTTTGGATAAGTAATTGAGAGATTAAAATTTACGCCGTGAATTTCTCGAGCTTCGCACGTCCGAAGATGTACGGAACGTAGCCAGGGATCATTATATATTTTTTTGTAGACAAAGTCTGATATCTGACCTTGCTTCAATCATGAAAATGGAGTGACTAAAACTGCTAAAACAAAGAAAAGCATACGATTAAATAAAACATATATTCATTTTAACATATACATTACGATATAACTGACACTTACGTAAAATTCTAAGTAAATAATTGCAGATAATTCACAAATGAGAGCGACTTATTAATTCCGCGCCTCTTTTCTGCAAATAAATATCAATATGGCTAACTGTGGAGCCGCACAAAATATTACGTCCTTCTAGGACAACAAATGACATGAGAGTGTGCTGATGCCTACTGGCTGTGACAAGAGAGCGGTGTTAATTCCTTTATTTTGCATTCTCCTGTCTTAAAAAATCTATACATATAATCTAAGTTAAGTAAATTAAATATTGTCTGTGCTCGAGTGCAAATGGTTCCTTAAAAAACCTGCATGTGAGAAAATCATGTGGTGTACATAATGTGACTAAGCTTAAGACGTTAAGAGAATAAGTGGATGAACAAAGATGTGGAAGTATGGTATTGCGTCTCATTTCAACTCATTCTTTGTCGTTGAGGAGACAGTAAGTCACCATTCTATAAGTGTAATAAGTGTCTTTAATTCTCATTTTATACATTCAAGTGGGGAAGTACCGTACTGGATATTTCTTATCTTGGTGTCTCAGACACATTGCGGAAGAATAGGTGTTTCCTTTATTGTTTTCATCCCATGAAGTAGACTTCTTAAGCGAAGAAGGGAAAGTTTTTCAGAAGCTACAACAAGGATTCCCGAAACCCAAATAAAGACTAGGATTTGGAATGCAACGAAGGTTTTGGATGACGTTTTGTCCGTATGTGAATAGTTAGTGAGTATTGATATTTTTTACGCGTCAGTGACTAAGAAAGATTTGTGGTAACTATTGGTTATGACTGCCAGAGCAGATGTCTGATGAAGTCACACTACCAGATTAGTCTGAAAATTTATGGCTAGTATTGACGCTTTTTCAGAGACTTATCCAGTTATCATGAGTGAAAATATCATGAGACTGTACCCCAACCTCATAGCGTGAGAACGAGAGGTGCATGGTAATCCAGGATGTAAAATGAAAAGTACAAACCCAATCACCTGAAGATCTCACACGGAAGGTATTATTTTTCAAATAAAATTAGAAGAAAAATATTGGTTTATTAAGTTTTTCTTTGTTTCGAGTCCAATGACCACGGCCAAGGTAGGGTACAATGAATAGTGGATGTGGCCCTGTCTGAGAGCACTTCCCCTTGTACGTGGCTCGTTGAATAAGGAAAGCAACAATTTTTTTTTCTTGGAAACAGGTTCGTTTTATTCAGAATTCTAATACACCATGTTATTCCCCTCTCTCTTGGATACAAAACACTTTTTTTCAACATAATTTCCGTTCAAGGTGACGACCGAAGCCACCTTACTGGTAGGGCCAATATGACCGCATGGTAGCACTCTACTGATCGACGTCGGTGCCAACATCTTGCTGCATCAATAACCTCCCCATCATCCATGTAATGCTCCCCTCGGATTGGGCCGTCCGCAGCTCGTGATCTCGCGGTCGCGTTGTCGTTTCCCGAGCACGGGGTTGCGGGTTCGATTCCCGGCGGGGTCAGGGATTTTCACCCGCCTTGAGATGACTGGGTGTTTGTGTTGTAATCATCATTTCATCATCATTCATGCACGTGGCGAGACTGGACTGAGGAAACGTTGGGAATTTTTACAGGCACTGATAATCGCCCAGTTGAGCGCCCCACGAAGCAGACATCGTCATCGTCGTCGGAGTGGGCCAAACGAACAGAAGTCGGAAGGTGCGAGATCCAATTGAGGGTGGATGAGGAAGAGCAATAAAATGAAGTTTTGTGAGCTCCTCCCCGTCGCGGTAACTTGCGTGACGCCGTGTCATGGAGAAGCACAAGTTCGTTTACATTTTTGTGGCAACGAACAGGCTACAATCGTTTCTTCAATTTTCTGAGGGTAGCGCCATACATTTCAAAGTTGATCGTTGTGCCATGCGGGAGGACATAAAACTAAGTAACGTCTCCAGAGTCCCAGAAGGCCGTCGCCATGACTTTACCGGCTTAGGTTGCGCCTTTGAACTTTTTCTTCAGAAGAGAGGTGGCGTGGCGCCACTCGACTGATTGCCCTTCTGTTTCCTGTTAGAAATCACGAACTCAAGTGTTATATCCCGTGACGACATTCGAGAAAAAACGTCACGATCAGCCTCTTAATGAGCAGGCAGTTCCGTACAGATCCTTCTTCCTTGCATTTTACAGTGTTAGGTGGCGAGGACCACGCCGGCCAAACATCTTTGAGTATCACCACTGATGGGCGAATGGACGAGCCTTTCATCATTAGCAAGAAATGCGTCCACTTGAGCTGCGAGGTGTCTGTGGTCCGTCGATCCCCTGGAGTGAGAGTGTCCGCACGTTCCAACACTGCAGGAGTCACAGCTGTGTGCCATCAACAGGCAAGTGGACAGGTGTGCGCGACCTTGTTGCGACTGTGACACAGTCCTCGCCCAACGATTCACAGTGCTTTTATTCACTGGCAGGTCTCCGCAGACATTCTGCTAGCGCCTGTGAATATATGCGATGCTGTGGTTTCTCGCCGGACGAGACTGAATGACAGCTCTGTGCTTGCAACGCACCTCCGTCACGGATGCCATTTCGAAGTTTATGTGTAGAGGCACCACTTGTCAGAGCTTCACGATACGATAGGTGCTGAAGCGGGAATATTCCTCGATTTCCAAAACTAACGCCGCACCTTTAAAGCGAAATTGTCAAAGTAAAAAATGTGTTGTTTTACTTCTTCAACACCCGTCTTTATTCGGCCCTGTCACATTAAGCCGTGCTCGACCAGCGCTCGGCAATGACTCACTCTTCCAAACAGCTCGAGTGCGAGGCCGAATACAACCGGCACGACAAAGCGCCTTCATGCTTCACTGGCGGAAAGGCCTCGCGCCCTCGAGAGACACTCGGGAACACATAGCTGGAAAACCAGCATAGATAACTTCCAGACAAAAACTGTCGACATGAGCCGGCATGGATTACCTCTGGATTTTCTATCATTTACCGCATCGACTCGCTTGTACAAGTGGTCGGTTGCCTCTGATATTCCTAAACTGCTTAGACTTGAGGAATATAGTCCTCTGTAAAACTTAACAATGAGATAGCTGAGTAACATTTCGTAGTAATCACCCGGTGGAATTGCTTTAAAGTGTGAATAGCGGGTGCAATTGTAACCATATTTAACAGGCCTCCAAGACACAGAGTCTCAGGGTCCAGTGCTGCACGGCGACATTGAGGAGGTACACGACCAGTACGATGTGTTGCACTGACACTGGTATATCATCGGCACAGTTTGCGTGGCCATCATGACCATAAGGACTAGATAATGTAGAATGGGTGGGCGTGCTCTTCTTGGATGAGACCAGATTAATTCCGATTCATCATATCGTCAGATGTGAGATCGTGCAATTCACGCAGGCACATTTTGAATACGCTCGTTTCGGTAGGAAAGGTGTTATTGTTGTGGTTAGGAATAGTACTAAACGGGTGTACTTATCTCCAAATTTCTCAACACGATACAGCGACAGGTCAATGATATTGTGACGCTGTAGTTATTCTCCAGGTGCATTTTTCCAGGGGTGTATTCGGCCCTGAATATGCGAGACTGAATCGGATGGAGCTGTTGGATTATCTCTTGGAAGGTGAGTTTATTTGGCGAATGGATTGGCCTCCCCACTACCCTGACTTAGATCTCATCGAGAACATGTGGGACGCAATGAGCAGACGTATATACACATATGGGTATGGTGTCTGTTCTTTCGGACATGTCGAAAGACACTGATGAGCTCCAGCCGTCTAAAACCAAATTAGAATTATTGTTGAGTGTTAATTAAGTAAATAAATTAGTGAAATCAAATGGAACTAAGAAATTAGAATATAAATGGAAAACTTGGTTTAATTTAGAGAGTTACATACTGGCATTCAGCGGGCAGAAACAGAAGATGACCGTGAAGTCAGCAGTTCCACATAAGCGGGCGCTGTCGATTCAGCCGTCAGGGCATCGCCAGACCGGCTCACGTGTTCTCAGTTGTCGCATGTGAGCAAAGGCCCTCGCCTACATTCCAAGAGCCAATGACCGACGTTAAGAAGATTCTTCGAGAAGCTTTTCAACGTGACGGAAGAGGCAATGACCGGCTCACGTGTTTCTCAGTCGTCACATGCGATCAGAGGCCCCCGCCTACATTCCAAGAGCCAATGACCGAGGTCAAGAAGATTCTTCGAGAAGCTTTTCAACGTGACAGAAGAGGCAATGGCCGTGAAGTCGTTCACCTCCATTGAACTGAAGTGAATAAATAAGCGAGACGTGGTGGGCCCGACAGAGGAAGACAGATGAAGACAGAGGAAGACAGATGAAGACGGGAACGGAGACTAAGACGAGAGACGAAGGAAGAAAAGAAGAGTAGCAGTAGTTTTCAGTCAGTTTCGGTGCTGCAGACCGTCATGCAAGAAGAGACTGCTTCATGGCAGACGCACCAAGTCCGCCGCTGTAATGGAATAGCAAGCAGCAGCCGCGGCGCCAGAAGACAGAAGTTAAAATGTATTTGAAGTCTGGTTTTTACATACCCGGGTGACTCGTGAGGACGGGAAGGAGACGGCCTCACATCAGTAGTCACCTGTGAGCTGGGATGAAGAGCTGACAGCCGAAGACTGGCAAGCTGGAGTCCGTGGTTCGAGTCCGCTACACTGGCCTTCTCCCGCCGCACCGCTCCGCTGGCCGACGCAGAACACACGCGGACGCCGCACCCAAGGTATCATCCGATGCACGATTTCGCTCGCAATAATTAAACGGGCCACCTCGCGCTGCGCGTCTCCCGTCAGCTGGGCGAGACGGCGACAACAGATACACACCGCTACGCGTAATCAGACGCCGCCGCCGCCGCCGCCGCCGCCGCTGTCGCAGCAGAAGGCTACGCAAACGACACGGCTGCCGCTCTCCGAACCAGAACGTCCCAGTAAGATACAGTTGTACGAAACTTTCAATAAAAGTTATCTTATGTAAAAATTATGTTGTTGAGTGTTACTTAAGTAAATAAATTAGTGAAATCAAAGTGAACTGAATTTAGAATATAAATGGAAAACTTGGTTTAGTTTAGAGAGTTACATACTCGCATTCAGTGGGCAGAACAGAAGACACAATGACCATGAAGTCAGCGAGTTCCACATAAGCGGGCGCTGTCGATTCAGCCGTCAGGGCATCGCCCGACCGGCTCACGTGTTTCTCAGTTGTCGCATGTGAGCAAAGGCCCTCGCCTACATTCCAAGAGCCAATGACCGACGTTAAGAAGATTCTTCGAGAAGCTTTTCAACGTGACGGAAGAGGCAATGACCGGCTCACGTGTTTCTCAGTCGTCACATGCGATCAGAGGCCCCCGCCTACATTCCAAGAGCCAATGACCGAGGTCAAGAAGATTCTTCGAGAAGCTTTTCAACGTGACAGAAGAGGCAATGGCCGTGAAGTCGTTCACCTCCATTGAACTGAAGTGAATAAATAAGCGAGACGTGGTGGGCCCGACAGAGGAAGACAGATGAAGACAGAGGAAGACAGATGAAGACGGGAACGGAGACGAAGACGAGAGACGAAGGAAGAAAAGAAGAGTAGCAGTAGTTTTCAGTCAGTTTCGGTGCTGAAGACCGTCATGCAAGAAGAGACTGCTTCATGCACAGACGCACCAGGTCCGCCGCTGTAATGGAATAGCAAGCAGCAGCCGCGGCGCCAGAAGACAGAAGTTAAAATGTATTTGAAGTCTGGTTTTTACATACCCGGGTGACTCGTGAGGACGGGAAGGAGACGGCCTCACATCAGTAGTCACCTGTGAGCTGGGATGAAGAGCTGACAGCCGAAGACTGGCAAGCTGGAGTCCGTGGTTCGAGTCCGCTACACTGGCCTTCTCCCGCCGCACCGCTCCGCTGGCCGACGCAGAACACACGCGGACGCCGCACCCAAGGTATCATCCGATGCACGATTTCGCTCGCAATAATTAAACGGGCCACCTCGAGCTGCGCGTCTCCCGTCAGCTGGGCGAGACGGCGACAACAGATACACACCGCTACGCGTAATCAGACGCCGCCGCCGCCGCCGCCGCCGCCGCCGCCGCTGTCGCAGCAGAAGGCTACGCAACGACACGGCCGCCGCTCTCCGAACCAGAACGTCCCAGTAAGATACAGTTGTACGAAACTTTCAATAAAAGTTATCTTATGTAAAAATGATGTTTCATTCAACCTCATACCCGAGCCAAGGGAGAACCCACCTTGCCCACATGTTGTAAGAGAGAAAAGTTAATTTATTTAATGTTTTCACCCTGACAGAATGCTTTAGAATGCTCATCCTGACAATTGACAGCATCCAAAGAGAAACCCAGTTACATTGAGTGACAGAAGTGTCACATTTAGTAACACAACTGTTACAATTGGTGTCTTAGTTGTTACATTTGATGTCAGAAGCCGTTATAGTTGTTACATTTGGTGTCAGAGAAAAAACCCTTGGCTCAATATGAGGTGTGAATGACAGTCACTAAAGGTCCACAGTTAGTATTGTTAAATGTGTGAAGGGATAGAGGTTTGCATAGCAGTCGTAATATTTTCTTTATTTAGAAGTGTATTTTCTCTCACGATTTTAAGAGTTTGTCGAAAATATTGAAACATCCTTTTCATTCAGTGTGGTAAGATTGTGTAACTAACAGTTTGTAAAATGATGACACGAAATCGTACAAAGTCAGAGTCAGCACCACAAGCGGTTTCTACTGAGGAAGCTATTCTGATCTTAGTTAATCAGATAGAACAGCTTAAAAGTGATAATAATGCATTATTTAAGCGGTTGAGTGAGGTTAGGCAAACCAGTTCTATCCCTCCCACCCTAGATTCCTCAGCAGCAGCCTTAGTAACTCCTTTTTCAGGTAAACCTGGCGAGGACATAACAGCCTTTTTTGATGATTTAGTAGCAGCTGCAAAGTTAGGATCATGGTCAGATGAACAGCTCTTACAAATGACAAAGTTGAGGTTGACAAGAGAGGCTAAAGCACACGTCTTATACCATGAAGAATTACGGAATGCTCCAACATTTGAGGAATTGAAGAAAGGATTACTTAAACGTCTTTCAAAAACAGAACAGCTGTAGATTTTATAGGGAAAAATTACACACTATCACTCAGAGGCAAAACGAGTCGTTAGAAAGCTTTGTAGATAGGATTAGAAAAGTTAATATTAACACCTATCAGTTGACAACTAGTGATGAAGCAAATAAGGTTATTTTACAAGAGGCAGAAAATAGAGCTCTGGATACATTTTTACGTGGGTTACCTCCTGAAACGTCCCGTCGTGTCAGGGCAGAGTTTCCTAAAAATTTAGCAGAAGCTGTATCTGTGGCGACAGCTTTTGAAGAAATTGACATTGCCACCAGATACAAGGAGAAGCGAAATATATTTTCAGCAGGAGTACGATGTTTTAGGTGCGATCGACACGGACATATAGCAAAAAACTGCAGACAACCTCAATGCACTAATTGTCAAAGAATAGGTCACACATTCAAGGAATGCCGGTCTAAGAAAGTTTTTGGAAATAGAAATCAGTTAAACTCAAACGGGAATGTCGGAGCCGCCGCCAGGCGTTCCCAATAAAATTTCATGCCATTAAGGCGAATGTGAAGGCGGAATGCTGGTTATCTGCTACCATACAGGATAAAGGGGCAAGGATACTGGTGGATACAGGCGCAAACGTATCAATAGTAAGTAATGAATGTATTGGAAAAAAGAAATATGACCCTCCAAGGTATAGATTGAGTGGAGTAGGAGGAGGTACAGTGAAGTCATTAGGATGTACATCATTGATTTTCTATATTCACGGTGTACAATTTCAGGAAGATGTAGAAGTGGTAACAAAGGTAATTGACGGGTACGACGCGATCCTAGGGTTGAATTTCCTGAATAAACATCACGCTAAAATCGACCTCAGACAGCAAACTGTAGAACTTAGCGGAATAGTGTTTCAGCTAGGTGACACCGCTGCAAAGGGCCCTCTGCCGCAAGATTTCCCCAACCGGAAGGCGAAATCAACTATACTGCGTGCAACGTCCTTGAAGGTTGATTCGCGGGATCAGATACCATCTGGCTCAGGAAAACTTCTCTGGATGACCGTTGACCACGAAGTACCTACAGATACAGTGTGTCTAATAGAGCCTTTAGAGGAAAATGAGGAATTAGATGTATCACATTGTTTTGTACGTAGGAGTGTTGTACGGGTTCAAGACGTTGAGGGAGAAAGAAAAGTACCGGTACATATTGACAATTTCGGAGTGGAGGACAAAGAGTTGCATAAGGGAATATTAGTGGCTACAGTCAGTACTTTTGAAGAAGAAGATTTCATTTGGTTAGATATTAATGATGGTCAGAAACCAGACGCCTATAAAACCGCATTGCGCCAGAAGATTGAGCATTTGAAAGGAAAGGATAGAGACACGATAGAAGCAGTTTTAGTTGAGTTCCAAGATTTATTTAATGCAGAAGGTCCATTGCCAGCAACAGACATCACACAGCATAGGTTCCCAACAGGAAATAGCCCCCCAGTTTATAGGAAGCCTTATAGAGTTGCGCATCACTTAAAGCCAGTACTGGATGAATTTATAGAACAGCATCTAAAAGATGGAATTATAGAATATTCTGACTCGCCTTATAATTCAAATATTGTAATTATTCCAAAGAAGTCTCCCGACGGTACGAAACGATATAGATTTTGTTGTGACTACAGGCGCCTTAACAAACAAACTATCTCAGATGTTTATCCTCTTCCAAACATTACAGATATCATTGACAGTTTGGGTAACAGTAAATACTTTTCAACAATCGATCTACGTAGTGGATATCATCAATTGGAAGTTGCACCTGAAGATAGGCATAAAACAGCATTTTCTACCCCTGGAGGCCACTGGCAATTTAAAAGAATGCCATTCGGTTTGAAAAATGCACCAGCAACTTTTCAAAGACTACTCGATGGAGTATTGCGAGGACTCAAAACTCAGCAATGTTGTGTATATCTAGACGATATTATTGTATTCTCCAGAGACATTAATGAACTTGCTGTGCGTCTTCGTAACGTTTTCCAGAGACTTAGAAAAGCTAAATTAACATTAAATATGGAAAAATGTAGTTTTGCATTGACAGAGGTAACATACCTAGGGCATGTCATTAGTGAAAAAGGAATTAAAACTGATCCTCGATTAATTTCGGCAGTTCAGGACTTCCCAACACCACAACGCGTTAAGGAGGTACAAAGTTTCATTGGTCTCGCATCGTATTACCGAAAATATGTTCAAAATTTTGCTGAAATTGCCCGACCCTTAACCCAATTATTGAAAAAGGGTGCAAAATTTCATTGGTCTGAAGATTGTGAATCTGCATTTCAAACCCTTAAAGATAAGTTAACAAACAGTCCTGTATTAGCCTACCCAGATTATAATAAAGAATTTATTTTATCCTGTGATGCAAGTGGTCATTCGGTAGGAGTTGTTTTGAGTCAGAATATTAATGGCGCGGAACACCCCATAGCCTATGCTTCGAGACAACTAACAACGGCAGAAAGAAATTACTCAACAACGAAGAAAGAATAGTTAAGTGTTATTTATGGTATCAAATACTTTAAATGCTACTTGTATGGTAGGAAATTCAAGGTTATTACAGACCACACAGCTTTAAAATGATTGCTTGGATTAAAGTATCCATCTAGTCGTCTTACCCGTTGGGCCCTATGTCTTTCCGAAATGGATTTCGAAGTTATCCATAAACCAGGCAAAAAACACACGAATGCAGATTGCCTAAGTCGGAAAATAGCACTTTTGGAAGCAACAGGCCGAGATACTGAGGACTGGAGAAAGGTACAAGATGAGGATACAGAATGTAAAAAATACGCAACTCAAAAACAATTTTGCTTTGAAGATGGTGTATTATGCCGTAAAACAAAACTTGGACCGCGAATTGTTGTTCCTCAACACCTTAGACAAGAAATAATGGCAGAGGCCCACGATCATATCCTTGCAGGACACGGTGGACAGCGGACAACCGAAAGACGAGTAGCAGAGCGATTTTGGTGGCAAACCAGAAAGCAGGATGTTGCGCAGTACGTTCGTAATTGCATTGCGTGCGCACAACGAGCTGAACTTTCTCGTTCAAAAATACCCTTACAGAGTCTCCCCGAGGCTTCATGTCCATTTCAAGTCTGCGGAGTGGATCTCTACGGGCCATTTCATAAAACACCTGCTGGTAATAAGTTTGTTCTTACAATTATCGATCACTTTTCACGCTATCTAGCTATGGTGAGTCTCCCAGATCAGCAAGCAAATACAGTTGCCCAAGCTTTAGTTAACAACTGGATACTTAAATTTGGAGTACCTAAAGCTATTATCACAGATCAGGGATCTAATTTTATGTCTGAATTAATGAAACAGCTATGCCACTTATTAAAAATACGCAAATTACGCACAACTCCGTTACACCCTCAGTGCACGGGCGCACAGAAAGAGTTCATCGGACAATTGGCAAGATGCTTAGTTATTATATTAACTAACAACATTCTAATTGGGATACGTATTTACCAATAATCGTGTCGGTATACAACGCCAAAACGCATGAAGCAACTGGCATGTCACCTTATGAAGTGGTCTATGGGAAAAAAATGCCATCCCCTTTTGATGTAATCAGGCAGAAAAACGGAAAAGTCGGAGAAACAGTAAGAGATTTCAGTCGAAGGATGAAGGATGTATGGAAAAAGGTTCAAAAATCTAATACAAAGGCTTTGGAACGACAGGAAAGATTAGGTAATACCCAAGCTAAATATCCAAATTACAAAATCGGTCAGTGGGTTATGCTTCCAACTCCTTACATAGCGAAAGGAAAAACGAAGAAATTTGTAACAATCTACAGAGGTCCTTATCAAATTATTGAGATCACGTCACCAGTCAACGTTAAATTGCAACTGCCCACCCGAACTACCATTGTCCATGCAAGTCGTTTAAAACCTTTTAAGGGCGCTCCAGATGTAATTCCTTCAACAATAGTGTCTGCTTTTCCGAAGGGTGAAGGAAGTTCCCGTAAAGGGAAAAGAGTGGCCACGCCAGCACAACATACAGACATGGCACCATACAATCTTCGACCAAGAGTGCGAATGTCCTAGTTGAATCTTAGTAGACTGTAGTATACAAATGTAAATAATTAATAAATTATAATGGTTTATTTTTTAAGAAAAGAAAACTTGAACGTAGAAACATGTAGATCTTGTAGTTAACAATGTATTCCTTCTTTTCTTTGTTTTTGTTTTTACTAGGTTGGTAGGGTCATAACCATGTTGTTTGCTTTTTTCAGAAAACGCCATGCAAGCATTTCCTACACAAAACCTGTCCTACCTCAATGACTCCCTTGACAGTTCCCTTCTGAAGTCATTAGATATGTTCATAAACTCACAGCAAGGCAAAATTGATACCAATGTTATGATGCAACATGTCTTAAAATTAAAAGGTGAACGCAAAACTAAAATTATAATGCTAGGAACAGGAATATCGGGAACCTTTGTGTTGGTGTTTCTGCTTTGTACAGTTTTCTTTTATTTAAGACGAAAAAATAAGACAAATAATAATATACCACTTCAACAAATCCCTGTTAACTGGATACCACACTCTTAAGTGGTGTGCTTCAGTAGTTACTTTTGAGCATTAGTGCATTAATTTTGTTTATTGTACTTCATTCTTTATTAAACAGTCTCTTGTTAACATAAACAATACTGTAGAATAGATATTCTTACATTATTATAGGGTAGATTAAACAGCTGTTGCTATGTAATTTTCTAAGTGCAAAATCTGTTTTTAGTTTATTCATTGTCATCAAGATTTGTTACACTTATTACAACCATTTATGTAAGAACTATGTGATTCATGACCGTACAGTGCTTTTGTAAAGTGATAAGGTATTTTCCACATACTTAATGTGAAGCGTGGGTAATCTTCTAAGTCGAGAGTTTTCAGTGCTTGTGCTTTTTCAGTGTGAAGAGTGGAGGAATGTTGAGTGGTAAATTCGAGGGCGAATTTCTCCGAAGGGTGGAGGAATGTTGAGTGTTACTTAAGTAAATAAATTAGTGAAATCAAAGTGAACCAGAATTTAGAATATAAATGGAAAACTTGGTTTAGTTTAGAGAGTTACATACTCGCATTCAGTGGGCAGAACAGAAGAGACAATGACAATGAAGTCAGCGAGTTCCACATAAGCGGGCGCTGTCGATTCAGCCGTCAGGGCATCGCCGGCTCACGTGTTTCTCAGTTGTCGCATGTGAGCAAAGGCCCTCGCCTACATTCCAAGAGCCAATGACCGACGTTAAGAAGATTCTTCGAGAAGCTTTTCAACGTGACGGAAGAGGCAATGACCGGCTCACGTGTTTCTCAGACGTCACATGCGATCAGAGGCCCCCGCCTACATTCCAAGAGCCAATGACCGAGGTCAAGAAGATTCTTCGAGAAGCTTTTCAACGTGAGAGAAGAGGCAATGGCCGTGAAGTCGTTCACCTCCAGTGAACTGAAGTGAATAAATACGCGAGACGCGGTGGGCCCAACAGATGAAGACAGTTGAAGACAGTTGAAGACGGATGAAGACAGAGGAAGACAGATGAAGACAGGGACGAAGACGAAGATGGAGACGGGAACGGAAACGAAGACGAGAGACGAAGGAAGAAAAGAAGAGTAGCAGTAGTTTTCAGTCAGTTTCGGTGCTGAAGACCGTCATGCAAGAAGAGACTGCATCATGCACAGACGCACCAAGTCCGCCGCTGTAATGGAATAGCAAGCAGCAGCCGCGGCGCCAGAAGACAGAAGTTAAAAGGTATTTGAAGTCTGGTTTTTACATACCCGGGTGACTCGTGAGGACGGGAAGGAGACGGCCTCACATCAGTAGTTACCTGTGAGCTGGGATGAAGACCTGACAGCCGAAGACTGGCAAGCGGGAGTCCATGGTTCGAGTTCGGGACACTGGCCTTCCTACGCCGCGCCGCTCCGCTGGTCGACGCACAACACACGCGGCCGCTTAGAGAAGAGAAACACTGGGACGCCACATTCAAGGTATCACCATCCGATGCACGACGTCGCTCGCAATAATTAAACGGGCCACCTCGCGCTGCGCGTCTCCGGTCAGCTGGGCGAGACGGCGACACAAGATACACACCGCTACGCGTAATCAGACGCCGCCGCCGCCGCCGCCGCCGCCGCTGTCGCAGCAGAAGGCTGCGCAACGACACGGCCGCCGCTCTCCGAACCAGAACGTCCCAGTAAGATACAGTTGTACGAAACTTTCAATAAAAGTTATCTTATGTAAAAATGATGTTTCATTCGACCTCATACCCGAGCCAAGGGAGAACCCACCCTGCCCACATGTTGTAAGAGAGAAAAGTTAATTTATTTAATGTTTTCACCCTGACAGAATGCTTTAGAATGCTCATCCTGACAATTGACAGCATCCAAAGAGAAACCCAGTTACATTGAGTGACAGAAGTGTCACATTTAGTAACACAACTGTTACATTTGGGTGAAAAAACCCTTGGCTTAATAAGAGGTGTGAATGACAGTCACTAAAGGTCCCCAGTTAGTATTTTTTAATGTGTGAAGGGATAGAGGTTTGCATAGCAGTCGTAATATTTTCTTTATTTAGAAGTGTATTTTCTCTCATGATTTTAAGAGTTTGTCGGAAATATTTAAACATCTTATAAATTCAGTATAGGAAGATTGTGTAACTAACAGTTTGTAAAATGATGACAAGAAATCGTACAAAGTCAGAGTCAGCACCACAAGCGGTTTCTACTGAGGAAGCTATTCAGAGCTTAGTTAATCAAATAGCACAGCTTAAAAATGATAATAATGCATTATTTAAGCAGTTGTGTGAGGTTAGGCAAACCAGTTCAATCCCTCCCACCCTAGATTCCTTAGCAGCAGCCTTAGTAACTCCTTTTTCAGGTAAACCTGGCGAGGCCATAACAGCCTTTTTTGATGATTTAGTAGCAGCTGCAAAGTTAGGATCATGGTCAGATGAACAGCTCTTACAAATGACAAAGTTAAGATTGACAGGAGAGGCTAAAGCACACGTCCTATACCATGAAGAATTACGGAATGCTCCAACATTTGAGGAATTGAAGAAAGGACTACTTAAACGTTTTCAAAAACAGAACAGCTGTAGATTTTATAGGGAAAAATTACACACTATCACTCAGAGGCAAAACGAGTCGTTAGAAAGCTTTGTCGATAGGATTAGAAAAGTTAATATTAACACCTATCAGTTGACAAGTAGTGATGAAGCAAATAAAGTTATTTTACAAGAGGCAGAAAATAGAGCTCTGGATACATTTTTACGTGGGTTGCCTCCTGAAACGTCCCGTCGTGTCAGGGCAGAGTTTCCTAAAAATTTAGCAGAAGCTGTATCTGTGGCGACAGCTTTTGAAGAAATTGACATTGCCACCAGATACAAGGAGAAGCGAAATATATTTTCAGCAGGAGTACGATGTTTTAGGTGCGATCGACACGGACATATAGCAAAAAACTGCAGACAACCTCAATTCACTAATTGTCAAAGAATAGGTCACACATTCAAGGAATGCAGGTCTAAGAAAGTTTTTGGATATGGAAATCAGTTAAACTCAAACGGGAATGTCGGAGCCGCCGCCAGGCGTTCCCAATAAAATTTCATGCCATTAAGGCGAATGTGAAGGCGGAATGCTGGTTATCTGCTACCATACAGGATAGAGAGGCAAGGATACTAGTTGATACAGGCGCAAACGTATCAATAGTAAGTAATGGATGTATTGGAGAAAAGAAATATGACCCTCCAAGGTATAGATTGAGTGGAGTAGGAGGAGGTACAGTGAAGTCATTAGGATGTACATCATTGATTTTCTATATTCACGGTGTACAATTTCAAGAAGATGTAGAAGTGGTAACAAAGGTAACTGACGGGTACGACGCGATCCTAGGGTTGGATTTCCTGAATAAACATCACGCTAAAATCGACCTCAGACAGCAAACTGTAGAACTTAGCGGAATAGTGTTTCAGCTAGGTGACACCGCTGCAAAGGGACCTCTGCCGCAAGATTTCCCTAACCGGAAGGCGAAATCAACTATACTGCGTGCAACGTCCTTGAAGGTTGATTCGCGGGATCAGATACCATCTGGCTCAGGAAAACTTCTCTGGATGACCGTTGACCACGAAGTACCTACAGATACAGTGTGTCTAATAGAGCCTTTAGAGGAAAATGAGGAATTAGATGTATCACATTGTTTTGTACGTAGGAGTGTTGTACGGGTTCAAGACGTTGAGGGAGAAAGAAAAGTACCGGTACATATTGACAATTTCGGAGTGGAGGACAAAGAGTTGCATAAGGGAATATTAGTAGCTACAGTCAGTACTTTTGAAGAAGAAGATTTCATTTGGTCAGATATTAATGATGGTCAGAAACCAGACGCCTATAAAACCGCATTGCGCCAGAAGATTGAGCATTTGAAAGGAAAGGATAGAGACACGATAGAAGCAGTTTTAGTTGAGTTCCAAGATTTATTTAATACAGAAGGTCCATTGCCAGCAACAGATATCACACAGCATAGGATCCCAACAGGAAATAGCCCCCCAGTTTATAGGAAGCCTTATAGAGTTGCGCATCACTTAAAGCCAGTACTGGATGAATTTATAGAACAGCATCTAAAAGATGGAATTATAGAATATTCTGACTCGCCTTATAATTCAAATATTGTAATTATTCCAAAGAAGTCTCCCGACGGTACGAAACGATATAGATTTTGTTGTGACTACAGGCGCCTTAACAAACAAACTATCTCAGATGTTTATCCTCTTCCAAACATTACAGATATCATTGACAGTTTGGGTAACAGTAAATACTTTTCAACAATCGATCTACGTAGTGGATATCATCAATTGGAAGTTGCACCTGAAGATAGGCATAAAACCGCATTTTCTACCCCTGGAGGCCACTGGCAATTTAAAAGAATGCCTTTCGGTTTGAAAAATGCACCAGCAACTTTTCAAAGACTACTCGATGGAGTATTGCGAGGCCTCAAATCTCAGCAATGTTGTGTATATCTAGACGATATTATTGTATTCTCCAGAGACATTAATGAACATGCTGTGCGTCTGCGTAATGTTTTCAGTGACTTAGAAAAGCTAAATTAACATTAAATATGGAAAAATGTACTTTTGCATTGACAGAGGTTACATACCTAGGGCATGTCATTAGTGAAAAAGGGATTAAAACTGATCCTCGATTAATTTCGGCAGTTCAGGACTTCCCAACACCACAACGCGTTAAGGAAGTACAAAGTTTCATTGGTCTCGCATCGTATTACCGAAAATATGTTCAAAATTTTGCTGAAATTGCCCGACCCTTAACCCAATTATTGAAAAAGGGTGCAAAATTTCATTGGTCTGAAGATTGTGAATCAGCATTTCAAACCCTTAAAGATAAGTTAACACACAGTCCAGTATTAGCCTACCCAGATTATAACAAAGAATTTATTTTATCCTGTGACGCAAGTGGTCATTCAGTAGGAGTTGTTTTGAGTCAGAATATTAATGGCGCGGAACACCCAATAGCCTATGCTTCGAGACAACTAATAACGGCAGAAAGAAATTATTCCACAACGGAGAAAGAATTGTTAAGTGTTATTTATGGTATCAAATACTTCAAATGCTACTTGTATGGTAGAAAATTCAAGGTTATTACAGACCACACAGCTTTAAAATGGTTGCTTGGATTAAAGGATCCATCTAGTCGTCTTACCCGTTGGGCCCTATGTCTTTCCGAAATGGATTTTGAAGTTATCCATAAACCAGGCAAAAAACACACGAATGCAAATTGCCTAAGTCGGAAAATAGCACTTTTGGAAGCAACAGGCCGAGATACTGAGGACTGGAGAAAGGCACAAGATGAGGATACAGAATGTAAAAAATACGCAATTCAAAAACAATTTTGCTTTGAAGATGGTGTATTATGCCGTAAAACAAAACTTGGACCGCGAATTGTTGTTCCCCAACACCTTAGACAAGAAATAATGGCAGAGGCCCACGATCATATCCTTGCAGGACACGGTGGACAGCGGACAACCGAAAGACGAGTAGCAGAGCGATTTTGGTGGCAAACCAGAAAGCAGGATGTTGCGCAGTACGTTCGTAATTGCATTGCGTGCGCACAAAGAGCTGAACTTTCTCGTTCAAAAATACCCTTACAGAGGCTCCCCGAAGCTTCATGTCCATTTCAAATCTGCGGAGTGGATCTCTACGGGCCATTTCATAAAACACCTGCTGGTAATAAGTATGTTCTTACAATTATCGATCACTTTTCACGCTATCTAGCTATGGTGAGTCTCCCAGATCAGCAAGCAAATACAGTTGCCCAAGCTTTAGTTAACAACTGGATACTTAAATTTGGAGTACCTGAAGCTATTATCACAGATCAGGGATCTAATTTTATGTCTGAATTAATGAAACAGCTATGCCACTTATTAAAAATACGCAAATTACGCACAACTCCGTTACACCCTCAGTGCAACGGGCGCACAGAAAGAGTTCATCGGACAATTGGCAAGATGCTTAATTATTATATTAACAAACAACACTCTAATTGGGATACGTATTTACCAATAATCGTGTCGGTATACAACGCCAAAACGCATGAAGGAACTGGCAAGTCACCTTATGAAGTGGTCTATGGGAAAAGAATGCCGTCCCCTTTTGATGTAATCAGGCAGAAAAACGGAAAAGTCGGAGAAACAGTAAGAGATTTCAATCGAATGATGAAGGATGTATGGAAAAAGGTTCAAAAATCTAATACAAAGGCTTTGGAACGACAGGAAAGATTCGGTAATACCCTAGCTAAATATCCAAACTACAAAATCGGTCAGTGGGTTATGCTTTCAACTCCTTACATAGCTAAAGGAAAAACGAAGAAATTTGTAACAAACTACAGAGGTCCTCATCAAATTATTGAGATCACGTCACCAGTCAACGTTAAATTGCAACTGCCCACCCGAACTACCATTGTCCATGCAAGTCGTTTAAAACCTTTTAAGGGCGCTCCAGATGTAATTCCTTCAACAATAGTGTCTGCCTCTCCGAAGGGTGGAGGAAGATCCCGTAAAGGAAAAAGAGTGGCCACGCCAGCACAACATACAGACATGGCACCATACAATCTTCGTTCAAGGGTGCGAATGCCCTAGTTGAATCTTAGTAGACTGTGGACAGTATACAAATGTAAATAATTAATAAATTATAATGGTTTATTTTTTAAGAAAGAAAAGTTGAACGTAGAAACATGTAGATCTTGTAGTTAACAATGTATTCCTTCTTTTCTTTGTTTTTGTTTTTACTAGGTTGGTAGGTTCATAACCATGTTGTTTGCTTTTTTCAGAAAACGCCATGCAAGCATTTCCTACACAAAACCTGTCCTACCTCAATGACTTCCTTGAAAGTTGCCTTCTGAAGTCATTAGATATGTTCATAAACTCACAGCAAGGGAAAATTGATGCCAATGTTATGATGCAACATGTCTTAAAATTAAAAGGTGAACACAAAACTAAAATTATAATGCTAGGAACGGGTATATCTGGAACCTTTGTGTTGGTGTTTCTGCTTTGTACAGTTTTCTTTTATTTGAGACAAAAAATAGGCCAAATAATAATATACCACTTCATCAAATCCCTGTTAACTGGATACCACATTCTTAACTGGTGTACTTCAGTAGTTACTTTTGAGCATTAGTGTATTAATTTTGTTTATTGTACTTCATTCTTTATTAAACAGTCTCTTGTTAACATAAACAATACTGTAGAATAGAATTTCTTGCATTAGCATAGGGTAGATTAAACAGCTGTTGCTCTGTAATTTTCTAAGTGCACAATATATTTTTTTTGTTTATTCATTGTCATCAAGATTTGTTACACTTATTACAACCATTTATGTAAGAACTATGTGATTGATGACCGTACAGTGCTTTTGTAAAGTGATAAAGTATTTTCCACGTACTTAATGTGAAGCGTGTGTAATCTTCTAAGTCGAGAGTTTTCAGTGCTTGTGCTTTTTCCGTGTGAAGAGTGGAGGAATGTTGAGTGGTAAATTCGAGGGCGAATTTCTCCGAAGGGTGGAGGAATGTTGAGTGTTAATTAAGTAAATAAATTTGTGAAATCAAAGTGAACTAAGAAATTAGAATATAAATGGAAAACTTGGTTTAGTTTAGAGAGTTACATACTGGCATTCAGCGGGCAGAACGGAAGAAACAATGCCCGTGAAGTCAGCAGTTCCACATAAGCGGGCACTGTCGATTCAGCCGTCAGGGCATCGCCCGACCGGCTCACGTGTTCTCAGTTGTCGCATGTGAGCAAAGGCCCTCGCCTACATTCCAAGAGCCAATGACCGACGTTAAGAAGATTCTTCGAGAAGCTTTTCAACGTGACGGAAGAGGCAATGACCGGCTCACATGTTTCTCAGTCGTCACATGCGATCAGAGGCCCCCGCCTACATTCCAAGAGCCAATGACCGAGGTCAAGAAGATTCTTCGAGAAGCTTTTCAACGTGACAGAAGAGGCAATGGCCGTGAAGTCGTTCACCTCCAGTGAACTGAAGTGAATAAATACGCGAGACGTGGTGGGCCCGACAGAGGAAGACAGATGAAGACAGAGGAAGACAGATGAAGACGGGAACGGAGGCGAAGACGAGAGACGAAGGAAGAAAAGAAGAGTAGCAGTAGTTTTCAGTCAGTTTCGGTGCTGAAGACCGTCACGCAAGAAGATACTGCTTCATGCACAGACGCACCAAGTCCGCCGCTGTAGTGGAATAGCAAGCAGCAGCCGCGGCGCCAGAAGACAGAAGTTAAAATGTATTTGAAGTCTGGTTTTTACATACCCGGGTGACTCGTGAGGACGGGAAGGAGACGGCCTCACATCAGTAGTCACCTGTGAGCTGGGATGAAGAGCTGACAGCCGAAGACTGGCAAGCTGGAGTCCGTGGTTCGAGTCCGCTACACTGGCCTTCTCCCGCCGCACCGCTCCGCTGGCCGACGCAGAACACACGCGGCCGCTTAGAGACGAGAAACACTGGGACGCCGCACCCAAGGTATCATCCGATGCACGATTTCGCTCGCAATAATTAAACGGGCCACCTCGCGCTGCGCGTCTCCCGTCAGCTGGGCGAGACGGCGACAAGAGATACACACCGCTACGCGTAATCAGACGCCGCCGCCGCCGCCGCCGCCGCCGCTGTCGCAGCAGAAGGCTACGCAAACGACACGGCTGCCGCTCTCCGAACCAGAACGTCCCAGTAAGATACAGTTGTACGAAACTTTCAATAAAAGTTATCTTATGTAAAAATGATGTTTCATTCGACCTCATACCCGAGCCAAGAGAGAACCCACCCTGCCCACATGTTGTTAAGAGAGAAAAGTTAATTTATTTAATATTTTCACCCTGACAGAATGCTTTAGAATGCTCATCCTGACAATTGACAGCATCCAAAGAGAAAACCCAGTTACATTGAGTGACAGAAGTGTCACATTTAGTAACACAACTGTTACATTTGGGTGTGAAAAGCCGTTTCAGTTGTTACATTATATATGAAAACATTCAGCTGCTGACGGGCGTTGATGTATATCAACAATGACAGGTGAAAATGTGTCCCCCGACTGGGACTCGAGCCCAGGTTCTCCTGCTTACATGACAGGCGCTCTATCCATCTGAGCCACAGAGTGCACAGAGAATAGTGCGACTGCAGGAACTATCTCGGGCACTCCTCCCGCGACACCCACATTCTCACCTTATATGTCTACACACTAAATTCGTAGTGTCCCTAACTGTCGCTAATACGTCCATTCTTGTCTGCCATGTCAGAAATCTCTCTCCGCAAAACTCCTCCGTATCCAATTACTTAGAAGAATGTCGACATCTTTCTCATCTGCAAACAGTCCTAAAGGTGCCGAATAAAATCCTGCGGTAGTTTGCGCCAGGCACCTTACACCTTTAGTGCAATTCGTCAAAGCTTTTTGAGCGCCTCGAGAACGAATAAGTTCTCAATAAGTTCCCACTTCGATGTGTCTCATACGTGTGCAAATGTTGGTAGTCTTGCTGTTCATGAAAATTGTACTTACCATGCAGAGCACATTGCCTCGCATTATATCATGTCGACGAAACGGCAGTAGCGCGGGATTAACAACCTGTGTCATATATTGGTTTGCTGGTTGCTTTTCCCTACAGAAACACCAAACGTGACTGAGACTTGTAACTGCTGGCTCCCCAGACCATGACGTCTTGCGTAGGACCTGTGTGCCGTGGGTGGATGCAATTCACAATAGGGTGTTCACCACTTGTGCGCCGTACATGTTTTACGTCCAACACTCGTACCCCGGCAGAACTTGTCCTCATCAATGGCAATGACAGAGCGGTATTCCAAACTCCCGTCAACTGTTTCACGACACCAGGGTAGCTGTGTTTGGTGGTGTCACGGTTTCAGTGACTGTCATGTAAGAGGCACAATAGATCTTAGTCCTGTTGCAGGCAGACGGTTCTCAGTGGGGCTCGGTGCCATTGCAGGTGCAAAATGCTCCCAAATTTTCCGCTTAGATTATGTTCTGCCGAGGACTGCTGCTAGAAAAGTGTGCATTCTTAGCGCATTTTCGTCAGGACTACTGTTGAAAGCGAAGACACACCACCGAAGCTTTGTGCCCAACATGTGCAGCAATGCGTCGTCGCGTCCGCTGCAGCTGAACCTGCTTTATAGGAGTGTGTATTCCTCGGCGGGACTTTACTGTACCCTAGAATAAACGTTGTGCGCACTGGTCACCTCTAACCTCAGCTCAGTTACTGCCTGCAGAGTGAAAACAGAGTCACGGAGACACACGTCCAGGTCATGTGATCGCTCCTGACGGGGACAACTGAATAACTATCCACAAAAACCCTCAAAAGCACCGTGGTGCCACTGAACGGAGTCCTTAACGGTGCTGGATTTTCCTCCATAGTGTTTGAAACGATAAGAGTACCAGAGTCACGTACAGATTAGCACACCACACTTACATTTATCTGACAGGTGAATCCCGAAGACATGGTCACGGATAGTGCTGTGAAATTTTCCTATGTGGTGTAAATAGACAGTTTGAAGTGGTGTAAATAGACAGTTTGAAGTTCGTTATTGCAATCATTTAACTGAAAATCAGATTTAGAATGCCTTCCATTTTTACACTATTTCATTACCATATTATCTCGTTTCCCAGCGCAAGTTATATTGTATTAGGGACCGATGGGAAGCAACCTTCATGTTACACCTTCATATGAGTTGCAACTACTTCTGTATCAGTTCTCTGCTTACCACTGTGAAGGGCATGGCAGGGATCACTTCCCATTGTAGCGATTATTAGTGTTTCTTCCCCTTCTATTCACGTCTGAGCACGGATAGAGAGACTGTTGCAGTGCCTTTCTGCATGCTGTAATTAATCTAATCTTGTCCTCATGATCCCTGTGCGGTGATCCGTTGTTGGTTGTAGTGTATTTCAATAGTCATGATTTAAAATAGATTCTTGCAACTTTGTAAGTAGGCTTTCTCGGGATACTTTATGTCTTTCTGCAAGAGATTGCTAGTTCAGTGTCCGACTGATCAAACTTCAGATTGTAAACTCACTGTCCAGTCAGCAGATGATGCATCACAGGGAGGAGAAGCCAACTACCAGACCGTTGTGTTCGTCCCTCCGAGTATTGTGTTCACGTGAAGGGAAGTTCACTCACATCTTCGGACGAGGTAGCCAGCTTACATATGGCTCTTCAATCCGGCGGGAGGACATATCCATTCATAGAGGCCGCGGCGTTCGTCATGCGCTGTTTCAAATTCAGCACAGTGTGTTATAAAATTTGACAAAAGGGCAGTGATTTATGACCCTGTGGACGTCCCCTCTATTTTAGCTGACTTAGGTACAGAGTTACAGTTCGTTGGAGAATCATTCGTCACGTTTATCCTAATGATGAGGCTGCAATAAATCGCCGATGTACTGATTTACTTCTTTTGAAAAGAGTATGGAATAATTTGAGACGTGGTAGTACTCAACGAAACAAGAAAAAGCACGTGGTTATACGAAGGGCTGCACGCCGTTTGGTTACGGATATTAGCACAGCTGATGTATTGGGGCCCCGTCAAACGTGTCAGCACGGTACTATGATGTCTTATTGACATCACTCTACCTACCATTAGGTGGTCTGCAGTCAGTTGTATGGTTCGAGTCGTGTGGTAAACTACGATAGTTTTACTCGTGTTTTTGTGCCTTATTGTACAGTACTGTCAACCCTGGGGACGTCTCATGGTGTTTTAACTTCTTTCAATATCACGATTTTCTGCTGTGGTTTAGAAGATGAACGCAGCCTGCGAGTCCGTAGCCTCAACATTGAAAAATAGCCATAGCGCAAAGTGCCCTCTGATAAGTTGTGCAGACACTTTTCCAGTGTCTGAGGCACACAGGTACCCTTGCGTCTCTCAAGACTGACAGTGGAAGGCCCCGCACAGTTCGAACACCTGACATGGAGGAACGCTTGCTAAGTTCGATGGAGGCAACCCCTGCGATCAGTGCGTGACGATTAGCAATAGCACAAGGCGCGTCAATATCTTATCTGGGTTGGTAATTCATGAAAAATTGCTGTACCCGTATCATCTACAGCCTGTTCCGACCTTAAGGCCACAGGATGATCATGGCAGAAGGAGAAGTGTGCCGCAGCGACACTGTTCACATCCAAGCTTTTATATACCGACGAGGCAGGGCTGACAAGAGATGATGTGAATTTCTATAACCCGTACGTATGGGCACATGAAAATCCCCAAGCAATTCAGGAAAGAGGGCAGCAACACCGATTCTCAATCGACGAATGGGCAGGAACACTTGGCTATAGATTAATTGAGTCATACAAGCTACCGCAAAGGCTAACCTTAGCACATTATCTGGACTGCCTCATTAATATGTTGCCTCCTTCCCGGAGGCTGCGCCATTGCAGCAACGAATACAAATATCGTTCATGCTTGATGGCGCATCAGCGCACTTTTGTCACAATGTGAGCGAACGTCTGAAGCGGAAATTTCAGCACCGAAGCATTGGTCAGGGGGCGGCACTGCATCTTGGCCAGCTCATTTCCCAGACCTCAGTCCAACTGACTTTTGGTTACGGGCACACTTGAAGGAATGATCTACGCCATGCCAATCAACGATGTACGGACGGGAAACATGTTACCAGTCATCAGCAGTCAAATATCGGTGTTGACGCGCCCTGGCGAGGCGTGAAGCTGTGTATCGTGCAGTCATCAAGAGTACACCAGTGGACCTTCGGCTCCGAAAGCCCTCACCGGTGATATTTCGTTGAGTGGTTCGCACGCTGACACTTGTTGATGGCCCGACATTGAAATATGCAGCCGTTTGTTGAAGGGTTGCACTTCCGTCGCGTTGAATGATACTCTTCAGTCGTCATTGGGCCCGTTCCTGCAGGATTTTTTTCCAGTCGTAGCGATGTCGACGATTTAATGTTTTACGCGATTCCTGATATTAACGGTACACTTGTCGTGTTATATAGGCGTTGGCGACGACAGCGCAGTATTGTGCCTGTAACGTATCTCTGTAATAGAATACGCAAGCCTATACCAAATTCTGTGGCGCTTCAGTGTAATTACTCAGGAGTACTGGATTGTGTTCTTCATTTTGGATTGATGTACACTCTGAAATAATATCAAGAGGGATTTAGCAGCTTCGACAACCAGCACACATCTGTGCCTACAGTATTCTGTTTGGCATTACTCACAGCTTCGTACCTCTACAACGCCATCCATACAGCGAATGTACAACTTGTAACAAGTCGCTCACTCTGCTCCATATGGTTTTTCAATGTGTTTGGCAATTTACAATGATATATCTGACTTGTGTACTGACGTTGTACAGTGGTTGTCACTTACTTGTATTGGATTTACATGTTTAATACTGCTAAGAACTATGCAGTTTTGCTATGATACGTTCTTATGGCCAATAACAGACTATAAATTTTAAGGATGTCAGTACTGAAATTTTAGGATAGGGAATTCACCCATAATTATTTCCTTCAAATATGGCACTATTTTGTAACGTGGCCTACTATCAGTAACTATAAACGTTGCTTCCGTCTCTTATGAGTTATGAGTTCAACGATATGCTCGTCAGGCAGTTCTCAGTTGAGCACTTTTCAAATGACGTATCATACACGAGTTCCCACCTCTGCTTTCATATGTTTTCAGGATGCGTTACTGTCTTCCAGCCGGCCGCGGTGGTCTCGTGGTTAAGGCGCTCAGTCCGGAACCGCGCGACTGCTACGGTCGCAGGTTCGAATCCTACCTCGGGCATGGATGTGTGTGATGTCCTTAGGTTAGTTAGGTTTAAGTAGTTCTAAGTTCTAGGGGACTGATGACCACAGAAGTTAAGTCCCATAGTGCTCAGAGCCATTTGAACCATTTGTCTGTCTTCCAAATGGGAATTTCTTTAATATAGTAAATGTTCACGTTAGTAACTCAAGTTAACAGTGCAACACGTCCATCCTCGAAATTTACCCAGCAAAAGAAATTGTGTGTTCTTTCTCCATAGGTTGCTCTACAGTCCATAGAGGCATAGTACATTGTTCATTGAAGAGGCAACAGTTAATCTTCGTGTCCCAAACAGAAGTCACATGGTAACCAAATAGATATGGTGTACAGAGCTCATTAAGATCTTCATGGTTTTTCAATGTGTTCTATGACTAGTGTTAGTGACTGGGCACAGAGTTCATTAAGATCTTCATGTCTTTCTTCAAGTGTTCTATGGCTAGTGTTACTGACTGCGCACAGAGCTCTTTAAGATCCTCATATTTGTTTCACATGTTCGATGACTAGTGTTACTGACTGTGACTGAGGTCATAGAGGGAAAATGGAAATGGAATGAACATGCTCAAAATATATCAGAATGTATTAGTAAGTCTGCGAACATATCGTCGATTACTATTTCTGTAGTTTTATGGCAAATAAAGCGAGAGAAGAACACTTGAATTTGACGAACGGAACCACTTTATTTCCTGGATAGTCTGTACCCCTGGCGGCAGTGGGGCCGCACTACAGCTTTGTCTCCCAACTTCTCTGCCCAGCATCGCCTGCAGCCTCGAATGCGACGGGATGTGGGCAGCGTCTCTTCCTCACTGGACGCCACGGGTGAGGAGTGCACCATGGCGACTGTCTCCGTAAGGGTAGTGTCACCAACCTGCACAGAATATGGAAATTTCTTTAGTCCATAATGCTTAATGATTACATTGAAACGACAGCAATATGAACGCCGCAAAGAATAAATTCAATTTGGAATGATTTGTAATACAATCCTGGATATGCAAACGACAAAACAAAAGATATATCAGTAATGACGTCTACGTTCTGTTTGAGAGGGAAGATCTAACCTCATTTTGATGTCGATGACGGAAATCAGTTAAGAATTTGCGGGAAGTTTAATCATTTACTACTCGTATTGTAATGACATCGCACAGAATTTCATAAATGTCGAAGTAATCCTAAGTGGTATTCTGCCCTTATACCCTTCGCTGTAGCCATGACGCTGCCTCACCTCTTCACTGACGCGGCCCTCCACCTGTGAGTCCTCAACAGGAGCTGCCTGCAGCCGCGAGTCCTGGTGAGCGGCTCGCTGCTCCCCTCTGACGCCAGCAGCGGCCACCGGCTTGATCTTCTCAAAGTAGGCTTCCCACTGCGCCACCAACTCCTCGTGACGCTTAGCGCGAAGCCGCGCTTTCACGATGTGGAAATTCTGTGGATGGAAATTTTTCAGCATCACTTTTTCGTTTACTGGAAAGCATCCTTCTTCCGTATCTATCGAATTTCTAACACGCTCTAGAAGCGCATTTATGTTTAAAGGAAAGTTATAATATAAAGTCTACATTGATTACAACCACACTGTTATTTTATATCGTTGCATTATTTATCAGGACTCATAGTAGACACCTAATTGCGTTCAATAGTAGTAGATACGACCTTCTAATCAGAAGTAGGAAGAAGATAACACCTTCTACAGTTAGATCGTCAATAACCACCTCTCCGTAGATAATCACAATTTGTACTGGCGAACTCGCCATGGGAAACAGTATATGACATATGACGTTTGTTTTAAACTCTTTACAAGGGTAATGGATCCACAACTACAGTGCACTTGGTTATGAGAACTCATTCCCATCCTGCTGGGAGCGGTAATGCCTAAAGAAACTGAAATAGTCTCGAATAAATTAAGTCTCATGTTAAAATAACATTGCGCAGTGTAGTAGTCAAGACTCTAATGTGGAACGCTACCAGCACAAGTGATGACTGCCCTATTCATCAATCCTATGATATTTTCTACAGTAGTACCAATCATTCGTCAGGCATGTGTGTTGTACACTAACACATGTTTCATTGTAGATGGGTAAGATGAGATCATGGTTATGGCGATATGAAAGGTAGTTCTGGCTTCCAGAAGCCAGAAATAAAACTGCAACCTGGGGGATGCCTCTTGCAATCGCATACAGGATACCGCCCATTGTCTGTGGAGGAGAAACAAAGAGACGTGTTGACAAGTCTCATACTCTTATGTGATTCCCAGAAGATGGCGGTGGCTAGACCCGGCCTATTTCAAAAATATGGATTCCTCCTGGTCGTGGTGTGGCGGTCAGTGAAGGTCCTGACGAGCTCTAGCACGCGTTAGTGAAAACATTTCTAACACAACTGTGCCGCACTATGTCGGAAGGGTTTGAAACAGATTGTGAACGAAAGATACAAAGCATAAATAGAGGAAGGATGTTAGGGATACAAACTCGGTCAGGTAAAGTATTATGGGAGTTGAGCAGAAGAAAAGAGTTCGTATTGTGTAAAAGTGTTGATTTTACTGCCAACAGTTAATCCATCTTCTTGTAGCCTTTTAGGGAAACCATGAGAAATGAAACTCCTATGTCCAGACATGAGCTTAAACGTCCGGTCTCCAAATACGAATCTTTGATGAGATAAAAACATACTACAGTAATATTCAGTGTCTTATACCGGCTAGTGGTTATATTATGTGGACCCTGAGTCTCTCCCTTAAGTTTTCCCTACATTTCGGCGATGCTCACCTGAGGTATGAAGTACTCGTCCTCAGGATCCACGTCACTGACTTCATCACGTTCTGCTTCACCTCTACAGGGGAGGCAAAACATGGCGAGAGCCCGCCGGAACATCTGCGGGAAGAAAGCAACAATAAAGTCCTCAGCCTCCACACTAATCCAACACAGTAGCAGCTTTTCAAATGGGATCGCCAAGAAACCAGGAAGCTTGAAATAGTTATATTTGTTACTGGGTCTGTCGAAGACTTCCTACTCTTATGCATGTACAGAAGACAGCTCTTCAGACAATCAGTGTCTTCCGCTCTATGACTTTCCAACAGATAAATATTAGCTCCCGAATAATGCTTTATAATTCTAGAACAAAGTAATAATGTTTAATAGGAAACTGACACATATTTTTTGAGCATAAAATGTAATGGAGACTTATGGTTCAATTTATAGTTGGTTTTGAACAACGGATATGGAACACTGAAATTTTCGGATTAGTATCACATGACATGAAGTGAATGCGCTCAACTATGTACTTCTAAATTTTCCGTATCTTCCATGGTAGACATCTTCCCTACTACCCCAGTCTGATGTGTCTTTTCTTTCTGCTCACAAACCTGTCATTCTCCACGCCAACTCATACCACAGATACAACATACGGGATGTACCAGTGATTAATGATCAACGTATATATTATCTAGCTTCATTATCCATCATAAGGGATATGAGAAACGCAGTGATTTATAGCGATAATAGTAATAATAATAATAAGGCAGCCTCAGTAAAGATTTTATTCCTTCATAGTTTTCGAGACCTCATATCTCACCTTTAGGTGTACTTTTCACACAGAACAACATTTTTCAGGATCTCATCCACCTATTCTCCTAAAACAGAAATTTATTTCTTTCGAAGTACGTGTTATAAGCTGACTAGTCCCCCTGTCGTACGATTAAGGAAGACGTCTTGTGCTAAAATCATGATATATATGAGTTATAATTTTTCTCAGTAAACATCAATAGCGAGTCTATAGCATGTTCCGCCTTTACACATTTATTACGTTACACGCTGTTATTACTCAGTTTTCAGGTTAAGGGATCCTAGCTAAGGGTATACAAGCACTCACTAATATAAAAATACAAGCTGGGATGCCCGGCTTCGCTCAAGGAGTTGGTATGATACTGTGTGGTTGTTGTAATAAAAGGGTAAACTTTAAATTTAAGAGGTAAAAATACTTCACTGAAAAAACGTTATAACTGTTTACAATACTTGTATATAAACATCATTTTTCTTTTTGTTATCCTGGGTATATACCTATGTACAATTTTTTCGAATTTCCTTCTCGTGAGCAAGCTACATAATGATTGACCATGAGAGAAGCAGGATTCTTAGAGGGTGGTGCCGCAATATTTTAAAGTTTGTCATTGCACTTTGTTAATTGTAAAACTAGGCTAATTTTATTGGAAGCTGCGGTCGTTTAAACTGCAATATGAATTCGGTGGACATCAGTAGTATTCTGGGGATAAATACTGTGTATACTTTGTACTTTTCAGCCGGAAGTTCGACTTCGATGATGTTATTCGATAACTGTTTGACGATCATCCTTGTTCCCTTGCTTCGGTGACTTGAGATTTCGAAGTTTAGTACAATGTTAGCATCTTTTCATTTCGCTTGCATCTTAAGTTGTACAAAGGTTTAGTTGTTTGTTGCTAAACATTGATCTTTTAGGCGAATGCGTGTCTCATTCTTGATGTCGACATTGAATTCAACTGCCAGTTCGAGATGAGTTTGTCGGATCTGGTACAGTAAGCCCTTACGCTTACCATCTTTGAAGGAATTCCATAGTTGTTTTGGATTGGATGGGTTACATGTTGTTAGAATTATGATGACTGTAAGGGTATCGTAGTAACCATGCCGTTAATGTTCCGTCATTTCTGATTGCGTCCCGGAGGTGGCTGTATCCTTCCGTGCGTAATTTCTTCTGATTCAGTCGTAAATAAAGCATCATCAGCTGATTGTGTTTCTTGAATATCTTCTGTACATGTCGAACTACTTCCCCTCTCAATCCACTGGTATTTGTGCGTCGTTTATCAAAATATATTTCTCCATTTCAAAGGCAATATACTTGCAGGTATTTATAGTCTTCGTTGTGTAGTAGTAATAATGATCCCATGTTGTGATAAACTTGTCCTTGGATAAAAAAAAAAAACATAGTCCATTCCATCTCTGTTAGTGATGATCGAAGTGACACCGAAAGAAGCCGTTTGGCAGTAGGCGTTGTACGCTTTTATATTTTGAAGAGAATGTTTTGATTCTGGAGTTACCCCGGTGACGTAATGTATAAATTCTACAGACTCCAGGTGTTTCTCTACCGAAATGTTTCGCGTTGCTAAATTGGCATAACTTATCCATTTTTCAGATTACGACGCCTTTGTGTTAGTCATATTCTTTCGTCAGGTCGTAGTGGAATACGTCACTTGGTAGGTTGTACTGTTTAGTTGTCCTCGTCCGCGCTTCTCGAAGAGTGATATTTTCATGGCTGGCTTCAGTTCGCAGTATTTTATTATAAGATTGCTTCGCAGTTCTTGATTCTTCAGTCCGTTAATTTCGTTGTTGATCAGCTTATCTGCTTCTCACGGTGCTCATTCTAATTCCTTGGAAACTTAAATGTGCTTAGTGCTTTTCATCTCTTTTGGGTTTTCGCTGTTGTTTTTGTTTTACCCGGTTTGCTTCAGAGCTGGCAAGATCATCTCATCTGTCATGTTTGGGCGTTGTCTAAAATTTAAATCAACTCAGCTTTCGGTTCACAAATACTCTAAGTATACGTTACACAGTTGTCATACTTTATTTTAGATTTATATTCAGCCGCTGTATCGCTTTCACTACTCACACATTACTGTTTGTTTTCAGTCAGTCACAGCACTACTCTTTCGGTTCCTCTCTTCGTCACTGATAAGGAACTGACGATCGAAACCACGACGGGTCTAACTTTGTGTGTCCCTAGCACGGGGTAGCCCCACCATTGGCGAATTACAGAACATAGAAAAAGGCCTTCAGTAGTCCACCATGTTCCAGAACATTCCACAACATTCGAGAACTTTCTGGAATGTTATACAATGTTCCGGAATCACGCACTTCAGGCAGAAACGGGAACCTTCTCCGTGGATGGGAGCTAGAGGCCTACCACATCATATAACTGTCTTGATCTTACCGGAACTCATTCCTAAGTTTCAGCGGCAAGCACAATATACGAAAACTTTTATAACACTTATTGATTTGTATCATTATTCCATGACCATGACAATGAGTAAATGAAGAGTACACTGAGGTTCGATGATAACTGTTTATGCGCCATAGGACATACATTTTAAGTGTGAATATATGATAATTTTCATCTGTGGCGTATTGTAGTAGTTACTAAATTCACAACCACCACCTCTGTTGATCCCTACTGCCATTATTTACCGTAAAAAATGGAACAGCACGGTGTACCAGCGAGGTCTTAGGCACCTTGCCACGGTTCGCGCAGCTCCTCCAGTCGGCGGTACGAGTCCTCCCATGGGCATGGGTGCGTGTGTTGTCCTTAGCGTAAGTTAGTTTACGTTGGATTAATTAGTGTGTAAGCCTAGGGACCGATGACCTCCCATAGGAACGTACCAAAAATTTCCAAAAATTTTAAAAATGAAGACAACAGGGTTCTTCTCCTTCCTTGTAACAAGTTATATAATATTGGTTTCCACCATTTCGTTTAAAATTCAAAATCGGTAAATACTCACATTCACGGAACTGCGAACATTACAAGAGAGGTAACTTAACACAGTGACTCTCTATTCTGTATATAATGAGCTGCTTAAGTATGTAATTATAAGGACGTCAAAGGCATACCAATAATTGTTGGAGTCACAATGAACCATTAATACTACACAGTACAAGTAACGTAGACTATAACATAATCCAAACTGCTGTGAGTGGATTTGCTTTTAGACATCCAGGAACTACCATAACGAAGCATTGACGGTGCAATGTAATGGCACCTTTTCTGAATTACGGTCATCTAAGAGTAAATGCAAATACAACTACGACAGTTTACATTAAGTAATGGCATAGGTCACATGTACTGTGGATTCTTAGTGGTTCATTGTGACTCTAAAAATTATCAATTTCCTTCCAACTATGTTACAGTTAAATATCTTTGAAACTATTATTAAGCCGCCCAGCAGGCAGAGAATCATGTCTTATTGAGTCATGTTGCCTTTGGAATGTTATTATACTGCTCACATTACGTGAGTGCATGTATTTAGTGATGTCTTCTTCGAAAGGTTACTCAGTTTAGAACGAAAAGTTGCAAACAAAATAATATAATGATGTGTTACATGGAAGGTGAACAATAGTACTTCATTAATATTGTACTGCGTCTGTGACTAATGGCGCTGTGGGACACTAGTTTCTAGGTGTGACTTCAGTAACCATTTCAATACCTCATGACATTCCAACAGGTGAATACTGACATAATTTCACGTTTACTATGTGTGACCTATGGGACATAAATGGTTATTATGATACATTAGTGTCATATTCCAAGTAATACTTACTCAGAGTCAGCTTAAAGGGTGGGGTAACGCCATAAATGATTTAATAATAGTAGTGGTTATAGACTCCTATCTACGATCACTTCACCTGACAACACAGTAATAACACAATCGAATGAAGACAGAAAATATTATGGTTACGTTTTGGTATTTACTATGGGTAATTGTAATCCTTATGTATTGTGGTTTTAGCACAAGATCTCCAACCTAACCTCCTGATAGCGTGTACTTTACATGAAATTTTGTTATGTTGTTATGTTGTACATGATCTTGAAAAATGTTTTTATTATGTGCACAGGTTGTGGGGGTATACGTAAGGGTGTTGAATGTAGGTAAGCAAAGTGGTCGGTCCCATCTGACATAATTAATCATTGTCCTCAAAAGTAATCAATAAGGACGTCGTTATCTATTACATTAAACCAGACTCACAGTTAACTCTGTTTATTACATTAAATTCGTGACGCTTGTGGCATAGATTGACATTGCTTAACTAATAACGTGGTAAGGCTGGTTAACGGATCTGGGATCTGCTTCTTATACAGTCGTTTCAGTACAAAAGAATTATGTTCGTGAAGTCATATCATGATTGCCAAAATGTTAGTGTTAAAAGGCAGAAAGTACCAGAGATGGATATGCGTTTGCATGTGTGGTTGGAGTTGACAACCTATTGATGGTAATCTGCAAGCATTGCACAAACCGGTGGCATATATTTCACTCGGACAAGACTAAATTATTTTATTTTACTAGGAACTTTACATTTTTTATTTATATTCATTAATATCGAGCTGAAGTATTTCCGTTTTCATTCTGGAATTATTGTTACTAATTTACCGGGTAAAAGCAATCTACATTTCTACAATGTCGGTAGGATGTATAATTGCGAACAAACGACTACTAGTAGTGTTTTTCCTCGGTTGTAGATTCATAGGTTGTGGGAGTAACTTCTATAAATATTGGTAGGTGTCAAAACTAAATATTTTACCAAAATATGTCTTTCGATTTTTACGAGATCTGTGGCCTTGTACAACGAGATTCTCACACACTAACTTTGAGACTAAGCGTAGACCACATCGCCAATGAGACAGAACTCACAAAGACTGCACGAGTCTAGCTTTGACTATCACTTTCTTTTATAAATAAGGGTGTTAGTTTCATCTGTCGACTTACATATAACTGACGGTTAAGACTTCTAAGAAGCTGCAAGACAGCAGTAACGATAGCATACAATCGGATCTCGGGAATAGAGCACTCCGCGTTATGATTGACGGTTTTGTTAGATACGTATGACGAAAGGTCCTGTATTATACGCACATTAACTGCAAGATTTGAAATTTCTCGAGCACTGAAGATGCTCTCGGTAAGGTTTACAATGACATTTGGACGGATGTTGCACTCTATAATCCTGGGAAGCCTTGTTGCACGTCAACCTCAGTCCACTGTGTCACTAAGTGCCATTTACAGTCTCTGATGACAGTTTACATTCACAAAAAATGGCTAGTACTAGGTCGACTCTATAATATGTCAGACATGGTGACTTTACTCCATTACGAAATCCCATGCAGTCTGGAAGACAACTGTCTGCTCAGTTTTGTGCAGTTTCGTGAGTTGCAGATGTAGCTCTGTACGCCACCTGGCCATGTACTGCTCAGTGAAGTGTAGACAGGATCCCGTCTATTAGAGCAACATGTTCCGTCCGTGTATGAACCCCACTTCCGTCTCAAGAAACTACCTCGCACCAGTTCCATCTAGAGCAGTGTGTCTCATGTTTTCTATCTGTTGCCCATCACAACAATCTAAGAACATCTTATGTCCCCTATCTGTATTTCTTTTATTTATTGTCTCCTTGCTAAATATTTTATTTGACAACAGTCTGCAATCCACACTTTAGTAGGAGAGGATTATCAGACGCGGAGTAATACAAAAATGCAGTGTCCGAATGTCCTTATGTCAAATACCTAATCATACTGTCTTCATGTGAAGACCATTTTTCACATGTAATATTCCTTATGTGTGTAAAGGTCACAAGAAAATTTCAGAGCCTCAATAAGACGGTTAAATCGGTTTTCTTGAAGCAGCCCCATAATGTTGTTGAAACACACCTGAGGTCACTCTCTACGTTCAGGAGACAGCGGTGTTTTGTTATCATGATGGCTAGTGTCAAGAATCCGGTCTCGCATAGGTTTGTAGATGATATCTTTAAAAGGCTTCCTTTGCCATTCCTGGATACGCAAGAAGGATACTGGCCCAAAATTATTCCAGACTCGTTTGTTGGAACTGTTCTTTAGCACTGCAACGACTTTCAACTGAATTCAGTTCATGAAAACGAAGGAATGACGAGATGTTCGTAATGGGTGCATCCAGGCGACACTTCCACTCCTATGTCTTTTGTATGAAGGTACTTATGACATCATTGCCAATAGTTATTGTGTCCTGTTTACCGTGTAGTTTCAAATTTGGTTTACTCACGTTCCAGACAAGTCCAGGAAAACCATACAGCTTTCATCAGTGAATGAATGCTAAGGCCCAGGTTACCATTGAATCAAAAGAAATAGTGTCCACGTCGACAGCTAAATGTGGTCAGAGCGACGGAATGCCACGCAAAGGGGCCCGGGTTCGATTCACAGCTGGATCGGAGATTTCCTTCTCTCGGAGACTGGGTGTTGTGGTGTCTTCATCATCATCTTATCCCCAACGAAGCGCAAGTCGCCGAAGTGGCGTCAACTAAAAAGACTTGCACCAGGCGACCGGTCTACCCGACGGGGGTCGCTAGCCACACGACATTTCATTTCAAAATAAATAGTTTTACTTATGAGTTCAGTTTATACAGATTACTGGAGATATTGCACTTCGAGAACCACCGGTTTAAGTGTGAAAGGTTAAAGATTGCTGTTCAACACTGAGATCATTACATAGTACTCCAAAGAAAATGACTGTTCACAGCAGTGGCCTAATTTTGTCAAATAAATTGATAGCCACTTTCAGTGCAGCGTTCAGCTTCTGAGGTAAAGTTTTAGAAGGTGCTACCTGTTGTGGATCGTACAGTGATAGCCAGTAAGATTAGAATTTGTTGCCTTGGAAATACTTAGAAAGTCAGAACGTGAACTTAATATGATCAGCGATCCATCAGTACTAATTCCCATAATTCTGTCCCAAGACAAAATATTTTTAACCAAATATTAATTAACAGCAGAAAATACTTTAGAGCCTTTTGATATTGTTACAAAGTTTTTAATATCCATAATGTTCTTCTCGGTCTCAAATTTGCTTTATACTATTAAGTGATACTGCTGAGCTTTTCCAGTAGACTCAATACACAGCAACGCACAAAATGCAAGTATTTTCAGCCTTTTAATTAGCTGTTCTTTCACGTTTAGGGCCATTTCATCGACAAGACTATGCATACTGTTGTTTGATAGAGGTATCTCATCCATTTTTCACTAAATACAGCGTGACGTAGGAAAAGGGACTGTTAGAATCAGTAGTGGCAGCCATGGAAAGGTGGCAGCACTGTGGGTTCGTAACAGCGAGTAAGCAGTCCGCCATTTTAGTAATCATGGATCAGTGGAACGGACAACAGGGTGCGTTAGCCATAAAATTTTTTTATAAAAACAATGATAGTTTGGTAGCGGCGCAGAGGAAGTTTCGACTTTTTTGTAATTTATGACGTCATGATGCCGTTCCGTCGAAACACGCGATAAAATGTTGGATTAATAGCTATAAAGAGACTGGATCTGCCCTGAAGAAGAAACCACATGACGAACATTGATGTTGTAGGCGAGTCAGTCTTACGGAGCCCACGGCGTTCAGTTCGTAATCAAGCAGCAGTGGTTTGAATGTCCTGGGAGATCTTGATTTAAAATTTCATCCGTACAAACTACAGATGGTGCAATAATTGAAGGACAACGACTACCGGTTACGATTAGAATTCTGTCAACAAATGATAACATAAATGAATAATGACGGTGAATTTCTAAACAAGTTGTGGATATCAGATGAGGCACGTTTTCATCTCCCAGGTTATGTGAATAAACAGAAGTACCGTTACTGGGTAAACACAAATCCTAATGACGTAAAAGAGCGCCCCTTACACGCTAGGAAAGTGACACTATAGTGTGCTGTTTCATCACATGGGACTAATGGACCGTATTTTTTCGCAAATGAACAGGGAACAAAGTAACTATCAATGCTGATCGTTACGTGGAGATGTTACGAACTTCCCTTACACCTGCATTGAACAACTTTCCAAACGTCCAGGAAGTATGGTTTCAACAGGAGGGAGCGACATCACTCTCTCCACGGCAATCAATGGCATATTTGCGTGAATTGTTTGGCAACCGTGTGATCTCACGATTCGGTAACATTCCATGGCTCCTAGATCGTCAGAGCAAAGTCTACTCAACCCGGTCAATAACTCTGGATGAGTTAAAATGGAGAATTCAGGATGCAATTCACAGTATCCCACTTGAGATGTTGCAGTGGTCAATGAGGAATCTCAACAGCAGATTTCACAAATGTATTCATTCGTACAGGTGCACGCCATCTAAATAACGTATTTAAAAAGAATGATAAATGCCATCAATGGTTCGTAAATTATAAAGTTGTAAGGTTTCAATTACTATGAATGCAATTTATTTCCTTCATCACTCATAGATTCATTGGATAGTTGAAATCTTCCCGTTTTTCCGTGTCACCCTGAAGTTTCACCCTTAACATTTCGGGTTATTTTAAGAATGATAGATTTCATTAACGTCTCACCAATAGTGTGAGGCTATTTTGTTTTTGCAGTTAAGGGAGAAATTTCATATGATGCCCCCATAACTTTCTCATTTTCCTGCTGACAGATTCAGTAGAGTCAAGTTTCATTCAATGTACAGAATTAAATTTCCCAACAAAAAACTCTTTTGGTTTATTTTCCAGTACCAGTCGAGCTCTTTTACAATGACTTTTTGGACGCTCATAACACACAACATACTGTGGATGCTGGACACTGTAATTTTCATACATGTGATCCCACCCAGTGGCCGGCCGTGGTGGCCAAGCGGTTAAAGGCGCTACAGTCTGGAACCGCGCGGCCGCTACGGTAGCAGGTTCGAATCCTGCCTCGGGCATGGATGTGTGTGATGTCCTTAGGTTAGTTAGGTTTAAGTAGTTCTAAGTTCTAGGGGACTGATGACCATAGAAGTTAAGTCCCATAGTCCTCAGAGCCATTTGAACCACCCCCTGGGGGATGGGTCGCGCCCTTCACGTTGGGAACCACTGGTATATACAGATAACACATGCCCTTCGTAGATGATAAAATAGCTCGCTAATCAGGATATCGATCGCGTAGACTGAGAAACGATGCCAGAAATTTGTTGGGTAGGCATCCTAGAGCTCGTCAGCCATCTTCCAAACCTCCACATCGATTTATCTCTAGGCTAATAGCGTCTAAACATATCATATCGTCTGACAACTATTTTTCACCGAGGAATAAAAAATCAAATCGTAATACCGCACATGAAATGCCGATTATTACAGACTTTCTTTCAAATTGATTGTTACAATAATTTTCCACGACAAATGAGATGTGGTTAAGCATTATGCATTTTCTCTCAAACTTCCTTCTCGTTCAGTATGTAAGTCTTCATTTGTCAGTCTTGGGAACTTGGGAAAAGTACGATAGCATCTAAATTTGAGACACATAAAAGCTCTGTGATCGTCCGACTCTCAGGGAGTGTGACATTTCTGCCCCAATAGCAGAGGAAACTCGGCTGTTTCTCGCTCGGTTTTATCAGTGGGCAATGGCCCAATTAATCTGCAAGAGCACCGGGAGAGCCGAACGGATTGATCTGCATACTCCACCTACGATGGACGTACCGACCCAGAAGATATCTTGAAGAAGCCCTCACCGTTAATGTATCAGCACAAAAATATGGAGCAATAAAATATTTGGGCGACAGAAAATTTATGCACGTTTCAGAATCAAGCAACAAAGACTTAAACTGCGAGAAATATCAAAAACGTGCTTTCGCGTGAAAACCGAATCCAGGTTTGTGTCTTTTCCCGACAACGCTCCTTTAGCTGCGAGAATACTTTGGCGTTTTATCAGCCCCCAGAGAAAGTTTGACTGCCAACACAACGCTGCTGACTGCAGAAATCTTCCTTCAAACATTAAAAAAATAATAATATTTCTTCTTCACACAGTCACGTAGCACAAACAACTGCATAATAAACAGTAACTACCTAAGTTTCAGCTACAAATAAAATTTATTACACACTTTTTTGGCTAAAGTATGTTTATGTTCTGGACAGATTTTCGATATGTATTGCTGTTAAGACTCCGTTATCAGGTGTCATAGGGAATTAGATGATGGTATACGATAGCTAATGAAACTCGCTCAATGTTGTAGTTGTCGTTATCACAAATATTTGCCTGTTTTCCTGCGTATATGCCAAGATTTCGAAGGTTGCAGTTAGGTTGGGACCTAAGGATAAGTTGGGACCTAAGAGCAGAGCCTAAATCAGAATTATAGTCTTGGTTGTCATAAATATCAGACTGTTGTTTCGAAACGGGTCACGATTGTCGAAGATGTCCTTAGGCAGTGACATAAGAACGAAGCTTAAATTGCTGCGAGTGAAACGAAGTATCATCTAATTTCATTTACCAATCAAGGGAAATTACGAGTGAAAATCTTATTGGCTATCTACATTTGTCTCATGATTCCCCGTTATAATTCTCGCGAACCGATTACAAAGGCAGGACGATACGGAAAACATCAGCTTGCACTTATGACGCCCTTTTAATCACTTTTCTCTACTGCTGCTGAATCAAGTAGCACGAAATAAGCTATTTGCATTTGAAGAAAATGTTGAACTATCTGCGTAATAAGTAGAACGATACCTGTTTGCCACTGGTTTATGAAAACAAAAATCTTATCTATCTGCACAGAACACGAGGAGATGTACACAGATGTGCTACATCAAAATGTCAGATCCCTTTACAAATGTCACACATTGCTACCAGATAGTACAGATACGACAACGTGCGCGTACATTACTTCGTATATCTGGAAGTAACCAGAGACTACGAAAAAATGTAGCTGGTACGACTAAACGTGTGAATATAGCGATGCACCTTTTACGTGTATTGCTTAACCCAGGTAACAGTGCCAAGCAGTAGCACTTAGTAGTGAATTACGACAACAGATGACCTTTGTGTAAATATGCTATGACTGAGAAAGTATCAGGGCTGGTCACTTACCCCTGTTCCTCAGCTGCGCCTGGTTTGACACTGACTTCCTGTGTCTGTATTCGAAACTTCAAAAGATCTAACAAACTCAGAAAGGTCGTATCCTCTGTTACAACTCTCTTAATATCACAAGACACCAACGAAATAGCACGAGACGCTTCAACACGAGATCGCTCGTTACGAAGCAATATCGCAATGTTGCTAGGAAACGACCTGCTGACGTAGAGCGACATCCCATTGTTGAGAGCGTGACGTAGGATAAAGATCATAGCGCGGCGATCGCTTCTGGCTACACCACAGTGCTGTACCGACAATGCGTGAAACGTCATTTAACCGCTATCGTCGTGTTTCTCCAGAATAGTAACTAAAGCGTAAAATAAAAAGTACCAATAACAGGGAATTCATTCCATCGGTCACTCGGAAAGCTAGTCTCGAATTTAGAAGTTGGCCCACAAATAACATCTCATTCCTTGCATGTAATAGAAAGAAAACTACCGTTTTTGCATGTTTGTCTGAAAGTAAATTACTTGCTGGTATAAAGAGTTATGCTGGAGAAAGATTACATGCATTTATATGAATATTTAAGTAATAAGTACTAAACTGGCAACTTGTATGCCACGAAAATATATCCGTAATAAGGGGAGAACAGCGGAGAGCAATTTAATAGCTATCGCCTAACAATGTTGGAAAAGTGACGTACAGACGTATCAAATAGGTTCAAAAATGGTTCAAATGGCCTGAGCACTACGGGACTCAACTGCTGAGGTCATTAGTCCCCTAGAACTTAGAACTAGTTAAACCTAACTAACCTAAGGACATCACAAACATCCATGCCCGAGGCAGGATTCGAACCTGCGACCGTAGCGGTCTTGCGGTTCCAGACTGCAGCGCCTTTAACCGCACGGCCACTTCGGCCGGCCGTATCAAATAGGCTCTGAGCACTATGGGACTTAACTTCTGAGGTCATCAGTCCCCTAGAACTTAGAACTACTTAAACCTAACTAACCTAAGGACATAACACATACCCATGCCCGAGGCAGGATTCGAACCTGCGACCGTAGCGGTCACGCGGTTCCGGACTGTAGCGCCTAGAAACGCTCGGCCACTCCAGCCGGCCTACAGACGTATCCCTGAGTATCGATGACTACAGTACGTCTCTTTAGCTGTTCTTCAGTTCACTCTGCGAAGACCTCTATTACAGTCTTGCAATAGAATAATTAGCTCATCTGCACACCTTAACCTTCTTCATTAAGCCTACTTCATCACATGTCGGAACTACAAACCAGTACCGCCATCCACGCAAGTACCAGAAAGCTGTCTTCATAAGTTGAGAACACCAGGCGGTGAATGTGTTACTGGGTGTAGTGCTCAGACTGAATCAGTTAAGTATTTTAAGCAGGAATCTATAAACAGCTGCAGCGCGGAGTGGCCGGGCAGTTTGAGGCGCCATGTCACGGATTATGCGGCCTCTTCCGCCGGAGTTTCGAGTGCTCCCTCGGGCATAGGTGTGTGTGTTGTTCTTACCATAAATTAGTTTAACTAGTGTGTAAGTCCAGGTACCGATGACCTCAGCATTTGGTCCCTTAGGAATTCACACATATTTGAACATTTTTTGTGAACAGCTGTTATCTAATAAACCTGGTTAGAAACGAGTTAAAGATAGAAGGAAAATATTCACCGCACTATGTTGTGGAAAAGTTTTCAAGAAATTAACAAACATATAGTTAAAAAATTTTGATCAGTATCTCGAAATTTTTCCAAAATATGATTGGGTGAAAGTTAAACTTTTTTCCGTATCTCATTTTGAGCCTACACCCTTCTTCTCCTTGTAAATAAGTCATCATTCAAAACGAAAACATTTAGTCAAATATAATATCAAACACACCGCTGGGAACAAAAAAGTTAAATTAGAAAAAGCAAGTGCACACTGAGTGTGGTGGCCACAGTGCCGCACGAGGTGTATCATACAAATTGGGAAAACATTCGTATTGTTATTGCCTGGGAAAAAGAGTGAACTACCCATAAGTGGAGCAGGAAACAAAAATAAACTTTACGAGTTAAGAGGGTATGACTCATGTTGTGTCTAGACAAGACAGCCTAGACACAATGAGAGGAAGCCGAAAGGCACGCACTGAGCTAAAGCAGGATGCGTGAGGTCTGAAACAGGATACGTAATGAATGCTATAAAGAAAAGTACGTAGCTTCTGGAATACTTAACTTTAATCCATCCTTTTGGTACATCTGGAGATTGTGGCGATACAAGTGAGACTCTTTAGATACATGCAATGTTACTAATGGCGCCTTGCTAGGTCGTAGCCATTGACTTAGCTGAAGGCTATTCTAACTATTGGCTCGGGTAATGAGCAATGCTTCGTCCATGTAGTCGCTAGCAAAGTCGTCCGTACAACTGGGCGAGTGTTAGTCCGTATCTCGAGACCTGCCTTGTGGTGGCGCACGGTCTGCGATCACACAGTGGCGACACGCGGGTCCGACATGTACTAATGGACCGCGGCCGATTTAAAGCTACCACCTAGCAAGTGTGGTGTCTGGCGGTGACACCGCTACTCACTTATTACGAAATCGAATCAAATTTCCAAAAGACATTCCAGTATGAGCCCACTTAACAGTATGACATTCCACATTTTGTTAGGAAAAGTGATACTAACAGTGAATTCTAACCTCACTTGTATACGTTTGACTAGCGCAAACTGTGAGCATTAACAGTTAAGCAAACGTAAAATACGTGGTAAACTGCATTATCTGAGTAAATCAGTGTTATAATATAACGTCTGGGCCCTTCTTACACACAGTTTAGTTAGCACAAAGCTAAAACTCACCTCACCGTCGCCTTAAATTCCTTAGCTTGTTGTGGGCTTCAGTGATCGTGTACTGTAAGCCTATCGGTTCCTATAAAAGTAGAGTTCGTTATTGTGCTTTACATTCTGAATTCTTATTGTTAGCTAAAGGTTTTGTTTTGTACCTGCATCTGTCAGTGTACATTACTCAGTATTTACGTTTATTCGTGAAGACTTGATACATTGAAGGTAGCAGTTTTAATAGTTTTATTTGGTCATCTTCGCGTGTACGTAATCTTTTGTTTACATTATAAATGCCAGAGATAATAGTAAGTGTAGCTTACCATAGGTTACTGTTTAATTCTTTAGTAATATTCACTAGATAGCCCCTAACAGTTTACTGTAGGTCACTGTTTTTTTTTTTCTTCAGTGTTCACTAGATAGTCCCTAGCAGGAAAATAAGCACCAGATCTAGCTTCTACCATATATTTCATTGTTTTTCGTTGTTGAGTGTCCTTTCTGTCAACTAGAGTGCAGCTGTTAAGCTTGTGTGGCAGAAGGTTTCCTTAAGTTTCTTATAGTAAATCATATTAGCTAGATGGATAGGGACTGTGTCTGCTGTTTGCGGATGCAGGAGTTGGCCACAGACCAAACACAGCTGGAAGATTTGTTGGCCACAGTCAACACGTTCCAGGACGTGCGGAGGGAGTGCAGTTGCCTGTGGCAGCCTCTTCTGTGCATGATATGGATGGGGGAGGGGGGGCGGAGGTGTCACAGCTCTGTGTCACTGAGCCGACGTCAGTTGCGACTGAGGCGGCCGGCACACTCTCACCTCAGTGTGGGCGGCGGACTGTGCCGAGGCCTCGAGACTCAAACCGAAGGCTGCATGGGGGATGCAGGCTCCTGCCAAATCTCATGCACTTTGGTAATAGATTCAGTGTTCTATCTAATGTTGGGGGGAGTGGGAGGATGAGCCGGATCAGAATGTACCAGGATAGTGGCTGCTCCTTCAGCAAGGTCCGGACAGGCACGTACGGACAGGGATTTGTTAGTTATTGGGAGCTTCAATGTTGCGAGGGTCATGGAGCCCCTCAGGAACATAGCGGCTAGTGTGGGGAAGAAATCCGACGTTCACTCGGTGTGTTTGCCTGGGGGCTTTGTCCGGGATGTGGAAGTGGGTCTTCCGGCGGCTATCGAGAGTGTGGGCTGCAGACAGATGCAGACTGTGGCACATGTAGGCACCAACGATGCCGAGGAAATCCTTGGGACCTTTCGACGGCTGGCTAAATTGGCGAAGGCGGCCCCCATCTCTCTGGAAATGGAAGTCAATCCGACGATTTGCAGCATCGTACCCAGGGTGGATTGGGGTTCTCTGGTTTGGAGTCGAGTGGAGAATCTAAACCAGAGGCTAGGTCGACTCTGTGACGAGAATGGTTGTAGTTCCCTCGACCTACGCTACGGGGTGGAAGGTTGTAGGTCGCCCCGCGATAGGTCAGGGGTGCACTACACACAGGAAGCAGCTACATGGGTAGCACAGTACTGGTGGCGTCACTTGTTTTTTTTTTTTTATTAGGTTCCTCCCCACGGGAAACAAATCGTTAGCCTGAAAAATTACCAGTTCACGACTCTGATGTGGGTGTGCCAACTGTAAACATTGCGAGTTCGCCTGAACAAGTCATTACAAAGGCATGAAATATGCTAAAGCTCATGTTAGTAAATTGTCGAAGTGTTTGTTGCAAGATCCCCTAGTTAGTCTCCAAAATAAACAGTAGTAATGCCAATATTGTATTAGGTGGTGAAAGCTGGTTGAAACCTGACATAAATAGCAGTGAAATTTTGAACTTGGATTGGACAATGTTTATCAAGATAGGACTGATACTATGTGTGCTCATTGCAGTTAAAGCTGTTTAAACACAGCTGAGATCGATACTGGGTGGGACTGTGAAATAGTCTGGATAAAGCTGTCAATCAGACAAGGCGTGACCATTGTACTAGGATGTTTTTATAGACCACTAGCATCCGCAACAAACGTCGCATAACTTTTCAGGGAAAGTCTAGAGTACACAGGAAATAAATATCCAAATTATCCATTAGTTATAGGTGAAGACTTTAATCTGGGGTCCATCTGTGAAAATTACACGTCTATCACAGGGGGCAAAAGCAAAGAATCGTGTGAAGTTATTCTAGGAGCGCTCTCAACATTCAACCTTGAGCAACTGGTTACAAAACCAACACGAGATGTAAACATATTAGATATCTAGGTGACAAACAGACCTAATCTATTTGATGAAGTCAATCTAGAGGAAGGCATTAACGACCATAATGTAGTTGTGGCTTGTATGTCAGTGGACGTTGAAAAAAAAAAAGAGAGAGAGAGAGAGAGCTTGGATTTTTCTTGTTTGGGAAAGCAAATAAAAGTGTCATTAATGAATATCATCATAGTCAGCTCCAAGCATTCACCACTGAACACAAGATATTGTGCATCTATGGTCGGAATTTAAAGATATTGTCCACCACGTGCTAGAGAAATATGTGCCTAGCAAAAATATAGGGGAGGGAAAGGAGAAAGGAGAAAGCAGACAATTTTACACAGTCGTTTTAAACATAGTCACTGCCCCCCGGTGACGAACAGAAATTATGCGAAATGAAAGCGGCTTCTAAAAGGTCAATGAGAGAGTCTTTTAACGAATTTGGAAACAATGTTAAGTCCAAAAGATTTTGGTCGTACGTAAAATCTATGAACGTTACTAATAATTCAATATCGTATCTTGCTGACAGTATGGGTTATGTAACGCTTGATGATAAACAGAAGGCCAAAATTATAAACCTGGCTTTCAAAAACTCGTTTACTGTAGAGGACTGCATCACCAACCGCCTTTCAATTATCGACCAAACGCAAGGATGGTAGACATAGTGTTTAGTGTATGTGGTATTGTAAAACAGTTAAGATCCTTAGAAGCCAGGAAAGCATCTGGCCCAGATGGTATCCCTATAAGTTTTTATGTTGACTATGCTACAAATATAGCACCAGTTTATCCATCAACTATCGTAGATCATTGGAACAGCGGAAAGTTCCACGGGACTGGAAGAAGCCCAGGTCATAGGAATCTATGAAAAGGATAGAAAATCGGATGCACATAATTACCGGCCAATTTCACTGACATCGATTTGTTGTGGAATCATGGAACATATTTTGTGATCAGACATAATGACCTTTCTAGACTCTGAGAATCTCCTCCCCAGAAACTAGCATGGTTTTAGGAAACAGCAGTCATGGGAAACCCAGCTGGCCCTCTTTGTGAATGATATACAATAGGCTCTAGATACCGGCTCCGACGTTGATGCCATATTCCTCGACTTTCGAAAAACGTTGGACTCAGTTCCACACTGTCACTTGCTCCAAAAAGTGCGCGCTTACTGTCTATCCGATGAAATATGCGGTTGGATAGAAAGTTATCTAACAGACAGGGAGCAGTCCTGAACGGGGTGACTTCAGCGGAAACAGGCGTGGCTTCGGATGTGCGCCAGTGCAGCGTAATAGGTCCGCTGCTTTTCACGATCTACATAAACGATCTGGTTGATGGTACTGACAGCGGCATTAGATTGTTTGCCGATGATGCTGTAGTCTACAGGAAAGTAGTATCACACGAAAGTTATGTACAAATCAATGGGGATTTGCAGAAAAGAAATGCGTGGTGTAATGACTGGCAGTTATCTCTCAATATTAGTAAGTGTAACCTAATGCGTTTAACAAAGCCAAAATCCCAATTAATGTACCCGTACGCTTTGAAAACAGTAACATCCGTCAAGTATCTGGATGTGACTATAGGAAATGAATTCAAATGGAACGATCAGATTACACAAGTAACGGGTAAGGCGAACTCTAGATTGCCGTTTATTGGAAGAATCCTGAAGCGATGCAATCCTTCAACAAAGGAAATTGTTTGCAATACTTTAGTTCGTCCAGTCTTAGAATATTGTTCGTCTTTATGGGACCCTTACCAGTTGGGTCTTATTCAACAGATTGAGAAGGTCCAAAGAAGAGCGGCAAGACCCGTGACTGGTACATTTAGCCATCGCGAGTGCCTTACAAATCTCATAGAATGTTTGAAGTGGGACACACTTGCAGATAGACAACGCGTTAAACGGAAGGGACTGCCCACTATATTCCAAAATCAGATCTTCGCCAAGGATGTAGAGCATATATTATTACCACAAACTTTCATATCGCACGATGATCACCATTCAAAGATAAGGGAAATCAGAGCTCGTACTGAGGCGTTCATACAGTCTTTTTTCCCTCGCGCAATCAGCGAGTGGAACAGAGGGGGCGAAATATGACTTTGGCGTGAATAGTGCCCTCTGCCGCACGCCGCTAGTTGGCTAGCGTAGTATATATGTAGACACGTAGATGTAGATGTAGAACTGACAGGTAGAATACTTACTTTCAGACTTTTTCAGCTTTTTGACCGAACTCTCCTGACAGCACTTCATGATGATTCATACACTATCTCATACAGATATGAAATGGTCTCTAATGTGACCCCACAAGAGGAATTCATATCCCGATTATATGGCCCTCAAAAGTTATGCATATAACAAAGTAATTATACCAGAAAATATTCCCTTGTTTATATCAGAAAACTATATCAAATCATTAGTGGCTACTTTTTGCCTGGCTTCTGCTAGCTGCTTCCTACTCACTAACATATCAGCTACCACTCAACTACCATACTTTCTTCTTTGCTTTTTTCCGAGCTCCTTTCACATTTAACTTTCACCAATATAAAGTATCGAACCTTTGCACACAAACTGTCAAGCTAGAAATATACACTACACGCAACTGACAGTGAACCAATGCATCTTAACTTCAATAGTGAAATGCAGTTGTTGTTGACCCATTACATTATTTACGTCTTCCAACCCTACTATCTTCCACACATCAAAAAAAGTTTTGCATCACCTCGGTTCCGAGAGTTCCGTAACCTGTACAGAAAACTGGAATACAGATCAACATAAACATCATTTCCTCCCTTTCTTCTTGTTCATGACAACCACACACTGCTGGTTGTACCACCATGTAGCGAGACCTTCTGAGGTGAAGGTCCAAATTGCCGTACACACCGGTACCTCTAATACCCAGTAGCACGTCCGTCTGCATAGATGCATGAGTGTATTGGTCGTGGCATACTATTCACAAGTTCATAAAGGCACTGTCGGTCAGGATTGTCCCATTCCTCTACGGCGATTCGGCGTAGAACCCTCAGAGTGATTCACGGATCACGTCGGCCATAAACAGCACTTTTCAATCTATCCCAGGCATGTTCGATAGGGCTCATGTCTGGAGAACATGCTGCCCACTCTATCCTGAAGACCATCCACAAGATGTGCACGATGGGGGCTCGAATTGTCGTCCATCAAGACGAATACCTCGCCAATACGCTGTGGATATGATTGCACTATCGGTCGTAGGATGGCATTCATGTATCGTACAGCCATTGCGGCGCCTTCCATGACCACCAGCGGCGTACGTCGGGCCCACATAATGCCATCCCAAAACAGCAGGGAACCTCCACCTTGCTGCTCTCGCTGGACAGTGTGTCCAAGGCGTTCAGGCTGAACGGGTTGCCTCCAAACACGTCTCCGACGATTGTCTGGTTGAAGGCATATGCGACACTCATCGATGAAGAGAACGTGATGCCAATCCTAAGTGGTCCAGTCGGCTTGTTGTTGGGCCAATCTGTGCCGCGCTGCACGGTGTCTTGGTTGCAAAGATGGACCTCGGCATGGACGTCGGGGGTGAAGTTGCGCGTCATGCAGGCTACTGCGCACATTTTAAGTCATAACACGACGTCCTCTGGTTGCACGAAAAGCATTATTGTACATGGTGGCGATTCTGTTAGGGTTCCTCCGAGCCATAATTGTTAGTAGAGGTCATCCACTGCAGTAGTAGCACCTGGGCGGCCTGAGCGAGGCATGTCATTGACAGTTCCTGTCTATCTGTACCTCCTCCATGTCAGAACAACATCGCTTTGGTTCACTCCGAGACGCCTGTACACTTCCCTTGTTGAGAGCCCTTCCTGACACAAAGTAACAACGCGGACGCGATCGAACCGCGGTATTGCCCGTCTAGGCGTGGTTGAACTACAGACAACTCGAGCCGTGTACTTCTTTTCTGGTGGAATGGCTGGAACTGATCTGCTGTCGGATCTCCTCCGTCTAATAGGCGCTGCGCAAGCATGGTTGTTTACATCTATGGGCGGGTATAGTGACATCTCTGAACAGTCAAAGGGACTGTGTCTGTGATACAATATCTACAATCAACATCTGTCTTCATGAGTTCCCGGAAATGGGGTGATGGAAAACTTTTTTTGTGTGCTATTCCAGTAACTCAAGAGAGCTGACACTAAGTGACACATCTTACAATCACTGTTGCTGTACAATGCTTTAACACCCTAGCATCTCAAGCATACCAGTCAATGACACCCATATTTTTAACAAGATTCTGTTTAACTTCTCGAAATGGGCGTCTGTGTATTATCATCGCCCAGGCATATACAGTGTGTTTCAAAAATGACCGGTATATTTGAAACGGCAATAAAAACTAAACGAGCAGCGATAGAAATACACCGTTTGTTGCAATATGCTTGGGACAACAGTACATTTTCAGGCAGACAAACTTTCGAAATTACAGTAATTACAATTTTCAACAACAGATGGCGCTACGGTCTAGGAAACTCTATAGTACGATATTTTCCACATATCCACCATGCGTAGCAATAATATGGCGTAGTCTCTGAATGAAATTACCCGAAACCTTTGACAACGTGTCTGGCGGAATGGCTTCACATGCAGATGAGATGTACTGCTTCAGCTGTTCAATTGTTTCTGGATTCTTGCGGTACACCTGGTCTTTCAAGTGTCCCCACAGAAAGAAGTCACAGGGGTTCATGTCTGGCGAGTAGGGAGGCCAATCCACGCCGCCTCCTGTATGTTTCGGATAGCCCAAAGCAATCACACGATCATCGAAATATTCATTCAGGAAATTAAAGACGTCGGCCGTGCGATGTGGCGGGCACCATCTTGCATAAACCACGAGGTGTTCGCAGTGTCGTCTAAGGCAGTTTGTACCGCCACAAATTCACAAAGAATGTCCAGATAGCGTGATGCAGTAATCGTTTCGGATCTCAAAAATGGGCCAATGATTCCTCTGGAAGAAATGGCGGCCCAGACCAGTACTTTTTGAGGATGCAGGGACGATGGAACTGCAACATGGGGCTTTTCGGTTCCCCATATGCACCAGTTCTGTTTATTGACGAAGCCGTCCAGGTAAAAATAAGCTTCGTCAGTAAACCAAATGCTGCCCACATGCATATCGCCGTCATCAATCCTGTGTACTATATCGTTAGCGAATGTCTCTCGTGCAACAATGGTAGCGGCGCTGAGGGGTTGCCGTGTTTGAATTTTGTGTGGATAGTGGTGTAAACCCTGGCGCATGAGACGATACGTGGACATTGGCGTCATTTGGACCGCAGCTGCAACACGGCGAACGGAAATCCGAGGCCGCTGTTGGATCACCTGCTGCACTAGCTGCGCGTTGCCCTCTGTGGTTGCCGTACGCGGTCGCCCTACCTTTCCAGCACGTTCATCCGTCACGTTCCCAGTCCGTTGAAATTTTTTAAACACATCCTTTATTGTATTGCTTTTCAGTCCTTTGGTTACATTAAACCTCCGTTGAAAACTTCGTCTTGTTGCAACAACACTGTGTTCTAGGTGGTGGAATTCCAACACCAGAAAAATCCTCTGTTCAAGGAATAAACCATGTTGTCTACAGCACACTTGCACGTTGTGAACAGCACACGCTTACAGCAGAAAGACGACGTACAGAATCGCGCACCCACAGACTGCATTGTCTTCTATATCTTTCACATCACTTGCAGCGCCATCTGTTGTTGAAAATTGTAACTACTGTAATTTCAAACATTTGTCCACCTGAAAATGTACTGTTGTCCCAAGCATATTGCAACAATCGGTGTATTTCTATCGCTGCTCGTTTAGTTTTTATTGCCGTTTCAAATATACCAGTCATTTTTGAAACACCCTGTATCATAAACAGAGATTTTTAAATAGCGTCCATGCAATGAATAACCTTAGAGTAACTTGACTCACGACTTGGATCTGATAAGGGAAAAGTCTCAGCGGTGAGGAATTCACTGGAGGGATGACCAAAACTCAATTAACATTTCAAGAAATAAATAGTGAAACGTCCCCTTTAAAAAATTATACAAGACTGTGCTTAACCTGACACGCAATATTTTTAGCGCAACGCTAACTGACTTTCAAAAACCCCTACAAAAGAATGGCCATGACTAACATTAACTTATACCTTTCACAAATCACTTACCTCAACAAAAATCTTCATTACTCGAACTACTGCAATACAACGAGCGCCACTACTGCCAGCTAAATAAAAGATTCAAACTACGGAAGGCACTAACTACTGATAGGCATAGTTATCAGATGAAAGATTTTAATAGAGAACAAACAATGTATTTACCTTAATAGTCATAATTGACATCCAGTCTTACAAATTTCAAAACTCCGCCATCTCTCTCCCCACATCCACCACTACTAGCGGCTCACCTCCAACTGCGCAACGCTGCGCGCTGTTAACGTCCAGCTGCCCAACACTACAATGGCAGACAACAATGCAAACTAGCTACAGACTGCACACAGCACAGCCAGTGATTTTCATACAGAGCGCTACGTAACGTTGCCAATAAGAAAACATAAACAGGCTACTTACATAGCCCCCATGCTCCCCACAAAAAATTGTATAAATTGTTTTGGGCAGTGGCCAATAATGATTTGATAAAATTTTTCGTATTTACAATAACGAAGAAATCAAATGCACACGCTTATTGATACAATGTTGGTCAAAAGCTAAAATTTTCTCACAGTCCTTAAAGACAGTCCTGATCGTTCATCACAGTAAAATAGCAGTGTTTTTCTCAAAGTCTGAGCAGTAAAAGAAAATGCACACAGAGGTAGTGGATTTCCATGCAGTCCTGAAGAAGTAGTGTTGTCCTTCCAACGAAAAGACAGTGCTGACTCTTGACATGCAGACAGGTAATGGGCCACAACAGAGCAAACCCACCGCAGAGTCAGTCGAAGTTTTGAAGAATATTGGTAGGTAGGACATCACAGAGTAGACCCACTGTAGTCCTGGTAGAGATTGCAGTTTTGGTGGGCCACCAGAGGTGCAGACCCACTGCAGTCCTTGAGGAAATAATGGTACTGGTGAGTCATCAAAGGTGTAGACCCACTGTAGTCTTTGTAGAAATAATGGTATTGGTGGGTCATCAAAAATGCTGACCCACTGCAGTCCTTGTAGAAATAATGGTATTGGTGGGTCATCAAGGATGCAGACCCACTGTAGTTCTTGTAGAGATGGCCAGCAGCCATCTGTTGTGACTGTGCAGGTGCACAATCACCATTGAAAAGTCTTGCGGATAATATAGCAAGTCCATAACCACCACTTGTGCACTCACAAAGTTTTTTTAGTGTCCTTAGAACCATCAATGCCGCTATCCAGTCCCTTGCTGAATTATTAACACACGTGCAAACACTAACAGTCCCTACTTCTCACATATTGTCCATATACTATGACCAACAGAAACGTGTGCAGTGAAATGGAACTTACAAGTTACTTAATTTGATGACCTGGTGTCAATTACAATTTTATAACATAAGAATACAATTACAAAGGTACAAAATACATCATTAAAGAACATAACAATACAGAGAACATTTGCAGTACAGGCTTTACAAAAGAATCGAAATAACATATACGTCAGTGTTACAGGCATTATGACATGAGTACATACATAAAAGGTCAGAATAACTTTCGAAACATCAACTTCACACATGAGCATTAAAGCAAAACAGAATAAATAATCTCTTAACGTCTTTACAAAGAAAATAACATAGTATTTGAAAAATTCTACAACATATCTCTTATCAGATAAACACATCAAGACAGGAAAAAAACAAATACACAAGAGTGCACAAACACATACCAGAATAACACAGGAGGAAAGGACAGGGTTTGTTTTCAGTGTAACATTTGGTACTGCAGTCCAACCCAAAACTTCATTCCATAGATCTTTCGTCTTATTTCAACATTTGTTTCCACCAAAAAAATTCTATCCAAGCATGCTTTCTGTATTTATATGTTCACATTTTTATTTCCAAAAAAATCCTACCTAAAGCTGTTGCCCTAAACCCTACTTTTTTGGTTCATATTCTCTTTCAAAATCCTTTTTTTTTTCTTGGCCAAACCATTTTCTTACAGCTTCTCAATGCATTTCTTCCAATTCATCACAACTCGTTCTCCCATATAGCCTACCCCATCTTAGGCTAACTTAAATCTACTGAGCTCAGATGCTAAACTAAGGGACAAGGCAATGCAGCAGTACAAAACAATTAAAACAAACAGCAATGACAAAATATTCAAACTGGCCAAGGAAGCAGCAATATTAGAACTAATATTAAGCAAAGAGCAGCAAACAAGAAAAATAAATCAGTAGTAAAACTGGCTTAACAGAGAATGTAAAGTGAAATTTAGTAGTACTATGCCTGGCAAACAGCAGAAGCAATTGCAATAAATTATATCTAAACATGACAGAGCTCAAGCAGAAAAATATTACAGTAAAGACAACAATGCAGATAAGGGAAATGTCTATTCACATCTTAATATCTATGTCATTAAAGTGGTGCACCACAACTTATTCTAAAAAATAAATTACCAAGTACTTGAAAAGAAAATTATGAATTCAGTTCCTGTGAAGGTAAATGTCTTTTTGTGCTCCCTCATTTTTTTGAAAAAATTATTATTTACTCGATATTTATATTAGTACATCTATAAAATTTTATTTTAACCAATGCTGCAGTGCAGCTAGAAACTAGATATTAAACAAAATGAGTCAATAAATACATAAAGCAAGCCATATGGCATTTCTCTCAATTAGCAAGACAATAGCCGTGAAATTTTTCTCATCGTTTCATTAGGCATTTTAGTAAATATCATTAATTAAGAGCTCCACAGTATAATCATATGTTTTCA